>NC_134115.1:30428226-33315726 GCF_040939455.1 Microcebus murinus
ACGCTTGGCAAACTCCCGCCACGCAAGTAGGGGCTGGAGGCAAGGGGAGGGCGTGCCTTCCCCAGGGCCACCGCCAGTTCCAGCAGGGGCTAGGGGCGCTAGTGACCTCCCCCATTCAGCGGACCCAGCCCTTGGGCGGGAAACTCTCCTTGCAAACAGGCCGCTGGGTTTGCGCCTCCGCCCGCGGCCCGGCCCCTTGCTTTCACCCGTTAGTGTCCTGCAAACCCCGCGCCACTGAACTGGGGGGGGGGGGCGCCAGGACGACCTTAGCGACACTCGCCTTCATTCCACAACCATGGTCATACCCGCAATCTGGGCCCCCTCCACTGTCCACGCACGGAGACCGCAATCCGGGACACGGGTGGGAGCCAGACACACCCAGCCTACACTGCTGTTTCCCCCTCGCACCTTTCAAAACAAGACGACTGCCCACACATAAAAGCCGAGGCCTCCTCCGCTGCACTTGAACATTTAGCGCTGAACTGGTTTCCCACGTTCACATGTATGGCGCCGCATCTTGACGCTTTACGAGTCACATTAGCGGTGCCGTTTTAGAACATGCCACGCGTTACAAAGAAAGGCGAAAGTCTGCCTGTCGAGGGGCTGGGGGGTATCCTTTGGCTCCCCCGGCTTGGCCCCATCTGTCTACCCAGCGGGTTAGGTCGTGGCTGCCTGCCCGCGCGCCGCCGCCCCCCTGGGAAGTTTGCCCGGGAAGCTGGCGCGGGGCCCTGCTTCTCCTTTCGCCCTCGGCGCACACGCGGAGCCGGCCGGAGACCCGCGGGCTGCCCTGCCTTGCGCCTTTGAAACCCGGCCGGTGCCAACGACTTGGCAACTCTCGCCTAAAGACGCCTCTTTACCCTCCCCCGCCGGCGGACCAGCCTCCTCACGGAAGCAAGGACCGTCTTTTACTAAGCCACTTGTTTCAGTTCTCGCATCCCTCACGCGTTCCCCCTCACCCGCATCCCACCCCCAGGGCCCAAGCGACCAGCAAACTTTTTGTGCAGTTCAAAGCCGCGGCCGAGATGACCGGGGTGGGCGGGGCGAACAGGGCTGTGGGCGGGGCGTGTCGGGAGGGCGGGCCCGGAGCACTCCGGAAGTTGTCCTGCCCCAAGGCTCTCGAGCTGAGAGACTAGAGGATCTCGGCCTACATTCTTCCCGGGTGGGACGCCCCTTAAGCACCCCACCCCACGTCCCGTCGTAGCTCTCCCGCCTCGGTGTGGTCTCCAGGCGTCGAGTTCGCACCCACTTTCCCCGCGGTGCTGGCAGCGCCCCTTTTCGGCGCCGTTTCTCCCATTATTCCTGAACCCCTGAAACCGAACGGGGATTTCTTTCCCAGAAGCGCGCACAACCTCCCGCTTCCCCCGCGGCGGGGCTTAGTCCGAGGACTGCCCGGGAGAAGGAGGAAGGCGGGAGAGAGTGTTCTGGAAAAGTGGCTAGTCCTAGGAAGAAGTGCTCCAGCGCCCCAAGAGCGAACACGCTTGGGAAAAGAAACTTTCTTTACCTGTCCCTTGAATGTTGCTAAAATTACCTAAAATGACTTCCTCAGCCGTTTGTTTTTGTAAGTCGCCGGAGAAAATATCTTAAATTTTAAAATCCGCGCTGCTCATTTTACCTTGGGAGACATGTTTTTCCCTTTTCCTTTGCTCAGACGACAGACGGGGCCTGCGACCTTCTTTCCAAAACACTGTAGGGACTCGACGGCGCGCCCAGCCCGTCGCGCGCCCTCCTCCTCCCGGCGGGGTGTGCCTGGCCCCAGCGGACCGGCCGGCCGAGACGGCGGGCGCCCCCTCTGGGACCCGGGTCGCGGCGGGGAGCGAGCGGCTGCGCCCGGGGCCGCGGCCCAGCGGGGAAGCGCCCGAGAGGGAACGCGCGCTTTCTCAGTCCCTCAAAACCGCGGGGCTGAGGTCGCCGCTCCGTAGGCTCCAGGGACTAAGCGATGAAGCCGTGCTGTAGCGACACGCTCACCCCACAAAAGGTGGGAGTGGGCGCGGGCTTGTATCTCGGCTGGGACTGAGGAATCTACAGGGGCGGGGAGCGCTGGGTTCCAGGCGTGGCCCGCTGGCCTCGAAAGTTCGAGAACATGAAGGAGGGCGCAGCATCTGCGCGGTCTGCAAAGGGCCAGCGGGGTCACAGGCCGTTTTGCGCCCCCCCCCCCCGCCCTCGGCCCCTAGGGATCTGGAGCAGGCTTCCCACTACGACCCGTCTCCTTCCCTTCCAAAATGGTGTGGGGACCTGATCTTTCAGGACCGCCCTTCTGTTCACTGGTGTCCCCGGGTCCGCTCGACGCGGGTTCAGTCGCCCCCACGCCCACCCGGCCCCACGCGGCCTCTGCCCTCCACCTCTCGCCCCAGAAGGCGGCTACGGGGATCCCACGGGGGCATGCACGAGTCTGTCCCCAACCAACTGGAGAACAAGGACATTATTGCCAACTCGAATTGATGGCCGGTTTTCCCGTCGTCGCCAAGCTAGACATATCCCCCGCCCGTTTCAACTTGAAGCTGACCTAAGAGCCAGTCGGAGAGGCAACTGACGATTGAGAGCTGAAGTTCCTGCTAAGAAGTTAAGGCACAGGGAGAGGCGGCACGTTGTCCTGCGTTTACAGGGGTTTCTGCACGCCCTGCCTCCCAGCGTTTGCCCGCGCCGACGTCACCGTGGCTGCGATTAAAACAGCAAAATAAGAATCCTGACCTTCCTTTCCACGAGAATCCTGCAAAGCAGAAAATTCCCTGTGTTATAGCCCGGGACAGTAACTGTACTTTTAACGAAGTATTGGTTGGGATGAGGAGCAGCTACCCGGACTCTAAGAGTTGGAGTCGGAACATCCTCACTTTCTCCGCAAGGGCACCTTGCATTCTGAGCTTTTTATATGTACACACACCCTGCGATTGTATGTGTGCCGAGAAAGAACCATATACGCACATTATTTTTCACGCTTTCACTATTATCTGCCACAATTCTACTCAGTTATTGTGATTTGAAAACACACACACACCCCACCCAGAGGCGAGCATGAGTGGATCTAGTTTAGTGAGGTTACATTTACTTGTAATCCTCCCCCCTCCCTTTCCAATTTCTTTGATGATTTTTCCCATAAGTGTATAAACTGCTGGGACTTTGTAGAAGCAGGCTGCTCTTCCTAAATGTGATTCGGACCATATGCTTTCTACATTCATTCCCGCTCCAGCTTTTCTTCTCCGCACTAACTGCTAACACGTTATAGTCACCTTGAAATTTCCTCTGCTATTTTCCAATTAAAAGCTTAATAGCCCTGGAAACGGAGTTCATGTGGTGAAGTTTACCATAGCCCCTTGTTCTGAAAGGCTTTCTGCTGGGATCCCATTATGTGCTTGAATAAACCCTTTCTGCAAACAGAAATGGGACTCGGGGTTGTCAGGTGTTGGGTTACAATAGACTTTGAGGCAGGGGACATTTTACCAACATAAATACAAACCTGTCCCTATAGGGAGATGTTGTCAAATACTGGGATATGGAAAACATTCCCATCAAATATGAGAAAAGGATTACTGCGCTATATCAAATGAGTATTTAGATCTCAGCCCCCGATGTGCACCGGAGTGAAACGGGGCCCCCGGGACCAAATAATGCCAGACTGTTTGAGTGGCAACGAGATAGGATGGCTAGGTGACCTAGGGAGGAAAGGGGGTCGCCTTGGTAGTGAGAACGCCCCTACAGACCTGGTGCAGAGCCATGCCGCCTTCCTTTTATATTTTTCTTTATTCTCAAGTTCCTTATACTACCCCGTTTCGCTGACCATTTGGAGAAATCGTAACAAATTTGGCTTTGAAAAAAGTCCTTCGTCCCACGTTCCAAGAGACCCTGAGATTTCAGCGCGAAAATTCCCAAATGCTGTGTCATTCGAGGCCCTCTTATCTCTCATCACGTGAAGGGACACGCTGCCAGCTCCCCACTTCCTCGCCTCGGTCCCACTGGGCTACAGATGACCTCCGCCTCTTGTCCTGAGAGCTTACGAAATGCCTAGCAGTTGTAGTGTTTTAGGGCTGTTTTCCTGAAGGCTGGAAGGAGAGGCGGGATAAAGGTGGCGGGGGAAGGGGCGAAGCCCAGGGGTCCTTACCCTACGTGGCTCAAAGGAAGGCCTCCCATGGCCGGTACTCCCGAGCCAGGGCTTCCTGCCCACGCCCACCAGGTTAGCCTCCCACGATCCGCAACTCCCAGGCGTGTGTGAAACCGAACAGCTAAGGGCTTCAGGGGAAACGCACACAACCGGGATTCCTTTTTAACCCTCCTCCCCTCCGTGAATCAAGGGCAGGCTGCTTGAACGCCTGGTGGTGCTTTACTTGAATTCACAACAAACACAGAGGGACGTTTTCGGGTTGCTTCCTTATTTCCAGAACAGTGCAGAGAAAACCGGCCTCCCCAGGAGACAGGGGCCTCTGAGCCCTGGAAGCGTCGGGCATAGCAGCTACTGCTATACGCTCGCATCTACCGTTCGATTAGCCCACAGCGCCACATGGGCTTAGTGTGCGCTCTCGTAAGAATACGGACTGACGGCTCCAGGACTGCCATCTCCCTCCCTCTTACAGAGCCAGCGTGCAGCCTTGCTCCGACTGTAACTACTTGTGTTTTAGTTTTTGTTTGCTGATGGGGGAGGGGTGTTATCCGTCCGCGTGCATAGGCAGTGGTAGCCTACATTCCAAACCCCGAGATTGCAAACACTCGAATAACAATCGGGTAGGGAATCTGCGGCCTCAAGGCCGCTTGTGGCCCTCCAGATCCGCAAGTGCGGCCCCTTCACCGAATCCAAACTTCACAGAACAAATCCTAAAATTTGAATTTCGTCAAAAGGCCGCACTCAAAGATCCAGAAGGCCACTTGTGGTTCCAAGGCTACAGGTTCCCCACCTCCGTCCATGGGTGGAGTCTTCGGGCTAAGAGGGGGAAAGTGGCCCCACTCCTTGTCCATAACTAAGTAACAGTACACGAGGATCTGAACTGGGTGCCTCTAGTGCCTGCTAGGAGAGAGGGGTAGTGATATCCCTAACTATTGGGAGGCTAATGTGGCTTTTGAGTTCGCTCTCTGAAAGTTTAGACCCACTGCTCAAGCAAATCCTCTGCGGGAGCACTTCCCTGGCCTTTCAGACCGTTTTTTATTAAACCACAGGGAAGAAGGTAGAAAAAATAAAATTAGCCTGTAAAATGAGTTGTCATCCTTGGGTGAGTGGGTTTTCAGAAACATGTTCTTCTACAGCAACAAAAGATAAAAAAAAAAAAAATACGTCGCAAAAGAAATTCAAGAAAAGAGCCAAAATTTTCCCGAATCGACACGACTTCCTCCACCCCACTCTCAATCGAGTCCCAGGTGCACCCGCAACGCTCCCGTAGGGTCGGATTCTCCCGGAGCTGAGTTTTTGCGGCCAATTGTCGGGATAAAAGCGGCCTTGGGCTCGGTGCCGCTAGATCAGGCCTGGAGGGAGGGGAAGAGCGCGGAGGGGAGCGGTCACCTCACTCTCTAACAGGCACCCCCACCCTCACCCCTGCTGGTCCTCCCCTTCCCCGCCCCAAGTGCACCGCCACTCTCCGGAGCGCCGCAGTCACTCCCGCGGCAGAGAGGGCTTGGAGGAGGGGGCCGTGAGCGCCCCCGCGAGAGTGGCCTGGCTGCAGGTGGCAAGGAAGGTGAAGTGCAGGGACCCGAGGGGCGCATGGAAGGAGGAAGGCGCGGGGTGGGTAGGACAAGGAGACAGAGACCCCAAGGGTGGGGGTGGCGGTGGGAGGGAGGAGCGGTAGGGGGAGGGCGGCGGAGGAGGTGCTGGGTCCGGCCAGCGCGCTAGGGAGCTGCAGACGAGCTTAATCAGAGCTCTCGCCGGCTCCTTGCAGCCGCCGCAGCGCCTCGGCGAGGAAGGACGTGCCGACCCGGCTGCGTGCCCAGAGCAGCGGCCGGCGGAGACGCGACGGGCCTGGGGATTGGCCGGGTACGAGTCGGAAGCCGCAGCCTGTGAGCGCCCCGGGAGCTGGAGAGACGGCTGCTGCACCTCCAGCCTCCTCGGGACACACGCGGTCACCGGGGCTGCGGGACCCAGGGCCGCGCCGCCCGGAGGCCGCCCCTGAGCGGGCCTCGCAGCCCAGCCGTCCAGCGCCCCCTGGCCTGCTCCCGCCGCCAGCCCGCCAACTCATCCGGGAGCCCGGGGCATGAACGGCTACGGCTCCCCCTACCTGTACATGGGCGGCCCGGTGTCGCAGCCGCCGCGGGCGCCCCTGCAGCGCACGCCCAAGTGCGCGCGCTGCCGCAACCACGGCGTGCTGTCCTGGCTCAAGGGCCACAAGCGTTACTGCCGTTTCAAGGACTGCACCTGCGAGAAGTGCATCCTCATAATCGAGCGGCAGCGGGTCATGGCGGCGCAGGTGGCGCTGCGCCGGCAGCAGGCCAACGAGAGCCTGGAGAGCCTCATCCCCGACTCGCTGCGCGCTCTGCCCGGGCCCCCGCCGCCCGGGGACGCCACCGCCGCCCCGCAGCCGCCGCCGACCTCGCAGCAGTCTCAGCCGCCGCCGCCGCCACCGCGTCCTGCTGCGGAGTTGGCCGCGGCCGCCGCGCTGCGTTGGGCCACCGAGCCGCAGCCCGGGACACTGCAGACGCAGCTCGCCAAGCCAGGTAAGAGCGTCTGCGGTGTGGGGCTTGGGCCGGGCGAGTGGGCCACTTTGGAGTGCCTGCTGCGGCTCTGCTTGGGAGGCCCGAAGGCAAGTTTTCGGGAAGTTGGCGAGCCCGGGCCTTCGTCCTCAACCCTCGTCAGGCCCAATCTTACTGGCTCGTGAGAAGCCGGCCTGAGTCTGGACCCAGCGCGGTTGGAACCCGGCACCCGCCCGAAAGGCGCCTCCGGCGACCCAAACGGCGGGCCTGCGTCGGGATCGCTCGTTCCCTGTTCCAGGTTGAAGGGGAACATGCCAAATTTAGCGGGTAGATAAAGGAAGCCAGACAGGAACAAATTAAAACCCATGCAGTCACAGTCACCACGATGTGGCCGGGCTTTCCTGGCGGCAGGCTTTAGAGAGCCTTGCATTTGTGGGTTGGGACGGGCAGACGCAGGGAAGGAGCCAAGGCCCAAGGCTTGGTGGACTCCAAGCTGGGCGTGCTCTGCTCAGCCCAGGGGAATTGGAGCGAGGACAAGAATCTCCTACTTGGGGGAACCTGTAGCCTTTCCGGCTTCGCTGTGTGCCCTCCAGACTCTTCCAATTTGGTGAAAGAAGTTCCATTTAGGAACAATAATAAAAAGGTCCCAGAAGTCTTCCAGGCTGATATCGGGGACCTGACCAAGAATGTGGCATGCCCAGAATCAACTCCTTTACAGAATCACTTAGGTCCTGTAACCCCAGGCTGTCCTCAGCTGTCTTTGTGGTGTAGAGAAATAAAATTTGACCTACAGTGAGGAAGGCCATCTCTGGCAAGCCCTTACCAGGTCATAGGCGGGCTTGGGCCTCAGGTTGCTTAACCTTCTGTTAGGAGCAAAGGCTTTCTAGGCTCTTCTTACCTCCCATTTTCTCTCCTCTGTTGTGCTTTAAGAAGGGTAGGTCTGCTCTGAGCACTGGAGGTGGGCGGTCCCCCATCCCATCCGTTTTTCTTCTGCAAGCCTCCTGAGTTTGGCGTCCTGAGAGTTGAGTCTCTTAGTCTCTTTCCTCCTGGGGAGTTTTTAGCCTTCAGTCCTGTCCAGCCTAAGAACTACTTTGATGGCTTTTGAAATACAATGGACATGTGTTTGGCATTTGTCTTTTACTGGGGCAAATGTACAAAGGGATAAAAGCCCATCTTCTCAGGGAGGGGGGGTACGTTGGAGTTAGGAGTGGGAAGGTCTGGAAAGCTCCGGTAGAACTGTGTTAGAGATGGTCCCTACAACCCCCAGCCCCCCAAAAAAGTATCCCTGGCTTCAAGATCATGGGGCTGTTGTGTGGAGCTGAGGATGTGATAGCAGTCTTGCTGGGTTTGTGGGGAGTTGATAGGTAGCCTGGTAGGTCCAGTTCTGCTGCCCTGTCTTCAGTGGTGCACTTCAGGCCAGAAGCTCTGAGAACAACCCTAAGTGAAGAGCAGAACTGGGTATTTTAAAAACAGATGAGAGTTTGCTGAACATGGATTTTTGTGAACATTTAATCCAAGGTAGCATGTAAGCATTTCTCTGAGGAATGCCCCCCAGTTGTCTCTCTTTTGTCTCTCCTCTTTATATTTGTGGATTTGCCATAGAGGAATGGGAGCGGGGAGAAAGAGGGACTTTTGTTTTTCTCCGTTAGGTTAGAACAGGTAACTAGGAGAGTTTGGTCTCAGCTCTAGAAGTGGATCCGAGCCGGTATCTTTTCTTAATTTTTCCATTTCCGGTTTCCCTAGTTGTGTTTCTTCCAGGACCAGGGCAGGAGTCAGAGTTAATGTCAGAGGTAGCATTTTGCAGTGGCCACCTGCCCAGCAGCACCCCTGTAATGGGGCATTGGATTCTGTGGTCCTTGTCCAAGAGGGGATTCCTTTCACATCCTGAGCTCTTCAGACTATTGTTTGGGATGCCCAAAGTTCATGGTTTCTAAAGTCACAAAACCAAAACAACCCCAGGAGGAGGAGGAGTGAGGGCAGGAAGGTGGAATAGCAGCTGCAGCAGCAGCAGGATACATGCTTTGGGAGAATAGAAAAGAGAAGATTTCAACTGGACAAACCAGACCCTGGTGCTCTCTCTTTTACTCCCACCACGTCTCAGGGATAGCCTAAGCCTTTCAAATTGAAAGCAAGTAGTTGCAAAGGAGAATGGGATTTATCACAATGAAAGGTAAGAGTGATGACTTTGTGGGGTCTGAGCCATCAGAGACCAACAGCTCAGTTTCTAGCTCATCACCCCACATACCTTGCACATCCATTTACACAACTTTTGTTTTCTTCTTTCAACTGATTTGACCCCATAATTCCATTCTTTAAAAAAATCCGATGGAGATGTGGGAGGAGGGCCGGAATAGAACAGATAATTATTTTCATTAGGAAGAAAAGCATACAAATGGATCTGCTCTATGCTGTGCTTCCAGAGAGAAATTCCATTTGGCGTTTAAGTTGGAGAAAACTGTTAAATGAGACTGTTGCTATATACATTATACCTTTTTTGCATTTGTTCTGCCAATATATTTGTATGTAACATACCATGGGTGTTTAGAAACATATCAGATATTCCTGGATAAGTAGCTCACTGTATGTAGAGAGTAAGTGAAGCTCTATTGGAATAGTAGGTCCACATGTACAGTAAGTACACAGACCATCAGGAATCTCTAAATATCTGCTGGCAAATCATGTAGATCTGTTTCTTTGTGAACTTTGATTTAAAAATGTGGTTGGTCTTTTTGCAGGGCAAAGGGCCTCTAGTACATAGCTGTGGAGAGATTTTTTTTTCCCTTAAATACAAAAGCACATGGAGTCTTTTTTCTCTCCAGTAATCTTTGAGAAAAGCACATGCCTTAATGAAGAATATGTTTGCTGAGCACCTTTGGAGGAAAACCACCCAGTTCAGGGAGTGACACATAAACACCAAAACTCAAGTTTTGTAACTGGAAGAAATCTTCCTAAAATTCTGCTTCAGATTATTTAAAGGAATGGAGGTAATTTTATCTAATGATATAATATGTTGAACGTCCTTTTCAGTGTAGTGATGGTTTTAAGGAGAATTTTCATATTCTAATGGTAATTAGTTCTAGCTATGGATCGAAGTATTCTTTTTTTCTTTTTGAATGTAAATTTCTTCTGCTTCTTTGATTATAATCTGTGATCAACTTGGAATTATTAGATTTTGATTGAAATCTAAAAATTCTAATTTAGGCTTATAGATATGTGTATGCACACACACATATATACACTATTGAATGAAATTATTCTTTTCTTAAATTCCCTCTACATCCTCGTCATACTTCTCCCCATGAAAATAGCATAGGAAGCATGAACATCTTTCACCTGTTCATGTATCTGAGTCAGCAGTCTCAACCAGCCAAGCCAGCCTTTCAGGACCTGAGCTCAAAAGCTGAGAGAAGTTAAGGGTCAAGGCCAAGGTGAAAAGCTGAAGTTACATTCCTGTGTTGAGACTCCCTTCCCCACCCCCAGCTTTTCCTCAGGAGAGTGTCCTGGGTCACCTCAGGCTGTGGTGCCTGGAGAGGAAAGATCTGTGTTGTAGATTCTTCCTAGGTCTGTATCTGCCATCAAAATAAATATATACACAGATTCTTTTAAATGCTTTTAAAGGAAAAAAATCAAAAACATTTGGTTAGGAGTAAGAGAGGAGCAAGATCAAATAGGAAAGTAGGATCATCTTTCGTGTTTATTTCTTCTGAACGAGAATGAATAAGATAACTATAGAGAGAGAAGTTAGGAGAGCTTGGAAAACTGCCTTTCTTTTAGTTTACCTCTTGCCGGGCGCCCGGCAAACATTTTTATGCTTGCTCTGGGCATTTTAGCTCCAGCTTGATTAGGTCCCGCCGGGTCTGGTTATTTTTTGCTTTTAATTTTTTTGCCCCCCGAAGAGAAGCACCTGCATGTATAATAAGGTATCAGAGAACACTCATGCAGGCCAGGGTGGGAAACTCTCTGTAACTACAGAGTAGGAGCAAACGAAAAATCGAGAAAGACTTAAAAGCTAATTATGAAGTGTGCGTACGTATGAATTTTCAAACGGGGTCTGGTTTTAAGACGGCTTGATTTGAGGCAAGGGGCCTGACTCAGAGTTGCACTTTAAAAAACAAAACCCAATCAAATAAAAAGGAAAAAGCTTACTGGCACGATTGATCTCTTCCAAATCTTCCCACAGGCTGGCTCTTGGAGGCGGGATGCCACCGGGCACGGATCTTCCCGCTCTCCACCCTGAGGGTTTGCGCTGTGCAGCGTGGACTGGGTTGTGTGCGGGGCTGGGGAGAGCAGCAGTGGTGGCGGGACAGGGACCCTGGCCGAGGTGGGCTGGGGAGACTTTCCTCTCCCTGGGCAGAGGTACTGGACGGTTGTCCCCGTGTGCCGGCTCCAGGGACTGCCGCCTGCCGGCCTCCTTCCTCGCCCCTGCTCGCTCTTGGCAACTCTGGAACATCCCGGCCGCACACGGAGGAGGAAGCGCCGGCCACCTCTTGCCGCCTGCGCCTTTCCCATGTCTTGCCTCTTGGGCCACTGCTCCCTCTCCGATTGTCCAGAGCTTTCCTACCCTCTCCTTCCAAAGGCAGGAGTCCTGGGGCGAGTTGCCAAATTTAGCAACAAACATGCAAATAAAAAACAGGATGCCAAATATTGCACGGAACATGCTCATACTGAAAATTACTCATTATTTATCTGAAGTTCAAATTCAACTAGACATCCTGTTACTTTATCTGGCAACCCTCGGCCAACGCATCCCCCACCCGGCTCCGGTCACCCCGCAGGACTACTCTGGGCTTGCTAGGTCGCTCGTGGGTTGCCTCCTGGCTTCTTTTCTCTGCAGAGTCCAAGCTGTCCAGGACGGGCGTCGGGGAGGCATTGGTGCCCACCTTGTGGAGCTGAGAACAGAGTTGGCAGGCAAAAAAAAAAAAAAAAAAATGAGAGTGTGACCCACGTCCAGGAACCAGAGTTCCACTGCCACCCGGGAAAAGACTCCTCCGCACCCCCAACACACTACACTCCCTGGTGTTATAAATCTGGCAGATAGCTGTGCTCTCGACTTACACAACCAACTTTTCTTTTCCCTGATGGATGAACTCCCGGGTTTAAAAGATTACAGTAATCACAGGAGGACAGTGTAAATCGAATCTGATAGCAATAACTTTCGGGGAAGGTCAGGCTCAAGTGAAATGTTACCAAGCAACAGGCATTTTGTTTGCAAAATACAATCAAAGAGCATTGATGAGAAATTCTTTGCTGCAGCCAGTCAGCACTTTCTGCTAACAGCTTTACAGAGGGAAAGGGAGTAAATCTTCATAAATCAAAGTCTCTGGAGGACTTGGAGCCCCTTTCTGGAAATGTTGCACTTCTTCCTGACAGGGAGGAGGACAGAGCCCAGTAAAAATCCATTTGCCTGTCTGCCTGCCTGCTCTTTCTTCCCTTCTTCCTTCTTGCTTTCTTTTTCTCTTTCTCCTTTTAACCTGTTGCTGCCCTCAGCCATTAGCTGATCAAGTCTTTGGACCCCCTTGTCTAGGCCTCTGTGGCTCTGATGACATATACATGAGCACTCATGGCAGAGGTGGTAGAACAGCTGGTCATCACAGGTCCACCACCTTGGGATTGTGTCATGTCACTCCCAAGAGTCCCACATTGCTACAGTGAGTCACCCCCTCTTGGGGCAATGCATATTACTGTTCTTAGAAAGGAAACTAAAATAACTAGATGGATTTTCTTTTTATTTCTTTTGCAGTTTATTATATACTTAAACAGCTATGAAAAAGCACAATCAAGTATCAAATAACAATAATGTATTATGAAAAAACTTAACAGTCTGTCAGTTTTTTACAGAATCTGCAATCTCTTGATTACAATGACTAGTTAGATGTAAATTTTACAAAGCTGGGATCAATGTTCTCATTTTTTCCACTGATTATTACTTTGTGTATTTCAGTGTGTATATTTGCACCCATAGTCTTTACATGTGAATGTTTACAATATTCCCTCCTGTGAAGATATCATAGTCTGCCCAGCTGCTGTCCTTTGTTATTTGCTGTGTTTTTCTATAAAATATGACTAACTGTACAGATAACTTGGAATTTTGCAAAAGACTAGTTAGTAAACTGTAAGCCTCTCATTGTCCAAGAGGCAATGCTTTGATCATCTCTGCATAATCTTATCTAGCACAGAACCTAGGTGCATAGTAAGGGTTTAAGGGTACTTGTTAAATGGATGAGTAGCCAGCTGCATTGTTGTTAAATACCAAATAAACATGTAAATTTATAGGTAATTTCCCCTCTGCTTCTTGAAAAGTGCTCCCTTCTGAGTCAAGAAAGGGATCAAAATTAAATTTTTGCAAGACATGCAAAGTCCACATTTGCAGACATGCAAGACATGCAAAGCCCACATCCTTAAACCCAGCCCTTTCTATACCAATGTCTTCCCAAAATATTGGTCTCAAGGAACCATCCTGATTCCTTCATACATTATCAAGCTAGTGTTGTTAATGATTTTTTAAAAAAAGCAAAGCATTCCTTTTTCTTTCTTTTCTTTTCTTTTTTTTTTTTTTTTAACTTTTTACAAGTTTTCACCCCAGGAAGAAAAGGAAACTTTTTCTGACAGAGATTCATTCCTTGGTATGCTTCAGATTTTCATGATTCATCACTTTGTGAGATAAAGATAACAACAGAAAGTATAAAAATCTTGTCTCCTGTTAGAATTCTGAGAAATGGTCTCTTCTGGAAGTCCCATCCTGCTTGGGCTCCACCCCTGTCATTGCTATAAGATTTGTGTGTTTTGAAAACTACCCAACAGGGACCTATTATTTAGAGGTGTGTTCCTCAAAGCTCAAGTGAACAGATGAGGACGAGACAGTCTATGTTTCAGAATGCATGATGTGAGTGAAAAACATGATTTTTGAGCTAGGAAATGTTCCTCTTTATGCCAATGCTTTTGCATTTTCATTCTGTATGTAAGACATATTTTGTTTTGATAGATATATTTAGATAGAATGGATAAAACACACGACATCTAAGTCAGAAAGATTTTCCATTTTTATGTGTCAGAATGTTTCACATATTGTGGTATGATATCTCCAAATATTTGAAATGAATATATAGAATTTTTTATTGAGTTATATTTTCATAGTACAAAATCCTTTAAAGAAAGTTAAATTTTGTAAATTATTTTTATATTGGAAGGCACTCTTGTGAGTGTTTGAGTATTCATTCTCTCCTTAGTTAAAAGTCTTGTAGCCAAAAAAAAGTCTTATAGCATATATATTTTGAAGTTGGTAGCACTATTATCCACAGAGAAAAATTTTCTTCTTAATTGAATATCTACTTCTTTCAAAAACCTTTACCATTTATATCAGGGGTGGCTATGAGTATTTCTGCTCATGAAATATGAAACCGGGGAGTGAACGTTTAGTAAGATTCTAAAAATATCTATACGTTTAGCAATAGAAACAGCAGATTCTATCACTATCAATAATGGGTTTGTAATATCAGATACAATTTATTTTTTCCCCTTTTTGACCTTAGTAGTTTTGACATTTTGCACCCATATGATAGAGCTAAATTATTATCAGTTGAAATATATTCTTACTCTTTATGTTCTAGGAATTAGGGTCTCAGTTTCAAGAAGAGAGAGGGTAAAGTATTTTGGGAGTATTTCCTGTTTCATTTTGTTAGTTGGCAGTTTCAGCTTTCTGCATCTAGAAAGGCTTTTGTGTTTTAAACCAACTTGAACAATTTGTAAATTCATTTAAGAAAAAAATTTGGAGATGTAAAGAAACACCTGTTATTAAATTACACTTTATCACTGGGCTCAAAACTCACCCTCTATAATTACTTGTGAAAGTCTATATTTATAACAGAGTAATTTACAATACGTTTAGTTTAGGTAGAAAAACACAACCAATTCTAGACACCATAGTGCCACAAAATTGTAGGGACTGTATATCTGCCCTTCAGAAATTATTGTTGGGTAAGGAGTTAGTTATTCTTGGTTGCAAGGTCTAGTTTTGAAACCCCAACAACCTTGGATATCGATGGGGATTCTGCTCACCCAGCATCCCTTAACAGGATTTTATGTGCGGCTCAGGTGCATGAACACCACAATGAACCCCACAGGTGTGTCCCACTTGTTGCTTTTTTTTTTTTTTTTAATCGTCTTCTGTCTTCCCTCTGAACACAGTATAAACACTGCTGAGCTCAGTTGGTTGGAATGCCCTGAATTTGTAGATTCGATTTCTGTAACATACTGTTAGCTTTTCTCACTTTTGGGGCCAGAGCCTGGACACCCAGGTGGAGATCAGCCCAGAAGCCTGTAGATAGAGTATAGGCGATTCAGCACAATCTGTCACCACTTCTTGACAAGTAACCAGAAGTGCATGACACACTGGGATGTCCCAATAGCAGATGCAAATAGTAACACAACAAAATGAGCCTTTCCAGTCTGGGGGAAATCACAGTGTCTGTCTATTCTGCAGAACTTAGGAAAATAGGTACAAAAGTGGAATTTGGCATTGTCAGACTTATAATCCTGCCTTCCAGTTGATTGGGACAGTATATCTGTTGCCACCTTGAAAAAAACTCCATTTTTATAATGGTAGATTCTTTAGATTAGTCAGAACTTCATTCCCCAGTTCCCGTTTAACTCTGGAGCCTAAAGTGTGCTATCAAAGAGTGAATTTGGTTGACAGACCTGAAAACATTTTCTGATATGTTTTTAGTGTTTGAAACTCATCCAAGGTGAAGAAAGTTTACTTTTTAAAACACTAAGTTAGCTAGGTGCAGTAGTCAGACCTGTAATCCCAACAACTCGGGAGGCTGAGGCAGGAAGATCTCTTGAGCCCAGGAGTTTGAGACCAGTCTGGGCAACATAGCAAGAACCCACCTCTAAAAAACAAAAAAATACCAAGCTATTTTTAGGTTCTTACATTTTAAAATTAGCTGAGTTTTTAGTCTTCTAGCTGTGCTTATATAGTTTTAGTTCCCAAGAAGGACCAGTTGGTTCTTGCTTAAAGAAAATTTCACCATCCTCTATATATGACAGGGTCATACTTTTTCTTCTTTATTGTGATAAAATACATATAACCCAAAGTTTACCATTTTAACCATTTTTAGGTGTGCAGTTCAGAAGCATTAAGTGCATTCACAATGTTGTGCAACCATCATCACTGTCCATCTCTAGAACATTTTTATCATTCCAAACTGAAGCTCCACCCATTAAACAATAACTCCTCATTCCTCCTATCCCCAGCTACTGGTAACCACCATTCTATTTTCTGTCTCTGTGAATTTACCCAGTCTTGGTATCTCATATATGGGGACTCATACCATATTTGTCCTTTTGTGTCTGGCTTACTTCACTTAGCATAATGTC
Source organism: Microcebus murinus (assembly GCF_040939455.1). Taxonomy (NCBI): domain Eukaryota; kingdom Metazoa; phylum Chordata; class Mammalia; order Primates; family Cheirogaleidae; genus Microcebus; species Microcebus murinus. The sequence goes on from NC_134115.1 coordinate 30,444,202, forward strand.
CTCAAGATTCATCCATGTTGTAACATATGGCAGAATTTCATTCCTTTTAGAGGCTAGATGTATATACCACATTTTATTTATCATTTGTCCATCGATGGACATTTGGGTTGCTTTTACCTTTGGCTACCAAGATAGTGCTGCAATGAACATTGGTGTACAAATGTGCGTCATGTCTGATGCTTTGCAAATCCTGCCTGGCCATGTTTGCTTTTCCCCTGCACCATGCTTCTTATTTCCCCGACTAGATAATAAGGTCCACAATGTAGGGGCAAGTGTTACACTTTCTGGTATTTTCTAGCCTTTATTCTGTTTCTGTCAATATCTTACATATTTTAGGGATTTAGTTCCTTGATGCTGATAATAATAGATTATGTAGGCTAAACTTAAATAAGAAAGCTGTTTAGAGATACATAGTATTTAAAATATTATTTTCTGTCCATATTTATATAGGGAGGGTATTTGACTTGTTTTCCCAAGCTCCACTGAGCAGGGGCCAAAATCCAGCTGTGTGTTCACTTCAGTGCTGAGTTAACATAACTGTCAGTGGTCACCCACTCCCAGGTGTTTAATAATAGAGTAAAAGCCAAGAGGTATGTATGGGGTCATGAGTCAGGAAAATTTAAATAGGTCTTGCTGATTGGAATGGGAATCCATAGAAGGTTTTTTGTTGCTGTTTTTCTCTTTTAGATCAAGGACATGGAGTTCAAATACCTACCACGTTAACTTGGGTGGGGGGGGGTGGTAAAAGCTGGCTTCCCTGTCCTAGGAAGTTTTTCTCTTATAAAAATAGGTCTTTTATGCATCCCAGAGTTGTCATACGAAGCAAAAATGGCTTCATAAGTGTGGGCTGCAAAGGAACCCTCCACTGGAAACCTTATATTTTGCATTGAAAAAAGAAGCAGTTTAAGTAAGAATTCATATCAGATTCATGATTGAAAGTTGCACTGATGTAATTTGAGAATATTTTTAAATGTTTTTATGCTTGGCACATATTTACTGCTTTGTGAAGAACCAAAGTTTCATTTGCCAATTGTACTTGAGGTACATCCCGTGTTAGAAGAACGTTCATAAATGGGCCTTTGTTTAAGGCTTTTAAAATAAACAACAACAAGTAGGAGGAGATGGTTTCTGGAAGCTGCTTTGATGAAATTTCACCAGCTGGCTATCTGCACATAATCAGGTGGACCCACAGAGAGGGTGACAATGAGGCTATTCAGGCAAGGTGGTAGAAAACACAGGCAACCCGATTGTTTACAACCCAACAACTGAGTTGTTAAGAATTTTTATCTTTACATCAGTTACCCTGGCTTTGAGTAGCCACAGCCAGTACAAAGGATAAAAATCTATTTGCATATAGCTTGCTAATAAAAACTATGTTCCCATATTGTAAAGGTCTTTTGGAATGTACAACTGCAAAACAAACCACTCTGACCTACTCCTTCCTGCCTGCATAGCACTGCAATAGGACCAGCTCTTTTGGGGGTAATATCTGAGGTCAAAATATTCTTAGGTCAAAATGTCAAATTTGCAACTAGTTTACTTCATAGCACGTGTCTGTTTTATTTGGGAAGCATTTTCTCCCCCTTCTTCTTCTTTTAATATAATTCAAAAAGTCCTTTACTAACAAAACAGTTCATGTACCTCTTGCCACCCTGGCGCTGTAGTTGTGGGTGCATTTTTATACTAATGGATAATGTTCCCATGCAGTTTCACAAACCCTATCCAGCCATTTCCTTGTTCCTCTCTAAGCAACCTTTCCCACCATCCAGAATTCGCAGCCGGTTTTGTTTGCCCTCTAGTGCAAGTTACAGGCGACCAAGTTTGCCAATCCCTCGAGTGGCTTTTTATGAAATATTGCAATGTATAGAGGTGTCTTTCTTTCACATCAGCAATTGTATTAGCTAGTTATTGTACATGGTAACCTGATGACAATACTGACTGGGTTCACAAGACACTTAATACAAAATCAGCCTATGGGAAAATGAACTTAAAATATTTAAATTCCCTGTGGGTGTCTGGTGCACCAGCTGGGGTGATATCCCTAGATCACAGTTGGGTACCTCATCTGCAGAAGGCGAGCTAGAAGACAAGCCTGAGCTCATTTATGGCTCTTTCCTGGGCTTTTCCACGTGTCTCCTCCAGCCCCGCAGAGGCTCCCTATTTAGATGTCACTGCCATGAAAGCCACGTCTTCCATGGTTATAGGTTTATGTAGCCGCTCTGTGTTTAAAGCAAGCTTCCTCGTACCACGCCACATTCTCAGAAATCACTCTGATTTCTAGATCTTTATTTAGAGGTTTTGTGTTTTTATTGCCGCTTGCCAATGACATAGTTTGGTTATTTTTTTTTTTCAAGGCATGCAGTATATTATAACCCACTGGGATGCATTTTCTCTTCCCCAAAGCCTGCGTACAGCTCTCTTCTGAGCACATCTGTTCCTCTTTATGCACACCAGGAAAGGATTAACCCAGCTGTTCTCTGTTTTTCAGACTTGACTGAAGAACGACTTGGGGACAGCAGCTCAGGAGACAATACAGAGGCCTTCAGTGACAAGGACACTGACCAGAGGAGCTCCCCAGATGTGGTCAAGAGTAAGAGCTGCTTCACCCCCGAGAGCCCCGAGATAGTGTCCGTGGACGAAGGGGGCTATGCGGTCCAGAAAAACGGAGGCAACCCCGAGAGCCACCCCGACAGCCCCAAATACCACGCAGAGCAGAATCACCTCCTGATCGAGGGCCCATCGGGGACTGTTTCTCTGCCCTTCAGCTTGAAAGCCAACAGACCACCGCTGGAAGTGTTAAAAAAAATATTCCCCAACCAGAAGCCAACGGTGCTGGAGCTCATCCTCAAGGGCTGCGGCGGGGACCTGGTGAGTGCCGTGGAGGTCCTTCTGTCCAGCCGGTCTTCGGTCCCTGGAGCAGAGCGAACTGCAGCAGAACCCGAGAGTCTCGTGCTGCCCTCCAATGGGCACATCTTCGAACACACCTTGAGCTCCTACCCCATCTCCTCTTCCAAATGGTCCGTGGGGTCGGCCTTTCGGGTCCCAGACACGTTGAGGTTTTCTGCTGACTCTAGTAATGTCGTCCCCAACCCCCTGGCCGTGCCTCTGCAGCACCCTTTCCCGCAGCCACCCCGGTACCCGCTGATGCTGAGGAATACTTTGGCGAGAAACCAGTCGAGCCCCTTTTTGCCCAACGACGTCACCCTGTGGAACACCATGACGCTGCAGCAGCAGTATCAGCTGAGGTCCCAGTATGTCAGTCCTTTCCCCAGTAACTCTACCAGCGTCTTCAGGAGCTCGCCTGTCCTCCCCGCCCGGGCCACAGAAGACCCTCGGATCTCCATCCCTGACGATGGGTGTCCTATTGTGTCCAAGCAGTCCATTTACACTGAGGACGACTTTGACGAGAGGTCTGACTCCTCGGACTCTAGAATACTCAACACATCGTCTTAAAGTGGTACCAGATGGGTGGTGGCCAGGTGACAATTTCTGTGCATTTGGACGCTGGGGTGCCCGAGGAGAGGCCACATCTCGTGTATACCTTTTTCCTTCTGTTTGACAAAGTGACTGAGCTTGATTCTATACATTAGCAATAAAAACATAACTTATTTAACTTCTTGCACTTCACTGGAAAATGCCAAATAGCTCTGCTCTGTGGCTTTAGTGCTGAATGTTTATTGTAAAAGAGAGTCTAATGCTAAGAATAGTCTTGGGAAGGCGAGGCCCATGGAAGATTTATTTGGGGATGTAAAAGCTGAAGGTCAGCCTTGCACCTAAACTCAATCTGGAATGTGAAATAAAATAGTATACTTGAATGCAGTTTTGTAAAAGAGGATTCCTCAGGATATGTGAAACCTAAAGGAAGTGGTTCAGTTGCAAATGGACTATAAACAGGGACATTATATTCTTATGCTAAAAATCCTTCTTGCATTTTAAAGAGAGATCCACTTAAGAATAAACTGCTCATATGCTTATTTAAGCTTGGACAGTTTTCAGAGACAAAATCCATTAAGAATTATATTCTTTTCACATGGCTGAATCGAAACATGTGTAATGTCAATGTAAAACCAATCACAGCTGTGAACTGCATGAAATGTATTGTGAAATGAACACAAGATTAAGCTTTGTCAGGTTAATGTAGCATGCTAAGGACTCTAGAAAAAATAAACTAAGGAGATGATCTTGGTTTATGTCATTTCTACTTGTGGAAAGAGGATCTCTAAAAATAGAAACTTGATATAAAAGCTACTTACTACTACATGAGCCAGGAATCAAAGTATCACTTAAATGAGACATTCCTTGAGAAATAGGAGTGGCAAAGTTTAGGGCTGCTTTCAGAAAGGCAGAATTTGTTAAAGAATAGAATTAATTCATTCCCTCCATTCAGTTCTTCAACAGACACTTATTGAGTGCCTACTGTGTGTAAGATAATGTGCTTTCTATGTTAATGTCCACGTTACCTATCCATGAGTCTAAGCAAGGATTATAATGGAGAATCCCATTAAAACCAGGATAAATAAAAAACCACCAACAATGTACAGTTGAGTGTGGGAAGCAAGGAAAGTGCTTAGCACAGTACTTGACATAAATGAGAACTATTGCTCCGCTTAAGTTCAGCAGCTTTGCGTTCAGAATATGGACACGTATTCCCTCATTCTCACTTGGAGAAGATGCCATTCTGCTTTGTGGGAAAACATTGGAAATAAGGGCTTTGTTCCTTCATTTGAAAAGCATTCTTAGGGGTGCTATACATGGCAAACTTCTTGCTCAGATTTTTTTTTTTTTTTTTTTTTTTTTGAGACAGAGTCTCACTTTGTTGCCTAGGCTAGAGTGAGTGCCGTGGCGTCAGCCTAGCTCACAGCAACCTCAGACTCCTGGGCTCAAGAGATCCTTCTGTCTCAGCCTCCCAAGTAGCTGGGACTACAGGCATGCGCCACCATGCCCGGCTAATTTTTTCTATATATATTAGTTGGCCAATTAGTTTCTTTGTATTTATAGTAGAGACGGGGTCTCGCTCTTGCTCAGGCTGGTTTTGAACTCCCGACCTCGAGCAATCCGCCCGCCTTGGCCTCCCAGAGAGCTAGGATTACAGGCGTGAGCCACCGCGCCCGGCCTTGCTCAGATATTTTTAAAGAGAATTTTCAAAACAGTAATATTCAGTAATGCCCACACCAGCCTCTTCTCTGTTTCCATTCTTCAAAGTGCTTCAAGGTAAGATGACTGCTCAGGTCAGATAATGAACTTAAGGAATGTGGAAGAGAAAGTAAATAATCAAATAAATCAAAGTCTCTACATGACAAGGATGCAGGGAGAGTTCCCAATGCAGGAATAAGTTTTGAAGGGCTCTTCAGTCCTGGGAGGGGAAAAAGGCAAGTCCTCTTAGCTTGAGATACTCCCTATCCTTGGAAGGGTTTCCAGGTAAAAGGGGATATTTAAAACAAAAGAACCTTCTCATTTTTATTTCCACTGGGCACTTTTGAAATGAAAGATTTTGAGGGGGAAAATTCCTTATATTTAGTTGGACTAATATGTATTTAGTTGATATAGTTACATACCAGAGTATTTAAAAGTAAATATGATTTATTAGGGATATATATATATATATATATATTAGGGTTATATTTAAACATTTATATTTACATAAGACAATGAGGGAGTGGAGGGGTGAATAATTTGCCCTGATTCTAAAGACACATGTCCAGGACATCTTATGTGACAGTGATGTGCTGATGTCTGGACCTACTTAGGACAAAGGTACTATAAAAGGCATCCTCATTACAAAAGTTTACTCATATTTATTTAATAAGCAACTATGACAATGTGCCACGTAAACCAAGATGCTACAAAGTCTGTCCTCAGATGTTACTTCTTCAGGTTGAACCACCCAAATTGAACAAAACTTCGCTGATACGGTGTCCTTATAGCTTGATTTTGCTTACAAATCATCAATATCATTGACCTCATTTTACAGCGGCCAGCAAAACAGAATTAATTATCTGCAAGGCAGTTTATTCGTGGGCTAGTGCAGGCATGTTTGATCCTCTATATAATCCTCTGAAGAAAGAAATGTATGCTTCAGTGGGGTAAGTGTGGTCAGGGGTCAGAAATGAGAAATTGGTTGTTGAGATCCTGTGTCCTTCCGGCATTTGTTCCCTCTGCAGTCCTGATGGCTGTGCCCCGTCTGGTTAAAGTGGCAAAACCTCTTAGATTCCAACTAAGCTCTCAAAGACCATCCAGCCACAGTAGAATTCAGGGGAAATGAACGCTCATTTGCCTATGGGCACTCAGTTCCTCTTTCACATGAAACCGAACATCTGGATGAAAAGAGAAAAGCAGTCAACTACCTTCTGCTTGAATTCCACCTGTCACACAGGCAGCACATCTGGGTGCTTGGCTGAACACTTTCAGCTCTCATCAGCTGATGTTTGACCTGTCAGTCAATCCAGTCTTAGAGAAGGTTAATTCACATTAAACCACAGCGTTTCTCTTCTCTTTCTGGTGAGGATCTGCCAACTCCTAGTCTTTGTGTAAGTGCTTTGTTCATGTAAGATGCTTCTGAGTGTGACTGGGTTGGTCATGCTGTTCTAGAACACTCTCAGAGTGGTCCCTGCAGCCAGATGCTTGTCTCTAGTGTAGATTCCTGGGCCCAATTTGTTGAGTCAGAATCCCTGGTGGCCTAAGCAGTATATTTTTCATCATCCTCTCGAGATAATTTGTAAACTCACTAAGATTTGGGAATGACCTCTCTTCATCACATCTGTGAATTTTCTTCTTAGATTTGTGCCAAGTAAAAGGGCTGAGGGATATAAAGGCTTTGTGCTGAGATTTCTAAATCCTCTGCACTCCCGGCTACTTTGCCATGGCAAGGGTAACCTTTAACATGTAAGCAGTCTTAGTACATACGCTAGAGCTAGTTCAAATAATTTTGGCATTAGTGTCAATTACTAGCTTGAGTACACATTTTGGGTCAGAAAGGCCTGTTTCTGGAAATGTCAGGTTGGTGAAGACCTGGTAACAGCATTGATGTGCTACCCTTTCCCCAAGGGGAGGGCCAAGCTTTTTGGATCTGCTGACCCTTCCTTTCCTGTTGCATGATTCCCAGTTTACATCTGGGAACAGGTTTTGCCCTGGATCTTTGAATTTTAAGACATCTCAACACTCTTGATGATGGGGGTCGGGAGGAGGAGTAGTTTTAGGGATGAATTGAGAAGCCAGGCACTTGTTAGGTATATGGCTCTGATTGCATTAATAGCAGAACAATCTGGAAAGGTGACAGACACCGGGGGAAAGGGGCAATGATTCTAAACCACTGCTCCAGGCTAAGTTAATCAACAGGCTCATAAGAACATTTAAAATTTATAAAAAGAGATAGGATTAGAGAAGGGGGTGAGAGGTGTAGCAGGCATAGATCACCAGATTTGCTGTTTAGGGACTCAACTCCCAAGGTCTCCTGCTTGCCCTAAGGATAGATCAGGCGGGAGGTGGTGGGAGAGGGAGCATCTTGGGAACATTTGTTGGGTGCCCAGAAAACAGGCTCTGACTGCATTTGAACTGACATATTTGAAAAATGAACTTTATTTCACTGCATACTGTTTCAGTGATTCATTCTTTATATGTGCATTTACTCAGCAGAAGTGAGTCGAAAATAAGATGGATGTTAAATTTATATGTTAATTTTAATATTGAAGCTATCCTATATTTGAAGAATAAGATCAATGCTTCAATTTCATTTCTTATGTGGTACTGAACGTTGTCATTACTGGGAAAAAATCATTTACAAATGCATCCTCCCCAAATTCCAATCTTAGAGGGCAGAGGACTCTCAGAAGAGGCAATCTTACCTCGTGCTGATGGTCTAGCCAGGAGATATTCTTCAATGTTCCCACAGTAGTATCATTTACTATTTCAGTGTGAAGGGTAAATAGCAAGGGTAGTGGTTTTTCCTTAAATTACAATGGAGTTTATTTACTAATTGGATTCTGAGAGTTTTCTGGTGTTGTTAGGCTGGGTCAGGAATTTCATTTATCCCATGAGCAAAGCCAGTGGACTTAACCAAAAGTAAACTCAGCATTACTGAGAAAAATTATCCCTCCAGAGGACTTGAGCCACTGCTTGGTGGTATTAGACCACAACCTCACACTTACATTGCAATTTAAATGAAAGATTCCAAAAGTCTGTGGAGAGTTCTTTGGAGAAAAAGAAGGAATGTCTGTCTCCTAGCTACATATGGCAGAACCAGATGTGTGACGGCTTCTTTGGAGGGAGGGCAGGTGAGTTTGGCAGGGGACCTTTCTCAGCCCCAGGGGCTGCTGTGGCAATACAAGTGGGCGCTGTCTTCACCAGCAGACTGCTGGCTCCCACACAGTCCCTGGCCTTCCTCATCGCTTCTGCCTGCAGGGAGCACTGGGTGACACAGGCTACTGTGGTGGTTGTGCATTTTGTGTATTGCCCCAAGGGGTCCAGCCAGGGGAGCACGTGGGAGCTCAGATGCAGAGTGGGTGCCCTTTACAAATTTGTCCTACCAGAAGAGGCCCTGTTTTGGGAGAAGCCTTTTTTCCCTTTGCACAAAGATACACTAAAGTCTAGCACCCTTTCCCTAAGGTACACCTAAGGGGAAGATAGGGAGAAAGAAAAAGAACGAATGAGTTGCAAGAGAACAGCCTGAGTATTAAAATAAGTAGTTATGGAAGCCATTGATACGTAAATCTTTGTCACCCCATCTCCTTTGGCGTGTCCCCTTTGGGAAAATAGGAAGTTGTTTTAGTTCACTTAGAGTTTCAAAAAATCCCACTCACTCGATTTGAGGGAGGTAGGAGACCCAGCCTTTATTGAGCGCCTACTTCCGGCATCTGTTAGGTCAGCCCACCATTCTGACCTCAGTTTGTCTCTGTGGATTGTCTTAAATCAGCTCAGGCCACCAGCAACCAAGAGGGCAGACGTCATTTGGGGCTGCCTGAGTAGACAATAGCATATGGGACACAAAGCAGGTGAATGAATGAAAATGCCTGCAGCAACACTGACGTATGCAGTTTCTTATCTTCAAGAGAGCCCTGTGAACCGGCCCATCTGCATATCTTTAATACAGTAATATCCGAGATTCACTGTAGACCCTGAATCTTCAAGAAATATTATGTCTCATGCAGCTCAGTATTAAAGATATCTTATATCTAGAGTTTTAAAAATTGGAAGCATGCTCTGTACACCACTGTTTACACCCACAGAGAGAATCATATTAATCCAACACAGATTTATTCAACTTAGCAATTCAAAGCACCTGTTAAGCATTATTTTAAAACCTCTAGTAATCTAAATCCAATCCAAATGCAATTAATTTATTTAAAACCAATTCTACGAAGATTCCCTCATTTTCCAAAAATGGTTTGGAGTTATGTGTGACGCAGGGACAGGTACTTATAACGCACTTATTCGGTGCCAGCCATTGGTCTAAGTGGCTCACATCTCTTCACTCATTTAATCCTCTCAACAACCACATGAGGTCGGTAGATTCCTATTCCCGTTTGATAGATGAGGAAGCAAAGAAGTAACTTGCCCAAGGTCAGCTACCTGGAAGTGGTGGAGGCGGGCTTCAGTTTCAGCAGTCTGGATCCAGTTTATGGGCTTGGAGTTCACCAGGATTTTTGGAGCTCCGGGCCTCTGCCCAGCCACCTGGCCCTCTCCTGGGCCTGGAGACACCTCCATCACAGGTGGGGATTGCGGCTGTGGCTGTTGAGGGCAGCCCGTGGGGGCCTGAGAGGATGTGGCTGCAGAATCCTGGACATTAAAGCAACCAGAACCCTCCCTGTCCATCAGCCAGTCAAGAAACACTGGCAGGACCCCGCCCGGCCGCCGAAATTAATTTTCTCCCTGGCTCTGCTGCCCCCTGGAGGTCAGTGGAGGTAGATGGGTGAAATCAGCATTTTCCCCTCTGCTAGGTGGTCATAGCTAATCTCGTGACCAAACAGAAAGCGTTAGGCTATTTCAAAGGCATCTTTGCGCTATTCTACTTCACTAAAATTCAAGGATCTCTCCCCCAGGACTGCTGTGACTACAGACCATGGCATTCACACACCCCAGCCCCACAGCACAGGACTCAAAGGCCATTCCTGAGAAGCTCCAGCCTATTGGCAGTGAACAGACCCACCCAGTGATTTTTCTGTCTCACTGATGTATCTACATGTTGATCACAGAGATTCTCAAGTAAACTACAGTAAAATGGCTTTCGGATTAGACTCAAATATATGCTCTCTCTTGCCACTAGGGAAGAAATGTAATTTTAAGTCACAACTTTATTAAAACTGCTAGACAAATAGTGCAAAGCCAGAAAGACCATTTCATCCAAAGTTTCTCAAAGAGTGGTCTATGACTCACTGGATTTGGAGTCCCCTAAGGTGTCTTAACAATCTAGATCCAGATCTGCCGGTTACTCAATTGGAACCTCTGGGTGGGGGTGAGGGGGGTGGGTATTCCCCTTCCTCCCAGGAATCCACGATCACAGTGAGAAGTGCTGAAGTCCACTCCTGTCCAAGGAGCAGCCTTAGGGAGCCCAGCCCAGCCCTCCAGTGAGAGGAGAAAAAGACAAATCTGCTAGTCATAATATTTTAGGTATATTGCTCATCTTTAAATTACCCACCCAGGTGAATAAAATATACTCTCTCAGGGTAAAAGCGCATTTGAATCTGTCCAAAACCTTTTAAAAGTCTCCTGGGGGTTAACACCAGTGTTCAGAAGCAACTAATGTTAATTAAATGATTCCCACAGGGGGTGGGGGTACCAGAACAATTATTTTCCCTTCACAGTTAGGGACTGGTTTGATCAATTAAAAGAAAAATTACCCAAAGAGAATTTTAAAAAAACTAGACTGAGACCCAGTCAGCAAGCATTTTGAAAGACAGGTGGAGGACCCAGTTGCTTTATGGGGGGCTCCTTTGAGGCAGAAGGAGGAAGAGGGGAAGGAAGGAAGCAGGGAAGACAAGAGACTCTGGGGCAGAGCGGGCTCCTAGCACGCTCAGTTGTGCAGTCCTGACCCTGTCTAATCGTGGGACTGACCTGTGCCACCATGAGGGTGTGGGGTGGGCGGGTGGTGCATCTGGGATTTCTGCCTGGCTGCCCGGCCAGCAGCTCCGCCTGGGAGCAGGGCAGACACGGTGAGATAGTTAGGTCTACGGGAAGGAGGGAGAATCGGGGTTTCCGAGCTGGCCTCCCTCCCCGCCCAGGGGACCCCTGGAGCCACTCCAGCTTACTGTCACATCTCTGGTCCCACTGAGCATTCATTCAGCGAGCACGCCCGCGCTGGGATCCCAGCCATATGTGGCGACCTCATGGCAGAGACTGCAAAGGGCCCCTCAGCGCAGGGAAGGGATGGGGAGAGCAAAATGTATGCCCGTGTGGCCCTAATGGGCTGCCATCTCGAGGAAACCAGGGAAGCCTGACCAGATTAGCCAGTTCCTGTGGCCACTGGTCGGGGGAGAAGCTGCTCTGTAGGTGGGATTATGTCCTGCCTACACGGTCCCAGTCATTCACACTGCAGAGCTTTGGGGACTTGCTCTGGGGAGGCCCCCAAAACCTTCATTTTCCAGATTTCTTGGTTATTTGAGGCCAAAGAAAGAAGACAGATACAAGAAATCAGTTAAACTTAAATTTCAGATAAACAATAATTTTTTTAGTACAGCATGTCCCAGGTTGTATAGGAATATAGATATGTATTTACGTACATATATATGTGTGTGCATATACTTATGTATATAAGTATTTGTAGAGTATAAGTATGAGCAGGGAATATTATATAAGTATAACACATAATACATATAATTCCAATATATATAATATATTTATACAGTATTGCCTATTCATACTCAAAAACTTATTCATTCCTTATCTGAAGTTCAAATTCACTGAGCATCCTGTGTTTTTATTTGCTAACTCTGGTAACCCTACCGCAGGTGGGGGTGATGTTTCTGTGGCCTGACTGCCTGTGGGCATGGTCATATCCCTGCAGTTCAAGTAAACAAGAGAGCCCAGGTAGTAGCTAGATGGGCTGAAGGTCTAATCCAGCCCTCAGATGAATTTTGTTTGAGCAGTGTAGAATTTTTGTTTTCATTTTCAAATGATTGCCAACATTTAAAAATACAGAGATCTCAAATATTCACCACGTTTTTAGGCTTTTCTGGAAAAAGTGGACGATCTGGCAATATCTCATGGAAACATACTAGCTGGTGCCTGCCTTGCTCTCATTTGTGCCTGGTTATTGTAGCTGAATTTGGGACAGACCCATGTGGAGCAATTGATTTCCTAGAATTTGCCCTAGAACAGGGAGTAACTTTTTTTGGATCTGAAATCCCTGAGTGACTGTTGACCTTGCTCAGGCTGAACTAAGGTGTGAAGGCATTTTACCTCTCACCCTTGACTTCTGACCTGGTGACTTGCTCTGTCTGCATAAGGCTTAGGTGTGACCTGGGATGAGTCCCTAGCTTCTCCCTCAGGATCTCTATTTTCATCCCTAGAATGAGGGGACAACTATCTATGCTTCCCAACTTTTTTTTTTGTACCGAAAGTTCTGTTTTATCAACCTTAAGCCACTGTGGATCCAGTGGTTTGAAAGGTCTGCCTACCCAAGCAAATGACATACACTATAAACAGCCCGTGAATTCTGACCAGCCTGAAAGCTAACTGATGTCATCAAACCATATGGATAAAATTCCCTCTAAAAGCAAAGACATTTTTGAGCTAATGCAACCTCACTGAAAATACTTTCAGGTGCCCCACTGTGATCCTTAGAGCCACTAAGGGCTGGGGATATATCAGTCAGCTAGTCTAGCCCAGGGGTGGGGAACCTGCAGCCTTCAGGCCACATGTGGCCTTCTAGGTTAAGTTTGGCCTTTTGACTGAATATAGATTTTATAAAACAAATTCTTTTATTTTTATTAGTACATATTTGTCTGTATTTTACATTTTTAATTTTATTTTTTAAATGAATGTATTTAAAATACCCAAGAATAAAATACATTTCAACAAAATAATTCCCCCAGATTGACTGGCATGATTAGAACATTAGTTAAGCCACAAGGGCTAAATTGATGGCTGCTACGCTCGTGATTTAGTTCTAACTTCCCCCACCTGAGTTTGTGGGGGTCCAGTACATCAGTCTGTTATCAGCTTTTGACATCAGTGCACTGTATTTCTGTTTGAAGTGGAATTTGTGAGTTAGTTGCACAGTTGACAGTATTTTTTAATTCTGTCTGCTTAATAGCCCATCATGTCAAAGAAGATCAAGAGAACACTGAAGGAAGAAAACAGATTTTTTAATGAGGATTGTCAATTGCAATATTATCTTGTTTCTGCTAAAGATAAGGTGATTTGCTTGCTTTGTGATACTGCAATATCAACATTAAAGAAATTCTATGCTTATCAGCATTCAAACACTCATAAAGACCACAAATTTTTTTTTTTTTTTTTTTGAGACAGAGTCTCACTTTGTTGCCCAGGCTAGAGTGAGTGCCGTGGCGTCAGCCTGGCTCACAGCAACCTCAATCTCCTGGGCTCAGCGATCCTACTGCCTCAGCCTCCCGAGTAGCTGGGACTACAGGCATGCGCCACCATGCCCAGCTAATTTTTTGTATATATATTTTTAGTTGGTCAATTAGTTTCTTTCTATTTTTGGTAGAGACGGGGTCTCGCTCAGGCTGGTTTCGAACTCCTGACCTTGAGCGATCCGCCCGCCTCGGCCTCCCAAAGTGCTAGGATTACAGGCGTGAGCCACCGCGCCCGGCCAAGACCACAAATATTTTAAATTGGAGAGGCACTAAAGGTTGTATTGCAGAAATTAAAAGATGAAAAACAAAAGCAAAGACAATTCTTTCAAGCAGCAATAAGACCTGGAAATAATGCCACTGAAGCAACTTATAAAGTAGCTTATACATTCAAGAAAAAAAGAAAGCCATTCAGTGATGTAGAAATTGTGAAAGAATGCACTGTTGAAGTTGTAGGATGCTTAGACCCTGATAACGTTTCAAAGTACAAACAACTGCCTCTTTCCAGGAGAACCATAACTGATTGGCAGCATGAATTAGCCTTAAACTTAACCAAACAACTTCATGCCATACTTCAAAAGGAAAATACATGTTATTCAGTTGCTTTGGATGAATCAACTGATACTACTGACTTGGTGCAGGTTTTCTACTTTATTTGGGTCATAACAGATTTTCTTTGCTTTAAAGAGTTACTGGCTTTGGGCTCTCTTGCAGACAGAACAAGGGTATGAATAGATATCTTCAACAACTTTCAAGATAAATGTCATGAAGTTGGACTGAATTTGGTAAATTTAGTGAGTATATGCACAGAGGGTGCACTTTCCATGACTGGAATAGATGAGGGTCTATTGCACAGATAAAAAAAAGTATTAACATATCCAAATGCTCTCATTTCCTTTCATTGTATCTTCATCAGCAAAATCTCTGTGCTAAAGCTACTATTTTAAGTGACACTTTGCAACAAATTATAAGTATTGAACAGAATTAACAATGTGAATTATTGAAAGAAGATTTCTATAGGAATGCAGCATTTCTGTGTATCATGTCAAATCAAAACAACTTGAATATTTCTTTGCAAGATAAAACTAAGTCTATATGATATGCGGCCAAAAAAAAAAAAATCCAAGCATTTCGAAAAAAGCTATCTCTTTTCAAAACATTTCTTCAAAAGCAAATTTCAGATTAACATTTTCCCAGTTAGCAAAGCTCATTGATGAGCAGGATGACATATGCAAATCATTTGAAGAATATGCAGCTGTTGTAGACGTATTAATTGGAGAATACAATGAAAGGTTCACTAACTTTGAGAATCATGACATCACATTCAAATTAGCATTGCAGCCTCACCTAGTTGATATCCCCAAGGCACCTAAAGAACTACAGATGGAATTGGTTGAGCTCTCAGTAGGTAACACTTTAAAGTCATTTTTTTGTTGTTGTTAAGAAAGATCCAATTGAAATATGGAAAAATGCAGTAAATACCCACGCCTTTGGCAACACGCCCGAAAAATGCTGTCTTGCTTTTCAATTATTGCTGCTAATCCTACCAAACCCAAAC
The DNA here is from genome assembly GCF_040939455.1 of Microcebus murinus. Classification (NCBI taxonomy): domain Eukaryota; kingdom Metazoa; phylum Chordata; class Mammalia; order Primates; family Cheirogaleidae; genus Microcebus; species Microcebus murinus. The sequence goes on from NC_134115.1 coordinate 30,459,286, forward strand.
TGAGACATACTTAAGGTCACAAATGACTGATGCCCATCTGGAGGATCAACTAAACCTGGGAACCTCCATGCTGCAACCAATATTCAAATGCTTTCCAACAAAAGCAGACACAACAAAGTCATTAAAAGCTTAGTTAACTTTAAAATTAACTAATCACTTTCATTTTTGAAATTACTAAGTACATAGTAGTTAGATTTTTGCAAAATAATGTACATTTTAAAGCATATCTAATTGAAGTTTCTTGAATGTGGCCTAATTTGATTACAGCTAAATTAATGTGGCCTTCCCACATGAAAAGCTTCCCCACCCGGGTCTAGACTATGCTGCAGTAACAAACTCCAAAATGTCAGTGGGTTTAACAAATAAAAGTTTATTTTCAGCCCATGCACAATCTGCCACAGGTTTGGTGGCTCTCTAGGTAGTGACACAAGAATTCAGTTTCCTTCTCTCCTGTGACTTGACCTTCTCAACACTTGGCTTTCCTGGCACATGTTGGGCTGCTGGAGGCTATTTCAGGGCCTCGCCTCGGCTCACGTTTCGCTGGCTGGGTTCAGTCACGTGGCTTCACTTAAGGGCAAGGGGCTAGGTAGCAGAGTTTTCTGCCTGCCTTGGAAGGAACAGAGAGAAGGATATAGTGAACACTAAGAGGCACCACCACAGGGACATGAGATGACACATGGGGCTCCTTGCAGTTCCAAAATCCTGCATTCTGTATTCTTCAGAGTGGTCTTCTGATGTGGTCTGTAGATACCTGGCTCGCCCGTTATGTTGACCGACAGCCATCAAGCAGAACGGATGCTGCAGATATACTGACCTTGAAGGGTTTCCAAGTGCCATCCTTTTCTTCCTGATAATGACAGCTTACCTTTATTTTAACTCTTACCATGTGCATGTATGGACTCATTTATCTTTGCAGCATTCCAACCAGGTAGGTACTTTTTTCCCCACCATAGTATTTATTTTTTACAAAACAGGAACTGTTTCATAGATTTAAGGAACAGCCTCTGTCTTCATTTGAACTGACATATTTGAAAAATGAACTTGACGTCATGTCACATTGTTTCAGTGATTCATTCTTGATATGTGCATTTCCCCAGCAGAAGGCACAGAGTCACAAAGTCACTTCTCCAGGGTCATGCAGATGGGTGGTGGGGATCTGGACTCCCCCTTTTCTCCCAAGAATTGTGGGCAGAGCTGGGCTCTTGATGGCTTTGCCACTGCCGACACTGGGTCACCAGGCTTGGGGCCTCTGACATGCCCAGCTTTCAGGATCTCAGGGGCCATCCCATCAGGAGAGGTAAGCCTGAGTGGAAGACGAAACTATTAATAGCACTAATTGGACCAGCTGCAATAACTTGGTATCACTTGGACGTAAAATGGATTCTGTTTTCCTCTACAGGGAGCTTTAACTGTGTCTTGTTCTTTTTGCTGCTAGTGGCTTCCATTCCAGTGGACAGTTTCTAGCAGCCGGTTCCAGCCTAGCCTCTAATTAAAAAATGACATGTTCCCTTCAAGCTCAGTGTGAAAGTTAACTGACTCCTTTTTGTTTTTTGTTTTTAAGAAATTTATTTTTATTTTTTGAACAGGTCATGCATTTATACTGTTCCAAAGGCAAAAGACATGATAGGGTTTTTTCCTTCCTCCCAGCTACCTGAAGGCAACCAATGTTATTAGCGTGTTGGGGATCTTTCCAGAAATATTTTATGCATATGCAAGCATAAGTATTCTTTTTTCCTTTTCTTCACAAATTTTTGTATAGTGTATACAGAGTTGTTTCATCTTGCTTTTTTTCCCACTCCACTTACTATGTCTTGGAGATAGTTTGATATAATTATAAAGATATTCTTCATTTTTAAAAAGTTACATGATATTCCATTGTTATTTGGTTGTTCCATAATTTATTTAGCGGTCTCCTTCTGATAAGTATGTTTTTAAGCCATCTACTATTATAAACAATATAATAACCTTGGATAAATATGATTTGAGGTGGGAACAAGAATAAATTGCATTAACTTGTAAAAGGAATTTCTGTTCAAAGGGTATATGCATTGGTAATTTTCCTAGATGCTGCCAAATGGTCCTCTTATAGGTATTGTTCCAGTTTATATTCCCACGAACAAAGTATGAGAATGTCCGTTCCCCTGTATCTCCAGCATGTATGTTTTCAATTGTTCTGATTTCTCACAACCTGAAAACCTCAGTATGTTTTAATTTGCATTCTTTTATTATGCATGAGGGTGAGCATCTTTTCATATGCTTTAGAGCCATCTGCATCAGCAAGCATTACTTTCCTGGGATTCTGGAAGAAACCACTTGGCTTTGAACAGGTCCCTGACCTAAACTCAATGTTGGCTCAGCCCATTGCAGCTAACCACCTTTGTAGCTTTGTAGCTGATTTTCTGTAGCAAGGAAGTTGTTCTCTGTAGTGCATTCCCATTTGAAAAATTGAAGTCACTGAATCCAATACTAACCAGGCTGGTGGCGCCATCTGTCTTCCCGAGATGGATAAATGAATGCGATGCGGTTTAATAAGGGGGGACATTGGGGACCGAACACTGATGAGTCTCTACTATGTAAGGGCTGTGGATGTGTTCCAACAAAGCTGAAAATAGTCTCACTGAGCTACTGGGCTACTTAATAGCACTGAAATAAGCATGTCTTCTTTTAGATTATTAACATTTATATTATTACAAAATTTAAAAACACACATAGAATTGTCAAATGAACCCTAGTACACACCTCATCAACATTAAGCAAGTGTGACGACCATGGCACACTTGATCCCCCTATCCCATTTCCTCTTTCTTCCCTTTGGTTGAGGCAATTAATGCCATTAGGGGAAATAACGTCATTTCACTCTTATGTACTTCAGTAAACATCACTAAAAACCAGACATATTCATTATTCATTGACTACAAATACCATTGTCACTTCTGACAAAATTGAAAGTAATTCCTTGGTACCATCAAATACCTAGTCTGCATACATTCCCTAATTATCTTGATTCTCTCTCTGCCTTTACCGCTTGTTTGTTTGGCTTGGGGTCCACATGTTGTGTGTGGTGCTGTGTGTCTTAATTCTCTTATTTCAGAGCAGAATCTCTCCATCTTTGTGAGGAAGCTGAGCCGTGCAGGACGCTAGCCATTCTGAATTTGTATGTTCACTTCTTCTGGAGCCACTTAATTTGTTCCTGTATCCCCTATGTTTCTTGCAGGGTGGAAGGTGGATCTAGAAGCTTATTTGATGTGGGTTCAAAAGCTTAAACGAGAGTTCTTCACAGGAGATGCTGGCTACTGCCTACTGCATCACTTCTGAAGGGCCACAGTGGGTCTTTTGTCCCAAGAGGCAAGATCACTGGGGCCTGGAAATGTCACCAAGACCCCATCCATTGCAAGTTCCCCCTTCAATCTTTCCTCTTCAACCTTTCACATAACAGTTTTATCTACTGACTGTGTTGTCTGAATCAGTTATTGCATTAGGGGTTGAAAAATGAAAAATTTCTAATTCTGTCATTCCTTCTACGCTTATTAGCTGAATTTTTTTTCTTCATATAAAGAAAGCTAGGGTTACTTGGTCACCCTGGGTTTCCTCAGGTTTCTTTGTTTCTTAAGTAGTCTGTCCTTTTCCAAATGAGAAAAAAAAATTTTTAAAAGAGGACCATATCTTGAAACCTTAAAATTTGTACCCCCATAATATGCTGAAATAAAAAAAAAAAACTGTAAAAAAAAAAAAGGACCATATCATGGAATTAGCCTAGGAAAGAGATAGCTTTCTTATTAGCTTTATTCATGATCCATGACTGTTCAGCACCAGGTGTGTAATTTCATAATACTAATTAATTTTTTTAACTGCAGGTCTTATCCTTTCTCCCTATCTTTTGTCTTTATCCCCAGGGTCTGTCTCTTTGAATAAGCAAAGTATTGAGCTATAAGCAAGCATGTAGATTGAAATGTCATCACTGAAGTTTCCTTTAGATTTAAAGCCAAACACCTCTTATCTGGATATTTGGATAACATATTGCAGTGACTAGCAGTCATCCACACTTTAGTGAGATTTAATGTAACCAATTTGCTTTTCTTTTCACAGGTTACTTTATTGGGGAAAAATAGATTTGTTTGGGAGTTGGTGGGGGAAAGACAGGCCTGGGAAGGAAGCAGTGAACAGATGGAATTTAATCACCATGTGACGGGTACTGACTAGGTGGTTGTGAGAACGCTGATTTTTGGGTTAGTAGAGGTATCTGACAGCATTTCATGCTATAAAGAGGTACTAAGAAGGAGGAGGGAGAGAGATAAAAACGTTCTGGAAAATATTTACAACTCAAGAATGAGTTAGGCACTCTGTTGTGGGCACCTGAAGTACCCATTCTTCCCTTTCCACACTGTATCATGTAAGATGTTTTCGCTGCAAATCACACAATACCAGACTAAAAAGGACCACTATATGGACAGGTACATTTATGAATAAATGTTGATCAAGAGGTAATATAGGGCAGTGGTTACATACACAGTCTTTAGAGGCAGGTTAAACTGGGTTCACATCTTGTTTTCATCATTTGAGTAAACCGCTTTCATCTCTTCGGCCCTCAGTTTCCTCACCTGTAAAATGGGGATAACAAGCCACAGGGCTGTTGTGAAGATGAAGTGAAATCATGGACTTAAAGCAGTTAACACATTTCCATTCACACAGCCCTCAATATATAACACCTTTCAAAAGAGCAAAAACCAAGAATGGACCCGTGTTTTCACCTTGCAAAAGAATTTTACCAGTGTTTGTAAAAAAAAAAAAAAATAGATATTATCTTCACTAATCCAGAGAGCACACAACTCCTCCAGGGACCCTCTGCCTTGGGAACAAGAGTTGACCTGCTCAGCCCCCAGCAGGTGCATGCAGTTTAGGCACTGGGAGGCTGTGCCGAATGGCATATGTTCCTGGCCCAATGTAAAGCAGCGTCTAGTAACCCTGATTTTTCACTCCTATCATTTTCATTCCACCTGTCTAAGGATTGTTCCTGAAAGAAGGGCCGAAAGAAAATTCGCACGGGCAGCGTGACTGACATTTCTGTTCCTCGAGCCAACGGCGCCATCTGGTGGTGCTACTTCGCTAACACAGTTTGGCGCCAGTCCCAGGTTTTGTGGCCACTGTCAGTTACCTACCCCAGTGTTCCCAAGAACCTGTTTCAGTGACGTCCTCTTGCCTTGCTCCTCAAATGCTGGAAGTGTTGCTCACTCTTCCTTTCTTTCTGGCCTTGTTTCACTCTTGGTCCTTTCACTGTGGCACGTTGGTGCCACGCTGCCGATGCCATTCTCTTTGCGTGGCCCTGTGTATCCTTGGGAGAAGTGATGACAGATGCCAGGTGCTTGGGTAAAAATAAATCTGTTCTGAAGTAGGATTTGAGGGATTTCCATCCTCTCCCTGTCTTTCCTGGAAGCCTAAGAACGTGTGCATTTCCAGTCTCTGTGATTAGGACTGGCTAATCTCAGGAGCCAATGTGCGATTTTATCTTACTCTGTGATGACCCAATTTCACTTCACCTAACTCCTGAGCAATTTTCAAAAAGTGCAGTCTGTAGACATACATGACCTTATATGCATTACGCAGAGTGTCTGCCACACTGAGTCTGAGGACACAAGCAAGCAAGAATACCAGGGCAAGCAAGAATATTAGTCAAGTTAACTCCAGAGCCTTGCTACCAGGTGTGGTTCGAGGACCGGCAGCTGCACCATGCCTGGGAGCTGGTTAGAAATGCAGACTCTGGGGATACACCCTAGACCTGCTGACTCAGAAACTCAACTTTACCTAGACCCCAGTGATTGGCATGCACATTAAAATGTGAAAAGCACCGAGCTGTAACAGTGAGTCTCAACTTTGGTGGTGTATTAGAATAATCCAGAGAACTTCTAAAGATCTTGATACTCAGGCCTCACCCTAAGCTGATTTCCCTGGAATCTCTGGGGTAACCATCCAGACTAAGGCTAATTACTCAGAGCTGGACTTCACCATAATGATGGTACAGGGAAGCTGGACCGTAGATTCCTCCTGAAGCTCTCATGAAAGCAACAAAAAGAGCCAAAACCCAGCAATAACTCCTTAGTAATAAACAAGCTAACAACGGGGTACAAATTCTTGCTAGAAACTTTAAAACCTGGTGGCCAAGAAAATAAGCAGATTCTGGTGTGGACTGGAGAGGTCCCTGCCTTCCCCGTCCTGCTCACCTGAAGGTGTTTTAAAGAAGATTGTGACAAAATTCTGAGAATTCTCACTAATATCCACTAATGTAAAGAAAAGAAAACCTAGAGAGTAAACAGGCAACCTCTAGGAAAGGTTAAGGGTATTGTGAATTCTTGAGACCTCAGCAGAAGCAAAAAACCCAAGAGATCTGGCTGTTTTCCCCAGGGATCCATCAGAACTGGGTGAATGTCCCTGAAGATATTCTCCCATGGGAATGAGAGTCATTTCCCCATATGGAGGGGGTCTATGTATAAAATTTGGTGTTGACAGGGGAGCCCAAGACCTTCAACAAGGACATGCATAGTCCCAGCAGAGCTCTCTGTGCCTTTAGCCCAAGAAAAGTGGGCAATACACTTTATATAGCCTTCAAACAGCAGGATGGACCATAGATAGCCAGGTCTCTGGCCAAGGGAAATTCAGATCAACTATTAATAGATCACAGGTGCTGCCAGTACAGTTACCTTCTGAGGCCGGGCAGGTGCTGTATATAAGCTGACATGTGAGATAACAGGGAGTGGTGGGGTCCATGGTAAATAAGAGAGTAAAAGCTGCATCTCAAGCTGATGTAGATCAGCTACGTGAGTGTCACCTGGGAATTTGTTAGAAATGCAAATTTCTCAAGGAAACTCTGGGCGTGGAACCTAGGAAAAATTGTGTTTTAACAAGATCCTGATGCTCACTAAAGTCTGAAAACTGTCAGTGTTAAAGTTTCCAGCTGATTGTTGCTATCTGGGAATGTCAGGTGAATACTGTTATATCTTCTGATTTTTTCAAGAGAAGCTGTAATTCTGGAGTTTTATGCAGAACCTCCCAAGTTTTAAATGTTGGCAACACATTTGCATTTTGTAAAAACAACAAACAAAACATATAGATCAAACAAAATGTTTGTTTTGCAGGGTGCCGATTTTGTGACCTTTGATGTAGACTATCTGGATGGCATTGCTCATATTAAGCAAGAAAAGGATGAAGGACAGGGCAAACATATAAAATACTCCGGAAAAGAAACAAGGGGAACAGAACATGCAAAGACAGATAAGCAATCCAGTGTAGGAGAAAATACACTCAAGGAAAAGAGAGCTCAGAAATGAGAAGACCAGCTTGAGCAAGAGCAAGAGCCAGACCCTGTCTCCACAAAAAAATAGAAAAATGAGCTGGATGTGATGGTACACTCCTGTAGTCCCAGCTGCTGGGGAGGCTGAGGGAGGAGGATTGCTTGAACCCAGGAATATGAAGTTGCAGTGAGCTGTTATGTCGCCACTGCACTGTAGCCCAGGCAACAGAGTGAGACCCTGTCTGAAAAACAAACAAACAAGCAAAACAAAACAAAACAAAATTAAGGGGTGGGACCACATGTAGCCTTCTGTATCCTCGAGTGTGGCCTTTTGGTTGAATCCAAATTTTGCAGAACAAATTCTTTTATTAAAAGTTGTGCAGCAGAGAAAGATGAAGCATATCTTGCCTCTTTTGGTGCTTAAAAAAGAATAATCTTGAAATCAGAGGTCCTGCACCCCCACAGGGCAGTAACTGAGTGAACAAGCTTTTAGAAGCCAACCAATTAGACACACCCCTCTGTGCCAACCAATCAACAGCAGTCTCATCGATGACGTCAGCCCACGTAGGCACCTGAAAATCCTCCTGTCTCTAACCCCCACTTTCCCCAAACCCTAGGTGAGATCTACAGTCTGCTCTGCTGACTAGCGCAGTTCTCCCTCATAAAGCAGGAACTCTAGTTCTGTTTTTTTTTTTTTTTATTTCAGCTATTAAACAGGATCTCATCTGACAAATGCAGGAATGAAAAAGTTGAATTAAAATAAAAAGATGGGTGGTGAGAAGTGAATAGTGTAAATCAGAAGTAAGAGAAAACCATGAGATTTATGATCACTGAATAGGACGTTAATGTTATAAGACAACAAAGTAAGATAATAACAAAACTAACAACAATAAAAACAGAAGTTTGGGAGAAGGAAGTGGGAGGAAGTTTTAAGAAGTGAATTTTCTGATTTTTACATCTGGCATCACTCAACAAAATCTAAAATTCAACTAAGGAGTTAAAAATGATTCTAATATCTTAATATTTTTCCCCCTTAAAGTTCTTCAATTATTTTAATTATAATATAATTTAAACATGTACTACCAACTAAATATAATATTCATATCATTATGGTTCTTATGCAAACAAAACCAATAAAATTTAGATTAGCAACAATTTAAAAATAGATTTTGAGTATAACATACATATAGAAAAGATTTGGCTACTACAAACAGAGCTTCTGCGAACATTCTTACACATGTCTTTTGGTGAACATATGTATGTATATCTGTTATGTATATTTGTAGAAGTAGGATTTCTCAGGCAGAGTATACATATGTTCAGTTTAAATAGATGCTGCCAAACAGTTACCCGAAAGTTTGTAGCAATTTATACTTTCACCAGCAGTGCATGAAAGTTGCAGATGTTCCATATCCTTGCCAACAGTTGGTACTGTCAGTCTTTTTAATTTTAGCCATTATGGTGGGTATTCGGTGATTATCTCAGTGTAATTTTATGTGCATTTCCCTGAAGGCTAATGATGTTGAGCACTGTTTCATATGTTTAGTAACCATTTGGATATTGTCTTTTATGTAGTGTATATTCACATTTTCCCCATTAAAGTTGGCTTATCTTTTATTGATTTGTAGAAGTTTTTATATATTGTGAATTCAAGTCTTTTGTTGGCTGTATAAATAACAGAAGTTCTTAATTTTAATGAAATCCAAGGTTATGAAGGTACTCTCCTATGTTCTCCTCTAGAAGCATTATTGTTTTACATTTCACGTTTAGATTTGCAATCCATCTGGAATTGATTTTTGTGTGTGGGGTGAGGTAGGGGTGAAGATTCATTTTTTTCTCTATATAGATTTCCAATGGACTCAGCACCACTTATTGAAAAGACCATCTTTCTTCCTTCATTTCCATCATAAATCAAATGGCTATATGGAGGTTTGTTTCTGGACTATTTCCACTGGTTGATATGTGTATCCCTCTGCCAAAGTCTCGTCGTCTTACTCACTGTAGCTTTGTAATCAGTCTTGATGTCTTGCCATATAAGTCCTTAAGTTTTGTTACTTAAGATTTTGACTTTTTTTGTCATTTGCTTTTTCATATAAATTTTATTTTATTTTTTATTTCAGCATATTATGGGGGTACAAATATTAAGGCCAATTTCAACAGAGTGGGGAAAAAGCCTGCTGGGGTTTCAATTATGGATACATTGAATCTATAGATCAATTTGGGGGAAACTTAAATCTTTATACTATTGAATCTTCCAACTCAGGATGCATCTCTTCATTTATTTAAGTCCTCTCTAATTATGTTTATTAATATTTTGTAGTTTTATGTAGAGATACAGAGAAGACTTGTATATATTTTGTTGGATATAATTCCTAGATACTTGATTTTTTGATGCTATTGTAAAATGGTACACTTTTAAAATTTTCACTAAAATATTGTTTTACTAATGTATAGAAACACAGTTGATTTTTTTACCTTGCCCTTTTATCTGATGATCTTGCTAAATTCACGTATTAATTGTATTAGTTTATCTGTTGATTTTTCTGGGTTTCTTATTTCCACAATGTGTTGTCTGATTCTGGCAGGCAAGTGGGCTAGGGGTGGGTTACTTTATCCAGTCTGGGATTGAGCTAGTTAGGAGCTGGGTTTCTGCACTTGTGAATGCTATTCCTTGTCTTAATCCTAGAATAGAGGCTTTCAGGAGTCCTGACAGAAAACCTGGGGTGTTTCACAGGGCTTCTACTCCAAAATCCCAATTTTGTCACCCCAGTTCCAAAAACTGCTTTGTTTTTCAGCCTCTCAGTTGCCAATTACGTAATGGAAAGTGCTTGAGGAGAAAAGGAAGGGACGTCACGATCACCTCTCTGTGTCTCTGCTCTTTCTTGAATCTCAACATTAGAAATTTTTGCTTCCTTTTGTTTTTTTAAAATTTATTTTAATTTTTTGAGGCCGGGCGTGGTGGCTCACGCCTGTAATCCTAGCACTCTGGGAGGCCAAGGCGGGCAGATCTCTCAAGGTCAGGAGTTCGAAACCAGCCTGAGCAAGAGCGAGACCCGCGTCCTCCCCCCCCCATCTCTACTAAAAATAGAAATAAATTAATTGACCAACTAAAAATATATAGAAAAAATTAGCCGGGCATGGTGGCGCATGCCTGTAGTCCCAGCTACTCGGGAGGCTGAGGCAGGAGGATTGCTTGAGCCCAGGAGTTTGAGGTTGCTGTGAGCTAGGCTGACAGCACGGCACTCTAGCTGGGGCAACAGAGTGAGACTCTGTCTCAAAAAAAAAAGTTTATTTTTATTTTTTATAGCTATCTTATTGAGGGTGAAGTGGTATCTCATTGTAACTTTGATTTTCATTTATTTAATGGCTGATGATATTGAGAATCTTTTTAAGTAGTTATTGGCCATTTGTATATGTTCTTTGGAGAAATGTATATTCAGATCCTTTGTCTATTTTATTTATTTGTCTACTTTAAAATTGTGTTATTTGTTTTTTTGTTATTGTGTTGTAAGAGTTCTTTATATATTCAGGATACCAATCCTTTATCAGATATACAATTTGTGAATACTTTCTTCCATTCTGTGGGTTATCTTTTCATTTTCTTAACGGCATTGTTTGTAGCATGAAAGTTTTTGATTTTAATGAAGTCCAATATATTTATTTTTCCATTGCTTGTGCTTTTGGTGTTCTACCTAGGAAGCCTTTGCCTAACCCAAGATCACAAAGGTTTATGCCTGTGTTTTCTTCTAAGAATTTTATAATTTTAGTTCTTACAGTTAGGTCTCTGATCACTTGGAGTTAATTTTTGTGTATGATATAAGAAAGGGGTCCCATGTCATTCATTCAGGTATGGATGTCCAGTTGTCTCAGCACTCTTTGTCCCACATCTTTTAGACAGTCCCCTCATCACACTCTCCTCAATGACCCCAGGACCCTTAAACCTACGTGACCTCAAGCTTGGCCATGGAATGCTGCCCTCTGGGACAAGTGGTTCTTACCCATTCTTATGCAGGACTGGGAGTAGATGAGGAATATAATTCACTCGAGGGTTTCAGTCAAGGTATGTATTGCTCTCTTCATGACTCACTACAAAGTAAGGAGTGTAAGAGTTTGATGTGGACTATATGGGATTTTGTGGAAAAGTAGGGGGTGGGAAGTGGTCATGCAAAAGATGCCCACCTTGAAGGCCCTCAATTTACTGTGGCAGAAGAAAACCTATGTTCTGATGGTCATCAGGCTTCTCTGCTCCAATGACTGCTCCTTCCACCAAAGCCCTGGCTTCTGAGCCTGTTCCCCCATTACGGGTTCTGATGGGGTGCTGGCTCTTGTCACTATGATCATTAAAGCAACATGACATTTTCTTTTCCAAAAGGAGACATCATGAATGTAGCCAAATGCCTGAATATTTCCTGGTTGTCCAATACACACCTACCAGCAGAACTGCTTTTTAATACTCCTTAGAACATTTCATGTAACTCTGAGCATGTCACTTCTATTTCTTTTTCTGTAGACTCTATCGTTAAGCATTAAGACAGAAATACTGCTGCCCTGATGAGTATGAAGAACAATGTGCCCACAAGTGTCTTTCCTGGACTCATGTTTCAGCAAGCATTTATAACTGTAATAGCTTTTCCTCTAGAAGATTCATAAAAACTCTTGCTGATTAGGAGGGTCCTTATCTACTCTCCTATTACACTCTACTCTCCCTGTGTTAAAAAAGCAGAAAGCAGAACAGGCGCTAGGAGGGAGTGTTTAGCCACCAGAGGGAAGACTTTCTGGGCAAAAGTCTTTGCTAATCTGAAGGCCCAGCCCTGCATCAGGCATGTGACCCAAGGGTGTGTGTGTGTGCTATGTCCCATGTTGTTGTGTTGCTGAAGAACACACAAGGAAAAATAATAAGAAATTTAGATAGAACATGTGTAACAAGTTGAGGAAATGTGACTGAACTGTACCTTTCAGGGAATTTGTCTTGAATGGCCAGTGAACCCCTCTACATTCATTGAGTTATTAATTTAATCAGCCGATATTTATTATGCCCATATTTACTATGGGCCAGGCATGGTGCCAGGAACTTGAGATAGCAAAGAACCAAAGAGTTCAGGAATGATGAGCTTTTAGTTCAGTCGGGAACCTGGAAATAAATATAAATAGAGATAAACTACAAATGGGTAACTATTATGAAGGAAAAATAATTAAGGGTGTGTAATAAGATAATGTTAGCAAAGGGCCTGTTTTACTGGTGGAAGGCTGTTCTGAGCATGCAACATTTAAGCATAGATTGGAAGGGGGAAGAGTGGGGGGAAGACAGAGCAGACGGTGCTAAGGTCCTGGGGTTAGAAAGAGCTTGGTGCATTTGAGGAATTGAAGAAGCTACTTGGATCTGTGTGAACATGCAGAGAGCAATGAGTTGAAAATAAAAGACTTAGCAAGGCTGAGCTAAGCATTTTGACTTTCTACCCTAAGTGCAGTGGGAATCCATTCTAGGGTTTTCAGTGGGGGACTGATATGATCAGATTTTATATGCATATCTTGAATGTCTTCATGAAGACAATAAACTCTCTAAAGCAGGGCCAGGGCCTTATGTTTCTTTATGAGCCTCACAGAGCCAGCACTGTGCTGTGTGTATCACAGGGGCCTGGCAGGCTGTGTTCTGATGGAGATTCATGTATTCATAGGAATTCACTTTTGGTTCAAAGGTTTGTTTGATTGCACCAGATAAAAATAGCATATTTGTGTTCCCTGAAACATAATATGAGAAAAATAGGGTTATTTTAGTATACCAAATGGATAAATGGCATTCTCTTCATACACACAAACATACACATACATATATATATATGGACACACATATATATGCAGTGTGTGGATATATATTTATATATAAATTTTTTAAGTGAGACCATTTCTTACCATTGGAAATGCATAAATAATTTATTCTTTTTCCTGACCTCTCTGTATTTCTACTTGAAGACTATTTCTTTTTTTCAATTCACCTAAGAAACTGTTGGGCTAATAAATAGGTCGAAAGGCAGACAAAGGAAGCTTCCACAGGTTATGAGAAAATACCAAGCTCTTGAAAGACCTCCGCGGATATAAAAACATAAATCACGGAAAGCTCTTTTGAAATGTCACTCACCTTCCTTTCTCATAGGAAATCGGGGTCCAGAGAGAAATTAACTCACGTTACAGTTCATCTGGATCTTGTTACATGACTGGGATAAGGACGGTCGAGGAGGACGCAGCCGGTAGAAGCAAATCCATTTGGAGTTTTATAGTTTCCCATTTTCAACAAACCCCTGAGCTCTCTAGTAAGACAAAAAGACAAATGTATTTATCCAACATTTGGCACCTGGAAAATATTACTCACTGATGACAATCCAAGGAGTTATCTATTGGCCAGGGTTGGGATGGCAGACTAACAACACAGGAACAGAAGTCGTCATTTGGTTCTGAAGCAACGAGGCCTCTAGAAGGCATAAAGCCATCAGAGATGTTTTAACATCATGAAGCCTGAGGCCTTGGCAGGCTGGGGAAGTTTGCTTCTTAATATTACTGGTTACTATCAGTAGAATTTTAAGAAAATATGGATGCATTCATTTATTCCCTCCCTCCCTCCCTCCCTCCCTCCCTCCCTCCCTTCATTCCTTCCTTCCTTCCTTCCCTCCCTCCTTCCCTCCCTCCCTTCCTTTTGTCAAATATGTTCCATTAGCTGCTTTGTAGTGGATGCTGAGGTGGACACACAGATGTTTAAGCAGGGTCTCTGCCTTCATGGGGTTTTCATTCTAGTGGAAAATAAAAAAAGCATAACATGTGCAAGACAGAATCTGAAAAGCATCCCAAGGTTGTAAAAAAGTATTTCAGAGCAGGGGGCACTGCCATTAAGGGTGATTTGGTAGTTGTGACTTTTGGGAAATAGGGGTCCCAGGAGGTCCTTCTGCTTATTTGTTTGCTTTGGGAAGGAAATGATTCCTCTTCATACATGGCCTATTTAGGAAGATTTTCATGGTCAGGTGATTTTATTGGATATCATTAATGATGCCTGGCACCAAGGTTCATGTCCCTTGATCCCTGTCCTGAGGGATTAGCCAAAGAGAAGCTTTGTATGCTTTTGCAAAAGTGGGTTTTGAGATTTTATTTTCTCGTCGTCCCACTTAATCCCTGACTGCACACGGAAGAGTCCCTGGATGCCACCTCTCTCTTCTGGGCTCTTTTCTCCATCCTGGGGGATTTGGTGGACTCTTCCTTTCTCACTGTTTTTTCCCCAAGTTTATTTTCTGGCTCTTCTTGGATTAACACGGTTGGGACTCAATACGTTGGCTGAGGAGTATGTTTCCTTTACTCGGCACACAAATAAACCTTCTTACAAGCTCCAGCAGAGGCGAGGGATGGGTAGGACCTGTGCAAGGAGTTGCCCATTCCCTTTCAAAAATCATCTCCGCAGGAAACTCTACTTATCCCCTCTGGGAAGTGCCCCCTTCTGCCATTTAGAGCTATTCTTAGCATTGCTTTTGTTCCTAGGAGACTTCTTTAATTTTGGGAATTTAAACCAAAATATTATCCACCCTGAGAGAGGCAGCCTAGCAAAGTGGTTGAGGAAGCAGATTCCTAGAGCTATACTGCCTGGGTCCAAATCCTAATTCTGCAACTTACTAGCTGAGGCACGTACTACCTGAGGCAGCCTCTCTAGTACCTCAGTTTCCTCAACGGTGAGGATATTAACAATGTGTAGCTCACAGAGGGGCTTAAATCCCTGAAGTGTCTAGAAAGGGTCCTGGCACATAATAGGTATCACATAAGTTTTCTCTATTTTTATTTCACCTTGGATAATAGGAAAAAATCTCTTCTTAGATTAAATTCTCATTATAACTTTTTTCTATTTATAACTTGGTCAGACATGTTTTGAGAAGGAAATCTATACATATGTTCTAAGCTAAAGAAATACATGTATTGACAATCACTAAATTTCTTATGCTCCTTCCCAATCTCCCACCACCCAGCCCCAGGCAACCACCGTCACTGTACATTGGATTTGTCTTTCTTGGGTGTCATATGAATAGAAGTATACAATCTCTAGTCTTTTCTATCTGGCTTATTTGGCTCAGCATAATGTTTTTAAGATTCTTACAAATGTTTCTGTTATGAAAAAAAGAAGAAAAATAAATTAAAGAGTTAAAAATATAATTAAAAAAATTCTACTATGTTGTATATATTATGAGATGATTCTTTTTTTGCTGAATAATATTCCATAGCAGGGGCATATCCATACCACAGTTTGTTTATCCATTGACCTGTCGATGGGTATTTGTTTTATTTCCAGTTTCAGGCTATTTTGAATAAATTTACTATGAGCATTCATGAAGAAGTCCTTACGTAGACATGTGCTTTTATTTCTTTTGTGTGAATACCCACAAGTAAGATTGCTGGGTCATATGGTCAGTGTATGTTTTACTTTATAGACTACTTCCAAAATGTTTTATAAAGTAGTGGTACCATTTTTCATCCTCACCAACGATGAATAAAGAGTTCCAGTTGCTCCACATCATCACCAGCAGTTGATATTGTCAGTATTTTTTTTTTTTAACTCTAATAGTACTACCTCACGATGGCTTTAATTTGCATTTCACAGACAACTAGTCAAGTTAAGCATCTTTTTAGGGACCTATTATCAATTTGTATCTCTTGTTTGATGAAGTATCTATTAAAATATTTTACCCACTAAAAAATGAGATTGCTTGCATCTTTATTATTGAGTTGCAAAAATTCTTTATATATTCTGGTTACAAGTCTTTTGCCAAATATATGCCTTTTGACTATTTTCTTCCAGGCAGACTGGTCTGGTTTTTAGAGCCCTGGCTCCTTTTAGACTATAACCTTTTAGATTATATGGGATGTTGATCAAGAGTTAACTTACCATCAAGTGGTCCCAAACTGGGGGATGCTTTGAAGAAACACCATGTAATTGCTTGCTCCTGCAATCTAGTATTTCTTCTGTTCTTGGAGCTAAATGTTTACATTTGGAGTTGAAAAGACACCCTGTGTGAGCACAGACACAATGTTCCATCCATCTGACGCTGTCAGAACAAACAGCTCCCAGACCTAGCATTTCCAAATCTGTAAGATGGAACAAACAGATGTCTTCTCCATTGCAAGAGGGGGTCCATCATGTTTCTGAAACATTGTTTCTTTCTTTTGCAGTGTCCTGGCTTTTATTAACAGGCTGTCTGTCCAGATGGGCCCTCCCTGGGCTTTCAGTTCCCTCTCAGCAAAGGGTAACATTATCCAATACCCACGAGGTAGGTCTTGCCTGTTGCTATAGGCTTAGAGGATGGACGGAATGAAGGAAGTCCCTGTGGCTTCAAGGGAGTAGAACCCCAGAGGCATTTATCAGACAGGGAAAACAAACCTCTAAACCAAAAGGATTGAAGGAGAAAGTGGTGCTTTAGGCAGCCAGGAAATTAGTAATTCTCATCATTCTCTAACAGGTAGCAAAATCATAAAATTGCTATTTAATGTTAATTGAGCACTTACTAGTTGCCAGGTTCTGTTATAAACAGTTCACACACATCTTTTCATTGAGACTTCCTAATGATTTAGTGAGGAAGGTACTTTTATTAGTCTTCATTTTCAGATAATGAGGACTTTCCAAGATAATATAGCATCTTGGAAAGATACTGTAACCAATAATGGGAGGGGTAGGGCATTAACATCAAAGCTGTGCTTTGAGATACTATTAATACATAAACCTTTTCCCCACAGACAAGTGTGGCCCCATATCTCTCCTTGAATCAAGGAGTTAGTCATTGTTATCTTACACTATCTTTTGTTTTTCTGACTGCCTTTTCTTTGCTGATCCCACAAGTTCCCAGAGGAAGGGATGAGGCCCATTGCTTTCCTAATTCCTTTGCTTAGGACAGAATTTCTGTATTGAGGAATTCCTGGTTTGGGGACCCCACATCACCTTTGTACTGATTTACTGACTGATCCATGTGGGCTATACTGTGAGCACAGCTCACGGAACCAAGTTCCTTATCTCCACCCACACTAAGGATATATTTCCTGGTTTCTTTATGACAGTGAAAGAGAGAAAAGGCTGACTTGTGGTATTCTGGAGATACATTCCAAGACCTTTATGAGAGCCCTGTACACATAAATATCCTTCCTTCTTCTATTAAATGCATCCTAGCTTTTGAGAAGAGAGCCACAATGCTGGGCCCAGATGCACGCACTGGGTGAGCCTCTGGGCTCACTGTTATGGGCGACTCACTTCCACACCAGCCACGCAGTGAGTCTGATTCCAGTTTGTAGCCCAGTAGAGTCACCAGTGTCCACATGTCCTGGATCTTCAAGATCACTCTTGGAAAGCGGGAACCATGAATGTTGAGACTGGGAATGCCAAGAACCCACACAATTTAATCCACAATAGCTCTTGATTTCGGTGCCAAATAACTTTTTAACATCCTGGGAGATTAAATGAGAGAAGGAATTAGGAAAGTTCTTTTCACAAGTAAGAGGGGGAAATTCCCTTGTCCGTATGGGAGCAGAGGCTCAGGAAGGCTTCACCTGTGTCCCTGGACGCCTCCCGGCAGAACCTCAGAGAAGGGAGTGCTTTGCAGCACTGAGAATTGTGGAGAAGGCAGGAGGGAAATAAACTGGAGAGAGAGAGAGATAGAGAGCGAGAGCGAGCGAGTGAGCTCATGTGTGCACAGGCAAGTTCACACACAAGTGAGTCTTTGGGGTGGGAGGTGGTGTGTGTGGGGGGCCATTGCAGATGGCAAGCCAGCCCTATCTGTGTTCTGTGCCCTGGCCTGGCCCCTGGAATGACCGACAAGGTTAAACTTGAGCAAACCCACGGCAGGGCACTGCTCTGGAGCCTTGGAAGCATGGCAATCTGCTCAGCTCCCAGGTAGCCCTGCTTGAGGCTTTTGATGAAAGCCCATAGCAGAAGCTGCTAACATGTTCCTTTACCTTAACTAAACAGAGGACGGAGGTTTCGGTTTGGTTTAGATTAGCTAGTGGTTCTAGGGCTTTTGGGGAGAATAAAAGCACAATTATTTCTTTTCTTTTAAATCAGGTCAGCACCTAGATTAGTACCTTATTTCTGATTGTGAAGAAGAGGAGGAGGGAAATGTAAGGAGTTTGATTCTGGGAAGGAATGGGGTATCCAGAGTCAGTATAGGCAAAACCACGAGGTTAGCAAAATGTGTTGCCCGAGCCCTGATCCTAACCAGCACCTCCACGTTCCGGATCTTTCAGGTGTTAGTTTCACCCCCATCCCAAAACCTCCAGCCCACAGAAAGGGTTCTGTATATCAGCCATTTACCCATAGTATAAATTTAGGTAAAGTTTTCCTCTTTCTAAAGAGGTAGAGTGCTTTAGGGTACTAGAGCCTGCCTGAGTACAAGTCCCATAAATAAATGAATGCATTTACTTAGCTATTCTCTGTTTATTCTTTTTTTTTTTTTTTTTTTTTTGAGACAGAGTCTCCCTGCGTTGCCCAGGCTAGAGTGAGTGCCATGGCATCAGCCTAGCTCACAGCAACCTCAAACTCCTGGGCTCAAGCAATCCTGCTGCCTCAGCCTCCTGAGTAGCTGGGACTACAGGCATGTGCCACCATGCCCAGCTAATTTTTTCTATATGTATTAGTTGGCCAATTAATTTCTTTCTATTTATAGTAGAGACAGGGTCTCGCTCTTGCTCAGGCTGGTTTCAAACTCCTGACCTCGATCCGCCCACCTCAGCCTCCCAGAGTGCTAGGATTATAGGCGTGAGCCACTGCGCCTGGCCATCTGTTTATTCTTTTTAGATTGCTTCCAGCTTTTTCCTATGTTAAATAATGCCCCCACAAATATATTTGTATAGAGAGATTTTTACTCTTTTAGGTTATTCTCAGTATTGGAATTACCGAGTCAAAACATTCCCTGCTAGTGTGTGACCACAGCAAGTTACTTGGTATCAGTTTCTCATGGGTAAAATGGGGTTGATAATAATAGTACTTTCCTTCCAGATTTGTTGTAAGAATTAAATGAATTTCAATTTATATAGCACTTAGAATAATATCTGGTACATGGCAAGTATTATGCTTAATATTTAATTTGTTGTCATTATTATTATTATTCTCTGCCAGGGGGGATTGATTTTAAGCCTTATTTCTGATTATGAAATGAAGGGCTATCCCCTACTGAAAAAAAAAATCTCAGGTTTTAGGGAAAAGGGGAAAAGTGGCTTCTTTAGAGGGAAGCATCTGAGCTGTTAGCCTGATTTGATTCATAGCCTGGAGGCAGGTGCCACCTCTGACTTTGGTGCCAGGGGCAGCCTGCTCTTCCTGGGAGATGGGTGCCGCTCTCCGAGGTGAGCGTTGAGTGGTGAGTGGTGCAGCCCCAGGGGTCTCTCTGGCAGGTGAACCCAAGCAGCCCCTGGCCCCAAGGCAGGCCAGCTTCCTGGACCACGTGCGTGCTGTGCCTCCCACCACGCTCAGTTCTGCCTGACTCTCTTCCTGGACAGGCAGGAGCATCCAGAGCGCTGGAGGTACAGCGTTGGGCACAGAGTAAGGACGCAGGGAATGTGTTTGGAGGAAAGGAGCCCCACTGGGGAGCCAGGCTTTGATTTATCACCTGCTTCTGCCCATCACCTCCCCTGCTCCAGAGACCAGGCGTCCTGTAAACATTTACGGGGCTCTTTGAAGGCAAACTGATGGCTCCGTCTCAGGGGCTCCAGTACACTGGAGTTCAAATCTCTTAAAGCAGTGGACTGTGAATTCTAGGCTATAGCGAGTCCTTTCCATAGCTATCTGCCATGGTTTTCCAGATGCCTTAAATAGGTAGGCTTCAAGGCCAATTGCCTTCAATTTTCTTGATATTCACACTGGGCCTTTCATTCTCTGATGATTTGGGAGTGATACACATGCTGATGTTGCACTGAAGGCTGGCACGGCTTGATTTGAAGGGAAAAAAATGTAAATGTATATTCTATCTCACTTACCTGCTATGGATTACCCTTAGAAGGAGTGACTAGCACATGGAGGGTGATTATTAAATGTTTGTTGGCTATATGAATGGATGAATGTGCCACAGTTTTCTTAGCTGTTTCCTACTGTTGGGCATTTAGGTTGCTTCAATTTTTAAAAAATTATAAATAATGTTACCTTCAATAAAGTTATGTGTATAGCTTCTTCTTTCTTTTGGGTTATTTCCTCTTTTAGAAGTGGGATTTCTGGGTCAAAGAGGATGAACAATTTGTGGCATTTGATATATATTTCTAAATTGCTTTGCCCACAGATTGTACCAATTTCTGTTGGTACAATTTTCCCCTTTTATCTTTTCTTCCTTCCCTCTCCCTTCCTTCTTCCCTCCTTTCTTCCCTTCCTTCTTTTTTCCTTCTGTTGTTTAATTGTTCATATAGTCAACCTTGTTGATCTTTTCCTCTAACGTCTGTTTATAAACCATCAGAATGTGAACACCAGTAACAGAAGGAAAAGATGGGCACTTAGAACACGAGGTGGAAAAATTTCTCCAATATTCAATTGCTGGCTGGTTTCCACCTCACTCCATATTTACTTTAGGAATTTTCTGGGAGTACGATGAGTTCATGGTGTGAAGGGCATGATATAGTTCCAACATTTTGGCATCGTGCCTTTGTGCTCTGGGATTGCTGAACACACAGGTAGAAGGCTCACTTTTCTTCTTCCTCCCCCCCACACTCTGCTTGTGGAGACCCTGAACATGGCAGGAGAGGGGATAGGCAGCTGGCTTGCATGCTGCAGGAAGGAAGAGGATTATTATAATGAAATGTGTTTGGAGGAACCAACCACCTTCTAAATGAAAACTATGGAAGAGAGGAAGGATGGAGTCAGTGTTTCTTGGCTCTGGTATAGCTGGCCTAAGAGGGTTGAGTTAGAGGGTTTGTATATAGGGGGAATGTTTGTGCTGGCACCGGCGTGGAACTGTATTACATGAAAGGGAAGAAAGTTAGCCATTAAAGTATGATGGAAATGTTAGGCCAGTCCCTTTTTGGGTATATCCTAAAATCAGAATATTGAAACTTTAAAAGGCTAATGTCCATGGAAGATCTGAAGGGCCTGCCTCCCTGGGGTTCCCCATCTGGGTTTTCAATACTCTGCAGTGTTTCCTGTGGTCACTGTGGGCCAGCAGGGATGGTGCTAGTTGTTTCATAATCCAACAGAGCATGCGTCCCAGCTCCCCACCTGCCGGGAACTACTACCCAGGCCGTTCACGTGGGAATGAGGGGGGCATGGAAAGTCTATCTCTCAGTTGGTGAGCCCTCCTTTCCCTTGTGTTATTTTAGGCATTAAGCTACCACTGCCTATGGCCTGACCCCAGGGTGTGGCTTGCGTGATGTATTTTGGTGAACGATAATTACTTGATATCATGGCATAGTTGACCTAAAAAGCCATTAATATTTAACCATTCCTTAGCTCCCCGCTTGTTTATGCAGCAAATGTAGTGGGTTTGGGGCAATTTGTAATTGTAATAAGAAGTAAATATATGACGTTACATACTTTGGAGCTGTTTAAATGTAGTGTGAGACACAAAATGGGGTATTTGGAAGGACTGGTGACATGGAATATGAATTAAGTCCATGTGCTTCCCTCAAGAAAGAGTCATATCTGATGCTAAGAGCAGACCCGATCAACTCCTAGTGTCATGAATGAATGTTCACGCTGCCCAGGCATACCTATGATCAACTACTGAAAACAAACAGCCAAGCAAACTTGAATGCCTGATGTAAGGACAGCTGCCTTTGGGGATTTCTCCTTTGGGCTGGTGTCCTTGGAAACAGATCCCTTTTTGATCTCTGTCTCTTTGATGTAGGTGCCTTTTAACCTTACGTGATCTTCACCTCTCTGAGAGCTGGCACACAGGCGGACACTCAGTTGGGACTGATTTGTTGACTGACTGGTGGAGGGAACAGCGACAGAAGAGTGACAGCTCTCTCTACTATTCCTTGTTCGAGGGCGGCAGAGGTTTTCGCAGGTCCAAAGAGGTTTTTCTAGGATTGGCCCATCATTGAGGCAGGGCCGGGGTTCTTGGTGGTATGGTCTTCATTTAGAGGTGATGGCTCTGACTTCTTAGCATTGATAATAATATAGCCAACATTTAATGGACCCTAAGCACCATACTGAAATCTTTAGGGTAGTGGTTCTCCAAGTGCGGGCTCTGGACCGGCCATATCATCATCACCTGGAATTTGTTAGAAATGCAATCTCTGAGGCCCCAACCCCAGACCTGCTGAATCAGAAACTCTGGGGGTGGGGGCCAGGAAGCTGTGTTCTAGCAAGTGGTCTAGTGGTCCTGAGGTAGACTCAAGTGTGTCACTGTCTTGTGGCGTGCTAAGTATTGAATCATTACAACATGCATAGAGAGTAGCACTTATTTAAATTTTTCAGCTTTATTTAGGTATAATTGAGAAATAAAATTATATATGTTTATTTATTTATTTTGAGACAGAGTCTCACGTTGTTGCCCAGGCTAGAGTGAGTGCCGTGGCGTCAGCCCAGCTCACAGCAACCTCAATCTCCTGGGCTCAAGCGATCCTCCTGCCTCAGCCTCCCGAGTAGCTGGGACTATAGGCACGTGGCACCCTGCCCAGCTAATTTTTTGTATATATAGTTTTTTAGTTGGTCAATTATATTTGTTTAAAGTGTACAATGTGATGAATTGATTACTTATACATTATGAAATGATTACCGCAATCAAGTTAATGAATACATCTATCACCTCACATGGTCACCTTTCTTTCATGTGTGCGAATGCTTAAGATCTATACTGTCCCAGAAAATTTCCAGTATACAATACGGTACTCTTAACTATAGTCACCATGCTGTACCTGAGATCCCCAGAACTTACTCATCTTATAATTGAAAATTCGTACCCTTTGACCAATATCTCCCCATTCTCCCCTGTCCCCTGCCCCCCGCCCCCTGGTAACTACTTTTCTACTCTGTGAGTAGAACCTATTTTTAAAAGCCTCAATTTGGTAGGCGAGGAGACAAGGGAATGCCCTTAAGATTCCACAACAGCAAAGCTGGGATTTGGACCCAGATCAGAGGGAGAGGAGGAAGATGAACTTTACAGATAATGAGGAACAGGGACGATCTTTATTCTAATCTGTTTATCTGACTTGTCATGGTGTGCTGAACCTGCTCCTACTGGCTTGCAAGGGCCAGCTGCAAGCATCTTCTCTTCCCAACTCTGTGCTCTGTAATGACAGCTTGGAAACTTGAAGTTGGCCACGGGGAGTATTTATACCACGGAAACTGGCAAATGGTGCAAATCAGGGCTCCCCTCCTCTCCCTCCCAACCCCTCAGCCAATACGACACTGCCCAAATGTACGTGCTGTATATAGCTGTGTATGTTATATATTCCTAGTAGATATTACGTACCAATCACGCTAGCTTATTTAAAGCAAGCGCCATTCATGGATTCATTAGTATCTTAGCCACACCTGTATTCGCTCGTGTCCACAACATTGCTTTGACAACCTTCAGACTCCAGAACCTTAGGGTCAGAAGGGAGCTTGGAGAGAATCTTTTCTAAAGCCTGCAGAGTTAATAGGACATGAAATCACTTTAATTATTTTTAATTTTTAATAAAAAATAAGGTCAGTAGTAATTATCTCCCTCTGAGGAGCTGCAGGATTTCAGACACCCCCTCGTGGGCCCTCTTGGTGCCCCTGTTCTGAAGTGGGGGAGCTGCAGCTGGCCCCGGCCTGAGCTGCAGCAGCTGCTAGGAAATGTGGCGAGAAGGCTGGCAGAGTACGAGTTCCCTTCTCTGCGGCCGGGCAGGGGGTGGGAGAGGTGGGGTGGAGGCTTCCTCGCTTCTGGAACAGGGTAATGAATTGAAATGTCAACACAGAGCCTTCTCTGAACTTCTGTCTCACAGGGACTCACGTAGGCACAACTGAGGATTTGGGATTTCAGGGTTCCCAGGCTGGGGCCCGGGGTTTTCTGTAGTTTCCCGCCAGCCTCTAATTCCATCTCTGTCTTGGATGACGGGTTACACCGCGCACTGGTGGATGGGGTGTCCCTCTCCCCAGACGGTATCAGGAATGAATTAGCATGTTTCCCTCCTGTAAGTGATCCGCTTTTTGAGTAAACATCCCCTGGGTTTCTGTGATGTGTAACTAATGGAGTGCTAAACTCTCAGGGCTGGTTTAAGACTCAGAGCGCACACGTGTTGCCAATCCATCATGCTCCTAATACTAATTAACATAGCAGGGATACAATAAAGCCACAGATCCTACACACATTACCCAGCTCGGGTTTCGCTCCCACAACAATCTCGCTATTGCCCCAACGAGAGCACACGTTGGGAACAGGAGCTCCGGGACCTTCTCCCTGGCTCGACCTGCCCCATCAGATAAAAAAAAAAAAAAAAAATGCTTCTGTGCATCATGATAACACGGGTGCCTACTGTCCGTCCACTTGTTGTTTCTGCTTCCGGAGGGGGTCTGAGTTCGCAGAGTAGCAGGTGGGGCAGCCTGAAAGCATGGCTCCCTGGCCGTGCTTGGGTTGGGAGTATCTGGCTCCCGGGGCTGCTGTTACTGTTGGGATTTCAGTTCTTAAGTGAACCTCCCCGGAAGACTTTCTATCTGAATGAGAACTGGCTTTCCTGCACACTGCAAAAAAGTATTCGTCCCTCTTCCCACGGTCAGCCAAACAGAAATCAGTGCTCCTATATCTTGACAGGGATGTTGGTTATGTGGGCATATGTATTTGTCAAAAAATTATTGTATGCTTAATGTCACTGTATATATATTTTTCCTCAATTAAAAAGTTTGAAAATTACCTCTTGCAGCTACCCGTCTTAGCAAACCATGCAGTTTCTGCATGTCTTAAAATCAAAACAAGATATAGCGATGATGCCAAGGCTAATAGGGCACTCATAACCCTGTATGTCAAATCTCGTGGTCATTGTTCTCTAATGACATTATTCTCATTAATGCACATGACTATGGATGTAAGCTTAGAAATTATGTTTTACAAAAAGGAAGCGTGTGCTCAAAGCCCATTCATGCTAGAGCGTCATGTTCTAGCAATGGTTGATATATGTAATAAAAAATCAAAAATTCCTGCCTTAGAGGCTGCTCATAGAGAGGTGATCTAAGGGAAACATGATAAAGCATCCCTAGTCTGGTGTTGAAATGCTCCGCAAACAAATCCTGCATAATATAGCACCCGACTAAGCCTCACTTTCCTAAATCAGTTTCCATAAATTAGGGACCACAGCGCTGGGCTGGAGTGGGGAAACAGAATCTTCCTGACTCAGGATCCTCAGTCCTTTCCATTAGGGCGCTCAGAATTTAACTGTTTCCTGTCGAAGCCCTCTGTGTTGCTCTCTTTGGTAGAAAGGGTTTTTGAGCTAAAATATATTTGAAAATCTCATGAGTAAATGATCTGTAATGTCCCTTCCCACCCTCAATTTTGTGTGTCTTTCATTCTGTAGCATCCTTAGGAGGTGTTTGCATAAGTAACCATTATCATGTGAGATGTTCATTATCTTGCCAGAATCACAAATCTTTTTATGTTGAAGTGTGCCTAACATGTAAGGTAGGGAAGAGCTATAGCTATGTGTAATGTAAGATGTTGCAATATTTAAAAAAATCATATACTGAAAAGTTATATGACTTAGGAAATAATAGCTATGCATAATCTAGGATATTATTTTTAAAATGATATATGATAAATAGAGGAAAAATAAAAATAGTTTTAAGAGTTATTATAAGAATCATCTAGGGTGCTTATGAAAAGTGTAAATTTCTGTCCTTCATTGGTAATAAAAATTAAAAGTTCAATTACATCCTGGATATTAAAAGAAAAAGAGTTGTATTGCTTGGTGAGAGAAAGATGATCTAAAAATGGTTGGTTTGTGTCCTCCCCTGCCTAAATATTTTTAAAGATCAGGTGGATGATGGCTTCTTTTTCACATATTCTCAGCCTAAGGGTTTGTTTATTTAACTGTCTCATAAATAGGCACATCAAAAGAATATTGAAACAAACCAACAGTAAGCCTTGGGAACAAAGACAAAAAACACAATGTTATACTACCAGGCTCAAAAAACATTAGAGGAAGAAGCTAAAAGCCCATAATAGAGACAGTAGCTAGCAGTTAAATAAACAACACTTTAGATTAAGAATAACAGTGTCAGTAGATGACAATTTGATAATTAGCTAATTATTGATGGCCTTGATTCAGCTGCAGGATTACACTGAAATACAGCTTCATTAACCATGATATGCTTGATAAATCACATGATAATTACATTTATCCTTCCTCTTAAATATCAGCATTATTAGGTAAATTAACCAATAATATTGTAAAGGCTGGGCTTTCTATTGAGGTCTCAATCTGAATGTTTCTATGGTTGATAGAGATAGATGGATTTTTACCTGCTAAATATAAATTTTGATGTTTCTTGCAATTTAATTTTTTAAAATCACGTTGGATGCCTTTCTCTGACATGACATTCTCCCATTTGACTCTAAAAGTGTGTCACACATCTGTAGATGGTGCCAACTAATCATTCCATCTTTCTTGCCCAGCATCACAATCCTTTCCATGTGCAGCATTCCTGGCAGCCACAAACTGTACATCCTAGTTGGTACCGGAATGGAAGCCAATTTGCCATCCTGCCTCTGACCCCCACTGCCACTGGGTCCCTCTCTTTTCAATGACAACACTTCCTGCTCACTTTTTGTTTATTAGAGTATCTATCAATGTCTTCTTTTGTCACATATCCAGACCCAAATATTGAATCTAGAAGCTCACCGGACTTAGCAATGTTTTATGATTCTAAAATGAAAAAAGAAAAAAAAATTGTTAGATACATATTTACCTGGTGAACCCTTCAGTTACTAAGTCAGAGCAGGACAAATTCTCTGGATGCCATGGAACTGACAGACTTCTAGGCCCACTAAGTTCATGATTTTTAATCTTTGGTGGCCATCAAAGTACCTGGTTCCCACTTCAGATCTGCTGATTCAGCACCTGTGGGAGTGCTGGCCTGAGCACCTTTTTTTGGGGAAAAGAGGACCACAATTTTATAGGTGATTTCCACGTTTTCCAAGAGTTGAGAACCCCTGCCCTTGTGGGGAGGGTAGGTGCAGTATTTGCTCCT
Source organism: Microcebus murinus (assembly GCF_040939455.1). NCBI lineage: Eukaryota > Metazoa > Chordata > Mammalia > Primates > Cheirogaleidae > Microcebus > Microcebus murinus. Next base: position 30,486,702 of record NC_134115.1, read on the forward strand.
TTGGGTACTGGTGAGGCTAATAGAGAAACCATAGTAACCAGATGCTGAGCAGTTGTAAGTACCAGATTCTTGTTCTCTGGCCTCCATATAACTTAGTTCCATGAGAGAATTGCTAGAAATAAGTTAATGGCAGCTAACTTACCATTTATCTATGCAGTGCCACTTGCCAACAATCTATGTCCAGATTCTCAAATGGTAGTGATACTGAAGGGTACACTCATAAAGATGATATGGACTATTTTATATACAAGTCATCTGTACTCAAGCATATATACTTGAGTGTAGGATATGCTTGAGATTTCTGCCATTTCCATGGGCAGTAATTAAGAGACTGGGCTTTGGAGTTAGATCTGCCTGGGTTTGAGTTCCAGGTCTACCACTAAGCAGATGTGTGACCTTGGCCAAGTTTCTTAACCACTATTAAGAAAGTCTATTCATTCCTCTACAAAGTGGCCATAATGCTTGACTCAGAGCATAGTTTCTAGAAATGAATTAGATAATCTGTTCATCTGGCCAAGGTGAGTGTTCTATAAATATAATAATGTTTTTATTTTGCACAAACAACTTGAGTGCTGGTTTGATCTTAGACACTGATACTTATGAATAATACAAACTGCTTTAATGCTGCATGTTTCTGTTTATTTATATGCAAAGTAAGTGACATTATCTCACTCTGCTCTAATCGCTGAAAGATGTCCCATCTTCCTCAGAGTGAAGCTCAGGTTCTCAAGGCTCTGTATGGTGTTCCCTTCCTCACCCCTAAACACTCATTCACCACCACAGTCTCCCTTGCTCACTCTAATCCAGCTGCACTTGCCACTTACTGTTCCTTAAACATACCGGGCACATTCCTACCTCAGGGCCTTTGCACTTGCTGTATTCTCCAGCTGGAGTGTTTTTCTATCAGATACAACACCTCCTTTAAGTCTCTGTGAAAATATCCCCTTATATCAGTGAAGCCACTCTATATAAAATAATTCCCCCCCATCCATCCACTCCATCTCACTCTGGTTTTTCTTCATGGTACTTAACATCTGACATATCATATACTTTCTTACTTATTTGTTAATTGGCCCCCATGAGGCCAGAGGACTTTGTTTTGTTCACTGTCATATCCCCAGAGCTTAGAACTGGACTCAACACATAGTAAGTCCTCAACAATTGTCTGTTGTGTTAATGAACAAAATATCTTTATTTGCTACTCACAAATTAATGACTTAATCCAGTGGTCCCCAACCTTTTTGGCACCAGGAACCGATTTCATGGAAGACAGTTTTTCCACAGATGGCAGGGCTTGGGGGGTGGTAGTGGTGGTGAGGTGGAGTTCAGGTAGTGATGTGAGTTATGAGGAGTGGCTGTAAATGCAGGTGGAGCTTCGCTCACTGACCCACCACTCACTTTCTGTTGTGCAACCTGGTTCCTAAGTTTCATGGAAGACAATTTTTGCATGGATGGGGTGGGGTGGTGGTGGGAGGCAGACCTCAGGTGGTGATGTGTGGCCCAGTCCCTAACAGGCCACAGACCGGTCCCAAGCCATGGACCAGGGGTTGGGTACTGCAGAATTAATTCATCATCTAATCAGCCAATATTCACTGATCACATCTTTTCTTTAAGATTTTGTTCTAGATACTACTGAGAACATGAAGCGTTTTAAGATATAGTCCCTACCCTTAAGGAGTTTATAGCCTAGATTTGAAAAAAAAAAAAAAAAAGTCTTGCCAAAGTGACAAAAACAAATAAAACAATATAAAATAACTAAAAATACAAAGTGGTCAAGATGATAAAGAACACGGATGTTAAGATACACAGAGGTTGAAGGAGGAAGGTATTTCTTGGTGGGATGGGCAGAGAAGGTTTTTTTATACAATGTGGGATCCGAACAATCCCACATCCCATTAAGAGATGGCAGGTTGTGACTGGTGGAGAACGTGGGGGCTGGCAGCCGTGGAAGGATGTAGAAAAGGTGTCAATAAAGACCTGCTGGGATGTTGGAGGACATCCTAGCCCAGTGGGGGTGGGCTCTTATAAGCAAAAGTGGGGAATGAGGCTGTGGATGGCTTTGAAGGCTGGCAAGAGTTTGGGCTGGTGGCACTGGGGAGGCGGGTGGAGGGTGGATGGCAGTGATGTCTTCGGTGATGCATCTGGCTGTTATGTACGACAGCAGAGTTTGGAGTGGCTTGCTAACGGGGGAGGCTCTGGAGACAGAGGGCCAGGGAGACGGAGCCACACGCCAGGGAGGAAGGCTGCAAGGCTTGAGAATAAACTGGATCACACAGAGGCTAGTTAGGGAGTTTGAGACTTATCCAGACCTTTTATTTTTCTTATATTAACATTTGTCTTTTGGTCATTTCATCAATCATTGGTACCTTTAACCAGATGAGAAGGGTGAAACCTAGTCTTTTAAAACTTTTCTCAACCCTTGCTTTAAGATTGGTTTGCACCTAGCACTCTGGGAGGCCAAGGCGGGTGGATGGTTTGAGCTCAGGAGTTCGAGACCAGCCTGAGCAAGAGCGAGACCTCGTTTCTACCAGAAATAGAAAAAATTAGCCAGGCATGGTGGTGCATGGCTATAGTCCCAGCTACTTGGGAGGCTGAGGAAGGAGGATTGCCTGAGCTCAGGAGTTCAAGGTTGCTGTGAGCTAGGCTGACACCACAGCACTCTAGCTGGACAACAGAGTGAGACTCTGTCTCAAAAAAAAAAAAAAAAAAAAAAAGATTGGTTTGTAGAGGGTCAGAGAGTTAGGTCCAGGGTGTTTATAAACATTTAAAAATAAACATTATAAACATTACTTTTAATGTTTATAAACATTAATTACAGTGAGCTGCATGGTTAGCAAGCTTAGTACAAATTACCTGCCTATCCTAGTCCCCAGTACACAGATATAGAGACAAGGGCTCTGTCCAGTAGATTGTTTCTGTTGGCTTACTGCAGTGCTCGTAAGTGGGTTTTGCTTAGAAACTGCTCTATTGAGAAGGCATAACAATAGAGTTCAGCAAATGTTTTGCTGGTCTCTGAGGCCTAATCAGGTCAATGGACTACTGCTTGTGATTGTAAGAATTGACTTTTCATGTCTGTTTGGAGATATGACTTGCTCCCTAATTCTCCAAACCCAAGTGATAGAGGCAGAGCAGTTGAGTCTCTGAATTACTTAGCTTGTTGCCTCAATTGACTTCTGAGTGTTCTTCTGGTAACAGCCTAAAAATACATTAGAATGATTTATTTATGACTTGGAATCTTGGACCACCATCAAATATGGACTTAAATTTTTTCTTATAATTTTGTTGACAGTTGAATTAAAAAAAAAAATCCTCACTCCATTGCATACAAAAGAAGGAAGCTCCTTCAATGTTTTTCACTATTAAGTAGATTGATGTGATAAGATCACAAGTAAGAGTGAAAAGCAATGCATTCATAAAAATGCCTTTTAAAGCCCTTTAGGATCTGTTTTCACAGAGGAAATGAATGGTAGAGTATTATGTGTAGCTTTCCCCTCCATTCTGGTTTTTCTGTAAGCAGCTGCCCAAAATTTTAACACGACTCTTCTGAAGCTTAGTAGGCCTGACTTGGATAGAGATTTATTACTTCTTGGTTGGATGAGATGCACGACAAAGGTAAGACTGGGACCAGAGTCCCTGAGGATGGCTATTAAATAACACAGCAGCATAAAGCAAGTGGTATCACATGAAATATCCCTTGCCTGTCACTCCTGAATAATCTAGTGCACATGATAAATTGCGTTCCCAAATTTTTTTGTTAAAATGTTGTATTGAATAATTTAAAAATAGTCTATTTTGGCTGTCTTCATTTAAAATTTTGCCAATAATTAATAAAAAAAGAAATTAAATGTTTGACACTGCTGAGATGTTTCCTTCCCAAAACTAGGTACCACAGACTTAGTATTTTTTGTATCAATGTAATCATTTTTATATATTTGGGAAAACTAATTTTACAACAGAAGTGAAAGATAATGATACTTTAAAAAAACTTTTAAGTTCTATTCCTGATATGTATCAAGTATAAAAAAATCTGGTTAATAAAACTTTAATGCTTTAAACATACAAACAAAAGCAAATGAGATCCATCTCATGACACTGTAAATTTATCAAAATTTGTAGATAAAATTCCACATTTGAGAATATTTTCTTAAAAATGCCATTTATGCACAATGTGAATTTTTAGGTGAATATTCTAAAATGTTTGCATTCTTATTTTGTATTTCAAAATATTTTGTATTTTGTATTTTTGTATTCTTATTTTGTATTCTGTGCACAACACAGAATAATCAAAGAGTTTTGTTTCTGTGCTTCTTCTTCTTCTTCCTCTTTTTTTTTTTTTTAAATAGAAGGGTTGTTTAAAAAACAACACAACCAACAAAAACGTTTCCTTTGGCTGTGATAATAAAATTACAGTTGTTTATCTAAGCCTACCAAATACATATATCCCTGCAGCAATAAATGCTTATTATAATTATGGGATCTCAGAGAAATGGAAATAATTCTGTCACGATAAATATTTAATAAATGTTGTAGAATCTGTAATCTAAAGTGATTTTGAAATCACTTTTGCCTTTACAAAGTATTTGGTAACTTTCAAAGGACTCAAGAATCTTTCTCATTGCAGGCTAAATGCATGGATTCTTCTCCTCTTTCAATTTTCAATTATCAACATGCGTTAAATCTAGGTTTTAAAACCAGCATACGTGTTAACTCCCTCAAATAACTTAAGAATTAGTTTTCTCAAAACCTTCTTAAAAAAAAAAAAAAAGCTGTCAGTGAGCTGAGTTTATGCGTGAAAAGTTTTGCCCCAGAAGGATAATATTTTTGGAAAGAGTGAAAACAGGAGCTTTGAATGGAAGCGTGTGTGTAACTATAAATGGAGGGCCAAAAGATTGTAATTGTCAGGTCCTTTCTGTGGTGCAAAAGTCCCCATTGCAGTAACATTAAGCTACACTCAATTAGGCAGTTACTCTGCGTCTTGACTTGAAAAAATGTTTGAAATTCAGGAACCGTGATCTTGTAGCCAGAAAGGAAAATTAAAACATATGTTAAACGAGGAAGTTTATTGACTTTTAAAATATTTTACCTTCAGTCAGGAACAGACAGAAAGATTTTCAAAAATATGTTTTAAAACACCAACAATCCACAGGGACAAATTAAAAAATAAAAAAGGTAAACATTATAATGAAATTCTGCATCTGGTTAACATTTAAATAAAGCTGCCAGAGTATAAACTAATTTCAAGACAACAACTCTAGTGACATATTTTTAAGAGAGTGCAGAAAAAAAAAATTTTGGCTGAGCAAATCTTACCACCACATGTAAGGAAGCCATCAATATTTATTACATTATAGATTTGCCAAACAACACAGAGCATCTGGGAATACTATAGAGAATGCCATGACTGGAGACCTGATTATGTGCTTTCATATACTGGACTGGATACTGAGGCCAGATCTAGTTCTTTTGGAAAAGATAAGCCAAGTCTACTGACTTTGTAATTCTTAAGTGGATGAAAGTTAAGTGGACAGATGTCTGCATGCATTGTGCAAACTGGGCTGAAGAAAAACTGTAAAAAATGAAACAACAATAAAATCCTGTTTTTTGAGATTCTTGGAGGTTGTCTTTTAATGTGAATGTGATAGAGTTGAAGAGGTCTTACGCTGAGTCCAAGAGGTGTTTTTACTTATGGGGAAAGAGTAAAAGTGTCGGAGTGGGGAGGAGTCCAATAGGTTTATAGTTCTACAGCAGAGCAGAGATAAACTCTGCTAAAGGAGTTAGTTCTAGATCCTTACAGAGTAACAATCCAAAGCCCTTGGAGGGAGTAATTACTCTGTGTTATAGAAGGAATCTCCCAAGTTGGTTAGAAAAGTAGGCTGCACAGAATTTAGTTTCTAGACTAGAATCTAGAATCATGATTCACGTCTGTTACTTGTGTCTCTGTCCCTCATCCACTGGCATCAAGCTGGGTTCTCAGTTAATGAGAATCTTGCCCGAATGATTTATAGCAAGGTTGTTGATTCTAGAAAGTATTAGATCTGAGGCCCCAGAAATTCCATTCACTTAGTAAAATGTAATCTTACCAACTCAGTCACTTTCTGAAGCATTCTTCTGAGCTAGAAGGGGCAGAAAGAAGGACCCATGACAATGGGTTGAACTGGCTAGTAAATGGAAAATAATGTAAAGTAAATGAAAAGCATTTGGATCAACCTGCTTATTTAGACAGGTTCCTCTTTAAAGTAGGACTGACATTTCCTTTCCTATGCTTCCAGGGAGATAAAGAAATCTACATAAACATTCCACAGCTTTGTTCCCCCTTGGCCACAAAGAGGTAAGGCCCTGGATTTTTTATTTAGCTGATGAAAGAACATAATGACAGCTTCATTGGAGAGAAAGGCATTGCTTGAACAATCATTAATAAACCAGCACCCGTATTTCCCTCTGTGGCCTTTCAGACTGGTCTGACTTGATCTTACCAACTTGCTATCCAGGGCAAGATGTTCCTGATTTGAAAGTGAACAAAATAAGACAAGGGAAACCTCATTAATACCTTATGCTTAAAATGCTTTCTAATTTTCAAAGAATTCCAATCACTTTTTGAACTTAGGAAACTGTCCAGATAGGCAAGGAAAAATATTTATTATCTTCATTTTACAAACGAGGAAACTGAGGCTTAGCGAGGTTAAAGGAATTGTTCAAAACTTCTGGGGGGGGGGGGGCTCCACAAATGATTTTGGGCCTTTCATGTTTTCAAAGCCCAGGCTGGTCTATGTAGCTTCCTATGCTCTATGCATTGTACTGAGTTATTTGCCTGTGGGTCATTTCCTACGAGGGAACTTTAGTCTTTCTGATAACCTAGAAAGTGAAATTCTGAAAATCTGTTCCCCACTGAAAATGTCCTCTGCTCTTAAGGGCAGTATCTGCGTGGAAAAATTTGCAAAGTTGGAGAAAATGCCCAGGACTGAGGAGGAAGGTATGGGGTGGGGTGGGCGCAGTGCTGAGAAGAGAGCCTGCTGCAATTGTGTTCAGAGAGGTCAAGTGGGCTTCTTTTGAGAGAAAACTCTGGAGGCTTGGGAAGAAGATCAGGGATTGGTTTCCTTCAGAAGCAGCTGGGACCTAGATCCATTTTCATCGGGGTCCCTGTAGCTAACTCCTGCTGGGAAGCGCTCTGGAATGGGATGGCTTCCAATTCAGACCTGGGTTCTGCCGTGTCTAGGCCTGTGCCCTAGCTAGACAGGGCGGCCTCTCACGAACCTGCTTCCTTCCTTAACTGTGAAAAGTAGTAGTGGAGAGTCAATACCGCCACGTTGGAAGGGCCTGGCGCGCAATGTGACCGACGGCGGGCCCTCAATAATTGTAATTCCTTCTTCCCCTTTTCCTCCTTGGCAAAATCACCCCAAGAATCGACGCTAGAAGGGCCCCTCCTCGTTCTTCGGAGCAGCGGCCTAAAGGCTTGGAGGAGCCGCGATCAGAGCCCGAGAGGCAGAGGACCCCCTCCGGCTCCCCTTCCCCGAACGGATCGCTGCTCGCCTCGCCCGCGGCCCCGCTGGAGGGAGGACGGGAGGGGCGCGGAGTTAACGCGGCGGGGCGCGGGGCCCGCCCGGTTCGGAGGCCGCGGGCCGGGGGCCGTGCTCTCGCGCTCGGCGGCGGGGCGCGGGCGGACGCGGCCTCCCCACAGCGCCCCCGCGCGGCCCCGGGTGCCGACCCGCCGCGGGGATCTCCGGCGGCGTTTGGCTGCGCGGTTGCCCGGGGACCACTAGACGCCCGGGAGGATCAAAGCATTCCTGTGGGGCCCGAAGCGCCCGGGGTTGCAGTTTTGTTAGCCTGGCCTCACCTCGCCAATAAATTTTCCGCGAAAGAAGGGGCAGAGCGGAAGGCCCAGCGGGTGGCGGGGTGGGGCTTCGCGGCCCGCAGGAGGGGTCAGGAGTTCTTTGCACCTGCGCTCCCGCCGCGTTAAATCAGTGGGAAGCAAATGACATTTCCCCCTTGCCCGCCCCTACGAGCTGCTCGTCTCCCCCACTTGAGAAAACCTCCTGCTCTCTGGGGTCAGCGATTTCAAAGAGAAGATTTCCTCCACGTCCTTAAAGTTTATGAAGCGCCAGGTTATAAGGGGGGCGCGCGCGCGCGCTCTCCAGCTGAGTTTGGTCTTTCCTTGTCCCCTCTTTCTCCTCCCCACACATCCCCGTGGGGAAACTCTCAAGTAAGCCTTTTCCATTTTCACATTCCACCTAGAAGTACAAAAAACGTGGGAAGGGACTTTAGAGATGATTTGGTTCCATCTCAACAGCGTCATTTTGCAGAAGCCTAAGCGGGTGATGGCGAGGGCGGTGGCCTAAGGTCAAGGATTAGTTGGCAAAACCAGGAGGAGAACAGGAGAATCTCTAGTCTCACCCTTTTTTAATTTTTGCTGCTTTTTTCATGGACAGAAAGAGTCGCTTTTTTAGGCAGGTCAAGTATTCTTTAATTGTGTCTGTGTTTTTGCCAATTGGCTGCAAGACACAGGATCACACTTCAGCCCCTTGGATATCATGGAGAGTCACTTGCTATACAAAGATAGAGCCAAGTACAGTTTGATCTTCTCCTAGACACTCCCTCCTCAACCTCACTCGATCATGACAAACACCATAGAGCATTTGTCTTGTGCAAGTCTTCTCCCAGGCTGGATTAAAACTTGAGCATAGGGATGCTTCCGCCAGACACTGGGAGGCGTCTCTCCTCCCAGCAAGGACACTTTTCTGATAGATTTCCTGGGGCCAACAGCAAAGGAATGACTTTGACCTTCCACAGAGCCCAAACTCAGACCAAGTGAGCATAACACAGGACAGGGCTATGAAGTCCTGGTGATTTTTGGCTTAAAATCCAGCCAGATTGGACCTCATGTAGAAGCCACAGTATCATGGAAGCTTTGTGATTTGTGGTAACCATCTTTGTCATTTGAATGAATCCTCATTGGGTCTGGGCTCTAGGGAACTGAATCTTCTGTGAAACTACTCCATGTCCTTGTCCTTTCCCTAGCTGATAGATTGTTCTCTCTCTCTCTCTCTCTCTCCACATTTTTGACTAGATAGGATCAATTGCAGAAGTGAGGAGCAAAAATGTCACCAAAATGTCAAAAATCAGTGCCTGAGCTTGTTTCTAATTCTTTTTTCTTTCCTGCCCACCTTCTCCTCTTCCTCTTTTTTGGAATTTCTTCATGCCTGCACTTGATCTTGCTACCTGAGGAAGCAGTACATCAAATGAGAGTTAACATTTGTTATAGTTTTTAATGTTTGAGAGAGAACTTAGAAATCAATGAATTTTACTCCTTCACTTTACAGTCAAGGAACCTGAGGACCAGGAAGGTGAAAAGATTTGCCTAATGGTTCACACACATGGAAGAAGTTACATTTTCACCATAGTACCTACCCCACCAATACTTTGCTCCCCCCTTCCCCGCCTTTGATTCCTGTCTACCTGGTCTTTGGACTGTTGGGAAAATATGGAGAGTGATTTGAGTGTGGTTAAAATCTGCCTCCTTGAAATGTTAAACCCCAATAAGGAATGGGAGTAGGGAGTGGAAAGTTCTCAGGGTTGAGGGTTTACTGTTTCAGTTCCTGAGGTCTCCTAGGGCTTCAAGAAGGTGCTCAGAGCAGAGCGTTTTGTCTCCTGATGTGGCAGCAGACCACACCCCCACTCAGGGCTGTCTTCCATAGCAAGGCCACCGCCCCTGAGGAGGAACCCAGGCCCCATTGCACCCCGGAGTCCCTACCTCCCCTGAGCACCGTTTGCAATGGGGGCTGAGAAGTCAAGAGAGTCTACAGTTGCCTCATCTCCTCGCTGCTACATGACCCCCTCGTGAATTGAGCCATGTTTCCCAGCATGGAGGTTGGAAGCTGCCCGGGAATTGGGGCAGGCAGGCTGGCAAATCCTCCAGATAGATATGTTAGGAAGGCACGATTGCTTCACAATCGGGCATCTGACTTTGTATCCGGCTGCAAAGGGCACACAGACAAACAAATAAATGAACAAACAAAAACCGCATGAAGCATTGAGCTGGAAGGGAAGTTACTGTGTCCTCCTTGGTCCCCCACAGCCACTATTTAGATGTGCATCCCCTTAGCAAATTTCACGAACTTCTCTGAGCCTCAAATTCCTTTCCATCTGTAAACCAGGGGTGTGGACTAAAAGCGTCCCTTTCCGGTCTTAAATGTCTATGATTTAAACTCTGCTTCCTACGGAGCAGGGATGAGAGCCCAGATCCCATCGTCCTTTTGTTCAGTTTTTTGGACACGCAAAGCAAGGAAAGGGAGAATTCTAATGGCTTGGTGGAGAGTAGTTATCTCCTGTACGCACCCCTCTCCCACCCCCATAGTTTGTGACGGGTCATATATTTGATTACGCAAAGTAAATTGGGAAATCATATCTCCGCAATCCCATCTGGGATTATTTATTTCGCCGCGCCCGCAGCCAAAGTCGTGAAATGGTACAACGTTTCGAGAGTAGCTTTCCACGGCAGGAGATGGATTCGAGGTCATCTCTGGAGAAACCAAAGCCACAGCCGGCCACAGCAAAGCACTTCTACTGAGATGCCCAGAAGTTTCCAAACTTCAGTTACCAGCCCAGGCGCTGGCGGCAGGTTGATTTAACAAAGCGTTTAGGCTGGTGCTGGAGGGAGAGGACTCCTACCCCCAACCCCCATCCTCATCTGGAGGCCTCTGAAGCTGAAAGTCGAAAAGTCGGATGGGCAGAGTCAGGACAAAGCTGGGCCTCGATTTTTACTATGCAACCTCTGGCTCTCTGTAGTTCACCCAGTTAAAATGATAAAAATAGGCTGGGGAGGGGGGAATGGGGCCAGTGGCTCACGCTTGTCATCCCAACACTCTGGGAGGGGGAGGCGACAGGATTCTTTGGGGCCAGAGTTTCAGACCAGCCTCAGCAACATAGCTACCTCATCTCTACCAAAAAACAAACAAACAAACAAACAAACAAACAAACAAACAAAACAAAAATTAGCCGGGCATGGTGGTGCCTGCCTGTAGTCCCAGCTACTTGGGAGTCTGAGGAAGGAGGATTGCTTGAGCCCAGGAATTTGAGGCTGCAGTGAGCTATGATGACACCACTGCACTCTGGCTCCGGGCAACAGAGCAAAATCCCGTCTCTAAAAACAGAACAAAACAGAAATAATAGAAATAACATCCCTCAAGTACTGAATGCTCAGCATGGGCAGGTCACCTTGCCAGGCTGTGTACAGGCATCATTGCCTTTAAGGTTAACTCCATTTTGCAGCTGAGCAAAGTGAAGCATAGAGGAGGGTTTAGGATCCGCCTCACTATCACCCAGCCAAGGAGTGGCAGATTGGGCGTTCAAACTCGCATCTGTCAGGCTCTGAGGAGCTCGGGCTGGGTCCTCAAGCTGGATTGTCCGGGCAGAGCCCTGGCCGAGAAAAGGGCTCAGGGAAGGCGTAACTCCCGCGACCAGCTCAATGACCCTGGTGGGAGGTGGCAGGACCAGGCTGGAGAAGCCCAGAGTCCTTGAGCGGGATCCGAGCCTCTGTGCCAATCGCTAGACAGGCAACGCCAGGTTTGGGGAGAAGCAGGTGGGATTGGCGCAAGGAATAGACAGTGAGCGGGAGCCAGTTGGAAACACGCTTCCCTCCTTTATTTATTTTATTTTTAACTTTTGGAAGGGTGTTTGGAAGGAAAAAAAGCCACCCTGATCAAAGGGTTGGGGGAAGGAACTACACTCCCTCCAGCCTTTTTGTTCAGGTTTGCTTGGGCCACTTGCTAAAAGGGGGCTTCTCACCAGGTGGGGCAGAGCAGCGCCGGGACGGAAAGGGGTACAGAGTGAGAGATATTTGGGGTAAAGGGAGAGGAAGGCAGAGGGGTTGGTTAGCGGGCCCTGTCCCAGCCAGCTCTGGAGAGAGGCAACCCCCGCCGCCCGCCCCCACCGTGCAGAGTCAACAGCAGCCGCGCCGCTTTGTAATTTACAAGAGGGACTCGGAATTGTACTTTGTAATTCGGTGTCGGCTTACAAGCCAAAAGGACTTCTGTTTCTTCACCTCACCAGGTCTTCAGTCACGGCCTGACCCCTTTTAAGAGAGGGACCTGGATACGGGAGCAGGATTCCTTGCGCCCTTGCCTTTCAGTCAAGCCTGCGAGGCACGCAGCGGCGGGGCCGCCTCCGGAGGAGACGCAGGTCTGTATCCAGCTCCTACGATGTGAAGCCGGGCCATCCTCACTACTGAGCATCCACAACCAGCCGGGCCAAGGGAAGCCACGCTTCCCCTTTTGCAGATGAGGCGAGTGAGTCGAGGAAAAATAATTGACCAAGGTCATGTTGTAGCCAGTGCAACAACCTGTTCCAACCCAGGCTCTCTGACTCCTATTCCCTCTGAATATATTTAACTTACAGTTTGAGCAGCCATAGACTCCTTTCGAAATCCGATCAAAGCTTTGATCATCTTCCCCTCGCGCCCCACCCCCGCCCACAAAGGACAGAATTTTGCATACAATATGGGAGCTTCTTGGGCTTCCTGAAGTTCGTCCCAGGATAAAGACCCTCCTCCCCCTACACTATCTCGCTTTCCAGCAACTGGTGGGATCGTGATTCCCTGGAGGCAGGCATTCCCAGCCCGGGATGGAGGATACTGGATCCCGATTACAGCACGTCCCCAAGAACAGCAGGGAAGGTAGGACAGGCGGGTACCTGGAGATGGACAGGATGTCTGGAGAAAGCAGTGGGATTGAGCACGAGTTTTGCTAGGGGTAGGGGGAAAGTGCCGGGGAGGAACTGATCCTGAGTCCAGCCACCTGGGACCCGCAGGCCCAGGTCTTCTAGCAAGCACTGGGACTTCGCTTTTCCCACGTCGGGGCGATGGGCACGCAGGGGGAAGACCTGCCAGCTTCTTCCAGAACATTCTGAGGGCCTTGTCCTCTCCATAGGCTCCGAGTTCCAGGAGCAAGCTCCGCCGTCCTACCTCTCCCCGTCTCATCTTCCGTCTTGGCTTAAGCTGGGTGGTTTATTGTACACAAATGCAACTTGTTTCCTCCTTATACAGCAGTTTAAAAAATTCGAACTAGTTCCAGAGCTGCTCGGGTCCTTGTTTACTTTCAGTTTAGGAAACCGCCGTTTAAACTCCTTCCCCCTCTTGTTCCCTCCTGGTTCCCCTCTCCCTCAGTCTAGTTACCCAAAGTTAGCAAGCCTACTTTCTTGATTTTGTTTCTTAATATTTGAAATAACTGGTGAAGGGCTAATATTTCATCTCCTTACCCCCTACCCCTGCAATAAAAGCAATAAATAGAATAAAAGCCCAGCCAGCCAACCGCGTGCGCACACTGGCGGGCAGCTTGCGCGCACGTAGCGGGGCAGAGCAGCGAAAAGCCTGTTTGCAAAGGCAGAAATGCAGCTAGCAGGGGAAGACGCTGAGAAGACCAGAATGATTTGACAAAAACGTGCCGGGTCCAGTTACAGGAGGACTGCTAGTAATGCTAGGCACTAAAATCAGACGGAATGCGAGGGGACAAGGAAAATAATAATAATAATAATAATAATAATATTAAAACCCCTCCAAACCTGCAAACCCGCTGTGAGTCTTTCTGTCTGGGAGCGAGGTGCTCCACGAAGTTTCAGATTCTTCAGAGAAGAGGCTGACCTGGGACCAAGGTGCTCGCCAGTCTGTCGCTCTCCCTGAAACTACGGGGTCCTCTCCGAACCTCAGTTTCGTCATTACGAAAAAACAACAACAACAATAATAAAAAAAACAAACAAACACGGGGATAAGAACATATTTCTGTTGTCAGGAATTCAAACGCTCCAACATAAATTTTTTAAAAAGTGGTTTGACGTGTATAAGAAACTATACAAAATATAAAACTCACTGGTGTTATTAGGTGGTGCTCAGGGAGAGGCACGAACGTGCTGTTTGACCCTTAGTCCCCTGTCCAAGCGCGCACCGCTCCCAAGTCACCCCTGAGACGCTAGGGCGTCTAGGACCGAAGAGCAGACCAGAATAAACAGGACTGTTTCTCTACTTCCTTCTCTGGGCTTCACAAGAGGCTCTGGGGAGAAGCACCCGCACAAATGGGAATCCCAGTCGTCAGGGAAGAACTTTCCAGTGTCGCTAAGGGCTGGAGAATACCTGTACTTCTAGAGGGTCGCGTTAGTTTTCAGAGTAATTCCTAAGCGTCCTTTGTTCCCACTTCGCGGAGCCAGGTTAACTTCTAACATTCTGACAGGCTCAGAAAAAAGCAACGTGGAATTAGTTCAGCAATTTCTTCTCTTCAAGGGCCTACTATGTGCTCAGTGCCATGACACCCAGTTTTATAATCTGTCTCCTAAGCCGATCCCACTTGAGAGGACTTAATTATTTACAGGTGCAACTAGAAAAGCGTCTATGTTATTTAAATTTAGTTCAAGAAATAGAACGCAGCGTTGAATGGGGGGGGGACTTATTCTTTCAACATGTTGGAAATTCATTTTGTTATTAAACATTTTTGTGAAGGATTTCTGAGGGAGACAGTAGAAAGTCCCTTTTCTTTATAAATACATTCATGCACACTAAAAAAAGTCATCTTTTTTTTTCTTTTAAAGAGCTTTGTTTAAATGCATGCTTAGAGTAAATATATCTAAATCTCTTAATGGCATGCGTTTCCGTTCTCTCCCAAATTAATAGCAATTGACGCAGCAGAGAAATGTAGTGACGTGTAGTTGACCATCTGACCCAGGTGGCCATCTGCCTCCTGGGCTGGGTGAAGGTTAATGAAGAACTATTTCGCACTTCGAGGATACGCGGGGGCTAAACACAAAAATATCTGCAGGTCATTTGTATGCTAACCAGGCGCTGTGGTGCAAGGTAAGGGCTGATTCATTCTTGCAGGAGAACGAAAGATGCTGTGGTGCGCCCGTCACAGAGGTCTCGTTTCTGCGCCCAACTCTGGGTTCACGCTCGAGTCGCAGAAATACTGGTGGTGCTGATAACGCAGCGACCAATGCTAGCCTTTCCGATCTCTGCCTCGTCCATTATTACCTTCTCTAGTGGGCAAAGCGATTCCTAAGAGTGTGTCGCTGCCTGTTTCTCAGTCCGCGAGGTAAACGGCGACTTCTCCCCCCGCAGGCACCGTCACGCTTCGGTTTCAGCTTCTGGACCCGCAACCCCGCTGCACCGAAGGCCCCTGCCGGCGGACTCCGGCTGAGCGCGGCGGGGAGGAGCGCGTCGTCCGCGGCCGGCGCGCCTCGGCCAATCAGCGTGCACACCGCCTAACAACTGGCCAATCAGAGGGCGCAAAGCTCAGGGGCCAGAGCGGATAATACTAGGAAGGGGAGCGGCGACCGGAGACTGCAAGTAGGGCGGCTGCGCTGAACGCAGCTGCGTGCGGCCGGGTGAGCCCGCGGTGGGAGCCGGCCTGGGGCGGCCCGACCTTTCCCGTCCAGCTTGGGTCAGAGGAAGCCGAAAGCAGCCTCAGCGAGGTGAAGCGCCCGAGGCTGCAGAGGACCGGTCAGAACTTTGCGGAGTTCGGGATGTACGAGGCGAGGTCACTGAGGACTTGACTCACCTCCTCCCCACTTCCCTACCGCCTCCTCCCTTCCCGCCCCCACCGTCCAGTGGGCTCGCTCGGGGCCTCCAGCTCTCAGCCCCCGATTTCGTGTCTGGGGGTGGCGACCCCGGTTTCTGTTTGCATGCACAGCCAGCAGCCTGAGAGCCAGGTCCCAAAGCTGGATATCTTTTGACTCGGCCTCTAGCCCGGGCCCCAAAGTCTTGGTGAGTGCTGTGATGCCTCTCGGGGTGTCAGGGGAGGGCAAAGGGCGTGCATCATCTTTCCTTATCTTTTCTGTTTTACTTGGATGCCTTGTCTTAAAGATGTGAACCAAGCAGCCCTGTGCAGTTCCAAGTGCTTTTGATGTTGGACTGCCATCTGCAGCTTTGTGCCCAGTGTCCCTATGGGATCCTAATGATCCAAAGCAAGCAACATTTTGGTTTTCAGTTGATTATTTTGGGGAGGAGGGACGAAAGGACCTGTTCAAGCCCAAGGAGAAGTCCTCGTGGTGGTGTAGGATGATCAGAGGCATTTGGGAAGCATGGAGTGGTACTGGTCTGAAGGGGCCCTTGTAATCAAACGGAATTCTTCCAGCGACATTTTAATATTCATCTCAGTCATACTGTGATGGGTATGGAAAGCCTGACAGGTGGCCTAGGTCAGCCTGGTTGGACACGGTACTTTGTGTGTGTGATCGGCGAGTTACCCAGGGACTTGTCTGTGTAGGGCCAGAGAAGGTTGCGGTTGAAGGTCAGGTGCTCACAGAGCACTTAGAATTAATAAAATAAAACCTCTGTTGGGTTGTGGATCCCTGGGGGCCCCACAGATAACAGGAAAGGCACGTGTGGCCCTGATGTGAGGAACACGTAGAGAGCAGGGAAACTCAAGGGCCCTGAGGCGGGCGGACCAGGAGCTCTGGGCCCGAGGCTCAGGAATGGTCCCTGACGGCGGCCGGTGGGTCCTTGGGTCTTTTTGTGTGTCCCCAGAGTGCAGGCGGCCGAGCGCAGGCCCGAGACAGGCCCGAGCGCCATGGCCCAGCGGCAGGCCGGCTCGGCGGCCGGGGACTGGGAGATCGACGTCGAGAGCCTGGAGCTGGAGGAAGACAGCTGCGGGGCGCCGCCGTCTACGCCGCCCGGGCCCAGCCTGCCGCCGGCCGACGGGGACGGCGAGGACGACGAGGACGACGACGAGGACGACGAAGACGCGGAGGAAGAGGGCGACGGCGAGGAGGCGGGCGCGTCCCCGGGTGCGCCGGGCCAGCAGGAGCAGCAGGGCGGACTGCCGCCCGGGCCGCCGCCAGTGCCTCAGGCCTCGCCGGCCCGGGCCGGGCCCCCGGAGCGCGGCGCGAACGCGGGCGGCGGCGCGGAGCCGCGCAAGCTGAGCCGCACGCCCAAGTGCGCGCGCTGCCGCAACCACGGCGTGGTGTCCTGCCTCAAGGGCCACAAGCGCTTCTGTCGCTGGCGCGACTGCCAGTGCGCCAACTGCCTGTTGGTGGTGGAGCGGCAGCGCGTCATGGCCGCCCAGGTGGCGCTCCGGAGACAGCAGGCCACCGAGGTGCGTACCCGCCCGGCCCCGGGGCGCGCCTCGCCTAGGCGCCCCGGGCCACCGTGGAGGTTGGGGAGCTGGAGGGGACGGGGAGCTGGAGGGGACGGGCAGCTATCCACACTCTGCGGCCCAGGGCCTCGCGGCGCCGGCCACTTCCTCGGAAGAGTGGTGAGGACGCTTCTCTGCCTGGCCTGGCTTGCAGGATCGCCAGGGAGAAAGCCGTGGGCATCGCACCACTGAGGCACTTGGCAGAAAAGTTTTTGTATGAAAAGGAAGGCAAGGGAGGCCCATCTGGGACATGATGAGAAAATAATCTTATGTATTTATTTTTTATATTTAAAAGTTTCTTTTGGTGGTGTTGGGGGCGAGGCGGGGAGGAGAGTTGTTGGCCCGGGACATGGCGTCCAGTTGGAGGCTCCTCACTGCAGCACTTGTGCTGATGGGGGGCGAGGGGAAGAACCACGCAGTTGGTGGTGCACTCAGTGCTTCTGCTGTCACCTGGCCCTTCGAAATATTCGGAATATGCGAACATGCTACCCATTTTATGGATGAGACAAAAAAGTGCGTGGGAAGTTAAGTGCCCATAGTCCAACGTCATACAGCCCAAAGCTACTATCCGGGTAAACTTTCTAAGAGCCAAGGGTCTCTGCAGCCTTGCACTGTGGGACTCCAGCTGAAATGAGAGCTGGGGTTTTCTTTACAAGGGAGGCTCATGGACTTCAGACTTGATATCTCCTCGTGTGCCTGCACATGGAGAGCAAGACTTTGCGGGGCCTCTTCCCAGACTTAGGACAAGGGAGGATTTTTGATTTTACTTTTTGGCTGAGAGGAGTAGGAGAGTGGATCACCAGACGTGCTAAAGGCAGTGACCCCCAATGGGAAAGCCCGCTGAGGGGCCCCCCAAGAGTGCTCTGGACCTGGTCCTGGTTCAGGGTTCGGCTGGCTTTCTCCTGCGTCTGTCTCCCACGGGTTCTTGCCGGCCCTGCGTTCTTAAAACATTTTCTGGCCTGCTGCGGGGTACAGAGATGTGGAAGGGCCGAGAATCACGAGGCAAGGGCAGGGAGTAGCCTTGTTTTGCGTTCCCTAGGGCCTCCAAGATGTTTTGTTCACTTTCCTGTCCAGTAAACAATCTGGAGTTTACGGCCAGACCCAGAAGACTCTCCTGTCTTCCCGTCACCCCTCAGCACCCCATCTCACCCGCCCTCCCACAAGGAGAAACCTGCCCTCAGTCATTGCCCAACCACAGGCTTTGGGGACCTTCTGTCAGTCCAGTGAGTGTCCCGGATGAAGCCGTTGGGCACAGCACTCTCTCCAGGACAGGCTCCTATTGTCTGCCCCACCATGGATTTCACTTTCTCTGCGATGTGATGTCCCTCCTCTTCTGGCCACAGATCTTCTGTGAAAGAAGAGTCTGGGGTGACTCTTTGCTAGAGAAAGCCAGGGGCCCAGCTTACCAGTTGGCAGCTTGAGACAGCCTCCAGCTCATTGCCCTAGGATTAAGGGTTGCTGATATGAATTTGTTTGGAATAATATTTCACACGGGATGTGAAAATAAATACATTTAGATTGGTAAGAGTTTCTGGAAGATTTGCTGATACCCCTGCCTTCTCCCTTCTCTCTCACATTTTCTTTCAGGGCATTGTTGATTATGTTTCTTGTGTTTACAGGACAAGAAGGGGCTTTCTGGGAAACAGAATAATTTCGAGCGCAAAGCTGTGTACCAGAGGCAAGTCAGGGCACCCAGTTTGCTGGCCAAAAGCATTTTAGAAGGTAAAACAATGCAAAATTATCCTTTAGCCTTTTAAACTGAGTTGAATAACTCTCATGATTCAAGTATATTTATTATTTTTAGGCATGTTTATTAGCCTGTGAAGGTGCTATGTGAGGGGAAGTTTTTATTATGTGAGGGGAAGTACTATTAGGGAGTTTTCCTCTAGGTGCTCTCTTTGGCAGCATGTATACAAAAATGGGAAGGATACAGAAAAAATTAGCATGGCCCCTGTGCAAGAAAGCTTTCCTCTAGAAAGGAAACTATGACATGGGAAAATGAATTCCACGTACTTGCTGAGGTTTTGTCACCATCATTTTAAAAATCTTGATAATTTTCTTGTCTCCTTAATGATTAATGAGTTAACATGGAGTGCATGTGAAATTTGCCCCAGCGTGAAGGACATACAGAGATACACTGCCAAGTAATCCTGGAGCAGATGTCCTGGAAGGAAATAAATAAATTAACAAAACAAAACAAAACAAAATGACCAAACACTTAGTTGTAGCAGGAACTGACTAGCTAGAGTAAGTCAAGTGAGGAGTTTAACAGCTATCCTTGACATAAAGACCTCTAGTTTGGAAGTTCAACCTCAGATTCCACTCTTATTCACTGTACTATTTTCCTCCCTGGATTATCTAGGTAATTGCTGTTATTCCACGCTTCGTTTTAGCATTTTTGACAGTCGAGGTTATAGAGTCTGAAAAAAGTTTTGAATCAAACAAGGGAAGTGTAGGTTGAATTTGAACAGTGAAATCTCTTTCTCTCTCCATGTTTTTACTTTCACTGAAGCTTTGGGATACATTAATTTTTCTGAAAATATTACTAATTTTTTTAAGTATCTCTATTTGGGTGTGGAATGTATTTATTGACCTGCTCAATAATATTACTGTCATTCATATATTTCTTTAAATTTAAAGGAAAGTTTATATTTGCTTTAATCATTGCCATTTCATGAAATTCAGGCTGAAAGATTTTTTTAAAAAGTAGACATTTGAATTCTGTTTTT
Organism: Microcebus murinus; assembly: GCF_040939455.1. NCBI lineage: Eukaryota > Metazoa > Chordata > Mammalia > Primates > Cheirogaleidae > Microcebus > Microcebus murinus. The sequence goes on from NC_134115.1 coordinate 30,506,533, forward strand.
CCTTGTATGGCTTCTCATGTTAGTTGGTTCTGGGCAGGTTTTGAAGTTCCTTCTTGTCTCACTCTGTGTTGTGTACTTCTGACCTTAGAGTGGTTTCTCATGAATTAAAAATGAATTTGGTTACATACTGGATAAACAGATTTATAACAATAGGGACCACATTGATAAACTGAAATTGTGCCAGAGTAACTTGAGAAGTGGGAGGACTAAATGGAAGAGTAAATTCAAGTAAATAACTTCCTGGCAAAACTTACCATAGAGATGGAAACATTAATTTTCAAATTTTATTTTATTTGCAAATGAGTATGATAGGCTTGTTACTGTGTAAACACAAATATAACAATGGATCCTTCAAACAAATTTGATAGAGGTGAGTGCTTGGGGATGATTAAATACTCAAAGTATTTTATGCAGCCAGGAATTCCATTTATGTTACACTAATCTTTGCTTTTAACTTTGTCCCTATTCATGTGATGACTTAATCTAATGTTCTTAATCTAATGTTCTAATGATTGCTTATTTAACCATTTTGGTATCTGGCCAACATGATTAGTCCTTGGGAAACATGTCTTATATTTTTAGTATAGCAGGGAATACCATCCCCCTACCCCTACTTTTTTGTTTTGTTTGCACTGGTAGTCAGGGGAAGGGGCTTGGTGAAATTGTTCACTGCAGAGTGTGTTTGACTAGTTAACAGCTCTTTTCAATTTTCTATGCTTCTCTATTTCCTGAGTCTTTTTTTCTTTTTCTATTTACTAATCTCCTTTAACTTTCTTTCTCTTTTTTCCTAGTTCTCCTTGGATTATTCTACAACTGTAACAATGTGTACATAATGAGCCATCTTTAGAAAATAAAAGTGACATCAGCCCTAGGTATAGATATCTTTTTTAATAATGAAAAGAGATAACATGGATAATAATAAAATATTAATTGAAGAAAGATGAGTGTAGCTTTGTCTCTTAATGTATGAGGGCCTGGGGAAGAATATTAATATTTCAGTCAATAAAGTGTGCCTGTCAAAGCAAGCAAGCAAGCAAACAAACCTATAACAACATAACAACAAAAACAACAATAACAAAAAGTTTAAATGTGGATATCCTTCCCCCCAGAGAAAACTATTTTAAACTGAACTACATTTTGCTTTCTGTAGAAAAATATTAGTGATATAGAACTGTAAATAATTGTTACTGATTTGTAGTGTTTCTCTTGCCTTCTGGATTTCCAGGTTTTTGTTCCCTAGATGTTAATCACTTTCATGTGCAATGTTTGCTTATTTTAGGCTATCGCCCCATTCCAGCGGACACTTATATAGGAGGGACCTTCCCTCTACCTCCCCCAGTTAGTGACAGGATGAGGAAAAGAAGAGCCTTTGCTGATAAAGAGTTGGAGAACATTATGCTGGAGAGGGAATATAAAGAGAGAGAGATGTTGGAAACTTCCCAAGCTGCTGCCTTGTTCCTGCCCAACCGCATAGTCCCTGGACCTGAATATAGCTCCTACAAAACTGCCTACAGCCCCAGCCCAGTGGAACCACCAAGCGAGGACTTCTGCAACTTTTTGCCTACCTGCCTTGATCTAACCATGCAGTATTCAGGGTCTGGGAATATGGAACTAATTTCTTCCAATGTCAGTGTGGCCACGACTTACAGACAGTATCCCTTGTCCTCGAGATTTTTAGTTTGGCCCAAGTGTGGCCCCATTAGTGACACCCTCCTCTACCAGCAATGCCTGCTAAATGCCACCACCTCTGTTCAAGCCCTGAAACCTGGGGCCAGCTGGGACTTGAAGGGAGCACGAGTCCAGGATGTACTCAGTGTAGAGCGTGACATGATGCCACCGAAATTGGAAGGCTCCCTGATGCTGCCTCACACTCCCGAGGTCCAGACCTCTAGAAGTGACCTTCAGGGTCATCAGGCTGTCCCTGAGAGGTCTGCATTCTCCCCACCCCGACGGAATTTTTCTCCCATTGTTGACACGGACTCCCTGGCAGCTCAAGGGCACGTCTTAACCAAGATCAGCAAAGAAAACACCAAGCACCCTCTGCCACTTAAACATAATCCATTCCACTCGTTATTCCAGCAAACGCTTAACGATGCATCAGCTCCTGAGTTGAAAACACCATTTGTCAAAGATGCCTTTGAAGAGACCTCTAAGAAACACAGAGAATGTTTAGTCAAAGAAAACCAGAAGTACACATTTACAATAGATAGATGTGCAAAAGACCTTTTCGTAGCCAAACAAGTTGGAACAAAACTCTCAGTGAGTGAGCCGCTGTCATTTTCTGTTGAGTCTATTCTTAAGAGGCCTTCGTCTGCCATCACTCATGTCTCTCAGTGAAACTGCTTATACAGAAAGCTGGATTTTCTGCCGTCTGAGAGGGTTCTTGTCATTTGTTATTTTTTTTAAAAGTCAAGATGTTTGTATAAAGAAATGTCTAATGTAAAAAATGATGATTGCTAAAAGTTCTATATATTCATATGCATGTACTTTTTCTTATCACATAAATATATTTAAACTTAAAGATGGAAATTGCCTAATGTGCAAATTGTAAAGTTTCATGCTTTACAAAGCATTTCAAAAAGCAATAAAATCGACACTGTCACCTAAAAGACCCAGTATTTGCTGAAGCAAATAGCTGTCTCTATCTAGATGAAAAGCTGGTGTCCTTGAAATGTGTTTTTTATTTTGCTATTAAAATAGGATTCTGTATATTTTCAAGCACTCTTAATGGCCACTGGGGGCCACATGAAAACACTTAACATGCTTTAGTTTTGCATTTTGGAGAGCACATAAATTTAACTGTTTAAGACGAGGCAAAAATAACTTTAAGGAGAACATGGGGCTGTTTGCATGTTTATAGTATCTTGATTTCATGTGCTTGGATGAAGTTGAATTAATTTGAAGAGAAACCAAGTATAATACCTCATTTATGTGATGCTGTGGGTTTTCGGGATGGATTTCTTTTGACTCCCTGGGGTCCAGTTTCTTTCCTTGGTGGGAATGTGCATGGGGACCTTAAGCTTCCTTTCTAGGAAAGGAACATTCCTTTGCACATTTCTAGTTTCTTTGAGCATTCTATGATTTTAGGTTACTAGGGGCCACAAATCAGGTTCCCTTGTAAGGTGCATCATTTCAGCCCAAGGTGGGGCCCAGACCTCCTCTCAGCTCTTGTGTTAGTCCACTGTTAGAGAAGTACTGGAGACAGCAGGCATTTGGATGCAGGCCCGGTGGTAACTCTCAGCTGGTCCCTGAGTATCAGCTTTACCCCTCCCACATTTGTACCAGTGTCAAAGACTTTCAGTGCAGCTCTCTTCTGACATGAAAACATTTACTATTCAAATTGCTTCAACTGACAGTTGTTGAAGCCTGCAGATATTTATCACAACATGAGGGTGGCTTCTTGATTTTTAATGCCCTTTCTTTGGTTTTTAAGTTCTCTGTTACTGTCTTGTTTTGCTCCACAAAATGTTAATTGTTGCTCCATATGTTGATAAAAGTAGAGTAAGGCATTTATGAGAGTATTAAATTCATGTCTTAAGACCTTGCCTGTGCATCCCAAATCAAATTCTAAGATGTCACAGTTTTCTCAATACAGAAAAGCAAGAACCAGATATTTCGCCTTTAATACCACCACGGAGCGTGGTTTTATTTCCAACTCTCCTCTTTCCTGGGTAATAAGAACACTAGGTGGCCATGTGGAATGTACCAAGTGTACAGCAGTTTAAAGAATTTTGTTCTTGTTCTTGAAAACACTTTAAATTATTTAAAAATTATTTTGCTACTGATGAGTTCATGTAAAGCTCCAGGGAGTCTCTGAATTGTTGCTTAAAATTAGCATCAATTTCAAAAACAACAAGCCAAACCTTAGGTTGATTTTCAGTTTGTACTTATAAAATAACATTTGGTTTTGTTGAGTCAAATTTACTTATTTTTACTATTGTAAAAGCCAGAGTGAATGGAAGGTTGCCAGAGGAAAAGAAAATGAAAGCAGGCTGAGTTTCCAATAACTGTTAAAGATTATCATTAAGTGGAAAAAATGTTTTCCAGCCAAGTATGCTCTGGTGTTAGAGACAGAATCTAACTCCAGTTTTTCCTCCCAGCCATCTCTAGAGTCACTAATTTTTGTCTTCCTCTCAGAAATTTATTTTTTGTGTTTATCGTTAAATGTATACTTAGCATTGAATTAAATGGCTTCAGAAATAATTAGGGGAAACATATTAGAATAAAACCACATTAAAAAAACCCAATGAAGCCGGGCGCGGTGGCTCACGCCTGTAATCCTAGCACTCTGGGAGGCTGAGGCGGGCGGATTGCTCGAGGTCAGGAGTTCGAAACCAGCCTGAGCAAGAGCGAGACCCCGTCTCTACTATAAATAGAAAGAAATTAATTGGCCAACTAATGTATATATATATAAAAATTAGCCGGGCATGGTGGTGCATGCCTGTAGTCCCAGCTACTCGGGAGGCTGAGGCAGCAGGATTGCTTGAGCCCAGGAGTTTGAGGTTGCTGTGAGCTAGGCTGACGCCACGGCACTCACTCTAGCCTGGGCAACAAGCGAGACTCTGTCTCAAAAAAAAAAAACAACAACAAAAAAAAAAAACAAAAAAAAACAAAAAAAAAACCCAATGAGGAGGCCCTCTTAATCCAAAAATGGATTTTCTCTCTTTATTACTCCATTTTTGTATTTTGAATACTTGTATTTGTCAAAGTTTCTCCTTTTGTGTCCAGTGAACATATTGGGACTTATTTTCTGTCCTCTCTCCATATCGTTTTTAATCCCGTTAAGTGAATCCAGTTGGCTGTGAGTATTAGTGGTTTTTTCTCACATTACCAGTGACCAGAATTTTATTGTTCTTGAATGTTTATGAGGGTCAGTATTTTCCCTGGCAAATTTATTATTATACTGTGCATTAGTTCTGGTGTAATGATGAGGTCTTTGAATCTACTACCAGCCACTTATTAAGAGTTTTGTGCTTGGCTCTTTGCTTTTTAAAAATAAAAAAAATCATTTCACTTCCATGAAAACTATCATACAGAGTGTTCAAAGGGTGTTGTCATTGACATATTGAATCACCTTGTGGTCCAATTTGAACATTTTCTATGTTAAAGGTAATAAATGGATATGGCTTTAATAATTTTTATTTTTATTTTTTAATTTCAGCATATTATGGAGGTTGGCTTTAATAATTTTTGAGACTACTAAATTTTGAGAGTAGTAAAACATGGAGCTTTTCCTCCGTTTAACTCATAGTACAGTAATGACATGTTTTCCTTCCATCTGAACTGATCAAATGTTATTTTTTGCTCAATTTGCAGTTCTCAAAGTTTACAACAGTGCCTCTCAAACTTTAATGGATCATTGAGCCACCTGGAAATCTTGGTAAAATGCAGATTCTGATTCTGTAGGGCCAGATAGGCCTGAAATTCTGCATTTCTAACAAACTCCAGGATGCTGATGCAGCTGGTCTTCAGGCCACAGTTTGAGCAGCAAATGTTTACAGCACTTCTGTTATTTCAATGCACGTTTAATCTAATCTGCTGTGGATTTGGGGTTCTAGCTCTTTTTTTTTTTTTTCTTTTGAGACAAAGTCTCACTTTGTTGCCCAGGCTAGAGCGAGTGGCGTGACATCAGCCTAGCTCACAGCAACCTCAATCTCCTGGGCTCAAGCAATCCTACTGCCTCAGCCTTCCGAGTAGGTGGGACTACAGGCATGTGCCACCATGCCAGGCTAATTTTTTGTATATATATTTTTAGTTGGCCAATTAATTTCTTTCCATTTTTAGTAGAGATGGGGTCTCGCTCAGGCTGGTTTCGAACTCCTGACCTCGAGCAATCTGCCTGCCTCGGCCTCCCATAGTGCTAGGATTACAGGTGTGAGCCACCACGCCTGCCAAGATTTGGGGTTCTAATGCAATAATAATTACATTGCTAGCATGAATAATTTAATATACATGAATAGTTAGAAAAATTTTCCTTTCTACTAACCCTTTGGTGGCAGAAGTAGGACAAGACCTAGGCAAGACAATGCCTGCTCCCCTTCTTTCTCTTTTTTTCCCCAAACCTAGAAGTTGTTTTAATTTGATTAAGAATATAACATATATTTTTAATTGTGGGAAAATACACATAAAATTTACCATATTAACCATTTTCAAGTGTACAGTTTAGTGGTATTAAGTACATACACATTGTGCAACCACTGCCACCATCCATCCACATAATCCTTTTCATCTTGCAAAACTGAAACTCTGAACCCATTAACAATAACTCCTTCCCCTTACAGCCCTTGTCACACACCATTCTACTCTCTGTCTCTATGAATTTGACTACTCTACCTCATATAAGGGGAATCATACAGTATTTGTCTTTTTGTGACTGACTTATTTCACTTAATATAATGTTCTCAAGGTTCATTATGTTCTAGCGTGTGTCAGAATTTCCTTCTTTTTTAAAGCTGAAGAGCATTCTACTGTGTGTGTGTGTGTGTGTGTGTGTACCACATTTTGTTTATCTAGTCATCTGTCATTAGGAAGATGCTTCCAACTTTTGGCTATTGTAAATAATACTGCTATGGGCTGGACATGGTGGCTCATGCCTCTAATCCTAGCACTTTGGGAGGCTGAGGTGGGAGGATTGCTTGAGGTCAGGAGTTTGAGACCAGTCTGGGCAACATAGCGAGACCCTGTCTTTACAAAAACTTTAAAAAGCTAGCCAGATGTGGTGGCATGCATCTGTAGTCGTAGCTACTCGGGAGGCTAAGGCAGGAGGATCACCTGAACCCGGGAGTTCGAGGCTGCAATGAGCTAACTGCACTCCAGGTTGGGTGGCAGAGCAAGACCTTGTCTCTAAAAAAATAGTAATAATGAAAATAATACTACTACTATAATAATACTACATGGGTGTGCAAATGTTTCTTTGAAACCTTGCTTTCAACTCATTTGGATATATGTGCCTCCTCTTCATCCAATCCTCTCTTCCTAATTTCACTCTTTTCCTGCCTTTAGAAACTGAGTTTTCTCAGTTTTCTCAGTTTCTCAGCATGTGTTCTTTCCATACTATCCTTTCTCCCCCAGTGTGTGGACCATTTCCACTCAACACTGCTGTTTCCCAGAAAGACTCCAATATCAGTAGTGCCACTTGTAATATGAGTTTAAATGAGCATGTTATCAGATATATGGACTTAAGAGCTTAATTCCAATTGCGTAATGAAAGACTGTAACTAGTATTAAGAAACTTTTTAGAATTACTTTTGCAAACTTTCCAAAGTGCTAAAGAGCAAAGAAATGGCTGAAGGTCAAGAAGAAATAAGGAGAATCCACAATTCTCTGTAGAATAGTAAAGACATGACTTAGTGTCAAGGTTCAGTTTCCAATTGGGTCTAGAATTCTTACTGGCCCACCTGATTTCATTAATTTTGGATTAATTTTATTTGTTCCTATTCTAGGTCTATAAACTTAGGCTTATTCCCATAACTAGGGTCTAGTTTGTAAGGTTGATAGTTCTAGAAATGGCTGCATCCTGTATTTATAAACTTGGGCCTGTGGCAACCACCTATATTTATTTTGATGATTATGCCAAGCTTTTATTATGCTTCATCACCTTAGTTCTTTTGGTTTCTTTTGTCATGTCTAAATACATTTAGGGCATGCTGGACATAGATATCTGCCTATAGGTTGGCATCTGGCTATAATGATAAATGTGCAGTAATCATAATTAGCATGTGTTTAAATTTTGCCAATTTACAGAGCACATTCACATTTATTATCTCTTATATTCTGCACATAAATTCTATAGAAATTTGGTAAGTGGCCATATTAAGAGTTGAATGGACATCTCTGTGTCTGTGTACACAAATTTGGGGATTTTTCCAATATACAACATGACTTTATATAGCATAATCTATCTCTAAACTTTCGTATATAAAAATTGAGTGCCTCTAATGCTTATATGCAATATATATGATACATTATATATGTATATATATGTATACATTATATATGTATATATATGTATACATTATATATGTATATTTTTACTTGCATGACTACATACATCTCTGTGTAGAAACATCTGCATACTCATTCTACCTTCATTAAGTTACAAACACACACACACACACACACACACACACACACACACACACACAAACACACACATACCAGTCTCATGGGGTTGTGAGACCAATTGCTACGAGGAATGGGAAGGAGAACCTGTTGGGGAAACACAGGGACTGATGGCTTCAGCTGTCACGCCTTTTGATCCACGGTGGCATGCATGACAAGGCCACACTTTCCCTAGGCTGCTTCCCACATATGACTATGTACAGCAGGGTTGCTGGAAAGGAACCTTTTTTGCCCTGTCATGGAACTCCTCTAACAGACATCCTTAGCTGGGGAAGTCCTCATTCAAGTATGTTGTTACAGATATTTGATGAGCCTAAAACCTAGTACCTCTGTTTCATGCCTGGGGTCCTGAACCAATCAAGAAATAAGACAAAAGGGTCTCAAACTCCTGGCCTCAAGCATTCCTCCCACCTCAGCCTCCCAAAGTGCTGGAATTTCAGGTGTTAGCCACCATGCTTGGCCCTAGGAGTTGGCATTTGGAGATTAGAATATTCTTACCTACCTTTATTACTGATTACAATTACATTGGAGAATGTGACTTATATCCAGGAGCAAGGGGGCTTCGTAATACTCAACTCCAGAATTACACAGACTACCCACCTAAAAACAATCAGCAGTGGCCCACTACACCTCCCCTCCTCCCCTGCGTGTGGGGAGTGATTGAGAGTCTATAATCTCCACATGCAGGTTGGCTCGTGAAAGGAAAGGGAGAGGAACTGGGAAAGCTACCCATGCCCAAACTTACCAATCAGATAAATTACTCTCCTTTCACCTTTTGATTTAACATAATTTTGTTATTATTTTCTACTTACCAATCAGATAAATTACTCTCCTTTCACCTTTTGATTTAACATAATTTTGTTATTATTTTCTTTGTTTTGAATGGAGAATGATCCAAAAAGGCCACATACACTTGGATTTGATGACTACAAAATTTAAGTCATTGCTGAATTATATAAGTTGAGGGACAAGGACTGGTGTAATTACTTTATATGTGCTAACCAGACAAAAGACTATGTGCATTTTTGTTTTGGAACAAAAAGAGAACTGGAGAAATAACTTCATTTATCCCAGATGGAACTAGCACATTCGGTGTAGTATGCTGGCAAGCAGTGAAGTATCATTTTACTGATGAGTACATCATTTGATGTTATTAGGGGTGTTCTGCTTCTATTAGTCACAAATTGTTTTCATGGAATGTCATCATAAAAGGTTATTATAGAAGGTACCTGAGATGCTGTGAAGCTTTGAAGCCAAACTAATATCATTTCTGCTTTTGATACTTACTATGGAGGTATCAGGGGATGCCATAGATAAGTTGTGTCTCAATTTAGCAAAGCATTTAACAAAGTCTTTTCATGATAGGGAATTTTAGGATAGATAACAGTGAAGTTAAGAGGATTTGTAGCTGTTTGAACAGCTACCTACAAAAGACATGAGTAATAAATCAATGTCAATTTTGAGGAAAGTAGTCTCATGGCTCATGAGTCCTCTTGTTTTGGACCACATCCTGGCTGGCAAATGAAAACATAAAATATGATATGTGCTTATCAAATCTGTAGATGACATTAAGTTGAGAGATCTGGCCACTGTTGTTGGTGGTAGAATTGAGTTAGACTAGGACTATAGCTCAAAGGAAAAATTTGGTATTTGGATTTTAAAAACAACTGTTACCCAATTATGAAACTACCATGTTTCCCTGAAAATAAGACCTACCCATAAAATAAGCCCTAGCAGGATTTCTAAGCATTTGTGTAATATAAGCCCTACCCCGAAAATAAGACCTAATGATGGGTGTGGCTACGCAGCGTATCTGTACAACCCATGCATTTCATTGCGGAGCGGTAAAGAAGACAAGCAGCCCTTCTCATCTGCCCCATGAGAGCTCTATTGCTTGACATGAGAGATTGGGGCCAATGGTTCTAAAGGAAATAGAGTCACAAGAAATTCAGGATGGAATTCAGGGTTTGGAGAATTACGATGATGTTCCAGAAGAAGATGACTTAACTATATTTGAATAAATGTAGATTGTACCTTACTTAAAAAAAATAACACATCCCCTGAAAATAAGCCCTAGGGTGTCTTCTTGAGGAAAAATAAATATAAGACCCTGTCTTATTTTCGGGGAAACACAGTATATCTTGCAAGACCATTTATGTAAAAATGGTCTAGGAGTCATAGGAGACTATAAAGCGTAAAAGTACCAATAACCAGGGATAAACCGTGACTACAAGAGATTGCTAATACAAATTTGGATTCCATAAATAGTGCCTCCAGATCAAAGAAAATGAAAATTATGGTACATTTCCTTCCCCCTTCCCAGCCAGATCAAGTCTGGGAATTTGTGCCCAGCTCTGAGCATTGCATTTTTAATAGGGACCTTGACAGACTTGGTGATGAGGATGGTGAATGGAGTGGCAAGTCTTGTCTAACTATAGACAGTTAAGGACATTGAAGGTGTGGCCTGGAGAAGAGATATCTTAAGGGATAGGACTTAATTTGTGTCTTCACACATTTGAAATGTTGTCATTTTGAAGAGGGGATTAAGGTCCCTTGGAAGTCTCTAGAAGAAACAATCAGGGCTAGGTAGAGGATGTTGCAGGGGGTCAGATACAGCACAATAAAAAGAAAACCATCTTTCAGTTTGGCTTATCCATAAATGGACTGGTCTGCCTTGTGTAAGGATGCATTTGGAGATCTTCATGTGGAACAAGGAAAGAAATCTTGCATTAGGCATGAGATTGGATTAAAAAGCAGAAACTGCTTCATATCCCAGGTCCTATCACACAACCAATGTCAAGAGATGTTTGCTGAATGAGGAGAATGTTCTTCAATTCTAATAATTTCTGATTTTGTGGCAAATTACCTGCGTGAAGGATTAGATGAAATATTTTTTCCTCCCAGACAAACTCTTTAGAAAATCACACCAACTAGTTCTTTTTATTTTTACTTAAAAATTATATATATTTAAGATATACAACATGATGTTTTGATATACAAAGTGAAATGGTTTCTACTGTTAAGAAAATTAACATATCCATTTTATCACATAGATCTTACTTATATGTGGAATCTTTAAAAACAAAAGCTAATACATAGAAACAGAGAGTGGAATGGTGGTTTCTAGAGCAGAGAGTGGGGACATGGGGAGATGTAGATCAAAAGGTACAAAATTGAAGTTATGTAGGATTAATAAATCCAGAGATCTAATGCGTAGCAGGAGGACTATAGTTAATAATATTGAATTGTATACTGGAAATTTGCTAAGACAGTAGATTTTAGGTGCTCTTACCAACAAAGTTTATTCTTTTAATTTAAAAAGTGACACAAAACCCAACTCGCTTAAAGTCTTAAATCAGACATCACTGTGAATAAGAACATTGCACCTTTATTGTGTATAATTCACAATTTTAGAAGTGATATTCCCCCGACTGACTTATGGACAAATTCCCTAACTTTGTTGATTTTTCCCGTTGTGGTGTTGTTTGAGGTTTAATGGCATGAAATGTCCAATTATATAAAAGTAGTCAGTTTGCTTTTGAGTACAGTTGACCCTTGAAGAATTGCAGGGTTAAGGGCACCAACCCCCTGTGCAGTAGAAAATCCTCTTATAACTTTTGACTCCCCCAAACTTAATTACTAATAGTCTACTGTTGACTGGAAGTTTTACAGATAACATAAACAGTTGATTAACACACATTTTGCACGTTATATGTATTATATAATAAAGTGTTACTTATATATGTATTAACTTACCTAATATGTAACTATTCTTACAATAAAGTAAGCTAGAGAAAGGAAAATGTTATTAAGATAATCATAAAGAAGAGAAAATATATTTACTATTCATTAAGTGGAAGTGAATAATCATTATAAAGGTCTCTATCCTTGTCATCCTCATATTGAGTTGGCTGAGGGAAAGGTAGAGGAGGGATTGATCTTGTTGTCTCAAGGGTTACAGAGACAGAAGAAAATCCATATGTAAGTGGATCCTTGCATTTCATACCATATTGTTCAAGGGTCAACTGTAAAATTAATTTTATGTATGAATTCTTGGGATTAATTAGATTAAGATTATTATCTATATGCTAAATACTGAATTCTGAAAATGCCTTCTCTTCTGTTTTGGCCACCTTAATAGCTTATATTTAATATGGTTAAGAAAACCAAAATAGATTTAATTGAGGTTACTAATTTAGGAAAAGTCTGGGCTTATTCAAGCATAGTGAAGTTGAACTTCAGTTCTACTTGAGGTTGTTTAGATAAATCTGTAAATATGATTTTTTAGATTTGAGTTACTGTTTTTATTTAATTCAACATTTATGAAGCATCTACTGTGGGCTAGGCAATGTTGAGCTCTGAAAGGTAGTCACAGCTAAGATATGGCCTTTAAAAATTTATAGTTTGGGCCGGGCAAGGTGGTTCACACCTGTAATCCTAATATTCTGGGAGGCCAAGGCGGGAGGATCACTTGAGCTCAGGAGTTCGACACCCTGTCTCTACTAAAAATGGAAAAATTCACCAGGACATGGTGGCTACACCTAAAGTCCCAGCTACTTGGCAGGCTGAGGCAGGAGGACTGCTTGAGCCCAGAGGATTGAGGTTGCGGTTAGCTATGATGACGCTACCTGGGCGACAGAGCAAGACTGTCTCAAAAAATAAAAAACATAAAAATAAAAAAAAGGAAAATACCAATCTGGAAGGTTACTGTAGATTACAGTCATTATTTTTCTCTCCATATACTTTGTGAATACAGGCAGCTTCTGCTTCCCAACTTCCTCTATCTCCTGCTTGGAGTCAGACCACAGTAATTTCCTATCATTTCAGGCATGAGTTGTTTGGATGTGACTCAGCTGTCTTTCATTCTCTCTCTCGCTCCATGTTTTACTGTGATCAGAACTTTTTTTTAATCAAAGATAGGGTTTCACTTTTTTGCCTGGGCTGGAATGCAATGGTAGGATGATAACTCACTGCAACCTTGAACTCCTGGGTTCAAGTGATCTTTCTGCCTCAGCCTCCCAAGTATCTGGGACTACAGCCTGGCCAATTGAAAAAATTTTTTTTAATTTTTTTAAGAGATGGGGTCTTGCTCTATTGCTCAGTTTGGCTTCAAACTCCTGGCCGCAGGTGATCCTTTTGCCTCTGTCACCCAGAGTGCTGGGATTATAGGAGTGAGCCACCATGCCCAGCCAATCAGAGCTTTTAAAATAAAAACTTGTAGATTCAGGAGTTCCCTGCAGGAAAGCAGTAGGTTTAGCCTCAGTTGCTCCAATTTGCTATAAAACTCAAGGTTGATGACAATGGCCATTGAAATCAACAAAGGACCATCATTCTTCAATCCTCACACTAAATCAACCAGGGACCCAGTGTGATCCACAAACCAGAAAGCACCTAAATGCTTGCTATTGATAATTTTGCATGAAACATTTAGAAAATCCCCGTGAAAAACATTCACGAAACCCACAGCACTGTCTTCTGAGGTAATGTGTCTGAAACTCAGGGGAGGCAGAGAGTGGGTGGGTAAGAGATCGAGCTGTGTGACTGTTCATGGAATTCAGTTAAGTTTAGCGCATTAACTGCCGTGTGAATTGTATTTAACTCATGCTAGGTTTGAGCCCAGGGCCTCATGAAGCAAAACCTGGGCTAAACCCTACAGTTGGTTCATGAAAATCTTACTTGTTGATGTTCTTATTGTTATACTTAATACTGACAATTGAATTCTAAAAGCCTGGATTAAATGAATAGAAGTAAATACATTTCATTTTTCTATTTATGTTTACCTTTAAATTACACTTAAGCCTGACAAATCAAGAAAAACTCTTTACCCATATCAACTATTTTTCAAGTTTTTACAATATTTTTTACATTACTAATTTTCAAGTTTTTAGATTACTTTTTTAAGTAAAAAAACAGAAAACTATAAAAAATAACAAATTTTTTCATTAAATTAGAAAGGATTGTTTTTGAAGTTTTTATCCTATTTTTTATAATAAAACACCATGAGCCTATTGCTATTTAGGTTCTTTTAAGTGGAGAGGACAGAGGCCCACTTCATTTTTTTTTTTTTAATTTTTTAAATAGGTTTTGTTTTAAGGAGAGAGAAGGATAAAAGGAAGATGGGAATCTCAACACTCAGCAGGCCTCTCAGAGACTGGAACACGGTCTAAGCACTGAAAGGTAGCCCAGCCCAGGCCCAGCAACCTCCTGTCCTTGTTCCTTTGGCAGCTAAATGCTTGACCTACGGAGAATATCAGAAACTGCTAATTGCCTCTTTAGTGTCCACTCCTCTCTTCTTTAGTGACAGAGCCCTGGCTTTATTTGGATTGGCGATGTGCCCAGCTGAAAGGCTGCATTTCCCAGTCTGATGTGCCCAGCTGAAAGGCTGCATTTCCCAGTCTAGTTTGCATCTAGGTGTGGCCATCGACATGCAGGTGGCCAGCCAGGAGGGTGGGACTTCAGGAAATCTCTGTAAAGGGCTGAAACGACAGGGAGGAGCACCTTTTGATTCCCCCCTCCCCCCTTTACTTTCTTTCTTCCTGGAATTTGGACTTCGTTTAGCATCTTACGGCCTTGAGATTGGCAGCCATGTTCAAAGGAGGTGGGAGCAGAGAAATCAAAGCAGCCAGGCTGCCTGCTCACTTTGAGGATCTGCCATACCAGCCCCGGATTGCTTCCCTCTGCTCATTCACGTTTTATGGGAGATAATAACTCTTTATGTGCATAAGCCATTGTCACTGGGTCTCAGTTGCAAACAGCTGAATGTAATTCCTCTTGATAAAAGAGGAGGACTCCATTCTGATGCAGCATCTACTGACTATCTGCTTTCCCTGCGGTCCCCACCGACTCCCTCTATTTTCCTTCCCCTTGTGGCTTCTCTTTACTATTTTCTCTGGGTGCATCTTTTGGCTTCTGTCTCTGCCACATGCTGTCTTCTCACACTGTAAGTCTTTCTTCAGATCTAAAAGGGGGATCTGCTGAGTTCAGTTAATTCCTGTTTTCTCCTTTGGGCCAGGCCTTACAGATAAGGTCGCTGTACTTGGTCTTTGTGGGGAGTGATATATTACAAGCCATGGCCGTCTCCCATATGAAACCCCTCACTGGAGGCCTGGATGTGGGAAGCTCTTGGAATATAATAAATTCCTCTCCCAAATTAGTTTCAAAGATGTATGAGACATGGTCCCTGCATCCTAAGAGATCAGAGCCTACTGAAGGAGATTCATGCCCATGTTTAAGGTTTTTTTTGCAGAATGCATTTCCAATAGTAAGTCAGATAATAATAATAATAGTTCACATTTATTGTGCTCTTCATTTTTTTTTGTCTAAGCTTTGAATGCCTTATTTCACTTAATCCACACAAAATTTAAGTTGTGAAGTAGGTATAATTGTTATCCTCATTTTGTAATACAGATAAGGACATGGGCTTAGGGAGGTGAAGCACCTTGCCCAGTATCATATATCCGGGAAGTGAAAGAGTAGAGAAGAATCCCAGGTCATTGGAATTTCAGAGTTCATACTCCTAACCAGTGTCCCACACTATCTCTCAGAAATGAAAAATGACTCATTTTCAAGGCAATATCTTGGTGCAGGAGGAAGGACACTGGAGAGGAGGGGTGGAGATCTGCGTTCTGACCCAGTGCTTCCTCTGTCTGCCCTTTTGCTTCCCTGGGTTTCAGATTTTTTCCATCTGTAAAATAAGAGGAGTAGATGAATGGGCATTAAAGACTTGGCTGTTGAAAGGCCTGAATTTGAGTCCCGATGGGCCACCTACTTGTCTCATGTCAGAAAGATGCAGCAGAACCGACCAGTTGTGGCCGTTCTGGCCAATCTATGCAGCCTGGGCTCCATCTGTAGCATTAATCCTCTTGGAAGAGACTCTTCAAAAAAAAGCAAATAGTAAAGGAAAATTTTTCTGGGGTACATCTGAGGCATGAACTTGAGTGTGTGTTTTAGGAAGCTTACTCTGATGTTACAAAGCTGACAAAGGAAACAGACATGGCTCATAGTAACTAAGTCAGCTTGTATCTACATTTTCCATGGCATTTCCTCTCCTTTTCCCACCTACCCAAATGAACAATTTTCTTTCTTTCTTTCTTTCTTTCTTTCTTTCTTTCTTTCTTTCTTTCTTTCTTTCTTTCTTTCTTTCTTTCTTTCTTTCTTTCTTTCTTTCTTTCTTTCTTTCTTCTTTCTCTCTCTCTCTCTCTTTCTTTCTCTTTCTCTCTCTCTCTTTCTTTCTTTTCTTTCTTTCCTTCCTTCTTTCTCTCTCCCTCTCTGTCTCTTTCTCTCTCTCTTTCTTTCTTTCATCTCCCTCTCCTTTCCTCTTCTCCTCTTCCTTTCAAGAGACTGAGGTCTTTCTCTGTCACTCAGGTTGAAGTGCAGTGGCATGATCGTAGTCCACTGTAGCCTTGAACTCCTGGGCTCAAGTGATCCTCCTGCCTTAGCCTCCTGAATAGCTGGGACTACAGGTGTGTCCTACAACACCTGGCTAATTAACATTTTTTTTTTTTTTTTTTTAGCAATGGGATCTCACTATGTTGGCCAGGCTGGTCTTGAACTCCTGGTCTCAAACAATCCTCTGGCTGTAGCCTCCTGAGTAGCTGGGATTACAGGTGTGAGCTACTGTGGCTGACTCAAATGAATAATATTCTTAATTAATTATTAATATGAACCTGTTCCCTTAGATTACTTCCAGAAGGCATTGTGGCAAACTAGAATGCATATAGGCTTGGGGTTAAGTTCAGCCTGGGTTTAAAATTCAGCTCTTCCTTGGCAAATTATCCTGCCTCTGTGAGCTTCCTTTTTTTGATCTTTACAATGAAGAAATTAAAAGCACAGAGAATTGTTTTTAAGGATTATATAAGATAATGTATATGAAGTACCTGATCTATAATTAAGTTCTTCTCCCCATCTTTGACCCATGGACTTCCCTAGCAAATATTTCCTTCTTACTAAAAGCCAGTAACTTCACAGCCTACAAGGAAAATTGAGTGGTTTTAAGGACTGATTTTTAAAGTGGAAAAATTCTGCCCCAAGATTCTGTAGAACGGAAGTCTGTGTCATTTAACTTTTAAATATTATAATAAATATAAAATTATTATAAAAGCAAATTACATGTAGGTGGAAATACTCATAATAAAAATTAGCCATTTCATACCCACTTATAATATGGGCCTTTTTTCTGGATTTTAAATGATTATTTAAGAAAAAGGTGAAGGATGCACATTATATGAGAATACAGAGTATATCCAGGGCAAAATAAGTCTCCCTCTTCCTGTTCTCCAAATTCCCTGTTCAGAGGCAACCACTGTTCCCAGTCTCTAATATAGCTCTCTAGAGGTAGCCTATGAACATGTGAGAATATTTAGCTTTTTCTTTTTGCAAATATGAGAGCATACTATTGCAGAGTTCTGTATCTTTTTTTCCCCCACTTAGTAGTGTATCTTGGAGAGCATTCCATACCAGTTCATACAGACCTGCTTTAATGTTGACTCAGATTTTTGACTTTTAATCTTAGATGGATTCTTAGAGTTCCTTCGTGTACTGGAGTTCCCAGCACAACGTTCATTGTGAAGATGAGAACACTGTGGCCCACAGAGGGGATAGAAACAACTCAAGGTTTCAGATCCTTTGATTTTCCTTCCAGTGAGCTTTCCATGTCATCACGCTGAGTATGAGTTAGGTGTGTGCACGTGTGTGTGTGTGTGTGAGACTACTGGACCAGTGAGTTAGTGAATATTTATTTAGTGCTTATAATGTACTAAATTTCATTTAGAAGTCATAATGAGTTAAACACAAATGAGGCTTGATTAAATAATTTGCCCAAGGTTTGTTCTTCCTGACTTCAAAACCCATGCCCTTATATTCTGTATTCTACTTCTTCTCTCCCTCTGGAAGGGGCAGGATTGGGAAAGTGAGGACAAAGATGAGAATTGGTAAAGAAAAAATGGGCAGATGTTAATTAAAGTACTTACAGTAAAACAAATGACTTCATTGACTATCTTGATGGAAAGGCACAGTGTGGTGTGTTGGCAGGGTGGGTAGCTGGGGGGATTGCTCATTAGGGGCTGTGGGTCAAAGCTGCCTGCAGGTGTGGACAGAACACTGGGGAGGTGCCACCAACATGAGGAAAGAGGTGCTGTCCCAAATATTAGTCTTAATTCCTCCTCTGAGCTGAGGGAAAAGTTACCTCAGCTTTGCAGCTCAGGAAGCAAGCTTTCCTCCAGGTGAAGGGGAGACTTGGGCTCCTTATGAATGAATTCAAGAGCTAAGATAACCTAGTAGCAGCCCAAAGTGTTGCTGTGTTGTAGTGCACACTACATTCAGGTTAATTCTCATGCTACAGTGATGATGCCATTCCTAATGACTGCAAAATGTAACCCTCCATCCCACCTTTTAACTCCCCTGAAGTCCTTAGATTAGAGGTGCTCAGACTTTTAGGTATATAAAAATCACCTGGTATTTGTGTTTATAATGCAGTTTCTAGGATACTGTTCCTTGAGATCTGATTCAGTGGGTCTGGACATGGCCCAGGAATCTGCATTTTAAACAAGTACTTTGGATGATTCTGATATAGATGCTTGCAGACCACACTCTGGGAAAATGAGGGCTAGGGGTGGGAACCAGTTTATTTGCAAATGGATGCAAATGCTAGAGGGCTTTGGGAACATTCTGGCAGTAGACACTTGGGGTCAAGAAAAATATATTATGAATTAGGTGTCCTAGTTAGAAGTCTGGTTGAAAGTGTTCTGGTGAAACTCCATGAGGAATTTTCAAAGCAATGATATCAGTTATTGGGAATGATGTGAGCAAAATAGAACCTGTTCCACCAGTTAATATTATGGTTAATATTCAACATGTAAACTACCTTTATGCAGTTTTGTTTTCTCAGAAGAAGTGTTAGTATATAACTGAGATCATATAGCACACTAACACCTCATAAAGTGCAGAGCGATACTGAAATGAAAATATATCATCATGCAACACAGTTATTGGCTGCTTATTTTGTACGTAGGGTCAGACCAACGTGTCAGAGATATGTCAGCAAATCAATGAATATATATATTGAGACTCTACTATGTAGATGGCATTAGCCTAGGTATTGTGGAGTATACAGAGAAATGTACACATGGGCACAAGGATACATGCATAAGATGCTTATTGCAGCATTCTTTACAAAAGCAAAAAGTTGAGGAAAAATCTACCTGTACATATATAAGAAATGGGTAAATAAAATATATTTTATCCAAACTATGAGATATTGTGTGAACTTTTAAAAATTGATCTTCACATATATGTGCAAACATGGAAAGATAGCACTGAGTAAAAATAATGTAGAACAAGACATATATTACGATATATTGGTGAAAAGAAAAAGCCACACCCATGTAATGCTATGTATTTGCTAGGTGGATATGTATGATGTAAAAGCACATAAATAGGTTTGGAAGGACACCCCTAACCTGAGAGTTACTTCATCTCAATCAGGGGGAAGATGAGCAAAGCAGTGAAGGGGAATTTTAACCTTGATATAACATATCATTTTGTTTTATAAGGGGCAAATATTAGCATATTATTTGTATGATTTAAAACTAACTTTTCCTTAAAAAATATAGAAGCAGTTTTGACCCAAATCAAAAGACAAAAATTTAAATAGTAAAATAATATTTATTTCTAGAAAATATGTTATTTTAATAGATAAGACACAAAATCTAAAAAAGTAATAAAATTCCCTAAATACTTCTGGACAACTAAAGATAAAATATGAGACCAAACATGATTAATAGCCAAATAAATGGTAGAGACAACAAGTGGTATAGAAATTGAGAGAACAGAGATAAAATAATAGATTAATCAAACAGATCATCCTCTACCCTAACAAGTTCTAGGTCAATACTTGGTACACTGCAGATAATACATTCTTTTTTTTTTTATTTAATTAAAAAATTTTTTTGAGCATGTAATATAGTATATATAAGTACATGTAATATAGTATATATAAATGTATAATATAATATTTATATAGTATATATAAATATATAAATGTAATATATATAAATGGTTCAAACTCAAAAGCATATTAACATGTATACAATAAGAATTCACCTTCCTATCTACTCCCTTGGTTACCCAGTTTACCTCCCCAGGTACAATCAGTATATTCCTCCACAGCAATTTTAAATAATACACATAAAATACATATATTCATCTTTTTCCTTTTTGATAAAGATGGTGGAAAATGATTCTTCCTCCTGCATCTTGTTTTTCCATTTAACAACATATCTTTGAGAAGATTCATATCCGTATATAAAGTGTATTCTCTTTTATTTGGAAATACCATGACTTATTTAAATGGTCTACTATTGACGGAAATATAGATTGTTGGAATTATTTTGCTGGATAACCAATATATTGCTCAATAACTGGATTGATTTCCAGTTGCTAGTGTCCTTGTGTTTTACACTGGGCATCAATATCACATGTTTATGATCATTAGCTATTTTAGGAATAAAGATGTAGACAGAGGTTCAACAGGGGCTTCATTATTAACTAGACTGAAAAAAAAAATAGTCGTTCTGAAATAATAGGGCAGATTGAAACTATAGTGACAGAAAACAGATCAGTGGTTGCCAGAGGCCGAGGTGGGTGGGAACTGATTGACTGCAAAGGAACAAGAAGGACATTTTCAGTGCGATGGAAAAATGTATATGATGATTGTGATAGTGGCTGTAAAACTGTATACATTTGGCAGGGGCTGGAGGGAGAGGGAAATGAAGAGGGCACACAGGGCACAAAGTTTCAGTTATGCAAAATGAATAAGTCCTAGAGATCTACTGTATGGCATAGTGCCTATAGTTGATAATACTGTATTGTATATTTAAACATTTCCTGAGAGTAGATATTCTCTTAAGTGCTTTTATCACCGAAAATATAATAAGAAAACAGGAAGAAACTTGGAGGTGATGGATAGGTTTATGGCATAGATGATTTCATGGGTGTACACTTATCCTCAAACTTATTAAGTTGTAGACATTAAATATAACCAGCTTTTTGTATGTCAATCATACCTCAATAAAATGGTTTTAGAAAATATCACATTAAAAAAACTATAATTTGAATTGTATACTTAAAATTAGTGAATTTTATTCTATATAAATTATACCTCAAAAACTGATTTTTAAAAAAGGAGGTTTGCTACCTTTCCATTGGACCAAATTAAAGACATATTTTTCAGGAGTAACAGGTCACTGCAGCTTTTTTTTTTTCTTGTATGCCCCCAAAGTAGGAAATACCTAATTCTCCTTGAGATAGTTCTATCCAAGCAAAACAGCTAGGAATAGGCAGGCCATCACTGAACTTTAGAGGGAAAGGCTGATTTGGGCAATATTCCAAAAGTTAGCACATGGTCTTGATACTCTATTAGCTATAATGGACATTTTGTAATTTAATTATATCATCTATTCTTCTTTAAATTGAGCACTCATCACTCACAACTTTTGTTGACTTTCCTCCACCATTTTAGGAATCAGAGATTGGCCAGTTTGACTTCAGAGCTCTGTTTGCCTTTTGGTTTATTTCTTACCAGGCAGTGGTGACTAGCTGCGCTCTCATGGGTTAGGTATCTACTACGAACATGGATTAGCATGCTTTTCCATAACTAAGCTGCTTCTATTACATAGAGTCTCTGTGAAAAGTTAATACATTTTTAAAAATTATTTTATTTTTAAAATAAATAATTTTACTAATGCAATTTCAAAGATGAACAAGATTTCAAGAAACACAAACACCCAAGGAAAACGTTTTATAAACTTTTGTTATCATTCATTGCTTTGACCACATCAATTTTCTTTAAGTCTGAGCAGCACTAACATTTCCTAAACTTTTGTTTAAGTCCAAAAATCATTTTGAGAAGTGTGGCTAAGGTTTCAGGCCTTTGGGAAACCTTCAGGGTCTTGCAGAAAGCTTTTCCTTTCTTTTTGATCTAATAGGGCCTTTGCATATGCTGTTCCCTGTCCTTGGGATACACACAGTTCCTGTATAATTAATTTCGTGCAAGCCCACTAATATGCCATGCCTTTTTGTTCATGTCCGTAAAGTGGAAATACGTACATACACGCCATAGGGATGTTGCACAGATTCAATTAAGTCTTGTATTACACGTACTCAATAAATATTAGCTAATAATTTTGAATATTTACTATTTTCCATGTCTGTAATTTTCCAACAAGAGATTTCGCCGGCAGTTATATTCTATATTGAAACCTGCATTTTCTGTTTGTAGGAAGGTCTGTTAGCTAGTAACTCACCTTTTTGATCAAGGGAGATTTTTACAACATGGATGTCCATAAGTATTAGGCACCCAACTTGCTTCTAAACCTACTACTAATTTTAAAACAAGACATATTTTCCCAGGCTATACTATTTTAGAATACTTAATGAGAACGCAGCACTTTTTCTGAAAATATATAGAATGCAACTTTTCAATAATTCATCACTAGAAAACCTTGGATCTCTAAGAGCAGAAGAAAACTATTTTTTTAGTACTTAACTTTCTGCTAATGAATTAATGATTGAAAATGAGTTACACTCAAGGTGGAGCCTACTGAAGATAAGAATGTCAGATTAGATATTGCCAAATCAGGACAAGATGGAAATGTACCTCTTATCTAGACTGGTACTGTAATCTTTAGGTCTTCTATTCATGGAATGAGCCAAACTCTAATAGAATAAGCCAGGATACTGAATTGAGGGTGGGGGCAGGGTGTGAGGAAGGTATGTTCATGATCCATCATCCATGTTTATCCTTGTCCTCATACCTCAGTCTATCTTGAATAATTTTGACTGTGTGTCCTGTAGATTGAGGGCAATTTTACTTACTACCATAGTGTAGGTTGAAAGTTCAGGTTTGCAGAAACATTACACCCTTTATAAGCTGATATGAGCTGGGGAAAAGAATATCTGCACTTCATCTCTTGCTTATAGGATTCTGTATTAGGTGCTAGGTTAGAATACTTTGGGTTGTAAGCAACAGAAATCCAACCCTTAAGCATTTAGCTTAAGCAAAAATGGGGAATTTTTGGAATACCAGGATTTCTTATATAATTAAAGTATTTGGAAATAAAATCTCAAAAAAAGTAAGGAACATGTGAGTCTCAGAAACAACTGGAGCCAGGACATTTATTTGTATGCGGGATTCTCACTAGTATATCATCTGTCATCTCTTCATCTCATGCATTTCTTTGTCATTCTCTCTCATTGCTGACCAGTTCCCTCCCCAGCATCATATTTAATAGCACTCTCCCATGCGAATACTGAATTCCTGCTCTTGTGCCTGTTAGAAATCCTGGGAAAGAATTCTGACTGGTCAGACTTGGGTAAAGTATCATCCTTGGACCAGGCATCCTCGGCTAGTAAGATGAAGACACAAGGCGTAGGTAACGCTACTGGAGAACAGAAAAAAAGACCTTGAGCCAGGTAGCCCCCCATTTGGTGCCTATCACAGTGTTCTGGTCCTAGTTATCCCCAGGTACCCAGGCATCTCTTTGCACTTCCTAAAAAAAACCCTTATCTGAGTTGCTCTGTGCTGATCTCCAACTATTTACCCCTGGGGGAATCTGGGAGCTACACCTGAAGACATACAAATCTCTGATTCTCTTGGCCAATGGAGAAAGTGTGGGAAAGGTGTAGAGATATTTTTTTGTGCCAGGTATCCCAAAGGAACACACATTTCATAGAGCCAGAGATGAACATGAGAACTCTGACATTTTCTTCTTCCAGTAAAAAGACATGTCAAACTGGTAACTCATTCATTTACCTTACTGCCCTTCAAAGAGACACACCCCATCTCTCCATCTTTGAGACACTCAATAGAGACACTCGCTGAGTTTCATAACACAAATCACTTGTTCTTTTGGATGAAAGTGTTTGCTGAGGCAGCAGATTCCGCTGATTGATTCTTTATTTGTACATTAAAATATAATAGATCTGAAGTTTTAATCCTGGACCAGAAGGAACATAAAAGGCGTTTGATCTTGGGTTCGTAATGGAGCTCTTCGGGTCTTAGATTATTTCTGAATAGATGCCCTTCGCCAAGAATTCCAGAGAGTTCTCCAGGGTCAAAGATAAACTGTGTATTAAGAGATGAAAGGACGGTTGTTTCCCTATGAAGCCTCACATCAGTTTCGATAGCATCCCTTTCTTTTTTCCTCCCCCTGGCACCACAACATTGGGGCTGTTTGATGCATTTAACCAAAAATATGCGTATAGGGCCCTTCGATTTTCTTTTGTGATGAAAAGTGTTACCTCAAAAAACGAGCTGATAAACTGAGCAAAGCGAAGTTAGCATCCACCCAGCATCGGGCTGAGAACCCAACATCTGATTGTACTTAGTGGGGAGGAAACTTAAAAAAACCCCAACCCAACTTTCATTTCTTGCTTCTTTTATCCTTAAGCTCAGCAATAAACTAGCACTCTTTGGTTAAAAAGTCAAGGGAACAGATGTATACCTCTGGTGCTTCAGCATCTATATTTCAAATGGAGCATGTAAATTATGGGAACGCCTCTCGGCTCAGTGGACAGAGCCTCCAGGAGCATGCGCGGGGGGCTGTCAATCACCCTGCATTCCGCCCATCTTGGGAAATGGCTTCTCCACCCTGGCTGGCTCAGTTGCCTGGAGCTTGGTACAAAGGCGTCCTGTAAAGGAGGCTGTTGTCGATTCACAGGGTGGAAATAAGTAGTTGAACTGCGCGGAACCGTACCCCCAAGAGTAGGCTGCTGGTAGGGCGCAGGCAGGGCCTGGGAGAGATACTGCTGATAAGCAGCCACAACCTCAGAGGCAGGTAAATCAGGCAAAGACGCTGGAAGGTCTGGAGTTCTGTCCCAGAAGACCTGGGTTGTGTTCCATCCCACCTCTTGCTAGCTATGTGGCCTTAGGGAAGGTACTTAACAGTTTTCTGCTCTGAAAACATTAAGTGCTGACTTCAGAGGGCTGTTGGGAAGGTGGATGAGAAAATAGTGTGTGTAAAATGCTTACTTTAGCTCAGGGCTCCAAATCTAGGTGTCTATTAAAAAACAAAAACTCATTACATATGATAAAGATGGTAAAATATTTATTAAAATATCATTCGAAATTTCCAATTCAAAAGCTGGAAAGGACCTATGAAGCCCTGTGGTCTGACAACATCACTATGAGATGGGCGGTGGCTTTTCTCAGGAGATGATGGGCAGAATAGCCCAGAATGTTTGGATCTTCCAATCTTCGTCCAGCGTTTCTGCCTTGAAACCATGCTACTACCAGACTTCAGTGCCACGGAGCCACCTGCTATGGTGCCTGGCACTAAGGATTCATTCAGTTGGTGAATGCAACTTGAGGATGCTAGGCATGTCACCAGAGTAGATCATTTTCACTTTGTGTTTCAGCTTCTAAGCTTTTCTGAACAGTCAATGAACATAATATTGTGAACTGCTTAATGCATGACACAGGATAGTCAATAGCTTAATATGTGAACTAAGCCAAAAAAAAATTGGGCTATGGTAAGGAAAACTGCTGTTGTATGAAAATACTGTTGGAATTAAGATCAAATAAAGACTTTTGTCCCTCTTCTCCAAATAGGGTCAGGCCAACATTCCTGGCCTGGTTTTTTTTTTTTTTTTTTTTTTTTGAGGCAGTCTCACTCTGTTGCCCTGGTTAGAGTGCCATGGCATCAGCCTAGCTCACAGCAACCTCAAACTCCTGGGCTCAAGCAATCCTTCTGCCTCAGCCTTCCAAGTAGCTGGGACTACAGGCATGTGCCACCATGCCCGGCTAATTTTTTTCTATGTATTTTTAGTTGGCCAATTAATTTCTTTCTATTTTTAGTAGAGACGGGGGTCTTACTCTTGCTCAGGCTGGTTTTGAACTCCTGACCTTGAGCGATCCTACCGCCTTAGCCTCCCAGAGTGCTAGGATTACAGGCGTGAGCCACCGTGCCTGGCTCCTGGCCTGGTTTTACTTATGGCCATGCTAGCTGTGTTCCCACAACAAATGGAATCCACAGAGACCCCTCTCCCACTTCTATTTAGTTCTGCCACTTAAAGTAGGATACCCAGAGAGGGTACAGTTAGACTCCAAACTCCTGCCACAAAATGAGAGTGACAGTTGGGCTTCAACGTCTAAAATGGAGCAAGTTTTGTAATTCTGTCCTTTTTCTCTTTGAAGCAGAGCCACTCAGAAATAAGTGGGTCCCCAGGCAGCCTAATGCCCTGGTGCCTCGATAGTTTTTAAGTATGCACCCTGTATTTATTTAGTTGCAAGGGGGAAGGAAGGGAAAGAAAGACCACTAGCACTGGCCCGCAGCTTTGCTTTTCCCAAACAATGCAACTCCAATCCCAAGCATGATTATGCAGTGTGTGAAACGAAAGCCCTGCATTCTGATTTAGTGGGCTATTTGTTCACTCAAATGATTAAATCATCCTAAGGAGGCAGTTTAAACAGGGATACCATGG
Organism: Microcebus murinus; assembly: GCF_040939455.1. Classification (NCBI taxonomy): domain Eukaryota; kingdom Metazoa; phylum Chordata; class Mammalia; order Primates; family Cheirogaleidae; genus Microcebus; species Microcebus murinus. The sequence continues at coordinate 30,533,131 of NC_134115.1, forward strand.
GCAGTTTTGCAGGTCATATGTAAATGATATCTGCTGGAGTTGTGTACTACAGTACATTGTGGCCTCGTGACCCTGAGTTTAAATAACTCCCATTATCGTTCATGTATTTTCCTGGGAGAGAGGCCACACACAGCCCCACCCCACACAATTTATAACTGGATTCTTTCTAGCCTTTCAAAGTGTAGGAGTAACAGGAGTGCTAGGAAAATAATATTTTCCATCTTGCTGTAATTCTAGCGATATTTTTAGCACCTCTTAAATAGTAGCACCCCAGGCAACTCCTGTCTGACTCACCCCTTAATCTGGCTCTGCCTGGAATAGAGTATAAAACAGAGGAAAGAAGGTAATGAGAGATCACTGGAGATATTTAAAAACTCACAAAATACTGATGAACTTCCAAAGTTCGTGATGCTTAGCTAGTGTGTAAATCAGCATTTCTTAGAATACACTGAAGATACAAAAAATTAGGAATCAAATCTATTTTGGCTCATTTCATGCCTCTTCAAATGAAGGAAATAAACTATAAACTGTAAAACTTAATATCCTTTCAAAGGATTTTCATGTGTCTGATGTCATTTCTTTTTAACTGAAGGTACAAACTTCTCAGTTTATAATAACTACTGTCATTCATCATTAGTCCATGTAACACCTTTCTTACGCAATTAACTTTCTTCCCTTTAATCCCCAATCTCCATTCCTAGTCTCCTCTGCTCAATAAGTTTTCAGACTAATATGTTGATAATGATTCTTTAAAAATGCATGTATCCGGCCGGGCGCGGTGGCTCATGCCTGTAATCCTAGCACTTTGGGAGGCCGAGGCGGGCGGATTGCTCAAGGTCAGGAGTTCGAAACCAGCCTGAGCGAGACCCCGTCTCTACCAAAAATAGAAATAAATTAATTGACCAACTAAAAATATATATACAAAAAATTAGCCGGGCATGGTGGCGCATGCCTGTAGTCCCAGCTACTCGGGAGGCTGAGGCAGTAGGATCGCTGAGCCCCGGAGATTGAGGTTGCTGTGAGCCAGGCTGACGCCACGGCACTCACTCTAGCCTGGGCAACAAAGTGAGACTCTGTCTCAAAAAAAAAAAAAAAATGCATGTATCCGCCGGGCGCAGTGGCTCATGCCTGTAATCCTAGCACTCTGGGAGGCCGAGGTGGGCGGATTGCTCAAGGTCAGGAGTTCGAAACCAGCCTGAGAGAGACCCTGTCTCTACCAAAAATAGAAAGAAATTAATTGACCAACTAAAAATATATATACAAAAAATTAGCCGGGCATAGTGGCACATGCCTGTAGCCCCAGCTACTTGGGAAGCTGAGGCAGTAGGATTGCTTGAGCCCAGGAGATTGAGGTTGCTGTGAGCTAGGCTGATGCCACGGCACTCACTCTAGGCTGGGCAACAAAGTGAGACTCTGTCTCCAAAAAAAAAAATGTATCATAGTAAAATATTGAGTATTGTTTGGAACATGTTTCTGTTTTTAATTTCTCATATAATCCTGTTTTTAAGATCAATGTTGCTGTAACTGTAGTTCGCTCATTATTTTTAAGTCTTATAAGGTATTCCATGGTGTGCAGTCACTCTATTTTTTTAATCTTTAAAAGATTGTGGTAAAATATACATAATAAAAATTTTTACCATTCTAACCGTTTTTACATGTACAGTTATGTGGCATTACATGCATTACCATTGTTCTGCAATCATCACCATGATCCATCTCCAGAACTTTTTCATTTTCCCAAAGTGCAACTCTATTAAACACTGAGTCCTCATTCCTCCTTATCCCCAGTCCTTGGCAATCACCATTGCATCCACTGTGTTTTACTGTCCCCTATTGATGGACGTCTAGATTGTCTTCAAGACCCAGTATCACAAGCCACACTACAACCCATGACCCCAAACTGATCCCCTTATGAAGCTATGTAAGAATTTCTCTGACATACAGACCCAGAAGGGGATTTTGCAGTAAAAGAGGATATCTGCTTCCTAGACCGACTGTACCAGTTTACAGTTTCTTCAGTAGTGTACTAGGTTTCCCAGCTTGTTGCATTTTGCCATCTCTGGAATTATCTAGCTTTTAATTTTTTTTCCATTCTAAATAGTTTTATTTTCATTTGAATTTCTTAGATTACTGAAGAGTTTGAGCATTCTTAATACTCTTATTAGTGACCTGAGCTTCACTTTCTGGGAATTGCTTATTCCATACTTGGTGTGTTTTAAAATTGGGTTTCACACTTTATTTCTTGATGATTTTTTGGAGTTGTTTGCATATTATAGGTGTTATCTTCTTGCTGGTTTTGGATGTTACAGATATTTTCCTCCCAAATCATCTATTGGTTATTTTGTCTATGGTCTATGGTGTTCTTTATTTCGGCAGAATCAAATCCATCAATTTTTTTTTTAAGTCTTAGAGTTTGTGGTTTTAGGGTCTTGTTTCAGAAGTCTTTCCCTTACCCCCAAATAAAAAAAAAAACATACTGTTCTACATATTCTTTACATTTATTAAATTTTCTTTACATTTATTTTAGTTTCTTTATATTTCCTCTTTATTTTCTTTGTAACTTTATCTCTCACATTTATGCCTCTAATCCATCTGAAGTGCTCCTTTTCATCATTTCATATAAACTATAAGGTCCAGCCTTATTTTGCCTTGTCATAGTGATCTACTTTCCCATCACAATTTACAAACAATCCAACCTTTACCCGTTGTTTTGTGAGGCCAGCCTTATCTTATATGAAGTTCCCGAATATGTGCACTACTTCTAAGAAGTCCATTTTTTCCCATGGTCTGGTCCAGATTCAGTGCCACTCTGTTTCTATGGCTTGCTAATTATGTCTCAACGTCTGATGAAGTGAGTATTCCTCTTCTTGTGTATCTATTTCAAAGTGGCATTAGCTATTTGTGGAATTTTACTTTTCCTATATATAAATTTTAGAATGAATTTGTGCAGCTCCTTAAAAACATACCTTTGGAAATTTGATGGGATTGCCTTGAACATACAAATTAATTTGGGGAGAAGTGACACCGTTACTTCCATCTGTCATCCTTTACATAAACAATTGATGTCTCTCCATTTATACAGAATTTCCTTTATGTCCTTTAATAGACCCTTTTTAGTTTCTATTCTATAAAAGCCAAAGATATTTTTGGTTACTTTCTAGATTAATTATAATTTCTGTTTCTATTGTAAATGGTATCTTATTTTTGAGGTCATTTTTGCTTGTGTAGAGGAATATTATTGTTTTATAAATTTATCTTACAATACAACAACCTTGCTAAACTCTTATTAGTTCTAGTAGTTTGTTGATTCTCTTGAATTTTCTGTGTGGATAATGCTATTGTCTGAAAATAGTAAGTTTTACCTTTCCTATCTAATCCTTACACTTCCTTTGTCTTTTTTTTTTTTTTGCCTATAGCATTGTTCCATTTTTCTCATATGTTAAATGGAGAAATGACAACAGGAATTCTTGTCTTGTGTCCAATATTACTCGGAATAAGTTACTTCCTTATATGTGATGTTGAATGTAGGTTTTTTGATATTTAGCCTATTTAGGAAATTACCTAATATTCATTATTCTCTGGGGTCATTAAATGTTGTCAAATGCTTTGTCTGCATGTTATTATAATCAAGTGATTTCTGTACTCTGTACCATACTGCCTCCCACTATAAGGAACAAAAGGAAGGGAAAAGAAGGAGGGATCATTAAGCATCTGGCCAGTGTAGTGAGAATTGGAGATAATGGGCAAATTTCAATGAATGATACCAGGAGCAGGCAATCTGTGGTTCTTTAGGGTTTCCTAGGAAGCAGTGGAAGGGGGTTTGTGAAATAATCACAATAAGATTATAAAATGATGTGGTTAAAAAGAAAAAAGTATCCTAAATTTATTGAGTATTTACCATGAGTGTGTATCAGATTCTGAGTTGGGCAGTTTTAAAGCTGTTACATCCTTTAAGCTTCATGACAACCCTGTGATGTAGACTTTATTTCCCCTGTTTTTAAGATGAGGAAACAAAGGCTTAAAGGGATTAAATAACTTGCCCAAGTTTTCGCAGCTAGAAAGTGATAAAGCCAGTGTTCATACTCAGGTCTTTTTCCAAAGCTCAGCTCTTTCTCACATGCATATTACGTTCCTTAAAAGATTTCTAATGACAATACAAAACAGATATGCAAATGAAACCTAGTCAGTCATCAAAACCAAAATAAAACAGTTCCATTTCAATATATACAAATTTGGGGAAAAAGAAAATGAACCAGAACTCCTTTGAGAAATGAGTGATTCCAGTACCAGAAAAGACAAAGTACAAGGTAAGTTTGAAACATGGTATTATGCCAGAAAGCAAAAAAGTCCTCATAAAAAGTGAGGAAGACCTGTCATGAGGATATAGGAACCAGCCTGAACAGGCTACATTTGGCCAAAGCTGGAAAAATTTGAGCATCAAAGGAAATAAGAACAGTAATTCTTTGAAATCTATTGAATAGAATAAGAATCCACAAGTCCATACTGGTAATAAATAGATAAATAAAAACAGGAAAGAAAAGAAGCTTCTTACTTGAGGTAGAATGCCAACCTGTAAATATGGATGGAGTGGTGTAGTTGGGAAAATCACTATTTTATGAAAGACTGGCATAGGCTTGCATCATGAATGAATGCTGTATCTAGGGTGTAAATTTGGATTCAGACCATGATATTTTCATGGTCTCAAAATGTTTCCCCATAGATTATTAGGTGCAAGGAGGAAACTAGTAAAATGTTCAGTGGAGAAATGGTATAGCACCTTGACCAAGTATTAATAATTAATATCACTAATGTGGACTTATGTGTCTCCAGATACGATACTTTGAGAAGTACACAACACCACTTTATGTAGTATTCTGGTCAGACATCCATAATCTGAATCTAATCATAAGGAAACATCAGCCAAACTCAAACTGAGGAACATTTTATAAAACACTGAAAGATTAGCCGGGCGCGGTGGCTCACGCCTGTAATCCTAGCTCTCTGGGAGGCTGAGGCGGGCGGATTGCTCGAGGTCAGGAGTTCGAAACCAGCCTGAGCAAGAGCAAGACCCCGTCTCTACTATAAATAGAAAGAAATTAATTGGCCAACTAATATATATATATAAAATTAGCCGGGCATGGTGGCACATACCTGTAGTCCCAGCTACTCGGGAGGCTGAGGCAGCAGGATCGCTTGAGCCCAGGAGATTGAGGTTGCTGTGAGCTAGGCTGACGCCATGGCACTCACTCTAGCCTGGTCAACAAGCGAGACTCTGTCTCAAAAAAAAAAAAAACAAAAAAAAAAACACTGAAAGATTGAGGAACAGTTCCAGATTTAAAGAGATTAAAAAATATGACATATAAAATTTAACATATTCTTCTTGAGAGTATCCTGTACTATAGAGAGAAATATTCTAAAGGACGTTATTGGTACTGTCGACACAACTGGATTATGGGCTGTAGATAAGACAAAACTATTATATCTGTTTTAAATTTCCTGAATTGGATAACTACTGAAACACTGTAAAAGAGTATCCTTGTTCTTAAGAAATACATACTGAAGTAGTAAGGAGAAAAGGGGTGTTCTCAAATGGTTAAGAAAATAAATAGATAGTAAGATGTATCTAGGCAGAAGAAGGAGAAAGCAAATATGGCAATATGGTAAAACTAGTAAAATTGAATAGAAGGTACATGGAACTTCTCTGTATGATTTTTACATCTTTTCAGTAAGCACAAAATTATTTCAGAATCTAAAAAACTGTGGAGAAATTTAGTAAATATGGACATTTGTCAAAAATGCCGATGAACTTTGGCGATCAGCATTTGACCCCTCGCATCTCTGTTTCCCCAGGAGAATGATGACTAGCAGTCCCCAAGGGCATGGTTGTCCCCAAGACTTGCTCATCAGGAGCAGGGGCCTCCTTGTTGGCTTCATTTTCTTCACTTTTTTATACATTTAGCAACACTATTAGAAGAAAAGGAGGCATTTGTTGGGGGAATGGAGGGTTTTATATTTATCCTTACCCAAAATAGGGTATGCCAAGCTAACAATTTCAATTTTGCCAACACTCTCACACCTCCATTTCCCAACATGATATATTTATAATAACATTCTTTAAGAAATCACTGCTCTATGACTTTCTGCACCTACCTTCGGGGACTGAAAAACACTTGATCTTTGGTTTAATCTCCAACTGTGTTCCAAAACTCTGTATGGAGTTCAGAGTAACTTTTGAGATATGGTTTGAGTGGTAACAAGGAAGTCTCCCTGATTGTATTATTTCTGATACTTTGCCTATCAGAAGTGAATAGGAATGTCATAAGTTGAGTTGCATTTCTTTTTGTTTGTTTAAAATACATTTCAAAAATTATGACAAAATATATATAAAATTTACCACCTTAACCATTTTTAATTGTACTGTTGACCCTTGAACAACACAGGTTTGAACCGCATGGGTCTACTTATATGTAGATTTTTTTCCCCATAAATATATTGGAAAATTTTTTGGAGATCTGCGATAATTTGCAAAAACTCAGACAAACTGTGTAGTGTAGAAATATTGAAAAGATTAAGTAGAAGTTACATATGTCATGAATACATAAAATATATGTAGATAGTAGCCTATTTTATCATTTGCTACCATAAAATATATACAAATCATTATAAAAGTTAAAATTTATCAAAGCTTAAGCACACACAGACTGTACATGGTGCCATTTACAGTCTAGAGAAATGTAAACAAACATAAAGCTGCAGTATTAAATCATGGCTGCATAAAATCAACTGTAGTAATACTGTACTACTGTAATAATTTCGTAGCCACCTCCTGTTGCTATTGCTGTGAGCTCCAGTGTTGGAGTGTTGCAAGTATCCACTTAAAATGCACTGTGAGGTTAATCATCTCTGCTTGAGCAGCTCATCTCTCTAGTAAGTTGCTTATCATATTAATAGTAAAAAGTGATCTCTCTCAGTTCTTGTGTATTTTTCTTTGTGCTTATTGCAATACCGTAAACCTTGAATAATATCATGGGACCCATTCAAAGTACCACTAATGATGCTGGAAGTGCTCCCAGGAAGCAGAAAAAAGTCATGACATTATGAGAAAAAGCTGATTTGTTTGATATGTATCGTACATTGAGGTCTGCAGCTGTGGTTGCCCACCCTTTCAGACAGATGACGATTCATTTTGTAGACAGATGACATAAACTTTATGATATTGATAAATACAGTTCAGTACTGTGGAAGTATTTTCTCTTCCTTACAATTTTATTAATAATATTTTCTCTTCTCTAGATTACTGTATTGTAAGTATACAGTATATAATATATATAACATATAAAATATGGGTTAATAGAGTATGTTTGTGTTATGGATAAACCTTCCAGTCAATAGTAGGCTATCAATAGGTAAGTTTTTGGGGAGTCAAAAGTTATACACTATTGAGATGTTTGAGTTCCTTGTATATTCTGGATATTTATCGCCTGCTGGATGAATAGTTTGCAAATATTTTCTTCTATTCTGTAGATTGTCCTTGCACTCTGTTGTCTCCTTTGCTGTGCAGACAGTTTTTAGTTTGAAGTAATCCCATTTGCTTATTTTTGCTTTTGTTGCCTGTGATTTTGAGGTCTTACTTATAAAATCTTTTCCCAGATCAATATCTGACACATTTCCCCTGTGCTTTTTTTTTTTTTTTTTTTTTTTTTTTTTAGGGGGATTTGCGACAGATTATCCCCTGTGCTTTTCAAAAGTAGTTTCATAGTTTGGGGTCTTACATTTATGTCTTTGATCCATTTTGAGTTGATTTTTGTATAAGGGAGGATGTGGGGGTCAAGCTCATTCTTCTGAATATAGATATCCAAACCACTGTTGTACTTTATGACTCTGTGGATTTTACTGCTATAGTTACAGGCTCCTCATATAAGTGGAATAACACAATATTTATCCTTTTGTTACTTGCTTATTTCACCTTAGTATCATGTCCTTAAGGTTCATCCATGTTGGAACATGCATCCTAATTTCATTCCTTTTTAAGGCTAAATAATATTCCATTGTATGCATATACCACAATTTGTTTATCTGTTCATCTGTTGGTGGACATTTGGGTTATGCCTTTTGGCTATTGTGAATAATGCTGCTATGAACATTGGTATATAAATATGTTTGCATTCTTGTCTTCAGTTGTTCTGGGTATATATCCAGAAATGGAATTGCTAGATGGGATATAGTAATTCTATTTCTAATTTTTCAGGAACTATCATACTGTCTTCTATAGCCATTACACCATTTTACATTCTCACCACCAGCAGTGCACAAGGGTCCTGATTTTTCCACATGCTCACCAACACTTGTTATTTTATGTTTTCTTTCCTTTTTGATAGCAGCCATCCTAATGGGTGTGAGGTGGTATCTTATGTTTTGTATTTCTTTTAAATGCAAATTCCTTTGAGAAGGAAAACAGAAATGTTATATCAGTTGTCAAAACTCTACAGTCAATTAGTTTGTAAGATTTTGTTTTTTTCCTCCTCAAAATGACAGTGCTCTCTAGAATGAAACAGTTAACAGAGGCGACTGAATGGAAAGTACTTGTGTGTGGCAAAAATAGCCCTGAGCTTGGAGCCAAAGGCCTATCTCCAACACATTACTATGAAGCCTTCAATAAGTCAATATGATCCACAAGTGCTTCAATTTCTTTATCTGGACAACATACATAGCACTATGCAGCATTGGTTCTTGAACTTTAGTGCACATCTGAGTCACCTGGAGAGCTTGTTAAAGCATATATTGCTGCACCCACCTTCAGAGTTTCTGATTCAAGGATCTGTGGTGGGCCCTGAGCATTGCATTTCTACAGATGGTATGAATGTTACTAGCCCAGGGACCATATTTTGAAAATCACCACTCCACAGATTAATTTTAGAAGTGAGGTAATAGAAGTTAAATGCTTTCATACAATTGTTAAGCACTTTGAAATGCCAGAGATTAATTTAATCATGTGAGGTAAGAGAAGTCTCCTAAGATAGGTAGTGAAATTTAAGATCTTTGAGACTTGAGTGTTCTGAAAAGTCAGGCAATGAGGAGAGAGTATCAAAAGAAGGAGATAGACCTAGGGAGTCAAACTGGGCAGGTGTCAAAAATGTATTTTACCTAAGGTACAAGTTTGCCCAGGAACAGTTCTAACTCCTCTTTGAGGCTTCAGAAAGGACTTCTGTTCGGCTGTAAGGAAGGAAAAACCCAATGAACAGACATAATAGCACCTATGTAAACTATTAAGGTCTTTTATTTTTTTCCTCATGCAACAAGAATCCTAGAGGTAGAAAGTTACTGGTATTAATTCAATGGCTCAAGGATTTTAGTACTGAGGCCTGAAGTTTCTTAACTTTTCATGTACATAACATGGTTGCTGCAGGTCCAGCCATCACATCTGCTTTCCCTGCTTTCCTGGAAGGTGTAAGGAGAAAAAGACAAAGTAAAGGCCAGTGTCTACATTAGGAAAATAAAACTTTGCCAGTAATTCTCAGCAGTTTTCTGCTTATGCCTTAATGTCCAGAGCTCTCTCTTAGCCATTCCTAGCTTTAAGCATGGCTAAGAAAGTTTCATTTGAGTAGCTTGCTACTGCAAACCAAATTAGCATTGTGTTAGTCAGGTGCAAAGGTTTGCCCCAGCTTCATAATTATTTTCCTGCACCTAGTGATTTCAGAGTCAGGTAGTGAGGTGACCATGGGCAAAACTGTTCGTCTTTCTGAGTTCTCTTATTATATGATTGAATGTTCTTTTTTTCTTTTTCTTTTTTGGCTAATGTCATCATTAGTATTTTAACGTGTATGGCAGATTGAAGCTGTGGAGTGCTTCTGCTTGTATTAGCTCTGTTGTTTCTCTGAGTTCCCTTGAAAGGTAGTTTTAGCCCTGTTTTGTAGGCATGGCAATAGTGGTCCCCTTTCCTTTGTATCTCTTTTGAATCCTACTATGTTATGTTCTAAGTCTCTGCAGCCTGTCATCACATTTTGGTCACTCCCAAAATATGGCCTGCTTTTCAAATTTCTCAGTCAAAATCCCAGCCTTCCCTATGTCCTATTACCTCTAACCACTATGTGATGCTCAGCAAATCAGATGGACTGATTCATGGAAAGAACACATTAAGACATTTAACTTGAAAATAAACCTTGGCTGTCACTGTATGGAAAATTTTTCAGTCTGTGTTCTCCACCAGGGGTTAATGATTTCCTTAGCCTCTTAATCTACTCACCACAACGTAGAGGCACTAATGAAGTCCAGCTCGTACATTCTTGAGAATCTGGAAATGTGCTTTGACAACACAAAATAGTGTATTTATTTGTGGTTTCTCTTTTTCATTTTTTCTTATGAACTTGAGAGGGTGTGGAAAAAGAAATGATGTCTTTCCATGAAGTAAACGTTAAAAGTCTTTTTGAAAAAGTGCATATTCAGGAAGATTTGAAAGAAGGGTGGTATGGGCCAACAGGCTGGTGGCAGGCTGGTAGCCTCAGGCAGAGAGGAAGACAGTGGAAAGAAGGGAGTAGAAGTGGAGGATATAGGCAGTGGCTAGTGGACATGTCTGGACCGATAAGACGAGAGTGGTAGGAAATGAGAACTGACACTAATAGCCTTGCTAAAAATATAGCAATACAGATGTGAATGGCAGGCAGAAGGGGGCCAGCTCTGGGTGCTTTGGTCTAGAGGGGAAAATGGAAAAGTAGACAAGGTTAGGGAGACTGACTAGCAGGAAGCACCAAGTGCCTAGAAGAGAGATGATGTTCCTAAGAAAGTAGGGGTCTGGAAAGAAGTAAGACACATAGATCAGTTTATCCCATTTGAATATAATTCAGCAAACACTTATTGAGTGTCAGAGATAGAATAGTGACTCCCTGCCCCCCAAGATCAAGATGTCCATGCACTAATCCCTGGAACCTACCTTATATGGCAAAAGGGACTTTGAGGATGTGATTAAACTAGTGATCTTGAGATGAAGAGATTACTTTGGATTATCCAGGAGGGCCCACGGTAATTATAAGGTAATTATAAGTGAAAGAGGGAGGCAGGAGAGAAAGAGAGGGAGGGAGAAAGAGAGACGAGATTTGATTTGAAGATGCCATACTACTGGCTTTAAAATTGGAGAAAGAGGCCACAAACCTAGGCATGGCTGTGGCTTCTGGAAGATAAAAGAGAAGGCGAATGGATTTTCTCCTACAGCCTCCATAACGGATACAGCCCTGATGACACCTTGATTTTAGTCCAGTGAAACCCACTTTGGATTTATGACCTTTAGAGCTCTAAGGCAATAATTTTGTTTTGTTTTAAACCATTAAGCATGTGGCAATTCATTGCAGCAGCAATGAGGAACTAATACCAACAAGTACCAAGTGGTGCAGTGGATTAGGAAACACAAAGATGAATAAAGTATTCATTCTAGTCTTTACACGATAACCAGCTCAGTGGTCCAAGTCAGTGATCTTAAAATTTTAATGTGCACAAAAAGTCACCTGAGGGAACTTGCTAAAATAGAGATTCTGATTAACTAGGTCCAGGGTGGCCCTGAGAGTCTGCATTTCTAATCAGTTCTCAGGTGACAGGATGCTGTTGGCCTGAGAACCAGGCTTTGTTTAGCAAGGGTCTAGATTCTTGGTCTGTTCTAGGGGCTGGGAAAACAAGAACAATGAAGTTTTTTAGTTGTTAAAATGGAGAAAATGGTTCTGTTTTAGGCATTGAAAATAGTTGGAATGATCTGAAACTAGTTTAAAGATCCGAAACTTACTAGTGGAAGGAATGTGGGGATCTAGGCTCTTTTAAAGGATTGTTGTGATAATCAAACAAGAGGATATATGTGAAAGAACTGGGTAATTTATAAAGTGCTATGTATAAATGTTATCTTTTTAGATGTTGGGTGAGAGCAGATTTGTCAAGAAAACACCAGTGTCATTTGGGGTTCATCCTTTCCTTGATAAATTAGAGGAAGAAATATTTAGATGAAAAAAATTCCAATGTTTATCCCAGTCATTTTTCTTCTTTTTCTTTTAGGTTCTCTGTTCTGGTATGATCGTATTAATACTACACATATGGAGTGGAAGATTTGGGAAATAAAACAAAAAGCTTACAGGAAAGGAAATTATAGTCACCTATAATCCTATAATTTAAAGATAACCAGGAACTAGAACTTTTCGAGGAGTGTGGGTTCATTTGGTGTCCTTTGAGGGGGTTTGCATAGTTTTATCTCTCTTGATTATTACAGAAAAGCATATCTCTATGCTTTTGTGTTGTGTACTATTATTAATACTCTGTACCATTACATTGTCTGTAATCATTCCAATCATACCAGGGAACACTTTACCATAAAGCAATAGTCCTCAACTAGGGGCAATTTTATCCTCCAAAGGACATTTTGTAATGTCTGGAGACAATTTTTTTATTGTCACAACAGGGGTGTGGGTTGCTACTGTCATCTAGTCAGTTGAAGTCAGGGATGCTGCCAAACATCGTATAATGCACAGGACAGCACCCACAACAATTATTATCTGGCCTAAAATGTCAATAGTGACAAGCTTGAGAAACCTTGCTGCAGAGCAGGTGTCCTCAAACTATGGCCCATAGGCCACATGCGGCCCGCTGAGGACATTTATCTGGCCCGCGGGGTGTTTTTGTGTTTTTGCCGCCGCTGCCTGTCCTGCTTAGCAGCCAACTCATCCCGGACCCACAGTGCGCATGTGTGGAATGTGCACCACACTCTCCAACGGCCCTCCAATGGTCTGAGGGACAGTGAACTGGCCCCTGTTTAAAAAGTTTGAGGACCCCTGCTGTAGAGCATTGAGTTTCAAACTTTAGTGGTCGTTAGAATCACTAGTTAAAACACAGATTGTGGCTGGGTGTGGTGGCTCACACCTGTAATCCTAGCACTCTGGGAGGCTGAGGCAGGAGGATTGTTTGAGCTCAGGAGTTCAAGACCAGCCTGAGCAAGAATGAGACCCCCATCTCTACTAAAAAAATAGAAAGGAATTAGCTGGACAACTAAAAAAAAAAACTATATATATATATAAAATTAACCGGGCATGGTGGCGCATGCCTGTCATTACAGCTATTTGGGAGGCGGAGGCAGGAGGATCTCCTGAGCCCAGGAGTTTGAGGTTGCTGTGAGCTAGGCTGATGCCGCAGCACTCTAGCCTGGGCAACAGAGTGAGATCCTGTCTCCAAACAAACAAACAAACAAACAACAAACCCACAGATTGCTCATCTCTCCTTCTCTCCCTTTCTCCAATTTCTGCTTTAGTAGGTCTGGGAGGAGGCTGAATTTGCCTTTCCAACAAGTTCTTAGGTGTTGCTGATGCTGCTGGTCTGGGGGCTGCACTTTGAGCACAATTGCCTTACGCTTTAATAGCTACACAACTGTAACTGGTCTCGTGTAAAGTATTAGCTCCACACTTCGTGCTCCCACTCATATTTAATTAAGCTGATCATATATCTCTGGTACGTTGCAAACATCTCTTGGGCATAGGCCAGGTCTCCTTCTTCCCTTGTGTGTCCTGCAGTGCTGAGAACAGGCCTCTTTCATTACTGCAGACCAGATGGTTTCATTTGACCATGTGGACTTGGCACCATATAAATGGCTCCAAGGACATACGAGTGAGTTGTTGGCTGGGGGAGATTGATGGAGAGAGGGGAGAGATGGGGCGATTCAATGTGGAAAGAAAAGAAACAGCCATTTTTGTTGTGCTTAAGACAACCCCCATGGCATCCTGAAAACTCAACACACCTGTGTGCAGCTTTGCACTTTCTAAAATAAATGGACAATGTTTTAGTCTGGAATGGTAGATCCCCAACATAACGTGCTGTCTTATTATTAGGGTTGGAGTCAGGTTGAATGAAAAGTTATTTTCATTGTCATCACACTCACAGGCCACAAAGAAGGGAGATTTACACCCTATGTCCTTGGCGTCATAATCCTGCTCTTCTCTCTAAAGGTCCTTTCTCCACCCAATCTGTTTTGTTTTTTTTTCAGCATATTATGGGGGTACAGATTTTAAGGTTTCAACAAATGCCCTTTCCCCCCGCCCCCCACTAGTCTGAGTCTCCAGCATGACCATCCCCCAGATGGTGCACATCTCACTCATTATGTATGTATATACCCGCCCCCTCCCCCCTCCCACCTGCCCAATACCCTATTACTGTAGTACCTATGTGTCCACTTAGGTGCTACTCAGTTAATACCAGTTTGCTGGTGAGTATATGTGGTGCTTGTTTTTCCATTCTTGGGATACTTCACTTAGTAGTATGATTTCCAGCTCTAACCAGGAAAATATAAGATATGCTATATCACCGTTGTTTCTTAGAACTGAATAGTACTCCATGGTATACATATACCACATTTTATTAATCCATTTTTGGATTGATGGGCACTTGGGCTGTTTCCACAGCCTTGCAATTATGAATTGTGCTGCTATAAACATTCGAGTGCAGGTGTCTTTTTTGTAGAGTGTCATTGGATCTTTTCTCCACCCAATCTGATCCTTTGTTGTCTTCTGTCCCTTCGGCAGGAGGGCAGAGCTTATGCACCCCTGATACATATTGGGATTCTGGACAGAGGTAGTGACTGGATTCAGCATGGGGAGAACTGAGGCAAGGCTGGGAATGAGAGGCTGGAGGCCAGACCCAGACGCAGGTATCATTTGGGCCAGGAAGTGCCCAGAAGTCATCCGTTAGAAAGCAGGGAGCATAATGACCCTTGTGCTCACAGTGAGGCGGTGGGTCAGAAACCAGGTGAAAGGTGGGGAAAGCACTAGGGATGGGGTTCCAGGAATGGCAGAGCTCAAACCTGAAGGGAGGCCTATCTTTGAAGCTCCTTATACAACTTCTGCAGAGATGATGAACAAGACAGGTGCCTCTCTTTAAAGTGCTAAATGGTTCGTCTAGCTGATCTGGCAGACTTCAGGGCATAAAAAGAACCATTAATAGTTATCTGTAGGGGAGGCCTGGGGACAGGCACGGGGCATTTCAGAGGTATTGCTAATATTCTTTTCTGTATGCTGTTAATTCAATCATTTATTTTATTGCTATTTTAATGCTTAGATAATTTATATTCTTCTGTAATATTCAATATGTAACAATTTAAAAAAGGATAAAAGATAGTGTTAATTGAGCATCAACTATTCCTAGCAACAGTGCATCAAGGTAGATTTTCTCCTCATTTTAGAAATAAGGAAATTGAAGCTAAGAGAGAGAGAGAGAGAGAGAGAGAGAGAGTCATTTGCCCACGTAGGTATAGAATTGGAACCTGAACTCAGTTTCATCTATTCACAAGGCCTACTCTTTCCAATAAAGGGTGAGGCAATTTGGGCCACAGTTTGTGTTCCAGGTTTCCTCCTGATCTCCTCTGGAGTTCTCTGTCCATGCAGGCAGTCACCCTGTCTCCCAATGGTGGATTCTTATACCTCTTATATTCTTGTCTGCTAACATTCAATCACCTCTTCTGGAAAGTTTTAGAAATTGTTTTTTTTCAAATATTAAAAAATTCTCAGATTATTAAGATGTCAATCATTTTCCATTCTAACCTGAAAATCTGGAGAAGGGAGAGCGGACTTTTGCAAGCCCTGAAAATTAAATTTGTTTGTATGACATGTCACCCTTACATTCAACAGGACTGTCCCCGGTGACACAGCTGCAGTGCACACAGGAGAACACCCTGATTCATCAGGCTCGCATTGCACCGTGTTGTGTAAGTCCCCTCTTCACCTTTGTGAGCGAGAGTCACCCCGGAGTTTCATATAAAACAGTGCTGGGTCACCCCAGAATGTCCCGCCCTCCCTCACAGGACAGGAGCTGGGTCTGAGCCGTACAGTAAAACCGAGGTTATAGCGCTGATGAGTCACAGGGATGGAGAGGTCTGGGCAGCAGCTGCAGCCAGCATCAGCACCTAGAGGAAGGCAGAAGGTGGAGACCACGGCTTAGGGGTCATGCAAGTTTAGGAGTCATGGATTAATAGGCACATCGGGGCACCCCGGGGAATCACAGCATCCCCCCAATAGCTCAAGAACAAAGTGGACAGCCCAATCTGGCATTTTTTACAGGACACTGAACTAAAGCCAGGACTGTGTCAATTGGCTAAAGCCAGAGCAGACATATGTGTCTTAATTTATTTTGATAGTTCTTGCCTCTGAAACCCAAAAGTTGGGAGATGATAAACTTCTCAGATTTTGCTTTTGAATATGGTATTTTCAGTAAGTTCCTACTCAAAGATACTTTTCCACCTTCCTATCTGACATCAGAGCAACTCAGCACCATTTGATTAGACTCCCCAGCCTCCCTGTGTAGCCAGGCCAGCCTGTTCTCTCTCTCCTGTGACGTTTTGCTGCAAATTGAGGTCTCAGCAGTAGCAGCTGTGACGCTGGGCAGTCAGGCATGTGGCGAATGCCTCCCAGGCCACTTTCCCTCTCAGCAGTGCCCACTAGGTGACGCCTGTGAATGGGACAGGCTCTCCAGAGCACCAGCCTTCCTCACTTCCTTCCTCCCCAGGCCCACATCTTGGCTAGAAGATGCTTAAGTGGCAGGATCCCAAAGAAATTCTTTTGTGCCTATGCTCAGCCTGTGATGATCTTAGGCAGCTCCCTTTCTTTTGATAGGGGAGGCTGATGTCTCCATGTAGTATATGTGATGGTTAAATTATAAAAGCAGGAAAAAAAAAAAAAAACCCTGCATGACTCGAACAGCTTTAGATTTCTGGGCAGGTTCATAACGGCTTTAGAAATGCAAACAAAATTCCCCAAACTAAGGTGACCTGGGGCGGTAAACTGAATATTGACCTTTCTGGAAAGACAACTGGAGACAGGTGTGATTCTGTCTCACTTCAGCAGCGGTCCCCAAACTTGAGTGTGCATTGGGATCACCTGGAGGGATTGTTACACCACAGATTTCTTGGTTCCACCCACAGTTTTTGATTGAGAAGGTCTTGGATGGGGCCTGAGAGCTCACATTTCTAACAAGTTCTTAGGTGATGCTGCTGTTCCTTGTTTGGGGGCCTCACCCAGAGAAGCATGCTGCAACCTCGCTCTTCCCTAAGTATGTGGGGGAGAGAAAAGGGTATAGAGACGGGGATGTGGCTAGGTGGGGCGGGGGGGAACACACTGGGAATTGCTGTAAACAAAGAGTCCCTCTTAGCTACAGCAGAAGTCACTTTCCCCTCTTCTTTTCCCATCTTTGAATGGCGGCAGCGGCGGTGGGGGTTCCCATATTCTCCTTACTCCAAAGAATGTCAACAACACATTGCGCTTTGTTAGCTAAATCGACCAGGCAGGGGTAAGTTACATCTAATAGCAAGTCAGGGACAGATAACCAGGCAGCTGGGCCATTGCTGGAGATGCATTGAGGTAATTTATTTAAATTTGCTTGATTGTTTTTCTAGTAGGGAAATGAAACGTTTCCTTTGTACCGCAGGTGTTCAAGTGCTTTTTTAATGGCTAAATTTTTAAAGCGACAGTCAAGTCAAGGTTAGGAAGGTTCTACGAGAGCACATTCATAGCCAGTGGTTTCGGAACATCCTAAATATAGCTCTTTCGGCTCTTTATAAAGGGTTAAGGGGTGGGTGTGTATGTGTGTATGAAAATATAATTGTTCTCATTATATCTTAAATGACCCTTGAAGGTTGTGTTAGCACTGCGGAACTTCCTCACGTGCCGTAGCCTCTTTCTACAGGTTTTTTTTGGATGTTTCTTCTTTTAAAAAACCTATTCTATGAAGCACAAGATAGGTTAGTTTGACGATCTGCAGTCTACAGGTGAGGACTGTGGTCCAGGGAGGCTGACAGGCCAGAAGTTCTTATACTTCGTTTACCATCCACACTGGAAACAAGAAATCCTTAGACTCTAATTTCTAGGCCCTGTCTCTATTTTTCAGCCCTTGCCCTTCCACCTTGACTCTGTCTATTTAAACAACTCTTGGGCAAATTTCCACTAAATTTGCTGTAGTTGCGTCTCGTCTCCAGTTATACTTGGGGTCACCTTAAGAGAGAGTGTTTCCCCCATGCTGAAATGTTCATCCTCCAGGTTGATAGCGTGGCAGCAGGCGTTTTCCTTTTTATCTTTCATGTAATGACCGTGAAATCCCTTCCACAAGAACACAGAGGTTTTGTTCTGTTCTGTTTCTAATTTCAGAACAATGAGTCTCCCATGCACCACCACCCACCGGAAAAAGAGTGCGGCAGTGACTGACAAGGTGAGGTCTTTGTTTGGTTGTATTTCAAATCTTTCGCTTTCTGAAATCCTTAACACTTTGGCTATAAATCACTAAAAGGTGGATGTTCTCTAAAATGAATTTTGCATGAAATGTCAGCCAAAGTCTAGGGGACGGCTACGATATTTACGACTGGTGGTATTTCTTAGGGGAGGTAAAAGAAAATGAAGCCAATATAGTTTAGCTTAGAACTGAGGGCAGGGAAGATAGCAGATTTCTTTCTCTCGCCCAGTTATTTTGTCTCTGCCATTTTCAGCGCAAATAAAACCTGCAATTCTCAAAGCAAAGGGTTCAGGGATGTTTATCCATATGGGTAAAGTATGGGTTAGAAGAATGTGAGCAGCTGTGTAAGAGGAAAACAAACAAACCTGAAACTACTATGGGAATGTATTTGCTAATAGGGAGATTGTTTTACTAAGTCCTCTATTTCTGAAAGACGATTCGATCCTAGTCATAGCTCCTCATAGTTTGCCTTGGAAAGCAAACTGCTGTATTTATTTGGGGGAAGAAATGTTTCACAGATAACGTAACTTCCATTTGTGTCCCGTCACTGATAGGAAAACACACAAAACATCTCTGCCAGCTATTTGAGGGCCTCCAACTCTGGCACTAACTTTTTTTTTTCATTAAAAAGTCATATTTCTTGGCAAGAAATATGTATTATGTGAGATTTAAGAAGTGATACTTAAGAGAAAGGTAGGCTAAGAATCTAATGCATTCTTTCAAAATTTCTACATCACCGAACGGCTTCCCTTTTTTCCCCAAGCATATAAACTATAAGTTGCTTCCGTGGCATTATTTCCAGGTCTTATTGCTGCTTGAATGTATTGACTTTGCTTTTGCTTTTTCATCTTTTAATTTCTGTGGTTACAACCTTTTGCGCCTCTCCCTCTAATTTAAAATATCTGTGGTCCTTATGAGTGTTACAATGCTGATGAGCGATGAATTCTTAATTTCTTTAATGTCGATATTGCCATGTCACAAAGCGAGCAAATTATCTTTAGCAGAAACAAGATAATATTGCAATTCCCAGTCCTCATTAAAAATCTATTCTCTTCTTTCAGGGGTCTCTTCATCTCCTTTGACATGATGGGCTGTTAAGTGGACAGAACTAAAAAATACTGTCGAGTTGCGCTACCACTTACAAATTCTACTTCAAAAGAAATGCAGTGCACCATAGTCAAAAGCTGATAACAGGCTGGTGTACTTGACTCCCATAAACTGTGGCCAACCAGCCTCTTGCAGTAGTGGCTCAGGTGGGGGAAGTTAGAACTAAATCACGAGAATAGCAGCCGTTAATTTAGCCCTTATGGCTTACTAATGTTCTAATTGTGCCGGTCAATTTGGGAGGATTATTTCACTGAAACTTATTTTATTCTTTGGTATTTTAAGTATGTTCATTTGAAAATAAAATAAAAATATAAAAGATGGGAAAAAAAGTGTTTATAAAAATAAAAGAATTTGTTCTGTAAAATTTGCATTCAGTCGAAAGACCACACTTAAGGACCTAGAAGGCCACACACAGGTAGCCTTAGGGCTGTAGGTTCCCCACCCCTGATTTAGGACTTCTTAAATTTCTTTCACTAAGGTTTTATGGTTTTCAGAATATAAATTTTGCACTTCTTTTGTTAAATTTATTCTTAAGTTTTTTTTATACTGTTATAAATAGACTTGTTTTCTTAATTTCATGTTTGGGTTGCTTATTGCTACTGTGTATAAATACGATTTTTTTTGTATTAATATATTGATCTTGTATGCTGCAATCTTGGTGACCTCATTCATTAGCTGTAATAGTTTTTTAGTGGATATAGGATTTTTTATACAAAAGATCATGTTCTTTGTACATGTATCTCATGTGCTAGAGATAGTTTTACTTTTTTCCATTACGAATGCCTTTTATTTCGTCTTAGTGCCTAATTTCCCTGGCTAGAATCTCTGTATAATCTTTGCTAAAAATGGTGAATGTGGATATTCTTTTCTTGTTTCTAATCTTGGGAAAGACATTTAGTCTTTCATGATTAAGAATGATTTTATCTCTCTATTTTTTTGTAGATGTCTTTTATCAGGTTGAGGAAGTTCCTTTCTATTCCTAGTTTGCTGGGTGTTTTTTGTCATAAAGGCAATTTTGTCAGTGCACTTTCTGTGTCTATTGAGATAATCATATGGGTTTTGTGCTTTATTCTACTGATGTTGTGTATTACATCAATTGATTTTAGATTATAAACAACCTTGCACTCATGGGTAAATCTCACTTGATCATTCAATATAATCCTTTTTATATGTTGCTGGATTCATTTGATAGTATTTTGTTGAGGATTTTTTTGAATCTATATTCATAAGAAATATTGGCCTGAAGTTTTCTGTTTTTGTGATAGCTTTGGCTGGTATTGGTTTTGGTATCTGGGTAATATTGGTTTCATAAAATGAATTAGGAGGCATTCCCCCCTACTCTATTTTTAAAAAGGAGTTGTGAAGGATTGGTATAAATATGTTTTAAAAATGTTTGATAGAATTCATCAATGAAGTCATCTAGACCTGGGCTTTTCTTTGTGGATTTAAAAATTAATAATTCAACCTTTTTTTTACTTATTATAGGTTTAGATTTCTTTCTTTTTTTTTGCTTTATTTGACTTTTATTTATTGTTTATAATACAAGAAAGTCATGTAATTTTGGAAGAAATGAACAACCACTAAAAAAAATTACATAATTATATGAAAAATTTCAACATATGTACATTCTTCTAGTATCATTTCTATGCAAAGTTTATAAATGTTTGTTTATTTTTTTACATTGCACCTACATTGTGAACATCTTTCCAAATCAGTATTCTCCAATGATTTCATTATTTTAATAGCTGCATAGTATTTAATCATATTTATGCTTTATTTAATCACTTCTATTATTGAATTAGTTGGCTCTTTCTACACTTTTGCATTATAAAAAATGCTGGAATTAATAATAATTCAGCTTTTAGAAATAAATCCCTAAAACGTATTTAGATTTTTTAAGAAAGTTTAAGAAGTTTGAGTCTTCCTAGGAATCTGTACATTTTGTCTGAGTTGTCTAATGGCATATAGTTGTTCATAGTATTCTTTTTTATATCTGTTGGTAATAATTTTACCTCTTTCATTTCTAATTTTACTGAAGTCTTCACTCTTGATCAGTTTAGCTAAAGATTTGCCAATTTTGTTGATCTTTTCAAAGAACCAAATTTTAGTATCATCGATTTTTTTCTTTTTTTTCCCTTTCTATTCTAATTTTTATTATTGTATTCATTCTGCTTGATTTGTGGTTAGTTTGCTCTACTTCTTATTTCTTGAGGTGGAAGGTTAGGTAGCTTATTTGAGATATTATTTCTTTTTAAATGTAGTCTATTACAACTATATAATTTTCTTGTGATTCTTTGACCCATTTATTATTTAGGAGTGTGCTATTTAATTTCCACACATTTATAATCTCAAATATCTTTCTGTTGATTTCTAATTTAATTCCATTGTGGTTGGAGAAGATACTTTGCATGATTTTAATCCTTTTACATTTACTGAGACTTGTCTTATGACCTAGCACTCCAGGTATACTTGAGAATAATGTACATTCTGCTGTTACTGGGTATAGTGTTGTAGATGTCTACAGATATCTGTTGGTCTAGGTATTCCATAATGATTGTCAAGTCTTTTATTTTTCTGATTGCTTGTTGGATTCATTATTGAAAGGAGAATATTAAAGTCTCCAACTATTATTGTTTAATTGTCTATTTCCCCCTTCATTTATGTCAATTTTTGCTTCATGTATTTTGAATTTATGTTTTTGGATGCATAAATGTTTATAGTTGTTATGTCTTCCTGATAAGTTAACTCTGTTACCATTAGGGAATATTCTTCACCTCTAGTTAAGTTTTGTATTAAAGTCTACTTTTCATGACTAGTATATCTACTTCAACTCTCTTCTGGTTTCTGTTTACATGGTATAACTTTTTTCATCACTTTGCTTTTATTCTGTTTGTATCTTTAATTATAATATATATTTGCTGTTGACATCATATTGTTGGATCTTGACTTTTTTTTGAAAAAAACTCAATCTGATAATTTATGCCTTTTGCTTAGATTGTATAATACAACTCCATTTAATGTTATTAATATGGTTAGATTTATTCCTGATATTTTCTTATTTTTTTATGTGCCTCAAGCCTTCTTTGTTCCTCTGTTCCTCATTTGCTTCCTCCTTTTACATTGAGTGAATATTTTTCTAGTGTAATATTTTAATTCCTTTAATAATTTTTAAATTATGATTTAAAAAATGATTTTTCAATTTGTCCTATGGCTTACACTATACATATTATATTACATAAATCTACTTTATGTTTATACTAAATTCCAATGAAATATTTATTTCATTGGAACTTTCCAATTGAAATTTTTCCAATTTCATTGGAAGGAAATATTTATTTCCTCCTTCTCTTCTTTATGCTATAATTGTTTTACATACTATGTCTATGAACATTGTTAAAATTATTATTTTATATAATCACTTGTCTTTTTTTTTCCTGAGACAGAGTTTCAAACTTCTAGTTTCAAGCCATCCTCCTGCCTCATCCTCCCGAGTGGCTGGGACTATAGGCGTATACCATGCCCAGCTAATTTTTCTATTTTTTGTAGAGATGGGGTCTCACTGTTGCTCAGGCTGGTCTCGAATTCCTGACCTCTGGCAATCTTCCTGCCTTGGCCTCCTGGAGTGCTAAGATTACAGGTGTGAGCCACCGCTCCCAGTCTCCTGTCTTTTTTTAAAAAGCTGAGAGAAGAAAGGAGAGCAAATATGTATTTATTGAATTTGTCATATTAACATTCTTTTCATTCTTCTATTTTTTAACCTTTTTTGATTCTTTTCATTTATTTCTTTGAATTCAAATTACCGTCTAGTATAACTTGTTTCCTTATTATAATAGAGGTTTGGTGACACCCACCTCCTTCATGCTATTATCTTTACCAGGGATTATTGGACTTTTGGGTTTTATAGAATGATAAGATTTCAAAATTATTTTGGTGATTGGCCAAGGACTTACAGCTTTTACTTTGTAAATATGGATATGAAAAGAATATTGAACCAACTATTCTTTACTACCATCACCATTTTATAAAGGAAAGGATGTTATCACCCCTCTCCTGACCAAATAGGAAGGCTATAATCCCAGAGAGAGAACAATCATTCCTAAGAAAAGACAGTTGGAAATGTTATATGAACAGTTTTGTAGCAGACTGATGAAAACTTCATCACCATCAGCATTTGGGAAATTTGGGTTTATGTAAATAGTAATATCATCTTCTTCAACAAATTTTATTCAGTACGTATTATGTGGGAATAGGCATTGTGTTAAGCACTCTGTATTAACTCAATTACTGACAGAATAATCCATGAGGTAGATTTATCATCATCATTTTCTGGTCAAGGAAACTGAGGCACAAAGATATCTGGTAACTTGCCCAAGATCCCATGGTGGCAGAGCCTAGAAGTTCTGGCATCTGTACCCTAACTGCTGCCATATGCTATGGCAGGGTGGCTAAATGTAGTCCTAGACTGTGGTGGATTAATAGAAGTAACTCTCACTCAGATGTTGGTTTCGTTAGGGCTGTGGAAAATAAAGCTCACTGGTATGTTCCAGGGCAGGAAACCTGGACCTTGATTAGGTGAGCAATAGGTTGAATCAGGCAATAGTTATGGTCTCCTTATGGATGTTGAACCAGAGAGGATACTGGTTGTACAGAAATATTACTAGAACAGGGCAGCTGCCAAAGCCAAAAGTTTGGGAATAGTTTTTGAGTTTTTCTTACCTTCATGTCCTGTCAATCACTGAGTCTTATTCATTCAACCTCCTCCTCCATGAATATGAAATTAATTTTATATTCATCTACTCTCCTCATTTTCTTTGGCTCCACTTTATCCGCTGTCGTGGCTTGCCTAGATCATTACAGCAGTCTCTCCTAACTGGATTCCCCGTGTCTGCTTCTGTTTTTCTCTAATCCATTCATTCTGTACCCTGACTGAATGAGTTTTCCAAAACACAGAACTGAGCTGGGTGTGGTGGCTCATGCCTGTAATCCCAGCATTTTGGGAGGCCGAGGCAGGAGGATCAAGATCAGCCTGAGGCTGGGAGTGCAAGATCAGCCTGAGCAACAGAGCAAGACCCTGTTTCTAAAAAATAGAAAAATTAACTTGGTGTGGTGTTGTGTACCTGTATTCTCAGCTACTCAGGAGGCTGAGGAAGGAGGATTGCTTAAGCCTCAGAGTTTGAGGTTGTAGTGAGCTCTGATGACGCCACTGCACTCTAGCCTGGGCAACAGAGTGAGATGCTCTTTTAAAAAAACAAGACCACCAGCTTTCTTGGGTCTCCACCTGGCTGATGTCATATCATGGGACTTCTCAGTCTCCATAACCATGTGAGACTATCCTCATAGTAAATCTCCTCTTAGACATCTACATTTATATTATGTTGGTGCTGTTTCTCTGGAGAATCCTGACTAATACATCCTCCGTGTGTGGTTCCCTCCCCTTGAATCTGGACAGGACCTGTGATTCACTTGTGGGCAAATGGTACCTATAGAAAAATTTAGAGCTGGGTGTTATTCAATCATATCAAAACCCCAGGCTGATTTTTTTTTTCTTTCTTTTTTTGGGTCAAGATGTTGGCAACCAAGGTATCCTATAGCCAGAATAGGGAGATATTTTTTTGAGTTCTATCTAGACAGAGGTTTGTAAAATGACCCAAATCTGCTTCTTCAGGAGCCAGAGTTCAACTTCTGAATCTTTGAGGGATTATGGAGCTTCGTGGAACAAGATACCCAATTTCTGTTGGTACAGGTACATATTTTACGAGCTCTTTGTGAAAGTGAGACTAAGAAGAACATGAATGAAAGTATCAAATAGTCTAAAGCACATGTGGATTAAGTTGGTGAAAGGTGAAATTTCTCTCCTTCATGAGTTAATAATGTCTTCTTTTTAAAAATTAGAAACTTTACCTGGAGGTTTTTGAATACTTAAAAAACATCCACAAACATATGGTCAAAGTGATAAAAGACGTGTTTTCTTATCTTAGTGCATTGACATCTTAAAAGGCTTCCTTTGTTATATCTAAACTTGCATGTCAAAAAATTATTCTCTGCATACAATTTGTCCTCTATTTGTTCAATGTTATTGTACAGTGATGTTGATACAGTGTGAGACAGCACACTTTTAAGTTCTAAACTATAATTGTTGGACAAGAATCTTGACAATGCCAGACTAATCTCTTCTGATTGGTGCTGTGTTGATATCGGCTGACAACATAAACCCATGCTGGAATATTCTAATCCATTACCTGGCATAAGAGGCATTTTATCTTGGGCTTTATGGGAAGAGAATCCATTTACATCTGTGTTTCAAAGCGAGTTTTCCCAGGAGCGTGACTGTCCCAACCTGCCACCCATCTCTTTATAAGGAGGGATCACAACAGGCAATCTCGAAATTAAAGAAACAGCAACGTGTTTTTGTCAAGGTGCCTGAACTTTTTTTTTATTCAGAGCATTTACCCTTGTTATCGTTCAGATCTTTCTTTGGTATTGTTTCATGACTTGGGCTCCTTCAGGAGGAAAACTCTGGGCCTAGATAAAAATCTTCACAAAATGGCCCTCACCAGGATAATGCAGTTTGCCTCCTAAATAGTCCTTTGTTTCTTGGTAGAAATGGAAACAACCAGACATTATGGAGTAGAGGCAAGTCACCCACCACGTGCCCTGTCAGAGCTCTTGGTCCACAAAATTCATGAGCATAAGAAAATTTTGGGGTGGTTTCATGCCACTAAGTGCAGGTAGGTTTGTTAATAAAACAATAAAAGTAATAAAATAGGTATTATGATTGGTATCTGGACAAGATGTTGAATAAAGTATTCAACATTATCATAGCTCAGTTTCTTTGTTTTTAAATGGGGTGGATGGCAGTAATATTGATGTTCATCTGTTGACAATCTATTACTTTCCAGATATATATATATATATATATATATATATATATATATATATGTACACACACACATACACGCACACATATATATAAAATCTCCATATACTTATATAGACGTTATAGGTACATACGCATATATGTAGGTACAATTGATTCTTGTTATTTGTAATAGTTATATCCTATGAAGTTGCTAGGAACACTGAATTAGCAAATTCTGAAGCATTGTTGCTAGGGAAAATAACAGGGTTAGGCTCCTGTGAGTCTCTGATCACAGTATTTCCATCAGCCAATCATTATGTAGCCTTGTTTTGTGTTTCTGTTTAAGGAAACCTTATTTAATATATATTGTTGATTCCTTAACATGGAACTCACAGTCAACAGTGCCGTAACTGATGCCGGAATGAAGCTGCTGTAACACTTCACTTGTTCTTTCTCTGGAAGGTGCATCATGGCCTCTGACACTTGGGAACACCAGGCAGCATCTCAGTGCTATGCTTGGGACAGTTTAAACAGCAAAATCACCAGCCAAAAGCACAAAAGAGAACATATGGCATTACCTATGTCATGAAAAGGACAGTTGTTTCTTGCATGGGAGCTGAAACAAGAAGCTAGTGGGTGGCCTTGCTTGACCTCAGCCGTGGGTGTGAGCTTTGGGTGACTCACATGCTCCCCACTTTGGGGTGCCCACGAATGACTGCGGAAGCTCTTGAGTACTGATTTTGGGGTTACACATTTTAGTGAGTAGGAGAGATTGCAAATATGGAATCCGCAAATGTATAGACTATGTTTATATAATTTCTTTTAGTCCCCACAATAGCTCTGTTATGTGGGATTAGATATGTATGTTCTTGACTAGTTCATTATGTTGTCCCTCCCCCACTGCCTGTTAACTTTTTGAATGTTAAATGGTATCATGTGGGTAACGATACTATTTGAAAATCTGATTTTCTCTTTTGCACAGCTTTGGCTATGACTTCTGTCTATTCTGCCAGTGGACTGAGAAGTTCCAGCAGGGATGCTTAGAGAAAGAGAGAGGCAGTATTTGGAAGCCACCCTTTTGATAGTGCACACTAGTGGCCAGATACTAGTGCTTTACGTATGTTAATTCAGTCCTTCCCAGAGCCCTGCATGGTGGTAAGAACAGTCATGCCATGAGCCCAGACAGTCTGGCCATAGATCCTACTGTTTACCCTTGTGCTTTAAGGTACCCTTCAGCAGTCAGCTTTTGATACGCAGGGTAAGATTTTATTAGTCCAGAGTAAAACAGTATGCTTAAATAGGCATTGTTAGAGAAGGAATTTCTCAATTTCCTTTCTAACATATCAAAATCTAAGTCTGGTGATTAGAGATTTCCTTTGTAAGGCTACATCTTCACCTCTAAGGCTTTAGTGTCTCTGTGAAGAAATAGGATGCAGTGTAGGGGTGTCCAGCCAGACTGCAAGAGATAAAAAGCTGGGCCTTTTCTCCACAGCGGCCTGTGGGATGGAGAAGGGAGACAGAAGGAGGTGAAAGCAGAAAAAATATTTGGTCACTTGGGTTGCAGCTCTACACTTAACTGCCCTGTTGCTAAAAATCAAAGTCAATATCTTAAAGAAGGGAAATATTAATATTAGGTATGTTGAGAGGAAAGTGGAAATCAAATGCTTTGCAGGAAATAGACTTGAAGGATGCCCTCTGTATCAGAGAAAATTGTCACTGTGGTGAGATTAGGCAGAGGAAGACCAGAGTTAGGGTTACTGAATACAGCTATGCAGGATGTGCACTGCACAACTCTGTAGGTCATACTCACACAGACTCTGCTTGGAATGCTCTGTCCCTTCAAGTTGTGTTTTGTGGTGGCCCTGGCCTGAGTTGGCTTTCTGGAGCCTGATTTGGTTCTTATATGATATGGAAGTATCCAGAAGCTCCCTTGTGCTTTATGAAGGTACATGGTGATATGCCTAGCAGTGAGAACTATCGCAATGGACGTTCCTAGCTTGATGAAGCTGAAATTCAGGGCCGCAGGGTAGCTCCCTGAACCAGAAATCAAATGGGAGTTGTGTGCAGACCTCAACGGGATGCGCTGAAGGAGGGCAGATTCAACCAAAAGGGCCTGCTAGGCCTGATGGAGTTGAGAGAAGGGATCACAGTGGCATCGGCCACAGATGCCCACAGGGTGAGCAGTGACCAAGTCAACACAGAACCCTACTGCTGCAAAGGCCACAGAGGACTTAGAGAGCTGAGTACCTACTATGCTTTGCGGATATAAAAATGAATAAACTATATGTCCTGCCTTTGAGTTTCTTACAGGTTCATGGGAAAATCAGACTGAAATAAATAAATGCAAGTAAAGTTTGATACTATGATTAGATGTTTGCCCAAGATAATGTGGGGATCCAGGGGAAAGTGTAATTAATCAGTGCCCATGGAAGAGCAGGCAAGAAGCAGTTCACAGGAGATGTAATACCCTAGTGGGTTTTGAAGGATGACTAGGAGCTTGTCAGGTAACTAGGTGTGAAGGTATATAATCAAAGGCAGAGGCACCAGCACATGCAAAGGCATGGGCATGTAAGAGAATATGGGCTTTAGACTCTACAAGCATGGGCGGGACTAGCCTCTGGAGTTTACAGTGAATGAAGGGCCCCGTGTTTGAGGTTTGATGCTCTGTGGTTGTAGTCTGGAAATTCTTAGTAACTTGTCTTCGAATTTATGTTTCTAACCTTGGCTCACCCATGTTCCTGGGTTCCCAGAAGCAACTCTTGGCTGCCTGTTCACTGCCTACTGGAGCCCTGGGCACTACTCAGTCTCCGCCATATTCCCTCTCCCTCCCCCAGCCCGTAACTGCTGCAGCCTTTTGCCCCAGTGGGGGCCTAGATCTGAGTGAGTGCTGGGAAAGTTGGGGTGGGGTCCGCATGCCCCATGGCATCTCGGAGCAGGGCTTGGCCTTGGCTCTCCCCTGCCCTGAGCTGGCAGCACCACTGTGCGTTCCGCAGGTGACTTGGAGGGGCAAGCCTCTTGTGTCTGAGCACAGAGGTTGCAGTGCCCTGAGGGCTGCTCATTTACTGTGGATTGGGGTAGCAGGTCGTGGGAAGAGGAAGTATCTGGCTTGATTTCCCTGACCTGGGCTGGCAGAAGGAGGGGGCTGGCAGCCAGGAGGCCACATGTG
Organism: Microcebus murinus; assembly: GCF_040939455.1. Taxonomy (NCBI): domain Eukaryota; kingdom Metazoa; phylum Chordata; class Mammalia; order Primates; family Cheirogaleidae; genus Microcebus; species Microcebus murinus. The sequence continues at coordinate 30,562,491 of NC_134115.1, forward strand.
TGCCAAGTCTTCTCACATCTGTAAGAGTTTGAACTCTCCCTGCAAATATCTGGGTGCTTCAATGACCTCACACTAAATAGCAAATAAGAAACACCAAGGCATGTCAAGAAAAAGAATGTAGAAGGCAGGAAAATGTTTTCTATTTCAGAACTTTTGATGGCTCACTCTCTTTCCTGTCTCTCCTCTCCTTCCTCTCTCTCCTCTCCTTCCTCTCTCTCTCCTCTCACTCTCTCCCTCCCTCTCCCCCTTCTCTCCCCCTTCCCCTCTCTTCCCTTTCTCCTCTTTCTTTTTCTCTCTCTTTCCTCTGTCTCCTCTCTCTCCCCCCTCCTCCCTCTCCCCCTCTCTCCCCCTTCCCCTCTCTCCCCCTTCCCCTCTCTTCCCTCTCTCCTCTTTCTTTTTCTCTCTCCTTCCTCTCTCCTCTCTCTTTCCTCTCTCTCCTCTCTCTTTCCTCTTTTTCCTCTCTCTTCTCTCTCCTCTCCCTTCTCCCCTCTTCCCCTCTCTCCCCTCTTCCCCTCTCCCCCCTCTCTCCTTCCTTTCTCTCCCCTCTCCTCTCCTCTCCTCTCCTCTCCTCTCCTCTCCTCTCCTCTCCTCTCCTCTCCTCTCCTCTCCTCTCCTCTCCTCTCCTCTCCTCTCCTCTCCTCTCCTCTCCTCTCCTCTCCTCTCCCCTCCCCTCCCCTCCCCTCCCCTCCCCTCCCCTCCCCTCCCCTCCCCTCCCCTCCCCTCCCCTCCCCTCCCCTCCCCCCTCCCCCCTCTCCCCTCCCCTCCCCTCTCCCCTCCTCCCCTCTCCTTCCCCTCCCCTCCCCCCCTCCCTCCCTCTCTCTCTCTCTCTCTCTCTGCTCTGACATTTTCATTTTACACTGGGTTGTGAAAATTTTGTAGCCATCCCTGAGCATTAAGATATTTCACGAATGAGTGAAGGAACAGGAGAGGATATCTCTGCATATAGACCCCAAGCCACCACATCTTCCTGTTCCTGTTTCGGTGTTAAGTAATTTTTCATTACTTCACAGGGGCCTAAGTCAGTTTCTGCTTTACAAATGAATAAAGTTCAAAAACCATGATTCCAGTTCATCTGGAAAACTGACGAGAGAGCCAGTGTCAGAGGTCCCAGCTCTAGGATTCACCCTGCTGTTAACCCTTCAGGCACCTGTTCTTTTCATAATCCTCATGGCCATAGTGGTGTAAAAAAATGCAAGGTTAATACAAACGGTCAGGAGGACTGTGGATTTACTGCACCAGGAACGTGTTAAATTGTACCCTAGTGGCCTGAGAGAGCTAATGCATCTTCCAAAGCAGGTAATTTGCTGGCCTGCAACTGGGAGGAAAAGAATGTGGGATCATAAGATATCTGGGTGGGGGCAGGAGAGGATATGCTTGGAGATCACAGAGCCCAACTCTTAACTGAGGCTCAAGACGCAAAGTGACTTACCCAAAGTCACGCAGTACTTGCTTTCAAAGCCAGACTGACCCAGGTTCCCTGTCTAACTCTCCTGCTTCCGAGTCCAATAACTAATAAAAATGACCATAATTCTGTGGCAAAGAGTTCATTTGACATTTGCACATCACTTTATATTTGTAACTCCAGAGTGATGATTTGTCCTTTTCCTCTTGACAGGAAACTTTCAATAGCCTAATATCTATGCTGACCAATGTTTTTTGAAGATGACATTCATTACGAAGCATATGGAACTGACCCCCATCAGCAGGATATGAAAACAACCAGTAAGAAATCTAGCTTCCTTATCCTTTATTTTTAAATTGGCACGTAATAGTCACACATATTCGTGGGTACAGTGTGGTATTTTGATACATATATACATTGTGTAATGATCAAATTGGGCTATTTAGCATGTCCATCACCCATACATTTATCATTTCTTTGTAGTGACAACATTCAAAACCCTCTCTTCTAGCTAATTCAAAATATACAATGTAATGCTGTCAACTATAGTCATCCTATGGTAGAATTCCTCCTATCTAACTGTAACTTTGTACCTATTGACCAATCTCTCCCTATCACCCCTCCCCAATTCCTTCCCCAACCTCTGGAAACCACTGTGCTACTCTCTATTTCTGTGACATCAACTTTTTTAGATTCCACATATGAGTGAGGTCATGTAGTATTTGTCTTTCTGTGCCTGGCTTATTTCACTTAACGTCTATCAGATTCATCCATGTTGTCACAAATGACAGGATTTCTTTCCTTTCTGATGATTGAGTGATATTTCATTGTGTACATTTTTGTTATCCGTTCATCTGTTGATGGACACTTAGGTTAATTCGATTTCTTGGCTATCGTTAATAGTCCAGCCTTATCTTGAGGTGTTACTGTCTTAGCAGTGCATATCGACACAATGAGCTTTGCCGTCTGGTTGCTTGAAGTCAGATGCAAAGAACTTGCGGGTGTGGGCAGTGTGAGAGCTGAGAAAAACCACATACCTTCCTGGAATAGGCATGCAGAGAAGAAATCGTTCTGGCAAATGGTCCCCTCCCCAAATGGTATATTTATTCTAATCCAGGGTAGGTTCACCTGCCCCTTAGAAAGAATGTTTCCTTCCTACGCCAAAGTCAATCTTTGGACCTATGGGAACAGCCTCAGAAATCCAAACTAAAGAGAGAGAATGGGATATGGTAGCTCCATATTCTTGGCTAGGTGCTGAAGTGAAAAGTAAAATAAAGCAGGTTATTTTTCCAAAAGAGTGATCTTCTCCCCATAAAACTGTGTCAGGTACTACTGTGTCAGTTATCCCTAGCTACTTCTGGGATGCTGAATAGAGGTGGAGACTCTTGCTAAGACTAAGAACATTCTTCTACTGAACTCACTTCTGGGAGGAGACTTGGAACAAATTATGTGTCATACTCTCAGTGTCCTGGCTTGGAGCTTCAAGGTTGGTTAGTTCTAGTCTCAGCCCTACTCAACACCCCCTGGTCCCTCTCCCTCATTTAGTGCCTTGTGCTGATGGTATGTACTGCTCCTTAAGTAGAATCTTAGAATATTATGTCTCAGAGGAGACTTTGGGTCCTGTTGATCAATCTCTGCATTGTACAGATGGGGAAACTGGGAACCAGAGTTTATTCATTCATTTTAGGCAACCCAGTTTGTAAGTGGTTGGGTCTGGGAGTAGAGCTTATGTTTCTTTCTACCATGCCGTTCTACCTGTAAATGTGCCTGTTACGTAAATTATAAAAACGTCGGGAGAGAGTCTTGAAATAATAAACTGGGATTTCAGGAATAGGATTTCAAATAATGTCTTTGGAAAGCTGTTTCTAATTGTTTCATGTGAACGCTGGTACCTGACAGCCACAATGCCCTTTGGATCAATGTCATGGGATAGCTGTGGATGTGAAATGGACAGGTGGCTTGGCTTGTCAATGGTTCAGTTAACAGCAGGAAGAAATATCTTCTCAAGGGTACAACCTTCTCTTATTCATCATTAACATCCCGAGGCCCAGCATAAAGTTAGCTACTCAGAGGTTTCATGGATTTCTGGGGTTTGTCAGCAGAAACTCTAGCGGTGCCTCCAAAAGTGTTGTGAGTTATTTTATCTACCGTATTTCCGCTCTACTTAAATGCTGTTGATCATGGGGCATGCTATTGATCAGAGTATATCTTAATAAAGAGAACATTCAGAGAAGAAGATGGCTTTGCTGCTTTCTGGTCTTGGAGAAGTCATCCAACTCTGAGCTTGAGTTTCCTCATCTGTAAAACAAGGAAGTCAAACTAAATCACTGTTTCCTTTTTGTGCTAACATTACATGATCCAAAAAAAAAAAATAGCATGGCCTTTTCAATAATAAAAATTTTGATGGAGACATTGTATGTGTGTGTTTGGCTTGCTCTATAGACATGATATATGGGAAGATGGTTTTATAGTTCTAAAAATCAGGTGCATACAGATTTAAATGACTGTCTGATTATATATAGGCCAACTATTTCTTCTCAGCTTACTGGACAACAGTTTCAATATCCACCATAAAAATTGTTTAATTGTTTGTAGGAAAAAACCCCAAACATGAATCCTCAATTAAATTAAATTGAAATTTGTATAAGGTCTTTGTTTAGGTTGAAAGGTACATTGCATGTATTTATTTGGAAATCCCACAACTTATTCCTCTGTCATAAACCACTATACAGTGATGACAAAGACACCATATTCTTACTGTGTTAAAGCTGAAGATACTGTAACTTACATTCAGGGTTGGCTCCGGGATTGGGCTCAGGCTCCAGGAATTGATTTATAACTTGAGGTGAAACCATGAAACCACATGGACTGTTGTCTGAGAATAAGAATGACCAATTGCACCTGTATTCCTCAAAGCAAATGCTACTAAAATCTCAACTCAGCATGCTTTTACTCTCAATAGTATTGAAAAGATATTAATCATACACTGCTCCATGGAAAGAATTTACTTAAGGGGAACTGACAATACTTTTATATATTCCTGAAAAGTTCAAGCAATAGGGGATCTTGGAACCAGAGACCTTTAAGAATAAAAAGAGACCATTTAATTCAACCTCCTTATTGTAAAAATAAAGAAATAGAGACACAGGGAGGTTAAGGGACTTGCTTAAGGGCATGCGGCTAATTTAAAATGTTCAGGAATAAAACATATGTCTTAACTTCAAGTCCAGTACTCTTTTCTGTACTTTCCTGAACTCTCTAGTGTAACCATCATGTAAATCCTAAGGCTTGCCTACCATATATTGTTTCCTATGTGCTGAGCATTTACATGCTTTAAGTAATGTAATCATGAAAATAATTCATTTTGCCATTAAGGAATCTGGGCTTAGAGTAATTCCTAATATGTTAGGGTCATGTGGCTACTAAAAGGTGGGACCAGTATAGAAATTAAGGCAAGTTGACTTGAGCCAAGCAAGGGTTTATGGTACACTCAGTTAAATTTTGAATTTCAGATGAGAAACACATAATTTTTTTTTTAGTACAAGTGTATGACAAACATTGCATGGGACAATTCAAATTTAAATGAGCATCCTGTATTTTATTTGCTAACTAGACCATGCTATGTTAGGCTTGTGTATCCCATAGTTGGTTCATCTTTAAGAAGTATGCTAGGGTCATCTTTCTGCTGGCATTTCTCTGACCCCATCACATCTTGAAATTCAAAGCATCCTTTGTCACTAGTTTATATTTTGACTTCTTACAATTTGAATTTGATCTAAGTACCCTGGGACTTGGTGCTGAGGAGAGAGATGGTTGGGAGTGCAATGGGGTAGAATGTTTCTGGGCATAGGATTTCGCAGGTGCTAGTTACAGATACTGAAGACAACTGTGCAAAGCAGTGTTGTAAGTTGGGTGGTTTCTTTCCTTGGATATGATTTCTGTTGGTTTAAATTTCCCCCTGGTTTTACTATTTCTTCATTTCCCCCAAATAACACTATTTAAAGGCAAACGAGGCCCATGACCTATTATGTTATTCAGTGTTCCTGCAGGACACAGAGCTGGGAGAGTTGGCATAGCTTAGGCAAACTAATCGAACACTCTGCTCCTTTACTGTGGCCTGAGTAACACATTTTCCCAAGCGTGGGGAGGAGAAAAAATTCCTCCAGGTTTCCTCTCTTTTAAAGTCCACCCTGTACTGACATCCGCATCGAGTCAGAAGCCAATGCAAACATATCCCAGGAATGTAAGGAGGTTTCACAGTTAGGAAACCTCTTATTCTAATTCACTGTTTTCCACCATGCGATAATCGCAATGGACATAAAATGAGCACATGATAAAATCCAACACTCATTACCATTAAAACAAACATGGAATAATGTAAGTAGAGAAGCAGAGTTTCCTAATTTGGGAAAAGAATATACAAAACCCTATAGTTCTAATATAATCTAATTATGATTAAAATGCCTATGAATACATGAAAAGGGCTGGAAGGATATGCTTCGAACTATTAACAATAGTTGCTTCTGGGGGTTTGATGAGGTATGGAGAAGAAATTTAAAGGAAAATGTTTTCTTTTTATCCCATATGCTTCTTCATTAGAAATTTTCATGAGAATTCATATGTGTATTGTCTTTTTTGGGGAGTTCTTTAAAAAATATCTTACAGAGGTTTTTAAAAGGAAGCCTAGGCAGTCTAAAGTCTGAATTAGTAGTGAGTAATTGATGTGGGAGAGGAAAAAGAATGATACAGATGACTACTATAATAACACTTAGAAAATGCATATATGAATATAATATTTGAAAATGTCTATACACACAAGTAGGTACATAGAATATATTCTTCCAAAACAATTTTTAACTGTTAATAGTGGTTATTTTAAGAGTGTAGAAACGGAAAACAATGGGTCCTGGCCTTTTTTATATACTTTGATATTGTTTGAATTTTTTTGTCATAAAAATATTAAAAAGTAGAACTCAGAATGAAGTTGTTTTTTTTTAGCATGAATGGATGGTTTCAAGGTTTGGAGTAGGGGTGAAGTTAAGGGGAACAGAGTTAATACAGGGCTATGTTCTTTAAAAATACTTTTTAGGTCCTTGAACAATGAGAGAGGTGCAAAGAATGAACCCGATTTTAAGCAATGGCCATCCATTTATATCAAATTTGCCTCTCTAATGATGACTTCTTGTTAGAGCCTGGTAAACAAACAGAGAATTCATGGATTTTTCTAGAAACAGAAGGAAGAGGGATCAAAGTTTCCCACAAACTCTTGGTGAACCTTGTAAAATACCGGCTATTCTGTAGGTTGAAGAAGATATGACTTCCATTTGTCTTTCATATTCTAAATATTTTCTGTGATTTAAAGCATTCATTGCTTCCTTTTGCTGTCAAGGAAATGAAGGAAACACATTTCAGTAGCACTTTCCTGAATGCACTTATCTCTAGCTACTGCTATAAATATGCAGTGATCAGATTCTCGCAGTGCCCAATAAATCAAGATCTTTGGCCAGAACTTTACTTGTGTCCTATGAAGAAATAGTCTCCTCCCAAAGGTATATCGTGAATTCTACAGTAACCCCCATCCCCAGGGATAGAAAGTAACTAAAGGTAAATGTGGGTTTCAAATAATGCTAATTTCATGGTCTGATTTACGAGAGGCTGTGGAACATCTGTGTGAACTGGTGACTGGCGGGTGCAGTTATATTTGAGTCACTTACTGATCACCAGTTATTAGCCAGGCACTATTTTGGGTGCAAAGGGTACAAAGAAAAGCAAGTCACAGTTGCTATTCTCAGGGAGAGTTCAAAAATATTGAGAGAAAGAAGCAGTATTTAGGTAAAAGTCAGAAGTGTGGCAATGAATAGGCTTAAAAAAAGAAATCCAGCTAAGAATACAGGAATTTGCTTTCAAATTTTTGAATATTTCATGGCATTCTCCAATTAAAATGCTAGAATGGCATTGCCACTATTGGTGTTTTGTTCTTTTTGTGGAATTTATTGATTTGAACTCTAGGCACCACTCGAGGTCTTTAAGGGATTGATGGATAATGAGTTTCAGTTATAAACTTTCTAGAATATAGAGTGATATGATAAATCTCTCTCTTCCACCATCCCTAGGGTTTCCCTAGAAAGTCCCTTGCTATGGTCTGAATGTTATATTCCCTGTCTCTTAAATTCATATGTTGGAATCCTAACCTCCAAGGTAATAGAGCCCTCCTGAATGGGATTGGTGCTCTTATAAAGGAGACCACAGAGAAGGTGGTTCGCCCCTATCACCATATGAGGACAGAGCAAAACTACAGTCACCTATGAACCAGGAAGTTGACCTCACCAAGACACTGAATATGCTGGAGTCTTGATCTTGGACTTCCCAGCTTCCAGAACTGTGAGAAATAAATTTCTGTTGTTTATAAGCCACGTGGTTTATGGTATTTTGTTATAGCAGCTCAATAGACTAAGACTTTCCTCTTAGGTTGAATACAGGGAGTCAGTAAAAAAAAACAAAACCCAATTACTGTGGGATAAGAATGCAAGTCTAGATGTCCTTAATATGCAAGCTAAGCACACTTAAGGCAACTGTTCTCAAACTTTAGCACACATCAGAATCACCTGGAGAGTTGTTAGAGCACAGATTGCTGGGCCCTATTCTTGGAATTTCTAATTCAGTAAGTCTGGGGTGCGGTGGAGAATCTGCATTTCCAACAAGTTCTTGGGGGATACTGATGTTGCCGGTCTGGGGAAGGTACTTTGAGAACCATAGGTTAGAGAAAGCTGTCTCAGAGAGAAAGCTGATAGTCTGATGCTAATCATTCAGCTTTAATTTATGTGCTGTGAGGATTGTCTGTGGTCCACTGAGCATCTTCCTTACTCCTGAGATACAGGTAGGAAGACTCAGCAGTTGAACATGCAGGATCAGCCAGCCTGGGGTCAAATCTTGGCTCTGACTCTAACTTTATGAACTTGGGGAATTAACTTGACCGAGACTTTTTCAATCTCTCCATCTGTAAAACGTGGACTATAATGGTCCGTATGTCAAAGGCACTTGCGAGATTAGATGAATCAATGCACGTAAAGCATCTAGTAAGGATGCTGCCACATGACAGACACTTGACTAGCATTGGATGTTATTGTCACACAGGTGCTACGTTTTGCTGTGCAGTAATGGTCCAGGAGCTGTTATGTCTTAAATTTTAAACTGAATGCCAGTACTTGTGTAGGCATAGCTTTAGTTATCCCCCAATATTGATTGAGATCTAGCCATAAATTTCAATGCGATCAGAAAATGTCTTTTAAAACCTTTTTTATCTGAATAAACATTGCTATGGAGCCACAGGACCACTGACATTTTTGGAGGACATGTCTTAAAACCTTTACAAAACTCTAAATTTATACTTGGGGGCAGGTTTGTATAGGTTCTGTATTTTTTCTGATTATCTTTCTGTTTAATTTTTATATATCTCATAGTGCAAGGGACTTCTTTTTCAACTTTAATTGTCACTTTAAATTTTCTAACCTATTTTTTACAAGACTAAGAACATTCTTTTGTATTTTTTTTAAATTTCATCGTATTATGGGGTTATGAATATTGTTAAGGTTACATCATATATTGCCCTTGCCATCCCCCCCCCAAGTCAGAGCTTCTAGCGCATCCATCCTCCCAGTGAGAACATTTAATTATTATTACTTTTCACCACTATAGGGAGGTTTCTGAACAACCCTGGGGGAAGAATGTTTAAAATGTAGATTTTATTATTATTCAGGCATTGTGAATTCAACAGATCAGGAGATGACAGCCATTGAAAAGACAGTTTTTTTTTTTTTTTTTTTTGAGACAGAGTCTCGCTTGTTGACCAGGCTAGAGTGAGTGCCGTGGCGTCAGCCTAGCTCACAGCAACCTCAAACTCCTGGGCTCAAGCAATACTTCTGCCTCAGCCTCCCGAGTAGCTGGGACTACAGGCATGCGCCACCATGACCGGCTAATTTTTTTTTCATATATATATATTAGTTGGCCAATTAATTTCTTTCTATTTATAGTAGAGATGGGGTCTTGCTCTTGCTCAGGCTGGTTTCGAACTCCTGAACTCGAGCAATCCGCCCGCCTCAGCCTCCCAGAGTGTTAGGATTACAGGCGTGAGCCACCGCGCCCGGCTGAAAAGACAGTTTTTTACAGTTCCCAAGAGGAGGGGTCCTGCCATGCCATGCTGTGCCGTGCCGTGCCGGGCCGGGCTGGAAGTACCAAAGCTGGCAGGAGGCAGAAGGAGCAAGGAGAAAATGTGAGCAAAATAGTATGCTAGAACATTAAGAATATAGAAAATGGGCCAGGTGGGGTGACTCATGCCTGTAATCCTAGCACTTTGGGAGGCTGAGGCAGGAGGATTCCTTGAGATCAGGAGTTCAAGACCAGCCTGAGCAACATAGCAAGACCGTATCGCTCCAAAAAATAGAAAACTTAGCTGGACATGGTGGTGCACGCCTGTAGTCCTAGCTACTTGAGAGGCTGAGGCAGAAGGATCCCTTGAGCACAGGAGTTTGAGGTTGTAGTGAGCTATGATCACATCACTGCACTCTAGTCCAGGTAACAGAGTTAAGACCCTACCTTAAAAAAAATACACACACACACATAATATAATTAATCCAAAGAGGAAATGACAAAGCTTCTTTAGGACAAGGCTGGTTGTGAGTGTCCCTGTCCCTCACTGGCTGGTGACACATACCTACTCAATAGTGTCTCAGGATCCACTCATTTTGTTCTCCACTGTTACAAAGTTCTATATGTCATGGATGGAACAATTCAAATCCATCTGAAACTGCTTATGTTAATTTACTAAGATCGAGGAGGAAGGGAGAGTGAGAGTGTGTGTCTTTCCATTCCTCTAGTCTGGGCTTGCCCGATAATCTATAGGATGCCCAGTTAACTTTGAATTCAGATACACAACAACAACAACAAAATCTTAGTGTAAGTATGTTCCAAATACTAAAAAATTATTCCTTGTTTATCTGAAATTAAAATTTAAATAGGCATCCTGTATATTTATTTGCTAAATCTGGCAATCTGACTCTAGTCAATAATTCTGTCACCTATTTAGAGCTTAAAATATATGATGAATTAATTAATGAGTTCATAAATACCATTTTGGTTTGAGTAATTTTGTTTCATCTGTGCCTCAATTCCATTCTCATGGAGAATTGATCAGCAATGCCAATTTGTATGTGTGTGTCCTTTTCTTCTACACCTGTTCACCTGCATAGTTCCTTGGTTTTTCAGTCTTCCTTCTTTCAAATTTGAGGAGACTCCCCATGCCCAGCCCCAGATTTGGTACAAATTTTGAATTTAGTTAAGACTGGGGACTTTAAGGACCTGCTCGAACTACACAGAGGTTTTGGCACCAAATGAAGCTTGCAGTCCAAGTTTGGTCATTAAGATGATCTCTGGTTTTCTATATATAAGACCATGTTTTCAGGAAACAGTGATAATTTCACTTCTTCCTTTATTATTTAGATGCCTTTTCTTTCTTCCTAAGTGTTTTGGCATGTACAGGGTGTCCCCAAAATTGCCATATATAGGGAAAATGGGAAATTGTAGCTAAATGTATCTTTATTTTAAAAAATCTTCATTACAAAATTTTTCCTTTGTTTGGAGCTTTTGGGACATCCTATACTTCCAATATTATGCTGAACAGAAGTGGTGAGAGTGGACATCCTTGTTCCAGATCTTAGAGGAAAGACTTTCAATTTTTCACCATTGAGTATAATGTTAGCTATGGGCTGCTCATATACAGTCTTTACTATGTTCGGGCACATTTCTTCTATTCCTAATTTGTTTTTTTTTTTTTTTTTTAATCATGAAAGAACATTGAATTTTGTCAAATGCTTTTTCTGCATCTAAGGAGATAGATGATCATATAGTTTTTTTTCTTCATCCTGTTACTGTGGTGTATCATATTTGTTGATTTACATATGATGAACCATTCTTGCATCCCAGGGATAAATCCCACTTGATCAGGGTGGATGGTCCTTTTAGTTGTCCAGCTAATTTTCTTTCTATTTTTTTATTTTTAGTAGAGATGGGGTCTCACTCTTGCTCAGGCTGGTCTCAAACTCCTGAGCTCAAACTATCCGCCCACCTCAGCCACCCAGAGTGCTAGGATTATAGGCGTGAGCCACAACGCCTGGCCTTGGATGGTCCTTTTAAAGTGTTTTTGAGTTTGCTAGTATTTTGTTTAGGATTTTTGCATAGGATCCTGGCTTATATGTTCATCAAGGATCTTGGCTTATAATATTGTTTTCTTGTAAAGTCCTTGTCTGTCTTTGGTATCAGAATAATGCTGGCCTTGTAAAAACAGTTTGAAACTATTCCCTCCTCTTCAAATATTTGGAAGAGTTTGAGAAAGATTGGTGTTAGTTCTTCTTTAAATTGTTGGTAGAATTCAGCAGTAAAGCCATTAGATTCTGGTCTTGTCTTAGCTGGGAGACTTTTTGTTACTGATTCAATCTACTTACTATTTATTGGCCTGTTCAAGTTTTTTGTATCTTCATGATTCAGTCTGGGTAGGTTGTGTCTAGGAATTTAATCATTTCTTCTAGTTTATCCAATTTTGTGGGCTAGAATTTTTCATAGTAATTTCTTATGATCCTTTGTATGTTTGTGATATCAGTTGTAATGTCTTCTCTTTCATTTCTGATTTTTAGTCTTCTTTCTTTTTTCTTAGTATAGGTAAAGGTTGTCCATTTTATTTATCTTTTCAAAAAACCAACTCTTAGTGTGGTTGAAATTTTCTGTTGTTTTCTATTCTTTACTTTATTTCTGCTCTGATCTTTGTTATTTCTTTTTTTCTGCTAACTTTAGGCTTAGTTTGTTCTTCCTTTTCTAGTTCCTTGAGCTTTATTGTTAGGTTGTTTATTTGTGATCTTTTTTGATGTAGGCATTTATTGCTATAAATTTCCCTCTTAGAACTGCTTTTGCTGCATTCAGTCAGTTTTGCTATGTTGTGTTTCCATTTTCACTTGTCTCAAGATATTTTTTTATTTCCCTTTTGATTTTCTCTTTGACACATTGGTTGTTCAGGAGAATGTCGTTTAATTTCCATGTATTATATTTGACAATTTCCCAAGATTTCTCTTGTTATTGATTTCTAGTTTCATACCTTTATGACTGGAAAAGATAGTTAATATGATTTCAGTCCTCTTAAATTTGTTAAGACTTGTGACATATGATCTGCCCTGGAGAATGTTCCATGTATACTTGAGAAAGATGTGTGTTCTGTTGTTGCTGGATAGAGTGTTATGCATGTGTCTATTCGGTTCATTTGGTCTAAAGTATAGTTTGAGTCCAATGTTTCCTTATTGATTTTCTGTCTGGATGATTGGTCCCTTGTTGAAAGTGGAGTACTGAAGTCTTCTACTATTATTCTATCACAATTTATTTCTCCCTTCAGATTCTTTAATATTTGCTATATATATGTAAGTGCTCCAATGTTGGGTGCATATATATTTACATCTGTTATATCCTTTTAATGAACTGACCACTTTATCATTACATAATGAATGACCTACCTTATCTCCTTTTATAGTTTTTGGCTTAATGTCTATTTTATCTAATATATGTATAGCTACCCTTTCTCTGTTTTGGTTTCTATTTGCATGAAATATCTTTCTCCACTCCTTCACTGTCAGTTTATGAGTGTCCTCATGTAGGCAGCATATATTAATATTTGGGTCTTATATATATTTTATATCCAATCAGCCACTCTATGTCTTTTTATTTGAGAATTTAATCTAGTTACAGTTAAAGTAATTCAAAGTAATTATAGATAGGTAAGGACTTACTACTGCCATTTTGCAGTTTGTTTTCTGGTTGTTTGTAGAAAATTTGTGTCTTTCTGTCTTGCTGTTGTCTGTTGTGGTATGATTTTCAGTAGTGGTATGCTTTGAATCTTTTCTATTTATGTATTTTGAATCTGCTATAGATCTTTGCTTTGTGGTTACCATGAGGCTTACCTAAAAAATCATATAAGAGGCTATTTCAAGCTGATAATGAATTAATTTTGAGTGCATAAAACAACTCTACACTTTTACTTCCTCCAAGTTTTATGATTTTGATGTCAAAATTTATATTCTTTTATAATTTTTACCCCTTAACAATTTATTTTATCTATAGTTATTTTTAATAGTTTTGTTTTCTAATCCTTATACTAAAGTTAAAATTGCTATGTACACCACCATTACAGTCCTAGAGTATTCTGTATATGACTGTATTACTTATACCATTGAGTTTTATGCTTTCGTATGTTTTATGGTATTAATTAGTACAGTCTTTCATTTCAGCTTAAAGAACTCCCTTTAGCAATTTTGGTAAGGCAGACCTAGTGATTATGAACTCCCTTAGCTTTTGTTTCTAAGTTTTTCTAAGTTTTTATTTCTCCCTTATTTCTGAAGGACATATTTGCTTGGTGAAGTGTTCTGATTAGCAGGTTTTTTTTTTTTTTTTTTTCCCCCTTTAGTACTTTTAGTATCCCACTCCCTCCTGGCCTGCAGGGTTTCTCCTGAGAAATCTGCTGATAGCCATATTGGAATTTTCTTTTTCTTTTTTTCCATTGCAATTTACCCTGTTTTGTATTGGAATTTTCTTATATGGGATATGCTTCTTATCTCTTGCTGCTCTCAGAATTTTTTCTTTGTCTTTGATTTTTGATGGTTTGATTATTATGTGTCTTAGTGAACTTCTCATTGGGTTGGATTTGATTTGAGATCTCTGTACTCTTATATCTACACGTTAGCATCTTTCCTCAGATATGAGAAGTTTTCAGCCATTATTTCTTTAAATATGATTTTCCCCCCTTTCTCTTTTTTTTCTCCTTCCTGAATTTTCATTATGTGATCTTTGGATCACAGTCTCTTAATTTCTGTAGGTTTTCTTCGTTCTTTTTTCTTTTTGCTCCTCTGACTGGCTAATTTCAAATGTTCTGTCTTTGGGTCACTGATACTTTGTTTTGATTGATTGAGTCTGTTGTTGAAGCTTTGTATTGAATTTTTCAGTTTAGTCACTGTATGCTTCACCTCTAGAATTTCTATTTTTTAAATGGTTTCTACTTCTTTGCAGAACTTCTCATTTAGTTCATATATCATTTTTCCAAACTTCATTTAATTTTCTATCCATATATTCTTATAGCTTAACTGAATTTCTTTATGAGGATTATTCTGAATTCTTTGTCAGGCATTTCATAGATCTTCATTTCTTTAGGGTCCATTATTAAACTTTTATTAGTTTCTTTTGGTGGTGTCATGATTCCCTGATTCTTTATAATTCTTGTGTCCTTGTGTTGGTGTGTATATTTGAGGAGATAGCTACTTTTTCTGGTTTGTATGAGTGTTCTTTGGCAGGGATAGACCTTGACTATTTAGTTTAGCCTGTGATTCTGGATGAGCCAGCTGGTAATGACCCAGGGAAGCAGAACTTACTGTTGGGTTAGTTGGAACTCACTGCTGGAACTTTAGTTGGCTGCTCTGCCATCTTTGTTTTGAGGTAATGTATGGCTACTGACTGGGGTTTATTGTCTAGCAAGACTACTGGGTGGGCTCTGAAATCAGATAGGACTTCTGGCTGGGCACCATGATTGCCTCTGATCTGTCTGGGTTGCAAAGTGTATTCCCTGGGCAGACGGTATCACTATTTGGGTCTTGCAGTTGGGCAGGGCTGCACACTGAGCTCCAAAGTTAAGCAAGTCAATGCTTGGGACACATGGGACCAGAGGCTATGCTACATAGAAATGAATGACTGAGGCTTGTTATCCTGCCTGGGTAGAGGGCTGAGGTGGTGTCTGATGCTAATAAAAGCCACTGCTTAGACTTCTGAATCTGGCAGGTCCAGCCCTTAAACTCTGCTAAAATGTGCAAAGGTGGGCATCTTCCTACCTGGGAGGGAGCCTTGGAGTAGGCTTTGAGGCTGGGAAGAACTTCTGTTTGAACTCCCAGGTCAGCAGTTCTAGCCCCTGCTCTCTGCTGTAAGGTATAGTGATGGGCATCTCCCTGCCTGGGCCAGGCTCTGTGGCAGGATAGAACTACTGTTTAAATGCCTGGATTGGGAAGGTCCAACCCTGGAGCTCTGCCAAAATGTATGGAAGCAGGTGTCTTCCTGCCTGGACAGGGCCTTGGGGTGGACTCTGAGCCTAGGCACAGAGGCTGGCTGTATTGGGACTTAAGCCAGGTTGAATTTCCCACCACACTCCTGACAGTGACCAGCTCAGCTTTGTGGGTGGACTATGCTGATGGCTGGTATCTCTGATTTGGAGCTATCATTTGTAGGAACACAGAGATTTGAGTACAGGTCACTGTGAGTTCTGCCTCCTTTCTTGGTTCCTAGCTGACTCCAGGTGCTCTAACCTTGCCATTATTCCCAGTGTTTCCCATGAGGTGAGACTGGAGTGGGCTTCCTAGGAAGCATCTTGGAATGCTAGGGAATCTATATGCCCATCTCTGGCTCTCTTTTTCTACTGTGGAAACCATGAACCCAGGGGAATTCTCTGTGTGTGGTGCCGTGCCAACTTGGGGGAGGGGAGGGGACAATTTAGTCTGAGACCATTTCTCCTCCTCTTCTAATGTGTTTTTTTAATTCAGTTCTGTGGTCCATGCAGGGGTCTCAGTCTAATTCCCAAATATTGGGGTATTTTACAAAAGTGTTCTTCTCTGTCAGTAGGTACTAGTTGGGCTTTCTGTGTGTGGGGGAGTGAAGCATGGGACTTCCTATTCTGTCATCTTGATGATATCACTCTGCTGCAGCTTCCTAACTTGACTCATGAGCTCTTTCAGGGATATTTTCATTCATGGATAATGTCTAATTGTTGTTTTATTTTTTTATGAAGGGGATGAAGGATGGGATTTCCTATTCTGCCATCTTGCGGACATCACTCTCTCTATTCTGTTTTTAACTGTGGGTAATTACAAGTTTGACTATGGACCTTTTGACTTTGAAATGCCATTATGATTCTCAAGAAGTTTAAGTAGCTCCTTGGATTTATGGATCTGGAGCACAGAGGAGAGGTCTGGGCTAGACATAAAAGTATATATGTTATTTACAAATAGATAAATTATTTGCTTGGATGAGTGGGACATCTAAGAGTATTGAGTGTAAAAAAACCCAGAGCTTTATTTCAAAATTTGAACAACAAAACATTTATTTTCTTGGCAGAAAAGGATAAGTAAGCAAAGGGAGACGTTATGATATGGAAACAAGGGGAAAGATAATATTTCATGAAGTTAAAGGAGGGAGATATTAACAGTAACAAATACTGCTTAGAAGTCAAAGGATAAGAAGACTGAGAAACATCATTTTGGCTTAGCAAAATGGAGGTAATTGGTGACTTTAGCCTTATCTTTTTTGGTGGATCATTGAGGCAAAAGTCAGATTAGAGTGGATTGAGTTGTGAGTATGTGGTGAGGAAATGGAGAACATAAATATAAAGTCTTTCGAAAGAGTGGTGGTATCTGAAAGAATGTGATTGAGAGATTTAAGCTTGAAAAGCACAGTGAAGGGACTTCTGCTTCTGGTAATGGCATGTAATCTGTTTTAGAATGGTTTTCCCACTTAAGATAGCTAGACAAGCTGAACAGATATTTTTTAAAAATCTGTTTAATGGCATTGTAAATTTATAAGAAAGACATCAAGATACTGCCAGACCAGGATCTGGGAAAGAAGGCTCAGAGCAGTGTGTCCAGCATTTGGGATTGATTTTTCCCTGGAGGCATTTGCTCATTTCATTTGCTGATAATGAGCTGAATAGAGATTTCTATATACTCATGGGTCTGTCAGGCCAAAAATTGGAGTTTAGACTTCTTAAAAGCATAGGAGCCCCAATAAACTGCAATCTTTAGGTTGAAACCACTGGGATTGTTCGTGTTCCAAACTGGTTGCCTGCCAGAAGAAAGCTAAATTCCTTTAGGAAGCTAACATATCCAAAAGTTCAAATAATCTCTTGATTTTTAAATTAATATTCATATTTCAAGCAAAACAACCAGACATGAAAGTAGACAAGTCTTGTCTATAAATCAATGGAAGCAATAGACAATAGAAACAGACTCCTAGGGTATCCAGACAATGGAATTATCAGACACAGATTTGCAAGTAACCATTCTTAAGGAATTAGAAGATAGTACTTAAAATTTTAGACAAAAACTGGAAATTATGGAAAAGAACTAAATGGAAATTCTAGGAATAAAAAATACAATAAGCAAAATTAAGAATTCAGTGAATGGATTTAACAGCAACTTAAACCAAGCTGGAAAAAACTTCAGTGTACCCTAGGGTAGATTAGAAAGATCAATTGAGATAAATATGGAGAGATAAAATGATGGAAAATAGGTAAAAGAGATTAAGAATCATATCAAACACCTTGAATAGATATAACATACCCCAAATTGGAATTCTAGAAGGAGAAAAGAGAGAATGTAATAGGATCAACATTTTAAGAGATACTGGCTGTAAACTTTTCAAATTTGATAAAAGATATGAAACTCCAGATTCAAGAAATACTGTGAACACTAACAGGATAAATAAAAAGAAAACCATATGTTAGCACATTAGAGAAAAACTATTGAAAACCAAAGGCAAAGAAAAAAATCTTAAAGGCAGGCACAGGGAAAAAAAAGCTCTATTATGATCAAAGGAACAACAGTGTATCTTAACAGTTGTTTTCTTAACAGAAATGGTGAAAATCAGAGGATAATGGAATGACATATTTAAAGTGCTAAAGGAAAATACTTGCCAACTTAGAATTTCATGTTTGTTGAAGTTGTCATTCAAAATTGAAGGGAAAATAAAGATAAAAATACATGAATAAATTTAAATGGATACTCACTGGATAAAATCATAATGCAAGTCTCTTTCCCTCCCTGGTAAAAACATTTAACAAGCAATTTATTCTCTAAAATTTTTTTTAATTTCAAAATATTAAGAGGGTACAAATGTTTTTGTTACATGGATACCTTGTATAATGCTTAAGTTGGGCTTTTAGTGTACCTGTCACCAGAACAGTGTTCATTGTACCCAAAAGGTAAGTTTTAATCCCACACCTCCCCTTCCATCCTCCCTCCTTCTTGATTTCCAATGGCCTTTATATCTCCTTATGCCTGTATGTCCCCATCTCTTAGTTCCCAGTTATTAGTGAGTACATGTGATGGTTTTATTCCCCATTCCTGAGATAGTACACTTAGGATAATAGTCTCCAGTTCTATCCAAGTTGCTGCAAAATACATTTTTCATTCCTTTTTATAGATAAGTAGTATTCCCAGGTATGTATGTATCTATGTTTATATGTGTTTTATATATATATGCAAATTAAAAAGTTGCATCAGTAATTTCATACCCTCACTCAAAGAAACTTCCAGTTTTAGATGTTTTTTTCTGATGAGTTTTGTCAATTACTTGAGAAAGAAACAATGCCACTTTTACAGAATATCTTCATTAGAAGAATAGGAGGAGAAGAAAAACTTTCCAATTCTGTTTCTTTTTAAATCTAGCAAATCAAATCTCAGTTCACTTAAAAATGTAAAACCTATGTTGTAATTTTAATCTTTTCTGAAGACATTTTAAATAAAGTCTGGTGTATTTCAAATATTTAAATTTCCTTTTGATTATGGCTCCTTTGATTTGCAAAAAGAATTATTTTTAAGGCAATTGATAGTAGACTAAGAACTCAGAATTTTCCTTTGTCCAGAATTAAACAATTTACTGCCATGTAAGTTAGTGTTACCATTTGAGGTATAATTTCCAATTCCAATAACTAAAGAAGAGGCAAATATTTCCTTAATAATAAATGCCTCTTTCTGCCTTTAGGTAAGCAGTCATTTATAACAACTAATTTACTTGCTTTTTAGATCAAATGCTTCATGGATTAAATAAACAAGTTATTAACATTGGACATATTTATTTATTAATAATCTATACAATGTTGTGAAGTCATCTGTTTTTAACAAAGTTAAAACACCCTTGATGTATAAATTTAGTTACTGCTTTTGGAAGATACCTAAATGATCACCATGGCTTTAGCAAATCATCTGCATGAATACTCAATTTATAATTTTTATAATATGAAGTATAATATTTTATATACTATTGTCTTCACTCAAAGGGTAGTGGTGAGACATTTTTATAGAAGAGAGACTCTTCTTATATTATCTAGAAATTCTCATTTGGGGTATCTCCTGAAAATGAATAATGGTATCTAGGTAGATACATGCATAACCAAATTCTCCTTTCAAAACATAGGTTAAAAGGAGACACTAGCTGATAGATGAAGCATTAGTTGATTCATTCTCTTTCTGAAATGTAAGAGTTTAGAAAAAAGTCATTGGGAACTTCAGAAATAACTACGTAAATAAGAGAATATATAAAAGAGGGGATAACTTATCCAGGAATAGGCTGGAGAAACCATTAAGAGTATCATGAGTGTTGCTGCTAGCTTCTGAGGTTAAAGTTCAAGAAACATTGTCAACAAGGACATTCCTTTGTTCCTATCACATTTACAATGTCTTTCACCAAAACAATATTCAAAATAGAATGGAAAGTTTTCATCCCAACCATTGTCTTTGAACATGTGAGCTAGTTCAGAAATAAACTTTCATCTCTTACGTGGCTGACAGCTCACATTTCCAATGAAGAGTGATTTTGCAGTTTTCACGACAGATTTTGGCTACAGCGTATTAACTAAGGAGAAGGCCTCTCCTTTGCTGGGCCACAGCCCACATTCACCCAGAATGAAAGAGGTAGTCTTGGTTTTGAGTAACATGAAAGAACTTGGAAATCAACAACATAATTTGCTAAATGAGCTTTGCAATGGTTACAGCAGTAAATTCAGTGGCAATTTGGCAGGTAACCTGGGGAAGTTTTTGAGTTTGCCATTTTTATCATCTCTGCTGGAAGTTTCTTACTCAGTTCAGGGGTGGAACATGAATTGCAACTCAACTGGATTCTATGACAAAAGAAATCCTGGAATATGCAGGTTAAAATTGTTATTCTGAAGAATTGTTATTCTGTACAGATGGGGAAAGAGAAAAAGTCACAATGCGTGCTCCAATAGTCCATTTCCCAGTCAGCTCCCCTGCCCACAGCCCTGGCCCACAGCACCCATCCTGCCAGGCACTCACTGTACTGGTTGGCTTGATGGTCAGTTAGCCAGAGGGCCGGGGTGTTGCCTGCTCAGGCTCCCGCTGTCAGGCAGCCCTGGGGTTTGGTGGCTGTTGGCATCTGCTTAATGCATGAAGTGCTCTCCTACTAACCTAACTCATTTTATAAGGCCTAATCTCGATAACATTGGCTTGATATGGACATTATAGGGAAGTAAAATTACAGGCCAATCTCACTCATGGAGATTCAGAAATCTAAAATAAGTATTAGAAAGCTAATCCAGGAACGCATAAAAAGGACACTATATTATTAACAAGCTTTTTTTCCATGCCAGAAATATAAAAAGTTTGTTCAACATTCACAAATCAACCAATGTAATTCATTGTATGAAAGAACAAAGAAGAAAAGAAATAAGATTATCTCCATAGATGCAGAAAAAAACATTTAAACATTTACTAACATTTAAATGAACATCCATTTCATCATGTTCAACCATTGAACATGATAATAAAATCTTAGCAAACTGAATATAGAAGGAAACTCCTTAATATGATAGAATATCCACAAATAATCTCCAGCAAACATTATATTCAATGGTGAAATACTGAAACTTCTTCTCTTTTTTGAAATTACATGAGAAACAAGACAAGTATATCCATTATTACCATTTCCTACTTAACATTTTTACTCAAAAGCCTGGCCAGCCATTGCAATGAAAGCAAAAACAGCAACAACAAACTCTCAAAAGACCAAAAATCCAAAAAACCATAAAAAATAGAAATAATGCTTATAAAATAAGAAATAAAAAATAAATCTCATATTATTCATAGAAAATCCTAACTAATATATAGATAAATAAACTATTAAAGTGAATAAGTGAATTTAGTGAGATTGCTGACTACAAGGTTAATATATAAAATTAATATATACTAGTAATAATTAGAAAAACATAAAATGCTCAATTTTCAAAAACATCAACTCTAGAAATATTGCTAACAAAAATCTGTGAGCTCTCTTCTCAGAAAGCTAAAAATATTAAGAGCTATTAAATAAGGCCTAAATAAATGTTTGCTGGAGATTATTTGTACATACTTTATTAGATTAAGGGGTTTCAGTTAATATCAATTTGATGGTGAGTACATGTGGTCTAATGGGTATGGTGAGCACTGTCTGGGGGGTGGATGGACATGCTTGTAGCTCTGGCTTAGGTGGAGCAAAGACAATATATGTAACCTAAATATTTGTACCTCCATCATATTCTGAAATAAAATATATATATATTTTAAAAAAGATTAAGGAGTTTCCTGCTATTTCCAGTTTGCTAGGATTTTATTATTCTAAAATAAATGTTAATTTTTATTAAGTGTATTTTCTACATCTATGGAGATAATCTTATGACTGTTTTCCTTTGTCAAGGGATATACCATATCCCTGTGTTGAAACACTCAATGTTATCCAGATGCAATTGCTATCAATATGCCAAGTTTGTATATTTGTATATGTGTAGAAACTAATTTTAAAAAAAATATGGAAATGCAAAGGTCCAAGAATAGCTAATCTGCAAGAAGAATAAAATAGGATGATTAATTCTACCAGGTATCAAGGTTTATAATATTAGTTCCAGGACCAAGGAAGTATGATGTTGGTGGAAGGATAGATAAATACCACTGAGGCACAATAAAACATCTATAAAATGTGGTTTTTTTTATTTATCATAAAGGTGGTAATACAGAGCACTAAGAAAAAGATGATCTTTTTAATAATTGGTGATTTTTTTCTCATATAAAAAACGCTTGATGATTATTTTACCCCATATACAAAAATAATTTTTAGGTCGATTAAGGTCCTAAAGAGGAAAGGCAACTACTAGAAGTTAACATAAGGAGAATGTCTGGACTTTGGAGTATTATGTGCCTTACCTTAGAGTAAACTGAGAAAGATAATTAGGTTGGATTCTCCATTGTCTTTATTTTATTCTTCTTTCCTGTTTTCCATCGAGTAGAAGGAAATTTTGTTTTTATCTGTTGAAAAGTTATGTACAGTCATCCTTCGAAATACATGGGGGATTGGTTCTGGGACCCTCACATGGATCAAAGTATACACGTATTCAAGTCCCACAGTTGGCCCTGTTTCATATACAGAACTTGCACATATGAAAAGTCAGCCCTGAACATACACAAGTTTAGCATCCCATGAAGATGGTGTTTTCCATCTGTGTTTGGTTGAAAAATCCACATGTAAGTGGACCTGCACATTCATACCCATGTTGTTCAAGGGTCAGCTGTAGTCTACTTTTGTCCTTTTAATGGTTGCCCTCTTCATTAAGACTCATGTTTATTTATCTTCATTGATCCTTAAACTTATCTATATTATATACTACCCTTAACAAGAGAGAAGAGTAATCACATGCACTCCTGTGCTTTTTGTTTCTCCGATGGCTCCATCATACTGACATTGTCTAAGTTTTGTAATTTCACTTCTAGTATATTACAAATATACTCTCTCTTCTTTTCTTTAGACCTTTAAAATTGTTTGGACAATGATACATCTTACCAAGAAATTCGATGCCCCATTACTTTCCATATCTCTTGTACTTTTGAATGTGTTTCCTAATTATTACATGGAATTTTGTGTAGCAAAACTTTTGAACCCTGTGTGTCCAAGAATGTCTTATGTCCTCACATATGAATGACAATTTTGTTGTTTAAGAATATCTAATTTTAAATATATCTTTCTTCAATACTTTAAAAATGCTTTTCCATTGATTTTTTTTTTTTTAATTTCAGCATAATACAGAGGTACAAATGTTTCGGTTATATATATTGCCTTTGCCCCACCCAAGTCAGAGCTTCAAGCATGTCTGTCCCCCAGACAGTGCGCACTACACCAATTAGGTGTGAATATACCCACCCCCTTTCCCCCCGCCCACCTGCCTGACACCTGATGAATGTTACTACTATATGTGCACATAAGTGTTGATCAATTAATACCAATTTGATGGTGACTACATGTGGAGCTTGTTTTTCCATTCTTGTGATACTTCACTTAGTAGAATGGGCTCCAGCTCCATCCAGGATAATACAAGAGGTGCTAGATCACCATTGTTTTTTGTGGCTGAGTAGTGTTCTGTGATATACATGTACCACAATTTAGTAATCGACTCGTGTATTAATGGGAATTTGGGTTGTTTCCACATCTTTGCGATTATGAATTGTGCTACTATAAACATTTTAGTGCAGATGTCGTTTTTATAGAATGTCTTTTTTTCCTTTGGGTAGATGCCCAGTAATGGGATTGCTGGATCAAATGGTAGTTCTACTCGTATCTCTTTGAGGTATCTCCATATTGCTTTCCACAGAGGTTGTACTAGTTTGCAGTCCCATCAGCAGTGTATAAGTGTTCCTATATCTCCATATCCATACCAACATTTATTATTTGGGGACTTTTTGTTGAAAGCTATTCTCACTGGAGTTAAGTGATATCTCATTGTGGTTTTGATTTTCATTTCTCTGATGATTAGAGACGTTGAGCATTGTTTCATATGTTTGTTGGTCATTAGTCTGTCTTCTTTTGAAAAGTTTCTGTTCATGTCCTTTGCCCACTTTTTAATATGGTGGTTTGATTTTTTTCTTGGTGATTTTCATGAGTTCTATATAGATTCTAGTTATCAGCCCTTTATCAGATGTATAGCATGTGAATATTTTCTCCCGTTCTGTAGGTTGTCTGTTTGCTCTTGGATTTCTTATACATAGTATTAGGTCTGAGCAATTTAACTTTGATCTGATTCTTGCTTTTTATTAATGATATGCTCTTTCTTTCTAGAAGCTTTTCAAATTTTTGCTTTGTCTTTGATAATCTTATATGCTACCTCTAGACAGAGGTATCCTTTTCCTTATAGCTCCTGTTTGTCATTCTAGTAGCCTTTTTAATTTTCAGTTTTTAAAATATTTTGTTTTATTTTCAGGAAATGTATCTCCATTATTTCTTCAAATATTTTTCTCCTCTTTTTTAAAATTTTGTCTTTCTTTCTGGAAGTTCAATTATTCCTATATAGGAAGTTTTGCCACCTCCTCCATCTCTAAAATGTTCTTTTCTGTCTTCTATCTCTGTATTCTTTCCTCCTGCCTCCTGGGAGAGTTGCTCAATTTATAAGTTACAAATGTGTTCAGCAGTTGTAACTGTGAGCTCATATTTCTTTGAAGGCATGAGATACCCTATCTAATAATATGTCTCATAATGTGTGTTGGGAAAGAGTTTTAAGGCAAAGGAAGAGGCTGAATCCCAGGGCAGAGAGCCTGGGCACAGTAGAACCACTACTTAACACTCTGGTTTACTCTCCTCTTATCAGGTAATTCCTTGTGCCAAGGTTTCACTTTTAAACCTTTGGGGAGACACAGCTGTTGGAGGAAACAGCCTCTTTAAGTTGTAATTCATAGCCCTGGTTGGAAAGACTTTGTTTTTCTTTCCTCTTCTGGGTCACCATACTTCCCAAAGGGCATTCATTTAAAAATGCTTCAGTGAAAAACAAATAAATAACTATATCAAAATGAAACAGAAAACAAATTAAAAGGTACCACACCACTTTAATCCTTCAAAACAAAACAAAAATTTCAACACACACATACATACCCCTGGAGTTTTAAAACAGTTGGAACATGATAATTCTTTTACTGTAAACTGAATAAGTATAAGCTTGTGTCGGGTGCAGTAAGAAATCATTCAAGAACAGTAAGTCCTTTAGTATAAATTTTTCCAGCTGTGTTTCCAAGGGCTGTAGCAGAATAGTTTGCAGTACTGGGTATGCATTTAAGTTATTGGGGAATACTTGGCTTTGTCAAATGGGTGACTTTTGCTATTTAGGAGATTGTAGATAAATTGGAACCTGGTTAGTTCTAGTACTTCTTATTTCTGATTCTTACTTCCCCCATAACCCATGAAACAAAAACAAAACAAACCCTCCAAACCACTCAAACACACAAACACAGACACTTAGATACATACACACACGATCTCCAAACCCTAGGACTACTACATGCATAATAGGCATTTAGGACTTTTACAAAGTTAGTTTTTAATTCCAGTTGGCTTTTTCTATGTGTGAAGGTCACGCAGATAATAAATAAGCAGGCATTATCTTTCTATGAATGTAGGACTCAACTTTCTAAATAGGCTTAAAAGCCATAAAACCCAACCAAATAAAACCATAACAATAGTGGCAGCAATAGTAAAAACACAAAACACCAAACACTTAAAGTTCTAAGAATGGTATGTGTAATGGCTTGTCTGGGAACACCTGGAGAGATCTCTTCTTCAAGGGTTGGGCCACAAAGTTCCCTGAGGCCTGAGGCCCATGGTTATGGGTACCAATTTGAAGAATCTTAGGTGTGTATATCTTGCCTATTCATTGCAAGGAAGTGATCTGCAATCAAGTGGGGTAGACTTTCTCTCTTTATTGTCTACTCTGTCCTGTGCAGTCCTGGGTGCTTCTTCTGTGTAATGTTCTATAACTGTGGTTTGACCCGTCCTCCTCCTGGCCCAGCCAGGGAACCCTATGGGTTGACTGACCAGCACATGGGAGGTAGCATGGCAGAATGGGAAGAGTCATTTATTTGACCAGAGATATTATTTGACTTCCCCTAGGAAATTTATAAGGCTCATCACCTTCAGAAAAATTACCAAAGTGTGATTTTTGTGAAAGGCAAATAACCTCTTTGAGCAGGAGTTGGCAAACTTTCTCTGTAAAAGGCCGGATCATAAATATTTTTAGCTTTGTTGACTGCACAGTCCCTGTCACAAATACTCAAGTCTGGCATCACAGCAAACACGGCCATGGACAAAATGTAAGTGAACGGATGCAGCTGTGTTCCAGGAAACCTTTATTGACAAAGCAGGTGCTGCGGCCAAATTTGGCCACAGACCATATTTTGCCTTCTTGTTTCTTTTTTTTTTTTTTTTTTTTTTTGAGACAGAGTCTCGCTTTGCTGTCCAGGCTAGAGTGAGTGCCATGGCATCAGCCTAGCTCACAGCAACCTCAAACTCCTGGGCTCGAGCGATCCTTCTGCCTCAGCCTCCCGAGTAGCTGGGACTACAGGCATGCGCCACCATGCCCAGCTAATTTTTTTATATATATATATATCAGTTGGCCAATTAATTTCTTTCTATTTATAGTAGAGACGGGGTCTCGCTCTTGCTCAGGCTGGTTTTGAACTCCTGACCTCGAGCAATCCGCCCGCCTCGGCCTCCCAGAGAGCTAGGATTACAGGCGTGAGCCACCGCGCCCGGCCTGCCTTCTTGTTTCTTAGAGCCTTCGGGACCTCATAGGTTAAAAGGAGATATTAGACAATAGTCTCTGCCTGTAGCAATGTTTTTGAATCCAGTTAGAAAATAAAGATTAATATTTTATTTTTAAACAAACTGTGTGTAGAAGTGATTATATGTGGGAGTTGATCATCAGACAGGATTCATATGTGTTGGGAGATTCACTGAGCTTAGGCAAATCCTATTTTCTGGTCGAAGTAAAAATGTTTCCATAGATTTTTCTGGCTACCCAATAGTTTTGATGGAAAGGTATCTGTGTGAGTCAACTGTCAATGAGTATGAAAGTTGCAGATAAAATTTCTGCAGAAATGCATGAGAAATGGGAGTGGGAAGCAGGAAGGAGGAAAGGTGTTTGGCCGTATGTACCTGGACCTTGCTAAACGGCCCCTTTCAGAATGAATGATGATTTTGTACAAAGCCATTTGGCTTGGGAAATATCCTTGAGTTACTCTGATCCAAGGTGTACACAGTTTCCTTTGGCTAGCTCCTAGGGTGGAAAGCTTAGCTAAGAATTAGTCACTCAGGAAGGCAGGGAGAAGGGGAACCTTTTGGGAGGCTTGATCTGGGAGGTGATAGAATGTCCAGGAAGGGAAGCTTGGGATGCAACGAAACACTATGAGTCTAGGGTGTTTGGGGTGCACGTGAGTGGCTGTGAACAGCTCTGCTATTTCCTGGGCTTAAATCCAGGGACAGCCCTGCTCACATTCAGTCCTAATCATGGAGAACTGTCGCCCTTTATTGACTGATGGGCTGGTCTTGTGTTGATTTGTCTGATTTAAATTAGAAATCTTTTTTCTTAGATGGCTGGTCAGCCTCCTTCTTTTAAAGTAGTCGATAACAGTGCATGGTGAGAGGATCATAAGCAGCTTGCCCAGCTTTTATATATAACCCATTATCTAATTTTAGAAAGAGAGGTTAGAAAGCTGCCTCTTGTCTCTGTGTTTCACATACGCCCAGATATTAGCATTTAAGTGATTGAAAAGTAGTATCTCTCGGTAAAGCCCTGGCTGACGTTTTTATATTCTTAAAAATGCCTCTCCCAGAGCAAAGCAAATTGCTCCAACCCCAAAATATAGGCACAGGGGCCCTGGAGATTTGTTTAGGGGGTGTGAGAGCATTTCTCTCTTTTTTGCCCTATAACTTCAAAAGCCTACAACTTAAACGTGTGATACAGGCAAAGACATTTAATCTGTTTTATAGACAAGTTAAAAGATACATCTCATTTGTCCTCGGAGCCAGTGTGAAAAATCTATGTGGCTTTGAACGAGGAGGAAATGGCTGAGGGGTGTGTGTGATGTCTATAGAGCCCATAAACACACCCAGACAGGCACCAGCACCAAGAAAGGGAATTACATTTTTTATTTGAATGTATGCCACTTAGAAATGTTCTTTACTGTTAATGATAACAAATAAAATGTTCAGAGAATTCCCATTTGTCTCTTGCTCTCAAAAACAACCAACTAACCAACCAAATGAAAAAGCAGTCTCTCTCAAGTCACAGCCCAGAGTTAGGCAGGTGGGCTGGGACAGGTGGGCGTTTCTACCCCACTTTATCATTCCGGTTCCCTCTGTGGTGGTGTTGCACCGTCACATCCTATGGTTGTAATCTTATGGGTGTATGTGTGCATATACACAACATAAGAATATGCATCCATGGGACTCTATAAAGCCATATTAATTTTAAATGGAAAAACTTACAGCCAATAAACATTCTTTCCTGATATATTTTTTCAGCAACGAAGTTGTTCACCTCTGATTCATGTTGTCCTTTTTTAAGGGGTGACTCTTCGGCAGGCCCATCCTTACTGAGTCCTCACTTCTTCACAGTAAGCTGCAAAGCTGGTGTTACAGAAGCTGGGATTCTAAGGGCCTCGGTAATGAGCCTGAAGCGAGGGGAAGGAGCCGGAAGCTGCTATGGATAATGAGAAAACCAAATGGGCGGAGAGTAACAGTGACAACAGATAGCTCTGTCTTGTGTAAATTAGGTTTGTTCAGAAGCAACAGAAGCTTGAATAAACTCAAAGTGAAATACCATCTTCAGGCTCATGTTACCTTCAAAAGCAATTGAAAAAGCTAAAAAGTAACCTAAACCCCTTTCTAATCAGGAATATTCTGTCCAGGTAATGTTGCCAGCAGAAGCTTCTCTATTTATTTGTTTATTTTTAATTGTCAAATGATAATTGCATATACTTATGGGGTACAAAGTTTTTGTTGGTGTTGGTGGGCTTTTTTCATGAGTACACCCAGAGGCCTGCTCACCCCTCATTCCAAGGTGACTTGGCTAGAGAAGCTATCCATGATATTTTGCTATTTCTCTGGCATACCCTATGTGCTCTCTATTTCTCACCTTTTTGTATAAACATCACACTTTAAAATCAACAGGGCTTGGGTTTCACTTCACACTCAAGAGGCACAGCTCTGTAAGATTTTAAGTGAAAGGGTATAGTTTGTTTAAACCTTTTTCAGGATAAGTTGGAAGGAAAGGTGGTCTCTGGGTGCTCAGAATGACTTATTTTCCTTATGATAAGCTTTGAGAAGCACTTTCATTGGCTGACATATTTCCTGGCAAAACAATCAAACAAAAAAATTAGTCCTATGGGTATTAGGCAAGAGGGAAGAAGTGTGGTCTTTAGAATCAGACTGCATTGGGTTCTGATCTCAGCAATGCCAAATAATTACTAGAGACAACTGATTGTCCCTAAGTAATCATTTCCCCTTCCTTCTTTTGAAAATAGAAGAGTGGGACACTTCATTCCAGATTGAGACTATGTTTCTTAGACTCTTTGACTCTCAGGGCTAAAGCTAAAGCTAAGACTGTTCCAGGAAAACTAGAAAGAGTTGGTCATTCTTGTCATAACACACAGACTGGAGAAGTTCATTGAAATAACTGGTGATTCTGAATTTGAAGTAACATGCATTGAAACTCTGTTTCTGAATCTGGTGGGAATTTAACCCAGTGATGCCAACCCTACAATCTATACAATTTCTTTTTCTTTGACACACTCAGTGTTGCAGATAAGAAGTACTTGTTACCTCTGCCATTATTAACTAGCTCATTGCCATCCTGAAGAAGTAGATGCTGCCATTCTTTTGTAGTAAGAAAATGTAGGCTATAGCAATAAACACATGGTGACATAGTCTTTAGATTCTTTTGGTGACTTTATGACCAAATCTAGTTGATCCCATTGGTGGTTCCACACTTTGGGAGGATGATGAAAACACTGGTTTGCTTTGCTGGGGCAGATTTAGTACAATTATTATGAAGACAGGTTTGTTCAGGGAGGAGAGACCAGAATCCAGCTTACTTATCCTTAAGTACTGCGCTTACTGGCCACTACTGTACATTGCGGATGTTATATCTGAAATTGGATTTTAAACTTAGCTACTAGTAAACTGACTTGGTGAGTTCTGACTCAGTGAGGACTTAGGGGATGAGATCTAGCTGAGTTTTTTTTTTACTTTGACTTTCTTCAGCTTTTACACATTCCCCCTCCTCCCCGAGTATGAAGAGAATTGCAGTTATACTCTAGGTCAGGTCTGAGCTTATCCTCCAAATATGTCTCAGTGTCTCCAACAGCAACCTGAATATTAAGCATGTATATCTTACGTGCTGGAAGGGGAGTACACTGGGGTGGTGAGGAAGGCCAGGACTGTGCGTCCTCTCAAATTGCTATTCACCTTTCGTTCTGGCACTTTTTTGTTGGTCTTTCTAACTTTTATAACAACTTGATAGTGAGATTTTCCAGGATTTACTGGCATTATCTCTAGAAGTACCTGGAAGAAATCTCCATCTTAAGTGAAATCATATGTGAACAATAGCCTCTCAGGCAGTGATAATAAAGAACACTATACTGTCAATATCAAGTGCAAAGCTAGGGTAACTGTAGGCTCGTGATGGTCACTATGGTTGATTCCATTGAACTGGTTAGCTATAAAGGGTGTCCTCCACCCTTCAATTCATCAAGCTTTATGCGGGGCCAAAAAGAATGGCATTTGTCAAACATAAGAAAGCCATGATTTGCCAAGGATATATGTGTGTTGTAGGTAGGCAGGCAGTCCAAATCTGCCTGGGGAAGGAGTTATCCAGCTATGTAGACAAGATTGCATTTTCTCTCCTAAAAGCTATTGCTTTCTTATCAAATAGATATCTTGGCTATCTTTGCCAAAAAAAATCAGTGTGATGAAGTGTTGCATACTTTTAAAATATTTATCTCTAGCATTATATTGTTATGGCTTTAGTTTGTGCAATATTTATGTGAGGTGAAGTACTGGTCCATAAACTAACATTTCTGGGTCAATAATAAGAAGAGTATGATTAGCTAGAAAAAGAGAATGTACTTTCTTATAAACTTGCTCTCTTCAAATTCAATGTCCAATAAAAGCTCTTGGTATAGTATTAGGGCCTTAAACACCACATATAAGATATGTAAGGAGCCCTATATAGCTATAAATGTTTTTTCTTATATTTTGAGGCTTAGGAAGTTTCTGTAAACTTTCATGTTTCAGAAAATTTGAAGTTTATGAGTGAGATTAATACCCCCTATTTCTGGCATTGTGATAATTTTATAAACTTATTGGAAAAAAGAAGCTAAAAAAGTTACAGGGTTGCACAGGTCTTTGAGAACCTGAAAGAAAAATGGATATTATTTTTTTTTAATTTCATTACAAATGTTTATTAACCAGATATCTTACTAGCATTGTTTCAGGGCTTCTGTTTTTCTTATCTCACAGATAAAACAGAGATATAATATTGCAAAGGTTTGCTGTGGGAATTAAATGGGTAATTTTTATAAAGTTCTTGGCGTGGTATCCAGGACATAGCAAGAACTCTATAAATGTTTTATATTCCATTATTAATAACATTTTTATTATTATTGCACCATCTAAAAACTGTGGGGGACATGAAGAGATATCATCAAAAAATTTATATTTAGTTAATAAGATAGGGCTTAAGCTTGTGAAATTTTCTGTATAATTTGGTAATACTATCCATATGAGCCATGTGTGGGCTATATTTCTGGTTCCATATAAACTGTTAATATTGGACTGGGAAAGTCACATTTTAGCTTATTGAATAAACCATAGAACAGAGATTTGGAGAATGGGGGCAGAGGTGGAGTACCCAGAAAGCAAAAAAGGATATTCACAATCAGAATAAACAAAATATAAGATATGGAGTTCAGGGAACAGTCCATGGAGAAAATGGCTAGAAAAATGAACAGCCAAGTCGGGGAGTAAGACATAGGTTTACTGGAAAATTTAGGGCAGGTTTTTCTTTTTCTTCTTATTTTTGTTCTGTCTTCTTCCTGTCATAGATTTAGAGATTCCCTTCTTGGTCTTTGCCTTGGTCTTTCTGTGTCTACTGACTATAATATGTTATGGGACAGACTTCAAAGAGGAAGGGGGACTCTAAGTGCACCTTGAAAAATGGGAACACTTTAGAGAGGATGAAGAGGAAATAGAATTGCATAACAGGTGGGAAGAAAGTGAGCAGCAAATGTAGGAGAGAAGTTCTCATACATTTGGGGCCCAACGAGCAGATCAAGGGACTTACATAAGGGGGTCATGTGATACATAAACTTGGGCCATTGTGGACAACTTAAACAATCAAGCTTGGATTTTATCATTTGGGTAGAGGAAAGTATTGATAAGTGCAAAGACTGATTTCCTTCCTCTCCTCCTTCCCTCCCTCTGTTCCACCCTTCCTCTCTTAGTTCATGCCTTTTACTCACTGATAAGGAATGACTTGCCTTCTGGTTTGTTGAAGCAGTCGATCAGAGAACATTTGCCGCAATAGTGCCTGTCGAAGGGGCTGGCCTCAAACACTCTAGCACCACATTCATCTGAAGAGCACTTCCAGTGAAGATGACTACTTTCCTTATTCTCATTCACCTTACAGTATTTTAAGACATCCAGGGTAACCTTCTTTCTCTTATGCTTATTTTTAGGAGTGGTGTGAGACTTCTTCCTTTTCTTAGAATCTCAACACAAGATAAAGAGTAGACTCCTTTTGAACTTTGTGGTCAGACACAGAATGTCCATCTTCTAGGTGTCTGCCAGCAAAGGTCAGTTTTTGCTGATCTGGAGGAATT
This sequence comes from Microcebus murinus, assembly GCF_040939455.1. Taxonomy (NCBI): domain Eukaryota; kingdom Metazoa; phylum Chordata; class Mammalia; order Primates; family Cheirogaleidae; genus Microcebus; species Microcebus murinus. The sequence continues at coordinate 30,595,416 of NC_134115.1, forward strand.
TCTTCCTTATCCTGGATCTTGGCCTTCATATTGTCTATTGTATCCAGGGGTTCAACGTTAAGAGCGATGGTTTTCCCTGTAAGGGCTTTTATGAAAATCTGCATTTTGGTATCAGTTCCATCAGAGCTGATGGATACAGAAACTGAAGATTGAAGAATAACTTTCTCCAAGTCATTACTGCTGCTAAGCAGGAGGACAGGGCTTGGATCCCAAATGAGTCTTCATCCAAAGACCATGTCTTTTCCCATCACCTCTGCTGCCACTGGGAATCTTTTGAATTGATAAAAGTTATACATGAGCTCCGTGACCCTGGAAGAGGAAGAGTCAGGAAAGAACTGTTAGGGAACCAACATGATAAATTCAGACAGGCAACAACACATTTATAAAACTTTCTGACAAATAAATCTCATCTTGACAGCTGTGGGAACAGGGGTTATTAATCTTCATGTTACAGTTGAAAAAGACTATACAGTTGATTCTTATTACTCTTGGTAGGTATGTTCTATGAATTCCACAAAAATTGAATTAATGAATACTGTAGTAGCTCTTACAGGAAGTATGAGATTAGGTTCCTGCAAGTCTCTGACCACATTTTCATCAACTGATCCATATATAACCTCGTTTTATGTATCTTAGAGTTCTGTTTAAAGACACTTATTTAATATACTTTGTTGATTCATTAACATTGAACTCACAGCCAACAGCACTGTATGTCAGGCTAAATGAAGCTTATATAATACATTTTGTGTTAATAGCCTTCTTTGGCTTAGGACAGTAAGTAGCACGTTAGAGCTATGAGAACAGAACAAGATGGGAGTGTCTCCTTGTTTGACTTCCACTGAGAACATGCACATCCGGTGACTCAAAGTTTTTGCTGCTCTTGGGCATGTCTATGAATGACTGCGAAAGCACCGTGAGTACTAATTTTGAGGTTACAAATAAATTTTATCAAGTAGATGAATATACGAATACAGAATCCACAAACAATGAGGATCAACATAGTAAGTACTGGAGTACTTAGTAAGAGTCAGGTCCTGGGTTAAGAAATTCATGTCAGATAAACCTTATAATAAACTCATTTTACAGATAAGCTGTGGAAAAATTAAACTTGTCCAAGAGCACACTGCTGGTAAGGGGCAGATCTGTGATTACGTACCCACATCTGTGGCTCTAGGGTCTACTTAGGAGCATTCATGTTGCACGGAAGAAACTGAGATAAAGAGTTTAAGTTATTCAAGCTTTCTCAAGCAGAAAACGACAGAGCACGGACTTGAATTCTTCCTCTAACTCAAGTGCACATCCTGGACAGACCATCTCAGAGGGTGGAGTGGTGTGAATGGAAAGAAAAGAGGGGTTGTGAACAACATAACAAAGGGCTTATGTTAGTTGGAGTTTTGTCTGTGAAACCATGAGATGTAATCTGTCAATTCTGCATTTCTCCTTCTGAGCTTTGCTGTGACAGGACTCATGTAAAAATACATTTCATCTTGATTTTTTTGGATTCAAAATATATATAATTTGGTGTGATGTCAGAAGAAATAGTAAAGTAGAATTAGGGGTCATCTTTTATAAGTTTCTTTGAGGTGAAAGGAGATTTTGTTATTCTATTCAAATAAAATAAGGTCCTTAGAAAACTCCATTTACCCTATTCTTGAATTATATACTATTGTTGTGTATTTTATTTTTGTTTATTCTTAACCTCACATGACTTTATCAGTTTTATTTAATGTGGTCCTTTTTTGTCTACTTTTACCCATATATTCGTCATGTTCTTTGTTCTTTATTCTTTCTGTATCTCTAACCTGCCATCTGGGATCATTTTTCTTCTGCCTGGAATCCTTTAGAATTTCTTTCTTTGGTAGCAAATTCTCTTAGTGTTTGTCTGTCTGAAAATGTCTTTATTTTACCTTCATTTTTGAAGGCTATTTTGCTGAGTATGGATTTTGAGGTTACTGATTGTTTTCTTTCAGCACATTTAAGATATACTCCTTTTTTTTGGCTTCCATTATAGCTTTTGATGTAACAACTAGCTTCCTTGAGTATAGTCTATCCTTTCTCTCTGACTGCTTTTAAAATCTTCTCCTAGACTTGGGTATTCTTCATTATCTAAGTGTGGTTTCCTTTTTAGTTTTCTTGTTGAGATTTGTTGGCCTTCAATGTAAGGATGAACTAAAAACAAACCATTCTCCCAACTTACTAGAATTTGCACAATCAGGACTGGGCAGAAAATACTCAGCTGCTGAGCAGAGGAAGACAAATAATAGTGCTTGAAAAGTTGTAACCATGAGCCTCTCCCCATATTTTCAACCTGAATACATGCTACTTGAATGGTCTGACAAAAACCTGAAATGAAAAACGACTTTCATTCCATTCAGGAAAACAATAAACTTATTGTCATAATTCACTAAACATTTAGTGGAAAAAAAGATATGAGAAACAAAATATAATAGAAATAAATCCAGGAAGACTTTGGATACTAGCAATTTTTAGGCATAAAATATAACAGTGTTTATCATATTTAAAGAAATAAGAGAAAAATTTTATAATTTATGGAGGAATATTAAACCATAAAGAATAATCAGCTTCTGATTTAATCTGAAAAATGGATTATTTGACAAAAACCTCTGTTAATGTGTTTAATAGCAGATTTGACTACTTTCTTCAAAGTATATCTGTGTCTAGTATATCCACTTGAATTCTAATTACATGGGTGGTGCTGGTGGTATTTAACCTTACTTCTGTGAATCCACTTCAGTAAAACTCAGCCAGTTGGGTTTTACTTGGAAGAACTCACACTCTTTCTGAGACAATTCCAGAAACGTTTAAGAGTCCTATATGGGAAAGCACTGTTCTAGGCACTTTAAGGGGACACAAAAATGAAGGTATATGGTTTGTGCTTTCCAGAGCTCCCTGAATATTATGAAGAGGAAGACATATATGTAGAAAGCTCAGATACAAAATAGATTATGTATATATCATTCTATAAGAATCCACAGAATACAGGCACACGATGTGGGAGTTTGGGAGGGATATCAATTCTGAAGGCAACACAATTGGTGAAAATTGTTTTCAGAGGAGTTTGATTCAGGTTAAATGCTGTGACTATTTCAAAAGAAATTTCCTGGCACATCAATTTGGATGGGAGCTGAGATCCCAGGCATCCTGCATGAATTGCCCTGCTTAGGACAAAGCAAGAAATTTGTTGGTCTTAGTGGGGCAGGGGGTTGGGGGAAGGAGGGGGAGAGGAGGGATGGGGTGGGATAGGAGGAGAGAGAGAGATACAGGGAGGAAGGGGGGGAGAGTGAAAGGGAGAGAGGGAGAGAGAAAGGGAGTGGGGGAGAGAGTGAGTGAGAGGGAGGAAGAGAAAGAGCTGGGGAGGGGAAGCTTGACTCTGGGCCAGGAGGTGATGCAAGGTTGCATGCTGCGCCATGTAATTCCTCCCTATGAAGTGCTAAATCTTCAACAATGCCTGCAAAGATTATGAAATGCTTAGTATAAATCCTTTTTCCTAGACTGAGTTGTGTGTCCTGGCCCCTGGGGCAGGATGGAGACAGCTCGATGCAGGGCCCAGGCAGCAGAGTGAAGCAGGCGGGTATGTCCTAGGAGCTCATGGGTGCGAGGGGGGGAGGGCTTCCCGCCAGCCTGGGGTAAGAAACTGGAAACTGGCCAAGTTTAACTCCATGTCTGAGGAGAGAGAGACCTCACGTGACATCTGGATGATGCTGAGAAAGCTCTTGGGAGAGACAGAGTTTGACTTGGACATTGGAATGCAGGTTGGGCTCCAGCGGGACTGGACCTGTGGCAGGAGAGGAGGGCTCTCCAGAGGAGGAATAAGCGTGAGCGAAGGCACCGAGAGAGGGGAAAGCGCTGGGGCTGTTCTCCCAGCCAGCTGGGGAGCATGCCTGCTGTGCCCCCCTAGTCAGGCTAGGAGAAGAGCATGGACTGAGTCCCCGCTTGGAATGGGCCAGTGAGGACAGAACCTAGGACTGCAGGTCTGTGGCAGCCCTCCTAGTGTGTAGCTGGCGCTCATCGTTCCATAGCATGTGGCCCGCCTTCCTGTTAGACTGCCCCCTCCAGCTTGCCTTCTGCTTCCCGCAGTCAACCTGGGGGGGGGCACGGGGGGGGGGGTGCAGCCTGAATTTTGGAAATGGGGTGCCCACAATGGCCAACTGCACAATGCCGCGTCTCCTGGTTGTGATTAACTTGTCGTTTGGCGGATTTTTGCCTAGATATGGCCTTCTGGAGCACCTCAGGAGATGTCAAACTCCATAACTGAGCCCTGGGACCAAAGCATTCACGCACGAGTAAATGAAAGCAGACCTGTTGCTGGGGTCTGCCCCCTGAAATATGGCTGCCCACATATTTGAAAGTCACAAGCCCCACTGTCTGTCATCCCCCACTGGCTCTGCATTGCTGATGCTTGTCAGCTCGTATGCAACGGAATCGCCTGACACCGGAGAAAGGTGAAATAAAAGTGCAATAAAACCCACTGTGGACTTGCAGTGCACTTGAACGTGATACTCCAGTTTAAAGGACACTGTTTTAAACAGCCTAGAGTTTCTGACAAACATGTAATTAATGACCATCAAATGCTTTTGATTAAAACGAGTATGAATTTAAAGCCACATTTTTCGAAGGGAAAGACATTGCTTGCATCTTTGAGGGCTATTCAGTGACCACAGAGCTTTGGGTTCAAGGAGTTGGAAATTTGTCCGGTGCTACGTCACATTCAATATTTGATTTGCAAACATAGTTTCTCCTTTACTAAGTGACCACTCAACTGAAATCAAAAGTTATCTGATTACAGGAAAATAACTTGATTGTTCTGGTTACTGTAAATATTTCATAAGCTTGTTCCAACCAAGCGCCCTCTGAAAATTTCCATGTCTTCATCTTACTGTGTAACATCCAACTTGACTTATATTCTTCTATTTTCAAAAAGAGCTGCAATTTGAGAAGATGGCTTTGAGACCTTTCAAAATTACTTGCAATTTTTTTCCACTGTATTAAGGAGTTATAGGCCATTCCAATATGATCCCAGTCTAATATGATAAATCAGTGATGCATACTGTGTTTAGAGGTAAGATATGGAAAAATTCCTTCATGCTAATTTCCTGCCTATTTGTGATCACTAGGTCTTAAAATTCCCCATATATCTCTGTCAGGTAGATAAAAGGCCCCAATTACTTAACTGCTGCTCAGACGTTTCACACACCCGGTTTTAGATAAGAGTTCTAGAGTAGGAAGAGAGCAGGGTCTAAGGAAACAAAACTAAGAAAATGCTTCCAGTTTGCAACATCAAATTTTATTACACTGGGCCATAAACAACCCCAATTAGCAAAGCATGTTCACAGTCAAAGTTGCCTTTTGAAAAGCAGTTGTGTGTACATTTCCCTGGGAGCAAATGGCGAGTGTGTGGAATCCTTGCACCATCCTTAGTTTTGGAGATTTATAAGGAGGGGTGGGGCTGTGTTTACCAAGCCTGCTGCTTTCCTCACCAAATCAATTCCTTACCAGGGTCCAGCCAGACCTCTGGAAGGGGTTAAGTAGGCGTCCAGGGGGACCACTTGACATCTGCTCCACCTCCGACTTTTTGATCTTGTTGTTTTTGGCTTTTGAAGGACAGGCCCGCATTGAAGAGTGTGTGCGTGTGAGTGTGTGTGTGCCTGTTTGTGTGACCAGTGGCTTTAGTGTGGGAGAGGGAAGGAAAATAACCCTATGATGATAGATCAAATGAGGGCAAGATAGTGGTTTTTTTTCCTTTTTCTTGTTTTTTTTATTGGGTGAGTGGGATTACATGCTATGAAATGAGAATAGGAAGGAAAACACTGGGGGCTCATGTGCGAAACCTTCTGTGAACAGGAAGGGAAACCGTGTGGCTGTTTTGCTGTCATTAACCAGTGCTTTAACGTGGCTGTCAATGAGAACCAACTTGGGTGCTTCACTCTGAGCTGCGGCCCCTCCAGTTGGCAGAGTCTGTTTTCCTTTCGAAAAAACAAAATGATATCTCGCCAAAAGTAATATGCGGGAAGCTCAGACAGAGTTGGCGGATTCTAATGCTAATGGCCCAGCAACCGTCAGGGCTGCCATTGGCACCCCAAACTCTGGTCCTCCTCTTCCTTGGTGGGTGTGGGAAGAAAAATAAGTGGGGTAGGAGTGTGAGCCAGGGAGGAGAAATTGCTTAAGGCACCTAAAACCTGAGAGGTCTGGAGCTCCTTGAGTAGGAGGGCTGAGAGAAGCAGCAGCTGTCTCAGCCTTTGCCTCCCTGGATACTGCCACTGGTCGGCCACATACCCTCCTCTTGGTTCTGGGAGGATTACGAGAGGAAGGCCTGGGTGTGGTGAAGATGGTCTTGTCCAGGGCGTTTTGGTATTAACATGCCTCCCTGTCTTGACTCCTAAGTTTCATCATTCCTGATTATGTCTGGCCTTGACATCTCTAAAAACAATGACACAGCAGGACCTGCAGAAAGTTGTCAGGAAGGGCCCTGGTGTCCCTTGCAATGTCCCCTTCCACCTTTGGTTGAAGATTGAAACTGTGATTAGGCTCATGGTTTGGATGTAAGGAGTTCTCTTGGTCTGTTACACACATCCTACTTAGCTATTCTCAAACATGTACAGACGTGGTGTATCTGAGCCTTTCTATTACAGCACCTAACTGAGTGTGGGAAGCTGAGTCTGGCTGTGGACAGCAGACACAGTTAAGTCCAGGGTTTGGCAACAGGAAAGCTTGGAGGGTAGGAAGAAGGAAACAGTAACCCCATAAGGGGTTATCTTCACATGCCATGTGAAAATGCACGAGACTACTTTTTTCTAAGCTCTTATTGATATGAGGGAGTCTGATAACTCCAATGGTACTCTAGGACTCTATGGTGTGTCTGGAATAAGTCATCGACATTGTATACTGGTTTAGAGATCATGAGATTGGCTTGTCCTTGGGCACACACCCTGCCTGCGGTCAAGTTGAGACTTCTCTAAGCCTGGGAATAGGCATCCTACATCCTATTCCCTGGTCTTAATGAACTTGGTGCCTAAGCAGTTTCTCAACATGTGCTTAACAGTTTAGGTCCCAGCAAAGAAGATGGTCGGCTCAGTAATGACACTCCTATCGATGCCTAGAGAGGAAAGGTCCTTGTTTTCTAGTGAATTATTTTGGGGGAGGTGTGCCACCTGTGGCTGCTGTTAGGTGGAACCTGCCCAGCCTACATCTTCATGATTCAGAAGCCTTGGATATCCAACCCCAAACCCTGGGTTCTGAGTCCAGCCATCTGGAAGGGGGTTCAGGGCCGGGCCCCCGCTGCCCCTTGTCTGCCTTTGGTGTCACTGAGGTCTACTGTGAGGGCTTAAAACTAATCCCCCATAGTTTATGAGTCCAAATCCATTTGCAATGAGGAAGACCCCAGATGACCAGTGGTTCAAACAAATGTCCTCTTCTGCGGCGTCCCTACGGTGAGACTCGAGTTCCACACGCATGATGTAAGCAAGAGCGGGGCAGCCCTTTCTCCCACATGTGGCTCAGAAATCATTCACAAAGCAAACGGAAAAGACAGTCCTGGGCAGGCGACTTTTCCTTTTGCTCTGGGCCAGGCCTGAGCTCCCAGGCCACTCCTAGAGGGCTCGTCTGGTCTGGAAGTGTGATTGAAAACAGGTGTCCACCCAGTGCCTATAAAATATATACTGGCAATGGGGGAGATCCTTGGAGATTCTTTCAACCAGTAGAAATATGGAGACAATTCCCAAATCTGACTCTGCCTAGATCCTTCCAGACTTCCAGCCCCATCTCTCTTTGGAAAAAAAAAAAAAACCTGCAAAAACTTTCAGGGAAACTGGGAGCATATGGTTCCACCACTTTATTCCATAGAAAGAATGTGTAAAAGATTAGAGAGATGCTGTCAAAATGTCAGACTTGGCCTTGCATGGCAGGAGAAGTGGCTCTTGTATCCTGCCCTGCCTCCTCCTCCTCAGGGCAACCCAGGTGACCTTGGGGTGTACGAGCAAAGCGGTGACTGCGATCTGAATGCCAGATTTACCCAATTTCTATTTAGCAAACAAATCGAATGTACTGCTGCTCATGTTTGGGATAAATACTTGATTAGATTCTCTTAAAATATGGTGAATACTGCCCATAAAGGAAAGGAATTTCAGCTGGGCACCGGCCGGCCGGGGCGAGAGGATTGGGTTTCCTCTTTATTTGTTGTCAGCAAGTGCTCCTGAGCTCTCCTCCCTTGCAAGTTCATTAAGCACGTGCTTGAACGTGGGGCTACTGACAACGCAGCTGTATTTCATTTGTAGATAATTGATGCAATAAATGTAATAACCAAATGAGATATGTGGACTCAGGAGCTAATTTGGGCGTAGATGTTACAGCACTTGTGCAGCTGGAAATGTTGTCGTCACACAATCTGTTTCAGACAAATGTGTACCCCATTCCTGTCCTAAGACCAAAAAAGAAAAAAAAAAAGAAATCATCCTCTACATCTGAGAGTACATGTTCAATCAGTCATGGTCAGTCTAAACACTGCTTGAAAGAATATTAATAGCATCAATTTACAGCCCCTCAAACACTGGGGGTGCCACATAGAGGTGCTCAGACCTGGTTTCCATAGGCACTTTTGGTTTGGAAATCTGAAGAACCTTAGTTGGAAGGGTGTGGATTCATTGTTTTTCTTCTGCCTCCTTTTACTGCAGGCAGAATTTCTTTTCCATGGTCCATAGATTTCCAGAGGCTCCTTACCTTTTATCTTCTCTGATATTTTAGCCCAGGCAATCTGAATAGTTATATGTGGGAGGCAAGGTTCTGTGATTTTAAAACAGGGCTCTTGGAACAGACAGCCTTCACAGGAAGGAGTTTGTAATACATGAGAGACCCATACTTCGAAGAAGCTCTTACAGTTATCTGCCAATAGCCTAGACTAGAGATTGAGAAACTATGGCCCATGAACTACATCCAACCTATTGCCTATAAATGTAAAAAACTAAAAATGGTTTTTTACATTTTTAAAATGGTTGCAAAAAATCAAAAGAAGAATAATATTTTGTGATACAGAAAAATTATGTGACATTCAAATTTCAGTGTCTATAAATAAAGTTTTATTAGAACACAACTACATTCATTTCTTTACTATTTTCTATGGCTACTGTGGTGGGTAGTTGCAACATTTACCATCTAGCCCTTTACAGAAAAAGTTTGCCAACCTCTGGCCTAGACTGAAATACCACTAATTTCTACAAGTGAGGAAAAACTAGACTTGATTGCAGTGTATTTCCAAATAATATTTTCTTCAATTAAGTGCACAGAGAGTAGGTTAACCACTCTGTCTGCAGAGGCCCTTCTTAAAGAACCAGATGGGAAACATTATCATTAGCATATCATTAGTTATGAATACTAGTGGCCTAATTTTTTTCTCCTTGTACTGACATTTCAATTGGTTGCACTGTTTGTATGCAAACACTGTTTCTAATCTGTTTGAAAAGTTTGTTGTCTTAACTGGATAATCTTTTATTTTACAATTCAATTTTGTACTCAAACTGTTCAACATATTGTTTTCTCAGTAGATATTCTTAAATGTCAGATTTGTTGAGGTATAATTTTGATACATTATATATAATAGGTTTATATTTCTAAGAATTTTGACCAAAATGTCCAGTCATGTAGCTACTATCACAATCGAGATCTAGAACAGCTCCATCACCCCAAAAAGTTCCCTTGCGCCCCTTTGGAATCAGTCATCTCTCCCCCTTCCCTGGCCCCTGACTATGATGGATGGGGTTTTTGTTCCCATAGTTTTACCTTTTCCAGAATGTCACATACATGAGAGCATACAAGATGTAATGGATATTTTAAAGGTACATTTCAGTTCCCTCAACTGCAATTTAGGAACCAATGAATTCTTAATCAGTGAGTTTCAACTATACTTGCAACAAGCATATAATTAAGATTAAATCTATTTTCCTTGCTTATCTAGAAGAGGAATTAAAAGTTTGACATACAGATATTGAACTTGTTCATACAAATACTAAATTTGTGGGACTGGATTTTGAAGTTGACATGAAAAAGGCTTTGTCTAAAAAAAGAATGTAAATGTTGTTATCAATTATGCTGAAGCTTCCTGGATGAATTTATTTTTGTTATATAATCTTAGGCTTTCAATTTAATAGCCCAAAAATGATTTCTAAAATAGATTTTTCTGTGAGTGAAAAGGGAGAAGAAACTGTTTATATAGTCATAATCTGTCAATCTAAACCTTTCTCCTCACTTCTTAAATTTTATATATCTTAAAAAGCAAACATTATGCCAAAACATAAAATATCCATTGCATTACTTACTTGTTTCATCAAATATAGGATTGTTCTCTAGGAATGGGGATTGGAGAATGTCTTTTCCAGTATGTACATAAACAAAAGGTGACAGAATACATGTGTACTTGCACTAAAAAAAGAAAAAGAAAGTGTGCATTTCCAATGTTTCTATATTGCACTGATTTTCTAGTAAGTTGGATTTCTTCTTTGGAAATAGTTGATAATATGCTAATTTTCTTTCTAGACAATCCTACAACAGAGACATTTCTGTATGTTGACAATGCTGTTTAGTGAGTACAAATAAAATTTAAAAAGCAATGAAAATTCAAGATCATCAACCCTAACCCAGCCCCTCCTTTTCCCCTTCCTTTCCTCTTTCTTCCATATTTAGTGTCTAGTATGGATAACACACTGTTGCCCCTTGGTGACCCTTCTCTTATTGTCTAGGATGGGGAAATTACAAAGGACCCCTTCAATGGAAGCCAAACATGAACTTAAGTAACACAGTGGGTATCTAAGTACACCAAAGTCTTGCTAGACCTTAAGGTAGGGTTTCTACTTTGACCTTCTTATGCTGTTGCATATTTTTCCCAGCTCCCAGAAGAGTGCAAAAAATAGATTCAATATGTCTTAAGCATCTTTATTAGTTGTAGGTTTTAATCCAAGAGCACTAGGATTTTGCTGCCTGTGTCTACACAAGTGGGCATTAGATTAAAACTCAAGGTAGCAAGTTCAAAAAATGGCCTGAAGTTTTCATTTTATCTCAAACTGAACTCATGTTACTCCTGTTGAAAATTGTACTGACAGGCCTATACATATAATTTATGATATTTCCTATCAAGATGTGTAGCTGAATTAGAAACATTTGTGAACAAGTCCTTCTACAGCCAGTTAAAAGGCATTTTTCTGCTGGGGAAGGGAGGAGGTTGTAGAGTGCAGAGGCACAAAGAAGAACTTAGAATACCTTTCATTTCAATGACTGTTGATCAAGTAATGGCCTGTAAACTCCTTACTACTGTGACCCTTGTGGCAACCACAGAAGAGGTGTTTATGGGTAGACATTAAGTTCTTTCTTAAGTTGTTCGCAAAGGGTAGTGTTTACAGAGGAAACTTCCCCAAACATGTTATTTTCCTTTGAAACATTACATAAAGCAGATAACAAGATTTGGTCAGATAGCACCAAAAGGAGAGTGGAGGTGAACAAGTGAAGCTTTGCCTATGTTTTTGGGAGAATTTGACTTTTCCAACAATCATTCTATTTTTGCATTTTAGATCATGGAAAAAGGAAACCTTCACCTAGGATCCATTAGAGCAGGCGTCCTCAAACTATGGCCCGTGGGCCACATGCGGGTGTTTTTGCCCCGTTTTTTTTTTTTTTTTTTTTTTTTTTGAGACAGAGTCTCGCTTTGTTGCCCAGGCTAGAGCAAGTGCCATGGCATCAGCCTAGCTCATAGCAACCTCAATCACCTGGGCTCAAGCAATCCTCCTGCCTCAGCCTCACGAGTAGCTGGGACTACAGGCATGCACCACCATGCCTGGCTAATTTTTTCTATATATATTAGTTGGCCAATTAATTTCTTTCTATTTATAGTAGAGACGGGTCTTACTCTTGGTCAGGCTGGTTCCGAACTCCTGATCTCTAGCAATTCGCCTGCCTCGGCCTCCCAGAGTGCTAGGATTATTTATAGGTGTGAGCCACCGCGCCTGGCCCATTTGTTTTTTTACTTCAAAATAAGATATGTGCAGTGTGCATAGGAATTTGTTCATAGTTTTTTTTAAACTATAGTCTGGCCTTCTGACTGTCTGAGGGACAGTGAACTGGCCCCCTGTTTAAAAAGTTTGAGGACCCCTGAATTAGAGGCATTAAAAAAAATTAAAGGGAAACCCAGCAATGTAGGAAGAGGCTATTGTATTGACTTGTTAAATTGCTCAAAGAGAAAAGAGATGTTGACCACACTGGTTCTTATGCAGGATTGAGAAAACTTCCTAATGAAGAGAAATACAGTATTAGCACTGTGTGAGAGAAAATGTATTTGAAACTACATTTCCAGGGGATTAAAATGATACACTACTGCTTTCAATTAGATTTTTGCCAAAGAAAACACCAAGAGATTTTTTAAAAAGTTTATGTAAATTGTTTGTTAGATAAAAGAAAGATTACACTTATTTTTAAAAGAATACATTTTTTTTTGGAAGGCGTGATCATGGCCTAATGAACAAACTTCTGGAAGCGATGTGGTACAAATGGGAAGCACTGCTCTGATCACCTAAACGTGGCTCCCGAGGGGCAATGTGTGGCTGACCTCACATGGTCTGAACGATGATGCCACCTGATCAGGTGTTTCATGAGGTCCCCTGTATGGCTGCACTCTGCTGGATACAATGAGAGGGAGAAGATTCTTTCCCTTTGGTGAGGCACAAAGGCATGAACACGGTGAAAAGATAGCTGTCTAATGCAGGTATTATCATGGAAGACAGGAAGCTCTTCCAAGATTTCAGTTGTGAGGGGGGGAGAACCAACACTGCAACGGTGGAGGACAATGAACAGAATGCATAATAACTAAGAGAGGTTTTGGGAAGGAAGCATCGGCAGGACTAGTGCCGGGTCTGGGAGAAAACCCAAGTGACTCCATGTTTCAAGCTAGAGTGAATAAGAGCAACAGGGGGTCCAGGGACTTAGCTAGAGTAAATGCCTTTTGCCTTCACCTTTTGCCCCTTACTTTTTGTCTGGAAGGCAGATGTGACGCCCAGCAGTGGGATTAGTCATCTTACAATCAAGAGGACAAAAGCCACGTGCTAAGCAGGGTGGAGCAGTGGGAGGGAAGGAGTCTGGGCCCTGGACCATGCCCTGAAGCACTGTGTCAGCCCTGGGCTTCCTGTTGGGTAAACCAAGCAAAGCCCTCTAGGGTTAAGCCACTGCACGCTGTCATCGGGTTTCTGCTCCACATGGCCAAATCCTAATGGATAGGGCTTAAGGAGAAGGTTCAGGAGAGCAGAGGGGACAGGTGAGGACTCCACATGGGAAGCACAGGGTAACTCAGGCATAGAAATGGGAATGTATATGGCATATCCAGGGAACAAGGAGTAGAAGAGTCAGGAGTGTCGATTATTCTAGCTGGAAAGTGTGAAAAGAGGGGAAAGACCGGAAAGTATCAAACTAATTAAACTGTTAAAATGCTGCCCTTTAAAAATTTAAAAATTCTGAGAAGACTACCAAATGTGTTCCAGTCAGGAAGGATAAATAAGAAAATATAAATCACCACCATTCCTCTATGGAGACAGAACCATTGTTAATAATCGTTAATACTGGTATCTTCTTCTTTACTTCTGTACATAAAAATTGGAATCAAATGCATTTAAAGACAACATACATAGATTTTCATATCTTTCATGTCTGATCTTCCCAGGCTCATTGGTGTTATGGCCCTGAGTCTAACACAGAAGTGAAGGCATTCTGCTCTCTTCATGTATCTCCTGTTTATTACTGCCTTATAAGCCTTTTTAAGAATATTTATACAAGTGTTGTATAAGGAAAATATATATTTAGTAAATGAACAAGGTTTTATTGGTTTAAAATAAGTAGCATAATGTTCATTACAGGAAAGACTCAGAAGTCACTTAATTTTATTATTTTTGGTGAACTTAAGTTATAAACAACTCTCTCTGTATCATTTGCAGTTAAAGCCTTACCTCTTGTTGTGGAATAGGAGGACACCCAAGGCCCCACAACACTGCATCTCTGGGCATCGCGACTGTGGGGGTGGTGTACTGAGGGCCTAGATGCTCAGCTTCTTGAATCAGCCAGGAATCTTTGGTTGCAAGCAGCAGGAACTGACCCTGGCTAACACAAACTTGGAAGTTTACTGACTTGAAATGGGTCGCTCAGAGAACTGAAGGAAAAGCAGAAGAACTGGGCCTCAGGGAAGATAGAAGGACAGCTCAGAAGATCTAGGTGGCAGGTACCTAAAGGGTGTTTTCTTCTGGGCACTGGCACCAGAATGAATCTGCACTAACTATTTTCTGTTCCTAGGCTCCTCCTCGAAGAGAACATCATGTTTATTTTCTCATTCATTCATTCATACATATTTATTGAGTCCAAGGCTTATTGAGTCTTAGGTTCTAGGGTTATAATAGTGAACAAAGCAGACAAAAGTCATTGCCATCATGGAGTTTACATTGTAGTCAGGAGAGACTGGCAATAAACTAACAAGAATGAATAAAATAGATAGTACGTTACATGGTGATGTATGTTAGGGAGAATAGATGAAGGAGGGTAAGATTGGCCAGAAAAGGCCTGACTTAGAAGGTGTTTGAGTCAAGACAGAGAAGAGATCTGTGTGGATGTTGAGAATGAGCTTTCTCAGTGGAGGGAATGGTATTGACTTACCTTTTAAAATGATCACTCTGGCTGTTCTGCCAGGAATACACTGGAGGCAGCCTAAAGCAGAGTCGAGGTCACTAGAGAGAAAGCTTCTGCAGTCATCCAGGCGGGATACGATTTGGGCTTGGGCAAAAGTGATCTCGGTGGAGGTGGTGAGAGCTGGTTTGTTCTGGAGCTCTTGTGAAGGAAGAACTGTTAGGATTTGATGGCAGTTAGGATATAAGACACATGAAAAAGAGATGACAATGATGACTCTTAGGTTTTTTGGCTTGTGCAACTCTTAAGATGGAAAATGTTGTAGGAAAGAACAAGTTTGGAGGGATCAGGAGCTTGGTTTGGATGTGTCAAGGGTGAGAACAGATGGAGGTAACAGGAGGAGGCAGATGGACACACAAGTAGGCAACTGGAGTTCAAGGGAGAGGTCTTGGGAGACATTGGTAGATGAATGAGATTGCAGCCAGTAGGCTGGTTGAGATGAACTTGAGAATGAATGTAGATGGAAAAGAGGAAAGGCCCGAGGCAGGGATGCAAGGACAGGAACTAGAAAAGGGGACCGAGAACAAGTGACCTAACTGATTAGACCAACTTGTATCTCATGGCTATGCTCTGGTTGGGAGTGGGAACACCGTGCTTGACAAGACTGCAGGTGGTGGTGGAGCTGGTTCCTCAAAATCATTATCAGGAGGGATGGACCTTGTGTAACCAGAAACAATATGTGGGTACCATACTCCTGATTGCAAATCTTTAAGGCAAGGATTGTGTCTTATTTGTCTGTTTGTGTGCCTTATCAAGCATAGAACATGACAGGTTTGGTGTTCAATATACGCTTTTAAAATAAACCAATTCATGAATCATTTGGGACAACTGTCACCTTTTATTTTCTTCCTGTTACTAGTTATTATATTTATCGGAACATGTTTCCAAGATAGAAGTCTAGACAAAACTGTCTTAAGAAAAGAAATGTACTGGTTCTCATGATTAAAATGTGGGAATGACTTCAGGTTTCACTGGATCCAGGCATCAGTCAGTGTATTCATGTTTGTCTCTCACTTTTTTTTTTATTTCAGCATATTATGGGGGTACAGATTTTAAGGTTTCAATAAATGCCCATTCCCCCTCTCACCCCACAAGTCTGAGTCTCCATCATGACCATCCCCCAGATGATACACATCTCACTCATTATGTATGTATATACCCGCCCCCCTCCTCCCTCCCACCTGCCCAATACCCTATTACTGTAGTACCTATGTGTCCACTTAGGTGCTGCTCAGTTAATACCAATTTGCTGGTGAGTATATGTGGTGCTTGTTTTTCCATTTTTGGGAAACTTCGCTTAATAGTATGGGTTCCAGCTCTAACCAGGAAAATATAAGATGTGCTATATCACCATTGTTTCTTAGAGCTGAATAGTAGTACTCCATGGTATATATATACCACATTTTATTAATCCATTCTTGGATTGATGGGCACTTGGGCTGTTTCCACAGCCTTGCAATTATGAATTGTGCTGCTATAAACATTCGAGTGCAGGTGTCTTTTTTGTAGAGTGTCATTGGATCATTTGGGTAGATGCCCAGCAATGGGATTGCTGGATCAAATGGTAGATTCACTTGTATCGCTTCAAGGTATCTCCATATTGCTTTCCACAGAGGTTGAACTAGTTTGCAGTCCCACCAGCGGTGTAGGAGTGTTCCTCTCTCTCCACATCCACGCCAGCATTTATTGTTTGGAGTCTCTCACTTTTGACATTGCTTCCTTTGTTAAGAGCACCATGCTCACACAGGATCTTCTCCTCTCAGGGCAGTAAGGTGTCTACCAGCAGATCCAGACTTAGCATTAGCAAACCTAGTGGCAAGGCAACATCTCTTTTTCAATAGTTTCCGAAGAAGGTCTCAGACTCGGGCCACGAGCCTAGCCCTGAATCAATCACTGTGGCCAGGGTGATGGAGTCTTCTCTTGTTGAGGCCTGGCCCAATGTTCACCTTGAGCACCGGGACTGAGGGGCGGGCTCTGTACAAATTGAAACTAAGATGTGATCTCCGAGGAAAGACTGAAATGATAATGACACAAGTCAAAGGAGTGGATACTGGACAGGCAGAGGCAACAGACGGCCACTACGAGTGTAGAAGTATATCACAGGAGCACGTGGGAGAAGCAGCCAAATGCTTTGACCCTTCTGTGGTGTCTGTTTACACAGAAATTGCCGCATCTGGTTGCGTTTGGTCTAACCATGGCTTGGAATGAGTTGGCAAATCACAAGCAGTTGTGCTTGAACTTCGTAAACTACAGGACCACTGGGACAGTGCTGACAATCTGTTTCCCTTCTCCCTCTGCACCGCAGGCCTGGGAGAGCAGCTCCAGGCCTCGCTTTGCCCCTCTGAAGGCTCACAAGCCTGAGGCAGCCTGGACTCGTGCCCAGAGGACACCCCGTTAAACACAGAGATGAAGTTATCACTGGCTTGGCAAATTCTCCTCTGGCTGTTTTATGATAATGCCATCAGCCAAGGAGATGAAGCAAGGCGTGGTGCTTCAGAACAATGAAGCCCCTTGGTGGAACACCACAGACCTTGGAATAAAGAGCTTTGAGACCCCCTAGGGGGAAGTCGCTGTAATTTTGAAAGTGCTTCACTCAGGAAAGGAGCCTGTGATTTGTGAAGCAAGACTAATCTGCTCTTGGGAAGCTGCAGCATGAAATGAGACAAGGTGTGATAACCTGTCAAGTTCCAAAGAGAGATGATTTAGGAGGAGATAGCGGCTTGAAAACGTGAGGATGGGTGTTACTAACTTAATCCATATGATGCCTTCAAAACAAAAAGTATATTAGGGGCGAAAGGCATGGAACAGACATTATTCATTGTCTCCAGGTGAGATTTCTCCTGCAAGTTTACAAGCAAGTGTTGGCATGCTGTGTGCAGACATTTGTACAATAGATTAGAGCACCCAGATCGCCACAGATGAAAAGTAGGGGAGACACCTTTGACTCTTTCCTTTCCCTGGTCTAATTTATCTATCTCATTTATTCCAGACAAGGGCTCCTTTACTTCGTGAAAATTAGAGACATCTGTAGTTATATAACGAGTCAAGGACAATCAAAGCTCACGCTGCCAGGTGTGAACAGATTGCTTGTAGGGTCAGGAAGGTGACTCTTTTCCTCCTCTTCTCATGGGCACCATCCGCAGTCGGGAGGTGTTTTCCAGGAGTGGGTGGGGAAGGACGGAAGAAGAATCCGTGCTCTGGTGGGAGAAGCATATGCCGGCTGGACCTGCATGACTCACACAACTGGCAATGTGCTTCTACTCCCGTAAGACAGTTCCACAGACCCTCCCGCTAATCTTGGGGCTCAGGGTGATATTGCAAAGGTGGGGGCACAGACTTCTGAGTGGCTCCACATTTGGGTAATGTTCCAATGGCAGCGACTCACTTTCACTAGATATTCATGTACATCCCCGAGACTAGGAAAAGACCTTCCAAATGTAGGGGACAGATTCTCAGAATGGCCTATTGCCCCTGGGAAGATGGGTCTGCAAGAAACTTCTAACTAGAGAGAAACAAAGATGAAGTTCTTTGGTGACTCCCATATAATATTTGTTCTGATTTTGAAATTTTGTTTATTTTAATTAAAAATAGTGACATACAAGTCAGTTACTGGAGAACTTTTAAGTACTTTAAAACAACTTGAGTACGTGAACCTGCTCCTTTTAAAAAATATACTTTACTTTTTAGAGCAATTTTTGGCTCATGTCCAAATGGAATGGAAAATATTTCTCTTATATTCCCTGCCCCCACCCACAAACAGCCTTCCCTATTATCAACATCCCCCACCAGAGTGGTACATTTGTTATAATCGATGAACCTACCTTGGTACATCATGATCCCCCAAAGTCCCTGCTTTACATTAGGGTTCATCCTTGCTGTTGTGCTTTCCAGCGGTTTTGACAGATGTATGATGACATGAATCTAACAATGAAGTAGCGTATAGAATAGTTTCACTGCCCTAAAAATCCTCTGTGCTCTGCCTGTTCACCTCTCCCTTCTGCTCTAACTCCTGACAACCACTGATATTTTTATAGTCTCCAAAGTTTTGCCTTTTGCAGAATGTCATATTAAAATTATGCAGTATGTAGCCTTTTCAGATTGGCTTCTTTATTTAGTAATATGTAGTTAAGTTTTCTCCATGTCTTTTTATGGCTTGATAGTTCCTGTTTTTTAGTGCTGAATGTTATTCCATTGTCTGGATGTTCCATTCGCATATGATTTTGAAATGGAGGGTTTTCTCCTTGGGATTAAGAGATGTCAAAAATAGTGAGGCAGCTCTGGAGGACTGTGTAAGCTATGAGCACATAGGAGCTTTATTTTGCTTGCTGACACTGAAATGTCACTTGCTGCAATGGTTTAGGAAGCATGGGAAACCTTTCCTGTCTTTTCCCTCTGATTTTTGACTAGACTTATTTGCTATCACCCACAGAAGCAGTTATTAGAAGGTAGGAAGAGGGAAAGAGCATGGCATTTGGGATCCAGGAGGATCTGCGTTTTGGTCTCAGTTCTGTCACTTAGGATCCCAAGAAAACCTGCTTCTGAGATGTGTTTCTTTTTTTTTTTTTTTTTTTGAGACAGAGTCTCGCTTTGTTGCCCAGGCTAGAGTGAGTGCCGTGGCATCAGCCTAGCTCACAGCAACCTCAAACTCCTGGGCTCGAGCGATCCTTCTGCCTCAGCCTCCCGGGTAGCTGGGACTACAGGCATGCGCCACCATGCCCGGCTAATTTTTTATATATATATTAGTTGGCCAATTAATTTCTTTCTATTTATAGTAGAGACGGGGTCTCGCTCTTGCTCAGGTTGGTTTTGAACTCCTGACCTTGAGCAATCCGCCCACCTCGGCCTCCCAAGAGCTAGGATTACAGGCGTGAGCCACAGCGCCCGGCCTGAGATGTGTTTCTTTACCTGTCAAAGGGACACAGGGCTCTCAGCTCAAAGGAAACTTGTGAGATTAAACAGTGCATACGATACTGTTTCATAAATGATACAGCACCTTTTGAAATGTTCATTCAACAGTTGTTTCAAATGAAGCGACTGAGTCCCTGGTATTCTTGTTCTTGGCTTCCTCCCAGGCTGTTCCCTAGCTATCCTGGTGATGGGGAGCTGCAGGGCCACTTATTGTATTTTCAAACACTGAATGGCAGTTTTGCCGAACATGGTCAATTTCAGGGGCCATATCTATTCTGAACTTTTAACTTATAAATGGATCTTCCCTCACCATCATCAACCTTCATCAATCCTCAAGGACACACACCAAACACTGGAGATCTCATAGACTGACTTAAATAGGGACCCCTTCTAAACTCAACCTAAACCACACCAAACTCAATCCGAATGCCCATAACACAAAATTCCTGGTTAATTAGCCCACAGTCCATTTCTTGACCATGCCACCAGTTAAGTTGTTTTCCTTAGAATCCCTCTGAACGCAAAGCCAGTTTGAGATGAATTTGAGGTAGCTGTTGCTTATAGAGGCACTCAGGAATGCAAATCTTCCACTTTTCTCCAGTTAGGGCATGGGCAGCAGAGGCTCAATCATGTCATTGATGCTTACAGGTCTGATGTGCCCATTACTCACCTCTGACAGAGGTCCTTGTTGCCTGGGGAACATGTTGATCTTTGTCTAAGCTGTTCCACTGAAAATGCAATGTAGAAATTCAATCGAAAGATCAAGAGAGACCTCTCAGATCACTGTCACAGAGTTTGGTTGTTAATTCTGAACCTCTCTGACTCTTCCATGAGTGTAGATCCGGATCTTCCAGTGTGAGGTAAGCTCCATGAGGTCAGGGATTGTGTGTCTTACACTACCGTTGTGCCCCTTACAACTTGTAGAGCACTGGTTAGAATAATTTGAACTGGAGAGGTATGAAAATGGCTCATGGGCTTCAGGAAAGGGGTGGTCCCTAGATATTCAGCAGTGAACAAGAGGTGATCATTTAAGCAGAACACGTGTAGACTTCAAGACCATTGAGCTAGGCTCAAGAAAGGGATGCTAATGCTAGCTTTGAAGTTTTGCAGTGGATTTGGGGGAAGAAAAGAAGCCTAGCAAAGAAAGAATGTTGAAGTTACATAGTTTCAAGGCTTGTGAGAAATGAATTTCTTTGACCTGATTAGCATTTGCTTCAAATCCTTTTTTGGAAGTAGAAGTGGATATAAATGATGAAAGAGTAAATATTTTGAGGAAGAAAATTAGATTTTCACAAGAAGACATTTCCAAAATGTATTTATGAAAGACTAGATCTTTGGGTTATATATGTGTGTTTTGAGGAATGGAGAGAAATACAGAATTCTGTTACCATCAGAAACTAAAAAAAAAAAAAAAAAAAAAAAGAAAAAAAGATTGTGTCAGGAAAACTGAAATAACTAGTTTGCAACTAGAAGAAAGTATTGAAGAATTTTGCTTTATTTTGTTGTTTTTGCTATGGCTACAGATCATAATGATTAATATCATGGACTGAGAATGGGTTCAAGTACCAGCTCAGCCATTGCTAGTTATTTCACTCCTCTAGACCTTAATTTTATTATCTTTAAAATAGAGATAAGAAGTATAATTGCCTAATTGGGTTGTTTTGAGGAAAAAATGAAATAATGTATATTACATGCATAGAGCAGTACCTAGCACTTGTGGTCAAATATGCCAGATTAAACCAAGTTAACACATTGTTGGTGTCATTATTATGCTAATATACATTGTAAATTTCTAAGAGGAGTTCTATAGTGTGTATCATTTCTCAAAATAATTTAATCATGGACCCTTCTTTGTGCAGAACCTTGTTATCAACTCTTTCAAGGACTGTGGTTTAGAAAATGCTGCTCTAAGGTAAGATTGGCCACTTGGAGAATCCTAAAAAGATATATTTTAGAATATTCTTTTAACTATAAAAGAATTTTTTTGTGTGCTTACTAAGTGCTAGGCAGGATTTATTTGACTGCATGGAAGTGAGGAAGAAGAGTTAGTTAAATATGGTTTTGTAGTTTTACAGCTGGTCGAGGTGGATAATGGTTCCATGTCAGAGATGAAGAAGGAAATGGTTTGGATGAAAGAGGATGATTTTGCTTTGGGCCATATTGGGTGGTGGTGTGGGTATGGGGGTAGCATTCAAATGACGTGGTCCAGCAAACCCTGTGGATAGGACCTGGGTAAAATGCCAGTGGGTAAGAAGAGTATTAGCATGAGAATGTCTTGGGAATGTGCTCATCTTCCCATCTAACATGTGCCCTGGTATTTGGCTTTAAGTGAGCAGGCAGGTGTGTGCTTGGTGTGGAGGTTAAGAGTCAGTGCTTGAGCGTCAGCTAGATCTGGGTTCAAATTCTAGCTCTGCCACTTACTAGCTGTGTAACCTGGGCAACATATACACAATATTCCATGTTACCCTGTAACCTCACTGAGCCTCAGGATAGTCATCTGTAAAATGAGGAACAATAATACCAGCCTCCAAAGACATTAGGATTACTTAAAGGAAGTGTACAATATCAGGTAGCACTCCACACATCACAGATGCTGCTGTTCTCACTGTTCTTGCTGTCATTGCTTCCTGGCTGCCTATTGTGACTGCTGTCTGCCCATCAGTGTGTTTGGAATTCTTAGGGGACAGCGCTTAGGGACTGAGTTTTTATTTTTCTGAGTGTGAGGGTCTTGCTGATAAATATGTCATCACCCTGAAACTGCTGAGCACAGATAAAAGCATTCACCCCTGTCTGGGAGCTTGATTGGAGAAAGATACCCTCTCGCCAGGGATGCAGAGTGTTTTCTTTAAGCAGCTCCCAGAGCCCCCTAGACCCCAGCTGCCTCCCTGACCGCCATGAAAGGTCTAGCTTTGTACAGCTGCCACAAGGCAGGTATAGTCCTTTCCAAGTCCTTATCAGCTGTCCCCTCCCCCAGAAACTGCCTCTGAGCTCTGACAAGGATGAACTCAGAGTGACCGTGGGCAGCGGCCAAAGCGCACAGCACTAGGACATTCCCCACATGCTCCAGTTCCTGCACAAACATGGACTTTCAATGGCTCTCCCATGCCAGGGCCTCAGGATGCATTTCAGGAGCCTGCAGGTCACTTGGCCTTGGCCACAAGACCACAATAGAAATAACAGCTCAGCTATTTTACATGCTGCCATGTCAGCAAGTGCTGCCTGCGAGCAAGCCAGGGGTGGGGAAGCCTGTGTGTGGTAACACGAGGGCAGCCAAGCTTGTCCCAAGGCAGCAAACTGTGGGAAACCTGAATGGGGACTCTTGGCAGCTTTTGGAGGAGCCAGACTCCTTAGCCCAGGGCTTGGGAAGCTGTTTGCACTTAGAGGGATTATTTTTTTTTTCCAGGTGAAGTAGGAGGTGTCAAATCTGATAGTGGAACACTCCAGGGCTGGGAGAAAGGCTCCCCTCATATATTGACTTTCATGCCAACTTCTTGGGGAATGACATTACTTGGTCCGTGCCCAGCCAGGCCCTGGTCCACGTGCACAGCTCTTCAAATGAAAGGCAAAGCAACGCATCTTACTCCTCTGGACGGATGGACCCAGGCCAGAAAGGCACTGGGCTGTATGTCGGTGCCCACCAACTCCCCACTGTTACAGTCAGTTCGACATTCCCATTTGGTACCCAGTAAATGCAGAAGTCCCTTCCTGGGTTTAGGTGTGATTGCGGGTACCGTTTTGCAAGACAGATTTGCATAGGTAAGCGTTTTGTAAAACATTTTTCAGAAAACATTTACCAAGGGGAAATGTGCAAGCCCAGAGGTGGAAGGAAGCTAGGGGAGGGTGTGGGAGAGAAGGTGAGAATTGGGGCCAGAACATATGCTTTTCAGCTGCCCTGGCCGGCCGTGGAGCAGCCCCACTCCTGTGGGAGGGGAGGCTCTGCAGGTTGCAGTGCGGATCAGAGAGATTTATGCCCTGCACACCAAATACATATCCATGACTCTCCACGGCACAATTTTGAAAAGGTGATTATGGGTCTGACACGAAGGAATATTTTATATGAAATTGCTGAAAGATCTCTGGGCACTAAGCAATAATCACCTCAATGCTTTAGAAAGTGTTCCAATTTGTTTCCCATCGGCTCCTTGGCAGTTGGGATTTGCATGCCATTTAGCATCCAATCCTGGGCATCCCACATACCTCCACGCTGAGCACGGGGGCTCCCCTTGAAGAAAAATGCCCTGCAGTTTGGGGATAAGTCTCGGTAGCTTTAGAAACATGCAGAGACTTGGAATCTGTAATTTCACTTCTTGTAATATTTCAAAGTAAAAAAATCAGAAAAAGGATGTTCATTGAAAAGAAGCATGATTCAAAGGTGTTCATCATAGTGTAATACTTTTTGTATGTGTCCTTATAGAATGTGATGCCATGCAAATGTGTGTATATACATTTTAACAACGAAAAGTTGGAAATAACTTAAATGGGCCAAAATAGGGGCTTTAATATTTTAAAAAGTACTATAGAATATTATATATATTACTGAAGTCAGAAAAGTAAGCTGTAGAATGGCATATGTATATGTGTGTGTATGTATGTGTGTGTGTGTATATATGCTATGATTCTATTTTTGTAAGTGCATGTTTATATACATTGGTATGGAAATGAATTCTAGAAGGACATATGACAATAACCACAGATTGCTTGTGATGCAAAGGGGGTGGGGTGCTGCCCTTGTCTTCTTTGTTCCTTGGCCCATCTGGGCTGCCACTCTGAGCTCTGAGCCTGTGCTCACATGGTCTTCACAGAGTGTCAGTCAGTTCTGTTGTCATCCTCTGGTGTCTAGCGCACAGTCCCTTTCACTGAATGGAGCTCCTGAAAGTAGACTTAGGCTGCAAAGATGACAGGCAGCTCCCCTTAAACTGTTGTTGATACCAAGGAAAGGAGCCACTGCTTACTTGATATCTTTCAGCGGAGCTTGGGCCGCCATATCAGACTCATGGAAAGAATGTTGACCAGGTCACCACTGCTGCAAATGATTGTATGCCTGGCCTGCTGCCAAGAGTGGTTATACCAGGAGGCTTCTTTCTTTTCTGTTGGTCTCTTGCTTTTCTTACTAAAATTATATTATTTAGATACTGGTTTCATCAGCATCATGAGTCTTTGTCTTTGATTCTGAGTCAAGGAATGAGATACCTGTTGGAGTCTGGCATTTGCACTTTGTAATTTGTTATCCTACCTAAAAGGCTGGCCTGAAATTTTTGGCGTAAATATTTAGATATTGAATTACCTGATTATTGCTGTCAGAAGACCCCATCCTGATTTCTTCCTGCTGTGTTCTTCTCTTTTAAGGTGGGGTGGGAAGGACTCAGTTTTTAATACATCTGAGCTCAAAAAGGACTTAATTTTGAGTGGTCTTTTCACATTCTACGCTACTACCCTACTACTGGAGGAACGACATTTGAGCAGAAGGGAATGCTTGCTGTAAGACCATTCCCAAAGCAAAAAGAAACTCCCCTCACTTAAATTGCTCTTTTCTCCTTATCATATTTTGTCCTGGAGACAAATAAATTTAGTTATTTTTAAGCAAAGAACACAATGTTCATCTTGTGCAAAGGAAAACTGGTATCTCATGTATCAGATTTCAGTTTCTCTGCCACTAGGCAATGAAGTGATGAGTGTCTACAACATTTGCATTAGAATTAAAATTGGGATTTCTTTTGGTATTGCTGGCGTTGTGTGGGTGAGACGTGCTTCTGCAAGCAGATATTTGGTCAGTCTTCAATTTTTTGCTGTTTCAGAACTACACGGATGATCCTGGGAAGAGTTGTATGAGGGGAAATAATATTTGCTGGGGATTGATTATGGGCTACATGTTTAAATCCATGTTTCTTTGCAGAGTTAAGTTTGCACTCCACATTCTGTTATGAATGTTTACCATGGACTGACATATCATGAAAAGCAAAGTGCTATTACCTTTCTCAGAGGTAACAGTTATTTTTTCTTAGTCTATTCTTTTTTTTCTTTGAGTAAATAATAAAAAGAGTTAAATCAGACTCCAAAGTGTTTTGTCTTTGCTTACTCCAGTTAATATTTAAAATTATTGGATAGAGTCCTGGGCTTCAAAAGAGACCATTTAGTTGAGTCCTGTAATTTTACAGATGAGGAAACTGAGATCAGAAGGGTTAAGGGACTTGCCGAGGTCCCACAGACAGTTTCAGGTCAGGTCCTGGAGCACAAATGCACTACTACCTTTCAGAATTAGACCATGCCGTCTGGGAAGAGCTTTGCATTCATTTGGTTGTCAGTCACACTTTTTTCTATCCTCATCCCAGTTTTAGCCATTTTTTTTGTCTGATGAGAAGTAGTTTAGAAAGTGAATCTTTCCACCTGAAACCAACAGGAAGGACAGGAAGGGCCATGCTTTCTGTTTCCGGATGGCTCTACCACCGTGAACCTGTATGCCTGCTTCCTCCGTGAGGCTCATGTCCCTGTTGGATCTCGAGTGAGGACAAAATGGAAACTCACTACATAGGGCCCATGAAAGCATTTGTTGCACCTCAAATCCTTTGTAAGTACCCAAGTGAGAAGAGATAGAAAAGGGACTTATCTACCCCCTGGAGAGTCAGCAGGTGAATCAACAAATCCTTGTGACCAGTGACACCAGGAGTTGTTGATTGACATGAACCACCTTTGGGCAAAGAGAAACAAACTCCATAAGACTCCTAGGTTGCATTTCTTTTTCTAGGTCTTGGAGTAGATTTCAAGTTAAATTCCATAGGTGACCATGTGATGTTAATGTATAGATAAAAATGTATAGAAAATGTTAATGTATAAAAGAAAGTATAGCTTTCTTTTTATTTTTTCCCTGCCATCAATTGCACTTCTTTTTCTACCATGAATTAATGTATACATTCTCTTTCTTACTGGCATGTTGTCAAAAGTTCCATTATCCCACCCCTTCATCCTTTCTGGGGTGGAGATTTTAGATGGTGGGTAATGGCAGATATGATGCTCTGGCCTTGGCCAAGTGGCCCGAAGACCAAATATCTCTCAGCCCAACACTTATCTTAGGGTTACTTAGCCTTTTCACATTATCTATTATTTGGACAAGCTGTGTTGGAAAATGAAAATACGTTACATTCATATAAAAGGCACTCCTATACATATTGTTTGGCTCAATCCTCAAATTTTATTCTAGTTATGATTCAACATTTGAAGGCTGAGAAACTCAAGGATCAGAGAGGTGATGCAGTTTTACGCAGGGCACACAGATCGCAGTTATGGCTAAGATATAACCCCGGGACTTGGGCTTCATGTTAAATGGTCTTGCAACCATGTCATAGTTGAGCTTCGGTTTTTGTCATGGAGAAAGCTGGGGCAGCACTATTTATAACAGTTCAGATTAGACATTGCTGTTAGCTTTCTAGATTGTCCATAGATTTAAAAAGAATGCAGGCATTTATTAGCCAAATCAACTGTGATGACAAAGTTCAGTAGTCACAAAGTTAATAAGAGAGAATGAGATTCTTCTTATGGTCTAAGGAACCCTTTCCTCACTCCATTGTTCCACAAATCACCATCTCATCCTGGGACCAGAGCAGAGGCTCTGAATCTAAAAGGCCTTGGTGTACATTTTCAGTGGTGCTGCTTGCTAGTTGTGTGACATGAGACAAGTTACTTGATGTCTGTGAGCCTCAATTTCTTGAAAAAGGAGGAACATACACCTACTTTAAAAGGTTGTTGTGAGACAAAATGAGATAATGCATATTAAACTCCCAGTTCAGAACTTGGCTAAGTAAGCATTAGCTCTTGCTGTTACTCGTATTGACAGTTCTAAGGGCAAGACAATGAAATAAGTTGCACAAAAGGCTGTCAAATAATTTTAAAGAACTGGGATCATCCATTATCCAACCATCTACATCATTGGGTGATTTCGTTAATTTGAGACCTAATCCATAGTACCTAATAGAGCAGCTTATTAAGACAGAGAAAAGGCATTGGGTATTTTCTAAGTTCTAGCTGGAATAGAAAGAGCGTTTCATTAGATTTTCCTAAGGATCCTGTGGGGTGAGTGTAATGGTGCACATTTTACAAATGAAGAAACTGAGGTTTTTAGGAGTTAACCACCATGTAACATGTAAACTAACAAAGCAGAGATTTAAACATATATTGATTTAAATTTGATAACATATTAAATATCTCTAATGCTACTTACATGAGTATCTTTGCAATGCTAAAAAATTAAAACCCCAGTAACCCCCCTTGATATTTAGAAGATTTACCATGGTGGGTGTTGAAAAAATCATGAAGTAGATCCATGTGTTCAGTAGAGCAATAGTTCCACTGAGTTATTAAAAGACAGACCTTTTTTTTTTTTTTGCCAGTGTCTAGCATCCTTTGGATTGAATTGACAGTGTTGAAGATTTGGAAGTCTTTGTTTATGTATTTATATAGCTTTTACAAGTAAGATGCAACTTATATGCAGATGATTGAGTTATGGGGCAAATCCATGATCACAATCTCATTTTTTGTTGTGATGTTTTACAATGAATAGAACAGAATGTGGGAGAGGTGACTGACACCCAGAAAATTTAATCTAAATTAAATTTGGGCTACATTCATGATAAATAGCATTGGAAGGGCTGTTCTCAGAAGTCCTACTTTCCTATTTAGTGATAACCTCTTCTCCCCAGTCCTCACTTAACGAATGGCTTTTTCACTCCCACCTCTAAAGGTTTAAATATGTTTTTTTCCCAGCAATTAGCACTATATACAAATCCTGATTGGTCTCAAAAACATTTTGAATGTGAGATTCTCTCTCTGGGAGATGGATTATTATTATTTTTTTTCATTTGTTTTGCATCCTAGCATTCTGGTTTCATTGTGAGACCAACTGTATTCTCTGTTAGTGTAACATGAAAATTTTCTTTGCAAAGGACCAGAGACAGAGAGAAGGACAGAAAAGAGGGGAAGACAAGAGCAGAGAGATGAAGAATGAGGCCCAGTGGGAGGAGGTAGAGGAGAGATGGAATGAAAGATGGATGGGGGAGAAGGAGGAGACAGTCAAAGGTGTATAATGGGAGATAGAAATGGAATGATGGAAAGAGAATAGACAGAAAAAGATAATGAGAGGGAGAAAGGGGGGAGAGAGATGGGGATCAGAGACAGAGAAGGAAAGAAAACCAAGAAGTCAGGATCCCAACTCCTCCTGGGCCCAGCAGGAAGCTGGCAAGAAAGCATTTGAAGCCAGAGGGACATATTACCCAGAACCAGGAGTCAAACCTAATTGTAAGCAGACCCTGCCCGCCCCCTTCGGATGAGTGATGGGCTCCTGGCATGTGACCTGGCTTGGCAGTCTCCACCCCCTGTCCGGGCTGCCATAAGGAGATACGTAATGTCTGGAGTGATGGGAAAGTCATGCCTGCAGATGGTACAGATGGAGCTGCCTCATAAAATGACTCACTGTGAATCCTCACTGAAATCTCCACTATAAAAATGATAATGGAAAAAGCACAAGAAAGCCTAAATGGGCTTGAAAGAAATTTGTTCCAGCTTGTGTAGCTCCCTTCAAATTTTGAAAAAGGCCCTATTAGAAAATGCCGGGGAGATAATGTATCTTCTTCCCTCCTGGCTATAGCCCTCACCACCCCACCTCCTTTCTGACATCAGTGTGTAAGTGAAAGTGGCAAGGGAAAAAGAAGAGGAGTACTGGAAGTAGATGTGAGAATTATTTATTAAGCACGAGGGCTGATCTTCTGGGGAGGGAGCGGGGAGGCTCTTTCAGAGAAAAGGAGTGGTATCTTGGAGAGCCAGGAGTCAGGCTCTCAGGGAGTAGGAGAGGTTGTATTTTGCTCGGTGTCTGGGGCATGTTGTTGCCAGAGTAGGAGGGGTGTCCCAGAGAGCGAGACACTGGATGAGTGAATCGTGTACTACAGTTAGTCATGCAGACCTCTGAGGAAGTTTTTAAGTTGGAAGAGCATAAAATTCTAAAAGTAACTATTATTAGCTCTTTCAAAGTTCACCCACGACCATGATACTTCTACATATGATCTCAAATATAGCTCAGTTTTGTGGATACAGAATCTGCTGGAATTTGAGGATATTATCCAATGGAAAGTCTTATGGCTCCTACCTCTTTATCCCCCCTGGCAGAGCTGGGACTGCTGCAGGTGCCAGCTGGTGTAGAGTATAGGATGAAGGGGCAGATATAGTGGTGGCCCAGCCCCTGAGCAGCCCTTGGAAGTTGGTAGGTGAGGTATAGCTGATCTTCACTACAAGGAGAAGGGCCTAGGGTGGGGTACATCTACTGGACTGATGGTGAATGCAAGGCGGGTCAGAACCAGGAGTGCATGAATAGTATGCACTGGGTCATTTGCAGGGGTCAGAAGTGGTCCAGGTAAACAGTAAAGTCATGGGTGCATTGCTTGCTAGTGTAGTTGAAGTATACAGAGGTCTCCATGCTACTACATTTTTTGGATTCACCATATCAAGACTTATGCTTTATTTTTGCTTAGTTTATACCAAATTTTGGTTCATACTTTCTAGCTAATTACATTTGTGGTTGGGGCTTAACTAAGCCAGAGCCTGTACCCTATGTGCACCGGAGCTGTGTAATAATATGTCCTGGCTCACCCTAGAAGGATGGGCCCTACTGGGACACCATTTTGTAGATATAGAGGAGGTGTCAACATCACACAATGACCACATAACAGGTGTTCTGGAATAGTTCTAGTGTTAAATGTTCTATCTTGCAGTATCTGTAAGTATAGTGGGGACTATTAGATTATGTGTCCCCGATTTTAATTTAGAAAATATTTCATACTTCTTTTCTGGTCTTCCCAATCCCTCTGTCTGAGTTGGCTCTGGTTTGAGGGATGTGGCTGCCCCACTGGGCCTGGCCTGTTACTGTCTGGCTTCACACTGGCATCTCTGTGCTCCGTCTGACCCCTAAGCTTCAGTTAGTTCACTGGTCTCTGGTATTAGCTTCCAGTGAGCAGTTGTTGTCTTGGCTTTGGATAGCAATAAGTAACACTGGAGTTAAGATTGTTACCCTAGAAAGATAAAAACCTTTTCTCAATGACCTGCTTTCCATTTCCTTATGGCATTTCTGGGTTGTATGGATTGAATACCCATCATAGCCTAAGATTGGAGGAAATCCCCCAGGTATTTTAAAACCTTTTATCCTTTTTTCCTTGCGTCAAGCCTGGGTAACAAAGGCAGGTGAGCCCCTGGCTGTACCCTCCTTTTCTGCTGCTTCCAAGAAAAAATGCATGATATGTCGGAAGGACAGAGTTATGTAGGTTCCAACTTGTAGACTTAATACACCTTTCTTTGCTTTCATTAATTCTTTTGCAATTTTCAATGTTTGGGGTGGGAAGTATTATGTTATATCAGTCTTGCTGGAAGATTTCCTCGCAGCCTCTTTTCTCATCAACCTTTTAGGTAGTGTATTTGTAATACCTTTATTTTCCTGCTTGTAAAAAGTAATATAGAAAACTATGAATAATTTATTTCCTTAGAATCCTAGAAGTAAAAGTACTGGCTTTGCATATAGCACAAATATTTTAAAGATGCTTAATATTCATATTGTAAAATTGTATTTCAAAAAGTTTGTACCAATTCACATTCCTGCCAATGGAATAAATGAATAAATTTTTATTAGAATTGAGCATCATTATTATTACTAATAAAAATTTTCCTAACTTGATAGGTGAAACTATCTTATTTCTACTGCATTTATTTACTAGTTGATCTTTATAAAAAGTATATAAATAAGCAAACAAATATATATTGATTAGTCTTTTGTACACTCCCCCTCCTTAGAGGGATAGAAAATAACCTTTTTAAGTGCTGAAATATATTTACCTTTTCTTTGCTTTCTTTTTAGCTTTTCCTTTTTAGAGAGTCCCTCTCTATTTAGTTTTTGAAATTTCTAAATTTTTAATTATTATAGGTACATATTAGTTGTATATCTTTAAAGAGTTTATGTGATGTTTTGATATAGGCATACAATGTAAATTAATCAAATCGGGATAATTGGAGTATGCATCACCTAAGGCATTTATCATTTCTTTGTGTTAGGAACATTCTAATTCTACTCTTTTTTATTTTAAAATATACCTTAACTTATTGTTGATTGTAGTCACTTTGTTGTGCTATCAGATATTGTTCATTCTATGTAACTAGCTATATTGTTTCACCCATTAACCATCCCCACCTTATCCTCCACTTCTCGCTAACCCTTCTCAGCCTCTGGTAACAGTCCTACTTTCTGTATCCATGAGATCAATTTTTTTTTTTTACTATTTAATTCCCACATATGAGTAAGAACATGTGAGGTTTGTCTTTCTGTGCTTGGCTTATTTTACTTAACATAATGTTCTCCAGTTCCATAAATGTTTTTTCAAATGGCAGGATTCTGTTCTTTTTTGTGGCCATATATTCCATTGCTTATATACACCACAATTTCTTTATCCATTCATCTGTTAATGGACAGTTAGGTTGATTCTAAATCTTGGCTATTGTGAATAATGCTGCAATAAACATGGGAATACAGATATCTTTTTCATATACTGATTTCCCCTCCTTTGGATATATACCCAACAGTGGATTGCTGGATCATGTGTAGTTCTGTTTTTAGTTTTTTGTGGAACATCCATACTGTTCTCTATAGTGGTTGCATGATCAATAATTTACATTCCCACCAACAACGTATGAGGGTTTACCTTTCTCCACATCCTCACCAACATTCATTATTGCCTGTCTTTCTGATAAAATCCATTTTAACTAGGGTGAGATGATATCTCATTGCAGTTTTGATTTGCATTTTTCTGATGTCTAATGATGTTGAGCATTTTTTCATATATCTGTTTTTGGCCATTGGTATGTCCTCTTTTGAGAAATGTCTATTCAGATACTTAGCCCCATGTCTAAATTAGATTATTTGATTTTTTTCCTATTGAGTTGTTAGAGCTCCTTATATATTCTAGTTATCAATCCCTTGTCAGATGGGTAATCTGCAAATATTTCCTCCCATTCCATGGGTTGTCTTTTCACTTTGTTGATTGTTTGCTTTGCTGTGCAGAAGAGTTTTAGTTTGATGAGATCCCATTTGTCCAATTTTGTTTTGGTTGCCTGTTCTTTGGAGGTATAACTCAAGAAGTTCTCGAATGTCTTGAAGTGTTTTCCCAATGTTTTCTTTTAGTAGTTTCATGTATTAGATTTAAATCTTTGATCAATTTTGATTTGATTTTTATATATGGAGAGAGATAAGATACTAGTTTCATTCTTCTGCATAAGGCTATCAAGTTTTCCCAGTACCATTTACTGAACAGACTATCTTTTCCAATTTGGATATCTGTTACTTCTTTCTTTTGTCTGATTGCTCGCTCCAGAACTTCTAGTACTATGTTGAATAATAGTGGTGAAAGTGGGCATCCTTGTTTTGTTCCGGATCTTAAAGGAAAGGCTTTCAATTTTTTCCTCATTCAGTATGATACTAGCTGTGGGTCTGTCATATATGGCTTTTATCATGTTGAGAGATGCTCCCTGATAGCTGGTTTTTTGATAGTTTTTATACGAAGGGATGTTGAATTTTCTTGAATGCTTTTTCAGCATCAATTGAAATGATCATATGGTTTTTGTCCTGTGTTCTATTGATATGATGTATCACATGGATTGATATGCATATGTTGAACCATGCTTGCATCCCTGGGATGAATCCATTTGATCATGATGAATAATCTAATGTGTTGTTGAATTTGATTTGTTATTATTTTGTTGAGAATTTTTGCATATATCGTTTTCTTTTTTTCGTTATGTCTTTTTCTGGTTTTGGTAATAGGGTGATATAGGCCTTGTAGAATGAGTTTGGGAGTATTCCCTCCTCCTCAACTTTTTGAAATAGTTTAAGTAGGATTGGTATTAGTTCTTTGAATGGTTGCTATTATAGAAGTCAGCAGCAAAACCATCAGGTCATGAGCTTTTCTTTATGGGAGACTTTTTATTACGGCTTCTATCTTGTTATATGTTATTGGTTTATTCATATTTTGGATTTCTTCCTGGTTCAAAGTTGGTAGTGTATGTGTCCAGGAATTTATCCATTTCTTCTAGGTTTTCCAATATATTGGCATATAGTTGCTTATAGTAGTCTCTAATGATCCTTTGGATTTCTGCCGTATCATTTGTAATGTCTCCTTTTTCATCTCTGATTTTGTTTGGATCTTCTCTCTTTTTTTTCTTAATTTGGCTAAAGTTGTTTGTTAATTTTGTTTATCTTTTCAAAAAACCAACTTTTTGTTGTGTTGATTTATTTATTTTTGTTTCAATTTCATTTATTTCTGATCTGATATTTGTTATGTATTTTCTTCTAGTTTTTGGTTTGGTTTGCTCTTGTTTTTCTAGTTCTTTGAGATACATTGTTACATTTTTTTATTTGAAGCTTTTCTGCTTTTTTAATGTAGGCACTTGTTGCTAGAAACTTTCCTGTCTTTATTGCTTTTGATGTATCTCATAGATTTTGGTATGTTGAGTTTTCAAAAATATGTTCCTTTCAAATGTGAAGGAAAACTTATGACTTTCCCAGACAAACAAAAGCTGAGGATTTCATCAATACCAGACCTGTCCTATAAGAAATACTAAAAGGAGTTCTTCAATCTGAAAGAAAAGGAAGTTAATAAACAATAAGAAATCATCTGAAGGTATACAGCTTACTGGTATTTGTTTTGAGAACTTTTTAAATTTCATTCTTAATCTCTTCATTGACCCACTGGTCATTCACGAGCATATTGTTTCATTTACATGTGTTTGTATATTTTCCAATGTTCCTCTTGTTATTGATTTCTAGTTTTATTCCAGAGAAAATATTTGGTATGATTTCAATTTTTTTTGAATTTTTTAAGACCTGTTTTGTGGCCTAACATATGGTTTATCCTTGAGAATGATCCATGAGCTGAGGAGAAGAATGTGAATTCTGCAGCTATTGGATGAAACATTCTGTAAATATCTATTAGGTCCATTTATTTGGTCTATAGTGCAGATGAAGTCCAATGTTTCTTTGTTGATTTTCTGTCTGGATGATCTATCCAATGTTAAAAGTGGAGTGTCAAGGTCTCCAGCAATTATTTTATAGGGGTCTATCTGTCTCTTTAGCCCTGATAATATTTGCTTTATATATCTTGGTACTCCAGTGTTGGGTACATATATATTTAGAATTATTGTATCCTCTTGCTGAATTGACACCTTTATCATTACATTATGACTTTCTTTGTCTCTTTTTATAGTTTTTATCTTGAAATCTATTTTATATGATAGAAGTATCGCTACTCCTGCTCTTTTTTGGTTTCCCTTTGCATGGAATATCTTTTTTCATCCCTTTATTTTCCATCTATGTGTGTCTTTATAGGTGAAGTGTCTTTCTTGCAGACAACATATAGTTGGCTTGTTTTTATTTTATTCGTTTGTTTGTTTTTTTGAGACAATGTCTTGCTTTGTCACTCAGCTAGATTGCAGTGGTATCATCATAGCTTACTGCAACCTCAAACTCCTGGCCTCAACTGATCAAGTGATCCTCCTTTCTCAGCCTTCTGAGTAGCTGGGTTATTAGGCACCCACCACTACCCCTGGCCAACTTTTCCATTTTTTGTAGAGATGGGCTCTTGCTCTTGCCCAGGCTGGTCTCAAACTCCTGAGCTCAAGTGATCCTTCCACCTTGGCCTCCCAAAGTGCTAGGATTACAGGCATGAGCCATCACTTCTGGCCGGGCTCTTGTTTTTATATCCATTCAGCCACTCTGTGTATTTTGATTGTTTAGTCCATTCACATTCAATGTTATTATTGATAGGTAAGGACTTACTACTGCCATGTTTTATTTGATTTTTTGTTATTTTGTGGTCCTCTCTTTCTTTCTTCCTTCCTGTGTTCCTTTGTTAAAAGTGGTTTTCTCTGGTGATGTGTTTTAATTTTTTTCTTTTTCTTTTTTGTGTATCTGTTGCAGGTTTTTTCATTTGGGATTAGCATGATGCTTGCAAAAACATTTTATAACCAATTATTTGAAACATAACTCTGCTTACAAACAAATAAATAAGCAAAGAGAAATCTAACAGAAATTCTACCCTTTAACTTCATACCTGCCTGCTTTTTAACTTTTTGTTGTTTCCATCAATATCTTTCTATACTATCTCTCAAAAAGTTGTAATTATTTTTGATAGGTTTGTCTTCTAGTCTTTCTACTCAAGACATAAGTGGTTTATATATCACAGTTACAGCAATAGAGTATTCTGTATTTGTGTACTTACTGTTACCAGTAAGTCATATACCTTCAGATGATTTCTTATTGTTTATTAACATCCTTTTCTTTCAGATTGAAGAACTCCTTTTAGTATTTCTTATAGGACAGGTCTGGTATTGAGTTTGTTTGGAAAAGTCTTAATTTTTCCTTCACGTTTGAAGGATATTTTTGTAGGATATAATATTATAGGGTTAATGTTCTTTTCCTTCAGCACTTTGAATATATCATGCCACTCTCTCCTAGTCACTGAGAAGTCTGCTGCCAAACATATTGGAGCTCCTTTATATTAATTTTTTCTTGCTCCCTGTAGGACTTTTTCTTTATCCATGATCTTTGGGAGCTTGGTTATTAAAAGCCTTGATATAGCCTTGTTTAGGTTAAATCTACTTGGTGTTCTGAGACCTTCTTGTATTTGAGTATTGATACCTTTCTCTAGCTTTGGAAAGTTTTCTCTTATTATTTCTTCAAATACACTTTTTACTCCAATCTCTCTCTCTACCTACTCTTTAAGGCCAATAAATTTGGCTCTTTTGAGGCTGTTTTCTAAATCTTGTAGGCATGTTTCATTCTTTTTTTATTCTTTTTCTTTTTCTCTTCTGACTGTGTATTCTCAAATAGCCTGTCCTTAAGCTCACTAATTGTTTCTTCTGATTGATCAGTTCTGCTGTTGAGAGACTGATGCATTTCTCAATTGAGTTCTTAAGCTCTAGAGTCTCTGCTTGGTTGTTTTCATTATTTCAATCTCTGTAAAATTTCTCTGATAGACCTCTGAATTAGTTCTCTGTGTTTTCTTGAAGTTTATTGAGCTTATTCAAGACAAGTATTTTGAATTCTGTGTCCAAAAGGTCACAATATCTCCATTGCTTCTGGATTGGTCACTGGTACCTTATTTAATTTATTGGGTGAAGTTATGTTTTCCTGTATGTTCTTGATGCTTATGGATGTTTACTGATATCTGAGCATTGAAGAGTTAGGTATTTATTTTAATCTTCACAGTCTGGACTTGTTTGAACCTATCCTTCTCGAAAAGGCTTTCCAGATATTAAAAGGGAATTGAGTATTGTGATCTAAGTCTTTGGTCACTGCAGCTGTATTGATGCCCCAAGCCTAAAGATGCTGTGACTCTTGCAGACTCCTGTGGTACCACCTTGGGTACTAGGGTAAGAAATGGAGAATTCCCTGGATTCCCAGGCAAAGTCTCTCACTCTCTTCCCTCACTCTATGTGATGGGCTGCTGGAGTTGGGTGAGGCACGATGTGGGCACTCTGTGGTGTCCACCAGCACTAGCTCACACCTAAAGCCAGCCTAGTCTCACCCAAAACCAGTGGAGATTGTTGCCTAGCTACCACTGATGTTTATTCAAAGCCCAAGGGCTCTTTTGTCAGCAGGTGGTGAATCCTGCTAGGATTGGGTCCTTCCCTTCAGGGCAGCATGTTTCTTTCTGTCTCAGAGTTGGTCCAGAAATGCCATCCAGGAACTAAGGCCTGGACTCAGGGGCTTCAGGAGTTTGCTTGGTACTTTATTTTACTGTGGTTGAGCTGATCCCCAAGTTGCAAATCAAAGTCCTCTGGGCTCTTCCCTTTCCTTTCCCCAAGTGGAAGAAAACTCCTCCTTAGCTGCACTGCCTGGAGTTTGGGAAGTAGTGACACAGGCACTGGCTTGGCCACCGCTGGTGTCTCACTGGGTCATAGGCACCGCAAGTCTACTGGCTTCGAGCCAGCACAGCTGCAGAAATTGCCCAAAGACTGCAGTCTTTATGGCCTGACTGCCTTACAAATTTATCTAGGCTTTTCGTCAGCTGGTGGTGGGTCTAGCCCAGGGGTCCTCAAACCATGGCCCATGGGTCACATACAGCCCGCTGAGGACATTTATCTGGCTTGCTGTTTTTGCCACTGCTGCCTGTCCTGTTTAGCAGCCTACTTGTCCCAGGCCCACAGTGCGCATGTGTGGAATGTGCACCGCACTCTCCAATGGCCCTCCAGTGGTTTGAGGGACAGTGAACTGGACCCCTGTTTAAAAAGTTTGAGGACCCCTGGCGGAACTCGGGTTTCAGGATGGAGGATTTCCCTCTTGCCAGGCTGTTCTACGTGCTCCTCCAGGGGCACTGGTAGAAATCTGCCCTGTGCTATGTTCCCCTGTGCCTGGGTGACCCTGTGTACCAATGCAAAGTCCCACAAGCACTTCACTGCCCCTCCCCCAGGCACACAGGTTCTCTCTCCACTGGGGGGTGCTGGTGTGGCACTGCCAGGGGCTGGGGGAGGGGTGGTGTAGGCAATGCAAGACTGTCTTTTCTGCCGTCTTCAGTGCCTCTTTCCTTGATGTAACGTTAAAACCAGGTAGTATGATCGCTTACCTGCATTTTGGCTCTACTGAAGGTGCTTGCTCCCATGGATAGTTGTTGAATTTGGTGTTTGTGTGGAGGGATGATCACTGGAGGTTGCTATTTGGCCTTGATCCACCCCTGTCCTCTGTGTATTTCTTGATTTGAAGAGATTTATTTTAATGTGTATGATGTGAAGTGAAGATTCAAATAGTTTTTTTTTCTTAAAATCGATAATGAATTTTTATTAGTTAGCACCTTAGTAGTAAACAACAGAATCCACACCCCTCTAGTTTAAGCAGACATAGAATATACTGAGGGTTTCATGTAGCTCGCGGAATCACTGAGCTCAGGGGCAACCTTCCAACAGTTAATTCCAGAGCTGTGCCAGGCCACTGGCCAGGGGAAGAATCTGCCAGCTGCCCCTGCTGCTGTCTATACCAGCAAAACGTTTACAGCTTGTTTCTTCGCTTACCTTCGAGGACAAGTTTCATGTGGCTGCATCTGACTGGGGAATGGATTTTTTTCTAGAAATTATTTTGGGAAGGCAGTCCTCACAATGTGAGAAATTATCAAATAATATAAAGAAAATGTGTACAAGATTGGGTGACCACAATTGATAGAAAAATGACTAAACTAATTGTCCCAGGCACAGATGCCACTTTTCTCATGTGTTAAATTTGTATTTTTTTTTTTTAAAAAGCACAGGATCAGTTTCTGGTTGATGTCATCAGTTGCATCTGATTACAGCTGACCCTTGAACAACACAGGCATTAGAGGAGCCGACCCCTGTGCAGTCAGAAATCTGCATATAACTTTTGACTCCTCCAAAACTTAACTACTAATATGCTGTTGTTGATTGGAAGCCTTGCCAATAACACAAAGAGTTGATTAACACACATTTTGTATGTTGCATGTATTATATACTGTATTTTTACAATAAAGTAAGCTAGAGAAAGGAAAATGTTAAGAAAATTATAAGGAAAATATATTTTCTATTCATTAAGCAGAAGTGAATCATCATAAAGGTCTTCATCCTCCTCATCTTCACATCGAGGAAGAGGAGGAGGAGGGAGAAGGAGGGGTTGGTCTTGCTGTCTCAGGGGTGGCAGAGGTGGAAGAAAATCCATATCTAAGTGGACCTGAGCAGTTTAAACCCGTGTTGTTCAAAAGAATGTCAACTGTATTTTTATATTCTTGTGCTAATGCCTAATTATTTTATTTTTTGTTATATTATGTTTTATCTACTGTTGGTATGTAGTGCACTTATTTTTATAAGTATTACCTATTTATTCTTCTGGATGAACTTGAAGATTATTTTATCAATTTACCAAAATATAAATTAATTTGTTATTTTGATTGAAATTGCATTAAGCTTTTACATTAATTTGGCAAGTATTGACCTTGTTAAATATTAATCTAAGTATGTGATATATATTTTTATTTAGTTGACAAATTCTAATGTTTCCCAAAACAGTTTTGTAGTTTTCTTCAAAACAGTGTTTACATTTCCCGCTAAAGTTATTTGAAAGCATTATTTATTATTGTTAATATAAATAAACCCAGTTTTCCTTTCATTTTCCCTGTTTTTTCCTGCTGTGCAGGAAAGATATTAAATTTTGTGTGTGTATTTTTGTGTTAGATCCTTAAAAAATTTTTTTAATTCTAAGTGTACATGGATATATGCAAGTAACAATAATTTGGAGACATGATAAGGCAAACAACTATAAAAGAAAAGCCATGAAAAATGATTTATATATAATTAATTCAATAAGCTAGGTGTAAAAATACTCTGGAAGAGGAGATGGTTCTAATATTGTAATAAGGCTTGCATTCCCTCTGTACGGATATTCTAAGTAACATGTGTAAAGCTGGTGATTTATAGCATCCAGATATGCTCTGTAAAGTCAACCACATGCCTTGGTTTCCTTGTCAATCTGCACTGCATACCTAGACACACATGGTGTTTTCTCCCCAAATGCAAGTTCTTAAGCTCCACAATCAGATTCTGGGTAGCAACACGTTAATTCAAGCAGATTGATGCCTCCAGAGGTCTCCG
This sequence comes from Microcebus murinus, assembly GCF_040939455.1. Lineage (NCBI taxonomy): Eukaryota > Metazoa > Chordata > Mammalia > Primates > Cheirogaleidae > Microcebus > Microcebus murinus. Next base: position 30,635,703 of record NC_134115.1, read on the forward strand.
TGGCCTCACCTCTCCATCCGCTCGCTGGTGGAGAGGATTTCATAAGCGAAAACAGGCCAGGGCTCACTCAGTTAGGTCTTCCTGCCCCAAGCTACTCTCTTCCTTTTGACAACTAAGTCAGGTGTTTGCTGAACAGTGTCAGTGGGGCTTGTGGAATTTTACACTTAGAAAGTTAAAAAAGAAAAAAAATCAGTAAATAAGCCCAAAACAAGTGGGAAGAATTTGGTGAATGCTTGCTTTTAAAACTTCAGAGGCTCAAAATTATCCTGTCTCTCCCAACCACTAAAAAAGGGGCATCAGTTACATAGCTCTTCACTAAAAAGCTATGGGAAGATTAATGCCTAGGGTTCAAAATAGGCATCATTGGATAATAGCTTCTAATTCTATAGGGTATGAAATATAGAGAAAGACAAACATATCCTTAATATGGACAGGATCCTGCTTGACTGAATTTCCTTGGGACTTTTAAAATTTTAATAAAGCATTCATTTTTATTTGTAGCCTTAAAGGCAATTCTTAGGCAGCCCCATTCCTTGGTTGCTCATTGGCCATCTAGCCATACAAAATCATATCTGCCCTTGCTGTTTAGAGCACACATAGTGAAGATGAGCAGACTCAACTAAATGAGCTTACCTGGCTTGGCCCATTCTGAGATCCACAGGAGAAGGCTGGATTTGGGAGAGGTTTTGTCGTAAGACAGCTGGAGGTCCTTTCTCTCTCTTGTGGTTCTTGACCTCTGGGACTCTCTTGTTGTGACTGGTCATTTTAGGGTGGTTCTCAATGGACTTAGGAATTTGGCTCTGAGCTCAACCCAGATTCTGCTGAAAGAATGGAGAAATGGATCGGTCAGAAATGGGGTGGGGGGACAGGATTTGGGGAGGACTTCTCGTGACATGAGGAGTTGTGTTAAGTAAAACATATCAAAAGACCAAGGTGGGAGCTCTCTTAATACTTGAAGGATCACAGGATATTTGAGGTCAAAAAAGGTTGCGTTTCCAGCCGGAAATGCAAGGAATCCTGTCACATCTTGAGGGAGCTCTATAGAGTCTGTAACATTCTCCAGCTGGGCTTAAATATTAGAATCCTTATGTAGCCCTTTCATGCTCCTCTTCAAAGCCTGCTGGGTCTGACTTGAGCGTGGAGCCACAAGGCTCCTCACATTTCTTGCTAGACTGGCAAAGGCTAAGAGTACACAAGTACTGAAAAGTTGAAAAAAAAATCAATATGTTGTGTGTATGGGTAATATGGTGAAACCTTTTTAGAAAATCTGTATAATTAAGCATTTTTGCTGTTTAAAAGTATTGCAAATTGATCTGGAAAAAAAAGGACACAGCCTCTATGTAACTTAATTAAAGATCATTCTGAACATGAACTGGAAGTCTGCCAGAGCAATGGTTAAGAGGTTAATTATTCAACAATCAGTCAATTATCCTGGTAATCAAATTCATGAGGAAATCCTGCATTTTTGAGAAGGGAAAACAACTTCCTTGTGGTTGAAAAGGGACCAGAGGGGTTTTGACATCAAGAAGGTATGGGTCAAGTGTTTAAGAGCTGTGAACTTAAGGTTTCTTGCTTTTAAAATTTTTCTTAAATGATACTTTTTTAAAAAAGTTAGCAATAGCAGATTATTTTAAATTAATGTCATAGAAAATTAAATTTTTTAATAGAAAATGTGATTGAGTGGAACAATATTGTTCCATTCTCATGTGTGTCTCCTGATAAGTTGTTATGTTTGGATCAAGAGATTCAGATACCACCATCTACCGGAGGCAGTCAAAGACCACAGATAAAAACTACGCTATCTATGGAAACTCAAATGCAGGTCCTGAGGGCAAAGTCACAGACAATGTGATAGCTTTTTTTCTCCTCAAATTAACTGCTTTTGGCTGTGTAGCTAGATGTGTTCGAGAGATTAATTTGTGTCAATTTGTTTCCTGTTTCTCTCCCCTGTATATTAAGTCACTTCATTTCCTCAGGGAAGTCAAAGCCCAAGCCCAAAGGAGTGCTTCAAGAATACAGCAAGGATGAGAAAAGGAGCAAGTGGTTTGCAGGAAGGAGCAGAATGGCTTGGCAGAAGGAGGGGTTTGCAGAGGTGCTTGCTACAGACTTGAGAAACATTCTTTTGGGCTGGATGAAGGACAGAAAAGGGGCAAAGGGCCCCAGAATTTGCAGTGCTGACAGCATCCTGCCGAGGGAGTGACACCCAAGCAGGTGTGTCCAGGTAGACATGACCAGAGACCGGTTCACAGAAACTAGAGTTATTGGACCATGAAACAGCAGGGAGAAGTTGGGCCTCAGGGAATAGCAGGGACAAGATAGTGGGCCATACCTTTGACAAATTATGTGGACAAATGACCAACAAACCCTCCCCTCTCTTGCCCTTGGAGCTTAGGTGCAAACTAAGGAAAGAGGAGTAACTGCAGAAATCATTCCAACCAGTTTGATGAGGGCTGAAATTCAAAATTGCCTTCTAGAGAAGAAGGACGCGCCATTTCTTTCAGATTTAGTTTTGTTGACTGAGATTGACCTTCACTACATTTGCTTAAAAAGATCCGTTATCACCACAGTGAAAACTATCAAATGATTTTGGGTATAGACCAAAGTTTAAGAATGTTTCTCTACATGACTCCGTCCCTGAGTCAAAGTTATGGTGATGGATGGAAACAATGGCGAGAAAAGTAGTCATGTACTATTGGAAGGGGACATGACCCGGGACACTTAGAAATACAACTAAAATTAATTTTCTACATGAAAATTAAGTTATAAAGTTACACGCCCCTGTTGGCATTCATTAAATGTATCAGAGTCTCAGAAAGAAACAAGGGGAACACTCAAATTGGGGAACTCGAGGACAGACTAATAAAAAGGGCTTTTTACCAAAGGAGAGTTAGGGAAAGCAGAGAGGCTGGTGCAGTGGCCCTGAGGCTATAGCTGCTGTTGGTTATTGGAACCCACAGAGAGAGAGAGGAGGTGAGGGAAAGAAAGGGGAGGTGGAGGTGGGAGGGGGAGTGAGTCCTCAAGATGTAATTAACCTGCTGTGATTGGCAGGGAGGGAGCTGGGGGAATAAATATCTTATCTCAGCCTAATTCTCCCCCTTCCTTCCCAATTTCTGCTAATGCCATTCTTTGGCCGAACTCAGCTGAAAGCTGGAGGGCAGGGAGCCGAATGAATGATGCAATCCAGTGTGGGTCAGCCTTCTGGGGCACAGAGCAGAGGAGAAAGGGGCACAATAAATATGAGAGAGTAGCAGTGACAATCACCACCACACAACCACTTGGGAGATTGTCATCTCTCATTGTTTCGTGATTAGATTATGACCAGTTTTGTTTGGTTTTGCTCCTGCAAGCAACACAGCAAGAATAACTAGCTTAAAATGAATTTGAACTAAAAAAAAATATATATATAGTGAAGACATCTTAAATTCTGAAAAGCCAGTGACTTCAGATACTCATTTTCTACCAAGTCTTTGGTTTAATTATTTTAGCATGTTAATCCATTTGCTTTTGGTTTTTTGCAAAGTCATCTGGAGCCACTTGTCATATTACAGAAAGGTTCAGATACGGAACAACTGTATGGTCCATGCCTTTGAAGGAAGCCCTAGTAGCATAACAGCGAGCGGGACCAACACAGGCCAGGCTCCCACGCCCCTCAGTCCCGAGAGGGCTGCACTGCAGCGTAAGCAGCAACCCGCCGCACGCCACTGCCTTCCCGGAGAATGGAGAACCCCGGAGTGCGCACTGCGCTGCCGGCCCTGGGTGCCTTTTGAGAACTTGTATTCACCGACCTATGTTTACCTTCTTTTATCTATAAAGTGGGATTCTGTATTACCAAATTTAACTCTGAACATGTGTCTTGAAAAGTAAGCATAGCAAGAGAGATTTGTTGAATACTCAACAAATGTGTGCTAGATATTATACTAAGTGCTTTACCTGTGTGACAATCAGTCTTCTAGAATCAAAATAGTAGGTCTAATTATTGTCTTCATTTTAATGGATGAGGAAAGCAAGGCTCAGAAAGGTTAAATAATTTGACTGTTTTCTCAACCTGTAAGTGGCAAACCCAGAAGTTGAACTCAGGACTCTTCCTCTCCAAAGCCCACACTCTTAACCACGAGCTTCCTACTCATTATATGAAGGGAAAAGTCACTTTCACCTCTCTGCATTCTAATCAGTTTTTAAAAGCTGAAGTCATACTTTGTATGTCCATTGGGAGCATGATTCTTTGTGATAGGATATTTTCAAGATATAAGATACCTTGTACACGTGGACTGGTGTTGGCCATTAGCACTCTGTCACTGTGGAGGCCAAGGATTTCAGCCATAAGAGGAAGGCGGGCAGCAGTTGTCAAGGCTGGTCAGGTGTTCTGAGTTTCCATTTGGTTAACATGTAAATGAACAGGGTGCCACTGGAGTGGGAAAGAATGTATTTTCTGCTACTTGCCCTTCTCCCTGAGGGGATGATGTATCTGAATTGCCATTCATACATTGTTCCATGAAATATGGCCATACCTTCTACTTTCCTGACCTTTTCTGTAGTCTGTTTTGGTTGGTCATCTGTCTTTTCTACACAAGGCAGGGAGGCTGCTAACAGGGGAGAAATTAAATGGTCAGTTAATCAAGTTAGAGCATAATGTAAAGGTCAAGACATAGCAGCACATCACTATAATTCACAGACTATAGGAATAATTGAACAATGGATCCTTCAGTGAGGAAGGAATTTAACTGACCAAGACAGTGCATCCATTGTAATCATCACTTTCCCCAAATGTGATGATAGTAGATAGGTGCAGTATTTTTAATATGGTGAGTTTTACTGCAATGATAGTTAACCAAAATATAAGAAAGATACTGGACAGAGCTGCTAAGAGGCATTGAAATATCCTAAATATACTTATTTTTCCTTCTGGCTCCCTGTCCTAGGTGAGGCTCTCTAGAAGTAGAGCTCAAGATGAGAAAACTTGTGCAAGTGATTTATTGAGGATTTCAGGAAAAATCAGTAAGCAGGTGAGGGAAGTGGAATAGGGCAGGGGAGAAGCTAAGCACAGGATGACTGCAGCTGGAGTCTGATCCACAGGGGCTCTGGAGGAGAAATGCACTACAGAGTTATCCCAACTTGTGGCAGTAGGGCTGGGCTTTTGACTCCATATCAATCAGTCATTGGCTGTAGGCTGCACCTGGCTTGGGAGAGTGGAGTTTAACCCCCTGGGAATTTCCTGGCAAAATGGCTTCTGTAGCTCGAGGCAATCACCCAGAGGAGGCGCAGCTGTGAGCCATTAGCAGCCAACACTCACAGGTGCTGGTCCTGGTGGATGGGCGCACAGGCCTAGTGGAGATCTTCCAGAGTCAATTGCACTTTCATCATTCAACGTCGCTTCTTCTATGGTTTGAATGTGTTTCTCTCCAAAATTCATATGTTGGAAACTACCACCCAATGTGATAGTATTAAAATATAGGGCCTTTGGGGAAATGATTAAGTCATGAGCACTCCACCTTCATGAATGGGATTCGTGCTCTACAGAAGGGGTGAAGGGAATGCCACAGTCCCTTCTTGCCCTCCCACCTTCCGCCTTGTGAGGACGCGGCAAGAAGGCGTCATCTTGGAAGCCGAGAGTGAGCCTTCACCAGACACTGAATGTGCCAGCAGCTTGATCTTGGACTTCTCAGCCTCCAGAACTGTGAGACATAAATTTCTGCTTTTTATAGATTACCCAGTCTAAGGCATTTTGTTTTGGTAGCATGAACTGACTGAGACAGCTTCCTTCCTAGCTCTTATATATTGCAGACAGATCAAGGTGGGCAGAGAAAAGCTCTGAAGTGTTTCTGTGCTTTATGGGAAGTAAGGGTAAGAATTGTTTAGTGAGACTTTTTTCAGTGTGAAAGTTTGGTGCATGAGGCCCTGGGTTCTATCCCCAGCACCTACCCCTCCCCCCCACATAAGTTTGAGAGCTACATGGAGGACAGATTAGACAGATATTTTTGCTTTTGTGTTTGCAGAGGGTATACAGACTGAATCAAACTTTCATGAGGGGAGAACCTGTCCTGATTGTAACTCTAAGCAGATAGCTGGAAATGGGAATGGCTGCATTCTTCATTCTTTGCATATTTGTTGAGAAATTAAGTAGGACACAATGGATTCCCCCCACACACACACACACAAATTTTCCATGCTGCCCTAAGAACTTTCTACAAAACAGGTTCTTGTGCATATGTAAAAGCCTCCTCTTTAAAATGGGATGCACTTAGGGGCAAAGCTTCTCTCTCCCTCTCTCCCCCCTCCCCCTCCCTCTCTCCCCCCTCCCCCTCCCTCTCTCCCCTCTCCCCCTCCCTCTCTCCCCCCTCCCCCTCCCTCTCTCCCCCCCTCTCTTCCCCTCCCTCTCTCCCCCTCTCTTCCTCTCCCCTAGTGGGGAAAACTGTATAAACTCCCTTACTCATTCTACCCTATAAGAGATGAATGACTCTTCTGATTGGTAAATTTTGGAAGAATAACTGGCCATGATTATTTCAGCTTTGTCCTCCTTTCCTTTAAGAAGGTGCTTTTTTTTTTAAAAAAAACAGGATGTGAGTTCTCTCCTGCCATACCAAATATTGTATAGGGGCCTCTCTTAAGGGGAGGGCCTGCTGCTCAGATCAGCTTTGCTATGACTGGGTGGGTACTTTATGCCTCTTTAATTCTAGGGTTCAGTATTAGCAACTCCATTTGGCTAACAGAATATTTATGATAAAACCTCTTACCAAGCTAGTAACAGAGGGAACTCTCTTAACCCAATTGATAGCAAGTATAAAAACTTAAATAAATATCATAATTAATGATAGAATGTTGAAAGCTTTCCCTCCGAGATTAGGAGCAGGACAAGGATGATCACTATACCACTTCTATTTAACATTTTACTGGAGGTTCTAGCAAATTACAGTGAGTGAGGCAATAAAACAAATTTAAAAAAGAAAACTTAGTTATTGGAAAGGAGGGATTAATATGGTCACTCAGATGAAATAGTTGTGTAAAAATGCAAAAGAGTTTTTGATGAAGTTATTAGAATTAGTAGGTACATTTAGCAAGTTTCTGCTATGGAATCAATATACTAAAGTCAATTAAATTCCATATACCATTAACAATCAGTTGTAATGTTATTTTGTAATGTAATGTAATTTTAAAGAGTTTTATATTTCACAATAACTATAAAATTATCTAGTACACAGGAACCAATAAAAATGAAGTGCAATTCCTTTGTCAAAACAATAATGATGCTATTAAAAGAAATTAAAGTTCTAACTAAAGGGAGGGGTATGTTATATAGTTAAATAGAAAAATATTGGTCCCCTTCAAATGTATTCATAAATTCATATTAATTATGATTAACATCTACTTTTTTAATGTAACTAGTAACTTTTTTAATGTAACTAGACTCTAAAATTTATTTGGATAAGCAAAGGGCTCCTGAAAAATAAGACTACTCTAGAAGAAGATGGAGACTTGAACCAGAAGAAGAAAAAGATTTGTCTTTTAATAAAGATACTTTGATATTGATGCAGGAATAGATGAAAGAAACAGTTAAATTGAATAGAAAGGTCAGAGACAAAGCAGAGTATATAGAAATGTGCTTTACAGTAAAGTCAAATATGTGACTTTACCCCAGCAATTCCACTCCTAAGGAAAACCTTTAGAAAACTTTGTTCTTGTACACTTGGAGACAGGTTCAACAATGTTTACAAAAGCAATTTTCAAAAAGCAAACAGGCAAACAAAAACTAGAAACATTTCAATAGGACAAAGGGTATATTAATACAATGGAATAGTATATAAAAATGAATTAACTACAGCTATCGATATCAAGATAGAGGAATCTCAAAAACATAATGTTACTTATTTGGAAGTCACAAAAGAATATATTTTGTGATTTTGTTTATAGTAAAGTTTAAAACTAGGGGAAACAACGTAATGTGTTTAGGCCTATATAAATAATAATAAAATCTTAAAAGCAAAGGAAGGAATTATTATTACAAAAATCAGAGTAGTGATTACCCCTGTGAGGGGTGAGAATGGTAGTGGGTGAAGGGAATGTTATTGGGAGGGGGCTTCCAAGTTATGGGTAAGGCTCCATGTCTTAAGCCAGGTAGGTGTTTGGTACACAAGTATTTTGTACTCTTCAAACTGCACATATGCATATTATGTATTCTTTTGTATATATATATATATATCAAAATAAGCATAGCCATGGACCATAGTTGGAAGGATTTGAAATGTGGGAAAAAGATACATCAGGCAACAGCTGACATTTGGGGAGTATAAGAGAGCAAAGCATGGCTCCCTTTCACTGCTTGGACCGTGAACTACAGCTAGCAGTAGCCTGGCTTTGTATCGCCAGTGAGCTCTGCCTACTGATTCTGACTTTCTACTACTTATTGATGATGGATGTACCTCTTGACAAGAGGAAGAAAACCATGGGTTTGATTTTGCAGTTGTGTCAGCCATGGAAAGAGCAACAGGGGCACCATACAGGCTTTGCAAAGAACTGAGGATGAAGCCACGAAGGGCCAAACCCACCTGTAGTTCTCTTATAGCAAGAGTGGAGCCAATGTTCTGACCTCTTTAGAAGTCAAAATGCATCTGGGTTGCTGGGTGGTTAAGGCAGTTAAGTTGCACCTAAAGTATAGCTTTGGATTGTGTTGTAAGTAATTTTTATTACTAATAACTGCAATGCCTGCCCCCTAATCATTTGAACATTGAATAAATTCAAGTGGCTTGAAAGTTTTCTCAGTGATAATGTCCTTGTGCACAGATATTCTGAAATGCCTTCTTGAATGGGAGAGGAAAGGGTAGTATTTCACTTAGAGGTATTGTGAATTAGAAATTAGTTTAGTATTCGACTTCCCTGTCAAATATTCCTGTGAAGGGATGGACTCCATTAGGTCTGACTTTGCCCATTGGCAAAATGTCATTGGTCTTCCTCCTCACTGTTAAGAGACTGTTGGGAGCTGCTGAGTTGGGGTACTGTGCAGGAATGCCACCAGGCTGCTTGGCAAAACACCTGAGCACTTAAATAACCCCCAAGCGGTGATGTCTGCAAGTGGGACTAAATCTTACTAAGCAGCTGATAACATGGTGAAGGCATTCTGGAAAAGATTACACCATCGTGCAGCACCCTTGTCTCAGTCACGGCTATCAACTAAACATGGAAGGCCAAACTGTCAGGCAGCCAGCCTTTTCCTTAGCTGCTTGTTTTCCAATTTCTTTCCAATGCATCTAGAAAACTGTGGTACCAAACAGGGAACAGCACAACAATGGTTGCGTGAAGTGAGTGTTCTGCACGGGAGGAATGGATACCAGCTGTGCGCCTGCAGGCGAAGCTGTCATGGCAAATGCTTCCTTGCTCCTCTTGAAGGATGGCGAGAGTTCCATTTCCTGAGAATTACCAGTAACTGACAAATCCTGTCGGACTCTGGGCATGGACGGGAAACTTCAGAAGCCACCTGTGAATAGTTGGCACATTGGAAACATTTGCGAAGAAAAGAGAGGAGGCCTGAGGCATTCTGAAGTAGAAAGTTCGTGTATTTTTTTTTTTTCTGGGAGCCAGGCCAGACTTGTGGAAGACTGATCACAGAAAACGGATTATGAAATACTCAGGAACTGGGATGTGGCATTGTGTCTATTCTCATTTCCTCACCCTGGGAGTTCAAACTACTTACTGCCTCTCAGAAATTAGTTTGCAACACACTAATGTCTGTCTGTTCGTCTTTTCCCTATGTTCTTATGTCAAAATCATTGCCAAACTATATTCTATTTATTAAGAAAAGTAAATGCTGGTTAATGATTTGTAGTTTTGAACACATGAAGAAAGATGGCAAATCTAGATTTAAGCTTATTTTTTATATTTCAGATTTTTTTGCTCAGAGTGTATTTATTGATATATTATTCTGCTCCATAGGTACTTTTGTTTATAAATAAGTTATTTTTATAAAATGATACAATTTTGATTGCTAGATGATATATAAATTTATCTGTAATTTCATCATCACAGCAGATAATTTTCTTAAGAATGAATATTGCAATCTATATGTACATGCAACTGAATAGTCTTCAGATAATATTGTATCATAATTTTCCACATTTAAGTGATAGCCATCACTTAAAATAGATGATTAAAATGCACATTCTTTAATGAAAATATCGACAATAGATAATTTTAAAAAATTGTTAATTGTCTGAACATATCTGCATATTTAAGTCTATTTTTTAATACATACTCTAAAAGTACCATGCAATTCAGTATCCAGTTTTTGGCACTTAACATAAGAATTTTTCTATGTTATTACTTAATCACCATATGCATAATTTTAATAATTGCATTATATTCCATTTAGTAGGTTTACCAACAATATATTTAAGCATTCTTGGGTTGTTGACATTTAGAATATTTGCTCTAATTTGCTATTATTAAATATTTAAAAAAGCTATCATAAACATCTTCCCGCATGTAGCTTTTGTAAAAACTGGACTGTTTCTCTAGGACATTACTGGGTCAGGGGCTAATCAGTTTCCTGGCTTCTGATGGTTATTGCCACATGGCTTTCCAAAAGTATTGCACCAATTTTACAGCTACAAAATTGTACAAAAGAAGCAATTTCACACAATTCTTAATGTAATAATTACAAATTTTAATAGCGGTGTGTTAACTTTATTAAATTAATAATGAAATTGATTTCTTAATGTGTTTCTTACTGGTTTTCCCATTTTGAGAATTATCAGTTTACATAGTTCATATGCTTTTCCTATTTCATTTTTAGAGTACTTTTTTTTGATTATATTATGTGAGATTTTGCTATAAGGTTTGCAATAGATATTTTCCTTCAGACTTCTTGCATTTTAGCGTACCAAAATTGTTATTTTTGGTAAATAATTAGTCTTTTCTTTTGTGATTTCTGTCACTTAGAAAGTAATTTCCCCTCTAAAGAATTGGTAAATATTTAATGCTATGTTCTTTAGACTTTTTATGACTTAAATATAAGCAAATTCTCAAATAATATAAAAGTTTTGTGGAAAGATCACAATAAACAGATTTGTAAAAAAAAAAAAAAAAAAAAAACCAATAAAATAATCAGAAATCCTGCTTCCCAGAGAAAACTATAGGTAACATTTTTGGGTATATATCCTCTCTATTTACTATTTACACTATAAATATATAAAAATAGATATGTAATTAAACACACATTTTACAAAATGTATTGCATACAGAACGTGTACTATTATATAAGCTACATTTTTTCCTAAATTAAAAACTGTAGCGTAAAAATCTTTCTATATCAGTGACTGGACTACAGATCTAATTAAAATTTTAAATGGCTACATAGCATTCCATTACATAGAAGTCCAGTTACATATTAAACCATTCCTTTAGCATTAGACTTTTAGGTTTTTTTCTATTATCAACAAATGTAAGCTTAATAGTCTTGTACAAACATTTTTTACACTTGTCCAACAATTCCCAGCAGGGGGATACCTAAGATTAAAGCATTTTAAACAAGATATGATTGTTTTCTCAAATTGTTTTTCCCCCCAAATCGTACCATTTTCCTCTTCTGCCAGTTAATTTCTCAGTGTCCTTTTCTTTTATTTATATAATTCTCCTTAATCTTTACCAATCAGATAGGCTTGTTACTTTAATCGTATTCTTAGAAGTTGAATATTTTTTGTAGATTTATTGTCCATTTGTATTTCTACTTTTGTTCATGTCCTTAGCCATTTCCTCATTATGGTTTTATATCTTTGTGTAATTTGGTTTATAATTTAAAAATCCGATGCAGAATGCACCCCGAATCCCCACCCCTTTCTAGCGGTGTGTACTGCCTTGCAATCAGTTCTTAACCTTAGAGTTAGGTGAATAAAAGTATTCTCCAAGCACAGAACAACCTTACAATTGCTGCCATGTGCATGTGTAAGGAAACCACTCTCTTGTTACTCTGAGTGTGGAATTACGATTTCTATTAAATTGTAACTGTGGTAACTGTTAGCAAACAAGGGTAAAGCTACACTAAAGTATGTTTTCCCGTAAAAGTGATGTTATGCTTTTATTTTAATCACACGAGGAAGAGGGAGGACTCAGAGTTCCAGAAGCCAGAACTGAGAGAGGGAATCCTAGGTAAGAAGTGGAGGAGGTAGACAGCCCTTGAGCCCAAAGATGTCAAGACTTCAAGGTGTGGGTGTAAGAAGGCCCCTGACAGGTGGAGGAAAGACGGTGATCATACTTTGACACAGAGGTTCCCAGGGCCAGCGCCAGGTCAGTGGGAAGGATGGCTGGAATCGGTGAAAGTCCTGAGGCAAGTGCAAACACCTTGCCTTGGGCGGAACATTGAGGATCAAATTGACAACGTGGACCATAGATTGCTAATTGTCTCTCAAAGTCTTGAATAATTGAACTACCAATTAATAACTGGGCAGATAGCCCTCCATGTTAAAAATGGTTTTCTCCAATTTCCCTTGCAGCTGTTTGTGGCCATGTGACTAACTTCTGATAGAAGGAATGTATGCAAGAAGCAGCATGCACCTTTCCTGGGAAATGCCCTTAAAGGGAATGAGAATGCCCAATTCTCCTTTTTGCTACCCCAAATATGGATTTGGAAGTTGGACCATATAGTGGATACTGTCCTGCCCAGCTCCCCTTTACTGGGCCAGAAAAACTATCCTCAGCTGTTGAGAGTGTTGGCTGCTAACAGTGCACAGCTGTCCCTTCTCTGGGGAATCTTTCTTTTTGGACAGAGAGCAGCAATTTCAAGGTCTCTGTTTTGGATTATGAGGTGGAAGGCATGTATTGAGGACAGTAGACAACAGAGTAGAAGGAAGCTCCTTCTCTGCTGATTGTGGACTGTCTGCCTCTGGAATTTTTACGTGTGAAGTGCCTTGGATGTACTTGAAAACTTAGGAATAGTGATCACAGCCTATTGGCTCCACTTGCTTCTGTGAGAAGGGAAAAAATATCATGCCATGTTTGTGCCAGGGCTCTATTTAGCAGTTGGTTTTCCTGAGGTTATCACCTAATAGACACTTCAGCAGGCAGAATTTGACTGTCTGACCAGGCATTTAATATAGTGATTAAGCATGGGCTTCCATGTGCAGACAGAGCTAGAATCCTGCTCCGCTGCTCACTTTCTCACCTGTAAAATAGGCTTAATATTACCTACCAGTGTTATTAGGATTCAATATGTAAAATATATAATTCCTGGTAGCTATAGATGGGTGTAAGCAGAGCCATTTTCCATAAGAATAAATTTCTTCCCAGCTTTAAGACAGGAAGATAATGAGATATTTGGAAACTTTTCAGAAAACTCTTTTCAAACTAGTTCTTTTAGATTAAGAGATCTAATAGATTTGCTGACAGCTTTTCCCATGGAAGCTTTTTCATGGAAGAAAGGAAGCTGGAACTTAAATCTGTTATCTTCGTGGTTTGCTGAACCCCAGTGGGCTGCCTGAAGAGTATTTGAAGTCACCAAGCATTGCTATTGCCCTCTGAATAGCTTCATGGCTTCCGTAGGAAGCTACCACTCTCAGTCAAAATGAAAACCTATACCCAAAGCAAGAACTTTCGAAATTCCCAAGCTTGGTTAGACAAATTGATGATGAGGAACCAGTACTTAGGACAAGGAGACTCAAAGAGCCCAATGAGGCCTCAGGGAGAGGAGACAGTGCAATGAAGGGCAGGTGTCAGGGCAGTAGAGGTGGGTGGGTGAGAGTCTGTCCCCTATCCATGAAATTTGCTATGGACTTGGTTGAGCCCCATCCTGAATATATCGTTGCAGTCATACGGTAAATTTGGGCTGTGCCTGCTTAATCTTATAACCTGGTGGATGTGATAATACCAGCTCGTGATGAATACAGTTCTTTGAGCACAGAGTTGTTTGGTGTCTACACAGTGGCTGCTTTTCAAATGGAGAGAAGGTCTATGCTAAATAAGGTCCTGCTCCGGAACCCTTGAGGCATGTGCTAGAACTTTCCTGTTGAGGCTTGCCAGAGACTCCCTGGAGCATCCTTATACACTGTGGACACCGTCCTCAACATTGCGTCTGCTAGGTCTCGTGGACTGTGCGGTAGTTTGTACCACAGCCTGGACCTGCTATAGATTGGTCCCTGGTTCTGCCCACATTTGAAACTGACACCCTTATAAGTCACCAAATGTAGCCCACACTCCCCCCAGTGCCTGGCCCATATATCCTTGGTGTGACTTCCACGCACCATCTGTTTACTGTGAGTATCTGTGGCTCTCTGCGAGAGGGATTTTTACTGGCTATGGGAGCATTTGTCGCCTATGGACAGGGCAAACTAGAAGTGCTAGATCATTACTATCCCTGGAAGCATCTTTCAAACAATTGCAGATGGGTTCTTTTCTCATTCGAGACAATTCTGAGGTGTGTTCTACACTGTCTTCCAGAATTCTCCAGGGGAATCATACCTCCACTGTCCACAGTGGTACTCTGCTTGGTGACACAGCCCTGATTGGCTTTCTTTCCTTTCTTATCTCACTTCCTAGCATCCCTTTCAAATAAACTACTCATATCCTTCTCTAAGAGTCTGCTGCTGGGGAACCAACCTAAGACATCCAGTACGTGGATAAAAGCAGTCTTCCCATATATAGTGAATGCTGCTTCCAAAATCCACAGGGACCCAGAAAGCACCATGCCTCTTTCTTGCTGGTGGAATGTGTGAAATATAGCAACTAGCTCTTTACCTGGAAGAGAGATCCCACATAGTCCAGATTACCATATCTCTAAAACACTTCACTCATGTGTCAGGTCTCCCACCCCCCAACCCCCATGGCACACAGGTGATTTCTAGGGCACCTTGTTCCCTTGGTCCAATGGGCAATTGTCATTAATAGAGTGGGTCAGCATAAAGTTTGGTGGAATATCAAGATCAAGGTCCCTGCAGACCATATTATGCTGGACAACAAGTGTCACCACAGCCTTGTGGTGAGATAGTGGATGTGTATTCTTCCTGCCATGTGAAGCTAAGGCAACTAAGCTGCTTTTGATTCTTCTTATTTTTGTGAATTGAGAGTTCATTTGCCATATCAAGAGCCACACACCAAGTGCCAGAGCTGTGTTGGTTGATCTCTCTAGTGAAAATACCACATCCCCCTGAGCAGCTGCAAACTGGGACAACTACCTGGATCCATTGTGGTAATTCCCCATCATCTGACACAATTGATCTCATTTCAGAGAGTTGAGTTGAACAGGGATGGGACAGGGGTCACCACACCGGTAGCATTTAAGTTTTCCATGGTGGTGAGATATTGCTTCCCATTTTAGTATCTTGATTGGGCAGGGCAGGTAGTTCCAGGTGCTTTCCTACCATGATGGTTCCTACTCATAAGTCAGAAAATAAATGTGAGGATTCTGACAGCTGTGAAGTATTTCTATGCCAATGATATAGTCAGGGCTTGGGGAAATAACCCATTGTACCAACTGTGAGATAAAAATCAGGATGTATAGTCACTTACTACCTGACCTTCAAACCTCCTACTCTAAAGCACCTCAGTGGCATTTGAGTTTTGCATTATTATTAGCTCAGACTTTGTATTTATTGGTCTTTAAAGTTTGGGTGGTCATTTCTGCAGTATAATGACAGTTATAATGACAAATGACTGCAAGTCCCTTGGGGAAATATTAGAGGAATATTGAACAGTATATTTGTAATTATACTAAAAGATCCTTCTTTAAGAGGACCTGATGTCCCACAGTTGTGGGTCTGTGAACTGGATTAGATCTGGGTGAGGACTTATTTCTTCCATTGTGATGGCTGATGTTGGTATTCTCTGTAGTTCCTCTCTCCCCTCTGTCTTCCTCTCTTTTCCTCTCTCCCTCTCCCTTGTTCTCATCCTTCCAACCTCTCTCTCTCTTTCCTCCCTCCTTCTTCCTCTCTCCCTGCCACCCCTGACCCCTCAATCATACAAGTTGAGCAACACCATAGTCAGCAACCTATTTCAATCTTAGGCATACCATGACCGATTAGCCACTGAGTCAAGGCTCCTGATTGCCACCCGGCCTCGCTGCCTGTTGTAGGTAGTACTTACATCTCCCTTGTCTCTAATGGCTCAGGACTTCCACCTGGTTCCTGACATCCCAGAGTCCCCCTGTCAGCACTGATACTTGGGGGATCAGTTCTGTAGTGGTGGCATCCCTGCTATGAGCACATCCACTGCCAAGCTTCTCAGAGCTGTCTATGCTCTCCTCACCAGCAAATTACTTATCGCCTTCCTTGCAGGGGGTCCTTTGAGCCCTTCCCAGGAACACAGAGAATGAATTCTCAGTCTTTATGTAGGAAGACCCTTTTGATATTTCTACCTTCTGAGCCTTCTGACGTCTTTCTAAACACTATTCCAAGGAAGTTTTTGTTGCTTCCTTGTCTTTACTGTAGGCCGTCCCTGTGTCCAGGCTTTAAGACTTTATCACTGTGTCCATCCTGGTAGAGTATTAGGACAAATTCCAAGTGGCCTTGCTAGGCTGTTGTATGCTGAGTCACAGATCAGTGACCTCACACCAGTAAGTCCTCCTTGATCTATTTTTCCCCTTTGGCCTGATACCCTGAAATCCCATTCCTATACATATCTTCTGGTTGGTGTTATTAGCCAGTTCCTGTAGTTTCCTTGGTGTGTAAACTATGTCCTTTTAGTGCAGGGTTTGTACTTTCCCTTCCTGAGCTGGGCTGAGATCTGACTTTTGTCATATGCTTCAAGGCAATGCAGTGTCATGAGGGAAGGACTCCAGAACAAGTGTCATTGTATGAGGTAATGGAAAGGAAGACATCTCTCCTCTGGCAAGAGAGAGAAGCCTGCTTCTGCCATCCCACGGGGTCCAGGGGTCTCTGGGAGGTCAAGATTCCAGCTTGTCCATCTAAATTATGGATCAGTTGTGTCTTAACCAAAGTGTACAATAATCATCATAAACAATCTCACTTCTTGGGGGCCATATGCTAGACACATGAAGCTATCCTGAGTGTTTCAAAGTCATGGATCCGGTTGTCAGAAGAACTATAAATGTCTTAAGTGAGAATGGAGGGATGCATTTTTATCTTCTCATTTGTCTGAGGCTTAACCTTTGTCTCTGTCCTAGTGCTATGGGCTCTTTTCTCTCAATACTCCCAGCTTGCTCTGCAGCCACCGTCGTCACTATGCCATGATGTCCTTGGAGTGAGGATACAGCTAAACATGGACAAGTTTCTTCCCTTTGGTTCAATAAGTGTATAGTTTCCCTTAGAAAGGAAAACAGATTTGTACAGTGCCTTCTAGATGCCAGGTACTGTGATCTGACTGTTACTTATGTCATTATATTTCCTCCTTCTAGGGACCTTCTTGGCTAATTGTTTTTGTTCCTGTTTCATATGTGATAGGAAAGCTGAGAGAAATTTAATGATTTGCCTAAAGTCACATAGCTAGTCATGAAGAGCCAGGATTTGATCCGTTTGGCTGTATACCTTGTGTCCCTTCTACTATCTCAAGACTTAAAACATAAAATAATAGCTACTCTGGTGCATGTAAATCTAATTATTCCCAAAATATGTGTCACTAGATGGAAAGTCTTCCTTTTCCAGCTCTACTATTAACCAGCTATGTGAGCTTCTGAATGCCTCAGCTACCTTATCTAGAAACACAAAAGCAAAGCAAACCAAAGCACCTAGGCGGAGCTGGCTCTGAGGCTTTGTAGAGTTCACTCTGATCTTGGGTGGTTACGATGCTGCACTCTGTAACTACTGCTTTCCTGAGGGAAGAAATTGTGGTGAGCAGGAAGCACAAGCAGTAGGCTGGAACATGGGGCGTGCAGGGCTAATGCCCCTGCTTTTTATGTTTGAGATCTTGGCTTTAATCCTTAACTTTTGTTTTGGGTTTACCCAGTAGGAAGTTCATCACAATGGATTCTGGATGTCTTTTTTCCCCCTTATGGGAGGCAGGATAATGCACAGTTTGAGAACATCAGTTTTATAGTCAAACAGGATAGAGCTCCACTACTGGCTCTTCCATTTGCTAGTTGTCGAAAGTTGGGCACATTCAGCTCTTGCTTTCCTTACTTATCAAAGAAGAAAGGAGATCAATACCTCCTTTATAACCTTGAAGTAAAAATTACATGAACTAATATCTGTGAAATACTTAGCGCAGTTCCGACACACAGAATGATAAATAGCAGCCATTATTGTACTTACAATTATTATTACTGACTTGTTTGGGAGTTAAGAGGCCAGCCTTTTAACTTACACTTTCCTTTTATGGTCACTCATGGAAGTCACAAAGGGAATATACAATTCAGGATCACCTACGTGAGGATTGAAAACTAAGGATGACTTTGACATTACTAAAACGTGGAGGAATTTTTGCTGATATAGTAGATGAGACATTTCTGTTGCTCAGAAACAAAAGTCTGCTTGGGGAGTATGTAAAAGGATCCTGGCAGAATTCTGCTAACATTTCCTAATTTGGAGAGGTGAGGGCTGAAGGTGAGGTCAAATCCGTCAGCAAACAGCAAAGATTCAAAACTGGAATTATCTTTCCTTGGTGAAAGAAGTAGTCTTTAAAAGTTGTAGCACTGGTATACCCCAGAGTTTGTGAATCAAACCCAGCAAACAGTAGGAATTATGAATGAACTGGCCCTAAGAGGGGGTCAATGGAACTGAGGATACTGAGTTCAGTCACAGCCAGAACAACATGAAATACGCTTTAACACAAACATAGATGCATAGTCTAGAGATTCATATGCACTCCTGAATAAGAGAACAAAATAAATGGTACAGAAACAATACTGAAGATATAACAGAAAAAAAAAAACAAAACTTCCCTAAAATGAAGAATCACCTAAATCCAAATGAAATGTTGCCATAAATAATACAAAAGCAAAAACAAAATTTTCTCCAGATGAAATGATATCTTCACATACTACTCAAATATTATTCTTATAAGGAACTCTCAGAGAGGTACATCATTATTGTAACATTTCAAGAATGAGAAGATCATAGTGTGAAACAACAGAAATTGAGGATTTGAAACCAGTTAAAAATAGGATACATAGAAAATACTGAGAATATTGCCAAGTAATGTTTTTAAAATAATTATTGAAAGACAAGATATATAAGTAATAATGTTGGCAATAATATATTAGGTTTAAAATCCCAGAGTACATCAATAACAGCTAGGACATAAGTAAAGAGGGTGAGAAAAAGTAAAAGCATGCTAATTTCTTCATTTTATGTATAGGGAAATGATAATTTTTTCTTGACTATTTAGTGGACTGTGAATAGTAGAATAACAAAGGGATTTTATATTTTATAAATCTCTATAGAAAAAGAGTTAAGCAAACATAGTCTATATAGAAAAATAAAGATAACAAGGAAGCATAAAAACAAAATAGTTCAACTATTAATATATCAATGAAACAAAAACTCACAAAAAATATTAAGCAATGTGATACAAATTTGAGTCAAAATAAAATCAGCTTTATTGCTATGGTTCGAATATTTGTCCCTTCCACAACTCACGTTGAAATTTAATCCCCAATGTTGTTGTATTGAGAGATGGGGTCTTTGGGAGGTGATTGGGTCATGAAGTCTCTGCCCTTATGAATGGATTAATCCATTCATGGATTAATGAATTAATAGTTTATCTTGGGCTAGGAACTCTTGGTTGTGTAAGAAGAGGAACAGAGACCTGAGCTAACATGTAAGCATGCTCAGCCCCTGGTTATGTGACCAGTAAAGAAGCTTCTCACCAGATATGGCCCCTTGACTTTGGACTTCTCAGCTTCCATAACTAAGAAATAATTCATTTTCTTTATAAATCACCCACTTTCAGGTTTTCTGTTAGAAGTAACAGAAAGGACTGAGATATGTATGTTATCCACAAGGGACCCAGAGTTAAGCAAAAACAAAAGGGATAGTCAAATAATAGGAGAATGCAGCAATAGCAATGTGGCAGAGACTGGAGTTTGCTACCTACTATCCAATCTCCCTTTCATCTGCAGTAACTGAGTTCTGATTTTGTTGGGGATAGAGTGGCAAGGTGTCCAGATTGAAAGCCTTATTTCTCAGTCTCCCTTGCAGATATAGAGACATTGTGACATAGTTCTGACCAATGAGATTGAGCAGAAGTTGTTGGGTGAGATTTCCTGAAAGCTCCCTGTAGGGGGATATGCTCAGCTGTGTTTGCCCTTTTGCCCTTTGTCCTTCCACCTTGGACTGTAGGGACAATGGCTAAAGCTGCAGTGGCCATCTTGTCCATTATGGGGAAAGGTCAAAAAGTTATAGGGACCTGGACACTAATATTTTTGAGCCACTGAATGAAAGCCAACCACCACCTACTTTTGTGCTTATTATAGGAGAGAAGTATGCCTCCATTCGGTTAAGTCACTACTATTTGGGTTTGTAGTCATGTGCAAATTCTAAACATCAAAGTAATATTCAATCTGGACAATGAGGGCTAATTTATATCTATAAATATATAACCCACAATGTAGACTTAACAATTGTGAATCTTTATGAAATCATTCAGGTGTTATGGTCTGAATATTTGTTCCCTCAAAATTCATATATTGGAATCCTAACCCCCAAGTTGATGGTATTAGGAGGTGGGGACTTGGGAAGTGATTAGACCTTTTGGAAGCTCTGCTCTCATGAATGGGATTAGCGCCTTTATGAAAGAGGCTTGAGAGAGATCTCTCACCCCTTCTGCTGTGTGAGTGAGGTTGTAGCAAAAAGGCTGCTGTAGGTGAACCAGAAAATGAGCCCTCACCAGACACTGAATCTGCCAGCACCTTGATCTTGGACTTCTCAGCCTCCAGAACTGTGAGAAATAAATTTCTATTGTTACCCATAGCTACCCCGTCTATGGTACTCTGTCATAGCAGCCAGAATGAACTAAGAAAGGAGGCTAAAACCAGTTGAAGAAAAGATTTGGGAACACAAGGAGAAACTGGTAGGATCATGGTTGGCTCTTTAACACATCTTTATCTGACAGACCAGCTAGCAACAAATAAGTTTAGGAAAGATATTAACAATAAGATGAAGTAAATAATAACTATGTTGAATATTCAACTGTACAAGGAGAAAGTGCGTTTACTTTTTAAGCATCTATTATCCATACTAGGCCAGTGAGGACCTTACTTGGTGTCAAAATATTTGCATATCCCTTGATTGTGAAATTCATAATTTCAATAATCTTGTGAATTCAAGTGTATGGGTGGGTGTGGCTGTTGCAAAATTGCAAAGTCAGGGTAGAGATCTAGTGGGCAAGGGAAATGGCAGATGGGTTATTGGAAGGCCGATTGTGTTGAGGCTGGAAAATGGGAGCATGTTTTTCTTCTCTCTCCTCAGCCCTCCCACGCCATGTCCAAAATGCTACCTGATGAGTGGGGGGATCAATAAAGAAAATGCTTTTCACTGGAAATCAGCCACAGTGTAGTTATCAGTACAGTCTTTTTTTTTAAAGTCACTAGTTTTATTATCATTCATATATACTATATAAAAAGGAATATGGCAAATGGTCAGAGGTGTATAAAAAGAAATCCAGGGCTCTACACATCACTCTATATGCATCTTGGAGCAGGGTTCTCCTGACAGCAGGTGCAGGAGCTGCACTTCTCTGATGCTCCTTTGCAGACACAGTCCTGGGCATACTTGGCACAGCCCCATACCTGGGCAGGAGGAGCAGCTCTTCTTGCAGGAGGTGCATTTGCACTAGTATGTGTAGGAGCTGGCACAGGTGCAGGAGCCGCCCATGGCACAAGAGCAGCTGGGGGCCATTTCACACCTAGGTGAGGCCAGAGTTCCAAAGCAAGAGGCTAAGAAGCATCCGGGCTGCTGGAAGTCATGTTGAAGCTTTAGTATGGTCTTTTTCGATGCTTTAATCTTCAAGTTGGTTCCTTTAACAGGTGACATTGAACACTCAGATATGGTATATTTATGAGCATAAAGTTTATTTCTTGTTTGGTTAAATTAGCTGATGAATGGGAAGCAATTAGAAATGTGCCTGGCACACAGTAACTGCCCAGTAAAGAATAGCAATTATTACTCATCAGTGCCATACCTTGCTTTGTCTCTCAAAGGCCTTTCATCCTCAGAATCTGGCTCAAGTGTCTTCCTCCAGGACACTGCCCTGAATATTCTACCCCAGCCACACTATGTGATTTACCAAACAGCTAATCATTTATTTGTCTTCTAATTGTTTCCTGGTGTTCATATTATCTATCCCTTGTACTATACCACAGGCACCTACAGTACATGCCAAGTAGTACAGCATTGCAATTCAATGCACGGTGCTGGGGAAGACTGCTTGGGTTCAAAATCCAGTTCTTCCACTAACTAGTTGTATGATCTAGTGCAAGTTATTTAATATCTCAAAGCTATTAATATACTGTGTACGTAGCTTTTTCTTTCTTTTGGCTTATTTTCTTCCCAGCAATGGGCTTACTAGGTTAAAAGGTGTTGCTTATAGCTGTGTGACTTAGCAAGTTACTTACATCTTATGCCTCAGTTTCCTCACATGTAAAATGGGGATAATAGACTCTTCCTAGTGTGACTGACAACAGCTAAAACACATGGTCTCTGGAAAATAGTAAACAATAAGTATTAATGCTAACTATTATTGTTGTTTGATTGAAATTCTCATGCTAACATTTCCTTTTGCTCAGATGCTCTGCTGATCAGACCGTTAGAAGGACATTTGACAAAGGAAAGCAAATGAAATTATTCACCTAACTGGGGCTCTGTATTTTCTGAGGTTTGCCAGGTTGCCTGCTTTTCTGACTGTCCATATCCATGATTAATTAAAAGCTGAATTTGGTATGGTGGCAGCTTTTCACAAGATCTACTTAAAACGCGAGCTATAAATGTTGTTTTAGTAATCTGGAGGGGGCAAGAGGAAAGGAGTGAAAAGTTCTAGAAATAAAATTCTAAATCTTTCTCTGGTGCATAAGATGACCAACTTTGTTCTTGCCTGTATAAACAATTTACTTTTTAGAGCAGAACTTATGAAATGTATACCTGGGATGGGAAGGCAAGATTCAATTTGTGGGGTCATGCTTGGTGAGAAAAGTGTTCCCAGAAATAATATTTGAAGAAGGATTGCATTCTGAACCCTGGTCAATTTTTTACCTGTTGGCAAAATAAATTATGATGCTGGGCAGGTTTCAAGCCCCCTCAAATGCCAGAGTTGATATCCGATGAAGTTCTATTTGGGGCTTTTATACACACATTTTAAATGGCTGCCAAGACATTTGCCTTTTCACTACATCTCTGTTAAGCACTAAAGCTCATGTCTTGATGTGCTGCACAAGCTGCAGAAATGGGTGGATTTTGACAGCTCTGTGTGTCCACAGATTTAACAGAGGCTGAGATCAGCTGGTGAAGGAGAGACCTAGTCCTGTGGCGAGGCACTTAGAAATAACTTTGATTTCCCTTGTGGAGATGAGAAAAAACCTTGTCCTTATTCTAAAGAGTAAAGGAATATGGTCACTTTTGACTGAGGATTTGGATTAAGATTTTACACGTGTTTTTTGTGTGTATAAGTATATAATTACTTTACAACACATGTAATTATATGTTATATAATTATAATGCATAATTATTAATATAAGAATATACATATTTTATGTATGTATTTTCTGAATACTCATACGTACACCCACAAACATAGGCACGCATTTACTCACATTTATTTTGTTCCCTCTGGTGTTTTTGGCCATTTTAAGAAAGAAAAAAGACTAAGTTTAGACTAAACAGTTATTAGGTTAGCATTTACTGCTAAATACTGAACTCTGAATCTGAAGCTACTAAAAATTATAAGCCTGATTCATTCACATCATTAACCACCTGAAAGTACTGAATGTCAAATGTCCACTGTGTGATAAATACAGAGTCTGTCTGTTGTCAGTATTCTTGAATTGAGGTAAATGAACTTAAATCAGGATGGAAAGACTAGATTACACTGGAAAACAATGCATATATAATTAAAATCATTAAAGGACTTGGAAATAACTTATCAAATAAGATAAGTGAAAGAAATGCTAGCAGCATACCCAATGACAACAAAAAAATCACCAAACGATACGTCTGCACTTGCTGCTGGATTTGGTCTTAGTAGAGAAGGCAGATTTATGGTTAGTAATTTGTGTCCTTCAAAATTTAGAGGCAGAAGGCAGATGAAAATATAGTGTGCTCAGCAAAACCTCTCTACAGCTGACTGTTGGACAGAAACCCAAGTTTCTTGAAAACTCATGGAAAAGCCATTCACAGCCCTAACTCCTGGACCCTTATTATGATTGTGGAGAAAATAACTTTTAAAACCTGATATGTTCGCTTATGCACAAAGGTATATTTTTACAAGAAAGGTAAATTAGGAATATTCTTATATTCCAAATGACCTGGTATTATTTTATTTTGTCATAAATTGCATGTATCCCAATGTGATTGAAACCCTACCAGGGTTTGAAGTTATAAACCGCAGCTAATGTATTTGAAAAAAATAAAAAGCTTTTTGTCAGTATGGTTTCTGCTTCAAACTGTGCAAGACACACTTATTCTCTAAGATAGAAGGACTTCTTTTTTTTTTTTTTTTAAATAAAATCTTTAAAAGACTAAGCAGGAAATAACACACACTCATGGAGACATTTTAGCCGAAAAGGAATAATTGAACACAAGTGAGAAAGGGGATATAGTTTAAATTAAAGAATTTTGACAGGCCAGCTAAAGAACAAAGGGTGGTGTTCTATATTACTTATTTTCCCAGGGGTTCCAGACTCTGGGAGACTGCGATGGGAAGGCAATTCACAGGAGGGAGGCCTGGGGCTGAAGAAATGTGGATCAAAGCAATCAGCTTAAAGCATCTCATTCTGCCTTCCACAGCCCAGTTCTACAGCCTTCCACAGTCATGCTTGCCTTTCCTGAAGTGGTAGTTGCATGACAGTTAAAATCTCAGCCTGGAATAACTGGGTTTGGTTTAAAATACTTTGTCAGATTTCTTCTCTGTTTTTGCTACAGTTTGACGGGGGCTAAACGAGTTGAGTAGTGACAATGGACTTTTCGGTTGATGGCAAGGAGGGAAGAAACATCAAAATGACCCGTTTCTCAGCTAAATAGAATAAAGAAGGCACTTCTTATTTAGGACAAGGTTTGGCCATGGCCTCTCCGTGCTCCCAAAGTGAGCCACAGAATGGGTGCGAATATAAGCTTTCATCAGTTCTGGGTTCAAATCCAGTCTTGCTGGTTCGCAGCAAGATGGTATTCAGCAAGCCTTCTCCTCTCTTTGGTCTTGAATTCTTCACTTAAAGTGGGGCTAATAATACCTACCTCAGGTATGTGAGAGGGAAAAGAAGAGTGTCTGGCCTTTAATGGTCATTAAATTAAATATACACCAGTTTTTCTTAAGAGTTCACTCTCTGTCTTCCAAACTAGACTCCCCTTCCAGCTCCACCACTTTCTTTGCTGTGTGACAATGATAAGGCTCTTCCATCTTTCTGAACCTGACTTGGCTCATCAGTAAAATGCCAGTAGGTCCTACCTTAAAGCTTTGTCATAAACAGTTAAATAAATTTAAAAGAATTCAATACAGATCCTATAATGTAGAAGCTCTCAAAAAATGTTCTCTCATGTTATTGGGCCTGAGTTCTCTGTTAGTTTGCTTTGCTATTTTTCTTAACCCGTTCCCAAACTTCCAGTTCTCCCAGAACCCGAATCTTTCTTTTTAAATTCAAACTCTTTTCCAGCACCGAGAGAGAGAAAGACTACCAGCTGGAATATGCTGTAGAACATAGGTTGTAGAGCAACCCCTTTTTTCACCTCTAGCATTTGAAAACAATGTAAGAATCGACTAGCAAATTGGGTGTATTCATGTCAATATAACGTTTAAAGTATTTTTTTAGATTCCTTCATTTCTAAGCACATTTCCATTATTGTATACCATATCTTGATGATGATAAAAATCAGCAACTCCAAATCAAATTAGTTTTTAAAACTTTCTAAATGTGGTATATCTTACTGGTATAGTTGGACCTTGAAACTATAGATTCAACTAACTAGTTAAGAGCTTGATGATCAGTTAATTCTTTTCTTTGCCTTTAAGTTTGCCCGCTCCTAAGTGTTATCCAATAAATATGGATTGAGCTCCCGTCACCTGAGAAAATTGTTACTTTGTAAGTTAGGCTTACTGTCCTGTGAAATAGCCTTCAAGCTATTGAAAGATTTTGGGGAGGCTAACGGTAAAATAAATATATCTATCTCTTAAAAAAAAAAAAGAAAAAGAAATTGGGTACAACAACACAATGCTTTTCACCCCCATATCCAAACCCTTCCCACAGGGCCATTCTGGTTTCATTTCCCATGGGACAATAGAAAGGATAGTTTTGAAATTACATTGACTGGATAATATTTTATAATTTTGATGTGCTCACATAGAAAACTATATACAAATTGACTATATGTTATGTATAATATTTTCCAGAGTGATCGTATATCACTTCCATACTCATAAAGAACAATAAAACAAACAATAACAATGTATACGGGCCAGTTGCAGTGGCTCATACCTGTAATCCCAACACCTTGAGAGGCCAAGGAGGGAGGATTGCTTGAGCCCAGTATTTTAAGACCAGGCTGGGCAACATAACAAGACCTTGCCTCTCAAAAATAATTTAAAATACTAGCTGGATGTGGTGGTGTGTGCCTATAGTCCTAGCTGCTTAGGAGGCTGAGACAGGTGGATCCGCTGAACCAAGGAGTTTGAGGTTGCAGTGAGCTGTGATTGCACCACGGCACTCTTGACTGGGTGACAGAGTGAGACTCTGTCTCTAAAAAAAAAAAAACAAACTCAGTTGGAACAGGCCTTTTCTTATTCTCTGCTTCCTCCCAACCAAATACCTACAAATTAATGCATTATATAACCTGAAGGATTTTTTTGTGTAGACTCATTACAAAAAGAAGAACCTACAGCTCCTCCACACAGAACGCAGATCTTTCATGTAGAATGAAGGTTGACACTCAGACTTCAGTCCCTGCACCAAACCCGCTGGCTAAACTCCTCTCAGGAAATGACGGAGTGTATATATTTTCCTAGAGAAGCAATGATGGCAAAATGACCTTAGGAGAGTTTTCCATTGTTCCATTTCTCATGGTATTCCTACGTCCCAAAGTGTCTTAAGAATGGTTTGGGGCAGAGTAGATTAAGTCAACTGCTTGTACCCTTATCATGGGATTGTGGAATTGATGCTGGGCTTATTGGAAGATAAACTGGACTTCTATTATGTTCTTTTACTTAATAACTATGAAAGTTTAGCTAGATCACTGAATTTCTTTGGGATGTAGTTTCCTCCCAAACATATAACAGTATCTGTCTTTGCTAACACACAGCGTGGCTGTGAGGCCCGTTTTGTACAAGGCAAGGCAGTACGGTATGTTTCCTCTATGCCTATACCTGTTTATCATCATTATGTATCAGCCATAGGTAACCCATGTGTGTATAAAGCATATGACTGTAATGAATCAATGATCTGTAATTCTTACATATACCTGCATAGACTTTTATGTACAGTTTGGGATCTAGGAGCATTAAATGGCCTACACAAATAAAACTTATCTTATTTTTATCACTGGGAAAGTTTCCAGGACATTATCAACACGTGCTAAAGTTTCCTACATAGAATGTAATAGTGAAACCTCTGCTACCTTATGCTTGGGCTCACCACTTCCATATGATTTGCCTCTCACTTATAAAAATGCCACAGAGCTTGTCAGCTGAATTCCAAAGTGACATTCAGCAGTGGATATTTGGATTCAGTTTTGGATTTGCTTTCAGTCTGTCACACACACACAAAAACTACAAAAAGGCTGGACATGTGTACCCCATCCCCCACCCCCGCACTTTCTTTTTTCTTTCTCTAGACCTCGGCTAACATGTCTGTTTCAAAACCACTAACACATACATTCCCATACACACCTTCAGCAGGATTCTTAAGATATTGCTTCCCACATGTAGCTCATAGATCAATTTAACTATACAGCACTGCCCTTGGTTATCATCTCCCCTGAAACCATGTGGAATCCTCATCTTCTCTAATCCTGGTCTATAGTATTTCCAAAGTACTTTACAAGCCCGGAGTAACGGCCTCTAATGCCTTGCAGCAGCTGAGCTGGTAGCACACATGATATCTTAAATGTAACAATCAAAGGAGAACGCCGGACCTTGGTATTTCCGCTGGCTTGCAGATGTGCTGTGGTCAGATCCAAAATCTGTAATGTCAATTTTAGATAAAAGAAGCTTAAAACAAAATCGTCTTCTTGCCTTGCGTCAACAGCTGAGCCAGGGCAAGGAAGTGCTCTCCGATAGGAAGGCTGCATGTAGTGGATATCAGTTATCTGACCCCTACAATAATTTTTTGGGGGAGTGTGTGTCCATGAGCAACCTTGCTCAAGATTTATGTAATGGAGG
Source organism: Microcebus murinus (assembly GCF_040939455.1). Classification (NCBI taxonomy): domain Eukaryota; kingdom Metazoa; phylum Chordata; class Mammalia; order Primates; family Cheirogaleidae; genus Microcebus; species Microcebus murinus. The sequence goes on from NC_134115.1 coordinate 30,664,143, forward strand.
GCATTGTTTTATTAATCTACACCATGTGGAACTCTCCAGGTGCTAAGCTTTGATCTTCCTGCCCTCTGGTGCATTAAGTTTTCTATACTCATGGACAATGATGTTTGTGATTTAAAGCACTCTTTTTCCTTACTACAGAGGGGGAAACAAAAACGGTTCAGATAACTCTACCTTGAACCAGAGACCCTCAACTGCTTTCCTTGTTTGGTCTCAGTTTAGTATAAAATTCACTCTGATTCTGTTTAGGAGAATTTGATCAGCACTCCAAGGAGTGAAAGAATATCTTTCTGAAACATTTTACAGCATGTCAGATTACTGCTGGAGATGCCAGACTTGGCTGACAGGGGACGCTTGGCCTTTGTCAACGTGGTATGCAAAGATGGAAAGTAAAAGGCGATTTTCCATTTCTCCCCATTACGAAGAAAAGGGAAAAGGGGGTGGGAAGCACACAAAGGGACACAGACATTCAGAAACCCAAGTCTATCATGAGCCAAATAGCAGTAAGAAGAAAATAGTAAAATTTTTCTATAAGCAGAATAATGAAGCAACCTGATTTATTATATTTCAGAAAATACAGTATTATGTTGGAGGAAAAGGTAAAGAAATATCAAGCAGGTTATAAATATACACTGGTGAAGGATACAGACCCCGGTGTCAGATTGCCTGGCCCAAACCCCATTTTTGTTACTTACTAGTGCCAAAGTTCCCATGTATAAAATGGGGATAATAATGGTGTCTACCTCCCAGTTTACTGGGGAGATTAAATGAGCACGCAGAACAGGGACAGTATGTCCTAAGTGCTATGTAAGTGTTTGTTAATACCTTACTCAAATGGTTTGTGTATGATACCTGTAATTTGCAACACAAATTACTTTTTCCTCTTATTCTCACATCTATTATTACATAGTGTGAAATTTTTGAACTTTCTGGGCTGGCAGAGATCAAGGCTGGATTCCTATGAGGTATGTAAACAGCAATCCCTTCACTGGGGAAGAGACTAGGTTCCAGCTATGTAGATTTGTTCAAGAACACTATTAGCAGAGGATGAAATCAGGAAAGAGGTAGAGTGGTGTTCTGGGGTCATGGAATCTCTGCGGCTCTGGAAGGCCACCCCTATCTTCTACCTTGCAGGTAAGGGGGATTCCTTCTCCTTCAAACATCTGCGTGTGTAGGAGAATACAAAAGGGTGTGCTTGCCCCTATTACCACAGATTAGTTTTGCTGCTTCTTAAACTTCATATAAATGGGATTGCATCCTAGAATCTCCTCTGTTTCTGGCTTTTTCACCCAGTAACAAATCTAAGATATGTTTCTGCATATATCAGTGGTTCATTCTTTTTCATTTCTGTATGAATATGTCACAGTTTATTTACTCATTCTACTATTAAGTTGTTTTCAATTTTCGGATGGTGACAATAAAACTTGAACATTAATTTTTAAAAGACGTTTTAATAGTATCCTCCACCAACAATTTTGTAGCAATGTATACACTGCCTTTCTTCTTGCTCACACTCAAGTTGAGTTGCATTCAGGAAGCTTAGACATTCTCTAAGCAATTTTTAGGGTCTTTACTGTCTTTTAGAGATGGGTTTAATAATCTTTATTAGAAATTATAGTTAGCTGAATAGTAACTAATGACGATCAGGTGAGACTCATCATGCTATTTGTTGAACCCCTGAGCGATTCTATGACACACGTGGTCTAGTTCAAAAGAAAGACAAGAGCGATGCCAAGATGATGAAAGATTCAGGTCTCTAAACTGGGATACATAAGATGCAAAAGGTTTCTCTAAGGCTGCTACATCCATATTCATTTTGAGGAGGTGAGAGTGGGATGCTTTGAAGCCAGGGCCCCTGCTAGACACAGGTGTTCCGAGATTCTATTTCTTGCTCATGTAAGGGAGGCCGAAGTTAAGAGGCAATTTACCAGGGAAGTGTGAGAGAGAGGGCAGGCCTTGCTCTCGGCAGCCTGCACTGCCCTGCGGTCCTCATCAACAGCCCGGCTAGGGCAGCACAATGGGAAAGAGATGGAATGGCTGTGGGGGACTGAAGGTTAGGGTATAGCGGCCCCATTAGCCCCCTTTCAGGATGCGCGGAAAAGGAGAAACAGCCTTGCGGGACTTTGTGGTAGTACTTGGATATATGCCAAAGAGAGGAAAAGAAAGGCAGGGGAGAGGGCCAGAAAGCCCTTTTATTTATTTATTTTTCTTTAGAAATACTTACCTGCTAAGAGTGCATTCAATTAGGGCGATCAATGTCTTCTGGCCCAGGACTGAGGGTTTGCCATGGGCATGGGACTTTCAGTGCTAAAATTAGGAAAGTCCTGGGCAAACCGGGCACTTGGGATAACGATAGATTTAGCAGATCCCTCAGAGTTCTAGTTTGTTTATGCTACAAAGGATCGTCTAATCCAGGGGTTGTAAGGTTTATTCAGCAGGAGACCAGCCTCTCTTCTTTTGAATGTAGAGTCTTAGGGCATTAGTTTAGAAACGGCCTGATGAAGTGGAGTGCCCTGTTCAAAGTAGGGAAGTCTCCATCCAGCCTAACCTCCCATTTTATAGATAGAGAAACTGAGGCTGGGGGACTTCAGGGACTCGAGGCACTGCATGTAGTTTTTGACAGGCCTTGGACTGAATTTCCAGTTTTGCTGTTTGAATTGTTCTTGGCTGGTTGTCCTCTACCACTGTCCCTTAAAGTGTGGGCAGGATACCCCCAGCCCGCTCAGAATCCTGGGTGCTTGTTAAAAATACTCACCAGGGGGCGCTGTCCTAGGCCTACTGTTTCAGAATTTCTTGGAGAAGGGCCTAGGAATATGCATGATAACAAGTTTCCAGGTAATTCTTATGAACAGGTGGACACCTAAGTCTTACCATTCCCACCCCTTACTCTGGGATTCTTCCCTGAGAAGTACTGATGACCACGCACTCCTATAATCTCTCAATCTCACCATCTGTAATTTGGGCACTAGAGTTTACTGCAGGTTACTGGACAGGATAATAAAAGGGTCCCAAATCTCGAGGAACAGGCAGGCTCTATAAACCAGTTCCTTCTGCTCACACTTTTGCCTGTCCCAGCGGGGCTGGAGCTGGGCTTTTATCCATCAGCTGAATGGCGTGTCTCACCCATGCTGGCCTAGGGCACCTTTGGGGTTCACTCTTTTGCATCATGAAGAGCTTACTCTGTCCCTGCGGCAGAAATATTCTTTTCCTTGGGCACAGGGAGGTGAGTCTTTCTCAGATCCTATTGAGAGGCTCTGCCCTGTGGCCCCAGGTGCTTTAATTTCTCTGCTGTCAGCCCCAGTGGGTCCTATGGTGACACCCAGGACATAAGCCAGCATGGCATGGTTTATGTGACTTTCCTGATTTCTTTCTCTCATTTTCTTTAAGAAGCAACCTCTCCTTTTGTATCATGTCCTTGGCTTTGGCTTTGATAAAGCTGGTGGGCACAGGAGATCCTAACGAGGATGTCTTCTTGCCTTGTAACATAAACACTGAGTTGAAAGCAAACCAAAATTACCATGTAAACATATAAATGTATCAGGGTAAAGAGTGTGTGTGGGGGGGTATTTTCTTATGAAAATATCCTATTGTTATGATCCTGGGTGGCTAATATAAGTGAACCTTGTGCTGAATTCTCCTACGTTAGTGTGACCCTAATTAATAGTGACCCTTGTGCTGAATTCTCCTACATTATCTTCTTTTAAGCCTAAAATTTTTTACAATTAAAATTGTTTCAGCTTTATTCTACCTTATATTGGCTTTGCCTCCCTTTCTTCATGGGTGACCCAAATAATACTTTCTTCTACCCTCATTCTCAAACCCTTCCTCACACCCCACCCTTGGCCAAGCAAATAAAACCAAACCAAACTGACTGTGGACTTCCAGAGCATCAGAAGCTGGCTGCAAATCATGCATCTCTAGAGGAGTAATGCTCGCCCACTGTCACTGAGGTCAGCGGGTCTCCGTGCCAGTTTCTAAGCTGAGCAGGGCACCATCCTTGTTTCCTCCACCAGGTTCTACTCTTTGAGCACGAGCTTGGCCTCCTGCCCTGGCTGAGCCTAAAGCAGTCAGTTGGATCTGACATGGCTGTGGGTGGCTCGCCAAGGGTGGGATTGGCCCTTCTTGAATGTTCTTGAGAACATTCAGAATTGGTGGTGGCAGATTAGGCCACTAGGGTTGTTCGGCCACATCCTGCTCAACTAAATATGTCCACGTGCAGCCTAGCTACAGACTTCTAAAAATCCCCTGTTTCTAGATTCCTTAGCTTTTCCAGTAGACTGGAAGAAAAGATCTTTGTGCCTCCTCCCTGGTTAGGAATGTGCAGGGCCACCTGCAGTGCTGAGGCCCACATGGCACAGCTGCTAGTGGTCCTTGTCCCTGCTGCAGCATGTGTGGGACCCCTGGTGGCATGGGGGGAGGGGAGGAAGGGAAAAGGAGAGAATGAGTTTCACACTGCCGAGGTCTTTAGGAGCATCTGGCTGGAACACTGACCATGCAAGGATCTTGCCAACACATGGTGGCCAGGAGTCATGGTGAGGGCAGAGATCCCTCCCCACTTAGAAAGAGGTGCCGCTGCAGTGGGGTGGCTGTGGGCACAGGCAGGCCCACCATGCCTCCCTTTCCTGGTAGGGTCTGCCCAGCCCCATCTTACTGTCTGTGACTCTCTCTCTTGAGCTAACTGCCCCTGACCAGGCCAACCCACCCCCTGGGGACCTGCTCCCCAAGCTGCACCCACCTCTGGCTTGTGACCTGGCAAATCAGTCAGCTTTTGTTGCTTACCGAACAAACCACGCAAGAATGTAGTGGCACGTGATGACAAGCCTTTGTCTTCAGCTTCACAGGTCTGTGAGGTGGTGACGGTGGCTTTGCACTGTAATTCCTTCTGGGCCCCTGTTGGCAGTGACCAACAGGAATAATGGAAACCTGTCAAGGCTCTTTGGGGCCGATGATCACACCTGGCAAACCATCACTTCTACCCACAATTTCTCAGCTAAAGCAAGTCACAAAGCTCAACATCACTGGAGCTGGGAAATATCCGCCCATGGAGGTGCGGGATGGAGTCATTATTCGCTGAGTAAGAATCTAATCTACCATTCCCCTTTGGTCTTGGCATTGACAGAGCACAGATCCTGGCACTAACCCCTCTGGGGGTTCCAAATATATTGGTGGGGTGTTTCCAGCAGGAGAATCTGCTGCTAGGATTCAGCTATGTCTCCATTGGGCCTGCCAGAAATAGATATTTAATAAATATCACATGAGAAACTTTAATATCTTTTCAATTTCATTTTTAGTAAATTAGAGGCTTCCATATGAAACTGTAGCTCTGAAAGAAATAGCAACTAAAGCCCCAACTCAGACTTTTATATTTGAAGTTGATGAGGAAATAGTTCAACACCAGCATGGCCTCATTACCAATCTGAGCTCCACAGCAGAAATAACTAACTGATGGTGGATTTCTTTCCTGCTGACAGAGAATGTGCTGTTAGATAAAATATCAAGATAGCATGAAGCACCATGGCTAAATTGAATGGTGAGATGGTCCCTTGGCACCATCCCTGACCCAGGAGCTTGAGTATAAGTGGATGGCATTAAAAGTGTGACCATGTGACACGTCAATGGCATTGCATTTTTGGGGATGGTGCCGGGCAGCACCAAACTCCAAGAGGTCCTGGGAATGGGCCTGGGGTCCTCACACCCATGGGCAGACAAGTAGGTCAGCTGTTTTGGGCAAGAAAACCACCTTTTGGTGCCGAGGAGACCAGTGAGCCGAGTTAGAGATCCGTTTCTTTAAAGCACCATGCAGGAAATAATTCGTCAGCTGCCAATCCGGAGGCTATTCTAAAAGGAATGCTTTTGGGGCAAAACCCTGAGACTCTGGAACTCAGAAACCATTTTGTTACAGTTTCATTGAAGATAGCCACTTTTTGGTGGAACAGAATCACAAGGGGATGCCACCTCTAGTGATTCAGAAGCTAGGGTATGCCTTGGAAAAGATATGGAAATGCCTTGAATGAATAGGCTTTGGTAGAAGAGTTGGAGTATAGAAATACAGGCGGGGTAGTAGCAGTCCAGGGAGGCTACTGACAGGGGAGTGGGCAAACGCGGCTCAGTGAAGGTACATGCTCCACGGCAACCTGCACAAGGCGTTTGGCAAAGAGCTCGCTGTGCTGTCTGCATTCTGGGCACTGCTGTGAGTGCCATAGACATGAGCAGAAGGAGGTCTCTGATAATGGCAGGTATATACTCTTTCTAGCCATCTGGAAGTTGGGAACCCTAATAGGAGAATAAAGAAAACAGGGTTGTGAGGACTTACTTTCTGGACTGGACCAAATGTCAAGATGATATTTTTGATTATGTTCCCAGCCCCAGCCCAAGAAAGCATAAATTTGACTTATCCCCCATCCAGGAAAGCCCTGTCTGGGGAACCAGCAGTTATGGCTCTCAGATCTAATTCTGGAGGTCAAAGGCTGTTGGGTTTTTACTATTCCTGGTATGCCCAGTGCCCTGCTCATTGCTTGGCATATAGTAGGTGCTAAGTAAGTACTCATTGCTTTGAAAGACAAAAGGGTCTGAAGGATCCCTTTGAGGAAGCTTGTATCCCTGGTGAGGGATCTAAGGTATTTTGTGTTGGGGGTGGAGGTGAGGTCAGCTCTTATAAGTGACATGAAGAAAGATGGCCAGTGTCCTGGATGCTGTGTCTGTCAGCAGGATGGGGAAAGGTATCCATACAGTGCTCTGAATGTGTAGTGCATAGGAGTAAGGGTCCCTGGGAATAGGGGACAGAAAAATTACCAGAGTGCCTTTAAAATCTGGCTGTTTCTCTATCCTACTTGACAGAATTCTTGGACTGGGTGGAAAACGTAGCAAAGGACTTAAGTGGCTTGCTGGGGAGAGTGCAGAGGGGCTCGCAGCCTCAGGCTGCCTGTGTCTGAGTTCAGTCTGTAGAACGCATGGATGGGTAGACCCAGAAATCTCTTGACATGGATCTGTAGACACGGGTCTGATTGATTCTCCTGGAAGAGAGAGAGAGATGACTAGATGGGTTGTTCAGTACCAAGGCTTTAGGCATCCAGGAAGAAAGGCATGCTGTCCAGTGAGGTAGTGTCTATCCCTGAGGTCTTTGCTTCTGGCTCCGTCAGCCCCAGCTTCATCTCTAAGTCCTAGTCTGGGAGAATTGTTTCACCAGCACTTTATAATATTATATGGAGGCCAAGAGCCTATCTGCGTTGGGCTCCACGTGGACTGGAGCACTTCAGTACCAGCAGGGTCTGGCTGAGGACAGGGTGCCGCATAGACGCAGGTGGATCTTGCAGAAGAGGCTGGGCTGCCTGGCAGGGTGGGCTGACGTTGGGCAGAAACTCTGGGCAGGCTGGCAGAAGCCACGGTATCCGGCAGGCAGCGATGATGTTGAGTGGATGGTTCTAGAACTCCCCGGGAGGCGTCTTCGTGGATCCCTGTGGGCAGTCGTGGCTTTAGTGGTAGATACCACTGAAGGATGCAGGGAGAGAGGAGGAAATGCGATGTCATGGGGTAGCTGATGAAGCCTATTTAGGATCAGGTTTATGATATTCCCTGAAGACTCCCAGAAATAACCAGTGGTGGGCAGGCATTGTCTGCAGTGAATTGCAGTGACTGTATTTGCAGGTGGAAAGCCAGCCAGCAAAATAACGATTATTGATGTAACTTTGTTTCCTGTTGAAATGCTGGTTTGGTGTGGCCTGGAACATCGGGGCCATAGAAACTTTGCTATTGGCTTCCCTTCTGGCCCCTTCACATGCCCTACAAACGTTCTGTTGCTTTGGCTGCTGGACCCAGAAGTCTCTTTTCTGAACTCATCTTCTCTGAAGGCCCAACAGGCCTTCAAGTTTAGAATCCGTTTCTGTTAGGAGAGACCACTGATCATATAGAGTGGAGGTCGAAAGTGTGGGGTCTGGTATCTGAGCCCTGGAATTCATTCCCAGCTCTCTCTCCAGTAGTTCTGTGATCCTGGGCGTGTTATGTAATCTCTCTGAGTTTCAATTTCTTCACTTGGGTTCAATAGTATTAATAGTACTACTCTGATAAGTTTTTTTTTAATTGTGAAAATTATGTGAAAAATTACACAGAGAGCTTAGAACAGTTTCCAAGTAGCTGCACCCAGTAGCTGCACCACTCATATAATAATTTATTAAATCATTCAACAAATGCTTATTGAGCATCTACTGTATGCCAAATCTCAGTGAAATAAGGAACAAAATCTTTGTTAGAGAGTGAGAAGGGGTTGGAGGCAATCAGGAAAACAGAGTAGGATTCCTGGACAGCTCTGAGGGATTTGAGAATCTCTCCTTAAAAGGTTGAGAAATGCACAATTTATGAATAGGGGCACTGTGGTTTTCAAGCTTTGATTTTATCTTAAAGCAGAGGAACCACTTATTCAACGAAATCCTGTGGAGGCCCCCAATATATTAAAGGTTAAAAGGAAGCTGCTTTAGTTGAGGCGGGTGGGGGAGCTGTAGACTTCTCCACACATGGCCCCAGCCCCTGTCCTTTATGAATGTCTTTCTGGTTCCTCAGTAGAATCTCTAGAGATATGGAGAATTCAGTTTGGAAACCACTGTTAAAAAACTTGCCTAATACCAAAGGCTCAGTTATCAAAGCAGAAAAGGAACTCTAGATCTAGCATCCCATTTGGCATTCAGACTTGTAAACAGCTCAGTCTTTCATATAATTGTATCTGAGTTTTATAGAAGTTATAAAAGGCAAAGAAAATATAAGAATCATTTGATATCAGAAGTTTTGTGACACTACAGTTTTATAAACAGCATTGCTTTATTACCTTTATTACCAGTTATTACCAGTTACCAAATTACCAGTTATTTATTACTACAGTAATGCTGTGTAACAAACTACCCCAAAACTCAATGTCTTAATCCAACAATAATTTATTCTCATATCCATGGCGCTGCAGATTGGTGGGGGTGGCTCTTACACAGGCTGTGGGTTTGCGGGTCCTCTGGGGTCCAGGCTATCTAACATAGGTTTTCATGGCGACAGCAGAAGCACAAGGACAAGACCACACTGAAAGCATCTGCTCATGTCTTATCTACTAAAATCTCATTGGTCAAGGCAAGTCACATGATCAAGACAAAAGTCAAAGGGCAGGAAAGTACACTTTTCCCATGATGACGTCATAGCAAGGATGTGGATGTGTGCTGCTACTACTATAAGGGACTGCAGAAGTGAGACCAACAAGCCAATCCACTACAGTGCCCAGAGGACAGTGTGATCACCAGTGGTGACAGTGACATTCTCTTCTGCTCTGTCTGGACTACAGCCCAGCTTCCAGACATTAAGACTCCAGACCTGCTCTGGCACCTGGAGGTTTCCATGCATCAGAGGCGGCACTTGGTAGATGTGATGACAGTGACCAGCAAGATTGGTGGTACTTGGTAAGATGGTGCTAAACAGTATGTTCCGGAAACTGTATCAAGTGCCTACAAGCAGTTTAGTATGTCAGGGATTTCAGCAGAAGGCATTGGTAACAGGAGGCAGAGCAGAGAGAAGGAAAGGGCCAGATCTTACAGTGGCCGCTAGGACTTGTGACGACATGTTAAACACCCCTAGAGACCCCTCAAAACAACTAGGAGTGACTTTGGGTGGCTGTACTAGTTTATTGATATTAATGCATCACCATATATTCCAGTAGGTTGACATGGCCTGATTGGTTTTCAATAATCAGAATCTCAGACTTGAAAATGACCTTAGATGCATCTAATTCAACCCCCTACTCCATAACATCGCAGATAAATGGCATTTAACACTTGTTTGAACACCTTCAATGACAGATGACTCACTCCCGCAAGGCAGCCCATCCAGCTGTAGACACCAACATTGGCAGTGACCTCTGTAGCACACGACATTCACTATCTCACCACAAGGGTGTGGTGACACTTGTTGTCCAGCATAATATGGTCTGCAGGGACCTTGATCTTGATATTTCACCAAACTTCATGCTGACTCATTATATTAATGACAGTTGCTCAGGACTAGAAAGCAGGAAATATACATCAGGGAGGCAAAAGTCCTGAATGAGAAGAGGTTTGTGAAGAATTGCTGATTTAGAGAAAAGGTTCTTTTCCTTGTTTCCAGAGGGAGAAGAACAAGGGAAGGAAAGGCCAACAGAAGACAGAAAGAAGGGAAACTATTTTTCTTTTTTGCTTTCACGTTCTGTGTTAATTTGCAAAGTAATTAATGTGGTTAGGAGGGAATGAAGCCTGGAAAGTGGAGGATGTGTCAGCCCACTTGGCTGCTCTCTACTGATTGTGTCTGTGATGACCTGAGGTAGGAAAAGACCTTGGGGTAAGATCTACAAGTGGTTCTGCTACAAGCAGACAGATTAAATCTAACACTTAGCCAAAGTCTGACCCTGGTTTACACATTCCATTTCCCATCTCATCAATTCCGCTCACAGATGAGGGAGCAGATAGCCAGGGGTATGTCACCACTGAGTAATGTCAACTAAGGAATAGAAATGTTATCCTATGGTTCCACTCTGATAAGCCCAACCTGAGAGCTGATAAAAACTTGATGATGAGTCCTGGGTACAGGTTTAAAGGCACTTTATATAATATAATTATACACTTCGCCCTCAGTGTTTAACTTTTAGGGAGTTGGGAGCCAACGCAGCCCTCAGGTAGTTTCAACAATAACACCAAGATCAGCTGTCAAGTCAGTAGGGAACTAGTCAGACTGGTTTTTTGACTTCTTAGGTCTAACCAACCAAAGAATAACAACCACCACCAACAAAGTTTAAAGACTGAATTTTAAAACTTTTCAACAAGCTGTGTTGACATGTAGCTACAACCTCCATGTGCAAAACCACTTCAAGCAGAGCGAGTTTTAAAAGCTGTAAATTAAAATCACATTTCTTTTGCAAGCCCTTGAAACCTCTGAGAAACAAATAAATCAGTCAGATCATCCCCCTGTTGAGAATCCAAAATTTTCTTCAGCAATCTTGGAGCTCAAAAAGAAATTAAAGTAGAAACTGAAAATATAGTCTGAGACTAGTGATTTGCTGCCCGTCAGAGGTTACGACTCACATTGTTGTTTATTCAATTCCATGATAGACCCCCTCTCCTAAAGCTTTCCTCTTAACCCCTGGTTCCAGCACCGTGCACCATGGTCAGTTGCAGGTGAGCTGCTCTGGTATAGCCTCCGTGCGGTGGTCCAGACTAGAGCCAGATGCCACTGTGGTGGCCTGGCCAGAGTGGAGAAGAGGGCACGCTATGGGCCTGCATGGCAGTGGGCTCTCAGGAGTGGGGCCTTTTCAAAGTGGCCTGTAGCTGAGGTCTTTTTAAAATCAAAATAACGTCAATTTTGATCAGAAATATTATGCTCTAAAACATCCATTATAAGAAGTAGAAACATTGGGATTTCTCAAAGCCAGGATTGAGATATCATAGGTCCATGCTGAGAAGATTAGGAATGATTGTTACCATATTAAAACATGTAGGCTTTTGATCACCGCTAAACTTGGTCAGCTAGATATCTGGGGTTCTAGCTGCCTTAGGGGAGACCTGAGGCTTTTTCTGGAATCTGGTTTGTGTATGTGCCTTTGTATCTCTGTGGAAAAAAACATGAAGATATTGGTATTGTGACTGCATCCCAAGGCTGGGAAATGCCACAGTGTTCTCCCTCATACAACACCCCCCACCTGAGAATAGCAAACTCACTCCTGTGGTCCAGGGAGAGGAAGAGGACCTCCAGCCTGCCTCAGTGCTGCCTAAGTATGATTTTACAGGGTTCGCAAACAAATTCTTCAAGAGAGCCATTCCTTGAAATAACTATGTAACTCTGTAGCTGCCAGGAGTGACTTAACAGGGACACTGACCTCTATTGGGTCCCCATAGAGACGAAGTGTCTAATCATAGGCTAGCAAGTGACCATGTAGTCAGAAGTGTACATTATGATCTTGGGATGTCAGACCCCTTAAGACAGTGACTCATGGTAAGAGGGAAGTATTACATCTAGGGTTGGTTTGAGTAAGTTCAGAGGGCACAAGCTACTGAATGAAGAGATGGCATGGACACTATGTCACCTACCACCATTGCACCGATGTGATGCTTCTCCCTCACCTCAAGCCTATAGTTTCATGGAGGTTTCTTCATGACCAGCTGGTAGAAGAGGAAAACCCTGAGCTTTGTTGGTACAGTATATTGGTGCAAACCAAAGATAGCCATTGGACTACCACCCCAGCCAGGAGTGGACCTGAAGGACAGTGCTAAGGGGCATTCTTCATGGAGGGTGGAGCTTCAGGTGGAGATCCTGGCCATCAAATTTGCATGGGTGGAGAAGTGATCCAAGGTCAACATATGCACAGACTATGGGCAGGACAAGTTGGCTTAGCTGATGCTTGGTACGTGGGAAGAGCTTGGTTGGAAGATTGAGGACAAGGTGGTCTGGAGTAGAGGCATGTGGATGAGGCTGTAGGAGCAGGAACAAAATGTGAGGAACTTTTTGTTGTATAGTGACGCCCACCAGAGAACATCCACTGCAGAAGTGTCACTAAATAACCTGGCGGATAGGATGTCACCCAGCTCTGCCCTTGGCCAACTTACTGGCAAGCTGATTACATTGGAACCTTTCTACCTGGAAAAATCAACAATTCACTCTGCACAGGATTAACATGTATTCTAGGTATGGGTTTTCCTTTCCTGCCCACAGTGCGTTTGTCAGTATGGCTATCTGAAAGCTCATAGAGCACCTGAAAATCTGACACAGGTCCTGCAAAACATCACTGTGAAGCAAGGGGGCCACTCCATGGCAAAGGAGCCCTATGGTGAGTATAGGACCATGGATCCACTGGTCCTCCCCATGCCATACCATCTAGAAATTGCTGGCTTATTATGATTGGGGCATGGCTTCTTCATGTCAATAGCTGAGGCTCCAGCTTGCAGAGGATATCCTTTGGGACAGGAGCCCTGTCCTGCAGGATGCCGAATACGTCTTGACCTGTGGCCATTGGTAAAAAAGATGAGTCTTGGAACCAAAGCATGAAAGTAGGAGAGGGCCTGCTTCCTGTCACTCCTAGTGCCCCACTTAGGGAATGTATGGTTTCCATCTACAGTTTTAGGTTCTGTGGATATAAGGTCCTGCTTCCCAGAAGGGAATACTTCTGCAAAGGTTCAGAGTGGGAATCATACTAAAGTTAAAGCTATGGCTGTGACGGGTCACTTTGGACTCTTTGTGCCAAAAGGAGAGCAGGCAAACCCAGCAGTCAGTCTGTTGGCAGGGCTGACTGACCCCCACCATCAGAGGAGGTAGGGTTGCTGCCATGTCATGTGGGCAGAGAGGAAAATGTTTTGCAGTCAGATGACCCAACAGGGCATCCCTTCCATGTCAATTCTAACTGCAAAGTGGACCATATAGCAACCCTGACCTTGTAAAGGCGTGGACGCATGGGTTCAGATCCTTCAGAGATGAGGTCTGAACACTCCACCCGTGGCCCAGGTGACAACACCTAGACCAGCAGAAGTCCTAGCTGAGGGCAATGGAGTCTAGAGTGGGTGGTTGATATGGGTGATGAGTTGCTAACTATCTGTTTCAGCTCAGGACCATCTGAGCAGCTGAGACTACTTCCTTAAATGAATCTTCCTCTTATACGTTTCCCTAGAAATGTTGACCTGTCAGAACACCAGAGAAGCTGTGCCTGGAAGGACTGAACTCAGTGTGGGAAACACAGGGCTCTGGGCAGTGCAAGAGGCAGACTGCACAAGCCACCGTCGTTGCCCTGTCTAGACCCGCTTTATGGGCCCAGGGCCCCTCTCTCCAGCCGCTCCAAGTGTTGGCTGCTGAGGGCTCACAGCTCCATGCATCTCTGGAGAAACCCCTCATCAGATGGGAGGCCATGCAGTCCCCCTCTCTTGCAGGGGGGACCTGCAACCAATAACAGCGTGATGCAGTAGTAGTGGTTGTAGTTTACTCAAAGATTATAATTATGAGTTGTAATTCATGCTCCAGGGCTGCCTGTGGGATTAGGCTGAAGCTTGACTTCAGCTGCAACCTCACCCTGGCGTAGCCATCCTGTCCTGATCTATCCTGCTTCTCTCTCCCGTTCAGGCTTCTCCTGAGCTTTCACAGGAACCCCTCTTTCAGTTCTCCTTCTGGGGATCCCAACCTAAGACAGCTGGCCACCAGTAGAGATTTCTGTGGGCAGGCAGCCCTTTCCTGTGAGCTCAGCCCACACTGTGAGGGCTCCCTGGACACCCTGAGGCAGGAGGGTGTGGCTCTGTCTGCAGAACACACTGTCAGGCTCTGAGCCAGGCGATTCCCTCTTCACATGGACTCTGGGAGACAGTCCTGGCCTCACCAAGTACTTACCTTTTTAAAATTCAAGTCCAGCAGGCAGGGAAAACAGAACCTCCCTTCCCCCACCTGGCATCTTCTGCTCCCTGTAGACGCCTGCTCCTTAGGTGCCTGGGGCTACTCTGTCAGCTTGAGAACAGGAGGGCAGTGGGTAGATGACACCTGGGGAATAAATTTACACACTGAGATAATGGTTTCCATGTTGGCTCTTCATAATTAACTGAACAGACTGGAGTTAAGTTTCATGTGTGAAAAACTTGTGAGGAACTCATGACAAGAGATGAAGGTTGAGGAGGGGAGTTAAGGTTTTTAAAAACCTTTATCCTTCTTGGACTTTGTTCTTTCTCCCCCCCCCCATCCCTTTCTCCCTCCATCCCTCTCTCTCTCACCTACCTTCTTTTATCCTCTTCCTTCCTCTTCTTCTCTCTCCCCATAAAACCCTCCTTAGTCCTGTTTGGGTTTTCAAGTGCCTATATACAAACTTCACTGCCCAGCATGTGTGTGAAAAGAAAAATAGTAACATCAACAGATTATATTGGTGCTTCCGTAATTCGAAAATTACATCTGCAGATGTGTCTCTGATCTTGAAGGGAAAAAAATTGAAGGCTTTGCTGTGTCTCCAGCAAAAGAAATTTGGAAAATGAATGGGACGGCAGGTGGTTGGACCTGAGATGTTGCAGCACAATGAATGGAGAATGCCTAGTCATTACCTGGGGAGACAGCTCTAGGCCTTCTCATTGCATCCCAGCAGCTTGTCTAGGGTGGGAGGGGGCTTGCTGTAAAAACATTCCTTATTTGTGAAAATGGACCTTGAATTTCCCATTTGCCCAGAGCCTGCCATATTTGCAGAGAGAACAAAAGGCTTTATTCCAGTGCCTGGGGCAGATTTTGGTATTTTGAAACTTCACAGCTCATATTGCTGGCTGGGAGCTTGCTGCCCTTATATGTGATTTATATGAAATGATGTCCCAATAAAAATTTGAGTTAGAATGGCTAGTTTCTGCCGTTAGGAGATTCTGCCTTTGTGATTCTACCCCTGGTTACCCAAAAGGACTACAAGAATTAAGTTTTCCTTTTTCTTTTCTTGACAGAACAATATTGGTATTGATAATGATCAATTGTACTTTCTTATTCAATTGTTCACTCAGCACCGCAAGCCTTAAAAAAATTAAGAACCACCTTTGCAGATGGCAGTGAGGCCTTTGACACCCTCAGTTCTCTGTTAAGGTCTTTCAGAAATTGGTCTTCTTTACCTAAGTGAGTTAAATCACAATCTTCTAATTCCATAAAGTCTGTATGCTTGCTGTTGGTTTTTTCCCCCCTAGTGTGGGCTTTTGTGAGGAAAATATTATGATGTGGGGTTCTGTAACCTTTGCTCACATTTTAGACGCATTTACTCTGACGTGGGTGGTCTCAGTCTATGGCATTATTTTGGGACTTAAATACAGACTGTAGACTCCTCTTACAGGCTGTCCTTGGGTGGTTTGGGGTAGAAAATGGACATGTTTGGTACACTTGGTCATCTGAAGTGCCACCATCCCTGTTAAACACTGGTATATTGAATGCTCTATACATAAGTGGCTATCTATCTATGGAATTTGTACTTACTGATAAAACAGAATTATCTATAATAATTAACAGATTACTTCAGAGATCCAAGTTCTTGAAAATAGTACAGTTTTTTTTTTTTAATCCTGCATCCTCCCTATAACTTTTTTTTTTTTTTTAAACAAATCCTTTTATGAGAGAAATTCTAAACCTCATTCTCTAATCTTGACAGATTTGGGAAAATCATTACCCAGCAGCAGACCAAACAGAAAACTTTTTTCCAGCCTATCATTGAGAAACCAGAAGAATCACTTCCAATACGGCCTCACCTCCCAATGCAGCCCTTGCCTATCGAGTAGTATTTACAAGTTATTAAGCACCTATTATATGTTAAGCTCATTAATTATGTGCATCACCTTTAAGTAAAGGTTACAATAACCCTGCCAAGTATTATTATCCATTTTAAAGCTGAGGAGGTAGAAGCTCCGAGTGGTTAACAACTTTCCCAAATGGTGAAGCCCGAATTAAAACCCAGAACTGTCTGATTCCATCTTCATGTTCTTAATGCTCATCTCAGTCCTACCTCTAAAGGGCTGGCACTGTATTGTGTGTATATATATTTTAGTTTTACATTATTTAGCATACAGTTGGGTGGAGAGTAGGTGACATATAAATTCCAGAATGGCCCTGTAGGGCATTATTTAGCATTTTGCAGTTTCTGGTCATGTTTCAACATAGATGTTTGAAAACTCATCTTCTGTTTATTTTAACATTTATTAAACATCTTCTCCATGCCACACCCTACACCTGGTGCTATGGAGTCAGGGATGAATCAGGTGGAGTCCTTGTCTTCCAGATGCTCACAGACAGGATCATATAATCTAACTTAACTGGCCCATCACCTGGAAGGATTACTTGGGGGCCTGATTTTCAGTACTGGCATTGATTTGTGCAAATGCACTCATTTTCTCCCAACTTCATGACAAACATGAATTTTTGTGATGCCTTGCTAGATTCAACCTGTAACAAATATATGAGAATTAGAAAATCCACATGGATAGAAGGACCCATAAGAACTTTAACCAACTAAGCAGTCACACATAATTGACCTTTTGCATTTTGGAGATATTTCTCTGTAATGGTATATGGGATATGAGTTTGGTTGAGTTTTCCAGGGAGTCAATTCTAATTATATTTAAACAAAATACAATGTCTGGACATGGAATCACTAACTACTTTGCAAGGCTAGTATTTTAAGGAATTCTTAGTTCAATGAAATCTTATATTGACATTTCAAAATTCTTTAACTTTTCAAACTCTTAGGAAATTTTTTGAATGATGTTTAGAAAGGCCTTATTGTTATGCTTCTCCAGAGAATAAAATGTGGAAGATTTGTGACATATATAATTTTTTTTTCTTCAAAACTCAAGGCCCTTAAATTTCCAGGTGTTTTCCTAGATATATTCTATGTGGTTGAAGTTTTGTGAAATCTAACTGGAGAAATGGAAAGTTATGCTCCAACACAAAACACTGGAAAGTTTATGGTGTATGAAATGAATTTTCTATACAATATTCTCGGTGAAGATGAGATGGGCATTGGGTTAAGGAAATTCCCAAACTCAGTATATCTAAGCCATACCAATTAAGGGCTGTATATTTAATTTATGAAAAATTACTATAAAATGATTAACTTTCCTTCAAACATTAAAACCATTACTTCATTTTTAAGAGATGAACTAAATATCAGCTTTTTAGGTGACTATATGTATGTGTACATATATTTTGCATATATGTATATGTATTTTGAGTATAACATGGTACCCTTGTGAGTTCTTCATGATATGTAGATGTAAAAAGAATATACAAACTGTGGACTAAAGAGACACATTAAGTGGAAATATTTTATTTTCTGTCATTGGCATATCATCACACACAAAATTTTATGTTGTGATTCTGTTCACTCTTTTTAGCTTCTGACTTGCAGCCAACAAGATTTTCCTCCCAAATTTGCCTTTTTTATTGAGTTGAAAGATTTGTCCCTCTCACTTTTCTTGGTCTGGGTCCTCCTATAAGAAATTTGCAGTCATGCCATGAAAAATGCCTGTAGCACAGACATATGCAAAGTATTACCACTTTGCTTTAATCACCAGAGCAGAGTCACTCCATGAATAATTTGAGCCACAAGCATCCTGTTGAAAACCAAGACCTCTGGGTTGTGAGTCATTTGTTCTTTCTGTAGCAGGTGTTGGGGTCAAAGCACTTTGGATCTTTACTATGGTTTATAGAAAGGACAGTTAGCCATACGAGTCCCAAAGCTACTGCAGACGGTGCACTTTCATTAGACGAATACTCCTTTGAGATGGTTGCATCCTGGATGTGTTTGCTTTTCTCCCTGCAGACCTGAGTTTTAGGTTCTCACTGTAGTATTTCATATGGAAGCAACTGCTGATGGATTTTAGTCCTTCAGAGCTGGACCTTTTATCTGAGTTACGAAACCACCAACCAATTTCACAAGCCTATAAACCTGTCAAGGTCTGTTTTATGGAGAACCAGGTTCGGACAATGGTTGGAGAAGCCTGTTCTGCTGCCACCTAGATGCCACATTCAATTTGGTTGAATCTTGATGATATTAACATTTAACAGTTGTCAGGCTGAAAGTAAGTGGGGAAAAAAGACTCTGGTATAATGTAATTTGGGAGAAGGGTAGTGTGAATATGTGGAATCTGAAAAATAATATAACTGTGGCTGAAAAATATAATTCATTCATTCCTTTGTTCATTCACTCATTCATTCAAGCCATGCCAATTAGTGGCAATCAAGAAGCTTATCAGATAAGATATTATGGTAATTTGTAAATGACATATTGATTGATATTATATAGCTAGGTGCCTCAAGAATGCCTGAGGGTGCTAAAAATTTCTACCAAAGGATATATAATACGTACAAATGTAACGGAGGATAATTTCTTGAAATGCCTTTTTTAATTCTCTTTTCTGATTAAGAGACTGAAATAAAAGTAAAAAAGTAATGATTACATTCAACAAATGGTTCTGGGAAAACTGGATATCCACATACAAAAGAACGAAGTTGGTCCATTATCTAATACCATATGCAAAAATTGACTCAAAATGGAGCAAACACCTAAACCTATAAAACTTCTGGAATAAAACACTGGGAAAAATCTTCATCATATTGGATTTGTCAATGATTTCTTGGATATGACACCAAAAGCACAGGCAATAGTAGAAAAAGTATACAAATTGGACTACATGAAAATTGAAAAAAATTTGTGCATCAAAAGACACTATCAACAGTAAAAAGGCAATGCATGGAATGGGAGAAAATATTTGCAAATAATATATTGAATAAATGATCCATATCCAGAATATATACAAAACTCTTAAGAGTCAACAACCAAAAAACAAACAACTAGATTCAAAAATAGCCAAAGGACTTAAATAGATATTGCTCCAAAGAAGAAACACAAATGTCCAATAATTGCCCATTGAAAAGATGTTAAACATCACTAACTAGTAGGGAAATGCAAACCAAAACTACAATGAGATACTTACTACCTTATAGCCTTTAGGAGTAACTACTGTGGCTACTATCAAAAACACCAGAAAGCAACAAGTATGGGCAAGGATATAGAGAAATTGGAATTCCTCTGCACTGTTGGTGTGAATGTAAATGGTATAGCCACTATGGAAAACAATCCAGTGAGTTCTCAAAAAATGAAAAACAGAATTACTATATGATTCAGCAATTTCAATTTTGCATATATGCCCAAAAGAATTGAAAGAAGAATCTAAAAGAGATATTTGTATACTTAAATTCATAGCAGCATTATTCACAATAGCTAAAATGTAGAAGCAACCCAATTGTCCATCCACAAATGAATGGATAAGTAAAATTGTGGCATATACAATAATACAATCGAATATTATTCAGCCTTAAAAAGCAAGGAAATTCTGACATATGCTACAATGTGGATGAACATTGAGGACATTATGCTAAGTGAAATAAGCCAGACACAAAAGGAGAAATACTGTATGATTCTACTTATATGAGACACTTAGTGTAGTCAAAAACATAGAGATAGAAATGGAAATGGTGGTTGCTAGGGGCTGAGGGAGGGGGGAATGGGGAGTTATCTTTTGATGGGTATAGAGTTTCAGTTTACAAGATGAAAAGAATTCTGGAGATGGATGGTGGTGATGGTTAAACAACAATATTAATGCATTTAATAACAGAACGGAACGCTTAAAAATGGTTAAGATGGTAAATTTTATGTTATGTTTATTTTACCACAATAAAAAAAAATTGTCGACAAAAAGCCGCAATGATTCCACCCACTAGCAGTCATAGGCAATGTCTATAATCTGGCATCTCTAGTCTCAGAAGAATTAATAGCTTCTTTGAATTTTTGTGATAGGTTAGAGAAAGCCTCCAGCAAGTCTTTGTTTGGAAGTCTCCAAGGGAAGAGGCTGGAACTCCCTGGGACATGGTGACCAAGAAGGGTGGCCAGTTCAGGAGCTGGCCTACACCTCCTCCTGTTCCATGTCACGGGAACAGCAGGCCCACTGAGGTGGGTGGCATGTGAATTGTGGGGGATGGAGCACTAAGTGAGGTTGCCTTATGAGGCAAGCAAAGAACCTGGGGCAGAGCTGGGAGGAGAGAAGAGATGCTGCAAACAGACCATCTGCCACCTTCGAATGGTCCATGCTTGCTTAGACAAGGGCCAGCTCAGGATGACCACTGAGAGGCTTATTCAAACAGCAGAGGACCTTCATCTGTAAAACGGGGACATTATAATAAGAAACTCATAAATGAGAGAGGGCATGGTAAAATATTTAGTTATAGAGCTTGGTGCATGGTAAATAATAAATGTTAGCCTTTATTTTTATTATCATTTTTCCTTTTATAATCTTGTCAAATTTATGCATTCTGTCTTTTATGAAACATTTACCAACCAAAGGTAAACTTCAACCCAACTTGGCTCCATATTTTCACAAATTCAGAATTATGGAAATTTCAATTTGGATTATATATGTTGTTAATGTTTATATTTTTAATGGTGAGGGTGATTATTTTATGTTTGTCACTTGAAAGTAATTCATACTCATTATAAAATGTTATAAAACTGAGAAAAGTTAAAGGCAAGTAGAATTCACCCATGATCCTTTTACTTGGGGTTAACTACTCTTAATTTTCACATACTTCTTTCTAGTATTTTTGAATATACATATAGCATATATATGTATGTACATATAACAAAATTTGATATATGTGTATATTACAAAATTGGAATCATTACTATATAATTTGTACCATGTGTTTTTACCATTAATATTTTATCTTAAACATTTACCTATGTTATTAAATATTCTTCAAAAATATGACTTTTAATTTCTACCTAATATTCTATTACAGAACCATACTATAATTTACTGAATCTTTTCCTGATGTGGGATCATAACTGGGTGATAAATATTTTTGTACATAAATCTTTTACTACATCTCTCATTTACTTAGGATAGATTTCTAGAAGAGGTATTATTGACTCAAAAGTATGAACAGTTTTATGACTCATAATACGTACTGCCAAATATCTTTCCAAGTTCAATTTCCAATAGCAATATATGAGAATACTTGCTTTTCTCACCCCAACTAGTATTAAATATTACCTTTAAAATGTATTTCAATTCAGTAGAAATTTTAATTTGTATTTTTAAAAATTACTAGTTGAACATGTTTTCCATTTTTCATGTTTCATGTCCACTTAATTTTTTTCTTTCATGAGTTTTCTGCTTACATTCTTTCTTTATTTTCTATTGACATATTAACGTTTTTCCTGTTGATTTTTGTAAGAATTTTAAAATCTAGCATAGATATTTATCCTTTATTATATATATAGTTAACAATTTTTTCTAATGAATCCCTTAATGTTTACTTTTATTTGGATTCTTTTTAAAAACATATAGAAGTTTAAAAATTTTAATGTATTAAAATATGCCAATACAGGTTTGATGTCTAATCCAAAAATCTGAGACTCGAAATCCTCCAAAATTCAAAAATTTTTTTTGGTGCTGACATGACCCTCAAAGATCATGCTCAAATGAAATGCTCATTAGAGCATTTTGGATTTTAGATTTTTGGATTAAGCATGCTTATTTGGTATGTATAACACAAATATTCTAAAATCCAACAACAAAAAAAATCTAAAATCCAAAACACTTCTGGTCCCAGGCAGTTTGGATAGGGATACTCAACTATTTACTTTGTGATTTGACTCATTATTTTATACTTTGAATGGCCTTCCTTGGCCTCAGATCAGTTAAAGAGCTTCCTATATTTCCTTGTGCTATATTTAAAAACATGTATGACTTCAACTTTTATGGAAGTTATTTTGGCATATGATATAAGATAAGACTCTAACTCTAGTTGACTGATAGGGAAATAAGCTCTTGAGCTGAAGGCTGTGTAGGCCCTATAGGATGGGCTCCCTGTAACTTTCTCCTTTCACCTTTGTTGCTTAGTTAATCCACACTGAGCTAATTGAGAAGGGATTGATTTTGTTTTAACCCAGAATACAGGATTTAACTCATGATACAGGATTATTCATGACCTTTTCTCCTTGCTCCCACCTCGTGTGCTAAGAGTTTGTATCAAGGAAGGTAGTACATTTTTAAACATTGATTTATTAATATCTAATTTTTATATTATGTCTGAAGAATGCGGCCTCTATTTTCAATTCACTGAGATCTTCCATTGTGTCTCATCATGTAACATAATCATGTTCTCATTGATTTATTTTTTAATATCGTTTCAATAACCAAAGAGTTCTGTAGAGCTTATGATGAAGAGCAGTTGTCACTCCCCTGCCTCCAATTTCTACCATCTCTACCTTCTCAGGGGCAACCACTTGTAGCTCTTTTAGTAGATTTTTTTAGCATTTGCCTCCATGTCTCTTCTTATAGCATATTCATATTGCTGTCTCCCACAGTGCAAGTACAAAGACTTAACTTTTGGATTTCCCCAGTCACACACAGACACACAAACATACTCAGGGTCCTCACCCCCCCCCCACCACCCTTTTCCCCTGATACAGTCATATGTTTATTAATATGTGGTAATTTTGGTTTGCTTTCGACTCAGTGTTTATGTTCTTCTTTACTATGTTAATACTGCTCATAGCTGAGGAGCACATGAATGGGGCTTATTGACTGTTGATGTCATTGTATTTTGAGTTGACTGGGCTGTTTCACCAGGGAACCAACCTTTTGCGGCAGAAGACTTGCTGGCCTGCATTGGGAACTATCCAGGGAAGGGGGCTGGCAAGGAAGGGGGTGGTGATCAGAATGTGGGCTTAATCCCTTCGTTTTTGGTACAGCCCAGGTCCCTTGCCCTTACCTGCTCCTGATGTCCCCTTGTCTAGAACCTTCAGTTATACTGTCTCTAGAGAATAAACTTCCAGTTTTATAGAGGGTTGGGGAGGGATGGGCTGTTGCCTGTCCCCCTAAAGTAGTGGAGGGGACTTGGGAATCTAATTACTACTTACAGGGACTTACACAAATCCTTCTTTAGTCTGAACTTCACCTCCCTGCCCCCTTACAGAAGTACCTGGTGCTGCCCATTTCTGAGTCTTTCCGGTCTCCTTCGGGGTAAATTGCATTGTTCATAGCTTTTCCCACTGTCAGCTTAGGATTCAGCTTTCTTAGGTCTGCAAAGTCAATTGCCATGGATGGACCATCTGCTTTCTAGCTTCCAAAATTTTGTTGCTATTTTCCTTGCTCTGGTTCTGTTCTCTTCATTCTTATGGGTTTATGTCTTTATAAAGATTCCTTTATTGTCATTTCAATGAATGGGGATTTTGGGGGTAGTTTAATCCAAATACAAGCACTCACTCTTCTTTACCTAGTACCCCATTTTTTCTTTATTAAATACTGTGTGTTCATCATAGAAAAACTGGAAAATATAAGGTAGCAAAAATATTTAAAAATCACTCATAATTTCACCTTCCACACACACTCATTTTTAATATCAGTTTGGTATACAGTTTCAGGATACATATATTTTCATTTATTGAATATATTTTAAAAGAAATGGGATTACAATTCGAAGACTTTTGGTAACCTTATTCGAGGTCATCGTAACCTGGCAATAAATATAAATTTACTTTATTCTTCATAATATTATTAATTGAAACAAGAAAAAAAGGTTATTTAGGTAACTTTTAAATATGGCTATAATGCGAATACAAATGCCAAAGATAATTGTTGAAAGGAAGGATATATGAGTTAAAAATAGTTACTACTATATTCTTACTTTTAATTACCAAATCATAATAAACAAAGACTTAGAAAATGGGAATGGAGAGGTGTCTAGAGTATAACTTGCTAAATTCTTTGTTTTAGATAACATGATGTCAGGAAATTATGTCTTATTTTTTATTTTGATAATTAGAAAAAAATGTAGTTTAAAAATGTTCTGTTGAACCTAAGTGGTGAAGGTAAAAGCAAACACAATGTAGAAAGAAAAGAGAAATAGCAATGAGATGATATAATACAACAGAAAAACAAAAGCAGAAAATAAAAGGTGAAATAATTTCTCATGCAAAGTTTTCTTTTTCCTTTTGTGTAATTTCTTGTCAGTCTCTTGCAAGTTAGTTATTATGATTGGATCATGATGCTGACCATGGTAAAAGCCAGTTTTCTTGTTTTAAAAATATTTCTTGTAGGAGTGACTCCAATCAGTTGTTTTCAACAACATATGCCATTTCTGTAAGAGTTTATGGCAAAAAATGTGGATGGCTGGCACCTCAAAGACTTTCATAAATCATGGAACAATAATTTAGAATGCACATCTTTTTCATTGTGGGTCAACTATTATGTTCTATATTTAAAAATGGCTACCATTTATTGTGTACTTGTTTGCTAGGCACTGTTGGATATTTAAAAGATCATCTGTAATCCTTCCAAAAATAAGGTCAGGGTATAAATTATCCAGTGCACTTATTACATAAGGAAGCAAAGACTCAAAGAGGTTAAGTAATATGTTTAAGTTTACTTAGCTAATGTGTAGCAAATTATGAACTTGAACCAAGGTCTTCTGATATCAAATTCTGTGCTCTTCTGCAAGGGGCTACCTCCAACTGAAGTAAAGGCCTACATCATTTTCGCAAATGAAAGAATTAAACCAAGCCCCATTGCAATTCTTCCTCCAGATGCTGCTATTTGTTTTCAAGTTGTTAATTAAGTGTTCCAATGTTTGAAAAGGTTTGTTTGGTGGTGGTGGGGGTGTTGAGCAATGATAAACAAGCATTTCTGGGAACCTTTAGAATGCTGGTGTGTCCTGAGTCCTCAGAGGGCAGTGCTGTATTTTCCCGAGTGAGACAGTGTGTTTTATTTAGCTCTGTATCTACAGCCTCTAACACAGAGCCTGCACAGAGTCGGTGCTCAATAAGTTAAGAACCAAGTGAATGAATGAGTAAACAAAAAGGCAAAGTCTGAGGCTTGGAAGACTTGGGTGACTTTGGGTGACTCACTTGGTGTCTCTGGTCCTCACAGGTGAAATGTCATTGAACTCTCTGTGGCAGGGTGTTGTGAGGACTCCACTGATGGTTAAGTCCCTACCCTGGTGTCCAGGCAGAGCAGGAACTGATTACATCTCGGTTTCCGTCCTTTTCTGTTCCAGGGGAAGATTTCACACTTGATACTGGCAGTTTATTTTGGGAATCCCTGTTTCTTAGAGACATTAGCGATGAGGTGAAAAGATGTCTATCAATTAATACGTTCATAGTATTTAAGCATCTTTCTTTTATCTCAAGGATTTTCCCTTCAAATAAGTGGTGCTCAACCCATCCTGTGATACTTTTCTGTACAAGATAATGGGCTGTCTAGACACATGTGCTGAGTATTGATCAAGGCTCCATAATGCACAAACTTGTCCTCAACATAAATATGGGGATTGTTTTTTATTACCGTTGCCCAGCTGGTAACCAGCAGGAAAGCACTGTGTGGTGCTTGGCTATGAAAGTTAATGTACAAAACATAATGGGCTCTTCATTTCATGGGGCACCAGAGGACCCCTTGGGAAGAGACAGGCAGGAAACAGTAGGGGGTGAGGCAAAGTTCATGGGCTAGCTCATAATTGCCATGACTTCTTTCCAAAGACTAACAGAATCTAGGTAGATATTGAACCTAACATATTTATTCCACTATGTTCTCTTTTTTTTTTTTCTCACCTGCCTCTGCTCTCAGCTATGCCTGCATTATCAAGGATTGAAGCTTAGCTTGGTTTACCTTCTGCCATTTGTTTGAAATTCTTAAAAGAGAGAGAAGTAGTCAAATGGGCACCTAGTAATCTGTGAATGAAAGCAGTGACTTTTCCTTTTTCCTGATCTTTGGGTGGAATAATTCTGTATTGCTTGTGTTTGGGTGTGTGATCACACAGACACACAAAGAAAATGCCTTTCAGAATAGGCCAGAGACAGTGTTTGATTTCTCACCCTGATAATGTCTATGAATGGAAGGAGGAGAAAGAGAGTGAATTTTAGGTGCTGGATGCAAAAACTTTTGTTTCCTCTGTGGCCTTGTATTCTGAGATGGTGCACGATTGGATTTCTCAAATTTCCTTACATTTCTTGGCTTGATGCTTCAGCTGATGGTATGTTGACGTCTCTCTCACCAGCAGTAGCAAAACCATCTCTATGTATGCTTTTTTTCCACTCCTCTCTGCATGGATGGATTGCTTTATTTTTTTCCAAAAGGCTTTAGCTGCTGCAGGTGGATGTTCTCTTGAGTGAATGTTTTCTTTATTTTTCACAGGAGAGTGAGGGTAAGGCCCTTCTCTGAGAGCACATCTATCCTTTAAGACCCAATGAACCACACAGCACATAGGTTTAGTATGTTTGGGGATATTGCCACGTAGTTAGTGCTCAGCCCATTGCTTGCAGGAAACAGCCCAAATTCTCCTCATTCTGTTCTTCAGAATTCCCATCGGTTGGCCTTCCCTTATTACTCATATCATTTGTTTCCTGCTCCAAGTTCTTCCTTTCCTCCAACACTGCTTGCTGACTCACCTCCCTCATGGACAAGCTTCGGAAGTCCCAGAGCTCAGTGCTGGAGCACACGAAGGGCTCAGCAGATCCTAGTTTCTCTTTAGGATTCCGTGTAGTGGAAAGATCCCTGCACTATGAATAAGACACCTGATTCTTCCACTTATTGACTCTGACTTCTGAGCAAGGCTTGGAACTAAAACTCAGTTTTCTAATCTATAAAATGGGGGAATGATATATAGATATATGGTTTTATGAGACTCAAAATAATAATGGCTATGAAAGCACTTTGCACTTGGAAAAGCCCTGGGCTTTCACAGTCATTACGGCTTAAAAGGGAGGGATGTTCCAGCTTATGTTCTTTTCCCACATCTCAGCAAACTGCACCTGTAACCAACTCCCTGCACCCCGCCAGCCTGGTAAAGTTCTTTCAGCTGTCAGAGCCCTTCTTGGTTCTCACCATAACACTTTACCCTGGTGCTCTGACCCTGTTGGTCACTCATTCTTCAAATCATCTGTAACCTTTACTGACAGAATATATTGTGTCACTTTAACAAGTTAGCATAGCTCTGTATTTTGATTTGATTCTTCTGCTTGTACCACACAATACGTTGATTCTCCTTCTGCCCAGTCTCAGTGGTGACATTCAGAAAAAATGCAAGCTCAAAGTCTAAAATTAATTAAACATCCATTAGGTCTTTACTGCAAATGCCAAAGGGGGCTGACATTGTATAATGTAAAATGCTTCTTCTCCATCACAGGATCACAGCAGCTCTGCTCCTCCCTCAAAAAAATTTTTATAGCCCTTATGGCACAAAAGAGAAGATGTCTTTAGTTTGTAAACCCAGATCACTTTCTTCCATCCTGCTGGATCTATTTTCTTTTTCTTTGTGAGTAGATCTCTGCCTTTTCTAACAAAGATGAATTTAGCTTCTGTAACCATTTGGAGGGAAGGGAACAATTTTGAGTCCTTCATAGTGCCCAATACAAAGCAGTCGAAGGCATAGGGTAGGTGTGTGTTCAATAATCATATTGAATCCATCCCATAATAACCATGCAGATACTGCAATGAAGAAAATCAGACTAACAGTGCCACAATTCTTAGGTTCTGAAGTGGCTACAAGAGGCTGGGGATGGCTGTGTTGTCGGAGTCTGGAGAAATGGGAGAAGTAAGAGTCTTCCAGAGATATCCTATGTTTCCAACCTGGCTGTTGGCCGTGGTTGCTCACTCAGGCCAGGGGAAGGTGGTGCAAGTGTCAGGCCCAGAAGTCCCGGCCTTCTCCTCCTTGCCCGTCTCCCTTGCATGGCTCTCTTCTGTTGGCTGAGTGACCAGGGCTCACATGGTTGTTTTTTCTGGGGAAGGGGCCTCCTGAGCTCATCTCCCACATTCTCACTTTATTACTCAGCTAGACCTTCCATGTGTATAGAATTCCAAGTTTTCAAGCTAATTTCATGTATTTTTTTGATATGATATTCTTAACAACCATGAAAAATAGTACGGGGCTCTGAGAGGGCCTATTGTCCCCTGTTCATAGATGAGGAAAGGGAAATAGAAGTACGAGGGTTATTTTGTCCCTTGTTGGCTATAGAAGGGACAAAGTTACAGAAACTCTTTCTAGTGTTTATCCCAATCCCTAAAGTTTTCTGTTTTTATTATTACTTGATCCATGAGTTACTTATTTTTTTAATTGACAAGAGACAACCTACAGAACAGGAGAAAGTAGTTGCAAACCATACATCTGATGGTGGGTTTAGTTAGTTTTATCTAGTAATTTTCTTTTCTTTATTAATTTAATTGATGCCACGATCCATCTGTCCTGTATCCCTTAGGTTTGTCAGCCCTGGTCTGCCTGTGCAGTGTACCCTCCAGGGAACAAATCCCATCAATCTAATCCCACAGAAGGGGAATCAGCAGAATATTCTGCATTTATTATGAGAAATGCTTCTGTCTTGATGGTGTTGACAACTGCATGCCTGTTGGAAGAAGGGCTTGGGGGCACAGATGGTGACCAAAGGAATGAAGATCATTTGGGAAGAGTCTTTTCTTTGACATATAATAGAGTGGAAGGCACACCTGGACTTTTACGGGGGGAAATGAAAGGGAAATGATTTCCAGGAAAGATGGGTCTTTAACCAGCTCCACCCAGTCCATCTGGGTTAACTCTTAAACACAAGCCCTGCACCGTTCACCCGTGGTTTTGTGAACATCATCTGGTTAAGACACTCAGGCCTGCACTTTAATAAGCTAGCGAAACCTGTCACTGTTTGGGTTCCAGCTGTATTTTACTGTTTTTGCTCTTAAGATCAATGTTTCCAGATTCAAACCATGAAAAGTGGATGGTTCCTTGGAGTCATGAGTCATACCCTGGTAGGCCTTGGGCCTCATTTGATCCACAGATGTGTATTGTTTAGGCCACTTGGAATGAAAAAAAAAAAAAAAAAGAAAGAAAGAAAAGAGTGAGTTTCCAAGCTTTACAAATTGTGAGGTTTTGAGTAAAATTGTATTTTCAGCATCCTTAGAATAATTAACTTGTCTGAGGCCAGTGGGGTTAAATAATTGCACATCAGCTTTTGGTCAGGACCAACTAGTGGCCGGTGGGCTGTGTCGTTTGCCACAGTCCTATAGGGCTGCTCCCTCATCAGTGTTTGCTTGCCTAGTGCCTGGGGGCGCTTTGAGTTTCTCACCTCTTCTACCTAAAAAGTCACCTTCCCCCAAAACTCTCCTCTTTGAGCATGGCAATGGGCAACATAGCGATAGAATTTGAAGCTGAGGACTTAGGGAGAGAGGAGGAAGAGTTGATCAGGAAATAGTTTTAGATTGCATGGAACTTCTTTTCTTTTCTATTCCCGACCTCCTTTTTCATAGGTAACTTAATTCAGGCTGGAGTATTACAAAGAAGGGATTGGAGGCGTGCCTGGTTTGTTCCAAGAATGACAGGTTACAACAGTGGTTCTTGATCCTGGTGCACCATAAATCCCATACAGCCATTTAGAACACACCAATGCCTGGGCTCCACCTCAGATCAATTGGATCAGAATCATTTAGTGTGGGATCTGAGCATCAATAAATTTTAAAGCTCCCTAAGTGGTTGTAATGTGCATCCAGATTGAGAACTGCTGGGTTAGGCTTTTGACGAGGTTTATAGAGGATCTTTCAGGTCTTGAACTTGAGGACGTTCTTTGCTACCTTGCTAGGAAGATGCAGAAATGTGTCTTAGATCCCAGTGTTAGCATGTGAGACTTGAGTCCAGATCTCTTTTCCATCAAGGTATTAATAAAATGGTCCAGCTCAACATATAGTTTCCCACCACAGTGACAACTGGAGCATATAGCAGCAAATGTCTTTGGTTTTTTTTTACCCACTGGCCAAATGCTCCATCTAAATTCATGGAATTTTTTCAAAGCACTAAGGATTCTTTAACTCACGCTCTAACTTCCAAAAGAACAGCAGGGACATGTTATCTCCTTTCTCATCCCTAAATGAAATGTCAGAACAAAACAAGACATTCTTTTTTTTTTTTTAGCTTTAAAACAAATCTCAGCAATACAAACTGAGAAATTTTAGCAGAGCTATATGTAGAAAAGTAGGATCAGCAGACAGGGCTTGTCTCTGGGGCACTAATTCTAGCTGGTTTTCAAATGCTGCTTTCCCCTACACAGAGCAGAGGCACATGTGTGAGTAATTCACAGCAAGATGAATAACTGATACATAGCTAATAGGTACCTCCTGCAATATGCCTTAGGTGTTCACAATTTTGACCTTTTTTAAAATCATAATCCCATTTATTTTATTTTATTTCAATAGATCTAGGGGTCCAGTGGATTTTTGGTTACATGGGTGTATATTACATAATGGTATATCAGAGTTTTTAGTGTACCTATCACCTGAATAGTGTACCTTGCTGACCATTCTAATTCTCTAGGGCACTTAAAAAAATACAAATACTTCAGGCCCCACTTCAGGCATACTGCATCAGAATTTCTAAGGGCATGAGGCCTTGGCATCGGTATTAAGAAAAAGTCACCTCTACCACTTCCCAGTAGGTCTTTTCATATACTACCAGTGGGGTAGCAGCTAGATTGGTTTGGGGACCTCTTTGAATGCCAGGAACCTTTTTCTATAGTTAGAAAGGTAGTACCGGTATTTTATTTTTCCAAGTAACTTTTTCTCTTTGAACAAATCAAGTTCAGAAATATGTTTTTAGAAATAAAGAGGTGAATTTATTTTCCTAGTGGAAATAATATTTTGAAAAATAGTATTTCAAAAATTGATGGAATCTTTTAAGAGGGCAATTTGACTATATCTATTGAAATGTAAAATGTACTTCCCTTTGAACCAGCAATTCTGCTGTATCTTTTAAATACATTTGCACAAATATCAGACATTTATAATAGCAAAAAAGAAACCTGGAAATAACATAAATATTTATTAAGATGTTGTTGACTAATTAAATGAAGATATATCTACTCAATGGAATACTATATAGTTGTTAAAAAGAATAAGTTGGACCATTTGGGAATGAACTATGTATGGTGATATGGAAAAGCATGCATGCACATTATAAGTGAACAAGGTAGGTTGCAGAATAATTTGATTACTTTGATGCACACACATACATCTACATATTCAAACATATAAAAGTACACATGTGCGTACACATGCACTTTCACATGTATATACAGATACATTGGTTGAACTACCAAAGTTGGATTCTTAGGCCAAACCAATAACCCTAGGAGCCTCCCAGAGGATATTCTGTGAATGTCCATTTTAAATGAACAGAGAACTCCTGCTTTGGCCATGTTGAGGTAGCAGCTAGATTGGTTTGGGGACCACTTTGAATGCTAGGAGCCCCTTTCTACATTTGGAAAGGTAGTACCATATTTTCCCCCCAATTTTTTCTCTTTGCTTTCATGAATAAAGCAAGTTCAGAAATATGTTTTTAGAATGAAAGAGGTGATCTTGTTTTCCTAGTGGAAATAATATTTCAATGATTTTGACCCTATGAATTTTATTTCATAGGCCTTATTTTATTAAATGAACTGCTTTTTCTATTTTATCAGTGTGAAGAGGAACTTTATAATGATGATAATTAATTCAAATCAATTGTTTAGTTTCAAGAAAGCAGAAGGTTTGAGGAGGTTTCTGTTCTTAAGAATGGTACAGAGGACATCAGATGATGGGCACAACGAGAGTTTCTCATTTCAATGAAAGGTTGCCACGCCCTGCCTTCCCCTTCTCCATTTCCAAGTGATTGCACACCGTGTGTGAGGGGTATGGTAAAGGAAAAGAACAAATGTTCCTTGAATGCTAGGCATTGTGTTTTGTATAAATTGCTTTATCATTTCTGCAAGTACTTCTACAAGGAGATTCCACTATTCTCATTTTACAAATGAGGAAACATATTGAGAGCTATTTGGGGAGTTTCCCAAGGTCTCCTACAGTCAGCAAGTGTTGGAACTAACACTGGGACTCCCTAGGCCCATGTCTTTTCCACTGTTTGCACCAAACAAATACCAAATTAGTCATTTCTGTGATAATATTATCTTGGGTATTAAAACAACACAAGAGTCATTTTGTCAAGATTGGAGAATGCTGATAGCAACCTAAAGTGCTAACATTTTCCTGACTCAGTCCCCAAATCATTCCTTTTGTGCAGCTCTTTCTTACATTATATGAAGTGGCAACAGGTTAATATTTTTTATATTTTCTCCAGTGCATTTTGTCCCTTTAGCCCTTTTCCAATTCATCCTGATAGACTGGAGGTCTTGCTTGTCTCAAGGGAGGAATATTAGGATAGCAATATTAGTCTACTAGGGCTGCAGTGTAAAAGTACCACAAACGGGTTGCTTAAACAACAGAAATTCATTATCTCAGGGTTGTGGAGTCTAGAAGTCCAAGATCAAAGTGTCTGCGAGTTGATTCCTTCTGAGGCTGTGTGAGAGAGAATCTGTTCCACACCTCAAGCCTAGCTCCTGGCGGTTTGTTGGCAATCTTTGGTCTTCCTTGGCTTGTAGATACATCATCTTCATGTGGTGTCTTCCATATGTATGTAGCTCTGTGTCCAAATTCTCCCTTTTTATAAGGACTTCAGTCATATTGAATTAGAGCCCACCCTAATAACCTCATATTAACTACTTGGCAATAACCCTATTTCTAAATAAGGTCACTGTGAGTTAGGACTTCAGCATATAGATATTTGGGGAACACAATTCAACCCATAGCACAATTCCAGAGAGGTTTGGGAGACCGAGAGTCAAGGAGAACTGGGCCTCCCTTCTCCAGAGGATGACCAGACCCCACCATAGAAATGACCAGGGAGGTGATGCATTCAGAGAGATCTTGGCCTTTTAGGAGAGAGCAGCAGAATCTCCTTGTGTGATTGAGCAAGGCTTTGAAGTAGACTGGTTTGAGAGGGCCCACAATTCTCCCAAACCCCATGACAGTGCTGGAATAGAAGAACATTTGCAGGCACTAGAAGGTCTCCCTAAACTCAGAGCAAGATCCACAGAAGAAGGGTCTTTTGGGCAGGAATAAGAAAGAACAGAGTTGCCATCTGCATGGAAACTTGGAGGAAGAAGAGTGATTTCTATGGCTGTCCCACTGTGGAGAGGACTCAAGCCTTCTCTGCTCTGTCCCCAAGAGGAGTGTCATCTGGATGTATGCACGTTGGTGAGCCCAGCTTGGCTTGCTCCAGGCTGGGCAGAAGTGAAGCCTTAGACCTGTTCATGCCATTAGCATTAAAAGAGAAACACCTCAGGAGCCAGGACAGAAAAACCTACTGAGGCCAACCTGAGGCTCTGGGGAGTGTGCTATCGTCGGACAACACAGAGGAAGGGAAAAGGAGGATGTTTCCAGGGTGAAATGAATGGATCACCCTATCAGCCAACCATCCATTGCACATTGGGGAAAAGCAAATATAAAGTCTGTTCCTCCCATTGTTGTTTATGAGTAGAAACTCTTTCATGATACCATGAGACACCAGAAGTCAGGTAGATGAGTGAATTTTTCAAATAAAAACAGACTTTTCTAAACATCGGCCATGATTTTCTTTGTAAATAGGTTTAACCTTAGACCCTCTGTCATCTTGCATTTTTATACAGGAAATTAATTTCCTCCATCCCCTTGGCGTTTGAAGGAAGAGAAAAAAATTGAAAAAGTCCTTGGGATTTCGAAAAGCTGCCATATAAATTTTAAAATTAAACAGATGTTGTGTGAATCACATGTAAATTGGAGCCATGGGAACCTGGATCATAAACTGAGTGGGACATTCTAAAGCAGGAGAAGTGGTGGGTTTTGGCAATTAACAGGGGCCTCATGGATCAAAAATATCGAATAAAGCGGATCCTTGTGTTTCAGCAAGTATTAGAGAATGTTCCAAAGCATACATCCTTTCCAGCGGATTTTAAACTTCCTGAGGACAGAGGGCCATGTCCTTCTCCACATTCTGTTGATAGCACCTAGTAAGTGCCTTGCACAGAGCAGACACCTGAACCATTTGCTGAACTCAACCCTTTGGGAGCAAGCGCATTGTTCCAGTAGGTAACTTTTATGTGCTGAGATCCCTATAGCTGACCCTAGTTTCATTCTTTACTGTTTTAGTTTAGATTTTCCTAAAAGCAGAGCCTGAGGCAAGGACTTGCACATAGAAAGTATATTTTAGAGGTGATCCCAAGAAGCAGGAGTGCGGGAGAGGTGACAATGAGAGAAGGAAGGAGGGAAAGACAACATTAGAGAGAACTGTCATTGCCTCTGCCATAGGTAGTGGTGGGGTTTTGTTTTGCTGGAACCCCTTTGAAGGGCACAGGATTCTTCCAAAAAATTGTCCGTCCCAAGGACAGAGGCTGGAGAATTTGTCCACTCCTCTAGTGGCCCACGTTGACAGAAGGCTTCGAGGCAGAAAGGCAGAGAGAAGCATCTGTGTGCACTTGAGAAGGGACACTGTTATCCTGAGTTCAGCTCGGCAAGGGCTGGCACCAGAGGTGGCCCAAGAAGACGTGAAATGGGACACAGGAGTGTTTCCTCCACTTACTGTGACAGCTTCCCTTCCCTCCTCCTCCTTTGAGGAAGATTCTCTCATTTGACCTGTTCTAGGTGGTTAAGGCTTCCTTGGAGAATCTTTTAAATATTAATAAAAACAGATTCACCCTTTAAGGGATCAGTTTTGCCATTTGGAGTAACAGGGCTGGAAACTAGGTCAGGGTATCAGAAAGTGAAATCCTTCAAGCATATTCTGCCCCCATGAGCCTTAGGTACCATAGGCACCTTTCCCTTCTGTGGGGAAAGATTCCCATGCCTGGCCCACTCAACCTCATTACTCTTCTTTTCTCTCTGCTTCCTACAGAGATCCTTGGCCCTGCTATGACAGTTTCGTTTCTGCTTGTATTTTTGCCAATTGAAGTTAGTCACCAATCAATTCATTTGAAAAACCATCTCTCTACTTCCATACCACTTTCCAGCTGTCATGGGTTGAATTGTGTTCACTGTTCCCCTCATTAATGCGTTGAAGTCCTAACCTCCCCCACCCAGTCCCTTAGAATGTGACCTTATTTATAAATAGGATCACTGCAAATGTAATTAGTTAAGATGAGGTCATGCTGGAGAAGGGTGGGCCCATGATCAAATATGACTGGTGTCCTTATAAACTTTGGACCCAGAGGCAGGCAAGTATAGACAGAAGACAACGTGAAAAGGCACAGGGTGAAGATGGCCACCAACGAGCCAACGAGACAGGCCTGGAACAGATCCTTCCTCCACAGTCCTCAGAAGGAACCAACCTGCCAACACTTTGATTTCTTACTTCTAACTTTCAGAACCATGAGATAATAAATTTCTGTGCTTCAGTCAAGAAGACAATTGTGGTACTTTGTGATGGCAGCTCCAGAAAACAATACACTAGCCACCTTTCATGTCAGCCTCACAGCCTTCCTCTTCCGTGAATTTCAGCAAATGCCAGGAGCCAGAAGCCCTGGGACTAGTCCAGGCACCTATCGCTAATGCATCGTATAAATACGGGCAAGGGTCTTAACTTCTTTGGGTCTCTTTCTTCATAGTGCAAAGTAAGGGTAATCACTGCCCTGCCCCTGCTGCCTCAGAGGGGGGCTGCAAGGCTCAAACAAGAATCTGTACAGAGAGCAGAAGGCAGCTGCACAGAGGGGGTGTGAAAAAGAGGAAGGATCTGAATCCCAGTCTGGGAGTCAATGACACCTTGGAGCCTCAGTCCTATCTGCTGTAAATTGAGATTATTCTGAAGGTCCCTCCCAGTTCTCAAGCTCTAGGATTACATGCTTATTATTAATTTTAGTCATTTATTGACTCAGTAAACATGTACGGTCTGCTCCGTGCCAGGCTTTGCACGAGGCACAAGGGATACGAGCATGAGTAACTTCAGTCCTGGCCGTCCAGGAGCTCTGCTCCTCCAACTGTTCCTTCTCTGTAAATCCCACAATAGCCATCTCCACCCTTTGATGACATATTTTTCTCATCCTTGGAGGAACAAAAGTTTGGAGAAATATAAAGACGGGAGCATGAAGGGATGGTTTTGGAGAGGGACTATTTCCAAAGCCATGTTGTTTTGTCAACAGTGAAGGAAGCTGTTGGCTATGGATTCCCCCCATATAGGCCAACAGTGACATTTTAGTAAAATTACATCTTCCCAAACGTCCTAGCTCAGTCTGGCTTCATTTTGCTGGTGAACCTCTGCGTTTACTAACAACATGCAGCTGTTTAAGGTGTGGGGAGAGCGTATCCTTTCCTGAATTATTTCTGAAAACTCGTATTTGCATTGTAGGTTGTGGCCCCATCTTCTTTTTAGTTTTCAATGCATCTTTGTTGTATTTTGCATCACAGACACTCTGTTTACAAGACACGTAAGCTATCTGTCCTTTATCTCATCCAGGCAAACCTCCTCCATGCATGTCTGTCTCTGTATCCAAATCACAGTGGCTGGACACTGGTCTGGCTCTAGACATGAACTCAAAGTATTTCATTTATTCATTCAGAAAATGCATTTTGTAGGGTACTTATACCTGGCTCTCTGGGAATGCAGTAGTGACAAGTCTGGGAAGATTATTGTCTGCATTGTAGGATCCATTCTGTTGGGAATACAGGAAACCTATAAAGACACAAGAAAAGCTCAGATGGCAAGTGCCAGGCAATGTGCTTAACAGTGACAACATTAGATGGGCAGCCAGAGAAGTCCTCTTTGAGAAGCAATTTATGAGCAGATGCTTGAATGAAGAGTAGTGAGACATAGAGAAATTTGGGGGGTGATGTGTTGTACACAGAGGAAGCAGAAAATCTAGAGAGCTTAAGGAGAGGAGGAATTTAGGATGTTGAAGAAGTCAGAAGGAGGTATGGATAGATTTATAGAAGCAACTGGATTACTAGTATTAATCCAAAGACCTCCCACCCCCCACCCCCAAATTCCCTGCTTCCCTTTTGTTTGAATGAGTTCTCTGGACTAATTCCTCATCCTCCCTGCCTATCTCCATTTCACAGATCTGTTACATTGTCTGTGAACCTCGGTCCCTTGAGAGCTGCATTTATTAAACCTGAAGCTAAGAGGAAATATTCCTTGGGATAGTTTGATTTAGTTAGATAAATGAGAGAAGACAGGATAAAGTGGAAAAAGCGAGCTAAAATGCACCTCAGACAGGAACAATTTAATTATAAAAAAGGTGAACTCATTTGAATTAGCGTGACAAAAGTGGACATCATCGTAAGGATGAAAAGGATGGTCTTGGAGCCCAATGGCATTAGGTATAGCTGGGCTTCATGGTTTCAGGCAGCTCCCCCTTTCAGTGCCCTCTTAGTGGGGTTCTTGTTCTGTCATGTCTCCTTTTCTGTATATCTTCTCTGTCGTCTTCTCCACAGCATCTTCCTCTGCAAGCCTTTTTGTTACTTCTTTCCTGTAACTTTGAATTGCACTTGACTTAAGGATGCTATGGTGGCAGGCAGCCAACTTGATCATCAATGCCCAATTCTAAACCCCATAATTACTATAGCCTAGCAACTATAGACTTATTTTCAACAACAAATTCCCAGAATAATGACTTTGCTTGGCCCAGTAGGGACCAGACATGCATCTTGGGTTGGTTCAGATGTAGCTGATATGGGGCATGTTCTCTTGTTTCATAGGAGGGCCCCTGTGGCCTATGGGCAGGACAACTTCTCTAATGAAGTGATATAGGTGAGGATAACATCAAGACCCTCTTTAGAAAAGGGGTCATAGGTAGGATGTTCTTGGGATAGGAAGATTCACACTAAGGGAGGAAATGTGGTCTGGAGAGAAAACCAATGGGGAGAAGAAAGAGATTGAGTATTGTAGGAGGAAGCATAGTGGCTGTCAAGATATAGGTTTAGATTTTGCCTGACATTTTTAATAACATGTTCTTGTGTGCATACACACACATGCAGTCTATCTCCTCCTGCAAATGATGTGACACAGCTCTCAGGAAAAAAAAATCTA
Source organism: Microcebus murinus (assembly GCF_040939455.1). NCBI lineage: Eukaryota > Metazoa > Chordata > Mammalia > Primates > Cheirogaleidae > Microcebus > Microcebus murinus. The sequence goes on from NC_134115.1 coordinate 30,702,561, forward strand.
AATTACAATTCAGAACTGGAGGAAATATTAAGTTTAAGCTACTTTATGCTGCTTTATTTTCTACCTTCTATACATAGACTATGACTTAATTTTGACATATATGTCTTCCATGATCAAAATTCATTTAATGCTGCTATGTCACACCAAAGTCCATAACTTCTTCAACATCTAGATAATCTGCATTTCCCAGCCTTCTCTGCAGCTAGGTAGCTCTGTGTAACTAGGTTGTGGCCCATGGCATATGGGTAACACCTCCTACCCCTGGTCACTCTTCCCTCATCTGCCACCTTGATCCTGGAGAACCAGTAGAGGACTCCAGGTTCACGGCAATTGGTTCAGCCACTGGGTGGAAAAATCCTGGGTTCTTAAACGACTCCGTGGAGCAGAGACCCTCTGCAGACGCCCTTCAGATTATCACATGAATAAGAAATGGATAAAGCCACTGAGCTATTAGTTATATCCTGACCAATACATTGAGGATGTCGATTCTTTTTCGAGGTTTCTGGCTTCTCATTTCAGGTATGGCTGAGAAGGTGGCATATTTTAATGTAAAACTAATAAATACATAAGATAGAATGATAAGATTATAATAGAGTAAAAATAACTGCAAAATTATTAGTAACATTTGACACTGAAGAAATTATCTTAAAAGTGAAAATATCCAGTAATGTACTTAAGATGTTTATTCTTTAGGGATGACATATAATCCACTTAGTGATTTGTTTTTTGACCATGGACATTCTTTGCTTTGCACAAGAATGTTTGAATTTCATCAGTCGTATGTTCATTCCAAAATGCTAGCGCACTGTGTCCTTTTATTTACTAATGTAGTGCAGGGAGAAATTTTCCTAAGGATAAAAATGTAAGCTTTTTCTCTGCTAGACGATTAGCTTTTGGTAATGGAAGTGTAAACAGAAGCACAATTCATTAATGTTTAATTTTTTTTTCCCTGCCAGATGACATGGACACATAATGCAGATGGTATATGCAAATCCATTAACGTGCGCACACACACACACACACAGCTATGCTAGCGTGTCTCACATGGTGGTGGTTGTTTTATCTTGCTGCTTTGAAGTTTCTAACAGTGCTGTACTAACCTATTTGTTTTGTTTTGTTGTATCATTAATTCTGAATGTGCAAGTTGTAGCATTCTCTAAAAGTTGTAGAGAATTCTAAAATGTAGTACATGTATATCACAGAATACTACTCAGCCACAAAAAACAATGGTGATCTAGCACCTCTTGCATTATCCTGGAGGGAGCTAAAGCCCATTTTACTAAGTGAAGTATCACAAGAATGGAAAGACAAACACCACACGTATTCACCATTAAATTGGTACTAATTGATCAACACTTATGTGCACATATGGAAGTCCCATCCACACGGCATTGGGCAGGTGGGGTGGGGGGAAGAGGGAATGGGTAAATTCACACCTAATGGGTATGGTTCATGATGTCTGGGGTTGGGCATGCTTGAAGCTCTGACTTGGGCAGTGCAAAGGCAGCATATGTAACCAAAACATTTGTACCCCCATAATATTCTGAAATTTTTCTTAAAAAAAGGATAGTCAAAAACCAGATTAGGTCAGGCACGGTGGCTCACGCCTGTAATCCTAGCTCTCGGCGAGGCCGAGGCGGGAGGATCGTTTGAGTTCAGGAGTTCGAAACCAGCCTGGGCAAGAGCAAGACCCCATCTCTACTATAAATAGAAAGAAATTAATTGGCCAACTAATATATATAGAAAAAATTAGCCGGACATAGTGGCTCATGCCTGTAGTCTCAGCTACTCGGGAGGCTGAGGCAGTAGGATCGCTTGAGCCCAGGAGTTTGAGGTTGCTGTGAGCTAGGCTGACGCCACAGCACTCACTCTAGCCTGGGCAACAAAGCGAGACTCTGTCTCAAAAAAAAAAAAAAAAAAAAAAAAAACAGATCAAATTATAGGTAGTAGAACTTTCCTTGTTTCACTAATAAAGCACTGAACCCTCTGACAATGCATTGTGTGTGTCCTTCTGTCTCTTCTACATTTTGGCATCTGAGCTGGTTGTATACACATCTTCTTTAAGTCCCCTTTTAGATATTTAAAATATGTAATGTGAAAATATTTATTTAATTAATATTCATTTATTGAATTCATCCTGGAAGATGAATTCCTTGCATGTCTTCGTTTTGAAAGTGCCCCGTAAGAATTAGAATTCATGAGACGCACAGCAAGTTTAACCTAGCCTTCATTTCAAAATCACCTGATATCAATTAGCATTCCTCCAGTTTGGGGCTGATTTATGATGCCCTTGTAAGGCCCTGAAAATATGAAAGCAGAGAAGCAGTATTTCAAAATGCAGCATAAAATCAACAATAAAATGTATATTTATAACCTGAAAAGTATGATTTCATCTTGGAGAATTACCAACCCAATAGCAGTAATAAGCATGATTTTCATTGTACCATATTGTACTTATTAAGCACTTCAGGGGACTTGTGAATAAATCAAACTGTGGGATAAGTTTTGGATATCTGAACATATTTTTAAATATTGTAAAAATGTGGAGAAGTATCACAACTGGTTATCATTTGTTCGTACTTTCCAAAAAGGTTTTAATCATAAGCTCATTCTTACATCCTCCTACAAGCGGGACTGAGGTCAGAATGGCCCATAAAGTGACGTCCTTTTAATAAATGCAGGTTTAATATGGTCATGAGATAAGATTAGACCCTTCAAAAACCCTATTCGAATACCACCGATTTTGATTTATGCTCATAAAAGTCAGGGAGAACTAGGTGGTTTGGAGGATGCAATGTTATCAGAGAATCTACGGTGATATACATGCATGTTTTTGATTTTAAATTTTAATAAAAATATTCAGTATGGGAAGTTAAGGCATTGAATTGAAATGCCCCTACTTGCCCTGTTTGCTTTATATTGGCTTCCACAAAGTCAAGTCAATTCAGTCAAACCAGTGTTTGTTGACAATGTACAATGTGTCTGTCGCTGTGATAGGTCTGGCGGCTACAAAGTCAGGAGACTGAAGGGCGCTGCCCTGGGCATAGGTGTCAATGTGACAGAGCTGAAGCTCTAGGTTGACCCTGAAGCATGGCCTTCCTAGACTCAGTTAGTATTATGAATTGAGCTCGATGGTTGTGGATCCCAATGGGACAGGGATGTATGGCTTGGCCTGGGCTGTAGAGGTCAGCAGCCCCAGGGGTCATTTTGGCATTGCCCTGGGGTTAAGTCTCAGGTAGCAGCTGGGTTAAGCTGGAGAGTGTGGGGTAAGCAGGCTCAGATGGATGGTTCACATAATGAGAATCCACTCGTCTGTGAGGAGTGGGTTGGTGACTGGGGCATCCCCAAGAAGCTTCATGATTAGGATGAGTAAACAAGATTAAAAAAAAAAAAACCCAATGTTTTATTGACCTTCCTTTTTCACAAGGCTTTCAGATCATAGGTTCCATAGCTGAAAGCAAAATGAACCTCTTTTGCTTCTGATGTATATACAATGGCAGGGTGTAAGGCTCCCTCCAGGTTTCCCAAGAGAAATCATAGACATGAGAGAACTCTAAAGAATTGTGAGGTCGCCAGACGCGCGGCGACCTCACGCCTGTAATCTTAGCACTTTAGGAGGCTGAGGCGGGAGGATTGCTTGAGTCAGGAGTTCAAGACAAGCCTGGGCTACATAGCAGACCCCGTCTCTACAAAAAATCAACAAAATTAGTCAGGTGTGGTGGTGCATGTGGTAGTTCCAACTATTCAGGAGGCTGAGGCAGGAGAATTACTTGAGCCCAGAAGTTGGAGGCTGCAGTGAGCTAGGATTGTGCCACTATACTCCAGCCTGGGCAATAGAGAGAGACTCTGTCTAAAACAAAACAAAACAAAACAAAACAAAACAAAACAAAAGAGCAGGGAGATCCCAGTAGTATGGTAAGAGACTGGACCCTCAAGAGAAAATAAGATTGGGAGGATGTATGTTGGATGAAAGTTGGAACAGGACTATCTAGACTTTTAAACTAAGGAATGTGGACTTTATTCTCTAATAATGGATGGAAAGCCATCAAAAAAAATTGAACAGGAATATGACATGACAAAATAGCACTTCAGAAAGATTAACCAGGCCACTGTACATACGATGAATGGATGTTACAGAAACAGAAGAGGCTGGACAATTTAGGCTCTTGAAATAATCCAGGTCAGGGGCAAGGAGTTGGGATGGGGAAGTGGGAAAAGACAGGCAGAAAATATTAGAGGCAAAAGACGGGGAGATGGGCTGAGCCTTTGATGAAAATAGGAACAGTCTTTGAAGGTAAGATAATGAATTCAGTTTGGCATACACTGAGTTGACCCTTGGGAGGGATATCTGAAGCCAGTGACTACAGAGCAGGGAGACATGGAAACCTGAAGCTTGGTGCAATGTGATTGAGCACAAGGGCTAACACACAGATGATGCAGGCAACAGTGCAGCCGTTGGGGCTAAACTGAAGGTTGAATATTGGTGATAGTGATGGGATGAATGTGCTTTTCATCCTGATTTTCCTACCATTGATATCGAATAACCTGAAATAGCAACGAGGCATTTGCCCACTGGCCTGTAGGATATTCTAGACCCTGCTATTTTGAGACTGAATTAATATAGAGGAATTGGTTTTGATGGAATGATTATTAGTATTTTTAAGCACGGTTATATTTGTCAAACATCTGTTTTGTTTTAGAGAAGCGTCTCTTCCACTGCAATGACTGATGGCTTTAGTGTCTTTGGGACGCTGTTGTCTTCATCAGGAGAAAGGAGAGGCAGAAACCTACTGGCTTTGAGAGCTGCCTAACAGTTTGGCATCAGGGAAATCTGCCTGGGTCCCTTCGTGAAGATCATCCCACGAGTAGAAACATCATTGGTACTTTGTGATAAGATTGGGTCTGGGGATAACGCATCTTCCATTTGGATAATTTATTGTGTGTGTGGTAGAACAACTTTTATCACTCCCAAGTGAAGTTTAACTTTGTGGCCTCATTTACAAACATAAAACCACATGCAATGAAACACATATTTAGTTTCCTGCCTATTTTCTTCCTTTGGCTTTTCTGGACTAGGTTTCCCAACAGTATTCACTTGCTCTTTCTTGATGGATCCTGGTGCTGATGGTCATCCTTCAGCTGGAGATTGGGCTGATGTTTTCCACCAAGGTACTAAGTGGTCGTCATATCATGCACATGATCAGATGAGTTTTAGAGCTGCAGATCCCGAGATGTATTTCTATTCCTTGATGGGTGGCCTGCAAAATAGTAGGGACCAAGCCCTGGAGTTGGATCCAGGTCTCTTAGCTTCAGTAGTGATATTCAAGGTGCCTTGTTCTAGGAATACCTACAGAAACAGAGTTTAGTGATTTACAGGCGTTTAACAAAGTTACTTGTGTCTACCCTGGTCTCCTAGTCTGTGGACCTTGTGGTAAGAAACACCCAACAACCAAGCAAAGCCATGGCAGACTTCAGGCTTCTCTGCTTTAAGTGCATTCCTAGGAGAGCCCTTGGGATAAATCCATCTCCTCAGGATGGATGAGTTGATTATCATACCATAAAACCTTATTAGCTGGAGGGAAGTGTCATGAAAGTAAGGGGTGCCATTTCCATGAAAAGAAAAAATCCTGAACCGTAGGAGTCATCTTTTTGAATATTCCGTACCCAATGATGTTTTGAATATTCTGTACCCAATTATTTATGCACCTAGAAATGTATAATATATATATGTTAATTGGTCATCAATTGTGAGATAAGGAAGATAGGATGAATGTGTTCTTTGCATACTTTATGATGGTTGAGACTTATTTCTTGAGTTAGTTTTGTGTACTATCAAAAGCAATTTGTGGCCCTGGGGATTTAATGCCCAGAAACCTATAGAATTTATAGGAGTAAGTAAATCAATGTGATGCTTCTGGGGCCTGGAAGGTCAGTACTACAGGTGGACATAAGATGCAGGGCCAGAGGGCCTCCCGGAAGTAAAAGCAGCCCTGTTTGGGGAATGTAAGGGGTGCTTTATCAGCTAATAAATACCAATGATGGTCAAATTACCTGGAGAATCCTGATGATAAAGAGTATATCTTGTCATTGGCATCATCACTGTCTTTCAATCGTTTTGTGAATTGCTACCCCTGAGAGGCTAAGATGTATGGAAGAAAGCCAACGTTTGTTCATTTTTCTACCCTCAGGTTCAGTGGTCCGGACAGTTGTGAAATTCCTAAGGCAATGAGCATATTTCTTTCACCTTTGAACCCCTAAAATTTTCTAGTTTCTGACTCAAGGTGTTAATAAATATTTATTGGAGAAATGGTTAATATAGAACACATAATCTTTTATTTAAATAATTCCAGATGATCAAGGCCCTAAAACTTCATTCAGGAATTCATTTCAATATATCCGATCTAGTTTTTAAAATAAGTGTTTTGGAACGTGTCTACTAATAGTATATGGCATGTGTTGAACACTTATTATATGCTATTGATTGGTTAAGGGGTTTACATTGTGTTAAGAGTCTATGTTGTAGGGACTATTTTTATTTCCACTTTTCAGATGACAAAGTAGATAGATCAGAAGATAGAGAATCAGTAGTGCATATAGCTGGAAAGTGGTGGAGGCAGGTGTTTTTGACTTCAGAGGCTACAGTTTTTGTCTCTAGAAAAAACATATTAGAACCAAAATAGGTTCTAATTCATTTAATTGGTTGTACTCCAAAGGCAGGAATATATTCTTATGTATTCCTAATCTTTATTGTGTGGTCCTCTATGGCAATGAAGAATGAAGTTTTGCTTGGTTTAATTACTTCATTATCTTGAAGACCACTCTGAAATCATGCACTAGACTTTTTTTAACTTAAAAAGATTTGATGTGAAATTTTGGAACTCAGAAGACACAGAAATATTCGTTCTGGAAACTTCAGCACCTGACATGCAGTCCAGTGCATCCAGCCTCAGGTTATGGTCCCAGGCAGGGTCATGTGGCATATGTCTATGTAAACACCCCCACCCCCAATGCAGATGGTGCACCTGCAGTTGTGTGATGTCCGGGCCCTGGTTCCCATGCTGTTCAAGTACCTTCCTGATGTCAAAGGTGCCACACACTGCACCCTCTCTCAGTTGCACAGATTGGCTGATTCAAGTATGAACTCCAGCTGTGTATGGGCCTGATGCTACACAGCTGCAGAGGCATGAATTGAAGAGCCCTCTGGCTTGTGAGGTGGAGAACTCAGGGGCAGGTGGAGGGCCCTTTGAAAGAGAGGTCTACGTCAGAGTCACAAGAACACTGTGTTCTACAGAAACACCTCATTGGGGGCACATATGTATCCTTTGGTGACCATTTATTTCTATAGTCTTAGAAATATAGACTTTTAAGAGGGGTTTGTAATGTGTTTATATAACATCAGGTGTTTCCACGATTGATTGATATTTGTAGAGATTAGGGGCATGGACAGCAATTTTTCAGGGAGCGTTTTGCCTTTTGGTCCTATTACAATGAACAGATTCTCACAGGGACTTTGCAATTCTTTTCCACTTACCTTACTCCCACAGCTGGTTTTGCATTACCTGCTGTGTAAGAAGAAGGTGCTCAGGCTCCTGCCCTCTAGGAATTTAGGATCCATTTCCCTATCAATGAATAATATTTTTTTCCTAAGGGGTGATTTACTGAAATTTTATGTATTTATTTACACTGATTGTTACTACATATGCCACTTAAAACTTTAGTGGGCCTATAAGTCCACTGAATGAAAGTGAAAATGCTCCAATGGTGAATATTTCAAAGTTTCCAAAAACTATAGATTGTATTTTCATTTGAAGACCCCCTTGATCTGGCTCTTGGTTTTCTTCTTCCCTACTTCTGCTGGACGCTCCCCACATCTCTCCTTGCTCTCCTCTTTTTCCGACGCTAGGACTTTGGAACTTTCTGTTTCCCCTTTATCAGGCCTAAACACATCCTTTAATACATTTAACTGCTAGAGCTCTATTAGCTCCATCTCCGAGCCTGTCATGCTCTCAGTGGTTAGGCGGGCCTGGCTCTGCACTTGCTCTGCTCCTGCAGAATTCTCTGGAGAAACTGAGGCGAAGTTGCCACTTGCTCCTCCCATTTGGTTTGATAGCCTGATGGAAGCACAGCGTCCATGGCCAGGGAAGGGATGTACAGGGATGGTCACAGCAGGGTGTGTAGACCTGGCACCTGTGGCAGCCCCCCCTCCCCCATCAGCAGTTGAGTGTCTGGAGGTGGATTGTCATCTTTATCAACATCAATGGCATATACTGAAAGCTATGCTGGTGTCGTCTTCTCACTCAGGATGCCGTGAACCATCTCCCTCTAGACAGCTCCTGTGTGTTTAAGGAATACAAACTAATATGGACCCGACAGATGAAACTAATATGGACCCGACAGATGAATATGGACACAGTGGTTCTGAAATCTACATCATCTGGAAACTCAAAATTTGGAATTTTTTTCTGCACTATTTTTTAAATAGAAAAAGTATAAGACATGGCTGGGTTTGTGAGATGGCCTTGGTGTTCCCTTCTTTCCACTTTAAAGAAACAGGGCCAGAGTATTCAAAGATATGTGGTGACGCCTTGGTTGGGCCCTCTGCTAAGTCATGGATTCAACTGTCTAAGGATGCATGTTATGTTCTGCTACCTGTATGGGATTCCACGGAGCACCACTGTGACTCCTACTTGTGCCTTGACTCAGGAGCTCTCTGAACTTTACCTCTGCTCTGTGAGGCCTCCAGTTCCCTTTGGCTTCCTATGTGGTTGTCTGCTCTCGTCTCTGGCATCCCTGTTTTTTCCTCCCATTATTTTCCTCCCCGAATACTCAGATTCTACTTCTTTGGGTGTAATAAGCTACAGATCTCATGTAACTCTGGGGAAAAAAAATGGAAATTATTGTGCTTGGGGTAAAAGCATTTTAATTTTTATTTGTCAGGAATCAGCAATGCATATTTTATTCATTCGTCCAACAATTCTGGGATTATTGAGTACCTTCTGTGTGCCAGAGAACATTCTAGACATTGAGAATATAGACTAGAGAGTGTGCCGTGGAAAATTCTGTCTAGAGTAAATAGAAATCAGTGTTGTTTTCTTATTGTTCTTCAGGAATGTGTGTGTCAAAGAGACTTGAGAGAAGAGATTGCCTTCTCTCAGAGCCTTCGTCCTTTCTCCTCTAGAGTTACTCAGCCTGATGATGATTTTGAGGGTCCAGAAAGACTTGACATCCTTGTCCTCTGCAGTATATCAGTGCATTTGCAGGGTGACTGCTATCTGAAGCCACATGGGAGTAGCAGTTCCATGAGGTAGTATATTGAGAGACTCTCCTGTTTTCCAGGAAGGTCCAAATGACAATGTCATGTGTTGTTTTGGTTTTTTTTTTTTTTTTTTTTGTGTGTGTGTGTGGGGGGGGCACATGGAGGATCTGTCCATTCAGGTGATAACTAAATATGTTTTCATTTTTAAATCTTTTAAATCTTCTCACAAACACAAATATATTCTTGTCAAACTAGGAATCCTGAATTTTGATTTAGAAAAGTAAGCTGGGGCATAATGTAAATGTACGTTGAACATTTTCAGTCCCATCTCAGCACAATTGACATTTGCCTTGATCAGCAATTACGTTCGGACTGCACTTTCCAACGCTACAAGTTTTCATGGCCAAGTGCGCTGAAAAGAACCTAGGAGAAGTTCCAGTCGTGGGATTACTTTCCGTCAAAGGGAGTGTTTTTATGGATCTCATTAAAGAACAAGCTTATGAAAAGAATTTGGTGCATTATTTTGCAATGAAATAACTTGAAAAGTAGTTTCCCTCCTTCCTTCTCTCACTGTGTATGAACTTTGGCAAAACCAAATGTGGTGGTGTGCTAGATGACAAAAACGGGGCTACAGGTGATCTGGAGAGTCCTGCTACCACCGGGCACTGGTCTGATGCACTTGGATCTTGGTCAGGGGTTGGGATAGAGGGGTTGTAATTTTTCGGCCTGGTAAATGATGTGCTTGATTCGCCAATAGCGTCAAACACGAGTGGGCCAAGTCTTGGCTGCGAATCCACTACCCCCTGCAGACCCATCCAGAGTTCCCCCAAATTGAGTGGAGGCACAGATTTGCTGTCTTTTGCGTGTCGAATCTGCCTTTCCACGGCATACTCTCTGGCTGCTCTCCTCGTTTTCCCTGAGAAAGAAGGAAAGGCCAGTCCCCTTTTCTGCCCCTCAGGAAAGGCCGACCCCTTCTTCTCTCTTCAGCTCCCTGCAGCAGCCAACGCCTCAGGCGTAGGAAGAAAAATGAAACCATAAAGGACAGTGACATCTGCCAGAGTGTTTATGCCCACATTTAATGCCTGACTTGGGTTAGTATAAATTGAATAACAAAGAGGCCTTTTTGTTTGTTTTTCTGATGAAAATTTCTCTTTCTTACTTTTTTTTGCTTGGGTGGGGTAGTGGGATGTGAGTGAGGACGTCCAGAGGAGCTGTGGGCTCAGAGCTGTATAAACATGGGACATGATCCAGAGCAGAAGTTCTATATATCTCCCCACCTTAGGCCTCTAACGGAATTTGTGGAAAATTAAAATAAGGCTTGGAATACTCAGGATAAGACTCACTGGGACTTCGAATGTAGGTTACTGGCCTTGATGGAGCCAGGGTTAAGTTACAGGTGCTGTACCAGTACTTCATGTACATCTCATTTAATTTTTACAACAACCCTACGGAGTAGGTACTGTTAGCACCACTTTTCTAGATAAAGAAAATAAAGTTCTGAGCAATCAAATACCTTGTCAAGATCACACAACGTCTAAGTGCCTGAGCTGGGATTCCTGCTTTCCTTAAAGACAGTTGGGTTCCCCTGAAGAGGATCTCATAAACCTGTTAATAGAAATGTCAGTATATCCCTGTGTATGCTGACTACAAGCATCCAGCGACACATCCCTGATGCCGGGTGACAGTTGGCATTGCTGAGGAGAATGGCTTTGACACTAGGGTAGAGGAAAGAAAGCATAGAGAGGAACATCTATGACAGAATTCAAATTAGGCAGGGCACAGGCAGAGGGTCTTGTACAGTGTCCCTTCATAGCTGGGGTCCCAATCTTCTTGTGCAGAGAAGAACAGCTACTTTTCATTTTCCTGAAACCCTTAAAATCCTAGGGAGAGCAGGCGTCCGGCAAGGCAAGTGTCTGCTTGTAAAATGCTGACGGCCAGGTGCGTGTCAGCTGCATGGGTGGGCAAGGGCACTATTGCTGGTCGGAATACTTTTGCATCCAGAACACCTGGCGAATCTCAGAGAGGAAGGCTTCTTGGCCAAAATCTGTATCCTGGAACAGAGAGACACTGGTAGCTACTAGCAGATGATGTCAAGATATTGGTTAGAAACCCAGCTTCATACGCTTACTCATTTGACAGTCCCTGAACACTATGTCATGTATATATGGATCAGGAAACACAGAGACAGTGCGTGAACTCTGGGAATAACCACAGACCTGGCAAAGGCTGAGGATATTTCAGACATTATTTTAAATAAAGTGTCAAAGTTAGGCTTACAGGATACTTGATCGAGTACCTTCATGTTCATGCAGTTTAGAATAGGATGCTCAGCAGGGAACTGACTGCTCTACCTGAGTAAAGTTCTCTGCTGTCTTGCTGCTCAAAATGTGGTCCATGGCATCAGCGTCCACTGGAGGCTTGTTAGAAATGCAAGTCTCGGGTCCTGTGTGAGACCTACTGAATCAGAGTTTGCATTTCAAGAAGATGCCCAGGTGTTTTGTATACACAGTGAGGTTTGAAAGCTACAGTGCTAAAACGTACTAGTCAGCACAGTGTACCTAGGGTATTGATCCGCAGTCTAACCCTGGCTAACACTGGAATCTCTTGTGCAGCCCCACCCCAGACCAGCTAAATCAGATTCTTTTGAAGCAGGGCCCAGGACCAGGAGTTGGCATTTTAAAAAAGTGCCGTAATGTGCATCTAAGGTTGAGAATCCTCTGATTTATGTGGTGGTGCCGTGTATGAGTGTGGGAATGTTGCTTTATTGATTGGAGTTGTGAAAGAGTCGGCCCCTGACATGGTACTTCTTAACACATTTGTTAGTGACTTAGACCAGTAAGTATAAAACATACTGATTCCATCTGCCAATGACAGGGGATTACACAAGATTGCTAGCTAATATCCTGAAACTCATCAGGACTGAAATGTTACCAGTAAGTGACTGTGACAAGAGTAGAGAAAGTGTGGACAAGTGTAAAGATCCTGCCTGTTCCTAGAGGATGCCCATCCCAGCATACTGGAAAAGTATCCAGAGGTCACAGTGAACCACAAGTGAAGAATGACGTGGCAATGGGGGACTGTGATTAAAAAGGCAGAGAAAAATCAGAGCGTGTGAAATGGAAAGGAGAAGGAAATTGCTACATAGCCTCACCCTGGTGCTTGACATTGGTTAGGACTTTCTGTAGCTTCGCCCAAGTTAAGGTGCTGGGATTGAAGTGCAATTATGACGAACTTTGGATGCTTTTGGGGGCATTAATAAATCTCAGTAGTGAAGAAAAGCAAAAGAGGTTACCTTTATTTAGTGTGCTGAAAATAAGACTAAGGAGAGAACTTAACATTTTTCAAATATAGGAAAAAGTGCTTTTGTATGAAAGATGATGATTAGTTGTTCTCTTTTACCACAGGGAGAGTAGAATAGAGGATAGACATTAGAAATAACTTTCTTTCTTTTTTTTTTTTTTTTTGAGACAGAGTCTCGCTTTGTTGTCCAGGCTAGAGTGAGTGCCGTGGCGTCAGCCTAGCTCACAGCAACCTCAAACTCCTGGGCTCGAGCGATCCTTCTGCCTCAGCCTCCCCCGAGTAGCTGGGACTACAGGCATGAGCCACCATGCCCGGCTAATTTTTTATATATATATCAATTGGCCAATTAATTTCTTTCTATTTATAGTAGAGATGGGGTCTCGCTCTTGCTCAGGCTGGTTTTGAACTCCTGACCTTGAGCAATCCGCCCGCCTCGGCCTCCCAAGAGCTAGGATTACAGGCGTGAGCCACCGCGCCCGGCTAGAAATAACTTTCTTACCATGAAATATGAGCGGGCTCTGAAAAGGATTGGGGAAAAAAACCCTATATATGCTAATGTTGCTTTGGGGCCCAAGAACGGTCATAATAAGATATCTGGAATGCAAGGCCTACTACCAAAGGGGGTGAGTAAGACCCTCCTGCAACTTGCTCTTTCCATTGAGAACGTGAGACATTGCCCTGGAATTTTGAAAACAGTCACATGTTGACAAAGTTGTTGCACCTTGAATCTCCTAAACATCGGAGCCAATTTGATGTCTGCATATCCAGTCTTAGACAACTAGGACTATAAGAAAACTTCTTTATCCTGATAAAGGGCATCTAAAAATGACTTTCAGCAAACATCAGACTTGATGGAAAATATTAGAAAGCAATTATTTTTATTATTATTTTAATTTGACAAATCACAATTGTATACATTTATGGGATACAATGCTATGTTTTCATATATGTATACAAGTGTAGAATGATTGAATCAAACTAATTAACACATCCATTGCTTCCCTAGTCATTTTTTTGTGGTGATACCTTTGAAATTTACACTCTTAGCTATTTCAAAATATGTGCTACATTATTATTGGACATGGTCACCCTGCTGTGTAATAAATTAAAAAAGTATTTCTCCTGTCTAACTGAAACTTTGTATCCTTTGATCAACAACTCCCTATACCCTCTCCTTCTCCCCATCCTCCCTCACCTCTGATAACCACCTTCCTACTTTCTACTTCTATAAGTTAAAGTTTTTTAGATTCCACATATAAGTGTGATCATACAGTATTTGTCTTTCTGAGCTTGGCTTACATCACTTAGCATAATGTCCTCTAGGTTCATTCATGCTGTCGTAAATGATAGAATTTCCTTCTTTTTAAAATAGCTGAGTAGTTATTTCATTGTATATATGTACCAGATTTTCTTTATCCATTTATCTGTTGATGAACGCTTAGAGTGATTTCATATTTTGACTTATGAATAATACTTTAGTAAACATGGCAGTGGAGACATCTCTTTGACATACTGATTTCAATTCCTTTGGATATATACCTAAAAGTGAAATTGCTGGATCATATGGTAGTTCTATTTTCAGTTTTTTGAGGAACCTCCTTACCATTTTCTGTAATAGCTATACTAATCATTCCCATAAACAGTATACAAGGGTTCCCTTTTCTCCATATTCTTGCCAACATTTATCTTTTGTCTTTTTGATAATAGCCATTCTAATAGGTAGGAGCTCATATCTCATCGTGATTTTGATTTACATTTTTCTAACGATTGGTCCTATTGAGCATTTTTTCATAAACTTGTTTGCCATTTGTATGTCTTCTTTTGAGAAATGTTTATTTCTCAAAGTATGAGAAAGTTTATTTCTCAGAGTAAGAGAAAATGTGCAAACCATACATCTGATGAGGAGTAAAACCAAAAATATATAAGGAACTCAAACTACTTAATAGCAAGAAAACAAATGATCCAATTACAAAATGAGTAAAGGAACTTACTCATTTTGGGTTGTCTCTTCACTTTGTTAATTGTTTCCTGTGCTGTGCAGAGCTTTTTAGTTTGAGATGGTCTCATTTGCCTATTTTTCACTTTTGTTGTCTGTGCTTTCAGGATCACATCCAAAAAATCATTGCCTGGACCAATGTCATGCAGCTTTTTTCCTATGTTTTCTTCAAGTAGTTTTACAGTTTCAGGTCTTATATTTAAACCTTTAATCCATTTTGATTTGATTCATGTACATGAGGTGAGATAAGAATCCAGTTTCATTCTTCTACATGTGGATGGTCATTTTCCCCAACACTATTTATTGAAGAGGCTTTTTTTGTCCATTGTGTGTCCTTGCCAACTTTGTTGAAAATTAATTGACCATAAACATGTGTATTTATTTCTGGGTTTTCTATCCTATTTCAGTGGTCAATGTGTCTGTTTTTATGCCAGTACCATGCTGTTTTGATTATTACAGCTTTATAATATATATTGAAATATATAATATATTTTGAAATCAGGGAGTGTGATCCACCCACCTGAAAACATTATCTTTAAAACTGTGAATGAAATAAGGTTGCCTTTATCACCACTACTATTCAATTATATTGGCATTCCCAACCAACATGTAAGACAAGAAAAAAGAAATTCAACATATATAAACATTAGAAAGAAAGAAATAAAGCTATAATTCACAGATGTGCTGGATTTCTTTTTTAGAAAATCCTAATAAATCTGTAAATAAGTTTCTAGAATTACTAAGAGAGTTTGGTGATATTGCTAGATATAAAAATAAATTTAATAAAATATGCCATATTTCTATACACCAACTACATTTGAAAACTAGTTTTGAAAAGATGGACTTCATTATAGGATAAAAAGACAAAATTACCAGAGTTTTGCATTCAGTAACAGCTGACAAGGATATCTTAGATCAACCCTCTTAGAAAAGCTGGATGATGCAGAAAAAGTAAATGTTTGAAGATGTATAGATCTATGTAAGCAGTGAAGTTTTCAGGGCCAGGACCTGGAATAAAAGGGAAGCCACCAGAGAAGTGAACTTAGCTTTTGGGGGTTGCTTTTCATCTCAAGGCAACTGCGGATTCTGAAATCCAAAGCAATGGCTGAGAGATCCAGAAGCTGACCAGGGCTTCGGGCAGTCTCATAGAGATGAAGGGACAAAAGGCAGAGCTCGAGGCCCATTGAGGAGGAGGTGCTCTGATAAACACCCCAACCTTTCAGTTAGGACCCCAAAGGACTACACACTAGGAGTAGGAATATACCTGAACTAGACAAGTCCTCACAGGACTAGTGTGTAAATTAGCCTAATCCTGATTGGATAAAAGTGATATGCCCTTACCTTAACTGCCTGCAAAATTAACCACAAAATGAACTCCTCTCTGGAGGATAATATCATCATCCAGCATATAATATTACCCTTGTAATTTGTTCTACAAAATGTCTGGGGTGCTATCAAAAATAACCAGGTATACAAAAAGACAGACCTTGACAAAAAACAATATAAAAAAATACAATACAGGCAGACTACACAGGTAGGTCCAGTTATTAGGTATAGGCTTTAAAATAACTGAGATCAATATATTGAAAATATTAAAAGAAAATACGAACAATATTGGCAAAAAATGGGAAATTGAAAAAAAGAGTCAAAAGGAAATTCAAAAATGGGCAAATGCAATACTTAATTTAAGAACTCAATGGATGTATTTAACATCAGACTAGACAGAGAAGATGAAAGAATGAGCAAACTGGAAGATAGATCAGAATAAAATATACCTACTGAAGCATAAAATGGAAAATGGTAGACATGGACAATTACAGAAAGAGGATAAGAGACATATCAGACAGAGTGAAGATGACTAACGAAAATTGGTGAGAGACCATGTGAGAGAAGCAGTATTTGGAGGATGGCTGAGAATTTTCTAAAACAGATGAAAGACCTTAAGCCACAGTTTCAAGAAGTGCTGTTAATTCCCAAACAGAGAAAATAAGAATAAAATCATACCTGGGCATGTGTTCCTGTCTCTTTGGCTCCAATTTTTATTTTATTTTTTTGATTAGCTGTCAGTCTTGCTATTGCTCCTGTGAAGGTACTACATCTTTTCCCACTGATTTGCCCTACCCAATAGGTAGTTTTTGGCATAAGGGGAGAAAATAGAATAGAGAGATCAGATTCTATTCTTAAATAGAATAAAGAGATCAGAAATGGACCCATGAATACATGGAATTTATTATGATTATTTGGCAGAGTGGAAGAAAAGTATGTATTTTTAATAAATACTGTGGAGACAATTGGCTATATATTTGGAAAATAAAGAACTTTGACTCCTTGCTCACATAATATTAAAAAAATTAATTTCAGGTACATTAACGACCCTAATGTGAAAGGCAAGACTATAACCTATTTTGAAATTAACATAGGAAAAAATCATTGTGATATCAAGGTAAAAAAAGGATTACTTAAAAGCATAACCAATAAAGGAAAATATTGGTTAAAGTCGTCTACAGTTGGAATTTTTGTTCACTAAAAGACATCAAATTAAGAATTTCTGTTCATTACAATACACCATGAATTGAGTAAAAATATTATCTAGAATATACAAATTCCTAGTGATCAAGAAGAAAGAGAAAGAACATTATAGCAAAAAAGGCAAATGAAATAAATAGCAATTTTAAAGGATCAATTTTACATGACAAATGGAATGATGGTCAATTTCATTACTAGTCAAAGAAATGTAAATTAAAATCTATTTTATACTCAGTTGTCGGACAAAATCAAGTGTTAATGAGGAAGGACCTGGAGAATTCTAGTCCATACTGCTGTTGGGTATAGCAACTGGTGTAACCATTCTGGAGATGAGTTTGGCAATGTTCAACTATGAACATGCCCCGTGACCTACCAATTCCATGACAACGTATCTAAGTTGGAGGAAATCTTGCATGTGTATACCTGGAGACAGAGATATTCACAACGGCATTTTTTATTATGAACAAAATGATACAACACATATATCTTTATATAAGTTATATATAAATAATATATGTAATATATAAATAACCTAAGTATTCATCAATAGAAAGATATAGCTCATACACTGGAGTCCTATACAGCCACGAATATGAAAGAACATTTATGTGTATTGGCAGAAACAGAGCTCTCAAACATAATATTGGATACAAGAAGAAAGTCACTAAAGAAGAACATGCTGCTGTAATTCCATGATTGTAAAGTTCAAATATAGATAACTAAACTACATATTGTTTAGGGATACCTGTACATGTGGTCAACACTATAAATCATGAGCATTCAATGTGATAGTTACCCCTAAAGAAGAGGAATGGGTTGCGATCAGTGATGTATAAGCGGCTTCTGGGGTGTGGTGATACTCAGTTTCTTGGACTGGATGGTAGTTGTCAACACACTGCAGCAACATCTCTCCCCTGTGCAGGGCTGGACGGCTTTGCCCAGCGAATCACCTACATCCTGGCAAAGGATGTGCATCTGAGTGGGTTGAATTTGTTAAACCAAATTTGGTTTTAGCCAAATCTCCGGTTGCAGTTTTCCTTTGAATGCACTTTTCTTCAAAATGGTCAACCCATGCTCATTTGAAAACACACCTAACTCATGACATTTCAACTCATTGGTGGCCCAATTGCTGAAATCTGATTTTGGTACTGCTACTTGTTTCACGAGGTCTTTGGAGACTATTTAGGAGACTATTTAAAAGTTATTTTCCTTCTGCCCAGCCCAATAAATTCTGAACGATGTGGGATGAATCAGTTTTTCTAAGCTGAAGGCCTCCATCCAAGGTCAAGTTATGCTTTCCTCTCTGTTTGGATTCCACGAACATCAAGGTTGCACCCTCCTGCGCTGCATGTTGTTTTGTGTCAATTCTCCTGAGCCCCCAGGAAAAGCCTTCTGTTCTGCTGCAGGAACACAAGACAAAGTTCCTACCCCGACTTTGGAAAACTCCCTCTGAAAGAAGAGCTGGGTGTCCCACAGTAGCTTTCAGTTCAAAGGTGACCCTTCCCTACCCTCCCAAGATCATCTGCTGTTTGTACAGGCTACCGGGTTCTTTCCCTAATTGTTTTGAGTAAACGAGGGTGAAAACCTGGAGGCGGTATGTGGGATGGAGTGGGAGAGGCTGAGTTTTCATGGAGACTCAGTTTTATTTATCATTTGTTTACCCCTGTCTACTCCCCTGTCACCTTTAATCCTCCCAATAAACCTTTCCCCAGCTTGGTAAAATATAGTGGATTTCCACATTTCTTTCCCTCCTGATGTTTTGGTGCTAGGATGTACTTTGAACAAAATATGTTCATCTCAAAAATCTGGGAAGGAGAGGAGGTTCAATTGCAGCCCACTTGGGTGAGGGGAGGGGTGAGCAGTGGGAAAAGGGAAGGCTTGTTTGTGTTTTCCAAAGAGAGCTGCAAGTGCTTCCTCTGAAATCCTTGGCGAATAACCCTTGCTTATTTCCTTCTGAACATTTTGTGAAGTACTCCAGTGTCCTTTATTATGCTAGCAGCAGCAGTGGCCACTGGGGTTTCTAATAAGGAGGAGACATTGCCTCATGGCCTTATGCATTTCTGGAGGAGAAAGAATGTAAACTGCTTAAGCCGCTGTGTCCCCACCTCAGAACTTATTATGGCCTGACAGCTGGGAAAAGCATAGGAAGCAATTAAAACACCCTGCATCAGTCACAAAAGAAGAGCCCAGTCCCAGCAGACAGAAAAAGGAGCAGATCTGCAAAAGAAAGAAAGGGGGGGGGGGGGGAGAGACAGGAGAACAGTTTAATGTTTATGTGTGGCTTTTGAGGCTTTGTGGTAGTCTGTACCTCTGGATTCATTTGGGGTTATTTATTTACATAGATAGTGTTTAAAAAATGGGAAGATCCTACCCAAGTACTTGCCCAATTAACTGTAACACCTGTCTGGTTGGAAACAGTTTGTAACTGCATTAATTGAAAGGGCCTGTGTTTGGAGTGGGGAAGCAGTAATTCTATAATCCAGAGGGGGGGGGGAGAGGGAGGAGGGTTGGAGCCCTGCAGGGACCACTGGAAAACCTTCATCCTGAATGGGGCCCCAGGGCCTCCTCTCTCCCTGCCCCAGGGGCTTCTCTGCTGGGACCTCAGGAGGGCAGAGAGCCTCTGACAGCTAAATCATGGGCTGCCCCTGGCAGGCGCTGCTTTTCGCTGGGGCCTGCTTCTGCTTCAGAGCCTAATGGATTCTGGCTCTCCCTTTTCCTCTTCAGAGGCCTACAATCCGCACCAAATGTTTCACATTACTCAGTGTGAAAAACCTCCTATTCTTTCAGATTTTTTACAAGTTCATATATCCGTGGAAACCCGATATTCCATATTTCATTCTGCTTTGTGGATGTCATTGTGAGGGATGCAGGTTCACATGCAACAGGCCTCTTCTGACTTTGATCAGCTTGACCACAACTAATTGTAAATGGAGAACAAATGAAAGAAATATTTACAAATTTCATGGGAATTCAGGCGGGGCCTAAGCCTCCCCTAATGCCTCCATTCACAGTAAATGTTTATTGAATACTTTGACTTTACTGTGCACTTCAATATTTATATAGTATTAGGTTCTAGCTTGTTCTGGGGAGATCCAAAGAGTTAGTAAAACGACCTTCCCCTTCTCTGCTTTACCCCCTTCCCTTCTGCAAACTTCCTTTCTTTGGCATCACAAAATCTGCTGCCTAAAGAAAACCGACTCAGATTCCAAAGCTACAGCTGTAAGAAGGGGAAGGAGAACGAGAGAGGGGTGGGGGGAGGCTAGAAAAAAAAAAAGACCGTAAAATTTAAAACAAATTTTGAGTTGCATAGTCGAGTTGGGAAAAAAATCAAATGAAAATGTTCAAGATTTGTTCAAAATAAAGTCATAAATGCCTGGAGCCAAGTTAAACAGCTGTTGGGTCAGGCAGGCTAAGGCCTTGGGAGGCAGCACCAGCTAAGAGCTGAATATTATGCAATTCATCAGCCCTTGCCTGGTTATAAAGAAACACGGAAAGCTCTGTTAGAAGATTTCAGATTTAGGTTTTTCCATTCCTAAGCACACGTTTCCAGAAGAAATTTTGTTCGCTGGTAACCAAGCTAACCTTCATGACTCCCCCCTGGAGGTTTTGGAGAGGGGACACTCGATGGCTGGGAAAAGGTCAAGGGACTCCCTCCAGCTCCCCTGCCTAGCGGCATATGTTGGATGCCCCATCAGATGCCGCCTTCTTCCCACTGCTGTCCTGAGCCGCCTGCACTTCCAGGGTGGCTTAGACAGATGACGGTGCAGATGCTAAAGGGAGAAGAGGAGGTGACCTCTGTCCAGAGAGTCCTTTTGCTAGCACCTTCTTGGATGGCAAGTGTGTCTGGGGTCTGACAACTTCGTCCTAATAAATGCTCTAACAACTGCTCTTTTAATGAGGAACATTTCACATCTGTGTCTGCTATACCCTGGGCCCGTCTCACCCCAGAAGTCGTAAAAGTCAGGCTAGATTCTGTTATCTGTGGAGGCTGGCTTACCCTGCCATTCCCCCTCTTTCTGCCCAGACATGAAAGGCAAGATGCGAGGATCACACAAACTGGAAGGTGAGTGACCCCAAACAACCCCAAACGTCTGATGTTGGAGGTGCACGCAGAGAAAGGTGGTCGGAAAGGCCTTCCTTAGGGTAGATGACTTGAAGCAGAGAGCAGCAGATCGAAAAAGAAACGGAATGTCCGAGAAGGACATCACCAACAAAGCTGATACAAAATGGGCACTTTATTAGTACAGATTTCTTTTTAAAATCAAATTTTAATTTTACTTTTTGAGAAGTCATTGATTTCACCAAGTCAATAAAGACATTTCTTTTCTTTTCTTTTTTTTTTTGTTTCAGCATATTATGGGGGTACAGATTTTAAGGTTTCGATAAATGCCCATTCCCCACCTCCCCCCACAAGTCTGAGTCTCCAACATGGCCATCCCCTAGATGGTGCACATCTCACTCATTATATATATATATATACCCGCCCCCCTCCCCCCTGCCCCATACCCTATTACTGTAGTACCTATGTGTCCACTTAGGTGCTGCTCAGTTAATACCAGTTTGCTGGTGAGTATATGTGGTGCTTGTTTTTCTATTCTTGGGAAACTTCACTTAATAGTATGGGTTCCAGCTCTAACCAGGAAAATATAAGACGTGCTATATCACCGTTGTTTCTTAGAGCTGAATAGTACTCCATGGTATACATATACCACATTTTATTAATCCATTCTTGGATTGATGGGCACTTGGGCTGTTTCCACAGCCTTGCAATTATGAATTGTGCTGTAAAGACATTTTTATGAGCACAAAAATATGAAATCAGGATCATAGATTTTTTAAATCATGCCTTTTTAAATCATGCTTTGGTTTCACAGCATTGAGATAATCCTTATTCATAAAGATCAGTAGTTTCAAAAATGAAATGTTGCAACGTTTCAGTTTGCAATTTCAAGATTATTTTTAATTAAACTGATCTAAATCCTTGAAGGAGGACTATGCAATATTTTTGTTTCAAAATACAGCTGCTGATATTTAACATTAATAATCATAAAAGTCACATAAGCACCCCAAAATTATAAGTGGTGAAACTATATGAATAGAACATCATGATGAAACATGTAAAAAGTTTACTTGTTACTGTATAACTTACTATATGTGTTGATGAGAGAGTAGCTGACCATTAATTAAGCATAATGCAGACTTTCCATATTAAGAGTATACTGATTTGTCTAGTTTTATATCAGTGGACAGTCACAGGTCTGATTTTTTAAAAAAAAGACAGTGCCTGGTCACACATATTCTACTCAAAGATCTGTGTACAAAAGTTTCTTCATTTCTTATGCTATAATGTGTGACGTATGTGGATATTAAGTAAACATACCAAGCCATTGGGAATGACTTTTTACTAGTGATGGGCATCAGGATAGGTTGGGAAAAAGAAATGGTATCCATTCCTGCGGTCTTTCCAGCCATAGTCCCAGACTTCCAAATCCAAGGAAGGGCAAGGAAAAAGATCTGGCAAAGAAAATAATTAACCCGACTTTTCTAGACCTCTTTTGCAGGGGGCGTCTCTCTCTCTCTAACACTGTCAGAGAACATCACTCCACATAGCAAACCTTGATACGTTACCTCCCAGGTAACACCATTTCCTGAGAAGCAGTCAAGGCTTCTGGTTGTGGAATTCTCCAGCTGCCCTCTTGATGACCTCTCTTTTTCTTTCAGGGCTTAAGGGGGACACAGAATCATGTTAGGCATGTCCCAGGCTGGATGGAGGAGGGCCAGGCACCCTTCTGCATCACTCTGACCCTCTGGTTTCATTGCCATCCCTGGTATTAAGCAGGACTGAACGACCATCAATATGTCAGTAACTGGATTGTGCTAACCTTTAGGAATCAGTCCCCCAAAATCCCAAATCAGGTTACAGTGGCCCCGAGTAATGTCCTTCTTGTTCTTCTTCCACTTCTCTTCTTTCACCTCTGGAGCTGCCACCCCTTGTCCCCAGAAGTCCTATTTTTCTCCAACACCCTCTCCCCATCAAAACATGCTCTGAGAGCCCTCTTTACCCTTAAATGTAACTGGACAGTAATAGCAAACTGTTTTCACTGTTAAAGATGATTTTCAGAGAGGTACACAGACAGAGCTGGAGTGGTGGACAGACACAGCAGGGCAAGGGAGGTAGGGAGACCTCACTGACCACAGCCATGCGGCTGGGCCTTGCCTGCGGTCAGCTAGAGGGTTGGGGGTCCTGGTGAGCAGGGGAGTGCTCTGTAGGCCCACAGGGCAACAGGACACGGTGGTTAAGAACTTAAATTTTGGCACCAGATGAGCCAGGTCCAATCCTGTCTCTGCCACTTGTTAGCTGTGTGATGATGGGCAAGTTTCCCAGATACGTCTACCTTGGATTCCTTCTCTAAAAAACAGAGCTAGCAATAGTGCCTACCTTGTGGCATTGTTCTGCAAATTGAACGAGTAATATGCAAAGAATGTTCAGAACAGCACCTAGCACATAATAAATGGTACCTCAATAATAGTTGTTTTTATTATTCCAGGAGGCAAGAAGTATTTTCTTTACTAGAGCACTCATTAATCTCCTGCTGCCATCCTAGCAACAAAAATGTTTATTTGAAGTTAGATTTCTTTCCTTTGTTAAGGAGATCCTCTACTGTAGGGCCTTTCCTGGACTAACAATTCTATTAATTTACATTTAACACTCAGGGGTCACTGCTATGTTTTCATATAAATGTTTTAGTTATTTCTTATGAATTTTAAATTCAATACTATATGTATTTTTAATCATATATATATTTTAAACATGTATTTCCCTTCTTAAGAATAGGGGGCGGGAAATCCACCTACAGTGCATTTGTAGAAGAATGCTCAATTAGAAAGATCTTCAAACTTGCCTTAGCAGCACAAATATCCTTAGATCAATTTTCTTCAATGTGCCTTAGCCAAAGAAACATGGCCTTTTCCCTAATTATCTGTTTTAAAGGTGGTGATCAGAATTTTTCAATGGTCAGATATCACATGAATTGTTCAGAAACAAAATCAGAGCCCTTGTTAATCAGTATAACTTAACGGAAGCAGAAGGAGGAGATTGTGGGCAATTGTGGAGGAATGTTATTTACCTTTCCTATATAGGAATGTGTCTGGACTTTCATGAACAAGGGCTAGAAGACACTTATTTTACTTGTAATTTGAGCTATGAAAATTATCCTATGTCTAAGTGTTCTTCATGCCACCAGAATTTTTTTTTTAAACCACAATTTAAAGACGAAAAAGAAAACTAGCAGCCTGCAAATTGTACCTCTTTGCACAAATGGACCACATTCCAGAATGGGGGTTTCTGAGACCCCACCTACATTAAGCTGACCAAAATGGTGGTGACCCATCGACAATAGATCTCTTTATTGTATTGTTTTGACACAGAACAAGTGACATTCCTCAGGCCCCTTTTCATGTTACAGTCTGCCACAAAATACGTCTGTACTCTTTTTACCTGCAGAACTGGGTTATATCAACTTCATCACTTTTAGGCTTATCTGATGGCAAATGAAAATTGATACTGCTGGGGAGGGTAATGACAACTTGGTTACCAGACAACCATTCATCTCTGTTTCTAAGTTCTTTGAGGAGTTTCTGCTTAAACCTGGAAAAATGTTTATGAGCAATGATATACCAAATTTCCACGAATATATTTATATAAGAAAAACAGGAAAGGATGCACATATTTGCTCTTTATATAATATATATTATGTATTCATGTAGGGATTAGACGTTATATCATGCTTATGTGTGCATATGGATTTGTGTATATACCTGTTCATGTGCTATAATATGACTCTATATATGTTTATGTGGATATAGGTATATGTGTGGTTGAAACACTTTTCCTGACATTCTGAAAACATTGCAGAGTGACTGCAGAGTGGACAAAGCCCTAACTCCTTTGATTGTGTGAATACTGTTTATATCCTATGTAAGTCCTACAATATTCTTATATATCAGAATTGCTGGAAAATTCTGATATTCTAAGAAAGGCAGACTTTCTTAGAATATCTTTTACAATATTCCTTGTGACATCATGATTTGATTGTCCTGGAATATAGCATGAAATAGATTTGAATCCTCCTTTCCCCTTGAACACTGAGAAAATTATAACCTCTGCCAATGGCGAGGAAACAAGGATCTCTTGAAAATAAGCCATCTAATTTACATGTTTTATGAATGATGACATAAGCATTATAAATATGCAGTAATTATATACGCTAATACACACATTCAATATATCCAAGTTTTCCACTGTGAATATTTTTTAGAATAGTTTTCCATAGTTATATCTACTATCCATGGGAAATTGTATCTTAGCTGTAGCCTTGGATAAATTTCAAAGAATCACATATCTCTGGAAATGAGTCTAGACTCCATTGAATACAGAAATGAAAAACTGGCAGTCAGCATGCCAGATTTTGCCTGCAATTGGGTTTTGTTTGGGCATTGTGTGTCTCTGTGTGTGTGTGTGTGTGTGTGTGGTAATGAGGTATAATTGGCATACAATAAACTGCATATATACTATACAGTTGGATATGTTTGGATAAAGGTATACAACTGTGAAATCTATCATTTGGATAAAGATATACATGGATAAAACTATCATTACATTCAAGATAATTAACATATTCAGCACCACCAAAAGTTTCCTCATGCCCCTTTGTAAGTCCTCTTCCTGTCCCCAGCCCCTTCAGGCAACCACTGAGCTGCTTTCCAGTCATTATACATTAGTTTGTATTTTCTAGAATTTTCTATGAATAGAATCGTACGGTTTGTAATTTTTTTTCTGTTTGGCTTCTTTCACTCAGCATAATTATTTTGAGGTTAACCTAAAAGTCATACTAATTACAAAGGTTTCTCCTCCTACAGTTACTTCTAGAAGTTTTATAATTTAGGTTTTACATTAAGGCTTCTCTCCATTTTAAGTTAATTTTTGTACATGGTCTGATATAGAAAGAGATGAAAGGTTTTTTTTATATATATATATGAATATCAAATTGTTCCAGCACCATGTGGAGGAAAGACTTACCTTTCTGAGTTGAATTCCCCTGGTACTCTTTCAAACTGGGGCACTTAGAGGGCTCACCTCATTTTCCATTTCTCAGAGGCCACTCTCCTTTGTTGAATGATGTCTTGTGTCTTGAAAACCATTGTTTCTTATAGTTTGTTTGTGTGTTTTTTATTTATTTTATTTTATTTTATTTTTTTGAGACAGAGTCTCACTCTGTTGCCTGGGCTAGAGTACTGTGGCATCAGCCTCGCTCACAGCAACCTCAAACTCCTGGGCTCAAGGGATCCTCCTGCCTCAGCCTCCTGAGTAGCTGGTACTACAGGCATGCACCACCATGCCAGGCTAATTTTTTATATATATTTTTAATTGTCTAGCCAATTTCTTTCTATTTTTTTTTTTTAGTAGAGACGGGGTCTCGCTCTTGCTCAGGCTGGTCTAGAACTCCTGAGCTCAAACGATCCACCTGCCTCAGCCTCCCAGAGTGCCCAGCCAGTGTGTGTTCTTTAAATTTTCAGGTGGGAAGGTAAGTCTGATTCTTGTTACTTCATCTTGGTCAGAAGAGGAAGTTCCCTACTCAGTTTAATATTCCCTCTTTTTGAAATAGTTTAACTTGTTCCCAACAGATAAAAATTAGGATGTGTATCATATTAAAATCTAGATTTTGGCTTCTTTTGAAAAATCCACAGACCTGAAAAATGGGACACACACTCCCCACAGCAGCAATCGATTTCAGAAAACCAGTGGTTTCCCAGGTTCCCACCCCACTGGACTCCCCTGAGCCTGATTAGTCCAAACCTGTCATTTTGTTCAGGAGGAAGCAGAGTCAGAGAGGCAAATTGAGTTGGAATTAGAATCCGGGGTCTTGGACTCCTAATCCAATAGTGTTTCCACAGAGATTGAGCAGGCATATTGCATTCTCCGTATCGAGCGGAGCAAACTGAAGGTCTGAATATCTGCTGACAGATTTAGAGACTCGGTGCCTATAACTCATACTCTTTTTGTTTTTTCCATCTCTTGATAATAACCTGTGAAGTTTATTATAATTTATCTGTTGCCATATTTGGAAAGCAAACGATGTGGCAGGATTTAACTGTTACTTAATTCTCTTAAAGGAATTGTTCATTCAGCAAAATTACCTTTTGAGGATTATGTTCATATTTCCTCATTAAGTAAATTGCCTGCAGCATTTATATCGAGTATTTCAATCTCTAATGAGTTCCCACCAGAAGGTAATATTGAAATGACTGCAATATAGGGAATGTGTCTGCAGTATTCCTCATCCATTCGTAACTTTCTGACTTAGGTTACTGAAGATGTTCATGTCAGAATAAACCGAGAAATTCAATCAGTTAGCCTGGGCAATTATGTGATTAAAAAGCTGTATCTATCATTTTCCTCTCCCAACTGATTAGCCAAAAGATTACCAAACTATCATGCAGCGTGTAGGAATAAGGGCCAAAAACCAAACCACACAATCAGTAAGAATCATGTGGAAGTGATACTTTGTCAGTAGATTTAGTAGACAGATGGATTTTTGGAAATAAATCCAATGTTTTATAAAAACTTGTGTCTTTGCTCTATTGTTAGATGTGATGAAATTAAGGACTATGAAGTACAATTTATAACTTTGATTTCGTAGTCTGACTTTTTCTTTCACATAGATTCTATACAAAAGTACAATGGAAAGCAGACTATGAAATCATTTCGGTATTATTTTACTGCGTTGCCATTGATGACTGTTACTGACTCAAAAAGTAAAAAGGAACTGTTGAACTATCTTATGATTTTCACGTTTAGGATCATATGAGACCTAACAAAAACTGTTTTACCTTGCTTGCAAGAGCTGTTGAAATTGCTTGTGTGACAAAGAATGCTATAGGCCATTCCAAAAGTCAAGTGAGAACATGCTTTTGCTGATAAAGGAAGCCAGGTAGCAGCAAGGCTTGGGCTGCTAGAGCATGTGTCTGCTCCCATCCAGCGCCCAGAGAGTCACTCTGGCTGATGGAACAGAAGAGAGAGGCGCAGGCCGTGGGATTCTAGATTCCGGAGACGACCATGTTTGGGTGTAGGGTAGCTCGTGTAAGTTCCCAGCCACTACATTCTGCCTTCCTACCAAGTTTTCAAAGTCGTGTTGGCCAAAACCACAAGTTGAGTTTTCTATTTCTTAATGTGTCTTCTCTCTCTTCACTTTTCATTTTCTCTCCCTTCCTGCCTCTGTCTTTTCCTCTCTTGCTCTGCACCTTTTTAGGACTTGCTTAATTCTAGTTTTAAGCATGCCTATATTTTTCCTCTTCTTGAGAATCCTCACATAAGCACATCTCTCTCCAACCCTTCTCCTCCTTAGCATGTCTCTTTAACCTGCTTAAACAGGAGATTCAGACCTATGCTGTCACTTCACAGCCAGCATCGCAGCCAGTGTGTGGCCCCGGTTCCCCTTAGAAGCTTCCACGCAGGCTAAGCTCTTCTGTGGTCTGCTTGCATTGAGACCAGAATCCATCAGACTGAATTTTATAGCAATCTCATGCCTCCTTGGATGGACTTACTTTGTTTCTCCCCTAAGTCTCTCCAGTTTGAAAACCCGGGTCATTGTTCTCACTTAATTTTTCTCACATGTCCTCAACCTTCTCCCTTGTGTCTCCTCATTAACCCGATCACTGACTTTTTGGCTACTCACTCAACAATTCTTTCCTCCCAGATGGTATCTCCTCTTATTGCATTTCCTACATCTTCATAGAGAATCTGTACTGTTTATTTTTGCTTTGGCCCCAAAGCTTGGAAATAATGCTGGTAGGATTGTAATCATCTTGCTTTCTTCAACCCTCTCTCTTCATTCCCTATCACTTTTGTGTTTCCCTGATTTAAAAGAAGAAAGTGTTGTCCTCACCACTGGGAAAGATCATTTACCCAAAGTCGGTTTCCTCCAGCAATGACATCTTTCTGTTAACACGTAGTTTTGCAAGTTTCCTGCCTTGTTTCTATTTTCGGTGACTCTTCATTATGAGATATGAATTTTGTCTTTGTGTCTCTTTACAATTTTCCTCCCAGTCTCTTCTTCCCCAAATCCATTCTAAGACTGGATGGTGACTTCCTTGCCTGGGGGAAGGTTGTGGAGGGGCCTAAAGATGAGGTCCTTGAAGCAGGTACCCCCAGGGCTCCCCCAGTTCCTGGCTCCTGCTCTCAGAGAACTTAAACCCCTGGAGAGTCAGGCTGTGGGGAGAGGAGGACAGGCAGGTAGAGGAGGTTGGGGAGATGCAAAGTGGTGATGGAGACAGATATTCCCCCAGCCTGGCTCATAGTCTGTGGGTCCCATGGGAGGTGGTGACCTGTGACAGCTCTCTCACATGCCCTAAAGGAGGGCCAGGACTAGGGTGTGGCAAGTGAGGCACTTGGCTCGAGCACAAAACTCGAAGGGACTCCAAAAAACTCATTAATCAAGCTAAGAAATATTTTAATGTATTATTTTTTAAAAATGGACATTAATGCAAAAAATCCATAATGAGCAAAATAGCAGCAGTTTAAATAAAGACAAGATTTGGAGAGGGCTGTCCCTCCAGATGGTGGATGGTGTGCCAAAGTCCTTGACGCCCGGCATCTGAGCAACCTTCCCAGGCTCCAAGGACGCCAAAGTTTCAGAGTCCCTCCTTTTCTAGAGACCCCAGTGGGCTGGGACACAGGCACCACAATAGTAACGCGTGTGGACAGATGGAGAGAGAGTCACTGCTAAAATGGTTTTTAATGTTGAAAATCGCTGGAGACTTTTGTCCAGCCATGGGTGGAAGCCCTGGTAATGGCAGAAATTGGGGCCTTGCATTTGGATTTATCTTTAACTTCAAATAAGTAAAAAGGAGGTACTTCTTGCACTTACAGTCTTACCATTGCATATTCATACCGAACACAGTGCCTCCGTCTGAAGCGTGGCCATTACTCCTACTGAAGAGTAGGAAGCCGAGATCCTTTCTTCTCTCTCCCCAGCCCTGTGTTGCCTTCCCTTCCCTATCGCAAAAGTCCACACCTATTATTAACTAGTGACTCCCAGGCCCAGTGTCCGTTCATTTAAAGATCTCTGGGAAGTGCTCTTTGAATCTTGTCTTTATATATATATATAAAGAGTTTTTCTCCTTCTTGCTTTGTTTGCATCTTTAATATCTGACTTTTTCCCTCCAGTCTTATTAATAGAATCAGCACCTTAAGGTGGGCTCTGCAAAGAGGATTGATTTGGCGGAAAGACCACTGGGCAGAGCATTAAGAGGCCTGGACGCTGGACCTGACTCAGCTCCTAACCAGGTGTGTGAATGTGGGTGAGTCAGTCCCTTTCACCCCCTGACCCTCGGTTTCCTCATCTGTGCAAACAGGGGGTTAAACTAGATGAGCTCTAGGGTTTCACTCTGGCCCAACATGCCATGAGTTCTAAGGATGACTTTGTTTCTCACCAAACTACCAGTTCCCAGCGGATGCATTTATAATCATTTTAAAACAGCCCAGCTGCAATCCCAGTTTTGCCCTGCGCTTCAGCATCGCAGTTTCTGTTTTCGAAATCTGCCGGCCTCCAGTTGTCTTCTGTGTTGAAATGAGATTTCTTTCTCACTCTTGCTGGCAAGGCCCTAACTTATCAGAGGAAAATCCCTGACAGTTCTTTGCTCTTCTTTGATTTAAATCTTGCTTAATGGTAAAGCGGAAAAAGAAGCAATAAGAATTTGAGCCAATAAGCGAGTTTCTTCATCTGTGAAATACAAAGGTTTTCTTAGATGCTCTTCTAAGCCCTTTTTAGCTTTAAAATCTTGAGTCACTTCAAGCAGCATGGTGATGTTCCTGCAATTTGAATAAGTTCATAATATCTTTTTTTTTTTTTTTTTTTTTTTGGAGATAGGGTCTTGCTCTGTCACCTGGGCTAGAATGCAGTGGTATAATCATAGGTCACTGCAACCTCAAACTCCTGAGGGCAAGCTACCCTCCTGCCTCAGCCTCCCAAGTAGCTGGAACTACAGGTGCATGCTACCATGCCCAGCTAAGTTTTTTTATTTTTTGTAGAGATAGCTGGCCTTAAGCAACCCTCCTGTATTGGCCACTCAAAGTGCTAGAATTACAGACATGTGCCACCACACCCGGCTGCTACTTTTTTTTTCACCCCATGCATCAGTTTTTAAACTCCAAGTTTCTTCCTGCATCAGTTATCTAGAAATTTATATAGAAATATTAGACTTCCTGTCTGTTGCTTGGCCCAACTTTTATAACTCAGTGTTTGACAAACACTGCTATTTATAAAGAGGTTGGGGAGTTTCCGTAATCCATATTATTTTAAACACATCTAAAAATCTGAAGAGGTGTATGTGTTTGTGCGTATGTGTGTTTTAAAGGTATGAAGTGGTCTCTCCAGCCACTGCAGAATCTGCGTGTGTTCTCCGCTTTGTTTGCCGAGAGGACTGCACAGACTTCGTACATTCTGATGCTTGGAGACTGTGAAATACAGTCTACAGAGACTTGTTTTAAAGATGATAGGTGGAATCTCCTTGCCTCCAAGAGTAGCGTCACCTCCAGGTTCCTTGAGTACTTCCGGGTTGTCAGCTCAGCTCTCGGTTTCCAGGGCTGCTGAAGAAACTGTTGGGGAAAGTGGGCACCTACTGTTGAGTCCTGGCTGTGCCACTTGTGTTCCAAGGTCTTCCCTGCGGGACATCAGCAACATCTTCCTCTTAAGCTGTGGCATTCAGTTAGACAGATAGACAGAAGTACACTTTAGGAAAGTCTTCAGGATGGCCCAGATGAGTTCATACAGACTTAACAAATTACCCCAACTTGGCCTTCAAGCTCTGCTTTAGTTTGGGAAAGTATAAATT
This sequence comes from Microcebus murinus, assembly GCF_040939455.1. Lineage (NCBI taxonomy): Eukaryota > Metazoa > Chordata > Mammalia > Primates > Cheirogaleidae > Microcebus > Microcebus murinus. The sequence continues at coordinate 30,734,531 of NC_134115.1, forward strand.
CTGCATGGGAACAGAATCAGTTTTAGAGGCTTCCTAAATACATACAGAGTCTGTGATCATGTCTGAACTTTTGTATTGAATGATGTTGAATTCAGGGAGGTGACAGAGGTTATTAAAGTGAATAAAGTGAAAATTGTAGCCTGTGATGGTAAAAATGCTGGCTCTGATACTACAAAATGAATAGAAAAAAAGAGGCTTTTAAAAAATGCCATCTTCTGCCATTAAGCATCACTTTTTGTAGAGCAGCATAGAAGAGAGTTTTAAAAACATTTATTTTAGCAATGCAGAGATGACTACATTGCTACACTACCAGAGAATGTCAGTAGAGTGAGGCTTATAACTGTGGCCTCTTACATTTTCCTTTCTTCTGCAGCATGAAAAAATAATAACTTTTAAAAATTACGAATCAAAAGGTGTTGCCTTTCTAACAACATTAATAAACCCATTTTAAACTGTTTGTAGTAATTGGAGGAGCTATTAAGCTAGCAATATGAAGACAGTACTTTAGCATTTTGAAAGGGTACTATGTTCATTGCAATGGAAGTTAGAAGAATGCATTGTTTCAGTAGTCATATTAATGTTTTATCAATTAGAATTTTTACAATTGATAAAATACATTAGCAAGGACAGTAGCATATTCTCCATTTCTTAAAAGTACAAAACCAGAGGTAACATTGGGATGACAAACCTCCTAAGAAATACAACTTTATTACAAAAGCAGAAAATCTTTCAACAGGCCCCCAACCCCAGCTAAAATGAAACAACCAAACCAAACTAACTAACTAAAAAAAAAAAATCAATTCCTAGCAATATAAAATAGCCCTCACATGACACATAAATTATTTCTTGAACTGGCCATATTCATCAAATCTAAAACATTTCAAAATTTTCTTAAATTCTACTCATTCTTAGACTTTCAGCTAATCTCACTAAGTGTAGAAATAAAAGAGAGTGTAGAAACTCGTGGTCTTAAAGTTGAAACTTTCAGTGCTTGGATTCATCTCAGTGGACAGGAACAAACAGGCTGCAACAGAACTCTACATTTTCTGGATCCTTCTCCTGATTTTAGTAGCTTCCTCTGCATTGCTCTTCTGCTGCTTTCCCCCTTTGAAATAAAGAGGAATATGTTACTGTCGTGTGGAGCAACCCAGGCAGGAACAAGTCACGTGAGAGGAAACTCCCCAAGGAGCAGCAGCCACTGTCCTGCTCTGGCCGTTTGTGGACTTAATGGACCTTGACTGTCACAGGTTGAGGCCACAGCTCCAGGTGTCCATATGTAACACTTGGAGCTGTCTCTCTTTAACATGGGTCTTTTTGAAGATCATGGAAAGAAGCATCATGGTAGAGTGGAGTGTTGAGCTATGTGTTCCTCCAGACCACACGTGTCAGAATCATCATGCATCTTGGAAGCGTCCTGAGGTCCAGGGCCCCGTCACAGTCCCACTGAGACTGAAACTCTGGGTGTGTGGCCTGAGAGCTGGCAATTTCACCAAGATCTCCAGACCATGCTCGCTGAAGCGGAAAGCCTCTGCTCTTATAGTTAGTTTTACCGTCTCTGATCAAGTACGTCTGGGTTCAAACTCTAGTTCTGCCCCCTTTTAACTGTGTGATCTAGAAAACCTCTGAGCTCTTCAAGTCCCACTTTCCTTATCCATAAAACAGGAATAATGATGGCGCCTACCTCCTGTGGCTGTGCTGAAAATTAGACAGGACAATGTTGTGAAGCACTTAGCGCAGTATCGGGCTCATACGAAACACTTGTATTTTTGAAAGGCTACAGTTATTATTATAAAAAATTTCATGAAGGATATCCAAATCTCCACTCTGATTTGAGTGTAATACATAATGTGTGTTTAAAGGAATACTAACTGTACAGTGGACTCTAATATTAAATTATAGCACCTCTTCACTAATGGGAGCCAGTGAGGTGGGCAAAGCAAGGGATACTTCCCTCGTGCTATGGTTTGAATGTGTCCCCTTCAAAATTCAGGGGTTGCTCAGGTGACAGTCTCAAGGAACAGAGCTTTAAGAGGCGATTAGCCCATGACGGCGCCTCCCTGAAGAACGGGATTAGGTGCCCTTATGAAAGGGCTTGATGGTGGCAGTTTGGCCAGCTTGTCCCCCTGCCACATGAAGACACAGCGTTCCTCCCTCCGGAGGATTCAGCAATAAGGTGCCACCTTGGGAGCAGACATCAGCCCTCACCCAACACTGCACCTGCTGGTGCCTTGATCTTGGATGTCCCAGCCTCCAAAATCGTGAGAAAATAAACTTCTGTATAAATGACCTAGTCTCAGGTATTTTGTTAAACAGCACAAAACAGAGTGCGACATCTAGCTTTGCCTGCATTTTTCTTGTCCCAGTTTCTGTTGATGCTCTTTTGGCTGCTCTGTGTGCTTCTTGTCCCAAAGAGTCAACGATATTGCCCTCTGTTGTTGGTTTTAGGGCCATTATTCCTGAGTTTCTGCTTTTGAACCAACTCCAAGGGGAGTCTTTAGCAGATGATTTACAAAGAAGGCTTTGATGCTCTGCAGCGTGTCTGGCAAAATGCTGTCAGTTTGCCTTCCTTGTTAACCTTGGTGGCCTTTGAGAACGAGGCCTGCAGCTGTCTTTCTCCAGCCACTCTCCTGTCCCAAGCTGCATCCTTTTTCTGCCAGGCTAAGTTTTTTTCCCCATTGCCCGCAACCTCTGAGCTATGATTATAGAATCCCGATTTTCTGAGACTTGGCAGGACGAATCATTTCCTTGTGGCCATCTGAGCAGCAGAGGCATTCCTCGCTGCAAATAGGGTAATGTTTCCTGGATAACATCATTAGCTATCAACTATACTTCATTCTTCCCACAAATTATTTTCATAACTTTAATCACTTTAAATTTCTTGGGGCTCAGGGGCTATATGAATGACAAAGAATCATTAATTTCAAGGGCTGGAAAAGTTCTTGAGCTATAATTTATTTGATTCCCCTCCAGAAAATATTCTAGGACAAATCCAAATCTTCTAAGCACGAGAAACAACAAACGATAATTCTTTTTAAAAAGTAGCATTGGCCAACACTATGCATGTGATGTAAATGTGAAACTATCAAGGTTAGTTGGACACGTCCCACATTGAACAGTCCTTCTTCATGACCGCAGCACTAAGCCAGGCATTAGCAGAGGCTCAGAAGGACCCGCCTTCTGCAAGAGCACATCCTAGTTGAGGAGATAAGACTTTTGGGTGTAAATAGCGTTAAAAGGAGGCTGGATAAGGGTGTGAATAAGCACTGAAGGATAGAGAACTTGGAGAAGAAAGAGGCATGTGGGATGGAATGATTTCTTGGCCATTTCCCACCTGCAACCTTGGTTTCCCCTCCACTTCTCTGACCTCCAGGTGGTCCACCACTGATATTGCATGGATCTTGTCAAGGTATTTGTGGGTAATGTACCCACAGGTAGGAAGCTGGCAGTCTTAGGAAGTTGGTTCCCACTGGCTGCTACATGTGTTGGTAGAAGAAGACAGAAAGGGGTCAGCACAAGTGACCATGCAGCTGACACTTTGAGCAGATGCACTGCCTGCAACATCTCATCCAGACCTCCAGCACCCCTGCAGGCAAGGGAGGTATCGTTTCTGTTCAGCATGCAGCAGAAGTGAGGCTGGGAGGTTTAGTAACTTCCCCAAGTTGTCATGCAGTTAGTAAGTGGACTTGGGTTATAATTCAGGTCTTTGATGCTGTGATAAACCATGTTCTGGATTATTACTACTGAAAGACCAGAATTACTCTGTAGGAAAACTGGCTCAAATTTAGCAGTGGCCTTATATGCCAGGGAGCTACCTATGGAATGAGTTGTGAGGGGGCCCAAGGAAAGCTGCTATAAACTGAACCATCACCGTTCATGGTGCATCCCTTAGGGCTAATGGTTTCCCTCCCTGCACCCTTCTCTTCTGTCTGCAGTTGAATGCCGTCTTAGTCTGTTCTGGCTGCTATAACTGAATACCATGGGTCGCTTAAACAATAACAATTTATTTCTCATAGTTCTGGAGGCTGGGAAGTCCAAGATCAAGGTGCCAACCTAGATTGGCATCTGGGGAGGGCTCCCTTCCTGGTTTGCAGACCACTGTTGTCTTCTTGTGTCCTCACATGGTGGAGAGAGAAAGAGATCAGCTGTCTTTGTTTCTTCCTATAAGGGCACTAATCCCATTCATGAGGGCTCCACCCTCATGACCTACTCACCTCCCCAGGGCCACCCCTCCAAATACCATCTCATTGAAGATTTAGGTTTCAGCATATGAATTTTGGGGAGACACAGACATTGAGTCCATAGCACATGCTATAGCTACTATAGGAGTTTATCAGAGACTCACTGCACAATTTGCAAATTAAGGCATTTGATTCTTGCATGATAATTTGGTTTTTGATAAAAAGTCAGACTTGAGACTCGTGATCTAGATGAGGGTAAAGGGCGGAACACTGCTGGGGGCTGGGGCTCGCTCAGCTCCGTGAGTGTGGGTCCTCCTGGCACCACAGAGGGCAGCAGGGGGCCACTCACATCCTCCGGTGGAAAGCCAGGAGGCAGAACAGGTGCAGAAAGGGTTGGAGGAAACACCCCACTTTTGCCATTTTTTCTGGAGGATGGAGCTTCTGTGACCTCATCCACATCAGGCAGCTGTGTGCAGAGGGCCTGAGTGTGCACGTGGATAGATAGGACGGATTCACTCCCAACAGAAACTGGTTGAGCACCAGTTCCAAGCTGGGTACTGAACTTGGCACTTTTTTCCTATGACTTTAAGCTTTCTCAGGAAATGTGTCTTCAGCGCCCAGGCTCCTAACCACTAAACTCTCCTATTTCTGCTTTTGTGTCTATAAAATGAGGATAAATAGCTACCTCAGTGTTGTGAAGATGAAACTTAATAAGATGACAATATTTGAACCCCTGTCTTTGTCTGCAACTCATGGGGTGCCCAACTGTTAGCGGCTGCATTCCCACCTGCCTTTCCCAGGAATCACAGGAACACTCCTGCTTCTGAATGAAGCTGGGCCCTTGTACCCCGTGTGGCCTGCTCTTCCCTCCTTGGGCTCCTGCCACCTGGTTTGCACCTGTGCTCCACCCTCCTCCTTCCTACACTTGTTCATAACTCATTCCAATTTCTGAGGGGGAGGCTTATTTCACATGACATCGTTCCCAGCAGGCTGCTTCCTGGCCACATCTACAAGGCACCTTAATCTCTTCGGTAATTCTTCCCTCCACCACACTGGGGGTGGATTACTTCTGGGAAGGGCTGTCTCTCTGCATGTGGCTTCTTGCTAATTTCTGTTTCAGTGACAGTCCCTTTCCTGACCTTTCCCTGTTGTCCTTCTCAACCTCTAATATCCTACCTGAGGTCTGCCTTAGTTTGGCTCTTGCTCTGCCCCAGCGGGCCCTGCTGTGTCTGAGAATCCATCAGAGAAGGGTCCCTCCCAAGCCCCATATCCAGGTGTCTCTGGGTTCGACTACCTTGGGGAAGGTATTTTCTAGTTAATTCCACTGGTGACTGCCCCAGGGCCATCTGTTATCTTTTCTGGGAGGGTGACCCCATGAACTGCATTACCTGGGATCTCACGCCTTTTGGCTTCCAAGTGGGTGTGCTCAATGGGAGGCACCAGGAGTAGCTGGAGAGGAAACAGTGGTTTTAGCCCTGCACGACAAGGCTCTCAAGGGGGTCCAGTTGCACTCTCTCCTCCCCTGGCCTGTTTAGCCCACGGGGTGCAAATGGCTACTGGTCTCTGGGTGTTTTCCCACCCCTTATGTGTTAGCCCTGCCCATGCCTTTATGCGTAGCCCCTTCGTGATCGCCTATTGATTTGGGCGATGTGGGATTAATTCTGTGCCCTTTTGGGTCCCTACAGACTTGTATGGCTAGAATGGAGTGGTAACTGTGCAATGTCCTTTATGATTCTCACCTTTACAGGTATAATTCTTATTCTACAGAGTGAAATGATGAAATGCAAAAGGATAACACAACATCTCCAAGTACTTGGCCGGCTGTCTCTTTACTCTTAGACACAGACATGATTTCTATTTTTCAGGCCCCTGTGAAGAGCACGGCTGAGTATAGAAATTGTATTAATAGTTTAGCAAAGGAGCTCTGTTTTTCAGTCCAAGTGTTTTTTAAAAAATTCTAACCGTGTGACTTTGGGCAAATCATAAATCTCTTGATATCAGTTTTCTTGTTCAAAATTATGAAGCCACTCACTTGATGAAGTCTACAGTTGCTTTTAGTTCTAAAAAGATAAATATCAGGCAAAGGAGCCACTTTTTAGAACATGTAAAGTCAGTTAAGGACATTGTTCTTCCTCTTTTAGCTAAAGGTGAAGGCCGCCCTGTGCTATTCCCACCTCCCCCCGGTTTGGACCTCTGCTGTTTCTGCCTCACCCTTGACCACCCCTGTGCCTGACATGCTTTCTTTGCTGCACCTGTTTCCCCCACATCGATGAGCCCAGTCTGGACACTGGGCTGTGCGCTGCCTACCCTCACTGGAGCAGGAAGAACCCCTTTCTGGAGAAACGAATGTAGCAGCAACTGAAGCATTTCACTGGCCTCACCAGGGCTAATTTGAGGCCTACGTTCATTGTGTTCTTAGAAGAGAATAAAGGAAAAGTTTGTAGATTTAAAAGCAAACAAATATAAAATCCCCAACATCCACATCTCTCTTGGCTGTCCTTTTCCAGTATGGATCTAGGGAGGGAGGGAGGGAAGGAAGGAAGGAAGGAAGGAAGGAAGGAAGGAAGGAAGGAAGGAAGGAAGGAAGGAAGGAAGGAAGGAAGGAAGGAAGGAAGGATGGATTTCCCTGCGTCAGGCAGTGTACTCGGCAATTTACATACATGATCTCATAATCCTTAGGAGCTATATTATCCCCAGTGTACAGATGGAAAAACCGAGGTTCAGAGAAATGCAGCACATTACAGAAGGCTACATGGCTGATCAATATCTCAGTCATGGCTGTACCAAAGGATTAGACCTGACTTTTTCAGTTTGGTTGAATCACAAAATCATTCCCTCCCTTCCCAGGCTTTGCGTGCAAGTAGGTCTTTGCTCGAGATATGGGATATTTCACCTACCCTCCTCTTCGGACCTGCCTATGGCAAAGGTTGCTTGTTCTTTTCTATTTTAAATTTTATTTTATTTTATTTTTTTGTCTTTTGTCAGCTGGAAAAGACTCAGGTGTCTGTAGATTCATTGCCTTGCTGATTGGGTGTCTTTTGTGCTTTTTCAGAGATTCTATAGGAAGGCACAGACGAGAAATGAGAGAAACAAGATAGGAAAGTTTTCTCAATAACACAAGGCCATGACCCGTATGGAAATGTCTCCTCCTGGAGGGAACCCAGAGGAAAAATATCTGCCCGCTGTAGGGGTCACAGCCAAAGCCACTCTGCAAGTAAATGGACACCTCTTCCGTCTCCAGCAGGCAGGCTGTATTTGCTTTTCCCCAAGATAACATCACTCACCTTGAAAAAGTCAAAGCTCTTACTGCTACTTTCTCTCAGCCTTGACACTGTTATTCATATTATTACTAGTAGTTCCTTAATCGACTGGATGTTAGTTTCCTACTCATTTGGATAGTTGAGCCAGACATTTGTAACCACTTCTCAGGGAAATGATAGGCCATTTGTATTAGAAAGAACTTTTATATCTCCAGTGCTAAAATTGAATTGTTTCTCCCTGACATTGTGGTAGAAATAACTCAACTATGTATACAAAACATCTTGTGGGTTATTTACCTTCAAATAGCCTCATCTAAAAATAATTACAGTAAACTCACACTTTCTGTATCTTGCGATGGAAAATATTGATATTCCATACACAGCCTGTTTGAAACATTCGGCCTCAACAGGCTTTTCAAGGTCTTGTTTACACTTATTTGTTCTCTTCCAAGAGGGGGGATACAAATGAAGTGAAACTCAGCTTCACTCAGCAGTAGGGAATAAGACAAAAATCAACAGACTAATAGTGAGGCCATATATATTAATATAAAATATATTTTCTGGTTTGCATATTTGTTTTTGCCCCACTTCTCTCCTTCTTAGCTCTTTTGTGTCCTTAGGTAAGTTGCTTGCCCTCTCTGAACTTAGTTCTGTGCCAGTTGTGCTATCACTGAGAGCAGTGGTTCTCAACCAGGAGTCAATTTTGTCCCTCGGGATACTGGATAATGTCTGGAGACATTTTTGGTTGTCACGACTGTGTAGGGGTTGCTGCTGGCAACTAGTAGGTAGAGGCCTTGGATACTGCTAACCTGCCTGCAATGCACAGGACCACCCTACACACAGCAAAGGACTATCTGTCACCACATGTCAATAGTGCCCAGGTTGAGAAACCCTGCTTTGGAGACTGAGGTGGTGAAGAAATGTTAGCATCGGGTGCTTTGTAGATTGGTTAGAGATGTATAAATATAAAGCATTACTGTGGCTTCTTCCAGGCACGGGTGATCATTCTGACTAGTTAGTACCTAATGTGCCCTAAAGCACCATTTAAACTCTGGGACTCTATTTCTTTGGTGTGAACATGTATTAGGCGTCAATGATTTCCACAAACCTTTCTGGCTCTGAGAATCTACGTGGGAAAAGCATTGTATGGTACTTTGGCCCATAGTTGACAAAATCAATAGTTGCTAATTTCAGCATTTTTTGGCCCTCATGTAGATCACTGACCTGAATCTTTGTTCTCCGGATAATCTGAGATATCCTAAGAGGGAGGAGGCAAAGAATTTTTAACTTTGTTCCTTTATAGGCAGGTAAGATTTATCCATGGTAGTGTTCCTTTTTGTACCATGTAGAATAATGGCAATGTCAACAGCAATAACCGTAACAGCTACACTCATATAGTGTAGGTATACAGGTGCCAAACACTTGAAGCGTTTCGCAGGTGCCAAACGCTTGAACACCTACTGTGTGTCAGACCCTGCCACAGCGCTATAACCGCAAGATCTCACTCTATCATCACTGCTCGCCTGGGTGGTTAGTAGTCTCGGCCCAATTTTACAAATGAGGAAAATAAGAATCAGAGGCTAAGAAACTTGCCTGAAGTTGCACAGTTGATGAGGCATCCAATTGCTTTAGAATACAAGGCCCAAACGCCTTCTACTTCTCTACATTCGTATTCAAAGTGGTCATTTTTAGGAAATTGCAATGGAGAATTAAGCAAGAGTAAAATGAATGACGGGGAAGCAGGAGACAGCTCTGCCATTCTGTGAAACTTTGTGCTCTGTGGGGAGGCGTGCGGCACCTGGTAAGTTGGAGAAAAGACTCTTGCGGTGAAAGTTGTCCTCGGCCTGAGGTGTCTGAGAGCAGGGAAGAACGGCTGCAGAAATGGTCCTTTTCTGCTCTCTTCCAATAATGAATAAAATAGATCCCGTGGATAGGGTTAGGGCAGAGCTCCAGGGACTAGTGATAACATTGTTGATGATGACTAAGAAAACAATGGTAGTACCAACTGCCCTTGGTGATTAACGGTTTTCCCAATCATGTCATTCCTTTATGTTATTCTGTGATGTATTATATTCCATTGAATTCAGTAACAACTATGAACATCATCTACAGGCTTCTGGATCCTGTCCTTAAATGTGACAGGTAAGAATGAGGATTTCAGATTATGATCGAATGGGGTTTTGAATATATTGGGATCAGTTATTCTCCCTTGGTGACAGCAACCCTTCTTCTCAATCAGCGGTTCTCAATCTTGGCTTCCTCTGGGGCCTTAAAAAAAATCCGGATGCCCAAGCTACACGCAGGTTGATTAAATCAGAATCTCTGGGGTGGACCCAGGCAGTAATAATTCTTAAAGTTCTACAGCTTTAAGAATTAATTCCAGTGGGTAGCCAAGTTTGAGAACCGGTGCTCTATAGTAGTGGTCCTTACACATCTGTATGTATCAGAATCACCTGGAGAACCTGATAAACACACAGGGGCTCAGGGCCCGTCCTTCTTCAATGAGCTGGGGCCTCTAGGATCTTTATTAACTCTCTAGGTGGTTCTGGTAAACACCATAGTTGAGAATCACTACTTTATTTCACTCTTCTTTAGGGTCTATTTTATTTTTAAAATGAGAAAAATGACTCTATTCCTAGCTGAGGAATTGTCTAGGTTAAACCCTGCAGGCAGGTGGGCTCATGTGGGTCTACACTTGCTCCTGGGCAGTTGTGCCAGGCAACAGCCACTTCCCCGTGTCCTGTTGATGCCAACCTTGGCTTGTGCAGCCCCTTCTTCTTAGCTCCTTTCTAACAACAGCCACTAGTCCGTTTTAGAGGTATCTTTATGTCCTAATTGGAAAGTACAGTGAATTTATTGTTGATGTGACTTATTTTGAGACCATAGCTGATATAACAGTTGGTCAGTTTAGAATTCAGGGTGAGGCCACCTCCTATGGACAACTTGCACCTTATTTTATTTCTGGTTGCTCTCCATAGCTTTTCATGCCTTCTGAATTTCTGTTTTTTTCTTTATTAACAGCTTGCTTTGTTGTTGTTTCGTGGAACAATTCCCAAGTTTCAGAAACACAGCCCCAAGCCTGTCGGCCTGCCAGGGCTTGTAATGTCATACACCTCAGTGGATTCTCTGAGTTTAAACATCTGAATCCTTGAAGCTCAAATTATTTATAGTATTCTGTAGTTTACTTTATGTTCTTCTTGTTGCATTCAGTTGTAGGAAGTCAGGGAAGGTGGGAACTAGAAAATGAATAGTTCAAATTCAACTGTACTTTTTATTTTATTTTATTTTTTGAGAAGATAGGCCTTTGTCACCTGCAATGAGAAGTTGAGAGATTAGTAGTAGGATCTGGAAAACAGTGCCATCATAATACTGCTTGTGTTTGGGCTTTGCCAAGAGTCCTTAGGGTATGCATAATCAGCTCTTCCAGCTAGTCTTTCTCTTTGTTGGGCAGGGTGAAAAGCTTCCAGGAAAACAATTTCACTAGCCTAATTGTGTCAGAAAACAATGTGCTTATTATAGTAATTGGCGGGTTTGCTAGGAGAGCCACACCTTAGGCCACTATATATGATTATGTGAACTGAAGGATTGACAAAAAGCCTACCCGACCAAAAATAACTCTTTGGTCGTAGATGTTACAGTGTTTCAATGGGCAAAATTAGAAAACTTTCCTTTGAGTTCTTTATTTATCCAACAAACTTACTGAGTACTATTATGTGCCAGATTCTGTGCCAGGAACCTGTGATATAAAGAAATATAAGACCAGATGACTTCTGCTAAAGGATTTATAGTATTGTGATGGAGAGAGATAAACAAGCAAATTCTGGGGCAAAGTGGGGCCAGCACTCTATGCATGTATGCATGCATAGAATTTGGTAAAAAAAAAAAGGGGGGGGGTTGTTGGAGGGGACATTTTGAATTGGATTTTAAGAAATGAATAATTATTTTCTAAGTGAAAAAGAATCAGGATGTTTATTCTCTGCGTGAAAGTTTACTGAGTGAAGGATGTGCATGAAAGCCCAGTATCCCCAAATGCTGATCAGGGAAAGTAAGAATATTTGAGTGCCTGGACCCTAGTGTGGGTGGGAATGAGTGTTGGGAATCAAGTTCTAGAGGATCTTATATGTTAAGGAGGAAAGGTGGGAATCTATCCTGAAGGTGTTAGAAAGCAAAGTAAGATTTCTAAGCCGAGGGTGGAGCGATATGTTTAGGTATGTTGTGAAAGAAGGTAACTCTTACAATATGGCAGCTAGATTAAATTGGGGAAGCCTGGTTATAAGAAGTGAAGGTTGTACAATATTCTAGGCAAGAGATGATGAGGGTGTAGACTAAAGACATCAGGTATCTGGCATGTGTTCCACCACTCTATTCTGTCTTTTCTGTACCATGACAGACATAACTAATCAATTGCAGTGCTGTTTCTTGGTTATCTTTGAGTTCTTCTCCACATAGCACGTCAGGAAGCCACTGTTAATTATTATGAGTTTATAATGACAAAATTGGTTTATTATCTCTATTAGAGGAAAGGAAATGAAGTAGAATGAACATGAGGGGTGGAAACTTAAACACTGAGGCTTAAAGAGAAAGTCAAGGATAACTCCGGCTGGTGCATGGCAATGTGATTAAATGAAACTGAACACAAAGAACACAGACCATCCCTGGGGTAGAAGATGATAATTAGAGTTTGTCTTGTGTTTTGAGATGCTGGTGCAGCATTCAAGTAGAGGTTCCCAAGAAGTTAATAGCTCGAAGGTGAATATAAGAGTTTCAACCAGTGTTATTCACCACCTTACCAACCACCAGCTATGGTTCTTAGCTAGAAATGTGTGTCTGGAGCTTGCACGAGATTTTGGAACTGAAAATATAGATTTGGAATATTTTATTCCATTAATAGAATATAGATTTTGCCATTTAAGCCATGGGCATTATTCAAAAAGAAAGCTATTTACTGAGAAATCTTTTTATGGTGTCAATACACATGAAAATAATATTAAGTTAACTCACAAAGATATGTTAGTGGCAATTTCAGATATTATCCTCAAAGATTGTGTGTATCCTCAGGTAGTATTCTAAAATCTTTGGGGTATGGAAATTGAAAGGTGATGGAAAGTCAAGAAGGATGTAAACTGTAGGTGAGTATGTGAAAGAGAGATTTTGCTCACTTGGCAATTTTATCTTCGGTCAAATCAATTCTTAAGGGAGACAAGGTTTAAGAATAATTTTGGTCTTTGGTACTGTTGAACGAAGAACTTCTTGCTTTTAGCCATAGACAAATGTGCATTTTAACCTCATCTTAATATTTTATCCCTTGATGAATAATTACATTGAAGCAACCTGGAGAGGAGAATAGAAGGTAATATGTTAAATTGATTTGTTTTCTTTCTGATTGACATGCACCAGAAGATTAAATCCATTAACTTGGTATTTAAAATAAAGCCAGTGGTTACGCTGCCCAGAAAATGGAAATGAAAGCTATTACTTCAGATGAAAGCTATAACACTTCCCGGTAGCTGATTGCATACCTAGGGTTGCCGACGGGAAAACAACCCATCACCCTTCAAAACTGAGATCCTCCTTGATCCTGCCATGATTGGTAGTGAAGTCTTAAGAACCGTGAGGATAAATTTTTGGCCATGTGGTCCCTTCTCAGTGGCCTACCATATCTTGCAGGCATGTGGCAGTCATTCAAGAAATGTTTCAGCTTATTTTAAATCCCTGGTTAAAAGAAGTTGACATACAGACATGGCAGGATGAGTCACTTGCTCTGAGGGCACAGGCTGAGCTCACTTGTTCCATCTCTGCTCAGAACACCAAGGAGGCTTCCCATCTTACCCAGGGTGAAAGCCAATGTTTTTAAATATCGTTCAAGGCCCTTCATGATCTGGCCCCTGCGACTCTTCCCCTGTCACTATGCTGCAGCCAACATGCCCCCCTCCTGTCCTTTGAACACACAGGCATGCTTGCACCTCAGGGCCTTTGCACTGATTGCTCTTTCTTCTTGGAGCTGTGGTACACATGGAATTTCCCAGTTAAATTTTTTTCACTTCATGATTTTCTCTTCTGGGTTATTTATGCTCCACTTTGGAATGACTCAACTAAATAACTGTTCGCTATAGGACCAACTTCCCACATAATGTTTGTTCTAGGAATTTGCATCCCCCAAATGAATTACATGCCCCCAAACGTCTGTTCATTGGCCTACCAAATCCCCCAATTAGGCACTCCAGTATATTTATCCAAGCAAAAGTGTCTTGTTGAGAATACCGATGATAAAAATAACAAGGGACATTTGTTCAGTGTTCATCACGTGCCAAACACTGGACTAAGCACTAATGTGCATTATTAGCTCATTTCCATTTTCTTATAACCTTAGATGAGTAGGGACTGTGGTTATGCTAATTTTACAGTCTAGGGGCTGAGAGTTAGGGTGTTAGAGGGAAAGGGGGCTTGCATAAGAGAAGAGCGTCCCAGGGAAAGGAACGGCACGTTTGAAAGTTGAGAGGGAAGTGAGGGTCCCGGAAAACATCCAGGCGGGTGAAAGTGGAGAGTGTATGCAAATTCAGCCAAGTCAAGGATGGAAGAAACATAGTTGTAAATATGTGAGGCCCATCAGTTTAGAAGTTCTTATACATATACTTTGGTTAATATTTCACCAATCTTTAGAGTCTGAAACCCATGAAATTTTAATCTATCATTGTAGTTATTCCGTTACCTTACAGGGAGTTAGTTGTTTTCATGTAAAGGTCTAGTTTTTTTCTGGGCATCTCTAAAAGTGGGGAAGAGTGGGCCTTCTTTATTAAAAACAATGTATTTCCTCTTTCAATATGCTCCTATATTGTTTTTTTGCTGATTATCAACAACCTTTGTTTTATAGACAAAAGCAACATAACTCACAGCTATTATCCTGCATGGTTCTGCTCTGAAGCCATAAAATGGGGTCTGGTGTCAGAGACATTTACATGACAACCTGTTTGCTAGGATTATTACTTTACTCAAAGATCAGATACTAGCACTAAATGGGATACTTTTCATTTGATTACAAATATCTGAAACAGTGGTTAAAGAACTGGAAAAAAAAACAAAACTCCAAATCTTAAGCTGTTAAAAAATCATACCATTTATTTAAATAAAATCATTCTAGATTATTACCTACCTATAGCAAATGTATGTTTGCTATGGGATGTATTGATAATTAAGTCTGTATATATTTTTTGTTATAAACTGGCAATTTGTTTAGAAAAATAGGATAAAATATAAAACATTACAGAACAAAAGTAGAAGGTTTACAAAATTGCAACCATACTCATAATAAGCTGAAAACATAACTCTTTGTTTGTAATACTCCTGAAGATATTATCAGACATTCACCAACTTAACATGATGGCAGAATTTTTATGTAAACTATTGGAAAATGGCTAACAAGTATATTAAAAAATTCTTGTAATCCTAGCATTCTGGGAGGCTGAGGCGGGAGGATCGCTCAAGGTCAGGAGTTTGAAAAATGCTCAATATCACTAAAATCATCAGGGAAATGCAAGTTAAAACGATAATGATATTTCACCTCACACTCATTAGAATGGCTATTTTTAAAAAGTTGAAAGGTAACAAGGGTTGGTGAGGATGTAGAGAAATGGATAAGTTCTTAAGATTCATTTATTCATTCGTTTAACAAGTATCAAATGCCAGTTATGTGACAGGCACCAGTGTAGCTACTGTAGTGAGTAAAAAAGAATTTTGTTGTCATGGAATTTATATTCTAGTGGAGAGAAACAGACAATAAACAAACCAACAAAGTTACATCAAATATCAGATGATGATAATTTCTAAGAAAATGATTAGGGGACAGATTGATGTGGGTTGAGGAGGATGTTGCTACAGAAGATATACATCACAGAGAATAAATCAGATTCCCAACCAAAGGGCTAACCAGGCAGCTAACAAAGAGTATAATGTAGTCTTTAGTAGCCCCATTACAAGTCTGGTGACTTCTGTTCTATTTTCATCTCAGACCCAATGTGTGACCTTGGGTACATGATATTTTCTGAGCCCCAATTTATTCAATTATAGAAGGAGAGGGTTGTACAAATGAGTCCTTTAGGTCCTCTTTGGCTGTGCATTTTGGCTCCATCTGAAATGGGATGAATGCTTAGCTGTAGACAGGCAAAGTACTTAGATACCTGTGCACTTAGTTGAGAAGTCTGGTGGGAAGAGAAACTAAGATAGAGTATGGTCATTGTTATGGCTGTTTATAAATACAGGATCCCGGTTCTCTTTCCTTAGCCGAATAATGGCACCCAAAGATATCAAGTCCTAATCCCTGGGACCTACAAATGCTGGTTTCTTTGAAAAAAAGGGGTCAAGGGGCCGTTACAGATGTGATTGAATTGAGGATACTGAGTTAGGATATTGAGTTAGCCCTGTATTATGCATGTGGGCTCTAAATGCAATTATACGTGTACTTATAAGCCAGGTAGAGGGAGAGATTTGACACACACAGAGGAGAAAACAATATGAAGACAGAGCAAAGAAAGATCTGAAGATGATGCCTTGAAGATTGAAGTGAGGTGGGCACAAGCCAAGGAATGCCAAGGGCCACCAGAAGCTGGAAGAGTCAAGGAATGGATTCTGAAGAGTCCCTGAAGGGAGCATGGCCCTGTCAATGCCTTGGTTTCAGTCTAATGATACTGATTTTGGATTTCTGCTCTCCACAACTGTAAGTGAATAGATCTGTGTTGTTTTAAGCCACCACATTTATAGCAGCTTTAGGAAACTAATACAGTAGGACTGCACTTCCCGGCCCAAGTTAGGTGTGGCCATGTGGCTGTTCTGGTGTATCTTTAAGGGCCAGCACCTGCTTCTCCGTGCCCTCTTTTCCATTTGGTGATGAGCAAGTGTGGAAATGGTGACTGCCTCGACTTCCTGGCAGACTAGGGTTCTCCAGAGAGAAAAAGCCAATAGGATATATATGTCAAATTATACTCTTTATATTATATGTAAAAAAATATATAAAATAAATATTTCTTATAGGAATTGGCCTACATAATTATGGGGACCCAGAAGTCCTATGATCTGTCATCTGCAAGCTGGGGAATGAGGAAAACCAGTGGTGTAATTCAGTCCAAGACTGAGGCCTGAGAACTGTGGGGACTGATGGTTTAAACCCTGGCCTGAATCAGAAGACCCAAGGACCAGCAGCACCAATCTGAGGGCAGAGGATGGATGTCCAAGTTCAAACAGAGAGAAAGTGGATTAGCACTTCCTCTTTCTTTTTGCTTTATTCATGCCTTCTACAAATCAGGTGATGCCTACTCACATTAGTGAGGGTGATCTTCTTTACTTAGTCTACCAATTAAAGGCTAATCTCTTCTAGAGACACCCTCGCAGACACAACCAGAAATAATACTTTACTAGCTATCTTGGCATCCCTTAGTCCAGTCAAGTTGACAAAATTAACCATCACACCTGGATCTCTGAGTGACCATGTTGAGCAGAGCTCCTCTGTTGACTCATAAAACACACGAGGGTGGTTGAAAAATTAATCTTTCTTGTTTAAAGCTCCTGAGACTTGCTGATTATTTTGCTAGTCTCTTCTGACTGACAGCAAGGAGACTGGTTGGGCACTGTTGAGACAGTGCCAGTAACATTCCCAGTAACATTCTCTTTGTTGTACCTTTTGCTCTTCAGTGGTCCTCTGGCACCTGGGACCCCAACGCCAGCATCTCACTGAAGCCAGGATAGTCTTAAACCATGTCCTCCAGATCACTAGCCTCCCATGTCATGGTGATGCATATTCCAAGGGTCTCTAGTCAAATAAGTAGAACAATTCTGGGCTGCTATTCAAGGTGAAATAGTTTCCCTTCCTGGTAAGACTTCTCAGAGGCTTCTACATGCTAATGTGCAGTGTGACTCTCTGGGGTGCAGATATAGTATACCTTATTTTAAATGCCTTTTTTGCAGAATGAAGCAGATCCAAGGCGAAGCCAGTCTCCCATTGCTTTGGGACATGACACTCACTATGTCTATTGATAATATGCCACATTCTTTCCCCCAGTGAACCCAGGGGCAGCATAGGTGTAGGATGGTTTTAAAACATCTTCCTGCTCAATGTGGAATGGACTATATTGTTAGAAAAGAAGATAAAAACATAACTTGCAGACTTTTACTTGACAAATGATGGAGGCAGGCTTTAGGCACAATGATGGGAAGATTCACCTGGGTTTTATTCCCTGCATTTGCCCTCTTGCGCCTGCCCAAAAGCCTGGGTGTCTGAAGGATGCAGCCAAGGGCTTGAACTTGCGAGGCCTCTTCCCAGCTCTTACGTTGATTTTGGATGGATTCCACCTCTCAGTTTTCCCAGATATTTTTGCATCTCTGCAATGGTTGAGATCCCAACCCTAGAATTCTTGGAGCTCACAGGCACTAAGAAACAGGTCCCTGCTTTTTATTAGCCATAGCCCTTGGAAAGACTTAAAGCGCTCTTTTCACATGCAAGACCACATGAATCTTTATGAGAGGAACAATGTTTGCCAAAAGGAAGAATCAGCATGAAAGTTCAAGTGACCTAACTAATAAAAAACAAAAAATAAGTAAAAATAAAAAGGGACTTGACTGATCCCACACTTAGTAGAGCCTGGAAAAGAACTCAGTTCTTTTGGCATTGTTGTGTTCCTGTGATAAATTCCAAAAATGGGCCCCAATTCTTCACAATAATCCAAATCCACTCTCTTTGCAGAGCCCATCCCCTCTGGGTGTGCCGTTCTGGGTTACCCTTTCACTCTGACCTCAGCCGTGCGGCTTGCTTTGGGCCAGTGCTGTACCTGCTAGCTCTCAAGAAAAATAAAAAAAAAATCCTCTTTTTAAAATTTTAATCTACCAGCAATCTAATAGCTGATTTACAAAGCTAACAACAGGCTCTTGCAAGCTGAAGGAGCCAGTTTCAACAAACTGCTACTTTGGGCCGATGGGATGTTAGCAAATATAAGGAAAACAGAGGCTTACAAAGCACGTGTGAGAGTGGGCTCCCTCACTCTTCTTGTTCCTTTTCCATTGCTGTGAGGATTGCATGGACAAGCCTCCTAAAAGATGGGAGACCTATGGAGTGGAGAGTGCCAGTTGTCACAGCCAATAGCCAGCTGACCCCCAACTGACCTCAGACACATAAGTACTAACCTTGCTGTTGTATGCCACTGAGACTATGTGGCTGTTGGTTACACAGCATTATTGCAGTGATAGACAACTGATACAGTCCTTTATAGCAGCAGCTCATTAACACACAGATTCTACACCTCTCCTTCCCTTTGCCTCTACCCCATTCAGGATGGGCATCTGACAAGCATCAAAAAAGTAATGTACTGCCTGTGCCCCACTCCCCACTGGAGGTAGAAACTTTCAGTGGAGCAGCAAAATGTTTCTTCCCTTAGCCTTATTTTTTATTTTTTTATTTTTTTGAGACAGAGTCTCACTCTGTTGCCCAGTCTAGAGTGAGTGCCGTGGCGTCAGCCTAGCTCACAGCACCTCAAACTCCTGGGCTCAAGCAATCCTACTGCCTCAGCCTTCTGAGTAGCTGGGACTACAGGCATGCGCCACCATGCCCGGCCAATTTTTTCTATATATATTAGTTGGCCAATTAATTTCTTTCTATTTATAGTAGAGACGGGGTCTCGCTCTTGCTTAGGCTGGTTTCAAACTCCTGACCTCAAGCAATCTGCCCGCCTTGGCCTCCCAGAGTGCTAGGATTACAGGCGTGAGCTACCACACCCAGATCCCTTAGCCTTTTAACAGTTCCTTCTGCAGTTATACTTCGGGTGATAAGACTTGGTGTTTGTCTTGGTTGTGCGTTTTGCATTGGAAGAACTTCCAGAGAGCTAAGTTTGCCAGACAGAGGCCCCAGGGAATGAAGAAGAGTAATAAGCTGCTTTTAGAGTTTTATGTTACCAAATTTTTAAGATAATGTCCCTTATAGTATGGACTGCAGACATTTCTAGGCTCAGGGAATGGCAAGTGCAATAACCTTCAGGGGGTGTCCAAAACTGGCCTTTGCCCCACATCAAGAAATGTTAGAAGATTCTTTTAGCATGCATTGCTCACCTAGGGTAGAGAGAAGTAAGCAGAGATTGTCTGGGTCTTCACTCGTGACTCATGAGTCAGGTGGTATCTTGCTGCAGCAGACACAGTCAGTGCATTGCCCATACACCTCAGACCTTAGAGTGCATTTTGGTGTGCTCTGCCAAATTCCTACTGTCAGCCTCTACATTTTTGTGCATAAGCACTTTTCTACAGAACCTAGTAAACCTATCCATGTGCATGGCTTGCCATAGGAATAGCCCTCAACCAATGACTTTTGGGAACCTGCACATAAATATCCCAGTCCCCTTGCAAACCAGGTGGGATGAATGTGAGGTGTCTGTTTGCATAATTTTCCAAAGTTTCCCTGTGGGGTTAAATTCCAGCTGACCACGGTGGTAGCTGCATATACAACGCACCATTTATTGGTTGCCTTATTTTCTTGTATTCTACACTCCTTTTTTTACATTCTACACTCCTACTGGAAGGAACTTGGATCCTTGTCTCAGGGTCTGCTTCTAGGGGAGCTTAAGCCAAGGCCATTATAGTAAAAGCAAACTCAGCTTCTAACAAGTTGCACAAACACGTATTAATAGCAAACAGACACAATCAGTTCTGTGGTTCTACCCTTGCTTGGTGTTCCAGCTAGCACCTTGCATGAAGATTCAGTGTAGCAGGGGCAAAAATACTCTACGAGTGGAACCAGGCAGCCTGATGGTTAGTCAACGACACAGGGTATCCATGAAGTGAAGGGGTACAGCCAACCGGGCTAGGAACTTGAGCACTGCACTGCCAGAGCTCAAATGCTGGGCTGGCCAGATCTTCATACTTAGTTCATTTAAGGAAGTGGGGCCTTTACAATATTTCTAATCAATCACCTATATTAAAATCCTCTTGTTTTACCTATTGGCAATCTAATACAATGTTTCTTTTGGTAATTAACTTGGCTTTTGGATAACAAACTTTTAAGTGCTAAGTAACCAACTTTTAAGATACTGATTCTTGATAAGAATATCTCATATTCTAGTTATTTCTATATGCTCCTTAAAAGACAGAAGAGTTTTTGTTGAGGGAAGGTTTGAATAGGTATTTTTGAGGACCCTTTAAAGGAAAATCATGGATCAGGATTTTGTTTTTCAAATAAAAATGATTCAGGGAGTTTTCCTTCTCTGCTTCTTCCTGAATTATGCCTCCCCCCACCCCTGCCCCTGTTGCAAAAGATGATGTAAATAATGAAGTTGTAGATAATGCTCTTGAAAATAGGTCTGTTTTTTAAGAAACCATCGCATTCATTTTTCACTTCAACCTGAGATTATGCAAAGTGTACTCATCTTTAAAGTGCACAAAATGGCCCAGATGTGCATTTACTGTTTTCCCCTTTTATTCTTTCATTATGTTGTTTTGGGGCCATGAAACCTTAATGCTTTGGTTTAAATGGTGCCTAAATGTAAAGGCATCTCTTGCTGAGTTTGATTCCAAGTCCACAAAATTAAGTTCTCATTATATTTATGTCTAGAAACTGTTTTTCTTCTCCACATGTCAGTTATTTTAAGGACTGAATAGTAAGCATGTGAAGTGTGACATCAAGTTATGAAAGTACTGTTTCAAGAGGTGTATTGAACTTGGACACAAAGATGTCATATTCTCTGGAAGCTGAATGCCATTTCATTAATCCCACCATTGCTCAAATGTTTGAGATTCCTTTTTTTGTGTTGCTTTCTCATCTGATTTACTAACCTTAAAAAGAAAAGATCGATTTTGTAGACACTTTGGTTGACAGTCTCGCCTACCTTTCCCTGACACAGTGTCAGATGTGTAAGTGAAACAGATTGCCTTCCAGACCAGCCCATTTTACTTCTGAATATCACTGGGCAACTTCCACGGATGCTACATGGAACAGAAGAATCCCTCAGCACAGACTTGCCAAAATTCTTGACCCACAAAAGTGAGAAATACAATAAAATGGCGGTTGTTGTAAGCCACTAAGTTTTGGGGAAATTTGTTATGCAGGAGTAGATAACTGTAAAACAGTTTCTGAAAACAATTGCTAGAATTTCATTTTCTTGCTATCTGACTTATTAGAAGGGTAACATCATTAATTGAGTTTAAATAAATGTAAAGGTGTTCAAGGTTGGTTTGCCTCTAAGACAGAACCTAGGTGTAATTGGTTCAGTGTTCATATCTACTTGGCAGGGTCATTGTGAGTCTCAGGGACACTTGCTTCTGCAAAGTCACTGGCACATAGTGGTCAGTTGTATCCATCCACACAGGTGCTGCCTTGTGCCAGGCACTGTTCTAGGTACTAGGGACATTATGGTGAATATAACGCAATAGAAAAAAAAAATCCTTGCTCTTATGGAGTATACATCCTTGTGCTTGTGTGGGATTCAGACAAGATATGAAAAAATGACTATGTTTTTCCAATTGGTAATAAGTGCTGTGGAGAGAAATGAACCAGGAAAGGGGAATTGGAGTCTTGGGACAGGTTGGAGAGGCGTGATTGGAGGGCCCTTGTCATTATAGAACAAGGTGGTCTTCTCTGATAAGCTGAAATGCGAGCAAGGGTCTGAAGAAAATATAAGGACCTGGGGAAGAGCATTCCAGACAGAGGGGACAGCCAGTGCAAAGGCCCTGTGGCAGGAATGTTCCCAGCATGTTCCGGGACCAATGTGGAGGTCATTGTGATTGCAGTGGAGTGCCAGGAGGGGAGAGTCACTGCAGTTTGTTTGGAGAGAGAGCAAGGAGTCGGTTATCCAGGGTCTTGTGATGACCACAAGTGGCTTTCACTCTGAGTGAAATGGGTGCCAGTGGAAGCATGGAGGATAGGAGTCACAGCTGGTTGTTGTCATTTTTTGTTATTTTCTATTGTTAGAACTACCTGTTAGCATATGATAGGGCCAGAATTAGACTCTACATCTGTGCAGCTTCCAAGTCCCTGCTTTGGCATTCCACTGC
This sequence comes from Microcebus murinus, assembly GCF_040939455.1. Lineage (NCBI taxonomy): Eukaryota > Metazoa > Chordata > Mammalia > Primates > Cheirogaleidae > Microcebus > Microcebus murinus. The sequence continues at coordinate 30,756,984 of NC_134115.1, forward strand.
GCTGTCCTGTTACTTGTGTCTGTGTTAGCAGGGTCTTTGTGGTATTAAAGGACTCCCAATCTCCAAGAGTTTACAATGGAAGAGAAAGAAAGTATCTGAATGCTGCAGACTCTCTCACTGCCCCAGCGCTGCAGTACTTGCCAAGCCATGACATTTTTCAGCCCGCGTACTCCTCCTGGTCTTCAGGTTAACCCAGTTTGCAGGAAGGACTTAGAAACAGACAGACTTCTCCCAAAGGCACAGGAGCTATGTTTGCAGAATGTTTGGGTCTTTTTCTTCTGTCCCCCTTCCACTTCTTGGGACACATAAGAATAACTGGATGAAGAATATTTTATTTCTCAAAGGGGAAACTCTAATGACATTTGACCCCAGTAACCTTTCTTGGCCTTGCTACTTCCACTGAGCTCATCATAGACATAGGAGGGCACGATTTACATAAGAAGTGGATCTGTAATAAATCTCTCCATAAAGTCCTTCCAGCAGCATGCAAACCTTTTTAGTTCCACCGTTTATGCTCATAGAATGATCCTCCACCTGGCTCAGGACCTTTTATGTGGGAACATTAAACTAATTTTGCTTGGAATGTGGGATGGTTTCTCAAGATGGCGCACCTGATTCTAAATCGCAGTTCACAAGGCACTTTGGAAAGATGGATGGATCCCTGGAGGCTCTTTAGGCTTTCCCTTGCCCTCAGAACTCCTTTCGGAGCCCAGCTCATCTCTGACAACCTTCTGCTTCACATTTGGTATCCCTGTGACAGCCACCGAATGATTGGGTAGGGTCAAGAAGTCAACTGACTTCCTCATGTGCTTCTGCCATCACACCAAGCCTGGGTGGGGGTAGGGGCCGGCGGAGGTGTCTTGGGCCTCTGCGAAGATGTGAGAGTGATTGGGATGCTGAGAGGAGTGAAAGAGCAGTTACAGTTCTTCGCCAGGCATGGGCTAAATGGCATCTTCCATGAGTGGCAGCAAAACTCTGAGTGTTAAGATGATGATCTCTCCTCTGTCGTTTATGACACGGGGGTGTGCCTTTGTTCTGATTCATGGTGGTGCATAGATCAGTGCCACTGGGAGACAAAGGGGGCTAGTTCCTGGGGGTACAGTGGCTGCAGATGTGCATTCAAGTATTTTATCTGTCAGCTACCAAATGCTACCTCTTGTAGAAGCCGAGGACGGATCCAGGCTAAGCTTGGCATGAAAGGTCTAACTTAATGAAAAGGATCTAAGAAAACATGAAAGCATTATGTTTGCAACTGGAGAAAAAGCTAAACGAGGGCCTTGTGGTATTTGTTGCCTAAATGGTAACTCCTGCTGTGTTCTTAACTTTCAGAAAACCTCAGCTGAATCTAAATCTCCTGCTTATGCTTTGTGGAGTATCTCAGCTTAAAGCAAAGCCACATTATCCTGCTTGATATAGCTGGCATGATTGCTGGGTTACGAGTGTAGTCAGAAAACCCCCGTCATGAAAGAGATTTTAAATGAACAGATGAATAGAGCAATCAAAGGGCCGTCCAATCACATCTACACAGATTAGAACCTCATACAGCCTCGGACAGAAATAGATACCGAGTGCTCCGTGACATATCAGAGTCACCCATCAGAGACGCTCGTGTTGCCCTGACCCTCAAAAACTGCTGTCAGGGATGACTTCAGCTCCATCTTCACAGACATCAGTCAAACAGTGGCCGTGGAATGGGATCCTGACTTTCAGTATTGCTGTCATTTGTCTCTCACTTACTGTTTTTCATTTAAAAGTATTTCTATGTTTAGGTTTTGATCAAGCATTTCACAATTATCATGACGATCGTTTTCCATGCGGTGGCTCTCAACATGGGATGACTGTTTGGAGACATTTTTGGTCATCACAGCTGCAGGGAGCAGGGACTACTGCTGGCATCTTGTGAGTGGAGGCCCCGGGAGCTCAATGCATCGGACCACTCCCCACAACAAGGTATCATTCGGCCCCAAATATCAATAGTGCCAAGGTTGAGAAACCCTGTGGTGAATTCCCATAACTTCATGTTGCCCCAACATCCATTTTGAGTATAAGCTGGACTTTCTCATACCACAAGTGGGGCTGAGTCACCCTTGACACAGTTTCCTTGTCTCCACCTCCTCCCAGTTTCTCAGTGTGGTGGATTGAGGTAGTTGCCTTACACAATTGCCTCCTGGTGACCACCTCCTATGGGACAGCTAGACACAGCCTGCCGGACTCACCTTGCATAGACTGCACAGATATGTGCAGTGATTATCTTCCCCAGACTCCATGGAACTGGTGCGTGCTTGGTATAAACCCACCAACTAGCTCTCTCTATGGGAAACCTGCTTGGGTAACGCCCCCCTGGACCCTAAGAAAGGCTCTTAGGGAGATTCCTCTCTCTCTTGCTCCCACCTGCTGGTTGAGGGTGTGTGTCCCTGATTTTCTTCCCTCACCGTCCCCTTCTGTTGGCCCTGTGAAGCGTGCTGCCCTCTTCTCTCTGGGACCTGGGAATCATACACTGCATTTGTTATTTCATGTGGTTTGTTGAGTTGCCTCTTCTGTGTGTCTCTCTCTCCTGACCAGCACACCTGAACCTAACTTCTTTCCCAGTCAGGGCTCTCCTAGAGAGTGACTGTCATGGTAGGAATAGATTACACAGGTCAGACAAGAGCCCCAGTATGAACAAGCCTCCTGTGAGAGGGACACCTCGTCACAGGTTGGACACTGGGCATTTGGCCATCCACCAGGATAAAGAAATGTCCCATGAAAGGCACACTGTAAACATCCAAGGCTACCTTTCCTAGAGCCCTGTCAGGGTCTGGCCAGAGGTTATAGGTACTCTCCTGAAAGAAACCTCAAGAGCAAATTAGAAAAAACCACAACATCCTGATTTAGAGTGAGGCTCTTGCAATTTTTGCTTCAAATAATAAAACAAACCCCGCCCCCAATAGCCACTGCCCTATGCCATGTCTACAACATGTCTTAAGTAGATAGTATCAATAATTTCCAATTTTTAATGATCTGATCTCATTACACTTTTGCTTAAAATCCTTTAAAGGCTTTATGTCCCTTACCGTATATAGTCTGGATTACTTAGCATGGCAAGCAGAGTGACCTCCTGTCACTCCACCAAACCCAGTTCAGCATCTGGATGGGTTGGCACTGCCTCTGTCACGAAGCTCCTTCCTTTGCCAGCATCCTAGCTCCCAGCTGCGTGATGCTTCCCATCATGAAAAAAAAGCAAGGGCTTTGAAACTGACCTGGGGTCAAGTCCTGGCTCCCCTGTTTACTAGCTCTATGACTTTGGATGGGTTCAGTAGCCTCTGTTGAGTCTATATTTTTCTCATATATAAAATCAAGAGTGTTATAGAACCCACAGGGTCATGATGGCATAGCACCTCGTGTGCCTCCCGCCTGGCACACGACCATTGAGCTCTAGTTTAATTAGCTCAGATACTTGTCTTTTTCAAGCCAAAACTATTGCAACAGTTTTCTGACTGCTCTCTCTGCCTCCTTCATCAGGATAATCTAGGGAAGTGGTATGTACATTTTTTTCATGAAGACTAACTGAGGGAAGTCTAAAAAAAAGTTATCAGTTAAAGTGTTTGTTTTCTCATTTAAAAAGATAAATAGTTTTATTGGGTTTCAAGGGATGATATATGGATTCTTCCAAGTTAGATTAACTGCTTTATGCAAGTGAAGAATGTCAATGAGGAAGCTGTGAGTGTTATTTAGCCACTAGCAAAGTAAAGGCTAAATATGTTTAAATGAGAATAGTGACATGAAAGTGGCTTCTTTTCTTTCATCCTCAAATGAGATCACAGGCTTTATCACCAATCCGGGCAGCTCTGTGTGGCCCCAGGGTCCAGTTTACTCACTACGTATCTGGTCCATCTGTTACACTGCTGACTTGGACATCACCCTTAAACATGAGTTGGAACATGCCCACCACAAACACCATTAGTTGCTTTCCAGTTTCTCACTGCTGTGTTCAGTGCCTCCGTCATGCAGGCCTGTCATACTTTTCCAGTTTTTGTCCACTTTGTTCCTTTACTGACCTGCTCCAGCCTACACTGAACCATTCTACAAACATGCTCTGCCATTTTCATACATGGGTGTGTCATTGCTAGCTCATGCTGTTTTCTCAGCCTAGAGATTTGACACACTCCCATTTCTGCCTGTAGAAATCCTACCCTTCCCTTCTGTGATGCTTCCTTGAATTCTTCCGATCAGACAGAATCACTCAGTTATTTGAGCTTCTGTTGCAATTTTACTTGTGTTTTGGTTAAAGGATTGCTTTAATTCTCCCAGGAATTATAAGGAATTTGTCATCCTTGCATTAGTAGTGGTCTATATCAGATTGAGATGGTGTCTTATTCTTTGCTTTTATCTTCTACCTTCATGTCATAGTGCTTTGCCAATGGTTACACATTCAACTATTGCTCATTTATCCTTTGTCCTACAGAATGTAGAAAAACTCACATATTGTTATACCTTCCTCAGGATGATTAGAATCAAGTGAACTAACATATATTAGACATTTTATAATGTGCACAGTATTTTTAAAATAGTATTTATTACTGTAATTATTACACAATGGTTAAAAACAGACTTAAGTTCAACCTGACTCTACCATTTCCTAGGTATCATATTGCTGGCATTAAAGGCTTTGGGGGCAAGTTACTTTATCCTAATTGCCTAAGTTTGTTTATTTGTTTGTTTGTTTCATTTTCTTGATGGGGTCTTTATGAAGATTAAAGTGAATGAGATAGTGTATGTTATTTTCTTTGCTTAGTACCTGCCCGTTGAAAGTGATCAATCATTGTTAATTGTCATTATGACAATTTAAAAATATATATAAATCATTGCTCAGTTTGGCAAATAATGGCAAAAAGTCAGGGAAACATATTACCTCTATCCTGCATGCATTTCTGTTTAGAAAGAGTAACATTTTGGCAGCAAATGAGACATTGGCTTAGAACAATTCCCAATATAGAATTGGACAATTTTCTTTTGACCCCCCACTGTGGCTCTATCTACCCAGGGATCCTTCTTTCGTTTAGCATTGGAAAACTTTCCCTGTTGGCAAGCTGAGAAGGGTCCAATCTGCTAAGATAATAGAATGCTTTAGAATTTGGCCTAGAGTAAAGACAGATGCTATGTAAGGTTGAGTGAAGAAACATGATCTCTCTTTTGGCATACTTTTTTTGTTACTTTTTTTCTCATTACAAAAGGAATATGTGTACATCTCTAGCTACTATGGAGTTATTGCTTGCCACTTACTGTCTGTCCTACTAAATATGTATGTCTTTTTCCTTACTATTTCTTTGAAGTTTTGTTTTATGTTGCCAGGACTTTTGGATTTTATGGAATTTTAAATGCAGGAACTATATCTTATGCTATTTTTATCTTTTATAAGGAAACCATTGATCAATCAATTCATGTGAATTCCTGAAATAATTATAATAATTAAAAATTTGTTTCTATTACAGTTAAAATATGGGATGGATGGAGCTTAGAGTTGATAAATCCAGACAACACTAGATTCAATTATGAACTCTAACTTCCAACTAGTCTCATATTTTTATTTGAATTGGCTTTCCCTTGTATGTTACTTGCTTCTTTCATCTTACAGCTCTTAGAAGGGCCTCTTTAGTTGATATTTTGGTCAGTCTGATGACTGCATGTCGTGATGTCTTCCTGTTTGCGTTGAATCTCCCAGGGGTCCTCTGAGCTTCTTGAACTTGTATATCGAGATTTTGAGCAAGGCCTGGGAAATTTTCCTCTATTATATCTTCAAATAGCTTGTCCAACCCTTGAGTGTTGTCTTCTTCCCCTTCTGGTAACCCTATGACCCTTACATTAGGTTTCTTCACATAATCCCACATCTCTTGTAGGCTTTGTTCTTTTCTCTTGTTTCTCTGCTCTATCTCTGTGACGGTTTTATTTAGTTGGAGGGTGTTATCTTCAATCTCTGAGATTCTTTCTTCTGTTTGATCTACCCTGTTCTTGAGACTTTCCACTGTATTTTGTAGTTTCCTGAATTGATTCTTCATTTCCAGGAGTTTGGTTAAACTTTTCTTCATTGTGTCTATTTCTTTAGTGAACTTTTGTTCTAGGTCCTGGAGGCTTTTTGTGGTTTCTTTGTATGGGTTATTGAGTTGTTCTTGCAGGTCGGTAAGTGTTCTTATGATCCACATACGAAATTGCTCTTCTGTCATTTTGGTTGCCTGATTTGGGTTGGTGTCCGTTTCTAGGGGGCTGGTGCTCCTCTTTGGGGGTGTGTTTTCCATTTGGTTCTTCATATTTCCTGAGTTCCTTCGCTGATTTTATCTCGTGTTGATCAGTTGTTGTTTCTTTCCTTTAGGTTTTTGTTTGGGTATTCACACGCCTTGTTTAGTTTCTGAGCCGGTAGGTGGTGTCTGTGGGTGAGATTCGACCACTCCCTGTATAATGAGTCAGTAGGTGCCCTGAAAAGGCTGTGCAGGATGCCGTCCCTGTCAGTAGGTGGCGCTTGCTTGGAGGAACAGGCTACACTGTTGTTTTTGTGTCCTGTTGTCAGCTCTTGTTCCTGTAGAGAGAACTCTAGTGCCTCAGGTGGTCTGTGGGGCCCTGGGACTTCCAGGTGTGTCCTTTTCTCCCCCTCAGTAAGGACTGGTCTAGGAGAGAGTCTGGACAGAGCTGGGTTGGGTAAGCCTGACCTCAGGCACCTCCAGTGCCATTAGCAGGGGTCAAAGTTCTGTTCTCTGCTTCCAGGCAAAGCTGTCAGGGTGGGGCTGGAATGGTCCCACTCAGTCAGAGAGTCTGCGTGTGGGGATGGGGCTGTCTGAGACCCGCAGTCTGGAGCAGGCCTCACTTCTTTCCACCGTCCCCAACTCCGTAGCTACTCCTGGGCCTCTGCAAGCAGGCCAGATCACACACCACCAGGCTTCCCCGGACGCAGGAACGCCACCTGGGCTGGGTGTACGGCTTCCTTTTGGGAGGAAGGTTTCCCTCTAGGATGCTGATCTGCCCCTGAAGGCACACACACCTCAGTAGGCTGTTCATGTATATCTCTTCTGTGCCCTGGGCGATGCGAGACCTCAGTGCACGGGATCTGGTCTACAGGTCTGACCTCTGGGTCCCAGAGTTCAAACTCTATCCCCACCAGGGAAAGGAGTTCTGGTCCCAATTCACCCACAGGGAGCCCAAGCTGGGTCTATGTCTCTCAGCCTCAGGGTCTGCACCGTTCTCCTGGGATCACCATGCCAGCAGCACCTGGGAGGGCTGGCAGGTAGGGAGCTCATAGTCTGAGTTCCCCTTAGTCAGCTGTAGGGTCCCAAAAGGGAAGGTCCCATTCCCTGGAGGTGCCTCCGGCTGGTGGCTATATTGTCTCTCTGGGCAGCCTCGGGTAGGGTCGGGGAAGGGGGGAAGGAGGCAATATGGTGCCAGCCGCGCGGCTTGGGTCTGTGCACAAGGAGGTGCTCCGCAGGATTTGGGAGCCTGGTGCTGCATCTGCTACAGGCTCACCACTTCCTGGCGGTGGCCGTCTCTGGGCTGGTGTCTGCAGGTCTCTCCACCTGCTGGGGCGCCCACCAGCAGTCCCAGATGCAGGGGAGGGGAAACGGCAAAGCCACCTACCCTTCCTGCTGGTCTCCGGGCTGCTCCGGCGGTCTCAGCTTCCAGTTCTCCTCCGTAGCCTCCTCCTGTGGAGTCTCCCGGGGTCTCAGGTACCCCTCTTTCTGGCCCTTGTCCGCTGTATGCTCGTCTTCTTGCTTCTTTTTTCTAATTTCTGCTAGAATCTGTCTTTTTTGCAGAGACACTTTGTCTGGTGGTATTTCTCATCTGCCATCTTGATCCTCCCCCCTCATATTTTTAATTGTATGTAATTCTTTTTGTTGTTTTTTTTTTCAGAATATTATGGGGGTACAAATGGTTTGGTTGCATATTTGCCTTTGTACTGGCCAAGTTGGAGCTACAAGACTGCCCAACCCCAAGCCATCATTCACTGTACCCATTAGGTATGAATTTATCCCCTCTTCCCCCCTCCCACCTGCCTGATGCCCTGTGAATGTTACTTCCATATACTTCCATATACTTCCATAAGAGTTGATCAATTAGTACCAATTTAATGGTAAGTACATGTGGTGTTTGTTTTTCCATTCTTTTTAATTATTATTGTTCTTGTTTCAGCATATTATGGGGGTACAAATGTTTAGGTTACATGTATTGCTTTTGCCCTGCCTGAGTCAGGGCTTCAAGCATGTCCATCCCCCAGATGGTAAGCACTGCACCCATTAGGCGTGACTATACCCATCCCCTCCTCCCCACTCCCACCTCTCTGACACCCAATGAATGTTACTACCATATGTGCACATAAGTGTTGATCAGTTAATACCAATTTGATGATGAGTACATGTGGTGCTTGTTTTTCCTTTTTTGTGATACTTCATTTCGAGGAATTGGCTCCAGCTCCATCCAGAATAATACAAGAGGTGTTAGTTCACCATTGTTTCCTGTGGCTGAGTAGTACTCCATGGTATACATATATCACATTTTATTAACCCATTCATGCATTGATGGACACTTGGGGTGTTTCCACATCTTTGCGATTATGAATTGTGCTGCTATGAACATCCAAGTGCAGATGTCTTTTTATAGAATGTCTTTTTTTTCCTTTGGGTGAATACCCAGTAGTGGAATTGCTGGATCAAATGGTATTTCTACTTTGAGGTCTTTGAGGATTCTTAACTCTGCCCAACGGGTGAGACACTATAAGCCATAGATAGTTGTTATGCACAAATGCAAGCCAGGATTGCTGTGCCTTCTGGTTATTTAAGAAAAGGTAGAAAGCAAGAATTTTGAGTCAAAATTCCTGGTATTTACATTTAACAACTACTTCAATTATTTATTTATTTATTTATTTTGATACAGAGTCTTGCTTTGTTGCCCAGGCTAGAGTGAGTGCCATGGCATCAGCCTAGCTCACAGCAACCTCAAACTCCTGGACTTGAGCAATCCTCCTGCCTCAGCCTCCCAAGTAGCTGGGGCTATAGGCATGAGCTAATTTTTTCTCTATATATTAGTTGGCCAATTAATTTCTTTCTATTTATAGTAGAGACTGGGGCTTGCTCTTGCTCAGGCTGGTTTCAAACTCCTGACCTCGAGCAATCCGCCCGCCTTGGCCTCCCAGAGTGCTAAGATTACAGATGTGAGCCACCACGCCCAGCCAGCTACTTCAATTAGTTTTAAAACACTGTGTGTACCGAACAAGAAATTTCTGTAAGCTACTGTGGACCTCTACATTGTGACCTCTGGTGGGTGGGGTCATTTATCCACTTAATTCTCAATTTAGTAGGCAAATTAAATTGAGCAAAGTAAAGGAGAGACCCTTTTCCTAATAAGAAGCAAATGTAAAAGTATCTTACCAAATGATATTTGTGGACCATGGGAACTAAAGAAATGCCCAGGAAAGGTGATTACTGTGTTAGTAGGGCTGTCTCTGTTAATTTCTCAATTACCTTATTATGTGTAATTATAATTGGGAAGGGAGAAAGAGGGAACAAGTCATATACCAGCTCTGAGTGCTGAGTTTTCCTTAAAAGTTCTACTTTGACCCAAGTGGCTGATGAGCTTTCTTCTCTAAGTAGTTCAATGCTTCATCAGGTTAGTAGATGGTAGATTCATCTAGTGAACTAAAAACAAAGTAAAACATTTGCTAGTGATCTTTGGTAGTTAGGGCTACTAGCTGAGCTAGAGGGCTGTTTCGCTCAAGCCACAGCCATTAGCAAACAGAAATACTTCTGCTGCCTGAGGTTGGATTGGACTTTTACTCTGAGCTAGATCCTGCCGGTTGTCTACCCAATACACAGTTTCCCATTTTTCTTTAGTACCAGTGTCAGGATTTTGTGTGGGGTACAGCAATATGCCCAGAAATGAACTACGACAATAAAAATAATACCAAAAATCTCCCCAAACATTGTACTTCTACTTGTTGTCTCAGGGTGGTCTTCTGTCCAAGAAGAAGTCAGCAGAAATTGCTGAATGAGGCTTCTAGAAAAGGTTTTTAAAAGAAGACAAATTCATTTGAGATGTTCCTTTTGAATCTCCTATTTCTTCTTATTTCTGTCTGGAACATGGACATATAGTAATATAGTTTTTTTCTTTTAATCAAGTCATTGCCTGGTACACCCTTCTGACATTTTTCCCTCCTACATCGTTTGTCCACATCTTTTGGTTTTCCTTTACATTATGGCCCTGATTTTGTAATATTACTTCCCATAGAGAAAAGAGAAAGTTTTCAGTCTTGCTTGTAGAGTGGTTGATCACAATCTCATTATAATTATTGGTAAATAGGAACAATAAACACAGACTTCTGTGACTTTATACAGAGATAGGCTCCTTCATTGTGGTGCTGAGATTAACATTGTGTTCCACCATCCCAGGAATTCTGTTAGATTCAATTTCATGTGATTATCATTAAAAAAAAAGGACCAAAAAATGCATGTTGTGTTCATGATGACAGCAGTACATTATGAAGTTAATTCCTGAGAGGGGAGAACTTCCATTTTGTCTGTATCAGTAAGGAGTTAGTCTTCTAATCCTCTGCTTATAATTTTACATATTTGATGACTGGCAGAATATTCCATAGGCTGTCTTCAGGAGGTGGACATTTCAAATGGTGTCTCTCCTTCACTTTCCAAGTACTCCAGTGCTGGGCACCGTAGGACACATTTGCATTGCGACATGACCTTGGGCCCCGCGTCTCTGTGATACTGTGTTGGGTGAGTTGGCATCACGGGCTGCGGGAGAATTCCTGGCAGTTGCTCCTGTATCGGGACGGCTAGAAATAACTAAATAATGTATGAATCACATAAACGTGTCTCTCTAAACCCAAAGAATGTCTCTGCCCATGTTGCCTTCCCCAAATGCTGGTGGCCACTGAGACTCACCTGACAGGAGAGCAAGCGTGACAGAGGAGTAGCTAGAGAGTAAGCAGACAGCACCCTCTCTTAGCGAATGACAGTGACCACCTTGTGCTTTTGCAAATTTTACAGTGACTTAGGACATGCAGGCACAAAGGCAAAGCCCCCCTCTGAGGTCCCTGAAGGAGACTTAGGCAACTGAGCTTAAGCTTCATTGGCTTCTGGGTAAATTTGTCTTTGCTTAAAACTTGAATTGACCATAGGCATGCCTGCCTTTTAAGGGCCGTGACCTAATTAATATCAGTGGGGAAAACAAATTTCTATCCTGTTCCCTTCTCACAGAGACACCAGTGGGTAGAGAGTCAGGGCAAAATACAAATTGCAAAGCATTTTTTAAGTTTTTCTAAGCCATTGAAAAGTAGGTTTGGAAGGTGAGGGTCTATGTTTGAGCTAAATATACATGTGCACATTTAGATATAAACAGAAGGGACTGAGTATAGAAGGAATAAACAAGTTTCTTTATTATACTATATATAATAAGAAAATCAAATTTGAGAGGAGAAAGATTTACATTATCAATATGGAACAAAGCAGCCCAAACATAGCTGCTTAAGATAAAAAGTGATTTATTCTCTTTCATGATGCTGTGGGTTTCCTGAGTTTGTCTAAGACATTCTTCTGCTCCATGCAAGGTCAGCACGGGGCTGTGCCATCTGGAGGCAGGGCATTGCCTGCACATCCAAGGTGGCTCACACACATGCTGCCAGCTGGACACTCAGATGGGATGGTGGCCATCTTGATCTTCCTCCTTGTGGCTTGTCTGAATGGTGTGGGCTTCTTACATCATGGTTTTTAAAAGTTCTAAGAGAGTGTTTTCGAACAAAAATGGAAACTGTAGTTCTTTTAGGGCCCGGTTTTAGAAAGTTAGACAGCATCATTTCCAAAAGAGCATGTAAATCAAAGGAAGTCACAGATTCAAGGGGAGGACAAACATACTCCTCTTTTTGATGGTATGGGTGGCAAAGAACTTGTGGCCAACAGAGGAAATATAAGGGCATCCAAAGTTTTGCATTCGTATGGGGTTATCATTTACATCTGGGTTATAAAAATAGAAATAAGTGAAGACAGGGAGACAATGCCTAACACATAGTTAATACTTAGAAATTGTTGGTTGACTTAAACTTTATGGGCCAGGTTTGTCGGCCTATGACTTTTAATGTATGTGATCTTATATTTCAGATTCTTGAAAATGTTTACACTTCCAAACATTCTGTTCTAGTCTTACAGCATTTGTCAAATCAAATCCTATGTTTGGGTTCAGAAAATCTGGTCACTGTACTTACAGATCATTTGTCTATGGTCTTGACTTGGCTAGCTCTGTGGTATTTGGGTTTTGTGGGATTATTTAGAGCCCCCTGGATTTCTTTTCTACTTTTCTTTGCTTAATTGGCATTTTTTGGTGGGGGCAGGAGAGATGGATTCTATGACTGAGGTTTCCTCTAGCCTATGGGCTCAAAGGCATTTTTCCGGTGTGAGACAATCTGTCAAAAGGGATGAGCAATCTTACAGTGAGAGTGATATCCCCAACTCTAGCACACGTTTGCCTCACACCAAAGTATTTAAGACAATTAAGAAGGGGGAAAATCAGTTTACCAAAAAAATGAAAATGTTTGGACGTTTATGGTGGAAGAGGGGAATAAGGGCCTTGCTTGTCCACATGAAATATTAGCTTGAGTGCAAGGGGAAGCCATGAGAACCGTAAAGATGAGGTGGGAATAAAAACCCTTGATGCATGCACAACTCTCCTGGGATTAAAACCCAGGGCCATCCTGGAACCTGATATAACCATTCACGTTGTAATCTAAAGCCCTGTCAACGTATTGCAGGTGCACACCACATGACCAGGTGGGAGAAAAAAAGAGGTGAAGCCAACTGGGAAGAGATGTGTTGGTTTCATCTTCATAATACATACATCCCAAGGTGCGTGTGTGCATCTGGTTTCTATTACAGAACTTTTTACTAGTAGCTTTAGAAAAAGCGGGGCAGACAATCCTGTGAGTTAAGGAGTCCATATGTTAACAAGGGGTTGGGAGGGACGTGGCAGTGTTGCTGAGGGACCTAGGAGGGCTGGAGGGGGCCAAAAGGAGGAACATAAAGGACCTAGGAGGAGGTGCCCAGACTTGAGGTTGGGCCACCTAAATAGTCATATGTTGCTTGGCAAGGCTAAATCTTCACAGTCCAAAGAATTTTGAGACATGGATTTCAAAAAAAAATTGTTTTGAGGATGATTGCATTTTGGACACAGCTAAAATGCTTTTCTGATGTGGAACAGATGGAAAATCATTGAATTCTAGAGCTTGAAGGGAATTTAGAGTCATTCAGTCCCCATCTTCATTGATAGGAGGGTCCCTGAGGCTCTGTGTGTCAAATGGGTTATGGAGCCTGCCCAAGGTCACAGAATTTGTATTAGAGGCATCCCAGAGATCCATGTTCATGGGCTCTTTTCTGAAATGAATGCCACGCTTATAGAGTGCCTGTCCCATGAATGTGTTAAGACCCCTCTAGTCCCAGGTTCCTGGGCCACTGCCCTGGCCGTGATGATCAACTACCTTGCATTTTTCCAATGGTCTTTGTTGAAGATCACATTTGGAATTGTTTTCTTGTGTTAAGTAAAGAGATGCCATGATTATACTATAGCTGGAAGCCCCTCTCAATGCTTTAGCCACACAGAAATTCGTCATCTTCACTTTTATAAAGTGGTGCCTGGATAAATCCCCCCTACCCTACATTTCATCCATGCACCCATAGGTTTACCCTTGTTCTCATTTATTTATTTATTTATTCATTTATAGAAGAAGGCTTTATTGGAGACCTCTTTTAGGTAAGTCATGCTGGATGCTATCAGGGTAATACATGAAATGGATATGAACCCTGAACTTAAGAAACAGGCTGCTTATAGGTTGAAAATGTAATACTACTATTTTTTTTTTAAGTGTTTAAAGTGTTTAGCTAAAAAGGATGATAGGAGTTTGGTTTTACAGCTGAAGCTTTTGATCTGGGCCTTAGAAGTTGGGTCAGGTTTGGTAGTGGAGGAAGAGGAGCGGCATCCACGTGGCAGGGGCTGTGTGAGGAAGGGCATTCTCTCCGTCTCTTGCTCATCTTCAGGAGTTGGAGTCTTGAAGAGAGGATGACCCGGTTGTTTTGCTGCTGCTGCTACTCCTGTCAACAGTTCTCCCAACACTTCACCTAAGAAGGTAATAATTTTTTAAATTTCCCTTTCTTCTTCTTTCTCCCTATCTCTGACATTTTGATTAGACATCAGTAAAGAAGAAACTGGGAAACAAATTAACGAGCTGCTTTTTTTAAATACTTACTATCACATTATCATCGGAATCGCGAAGAGTCTCATAAGAAAAGGAAAAGGAACAGCTAGTGCCTTATAAATGTCAAGATAGATTCGTTCCCGTGAAAGCATCCACTTCTGAAGTCTCTGAGGCTTTCCCATGTTCTGCTTTGTTTTATTTATCTTGAAACTTCCACGATATGCTCTTGAGTATCTAGCAAACTCAACGACATCGGACTGCTTCCCTGCACGGGGGTGCCCTAGGGAGCTCCTTCTTTATGTGGCCCTAGTGAGTTTGAAAGGGCCTATTTTGCTTGTCCTGGAGGGACACCCAAGTGAAACTTTCCAGTGATATGCCAGGAAGCAGCGGGCCCTGATGTATGCTTATTCTTTTGGCAGTGTCGAGCTGACATGAGCATCTGTCAGGGCTGCTTTTTTATGACTCCCTGTAGACAGCTTGAAAAGAGATGAAAAGGTTTATTGGATCTGAGGAAGAAAGTGGTCAGGAAAGAGCATAAGGTGGGTGGGGCTCTTTGCAGATCTGAGGTTCCCTTCTGATTTCTCAGAATGCATGTCTGTTTTTGCTAGCCAACAAAGGTGTGTGGTTTGTGTCCTCTCTTTCTCTCTCCACGCCCTCCTGCCCCCAGCCATCTTTGTATGAAATCTCTTTAAAACCTATTGCCTTGTATTTCTTTGTTTTTGGAGACCTGGAGTCAGCCTATGAACCACCCTTGTGGTGTTTCAAATGGTGGCAATTTCTTTAGCCCTGTGTTTTTGGAGTCCTTTCTGGAAAATGCAAGAGGGAGAGGACACAATGGTTCAAATGCTATCTCCATCTTTGTACAAGCCCTCTGCCCACCTCTTAGAACTTCCTGAAGCTGTTTCCTTCTCTTTTTGCTGTAGCTCATGTTACCTCTTTGGTCTCTGTAGCCTCCTTGATGCCCATTTTAACCAAATTTTACCTAGCTCAACACTTGGTCCTTACCTGAAGTTTCAGTTTTATACTGGGCTCTAGAGTCAGCCTCGTCTTTGATTGGGGCAATTTTAGGAACACTGGTTTAGCTCAGATTTCTCAAAATAAGGCCTTTTTGCTGCCACTTAAGATCTAACTCTGTGACTCAGTTTTTCATTCATTTGTTTATTCATTTAGTCATTTAACAAATATATATTGACTACCTACTTGTCCCAGCAATTGTTGTAGTAACTGGGCATATGGTAGGAAAAAACAAACAAACAAACAAACAAAAAAACAGACAAAACTCATATCCTCAAGGAAGACGTGTGGCAACTCAATAAGCAAGTGACTACTGCACACAATGTATTAAATAGTAATAAGTTTTATGGAGAAAAATTAAAATGTAAAAATGAAGTGAAAATGGAAAGAGGTGCCAGTAGGGGAGAGCATTGCAGTTTCTATAGGGTAGTCATGGACGTCTCCATTGGTCAGGTAACATTCAATCAGTTGTCACATGGAGACCTTGAAGAAGACCATTCCAGGCAGAGTGAACAGCAAGGCCAAGTCACCTGAGTAGAGTGTCTACTTAGAGAAGAGGATCAGCAAGGAGGTCTACATGGCTGGAGTGGAATGAACAAGGGGAATAAATAGTTGGAGGTGAGGTCGGAGTGGGTAGTGGAGGCTGTAGGGTCTTGAGGGCAATTATAAGGACTTTAGCTTCTGCTGTGAGTAACATGGGCGGATATTGTTTAGTTCAGAGTTAAGAAATGATATAATTTATATTTTTAGGGTATTACTTTGACTATCATGTTGAGAACAAATGGTAGGAAGACAAGAAAGGAAGCACTTTGGGGACTTTTTCTAGGAGCAAGTTGATGGTGTCTTAGACAGTTGGTAGTGGTGAAGGTAGGAAGAAATGGCTGGATTCTAGATATACCCTGAAAGTTGAGATAACAGTATTTGCTGATGGTTTGGATGTAGTAAGTGAGAAGAAGAAAGGTGTCAAGAATGATGCCAAAGTTTTTGACTTGAGCAGCTGGATGAATGAATTTGCCATTTCCTGAGATATCAGTAGGCTACAGAGTATAGGGAAATAACAGAACTTGGTTTTGAACATGTTATTGGAGATGCCTAGTAGATATCCAAGATGCCAAGTAGGAGGTTTGATGTAAAAATATAAAGTTCATGGAAGAAGTCAAAGCTGAGTATATGCTTTTGGAATATGTCATTTTACATATGCTATTTAAAGCCATGAGACTGACTAAAATCACCAAGGAAGTGTGTGCAAAGAGACAAGTCTGAGGACCAAGTCCTGGTATGTACCACATTTATAGTGTGTGGAGAGAAGAGGGAACCAACAGGGCAGATGAAAAGCACAAGCCAGTGATGTAGCAAAAGAATCAAGAGAGAATGGTGTCCAAAGCCAAGTTAAAGGATATGATCAACTGTTTCAAATGCTGCTGACAGATCAAGTAAGAGGGAGACTCAGAAACTGGCCATTGCATTTATTAATGTGGTGTTCATTGGTGACTGTGATAGGGCAAGCCTAACTGGAATGGGTTTAGAGAAAACGAAAGGAGACACATTTTTGGTGATGCACAACTCTTTGAAGGAACTTACTGAAAATGGGAACAGAAATTTTAGCCTTTAATTAATTGGAAGGAGATTTGGGATCAAGAGAGATTTTATTTATATTTTTAAGATGGGAGATAAACCACAACACATTTAATGATAACGGTAATGATTGAGTAGAGAGGGGAGAATTGGTGTGGACTGAAGGGGAAAATTGCTTGGAGTGATGTCTTGAGAAGATGAGATGGGGATGAGACTTGCTGCACCAGTGGAGGGGTTTCTCTGGTACATACACAGAGAGGGAGGCAGGTGAGCATTGGAAGGTAACTGCTGTGAGAGCAGAGGTTTTGTGTGTTTTCTTAGCTGATAGCCCTTGTGCCTGGCACATGGAGAGTGATCAGTAAATATCAGCTGAATGAATAAATGGTGCAGATGCAGGAGTGGGAACATGCAGAGTGTTACCCCAATTGCTTCCATTCTGTCAGTGAAATGAAAAGCAAGATGGCACTGAAATTTTCGTACGGAAGGATTGTTGGAGGTTTGAGGAGAACAAGGTGTGGCAGAGTGAGTGGACCAGAAATAAATGGGAAGGTTACCAGACAGCACTAAAATCCTGCTTTAAGTTTATACCATGAATTAAAAGTGAGCCAACTTGGTTATGGGCTTTTTCCCTAAAGATGTTCATTGGAGTTGGTGTAAGTGCAGCACAGGCATATGTATGATTTTAACTAATCCCTGGATTTTTCCAAATATAGTTCCTCAGTGTCCATGGGAGTTTGGTTCAAGGATCCCTGAGGATAATAAAATCCACAGATACTCAAGTCCCTCATATAAAATGGTATAGTAGGTACTAAAAAATATCCAAGTAATAAAAAATGGGGAATTCCATATCAAGATGGCAGATTAAACACATATTTTCCCATTCTTTTCAAAATCTCTACTGAAATGAAAATAAAGAAATGAAAAATATAAATGCATAAGGACAGGTGACAATAGTGGATGACAGATACATTTTTGGAAGATGAGAAACAGATTGAGGACAGTTAACTGATTTAGTGGAACAGAGGAAGCTGAAAATACCTCTATATACAGGAAAATACTGACAAGAAATTAGCCATTTCTTCTTAAAGAATCATGAAAAGTTTTTGGAGCACTAGAAGCTAGGCTTATACTCCTCTGGGTAGGGTATTAGAGGGTCTTCTCTGGAGAAAAAGGCCTACAGAAAATACATACAGATATTGTTGAGGGGAAAGGGGTGTCAGAAAAATACCCTGTCATCCTAAAATGAAGCCCAGCAGCTTACAAGCCTAGCTCAAGCAAACGGAGCTTTAATTCTTTACTTTTCAATATAAATGGATAGTCAAAGAGCAATGGATAACATGAAATTCTGAGACTATAAAAAATACTGTATACTGGGACTATAAAAAATGGAAAAGGAATGTGGAGGAAACAGAGTTCAGAGATTAGAAGAGGTAAAGGAAAATATCACCGATACAAAAGGAGAAAATGGTACTCCACAGAGTAACCAGAAGAAAGAAAATTTATAAAGCAAACTCATGACAGGGAAAATTAAAATCTAATAGAAGGGATAGGCATGGAAGATGATGCCACAGATTGCTCCTAGAATGTAGAGAGAAAGACTAAGAGATACCCATAGGAAAGAATCCTTAAGTAAGTAAGAGAATTGGTGCAGGAATCAGAGAATGATCCCATATAATAGAATTTCCAGAAAGAGAGGACTTTTTTTTCAAAGAAATAATACAAGAAAAATTTTCCATAATGGAATAAATATGAATCTCTATGTTTCTTTGGAACTAAGTCCACTTAGGTCCAAAATCCATGACCAGAGCAGGACACACACTCACAACAGGAATGGATGGGAAACTCACAAAGGATGAGAAACCAAGATGGCATTGTTCAGTAGCAACATTGGAACCAATCCAGAAGATAATGGAACAAAGCCTTCTAAATTTGGAGAGAAAGTGATTTCCAACATGGAATTGTATACCTGGAGAGACCCATAATCAAGTATAAGAATACAATAAAGACAGAAATTTTTAGATATGCAAGTTTTCAAGGAATCTATATCTCATGCTTCTTAGGAGGCACTGGTGGACGACATGGGTTCCAGGAAACAAGACATGCAGCACAGGAATGTGGTGAGGGGAATTTCCAGGATGGCAGGAAGGAGAACCTCAGGGCATGAGCTCTTTGGCAGGACTGAAGAGCATCAGTCCAGCCTGAAGCAAGAGGACAAGGCAAGAAAAAAATGTTATTAATCAATTTAGCTTATGTATTTGAAGATATGAAAAACTGTACTGAAGAGTTTTGAAAGAATGTAGGAATATTCATAAGTACCTAGAAATATTCTGGTCACAGGTGCCTAGAAAACAAGGTAAATCCCAGGAAGAGCAAAAGGTTCTATGTTCAAAGCCATGTAATCATCGTTAACATTTGCCACACCATTAAGCGATATTCAATAATCCCAATAATGTATATATTGAATGATTATGTAAACTTGAATGGTGTCTCCATCTATATTGGGATTTGAGTGGAGGGAAGGAAAGGGAATCTGCTTCCTAGAAGGTAGTAGCTCTGTTTCCCCAGGCTCTGTACATCTGGTTACATGAGTTTACTCGTGTGAAGGAAACTTCATCCTGGCTGATGGACCCCACCAGGTTAAACAATGATGTGCGTCCTCCTCTCTTGGGACCAAAGGCAAGAAGTAATGTACACACACTCACCAGAAGATCTGTGGGATATTTTCACATGAGTAGCAGGATAGCAAATATGATATTTTATCCTTTGGAATTCAAACATTTGACCTGGGTCTTAACACATACGAAAATCCCTCCTCAAAGCATGCTCTTAACATTTTAAAATGTTTTGATCTATTGGGAAAACTAGAATTGACCACTGGCAGGGAGGTCAGGGGGGGTTTGTTGACAATCTTGTCTCTCCTTTGACTTGACCCATATACTTGGACCTCAATCCTCTTCACGTTCTTACTGACTTTAAACGAAAAGGGTATACTGCTATGTTCAGAGGTCTGAGAGGTGGCCAAATGATTGGGCTTTTTAGGGATAGTGATCCACCTCTCAATTAAGAAGGAAGAAAACCGCTATAATGACATAGGGTGTGCATGGAAAACAGAGCCCTGTTAAACTCATAACCTGAGTGAGCATTCTTATCTCCCTGTGCCCCTTTTAAATCGACATGCTCATGTTATGTTTTTTATTTTTATTACTTGTGATATCATTTGAGGAAAAGAAACTTGATTATTTTAACAGATCTGTTTTCTGAGAGGTGTTATACTCAGCTTTTACAAGGGGGACCCACCATATATTTCTGGACACCTTGTATATGTCTGATAAAGAGTGAAAAGCTGACATCATTTATAGACTTAGGACCTGAATTGTTGTGATGCAATGAAGAGTGTGTATATAATCAACAGGACAATGGGTGAGTCTGGTTAGATACACCAGTAAGCTTGATGATTCTTATTTCTCTAGAAATTGTGTTCAAAGATGTAGTAAATGTGGTGATCTCCCACATGTGACTATGTAGAAGTGTGTAAACACTCTCACACACATACGTGTTTAAGTTAAGAGTAAATATGTATACACATATGGGAAAGATAAAGCCATGGTTAAGAAGAAAAAGGTATAAAATCACTGGAGTGAACTGAGGGCAAGAATTTGAGGAATGCTGCAAGGGAATGAGAGTAGAAGTTGGAGGATCCATGCTAAAAGATGAAGGTAAAGCATTTTTGTGGGGCTGAAAGAGTTTTTTTCAATTGCCTTCTGCTTATAAAGAAGAAAATGGCTACCGGGGGAAGGAAGTGACATATTCAAGTCACATAGTTAGCTAATGGGAGAGTTAAAACTAGATCATGACTATCCTAGCTTTGCAGTGTGCTTTGCAATTTATTCTGTTGCTTGAGTGGTCAAGTAGTGAGAAGAATCAGAGGTCATGGTCTTGGAATTCAGGACACAGATAGATTAGGGCAGGTTTTCTAGTGACCATGGCATGGGCAGAGTTGACAAGGGGAAAGGGTAAAAGGTTAAGCATTGTCCCCAGTAGAAATGACCTATCAGCTACCCAAATTCAGGCTGGAAGTGCTACACAGGTTAGAGATGACTGAAGATAAAAAGAGGTTCCTCTTGAATACATGTTTTATGTGTGAAATACACCCCAATGGGAGCTTGAGACAAAATGGATCAATAGGAATTTTTCTAATCACTTTTTATAGCACAGAAATAATCACATTGTAGTAAATAAAATAAGGCTTTTACACACTGACTCAAAGTGCTACTACTGGCTATTGATTGGCTAATCATGAAAAAAGGGATTGGGATAGGGCCTGGGTACAGTGGCAGAGCCCAAACATGGAAAGGAGACAGGAACTCCTTGAATGAAAGCAACCAATGTTTGTTTAGTTATTGTATCAGTCAGAGTCCCAGCAGGAAATAGATGGCACGCTCAAACTAGATAATTGAGAATTTAATAAAAGAATGATTTGCAAAGATGTGACCAAGATTTAAGGAAATAGACACTGATATGGCAATTCTTTGGGGCTGGTGGCAGTAGAACCCTTAGCCCCCTAGACCAGAAGGGACAAGTGGATTGAACAGTCCCTGGAACCTGGAGACAGTAGCTCTGGCTTGAGGAAAGAGTTATTGGCAGGAGATTTAGGTAGAAGGATACAACCAAATCATGGTGGTCATACAGGAATGAAAGGAGAGAAAAACAATCACCCCCATTTCACTTTTCTCTGGTGCTCTAATCTCCTACTGATACCTCCCTCTACCAAACCCAACAGGAATCTGGGGGGCATTGGGCTCATTGATACAGTTTATATGGGGTCATCCTCCCTGGCAGAGAAGAGTAGAAATCAAATCTGAAGTGGCAAAAGCAAGATATCCAGATGGGTGTCTTGAGTGATTGTGACACAATTTCCATGAACTGCATATTGATTCATTATTTAAATAGTCCTGTTCCTTGAGTGGTGTGGTCTGAATGTTTGTGTCTGCCAAAAATTCATAAGCTGAAACCTAAGCCCCCAGTTGATGGTACTGAGAGGAGGGCCTTTGAGAAGTGACAGAGCCCTCATGCGTGGGATTAGCATCTTCGTTAAAGAGGCCAGAAGGGGCTCCTTTGCCTCTTCAAACATGTGAAGATGCAGCAAAGAAGGTGCTAAGCAAAGAAGGGGCCCTTACCAGACTCCAAATCTGTCTTGATCTTGGACTTCCCAGTCTCCAGAACTGTGAGAAATAAATTCCTGTTGTTTACAAACTACCTAGTCTATGATAATTTGTAATAGCAGCCCAAATGTACTATGACATTGAGAAACAATTTTTTTTTTTAAAGAGAGAACTTATGTTAACATTATACCAAATTACCCAGTTTTGGGTACAATAGCCAAATGCCGACTTTGGGAGTGCTCCTAAGCATGCTTCTATGATCACTTCTGTTGCGTGGCATTGCCCTTTAGTTTAACACAATAAGATGGCATTTCCAGGTTTGTGGACAGGTTCAAAAACCTTACCTGATCCTGTATGCTTTTGTAAAACTCGACTCTCTTGACTAAATGAAATGTGTTATTCACATGAGAAAGTCTACTGTGATGAGTTAGTCTCCTTACCTTTAGTCCTGGCCCGTAATAACCACTGTGGTTTCCATGTGTAAAGAAATGTGACTGTTTAGTTTTGAAAGTGCATAGATTTCGGTGGAAGCAGGACACCTTGTTCCCACAGAGCCATCTTGTGCAACACAAGACTAAATCCTGACTCTCTGTTTGTGAGTTCAGTAAACATCTTATCAGCTCACCTTGGGGTGTTGAGACCAATTACCCCTATTAACAAGTAATTGACCTTACAAGACCCTAATTAATAAATTATAATAAAAAGTAATTTATAAGTTCTTTTTTTTTTTTTTGCTCCCACACAGGTGTTGCTCCCAAGACAACTTCCTAGTAAACCTCCTCCATGCAAATCTTCATGTTAGAGTTTGTTTCCAGGGAACCTGAGTTATGAAAGTTGGGGCCAGGAACCATTTTAAGAAGTAGATTTCAAAATGGGATTTTGGAGCTGCATCTTCTGTCAGCTGGCTGTGAATGAGTCTCCATTTAGTGGTGGTGAATGAGGCATTGACAACCCCTGGCATGTGGTTGCAGAGCAATTGTTAAAACTTTGATTGGTGTTGAACTTGGATGAGACGCAGGAGGAAGGGCATGCACTGCTAGTTGCAGTAATTTCAGCTTTTGCGAGGTTCATGTGGTAGTTATATGGACTATGGAATTGTATAGTTCTTGCTAGGGCCCAAGGAGATATTGGAAAAAGATGATGGTGGGATGAGGGTGATTAATTGCCAATTTAGGCCTAAGTGTAAAAGCCAGTGAGCCTATGGCAGCACACAAAAAGGCTCTCATCTCCTGCATTTGGGAGAACCAAAAAAGTGGATGACCTAGGGCCTATTTCTTGCTTGTTAGGGTAGCAGAACACCAGGGAAGGCTCAAGTCTCCACTGTGGCAAGTCTGCTCTGCCAAGGTTAGGATACTCACTGGAAAAAGTGAGATCTTGAGATTTAGCAGAGTGACAATATACTCAAAAATTGTGTATCCTCAGCTTTCTCCCTGAAACCCCTGAGCCTGCAGAGGGCCTACTCCTCCTTGCTATATAGGTTAGCACTCCCTCTTTTTTTGCAGAAGATTCAGAAGTGTTTGTCTTGGATGACAACTTCTTGCCCTTTCGGGATCTACCCTCACCACCTTCCTGGCCAGTAGACTAATGATTAGGGTCAGGTTACAACATAACCCAGCAGGGGAAGCGCTTTTGTGCTAAGAGAGGAAAGGAACTATACCCCTGAAAAGTTTCAGCACTAAGCTAACATATCAGCAGGAGCCAGGAAAGTACGGCCCCTCTGGGTGCTGAATCATGTGTATGTGTGTGTGTGTGTGTGTGTGTGTGTGTGTGTGTGTGTGAATGTAGGGTGATACAAGGTACATTTATTGACACGGGAGTATTATTCTATGACATGGGATTAAACACCTGGGAAAAACCCAAGAATATGATGCTAACATACAGCTAAAATTGCTCTTAAAGCTTAGACAAAATGATGTCCCACACTAGGTGAAAGAGAGATGCCAGAACTGCCATAGCAGGTGGTGGACAGAGGAATAAAAACACTCAGAGAAGTGAGTGTGCTAGAGCAGAAATACTGTATATAAGACCCCAATAGTGAATTACATTCTATGTGAGCATTTAAAGGACACTCTACTTACCAAAGTGATAAAGAATGCCCTGGTGAGAGGGGCCCTGGTGAGAGGGGCCCTGGCATTGAGAGGCACAGTGATATCTGTCCTCTGAGGCCAGGGCTGATGGCAGGGGTGCTGTTATAGAGTGGGGCTCTGATGAATGGGATTGGTAGGCCACGTGGCACTTGCCCATCAGAGCAAGGTGAGAGCACTTACTGTAATGCACAGCAAGGTTGGGATGGCAGCCGGTAGGCCAGACCAATAGAAAGCTATGACAATGGTTAATGGAATACAGAGTTGTAGGGGCAAGATAGGTGGCCAACCATGATAGTATTACCTAAAGAAATCAAGAATAGATGGTTAGGATTCTGAGGGCAGCTATCTCAATAGAAAGCCACAGATCCTAGACTTGCTTCATCACCTGAGGTAGTCTTCAGACCTGAAACCCAATGACATAAGGAATGGCTAAGTATTCAAGAAGAAAGACATTCCAACACCAAGACAAATATATATATATATATATATATATATATATATATATATATATATATATATATATATATAAATTACACTTCCAGTCATTTGCCAAAGGGACATGTAGTCATTTACTTGGGAAACCATGCATTGAGGAAAAGGCATGAAGAAATACTTTGAGGACTGTTGGACACATGGTCCAAGCTGACATTGATTCCCAGGGCCCTGAAGCATCATCACTGCCCTGTTATTAATGTAGGGCCATATGGGGGCCAAGTTATGACATACTGGCCAGGTTTGGCTCATATTGGGTCCACAGTGTCCACAAACCCATCCGTGGTCATTTTCTTGGTCCCTGAATGTATAGTTGGAATGGATACCTTTGGTAATTGAAAAAAACTACCACATTGGTTCCATGGGTTAGGTAGTAAGAGCTTCCATAATAAGGAGGACCAATTAGAGGCCTCTGTATCTGCCTTACACCTGCTATCCAGGATAATAAATAAATAACAGCACTTTCCATCAGAATTACAGAGATTAGAGCCACTCTTAAAGCCTGAATTAATGCAGGGCTGATGGTCTCCATCAGATTCCCAATTGATTCACTATTCTGTCATTTAAAAAAGTCCAAATGACCCTAGAGGTTGATAGTGAGTTTCCACAAACTCAACCAAGTACTCCAATTGCATATGCTGTCTCAGATATGATAACCTTTGCAATTAATATTTCCTCAAGTAATGGTATGTGCCCATTGATTTGGCAAATAATCTCTTTTATGTCCTTATGAAGAAGGAAGGCCAGATGCAGTTTGCATTCACATGGAATGGTCATCAATATACATTCATCATCTTGCCTCAAGACTATTTCCATTCTCCCATTCTCTGTCACAATATAGTCCAAAGGGAACTGCACCATTTGGATATTCTGTAGAACATCACATTGGTCCACAATATTGATATTTTTTTACTTGGATCAGATAAGAAAAATGTGGAAAAAACACTGGAGGCCAGAGAGTGGGAGAAATAATTCAGGGTCTTGCAAATTTAGTGAAATTTTAGGGGCCTCATGATCTGATACATGCCAGGGCATCTACTTTAATAAAGGGGACAATATTGCATCTTTCTCCTTGCATCACTAAGAAGGAAACATAATGTCTGGTAGGTCTTATTGGGTTCTGGAGGTAGTTGATTCCACATTTCAGACTACTGCTTTGATCCATTTGCCAGTGAACAAAGGGGGCTGCCAGTTCTAAGTGGGATCCAGAGCAGAGGGGGTTATGTAGCAAGTTGAAGATGTCTTTAGGTCATACAATCTAGCACATCTTGTGGTCCTGTGGTGTTAGAGGTAATTGTGTAGTGAGAAAATAGACCATATGGAAAGTTTATGGAAAACCAGACTCATGCCATGCCATCTATACCTGTAGCAGAATATTATACATATTTGCAAAACAGCTCCTGGAATACTACTAGGCCCTGAAAGAGATGGACCACCTAAACATGTGATGTTAAGTGATCATTATGAACTTTGTTATCATACCCACCAAGTCGTAAGACCAGGCAGGCATAGCAGTAACCCATTATAAGATGGAAGTGGTACATCCAAGACTGATCGTGAACATGGTCAGAGAATGAAGATAAGATGCTGAAGCACACACCCAGACCACCATGTCATCTGCCACTGCCTCAGCTTCTCTACCTCTGCCCCTACCTGCATGGGGAGGGTTCCTATGTCTAGTTGACAGGAGAGAGAAAACTCTGAGCATGCACAGGGTGGCTCATGGTATGGGTGAAAACTGAAAATGGTTTGTGGCTGGACTACAGCCCTATTCATGGGTGTCCCTGAAAGAAAGCAGCAGGAGAAATCCTCCCAGTGGGCAGAACTTTGACAGGTGCATCTGGTAACCACATAGTGTGGAAAGAGATATGACCTGATATAAGAATATATATTTTAATAGATTTATGGATAGTGGAAGATGGTTGGTGGTTTGCCAACAGCTTGGGGGAATATTGGAGACAAGGAGGTTTTAGAAGTAACAGACATGTGAATAGACCTATTGGAGTGGGCGTGAAGTCTGAAGGTCTTTATATAGCTTGTTATTTCCCACCAGAGAGCATGCTTCAAGGAAGAGGCACTGCACAGTATGACTCGAACAGCTGATGTCAGCCAGACTGTCAGTGGTCACCCCATTGTTGGCACAATGAGCTCATAAACAGAGTATCCACAATAACAGGGAGGGAAGCTCTGCATGGGCCCAACAGCATGGGCTCCCATTCACCAATGCTGATCTAGCTACTGCTGCTGCTGAACGTCCAGCCTGCCAACCTGTCCAACCTGAGCTCCTGACACAGCACTATTCTTCAAAACCAACCAGCCACTGTGGCACTCTCTACTCTGAAAGGGGACAGCATTCATCCTGATTGGAATTTACATAATTCCAGGTAGGGAATTGCCTTTTGTGATGGCAAGTCCATGGTCACCACCACTATCTGATGCCCTTTAGAGTGTCTTGTTCACTGAAACAAGATACCACATAATATTGACTGAGAAATGGTGCTCACTTATATCAAAAGAGGTGTGTCAGTGGGCATGTGACCATAGGGTCCACTAGTTCTGTCACATTTCACACTATTTAGAATCCATCAGCCTGCCAGGGAAGTGGCACAGCCTTTGGAAGGTATAGCTGAGGTGACAGTTTGGAGTTGGCACCCTGCAGGGATGGAGTACCATCCTCCATGTTGTAATGCATACCCTAAATTAATTTACATAGGCTACGTCCCCAATAGGTCCAATATTTGGGTCTAGGAACCAAGGGTTGGAAGGAAAGGTAGCCTTTCTTATCTTCACTCCCAGTGACTCACTTGGAGGCATTTATGGTTCATGTTTTTGCAACTCTAAGCTCTTCAGTTTGGTTTTAGAGACTCTCAAAGACAGAACACATTCATCAGGAGACAACAAGAATCCTATGACATTTTAAACTATGGCTTCCCCATGTTCACTTTGGGCTCCTTATGCTAAGAGATGAGCAGGCAAGAAACTGAATCATCTTCCCAGTAGGAGTAGTTGATCCTGGTCATTGGGAGAAGATAGGGCTTCTCTTTTGCAATGAAGGCAGGTAAGAGCCTTTGGCACCCAGATGCCCTAATAGGGGTGTTTTGTGGTTCTCTCTCACACAAATTTGATAGTAAGTGCCCAAGTGTAGCAGCTACAGCCCCAAAAAACCATGTTGCCCTGGGGCTCATATTCTTTACCCCATCTGGTAAACCACCAACCTGGTAGAGGTGCTTGCAGCAAATAAGAGGAGTCTGGAATGGATGGTTGAGAGGAGAGAGAGTGAGCACCAGGTGGACTTCCATGACCATGTCATTGCAGAAGTTCTAATTTTCTCAGTACTGCCCTCCTAAAAGTTTCTCAGGAAAATACAAAAACCAGAAGGAATCCTGTGGGAGTTGTGTCTTGATGGAGTGGATTCACCATACAGAGCAAGTGGTTTTGAGTGGCAAGGTGTGGTCTCCAGTGGCTCTGTGGTATGGACCAGACCCCACAGGAGGACTGAGGTAGTTATCTCCCCAGCCGCCACAAGTGATGGCTGCTGACCACTCAGGGCTGAGCTCCTTTTGGAGAGACACCCTCAGCTGATGAAGTTGCCTCACACAAGTTTACACCCTCTCTCAGTGAGCACCTTGCATTCAATGAATGGCCAAGGCTTGGGGACTAGTGTCTGGCCTCCGTTGTTTCACTTTGGGACACCTCTGATGGGCCATTCTGGCTTCAGAGCCTTCTGGGGAATTGGCTAAGGCTGTCATTACTACACTACCATTTAACTCTTCCTTTACCCAGTCTGATTTTCCCGCTTCCTCAATGAAGTTATTCTCCAATTAATGACTTTCATGCAAATCATCCCAAGGTCTGTTTCCTGAGAAACCCCAACTGTAACAAATAAACAATCTCTAAACTATAAAATATAAGGGACACCTACTGCTCCCAATCATTGTGGGTTGGATTTTGTTAATTTTATTTTTTTTTTTATAGTGGGGACCTTTTCTTGACATTGTTGTTGGATTTTAAGTGTACTCTATATGTATTCCAATAGTCCTCTATCCTCTTATTGCATTAATTAGAGACACAGAAATTCTGTAAATTCCCAGCTGCAGAAAAAGTGTCCACTGTAGAAGGCATCTTGGTGTGCATTTGCATTTCTTATGGGCTTACTTGGTGGCCTTGCCAGCTGTTATTTTCAGATGCTTTGAGTTGGCCCATGTTGTCATCGTCCTCTGGATGCTGTTAAGAGAAAAATTTAGTTCGTTATTGTGCGCCTGTGGTACTGGCTGGACACTTCCACACAGATTGTTTTATTTAGCTTTAACAAGATTGGGAACTAGACATAATGTCCAATTAACCGATAAGGAAAACTGACCCTCACAGAGGTTGAAATATCTTATCAATACAACTAGCTAGCAAGTTTTAATAGTCCAGATTCAAAGTTGGATGCTGACTCTAAGTCTAGTATTGCCTTCTCACTCCTCACCTTACCAGGACAGCCTGTCAAATGTGTGGATTGAGATCTGGTGTGTGGACCATGCCTGAGTGACTCTCCACATTAAGCAATCATCTGTAATGAAGTGGAATCTCTTAAAAGCCTTTGAAACACTCTGCGTCCCTTTTCTAACTGGCATGAATTCACTCCAAGTCATGGATGTTGTTTTTCCCCTTTTTGGCGAGCCCCTAAATCCTGGTTGGGGAGTTGCATCACTGTTCTGGCAAAACTTTTCTCTCTCAGATGAGGACGCCCAGTGAAATGCTCATTTATGAGCAGCCATAAATATGTAGCAGAAAAGCTCAGCAAATACTTTGTTTGTTTGTTTCGATAGTTAGTATTACCTGGAAAGTCACCTTGTTTAGCTACAACGTAAATTTGCAGTCCTTGGCTAGGAAAAGGCTTGTTGGAGAAGCCTGATACTGAAAAGTAATCTTCTTCAGGAAATGAGTACCAAAGAGCTGTTATTCTGGGTAATAAGAATGAAACAAAAAGATTCCCAGGAGAGAAGTAGTTTGGCAACCGATGGACGGCAGTCATTATAGACTGAGAGCTCAAATAAAAATACCTTCAAACTCTGAAGAGTGGATTTCTGTATTTTAAATATAGATTCTTACTTTTCAGATGGGACTCTTTCCAAATGACCTTCTGACTTGAAGGGGTAGAGTTAAAGAACAATTGAAGGCACTTGTATAGTGGGAGGAAATGAAATGAGACTAGCCTTGGAAATGGTAGAATACATCTTCGGCTGTTTTATATTTTGAAACAAAAAAATCCCCAGGCATACATGGAAGAATATACAATAGCAAATGTATTGTATCCAACTAATGTTTGGTGGCGAATTATCATTAGTCTCATTGGTTTGGTCTAGAGGGCTCACCAGGACTCAATGAAGCTGGTCCCTTGGAAGATGGTGCAGGGGAGGGAAAACCTGAAAACTCCATGTGATTATTCACTTGTAGAAGGCTAAAACAGGACCCACACCTTTCACCTCTCACAAAAATCAACTCTCGCTGGATAACAGATTTAAACCTAAGGTATGAAACTATTAGAACTCTAGAGGAAAAAGTTGGAAACACTCTCCTAGACATCGGCCTGGGCAAAGAGTTTATGAAGAAGTCCCCAAAGGCAATCACAGCAGCAACAAAAATAAATAAATGGGACATGATCAAACTACAAAGCTTCTGCACAGCCAAAGAAATAGTCATGAAAGTAAACAGACAACCTACAGAATGGGAGAAAATTTTTGCATCCTATGCATCCGATAAGGGACTGATAACTAGAATATACTTAGAACTCACGAAAATTAGGAAGAAAAAATCAAATAACCCCATTAAAAAGTGGGCAAAGGACTTGAACAGAAATTTTTCTAAAGAAGACAGAAGAATGGCCAACAAACATATGAAGAAATGCTCAACATCTCTAATCATCAGGGAAATGCAAATCAAAACCACAATGAGATATCACTTAACCCCAGTGAGAATGGCCTTTATCAAAAAATCTCCAAACAATAAATGCTGGCGTGGTTGCGGAGAGAGAGGATTTTTCTATAATTTGTATGTAGGCATTTATACATATAAATTCTCCTTTCAGGACTGCTTTAGCTGTATCCCACAGATTTTGATAACTTATGTCTCTTTTATCATTTAGTTCAAAGAAGCTTTGGATTTCCATCTTGATTTCCTCCTTAATGCAATAATCATTCAGCAGAAGTTTGTTTAGTTTCCATGACTTTGTGTAGAGATGAGAGTTTCCATTGGAGTTGGTTTCTAATTTTATTACACTGTCATCTGAGAAGATGCATGGTATAATTTCTATTTTTTAAAATTTGTTGAGAAATGCTTTGTGTCCTAGGATATGAGCAATATTAGAGAATGTTCCATGAGCTGATCAGAAAAACATGTATTTGGTGGATTTTGGGTAGAACGTTGTATAAATATCAGTCAGGCCCATTTGTTCTAGAGTTCTGTTTCAGTCCATTGTTTGTTTATTTTTCATTTGGAGGATCTATCCTGTTCTGTCAGAGGGGTATTGAAGTCCCCAGCTATTACGGTGCTTCTCTTTATCCTTTTGTTTAGATCAAGTAGGATTTGCTTTATTAATCTGGGTGCACCTCAGTTACATGCATAAATATTTAGAGTTGTTATGTCTTCTTGTTGAATTGTACTCTTCACCATTATATAGTGACCATCTTCGTCTTTCATTACTTTTGTTGATTTGAAGACTAGTTTATCTAAAATCAGGACTGCTACTTACTCCAGCTTTCTTTTTGCTTCTATTCACATGAAATATTGTTTTCCATCCCTTCACCTTGGGTCTGAATACATCCTTGTGGGTCAGATGT
Source organism: Microcebus murinus (assembly GCF_040939455.1). NCBI lineage: Eukaryota > Metazoa > Chordata > Mammalia > Primates > Cheirogaleidae > Microcebus > Microcebus murinus. The sequence continues at coordinate 30,788,344 of NC_134115.1, forward strand.
GTTTCCTGAAGACAGCCAATACTTCACTTGTATATATTTATCCATTCAACCAGCCTATGTTTCTTTAGTGGGCAGTTCAAACCATTCATATATATTAAAAGAATTAATAAGTGTGGCAGATTTCTGTTCATCCTGTTAAGTTGAACTTTGTTGCTTTGTTTTCTCTCTTGAGCCATTGTGGTATCTGGCCTTTAACCTTTAGCTTTTGGATAATTTTACACTGGTGAGTGCTTATTGTGCTAATCAATGTGTAATACTGTTCTGAGTACTTCCTGGATGGCAGGTCTTTTCTTGATGAATTCCCTCAGTCTTGTGTGCAAGGTCTTTATTTCTCCTTCACAGGAGAAAGTAGTTTTGCAGGGTACAAGAGTCTAGGCTGGACATTATTCTGTTTGAGAAGAGTGAGAATAGGGTCCCTGTTTCTTCTGGCTTGTAAGGTCTCATTTGAGAAGTCTACAGTTAGTCTGATGGGTTTTTCTTTGTAGATTACCTGCTCCTTTCACCTCACAGCTCTTAGTAGGGCCTCTTCATGTTTATTTTGGCCAGTGTGATGTCTATGTGTTGTATTGTCTTCCTGTTTGCAAGGAATCTACCAGGAGTCCTTTGAACTTCTTATATCTGGATATCTAGATTTTTCTCAAGGGCAGGGATATTTTCCTCCATTATATCCTCAAAGAGTTTATCCAACCCTTGTGTATTTTCTTCTTCACTTTCAAGGATGCGTATAATGATCATGTTAGGCCTCTTCTCATAATCTCACATTTCTTGTAGGCTTTGCTGTTTTCTCTTATTTCTCTGCTCTGTCTCTGCAACTGACTTATTTAACCACTTCAGTACAGCACTCACCAGCGGTGAAATCTTGTCCACAGCTGGCAGTCATAGTCCGCACTGTAGTTTGTGCTGTGTGTTGACGACAAATCCATTTTGCTCTTGTGTGATGAGGAAAGTTTTAAAGCACTGAAAACTTGTTTTACTTTACAGGCAGCTTTACTTGTAATGTAAATCAGAATAAGTAACATATACATATATATTTTCATTATGTTATTTTTAAATGTTCACAATTTTATTTTGATAAATGAAAAATTAGAAAAGTCATATCATGGCTGTTGGCTAAAGTCGATGTGCATGTTCATCTGTGGCTATGGACTATAGTCAACGCTGGGGTGTGTGCGTTCATCTGTGGCTATCGACTGTAGTCGACGCTGGTACCGAAGTGGTTAACTAAAAGATGTTATCTTCAATCCCTGAGATTCTTTCTTCTGTTTGATCTACCCTATTCTTGAGGCTTTCCACTGTGTTCTGTAGTTCATTGTATAAATTCTTCATTTCCAGAAGTTCTGTTTGATTTTTCTTTAATATTTTAATTTCTTTAGTGAATTTTTCTTCTAAGTCCTGGAGTATTTTTTTTGTGTGTGTGTGTGGTTTTTTTGTGTTGGGATTCCATTTTCTCTTGCATATCATTGAGTTTTCTTATAATCCATGTTCGAAATTCTTCTGTGATTTTAGTGTTCTGAATTTGGTTGATGTCCATTGCTAGAGAGCTGGTATTCCCCTTTGGGGGTGTTCTTTCCGTTTGATTTTTCATACTTTCAGAGTTCTTTTGCTGATTCTTTCCCATCTGGAGGAGCTGTTGCTTTTTATCTTTTGACTTTCATTTGGAAAATGACATGCCCTTTTTAGTCTTCGAGCCAGTAGGTGGTGTTTGTGGGTAAGAATTGATCACACCCTGTATGGTGAATCAGTAAATGCAGTAAAAAGGTGTGAAAATTGACCTCCCTACCAGGAGGTGGGGCCTTCTGGGAGGAGCAAGCTGCAATGTTGTTATTGGGTCCTGCAACTAGCTTTCTTTCCTCTGGAGAGGCACTAGAGTGCCACTAGAGTGCCTCAGGTGGTGGGTGTGGCCCTGGGACTTCCAGGTGTGTCCTTTTCTCCACTTTAGCAGGGGTAGGTAGGGGAGTAAGGACTGGGTTGGTGAGCCTGCCCTCTAGCTCCACTAATGCTGTTAGCAGAAGTCAAAGGTCTGTTCTCTGTTTCTGGGCAAAGCTGCCAGGGAGGGGCTGAAATGGCCCCACTAAGCCAAAAAGTCCACATATGGAGGTGGGGCTGTCTGAGACCTGCAATCTGGAGCAGGCCTCACTCCGTTTCACCCTCCCTTATTCCATAGTTTCTCCTGGGCCTCTGCTGGCAGGCAGGACCTCAAGTCAGCAGATCTCCCCTGACTGTAATGCGAGATGGGAGGTTCCCTGCCCAGGATCACAGCCTAATCTGTGTGGCCCTCCCATGGGAGGAGGTGTTCCCTTCAAGCATGTTGCAGCTAGACTCACTCTGATCTGTCTCTGAAAGCACACAGCTCAGTAGACTAGTTCACAAATATCCCTTCTGTGCCCTTGGGCAATGCGACAGAGACCTGGGTGTACAGGATCTGGTCTGTAGGCCTGTCCCCCAGGTCCCAGAGATCAATCCCTGACACTGCTAGGGAGAAGAGTGTTAGTCTCAAGTCACCCACAGGGTGCCCCAGCTGGATCAATGTCTCTCTACCTGGGTATTTTCCCTGTTCTGCTGGAGTCACCAGGCAAGCTGCACCTGGGAGGGATGGTGGCTAGTGAGTTCACAGTCCGAGTACCCCTCAGTCTGCTGCAGGGCCCCAAAAGGAAAGGTCCCATTTCCTGCAGATGCCTCCAAGTTGTGGCTAAATTCTCTCTCTCAGCAGCTGCCGGTAGGGGAGGGGAAGAGGAGAATGAAGCAATATGGTGCCTGCCAATGTGCTGGGGTCTGGGGGGCAGGAGGTGCCCCAAGGGAACTGGGAGCCAGGTGCCCTGTCCTCAAGAGGCTCATAGCTCACTGGTGACAGCTGTCTCTGGGCTGGTGTAGAAGATCTCTCCAGCAGCTCCGGAGCCCACCAGCAGTCTGAGATGCAAGGGAAGGGAAATTTAACTGCTCCACCTACCCTTGTCACTAGTCTCCAAGACTCTCAAGGTTTTAGACCCTCCTTATGCCTTTCTCCTTCCAGTTATGCTCTGTAACTTCTTACCGCGGAGTCTCCTGTAGTTTCAGGCACCCTTCCCTCTGACCCTCATCTGTTCTATGTTTGTCTGCCTATTTGATTTTTTTACTTTCATCTAAAATCTATCTTTCTTGCAGAGATACTCTGGCTGGTGGTTTTTCCTTCTCTGCCATCTTGCCTCCACATATCTTATATGATTCAAAGATTGTTGTTTACTCAAATAAAGTCTTAAAAATATTTATTGTGCCTCAGTTTACCTTTTTGACAAACTCAATATGTATTGAATGACTGCTCTGGCCCAGGCACTGTTCCAGGTGCTGGGTGACAGCCTATGGTAAGAAAAGTACTGAAGCACAGTAGGAATTAAAACAATTGTTGAACTGCCCTGAACATCAGGGTCTGGCCTTTGAGTGACTGCCACTGCTGTAGGAGGGAATGGGAAAATGAGGACTGTTGGTAAACTGCAATATCTTGGTAAATGTTTAGTTTAATTGGTACCTAACTTTAAAGATATATTTTAAATGTTTAAATGGAGATCTATGCTAAAATCATCTTGAGTAATCTGGAAGAATGTATCTCTTTAAACTCTTACTGAGCCAATTCCCTAAAAATAATTTCCCTGTCTAAAACTGTTGGCTAATTAAAAATGATAAGAATGTGTAAAAAAGTATTAGTTTTGGTTGTAAGCAACAGAAACCAATGCCAGATAGCTTAAGGGGAAAAGGAGATTTATTACCAGGAAATATGCGTTTTCTCAGGAAATCCAAGGGTGGGCGTGCAGCTGGGCCTCAGGAATAAACGGAATGGACTCACGGTCAGGGTTCTTTCTCCATGTGTCATCTCTGCTCTTCTCTCTGTGCATTTTCTCTTTTTGCCGACTGGCTTTCTCTGCATGTCCAGTTCATGTGCTGGAAACGATGGCTATTAAGAAGCCTCCAGGTTCATTTGATATAAGACCCTCTGCCAGTTTTGATGGAGAATATCATACAGTGTGAAAATTCCCAGTTCCCTGATCCAGAGTGGATTGAAGAGTGTCCTGGACCAATCAGCTGAGACTGGATGGGTGGGCTCATGTTTAAGAATTGGAGTGGCAGGAGCCCAACCATGTGAGTACTTAAAGGGTGGGGAAGGCAATTCTCAAGCAAAGGTGGCTGGAGGGTCTTTGGAAGGAATTGGTCTGTCACCAAAGTAGGTGGTTACAAAAAATAATGCCAGTTTGTCTTCGCGTATTGCACATACATTTAAGAAAATTGTTGTGTGAGAAATTTTGGCAATAAACTGGGGTTGGCAAAGTAGCACCCATGAGGCAAATCTGGCCTATTGCCTGTTTTTGTAATGAGCCATGAATGACATTTTAAAATGATAGTTAAAAAAAGACAACTATGCAACAGAAATTGCGTGTGTTATCTGGCTCTTCGCAGAAAAACTTTGCTGACCCTTGCTCTATAGCAGGGCGGATGAGTGTACAGGCTCTGCACTTGTTCCCTGGGGTACTGACCCTGGCTCAGCCATCTAGACAGAGACCTAAGGCAAGTTGCAAAACCTATCTGTGCCTTTATTTCATCATTTGTAAAATGAAAATAATGACAATAATGCCTATTTTATGAAATTTCCATGCAGAATAAATGAATAAATATATGTAATCATTTAGAATAATGCTTCATACCAGTTAAGAATGTTAACTATTATTATGTCAAATCGCACATAATCCCAGACATGTTTATATATAAAAATAATATTATATATATAATATCCCATATGTGTTTGTATAAAAATGGATATATATATAAATATATATTACATATGAATATATTCATGTATTCACAAATATATACAGGTATATGAATATTATATCTTTTTTGAGTGTAATTGGCCATGAAATGTATTCTTGGAGGATACTGTTGGAAGGAAGCCTGTAATGTAACAATTGGGGAAGGAAAGGGTTTTTAATTTTTTTAGAAAGGAAATTCCTAGTGTGCCTTCTCTCTCTTAAATCTTTCTCTTTTTCTCTGTGTACATATGTGTGTGTGTATCTATCTATCTATGTATCTATATGACTATCTATATGACAATATATATATGACTATATATATATATGTATCTCAAAAAGTCTTACAACAGGACAGAACTATATTTGGATATGGTCAGATTTAAAACCCAATAGCTCAAATTAAACCAAATGATGCAAATTTTTGTCCTAAGTGTTATTCCCTCTTTTAAAGGCAAAACTTCCTTACTTTCCAACACAAAATGGGGACATTCTTATCATGAAAATACTAATGTTTCAAAATTAAATTTAAAATATTTAAGAACCTCTACAGATGTCACTTCAAACATGCAAAGTTCTCAGTCAACATAATAGGACAATGTGAATATCTAAGTGTGGATTAAAATTTACCTGAATACAGTGATCTACTCTGTATGAATGCATTTTATTCAGAAACAGTCTCAATGGCAATCTCTCTCCTCTCTCATGTTCTCTCTCCCTCATCTCTCATATTTATATAAGTCTGTATACACACTGTACACAATGTGTTAGAGAGTATGTAAAGAGAGAAATATAGAGGCACAAGGATAATTTTTTTTGTAGATAGTATGTAATATAAAATATGGTTACATATATTATCCTTGTAATATGTTTTATCAGAAATAAAATCCAGGGGTGAAAAAGTATATCTTACTGACTTTATGGTACTTCATTTAACACATACAGTTTAAAGGCCCATTTGGAAAAGATCTTTCTGAAAAAGGGGCTATCTCATCAATCAAGCACTTCCTGTGTATGTATTGTAAATAATAAATGTATGCCACATGTGTGGCTGGAAGAATGCTAGAAAAAACTCTGTTGGCATGCCGAGGAAATGCTGCTGAAATAACTTCTCCTACCAACCCCATTCATTCCACTCAGCAAAAATTGGGCAAGCCAAATTCATCAATATTGATTTCAGGTTTCATCAGCAGGGACTTTTTTGAGCAAGACTCTTTTAGTTACATTTTCCACTTGACATTTCTCATTAGACTCAAAGCTTTCCCTGTGTGCAAGTCTTTTCATGTAATCCAAAACCAAGCTCATCAAGCAACCTTTCCAACAGAAACAGGAGACTCATTTGCTGCTTGAAGAAGTACATTTCTATATGTAGGCAGTCTTCACGTATCAACCCAGAGTCCCTGCTTCCTCCTTATCCTGTGTTTTGGAGGCTAGCTTTTTGCTTGTTTGTTTTTATTTTTAATCAACCACAAAGGAAGGTAATGTCTCCTTGATAGAACAATGTTGGAAATATCACAAGGCACCGACTCTGAGGATTCATTCTGCTGGGTATTGAGTGGAACGTAATCCTCTATTGGGGGCTTTTGGAGTAAACTCTTTCTGTCCTGTTGACTCTGGAATCTGATCTGTTTATCACCTTAAGTGACTTTTACTTTTCCCTCTCCATGCCCATGGGATGAAGAAAAAGTTACAAAGTACCTCTGATACGTGGAGATGAACATGGATGTGTTATTGGTTGTACCCACCTTCTTTTACGCCTTCGTACCGCCCAACTTCCTCCCAAGCCATCCTCATAGTTGTGACTTTTATTTTTTGGACTTGTATTGTGCTTTAAATTTTTGTTGTTGTTGTAAGTTGGTAACTTTTAATTGTATAAATCTATGGGGTACAAGGTGATGTTATAATTTATGAATATAATGTGGAATAATTAAATCAAGCTAGTTAACATATCCACCATCCCAAATACGTATCATTATTTTGTGGTGAGAACATTTGAAATTTACTCTTAGCCATTTAAAAACGTACAATGCTCTATTATTAACTGTATTCACCATGCTGTGCCATAGAACCGAAACAGGAAGAAACATATTCCTCCTGTCTGAGATTTTGTGCCCTTTGACAAATGTCTCCCCAACCCTACCTCCTGGCCTCTGTAAGCACCATTGTACTCTCTGCTTCTATGACTTCAAATTGTTTTAGCTTGCACAGAAAAGTGAGAATGTGAAATATTTGTCTTTCTGTGCCTGCTTATTTCACTTAGCATAATGTTCTTCAATTCTAACCATGTTGTCCCAAATGACAGAATTTCCTTCTTTTCGAAGGCCAAATAGTAGCCCATTGTGCATATATACCATGTTTTCTGGATCCATTCATCTGTCAGTGGATGCCTAGGCTGATTCCATAGCGTGGCTGCAGTGAATATTGGAGTGCAGGTATCTCTTCCACAAACTGACATCAAATCTTTTGGGTAAATACTAGAAGTGGTATTGCTTGATCAGGTGGTAATTCTATTTTTAGTTTACTGAGGAACCTTCACACAGTTTTTCATAATGGCCGTACTAATTTACATTCCCACCAACAGTGCACCAGGGTTCCTCTTTCCCCACATCCTCACCAACACTTGTTGTCTTTCATCTTTTTGATAGTTGCTGTTCTGACAGGTGTGAGATGAGATCTCATTGTGCATTTAACTCATGATTTTTAATTTCTTAATTTATATTTTTATTTCAGGATGTCATGATTTTTATATCCTGAATAAGTCTTAGAAAAGAGGCAATATGATAAGTTGAGGAAATTAACTCCGTACAGAGTATGAATATTTTAAAAACTTACTTTGACATAAAAGATAACTTCTTGGTCCTCAGCCATTCACCCCTGTCTGTGAAAGGACATGCTGAACATCAATCCTGCTTCTTGATTGGTTTAGGGGTAGGCATGTGATCCAAACTAGGCCAACTAGATCTTGCTCCTGGAAATCTGAGACATCTACTTGGAATGGTCAGGAGCCCCGGGCTCCTTGGAGCCAAGTTAAGAGTAAATTAGCTCTTTAGTGAGAGGACAGTCCTGGAGACTCTAGGGATGTCTTGGTGTCTATCTTTCTTAAGGCTTCCCTGTTTAACAATTTCTTTGGTTCCCAATAAATTACTGCTCTTTTGCTTAAATTAAACAGAACTGATCTCTGTTGCTTGCAACCAAAACAACAACAATGTACATATCTTTTAGCAATTGGTAACAAATATAAGGTAATCAATTTAAGATTTATTTTAATGTGTATATGTTGGGAATGAGAAGGATGGAGTAATTGTGTAGGAAATTTTGATGAATTAGAAATGTTTGTGTGGTTAAAATTGTAACACATACAAGTAGATCTAATCCATCTGTCGAACAGTACAAATCAAAATATATATTTTTTATTTCAAAGTATTACAGAGGTACAAATATTTTGGTCACATGAATTGCTTTTGTGATGCTTGAGTGAGGGTTATAAGTGTGCCCATCATCCAGATAGTGTTCACTGTACTCATTAGATAGGTTTTCGCCCATCCCCTCCTCCCCATTCCCCCTGTTTCATTTTCATTGAGTTTTACTTCTGTGTATGTACATGAGTGCTTATCAGTTAGGTAAAATTTAATAGTGAGTACATGTGGTGTTTGTTTTCCCATTCTTCAGATACTTCACTTAGGATAATGGCCTCTAGTTCCATCTAAATATTTGCAAAAGGCGTTAAGTCATCTTTCTTCATGGCTGAGTAGTAGTATTCCATGGTATGTGTACACACACACACACACACACACACACACACACACACACTCTACATTTTGTTAATTTACATTTTGAAGGTATAATTTTCTGAGATTTATAATGACCTTCATGTTAAACTGGAGAGGCTTCAGCTTTTTAGCTCCTTGACATTCTTGGATAATTTTGAATCAATAATCCCAAATACCCATTGAGGTGGCTCTCTGTGCTGTATGCAGTTAGACCCAGATGCAGAATGCTACTGATCAGGAAAGCAGGAGAATGGGAGAGAGGATAAAGTCTAAGTTAACTCTCATGCAGCCATCAGTGAAACCTAGGGTTACCTGTCACGGTATGTACCTTTCATAAGCAATTGTTCATTTCCATTGTACTTATTTATGATGTAATTGCATGAAGTATTTTTATGATAAATTTATTCACCTGTGTCCCAAGTGCCAAGCTTGGTTCTTCATACACTTAGGGCTCACAGTGAGTGTTTACATTGAATAAATGAGTATATATGATAATGCAAATCATGTCACTTCACTTTATATATTATTTCAGGTCCGAAGTCTTATGAAAACAGATGTTTTTGTTCATTTAATCAAATTTTAAGTATATTAATGTCAGGTGTATGTAAAAGAGTTTCATTATGAATCATTTTGTGATGGATGTGATTACCTCCAATTTATATTGCCCATAGTTTGGTTTGCCATGTTACAGATTTGCCTATGCCAAGGTACTGGGGTAAACACTTCTCACTTTAAACAATGGAATTTATCTGCATGTGATTGTAGCTTTTTAGACCTCAGGTTTGCATTTGTCAAAGATTAAAGTAGGAAATTCAAAATAGCAGGCGGGAGGGGAAGGAGGATGGAGACCCATCTGGCAGGGAGTGTCTTACAAGGGATTTATTGATCAGTTAACAATCCATATCACAAGCCAGATGGCAGGAGAGCCAAAGTTCCTTTTATTTTTCATCTTACATATTCTTACATATGCATGACATAGTTCATAAATAGAAGTTTTAAAACTTAAAGCAAAATAAAAGATTGTGGGTATTTTTAACACATAAAATCTAACTGCCACACTTAATTATATTTATCAGATTTGATGACATCATTTTCTAAAATTGAATTTCTATTTATTTGCTTTTCTTTCAGAATAAAAAGGAATGTCCTAATTGTGAAATCAGAAATCCATTTTGAATTCTTCATAAAAATGAAGGTACTATTCAAATGTATTCTCCTTTAAAAATATTTTAAAATTGATTTCAGGTTCCTTAATAATAGGAAGCTAATTTAACTCAGTGGCTTATACATACCACTGGGTTGGTATTTTGACAGGGCATTTTAATTACCACAATATCCAATGATATTAAAAATGGCAAGTTCTTTTTTATCTTCTAAATGGAAATGTAGCCTATTTCCACAGAACCTTCAGAATGTACAATATTTTCTTCTCTCCTGTAGGAACATAAGCTTTTGGAATATTTTTACATAGAGATCATTTATTCCTTTTAGACATATTTTTAAAAGCTTTTGACTTTCATGCCCAAAACCAATTAATGACCCCTTTCTGTGAAAAGATGAGACACTCTGAGTGATGGGACCACATGGCCTGCTGTGACCCAGAGGTCATTTTAACGACACGTTGAGACTCAATGTTGAGACGGGCTTTGTTGCTTTGAAAAGACAGTGGGTAGAAGGTTCACAACCACCTGGGCATAGTTTGATAATCTTTCACACTCCTGTATTGGGAATGTAATTATGATAAAAGAGCAACCTTTGCAAGAATAATTTTTAGCATTTGCAAATTTAGTAACTTTATTAGTTTGTAGTAATGCCATAACAAAGTACCACACACTGGTTGGCTCAAACAAGAGAAATTAATTCTTGCCCAGTTCTGGTGGCTAGAAGTTGAAATCAAGGTATCAGCAGGAGAACCTGTTTCTTGCTGTTTGTTTCTGGTGTCACTGGCAATGGTTGGCTTGCAGTTACACGACTTCAATCTCTGCCCCCATTGTCACATGGTGTTCTCCCACCAGTGTCTTCACACTATCTTGGTATCAGGACACCAGTCATAATGGATTAAGGGCTTACCCTAGTCCAGTATGATCTCATCTTAACTTATCACAATCTTATCACATCTGCAAGGACCATATTTCCAAATGTGGGCTCATTTTGTGGTATCAGGGGCTAGGACTTCAACATATCATTTTAAGGGACACAATTCAATTCATAACAGACATTATTTGAATTTTTTTTAAAGAAGTGAAGTATCTCTGTGTTGTTTTTTTTTTTTTTTTAATTACGAGAGGACAAATATTTTATGAATGCCCTAGAGTCTGAGGAGAAGTATCTTTTCTCTGATGCGCTTGGAGGTTGCCCATTGAAAGAATGAAGGCTATTAATGTACTGCATGTTCCTACTCCAAGTTAAACCTGTCTCATCATGGGATTTCTGGAATCCTACACACTGCCACTGCCCAGAGTATTAGAGGACATTTTATCCTGGGCTTTTTCAAACCTTATTGCCAGGTTTTGAGTCTCTTAGAAAGCTTGATCTTATGGGGAGCTTCATCTTTAAACAGAGGAAGGCTGAGCTGTTTTTCTTGATGTGGCGGTGAAGGTGGTAGGACCTATTCACATCTACCTCCCTTGTCCCCTAAACTTTTTTTTTTTTTTTATTTTTTTTTTATTTTTTTTTTTATTTCGGCATATTATGGGGGTACAGATTTTAAAGTTTCAATAAATGCCCTTCCCCCCTGCCCCCCACAAGTCTGAGTCTCCAGCATGACCATCCCTCAGATGATGCGCCTATCACTCGTTATGTATGTATATACCTGCCCCCCCTTCCCCCCTTCCCCAATACCCTATTACTGTAGTACCTATGTGTCCACTTAGGTGCTACTCAGTTAATACCAGTTTGCTGGAGAATATATCTGGTGCTTGTTTTTCCATTCTTGGGATACTTCACTTAGTAATATGGGTTCCAGCTCTTACCAGGAAAATATAAGATGTGCTATATCACCATTGTTTCTTAGAGCTGAATAGTACTCCATGGTATACATATACCACATTTTATTAATCTTGCTGGGCATCTCCCCTAAACTTTTGACGTACCTCCACAATCCCAGTGTCAGAATCACCCGAACAGCTTATAAATGATTTAGCCTGCTGAGTCCCCCTCCCTCCCTCCCTGAAAGACTGTACTGTGAACACACTTCCCAAGCGAGTCTTTATGCCCACCAAGGTTTAACAACCTCTTTCTTAAGAACTTCATGGAAAGCTTTGATCTAGTTCAACCTTGAAGATGCAGAAACTGAGAGTCAGGCAGTAGAAGATAGTCAGGCAGACCAGGCTGGTTAGCGACAGAGCCAAGCCCCCTCCTCCCTTTCCATCCCCCTGGCCTGCAGCCTCTTTGCAAACTCTGTACAGGAGGCAGCTCTTTATTCTGTAGTGGAACTGGGGAGAAAGTCCACCTTTGAACTCTTTCAGAATGTTTCCCACACATTACTTATCAATCAAAGGCATTTATTTCTTTATTTTGAGGTTGAAAAATAAATTCGTTACCCATGTTTTCACCTAATAGAACACTGTGTTCCCCAGGGCCAGCATTTAGAAAACTTGTAAAAATTGATCTCCAAAAGCTAATGGTTTCGATTGGAGAGGTAAGGATTTTGGTTCTAAGCCTTTTCTTTTACCTAATGGCTCTATTATGGGACTCAAATCATTTGAGACCGAAAGGAATTTCCCATGATGAAGGAGCATCCTAATAAGAAGTGAGTGGGATAGAGCTATAACTCCACGATCTTGGCGCTCTCAGCCTCGTAAACCTGCCGAAGTCCATGAAAACAGCCTTTGTGCCTCTTCTGGCACCACATGTGAGAGAGAGCCCAGATTTCTTATGAAGTGAAGTGGCGGGAGCCATGTATCTGATCGTGTGAGGTGACACACACCAGGTCTCGGAACTGCCCGTAAATAAACGTCCCTCTTAGCATTCGGTCTTGAACTCTAGGCGGGCGAAGTCATGGGAGGTGTTCATTTTTTTCCTATTGGTTGGTTTGTTCAAGGCATGCAATGTAATTTGGAAGTGGGTTTGAGGAGCGGAACCCATGTTCATTAAATGCAAGTGTAACTCGAGTCTGTAGTAGAAGGCAAAAGTAAGGCAAGACTCTTAAACCTCATAATTTTAAACAGTTTGAATTTCCACTTACGTCTCTCTAAGTTGTGTGTACACTGTTTTAGCACGAGTCAGTTAACTAGTATTTTCATGCTGTGTTTGTTCTTCTGGGAAGTGTCTATGTTGCTAGTCCCACTTGCATCTTTTGCTTGTTGGAAAGTGGCCCAGTGGTCTCACAAAAAAGATGGGCCAATTCTTTCAAGATTTAACATTGTACCCCGTCTTGAAAACTACCCTCATGTCTATTCCGAAAGAAGCTGCTACCAGTATGGGGTATGGGTATGAGTGTGAGCCGAAGAGAAAAGTTTTCTTTTTAACTTGTAGAAACTGTCCCTTCCTCACTGATACAGATGCAGCTGTGTCCTTCTGGTAACAGTGCTGCCAGCACCTTCCAAAGATGGATGCTCAACCTGATGACCCATTTGTGACAAAGAGAAATACAGCAGCTGCGCGTCTTAGAATGCTCACGCCAGCATGGTAAGTGTGGCTTCTCTCTCTGTGGGCAGATTTCTAATTGCAAGCAGTGCCAGCTACATCATTTATGGGGCCCTGTGCAACATGAAAATGTGAGATCCATTGTTCAAAAAGCAGAGAAAAATTTTGACTAAAGGAACTAAAATATAAAGCTCTTCTCTATCTTCCATGGTCTTTCTTTCATCTTGTCCTAAGAGAACAGAGACCCCACTGTGGACAACTAAGAGTGTTCCTGTGGCAAGTGCTTACCACTTGGCCGCAGTCAGAGCAGGCCAAGGTGATGGACCATCCGGAGAAGCCCTTTAGCCTCTTTGGAAGAAGTCCGTGTTGTTGGTTCTCAACCCCTGGTGTGTTAGACTCACCCCTGCCCTGACCACTAGAGAATCTGATTCGCTGTGTCCAGAGGGGTGTATTAGTCAGTGTGGGCTGCATAACAAAGTACCACAGCCTGGATGGCTTAAATGACAGGCACTTAGTCCCTCACAGACCTGCAGGCTAGAATGTGAGACCAAGGTGCTGTCGGGGTTAATTTCTTTTGAGGCCTCTCTCCTTGGCTTGCAGACAGCTGTCTTCTCTTCTTTGTCTCCACATGGTCTTCCCTCTGTGTTTGTCTGTGTTGTGATCTTTTCTTTTAAGGACACCAGTCATATTAGATTAAGGCCCACCCGAGGACCTCATTTAACTTCGACCTCTTTGAAGACCCCGTCTCCAAATACAGTCATATGCTGAGGTACTGGAGGTTAGGACTCCAACATACGAAGTTTGAAGGGATGCCATTCAGCCCAGAACAGGTGGACCCCAGGAAAGCTGTATTTCTAGCCGTGTCTCCAGGTAACATGGACACCGCCAGGCCTAGAGCCAGTGTTTAGAAACTGCTGCAAACACCTGCTGGCTCTTCAGCCTCATCCCCTGGCACAACCCTCACTATTCTCCTTTGCAAATGAGAGAGCTCTGCCAGGCCAGCTGACTTTCAACGGGATCGTAGCAGATATGCTCCGGAAGGACTTGGTAACCGAATACCTTGCTGCCTGCAAATATAATCTGGGTTTGTTTGTGGCTGGACTTCTGGGTATCAACCTAGAGACATTTCATTTCCAATGAACTATGTTCTCAAAGCAAAGCAGGTTTGCTCCTGGTCAAAAAAAATGTGAATCTGAAGACAGGTTGTGAGTGAAGCTTGGCATGCTGGAAAACAGATCAGATGTAGACCTAATTGCCTATAATTTATCTTCTGTGGCCACAATTTAGTCTGCTCTCCAAGAATCCTCATTAAATGTTAAAACTCAAGATACCCTAAGGAGCAAGCAGTGCAACACTAACAAGCATTTGCCTGAAAAGTCAATCTGCAGTATATATTTCTCTCATACAAATCCTTCTTTTCTGCCACTGTCAAAACTGCCCATATGGATGCAAGTAATTCATCTATGGCAGGAGCTATTCTGTGTGTGTGTGTGTGTGTGTGTTTTGGGGTTAATGAGTATGGGGATGAGGTAGGCTGGGATTAGGCTGTCATCATTTGTCTGAAAGAGTTTAACTTGAGCACGCTCTACTTGCCATTTTTTGAGTTTATGCAGTGGCAGAGCTTCTCCTAAGTGGAGATAATATTTTCCTTTGAATTCTGTGGAGCAAGAGCATTTCTTGAATTGTGTCTTCCATGTCTCAGAGTAGTAAAAATGATACATTCTCTTGACCAGTCCTGCTATATTGACTGCACTGGCACCGGTATCACAGCTTAAGTATGTAATTCATTATATTTGTGGGATGTACAGGTTCAGCTGTCCTCAGTTTTGATCTTGGGCCAAAAGGATACCTACATGCAACTTTGGAAATACATGGAAATGTCTTCTAGTGGTCATATGTCCGGGGGCATTCCTGGAATGTAATGGGGGGGAGGCGGAGAAGTGAGACATTCCATTCTGTTCAGGATGGTTTCACACGACGGAGACCGATGTACCGAAAATGCTTTTAACAAGCCTGCTGAGAGGCACTGATGGCTATCAGAGGACGAGCTTTAGTAACAGCCGTGATGGAATGAAAATTGATGTGGCACTGAAGCAGCCTGAGTGGGAGGCTGGCCTGACTTGTCCTACCTAACTCATTCAGGGGCAGAGTGGGAGCCCAAGACGCCAGCAGATCCTGGCTGTGCCGCCCAGGGGTGGGCCCTGCCTGGTCTGCATTTCACACGGAACCTGCAAGCTCCAGGCAGTGGCCCCAGCTTGGATGCTGCTGGCTTAGGAGGGAGGTGGGGGTCCACCCAAGTAAATGTTAACTCCACTCAAGGAGAAATGTGGCCCCATGAAGACAAGTCAGGGGAGCAGGGAGTAGAGTGTGGGGTGGAGCAAGGACCAGAAGTTCCAGAACTTCTCTGAAAGGACAGAAGAGTTCACGTGGTTCTGTTTACTAAAGTTTGTGGACAGAATGTTGGAGAACTATGCTTCCATATTTCTTTAAACTTCCTCTTGTACAAATTAGTATAAGTACCTTCTTCATGACTTCTTCAAGTCCTCAGCATTATCCTCAAGGGACAGGTCTTTCTCCTTGATTCCATCTTTAGAGAAAACTTAATTTCTCCTGCAGTGGGTACTTTTTTAACCCTTAAAATGAAATCCTAAGCTTTTAGTTTAATTTCACATACTGTTACCCTTGTATTTTTTTAGTATTACTTTGTTTCTATTAAAGTGATCAGAAATGATTATTTGAAGCAACAATTATTTTTGCAAGCATCCTCTATTTGTTGCAATAGGACACCCCAAATAAATTTGGGTTTTTTTTTTTGTTTTTTTTTTTGAGATAGAGTCTCACTTTGTTGTCCAGGCTAGAGTGAGTGCCGTGGCGTCAGCCTAGCTCACAGCAACCTCAATCTCCTGGGCTTGAGTGATCCTTCTGCCTCAGCCTCCCGAGTAGCTGGGACTACAGGCATGCGCCACCATGCCCGGCTAATTTTTTTATATATATACCAGTTGGCCAATTAATTTCTTTCTATTTATAGTAGAGACGGGGTCTCGCTCTTGCTCAGGCTGGTTTTGAACTCCTGACCTTGAGCAATCCGCCCGCCTCGGCCTCCCAAGAGCTAGGATTACAGGCGTGAGCCACAGCGCCCGGCCTTAAATTTGGGTTTTATTTTGGGAAGAATCCTTCCCCAAAATGACTTAAAGTTGAAAATAAGATCATTTCTCAACTAATAGAAAGTACATATCACCTCCACAACTTGTTGTTCAAGAATACCTTATTTCGGCAGTAACAGCAGTATGAGAACAATGTGCGTCCCTTACTATTGAAATAGTTATTACAGTTCCAAGAAAAGTCAAAAACCTAAATTTATTTCATGATTTTCAGAGACTTTTGTTGTTTGTATAGCTAAGGCTCCCCAAATGTTATGTTTTTTCCCATTGTGAAGAAAACATTATATTTTATTGGCTCCAAAACTTTCTTTTGACCTCCAATGGTGTAAATAAATTTAACTGTTCAATTTCACAAATGTTTACTAGGAACCTCGTGTGTTTAAAGTAATCTTCCAGGTGCATGGGAGATGCCAAAATAATAAGATATATTCTTCTTCACTACCTGTTAGGAAACAGAGACGAGAACTGACATAGCTGGAATCTAAGCCAGGCTTCAATCAGTGCCGCAGCAGACACGTGGAGAAGAAATGATGTGGGTAGCAATTCAACCAATATGTACTGAACATTTGCCAAGCCAGCGTCTCGCCTGTGTGTTGAGAATGTAGTGACCAACCCCCCCCCCCCAGATATTGTCCCTACTCTCTTGGAGTGCATGGAATAGGGAGGGCATCTGTGTCTAGAAGGGATTAATTCTGGCTAGAGTAATTGTGAAGACCAAACTGGAATTTTGTGGGAATGGTATGGAGAAACGTCAAGGGGAAATGCATTCCAGACACAAAGAACAGAAGATCAGAAAAGAATCTTTGGGGAGTGCATTTGGAAATGGAAAGTAAGTCCCAGAAACTGGATCCCATACACTGGATCATAGGATGAGTATAGAAAGATTCATCGGAGATTGGTTCCACGTTGTGGAAAATTCCCAGTGAGCACACTTTACTCACCATTTCATGAATTGCAAAGTGACAAATGTATCTCTTAATGGTGAAAGTATTTCCCAGTAAATTTTGTAAGGCAGGCGTTTTTTTTCTTCCTGTGGGGGTAGTCATAAAAGCCTTGGAGAGTTTTGATCGAGAGGATGCTATGATCACATGAGAATAGCTGTGGCGAGATCTGTTATGGTTGCCCTGCCCTCTGCCACGGCCTGACCTCCAGTGGACCAGCCGGGGCAGACATATCCATATGCCCCACGGACAGTGAAGCTGGAGGCCATCAATTGACATATGATGTAGCAAGAAAATATGAATGGGGCCAAAGCCTTGCTTTTGTGAACTTGATCTATAAGAAATTTGCTAGTTAGCCATAGAACTGAAGATGAAAGGATGCCAAGAAGTTGAGACTGAGCCAATACAATCCACAGCCTCATGCGAGCCAAGAAAATGAGTAGCTGATGATGAAGAGAGAGACTTGGAGAGTGTAGATGAACAGAGAAGGGCAGAGCACGTGTGTGAGAAGGAAAATGCAATGACACCAAGGGTGATTTCGATTTATGGCATCAGAGTTATAGGGGGTAGCCAGGAATCCACTGGGGCAGGACATCTGTGTTTTGGTAACTAGATGGATGTGGGCAAGATAACTTTTGGTGAGGGATAGAGTTTAAGAGAACTCTGAGATTTCAACTCTGAGTGATGAGAATGGTAGTGATTCTATATATGTGTGTTGGAACACAGGTGTAAGGGAATTTTGTAGAGGCAGAAGGTGCTGAGTTCTGTCTTGAACGAATTGGGTGGATCCTTGTGGAATATATATATATATATATATATATATATATATATATATATACACACACATACATACATACATACAGAGAGAGATACAGAGATAAATATTGTGTGAACCTATGACTCAGAAGAGAAATCAATGAAGGGGAAGAGAGCCAGCATTTATGGTATCTTATGTGGCAAACACTATGCTAAGTGCTCTACATATAGGTTTTTATCTAGCTCACATTCTCTGGGCAGGCTGTGTCATTTGTCTGTTTGTGCTCAAATCCATCCTCTGACCTTTATTTGCTCTGTTCTGAATTGAAAGGGCTGTCCCCTGCAAGGACATTTCCTAGGCTTCCTTGACAGTGGCTTCAGGCTAGGTTTGGCCAATGGGAAGTATGGTGAGAGATTGGAGGGCTGGAGAAAGGTATTTATCTCCTTTCTGCTTCCAGTTGCATCTCCAGTAGCAGTTGCTGTTATATCTCTTCTGTAGTACTCTCTCCAATTGGACAGAAAAAGAAAAGGAGGGAGCAAGTGAAACCACAGTATATATATGCCAGATTTGGCTATATATGCATAAGAGAAAAACCTAGCCAAACAGTGGCTTAAGATAAATTTAAGGGGTTTTCCTCTGTTATGTAATATGTAGGTGGTCCAGAACTGTTATGGTATTATAGTTTTGTAGTCTGTTTAGGGACCTGTTATGCATTTTCTGCTTGGCCACATCTAACACATAGCTTCTGCTCTCAGGGTCTCCTCCTGGTCCAAAATGGCTGATGAAGCTCAGCTGTCACATCTATGTTCGAGGCAAGTGGAGTAAAGGATATCCTTCTAATGCCCCAGCTTACATCTCATTGGCTGAAACATAATCATGTGGCCATGTGAGGCAGAAATGGAGGCTGGGTAATAGTCTTTTAGCTTGGCCCTAATATACTCTGTTATAAATCAGGGCTCTGTGACTAAGAAAGAAGGGTATAATGGGCATTAGACAGCATATAGAAGTCTCTGCCTCAGCTATGAAATAACTACTATCCTTATTTTAAAGATGAGAAATGATTCTAGAGAGCTTAATAAGGTCTCACAGGTGGAATGTAGCAGTGCCCATATTTCAGCCCCAGCCTGTCCGACTCCAGAGTTCATGGGCGTTTCTCTATAGCAAGTCGAGGGCTGGGGAGGTAACGGAGAGTCCACCATGTAGAGATGATGGTTGAAACATGAGAGAAGATGGATGAGATTTCCCAGGAAGAACATAGAAATAAAAAACAGAGGGGCTCGGGAGAGAAATAAAGAACCCAAAGGCACTGGGGAAGGCCCAGAGTTAAAGGTGAAAGATGAATAGCCACTGGGGGGAAATAAGAGGAAAGGGTTGCAGAGGAAGGAAGGAAGCCAGGGAACCAAGGCCCAGAGGAGCCAAGGAAGGAGCAGGCAGAGGAGGCAGTTTCCTGACTGAGCAATGTTGGCCTTGGAGTTGGGGAGCATAGGTTGGGATCTCAGCTCTGTCAGTTTCTGATGACATGACCTTGGGTAGCTGTTCCATGGCTTGAACTTCATCATACTCATTTCCTGGTAAACAGAAAACATGCTGAGGTCATTAGTGGAGAGCATCAGGGCAGTTTATTTTTGAATATGGGTACAGGTAATATTGACACGGGTGTTCCGCAGGTTATACTCCCTAAGTTTAGAAACGCTGCTTGGTCTAGTCCTGCTGTTTTTAATAGTTTCCACTACCTTGGATGTGGCCTGGGAATGGGAGTTGTAGTTTATGGTGCATGTCTTAATTCCGGATCACTATTTCTACCTCTATTTACAAAACAAGTGTGGAATAGCCAAAGGCATGGAGAGGTCAGGCCATTTCCTCCTTTAATCCACAGCGGGGCAGGGGAGCTCTGATCCCGCAGAACACACCCACACCCAGAATGGGTCCCTGACACTGGCTGACTTCAGCCATCCACCGCCTCCCTGCACGCCTCTCTCCTTGGGAGCCTCCGCCTGTGGACTTGACTTGTGGGTCCCTTTCCATTCCTTAGGAGTAGGTGTTGTTATTGCACTGGCCCTCTCTGTGATATTGTGCAGCACTCTGCACATTTATAGCTTGCATAAATATTGGATAATAATAAATAACTACAAGGGAGGAAGAATATTACAGGCTAGGGAGAGTGAAAGATGCTGAACTCATTATTCGAGGGCCAATCTCGGGCCTCTTGGCTATCTCCTTCAAAGAGATTTGTTTGCCAGCTGTGTTGAGAAATATACTTTCCATATGATAAGCCCAGAGAAGAAGCCAATTTCCCTACAGAACGCTTTCGGAGCATCCCCAGGAGGGCCCGCAGAATCCTTAATGGCGTTTCGGAGAGGATAACCCCTCACGCCTCCTTGGCAACGGAGGTTAGCGGAAAGCCCTGGGGAGGATGGCTGTAGCAAGATGATGAAATTAGGGGAATGGGATGGATTCCTTTTATTTCATTTTATTTTCTGATTCCGTGTGCAAAGAGGGCAGCTTTCCAACCATTTTATGGATCCATCATTGGCTGAGAAAGTCACTTGCTTTTCGCTTCACTATGGTCTTGGCTCCAGGGGGGCATTTCTTGTTTAATACGTAACCCAGGTTCAGTGTGTCAATCAGATGCTATCTCTTCTATATGAAGAACTGGTGTTTTGATGTTTATAAACTAGTTAAGACAGACAACTGAATTCTTAAATTTGAAGTATGGTAAAATATTGAGTAAATATTTATAGATCTGGGAGATTGGAGAAACGATAATCAAAAGGAGGCAATATGCAAAGCAGCTGGGCTCATGTCTTTTGTAGTTCTGACTGGCTGCAGCCCAGCCCGGCCACACGGGTGTTTAGTAAATAAAACTAATACCTCCTTTATATCCTGACCCATATCTGCCTATTGTACTGAAAATGTTGCCATCGTTTGTGAACAGATTGGTTTCATTCATTCAGAATGTCACATGTGATTCATCTGGGGGTAGCAGTGAGGTTCTACCCAAATCTTGCACAAACAAGAACCAGTGCTTGCCTTGCCCACGTGCCTCCTGGCCTGTGTCTCACTGTCCCCTTGTGATAGCCCACCTGTGGGGTGAAACACAGCAGGGACCAGGAAGAAGTGGAAGGTGAGCTGGACAGAAGTCAAAAGCAGGGGATCAAGGTGGGTAGAAATGACAGTTTTGAGAGCAGCAGCTCAGTGATGTCTTCTCAGGTATCAGGGTTCTGGAAACCTCAGCACAGGTTTGGCTTCCCCGTGGTAGCTGGTAGCAGCTGGCACCACCACTGTACTAAGAGAAAAACTCTTTCCAGACACCCAGAACTGTTTGCAACCAAAGATTTGGAGATCAGATTTTAGGATTTCAGCTTTTTTCATTTGATAGTAAATGATATAGGATAGGATCTTTTAAACTTGTCTTTCAGCTATCCCCTCCCCACAGAAAGACTGTTAAGCAGGGAATTGTGAAAGCCTTTTCTTATCGTAGGAGACCCTGTCTAGAAATGGACTAGGAAGATGTGGAAGGGCCCCCCCCCCCTCCCGATCACGTTGCACGGCAGGACTGGCCAAAGAAACTACGAATGTTTCACCCAGAAAAGAAAAGAAAAAAAAGATTGTTCTTAGGCCTTAGCTGTCTTCAAAATTTTGAAGAAATATTATAGGGAAGAGAAATCCATCTCTCAGAAAGGCCCTTCCTGACCTTCTTAACTTACTGTAGGCCTCTCCTGCACTCCTGGCCTTGGTTAGTTTCCTTCATAGCACTTCTTATAACCTGAAGTTATTTTTGTTGTTGTTTGTCTGTTTACTTTTTGGGTCTGTTTCCCCTCCAGGAGACCAAGGGTCATATTTGTCTGATTCATTCTGTTCCCTGAGCTCTGGGGGTAGCACCTGTCCATGTCCAATACTCAGTAAATGCAAGTGGAAAGAACGGTGAATAGCATGGCTCCAGAGGACCAGGCTGGTGATGTTGTTCCTGAGGGTGCAGACTGATCCCAGGGTACCTGCCTTCTGTCCCAGAGTTACTAGTTGCTCCTAACTCCACTATTAACCCTGCCAGTTGAAGCATAAATTCCCACAACGGGTCACTTGGGGACCAGGTGAGAAACTATCAGTGAATTGATGTAAACTTTTATTTTATATAGATATGGATAGATATAGATAAAATCAACCTAAAAGTGTGTCTTAAGAATAGTTTTCTTGAAATAGGAGCAATAATGTAAACAAATCCTGTCCCTTTCTGCTCCCACTCCTCTCTAAATACACAGAGAAAGAGTGGGAAGTTCAACTTCACTTTCAGACACTATTGGTAGACAACTTGGAATACAATGGACTTTGTGGCTGAAGTGGCCAGCTACTTGGGGAAATGCTGAAGAATTGGTTGTCTGTCAGCTTTCTTGGGTTACTGTGACGAGGGGCTTCCCCTATGTTTTGAAGCAAAACAACTCCCTTCCCCCCAAGAAAAAAACCCCACAAAAATAGTTGTGAATAAAACATTTCTTTGCTTCTAGCCATTTGTCAACCTCAAATACTTGACATGAAATCCAGACATTCGAAAAACTTGATCCCTTGTTGAGCCAGAATCGGGCCATCTATCCAGAAGTGGCAATTTTGTGAGATTTCTTAGATTGGGTGGTGTATTTTGGAACCACTCTCTATGTGGGGTTCACAGCTCAATTCTCCAACCCTGCCTTTGACAGATGCACTTTCAGTAATTCAAGAAATGGCTCTGCCTCGCCACATGCCATGGAATTAAAGGGCAGCTTCTAGTATGTATACTGCCCCCATGTACATATTAGGAGAGTTTACCAACAGGGTGTGTAGAACACAGGAAATTGCAGTTGTGTAGCATGCGAAGATCTGACTAAACCCATCAGTGTTTATTCTGGAAGCAGAAGTTACGTCAACTTTCATTTTGAAGATGCAGGAGAAAAAAAATGCAGATTCTGCAAGAGAAAAAAACCACTCAACTGCCAGTGGAATAAAGTCCAGGGCCTGTGGCAGGAGTTTGCACCACTGGTATAATGGATTCTCATTATTTTCCTGGCTATGGAGACCAAGAATTTGGCCACATTTTGGATCCAGAACAGCATGCCCTGGACACGCCATATTGACAGTTCTTCCTAAGTGACCCAATGGGAGTCATATTGGTGAATATTCAAGAAAGATACCATCCTTCCACTACAGGAAAATAGCAATGCCCTCTTCCCTTACCTATCCACTAAAGAGAATTTGTTACAGGTTGCTGGGTCCCCCGGGCAATGGGTAATGAATGAAGGGAATAATTGAGGATAATCAAGACAGGCTTGGTTTGATGTTCATTAGAAAGTATTAGAAAAACATTCCAAAGGGTGAAAAGGTAAAGAGTCATTGAAGTCAATGTGGCCAGATTTGGGAGAGATTTAGAGTGAAGAAATAGTGAGTCCAAAAACAATTCTTCTTAGTGTGAGAAATGAGATAAGGAGATCCAGGAAGAGGATTTTAAGGATTTGGTCATATATTATGAATGAATTCTTTTTTGACATTTTCTCAAGATAGTACACTCAAGTACCACATAGCTCTGCAATGATTTCTGGATTCAAGGCTGATCCATCTTTCAATGCAAATCTGTGTCCAAACAGGGTCACATGGCAGCTAGGCTTTTAAAGAGGTGCACAGTTATAAACTTATGTGTGAATGTACACAGTGGCTCTCTCCTGGACAAGATCTCATACATCACCACAGAGAGGAGGTACCAAAATCCTCTTAATTAGGAAATAGATTTTACTACTTAATTCAGGATTCAAGACATTGTAGTCACCGTAAAACCTAATTTGGTATTTTCAGTGTTTTAGAGTCAATCAGGGACCCAAACCTTCAGTGAGGGAGTCAGTGCTACTCTAATTGGTTTTTGGTATTATACCCATTGGTTTGAAAGTTGGAAATACACCTTATGCTATAAAGGAAAAAATTTTTTTAAGTAGAGCTTGATCATCTAATTAAGCCAAATGGCCTGAAAGTAATAATTATTCTTTAAGTTAGCAGTAGACTAAACAAATTCTGTTGGTAAGATGAGCTTAAAAGTGGATGATTAAGCAGTCATATTAGCCACAATATTAACAACTAGGACTCAATAGTCTATTAATTTGTTAATGGTTTTCTTGTAATAAGCAGGCGACAAGTTTTGGTGAAGATGTTTTGGGAAGTTTTGTATTGTTGATGTCACCAGAATTTCTTTTGCCTATCACATCTTTCAGAGCTTCTTGGAGGTTCCATCTTCTAGGATTTCAGGAGTGGTGCCATGTTTTAACACTTTACTGACATGATATCAGGAAAGGGTAAAATTCTCAATAGACCAGTAAAATCTTACCTCAAATATTTTAATTGGGGTTAAAAAAAGATACATTGATTTGAAACCTTCTGCACCAAGTTCTTGGCTTCCCTCTGGAATGCTTTGGGATTAATTGCTCCCCAAGGTGATGTAGATTCAACCTCTAGGGATTTATTTTAAAATCAGCACAAGCTCTTCTGGCCTTCCTATGGCTTCTCAATATCTACTCTGTTTCCCTTCCATTAACTTCCATCATTGATGAATTCTTTAATGTCTACCATTAATCAAAATGAGCATTACTTACTATTTCATACCTTTTATGCTTCATCTTACCTTGTAGAGTTTGTTCCTAGCCTCAAAACACCAGATCCCACAATGTATTTATCGTCTTTATGGGATGTTCAACATTTAAAATGCACTGGGGGAAAATTCATGGCAAATTTGCAAGACCAGTAAAAAGGAAGATCAGATAAAAATGATTCTAAGTACCATTATCCCATTTCCATCTCAGGTCTCTATTTTGTTGGTCACTTCTTTGTGTCAATTGTTTATAAAACTAAGATTTGACAGGCACTGTGTTTCCTGGTAAAGGTTTCTCATTCAGCTCAATTGAGTCTAATGCACTTGTGTTTAAGAACCCAAATTAAGAACCACTGTGCCTTCCCACTTCGAGCAAGGGAACAGACATAAAAGAATGGTACAATCTACTTGAGCATGCCTAGCGAAGTAGATTAATGGAGGAGACCTATCAGTAGGACATTGCAGGTTTGTTATTTGGCAATATATCATTTCATTTGCAATAACAGTCTTCTCTGGTTTGTGCAAATTACTAATAACAACATCTCCACTCTTAGCAAGACTTTATTCTGACTTTATGTTTCTTTGGGGGATTTTTTGTTTGGTTTTTTTAGAGACAGAGTCTTGCTCTGTCACTCAGCTGGAGTACAGTGGCGTGATCAAAGCTCACTGTGTAACCTCAAACTCCTGGGCTCAAGCAATCATCCCATCTCAGCTGGGACAACAGGCCTGCACCACCACACCCAGTTAGTTTTTAAATTTTGTAGATATGTGTTCTTGTTATGTTGATCAGGCTGGTCTCAAACTCCTGGGTTCAAATGATTCTCCCAAAGTGTTGGGATTATCAGTGTGAGCCACCTTGTCAGGCCTTGAATTTTAAGTCAAACAAGAATAAATTAGAGAGACCATTCTGTTAACATTCACTCTTAGCTCATTTTAACCACAAGAATAAGCCTTTGCCAGTTTGTCCATGGTAGGGTTACAAATCTAGAAAAATTCCAGTAATTATACCTTTAGATATGCTTTTTTATATTTTCTTCTAAAGCCTTATTAGAGTTATGTTTGTGCTTCTCAATATATATTTTGTGTATCAGCTTCCTTTTCATAATCTCCACCTGTTTTTCTTTCTATGTTGTATACTGAGCAATTTAATCATTTGCATATTCCAGCTTACTAAATTTTTAATTGTGTCCAGTTTATTGGTTATCTTATCTATTGAGTTTTAAAAAGATAATTTCTGGAATTTCTTTTTCTTTTCTTTTCTTTTTTTTTTTCTTGAAACAGAGTGTCACTCTGTTGCCTGGGCTACAGTGCCATGGGGTCATCCTAGCTCACAGCAACCTCAAACTCCTGGGCTCAAGCAATCCTCCTGCCTCCCGAGTAGCTGGGACTACAGGCATGTGCCACCATGCCCAGCTAATTTTTTCTATATATATTTTTAGTTGTCCAGTTAATTTCTTTCTAATTTTACTAGAGACGGGGTCTTGCTCTTGTTCAGGCTGGTCTTCAACTCCTGAGCTCAAATGTTCCACCCGCCTCAGCCTCCAAGAGTGTTAGGATTACAGGTGTGAGCCACTACGCCGGACCAATTCTGGAATTTCTATTCATAAATTTACCACTAGATGCTCTTTTATAACTTTCTGTTTTTGTTTCATAGATATGATTTTCCTCTTGAAGATTATAGAAATATGTACTTGTATGTCTTTTCAAATGCCCAATTATTTCTATTTTCTTGGCTGTCAATTTTTTGGTTATTATTTGCTAACTACCTTTCCCAGTACTAGATTGTTTGGTGTACTTTGTGGTTTTTGTTTGACAGTTACCTTAAGTGGACATTTTCTTTTTAGCCATCACTATCTTTACCCCTCCTGTCAGAGGATTTTGATGTTGTCTCAGTCTGGTCCTCAATGATACACAGCTCAAAATCAGATTTTACTAATCAGATTAGAGCTTTTACCCTGCAGTAATATCACAGTTTCTTTCTCTTAGCCAGAGCACAGCGTTGCCTGGTTCTCAGTATAGGGTGTACATCTGCTTCCTCCCCTCTCTGTAGGCTGAAATCTTCCTTCCGTGAAGGAAATTGAACCTTAAGGGGCAGAAAGAACAATCCCAGATCTCCATCACACTTGGGACATTTTTAACCTCTATTCTCCATGGATATAATTTTCTAGTTTGTGACTTGAGCTTGTGGCCATTTCTTTGTCTCATTAACATGGGATTTTAGAAAAAAATCTTCTAATTTGTTGTTCTGGTGTGTGTGTGTGTGTGTTTACAGTAAAGAAGTGGGAAAAAAAAAGTCACATTCAGCCACACATGTAGTGACTTTTCGTCCTTCCTGAAATTCTTAGCCTTTTAAAGGAAATATGGTAATAGTTTTCCTGGTACTTGACCAGAAATTTGAATCTCAATTTAAGGATAAGGCAAGACATTTGTGAGACATCATATGACTTTTTCAAAATTGGATATCGAATAGGTGTAAAATTAAGAATTTTGTATGCATTAGCTCTTCTGGCTTCTCTGAATATGGAGTAGTCATTAATAATCCCGCAAGGTTTACTGTAAATTTTCCAATCTCATGTAATGAATGAGTCATTGTTGGTTCCATTATTTCTTGGGTTGGATTCCTACTTTGTGAGAGGGTGAGGATGCCCCTATAATTTCCACTACATAATGTATGTCACAGCAATAGGTGTTAAATGATTGTGGCCAAACGGGTGTGTGACGGCATAGGTGCCATCCTTTGTTACCCACCAGTCACCACTGTTCATGCTCCCTGACTGGTGGCATTTTAAACTTTACAAGATCTATCCATCCAGCCCAATGCCCTGAGAGGCACAGAGAGTCAAATTTGCAACACGTATGTGAGAGAGGGAGATCCTTCCTCACTTTGAGGGGGATCAGGGAGCCTTAGAAGGACACGTTAAATTGTGACGTGTAAACTCTGTTGTGGATACCTCCAGGCTCTTTCCTACCCCCACCCCCTAGAGAGAAGGGCTCCCTTCTCTCCCCTCAATATGCACCCTTGAGCCACAGGGTCTGATTTTCACCTTGTCTCCTACCCACTCCTAAGGTAGGGCTGGTAGAGTTACTGAAAGCAAATGCTAGAAACTTTTGGAGCCTCCATCTGCAAAGGTCTGATAATCTGCCTCCTGCCCACCTGTTTATCATCATGAGCTTCCCACACACTCTCTGAACCTCATGCTCTAAGAACTGAACTCTTTCCTAACTCTGTGTCTCTGTTCACAAGCTTTCTTAAGACTTCACCGCCACCCTTCACATCCCCAAACCAATTTGGCAGACACATGCCTGCTTGTTCTTCTAGTGTGTCCTCAAGCACTACTTCCTCCACGACGTTTTCCCTAATCTCTCCAGGCAGATGTAGAGGCTCTGTCCCTCATGTGCACCTGGCACACACCTCCGTCATTGCAGTCGATACTTCTCGTGTGCCTTTGCCTGTCTGTCGGGGCACTCAGCAAGGACAGGGACTATGTTGCCTCATTCTTCTTTCCCCAGGGGATAACACAGGGGAAAATGCTTGTTGAATAAATGACTGTGAGCCATGACGTCCAGAGAAACTGCTGATGTGTTGCCATCAGAGCCAGGGACTAACTGTGGGACAAGAATTGGGATGGGAACCAAATCAACTGTTTACTTTTGTTAGGTCACAGGCATCTCAACATCTCCATATCGGGGCATAGCCTCGCATGGTACAGTGAGCACCAAAGAGAGATGGATCCAGGTTATGGGCAAAGTGGCAGCTGAATTGGGTTCAATTTCCCTGAAATCCAACCCTCCAGAAAAGAATAGCTGGTTCACCTCATTTGGTCAAATAGCCTTGGTTAGTCATACTTCTTAAATGCTTACCAGATATGGAGACATTCAAGTTTGTTAGCTGGCAACATCTAATGTAATAATTAAAAGCTTTATTTTTCTAAGGTTTTGGAGGCTTTGAGGTATAAAGGTCCCTCCCCCAATTATTTCCAGCTCCCCTTCCCTTGTCCTGCCAGTGTTGACAGTTAACATGGTCGAATTACATGCAAAAACACTGTGACAGGTGGGTACTCTTTAGCACAGGAGTTTCCACTGGTCTACATCCAAGAAGGATTATGGATAACCAAACTCTGAGTTTGGAAGAGGAATGATGTGTCCCTAAACCCCCATTTTCATGGTGACCCTCATGGGATGGGGAACCAGGGCTGTGAGGTCCAGCTGCTGTGCTGGGTGGGCACCCCATGCCCTGGTCTCTGGAAAAGGACTCCAGAAGCACAGATGGGCTCTCAGGATCCCAGTGGCTCTCTGCACAGATACTCTCCCCATTTGGCATTGCTGGGGACAGAGTGTCTAGGTGACCTCACTTGCAGCTTGGGTGTGGCATTTGCTGGAGGAAAGAAGGGAATGTTGGCTTCTTTCCACAGCTGTGGATTTTTAGAAAAGCTCTCAGAATGTGGAACATCATTCTGCCTCCAATTTCTCTTATTTCATCTTCACTTTGCTTTACTTACAATTTAGGTATGATACTTATCAAGAAGTTTTAGTTCTGAGTCTTTAAACATGTGTTAACATTTGTTCTTCATATTCTACCTATGTAAAAAAGGTGCCTAGTGTGTTAGAACAAATATGTTAAAGCTTAAAGTGCCTCACAGATCATCCAGTTTGTCAGCTTCTTTGCAGACGGAGAAACTGAGGACTGGGGGTGACTTGATTCCTGGGATATCATGACAGCCAAGCAATTCTAAAAGTGGGAGGCAAGCCTTGGTCTCTGTTCTCAGATTCCAGGGCTCCTCTTAGTCTACCAGGAAACTTGACATGTTTGTGGTCAGAGAGAGTCTTAGGTCACAATCTCAGTGAAGCAGGGCTCTTCAAAAATATCTAGTTAAATGAGGTTGTCTACACTGTAAACAAATGAAAATCAATCTGTATCTAGGTTTCTGAGTGTTCTCTCAGAGCATAACTTACTTTTAGTTCCTATTGATGGTCTTTGTAGCAAAAAAATAGATCTGTAAAATAGCTAGGCAGCCCCAAAGAAAATATTGTTAGTAGAAATAAGTTATTTTTCTTCCGCAAATTCCTTGGTTGGGACTGATACAGGAATAAGGAAAGTAGAGATGATGTCTGCAAGCCTACGAATATAGGAATATGGAGATAGATTTTGTGGCTAATAATTATGCTCTGTTGTTTTCTGATAGACAGGGTTCTAAGTCCTAAATATGTAATACAGTCATCAATCTGAAACCTTTTTTTACAGCATTTGTCAAATTCATCTATTTTTTTTTTTTAATTCAGAAAAATAAATTCTTGGTGCATAGAAATCTAGAAATCTCAAGGCTCCAGAAAGCAGGAGTCACTGGGGTTGACTTCCTTCGTGGTGTGCACAGGGCTACACATGAATGGTTCAATTAATAATTTGGTATTTCCCAAATTTCCATCTTTCTTGAGTAAAGGGAAGAAGGGGCTGAAACTGGACTGGGAGGTCTTTTGCGGTCAGAAACCTTATTCAAACAGAATAAGGAAGACTTCACTTTTGATACCTAACCGCAAGTCAAACACAGAGTGTTCTAGTAACCTTAAGACTTCTGGTTTAATTGCGATATCTAAGAGATGAACATATATGCCCATCCCCTTGAAAGCTTCAATCTGAAGTTCTCTTTGAAAGTTGGCTGGCTTGCTTTGGACTCAGCAGGCATGATGCACAGTAGCTCGGTTGTCCAGAGCCCCCAGCAGGGAAGCTTAGGCTTTTTGTAATTCTACGTCTCACCTTCATATCTCTTTGTAATTCTACATTGATCAGTTGGGATATGGAAGCTGAAAAAAATCTCAGGCCATGCCACAATGCTGCATGTTCTGAAAAGTCTCTGGGGAAAATTCATACTGCTGCCCTATTTGTTTGCTGCAGACACTGGCCAAGATTAAAGTGATCCTAGAAATATATTGACTTTGGTGGCCAGTGTGGACTGGCTCTTACATATCTGTAATTATCTAAGCATCTAAGGGACTGAATCTTATGTAACTGGTATTATTGGTGCTGAAATCAATCATTATAATCTGGGAAGGACTGCCTTTTCCATCAAAGTCAAAGATGCCTATTATTGCACACAGGGAAAATAATGCTCATTATAAAAGTGGTTGTGACATGCCAAGCCACAGCTGATATCAAGTTCTTTCTCACCCACCCACCCTCCAAATCCTTTAAAGAAGAATAGAGAGCATAAATTTCTTTTTTTAAATTTCAAAATGGTACAAATGATTTTGTTACATGGCTTGAGTCAGGGCTGTAAATGTGCCCGTCACCCAATTAATGTCCATTGTACCCCTTATGTGGGATTTTGCCCCTGCCCTCCGTTCCCTCCCCTCCGCTTGATTTCCAGTGACTTTTATTTTCCTCTGTATACTTGTATGCCCATTAGTTCCGTGTATTAGAGAATACACGTGGTGTTTGTTTTTCCATTCTTGGGATAATGGTCTCCAATTCCTTCCAAATTGTTGCAAAAGTTGAGAGAATAAATTTCATACTTACATTCTTTCATAGGTACTGAGATTGCCATGTTCCCGGTGCCTAATAATAACTGCAGGTGTTATTAAAGTTGCTTTTAAACAAGCAGGAAAAGGGCACACTGGAAATGGGGTTGTAGAAAGAGCACAGGATTCACAAGTAGATGAACCCAGATTAACATGATACAGGGAGTAAGGTGGGTGACTTGGCCAGGGAGTTAGATATCCTCTCTGAATCTCAATTGTCTCATCTGTGAAGTGGGACAGATAAAACTTCTATTGCAATGTTGTTCTAAGAATTCATTGAGACAATGCATGCAAAGTGCTTGGCTTACTAGGAACTTAATAAATACTGATATTCCTCCCTATTGAAGACTTGAATACTGTTTTCAAATTATGTGCTAGTTTTGCCCAGAGGGTTATTCTTAGGTTCCACAGTTTTTTGTTGGCTCAATTGAGAGCCCTGAGGAAATGACAATGGGCTGGGTGAAAGATACGTCCCCAAGAAGTTCTAGGAAATCATCATTTTCCCAGTCTCTCTGTGTAGTGTAGAGCCATGAGTGTTACCCCAGGTTCTAATGTTTAAATCTAACAATGCAAGTGGTGTCACTAGTAATAGAAAATCTGCCTGTTGTTGTATTATTCCTCATGTCCAATATCTTCTTGAAACACCCACAAACAAACTAATTTTTGAAAGTCTGTGGAAGATCAACAAACTGGTACTTGATTAGCCTTGGGCGGAGATGGTGACATATGGGCTCAAATGAAGAAACAACTCCAGGCAGGACGCTACAGATAGAGGCTCATGCGCACAGAGCTCACTGCTTGTGTAATGATGTCATGGAGTCGTGTTTAGGTAGGGATTCAGGCACCAGATGTGCACAGCTGCAGTAGGGAAGCCAATCCAGCCAAAGCAAGAAAAGCCACACGCCGGTTGTTTTACTCTGAGAGAGATGGAAGGGGAAATAAATCTCTCGTGTAGAGAGAAAGAAGATTGTTAATGTTTATTACTTAACGACTTATTCTCTCCTTTTATTTTAAAGTCTAAATGGTGCCATTTGTCTTTAACATGCTTTACCTGATCAAGAAATACGCAAATGACTTTGCAGGAAATTTTTCCCTTCAAGGGGCCTATGTAAGACAGATTCCATTTATTCAAATAATATACACTTTTAAAACGGCTATACTTTCTTGAAAATTTCTTACATTCATAGTATGAAAAAGAACAAGTTGCTGATCCTGTTTTTACAAGTATTTCTTTTATAACCGTATTTTTTTCCTCGTGTGAGGAAAGATTTTATTTAACACCATCAATAAAAACCATTGCTAATGGTCGTATAAACAGTGGGGCTAACTTTCCTCTGGGGAAGTTAGTTCACTGAAAATTATCTGCTGTGACTTATTCCTTGCTGTAGGTAGTATCATGGTCTAACAGAAAAGCATTTAAAACTTTGTCATGTGTTATTAAGGAATATTTACACTGGTGGAGTTGTTCTTAAGGAAGTCAGAGTACTTTTGTAACTGGGTTATACAAATAGAACACTTTCAGCCTAGAGGGACGATAAAGCACAAAATCCCTGTTTTTAGCGTTTGTATCTATCAAATTCTAACTTACCTGTAAAAATTGGCTAGAGGTAAAATGTTGCTTCTTTTCAACCCGTTTAAAACTGAGCTTTCCGTTGTGTCTATACACATATAGAATGCGCTTAAAGATGCCAGACACATAAGAAAATACATAATATTTTTAAAAGTCTTAATTTTTAAAATTCAGTATATAGACAATTCAAGTTTGAGATATACAAATTTATTAGAATAACACTAAACGAAAGATTAGAGTAGTAAAAGAATAAAATCACCCTTTCCTTTCTGCTCTCTTATTTGAAGGGAAAGACTGGAAGAGGTATGTGGTTTAAACACATGGGGAGAAAAAAAATCTTTTCCGTTGCAAACTTCCCTCTATATTTCAGCAATGCGAACACGTGGTGTGAAAATACAAGGGGCTGCGTTGCTTCCCTGTGTAAAATACTGCACGCAGGCGACAGTACAGAAGAGGCAGAGTGATAACAACAGACAAACTGCCTCAGAACACAGATATCGTTTCCCAGGGCCCAAGATTCGGAGGTCTAGAGGGAACACTGGCATTGTGGGCTTTTCCAATAGTGAAGGACCACTGCCATCTGTGGACAGCAGCAAGCATTAGCGCCGATGTGCTGCGGCCCAAGAGGAGAAGTATCAGTGACTGATTATTAAGGTATCAACGGGCATCCTATGAGTCTGACATTCCAAAACTTTCCCAACAACAAGTGTTTCGTGGGTACATTTGTGGCTTGGGGGCGGGGGTGGGGGGCGCTTTTCCTCACAAACCAATAACCATCCTTCCCACCCTATATGAGGGGTATGATTATTATGTGTTGATATATTAATAAAAACAAGGAGCAGGCCTCTTAAACTCAACAGCCTTCAAGGGGCATTCAAGGGGCAGATAGATCATGTAGATGTAAAATGCTGGGTGATAGGGACAGTGAGTTGGAGACCAAATGCACCACCTAGAAGCATTTAATTTTATTAATTTGTTTTTTAAAGAAAGAATGTACCCCATCAAGCAGCACATGTTTGCAGCACAGGTTCAGCCTGCAAGCATCTAGCACCAGACGTCAGTGAGTGGATGGACAAGATCCCAGGTAACATTTGTGCACCCAGGAAGGAAAGTCTGAGCATATTTCATTCACTCATTTATTAATGTATTAATTCAACTTATTTACTGAAAAAATGTTTATTAGAGGCTTGTTTTATTCTAGGCATCAACTCCATATTGATAGACAAGTTGTGACAATATATATTAAACAATTACACAAGTAGAATTACATTTGTGATAAATGCAATGAATGGAAATCCTTGGCAACCATAAAAATGTATATCATATTTCGTGATACTTGTTTTCTTGTAAGGCACATCACTATTTTTTATGTCCCTGAGAAAGATAAAACCCTGCCAATGCAATTATATCTCTGTGCTTTCTCATCACTTACGCATTTTGTTTCATACTTGTGGAAAGAGTTCATTTTATAGTTATTGCAACATAGACTTTGTAAATCATATATCATTCTTGTACATGCATAAATAGGAAAATATAAATTGAATAAGGTTTTCGAACAACTTTTCACATGGAGAGTTGAACTCTTTTGAGTCACTTTTTGAGTCAGAGTCGTCATGCCCACACTTGACAGTGTACTTTTCTGTACACTGTCATTCTCTGGCCAACAGGAGAGGCAGGGAGCAGCATTTCTTAAGAGTGCTCTACTATTGTCTGTGGGGTCATCTTCCCAGTGGCGGACACTGATTCTCCAAGTCTAGATGCTGATGCTCTCTTGATCTTACCAACAGGGGCCAACAGAAGCTTTTTAGATGTGAGCTGTGACTTCTGTCCTTTTCTCAAATGGTTCTTAAATGGTTTATTGTCTGAAAAGGGAAGGGGCTTCGGTTGTGGCATCATGTTGCCAGGGCTAATACCCTCATTCACGTACCAGCATTGGCAACCGTGTCAGGATGCCCACCTGACATTGATGTTGACGGGGTTGAAAGACCCCCATTGTTAGAAGGTCACATCTTAATTTCAGAGAATCAATGTGAAAATATGAAAATAAAAATCAATGAAATACAGTCACTCTATAATCTGACTTAATCTTCAGGGTCAATGGAGGAGGTGACATTTAGTCTCAGATTTGAAAATCAAGAAGTTATTGACAAGATGAGGAGGGAAAGTGTGGTCCTTGGTATGGACAGGGCCAGATTACAGGGCAGACCCCCTGGACACCTCATCCGGGCACCAAACTACAGGGGTGCCGCATTTCCAGACTAAACATGCAATGTGGTACCTGCTGCCTCAGGTTTCTGCATGTGAGGGCGTATCTTCCTGAAGAAATGTAAATAGGTCTCACCCTTACTGAGGCTGAGAGAATTTTTGAGTGCAAAATAAAATAAAATCAACCATGCCTTGTCTGTTTCTCTTGAGTGCTTTTAATGTGTAGTTACACAAGTTGCTTGGTACAGCTGTATCTGAAACTGGCAGTCACAGTCATTTGAAACCCCAAAACTACACCATGCACAGTACAGTGATAACGTGATAGTGTGGTGTACTGCGTAGCGTAGGACAAGGGACAGCCCTTGTGATCTAAACGTACAACACTTCACATATGCCCTCCCACACCCTAAGAAGTTGTCTTGTTCAGAGATTGACGAAACAAAGCCAAAGAGAGACAAAAAACTGGAGAACGAATGAAGATAGTCCACATTTACCCAGGTGAAGTAAATCGTATACAAATCTGTTTCTGTGACCAATTGTTATTAATAGAAAATCAGGTTCACCCCACTCTCACTAGATACATATTGAACACATATTTAAAGACTGTCTGTTTGAAGGAGCTACAGACTATTGGGTTCCTGGGCATGGCCAAGTCTCCAGCTGGTGCTGGCCTGCTGAGTGGTTGGCAAGTTCAAGGAACCAAAGGAAGGGCAGCTGGGACAAGGAGTAGGATGAGGAGGAGAGTAGGGGAAGAAGGCTGGAGCCTCCTCCTGCGTCACACCACATAAACTCTCTCTTAAAGATGCTGGTCTTTATCCCTAGGGAATTTGGGAGTTATCAAAGGATTTTAAGCAGTGAAATAACATGATCATATTTGCACTTTCACTCTAGCTGCTTTTAAGCAAATGGTCTGTTGGGAGCAAGTGATTTTCTCTCCAGGCAAGGTGGAATTCTTTCATGAAGTAATCTGAATTTCAAACATTGGTGCAACCTCTTTCAGGCATTTCCTGAAAGAGGGCATGTGGAAATTACTAATCACAGCAACATTTGGAAATTTTACAGAGCTAAAATAAACACTCATAAATCTACAAACCATCAGATCCCAATTAATTGGAGCCTTCAATGATTTTATTTCTTTTTATTATTTTTGCTTTGGATAAATAAATGAAATAATACATGAACAGAATCAAGATTCAGGTCTGAAAGCTAATTTCCTCTGTGCCTTCTAGGGCAAGATTTGATTCAGCAATCCCACTACTGGGTATTTACCCAAAGGAAAAAAAGATATTCTATAAAAAGGACACCTGCATTAGAATGTTCATAGCAGCACGATTCACAATTGCAAAGATATGGAAACAACCCAAGTGCCCATCAATACATGAGTGGATTAATAAAATGTGGTATATGTATACCATGGAGTACTACTCAGCCATAAAAAATGGTGAACTAGCACCTCTTGTATTATCCTGGATGAAGCTGGAGACCATTCTTCTAAGTGAAGCATCACAAGAATGGAAAAACAAACACCACATGTACTCACCATTTAATTGAAACTAATTGATCAACACATATAGAAATAATATTCATCAGAAATCAACAGTTGGGGGGATGGGTAAATTCATGCCTAATGGGTACAATGTACACTATCTGGATCAGGCATCCTCAAACTACAGCCCTCGGGCCACATGCAGACCGCCTAGCACATTTATCTGGCCCTTCGGGTGTTTTTGCCACTGCTGCCTGTCCTGCTTAGCAGTCGACTTGTCCCGGGCCCACAGTGTGCACTCTCCATTGGTCTGAGGGACAATGAACGGCCCTCTGCCTAAAAAGTTTGAGAACCCCTGATCTGGGGTATGGGCACAGTTAATAACTTTTACTCAAATGGTACAAAAGCAATTTATGTAACCAAAATGTTTATACCCTTGTAGTCTTCTGAAATTAAAATAAAGAAAGAAAGAAAAGAAGAGATTCAGCCCAGTCTACACCATATGAATAACCCTCTTGGGTAACACACATAGCAAGTTGAGTCTCAACATACACAAAAGGTAATGACACTGAGGCACTAAACTGTTAATGACAGTTTTGATTTCAGTGGGAGTAGATACCTAACTTTTGTTGGAAAATGGTCAAATTCATTGCAGAAACACTCAATGACAACAGCTGATTACAAAAGTGGGTTTTGGCTAATCAGTAATCCCACTTAAATACCTCTGCACATAGCATTTGAGCTAGGTTCTATGCTCGTTCTCTTCTTTAACCACTTCTGTACGAGCGTCGACTATAGTCGATAGCCACAGATGAACGCGCACAGTGACTTTAGCCGACAGCCGTGTTATGACTTTTCTAATTTTTCATTTATCAAAATAAAATTGTGAACATTTAAAAATAATGTAATGAAAACATATATGTAGATGTTACCTGTTCTGATTTACATTACAAGTAAAGCTGCCTGTGAAGTAAAACAAGCTTTCAGTGCTTTAAAGCTTTCCTCATCACACAAGAGCAAAACGGATTCATCGTAAACGCGCGGCACAAACTAACGTGCCGACTATGAGTGCCGGCTGGGGGCAAGGTTTCGCGCCATACCCAAGTGGTTAATTCTTTCAAAAACTTTTTGGGGTAAGCATATAATTTCCATTTTGCAACCTTTCTCTGAAAATTTCAATTCAATGAGACTAATTTTAATAATAACGATGAAAGCTAATGCTAATGCAGGGCTAATTATGGACCAGGGACTCATTTAATAGCAATCATTGGAGAAGGCTCTATTATGACCTAAATTTTACAAATTGGGAAACTGAGGCACAGAGAAGTTAAGTGACTTGCCCCAAACCACACAGACAATAGGGAGTGATGGAACTAGCATTTGGGCTCAGGGAGTCTGGCTCTAGAGTTTGTGCCCTTCACCACTATACACATCAACTCTTTAAAACCAATGCTTTTTGAAAAGTCAGCTCATGATTATATATATATATATATATATATATATACATATACAGATATATATATATATATATACGTATATACACAATATTTTTCTTTTGAACACTTTCATAAACCCCTTTCACTGGGTCACCCCAACATAAAAAATATGGGAGATTTTTGAAACTGAATCCAATTTTATGGTACAAGATGAGTAAAGTTTAAAAGCAAGCAGATGTTTGCTAAGCATATAAAACAAAATTGCTCTATACTCGATGTTATTTGGAACACAGGCATAATTCTTTTCAAATATGATTTTTATCTAAATGGTGTCCCTTAAAACTTCATTTTAACACCCAAACGATCCCCAGCTGTTCGGGGAGATTGACCACTGCTGAGTCTGTTTCCCAGCACTTCCCATATTCCACCATAAATATTCATGATGCAGTACTTCTGCTGCCCAAAGGGGGGCTGGAATTCATTTTTATGAACTCCTCTCAGCTGGGATTAGCATCTTTCACCTATTACCCAACTCCTGAATTATGGCTTTGTTCTGCCATGGTCTCCATTTTCTTTATTTTTACTGAGAAACCTGAAGAGAATGTGAAATGTTAAAGAAAATTCGAATCCCAGGAAGTTAGCCTAAGGAGTGTACAGAATCAATTTTTAAAATACGATATCTTATTCAAACTTTACAGACCAGTGTGATACCACTGTTTTCTTACTTTGCCAGATCTCCTAGGCAACAGCAGTGTCTCTGTAAGAGGTTTGTAAACTTAATTTGGGGCCGGGGGTGGGGATGAAGTAGAGGGGTGCTATTTCCCCAGACAACTGGGGCTTGGGCTACAAAACTTATGATTTTTTCCATATGATTTATGTTTGAATGTGTTTTGGAAAATAGTAGGAATAAATTTTCCTTTTTTTTTTTTAAGCTAAGAAAACAACTTTTGGGATTTCGAGGTGGCATAAGTGTGAATCATCCCATCTCTGCAGTTCTCTCTCTCCCTCTCTCATCTTTAGTGGGCTTCTTAAATCAGACCTAGTGCTTACATATGCCATATTTATAACATACCCTTATGCATGCAGAAATGCTCTTGGACTCATTCAGACCAAAACCTGGAAAATGTGACAACTGGCCTCATCAGTGGGGAGAACATTTGGTCTCTGACGTTGGACTTGAGTTCTTATACTAACTTGGTCCTCATCAGTCAGATAAACTTGGACCCAATACTAAACTTCTTGAAATCTCTATTTTTCCATTTGCAAAACAGGGGGAAATGTAAGTCACAAAAGCTTCTCGTGAAGTGTAAGTAAGGTATGTAGATAGAATACTCAACACAGCCCTAAATAAGGAACGTGGGCTCCCCTCCCCCTGCTCCTGTAAGTGACACTAGCTGCTCAGATGTTGGAGTTAGAAATGAGTAGTGGAGGATGAATAGTGACCCTCACCATACCAAGGCACAGTGGCCATGCTCCACATTTCATGGTTTTGCCACGTGCACAGTGGCAAGAGGTTGACCTCTGAACATTTTGGAAAGGCCATCCGATTTTGTGAAGGTTTCTGCCGTAATACTAGCAAGTCGTGAGGAGGGGCAGACTGAATTGATTGTACCTGCCGGGTTGATTAACTACATAGAAGAGTGGGCTGTACAACCAACTGGTCTTTCTGCAAATGTTATTCTGCTCACTTTGAAACCCACTGGAGCCATCCAATTACCAGCAACCACTTTTCAACCCTGCCCAAGACTAATTCAAGGAGGAGATGCTGGAAGAACTATTGTTCATCAACAAGGATGTGTTATTGAGTGCCTTTACAGGGAGTTCATAAAAATAAACACCTACTGACACCCCAACTGTCCAGGTCAGAAGAACAGGCTAGAACAGAGTCAATGACCCAAAAATCTGGAGACAGTACATAGATTGCTGGGGTTTCACTCCGGACTATACAGTGCCTAGCACGGTGGCATTGGGCAAATCACTTAACTTTTCAGAACCTGTGTTTCTAATAGCAATAGGAACTGCCTCACATGCTTGTGACAGGGATTAAACGAGAGCCCAGGTAAAAAATTCAGCACATTAAAAACAGTGTTAACATGATGTACTCAATTCATATTAGCTTAACAACTGTTTTTGAAACAAGTAGCTGACAGCAAACGTTAGGTTCCCATCCCATATCCATAGCCATGGATGCTTAATGGACTACACTCCAGGGACTTGTGTGGAAATGCAACAAGGATATTGAGTGTCCACTGAACACAGTTTGTCCTTGACAAAACCGAAAGTTTTAAAAAATATGTATTAGTGCCTATATTTTAAAGGGTGATATGTAGTGGATTGCTCCATTCTGTGTCAGGAGGTAACTCTGTGTACACTTGGAAGGTGCGAATGTGCTTTCCAAGGTGTGTGCATGGAACAGTCATTTTTAAATACGAAATGGCAGTTACTATATGCAGAGCCTGGTGTCACTTGCAATTCCGTTTCTTAGGCATGAGTGTCAGCCACGAGGCAAAGCTGTCTGCTATTTCGATCTCGGGCATCTTCAGGCTTGCCCTGTTATTTTCAGCTGTGCTTCAGTGTGTATTTGGAGCAGTTTTCCAGCTTTCCTTGCCTCCAGTTATATCACTTTAGTCCCTCTTGGGCTGTCTCATGGTCTGCTTTGCGATTGAGGAGTCCAGCCCAGTAGGGTAATGAGCATTGTTTAGATGCATACTATTGATATGGTCTTTTTGCATCAATTAAAATTAATTTAGCGGAGTGGTAACAATAATAAAATTGTTCAAAAAATTGAGCATAACATTGGAATGCTTCTGATGTGACAAACCTGGCAAAGTGGGGTCAGAAACTGATAGGAAGAAGTGGCATCACGACCCTAGTCCACACACTCACCCTTGTCTGTCTCCCTCAATAGATATGCATAGAAAGAACATTATTTGAATAAGAGGGAGAAATGTTCAATGAAGAGCCTCATAGGGTGTCTTTTCCTCATCTGACCTCTTGGACTGGGGTTGAGCCTCTTTCGATAGAGCATGAGAGATGGAAATTGATTAAATTCATGGGACACTCTGGGTCCAGGTTGGGCTATTTTAGCCTCAGGTCAGAAGGTGGAGCACAGTCTTGCCAGCTCTGCTCAGAATCTAGTACTGTCCTGGCCCGTGGGAGTTGGCAGCTCCTTGACTGCTCCGAGCATCATTGCTCATGATGGCACTTGAGGGAAGGCTCCTTCCAGAAGCTTCGTTTGACATTGACAAGTTTAGTTGGAACAGGAAAAGAAAAACTGGAGGCCAACAGTAACTGTGGCTAACCGAGTGGTTTACTTTAGGGACAACAGAAAATATTGGAAGAAACTTTGAGGAAGTTTCTCGGTTCTTACCTGGTAGATCTAACTGGCGATGAACAGGGGCTGCTAAAATGACTATAATTTGGATTCTTAAATTCAATTTTGTGACCTTAATTTGTATAATAAAACATATTTTTTGAGGGGGAAATGTATTGATATAACCACTTTTGGAGGTTTCTTTAGACTGAACTGGAAGAGGATTCTAGGGTAAGCCTGCAGTTAGTAGCTCACAAGGAATTTCTTTACTGTGCCATTCATAAGTTTTTAGAACAAAGCAGTTGAAGCCAAACATGTACAGCTTTTCACCTAATATTATTTATGTGTTTGATTTTATTTTAAAGGACCTTTCAAATAATGGTGAATCTGTAACGAGATAGTGATCTGAAATAATATCGACCCATGCTTACATGCGTTGGCTTTTAAAAGAGCTGTCCAACTTACAGTCATTTCCTGATCTGTTTTCACTTCTAAAAATGTATAGTTGTTGTAAGGGTAAAAATAAAGATTGCATGTACAGTGTCTAGCACAGTAGGTTCTAAATAATTGCTAGTCCACTGTTTCTATAAATTATAAAGAGCCTTACTTCATATAGCCTGTGGAGGCAGGATTTCAGGATTTAGGATTTCAAGATTTCAGGTGTGGGCATTCTGTTTTTAATTTGGAGACTTACTTTGAAAAGACTTGGGTAACAGTGTCTAAGTATAAAGTAAACTCTGAATGCACATTAGAAATGCACCATGGTTGATTTGGTGGTTGTGTTTTGGAGTGCCTTTCTGCCCACGGACTCTCTCTTTAGGAACTGCTCACACCCATAACCCCTGATGATGGCCTCGGAAGCCTCCATGGTGTTCTATGACCCATTTCTTCAATTACAGAAGACAGGATGAAGATTGGTCACGTGACTCAAGTTCCCCTATCATACTACTCCCCTAGGGTTTTATTCATTTTTATGTTTTATTTATTTTCCATTTTATTATTTATTTATTTATTTATTTATTTTTATTTCAGCATATTATGGG
This sequence comes from Microcebus murinus, assembly GCF_040939455.1. Taxonomy (NCBI): domain Eukaryota; kingdom Metazoa; phylum Chordata; class Mammalia; order Primates; family Cheirogaleidae; genus Microcebus; species Microcebus murinus. The sequence goes on from NC_134115.1 coordinate 30,830,499, forward strand.
GGGGTACAAATGTTTAGGTTACATATATTGCCTTTGCCCCACCCGAGTCAGAGCTTCAAGTGTGTCCATCCCCCAGATGGTGCACTCCGCACCCATTACGTGTGTATGTACCCATCCCCTCCCCTCCACCTGCCTGACACCTGATGAATGTTATTACTATATGTCCATTTAAGTGTTCATCAGTTAATACCAATTTGATGGTGAGTACATATGGTGCTTGTTTTTCCGTTCTTGTGGTACTACACTTAGTAGAATGGGCTCTAGCACTATCCAGGATAGTACAAGAGGTGCTAGATCACCATTGTTTTTTGTGGCTGAGTAGAACCACATGGTATACATATACCACATTTTATTAATCTACTCATGTATTGATGGGCACTGGGTTGTTTCCACTTCTTTGCAATTGTGAATTGTGCTGCTATAAACATTCGAGTGCAGATGTGTTTTTTATAGAATATCTTTTTCTCCTTTGGATAGATGCCCAGTAATGGGATTGCTGGATCAAATGATAGTTCTACTTTTAGCTTTCTGAGGTATCTCCATATTGCTTTCCACAGAGGTTGTACTAGTTTGCAGTCCCACCAGCAGTGTATGAGTGTTCCTATCTTTCCGCATCCACGCCAACATTTATTGTTTTGAGACTTTTTGATAAAAGCCATTCTCACTGGAATTAAGTGATATCTCATTGTGGTTTTGATTTGCATTTTCTTCATGATTAGAGATGTTGAGCATTTTTTCACATATTTGTTGGCCATTAGTCTTCTTTTGAAAAGTTTCTGTTCATGACCTTTGTCCACTTTTTGATAGCATTGTTTGACTTTTGGTTGCTGATTTTCCTGAGTTCTATATAGATACTAGTTATCAGCCCTTTATAGGATGTGTAGCATGTGAACATTTTCTCCCATTCTGTATGTTGTCTGTTTGCTCTCGTGATAGTTTCCTTGGCTGTGCCCTGGGGTTTTAAATTTGGACCATAGAGGGAGATAGAATGTCTTAGTTTGGTTTTCTCCCAAACTCCAAGGCAAGGATTTGAGTGCAGCAGTTTATTTGAGAGATCTCAGGAAACATCTGTAGGGGAGTGAAGTGAAATAGGGAAAGGAATGATGCCAATAAAAGGTAACTTATCAAGCAAATGACCACTTGGGAGCAAGAGCTTACTCCAGTTAGAAGACGCTGGTAGCCAGTGTGGAATAGTCTGAATTATTCCATCTTATGGGGCAAGGGAGCTAAGGTATTAATATTGACCCATCAATTGATATTGGTTATTGGTTAAGTGCTACTCCAGCAGATATTAATTCACATGCATTTCCTAGGAGCAGAAAAGATCAAAGCACAGAGGTATAAAGAGTTGCAGGTGCCAGCATGGCCAAGTGGGGCGGCAGTATCAGGATGGAGGGGGTGTGAGGAGGGCACTGACAGAACCTGACGATGGAGTTACTTTGCTGACAATAGATGAGCTTTTTAAACAGAGGGGATGAAAGCCAAGTTTTAGGCCTTACATGAGCTAATGAATAAGAGTAGAAAGCTGGTCTGCGGACAGAAGATGAAGAATGTAGTAGGTGTGCAGAGACAAATAAAGAATAAAGGGCATGTGGTCCCTGGAAGATGGTGGAGGTGAGCTCTGTCAGTGAAGATGTTCCACTTCACTGAGGACCCAGCTGTGTTTCGTTTTTCTGTTCCCAGATTATGTTAAAATGCCTGGCCCCTGCTCCTCTTAATTTTGCTAACCTAAGTGTCAATCATGTATAAAACGTGGCAGAATGTATTTTCCAGAAATGGCCACAGCAGTGTTTTCAGTCTCAAAGCCTCTTTCAGAACCTTACTATTCCCCTACCAGCAGGTGGAATCTATCTTCCTTCCTCCTAAAATTGTGTGGCCCTTAGCGGCTGCCGTGGTGGGTAGAAAATGGTAATGGAGCTGCTGCATGACTTTTGAGGCTAAGTGGTAAAATGTACGTCTTCCACTCGTCTCTCTTTCTTGGTATGCTCACCTGTAGCATCCAGTCGCCACGTTGTGAGGAAGCCCTGGACATGGCGGGCGGGCGGGGCACAGGTAAGCCTTGGGGCTGAGCGTTCCTGCAGAGGGCCTAGCCAGCAGCTAGCATCGATCCCCAGATGTGTGAATGACTGAGCCCAGAGATGATTCCAGTGCCTACATTTTGAGCTGTCCCACTGACACTATGTGAAGCAGAGATAACTGAACTCACTGAACTCCACCCAAATTACAGAATTGAAAGCAAAATAAATCTTGTTTGTTTTTAAATCTTGTGCATATGTGTATGTGTGTGTGTGAGACTGGGATGGTGGGGGTTGGGGTAGAGGGAAAGAGAGAGAGAGAATATGAGAAAATATAAACATGAATATCAGTCCACAAACTCCCCAAAACTTTAGTGCAAACAGTATTGGCTATCTATATGTTCTAGAAATCGGTTTAATGTTTACTGTGTGTCCCTTCACTTCTGCACTATGGGCTACTCCATACAATAATACTTTGCTTATTATTTGGCATTTCTCCCACACTGAATCCCATTGAGATGCCTGGAGATCTTAACATTGACCTCTCCACTTAGGTCTCCATGTGTACCAGCCAGTGTCCCTTTGGGTTTAGGATATATCTGTGGCTTCTGTGCTTTGTCTGGAATAAAGATATCATCACAAGCTCAACTGCTTTCAACTCACATGACCAAGACCACCCAACAGTAAGGACTATAAAACCCTAACACTCTTGTTCTTCAGAAGTGGAAACCTCAGCTCTTGTAGGGATGGGTGAGAGGCCAAGGCTCAAGGCTTCGTGGCCTGACTTGTCACGGGTCACAGTCTTGATGGAACAGAAATGCAGAAGCACCAGTGCTACAAGTCTAGCACATGCGCGTCCCATTGGAGAAACCCCAGTTACCACTCTGAAGTGGACTTGAGGATTCAGGTCTTTTTGGTTGCTTGGTTTAATAATATTTCAACCTCCATCCACTGAGAGACAGTAAGAAAATCCTATTGGCACAGGCTGCTGGGGTCTACCCTGCCAGTTGCTCAGACTGTTGCTGGGAGAAAGGTTTACTGGGCCATGCATATTGACAGCCACCTTCCAGAGCAGAGCTGGCCTCACGGTCCCCAGTTGCTGCTGTTCCACACAGATTGCTGCTGCCATTCTATCAGCTGAACACAGGCCTTTCAGTTTAGCCATGGTGAGTGTGCGTAACTGAGCCCAGAGGACAAACCCACAAAACTATGCATGCCTGCTGCCTCTGGGACACCCAGCAACCACCCTTCCCCATCCCCTGTTCCCTGTCTTAATTCTGTAATTTAAAAGTGAAAACAGAACTTCTACTCTGCTTTCTTACCCCCTGTAATCCTTGGTGAAGGATTACTGCCTGTCACCCTTTCTTCTGCAGTGTAAACAGTACCAGGCTTTTCATTTTAAGCATTGACTTGGGAGACAATCAGTTTTCATCTGTATTCTCGGGCTGGTCTAGCGAGTGTTATGAGACTTCGGTTTATACTCAGCGAGCCTGTGCCCGGTGGGGCAAAAGGGTACTCGGGGCTGCCCTGTTTCTCAGCTCTGAGTTCACTGATTTGACAGCTTCTTTTGTTACTGCTGAAATGGGGGGAGGGAAGACTTGGATTAATAAAGGCATGAAATAAAATACATATGTAAGATGTGGTAAGTAACAAGGAAAGGGTGGGAGTGAGAAGCGCAGAGACGAGGAAGCTCGTTGTGTAAAAATTGAGGTTTCTGTGGTCTCTGCTGTGGTTTATTTGGGAAATCGTGACATGGGCACCTCCAGAAAGTCACTGAGGATAGTTGACTGATAGATTTCCAAATCAAAAGTCATGCATGAGAAATTAATTTCCAGGTGTGCATGACCACTTAGCTTAGAGTTCTTTTCCTGGCTAATGTTGCCAAAGGCACAATTTTTGTAATGCAATGAATGAATGTACCATTTGTGTCATTCATGTTGGGCACTCTGGATTCTGTGGGGTGGGGCATAAAATGGTCACTTGCTATAGGCAAAGAAAGCCTTAAAATCTTCAAGGATTTTATTTTTATTACAAGAGATGCCTAAACTGTTTGGAAAATAACAAAGAATCTGATAATGTTCTATTGGAGTTAATGTAGTATATAAATAATAATGATTAACTAAAAATGTCAATATGACTGTTACCATTTTATCTAAGAGTTATGAGAAAACAAAATAACAAAGTTCTTTCATGTTTGATAACAATACACACAGCATTTTTGTTGCTGTGGCTTTCAATTATCACTGTCATTACAAAGCAGCTATGACATATTGGAGCCCCATCAGAGATTGTGTGAAGAGAGACAGGGCCAAGTTCTTGACTTCGATGCTGAGTGGATGTGTGACCTTTTACAGATCTATCAATCAAGGCCTCATATCTCATCTGTTAGATGAGTAAGTTGGTCTGGATACTTTTTTATTTCCTTGTCATTTGTAAAAATTCTGTGATCCTAAGTCACAAAGATTTAATGAGCACTGATCCGAAGCAAATGTGCAAGGTAAATTATTTATATTGTATCCGACTAGGCCATCCGTGCACTGATGTGTGGTAGGGGAGCAATCTTACGACTTAAGCTATGACAGGGGAAGACAAACTTTAATTGCCACCTCTTTAGCCTTTTCTTGCTTGTCAAAGGATTAGACCTATAGAAGTCATTGGGAGAATGTTCACTTTAATTACATGCAATTTAGTTATTTTAAGTGACATCCTTAGACAAGGGAAAGGTGAACTGAAATTCCTTCAGCGTATACTAGCACACACTGGAGCACAGAATCTTGCTGAATTGTGGGACAGTCTTCTTCTGAAGGTTCCTTATCAGATGTTCTTAGCTGCTGCAGCAGGTTTATCTATTGCCTTCCTATTTTCTAACTGCCAAAAAAGGCATATTCAGTTTGTCTTTTAAAAATTATCAGAAAGCATCACAGTTATTTGAGATTTGCAATAGAGTTCACACACTACTTGTTTACAGATGATTTTTCCTTAATGTATTTATATGCCATCTTATACTTTTATTTGCTTATTACTACAAAAATAATATAACATTACAGCAAATTTAAAAAGCAATATTAAACTCCCATAATATTTTAATATCCAACAACTCTTATATTTGCATATTTATTTCCCATCATCTCAGTGAAAAATTTGTATTTACACAGTTATAATCATTCTGTTTGGGGTTGTATCTCTTTGGTTATGATTGGTGTCAGTAATTATGTACTTACTGGGATATTCTTTAGGCCGAAGAGTGTTTGTATAGGTTTTTGTGTGTGCTTGAGTTTTTAGCTTCCCTCTTCATTTTTTTTTTTTTTTTGATATCCCATTTTGAAGGAATTAATTCAGGACAAAATAAAAAGAAAGGCTAAAGAGGAAAATTGAAAAAGGCAGTTGCCTAGCAAATGAATTGAGATACAACCTTTCTGCAGAGGCTGGAAGTCAAATGCAGAAGGAAGCATGTATTATCTGATCATTCCTTTTTTTTTTTTTTCTTTGAAACAAGGTCTTGTTCTGTCACATGGGCTAGAGTACAGTGGCATCCTCACAGCTCACTGAAACCTTGAACTCCTTGGCTCAAGTGATCTTCCTGCCTCAGCCTCCTGAGTAGCTGGGACTATAGGCGCGCACCATCGTGCCTAGTTAATTTTTCTATTTTTTGTGGAGATAGGGTCTCACTCTTGCTCAGGCTGGTCTTGAACTCCCAGCCTCAAGCAATTCTCCTGCCTTGACCTTCCAAAGTGCTAGGATTACAGGCATCAGCCACCGCACCTGGCTCTGAGCATTCTTAAAAGGGGAAGAAAGAAGGACTTATTTTATGTGGAAACAAGAAATTTTCTCAGATTGCTCTGTAGCCATATCTGCCTTGCGCCTAAATTTTTGCTTTTGGCTTTCTTCTTCAATTAAATAAAAATTATATGCATCTTTTTCTTTCACTTTGAGCTCTGTTCATGAAACTGGTACCTGTGTCTGTATTTATGAAAAGGATGGTCTCCTGTTTGACCAATGGATTAGTTGGTCAAATGCTGAGAATGACTGCCCTACTTATTGGGCTGCCCTACCATTGTTGGAATACAGAGACTTCCAAGGTTCTAGAATCACAGGCATTAGAGATTATCAAACATAGCCTTCCAGCCCAAAGTAGGACCCACAATACAAATATTTCCAGTTGTGTCATTCACCAGCTTTCAGTCTTCTAGGGGTAAGGGGTTCACTACCTATATATTGGTCTATTCTATTAGAGGTACAAACTCAAATAGCTATGGGAGTTGATCAGGTAACATAGATGAATAAAATAGGCCTGGAATAAGAAAATCAAATGTAGAAATAGATTCAAACCATTTTTATTATTACTGAACGATAGCATAAGGATGTAACATGATATAAATATATAAATATGTAAATATTTTAAATCCAAAATATAAAAAAATACAAATTGGAAAATAGAAACATTGATTCTTTCAACACAGCATCCTTTGTATGCATATCAAACCCATATGCCTTCTCTCATTTTTCTTGAAATGTGGCTTTTTCAATCTGTTTTTTATTCTCCTACACTTGATATAGATGCAGGTTCAGGGAAATAATTCTCTACTATAAGAAAAAAAAGTTGGCGAACTTGATGCTAAATGGCAACTGATATTAAACCTCAAAGCCAGGGAGGCAACAAGACGGTGGTGGGGTCTGTGGTGACCTGGAGGGCCCATTCTCCCCGCAAAGTGGGCAGCTACTACTCACTCCAGACAATTGTTGACATGCGCTGACACATAGGAATGTGGCCCTGGTTACCAATCTTCCCTTTTCTCAAGAAAAGCTAGGATTCTGGATTTTTAATAGCATCATCTAACTTTTAAATGTTTTCTATTTTAAAACACAGTATGGGAAAAGAAAGAAAGAAAGAAAGAAAGAAAGAAAGAAAGAAAGAAAGAAAGAAAGAAAGAAAGAAAGAAAGAAAGAAAGAAAAGAAAGAAAAGAAAGAAAAGAAAGAAAAGAAAGAATGTCTAGAGGCTAGATGACATCCCTATACCAGGGATTGGCAATCTGTAGCCTAAAGGCCAAATCCAGCCCACTGTATGCCTATTTATGTAAATAAAGTTTTACTGAAACACCACAGTGCTCTTGGTTTATGCATTTCCTAGGGCTGCTTTCACACTATTGTGACAGAGTTCAATAGTTGCCACAGAGATTGGCCTACAAAAACTGAGATATGTACCATCTGGAACTTTACTGAAAAAGTTGGTTGATCTCTTATCTGCAAATACTCTTTTACTGTGAGAAATACCTTCCTTATTTTGAATTAAGGTCTGTCTTTCTATAACTTTCAATAGTTCTTGTGTTCTGTTCCTGATCACCTTTGGATCTTCTGTAGAAGACATTGAAACTCTCCTGAGATTATTTAGTTATAAGATCATCTGGGATGGGTTGAATATCTTCCTGGTCCCAAACCCATCACCCCAGTTGGAACTGGCTTCTTGGATAAGTGGTGTATTTTGGAATAATCTGAGACCCTATATATTTATCCAGAAAGTGGGTGGAGCTTGTTGGCAAATTGCAGAACCAAAAAAAAAAAAAAAAAAAAAGCCCTAGAGGTGGTCAATAGTGGTGGGTGGATTTGCTACAGGTTATATGTATTTAAATAATGAGAGGTTGACTGATGGCATGTCCCCATTCAGCCTAAACTCCCAGAATAGTACCCACATTTTGTTCCATGGGCCACAATGTTCTCTATGATCCAATCTGGTCTCTCCATCTCAACTCTTACTCTCTCCTCTACACTCACATTGCTTTGGTCACATGGCTCTTTTTCCAATTGCTCAGACTTTTCAAACTCTTTCCTATCTTAGACTGGACACTTGTTCTTTTTTCCTGCCTGACACACTTGCTTCCTTCTCTTCACAAGGGGGAAGTTCTTATCTTTTGGATTTTTTTTTAATTTCAGGATATTATGGGGGTACAAACATTTTGGTTACATGTTATGACTTTGCCTCACCCAAGCCAGGATTAGAGGTGTGCATACAATGCTCATCGTGTCCGTTGGTTGTGAATTTACTCACCCCATGCCGCCAATCCCCAATGAATATTACTACCATGTGAGCACCTTATTGTTAATCAGTCAGTGCCAATTTGATGGCGAGTACATGTGGTGCTTATTCTTCCATTCTTGTAACTTAATGTTGCCCCCTTAAAGACACCGTTTCTCACCACCCTCTTTAGGATGGCATGTCTATGTCTAGAAACTGCCTTTTAGCACAATTTTCCATTTATCAAAATCCTAGCACTTATCTGTGATAATCTTGCTTATTTATAAGTACTTGAGCTTATTGGCAGTCTCCTCTATGTCAGTAGAGGAGATGTAAATATCTTAAGACCAGGACTCTAAAAGTTTTATTCATTTTTTTTCTAGTACCTAGCAAGTTGTAGGCACTCAAAAATATTTGAGGAATGAATAAATTGTACACCAGTGCTAGTTTGGCATTGTAAGAATTACACTTCTGGGTATTTTATGTGACAAGTGAACTTGCAAAATCCATCTACAGCATCTTGAAAAAAAAATAATAAATTCCTTACTCTGAGAGAATACTTTGGATTAAATTGTTTCTGCTTCCTAATAACTCAATATTTCTCTGTTTGGCAAAGGCATTTTTAGGTGTACCTGTTAGTGGACACCAGTAATCATGTACTAATGTGTTGATTATTAACTAAATCATTAAGGAGAATATTTTCTATATGATGCTTTGTCATATACAACACCTGTATCCTAAAAGGCCTTGCTTTGCAGTTCTCCCACAAGATGAAAATCAGAGGGACATTAGTGATTTTCCGTTTTATTTTACTGATGAGGAAACTGAAGCCCATAGAGATTTCTCAAGGTTACTTAGCCAATTAGCTGCAGAGTCAGGAGGACAAGTGAAGTTGCTACATTCTCCCCTTCTGTATATTTAATCTGCTGCATTTCTTTCCCCTTTGTTGGTTGTTACATTATTTTATAAGTGCTGGTGGCAGTAAGAACACCGCATATCTGAATAACAATACTATTCTCTCTACAAGATATCCATCACATGCATGTTCTGCTAGATCCACAATAATCCTACCAGAAAATTCAAATAATTACTATGGACCTTTTTTTTAAATTTGGGATATGATTAAATGTAATTTTGGATAGCAGTAATGAAGCAATCGGTGTTTCACAGGTAGATTGTGGCAGAAATGGAATTTAAAGCTGGATCTTTTACTAGTGTTCTTTCGTGTCCTTTGGTGTGGTACCTGTCCATCCTTGTTCTTCTATTATGAGGTCTAGAATTTAATACTGAGTCAGTGATCAAAAAAATGCAGGTGCTGAATACAGACTAAGAACTCTTATGATGATTTATTGAAATATTAGGTGTTTGCAGATTTATAACAATGGCAAAAACTTTATATACTGCTCAATATATATATAGTCATTATCTAAGCGATTAATGTGTATTAACTCATGTCATCTTACAAAAATCCTATGAGGTCTATGCTATGCCTATACCATTTTAAAATTGGGGAAACTGAGGTACAGAGAGTTTTTTTTTTAAATCATCTTGTCTAAAGTAACACAGATAGTGAGCATGCCACTTGCTAGTGGCACTACTGCTTATCAGCCTCAAGAACCGGTGGCTTTCCTTATAATGGTGGGAGAGGATTTAGGTGTTTGGGAATTTGGCCAAGTACATTTCCTTTGCAGCAGAGAGAACGGCCGGGGCAGCGAGGAGAAGGGGTTCAGCGTAGCGATGCTGAAGGCCGGGCGGTCACTTTGAGGCTTTGGTGCTCACAGATAAGGGAATGCAGAGGACAGGCCCCCCAATAAGACAGTTTTGTGCATTTTACCGAGGGGAATGGAATACAGAGTAAGAGCAGATTTCGTTCCCTGTGCAAAAATTTGTTGAATCTACCATGTGCCCACACCTTGGACATCCAGCATTGAGCAAAACAGACATTGTCCCTGCTCATGCAGGGCTTGCATTCGAGTCTCGTGAAAAGGGACAGACAGCAAACAAGTGAACAGATGAACAGGGTAATTCAGAGAGGAAGTACACTGAAGGAAAAACAAATTGACAGAGTGACCAGTGAAGAGCAGGAGAGGGGTGACTTCAAGCTAGGTGGTCAGGGCAGGATAGCCCTCCTTTAAGCAGTGACGTTTGAGTGATGAGGAGCTGTCCTTGTGAGCCTCCCAGGAAGAGTTGTCACAGAGAGAACCACACCGTGATCTGTCTCTTCCTCTCCCTCCCATCGCAGCCACGTGGTCAATTTCCCAAATGCCTCTTCCATCTCGGAGGGTGTGCCTGCTCTTGTCTCTTTTAATAGTTTGCCTGATTCCACCAGCGAAGGAAACTCTAGCATTAGCAGATGTCAGTAAAGACTATCGGGTGCCTTGTTGAAACAGCAGCCCCTCTCTCCTGTGAATTTCTTAGCCCAGTCCAAAAAGAAATGAGGCCAGTTTGGCATGATGTTTTCCAGTGAGCCCACTGTTTCCTTTGCTGAGAGCTCAGAGCCATCTGTTTAATAATCTATTCTTGAAATCACACAGGGGTTGATGTCATATGCCTTGGGATGGAGTATTTGAGATTCGCCAGTCCCCCTCTTTTGAAAATCTGGACAACATTTGTAAGTTTGCAATCTTCTGGAATCACAGCTGCTTTCTATGCTTCCTCGAGGATGGCTGGTGCTGGTTCTGTGACCACAGCTGCAAGTTCTTTTAATACCCTGGGATCTTGATGTGCGGCACGGGCAACCTCAGCCCATTCTCTGCAGCCATCTCCTCTGTCTCTCCTCGTCTTTCTTTGGCAACAGCTCTCTGCCATTAATATATTTGTTATATGTGGTTTTCTGATTAGGAAAGCAATACATGTTGTAGCAAATTGTGAAAGATATAAAAGCAGGGGAAAAAATCACACATGTTTCAAATATTCCTAGTGATGATTACTTTTAGCATGTTGGGATATATCTTTCTAGCTTTCATCACTGCCCTCATACACATATATATGAGCTGACACACACACATTCATATACATGCACATGCAAATACATACATGTCCATATGTTTATATTTTAAAAAATTGGGATAGTAATGCACAATCTGCAGTGTGGTATGATTTTTTTTTCCACTTAAACTATATTGTTAGCACTAATCTTTACAGGATGAAAATTGCTTTTTTTGATGGAAAGAAATGACGGAAAGAAAATAGGATTGATGAGTTCCTTTTTCTTTTAGCCACACAGCAACGTATCCCTTGTCTCAAGTACAAGTAATGCACCAATTCCGCACTTTTCCACTTTCTGCACTGATAATGGACTCTTGCAGTGGCAGGGCCTTTTTTGGAAATAGTGTCCAGAAAGAACAGCCCATTTTCCTGCCTCTCTTGGGACTTTCAAAACTCGTGTTATCCTTGTGGCAGGGCTGTGACACTGTCTTGCATTTGGGATTGTGTAACACTTTAGTCAGTATATTTGTTTAAGTAACTTACTCCAGGTAATAGTTTCATGCAAGCTAGTCTGTTCATAGGTCTCCTGGGAGTATCTGAAAGAGGAGACCAGCATTCCTTCTAAAAACTTATATTAAGACTTACAACTTACAAACATTGGTATATAATATACACATCCAACAATAAATAGGGAGATGTCTTTCAGGTGTTGGAGATTTGTGGGCCATCTCAGTCTGCAAAAACCATCAGCCCATCAGCAACCCTGTTTTTGCTCCTAAAATGATGGGAGATTGTAGACTGTGTTGACTTTGATGTTGAGCCTTCCAACTTCCTAGGTCTTCTTGCAGTCTCTGCCCCCTGGACTCTCCTAGTTCAACACTGCATGGATTCTCACTGATCTCTGCAGTGCATTCCTGTGCCAAATACCCCTCCCTCCCCAAACACACACCCCAAATTGGAATCATTAATAGTAAACTTTCTATACTTCAGTTAAGCTACATTCTCCTCTTTTTGCCAAGAATCCAGAGGCTCCTGATTCTGTGCACAACCTGTGCATTGCAGGACCCTTGTCAAATCATGGAGTGAATGGAATGAAGAACTTAATTCTTTTTTTGTTTTTGCACAGAAGCGGGCAGTTGTTTGTGTCCTTTTCCACATTTCCCTGAAGAATTATTTCAGGTCTTTCTTTGGCTATTCTGAAAAGTTGGTCCTCTAAGAACCATTCTCTGTAGTATGTTCCTACATTGCATCTCATTAGAGTCAGTTGTATACTTTTTTCCAGTTACTGTAAACACCATGTATCTATCTGAGTTCATCAGAGTGGCCTTTTTGTAACTCACACCTACTTTGTAAGCTCCAGGATAGTAGGGGCCACATCTGCTGGCCACGTTCTCTCTTCAGGGTCTATCAGGATGCCCAGGATAAAGTAGGTGTTTAGTAAATATTTATTCACGAATTTGACAAATACAACTTGATTACTTACAATATGCCAAGAAGTGTTTTAAAAACTTGGGGTATCCTAGTCAATGAAGCAGACAAAACCATTGTCTTTATGGAACTTAAATTCTCATTGAGGAAGACAGACAATGAAAACTTATTATAATAAATAAGCTATATGGTATGTTAGAATATGGTAAGTGCTATTCAAAAATAAAGTAAGGGAACCAGATTGAGTGTGCTGGGAGCTGGCAATTATAAGTTGGCTGGCTGTGGGAGGCCTCATTTGAAAAGGTGATGCTTGAGCAAAGACTGCAGGGCAGTGAGGCATTAGCTGCCTGGTGTCTAGGGTATCTTCAGGCTAGGGCAGAGGTCCTGGGAAAGACTGGAGCTTGTTTGACAAATTCAAGGAACAGCAAGAAGATCAGTGAACATGCAAAACTGAGAGGGAAAATGTTGAGTTGAAGTCATAGTGGCAATAACTGAAAAGATAAAATTGCCGTCAGCTGAAGTGGGAAGGGTTGCATGTGGAGTAACATCATGGTGGTGGGGGGTAGATAAAAAGTCCCTCTGGGGCATGATAAGCTTGAGGTGACTATTTGACATCTAAGTGGAGAGGTTGAGGAGGCAGTTAGATATATAAGTCTGCTATTTGTTTATTTTGGAGACAATGTCTTGCTCCATTGCCCAGGCTAGAGTGCAGTGGTGGACTCACAGCTCACAGTAACCTCAAACTCCTGGGCCCCAGTGATCCTCCTGCCTCAGCCTCCTGACTAGCTGGGGCTACAGGTGTATGCCACCATGCTGGGCTAATTTTTTTTTTTTTTTTCTAGAGATGGCGGTCTCACTATGTTGCTTAGGCTGGTCTCAAACTCCTGGCCTCAAGTGATCCTTTTGCCTTTGGGCTCCCAAAATGCTAGGATTATAGGCATGAGCCACTGTGCCCTGCCTGGCCAAGTCTGCCAATTTAAAAGAATGGACTGAGCTACACATTTGGTAGATTTCAGTTAATAGGTGGTTTTAAAGCTAAGAGACATGATTTCAAGAGACTGTAAATACAGAGAAGTGGAGGAACCAATGATGGGGTCCTAGTATACTCTAATGGAAGGAAATCTAGGAGAAGAAACTAGCAAAAAAAAAAAAAAAAAAGAAAGAAAGAAAAAAAGGCTGAGAAGGAATGACCAGCAAGGATGGAGGCAAACCAAGAGATTTCAGTGACTGGAAGCCAAGAGGAGAAAGATTGAATAAAAGCATTTAGTGTATTCCTTTTGGTAGATTTTCTGAAAACTCATTTTCTTTTCTTGTGGGTTATACTTTTCTCACTTCAGCTACTTCTTAATAATGGTTTTAGTGTTCCTATAATTCTGATTATTTTTATTTCTGACTTCCTTTATTATCATCATGGATCATTGATAATAAAATATTGAAATAAAAGTATTGTCTGTTCCAACAGCTACTCCTAGACCCAATTCCATTTGTGCTAACATTCTCTGGCTTATAGGGAAGTGAAACAATAATGTGAGCATGAAAATAAGACTGACTGAGGCACCTACATGGGACACAGAGATAACTATGAACATTAAAAGGAGCCTGGAAACATTATATCTGATATCATTTTTATCCAAGTCTCTTTATGTGCTGTTAACCTTCATGTATCACATCAATTGCTCATTCTTAGGAACTGAAGAACATACATCAGAACGAAACCATCAATCAATTAATGTAAAAATCTTATATTGGTGAATAATATCAGTTAAAATGAAAATAAATAGCACTTACTATATAATCCTCTATAATAAGTATAATTATATTTAATATAAAATTTCTAGTGTAGTAATTCAACTCAAAATACGCATTTGAGGAACTTTGTTATATAGGTCACTATGGTGGGTGTGAGGTAATTCACAGAAATGAAATACAGGATCTCTGCCTGTGTTCTTGGCAATGGGTAAGCTTCCAATGACTTGAGACTGTCATGATGGCAAAATGGATATAAAAATTGCTTAATAATTTACTGGTGGCATTTTCAGATATATTTATCTCATTTGAAAGTCACAACTACCTTATGAGGCACAAGCAGTCATTTTATAGATGAGAAAAGGGGTTCAAACAAATTGATGGACCAAGCTCATATAGCTTGTTATTAGCTATTAGGACCAGAACTCAGATCTGCAGATGAGTATTTTAATTTTTTCCCTAGTAAACTATATTAACTCAATGAATATTCAATAAATGTCCATGAGAGGATGAAGTAGGAATAAATTCTTACAAAAACTCTGCTGTATTTTCCAGTTGAGAAGCTGAGGGATTCAGCTCAATGTAATCATTCCAGTTGATTTGATAGTACCATGGTCCTTGGTGAAAACTGTTTACAGAAATTGAGGTGGAAACTTCTGTGATTAACTCTTTGATAATATGGGAAAGTGTCCCATCTCCCAGATTATGATTGTTGTTTGTTTCAAATAAAAACATATTGTATTCAAACTAGACAACTTAGTGCAACCACATTTGAGTGGTTCTTAATGCCAGAGACACATTTATGATCACTTCGGGGCTCATTCATGAGGATAAATTACTCAGTGTTGTAGCAGATGTCATCGGGCATTCTTCCACTTGAGGTGATGAGTCATAAAGTGGGTTGGAATTTAAGACTAAGGCAGAGTATATGTGTGGGACCTCACAGAGCTCATAAATTCAGTGTCCAGAGAGTCAGAAGAATGCCAACAAGAATGCTTAATGGATCTGTTAAATAATTGAACTTAGTGGGTCCAACACATATAGCATAACCAAAGACATTCCAATCTTTTTTTCTTAAAACTATACAGGGCTTTACTTGGTTCTTTTTTGGAGATAGGAAGAAACAGAGTATGGTTATCTACATATTCTGGGTATTTTGATATAGAAATTAAGAATGAAACCCCAGCTACAACATACTGAATGTTATTGCTTCTAGAGAAGAAGCCTACTTTGACACAATTCTTTGGACTGTTTGGAGCATAAATTTTGTCTAAAACAGTAGTTATGGCATATAGAGGTTACATAAATTTGTTGGGAAATTCCTTGAATGACATTGTACAGCATAACATAATTATGCACCTGTTGGAGGGCCCAGGAGCATAAGTACACTGAAGCTATAATTGGAAGCTCATGCGAATATAGGGATGTGGCAAGCATTTCATGGGCTGCTTCCAGTGAGACTAGGGGGTGGGGAGAAGAAATCAAATTTCATGATGGGGCTAAGACTGTTAGAAAAATCCCCTTAACATGTGTGAAGCATTTATTGAATTCAAACAATTATCCAAGTTTGCACAGGTATTATACAGTTCTATAGAAGAAACAGACTAAAGCCGTGGGGTTATAGGGAAGGAGAATGCATTCAATCCCAGCACATCACCTGGAAATTTCTCTCTTAGAGGGCCTGAATGGGAAACAGCAAACCCTTGGGAGGCCTGAAATTAACACGACAAAAGGAAATTGTATACAATATCATGGTTGGCAATGCTCTGCACAATGGTCTGCTCCACAGAGTACATAATATGCTAGCCCAACCCCTCCCACCTGGGCCTTTTAGAACAATGCAACACAAGCTCAAAAACTCAATACAACAATGTACCATGACAGAGCACCTCACTTGCACCCAGGAAACATAGCAGACTGGTGTTACTCTGGATTCCTAACATAGATTTAAATACGTATTTAATGAGCTAAACTCGATTTTTCTTCCCACATCAATGGGCCACTGGGATGTTACCATTTATTTTCTTTATGCAGACCATACCTGTTTTCCATTAGCAAGTATTCCTGCAAGAGAGATTAGTTGGAGATATGTGGACAATTTTGGAAGGTGATTATTTGGGGGTCCTTTAAGCCTTTATGTGTTTTAACCTATATTTAGAAAAGAAAACTGGGCATAGTCTGGAAAAAGCGTGTGAAGGAGGTCCTGACTGCTTGAGGTAGCACCCAGTGGATCCTTGACTGTACAGAGCTGTTCAGCTCTGGAAAGACCTTCACACCCCACTTAGGAAAACAAAAGCTGTGCAGAAAATACCCCTGTACTCCTTAGAGGGTGGTAAGTGTGACCATTTGTGGTCACTGGCATGTCCTTAGAAGAGTCTGAATTTCTCTCTTCCAAACGGGTTATAAAGGCCCTAATCACATATGGTACTTTTTTCCTAAGAGATGCTCTGATAAATCTGAATTTTTCTATGTACTGCATTATTTATCCAGTGATGGCTTAGTTCCCTTATAGTGACTAGTCCACTTCCAGATAGTCCTGCTTCTTAAAACTGCTTTGTCTATAAAGCAGTTCTTGGATATGTATATTTAAAAATTGCAATCTTAAAAATTCACTTCACACTTTCTCATTGTGCTCCACGGATACTTGGGGATTGTTGGCAGTTTACATGTGCAGAGAATGAGGCGTAGAGAGGCGGAGACTCCCAGGCAGGGTGGGAGGAAGAGGAAGCGAAAGTCAGCTGTGACACTCTCAACCACTAGGGGGTCGTCTCGAACATGCAGTGAAATGTGTTCAGTGTGCAAACGTTGAAGATTGCTCAGAGACCAGTAGAAATGGACAAATGAGGGCTTAAGGCAGAAAGGGCTGAGGTGTGGACGTATCTCGGAGGCCCTGGAGTGCTGGGAACAGCAAAAACAAGCACACTAGTATAAGGCTAAAGCTTTTTAGGTACTTTCTATAACAGGGTGTGCTCTTGGATGGCATGCCTCAGAGGTGATAGAAGGAGACTGTGCTTTGTGCTTCTAGCTTCATGAGGGCACAGAGTATGGGGAAACACTGGTAAGGAGCTGGGGGCACAGGGACCCTGTGCAAAATTAAGCAACAGAGGCCGAGGACATCCATGAGTAATGAGGACTTGGAAAGACAAACCACTGGGAGGATGTGGTTGAGGGGATTGCTGGTCAGACAGCTGTCTAGTCAGGAGGGAGGCATCCTGGGGGGAGGCTTCTTTACCTCATCCCTGGCTGCAGAGGTGAGCCTTATTTCCTCGATGGCCAGGGCACAGTTCCCAAAGCACAGGGCTAATGGCATAGTGAGAAAGGAAGATACAGTTTCCTAAATGAGTCCCACCAGTGAGCTGTGCAACAGGAGTGGAAGACAGCCACTTGGGTTCTCAGATCATTCCACTCTGCATTATTTAAGAAAATCTATTAGGTAAGGTGGCGAGCTCTTGGACAGGAGGGATATTGCTTTGAGTCTTGGAAATCTTCTCATTCCAAATAAGTAACATGCCATTAAGCAGGTGTTGTGTTACAGTAGCCATATACCCGCATTTTCAGAGACACTCCTAATTGCATGTCTTCTGTCCTGTAGCCTTTATTCAATATCAGATGTTTCAGAAATGTCATCATGTGAATGTGGGTCTGAAAACAAGAAATATTCATAGAGCATTCACCTACTGTCACCAGATGGGCTACCAGGGGCTAATGACACAAACCAGAGTCTCTGGGGACCTGAGCATAGAGTGCTGAGGGGCAAGCAGACCTGGAGACACAGAATTATGAAAGTATGGTGCGTGCAGGATTGTGGGCGCATCCTGTCTCTGGGAGAACAAAGGAGGGCAGCCACGTGCAGGCTGCAAGGCGGGAAGCCTTTCTAGAGAAAGGAGCACGTATGCTGAGCCCTGCAGGGCCCATGAGTACTGGCCAGACAGAGGGAGGTAAGACAGGAACTTTGAACAGAACAGCTGTGGCATGGGCGAGGTCTGAGATCAGAGATCAGAGTGTGCTTGGGGCTATCAGAGAAGTTCTGCTGAATGTTAGAAAAATGGCCTGTATGTGGAAGTGGTCTTGTATGGATGTGGGGGTGGGGGAAGTGGTGGCAAGAAATAAACCTGAAAAGGAGGGACACTAAGCTAAGAATGTTTGTGCTAAGATCATGAGAAGCCAGGAAGGGTTTTAAGCAGGAGAGCGACATGCTCAACTTTCCATTTCACCAAATCGTTGTGGGCAAGTGTGGAAGATGGATGGGGCAAGTCAAGATTGAGGCCAAGCGTGTAGCCAGGAGGCTGGGAGAGGCGAGGAGAGAAGGAGGCCTGACCTACGTGAGCGGCGGGCTGGAAAGGAAAGGACAGGTGAGAGCTCTGCAGCACTCGGTCAGTCCTCTGTCTCTCGCCTTCTCTCTACTTTCCCTGCTCCCTCCAATTTTGGGATTCAGGCTCAGAAGAGATCTGGCCTACAATAGACATATTTATTTAGGGGTCAATGAGCCTTGAGGCAATAGTTGAAGTAGTGAGCGTGGATGAACTTTCCAGGGAAAGATAATAGAAGGAGAAGATAACAAAGCCAAGAACAGACCTCACGGGAGCACCACCGTCAAGGCGTGGCCAGAGGAAGGGCAGGAGACCCAGGTGGAGAGGCCAGACACTCAGGCAGCACCTGACTCCTGGTAGACCAAGAGGTCCGTTTCGAAAAGGAGGTTGCTTAAGGGCAAGGGGATTTAAGTAGTAGCCATTGGACTTGTTAATCAGGAAGTCATAGAAAACAAGGTGATACCTTACAGACTTCTTTTTGTGTCCCGGAATGGCATAAAAACATGTCAGACCCTGTGTCTCTATTTTCTGACACAGCCCCTAGACCATGCATTCAAAGCAGAATGCTTGCTCATCTGTCCCCCCAAATGCCTGAGATGCCCTTTCTCTTCTCGCTCTGCTCATCTTACTTCTGCTCCACTCTGAGGGTGTGACTTCCTCCTTCCTCCCTCTCTGTCCAGCCTCCGGGCACTTACTGTCACATACTTATTGTCTGTTAGCCACTGTGTGCTCATTCCTTAAACTGAAGTCCCTATTCGATCAGCATTCATTTGAAGACACATGCAAAGTTTTCTTTCCTATTCTGTCTGCCCCAGCTTTCAGCATGGGGCCCTGAATATAGTGAAAACCCAGGAATTATTTGAGTGATTCTTAAATATTTGTTGCTCACAGTGCCACCATTAATATAATCTTGGGTTATTACAATGAAAGGTGCCCTTGACGATCATAAGAGCCAAACACATTCATTTTGTTTCAGTTTCCAAGAGAAAAATAGAAACTCTGGAAAGACTTCACCACTTGAAAGTGAAGTAGCGGAAATTTGAATCCAGGTCTGTCTGATTTCAGAGTTCATACTCTTGCCACCATTCCACGCTGTTGTCTCACCAGCAACCACTTATTTGTGTATTTACTAACTAAAATACAATTTGCATTTAATGAAGTTCAAAGTTCACTTTGGTAGGGTAGGGTGCACATCTTTTACCCAGGTCAGGTCATGCATCTTCATCCATTTTTTCTCTCGGTTGCATTTCTGCCATTTCCTCTGCCAATCGGTGCAGCACCAGGGAAATACCATGCTGGGAGGTCAGCAACAGGTTGTCTGCAGTTCACTAAAATACCAGCAATGAGAACACAAAACCCAAATTTTATCTAATAATTATTAGAGTGAGTTGGAAAATAAGCAACCTCATCTTTGCAAAGAGAACAATGGGTGTTTGCAGAACTCTCCAAAGGGGAGATTTTACCCTGAAATTTCTCTGATCAGGAAATAGAAGCAAACTGCCCAGAATCAGCAAAGGAACATCTCCTGTCTTCTATCAGCAACTACTTAGTGTGGAGAGACAGTCTTCTTGGACTGGAGTGGATGGAAAATAATTTCTAGCCAATGTTGAAAAATGTTGAAAAATGAGGTATTTGGACAGTGCCCAGAATCGTGTTGTCCTCAGGCTACACACCTAAATCATGGGGAATCCTGGAGCTGGCGCTCAGTGGCTCCTAAGAGCTCACAGCTGGGCAGTAACCTGGGTCAACTGACAGGGGAGAAGGAGGCACAAACTCCTACTCATCCCTCAGAACCCAGTGTAAGCCTCTCTTCCTCTGTGAAGCCCTCCCGATATCCATAGGAGTAGGGTGAGTTATCCCAAAGAGCACAGCTGGCTTTCTGTTCTGGTATGCTTCACATTACATTGCATTTATCCATGATCAAGTCTCTCTCCTCTGCAGGACCATGAACTTCCCAAGACGGGCTGATTCTTGCTCATCTATGCCTACTCTAGAGAAGTTCAGTAAATGTGTTAAGTAAATAGTGAAGTCCTGAGAGCTGTTGTTTGAATTAACCGTGGTGCATATTTTTATGGGCTGTAAAAACTGGGAAACATTTATGATATTAATCTTCCCTGTATTTATCCAACTCTGCGTTGTTCACACAGTCTGTCTACCCACATTAGCTCATTTCATCCTTCCATAAATCTTGTCTTGTAAGGAGGGACATCACTTTCCTTATTATATAGATCATAAACCGAAGCTCAGAGAGTTTGAGTAATTTGTCCTTGGTCATAGAGCTAGCAAATTACACAGGGAAAAGGTGGCAGAGGGGTATACCATGAAATAGTGATTCCTTCTCTCCCTCTCTCTCTCTCTCTCTCTTTCCTTTCTTCCTTCCTTCCTTCTTTCCTTCCTTCCTTCCTTCCTTCCTTCCTTCCTTCCTTCCTTCCTTCCTTCCTTCCTTCCTTCCTTCCTTCCTTCCTTCCCTCCCTCCCTCCCTCCCTCCCTCCCTCCCTCCCTCTTTCCCTTCTTCCTTCCATTAACCCTATAGTTGAATACTGGCCTGGTTTTCACTATCTGTGTATGACTGCGAGTAGTCTTTTCCTCTCTGAGCTCACTTTCCTTATCTGTGAAATGGGGATAACTATAATGCAGGCTTTTATTGAAGGTCATGTAATTATAATAGATAATAGGTAACATGTTACCTGGCACTTTATTTTAAAATAAACTTTTAGAATAGTTTTAGATTTAGATGAAAAACTGAGGATAGTACAGAGAATTTGCATATGCCTGACATCCATCTGGTGCTATTTTTAAGCACTTTAAATGTATTTTATTTACTTAAAGCTCTTAATAACCCTGTGAAGTAACAGCCTCATTTTATAGACAAAGACACTTAACTGGGAGGTCAAGTGATGTCATTCATATTTTCTGCTAAATGGCATTGGAGTGGCCAAAGCAGTCTGACTCCAGGTCCATGCCCCTAACCACTCTGCTCTCTGGCTCCCTGGGAGATAAGAACACGGGCCCGGCACTTAGCCCTGGAGGGTGTGCCATTAGACCTAGAACCCCAGTCTTTTAAAATTAAGTCTAATCTCATCCTGCCATACCCACGGTCCTGCAGACAAAACTGGTAGGATTATCCCTTGCCCATCCTACTTCCCTTTTAGTTTGCAACATTTAAAGTTGCCTTGTATTTATTTAAAACGGACTCTTCCCAAATGAAAATTTTAGGAATAGTAGAACTCATCATAGATTTTGTAAGCATCCCTCTGGAGATAAATAACCCATAAACCTCCCAATTTTATAGATTCTTTTAGGAATCTTTAATGTACATTGAATCCAGACTGCAGCATACTCAAAGGGCATCCATTTCAGCATGTGGTGAGGTCAAGGTTATTGACACATATGGTCACATAAATGTGCCTTTTCTCTTCCAATAAAGGATGGCAGGGGACACAGAAGGCAGCAGCAGATTCTTAAGAGGAAGTAACAAGGGTATAACTTCATTTTTCCAAATATTGGAAAGGGGAGGAGAGAAGCCATATAAACCCCCAGTCTTCTGGCCTTCTGGAAATGTTCTTTTAAGCTTGTGAGTGAGTGATAGTCACTCCTGGTAGCAGATACTTATTTTGGGGGGAGTCTTTTTGGTGTGAGAGATGAGGCAGTGGATATTATAGTTTAGGAAAGAGGAAGGCAAAGAACATTTGATATTTTTGGAATATTTTGATGTCTACCTCCTTTCACTGATGTGACAAATTCAAGGAGGAAAAGTGAGCTATTTTGAAATTACTATTGTCTCATAAACTGTGTTTTTTGAACATCTTGCTACTCAGAGACACAGTGTATGGGATATCCTTTTATTTTCATTATACACAACTTATATTGCAACAGTCAGATTAAGTAGACTCTTCCTACATAGTTTTAGTATAGCAACTAGAAGGACTGTTTACCTGAGACTTTGGAATGGCAACAGAAAATGTGTAGAGAAAAACACCTGAACTCACTCTGTGATAAAAATTATATACACTTTAGCATTACTTTAGTATCAGTATATAACCCCTTCTTGAAGAATATTCAGGGTAGTCCTACTATTGACTTCCAGGCTCTTCCCACTAAATGGTGGATGAGAACCTAGTTTGCTCTAGTCTAGTCTAAATTCTTTTTTCTGCTGGTTTCATATCATTTCTCACAGCTCATTGCTCTGTGTTCCATCTTGTTCCTACTTGCTATGGACGGAACGTTTGCATCCCTCTAAAATTTATAGGTTAAAGCCCTAAGCTCCAATGTAATGGTATTTGGAGGTGGGGGTCTTTGGAAAGTAACTAAGTTTAGATGAAGTCATGGGATTAGTGTCCTTATAAGAAGAGGAGGTGACCAGATCTCTGTCTTTCGCCACCACGTGAGGATACAGTGAGAGAGCAGCCACCTGCAAGCCAGGAAGTGGCCTTAACCAGGAACCAAATCTGCTACTACCTTGATCTTGAACCTCCCAGCTTCTAGAACTGTGTGAAATAAATGTTGCTTAAGCCGCCCAGTCTATGGTACTTAGTTATAGCAGCCTGAAGAGACTAGGACACTAGTTCAACCAGTCTATGCCAGGATGGTGGCTTCTTGAATCAGGCATCTTATTTTCAGTCTTTGCTTATGACAATAAAGTTCATTTTTTTTCAGTAAAGTAGGATCTCATAAATAATTGTCATCCTGAGAAGACTTTGCTTTATTCCACTGTGACAGCAAATAATCTGGCACTAATAACTTTTTACCCTTTAACTGGGGTGGTCTTTGTCCTGTACAATCAATGGCTCCTTTCTCTGTATTTTTCTCTGGCTTCTCTAATGGGAGGGGAGTACTATTTGCTTTCTTTTAATGTGGAACAACTATTTCTCCAATGGAATTGGCAGTGAAACTATCTTCTACTACTGGATGGATATATGGAAGCCATGAAATTTCCTGTGTAACACCATTAAATACTCCCCATACAGCAGGATTTGGAGGAGTGCCACAAATTAACCAGTTCTCACCCAATGTTCCCATGGTGTATAAACATTATTACTTAAGCAGACAATTAGAAATATTAGGGAAGCAGAGTTTTTCATCACCTGTGTCCTAAGTGTTGAATTGGGCCTTTTCCTGATACCTCAGGAAAGTGGGCTAAACCCCCAAGCTGAGGGAAGTGTGTGATAAGTACGTCCACTCTAAGAAGGCCAAGGATCTTCAGAATATTCCCTCCAGGCTACCTTCCTGCCCAATGTCCATCCCTCAGACCATTTTAAGTGATGATTAAAATTGGAGGAGAGTTCGTGGAGGTAGGTAGAGAGCTTTAATTTGACTAGTGGAAAGAGCGAATTAGTTCTTTTCTTGTGGGAGATGGTTAAGGGAGGCTCTCTCCTAGTCCCACACCAGATCCAAGCATGAGTAGTTCAAGGGAATCACTCATCAAGATTATAGATGACAATCTACAAGATCTACAGGAAGGGGAGAGTCTACAGGGAGGGGAGAAGGCCTCTCAATATTAAGCTGTTTGCTGAGGAAAATGCTGTAGGCCAACTCAATACACCAGAGCAGAGCATGGTGAGAGTTCTTAGGAGAATGTAGCATGACCTCTTGTCTCCCCTTCATGGACACAAAACAAGCCTCTCTCCAACAGATTCCAAAGGTAGGTATTTAGCTAGGACAGCTAGCAATAGGAGGGCAAGAAAGGGCCATAGTAGAGTGTTCCATTCTCTCATTAATTGATATGGCCAGGAGGTAGAGTTTCCTAGGAGCCAAGTAAGTGCTACAGAAGGTAGCAGGCTCTAGCTGTCTCGTTGATACCCCACTCAAGATAGCAACCTCTACAGCAAGGGTAACCCAGGAAAAAGAGACAGTGGAATGACCCTCTGTGGAAGGAGCTTGGAGTGTATCTTGAGGTCAACAGGAGAGCACCTCATCTAGCTCAGACAGCTGCAGTATAGGCATCAAATGGGTCTCCAAAGTGCCCACAGCTATGTCTCATGAGAGGGCCAATGTTTGAACATCCACTACACATTCACCCTTTCCTTTTAACCACTACTTCCTCCTACCCAATCCTGAGCAGCCTGTTATAGAAAGGGAAGAATAAAGGAGAGAAGAAAATAGTATGCCTCATCTCCTTTCAGTGTAGGTACTTGAGCTCCAGGTTAAGCCTGAGCAGAGATAAGAGGGAGGGTGAACTTTATGTGAAATCAGAAGTTCACTTTTTAATATCTAGAAGTTATTCTTACTTAATGCAATGGAACAAAATAAATGAAAGACTGATGAAGAACCTGGAATCCAGTCTGGATGAAAACATAACTTAGGAAAGAAAATTGATTTATTAGAGAATGTTCTCTGCTATTAAAGGGGAAAAAATCATAAGAGCTGAAATGCCTGAAAATAAATGGGTGGATATGACAAACAACTATCAGTAGATTGAGAACCAAAAATGATACCATACTTGACATGATAAATCCATATAGAAATATTAATGAATAGAATATTCACAGAAAAATGTTGAAACATAATGTATTGGTATGACCTATAATTACAGTGAATGGAACAAAAAAGCCAAAGACAGAACACTTAGAGAGACATGGATAGATGTGGAGCAGCAAATCATAGCCCAATAAATATAGATTGGCACTCCTAAATAATAAACCCAAGAAATTGAACCATCCAAAGATGTAATGCTGGAAAAATTAACTGACATGAAAGAAGAATTATATATGCAGAGCAAAAAATTGAGTACTAGGAACATTTGATTCAGAACAATATGTATCTAGACATATTCTGGCTAAATGAATTAATTTAAATGATATAGAATTAGTGTACATGTTAGAGAAATTTTTTTAAAAGCAAATGTATAGGAATAACAGGTTATCTACAAGGAGTACAAAAATTAGGCTTAAGGCTTCTCTACAGCACTATTCAATGGCAGAATACAGTGGAGAAATGACTGCAAAGTTCTAATGGGAAGAAAGTAAGAGCAGATTCAGGAATCTTATATCCATCTAACTCTTGTTCAAATTTAGAGAATACTGTTAATCTCATGTATGCACAAAATCAGGAAATATAGCCCTCATGAACATGTCTTGAAAACCAACTATGCAATAACATCTTGCTCCTAAAAAACATAAACTAAAAGAAAGAGCTCAGGAACAGAAAATACTTGGTAAATATAAATTTAATTTATATTTAAATATAGAGCTACAATTTAGCAAATTGAATAAGGATAGCTGGATAACAAAATAGGAAGAGTTAAATCTTGGCAAGGTAAGTGTGATATATGGAGACAGAAGGGGGAATGAAAGGAAACAGAAATACCTCAATCTAGTGGTAATGGGAGACAGTAATTCCAAAATATTTCATAGAAATTATGAAACCATTAAGAAGTTAGGAGTTATTTTAAAAACTCTCCTAAGTCTCTATTTCAGACAATGTGGTGGACACCTTCTCATAATGCATCTGAATGCATAAAACATGATTACAAATGAAATTATGTTGAAACCGTTATCAATTATTTAAAATAAGTTTAAAAATAGAATAAATGCACTTCTTTATTACTGCTTTAAATAAACAAGTCTAATGGTGAGTTTAATGATTACCATAATTTAAAGTAGTGACAAGTATTAATGATATTTTGAAATATCTACAGCACATGTAATGTGATAAGAAGATGTCTGTCACAGGTACTGTTAATGATACTATGGTTTGTGATCGACTTTCACAGTTGAAAGAAATGCTAAATTTCAGTTAGTTTAGCAAAATTGAAGATGTGTTTTCTTTCTTGTTCAAGTTCAAAGATCATCTGAATTTTTTCTATCTATGGATTTCCAAGAGTCCTTACTAGACTTTCCTATTAAGAAATTCTCCTCTACTGCTAATATAACTCAGAACTTCATAATTTTTCCATACTTAAAAAGACATACATACATGAATAGATGAAATTATTTTTTCCTCTGTTCTTAAATGGTGGTGAAATGAATCACAATTTTTTTCATTACATTCAACTACCAGTGATTGATATATAGATAACAGTACTAGTTTTATGAGTCTTTATCTTGATACATTTAGATTATGAAAAGGAGAAAAGGCTGGGAGAAAATTTTGTTTTCAGTTTGAATCGCCTTAGGTAGGTATGAGTGAGGGACATAAAAGCCGTGGCATTGGCCCAGACACAATGCATTCTTTCTGGTTCCTTAGTGCTTACTAGCACTTATGTGGGTTAAATGGGAAATTCCCAAAGTGTGGTAGGACCTCCGTAATTCCTAACAACTTTAAACATGTCAACATAACAGAATTTGAAAATAATAAATCAATTAATAAGTTGCCTGAATGAAACAGTTGAACTTTGTCAAGTAGAGGAAATCTACATGCTCAAACAAAAGCCTGACTCTAACTGAAGTTGCAACTTTAGAGATAAATAGAAGGAAAGTAAAGGCTGGGGAGAATAAGGTGGATGTTGGCGAATGACTCCTTTCTAGCATGAGAACCGTGGGAGACATTTAGATCATTTTATAGCTAGTATTCTCTGCAGGATGTGAGATAATAAGAATATGGCTGCCTGTCCAATGCATCTAGCCAGATGGGGTTTCCATCCATACATTTTTGAGGTTCACTTGAACTTGACTCTGTCCTCACACTTTCATGGTCACTCCAGCTTTCTGTGATTATCAGCCGATGAGTCCAAAATGTATCATTTTCTTCCTTCGTGCAGATGGCCTGTAAACGTTGTTCACTCTTATAGTCCGTGTTGGGCTTGCTCTAACAATCAAAGATAGACTATTTCTTCATAAAGCAGCCTCCTTGGGTGGTCATTTGGCCTCCAGGTTTCTATGTAATAATGCAGGATGAGAAATTGCTCAACACATGCTGAGTTATATGAGGAACATTAATGGGAAGTTTTCTGGGATGGAAAGGGATGGCCTCTTTTTTCCTTTGGGTTCCATAAAGATTCCACTGAAAACACTTTAATAAGTACAGGAGTCAGGCAATAAATGTCACATTTTTGAATAAACAACTCCATTGCAATTCAGCAAGTACCGCATAGTTATTAGACAGAGATTATCATTACCCAGGAATTTGTTTTCTAGTATTCATCTCCAACAAGAAGAACAAAAATACTAGATGCCGGGCACTGTGTACTGTATTTAATAAAATGCTCCTGCCAAAGCAATAATCAATTACCTATAGCCAATAAGATTCTGAAATATATAATAGATTTCTATATCGTTTGGTATGCTATAAATATTTATAGTTAGAGATGTCTATGGTACATAAATCTGCATAATGTGAATAATGAGGTTAGTTACCAATCAATCAAGTAGTACTCAAATCTAGGAGTAGCTAGTATCTTGTGCATTCATGAGAGATTAACAGAGACTTTCTGAAAACAAAGGCAGGAGTAAAAGACCCTGAATTCACAAGTACTGCACTAGACTCTTTAGAGATATGTCAACTGCCTGCCTGTGTCACCTAGTGAGCGAGCATATTCTGTGAAGGCAGAAGTAGACTCATTTTTCAGGCTACAAATCCAGAAAATAAGGCAAGCAATGAGAAAGCAGAACTTTCTTGAGAATAAACAAGGGAAAAGCAGAAGAAATGGTGACTCCATAAAAAGATGAGACTCTAAAGCACTACAAAATGTCCCTTCATATCCTGGCAAGAGTTTGGCCAATGTTGCAAGAGATGGTATCTTCTGAGTTGGCAAACATAGTTTGTTAGA
This sequence comes from Microcebus murinus, assembly GCF_040939455.1. Classification (NCBI taxonomy): domain Eukaryota; kingdom Metazoa; phylum Chordata; class Mammalia; order Primates; family Cheirogaleidae; genus Microcebus; species Microcebus murinus. Next base: position 30,858,643 of record NC_134115.1, read on the forward strand.
AACATTCACATTTTAATTAAAATCATGCATAAGTTACATCAATTCTCTATACTCTCAGTCTTTGCTGTAGTGAAGGTATTTTTTTCAGATGAGATTAGCCTTTAAACTAGTAGCCTTTGAGTACAGCAGATTGCCCTTTTTAATGTGGGCGGGCCTCATCCAATCAGTGGAAAGACTTAAGAAAAAAGACTGACTTCTTCCCGAGGAAGAGGAAATTCCACCAGACTGGCTTCAGACTCCAGCTGCGACGTCAACTCTTCCCTGGGCCTCTACCCTACCTGACTACCCTGCAGTTTTTTGGTTCACCAGTCTCCACAATCACATGAGCCCAATTCCTAGAAATAAACTGTTCTCTCTCCGTCTCTCCTTGTCTTTCTCTTTACACACACACACACACACACACACACACACACACACACACACACACACACACTCTATTAGTTTCTATGGAGAACCCTGACTACTACAAGTTCTTATCAGAGTCTCCTTCAAAAGGATAGGGGTATAAGTCCCCAACTCCAGAATGCCCCCATGATGTGTGCTTTTGGTGGACTGAGCAAAACTAGAAGGTTCTAACTGACCCATTTTAATTTAAGGGCCAAAATGGGAAGTGGCCCCAGCACAGGATGAGCCAGGTGAAGGCAGGTCTCAGCACAAACTGAGCCTATGTTCTCACACCAGCTTTTGCCCAAGAAGTAGCTGTGGGTGGAAATGGAGGTGGGAGCAGGGAGTGTGAAGCCGTCTGGCTTATTATTGCTGTTAACTATTTGCCACTGGTTATGCCACCCAAACCCCATCCCCAGGTCCCTGAAAACTTGGACTCTTGGCCCTAATTTTATCAGCATAATATTTGTGACTTCAGCATCTACAACAGATGACTCACTCAACACCTTGGCCTCTCCTTCCCTTACTTCCTCAGAGCCAACAACATACTATTTATTTCCTACTCCACTGCAGCCAAGTTTCCGCTTGGACCTTGTCAGCACGAGTAACTGCTCCAATTCCAAAGTCTCAGTTTCAAATTCTGCTCACTCCGTATACTACCTCCTACCCTTCCAGATTACTTGCTGTCATTTCTCCCTGCCGCAGTTCTTTGACCAGGAAGCTCCACAAGTTCCCTGATTCATTGCCTTATCACCACCCATCTGTGACTTCTTGTTTTGCCTGCCCCACTCCTTGCTCGGTTTATCATCACTTGGTCCCTAATGCCACAGCAGATGCCTCCAATCAGGTGGAGGGAAAATGCATGAAGCTCATTGACCCGTTGAACATAGATGCATTCTCAAGGGACTAGGCCCTTGTTATTTTGAAGGATAGTACGTTATTAGGACAGGTGATGAGGTGGCAGGGACATTTGAAGGACTTTAAAGAATTGGAAACAGATTTCTCAGCAACTAAAATAAAGGTAATAAACGTGTTTATTTTTTGTTATTTTTTAAAAAAGTTTATCAGGTTGGAGGCTCCTTGTAGATTGCAAGAATTAACCTTGACTTTCTGAATCCCATCAGCTGAAGTAACTTCATGCAGCCACTGGCTCTGAAAACCATTCCTTGCTGTGAATGTGCACAAATAAAGTTGTTTTTTTTTTTTTTTTCTAACACTTAGGCAACTTTAGGTGCTTTCTGTTTCTTATATCATGTTGAGTAAAGAAACCCATTATCAGTTACATTTTGTGGTGGCTGACTGCCCAGTTCCGAAGTTTTCTACTTGTACAAATTCCAGGGGTTAGTAGTTTGAATAATCTCTAAATAATCTGCACATGTAGGCAAGCCAATAGCCGCAGATGACTAAATTAAAATTCATTGAAATGAAATAAAATTAATAGTTTAATTTCTTGGAAATACTAGTCATATTTCATGTACTCAATAGCTGCGTGTGGCTAGTGGCTGCCGTATTGGACAATGCAGAGACCTTTTCCATCATCACAGAAAGTCCTGTCGGACAGCATTGTCCTACAGCAGGGGTGGCAAACTATGGCCCCAGCCCAAATCCAGCTCCTGGCTGGTTTTTGTGTGATCTGCAAGCTTAATTTTTTTTTTTTTTTTTACCTTTTAAAAAGATTGTAAAGGAAAATAAAGAGGACTATGTGACGGAGATTGTATGAGGCCCGCAAAACCTAAAATATTTGCTAGCTGGCCTATACAGAAAAAAGGTGATCAACCTTGTCTTAGATAATAAAGCACTTAAATGAGTATGTTTGTATAATGCCTTTTGGAATGTAACTGCTTGTGGTCAAGAATCATATTTTTCACTATGTTATAGTATGGAATTTACTACATGGCTTATGCCTATTGAGCATTAACTCAATTAAATACACACTTATTGAAAACCATTTTTCTTTACATTTCAAAATAATAAAAGAGTACAAATGTTTTAGGTTACATGGATTGCTTTTGTAATGCTTGAGTCCTGGCTATAGGTGTGCCTGTCACCCAAATAGTGTTCATTGTACCCATTAGGTAGGTTTTTGCCCGTCCCTTCTTCCCCCCTCCCCCCTGGTTGATTTCCACGGAATTTTACTTCCCTCTTTGCACATGCGTGCTGATTGGTTAGTTCCAATTTAATAGTGAGTAAGCCAGTCACTAGAAATTTTTTAATGAATAAAAATAAAAATTCAAGGAATTCATGTTTTAGTGGAGTAGCAAGACCTGCAGAGTCCTAACCATAGTACTAATTGGACTAATAATGGACTGCTAATAATGGTCTTGAACAAAATGGTACCAGAGAGGAGAATAGGGTGTGATAAACTCTGACTAGGGCTGTGTGTGGCTGGGAGTGGTAAAAACACATGGGACATCTGAAGAAATGTCAAGTAGCTGAATGTGAATTAATCATAAGATAAAGAGTAAGCAATGTCTGCATGAAACAAACAGGGGTGGGGGGTGGTATTTGATGAGGGATGCTGGTTTTCTATCACTAGGCAGTGAATTGGCAGACTGTCACAGGTCCTCAGAAGAGAGCCCTACTCTGTTGGGTGCCTGAAGTAGAAAATGCTGTGCCCATTTTCATACCACTAGATTTGGCTTCTGTACTTACCAGATGTGACCAAGGGCTTCAAAGCTGCAGGAATGGTGGATCAGGAATATTATAGCAATGGGAAATTGACACAGCCCCCCCCCCTTCCCGACCAGTGATTTAGCTTGACGGCACTTTTCAGTTTCTGTGCTGCTTTGGGCATAGCAAGCTTCATTAGGTGGAAAGAGTGGATGGTAATGGTGGTCACAACCAAAAAATTCTTAAGTTACGACCATAGAAATGTGCATTTTGCTTGAGACTGCAGAAAAACAACTGAAAGAGAATTTTTTCCTTTTGCAACAGCTATTGTAGAGTTCACTGCTGAATTCCCAGGAAACCAAGTAGAGTGATAGAGTCAGTGTAAGAATCTGTAAGACTACATAACAGAGTGGTATTGGAGCCGATGAACTTGTGCTTCTCCCAGCACCATTTTCTGGAATTTTATTATCATGAACATTTGACTAAGGGCTTAGCTGAACCTTTGAATTTCCAGTATTTGGTTTCTGGAAACAAAGCAAATAGCCTGTGAGATATGACATATAATATGCATGGTTGATCCAAAACTTATGAAAAAGAGTCTGGACCTTTCCCTTTGCCACATGATGATTTTCATCGTTTTATCATTAGATGCATTTGTTTAACTTTCTCATTTTATTTAAAACTCAAAATTCATTTTGATCAAGAGACCATCTTCTTTAGTCAATGGCTATACTGGCCAAATATACAATAGTGTGTGCCAAGTTTAGAACCTCTTCAAAATTCATGGATATGAAGTTTCAACCTGAACTCAAACTTTTTGTTGTCTCAGTTGATTTACATTTGATGAAGAGTAATTTCCAGGATTTAAAAAGGGGGGAAAAAACCACACACAAGAGAAACCTTCCTTGGAAGCATACTTTAAGGCTTTGTGGATACTGTATACCTCTGAGGGGGAAACACACACACACACACACACACACACACACACACACACACACACACACACAAATACTGACGTTTTAAGAGAAAGCCACTAAGAAACACATGGATTAAATTGCCCTCAAAGGAATGAAAGCTTTAAAAATTAAGAGGGAATAGGGCTTTGGAAAAGCCTGCCAATGTTCTAAAGACCTAAAAGTTTGGAAGAAAATGAATAAATCCAAAATATACCCTTAAAATAGATGTCTTTTTATCTAACCAGAGCTAATTATCAATGATTTATCTCTTACTGCTTCTGCTTCATGGATAAGGGAATTGAAAGAGTAGTTCCCCAAATCATGCCACATGGATATTTAAAACTTATGTATTAGATGATGATGTCACTTGCTCCTATTTCTGAGTGTGGGAAAGGGAAGCTGTGTCAAGGTGTGCTTGGAAGTCCTAGACATAGTGATCTGGTATCATGATGAACTTCTCCAATCCTTTTGACAACTGTCCTAAAGACAGTGACAAAAAAACACACTGGTTATCCATAAAATCTACATTTGGTGCTACACACTCTCAAGGGTTTACGTACTATACTCTTTATATCTCAATGTAGTGGCATTGCATCATAAATGTATTTAATATATGTAAACTCAACTCTGAGTGCTGTCCAAATTTTAAGATGAGAAGAGAAAGAGGAAGAGAAAGAAGAAAAAATAATAATGGCAGGTGAGTCCAGTTGCCATTCTACTCTGTGAGCTTGGCTTGGGAGACAAACATCTTCAGCCTCAGGTGATCTCAGTTCCAGTAACTTTCTTAGTGAGAGCATCTTACAGCACTGAAAGTAATTCTGGTGACTAAATATACAGATGTATGTGTTCACATAGAATGACCCTCAGTACAAACCACCTCCTACCATTGCAGCTGAACTAAAGAAATGGTGATTTATTTTCCAGAGACGACTTTGATAGATTTCCTGAGAAACTGTATATTGACTTGAAACATGGCCACTTTCTAAGAATTTTTTTAAATTTGATATTATGCACATTTCTTTTCTTCTACCCCTGACTTTAGAATTTAGCCCCTGCATAAGATGGTGTCCTACATTTGTTAATATAGTAGCTGCATTGGCACTTATTTCTAGGCCAGACATAAGTTTTTTGAAACCCAATAGTACCCCTCACCTATGGCCCAGATAAAAGTTCCCCTCCCTGTGGGGTTATCTATGATATAACCCACTTGTTCCTCATCCCACTGATTAAAAAGCCCAACACACCTCACAGCTACTGACCACAAAATTACCTAATGGTCAACACCAGAGTCACATAAATACATTCTCCCCTTCACATGTGTTTTCTTCAAACTAGCCAATCCACAACCCCTAGGGAAAGCCTAAGGGTTAGCATCCACGGACTTTAACAAAAACATAGTCCTACACTTTCTCTCCGCTGCTCACCCGCTGGTTGAGCTCTCTGCCACCTCTAGACTTCTTGTTGGCATCCACTGGTACTGCTAACGTCTCTGGGATCTGTAAGTCATACATTTCTTTCATTTCATGCGTTTTGTTTTTAACCTCTTCATAAACAACGCACTCGAACCTAACTTGTCCCCCACCAGGGCTCTGCTAGAGAGTGGCTATCTTGACTTATGGTCACTTTCAAGAAAGACCTCAAGACCCAGTTAAAAATAAAAATACAATAAAAATCAATAAAAATACTAATAAAAATCACAACAGAAGTAATTTCGCTATTGCCTACCTGCAGAAACCCAGGAACTGGATGCAGACAAAGGAAATTCAGAGGGAGTAGAAAACTATACCCATAGTATAGCATCATCAGCTACTGTTAATGTTTAATAGAAAGCATTAGAGAGAAGAAAAAATAGAGCTGGTGTCAAGATAAACTTGGGCAAGAGGCATGCTTTGTTGAACCCTGAATTTCTATACCTCGAGGAAAGATTAAGACATAGGAAAGAGAATTGTAACGGCAGGGAATAACTGAGAAAGACTGCACAGCAGACAGTGACAAATAGAGTGAGCTGGAAACAAGGGTAAGTAAACTTGCTACATAGGCTCAATGTGGGGGAATTGTCGTGTTGGGTATGCACTTGACTTTTAAGCATTTGGCTTGCAATCACGGAGTGTGGTTACTATTTCTAATGGAAAATGGGAGACCCTAAATCTACTGAAGATCAGTTATGAAAGTGAGCAGTGGTTGATGTGAAAACAACACAGGATTTGGCATCAGATAAAAACAATTAAGAACGTCGCTTTATTTGCAAAATGGCTGTAAAGTGCCCAGCTCATTAGACTGTTAAAATGTATAAATGAGATGTGACAGGTGTCCTGTACAATGCTTAGTAAATGGAATGTAAAAAAACCTAGTCTTTACTTGAGGGTATTCAGAAATGCTCTAAATTTGGATGTCTTGCCAGATTTTTTATGACCTTAAAATAAAAATCCATCTTCCTGGGTATAGAGAGTAAGGCTGGATATAAAGGCTTTGGAGTCAAGTAGACTTGAACTTGAATCACTTCTACATATCCAACTGCTTGACATCCCTGAAGTGATAGCTCAGCTAACTTTTAGAGTTCTTGTAAGGATTTAATGAGGTAATAAAAATATTGGAAAGACATAACACATGATGATCACTCAGAGAATCTTAGTTCCTTTCTCCTTCACTCTTTTTATTTTTGAAGTATCTCAAACAGCTTTAATATCATTTTTTAAAAACATTAGAATTACTTTTGCCTATAAGATGATTTGATTTGTATTTTTTAACAGAATGACGACCTCAAACATATCTAATTAGCGATTTTTAAAAATTCATTTTTTAATTTATAGCAGAGTCTAACATCCAGTAATATGTTTTCAAATATCTGCCATCTTTTTACCTCATAGATTGTTTGATTACTGATATTAGTGTGTTTCTGTGTGCACATCTATGTGTGCATGAATGCATGTATAGGTGTGTGTATATATGTGTACATGGTCATGAAAATCATATACCTCTCCATTGGTTACGAGATCTTTAATTTGTCTCTGCAATGTCCTACAGTTTTCAGTGAGTAGGAATTGTGCATTTTTTTGTTAAATGCATTTTTACATTTTTCATATTTGATGCTAGAGTAAATGGCATTTTTAAAGGTTCACATTCTATATTCACTTGTTATATGGTCTGTTCAGATTTTTTATTTCTTCATGATTCAGTTGTTCTAGGTTATATGTTTCTAGGAATTTATCCATTTCTTCTAGGTTATTCAATTTGTTGATGTATAATTGCTCATAATAGTCACGTACCCTGTGTTCTTCTGTGGTATCAGTTGTAATGTCTCCTTTCCTTTCTGATTTTATTTATTTGTGCCTTCTCTCTCATTTTTCTTAGTCTACTTAAGGGTTTATTAATTTTGTTTGGCTTTTCAGAAAACTGATTCTTAGTTTTGTTGATCTGTTTTTTATCATTTTTCTATTCTCTATTTCACTTATTTCTGTTCTGATCTTCATTTCCTTCCTCTGCTAACTTGGGGATTAGGTTATTCTTCTTTTTCCAGTTTCTTGGGGGGTAACTTTAAGTAGTTTGAGATCTTTCTTCTTTTTTGATGAAGATTTAACACTATAAATATAAATGTATATTAAATACATTTAATATTACAAACTTAGAACTGCTTTTGCTGCATTCCATATGTCTTGGTATGTTTCCATTTTCATTTATCTCAAGGCATTTTTAAATTTCCCTTTTAATTTCTTTTACTCAGTAGTTGTTCTTCAGGTGCATATTGATTAATTTCCACATATTTGTGACTTTTCCATGATTCCTCCTATTATTGATTTCTGGTTTTATATCATCAAGATTGAAAAAGATATATGATTTCAATCTTCTTAAATTTGTTAAAATTAGTTCTTCTTAAATTTGTTAAGATTTGGAAAATGTTCCATGTACAATTGAGAAGAATACATATTTTCTTGCTGTTGGACGAAATGTTCTGTGTATGTCTATTAGGTTCATTTGGTTTAAAGTATAGTTGGGGTCCAATGTCTCTTTATTGGTTTTCGGTCTGGATGATCTGTCTGTTGTTGAAAGTGGATATTGAAATCCCCTATTATTATTGTCTTCAGTCTATGTATCCCTTCAGAAATCTTAATGTTTGCTTTAACTATTGGTGCTCTGATGTTGGGTGTATATATATTTACAGTTGTTATGTCCTCTTAATGAGTTGACCCATTTATCACTATATAATAAGCCTCCTGGTCTCCTTTTACAGTTTTTGACTTAAGGTCTATTATGTCTGATGTAAGCATAGTTACCTCTGTTCTCTTCTGGTTTCCTTTTGCATGAAATGTCTTTTCTAACCCTTTATTTTCAGTGTGTGAGTGTCCTTTAAGGTGAAGTGAGTCTCTTATAGTTGGGTCTTATTTTTTATTATGCATTTAGCCACTTTATGCCTTTTGATTGGAGAATTTAATCCATTTATGTTTACCATAATTACTGATATTTAAGAACCTCCTAGTGCCATCTTGTTAATTGTTTTCTAGTTGTTTTGTAGATTCTTTCTTCCTCTCTTGCTTTCTTCTTGTGTTTTTTTTTTTGTGTGTGTGTGTGTGTGTGTGTATGTTTATAGTGGTATGCTTTGAATCTTTTCTTTTTATCTTTTGTGTACAGATTTTTGCTTTGTGATTACCCTGAGGCTTACATAAAACATCTTATACTTATAAAAGGATATTTTAAGCTAATAACAACTTAATTTTGATGACATATACAATTTCTACACTTCCTCTCTTCCCATGTTTCACATTTTTAATGTTATAATTTAAATCTTTTTATATTTTGTATCCCTCAACAAATTAATTGCAGTGATAGTTGTTTTTAGTAGTTTTGTCTTTTAACCTATATACTAGGTTAAAAGTATAAACTTAATTTATACATTGCCATTACAGTATTAGATATTTGAGACTAATTAATAGTAATATGATTGACTTTCATATTTGATCTAGTATCCTGGAATCTTGCTAACATCACTTATTTCTAGGAGCCCATTTGTAGACTCCTTAGGATTTTCTGCATAGATGATCATACCCTTTGTAAATAAAGACAATGTAGTTCTTCTTTTCCAATCTGTATCTGTTTTATTTATTCTTTCCTTATTGCTCTGGCCATGATTTACACCATGATGTTGGATAGAAATAATTGGAGCAGACATTCTTGCCTTGTTATTTATTTAGGAGAGAAAACATTCAGTCTCCACCCATTAAATGTAATGTTCATTGTAGGTTATTTTTAGATGCCATTTTTAGATGCCCTTTATCAGATTCTGAGAAAGTTCCTTTCTATTCCTAATTTGATGGATTTTTCATCATGAATAAACATTAAATTCTCTTAAACCTATTTTATGACTCTATTGAGTCATGACTCTGTTTTCTTTCTCTGTTTTATGACTCTAGTTTCTTTTAAAGACCTTTAAAATGGAGAATTATATTTATTGACTTGTAAATGTTAAATTCCCTTGAATCATTGGGCTAAAAGCTTAATAAGTCATAATGTAGTATGTGTTTTATATATTATTGGGTTTAACTTGATGAATTTTTGTTAAAGATTTTTGCATCTATGTTCATAATGTATATTATTCTGTAGTTTTCTTTTCTTGTAATTGCTTTTTGTGATTTTCCTGTCAAAATAATGTTGGTCTCGTCAGTGAGTTTGGAAGTGTTCTTTCCTGTTGTATATTCTGGAAGACTTTGTTTAGAATTGTCATTATTTCTTCTTTAAATGTTTTGCAAAATTTTCCATCGAAGCCATCTGTGCTTAAAGTTTTCTCTTGGGAAGTTTAAAAACTATGAATTCAATTTCTTTAATAGATACAAGGCTTTTCAGGTTACCATTTGTTTTGTGTTGAACTTTGATAGTTTGTGTCTTTCAAAGAATTTGTCAATTTCATCATTATTGGACTTATTTTCATAAAATTTCATAATATTCCCTTATTGAATTATTAATGTATGTAGGGTTTGTAGTAATGTCTTTGTTCTCATTCCTGATATTGGTAATTTATATCTTCTTCTCTTTTTTGGGGGGGTGGGGAGGGGTGCTTATTTTTGGTTTTTATATTTTTCAGGAAATAATTTGTAAACATTAGAATTCTTAATTTATTTACTTTATATAGTTCTGTGAAACTGAATAGAATTAATTTTGTAACCATAAAAATTTTAAAAATTTATCTTTTAAAATAAGATGAATGGGAGTTTTTATATATGTAAGTTTCTTAAAGAGATGGATAACATTCATTGATTTCTCACAAAATCTCTACCTGGTTGTTATTATTTCCATTTTACAAATGAAGAATTGGTGGTCAGGATATGAGCCTTGAGTGTTTTGTCCAAAGCTCATGATTACTCCAGTAAAGAAACAGCAAATATTCAATGAATTTTTTTTTTTATATTTAGAGTATACATGAAGGTAACTTTGATTACACTCAGGAATATTAAAAAAATGTGCCCTAGAACATAAAACAAATCAAGAATAGAATAAAAAATAAAGCCTATGCTTCTTGACCATATTTCTTTTTTGTATGATAATAAAAAAAGTTCCCAAGCATTGAAAATGTCTTCACAGCTAACTATTTTTTGTGTATTAACATTGGTTTTGCCTTAAAATATTTACAGCTTAAATTATTGGCTTTAAATTTTATTTAATAGTCCCTTTTCAAATTTGGTTCTCAAGACCTATTTTTTTAAAACCACTTTATTAAGGTATGATTAACAAATCAAAAATGGAACATAATGTATATACTTTGGCATTTGAAGATCAGTGTATGCTCATTTGTATCTCTTTCCTTTCTTTATCAGACTTGCTACAGGTTTGTCCAGTTTCTTGATTTTTTTAGAACAGGTTTTTGTTACATTTGTGTTGTCTTTTTGTTTCATGTTTCATTAATTTCTGCTCTTTCTTTATGTTCTTTCACCTTACTTTGAATTTAATTTGCTGATGCTTAAATAATTTGAGATATTTATTGATCTGAGGAGAAGAACGTGACTTCTACAGCTGTTAGATGAAACATTCTGTAATATCTATTAGGTCCATTTGGTGCTGATTAAGTCCAATGCTTACTTGTTGATCTTCTGTCTGGATGACATTTTCCATGCTGAAAGAGGAGTGTTGAGGACTCCAATGATTATTTTATTAGGACCTCTCTGTCCCTTTAGCTCTGATAATATTTGGTTTATATATCTGGGTATTATAGTATTGGGTGCATATATATTTAGAATTATCATATCCTCTTGCTAACAATTGACTGCTTTATCATTATAGTATGACTTCCTTTTTCTCTTCTTTGCAGTTTTTGTCTTGAAATCTATTTTATCTGAGAGAAGTATAGCTACTCCTACTCTTTTGTGGTTTCCATTTGCATGGAATATCTTTTTCTATCCCTTTATTTTTAGTCTATGTGTGTCTTTATAGGTGAAATGTGTTTCTTGCTGACAACATATAGCTGGCTATTGTTTTTTTTTTTTTTTCCTCCTCCATGAGCCACTTGTCTTTTGATTGGAGAGGTTAATCCATTCATATTCAATGTTTCATATTCAATTTTTAATTAATTAATTTATTTTCAGCATATTATGGGAGTACAAATGTTAAGGTTATGTATATTGCCCTTGCCCCCTCCCCCGAGTCAGAGCTTCAAGCATGTCCATCCCCCGGTTGGTGCGCATCACACTCATGTATGTATATACCCATCCCCTCCCCCCCACCTGCCTGACACCTGATAAATGTTACTCCTCTCTGTCCACTTAGGTGTTGATCAGTTAATACCAATTTGCTGGTGAGTACATGTGGTGCTTGTTTTGCCATTCTTGAGATACTTCACTTAATAGAATGGGTTCCAGCTCTAGCCAGGAAAATACAAGAGGTGCTATATCATATTCAATGTCATTATTGTTAGATAAAGACTTACTACTGCCACGTTGTTATTTGATTTATGGTTGTTTTGTGGTCCTCTTTTTCTTTCTTCCTTCCTGTCTACATTTGTTAAAAATTATTTTCTCTGGTTGTGAGTCTTAATTTCTTTTTTTTTTTTTTTTTTTTTTTGTTTATCTGTTGTAGGTTTTTTTGATTTGAAGTTACCACGAGGCTTGGAAAAAACATTTTATAACCAATTATTTTGAACATATGACAACGCTGCTTACAAACAAACAAATAAACAAGCAAAGATAAATCTAACAGACATTCTACCCTTTAATTCCACCCCCCACTGCTTTTTAGCGTTTTATTATTTCCACCCATATCTTTTTATATTATCTATCTTCCAAAAAGCTGTAGTTACTTTTGGTAGGTTTGTCATTTAGTCTTCCTACTCAAGACACAAGTGGTTTATACACTGCAATTACAGCAATAGAGTATTGTGTACTTGTACCTACTGTTACCAGTGAATTATACACCTTCAGATGATTTATTATTGTCCATTAATGTCCTTTTCCTTTAGACGAAGAACTCTTTTTAACATTTCTTGTATGATGGGTCTTGTGTTGATGAAATTCCTCAGCTTTTGTTTGTCTGGGAAAGTTTTTATTTCTCCTACATGTTTGAAGGATGTATTTGCAGGATGTGACATTCTAGGTTAAGGTTATTTTACTTCAGCACTTTGAATATGTCATGCCACTCTCTCCTGGCCTGCTAGGCTTCCATTGAGATGTCTGCTGCCAGACATGTTAGAGATGCTTTATATGTTAACTTTTTCTTTTTTCTTGCTTTCCTTAGGATCTCTCCTTTATTTACAACCTTTGCAGCTTGATTATGATATGCCTTTAGGTAGTCTTATTTGGATTAAATTTGCTTGGTGTTATATGACCTTCTTGTACCTGAATATTGATATCTTTCTCTAGGTTTAGAGAATTCTCTGTTTTTATTTCCTTGAATAAACCTTCTACCCAAATCTCTCTCTCTACTTCTCTTTAAGGTCCATAACTCTTAGATTTTCCCTTTAGATTTTTTTTTCTAGATCTTGTAAGTATGATTCAGTTTTTAAAATTCTTTTCCCTTTTTCTCTTCTTTGTATTTTCAAATAGCCTGTCTTCAACTCATGAATTCATTTTTCTGCTTGGTCAATTAAGCTGTTGAGACATTTTGATGCAGTTTTCAGTTTGTCAATTGAATTCTTATGCTACAGAATTTCTGCTTGATTTTTTTATTATTATTATTTCAATATCTTGGCTAAATTTCTCTGATAGGCTCCTGAATTCCTTCTCTTTATTATCTTGAAGTTCGTTGAGCTTCTGCAGGGCAGCTATTTTGAATTCTTTGTCTGAAAGCTCATATATCTCCATTGCTGCTGGATTGGCCACTGGTTCCTTATGTAGTTGTTTGGTAAGGTCATCTTTTCCTTGGTATCTTGATGCTTGTGGATATTCTTCAATGTCTGGGCATTGAAGAGTTAGGTATTTATTTTAATCTTCACAGTCTGGTCTTGTTTGAACCCATCCTTTTTGAAAAGGCTTTCCAGGTATTTGAAGGGAATTGAATGTTGTGATCTGAGTCTTTGGTCACTGCAGCCATATCAGCACTTGGGGTGCCCCAACCCCAATAATACTGTGACTGTTACAGACTCCTGGTGGTACCACCTTGGTGTACTTAGGTAGATGCAGGAGAATTCCCTGCATTATTAGGGAAAGTCTCTTACTGTCTTCCATCATTCTTTGTTGTGGGCTGCTGAAGTTGTGGGCGGAGTTACATAGGTACTTCCTCATTTCTGCCAGTGCCAGGTCACACCTGAAGCCAGCCAGTCTCAACCAAAGCCCATGGTGACTGTCGCCTGGCTATCTCTGATGTTTATTCAAAGCCCAAAGGCTCTTAAGTGAGCAAGTGGTGAATCCTGCCAGGACTGGGTGGGTCCTTCCCTTCAGGGCAGCATGTTTCCTTCTGTGCCAGCGTGAGTCCAGAAATGTCATCAAGGAACTAAGGCCTGGACTGAGGGGCCTCAAGAGTCTGCGTGGTAGTTTATTTTACTGCAGCTGAGCTAGTACCCAAGTTGTAAGACAAAGCCCTCAGAACTTTTCCCTTCCCTTTCCCAAGTGGAAGAAAACTCCCTGAGCTGCACTGCCTGTGGTTAGTGTAGGAGTGACGTAGGCACTGGCTTGGCTGCCCTTAGTGTAGTCTCACTGCGTCAGGGAGACCCCAAGTCTACTGGCTCCAAGCCAACATAGCTGCAGGAATTTCCCAAGGGCTGCAGCCTTTGCGACCCAACTGCCTTAGGTATTTACTCTAGGATCCAGGCTGCTTTTTGTCTGCTGGTGGTGGGGCTGTCCAGAACTCAGGTTTCAGGGCAGAGGATTTTTTTCTATGGCCTGGCTGGTCTAAAGGCTCCCTCTGTGGGCACTGGCAGAATTCTGCTCTGTGCCATGTTCCCCTGTGCCAGGGCGGCCCTGAGTGTCAATGAAAAGCCCCACGTTTACTTCACTCTCCCTCCCTCCTGCACACAGCATGCTGGCACCCCTCCTGGATAGGGTAGGTTTGACATGGGCCATGCAAGATTGTCTTTTCTGCTCTCTTCAGTTCCTCTTTCCTTGACAGAATCTTAAAACTAGGTAGTATGACTGCTCACCTGCTTTCTGGTTCTTCTGAAGGTGCTTGCTCGCATGGATAGTTGTTGAGTTTTGCGTTCACAAGGAGGGGCGATCAGCCATCTTATTCCACCCTCTCCGATCACAATTATTAATACCTATCTTTATATTTAAATGGAATTAATGTGGCCTTCTAATACAATCAATCTGGGAGTCTGTTTTTGGATGAAGTATTTAGAACACTTACATTTAATGTGATTATCAATATAGTTCTGTTAAATCTACCATCTTACCATTTGTGTCCTATTTGTCTCACTCGTTCTTTCAGATAAATTGGTTATTTTTATAATTTCATTTCATGTCGCTTGTGGGAGTATTATATACCTTGGTGTTCTTTCAGTGATTGCTCTAGGGTTTACAGTATTCATTTTGTGCTTAACATATTACATAACTGCACACAACGTAAGAACATCACAAGGCACATATCTATTTAACCCCCTCTTGGCAATATCACACACACTATTGTTATCATTGTATGTGTGCTATACACCTTACAATACATTACTATTTTGTTATTATTGCTTTGAATAGTTATTTACATTTTCAGTGAATTAATGAAAAATTGTCCTTTATATTCGCTCTTATATTTACTATTTCCTGAGTACTTCTTTCCTTTGCATAACTCCACATTTCCATCTGGTGTCATATACTTATGCCCAAAGGACTTCTTTTAATACTTTTTGCAGTGCTGGTCTTCTCGTGGTGATTTATATCAGCTTGTTTATGTCAGAGAAAAAAAATCTTTATCTTTGATTTGGAAGATTTTCCAGGTTGACAGTTATTTTTAAAGAGTTCATTGTATTTTCTTCTGACTTGAGTTGCTTCTAACATGAGGTTTCCTTTCAGTCTTGTCTTTTCTCTGGCTGTATCTCTTTATCACTTATTTTGAAAAATTTGGTTATGATATGCCTTGCTGAGGATTTCTTTGTTTCTTCTGCTTTGAGTTTGTTGACTGTTTTGGATCTCTATGCTTATGATTTTCTTCAAATTTTGAAAATATTCTTTCATTTTTTCCAGTATTTTTTCTTGCCCACCCCAACTTCCTTTGAAGGCTCTAATTACACATATATTAGATTGTATGATGTTGCCCATGGGGTTGTTTATGTTCTGTTTATCATTTAAGTTTGTCTAATCTTTATTTCATTGTGGATAGTTTCTATTGCTATGTCTCCTGGTTTGCCAATCTTTTCTTCTGCAGTGTCTAATATGATATTAATTTTTCAATTCCTATGTTGTATTCTTATCTCTAAAAATTAGTTGGCACTTTTGTGTGTTTCATTTCTGTTTTAACTCTCTTGTCTGCTAAATTATCTAATCTATGTCATTTCTGAGTCTATTTATACTATTTTTTTTTGTTGGTCATATCTTTCTGCTTTTTTGCATGATTGGTAATTTTTGATCTTTATTAAAAGATTATGTATTTTACATTGTGTGGTGCTGGGTTCTTTTGCATTTTTAAAAGTATTTTTGGATTTTATTTTGGAATCCAGTTATTTGGAATAAGTTTAATCCTTTTGAAATTTACTTTTTGACTTTGTCAAAGCACGTTCAGAAAAGCCTTTACTCTAGCGTAATTTGGTGCCACTGCTGAGGATTCACCTGATAAATCCTTACTAGTAAGCACTCACTTGCTGAGGACCTTACTTGATGCCTTCTGTGTTAGGAAGTGTTTCCCATCAGAATAGTAGGAATCAGAACTAGATCACTGGTTCTTAAGAGCTCCAGAAATTTCTATCTCCTTTTTTCTAGGGGTACTTCTGCAGTGTTCTGACTGTAAAAAAAGTATGATATAATCATGGACAAAGAGCAAATAAAATCAAATTGAGGAATAATCTATAAAATCATTTTCCTATACTCTTTAAAAATGTAAAGATCATAAAAAAAGAACTGAGGAAATTTTTCAGATTTAAAAAAACTAAAGATACGTGACAACTAAATGCAATGAATGATCCTGGATTCTTGGATTGGATTTTGGACTGGGGTTTTAAAGAAAAAAACTTTAAAGGACATTATTGGAACAATTGCAAAATTTGAATATGAACTATGGATTAGATAGATAATAGTACTATAACAATGCCACGTTTCCTGATTTTGATGGTTGTACTGTGGCTGTTCTTCAGAAATACATTCTGAAGTATTTAGGGGTATGATGTGTTCAACTTCCTTTCAAATGGTTTCAGAAATTGCACACACACAAGCAAACACATGACAAGGCAAACTGAGAAAAGTGTGAATAATTGTTGAATTTGGGGAAAGGGCATACACAGATTCTTTGTTATCATCCTTGCAACTTCTCTGAAAGGTTGAAACTGTATAAAGAAAAAAATTACCAAAAATGAGTTGGCTCAAACACACAGGATCGAGTTTCTTTTCATTGCTAGGTATACTTTGCTTAGCCTCTTGGGAGAGTTGATGGGTTCAGTCTAAACAAAGGGAAAGTAAAATGATTTATAATTCTCTCCTGATAGCTTCCCCTTTCCAAATCACATTTGACCCACAGTCCAGCAGCTCTCTGATGCGAGGACTGATGTGTTGGTGGCTTATCTTTGTCAAAAGAAAGTTTGATACATGCCACTCCCTATTACCTCTAGCATGAAACTGACTCGGAAACAGAAGAAGCATAAGAAATAGCAACACTTTCTTCCTAGAGTCATTCATCATGAGCTTTAGTAGCAAAATGTTCCCAAACTCTTAGTACAGCCTCATGAAACTGGAGCTGACTTCTTGCTAAATTCCATTATTAGTCACAGTTCTGTGGTCACGGTGCTTTTTGGGTTTTTGCTTTATTTTTTTGTTTGTTTAATGAAAAGTTTCTTGTGACTGTAACATTTTTTTTTGGGTGGAGGCAGTAGAGTTTGGGGCCAGGGAAGAAGTGGGAAACAATTGCTTATCATCTGCATCACAGGTGATCACAGGTGGCACTAGAGGGGAGAAAATCTCCCAGAAAGTGGTAGGATTTGTCAAATTCAGTCAAGCAGGTACAATGTGAGCAGTGTTCTGGGTGAATGACAACTTTTCAGAGAGGGTGGAAGAGTGGAGAGGTGGTTGAAAAATGGAATGTATAAAAGGCACCCTGAGTTGCTCTCAGTTTCATTCACCTAGTCCAGGATGTGGATGGTCCTGTAGCCGCTCTTGTTCTTGCTTGTTCACAGGGAAGAATGCATCTGATCTCAGTGTCTTGTCCAGGTGATTAATGGGGGTGCTGTTGCTGGGATAAATGCTGCTTCCTTCTGTGCATCCTTGGCATCAAGTGGCAGAAGCTCAGTTACCAGGGTGCATTTCCTTACAGTCAGAAGACGAAACCGGGGTGAATCAAAATGAGCGTGGGAGACGAACGATGATGTTTCACAGGGCGCAACGCTGAGCTGTAAGAGAGATGCTGGAAGAGCCTGTGTTTGGATTCTTTGATGAGTTGAAATGTGGCCTGGGTCAGAATCATGGGCTGTTACTATGCAGAGATTATTCCATAAAAATTGTCCTCCCTAACATATCAACATTTCCCCCAGGAATACTCCTAGTTCCAGATGAATTGAACAGCAGAATAATTATTCACTGTCCCCAAATGAAATTACTCTCTTATGTTAATGCCCTCATGCTCCAATTTTCATTTTGGGGACTCTTGTCTCTCACTCCTTCCCACCATAATTTTGTATGAGCCTCAACCTGAGATTTTTGGGTTGAGCTCTGTAAGGTTGAGGGTTGAAAGGGAAGTGGCCAAGGACTGACCTAGATGATTTAGCATAATTTAACTAGTGTCTTGTCAATATAAAAACCTTCCATAAGTATTATTACCCCTACTTTAGAGATGAGCTGTCTGAGGCAGATACCAAAAAGACAAACAATCTGCCCCAAAGCAAACAGGTAATACATGGAGGAAGTAGGATTCAAGCACAGCTCTGCAACATTACGGAAGATCACCTTTGGCACTAGGCTGTGGAGATACAAATCTCCCATCCTACTTCTACCCTTCCCACAAAGTTACTCCTTAAATCCTACCTCTCCTTCATTCAGAATATAAATCTTGAGTACTCTATAGGCCAGGCGCTGGGCCAGTTGTTGGGGTTATAAGCCAATGAGACTAACATGATTGCTGCTTTCACAAAATTCACTAGGCAGTGAAGGACATCAAAATCATTAAACACAAAAATATAATTACAGAATTTGGTAAATTTCTTGAAAACAATGCATGGTGATATGATAGAAGATACGTGTGTAGGGAGGTGATCTTTTTGTAATTTGATTAGGGACAGGTGATGCTTAGATCTAAGGCCATGAGGAGGAGCAGATGAGCAGCAGGAAGCCATGAAAACACTCAGCATTCCAGGCCAAAGGATCAGCAAGGACAAAGGACCAGAAGCAAGGAAGAAATGATCCATTTTCAGAACAGAGAGGAAGCCAGGTTGGGAAAGTGGGAGGGAAAGGGATGAGATGCACTTGGAGAGTGGGGCCAAAGTGAGATCATGCAGGTCCTCACATGGTGTGATTGTGCACTAAGGGCATGAGGCAGGAGATGGGGATCATGTCACTCCTGTCTAAAAAGCTCCAGTGGGTTCCAAGATTCAGCTCTTTGTTGCATGTGCATCTTCAGTGTTGCCTTGACTTGGTTTTGACTTTTGACTGTAGCTCCTCTTGCTGACCTAAAGGATAAAGATAGTACTGTCAGGTAAGCAGGGAAATCCTGGATAACCATCCCTGCTACTTCCCAAGCAATGTCTATTGCCATGCCAATTATATCCTCCAACTCCTCTAGGAACTTCTGGTTTGATTTTAGTTATCGTTGAGTCTATTACGGCAAGACAAGGGTGAGGAGGGTGAGCTGGAGAGCATTTCAGCAGGTTTTTGCCTCCAGTCCCACCCTTTCCTTCATGCTTCAGCAAATTTAATCAATTAATTATGTTAAGGTTTGTTCTATGGACCATGAAGTTTTAGACCCTCCTTGTATTTTGAACATCTTTTGCACATGTGCTTTGTTTTTCTAGAGTACTATTTTCTATACATTGCCTGCCTGGTATTCTTTGAAACCAAGTCTTTAACTTTTCTGGGAAAACTCACTTTATCAGAGAAAGAATTGTTCTTTCTGATAATTCTGTTCCTTTGGTGTACTTCCTTTAGTTCTCTTTACAGATTTTAATTATTTACACATATGGTTCACGGCCTCTATTAATGTATGAGCTCACTGGGGATATTGACCTCGTTCATTCATCTTTGCATCTGCAGCACTTAGCTCATTGCCTAGATGAACGTAGATTTTCAATAAATGCTAAGTGAAATGAATGCTTGGTGAAAGTTCCTGCTCTGCTATTCATTCTGAAAGGACTGCCTTGCTAATAAACTAGCTAACGGAAAAAGATAAACTATCAAACAGAAAATAAGAGGAATAAACTCACAGCACATAATTGCCCCTTTGAAGAGAAAACTCCATAACATGACTGTCCTTTTGTTTGATAAACAACCTGGGATTCAACTCATTGTCTTTAAGATTATAAATTTTTATTTGAGAGTTTCATTTTCACAGCCTTGAACAGCCCTAAGTGGACGGCAGGGATGTGAGCCCAGCATCAGCTCTGGCCAGAACTAGATTCCAAGGACTCTGATAAAGCTGACCTCACAGGGAAGAGAAAAGAAAAAAAGGGAGGGGGGGGGAGGGGAGTGGAGAGCCAGCTACTCTTATTATCAGTCTGCAGCAAGGAAAAAAAAAAAGAATGTTTACCCTTTAAAAACACCAAGCTGTTTTTCCTTACAAGGAAAAGAAAAAAAAAATGGGGGTGGGGGGGAGGAGCCAGCTACTCCTGTTATCAGTCTGCAGCAAGGAAAAAAAAACAAATAAACAATGTTTACCCTTTAAAAACACCAAGCTGCTTTTCCTTAGTGGCCCCAGCACAGCACCATTCCTCTCTTCCATGTGCCCTGTCTCATTCCCTTCTCTCTCTTCCCCTCCCTCCCTCTCTCTCTCTCTTTCTCCGAAAAAAATCAAAATAAACTTTTCACTTCATTATATCCTAATCTTTGGGTCGCGAAATCCTCCCTAAGCCCATGTACACATTAACCCACTGACAAATTCAGAACTGCAATGTGTGGTCTAAGGCAGGCCGTTTACCTTCTCAAGGACATTAATTAATTATATAATTGATAATGCTATATTTTGAGTGCATTAGACACTTTATGATACTAACAGATATTGAGTACTTACCTTGATTGATTACTTACCCATGCAGGCATTTCTCTGATAACGATTGTTTCACATGTATTATCTCAATTGGCCCCTATGTCAACCCCAGGAGGTAGCTTTAGATATCATCCTCATTTGACGGGTAAGGAAACAGATCCAGGGGTGAAAGATGACTTGTGCAAAGGGGACACAAGCTAGCAGAGATCAGAATAGTTTCAAACGGAGTCTGTTGGACTCCAAGGCCCAGGCTCCCATGTATTCCGCTGAATGATTTTCAGCTCCCTCTCTGGATTAGCGGATAAAGGTGACCCTGCTGCGGGCATCTCTTTCCCCTTTTCTTTCTGATTTGGTTAATGCTCAAGCCACTATAGGTGTTTTTTTTTTAAAGTTAGTTAATTTGTTTTTTAAATTGACATATAAAATTGTATGTATCACATACAACATAATATTGTTTTTTCTTTTAAGAAAAACATTTATTTTAATCATTTTGAATAACTACATGGCCGAAAATTTTCACATTATTTACAATCTTCTTAAAATTTCTACCAACATTGAACTATAAGTCACAAAATTATAGCATTCCTATCAAGCATAACAATAAGCTCGTAATTAAAGAGAAATCATTTTAATATGTATTTATAAATATGTGCTTTCATGAATGGAATTTCATAGATATTTTTAAGTATATATGCATTGTGAAATGGTTAAATCTAGTTAATAAATGCATTACTTCACATAGTTATCATTTTCCTGGTGAGAATACTTAACATCTGCTCTCTTAGCATTTTTCAAGAATATACTATACCATCATTAACTATGCCCATCTTGCTGTACAAGCGATCTCTTAAACTTAGTCTTCCTATCCTACTATAAATATATAGCCTTGGAGCAACATTCCTCCAAGTCCCTCTTCCCCTTAATCCCCACCCCAGCCTCTGGCAACCACTATTCTACTCTCTGCTTCTATGAAATCAACTTTTTTAGGTTCCGCATGAGTGGGATCATACAGTATTTGTTTTTCTGGCCTTGGCTTATTCCACTTAATATAATATCCTCCAGATTCATCTATGTTGTCACAAGTGGCAAGATTTTATTCTTTTTCATGTATGACTAGTATTTCACTGTGTGTATATATCACATTTTCATTATGTGTCTGTTGATGGACGCTTTGGTTGCTTCCATACCTTGACTATTGTGAACAGTGTTGCAATAAACATGGGCTTGCTAATCTCTTCAATAAACTGATTTCATTCCCTTTGGGTATATACCCAGTAGTGGGATTACTGGATCATATGGTAGTTCCCTTTTTAATTCTTTTGAGGACCCTCCATACCATTTTTCATGACGGCTGTACAAATTCACATTCCTAGCAACAATATGCAAGCATTCCCTTTTCTCCATATCCTCACAAAAGCTTACCTTTTATCTTCTTGATAGTAGCTATTCAAGTGTGAAGTGAAGTGATATCTCATTGAGGTTTTGATTTGTATTTCTCTGATTAGTGATGTTGAACATTTTTTAAATGCACCTGTTAGCCATTTGTATGTCTTGCTTTGAGAAATGTCTATTCAGGTCCTTTGCCCATTTTTAATAGGGTTATTTGTTTTCTTGCTATTGAGTTCTTTGAATTCTTTATATATTTTGGATATTAACCCCTTATCAGATGTATGGTGTGCAAATCTTGTCTCCTATCCTGGAAGTTGTCTTTTCACTCTGCTGGTTGTTTCCTTTGCTGTGCAGAAGCTTTCAAGTTTAATGTAATCCCATTTGTCTATTTTTGCTTTTGTTGCCTGTGTTATTGGGGTCATATACAGAAAATCACTGCCCAGACCAATGTCATGAAGATTTTCCCTTATGTTTTCTTCTAGCAGGTTCATAGTTTGGGGTTTTACATTTAAGTCTTTAATCCATTTTGAGTTGATTTTTATATATAGTGAGAGTTAAGGGTCTACTCTAATTTCATTCTTTTGCATGTTATAATGTGATTTTTTTTTTTTGTTTGCTTGTTTTTTGTTTGTTTACTGTCATGGTTGAGGAAGTGGGATCTCTCCCAGGCTGAGGTTAGGCTCAAATTTATAATTCTTTGATAGGACGTTCTGAGAATCAGTTCTAAAGTGAACTTTCATGGAGGGGCGCATTCCACTACGAGGACTGCTTCATCTGCTAAAATAATCAGGAAAAACCAGCATAGCATAGGAAATGGAGCTGGTTAAGAACCCAAAGAATTGGTTATGGAAGTTGCAGTTGGGGGTTAGTGATAGGAGGTAGCTGGATTGAAGAGAGAGGGTAAAGGGCTTACGGCAAAATGTAACCAATTTTAAATCCAAAGGCTTTGAAACAAAAATAATTCAACACTGAAACATGATTCTATTTAACTAGTGGAGATTTAACGTGCCTCTGCAACTTAATCCTGGGGAACAAACATGGCTCAAATTGCAAATCTCCCCAAAGTGACTGTGGCAGCCTGTTGGTGACAAGTCTCCCAGATGGGAGGGATCCTATAACCAGAATGCTGCCAAGCTGGGTACACCTGGCCTGCTGCGTTGTGGCCATAGGTATGTCTTGGTGGGTTCTGCCTCTGTCAGCCACCTTAGGGAGGGTGGACATTTTGGAGGAGAGAGGAGGAACTCTGGTGTCTCACAGATGAATTTCAATAACACATTGATGGCATGGGCTTCTGTGGTTCATAGACTAGGGTTGAATGGCAGCTGAGCTGTGTGTCGTGGAGGACTGTAAAAGCACGTGTGAACCAATGTGCAAGCTAGTGTCTTCTAACTCCTGGCCTACACAAAATGACCAGCACTGTCATGAAGATCAGATCCCAAACCAAAGGTCTAGTTAGGAGAGCTACGGATCCTGGATGGTCTTGCTGTCCACTCCTTCCATTTTTTTCTCCCCGGGCAGCCAAAGGCCATTCCCAGCGTTCTTCCTCATTTGATTCTCGGTAGGCTGCTGCTGATGCTGAGGGCAATAGTCAGAAGAGTCACCCCCTCCCTCCCCATACCTCACAGTTTACCAAAGACTCCCATGCATGCTCTTGCCCGGCAATCCTGATGGGTAAGTATCGTTACTGACCCCATTTTACACATGAAGAAACTGAAGCTCAGAGAAACAAAATGATTTGCCCAAAGGTCACAGGCTTAAACCCCTCATTGTTAAGAAAGAATCCAAATCTTTTAACTCCAATATTTGGCTTTACCTCCCTCTCTCCCTTCCTCCTTTCTTCTCTGTCAATATTGACATTTGGAGTCACTTCCCAAGCAAAGTGTGTGTCCTACTCCTTTGTAGAATTGAGCCAGCCACACTTCTATCAGGCAGTATTAGCTGTATCTCCAAGCCTCAACAAATTTTGCATGAAAGTCAGTATGTGAGAGCTGTAAGTTTGTTACTGCTGTTAATTTCTCCAAAAGAGAACACTCTTGTTAAGGTGACCATAAATTTATTGTCCAGGCCGGGCGCTGTGGCTCACGCCTGTAATCCTAGCTCTTGGGAGGCCGAGGCGGGCGGATTGCTCAAGGTCAGGAGTTCAAAACCAGCCTGAGCAAGAGCGAGACCCCGTCTCTACTATAAACAGAAAGAAATTAATTGGCCAACTGATATATATATATAAAAAATTAGCCGGGCATAGTGGCACATGCCTGTAGTCCCAGCTACCCGGGAGGCTGAGGCAGAAGGATCACTGGAGCCCAGGAGTTTGAGGTTGCTGTGAGCTAGGCTGACGCCACGGCACTCACTCTAGCCTGGACAACAAAGTGAGACTCTGTCTCAAAAAAAAAAAAAAAAAAAAAAAAAAAAAAAAAAATTTATTGTCCAAATTGTGACCAAAAAATGTATTGCCCATTTAAAATTAAAATGAGCAGCAGAAATGATAAAATTATACAATTCTGAAATATTATTGAATACTGAATGTTAATAGTTCTATTAAAAATAATTTTCACATACAAAATTCCTTCTAAAATACATATCAGTTAATATAAATCAAAAAATTTTAAAAAAGTATGTGTTGATTATAGAAACACTAAAAATGACATATGCAAAATAATTATTCTTATTTTTCAGGTATTTTAATCAGCCTTTTTAGCCAAATGTGTTTCTTAAGCCACGTCACTGATATTTTCTCTAAAAAATATATTTTTAATATGATCATATTATTATTTTTAAATAGCTTGAATTTGTCTTCAAAGTAGCATTTTATAGTTATTAACTTTGACATTTTGATACTTTCATTGACTATTCTTGTAGAACATAATATTTTTAATAAAAAAAATTTTTCTCTACAGAAAAGCTCAGAGCTAATTTTACCAAATAAAAATATTTTTGGTCATAATTTGTTTTTATACTGAAAGGAATAAATAGTCTAGTCTAAATATTTTCATAAATGTTGTTATATTGCTTTTATTCAGTGCATCTTTCTTTTTCTCCTATGTTTGTCCAATTGTTCTAGCATCATCTGTTGAAAAGGCTATACTTTCTTCATTGAATTGCTTTTGTATATTTGTCAAAAATCAATTGAGTACATTTGCGTTGATTTATTTCTGGATTCTCTCTTATGTTCTATTGATCTATATGTCCATTCCTCTGCCAATACCATCTTGTATTGATTATTATAGCTATAAATTCAGTCTTAACACAAGATAGAATGGTTCCTACCAATTTAAACTTCTTTTTCAGAATTGTTTTGCTCCTTTCCCTTTCCATATAAATATTAGAATAAGCCTGTCTACATTTACAACAAATTTTGCTTGGGAACTACAACTTTTATTTATTTTGAAATAGCTTTATCAAGACATAATACACATACCATACAATTCACACATTCAGAGTGTACAATTGGAGAGATTTTAATATTTCCACAGAATTTTATAGTTATCACTGTAATCAGTTTTAGCACATTTTTATTAACCCACAAATTCCATTCCTGTTAACCATAACTCCCCAATATCGTCATGCCCCAGCCTCAGGCAACCACTTATTTAGCTATTGTCTCTATAAGCTTGCCTGTTCTGCAAGTTTCATACAAAGAA
Source organism: Microcebus murinus (assembly GCF_040939455.1). Lineage (NCBI taxonomy): Eukaryota > Metazoa > Chordata > Mammalia > Primates > Cheirogaleidae > Microcebus > Microcebus murinus. The sequence continues at coordinate 30,884,357 of NC_134115.1, forward strand.
AGTCTTACAATATATTGTCCTTTGTGACTGAGCTTTTCATTTAGCATATGTTTTCAAGGTTCATACATGTTGTAGTATACATCAAAGCTTCATTTCTTTTTGTTGCCAAATATTTCATTGTGTGAAAATGCCAACTTTTATTTATCTATTCAACAGTTGATGGACATTTGGGTAGTCACACTTTTTGGCTATTATGAATAATGCTGCTATGAACATTCATGACAAATGGTATGAACATATGTTTTTATTTGCATATATGTAGGTATGTAGGTAGGGACAGAATTGCTGCACCACATAGTACTTTCATGTTTATTTGAAGAATTGTCAGCCTGTTTCCAACAGCAGCTGTACTATTTTCCATTCCCACTAGTGGTGTATGAGTGTTCTAATTTCTCCTCATCCTTCCTAACCCTATTATCTTCCTTTTTTATTACAGCCATGTTAGTGAGTTTGAAGCCATGAATTATCATGGTTTTCAAATGCATTTCCTTGAAGACTAATGATGTTGAGCATCTTTTCCTGGTGCTTACTGGCCATTTCTAGGCCTTCTTTGGAATAATGTCTGTTTAGATCCTTTTGATTCTTTGCCCATTTTAAGATTGGATTATGTGTCTTTTTTATTATTGAATTATAATGCTTCTTTGTATTCAACAACCAGAGGTATGATTTGAAAAACTTCTCCCATTCTGTGCACTGTATTTTCACTTTCTTGAAAATCTCCTTTGAAGCCCAAAAGTTCTTAATTTTATATGATGTCTAGTGTATCTATTTTTGTTATTGTTATTGCTTTTGCTTGTGGTATCATATCTAGGAGACTATTTTCTAATCCAAGGTCATGAAGAACAAAGTTGGAGGACTCATACTTACTGATTTCAAACTTAGTATAAAGCTAACATAATCACAACATTGTGGTACTAACATAAAGATAGGCTTTAGATCAATGTACTAGAACTCACAGTCCAGAAATAAATCCATACATAGATGACCAATTAATTTTTCAGAAGGACATCAAGAACATTCACTGAGATAAAGAATAGTCTTTTTCAACAAATGGTGCTGGGAAAAATGGATATCTGTTCTCAAAAGAAAGAAATTGGACCTTTACCTAACACCCATATAAAAAAATCAATGTAAAATAGATTTAAAAAAACCCTAAATGTAAGAAATAAAACTGTAAAACTTAGTAGAAAAAAATAGGAGTAAATCTTGACATTGAATTTGGCAATGGATTCTTATATATGACACAAAAAGCGTAAGCAACAAAAGAAAAAATAGATAAATTGAAATTCATCATAATTAAGAACATTTGTACATCAAAGTACACTATCAAGAAAGTAAAATGAATTATAAAATGGGAGAAAATATTTGCAAATTATATATTTGATAGACCAATATTCAAAATATATAAAGAAATCCTATAACTCAACAAAAAGACAAACAAGCCAATTAAAAATGGACAAAGTACTTGAACAGATATTTTTCCAGTGAAGATATACAAATGGCTAATAAGCCCAGGAAAAGATGCTCAACATCATTAGTCATTAGCAAAATGCAAATCAAAAGTACAAGGAGATAGCATATACTAGGATGTCTAGAATAAATAAAAGAGAAAATAACCAAAAAAAAAAAAAAAAAAAAAAAGGAAACAACTCAAATGTCTATTAGCTGAAGAATGGGCAAACAAAATGTGGTATATTCACCTAATGGAATATTATTCAGCCATAGAAAGGATGTTTTGATACATGCTACAGCATGGATGAACATGGAAAACATTATGCTAAGTGAAGAAGCCACACAAAAGGTCAAATACTATGTTATTCCATTTATATACATTATCCTGCTTAGGTTAGGTCCATAGAGACAGGAAGCAGATTAGGGTTCGCCAGGTCCTGGAGGAAGGGGATAGTAGAGTATTTAATTGGGGGGTGGGGTTTCCCTTTAGGTTGACGAAAATGTTTTGGAACTAAATGCAGTAATGATTGTACAACACTGTGAATATACTAAATGGCAGAGAAGGGTATGTTTTGCAGTGGTTAAATTTATCTAATGTAAATTTCGCCCCTAGAAAAGAAGTGAAATCTATTTTCTTTTTCATTGTATTGTCCTTAGCACCTTGCACAATGCCTGGAGGATAATTTTTCTAGAAAAGAAAAATTAAAGATCCTGAATGAATAATAAGTCAAATGAGTCTCTAAGACGATTGGCAAAAGCCAAGCACACTAGTTCAGAGGATAACCCTAACTCCTGCAGATTAGGGTTTAAGACCATCGAGATTTTAAAACAAAGTTGAGAGATATATTAGCCGCATACTCTGTTACTAAGTTTCTCATTATCCCCTCTTAGTTCTAACCCAAATCAAGCTTGCAATGGCAGTGTTTTCCTTCTGGTCTCTCTTCCTCTGAGAAATTTTCTATGAATTACCTGTGATTTCCTTCTACAGAAGAACTTCCCAAGGATAAATGTGAATGCACTAGTTTTATTTTTAGTCGATCAAGAAGCCAACTGTCACATTGGAATTTCTAAGAGACAACTGCTTCTTTTACCAAAGTTAATATATGGCTCACACTTATGTTCTCCATTTTTCTTTTTCCAACATCTCACTCTAAATCAGGATTACAGACTCAAGTGCTGTCACTGTTGAGGAAGGAAAAATAAGTGTGGAGAGTGGACAGATGAAGTATGATGGGGGTTTATAGCAAAATGAGATGCCCCACCTAAGAAAATTCAACGTTTAAGACACTGTATCGGCTAAGTAAAATTTATCTACAAGCCAGAATCCAGCCCACACTCTGTAAGTTTACAACTTCTGCAAGTAAATACACTAATGATATAGAAAACTGTTTCTGTAATAGTACTCAAAAAGGTTTCATGAAGATAATACAGATTAGAAAGATTGCTCTTTGTTAAATGCAAAAAATTTGAAACAAAACTTTTTGTAAGTGACATACTTTTAAGTCATTTGTGACCTTTATTTTATGGAATCACAGAACCTTAGATCTGAATGGAAACTTTGAGTCTCACTTTCCACTTAACATGCAGGAGGCCTTTCTGACAGAGGCCCCAAGCTTCATGGAACACTTCATTAATGAGGACTTTACAATACATACAGGCAGGTATTTAATTACTGGTCTCTCGTGTTGTTACAAAGTCATTTGGGTGGTTTAACTGTACTCTACTTCCTTGTCCATTTCTCTTGTCCCTCTTGGCTCTTTCTGCCTGTTGTGAAACAAAGTGAATCCATTCCTGCTTCTGCGAGTTTTTCCTTCGAATATTTGAAGATCGCTTTTGAACTTCTCTTTGGATTTATCTTTTCCAGGCTAAACTATTCCAGTGTATTCAGCTTTTCCTCATTTTGACATGATTTGCAATTCCTTACTTACAGCACATAACCCTCCAAAGGCTCTCTCCTTCCTCATTACCCTTTAGACTTCTGGTGTATTTAGAACCAAATGTGCAATCCAAAGAAAATACAAGAACAAAGCACAGTGAGACTGGTACTTCCAGTGATCTGAAGTTCAGTATTTTTCATCCCCTTAAGATTTTATGCTGCATAAGGGCAAGAAGTCTGCTTTTCTTGTTCATCATATTGTTCTCAGCACCTTGCACAGTGCCTGAAAGATGTATTAATAGATTTCCAACACATAATTGTTCAATCATTAAACAGATAGTGTACCCATGTCGCTGTCTCTTTGTTGGACAGCTACTTATGGGGGCTGGGAACCAAATTTGGTAACATTTTTTCCTGTTGGGATGTCCAGTTTTCTGTTTTCTTTTCTTCTCCCCACCATCCTTCCCTTGCTTAATCTCTGCCTTTTGAAAATTTCTCCCAATCTTTAGAGATCTTTAGAGACTTAAAAATTACAAACTAGTGAACTCATGAGATCATGTGGGTTTAAATGCCATCCTTTCAGTTTCAGAAAAAGATTGTCCTCTGGCCTTCATGGTAGTCTTTATTCAAAGTTGGTTATAACATGTGCAAAAAAATGAAACTAGAATAGAAATATTTTACCTCTTAATTCCTAGATTGATGCAGAGCTCTTTTCCTTTGTGTGTGTGTGTGTGTATGTGTGTGGTGTGTATATGTATAGCACGGGCAAGTTATGGGATGGAGAACGAGACTTCTGGCCTGGGAGCAGGCCTGATTTATTGTATACAGCAGTGGTCACCCAATACTGGTCAACACAATCAACAAAAACAGAACCACCAGGTGTATCTGTAGCTTCAGTGACCTCTTCTCATACCTCCAGACTCTAAAACTTCATGGGGTTTAGGAATTTGCATTTTAAACAATAAACTCAGTTATTCTTCTCTACAGCCTGGAAAGAGGACAAGGTTTTTGTGTGATTGTTATTTTTTCTGAGATATTAACTAGGGGAAATAAGCTGTTTAAGGGGGACGTTTTTTGATGGAGGGAGAGGTGCTGGAAGTGAGCAGTAGGTTTGCAAAAATATGAGGAGACAGGATTTTTACAAACTAAGGAAACAAAGGAACAAATCAAAAGTAATTCAGAGGTCTAAGGCCATTTAACTGGGGGCAAATGGCTATGCTTATTTAAGTGACTGGTTCCTGAGGGCATTCACAGGGACTCGCACAGTAAAATGATTCACATGAATATGGATGGCAAGTAGACATTCAAAGTCTGAGCAGTTGCAACAATATATTCAGGTACCTCTATTTTAAAAATAGAACCATTAAAAAGAGTGCTGAATTTATTAGCATAGGAAGATGTCCATAGCAAATTAAGTGAGAAAGGCTGGCTTAGCTCGTGAAAGTATAAAGAAAAGAGGAGTAGTTACTATGATAGTTTTCTTAGTGGCTAACTGTTTAGGACAGAAAGGGGCTAGTGATTGGGAGGGTAGCAGGAGTGATTTTCTGGATGGTGGGGTCTATTTATTGGCCCCAGTGTTGGATACAGAGGGCCAATATGGGTTATAATTCATCAAGATGTATGTTGATATGTGTACTTCCTGATGTATGTTATCTTTTTCAAAAAAATAGCTAAATTTTAAACGTTTAATACTAATAGCTATGCTTTGAGTTGTCTCAGATTCGTTTAGGAAGAATGCTCCAGTCTACTTTCTTAATTCCTGGAATAGAAACTTTAAATGTTTACCTTTGTTCATGGCTGGTATGATTTCCTTTTAAATATGTGCCATTAGGAATCTCTTAAATAAATTGCTAGTTTAATACACTCTAGGACTCAATCCGGATTCCTTGGCTTAAAACTAGTCCTTGGGTCTTTGGTCTCTGTCTTTTTCTTAGTATTTTTTTAATTGTTTTTTCCCAACTGTATTATTTTATGTTTCTTTTCTTTAATTATAAAATCTGATATTTTATAGGTCCACAGTACTGTGCAGTTTACAGAAGTGGGCTCTGGAATTTATGATCAAGTTGCAGGAATAGGTTACTCAATCCCAGGATGTCTACACCTGTCCAGCTATACCTAAGTCAACACCTCTGGATTTTTAGGGCTTTCCCATGACCAGGAGGCAAAAGACGGAAACACATGAGCCTGGATGACAGATGATCCTCTCCAATGTGCCAATACCAGTGGATTGCTGCAATGTTACAGCCTCTCATAGGGCAAGAACTACAGGATGGTGGAGAAGTAAACACTCCTAGTGGGCAGAATTGAGGTAGTATGTGTTGTTGGAAGAAGAAATGGCTAAGGTCAAGGTTTACTGTGATTTCTGGACAGCAGATAATGGTCTGGCCAGACAGTTAGAATATCATAATGAGCAAAATTGGGGAACTGGTGCTAACTGTATCATACCAAGCAGAGGAACACTTGATTTATGGGGAAAGGGATGTGTGTGTGGCCCAGAGCAACTGTAATAGATTTATTCTGTGGCACCTTCCTGCTCACCGTTCTCTGGGAAGAGACTTGCTCACAGCCCTTGCTGGTAGGGAACAATGAACTGGTCATTTTTATATCCAGTGACCCACCCAGCCCAGCCGATAAGACTGGTGTGTGGAGGAAGGAGATGGCAGTTGTCTGAGATGAGACAGTTAAATTCTTGGAGAATTTGAACGTAGACACTGTGGAAAGTCACAGATGGATTTCAGGAACTCTAGAAGCAGACACAAACAACATGCCAGTTTAATGGTAGAACACAGCTTCCAAATGCAAGGTGCCAGGGCTGCCTGGACTTCAGAACATCCCTCTACTTCTTTTTCCTGACAAATATACCCGTGCCTCATTTTTCAGTTTGGCATCCAGGATGTCTGTATCCATACAATTAAACCTAGATGTTTAATTTTACCTAGTTTAACTGTATTTTTATGCTTTCAATTAATAAATCCTTGGTATTAAATCTTAAAACAGTTAAAAACCACTTGCTGGGTATTGGGTTTTTAGGGATTAACAATATATGATCCTTTGCTCACATTTTAGCACTGAAAGCATTTAAAAAGTAATTTATGCTATTTAGTTTAATAAATGCTATAATTGAAATAAATACAAAGAACACTAAAAGCAAAATAAGGAAGTGGCCAAGTCTATTGGGAGTGAGTTTACCATGAAGTTAATGAAGCTTAAAGGTCAGAGTCTCTCACTTGCACTTCCTAAGCTCTGGAGGGACCCTAGTGGTCATGTTTGTGTAAATCTTGCAAAAGTAAGGTATTTTAACTGCAATTGCTGAAAAAAAAATATAGCATTCTCTTATTTTTAAAGAGCCTCTCTCACTGCAATTATTTATCCTTTGGGTTCTGCAACCCTTCACCCCCTACCTGCTGCCAAAATATTTCCAGTTCTAGAAACGCTAATGTTCAACAAGACCAGGAAGCTTGTAAGATTTTGCAGATGCTGTATCTTTGAGAAGGTGAGAACATGGTAAAAGAGAACGAAGGAAGCAATAATATATATTTGGAGCGAAAGGTAATACAGTGGGTGAGAATGAAAAATGAAATATTATACAAATGCACAGTCGAAATGATCGAAAGCAGTTTCCAAAATGTCAGAGAGTTAGACTAGAAGGGAGGTGGAGGAAGAGAAAAATATTTGCATCACCTACTGCTTAAAGCATCCATTCTCATTGTGTCTCCACTGAGGGAAAAATGAGACACAGTCCAGAAGAAACAGCAACTGGTTGGAATTTTCCCAGCACCCTCCGCACGTGCTTGTGTAAATGTGCACGCATTAAGCACTGCTTAGTGTAGGTCAAGGGCATGAGGTCCAATGTGGCAGGGAGAGCGCTTTCTAAATGCACACATCCTCATGAGCTATGACTCCCCAGCCACTGATCCCACATTTTTTCAAGAAGTGCAATATAACCCACAGCTAGTCAGCTCTGCGATTTCAGCCTGTGGCTTTGCACGCCCATAACCCTAGAGTCTTGGCAGCAGTTGCCCTATCACCCCTGCTCCATAATTCTTATTTAGGCGTGAGAAACTTTTAAATTGCATTTGGGGCTGAGACTTCAGCAGCAGTACGTCAAATCCAAGAAATATGCGTGCAACATTGTACGTGTGTTTTCATAAAGCTGTTGTGTCAAACAGACATCAGTTAGGTGGTTGTCCCAAAGGTGGCCACTTATAGATTTCACACATTAAGGAAGAACTACTTCTTCCTATGTTTCCCAAAACCATGGCCCTGGTTGGACAGACATGGAACCATGACAGAAGCTCATGATTTGAAACCCCTACTTCAAGAAGAGTTCTCACCATGGCTGCTCTGTGGTCTGTCTGCATGTAAAAATGTGCATTCAACTTCCTTGTTAATGAAGCTCCTTCCAAAGGGGCAATAGTTGCTTTCTGCTTCTTATCATCTGACAACAGCAAGTCTGGGCAAAGGGCACCCCATAAGTATGTAGGAATTAGGACATAGTGTCTTTGTCTCCACCCCACCTCCAGTCTAACAGTATTGACTTCAGTTATTTTAGCAATAATAAAAGAGATTGAGTCAGGAATAAGAAATAAGAAAATTGCTGTCTTAAGTCTCAGCAAACCCCATCATGCTCTTCATGATACCTCACTCTCCTTCCCTTTAGGTGCTAACTTCTTCCTGTTTTCCATCCTCTGTTTGATTGAAACGTGCCTCTCAACTGAAGTTTGCATTGGCTTAATAAATCAAACATTTCTTAGGCCTCTTATAAGGCTATTATAAAGCTACTAATTAAACTCCAGATTTTCTATCCCACTTTTCAGGGCAGAGAATCCAATTTATTGCCTTGTGATGTAGAGACTTTGGATTAATTTCTCACTCCTATGTGCTTCTTGGATCCTTCAAGTCAATGCCAGTAATGGCTCTCCAAGCCCATGCCTGACAAGCTTCCACTAAGACCTGAAAACCAGGAATGAAGCCAGGGTATTTAGTGTGACTAAGATTTTTACGCATGACCATTCAAAGAAAAACTTGGAGGTCAGATCAGAGGAGAGTGGAGAGAAAGAGACACAAATTACCATCTTATCCAACACAGTTATTTAATAAATGAGGAAACTGAGGCCCAGATAAGTTAAGCAGTGTGCTCAGAGTGACAAAATTGTTTAATGAGAAACTCAGGACATGTATCCAATCATTCCTTTCCTTGCTCCATCACCTATCCCTCCAGTACACAGGTGAACTTTATCCAAGAAAATTGCTGTCTTCAGTCTCAGCAAACCCCATCATGCTCTTCACGATACCTCACTCTCCTTCCCTTTAGGTGCTAACTTCTTCCTGTTTTCCATCCTCTGTTTGATTGAAACATGCCCCTCAAGAAAGACGGCTTGCTTTAGTGGTAGCTCAGGTCACACCCTTCCTAGGCAATTTTTATGGAAAGACTTACTCTAATGCAAGGTTTTTGATAGGGCATTCATTGTAGAACGTTGGTAAATACTCATAGATACACACCTCCTAGGCCTGTGTGTAAAACCAGCTCAATTATGAAAACATTTGGTGCTCCATGCCAGGCAGGCAGAGAACATTTGTGTAGGTACATTTTCTTAAGAAGTGGACAACATGAGCAAATGTGTTACTGAGAAACACTCTGTCTAGAACTCTCTAGGAAGAAAGATGCTCTTTCTGTTCCAAAACGTTACTGATTTACTCTCTTAAGTGAATTCTGAGATCATCGGATTCTGAAGATGTGTGCTTTACAATCTGTCTTGGAATGCCTGTGTGCCACAGACACCACCTCACTAATTCAGAGAGAAAACAAAACAAAACATCCCCTGGCAACAAGCAGCCACACACGCGCACACACACACACACACGCACACACATGCACACACACGCACACGCACGCACACGCACGCACACACACACGCACACACACACACACACTTTATGGAACATATTGGAGATGGGCTAACTTTCATTCATTCAATTTATTCAGCAACTGAATAAGCATCAGTGCTGTGTCAGGCTCTCTGCAAGATGCTCTGTGTATAACAGTGAACAAAACAAAGGTCTTGCTCTCTTAGAGTTTATATTCTATAGATGGGGACAAAAAAACACCCAAATACAACTACATAATGTTGGATATGATTCTCTGTAGAGCAAAATAATACAACAATAACAAAAAGCTATTTTATAGTATGCGGTCTAGTAGTCTAGATGAGATAACAGTTCATCAGACCTCCGGATGGATTTCCGAGAAAGGCCATGCAGATAATATGTGGGGAGAGAATATTTCAGGCAGCGGGACAGCAAATGCAAAGGTCTGAGATGAGAATGCAGTTTGCATTTTGAGGAAGGACAAGGAAGCCGCAGTGGGAGGAGAGGAGTGAGTGGGGGGAATCGAGACCAGAGGAAGAGAGGCCACCTCTTGTGGGACCTCAAAAGCCATGGTAAAGATTTTAGATTTTGCTCTAAGTGAGATGGGAGAAAAGAGACAAAGGTACAAGTAAGAGGAGGGACAAGGGAAAAGGGGAAGATCAGCAAGATGGGGAAGATTAACATTGAATGATTCTGCCACTATCTTTACCTTCAAGTTCTTCATTAACATTATTAAACCTAGAAAGGGCTTACTGTGAATAATTACATTTTGGGAATCTGTGAAGGCCAACTTGTACGCTTAGTATGCCTTAGGTGGAAGCAGGGACAGCTCTTGAGGATGCAAGAATATGAACATTTATTTATTAGATTGTTTTGGATTGCAGAAATAGAAACTTGAACTGACCTTAATATCGAAAGAAATTCCTTAACTCATGTGACTCAAAAGTCCACCAGTATCATGAACTTCAGGCATAGTTTGATCAAGGTTCTGGATACAAGTTTGTGATTCTCTCAGATATATGTGTTGACGCCATCCTTAGGCTGGCTCCTTTCGCAGTAGACTTACAGCTGCCGTACTTACCATGTGCTTCATTCAGAAAAAAAAAAAAAAAAAAGACAGCCTCTCTTTTACTAAAGTCTGCAAAACTCCTGGCCTTCACAATGATCATAGCTCTACAGCTGAGTATGACTTTGGATAGCTTGACCTCTTTGAGAGTGAGATGATATGTCTGGCCAATAGGAGTAGCTAAATAGATGGTAGGTCTTATAGTTACTAGTGTCATCATGATCATGGTCATCATCTTCCTTATTTTCAAATTGAGACAAGATTATGATGCCCAGAGAGAAAAGATTAGTTAGGAAGCATATCTTGTTCACTATTGTCTTAATGTACTTGACAGAATGGAGAAGGACCATTTATACACAGGTGGTTTCATACTTATTCTGCCATGGACTCATTTAACTTTAATAAAATGGCCCCAGCTAGTCTTCTGTTGCTGTGGTTGATTTTGCTATTGTGGCATGTTTGTAAAGCATACTAACCCTGCTTCTCTAACTATAGTGGATTAGAGCAGGGATGCATGCATGAGAGCAAACCAACAGCCACAGAGAGGTTGAGCACCAAGATGTTCAGAAACCTCGAGAGGGGAAACGTTGCACACAGGGGTGCTTCCTCTCCAGGGGCAGCAAATCCTCCTCCAATAACCTCTTCTGGGGAGCACAAATGCCATATGTGGTAGTCATTGGAGGTGTTGACTATCATTTCAGTTCTCTGTCATTCCAAACACATGGTAAAATACGTTTTTCACCTTCTTGAACTTAGGTGTGGTTATGGACTTACTTTGACCAATGAAATTTGAGATGAAGTGATGTGTGCTACTTCTGGGTAGAAACATTTAATTGCCCAAGCACCGCAGTGTCTTCCTGTCCCTTGTTGTCATGATTATGGAAAATGTACTGAGATGTAGTCTCTTTTGGCCTGTGTCCTAGAATGAAGAACACTAAAGTAGAGCTCTTAGCTAGTCTGCAACAGACACATGGTATGAGCAAGAAATAAACTTTTGTTGCCTTAAGCCATTGAGATTTTAAGATTTTTAAGCAAGTTCACTATGTGCTGATTACCATGTCAATGCACTGCATTTTGAGCTGCATTTTTACTACCTGCCCAAGTTTGGTTAGACGGAATGCGCATACGCACAAAAGTTACATGTAGGGGGTCTATTATTTTCAGGTAGGCAACAAGGGACAAAATAAGCCTAGAATACATGATGAGCTGGTGGTCCCCCAAGGCTCAGTAAAGCTGCCCAGGTTGGATGGAATCTTGTCTGTGCATGCCCCACCTGCACTACAGTTGAGGAACCCTGAAATGTAGCTCACCCTGGGTTTTATACCCCGGGGGACATAGGAATCACTGGGCTAAGCCACGTGGAGAATGGTCCTGCAGAAGTTGTTCTTATAATACAACCTAGTTTATCCTGACATAAGATAAGCAAAGATAAGTGGGTTGTTTAAGTTCATGTTATTGTCCTGAGCTGCGAGGAAACTCATTTCTGCTTCTCTGTGGTGTATACATTTGTATAGTCTTGGGAAAAATCAGTCTTTGAGGGAATCATACTTCACTCCAGACATGGGGCCTGGAGAGAAAGATTTTGAAGTATTGCATGATGTCTTGGGCAGGCCACAAAAGGAGATGTAGCAAGATAAACTGAGACTAAAGTAGATAAACAGTGGGGACAAACATTGGATCAAATTCCTACAACTAAATTTCTAGAGGGGGAAGCTCAGGGTTAAATGCTAAATGGAATATTGCAAGTCCCAACCCAAGTAAGTCATGATGGGGGATTCTTTATCAGGCAAATGAAGGCACTTGTCCTGGCTACTGGAGGAAGCCATACGTAAAAAATTATTAAATTGTGGGGGACTGTCTTCAGCGAGTATTAACAAGGTCTAAATAGCAGAGAAACCATAGGCCTGGCTGAGATCATTCAGGAAAAATGCACAGATTGCGGTTTGAGCTAAACATGAAAACTGAGGGGCATGAAAGATGTCATTTCTGAAACTAGTTTTAGGCACACTGAATTTACATAGGCATGTTCATTTAAGGACGTGTGGCTTATAGTCGGTCTGTCGTAATCCAACCATAATGTCTGGGAAGGTTCATAGGATGTTTTATGCTAAAAATAACTTTAAAATTAAAAGTAATAATAATAATAGTTCAAGTAGGTTTTAAATATTTTATTGGAGCTGTGTCACACCTCTGTCTCCATACTCTTGAGTGGATTTTCTGGTTTACTTAACTATAGAATCAGATAGGAGATAGCAAGAGGACAACTTAAAGAGGACAAAATAGTAGAGGAATGAGAGAGGAATTTGTGACCAGCGTTTTCTGAAAAGGAGCACTTTGTGGTTCAGAGTGAGAATCCAAGGTCACTCCAAGTTCAATGATCCTTCTGCCAGATATCCTCTAACCATAGGGCACAGCCTTTGGGACAAAAGAAACAAAATATAAGATACTGTCTATGCTTAAGTACAGAAGATCCCCATGAGAAAAGGCTAGGGCTGTCTACATATTCAAGAATATTTGTGGGTAAATTACCAGTGAGTAAATAGTCCTCCTAGAGTGAATAACGTCTATAATATGGGGCAACTCATTGTCTCCAGATACTAACACAGCACCACTACAGTACAGCCAATGCCAATTACCACTGAGTTTTATAGGCAACAAGTTGAATCTCACCCCGTGTGCCTCTTTTTAGTTATCCTCCTTTTAAATAGAACATTCTCCACTATTACTCACTGTTTTCCACACTTCCCTAAGGTTAAGTAGAGCCTAAGATCGAGCACATGGATCCTGGGACCAGACTAGCTACATTCCAATTCTGATTTCTCTACTCACCAGCTATGTGACCCTAGGAAGGTGAGTTACCTTCCTTCCTTCACCTCTAAAGCGGGGATGAGGATTAGTAGAGTAAACTAGAACCTGCTATCTTCCTCATTCTCATCATATAGGTGGAAAAAAAAAACACAGATGAGGGGGGCTTCTTATTAGAATTTAGTTAATTTATGTGAAGAAACTACTCAATACCTGGCACATAATAAATCCTTACCATGTTTGCTGTTACCATAACCATTGTCTCTTTCAAAATCTGAACTTGGCTCCCCGTTCCTTCTGAGGCAGTGGTGGGCAAAGTGGTGGCAATGGGGTCAGAGACCTGGTTTGCCACTTGCTAGATCATGACCTTTGTCAAGCCAAGGTATCCCACCAGCAGATTCGTTTCCTTTTCCAACAGATAGTCATAGTAGCAACACTATCTGTCACATAATAGATACCTAGTAAATATTTCCTTCTTTCTTCCGGTTCGATTCACAGACCTCTTATGACAAACAGGCACTCCACATGAACTTGTTATTGGAAAAGGAACCTTTTTCTGTGTCCACTAAGAAAAAGTGGGTAATAGTGAAGGCTTCTAGCTGAGAAAAAGTACTTAATGAGGATAAACGCCCCAAATCTCTTCTTTGCTCCTGACAGCAAGAGAGAGAAGGGGGAGGGGTTGATGACCACTTAATGACGAAAGGTAACGTAGTCAGCTTGGAACTCTTTACTTTTGAACCCAGAATTTAAAAGTATGCCACTCGCTTTGTTGTTTTCTTTGTAAAACACTAAAGTACCATAAGGAGATGGGAATAAATAAGAGATCAGAGACACAGTTCCTTTGTTTAAACAGTCAATAACCATCTAGTGTAATACACTGCCACATAAACTCCCAATGAGGTGAAGACGTATAGTGGCCAAGAGATAAGAGGAGAAAGGGAAGGAATATTTCACCTTGTATAGAGGATTCATGAAGTCTAATCAGAGGCTACATGAGCCTCTACATTTGATCAGAGTATAAAACATATAAAAAGAACTATGCCTATTTAACTCCAGGGAAAGGAACAGCAAAGACTTAATGAGAAGATATATTATTCCCCAAAGCAAGGAACAGTTAGACAATTATAATATTCATTTATTTATATGATGATGCCAGTTGCATATGAAGCAAAGTGCCATAGCATTCAGCATAATTTCATAAAATTCAAATTGTGGTACTAATTAACATGAATAACCACGAGCATAAATAATCAACTAATTTATAGAGTCTTTTTGGGGGAAGGTGACTCAAAATCCAGGAATCTAATTCTTGGTAGCAAATGTTGCAACAGAGATATGAGCAAGCTTTTAGGACATTGATAAAGGACTCTCTGGGTAGACCTGGAGGCTGAAGGTGTCTCTTCCTTCCTTAAGTTGAGAACTTGCTCCTCTGAATGTCACTTTGAAATATCTGTACTAGAGGGTGTATCTGTGAAGAAATAACATAATTAATAAATCCTAGGAGGACTGGGAGAGGTTAATTCTCCTCCTAACAATATAAGACTTTTCCAGGTAAAGGTTTATTGTTCTTGATACTCATTTGGTTTGGCTTTACTAAGCTGCTTGCCAAAAGGGCAGAAACAAAATCTTTCCTGCATTCTATTCCCTTATTATAATATGTCTAGAACTGTACAGCCCTCCAGGGCACTTTATAAATGTTTATTGGAGCCAGAGGGTTTGAATCACACATAAGCATTCTGCTTATCTTGTAAGAAATTATTCTGATCTTATAACAGCTCTTAGCCCAAGGTGTAACTTAACTTTCCTAGTGTGGTATGGACTCCAGAAACTGGCAGCCCAAAGGATTAGGTGTAAATGAGACCAAGGTAACATCTGGGAATGGTGGCCATCTGGTTCAAAGAAAGTGAGACCAGTTATTGGGCTGGGGAAAGTTGATTGGTTCCAGACCTTCTGATCTTACTATGTATCTCTGAGCTATTGGAATTCTATAGCAACTTCCACACAGCAAGCATGCTCACAGCTGCATGGAGTCCTGGACCAATGGTCGTTGTCAGCTTTGGACCATTTAGCTAAAAGAACAGTGTGCTTAATCCAATGTCCCAGGATCCCGTGGCCCATTGGCCATTGGTTTCCAAGACTCAAGTTCTGTAATGGAATAATAGTCAGGAAAGTTCACCAGGGATCCTGCAGAAAAGGATGAATTCATCAAGGTAAGGCTATGAGAGGAGGATGATTTTAAACTTTCAGATCTATGGACATGACGGAAAAAAGGTATCTATGCCTGCCAAGATACTTTTATGACCCTTCTTCCAAAAATTACCTTGTCCTTCTTTTCTTCTTTGACTCCGAGTCAGAGGTAAACTCTGTCAGACTGGACACCTCTTACTTTTTAAAATATATATTGAATATTTATACTTCTCCCTGTTCTATCATGAAATGAAAGTATGTTAAATAATATACCTGCACCTACATTCATAGAAGCCAATATAATGCCCTAAATGTAAAATAAAAGAAAAATGGGCAGAACATAAATAATAAAATATTATGTTTGAAAATATACACATTTTTGGGTACAAGAAAATTCTAAGACATACTTGTACCTATATAAATAATCAACGCTGATCTACAAATGCAGATAAATACAGGTGTTTACTTTGGTCACTGAAATATCACAAGTGGGATTGCTTTTGGTGATGTGATTTTTCTGAAATGGTGAACCATTCTTAGTAAATATCCAGATAATTTTTCCTCAGTTTGTAAGGTAGCTGCATTCCTAGAAAATCCAACATATTAAAACTAAGAAAAAATACATCATTTTTATATTTTAAATGGAGTTAGGGTCTAGGCTTGCTTAATTTGAAACAGTCATTTCATCTATACAGATATCTGGCAAGATATTGAGAAATTTTTGGGAGATGGGAAGAAATTCTTCATTGGGAGGGATCATTCCATATATTATATAAGAATTTGCATCTTTGACCACATCCACTATATTCCAGTAGCGGTCCCTACTGTATACCTCACTATCATTGTTGACAACCAAAAATTCTCTTCCAAATTTCCCAAACAGCCTAAAATATAGTTGTGTTCATCCAAGAGGTCAGAAAGCAAATGCTACAATGGGATTAGACATGTAGGAGATTGATAATGAGGGAAAATTGGGAGGGAACAGGAGGAGGCTGGGAGTACTGTCTAACCTTGATGTAGGAGTGCCCCCTAAGAGGAGAGAGGGAAGGAAGGGAGGGAGGGAGGGAGCGAGGGAAGGAGGGAGGGAAGAAGCTCTTGCGCTGTAGTTCAGTTCTATAAAAGTTTTCATTGGGTGAACAGGAGGCTAAAGTTGCCTATCAGAGGAGTCTGAGTCCCATATTTATCAGGACTGTGCCTTCTCCAGATTTCCTGCCAAACTCAGTCATCAGCTGGAAACAGCCCATGCAGAGCATGGGCTTGGCACAAATCCAATGGTGAATTTCAGAGCATAGACCCATGCCACAGGAGACCTGAGAGGTTCATTTTCATGGCTGCCACCAGTGTTGTTCTTCTCTATCTAACTTTACCTGCATTTCAGCTCGAATTCCATTCTCTACCAAAATATTTCCCTAAACACTTTTGATCCTTTCTACCATTGATGCTAAGTGTAAATAATTGAGCTTGGAATTCGTAAGTTTAACACATATAATTTCAAGCAACTTTGAGCAACCCGGAGAGGGCCACAATGGGTAATAATTTTAAATCTGAGATTTTGTTTTAAATGCTAATAACTGTGAGGTATGTGGCTAGTGACTGAGTCTAGCTAACTATTCATCATCCATATCTTGTCTTTCTTTGTGAACTCAGCAACTGTAGTGTAAAACTTTCTTTTGAGGATAGATTTTTTTCCAAAACAAAGCAGGGTGCCGATAATGAGAGTAAAAAGTGGCTAGAGTTAGAAAGAAGTCATTGTACTTAGCCAGAAATGGTTATATTATATATGATTTTTATCCCATATAGAGAAAATCACTTATATCTGGAAGTGCCATTTAAACATTTTTTGACTGTATTTTATGAAAGGAATTATGTGATATATGTATTTGAGAATGCAAGAAAGTCTTCAGACGTAATTCTTAGGAATATGAAGTCTTTTATGCTACCTAAGCTATGATATATTTAGTGTCTTGTCTTGGCTGTACAGATAGAGTATGACTTCCCAAAAGTAGATACTATCTTATTACTCCATAGTTCCTAGCATGGATCTTTTTCCAAATAATGTACTGCTCAGTAACATCTAAAATTCTCAGGTGCAAATGTAGCTCACACAGCTTATGGGAAATAAATGGTAAAATGGCAAAATGAACTTTAGTAGCCAGGGGTTAATGCTGGTTTTTGCTCCAGGTTCAAACTAAATGCCAATATGAAAGTTACTTTTTCTATTAAAAGTAAGTAAATTATGATCCCTCCCTCATCGCTATAGTATGAGCCACACCTAGAGGCAGCTGATAAGGGGGTGCTCAGAGAGGAAAAGAACGTTTTCAGGTATGTGGTTGAGAATGAAAAGCCACTTTCTGGATACAAATTTGTTGCTACAAGGCATTTACTAGATAGTGTTAGAGGAAAGTGACCACTTTTAAATAGAGTAGATAGAGCTTCTTTTTTTTTAATTTCAGCATATTATGGGGGTACAAATGTTAAGCTTACGTATATTGCCCATGCCCCTTGCCCCCCTCGAGTCAGAGCTTGAAGCATGACCATCCCCCAAACATTGCACATCTCACTCATTATGTTTGTATGTACCCATCCCCTCTTCTCCCCCAACCCACCTGACACCAGATAAATGTTATTCCTATATGTCCACTTAGGTGTTGATCCATTAATACCAATTTGCTGTTGAGTACAAGTGGTGTTTGTTTTTCCATTCTTGAGATACTTCACTTAGTAGTATGGGTTCCAGCTTTATCCAGGAAAATATAAGAGGTGCTATATCACCATTGTTTCTTAAAGCTGAGTAGTATTCTATGGTATACATATACCACATTTTATTAATCTACTCATGTATTTATGGGCACCTGGGTTGTTTCCACAACTTTGCAATTGTGAACTGTGCTGCTATGAACATTTGAGTACAGGTGTCCCATTTGTAGAGTGTCATTTGATCTTTTGGGTAGATGCCCAGTAGTAGAATTGCTGGATCAAATGGTAGATCTACTTGTATCGCTTTAAGGTATCTCCATATTGCTTTCCACAGAGGCTGAACCAGTTTGCAGTCCCACCAGCAGTGTAGGAGTGTTCCTATCACTCCGCATCCATGCCAACATTTATTGTTTGGGGATTTTTTGATAAAGGCCATTAGATAGAACTTCTTATTTAAAGATAATTTGGGATTTTTGAAAATGCAGATTGGAAATCTTGGACCTTGATATGGGTAAGTGACTATGGCCATACAGACTCCTGTAGGGCACAGCACATAAAGATGGCACAAAAAAGGAGAAACAGAACCTGGACCCAAGAGAGATCCAGTCGGGCCATTCTCTGAGCTGCACCCCTCGAGGAGTTTACCTGGGGTCACAGGGATGTGGAATTGGAAATACACAATCAGAATTCCATTAAGCAACACAGGTTGGGGGGCAGAGTTATGTTGAGGTCAATGGATGCCATTATCATTTCATGTAGAAGGCTGAATAATTCTCAGTTAAAGCATCCCTCCAGGTATCGCCATAGATAAGGGACGCACCTGGTATACCCTATCTGACTCCTGTAGTCAGGATGTTGCTACTCAGATTGGCTGAGTCAAGCAAAGTACATCCTCCTAGCAAATGCTACTTTGGTAAAGTTCTTTTCTGTATGGTTGGACCATTGGTTATGCTGGTTTGAATGGAAGCAGACAAATCATCTTTTCTCCAAAATGATTCAGTAGACCAGTACTGAGTGGTGAGGTTTTCTCTAAACCATAAGCTTTGCAATAGAAGAGGATGTTCAAGTAAGTTTTACAATTCTCATAGCACTTAAAAATCTGCCCAGTATCCAGCAATCCCATTGCTAGGCATCTACCCAAAAGATCCAATGACACTCTACAAAAAAGACACCTGCACTCGAATGTTTATAGCAGCACAATTCATAATTGCAAGGCTGTGGAAACAGCCCAAGTGCCCATCAATCCAAGAATGGATTAATAAAATGTGGTATATGTATACCATGGAGTACTATTCAGCTCTAAGAAACAATGGTGATATAGCACATCTTATATTTTCCTGGTTAGAGTTGGAACCCATACTACTAAGTGAAGTATCCCAAGAATGGAAAAACAAGCACCAGATATATTCTCCAGCAAACTGGTATTAACTGAGTAGCACCTAAGTGGACACATAGGTACTACAGTAATAGGGTATTGGGAAGGTGGGAGGGGGAGGGGGGGCGGGTATATACATACATAACGAGTGGCATGTGCACCATCTGAGGAATGGTCATGCTGGAAACTCAGACTTGTGGGGGGAGGGGGGGAAAGGGCATTTATTGAAACCTTAAAATCTGTACCCCCATAATATGCTGAAATAAAAAAAAAGAAAGCCAAAAAAAATCTGCCCAGTATATTATTTAACTAAATATTTGATTATAATAAAAATGGTAAGAGGAAGAAAAAATAATTGAATTATGCATTTGAACACCAGCCTTGCAAAAATTTTAGGCCCTTTAGATTTCAAATAATTTGTGTCTAGGGTCCCCTTAAGCATGTTTTTTAGCCATGAGTATTTAGTCTTTGGCTTATATAAGAACATCATTTCAACACTGAAAGGAATAAAACCAAACAGTCCCTTCAATTTATAAACTGCATAATCAGATTACCTCAAGAAGAAAAACATGTTATTATTAAAGAAATGACTTTCCTAAAAAAAAACTTTTTAGTTGCTCTTAATTTCATGATTTTTTTTATACAGTTTTCATTGTATTGCATGATTATTGTGGTTACAGCGTTGTTCTTTTCCTTTGATAAAGGGAGCAGAGTATGATGAGATGTTAGATTCCCATGTGGCCCTAGGGTTTTCCATACCTTTTTTCCTTGTAATTGTGGTTAAAAGCACTTTAAAGTCAGTGGTGGACAAATGCAAAACACTATGTAATTGTAATAGATTTCAGAATCCAGCAGGTACTGCTTAGTGATCTAGCCTCCCCATCCAAAGATGATAGCAACCCCACAGCTGAGGCAGAGTCCTCCTCTTAGCTTCTCTGGACAGAGATATTTATTCACAAGCTATAAAGATGCTGTTTCTGGTTATTTCTATTTGTATTTTGTTAGCCATTGGCAGGTTTCCTTTACTGTGAGCAATGAGAACATCCCAGGGCAGGAACCGTGTGATAGTCACCGTTAGCTCCTGCAGCACATGGCAGAGTACCTGGCCCAGTAAACGTGTTGAATTCAATTGAATTGAAAGATGGCAGTAAAGTCAATTGCTCTTTCAAAATAAGTATGAATCCGAGACATGTCAAGTCTTTAGTGTCTTTAGGAGGTTTATCCAAGATGGGTGATATTTTTGGAACCCAGGCTCTCCTCTAGAGTTTGGAAGAGAGAGTCACTGGCTGGACTGACTTTATAGCAACCTTCTCACACACTGGACTTGGAGCATGTTGTGGAAAATGTACGGATTCTGGAAGGAGAGGTATTCTGATATTAGAAGCACAATAGAGTTGAGGCCATAGTGGTAACTGGCTTGCAGCTTGTAGTTCTCTAAAGAAAGAAAACAGTAAACTCTGGTATAGTGGAAAATGCCATAACTTTGGCATCTGCCAGAGATAGACATAAATTTTAGTACCTAGGTGTGTGACTCTTAAAAATAAAGATAATTTATTATATCAATTAGGAATTTTGATGTTGACCATAACAGAAGTCCACTTCAAACTGGTTTAAAGCCAAAGGAAATCTGTTGGCTCAAGTATCTTAAGTCCAAGGAAAACCCAGGGGTTTAAACTTATACTCTGGTAAAAATTTCCCTGAATCCTTTATTTTTCCTTCCTCTATGTGATGGCTTCATCAGGATCTGAGTTGCCTCAAGGTATAGAAGTGGCTATAGGAACCCTAAGCCTCATTCCTCATACTACCAAACCAGTCAAGGAAAGGAAACTCCTCTTTCCCAGAAGTCTGAAACACATATTTCTTTGAGTCTCACAGACTCTGGAATCTGATGGAACTTTTCCATCCCTGAACCAATCACTATACCAAAGGGAGTATTGTGAGCTGGACTGTGTCTCCTCCCAAATTTATGTATTGAAGTACTAACCCCCAGTGACTGTCTTTGGACATAGAGCTTTTAAGGAGATAACTAAGCTAAAAAGAGGTCATCCGGGAGGGCTCTAATGTATGACTGGTGTCTTTATGGAAAGAGGACATTAGGACAAGCACAGAGGGAGGACGGGATGGAGACAAAGGGGAGAAGATGGTTATCCACAAACCATGGAGAGAGGCCTCACAAGAAACTGAACCTGCCAATGCCTTGATCTTGGGCTTCCAGCCTGCAGAACTGTGAGAAAATAAATTTCTGTCCCCCAGCTTTGTGGTATTTTATTGTGGCAGTCCCAGCAAACTCATACAGGGAGATAGGACACACTGACTAGTATGAGCCAGTCAGGCCCTAATCCTATATATGGGAGTGTGGCAAACCTCTTTCAACTTCATGGTTAAGAATGAAGAAAGACAAATTTCCCAAAAGAGATTCTAGTTTCTGTTTCTAGATGGAAGAGGAATGAATCCTGAGTAGCCAAATTCATATGCCCATTATATATACTTACTATATATTCTCATGAGGAGAATTAAATAAGACAATACATTTAGTACAAAGCCTGGCTTATTGTAGATACTCAGTAAACGACCATTGTGCCACCCTCGCCTCCTTTCTTTCCCTTCTGTTAAGATCAATTCTATTTTATCACTATCATTCTAGTAAATTGGCTTTATAATAGAACTTTTCAATTGTTCAGCAAAAGTCCCCTTATTTTCTTTCACTTCTACACACTCTTTTGGCCCCTCAGGGCAGGAAGTCTTCCTAAGTATTGGCAGGATTTGCTTCACATTCTCCTGGTATGTTAGAAGTTTCTAGAAAATGAAGATGTATTATTTAAGGAAGTATATGAACTCTCTTTCCACCATAGGGGTGGATTTATCATCCCCCTGAAAATCAGCTGGAGCCTGCAGGGGTGAGCAAGTCTACTAGGACCCGTGCAGGCCATGTGGTGGTTCTGTAAGTGCCAGTGCGGTAAGAAAAGTATTAGGCTGGGAAACATTCAGGGATGGGGTGGGAAGATTCAAGTTCTGATTTTGCCACCTAAACAAAGAGGTGCTGCTTGAGGGTCTGCTTGGATCCTGCTTCTTCACCTGCTATGTGCTTCACTGTGTGCTCTAGATGTTTCTGTTTGCCCCTCTGATCCACTGTTCATCCTCTGCACCCTGCTTTCTGCCTGGGAAGGCTGACCTGTGTGCACTTCTGGCTCCTGGTTGGGCTCAGCTGATGGGGAGCAGCAGGAGATGAACAGAGGAAGGGAGGAGGGAGAAAGTCAGCAATTGTATTTCTCTGGCTCCTCTTCATCACCAATCTAAGGTCCCAGATCTGTCAGACCCTACAGAGCTCTCTCTACCTCCGGCTTCCTGTGACTACTTCCACCCCTCCTTCCTTCAGACCTAGGGGTGGGAAGAACACCTCAGTGCTACCAGCCCTGCCCTGGGGCACCACAATATGTCTTGTGGTTTCCCTGTACCCAGCCCCACACCCTTGCAAATAGTCTGTTCATGAATCTGTCCCTAAACAACTTGATTTGAGTGTGTCATCACCTTTCTGCAGGGACCCTGACACTTACACATGGTGACTCACTATTTGAGTAATGTGTCCGAACTTACAAAGCTCTACAAGATAATCTTATCTCAAGTTATTGTAATTTTTAATGTATGTAGTGATTAAGTACATGGGCTACAGAGTTCCTAAAAATATGACCTTGGGCAAATTGTATAAGCTTTCTGTGCCTCAAGTGCCTTTATCTTTAAAGTGGAGATGATAATAATAATATCTCTCCTACAGGTTTATCATTTTCCTTAGGCTAAAACAACACATGTAGTGAATATAAAGCACTCAGCAAAATTCCTGGCGCATGTTAGTGCTCAGTGAATCTTACCCATTGCTGGTAAGAATATTTGCCTAAGGTTGGATTATCCTGAAGCACACACTGAAATAGAGTTTGGGGTGCAAAATGCTTCATAGGGATCAACACCTGTGAAAAAATGGGGAGAAAACAGGACTGGACATAGGAAGAAATTGACCTGTGAGGCCGACCCTGTGAAACTTCAGTACCCCCAGCAGTGAGCTCCGGACTGAATGTCGCCCGTCAGAGTGTTCCATATAGAGCCCAAATGGACCAGCTTTTGTACCCCTGCCTCCTTCTGTCACCAAGTGTTGTCTGCACAGGGAGGGCATGGCCTTAGGTATCTCTTTGTAGCTAAAGCCAATCCTGAAGGAGCTGACAGCTGAAAGCTGTCGCCCATGAGCCCGGCAGCAAGTCCATCCTTGAAGAGGAATCTGGACCCTGCAGCTCTGTCTACCATGGTGCCCTTCAGATCCATTTCTCCATATATACCAAGGATTCTGCTGGGCACCTCCTCCTGAGAGGAAGTTAGAAGAGAGGGTTAGTGGGTTGAGCTGCAGTCCAGGCTGCTGCAGTGGGTTTCAGAACCACCAGTTGGTGCTCATCTCTCTTTCACTATTCAGTCTCAGTTGCTCTCACTCAGTTATTCCCTCCGCCTTGATGGGTTACCTGTTAATGAGAGACCCAGCCATCATGCTCAAGGGGCCTAAGCACCTGGTCGTGATACCCTTCACAGACCGGGGGGAATTGGGCCAGGGAATACCAAGTGGGTCACCTAGGTTCCGTGTGTATTCCACGCCATTCTGTGTATAACAGCCCTACATTCTCCTGAAGATCATGGTCATTACTCCTGCCAACATGGTGACTTCTCTTCTTGCCTGCTGGTCTGTGGACATAAGTTCAAAGTGCTCAGGTGGCAACTGTATCTGACAGTTTAATGGGACTCTTGCTGTGTCTCCTGGCAGTGAAAGTGTACCCCATTTGGGAACCAGAACTTCTAACTGAATAGAGCCCAGAGATTTAGGAATGGAAAACACAGAGTTCCCCAGTGGGTGACAGACAGTGATGGTAAGTGGGGCTCCTGCTGCCTCCACCCTTTGGTTCCTACATACATACATTCTTCCTATTGGAGGCACAATACCCTCTAAAGGTCTTTGATTTGATTCATATGCTACACACAGAAGGATGGTATCATTACAGATTATTGTTTATGCTGACATTTTATGTCTTTAGCGGGCCACTCAGATGCTCTATTGGGCTGGCAGTTTCTGGGTACCGTGGATTATGACAAGACCAGTGGATCCCATGGTCAGGGGCCCACTCTCACACTTCCTTTGCTGTAATGTGAATCTCCTGGTCTGATTTGGTATTTGTGGGATCCCATGCCATTGGAGCAAGCACTCCCTTACTCAGATAGTAATGTTGGATTAGGGCAGGGGTCCTCAAACTTTTTAAACAGCAGACCAGTTCACTGTCCCTCAGACCATTGGAGGCCATTGGAGAGTGCGGCACACTGTGGGCCCAGGACAAGTCGGCTGCTAAGCAGGACAGGCAGCAGTGGCAAAAACACCAGGCGGGCAGGATAAATGTCCTCGGCAGGCCACATGTGGTCCGCAGGCCATAGTTTAAGGACCCCTGGATTAGGCCTTGTGGCTAGATAGTCAAACCCATTCATGAAATAAGTGGCTATTCCAGTGAGAGAACCACTGGTCCTTCCAGGATTCAATGTATGCAACTTGCCACCAAGTGGCCAATTTGTGTGTCCTTGAGAAATGGTGCCATATGGGGGCTCAGTGATGGTCTCGGTTGTGCGCATATTGGATATTTGGTTACAGCAACAGCTAAATCATCCTTTGTAAATGGGGTGCATGCTGTTGGACCCATACATACCTTCCATCTCTGCCATTGTGGCTACTTAGTTGATGTCCCATTGTGCCAGCACTGAGGTAGCTAATGATAGAGACTAGCTCATGTTAGCTGGATAAATCATTTTCTCTGGTGGGTATTAACAAACACACAAAAAAATCTTTACGCCTTCTTGCCCATTCCTATACTTCCAGCCACATGACTAAATCCCAACTTTCTTGTCCCAGATCTTCCAATCTCTTCCCTTCCAGATCCCTGGCCAGTGGTCCAGGCCATTCAGTGCTATCCACCAGTCCATATGTGTTATTAATATAAATGTGGGTCTCTTCTCTTTCAAACAGAGAAAGTGAATGACCAGATGCACTGCCCAAAGCTCTTCGCACTGGAAGGATTTTCTCTCGCTGCCACCATGTAAGTCTTTCCCTGAAGGTAGTACAGCTGCATCCACATATAGAGCCAGTTCATCTGTAAGCCAAACTCAGTTTTGTCCTCCTGCAGCTGTCCATTAGGGATCTCTCAGACAGACATAGGAGTGAACTGAGAGAGGCACCCTTGTGCAACAGTGCTGGTCTCCGTGGGAGTCTGAGCTGCATCTATGATCATGCTTGAAGCCAAATATAGTGCTTCTAACTTCTGATCAATTGTCGCTGAGCCTATTGGACTTTATGATTTGGTATATCTGATAGGATGCAACTCACGATGGGCAATTCTGGTTTTATGGTCGTTTGGTGGTTGATGCTTAGGTGTTGTCTCCCTTCCACAGTCTAGTAACATGTCAGGGGTTGTTTTTCAGAAGGTGTGTGTTTCTCTGTTATGAATAGCGTAACCTTGGTGATGAACTTCAGGTGGCTGTGTTGTGATTCTCTCAATGGGCTTGTTGCAAACTCCACATGATAACTGTTCCCACAACTGATACCTGCAATATTACAGTCTCCGCTGATTTATATGTCCTATGTGTCATGGTTCTAGTTTTTCCCAAATAGGGCCCTGACCTATTGGTTTTACCTACCTTCCTTCATTGGGCATTTAACCACATTTAAACCCAGCCTATCTGATTTGGATTTGGTCCTTAACTTTCTTGGCCATTCCTCTGTGCCCAATGACTCCTTAGTCTTTTATACTTGGCTTTCAATTTCTTGGAATTGAAATTTCTTACTCAGTTTCCTATTTACCCTCGGATGTTCAGTATCTTTCTATGGCACACCAGTGGGGCTTTGCGAAAGTCATCAATACCATTATCCTGATAGTTCTGATTTCTTTCACATGTCTCAGATGCCTGGTGCATCACACCCATGAGTGCCTCCCTTCTGCTCGTGCACCACTCCAATCTGCTGCTAGTAAAATCTTGACAGTTGGACTGCCAGTTTGTGCCAGAAGCTGTCTACACTCCAGCTACCACCCAGTGGTGGGGTTCTCAGTTACTAGCTTAAAGGTGGGTGATCCAGCTCCCAAACTGTGTGTTATTATTAATTCTTTCTTCTAGAAAAACTCTTGCATGTTAGGTTCTTTGGAGTTTAGTGTATAATATTTATGGCTCAATACCTGTGATAGGAAAGATATGGCAGGGAAGCAAGATTGGACAAGGAGGAGGTGAATGGCAAAGCAGACCTGACAAAGTCTTAGTTAGCCTGTCAGGGGGTAAAAATGACATATCAGAGTCTCTCACACTAAGCCCAAACGACTATGCCTTTAGACCTCTGCCATTCTCAGCCACCTGGTGGAGCATGCCATGGGAAGTGCATGGCATTAGGCAAAGGTGGCTCTTTGCAACTGAGGCAAACCCTGAAGAGACCATTTGCTTGCTGCAGCTGGGCAGCAAGTCCTTCTTTGAAGGAGGATCTGGGTAGCACATCCTGTGCCTGCCACATATGCTATTGTTCAGGGGTTTCCATCATATGAAATAGTATCGAATATAATTGTAAGTTCACTTCTTCATGACTAGAGTGATATCATCTGAATGTCATCATAAAATTTTCTTGCAATGAGTGGAGTTGTCAATTTGAGATGTAAAAGCTTGGATCACCATTTCTCCAGAAGTGTCTTCCCGTCATCGATACTTCCGTGAGAAACTCTGAGCAATAACAGAGCTTAAGTCAAATCCATCTGGGAGGTACTACATGCTACACCTCTCGGAGATGCATAACAACGGTGATATATGTCAAACTTTGAGAAGTCCTGCATTAAAGACACATGTTTAATTCATTTCACTCGGTGTTTCTAGCACTTATTTGATTATGGGTACTAGCTCCACCTCTTTGTTGGTGATACCTGTCAACACTTACGGGAATAGAATTTGTAGGAATACACTTAGGACAACGTTGGGCTAGATCACTCCCATTTGTGGGCCCCAACGAATCAAGTCACCTCTATGTTAAACAGCCCACATGTCTATTGACAGAAAAATAGATAAAGAAAATGTGGTATATACATACAATAGAATATTATTCAGCCTTTAAAAAAGAAGAAAATCCTGCCATTTGCAACCACCTGGATGACACTAGAGGATATTATGCTAAGTGAAATAAGCCAGTTACAGAAGGAAAAATACTGCATGATTCTACTGAAAAGAGGAATCTCAAATAGTCAAACTCACAGCAGCAGAGAATAGAACAGTGGTTTCCAGAAGCTGGGGAGTAGGAGAAATGGGGAGTTGTTCAATTGGTATAAAGTTTCAGTAATGCAAGATGAATTAGTTCCAGAGAACTGCTGTACAGCATCATGTCCATAGTCCATAATACTGTATTATGCACTCAGTATTTTGTTAAGAAGGTAGATCTCATGTTAAATGTTCTTAAACACACACACACACACACACACACACACGCAGACATACGGAGATTTGGGAGGCAATAGCTATATTTATTACCTTAATATTGTGGTAGTAGTTTCACAGGTATACACATATGTCCCAACTCATCACATTTTATACACTAAATATGTGCAGTTTATTGTGTATCAATTATACTTCAATGAAACTGTTTTTTAAAAAAATCACCGCTATGTTAGGGCAGTGAGAACTAGCTTTATCCACCAAGCCTGGCCTTGGAGCTGACAGACGGTCCCTAGAGGTGCAAGAGTTTTGAAACAGGGAAAAGTGCTTGCTGAGGAACTGCCGCCACCCCTTGAAGGGAAGAAATGAAGTGCTCAGGTAGACAGTCCCCAAGCACAGGAGGAAGGTGGGGAATGACAGCAGTCGGGAGCCTGAGGACACGAGCACTGCTTTCAGCCCATGGCTGCAGAGGCTGGGGTCTCTGCAGTCTCTGCAGAGCAGGCAGGGGCTGCCCTGCAAGAAGCAGATGGCAGGAGGGTTCCATGGTCAACAGCAGGACACGTGGGCAGACTTCCAGGCCAAATGGATGCCTTGGCCTCTGGCTGGTCCAGCTGTTGCTTTTGGTCTTTTCATGTAAACAAATCTAACATCAGTTTAGAGAAACATTTATGTCAATAAGCACCATGAATGGAACGTGTACTTGGAATTGTTTGCATATTACATCACTTTTGAATATCACGATGACACCTGTTTGCACAGTATTTACTGATTAGCCAGCTTAAACAAATCATGTGGAGAGAATTAATTTGTGAACGAGGAACAATTTAAGCTTGTAATATTTTCCACATAAATAGTCCCTTCTAGACCCATAGATCTTGAAGTCCATAAACATTAGTTTATAAACATCTAAATACATTAGGTTAAAAGTGCCTTTCAAAAGCAGCAGAGAAAAAAAAAACAATGGAATATTTTAAGAAAATAAATAATGGTCAAAAGGTCACAGAGAAAAATCAATGGTATCCCCAAACTGGGGAAAAAAAACACACCTATTTTCTCCTTTCTGCAGCAATTTTTTTTCCTCACACATGACTCAAGAATGTGACTATACAGGCTTTTAAAAATGTATTTATTAATTCATTTTTTATGAATAGGCATTTTATTGTATAAAATTATATAAGTGGAAAACCATGGGTTCTTCACGTTTCTTATTTCTACAGTTGCATTTACAAAGAATGGCTTCCTGTCTAGGAAGATGTGTTTACTTGATAACTCCCTATGGTAGACAAGTAGTGTGTCACTTAGGATTGACACACCTGTATCTCTCCTTCTATGATTTGACGTCTATAGGTCTGTGTTTCCCAGTTCCTGTAGGATCTGCATCTCTCTAGGAGCATAAAATTGAGTTTTGACAATGGAATGGTCAGAATCCATGAGTACCACGTCCAGGCTTGGTGCATAAAAACCTCCCATACAATCCTTCATCCTGTCTTCTATCTCCTGGCAGCAAGCAGGGGTCTGGCAGAAGATTCTGAGGCTACAGGGGAGGATAAAGCTACATGGAAGGCCGTCTGATGACCAGGAACATGTACATTACATTTGGCTTGAGTAAGAAATGAACATATTTTGGTAAGCTTCTGAAGTTATGGGGTTTGTTTGTTACAGCAACCAGCGATTCTTTTTATTTTTTTGAGACAGAGTCTTACCTTGTTGCCCAGGCTAGAGTGAGTGCCGTGGCGTCAGCCTAGCTTACAGCTACCTCAAACTCCTGGGCTCAAGCAATCCTACTCCCTCAGCCTCCCGAGTAGCTGGGACTACAGGCATGCACCACCATGCCCGGCTAATTTTTTCTTTATATTAGTTGGCCAATTGATTTTTTTCTATTTGTAGTAGAGATGGGTCTCACTCTTGCTCAGGCTGGTTTCGAACTCCTGACCTCAAGCAATCCTCCCGCCTCAGCCTCCCAGAGTGCTAGGATTACAGGCGTGAGCCACCACGCCAGGCCTTAGTGATTCTTATGTTAACTAACACAAGTCAGAGTGATTATTGTTTAGATCGTCATTAAAAAGATTATCACAGGCTGAGTGTGGTGGCTCACGCCTGTAATCCTAGCACTCAGGTAGGCCGAGGCAGGTGGATCGTTTGAGCTCAGGAGTTCGAGACCAGCCTGAGCAAGAGCAAGACCCTGTCTCTACCAAAAATAGAAAGAAGTTAATTGGACAGCTAATACAGAAAAAATTAGCCAAGCATGGTGGTGCATGCCTGTAGTCCCAGCTACTCAGGAGGCTGAGGCAGAAGGATTGGTTGAACCCAGGAGTTTGAGATTGCTGTGAGCTAGGCTGATGCCACAGCACTCTAGGCCAG
The DNA here is from genome assembly GCF_040939455.1 of Microcebus murinus. NCBI lineage: Eukaryota > Metazoa > Chordata > Mammalia > Primates > Cheirogaleidae > Microcebus > Microcebus murinus. The sequence goes on from NC_134115.1 coordinate 30,914,513, forward strand.
GAAATGAAGTGAGTCTCTGTCTCAAAAAAAAAAAAAAAAAAAAAAAAAAGACTATCACAACTAAGGGAGGGGGGAAGTAGGGAGAAACTAAAAGCAAAAAAAGGGAAAAAAATGCATCTTTTAATTTGTTTTCTTATTCCTCCTCTTTAAATAGAAAGGAGGAAGATCTCAGAGATTAAGGCTTTTTCCCATATTCGTTTTCCCACTACATCACATCAATCTCTAATTTTGACAACTGAGGACATTGAGGCTCAGAGAAGGACATTGCTTTTTAGTGTCACATTAGTGAATGGTGGAGTTGGAACTTGAACTCAAGCCTATTTCTATCATGCCGTGAGCCAGTGCATATTTTGTCTAATTCATTACACCAGAAAGTTTTGAGAAACTGAAATATGATGAATGTCAGGAAGGTGATGATTAAGACAGAGAGCTAGGGCCCCAATCCCAGCACAGAATATCTGAGTAATATTAGACAAGTCATTTAACCTCTCTATGGCTAATTTTCTCATCTGGAAAATGTAGATGTTGGCTTTAGAACAGTTTTCAAAATATATTCCACAAACTTTCAGGATTTCAAAGAAATCTTGGGCAGGAGTGGAAGGGGAGAGACCAGGTGTCCCAGAATCTAGCCCATGCATCATTTCAACAGGGACCACTCTGCATCACCTTTTCATGTATGTTAGGGTTCCTTTTAGATGTACGTTTATGTATAGGGTTTCATTTGATGAAATACTTAACTGCTAATACAAATTTAAAAGCTGGAAGTTGGAATTTCAATTCTGTACTTGTAGGACTCTACAGATGGGAGCACACAGCACGAAGATGTTGCTGAAGGCTTGCCCAGCTTAGCTCTTTGGTTATTAAATTTTGTCCGTTCTCAAGTCCGATAACTCCACTTCATTTGATGGACTTCTGTTTTAGCTGTGCTCTTTTGAAATGTCACTCTCCACAGTGCCCTACAGAGGAGAAAATTCTATTATGCAAAAAACCTCCACTCCGAGTGATATCACCGCTTTGCTTCACCTTTCCTGCCCTCTTATATTCCACTGCCAGCCTTTTGCAAACATAATTCAAAATGAATATTGCCACTTTCATCAAGACTGGAATTTGAGGCTTTGCTTGGAACCACCTTGGCATATTCTTTAGGCCAAGGGGGAAGCATACAAAGTGAGGCCTGAGCCTTCTGAAGTGTTGGGTCCCTTCGTTGCCTTTCAGCTCCTCCTAGCTCCCACTTCCCACCTGCCCAAACTGCCAAACCCTCAGACTCCTGCTGCTTCCTGTTGCACATCCTTCCATTGAACTCTAGCCAACTTTTACTTTCCTTTTCCCTGAGTGCTGTTTCTGCTCCATTCTGCTAAGAGGAATTGGTGGAGAATAGATAGTAATGAGGGAGTCCTTTCGAACTCCGTGCTTAACTTACCTTGTCAGATCTGAAACTGCCCAAAACCAGACATTAGCTTTTACATGGATTTCCATTTCGGGGGCTACTTTGCCCTGAGGTCTAGGGCTGCCCATCTCTGGTGTTTATGGGGCTAAGGGGTCCCTTTCTGAGGAGTCATGGCTCCATGGCTATCTGGTGAAGGTTCCTTATAGTTAGAGCATTTGTAGTGTGAAGTCAATCATTGATGAGCTCCTTAGGTCTGCTTTGCTATCGTCAGAAATTTTTACCTTGTATTTGGTGGCCTAGGAAGGGGCTTAGTGTCATTTTTAAGAAAAAGGAATTTAGTATGAGTGGCACCTCTGATTGACTAAAAGACATAATTCTGAAGCAGAATCCCTTATTTATAGGGATTCTGAATTACAGCTCAGCAGAAGAAAAATGTCATAATTGAATGTTACAATGGCCACCAGGGATGCCACTGAGGAAGTAGTGGGCTTGTGTGCCATGTATCAGCCAGCCCTGATCTAGTTCAAATCCTTCGTGGCACAGATATTGAAATCAAAGCTCAGGGAGGATTTTTAATGAAGAGAGAATGATTTCACTGTCAAAGATAGCAACATCTGAATCCATACTTTTTAGGTAACCCTAGGCAGATTACTTACGTTTCAGAGTTTTATTTTGTTTGTGTGTAATAATGCAGCTAACAATATCCCCCTCACATGCTGCTTATGATAATTAAACAAAATTATGCATATGAAGTTATCCATCTATCTGTTACATGGTCTTTAAATGTTTCCTCCTTCCTTCCATAAGAAATAAATAAACTTGAAATGTAACATGTGATGACATTTTTTTCTTCTTTTCCCCTATAAAATCAATGCATCTTAATTCAGTTCCAGGGAATTGCCTCATAACTATTTTAAATTCCATCCTTGTTTATATCCTTAACTGGAACTAACATAGCATCCCACAACAAAAGACTCTCATGTAGCAAAAGTAAATTGAGTACCCAGTGTATAGCAGGCAAAGCATGATTTGTTTTCAAGAAATTGTATGACTAACACTGCTGATTACATAAATAGTAAATTATATTGACTTTTCCAACAGCAAAATTCAGGATGGAGGTGCCTAGGGATGTGCCCTTAGTTTATTCTAAGATAGTTTTCTAGAGATATTGTACTGAGGATTTTCAACCTTCAATCTAGGTCTCTTATTACAAGGAAGTTTCCACATCAACTCAGTTTTGGGGAGCATGATCAGAAAGGTGAGGGCTGATATTTCTTTCACCCAACCCTAAATGTTGAGGATCCAAAGCCTGAGTAGGTAGTAGCACCAGAAATGCATGACTCTGATCCTTGATTCCTCCCTGTGGTGAAACAAGCAATAGATATAGTGCCAACCCTATCTGCACACAGGAGTTAAGTCTTTCAGAAATGTCAAGTGTCTGCCAAAAGTAGGAAAATCTGGCTTGGCTCATGTAAGAATTTGTCAGGGAGACCATTTGGTGTTATTGACCTCCATGCCGTATGGAACCAGAGATGTGTGACCAGAGCGCTCTCTAGCCATCTTTTGCTTTACTTTTCCCTGAGTGCTATTTCTGCTCCATTCTGTTAAGAGGAATTGGTGGAGAGGAGATACTAATGAGGGAGCCTTTTGAACTCCACACTTATGTCTTGCTAGGCGAAGAAAAATAGGTTCTTTACTTTCAGCTTGAGTTTAGCAACTCTTGTAGAAGTCATCTGATTGTCACGACTTGTGTCACATGCCTGTTCTTGATCTGTGTCCACACAGAGCCATGAGGATGCCTTTATGGAGGAGACATGGAGAGGCAAGTGGCCTGGATACCATGACTGCTGGCTCCTGCTAGAATCACTTGAACTGAAGGATACTTTATCAGGTCTCCATAGGTGAATTGCAGCCCAAGCCTTTCAGATCTGTCATCATCCATGGATACCTATTGTCCTTTAGAAAGATAGTTCTTAGCCTGATACTGGGTCTTAGTAGAAGCTGAATGCTTGACCATGGGCCACCAAGTTACTGTATAACCTGAGCTGCCTATCATGAACTGGGTGTTATCTTTTTCACCAAGCAATTAAGTTGGGTGTACACAATATGCACAATATTCCTCATCAAATGGAAGTGATATATATATGATTAGGCCCAAGCAGACACTGAGGCACAAGGAAATTACATAAGAATTACATAAATAAGTGGTTTAAATATTCACAGTCCCACAGTCCCTACTCCATTGCCTTCTCTCTCCCAGCCTGCACTTGGAAGAGTTCCCTGTGATCAAATGACAGAGGAAGAGAAGATCTAGGCCTGGTTTAAGATGATTCTGTAAGCTATGTAGTCACCAAAGTAGGCAGGACTATAGCCCTTTCTGGGACATCTCTGAAGAACATTGGTGAAGGGAAATCTCAGTGGGCAGAACTTCAGGCACTGCACCTAGCTATGCACTTTTTCTGGAAGGAGAAATCAATTATATACTGATTCATGGGCTATAGCCAATAGTTTGGCAGGATGATCAAGGACTTGGAAGGAACATGATTGGACAATTCCTGACAAAAACATTGAGCGAAGAGGTATTTGGATAGACTTCTTAGAATGAGCCTAAAAACATGAAGCTATTTGTATATCATGTGAATGCTCACCAAAGGGTGACTTCAGCAGAGGAGAACTTGAATGATCAAGTGGATAGGAGGACCTGTTCTGTGGACACCAGTCAGCCTCTTTCCCCAGCCACTCCTGTCATTGTCAATGGCCTCCTGTACAAAATGGCCATGGTAAGAGGTTGGTGGTTATGCATGGGCTCAGTCAAATGGACTTCTACTCACCAAGGTGGACCTGGCTACAGCCACCACTGAGACCACCAATGAGACTACAGCCAGCAGAGACCAATGCTGAGCCTCAAACTTGACACCATTCCCTCAGGTGATCAGCCAGTTACCTGGTGGAAGAAGGTTAAGTAAAGTTTAAGGAGGTATGTATGGGTGCCAAGTTGACAAGGGGTGTACTTGTATTGGTTTATTTTATGTGTCAACTTGACTGGGTTAAGGGATGTCTACATAGCTAATAAAACATTTTTTCTGGGTATGTCTTTGAAGGTGTTTCCAGAATAAATGAGCCATTAAATGAGTAGACTGAGCAAAGAAGATTTGCCCTGATTAAAGAAGATTTGCACTCATCATCCTTCCCTTTGTGGACCCAGATAGAACAAAAAGTGGAAAGAAGGACGATTCTCAATTTTTCTTCTTGAGCTGGGACAACCATCTTCTCCCATCCTCAGATATCAGAGCCTCTGGTTCTCAGGCCTTTGGACTTAGATTGACTTAAATCACTGCTTTCCTGTTCTTCAGCTTGCAGATGGCATACTGTGAGGCTTCTCAGTCTCCATAACCATGTGAGCTAATTTCTCATAATAAATCTCATCTCATCTCTCTCTTTCTCTCTCTTTCTCTCTCTCTCTCTCTCTCTCTCTCTCTCTCTCTCTCTCTCTCTCTCTCTCTCTCTCCTGTTAGTTCTCTTTCTCTGCAGAATCCCGACTAACACATAGGGGTAGCTATGGGTGGTATTATTCTGAACAAATGAAGCAAAAAACATCTACTTCAGTGAGGACATCCAAATTTCATTTACAGGAGGAAAGACAGTGAAGATCTGTCCAAAGGGGTAGAACCTGTAGTCAGTGATGGCATCCTCTGAGGTATGTTTGGTACTCTTATACCAAAGTCTACAGAGACCAAAGAAATTATACCCCTGAACCAAAAGGAAAAGAGTAAAAGGAGAAAATAAGAATATCAATTTGATTGGAAGTTAAAATCCACAGTAGGTCTTAACTTTTAAGAGAAATTCCAAGAGTTTTCTGATTGATGTCCACATGTATACTTTTTATTATGGCTAACTTCACATAACATAACCACCATTTTAAACTGAACGGTATCATTTGGTACATTTGCAATGTTGTGCAACCACCACCTCTATCTAGTTTGGAGTACATTTTCATCACCCCCAAATAAAGTCCCATACCCATTAAGCAGTTCCTTCCTATTCCTTTTAACCACCCCCCAAACCACCAATCTACTTTCTGTTTCTATGCATTTACCTGTTTTGAATATTTCTTATAAATAGAGTCTAACAAAATGTGAGCTTTTGTGTTTGACTGCTTTCACTTAGCATAATGTTTTCATGGTGCATTCATGTTGTAGCATATATTAGTATCTCATTCATTTTTATTGCTTAATATTCTAATATATAGAAGTATTACATTTTTAAAAATCTATCCATCTATTGAGGGACATTTGGGCTTAGACTATTGTGAATAGTGCTGCTATAAACAATTGTATACAAGTACTTGTCTGAGTATCTGTTTTCAATTCTTTGGGGTATATACCTAGGATGGAATTACTTTGCTTGGAATAATTTCATGTTCAACTTTTTAAGCAATTGACAGAACTGTTTTCCACAGTGGCTACCCTATTTTATATTCTCACCAGCAATGTACAAGGGATCCAATTTCTCCATATCCTAACGAACACTTGTTATTTCTTAATTGTTTTCAAGCTATCCATCTTAGTAGGTGTGAAATAGTATCCCATTGTGGTTTTATTTGCATTTCTTGAATGACTAATGATGCTGAGCATCTTTTCAGATGCTTATTGGCCATTTGTATAATTTCTTTGGAGAAATGTCTATTTAAATTCTTTCTCAATTTTTGATTGCATTGTCTTTTTAATATTGAACTGTAAGAGTTCTTTAGATAATCTGGATACAAATCTCTTATCAAAGATAAGATTTTCAAATATATTTTCTCATTCAGTAGGTTGCCTTTTATCTTTCTTGATGATGTTCTTTTATTCACGAGGGTTTTTTTTTGTAATTTTGATGAGTTCAATTTATATATGTTTTCTTTTGTTGCTTGTGCTTTGGGTGTCATATCTAAGAAACTATTGTCAAGTCTAAGGTCATGAAGATTTATTCCTATGCTTTCTTCTAAGAATTTTATAGTTCTAGCTCTTATATTTAGGTTGTTGGTCCATTTCGAGTTAATTTTTATATATTATGTGAGGTAGGATTCCAACTTCATTTTTTTGTGTGGATAATCCAGTTTTCCCAGCACCATTTGTTGAAATGACTGTTCTTTCCCTAGTATATGATCTTAGCACCCATGCTGAAAACCAATTGGCCACAGATGTATAGGTTTTTCTCTGAACTTTTAATTCTATTCCAGATGTTCATATACTTTTCAAAATTTAAGCATAATCAAATTTTATTTGTCTTGCAACCAAGATGATTCTGAATTTATCAGGTTAAAGTTTTGGGAGAATTTTTCCAGTGTGTAAGAGCACGTTGCTTCAGCCATCAGTGGGATGGTCAATGTGGAGATTCTTTCAGGGTTAGATTGTTCTATCACAGCATCTGATTTACTGTCAATATTATACTCTCCAACAAAATTCAGGTGCGAACTTTCCATGGAAATCTACATATGCCATTCTGGATGACTAATTTTGGATTCCCTGACTAGTCAACTCACTATGGGTCACCCTTTCCCACTTAGCTTTCCTGCTACCAACTTTTTTACATATACCCTCCATGGTTTGTAAATACCTTCTTTTCTTCTTTTCAATGGGAACTAGGTACTTAAAAAATGGATGTTATTCTTCTTACCTTCTTTTTAAGGAGTTCTCATTTAAGTGTAAGTCAGCATGTTTTGAGAGGTTTTTAGGGGAGTTCTTGTAGAAAGGAAGAAACTTGTAAAGCAGCTCTGTACTCCAGGCTTCCAAAATATGCAGCCATAGCAAAATATTGGAAAGACAATCAAACTGTGGTTAGCAAACTCTTTAAACTTTTTAGAATAGGTTATATGCCTGATTAGGTTTGTGATTGAAGGTGCCAGTGGGGAACAAGGGCTCCATTTGATGTCAAGTGTGTGCTGCTTTTGTTATGTTACATGCCAGATATTTTTTTTTTTTGATAATGGTAAGAAATTGTGCTTCCTTGATTTGCCATGAAAACCCTATTTTTTTTAGAAATGTAGTCCTTGGCATGGTATCAAAGCACCTGCATTTTCCTTAAATGGAGCTGCTTCTTGGGAGTTCCTACTTAGTAATTCAAAGTGGACAAGGTGTGAAACCATATTGCATTTATGCACATGACAACCACAATCCACTCTATTACTAATGGGAGCAATTGTGTCTCATTTTGAAAGGACAGTGTGGGTGGGAATGGAATCAAGTATCGCCATCTCATATCCAACTCCTAATTTATGTCTCTCAAATCATCGTGGATGGAGGAAAGCAGAGACAGAAACAAATTCCAAATATCTGAGACTGAACTATTGATGGTAAGACTTCCATGACACTGTTGAACAAAATAAGCACCTAAATATTAATTCCGCTTTGTGATTACCAAGGCCATTCATTCACCTCCTGGTATGAGGATGCTTTAAGGGGCTAGTGAGGTACAAGTAGATCTGGACAAAGCATTGGAAAAGATCTCCTTTTCCAACATATCCAGGGGATGATGTTAGAAATCAAACTATTTCTGTAATAGCTCTGTGGCGATCCTACCTCTGCAGCCATGCACTTGATGCCTGTTGCTTGCCCAGATGTTCTTCTCTCAGCTGTCCAGTGCATGAGATTCCATCCCTTGGGTTTTATTCCTCTTATTTAAGGCTCTGATGACCTCTTAAATGAAAATATAAATAGGTTAATACTGAGGTCATTGGGCTAATCTATGCACTGGTAGGAATGAGTGTTTGCATTTCAGCATTCTGACATTTTGATAACGAGGTCTGATTTGGGGAGTACTGTGCTCAGATTGGAGAGGGGGCAGTGGCTCAGTCTAGTGGAGCCTGGCTGAGGGTGGGCAACTACTCATTAAATTTGCCTCAGTTTACCTGGGTTGATGACTGACTTGCACTTATTGCCAAAAGGCAGGATTCCATTTCGGCTTATCATCTATTAGGAAAGTGTGGAGGAAAGAGTGCGGAGTTTCAGTCCGGAGATCTCTCTGTTACCAGCTGTGTGATTTTAGACAAGTCATTTGATCTCTCCAAGTGACTGTTTCCACAGCTGTAAAACATGGCTAATACTTCTCTCTCACACTGATGTGAGGATTAAATGAGCCAACACCTATAAAGCACTATATAAATGTATTTCTATTATTATCAAAGGTATTTAAAACATCAGAGGTGAGGTGTAAAATCTTGCAATCCACTCATTAGCTCTGTCAGTGGAGAGAAGAAGAAGGGATTAAATCTGGCAGGTACTAAGCTTTGAGTCTGATTTAAGTTCTTTCCTCCCACTCCCCTATTTGCAAAGTTTTCTTCCATTGTTGAGAGTCACTGGAGCTTGGACCAATTACTTGTGTTGACAAGTCATTAAAGAAAGGCGTACAAGCACCTGGCTCTGAAGTCTAGGAGCCCAACGGCAGCTCCAGAGCCTACCAGGTTGTGTCCAAGGTTTGGAAGATCTGTACCTGTTCTGCACACACGGGTCTGTTTGCGGGAGAGGCCTGGCAATATTAACACTGCTTTTAAGAGTGAAGAAGACTGAAATATTAGCAAGCTCAGCTTTTAAAGGGATTTATTTATTTATTTGCAGAAGTATGGGCTTTTTTACCATTAGATACTCACTCTGAGCACATGACTTACTTGTAATGGTCAGTTGAGATTTATTTAATCCATCTATGTAGCCATTATTGTATTTTGTCTATGACATGATAATTATAGAAAAAATTTGGAAAATCTATGTGTTTATGTTTTTACATTGTGCAAAGGGATCCTTTTAAGTCAAAGCATTTTAATAGCAACACAAAATGATTGGGAAATGAAATCACACTATAGAATTAAGTTGGAAGACCATTTACTTAATACAGAACATATATACCTACCCCCCCACACACAACACCTACACACATACATATATATACATATATATTTTTTTCAAAGATGTTTGTGTATATATGTACATGTATAAACACCTATACATATGTACATATATTTAAAAAATGATATCCTTATAAATGTTTAATGAATAGCTCTCCAAATAAAACAACATTGTAAAACCCCGGTTTTGTAGTATTTGGAAATTTCCATGGTATAAATACCCCTACTGTGGCCAATTTTAAGCTACCATGGTGATGCCACTGAATGTGGAGTAGAAGAGATGTGCACAATCTGCTCATACCAGCCAGCAAGGGCTGGCTTCAGCATAGCCCCAGGTAGATACACTCAGAGAATATCCACTGGGTGGGTACCTACAGTACACACAGAAATCTAAAATCACACACAATGTGAGTCTATTAGTTCTGGTATTAATACCAGCCTCCCTTTACTAGGGAATTTCAGAGCTCTTTAGGTACAGCCTGAAAGAATTACATTTGGCTCATGTCATCTGGAGTCTGCTTTTCCATCCTCCTGATTCTTCACCTACCCTCTTCTGTGAGAAGCCTTCTAAAGGGTCCTGTATAGATCAGTCATGGAAGGGATTAAGCCAGGCAAAGTACCATTGTTACAGATTCTGCAGGACAGTTTATTGTTTGTAGGTGACTCACCAACAGCCACAGGTTATTAACTACTGCTGTTAAGGGTAGCACTCTGCAGTGACAGCAACCAGTAGGATAGTATCATTACTGAGCACACACATGACCATATACATATATGCACACACCATTCTACTTTGTTTTGGCGGAACCAGCACTCATTCTCTTTCTGCTGTGCAGGCCTACAGCCAGGAGGAGAGGTTGCCCATGCCCTGTGACTTAGGTTGCTAGGAAGACGTCTTCCTCCCTCCTCCCTTCAAAAGAATCTTCCCAACACCTGGAATACTTTTTAACTTTGCATTTTCTACTCTGCCATTAGAGATCCTTTTGTTCCATTAATAATATTTTCCTTCCTTTTAAAGAGCTCAGCTCACCTGAGAAGAAGTAACAGCAAGATGGGAACACAGACATGAAAAATAGGCAAAAATTCAAAGCTAAATTTAATTCCCACACAATTTGGCCTAAGACAGCCTGCTAGATGACAACCTTATTTCTCTCATTTTCTGAGCTCCCTGCAGCTTGTCTCCCCATCTCCAACTCATACCAGTCTACAGTTGATGCTAATTTGTAGACTCATTTCCTAAACCCTGAATCATTTGGAGGGCTTTAGCAACGAGTCATCCTTAATTTATTAAATTCAACATTGAACATTGGCCCTGCCCTTCAAGAGTTCACAATTTCTTGGAAGAGACATTAAATAGCAGAATAATTACTAGGCAACTATGTACTTTTCCTATTAGAGTATTATTTCCATTGGGCTGATAGAACCCAGAGAAAATATTATCCGGGAGTAATTAGTGAGCACCCTGGAATTAGATTGGCTTCATTTCAAATACGGATTCTCATATTTACTAGTGGTAATTCTTTGGGCAATTTGCTTAACTTTGACCACAAATTTTCCTAATAATGCCTATTACATAGGCCAAAAATGTGAGTTATACCAATTACACTGCAATGTAACTTTAATGAAGCAGGCATTTTGTTCACTGTTATATCTCTACCAAGTAGAACAATGTCTGATATATAGTAGGTGGTCATTATATGTTTATAAAGTAAACCAGGTGAAGTGCCCAGTTTAGCGTCTATAGGTACTCAATAAATAGTAGCTGTTGTTATTATAAAGATGGTTAGGACCATGGGAGTGTATGAGAACTCCCAGAAGACATAGGCAGTAATTCTGCCTGTGGGATTAGGAAAAAGTATAGAATTGTCATCTCAAATGAGTCATAGGAGTTATCAGGAAGAGGAAGTCCAGTGGGTATTCCAGGTAGAGAAATATGGCAAGCATGAATGGTCTAACAATTCAAGAGTGAAATGCCAGATTGAATAGGGACATAGTGGCCTAAAACTGACCACAGCCACCCATAAACTCCACTGATAATCTGATTTTTTTCTGGGTTAACCACTGGGTCCTCATTTTTGTTCCCTAATAATGAAGGTTGCCGCTTACGTAGTGCTTATTACATACTAGGCACAAAACACATATCAACTCATCAAATCTTTACAATAGTCCTTTGAGATAGGTGCTACTATTATCCATTTTAAGATGAGAAAACCACTTGAAGACTGGACATGCTTGAAGCTCTGGCAGAGCAGGGTGGGGAGGGGGGCAGGGGCAAGATATGTAACCCTAACAATATTTGTACCCACAGAACTTGGGAATAAATAAATAAATAAATAAATAAATAAATAAATCACTGAAAAGCAGGCAAATTAAAAAAAAAAAGATGAGAAAAGTAAGGCAAAGAGGAATTGGCTAATTTATCTGAGGCCCATAGCTAGTAAGTAGAAGAATCAGACTTCAAACTGAGACTTTATGGCTGCAGAATCTTGTCCTTAATGCATATACCAGGTAGCTTCTAATTCATAGCCAGATTTTGTGGTCGACGGTAGTGCTGCTCACCAGTATATCCAGGCTCAAAGGCAGATGGAATCTCCTTGAAGTTATGGATGGCTACGTAACTTCCTTTAGGCAACGTAATTTGATCAGAAAAGATCTGGCATGCTTCTTGTATTCTCTCCCAGCTGTAAAGAGGTTGTTTGCTCCAGATGGTTTAGCTACAGGATAGTAGAGCCTCTGTCAGCCTAAAGTGCTGAGTGGCTGCATGGAGCACAGTTGCCTGGGAAAGATGGCTAGGACAGCAGGAGTGTGTAGCAAGAATTCAATGTTACTATAGTAGATTTTGAGATTGTTTGCCATTGCAGTATAACCTAACCTGTCCTGACTGATACAGCTGCCTATGCCAGATCTTTATTCTGATTAGGTGAGCCCAGGGCTCAAATTCCTGAGCTAACCCTTTCTTTCCAAACCTTGCCTCAGCCTATTCACCTAGGCTCCCCTTTCTTTCTTTATTTGGGGGAAATTTGCATAATATCCCAGGCTTTTCCTACCAAATTACACATTTATTTTTTCTTGTCAATTCCACCTCCCCAGATGCTGAAGTTTTGGATCAGAACCTCTACCTCTACATTGACCAATCAGGTATTGCCTGACATTATGCACATGGTCCTATGATATATCCAGATAAAGCACTCTGCCCAATTTATCTGGGCCCTGAAAACTACTTTATAGAGCAGGGGCCCTCAAACTTTTTAAACAGGGGGCCAGTTCACTGTGCCTCAGACCATTGGAGGGCCGGACTACTATAGTTTATAAAATACCATGAACAAATTCCTATGCACACTGCACATATCTTATTTTGAAGTAAAAAAAAAAAATGGGCAAAAACACCTGCATGTGGCCAGTGGGCCATAGTTTGAGGATGCCTGCTATAGAGCATGTCTGAGTATTATAACATTTCCTTGGTAAACCTTTCTGGCTAGGAAAAATCATTAATTCTCAGCTACACCTTCTTGTTAACTCTTACTTCCCTACTGGGTCAGTGCTAATATTTGATTCTGGCTTTCCCTGGTGCCGTCTCTTATAGCCACAAATCACTGATTACCTGCTTAGTTAAAACCACTGTATTTGGTGCCCAGGATGCCCATGCTAGCAATTCAGAACTTCATGAGTATTGATGGAATAGGCTCAGCTTCCAATCACCCACTTCAGCATACTTTATTCCTTGGATGATATAGTGTTCTTCCTATTCTGCTACTACCAAAGATGAAAAACTAAAGTTGACGTGGATATTTAAAACCTTAAACCTTGGACAAGGATCTGAAAGAGAAAGTTTCTATAAACAAGAGTAAAAACTTGCTTTAGTTACAAATAATTGTGGCAGGCCAGAATTCTACAATGGTCTTCAAGGTTCTTACCCCCGGTGGACAAGATTCATATATAATCCATGCCCTTTGTGAATACAATAGGATATTGCTCTCCTAATTATGTTACATTTTATACCACATTTTATAGCACAGAGGATTTTGTAGAGGTGATTGAGGTTTATAATCAGTTGGTTTTCAGTTAGGCACCAGGGAATTTTCATGAGTGGGCTTGATACAATCATGTAAGGCCTTAAAAGAAATAAACAACAGCAGCAGCTGGAGATGAGCACAATGCCGCATTGTGAACTGCTCACAGAGGGTGCCACGTGGCTAGAACCTCACAGTGATTTCCAGCTGACAGCCAGCAAGAAAATGGGACCTTAGTCCTATAACCACAAGGAACAATTCTGCTAGCAATGAAATGAGCTTGGAAGGGGGCTGTCAGCTGTCAGCAAATGAGCCCATAGCCTGGGCCAATCCCTTGATTTCAACTTTGAATGATGCTGACCAGAGAACCCAGTTAGGCTGTGCCTGGAATTCTGACCTGCAGAAACATTGAGATAACAAATGTGTATTGTTTTGAGCTGCTAAATGTGTGGTAATGTGTTATGCAGCAATACTAAACTTACAAAATAATCAGTTGTTCAAATGCAGGACCACAGATAACTCATTGGATACTTGTATATATGTAAAAGAAAAATGAGATTTGGTAAATAAAAGGTCAATATGAATGCCTTCCAGTTGATAAAAAGAAAAAGTACACTTAGATTTTAACAAGTGAGAAAACAATAGTCTCACTGATTTCCCTGCAGAATAATTCAGTGTAAAGTTATATTAACTGTTTTCATTTAAAAATTGCTATATTACTTTTAACAGCTTTATTGATATACAAATGACACACAATAAACTGCACATATTGAAAGTGTATAATTTGATACATTTTGACATAAGGATGTGCCTTTGAATGATCACAATAATAAAGATTGTGGGCATATCTATTACCCCCCAAAGTGAAATCTAGTTCCTTGGTAATCCCTTTGTAATCTTGCTCTGGACACTGGGGAACATGCCAATGTGGCAACTTAAATCAAGAATATTAAATAATTTTCAGCTCTTTCTTAAAGTCTTCTCCACATAGCAAATATGTTAAAACCAACCTCCTTTATAGATTGGCAGTTACAAGCCTGACCCAATGTAGAACCCCTGGGGAACTGGGGGATAGTAGAAAGGGGCAAATAAAAAAGACTCCCATGCTCTCTTTTGCAAACAAATTGCTTACTACAACCATTATGAGTTTCAGTGTCTGGACATGTCACTTCCTCAATCATGTCCAGACAGTGGCACAACTTATATAACGCATTAATTAAGGAAACAAGGTGTTCTTTCACGTGTGTCCAAGTCTAGTCATTTAATGCCTCTTACCTCCCAGCATTGTTTACATACACCCATTAGCCTTGCTTCTTCTATTTCTTTTCCAGGTTATTTTTGGGTCTATCTTCTGCATAGAAAATTAGTAATGGAGAAGGACAATGGTGGCTTTTTTCCCTCCCTTGGTTATCTGTTAGATTATTCAGATAGGAAATATTGATTTTTCAGAACTAGTTGGACATTTTTTTACTTCCTGAATGCCAAAGGCAGCCAAAATATATTGTTTTCAGTGATGTATATAACAGACATTATCACCTTCCTTTTTTTGGAGTTCATGAAAATGTAAGCTTCAAAAAGAGAAAAGTAAAAAAACTTAAGTAATTATCTTTGGTGGTTCATATTTCACCTGTATGAAGGTTGAGGTCTTTAGAAACAGTTTCAAGTAATTTTAGTTTGCTCCTCAATATACAGGTATGAAGTTTTACAACTGAGTGTGAGACAAACCTTTAAAAAAATCCACTCACTCCAATAAATTCTCTCGCTCCTTAGGTGAGATGATGTTTTCAGGACTGCTACTAATGTTTCCTGATTTATAACATTTTACAATTCTTTAAGGCGTTTCACTTATATTACCTCCTCTGATACTTTTGGCATTCCTGTGAAGCAGATGGAGAAAGTGGTTTCATTCCCATTTAAAGACAGAGGAAAACTGAGGTCAGAGACATGAACTAATTTGCCAAGAGCTGCTCAATGGTGTTGCTAAAAATAAAATCCAAATTTTCTAGGACTTTTCCTCACCCAGAACAATTTCTGTTCATTTTCCTGATAAGCATAATTTTAATAAACTGTACCAAATAGTTGGGAAGAGAAGATATGTATTATATTATCTTACATTACATTATATTGAGCTATTAAGTATGAAATGTCCAATTTCCTTAAGTATTAAGTTTGACAATTGATATCTCTGACATTTCACTTTGATACTTCTTGTTTTATGTTTATTGTGAAGGTACATTCTCAGTCTTTCAAAGACACATTGTGGCTTGTGATTATCTTTCGAATTTTTTTTAGAGCAATTTTTGTGAAACCATGAATAAGTAAAAAATTCATGTTATTTTCGAATGTGAGTTCCATAGTGGAACCAATGCAGCACAAACAGCTGAAAATAGAGATGAAGTGTTTGGGAGGATGTGGCTAATGAACGCACAGTACTTTGATGGTTTGAGAAGTTCCATTCTGGTTATTTTAATCTTGAAAATGAGCCACGTGGGTGACTTGAGACCACGGTGGATAATGATGAGCTGAAAGCTGTAGTGGAAGCGAATCCATCTCAACCTACGCATGAATTACCAACAGGTTTGATGTTACTAATCCAACAATATTGGACCATTTGAAACAAATGGGCAAAGAAACTGGATAGATGGGTTCTGCATGAATTAAATGAGCATCAGAAGAGAAATCTTGAAGCTTGCCTTTCTTTTCTGTCACGACATAAAGATAAACCATTTCTATGCTGTATTGTTACATGTGGTGAAAAATGGATTCTTTTTGACAATTGCAAGCATTTAGCACAATGGTTGGATAAAGATGAAGTGCCAGAACACAGTCCACAGCTGAATATTCATCAAAAAAAAAAAAAAGCTAATGGGGTATGTTTAGTGATCCAGTACTGGTATTATCAATATCCACTACAGCTTCATGAAACCTGGTCAGTCAATTATAGCAGATGTCTACTGCAACCAATTGGATGAAATGATGAGTATGCTTGCTGGTCAGTAGAGACAGGCCAATCCTCTTGCAAGACAATGCTTGACCACATGTTCCACAAAAAATGCTGTTCAAACTACACCAACTGGATTTGAAAACTCTCTGTCATCTACTATATTCACCAGTCCTTGCACCAACTGACTACCATTCTTCCAGGCTTTGGACCACTTCTTGCAAGGAAAAATATTCAGTTCTCAACAAGCTGTGGAAAACACCTTTCGTGATTTCATTGCCACTTGCTCTCCAGGCTTCTTTGCTGCTAGCATAAACCAGCTACCCTTAAGATGGCAAAATTATGTCAATAGTTTGAGCACATACCTTAATTATCCTGCTTCTTGTTTGAGATTTAATAAACTACACATTTGATTAAAGGAATTATAAATTATAAATCATTATAAATCAAATCATTATAAATCATTTCTCCATCTCAGACAAATCAATCTAGCATCGTTACGTGAAAATAAGTGTTTTGCGAAAACACCATTCAAGACAGTCCTGAAATAGTTAAGGGCCAAATTTAAATACCCAGTGTTTAGTTCCCTCTTATGTAGGAAAAGACAAAAGCACTGCAGTTTTGCAAGTTCCTGCAGGCAAAGAGTGGAAAACTCCTCCCCATCTGTGTTTATTATTGCAAATACTGTTTAATCTTCCACCTTAAGTTCCAATTGCCAGATTTCTTTTTATTAAAAAATAAAAAAAATGATGACAACATAAAAATAGAAGGTGAGGCTCTCTTAAGAGTTCCCATTGTCTACAGAATAATTCTGAACAAATCTTGTGCTCTGGGCTCCACCTGCCAGCTCCTCCAGGCAAGAGAAAGACAGAAGAATGGTCCTGTAATTTCCATGTGAATAGGGAAAACCATTTTCCAGATCCACTGCTCAGGGTAACCTAAATGAAACTGTTAAAAGACATTCACCAGAGGCAGAGAAAAACCAACCCAACAAAAGGCAAACAGAGATTTTGTTTTCTTGGTCAGTCAATGCCAAGAGTGGAAAAATAGAACACATTTTAAGGTCGAGAAAGAAAAAAAGAAAAATAAACTACCACACTGATGCTGAAGTAACTCTAGGCCACCCCTTGTTCATGCTTCTGGCTGCCGTGGACTCTGGGCACCCCATCAGTTGGTGGATGAGCAGGAGAAGTGGAGAAAGTAGATGAAAGCCAGGAAGCTCATGCCGGTGGGTATGTGGGTAAGATGGAAGCTGAAGTTGTTATGGCAAGCTTCCATCTGTGTAGAGAGATGCAATGGCTTATTTTGAGTAACCCGAGCCTTTAGTCCTATTAATGCGCAGACACACCTTTATCCTTTACCTTCTTCCAGCTTGAGCCTTCCTCCTGCCTTCACATGTTTCACATGGCTCCAGTTTCCCCAATATGCCCTCATCCAGTTCCACCAATTTTCTCACATTGACCACCCTAATCAGCCAAATGCCTACAGAAAACCTGGTGAGAACTGCTGAGAAATCTCTCCTCCCTCTTGCCCTCCATGCTTATGCTATGCTATGCTGAGGCAGATCAGCCATCTTGCCATCCCGTGATCAGCCGGGTTCCAGAAAGCTCTTAAAGTCTCCTCTGCTCCCTCTGGAGGGCAGCCCCTCTTGAATGTTCTTCCAATGCTTCTGACTTTCATCTTTTTTGCTCCATTCTGTCCTATATATTTCCATCAGATTAGGCTTTCTCTGATTCCCCTTTACTCAAATCATTCTTTTGATCAAAACTTCTCAATAACTTGTCATTACAAACATACGAGAATCCAGACTTCTAGTCCAGCCTTCATGTATGTTGAGGGAGACAGTCCACTGTGGGCCAGAAGAATGACTGTATGTCCTCTCTGAGGATGCCAACCGCCAGGCCTAACAGTCCTCTGCCCTGAGCCATGTCCGTAGCTAGTCACGTAGGCTACTAAGTACGCACCTGCAGCCTGACTACCATGAGGCTGCTTGTTCCTGGAGGAGGGGGACTGGCTTGGCTTACTGCTTGCTATAAAAGGCCCTGAGCCTTTGGCTCTGGGTTCCTCAGTGGCACCACAACCCACTGCAGGTGTAGTCACACTTGTGTCCATTGCATCATCCTTATGGGGCAAGGGGGCTTTGAACAGGGGAACCACTGGGACCACTGTGATGCCCCTTCTGTTTGCTATGCTATGAGTAATGAACTGTCTTGCCTGGATCCTTTGAGTCTTGTTGTCTACTTTTGGCAACTATGGAGTTTTGGCAAGCTGACCTGCTGACCTGAATGCTTGCTTAGTCTATGGAGGTGGGTTCTTCCTGACAAGTGTTTTCATACCAATACTTTTGGTATTGAATATGTATTTGTTTAGTGAATCAGCCAATACATGGATCCTCAGGACTAGCCAAACCAAGCTGGGCCGAATCACTTAGAAACCCAATACTTACGCACTTCTGCCTATTCTGTTGCCTCCACCTGAAGTTTGCCTTCCTTGTAACACAACTTGTCCAAATCCTTCTCTTCCACTAAGAGCCATCTCAGCCATCCAAGCCTGATGTAACTAATCTCTTCTTTTGATTCCCCCCCCTCCACTGGACATTAAATGCACATCTCAGGTGACACTGATTACTTTTGGTATTTATACTTATATATTTAGGTATTTTCAATTTGCTTCCAAAACAATGGGAAGTTTTTAGTTACTTAACATATGTCAGGAACTGAGCAATTTGCAGGAGGTATTGGAATTGCAAAGGTGAACGAGATATGGTCTCTATCCACATAAACTCTCATTTGTAACAGAACAGTCTTGAATAAAGGTGTAAGTTCTATCACATGGATATAAAGTACAGCAGAGACTGCAATTAATTCTCTGTGGATGAAAGGTGTAGGAAAGTGTCAGAAAAAAAGGTACATTTTTTCATGTGTTTGTCTTTTATGCCCACAGGCACAGGGTTCATCTGCCTTACTAGTTTATAAGAAACATGAAAGTCTGTATTATTACAGCTTTGAATCCCTTACAATAAACCAAAACCTTTATTGTAACACAACTTGTCCAAATGCTTCTCTTCCACTAAGAGTCATCTCAGCCATCCAGGCCTGATGTAACTAATCTCTTCTTTTGATTCCTCCCTCCACTGGACATTAAATGCACATCTTAGTTAAGTTAGTTAAATATTAATATTTGTTTAGTAATATTTAGTGCATTTATTGAGCACCAGTAGGTATAAGGCAAGAAACTAGGAACCAGATAACATATGCTTTTCCTATAAAGCTACTTTTGCTTTAGGGAAATGCAACCCCTTAGCAACTGATTTCTGTAGGGCTGTACCTGGAGCATCCCAAGGTCCTATGATGATGTGTGCCATCTTTATTGGAGATGTTCACACTCAGGTTAAAAACGAATTTCTTTCAGTGGAATTGTCACGTTGTTTGTATGGTTTCTGTATGTGTCATACTTCTATTCATACTTAAAAGCTTAACTCAAATGTTATCTCCTTGCAAAGTCTTCTTTGATCTCTACATTCAAGAAGAATAACTTAACTGTTCCCTCCTCTCTGCCTCTCTGCTCCTATGTCATTTGTTTGTATTTCGTGTGTGTGTGTGTGTGAGTGAGTGAGGGTATGTGTAATGTTTTGGTTTCCCTTCAAGAGTGAGCTCCTTGAAGGAAAGTATTTTTCTCCACTTTACCAAGGGCTATGACAGTGCCTAGCACTTAGAAAGTGCTCAATAAATATTTAATGAATGAATATCAAACCTCTACCTCATTTAAACTTTTGACACCTTGCTAGCAACTATAACAAACAATTTAGAACTGATATTTAAATGTTATTGTGACCAATACATGAGTCATACTAGGGACTTGCACTCAGACTAGGTAAAGGACTCTTACAAGTCAATAATGAGCAGATAGCCAGCCCAATAAAAAATTGGCAAAGATTTAAACAGACACTTCATAACAGAAGATCTGTAAATGACCAGTAAGTCATGGAAAAGATGGTCAATATCAATAGTCACCAGGGAAATGCAAATAAAACCATAGTGAAATACCATTTCCTGCCCTTGAGAATGGCGGAATTGAAAAAGACTGACAATACCAAGTGTTGATCAGAATGTGGAGCAACTGGAACTATCAAAACATTGTTGATAGGGGAGTAAAAGTGTTACAACTACTTCTGAGTTCAGTTTGACTGTTATCTTCTAAAGCTAACTGCATACTACATTTACAATATGATGCAGCAATTTCACTTCAGTATTTACCATGAGAAATGAAAACCTATGTCCACACAAAGACCTGTGCATAAATGTTTACAGTAGCTTTAACCTTGAAACCATCTAAGTGCCTATCAACAGGTGATTTGAATAAACAAAATGAGGTATATTTACACAATGGAATTTAAAAGGAAAGAACTACAGAAACATGCTATGCAACAAGATGGATACAACTCAAGATCATTTTGCTGAGTGAAAGAAGTCAGATTAAAAAAAGACAAGCTGTAAATAAAGCTGTAGCCAACATGCAGGGTGAGATGGACAGAAAATGTAAGCAAGTAAAGGAAAAGTGTAAAGAAGAATTTGTAGAAGAAATCAAGAAGCTGGCCACGCAGCACAAACAGCTCATTTCTCAGACCAAGAAGAAGCAGTGGTGCTACAACTGTGAGGAGGAGGCCATGTACCACTGCTGCTGGAACACGTCCTACTGCTCCATCAAGTGCCAGCAGGAGCACTGGCACACCGAGCACAAGAGCACCTGCCGCCAGAAGAGATGAGGCGGCCGCGGCTCCCAGCGGCGCTCTCCAGACACAGCGGTTTTTGTTTCCAAGAAGCCAAAATTGTTTAAAATTTGCTTCCCATTTTGCACCAGCCTTTAAACACTTTTCGTGAAGAAATTTTGCACAGTAGTTTAAAATCTTTTGTTAAACGCTCCTCCGGAGTTTTTTCAGGGGGTAAAAGTAACACCAGTGGAGGGTATTATTTTGAATAAATTTTAATTGAGAAAAAATAAATAAATAAAAATAAATAAATAAATAAAAATAGAATGCCTATGTATAACTCCATTTATATAAAATCCTAGAACAGGCAAACTCATCTATATTAACAGAAAACAAATCAATGGTTCCTCTGGTGTAGGGTGGAGGTAGAGATGGCTAGAAAAGGGGCCCAGGGAAACTTCTAGAGATGATGGAAATGTTTGTTACCTTGGCTATGGTGATGGTCTCACTGGCATACATATTAATATATAGGTCAAACTAATCAAAGTGTACATTTTAAACATCTATAGCTTATTATATGTAAATTGTGCCTTAATAAATTATATCTCCAGAAACCAATAAAAGTATTAATTTTAAAATATAAATGCCACCTTGTCTGATAGAAACTATGAGAAATGAAGTGGTAAAAGGCTGCCAGAAAAGTGCCATTAGAAACCATCTCCATTAGTCGCCATGATGTTTGCCACACTGAGCCCCATCTGTGCACAGTCATGGGGATGCCTGCTACCATGGTAGCATTTGGAACCCATTGAGATCAACTGCATGGCACAAGCCATGAGGATAATAAAGGAAACACTGGGGAATGTTTAGGGAACTTTTATGTTCAATACAGGTATTGGATTGGAAAAAAAAGCCCATCTGACATATCTCTATGGCACATTTTTCACTAGCCAGAAATTCCTTAATAATGTTGGTGTTAGAAAACAAACAAATACCAGTATCATCCTCCTGGGCTGCCAACAATACACCAGGCTTTTACATATAGGAATGATGTTTTGCATTGTGAAGCTACATAAGAATGAGGAATGTTACAGTAGGATTCTGTCCTTCAGAAGCATATGGTTTACTGGAAAAACCAAAGTATAGTTACCTCCAAGAAATGGATTTTAAATAATTCAAAAGAATCAAGAAAAGATTCACAGAGAGATAAATGAACAGTCCTCTGTCTTTATGGGCAGGCTAGGCTTCAGTGTTTAGAATTTGGCATTTGAACCCGATATGACAAAAAAGCCTTATACAATCCTCAATTTCTTAACAAAAAGTAAAGTATGACTATGATTGTGGATACAGATAAACTCAATTCTTCTCTGAGTCTTCCCACAATATGTAATTCACATTCTATAGTGAAACACCATTGGTATTAAAGACATTTTTTAAAAAGAAAAAATGATTGGAGGTGGGAGTGTGGGTGTTTTGAATAAATGGTGTCTGTAAAGCATATTTTGATAAATTTTACCAACATAGATGACTTTAAGATTGTGTGTGTATGTGTGTGTGTGTGTGTGTGAGAAAGAAAGAGAGAGAGAGAGAGAGTGACTGATAAAGACAGAGACAGAGACACAAAGACAGAGACAGAGACAGTGAGAGAAATTGAGCTAGTGAGTGAAAATGTTTGCATATTTAGTAACTTTCCATGCGTGTCTTCGGAACAATTGCTATTTTTCTTCCTCTATGTTTCTGTTTTCTTCTTTTATTTAGAATTTCTCCTAAATTTGCCATTAGAATAGTCCTGAGATGACATGGAAAAGTGATGCATTAAGCAGCAAGGAGAGTCAACTTACCTGCCGTATTGCTGTGACACCTGTGAAGAGAGCTGTTGGTCTCAGCTTGCAGCTGGAGCCCTAACAGTAGTGTCAGTCATCAAGTAGGAGTCAATAATAAAGGAATTTTAAAAGCCTGTCCATCTTGACATACCACCCAAATTCCTTAAGTGCCATGAGAAACAAAATTCTGACAGATGTATATATTACTTTAATCAACCTGGAAATGATGTGGATTCTTTGAATCTATGAAAAGTAAGAAAGAAAAATGAAAAAGAGGCAATGAAATCCTTGTCCTTTTCATATTTCTGGGGAACTCTTTATGGCTGCTAAAATGGGATTTGTTCCAACATAGAAACTGGTCAAGGAATTCGGAAGAAGGAGAAGTGGAACTTGGGAACAGAGGAGAGAATATAAATTTATAAAATACCTTTGTCTTGGTGCCCTTAAGCAGTCCCGAGTCTCTGGGCATGTCCATCTGGAGATAAAAATAAGACCTGTGCTCTTATGTGCAAATAATAAGATCTGTTCTGGGGCTTTTCTTCTTCCAAAATCAATGCTTGTATGTGTTTATTTCTCTATGTATTTTGGTGTTTTGATCTCCCTAAGTTTTTCTTATTCTTGGGTAGCAAGAACCCAAGCTCTCAATTTAGACCACTGGGTTCAAGTCCTTGCTTCACCACTTATTGCATGTGTGAGCTTGGACAAGTATCTTAACTTCTCTGCATCTCAATTTCCTCATCTGTAAAAACGAGGACAAGAAATAATAATCATTGCATAGGAATTTTGAGAGAATTTATTGAGATAGCAACTGGTGCATAGGTAGCCTTTTTTTGCTTGTTTGTTTTTAATTTCCTACCCTCAGCAGCCTGCCTTTTCCTCTGCTTCCTGCACCAGATGGGCATCCTGAGAATAGTATTCATGAACCCACGGTTTGGTTACATAAGGACTACTTGTCTTGGGTTTGGTTACCCCAATGCAGCTCCTCAACATAGCAGTGTGTTAAGAACAAACATTTCCAGACCACCTGTTCTTCCAAGTACATACCACAGCCCTGGGAGGAGAAGATGGGGAGGAGGAAGAAAAAGAATAGGAGAAGGCAGCAGGTTCCTATTCTATGTTGAAGCAACAATGAATGAAAGCATTCAGGAATTATGAATTAAAGTGAGATTCCAGAGTAGAGTCTCCATGAATTGTGGACATTGGTAGTATAAGCAATACAGTATGCACACAAAAATATGAAATAATCAAATGTAAGTATAGGAAGGGGAAAATTAAAAGAGGGAAAGAAAATGAACCAAAACATCAACAGTTACTGTCTGTAGGTGAGGAGATTGTGATATATCTGTTTATATCTATGCCTACATCATGGTGCCTTATGGCCAGTGAGAGTCCTCTTAGCAAGTGACACTTTGACTGTTCATCTGTAGATGAACATTTGGGTTATATTTATATCTTGACTGTTGTGAATAATGCTTAAAAAAACATGAGAGTGAAGATATCTCTTCATGATCCTGATCTCAATTCTTTTGGATATATACAGAGGTGGGATTGCTGCTTCATATGGTAGTTCCATTTTTAAATTTTTTAAGGAAACTTGTCAACACTGGTTATCTTTTTGGTTTTTTTGATAATAGCCATCCTAATAAGTGTGAAGTATTATCTCATTGTGGTTTTTATTTGCAAATGGATAAAGAAAATATGGTATATACGTACAAAGGGATGGTATTCAGCCTTAAAAGGGAAGAAAATCCTATCATTTTTCACCTAACAACATGGATGGACCTAGTCGACATTATGCCAAATGAAATAAGTAAGTCACAGAAGGAAAAATATCACATGATTCCTTTTATATGAGGCATCTAAAATATTCAAAGGTATATAAGCAGACAATAGAATGATGGTTACCAGGGGATGGGGGAGGAGACTATGAGGAGTTGTTCAGTGGGCACAAAGTTACAGTATACCAAAAAATTCCAGAGATCTGCTGTGCAACATAGTGACTATAGTTAGCAATAAGGTATTGTGTATTCAAAAATTTGTTAAGAAAGTAAATCTCATGCGTTTTTATGATACAAAACAAACAAGAAACCAAAGACAACAGAGGGACACAAGGAAACTATTGGAGGGGATAGATATGTTTATTATTTAGATTGTGGTGATAGCAATGCACACATATACATATATAAACTCACAAAATTGTATACATTAATTATGTGTATTTTTGGTATACTGGTTATACCTTGATAAATCTGAGGGGGAAAAAGAAAGCAAAACTTTGAGACACTTGGTTTTCAAAAGACCTGGAATGTATAATATATTCATGACACTTTGAAATTCTCCACGCTTTATCCCAGTGTCACATGCCATCTCTCTTTCAAGTGAAAAAGATGAATGCTTCAGGGCCCCCCAAAATTTTGGTATCAGAGAAGCAGACCAACGAAAAGCCACAGATAAATAATAATAGTACAAACGTTTGTCTAATACTTTGAGCCCGTTCATGTAATTTATCTCATTTGATCCATGGAATAATCCTCTGAGGTAGACAATGTGGCAAGGTAATTTATTGATATGCATTTCAATGAATGAGTTTATTGATCCCTTCACTCAGTCATTTATTCATTCAGTCAATTAATATTTATGATGTCTTACTATGTGCTGGGGATTCTGACTAGAACTAAGGATAATAATAAGCAGGACATGGGAGACCAAGGTGGAAGGATTGCTTGAGGTCGGGAGTTTGCCACTAGCCTGAGCAAGAGAAAAACCTTGTCTTTACTAAAAATAGAAAAAATTAGCTGGGCATGATGGTGAGTGCCTGTAGTCCCAGCCACTTAGGAGAATGAGGCAGGAGAATCACTTGAGCCCAGGAGTTTGCTGTGAGCTAGGCTGATGCCATGGTACTCCTGTCTGGGCAACAGGGCAAGACTCTGTCTAAAAAAAAAAAGTCTCAAAAAAAAAGAAAAGTATACACACACACACACTCATATATGTATACACACACACACACATATATAAAGAGGGCAGACTTCTACTTGGGGGAGACAAATAACAAACCAGTAAATAAGCACACAAGATAGTTGCAGATGCACAGGATCTATTAATAGAAAGACTTTTAAAAACAAGATTGCCTCAGAAAACCTTTCCGAGGAAGAGGCATTGGAGCTGAGACCCAAAGTATCAAAAGGAGCCAGGCTGTGCCTTGAGTTGGAGAAGGGGTGTTTGGGAAGAGACAACCACAGGCATAAAGTCGCTGAGGCAGGAGGGGTCTGGAGCTGCCATGGGAGCAAAAAGGATGCTGCTGTGGTCTGGGAAAAGAGACGTGGGGGCAGGAAAAAGGTAAAAGTCTTCACTTTCAGGTTTCCAAACAAGTGTCAAGGTCCTTGGTACCTCCTTGTTTAGGGAAATCTTGTAAAAGCTGTTAGAAAAAGAAGACTCTTTTGGTCTTTTATAAAAGCTTTAGCTTACTATAATTATGATAAAGCCGGAAGGCTGGATGAGTAAGGGAGAGAGGGAAGTGTCTTTCCTTGGTTGTTAGACCTCTGGAATGGCTAACTTTTGTTTACTTCCTAGACAGACAGAGTTCCCAGAGACTTGGATGTAAACAAAGGTTAGCCATTCCAGAGACTGGGGGGAAATTGTTCCTTGAATGTACCTTGGGGGAGGTAGTGCGACTTCTACTGGAAATAGTTATATGGCAACCCATGGAAGTCAAATGTAGGCCTTAGGGAATTCTAGCCACCTCAAATGTTCTGAGACATGCCATGGAGAAGTCATCTGGACCACCAGACCTCAAGGGCCCATTCTAGCTGAGCTAAGAGACACTCATAAGTTACTGGTGTAAACCAATAACCAGCCAGCCTCCTCAAGTCCTCCATCTTTTGACATTGAGTAAGGCCCAGGAGCCCGGCCCAGCCACTGAGGGTTGAGTAAGGGCAGGTGGGAAGTAATGGCTAAAACCGACAATGTGGTGGAGCAGGGTATGAGAGACAAGTAAGTAGTTGATGGTTGTTTTCTATATGCTCCATCCCTAAATCCTCTCTGCTTTTATCTTCCCTGCTCTGTATCTTGGTGGGCCGACCACCATGGTATCGGTCATCTATGTTCTCTCAGCCTCTGACTTCTACTTGGGTTCAGCCAATGGGAGACTGATGGCAGATGCAGGATGGAGGAATGGACTCAGCCAATGGGAGACACTGGCAGATGCAGGAGGTGGGAGGAATGGAATCAGCCAATGGGAGACACTGACAGGTGCAGGGGTGGGAGGAATGGATTCAGCCAATGGGAGACACTAACAGGTGCAGGAGGGTGGGAGGAATGGACTCAGCCAATGGGAGACACTGGCAGATGCTGGATGGAGGTATGGACTCAGCCAATAGGAGACACTGGCGGCTAGGCACAGGAGGATGAAAGCAGGTAGGAGTTCATATGCTGGTTGTCTCAACTCCACTTCTCTTGGCCATTTTCTGGTCGTGGCTGTGTTCCTGGGGTCACAGATCCTGGTTATAAGCCCCCCATTTGGGCTTCCAGCTTTCTCACTGACTCTGGCAACATTTCTTCTGCCGTCTGCTCAGTGAGGCTTGAGAGAGGTCACAGATTCTTGCTCTTGCTAAACCCTGTGGTAGCTCTCCCTTGTTCAGACAAACTTAACTCTCCCCACCTCTGTAAATAGTCCTCTCATTTAATACCTTCAGATAAATACCTTAGGGTGGGCCATCTAGTTCTTGCTTGGACACCTACTGAATCATGTCAGTTAGAAGGAAATCAAGTGATATCTCTTACAAACTCAAGTTTGTGAACTAAGGTTCATGCCTTACTGCTTATGATGGGGCTTATTCTTCCTTATTTTACAGATGGAGCAAGGTTCATTAAGTTGTCCAAGTCACACAGCTAGTAAGTGGCAAAGCCAGGACTTGGACTCAGTAATGCTGCTTGGGTGCTCTTTTCTATATACAACCAAGCATATCAGTGCTAACCAAAGCTAAGCTAAGCAAATATTTCTCTTCACCCCACTACACATTAGGATAGGATAAAATACCAGGGTACCTTGTTTATCATTACAAGACCTAGGATTTTTCCAAGGTTCTTCCTAGTTCATTTCGAGACTATAAACTGTCAAGATCCCTAAGCTTGGAAAGAAGAGGCAAGATTGGCTTCCAAAGAGAAAACAAATTTTTTCTCAGAGGAAGAGTTTCCACCCCTAGGAGCCTGCCAAATCTTACAATGTCAAATAGCTTCCTGGTTTTCAGCAAGGTAAACAATCAATGCTCATTGCCACCTGGGCTCATGGGCACTAGTGGGAGAATGGGGCTCTAGTCCTACAAAGTTCAATGTCACTTCTCCAGTTCAAGCTTTAAGACCCATCAATTACGTGTCCCAGACAAGCCTCTTGTTTCCTTTACTAGTTGGGCTAGTAAAGAAAAAGCATGTATAAAGACAAATATTTTGTTTTTCCTTGCAGACAGAATAGTCCCAGTGATCCTAACCTGGGATCAACATTATACCCATTGATCATGGAGTTATGTGCACAGTGTTTTTAAACATGAAATAACTAGATTTTGCATTTTGTCTGGAACAATGCTACCCATTTCGTCCCTATTCCTAACACCTGGCCTTGTAACTCATGTTTTTGAAGACTACGCCCTTCGCATTCATTTGAATTTGTGGACCTTAATCTAAACCTACACTAGAGAGATAATATTTCCTCCATTCGCAACTGATCATCATTGTGCTGGGAATCATTAGATTTTGTTTTTTCCTGCTATTCTTGGAGCTTGTCTGCAAAAGGCCTCGAATTAATTTTCATTTTCATTTGACGTTTTTATTCAGGCTTAATTTACAAGAAGAAAAGTGGAAAATGCTAAGTGTATAGCCCAGGTTTCATGAAGTGAACTCATCAATTTAAACGCCAGCATCTCAAAAAGTAGAACTTATCTGCTCCCTAGAGGCCCCCTTTGTAACTACTCCCAGTCATGAAATCCTTCCCCAGAATTAAGCACTTTCCTGGTGTCTATTTCGATTGACAGGTTTTGCCTGGTTTTGGACATTATATAAAGGGAATCACATAGTATGACTTTTGTGTCTGGTTTCTTTTGCTCAGTATTATGTTGGCAAGTTTTATTCATGTTTTTTAGTATAGCAAATTCATTTTGATTACTAGTATCCATTGCATGATTTCATCAAATGGTATTCATATTACTATTGATGAACATTTGAGTTGTTTTTCTGCTCTTACAAATAATGCAGCAGTGAAGATTTTGACAAGTTTTGGTGTACATGCATGCATATTTCTGTTGGGTATCTATCCAGGAGTGTAATGGCTGGATCAAACGGCATGCGTATGTTCAGCTTTAGTAGATACAACTAGTTTGCCAAAGAATTTATTTAAACTGCCTTGAATAGAGTATGAGACTTATGGTTTCTCAACATCTGTGCCAACATTTGGTTTTGTTAGTCTTTTTAGCTTTAACCATTTACATGTGCATTTAATTTGTATTTCCAGTATGACTAATGAAGTATAATATCTTTACCTATGTTTTTTTTTTTTTCTTTTGCCATTTGGGTATCCTCTTTGATGAAAGCCTGTTGGATTCTTTTCCTATTTTTTATTATATTGTCTACATTTTTCTTATTGATTTGTAAACATTATTTATTCTGAATTATAGTTTTATTAGTTACAGATATAGTAAATATTTCCACCAAATTGGGGGCTGCCTTTTCCCTCTCTTAATAATTTATTTTATGAACACTTTGAATTGTTTTAATTATCTCTATTTTTGTACATATTTTCATCATTTTAGATATTACAACATTTTTATTTTGCACATAGGCAGAATAGGGCTAATAATAATGGTAAAACTTCTCAAAATTAAGCAGAAACAAATAAACAAAAAAAAATTATTCCATGAGAGACCCAGAATCAAGGCCATGGCAAGGACTAAATGACTACACAGCACTGCTGATACCAGGCATTAGTGAGCACAGAGTTAATGCACTTCTGTTTCAACAGCACTTGGGAAATGTTAATACAGACTGAGATGTTAAGAGACATTTGCTACTTTTGTTTAGATGCTTATAATACTGTAATATAATAAGGAATATATATTTGGTTTTCCTCCAGATTCATGGTACAAAGTTGCTAAAACACTTGGAATTTCCTGAGTGATATGAATAAGAGGAGCATCTTTTGTTATTTGTAATAATCCCCTTTCAACCACATCTGAGATTATGCTAATAAGATGACTCTTGGAGGTTACCCCAGGAGTCCTTGGAGGGCTATTATCTCAGGATGAAGGTTGGTTTCCAGAGGAACCAACTATGTGATTGAAGGGTTGGGACTTTCTGCTCCACCCTTGGGCCTCCTTTTAGGAAGATAGCCATGTGAAGACAGAAACACACAGATAGAACACCATGTGAAGACAGGGAATTGGAGCAATGCATCTACAAGCCACGTAACTCCAAGGATTCTAGACAACATACAAGCAGCTAGGAAGAGGCAAGAAAAAATTTCTCTACAGATTTTAGAGGGATAATATTGAGTTAGTCACCAATGGCCAATGATTTAATCAGTCATGCCTTCATAATGAAGCCTCCATATAAAAGCTAAACAACAGGGTTCAGGGAACTTCCTTGATGAACACATTGAAGTGCTGGGAGGGTAGCAAGCCCAAAGAGAGCATGGAAGCTTTGTGCCCATTCCCCCATTCCTTGCCTCATGCATCTCTTCCGTTTGGCTGTTCTGAGTTGTATTATAAATAACAAACCAGTAATAGTTGAGAGCTTTCCTGAGTTCTGTGACCAAATTATCAACTCTAAGGAAGAGTCACAGGAACCCCTGACTTATAGCCCATCAGTCAGAAGTACAGGTGGCCCAGACTTGCAGTTGACATCTAGAGTGGGAGCAGTCTTTTGGGACTGAACCCTTAACCAGTAGGGTCTGTGCTAACCCCAGGTAGATCACAATTGAATTGAATTTTAGGGCACTGACCTGATTTTGGAGAATTGATTGGTTGGGTGAAAATACCCCACACATTTAGTGTCAGAAGTGGTGTTGAGATTAAAAACATATCTTAGTAATGTTGTAATTGAGGGTTTTTTTTTGTTTGTTTTCTTTTGTTTTTAAAGGAGAACCTCTATCTTTAGAAATACATACTAAAATACATACACATGAAGTTGTATGGTATTGGGGATTTGCTTCAAAATAATCCAGAGTACAACAGTATTGTACATAATAGGTAATTGTCGAAGTTGATAATGGGTACAGGGGTGTTTCATATACTATTCTCTCTTCTTTTCTAAATTAAAAGTTAAGAGAAAAAGGGAAAAGGATGGAAGGAGGTATTTGGTCTAGACAACTCTTTCAAGGAGTTTTGTTATAAAGGGAAGAAGAATAGAAAGTATATCTGTAGAGATCTATAGAGTCAAGAAGGAAATTTGTTTTGTTTTGTGTTTAACATATTATCTCCCATTTTAAAGCAGGTTTGTAAGATATTTGGGAATACTCCAGTAGAAAGGAAACATTTGATATGCTAGAGTGAGAAAAGACAATTACATGATTTTTTTGTGATAGCGAAAGGTGGAAGAATATTCCAAAAGAAGGAATAGCATGGGTGAAGGCTTTAGGATAGCAATGAGCTTGGAATGTTGTCAGAGCAAGCAGAAGCTCAGAGGGGGCTTGCAGTGAAGTGAATAAGAGGAGTCTAGGCAGCAGGGCCAAATCCTTCAGGGCCTTAGGGGCCACTGTCAGAAGTTTGGGTTTTATTCTACTGGTAATGGAAAGCCATTGGATAACTTTAATTAGAGTTATGATTGAGTTAAATTTTAAAATGTTATGGCATGCTATGTGGAATAGACTTGTAGGTAGACAAGTGAGTGTGTGTATGTTGTTTTTTTTTTTTTTTTTTTTTTTTTTTGAGACAGAGTCTCACTTTGTTGTCCAGGCTAGAGTGAGTGCCGTGGCGTCAGCCTAGCTCACAGCAACCTCAAACTCCTGGGCTCCAGTGATCCTTCTGCCTCAGCCTCCCGAGTAGCTGGGACTACAGGCATGCGCCACTATGCCCGGCTAATTTTTTATATATATATCAGTTGGCCAATTAATTTCTTTCTATTTATAGTAGAGACGGGGTCTCGCTCTTGCTCAGGCTGGTTTCGAACTCCTGACCTTGAGCAATCCGCCCACCTCGGCCTCCCAAGAGCTAGGATTACAGGCGTGAGCCACAGCGCCCGGCCTGTGTGTATGTTTTGAGGCGTGAGGTTAAGTATGGAGGCAGGAAGAGAAGTTTGAAGACCATTTTAATATTCCAGATGAGACCCTGAGATTGTGAAAGCAGAATTTGTGAGTTAAATTCTGACCTCTCAAAAACGATATGTTGAGATCCTAATCCCTGGTATCATAGGCTGTGTCTTTGTTTGGCAATAGGGTCATTGCAAACATGATTAGTTAAAATGAGGTCATTTTGGAATAGGGTGGGCCCCTAATGCAATATGATCAGTGTCCTTTTAGGAAGATAGCCATGTGAAGACAGAAACACACAGATAGAACACCATGTGAAGACAGGGAATTGGAGCAATGCATCTATAAGCCAAGTAACTCCAAGCATTCTAGACAACATATAAGCAGCTAGGACGAGGCAAGAAAAAATTTCTTTACAGATTTTAGAGGGACTATGGTCTTGCTAACACCTTAATTTTGGACTTTTAGCCTTTAGAACTTAGTGAAAATAAATTTCAGTTGTTTAAGTCACCCAGATGGTGGTGTTTTGTTATGGCAGCCTTAGCAAACTAACATGGAGGTGGTGAAAAGTGCCTATACATTTTGAAAAGAAATACATCATATATACATAAAATATCATTAATGTATATTATTAATTTAACATATGTTGATTATTAAAATTATTAATTTTATTATTATATACTATAAATATATTTTTACATATATTGATTAATGTACTTACCTAGAAAATTATAGACATTTATTGAAGAACACAGAAAAAGAACTGAATAAATGCTCATGTTTGAAAAAGCTCTATATCAATTTCAAATAAAATCATAACATAATTTTTTATTTAACTTAACAAGCTAATTCTCAAGATTACATTTCATTTCTTTAAATAAGCTTTCTGCCCTTTCTCTTTCTCTGCTCCTTCTAGGATTTCCATAATACATAAATTAGTTTGTTTGATGGTATCCCATAAGTCTAGTATGCTTTCTCACTCTTTTATATTCTTCTTTCTTTTTTATTCTCTTACTGAATAATTCTAAATGGCTTGTCTTTGAGTTTCATGATTTTTTTTCCTTCTGTTTAATTGAATCTGCTGTTGAAGCTCTCTCTGGAATTTTTTAATTCAATCATTTTGCTCTTCAGCTCCAAAATTTGTTTGGTTATTTTTATGGTTTCTATATCTTTATTAAACTTTAGATTTTGGTCATGTATTATTTTCCTGATTTGTTTAGTTGTCTATCTGTGATATCTTATAGTTCACTGAGGTTTTTAAGACAATTATTTGGAATTCTTTCTCAGGAAGTTTGTAGAGCTCCATTTCTTTAGGGTTGGTTACTGGTGCTTTCTTTTGTTCAGAAAGGTGAATGGTGTCTTATTTCCTTGGTTATTCTTGGTTATTCTGTGGCCTTGCATTGGTATCTGTACATGTACATCTGTACATTTGAAGAAGTAGGCACATCTTCCAGCCTTTGCAGACTGACTTTGGCAGGGAAAGCCTTTCATTAATCAGCCCATCCAGAGGTTCTGGGTAGGACAATTGATGAGGTTCATGGGCAGGCTTGCTACTAGAGTCTTCAGGTAGCCTGGCCTGGTGCCTGTGTCAGAGATGGATGGGCCTGTTTGCTGATTCCACAGGTACCAGCCTGGTGCCTTGTTCTGTGTGGGCAAGACTGGAGCCTTGTTTTTTGGGTGCAGGCCTGAATCTTATAGGCTTAGGTGCTGGTTCAACATGGTCAACCTGGAAACTGAGTCTACTGAAGTGGGCTTATAAACTTGGTCTGGAAAGGTGTGTGTGAAGCCAGAGTCCATGGAGGCCAGCCTAGAGCTTGGGCAGGTCTGGAGCCTGGGACTTCAGAACCTGGCCTGGCACTGGGATGGGCCTAGAGTCTTGGTTTCTGGGTAATGGCCTAGGAACTGGGGCTGTGGGGGCCAGCCTGGAACCTAAGGTCTTGGGGGCAGGCCTGATGTCAGGGTTTACTGGGTTGGGACAGGTGCTAAGGTCCATGGTGAAGTTAGGTGCTCCTAACTTAGTTAAAGTGTATCTCTCTCTGCTCAGTGCTGTGTGGGCTTAGGGGAGAAGTGATGAAGGTAATGTGAAACTGTATTTCCTAGTCTCTTCAACATGTATTTTCTTATTTCTGTGCTGTAACCAGGTGTGTAATCTCTTACCTAGATTCCTTAGCTCTTGTTAAGGTTTTTTTTTGTGTGTGTGTGCATGGGCAGTTATTCAAATTAATGTTTCTGTGAAAGGATGAGTGCTGGAAACTCCTATATTGCCATCTGACTGACATCATTCTCCTAAATGTAATTTATTTTAATTAATTATGTTAAATTATTTATAGTAGTAAAATTGAAATTGAATTAAAATTTTTTTATGGGGAAAATAATAATAAAGAACTTGAAAAATACTGGAGTACATGAACTCACTGAGTAATATTTAGTCCCCTCCAAGGAAGTGGTGGAGGATATAGTATTAGTTTACCTCTCCATACTGTAATTCTATTTTATTTTGTTTTGAGGATTACTATATTATTTGGAGACACTGATTACTGATCACTATTACTGATAAAATTCAGCCTAATTTATGTCTATGGATACATAATAAGATTACATAAAAGTTATTAGGACTTATGTGCCACATTGGATAACCTCTTCCATCCTCACCTAAGTTTTCCCAGATGATTCTCAAATCTTTACCATATGTAGAACTGTCTACAACTTCCTTTCACTAACCAACCCTACCCCTACCACTCAACACAAAGGTTGGGAGAGAAAGTAGAGGACAAAAATATAGCAATGACAGGATTCTTTTGTGAATGAGCTCAGGGAAAAGATGTACTGTACATGCCAAAGGGTTTTACTGAGTTCTTGATGGATGGGAAGGACAATAGAAGGAGGGACTTGTAAAGGATTTATGAAGGCTAGGATTAAGGGAGCGTGTGAGAATGCCGTCACTAATCCGACTTGGGGTAAAAGAAACATGTGGAACACTTCAATGAGACATTAACTAATACTTCTGCACAGGTGCAGCTGAATGGAGCTAACACCTTATATCAGATCCTCTTCATGTTGTCCAGGATGTCTGGGGATAAACAAATAGAGGTGGAGCAGACAGGGAGGCCAGGCAGGGGAGGGAAGACGTTTCTGCATTCCTTGCTCCCCAGGCTTAGAAATGTAGTTTGACTCCATACCCAGAATTTGTATGCCTGTTTCCATCCACCCTGTTCTCCACAAACTTCCCCAGTAACTATTATTCTCTGCTATTTTCGCCATTTTTAATGATGCATAGAGAAGAAAATAGAAATAAGCTAAGCAAAGGGAAGTAAACAGGCTATTGGGGCCATTGCTCATTTGCAGGTCAATGACGTTTTGATTTTAAAAAATTGTTTGCAAGATCTAACTATATTGTACCTTCAGAGAGGATGCATAGAGAAGAGGATAGAGGATTGAGTACAAGAGATATAAAAGGTGATTCTTGGGACTTTGTCCTAATCACTGAAGATCAAATCCCTGACTTGTTTTTCATTACAAAGCAGAACATTGAACATTTAGAATACCCGAACTCCAGGGAAATCAAATCAATTGGGCAAGCATCTTTCTATGAATAGTAACTTCATTCACTCACATGCCAAATACAAATTGAGCACCAATATGTATGTAATGCCATCTTGTGCTATTGAGAGATGTTCAGCTCTTCCCTTCTTCACTTGGTTGAGGAACACTATTGAGCACTACTACTCCATGCATAGCCCTGTCCTGGAGACTGTGAGACACACAGAGATGTATGATACATCACAGAATAAAATGGAAGATAACTCAGTAAAACAGTCTAGTGGACATAAAGGAAGACTAAGTGATAGACAAGGGTGATTTTAAAAACTTCTAAAATAATTGCCAATGGTATATTTAATTTATTTAACATTCTTATTTTGGAATAATTTTATTTATAAAATTATTAAAAAGTTACAAAGTAGTACAGAGTGTTCCCATATATATCCTTTTGCCAGTTTCCTCTAATGTGAATATTAAATACCTTGTATAGTATTTGTCAAAACTAAGATATTAACATTGGTCTGATTCTAATAACTATTTGAGTTTTGCCAGTTTTTCTGCCATTTTCCTCATTCTGTTCTGGGACCCAATCCAGCATACAGCATTACATTTAGGATGTTCCTTATTTTAGTATTGTTCCTGACAATTATTAATATGATTACCTTTCCAAGTTTGACTGTTTTGTAGTGGGAAGAATGAATAATATAACAGGTGCTATCTCCTGTTATATTATGCTCTATTACAGAAATCTTAATCAAAATGGAACTCATAAATTATTCTGCCAGTCAGCTAAAGAAGCTGATTTTGAACCTGGATGACAAAAACCCATGAACACTTCACTTTTTACTTTCAACTTGGTAGAGAAGTGTTTTTAGACTTTTCCACAATTATTTATAGAGAATTATTTTTAAAAATATCTAATCAAAATGAGCCTGAGAGTTAATCTAGTCCAACCCTCTTATTTATAACTGAGAGAATTAAGATTTCAAGAAATTTAAGTGACTTATGCAGGGTCCCTAGATGAGTTAGTAGCAAATTTGGAATTTACCTTTGGCTCTTTTTCTCTCTTTAGAGAAGCATACAAATTGTTCCACAAATCCTAAAAAAATTAAAATGCAATTTTTTGGAAGGATAGAAAAAGGGAGAGAACAATTCTAGAGAGAGTTAAACATTTATTTAAGGTCTCCTCTTTCTTTCCATCCACAACTTAATACTATTTTTATTAAACATGAAGAACCTTTAGTATCTCTACATGTGTGGCCTTTGGAGAATATTTATCCTCTTTGGTAGATAATTACCTGTTCTTAACTTTCTACCACATCATTTCAAAGAAGCTGGGCTTCTCGAGTCTCTGGAATTTCTCAACGACTACTTCATATCTCACTTTGTTTGGGGGACTGATTGAGCTTTCTTTTCCTTCTTTTCTATGCTCTTTCTTTCTTCTCAAGTTTAGCTTTATCTGTGTTAAGTTTTAGTTTATATTTCCTTAAATTACTAAGAAAACTGAACTGTATCCAGGTACTTTGGAAGGGATGCCAATGGAAATCACAAAATGATTCCCCTTAATCCACTGCAATTAATTTTTCCATAAGAATTTTGAGTCTATTAGGCTTGTTTTTATAGCAGTTACTGAAAAAGGATATCTGTCAGGCATACCATATATTTCTTGTAGATTCCGTTGTTAACGAGCTGAAGTCAACATATCACTTTTCAGTTTTAAAGTGGTAGGTATCAAATGAATAACCAGAAACAAAACTTGTCAGTTGTGTCTGGGAGGCCATTGTTCAACACACACTAAATAAAACAAAGTGCTTCACTTTCAAAGAGATGAGAGCTCAGTTTTTTAAAATCCATCACCTAGCTTCACCCTACACAGAAACAAAATAAATAATAAGGCTATGCCTTCTTGTAGTGTGCAGAGCTATTTGATAAAACAGTGGCTTGATGTCCAACTAGAAATGTAAGGAATCAATTCATTTTGTGTGTGTGGGGGGGGACTATTTAGTATTATCTACAGTCATATATGGAAAGAACATTTACTTCAGAGTTAGATACAACTGGACTTAAATACAGGTTCTTCAATTTATTTTCTATATGACCTTCGGTAATTTATTACTTTTTGAGATTCAGTTTCCTTGTCTATAAACACTTCTCATAACCAAGTTATGAGAGGTGTCAATATAAGTCAATATAAAAATATTGACTTTCCTATACCTTCTTTGCATTTTTATTTAATCCATAAGCCAGAATGAACTTAAAATCACATCTCCCAAAGATTTCAAATGGATAACAGCCTTACATTGTATATTTAATTCGAGATACAACTCAGGACACTTTTTCATCTAGTTAATTCTTCTATATCATGTCTATCCAGCAAGGTTGTAAGCACCTTAAGGTCCTGAACTATAATAGATACTTTTTATATTTTGCTTTTCCCTACAACATCTATTGTGGTGCCCCCTATATAATGAATAATTAATGAGATGAAGAAATAAGCTGAATTGAATTGACTAGAATAGTCTTATAATGAATAAAAGGAACTTTTAACTAATCCTCTATGGAATATAGAGGACGGGTTAAATCTCTGTAGTAGGCAAATTAATGGTTCCTCCAAACATATCCATGATCTGATCCTTGGAACCTGTGAATACGGTTACGTGAAATGGCAAAAGGGATTTTGCCAATGAGATTAAGTTAGATTATTTTGTATTGCCTGAGTGGGCCCAATCTCATTACATGGGTCAATATAGCACTTCTAACCTACAGAGCTACAAGATAATGAATTTGTATTGTTTGAAGCCATAAAATATGTGTTTATTTGGTATAGCAATAATAAAAAAATATATTATTTCCCTTTTCCCTAAAATGCTCCTAAGTTTAAATTAAGGAAAAAAGAGATAGAATAAAGAAGGCATAGGATACTGGAAATGCTCATGAATATATTCTTAGAAATTCAGCAAGGGGCTTTATGTCCTCAAATGAGAAAAAGAATTATCTCAGAGATATACCAACATCAGGATCCAAGATGAGGTCAGTATCCTAGTCAGAAGGTCAAACTAATGGTCTTTACAGGAAAAGTTCCACCTCCATATGCACTTTGGAGGCTGAAAAGCCTTGTGCAGAGCCTTAAGATTAGATGTGGGATAAGTTATTTAGAGCTTAGAACTTAATTCTTGAGTTCAATCCTGGTAACATTATTTATTAACTCTATTGTATGGATTTTGGAAAACTCCAAAACTGCTCTAAGCATCAGTTTCTTCACCAGTCAAAAGATAATACTAAACATGCTATACTAATGGGAATGTCATGAGACACATATGAAGCCTTGGCACAACTCAGTGCACAGAATAAGCATTAAATAACTGTCAGGTTTCAGTCTAAAATGTCAGTTCTTGGTGCACCCATGGCCAAAGAATGACCAGACATGCCAGAGTTGGGCAAGCACAAAAATGAGGTTTACTGAGGAAAGAAAAAGATAGGATTTTGGGGCAAGAGCAAGGTTTACCGATCATGGTACATAAGCCACAGATGACAACCAGGCCCATCGTCACAGCAGAGGGAGAGCGGAAGGAAGGGTGCAAAAGAAAGAGGTTGGGTATTGTCTGCATCTTATTTTATAGTGCCCGGATACGGACCTCCCTCATGGTTCAGAGGTCACCATGGAAGCACTTTGCTTGGATGATTCAGAGTCACATGACCTGAGCCTTAATTACTCATGTAGGTTCTAGGTCACTTTCTGGACTCTATGGTACCTATGCTGCTTGGCCTGTGGATTAGAGAGTCCTCTGCATTCTTTTGCAGCTGGTGCACCAAGTTCTGATTGGCAGATTTGTAGGGTATTCCCTCCTCCCCAGGTATGGAGAATTAGAGTGGGGCAGGACCAAGAAGGGGGCAACAGCACCCACTTTCAACCCTAGGAGACCCAGAATCCCTCACTATCTACCTAACACAATCACTAGCCATTTTTGTTATTCTTACTGGAAAAGAATTGATATCCCTAGATTCAGCAAACTAAAATAGAATAGTCACAGGGGATTAATTTATTTGATCAATCAAAAGGTTTTACTATGTATCAGATAGCATAGTGGGCACTTGGGTTACAGCAGTGAATAAAACACAGCCCTCCCCCTCCCTAAGCTTAGAGTCTCCTAAATAAGAGTAATTTTAAAAATTGGGTTGATTTAATGTTTTCTGTCAGTGACAAGGTAACTAAGTGATGGAACTATAAACTTTTGATTTACTTAAGTGCAGGTAGTCTGTCATTATATTCATAATATATGATCATTATAATAAAAATTATACATAAATATTTATTGAGCATCCATATTATATTATTCAGAAAGTGACAGCAGAATGTCATTGAACAATGTCAGAAAGACAGTTGGGAAATCATGACATTAATAGGCTATTTGAAGAGGTGCTCTATTTTGTTGCTGCAATTTCCATGGGCCCATGTTCATTATTAGAAGTAAGTCTGCATCAAAATTCAGCAGTTGTTAAAGATTTGATTTAATAAAATAAAAAAAAATAGTTCACTCAATCAGTACATTGGTAAAGTGGTTTATAATTGGAGAGAGGATTATTAAAACTTCCTTAAACAGTGTATGAAGAATAAAAGTTCTCATTTTGGAGTTCTGCTGTATAAGGAAGAGAGGATTATTAAGACCAAACAAGAGAGGGCCTGGAAGCAAAAATTCTACATCTACCCTATTTAGGGCCAGCACCAGCCCATGCAAGGAAAAGGAACAGAGTTATTGCTTCCTGAATGCTGGTTAGTGACATAAAGCTAGAGTTACCACAAGCATTGTCCAAATATAGCCTAGATCATAGCAAATGTTGCTTGTATACTACTTGAAAAAATTTTAATCTTTGTCTATAAAAGCATAAAATGATAACTCAGTATACTCCTCATTTGTATTTCCCAGATCACTAAAGAGGTTAAACATGTTTTCATATGTTTCTTGGCCATGTAATTTCCTCTTCTCTTCATGCCTGTACCTAACTTCTGCCCATTTTTCTACTGAGCTATGTGGGCTCTCCTTTTTTGATTTGTAGAAAGTTCATATCACCTTTAATTGCTATAGTGAGTTGAATGGTGGTCCTCAAATTGTATGCCCACCTGGAATCTACGAATATGACTGTTTTTTAAAAAAGGATCTTTGCAGATTTAATTAAGTGGAAGATCTTGAAATGAGATCATCCTGGATTAGTTTACCTAATCCTAAATCCAATGACACATCCATAAAATAAACATTATATAGGAAGATCTAACCAGGGCAATTAGGCAAGAGAAAGAAATAATAGGTATTCAGATTGGAAAGGAAACGCTAAAGCTATTTCTATTTATACATGACAGAATCTCATATATCTCTAAAATACTATGAGAGATAATAAAGAGGTTTGGGAGAGTTGCAGCATACAAGAACAATATACAAAAATCAGTGTATTTATGTACAGTAGTAATGAATAATTCAAAAATGAAATTAAGAAAACAATTCCATTTACAATATTATTAAAACAATAATACTTAGAAATAAATTTAACCAAGGAGGTACAAGACTTGTACACCAAAGACTTCAAAACAATATCAAAAGAAATTTTTAAAAGACCTAAATAAATGAAAGGACATTTGTTTTCATGAATTGGAAAACTTAATATTGTTAAGATAGTAATACTTCCCAAAGTGATCTAGATATTCATTTTGATGCCTATAAAAATGCCAACCTCCTTTTTTTTTGCAAAAATGGAAAATTCTGACTGTAGAAGTCAAATAGAATTGCAATGGGCCCCAAACGGTCAAAACAACTTAGAAAAATAAGAACAAAGTTGGAAGACTCACACTTCCCAATTTCAAAACTTATTACAAAGCCAAAGCAATCAAAACAATGTGGTACTGGCATGAGAACAGATATTTATGCCAAAGGAATAAAATTCAGAGTCCAGAAATAAACTAAGTCATCTATAGCAAATGTATTTTCAACATAGGTACCAAGCCCATTCAGTAGGAACAAAATAGTGCTTTCAAAAAATGATGGTATGACAACTGGATATCTACATGCAAAATAATGAACTTGAACCCTTACCTCACATCATATGCAAAACAAAACAGAAACAGCTCAAAATAGATCAGAAAGCTAAATGTAAAAGCTAAGACTGTAAAATTATAAAAAAACCCAAAAACACCAAGATAAATCTTTATGACCCTGGATTTGGTAATGGGTTTTTTTAAAGATTGCACTAAAACCATAAGCAACAAAAGAAAAAGATAAATTGGACTTCATAAAAATTTTGTGTAGCAAGGGGCACTATCAAGAAAGTTGAAAGTTAAAAGACAACCTAATACAATGGAAAAAATTATTTGCAAATCAAATACCTGATAAGGGCATAAAATCCAGAATATATAAAGAACTCTTAAAACTCAATAATAGAGAACCAAATAATCTAATTAAATACAGGAAAAGCATTTGAATAGACATTTCCACAGGAAGATATACAAATGTCCAATAAGCACATGAAAAGATGCTCAACATTATTGGCCATCAGGGAGATGAAAATCAAAACTGCTGTGAGATACCATTTCACACCCAATAGACTGGCTAAAATAAAATGGTAGATATTAAGTGTTGGCAAGAATATGGAGAAATTGTATTACAACTCTCATACATTGCTGGTGAGAATGTAAAATAGTGCAGTTGCTTTGGAAAACAGTCTGGCAATTCCTCAAGAAGTTAAACATAACATTATCATATGACCCAGCAATTTTACTCCTAAGTATGTGAGAATTGAAAATACATGTTCAAACAAAAGCTTGTTATATACATCTTCATAGCAGTGTTATTCATCATAGCCAGAAAGTGGGAAAAAGTTGAATATCCATCAACTGATGAATGGAGAAATAAAAAGTGGTATATCTATGCAATGGAATATTATTCAGCTATAAAAGAAATGAAATATTGAGACATGCCACACATAGATAAACTGTGAAAACATCATGCTAAGTGAATGAAACCAGTCACAAAAGATCACATATTGTCTTTCAATTTACAAGAAAGGTCAAGCATAGGCAAATCCATACAGACAAAAAGCAGATTAGTAGTTGCCAGGAGGTAGGTGGAGGGGAGAAGAAGGATGATGCCTTAATGGGTATAGGGTATCTTTTCAGGAGATGAAAATGTTCTGGAATTAAATTGTGATAATGGGTGTACAACATTGTGAATGAACTAGAAGTCACTGCATTGTACACTTTAAAATGGTTAAAATTATTAATTTTATATTATGTGAAATTTAGCTCAATTGAAAAGGAAAGAAAGAAAAATGTTTTTCTATAGTTTAGCTTCCCAAGCAACTAGAAAAGGAAAAGAGCATGCAGAAGTGCATGTGTAAACTGATATGCCAACTGAGAGCATGCGCATACTGTCAATTCATTCTCTGTTAGCTACAGTTATTAGCCCTGGTCACCTGGCTGCACCTCACAGCAAGGCAGGCTGGGATATATATAGTCTAGCTTTCAAAAAGAGGAAGTGGACTTTGCTAAGAAGCCAGTGGTCTTTGCATACTACAGAAATAGAATCTTTGGGAATGGGCTCAGGAATCTGCTAGTTAAACAAACTCCCAGATTATTTTCGTACCTGCTGATGTTTGATAGCCACTATTCTAGACACTCAGGACCAACAATTCTCTGTCTCTGCCATTCTCTTTGCAGTTTTCCATTAATAGGTGGGAAAGTAAAGCACAGAAAAAAGTCAGAAGTACAAAAGGAGTTTTGTGGGGAAGGAAGTTGTCCTCTAATTCAAACATTAGAGGCCATAGTCTGAACATGTTGGGTTTCTATACCAAAGCAATAAAGTGAAAGAAAAAAAGTCAACAGTCTGTTTTATTCACAGAAGAGAACAAAATAAAGAATTGAAATTGTAATAGTTAACGACTAGTTCCAAGGTACACGAGTGTACTTTAAATTCATATTTCTTCTTTTAATGATGTGAATAGATATTTTAATAGGAACAAAACAATATTATGTTTAATGAGTGGTACATAAGCATAGTTGAACAGACATGCATGATATTTCTCTTCATGTGCCATGCCTATAGCCAAAGTCTACCTGTTAAAATATAAATTTATAACCCAGTTGATGCTCCTTGTCTACTCTTAGGTTTTTCTTAACTCAAAGAACTGCAGTAGAAATAAACTATTTTTATTCAGCTTAATTGAAAGATAATGACAGTTATACCCCTAATGCAGAGATCTAATCAGGTCACTACTAAAAACAATAAAAACAAAACCCAAAAATAATGACAAAAATTTGGTAAGCATCTACATTGCCAAAAATAAAGGCATGTCCCAAAATATTCACACAAAAAAGGGTAAAATAGACCTTCCTGGGGAAGGTAGACATGAGTTAGGTCAAAGTGTAAAAGAAA
This sequence comes from Microcebus murinus, assembly GCF_040939455.1. Taxonomy (NCBI): domain Eukaryota; kingdom Metazoa; phylum Chordata; class Mammalia; order Primates; family Cheirogaleidae; genus Microcebus; species Microcebus murinus. The sequence continues at coordinate 30,958,447 of NC_134115.1, forward strand.
AGAATTAATTGCAAATCTATAGAAGAGCTGCATCAGTTAACTTTCTCCAGCTCCCACTCTACCTCAGTGTTTCCATCAACTACCTCAGGCAATGGTTTTCTACTAGGGAGAGAAAAACATGCAAATAGAAGGAAGGAATGAACACATACATGCACAGGGAATCTATAGAATGAAAGAAACTTAAATGCTGTATCAACTACTCACAGCTAACATCATACTTGATGGAAAACTAAATGCTTTCCTCCTAAAGTCAGGCATAAAACAAAGATGCCCACTCTTACCCCATCTATTCAACATTATACTGGAGGTTCCCTGACACAGGTGCATTCATCTTTTTATGCTTAGGACACAGCACCCAGCTCTGCACTCAGTAAACACTGATGAACCCATCAGACCTGGAAGGATCCTTCCAGATCAGGCTCTAACTCACTCATGTCACTGGTGAGTTCACAGAGTTCCAGAGGGAAGGAACTTGCCTGGGGGCCGGCAGCTAATTGATGATATTGCCGGGCTCTGATGACACCAGTAAAGTGCTCTCTGCTCTTTCTCGGGCTATCTTGTGTGCTCACAGATTCGGAGACTCATTTTTCTCTTCCTGGGCAAAAGCCTCGTGCTGTTGTTAAGCCTCGTGCATTGATTAAGTGATGGCAAGAGAGAGCCGTTCTTCCTCTGAGCAAATACGGATGATGTGTTATGGCCTGGGGCAGGATTTCTGTAGGCTGCTGTTCCTGCTTCAGGAGCTGCAGGGAGCCACCAGGAAGCTGCTGCCAGGGCCATGTCTCACTCCAGAATGCCTCCCTCTGCAGCCCTATAAATCTCTGCAGAGGCTGTGCCAGACTGGACTGATGTGTGCTTTTCTGTGTGTTTCTGACAGTCACTCAATTGAGTTATTACCAATTGAACATGAACATATGTGTTTCACACACGTTCTGGGACCTGAAATTTGTCCAAATTCATCAGAATCTGAGACTGAGACAAACTTTGTGACCCAGAGATAAGAATCTGGAGAGCTTCTGGAATACCTAATCCTCTCTGCATTTTAATCTCCCCTATTTTTTGAAACAATGGGCTTGTTGTCACTTTGTCGTTTGATATTGAATGGACACTTCTGATACATGTGATGGGAGGAGAGACATAGAGTTCAAAGAACCCTGATTTGTTAAGGAAGTTCCCACTCTTCTATCATGTTGTGCAGCTGAAACCAAGTAGTTTAACCTTTCTGATCATCAGATTTCTCATCTGACTCATAGAAGTCTATGGTTTCTAAGATTTCTTCTGTGCGAACATTTTATGTGTCTAAATCTCCCCCACCACATATTGAAAGGATTCTTCAGGAAGCATCTCTGCCCAACCTTTGTGATACTCACACGTTCCTATGGCTGACATTTGTGCCATCTCCCTCTGTTTGACACAGAAGGAGAAGGAAGAAAAACATAAGATTGGCATCTGTTCTGTAACAGGAGATTTCATGACATGGAAGAAACAGATGGAGATTTAAATCTTAAACTCTGCCAGTAACATTCTATGTAGCTGTAGCTTCATTATATAGTAAATATATAATGTTCTTAGCACAGTGAATTATATTTATAATTATTTAATTTCAGTATATATTAAATCTATGTAATGCACCTAGCACAGTGCCTGGCATACAATAGGTGCTTACTACATACTAACTGCTCATCTCTCTCTGCTTGTTGTATCTGCTCCTTAGTGAGAATTCCAGGTAGATAGGTTGCAGCTACCTGTCTATGCTGCTTTTGGAAGGCTCTGGGACTTTTCTAGTGCTTTTGTCCAGAGTGCCCCTGGTACCCCATCTCCTTGGGTCAGCATCCTTAGCTTGCAGAGAGCTGACCTAAAATCAGACCTCAGACAGTGTCCCTGGAAATTCTATGTTTTGTAATGAAGGGATGACCACTCCCAATATTATTTAGTGGTTATTTCAAGCTGGATATTAGAAGCAGGCCAACTGGATGACGAATGGTACTTTGGATATGAGATATCTGGAGTAAGAAATTATCCAGAAATGCCAGGTCAATTCAGAGCTTTTAATTCCCAAAGCTTGGGTACTGTGGAGAACCTAGCAGTTTGCAAATATTTCTATAGGTTCTCTTAACTGCAATGGGAATTAGGTGTTCTAGTGAGAATTGGGTCTTTTGCCCTTTGCTCTTTGTGTTTTCAAATTTTTGATAGACTCTCCATCCTGCCCAGTAGGCAATATTTGCCTGGAATTCTGCTCCTAAGAAGCTTTTTCTCCTTTTTGAAGCAATTCTTAATCTGATCAAACACAATACTTTTGTTGCCTTAGCTCTGGGATTCCTTAGTCTTGTGGTAACAGGATTACTTCTTGTGCTGCTTGGAGATACTTGGCTCAATAACAGGCTCACAAGCACTAAGATGCCTCAACTATCACTTCGTATTAAAATAATCTGACCTTGTTCACAGAGTCATAAGCATCTAAGAAGGCAAGTGGGATAGGAAATTCTTCATCCTCAAATTCATGCAAATCCTTCTTTGGCAGGCAATACTGTACCCTACAAATTATCCATTTACCAGGAAAATTCAAGGGGCCGAGTAACACAGTGAAACAGCATAGCATTTGGCAGTTTTATTTTGGCCTTTACAATGTCCTGCCTCACATACGGATGTGACTATTTCACCAAAAAGTGATTTTATCCTGGGTTGTTATAAGCTTTCCAGGCAATTTCCCAAGAAAATATTTAACTGAGGGAAGGATATTATAAAATAGATTGGAACTTCCTATCCTAAAGGCAGCTGGGAAATGTACAATTCTAGCCAAAATGTTTTCCGGGAGAGATGTTTAAACAGAAATGTAAAATGGGTGTGAAAATTACTCTCTCCTTTCCCTCTTTCCCTACCGCTTCATTCTTAGAGATTTCTGGGAAGAGGAAAAGAAAATTTTACAATATGCTAATATATTTGTTTCCTGTCTTGCTATATTTGAACATATATAACAGGTTTCAATCCCTCCAGATGTTAATGTATTGACTTATTTTTTATTATGACAACAGAATTTTTTATATTTTTGAAGCCTTATGCAAAATCCTGTTTGTGCTCATTAAATGCTGTGCATAAAAGAAAAAATTCATATATTCATATTAGATTCATTCGTTGATCTCTCTTAGTAAGTAGACCTTACAGAAATGTGATTTTCTCCTTTGATGAGGGAAGGACAGTCCCCCTCTTTCCAAGGCAGAGCCTGAGGCCAGGAAAATGGCATGTGAAAACCAGTCTTTGCGGCTGCCTCTGGCCCTAGACCAGGGATTCATAGCTACCTCACTCCTCCTGAAATACTGTGCTTGGTAACTTAGGAACACTGCAAAACAGCTAGAGGAATTTGTTCAATAGATAACAGATTTTAATGCATTCATTTTCGTTTTAAATATATATTCACATTTACACATGCACACACACACACACACACTCTTCTTAGGTGAAGTTTCCCCAGAGGTATACACTGAGACATGGATTTGGGGTGAATATTTATTAATATTTAGTTGGTGATCCCAGACAGCACTGGTATGAAATCAGCACCAAGCATGTTAATGAACAGGCTAATGCTGGGAAAACTAGAACTCAATACTGTTGGGGCAGGTATTGTAAATTCAGTTGTTCCATGAGAGGTGTGGAGAAGGCAAGGTATTTATCCACCAACTCTCAATTGCCCTTGGTTGAGGCCTCCTCCTCTGGGGGTCACTAAACCTCTGGCCCTTGCACCCTGCCCTGTGTCTGCCTGGCATGTTCTCCAATGCAGAGTTGCAGGCACTGCATTAAGATGCTACCCATGTGCCCTGGAGTGGTGAATGCCAGTGGCCACACCTGGATACTGAGAACACCTGGTACAGGTGCCTCTAGTGCTTTGGGGAAAGGAAGTTGAAATTGGAGTGAGGAGTAGTTGTGAGTTGTGAAGTCAGATAAATGCTCCAACAAAATGGGTCCTCCTTACTGCAATGGGAATTAGGTGTTCTAGTGAGAATTGGGTCTTTTGCCCTTTGCCCTTTAAATAAATAGACTATCCTTTTAATTTTAATTGTACAATCATTTACACAGCTCTCTAGGAGTCAAAAATCACTTTTAAATTCAGCTAAAATGAGAAGCACTTTCCTTTGTGGATATTCTTGTTCTCTAACTTTCCTGTTTTCTCCCATCCCTTAATGGCTAACGCAATGCCCTGCACACGAAAGGGACACAGTAATTTCCTCTTTCTACAGATCCTCTCTTATTTCACAATGCTAACCTTCTAACTTCCAAACGTAGCGTGCGCTTCAGGTCTCCAGCTCTCCTCTGCCTCCCAGTATTTTATAGAATTAGGTCTGACTTCTGATTTCGTAAATTAGGCTTCAATGATTCCAAAGAAGTGGCCTGTCTTGGCCAATGCGAGTAGGCAAGTGTCTTATTTCCTAATCGTCTTTCAACTCCAGCTTGTCACTTCTAGTTCTTACTTGTCTAACTGCAGCAAGTTGTCTGCCTCGTAAATCTTAATAAAGTCCCATGAGGTTTGACTGGTCCTAAGCATTCAGTTCCGCACTGTCTCTGAGGGTGACTGGGATCCAGCTCCCATCCCCATCCTGTGACTCCTCTGCTCCTCTTAGGGGAGCAGCTTTTGGCCAGTGTTGCCACCTCCATCCTCATCATTCACAGGGCTTCTGACTTGAGTACAGATACGAGCTTAAACAAAAAGGGTATATTCAGTACTGGTGAGAAGATTTCTGTTTCCTCAAGTACTATGAAATGAAGCAGAGTCTTTCATTCTAAGAGAAACAGTAATCTTATTTTCATCTCATCTATGGAGCCAGACAAGGGTAATGGTTAATTCTTCTGTCTGTGTCTAAATTCCCTAGTGATTGAAAACTTAAACTTAGATCCTAAGATTTTGTTTTCCCACTATAGTACATACTTTACAGTTAGTCTTCAATCTGTGATAGAAAGAGTGGAAAACTGAAATAGGAGCCTGCAGTCCCAAATCCACAATTTTAGAATCTCCCCCAACCCCTTGGCTGGCTGGCTTGTGGCTGAATCAATGGCACCACAGCAAATAAACAACACCTAAAACGATTTATTGCTTAAGGGATGGGGGATTATCTGTTATGTTGTCACAGACATGCCTGGTGAAGGCTGAGTGTTTTGCCTGCCAGAGATGAGAACTCCTATTAATATAATGAATTGATAAAAAAAAAAGAGAGTCCTGAAAAGTCACTGGACTGTTTGGGATGTCCTTGTGGGTTGTCAGCACTCATTGAGAGACCACAGACTATGTGTGAAAAGATTCTTTCTAATTCTAGGAATAATTAGTTATGTAAACATGAATAAGGGGTGTGTTTGTCGGTTTCCTATACTGTAAAATAGAAACAAACACTGCCCTATTCACCCAAAAAGAGCTTAAAGAGAATAAAATAATATAGGGGAAAGCTTTATTTTGTAATCACAAAGAGTGACAATTATTGAGATAGATTCTTAAGGAGGGGAGTAGGTTTTAAGATCATTGCTTATTTCCACCATAGCAATATTTAATTCCTTCCTGATTCCTGCAAAGGTATAGACTTTTAATTTTCTGTAAGGTAGGGAAGAACTGATTCCTTTTCTCTATTAACTCTGCCCTGGAATTCCCAGCCTGTTGTTCTCACCCAAGATTAGCAGAATGTCAGGACCTGGCTTTGACAGAAGTAAAATGTAGACTTTGCTCTTCAGTAGGCAGATGCTTAAGATTAGTTTATAGCTATGAAAGCTACCATGGTATTAAACAGATCCTGAAACAGGAAATGCTTTTTTTTTGTCCCATTAAAAGTTGCATTTTATACATTGCCAATGCCACAATTGCCCCTAAGCTGTAAGACTAAGGTGGTTATTTGGTGTAAGACTAAGGTGGTTAACCACTAAGGTGGTTACTGTAAGACTAAGGTGGTTATTTGCTTCTTACGAAACTGGAAGTATGTTTTGCTTGCTTAAACAGCATAATAAGAACTCAAGTCTTAGACCCATGCTCTGGCACCCATTTTTCATTTATCATAGTTATGTCCTCTCTACTTCAGTCAAATAATATGTACTAACACATTAAGTGCTAACCATGTGCCTTACACTCTTAAGGATTCTGGGAAGCCTAAAATGGATTATTATGGATGTGTTCCTGATAAATAGGCAGGAATAATTCTCCTTTGGTGGCCTGAGATGTTTGACAAATTTGGGAGCATGACTATCCTTGTTCAGCTTCACTAGGGCTCAGTTTACCTTCTGCCACTGGTCGATTGTTTCTACAGCCCCTTGGTGAGGCCCAGAGAGGAGAGCATTCCTTCCTGAGATGCAGAGGCAGTGTCTCCCAGTATTATTCAATTCAGGTTTTCTTCATTTTTATTGTTCATGGATTGCTTGGGAAGTCTGATGAAACCAAAGAACTCTTCACATAATTATAAAATATATACAGTTACAAAAGAAAATAATTATATTGAAATAGACATTTGTGTTGAAAAATTCTAGGTCAAAACCCCCTATGGGTAAAAAATCTTTCTTGTTTCATAAAGATATAATGGTGCAACAACAACAACAAAAGATTTATAATACTTATGTGGATCTTTTCAGAGCCTTTACTTGAAGAATTTGCAGAGTTTTATCAGAAACATTTGAACTGTGATAACCTCTCAATAGAGACACAAAAATCCAGCCCAAAGCTGCTATGGTGGAGGGCCTCAGCTCTAGATTTCTCCCTTCCCTGCTGCTCTTTCCAATGGAGTGGGCCAAGGCTATTGGAATTCTCAATGACTTGACTGGACTGTTGAAGTGGATCCCAGGGGCTTAAAGCGGGACGTTAAGTTGCTGCTATAAGAGCAGGGAATGAGAGTTGCCAGAGGTGGTTGAGTATAAGACTAGAACAAACCTAGAAAGGCTATGGGGGAGGATGGCACAGAGACAAAGCTACAAGTAGTCCCAAGGAGTGACGTATGGGTCAATAGCAAAGGTGTGTGGGGGTGGGGTGAAAAATGCATTCAAATCCAAGATTGAAGATTGGGTTAAGGGCTAATTTCTCATTTTGCTAGTTATGTCATGGCATAGCTTTCATATAATTTAAAGCATCTAAGTCAAGGGAGAATTAAATAAAACTTTTAGGTAATAGTGGTAATATTTGGCATCATAGTCCAGAAAACAGATATTTTATGTTTTCTACTTATTAATAAAAATTTCCATTTTTTTCAAGTAAACCCACCCTACTTATAAAAACCAAACTTAGAGTTGTTCCATAAATTTAGTTGGCCAGTTAGGATTGTGTATTTATTTATAGTTTTTTTCCTGACTACTTTAAAAAAATTTTGAGGCAACAGATAAGAAGTTCTCATTCACATTATTGCTTAAGAGTGGCATTGAGCCTGTGCTCTGATTGCCTAACTTCCCTCTTTAAACCAGTCTGTCCTGATCAACACAGGTACCTCGTGGTTGCTATAGGAAACTCTCTAACCTGGGGTTGCTTTGCCATAATGCTTCTCAATCTGCAGTGTGCAGGTCCAAGAGAGTTTGTTAAAACACAGATTGCTGGACCCCACACCCACAGTTTCTGATTCAGGAGATCTAGGGTGGGGTCTGATAATTAGTGCTTCTCACAAATTCCCAGGTGATGGAGGGAAGCAGTGCTGCTGGTCTGGGAAGCACACTTTGAGAACCTCCGCTGTTCCATAATGTTCTTTCTTCGAAGGAGGGTATGCACTCTATGATTTTCAACAATTTTACTGACCAAGATCGGTTAATTTCATACTTTAGGTCAGTCTTTTTTCGTATGGACACACAGCTTCTTACATAACTGTTGTTTTTGTAGCATGTCTTGTCCAGCATTTACCTAAGACATCACAGAAAAATCTTTTTCTGTTTTTCCTTTTCTCTCATTTTTCTTTGTGACTTTATTGCAAAGATTCTTCTCATTTTCTTCCTTTCTTTCTGTTTTATATATTTTGGAGGGGGGCATGTAATTGAGATTACAAAAGGAAAAAGAAGAACCTGGCATGGTCTGATAAGCATGGCTACCTAACACATCTGATTAAGTAAATAACACAAGCTTTGAAATTTGCCAATTGCCATAATATCATCGTAAAGCCTTAGAAAGCATCCAATTATTTGTATCTCCACTGAAGTTTCCTCTGGCTTCCACATCTCCCTCTAATTAAAATACTTTCATCCAAAAATAATACATAGAGTAGAAAAAGTTATTTTTGTTGTTATTAACTATATTTTGTTGGAAACACAGGATCTTATAAACATATAATGTGTTAAGATTTTGAGGAGCTATAAGCATAATTTCAATTCATATTTCTCTGTGGAATGGGTTCAGACTGCCAAAGAATACCAACTTATAAATGGACCTGTGGAAATTATCTATTTATAAGTTTAGGGCCCAAAATGCTCATACCAGGCTTTGACCATTCAGTTGCGCGCACCCGTAGAAATCACAGAGGAGAGCTGCTTAATAAAAAACACAAGTGGTAGAGAAGCAGGTCCGTGATACTTAAGATTTTTAGTTGCAACCAAATAGGTCCCTTCAGTGAGCCCTCCGTGGAGATGAAAGATGTGTGGAGATGGTCTGACGCCACCTTTGTCCATGGCTCCACAGCCAGAGGGATTTTATAGGCCAAGTGGAAAAATACCGGAGACTAATTTGTCAACAAAGGCTTTCTTTGAAGTTGGGCAGACAAATGGATTCAAAACAGTTGTATGTGTAAGTAACATTGGGCATGTTCCCCCCCCCCCCTTCTTTCTGGAAACAGCCAGGACTTTTGACATGACAGAGTCGCAGGTGTGAAGCATTGATTTAGTAGAACCTCTGTGTGATCAACAAACTCTTAGATCTCTGGACCTCTGGAAAATAAGGAAAGCCTTTTGGTAAACTGAGGTGTTGCTACTTCCTGAGTCTGTTTCAAGGTTTCTTCGATGAGGAAAGGTGGAATGACGATTTTGCTCTATCTTCAGCCCTGAGATCCAGCTTCTGTAGCCCAAGGCAGGAGAAGACATTGATTTATGGAAAATGGATGTTTAAGATCATGAAGGTATCGCTGACACACTTTTTCCCAAAGACACAAGCCCTTGAAGGAAACATGTGGGGTCAATACTCCGTTCCCTCTCTTATATCTGCCCTATGGGTCTTAGGATTCAGGGCTCAAACAGTGTTGGGTTGTTTTTCTCTGACTGGGAGTGAAATTTTTTAGAGACGAGACTTGAGACTTATGAAACTGGTGCTGGGCTGCCCCAGATTGCTCTGGCCAAGAGAGTTCACTTCATAGACTTCTGTCAGGTAACTAAGTCTTGATCTCCTGGGGCAGCTGCTGCACTGAGCCTAACAAAGGACGCCAATCATGCTGTAATCAATAGAATTCAAATTTAAATTACCCAGCATTATGCCTGCTTGCAATTCAGAACCAAACTCATCAGTGGCAGAGATCTCATCATCTTATCAGAAAAACTCTCTTAGACTCTATTAGACTCATTACACTTGTGTACTTAATTTCCACCAATACCCAGTGTGAATTGTCTTCAAATCAGTTTGTTTATGATAATCAGGCAGTCCAAAATGACCTCCAAAATCCTGGACAAGCATGAAAACATGAGAAGCATGGCAAAGCCCCATACCAGGAGCAAGAGATTTTCCTGCTTCAGTCCCCGTTGGCCTTCTCCCTTCTTTGCCTTCAAGGCGGGATTTCTATCATTTTCTTGGTATTTTGGTCACTGTGCCCTTTCTCTGCCACGCAGCTCCAACATCCTGACATTAACACCAATGTCTCTGTGTCTAGGAGGCAGTAAGTGCCTTTGTATTTATCATGGTAGGAAAAAATCAGCATATGCAAAAAACAGCTGCTGCCTTTGGGTCTCCAGCACCCAAGAGCAAAAATAAGTCCAACAAACCTAATATATTTTCCAGTGCGTGTCCCAGAAGTTTGAAAAGAACTCCTTAAATTGCTTTTGTTTCCATTTTTATGGCCCCAGGAGGGGAAATACCTATCAAATTTAGTATATGCATTTTACTTTGTGCCACTTTGAGATTCAACCATATCATCTGTAATGAAAACAGAACAACCTTTAAGATAATTTAAAAAAAAGACAAAACAATCCTTTCTACCAGAGACATGGTCTGAACCAGTGCCAAAGATTTCAAGCTGGTGAACCAGCAAAGGAGTCAGATAAATCACAATGAGTGTAACAGATCTGATCTATTTCAGCTCAGATTAACCTCTTTACTATGTCTTCAATAGCCAGAAAGCCCGGGTTGCAGGAATGAAAATGTCTAATAAAGCAGAACCTCGGGGGGAAAAAAAAAATTAAAAGAAGTGAGTTGCATAAAGGAAAGTGAGATGTGTGACCGTTTGCTATACAAGGCCAGGCTATGGTAGGGATTGAGAGAGGGAGGGAAACATTCTTTATCATGCCAATTCAAAAGGCAGATTTATTTCACTTGTATACAATAATTCCAGATCCCAGTGACAATTTTCATTAGTTGGCAACAGCTGCTTATAGGTCAGGTAACAATAGCATTGAATAACCTCATAATGAACAACTGTGGATTTCACATTGGTGTTAATTGCATTTCATGCTCTTCCAAAGCCTAAAGCAGGCTGTGTGAAAAACACAGAACCAGGTTCTGCTTTTCTGATTTTTTTGCCCCTAGAAGAGAGCCCTTTGCAAATCTTCAGAAGGAAGCTGGAGGGTGAGAAGATGATCATAACTCATAGACCAAGAGGGTTCTTCTGGACAAAGGTTAGTGGATGTTTTCTAAGAATAAAGAAGACCCATCAAAGGTAAAAGGAGTCTGAGGGAAAGTGGGGTATAGGAGATGTGTACAGGAGTCCATTTTGGGGGGCTGACCAGGTCTGAGAGAGATTTTATACAGCATGAGCAAGGAAATTAACATATAGGGGCCTCCTCCTCTGTGTCAGTCACGTGTTTGGTTTAATCCTACAACTTAGGTATTATAGAGAGTGTAACAGTCCAGATCTAAATCCAGGCCTTTAAGCTTTGGCTAAATAAGTGAGTTAGGCCAGTGTTTCTCATACTTCAAAGTACATATGAATTACCTAAGATAGTGCCAGAATGCAGATGCTGATTCAGCAGATCTAGGGTGGGGCCCAAGATTTCTAAGAAGCACTCAGGTGATGCTGGATGCTACAGGTTCTTGGACTACATTCCCATGACTGGTTATAAACCCTAGGAATTTCAACAGTTCTGGGGATTTACAACTCCGAGCTCTATTGAAATTTTGAACACTCTGGGATAAGAGATGCTACACAAGGTGGTCTTCAGTGATGTGGAATGCATAGTGCAAGGTAAATTGGCCCAGCTAACTCACTAGGGTTTCTGCAAAGAACTTACTGTGCTGTGGCCACTAGCATTGTTACATTTTCAGAGTAGTCATTTTCTAATTTACCTGTGGGTACTCTAGAGACAGCTAGGACAAGACTTTGAATATGTGTTCAAGTCTGTGACCCTTCTTTAGCTCTGATATTTAGTAATATTGCTCAGAAACAGGAAAATACAAATTTTAAACACCCACACACTTTTATGTTTGAAGACTCCACTATCATTTAAATATTTATTGAAAAGGCAAATAATATTAGCATTAGGCTAATATTATAATAAACTTTCATTACAGTGTGAGATTTAGCATAGCGTATTCTCACTTTCCACAACTCCTCTGTTCTGTGATAAGATTAAGAAGCTTTATATAAATTGTTATAAATCAATACATAATATTAACACATGTATTTTATCTTCAATTTTATTACTGTATATGGATTTTTATTATGAAAAGTATGAATTATTAGGAAATATACCTGTAATGAATGTAGATGATATTTTTCCTTAATCTATGCAAACTATGTTTCACTAGAGATGCCTATTGGACATCAAAGTGCTGCTTACCACAGAGTAGGTGGAAATTCAGAATTAGTAGGGGGGTTAGAACTATATCCTTGGGTTTAAGGATTTTTCACATATAGTGATAGTTGGAGTTGTGAGATAGAAGAGATTATGGGATCTTAGGGAATGTGGGATCTTGGGGAATGTCTCTTTCATTCTAAAATCTCCTTCTCTATTTCAACTGAGATGCCCCTTATTTTATAAAGCTCCCACCCACAGACAAAACATTAAGCAAGATTATTAAAGATAAAAGGTATTTTAGTGTCATCTAATATAACTGGGGTGACTATAGATTTATTTTTCAAACTGGGGCAATTTTGACAATGAAATGGAGCAGAACTAGTAATTGTGCTAGCAAAACATACATAAATTAGAACTGTCCTGGGAAAACTGAGACACCTTGAATATAATACAGCCTTCAAATGAGGATAAAATTCCACCCAACCACATCCCACACTGTTGGTCCCCTGACCTCTTTGCTTGACTACCTGGGTAGGGGTATTCAGTTCTGCACAAGGGAGCTTATTCCTCTTAGACAGGTTTAGTTGAAAGAATGAATGTTCTGTCAAAGCCCTTCAAAGACTGTTTCATGATACACTCTATGGAAAGTTTTATGATAGGCCAAATTTAATTCTAGGAATTTTAGAGTCAGTAATAAGATTAAGTAAATCCACTTGTTTCTGGGAAATATACATACATTGAGAATGAATCATCACTGCCTTGATTTATTCCATAAATATTTGCTGACTGTGCATTACTTTTTAGAGATTAATCAGGTAAGGTGCAGAGTCTCAAGAAATTTGCCATTTGCAGGGAGACAATAAAATTATATGATAGCACTTATCACATGATATTTTATTTTTACTCACTTGTGCAAGTCTTGTGGGAGTAAAGAAAAGAAAATTTCAATGTTGCCATAACAGGAAAGACTCCTCAAAGAAAGTGGCGGGTGAATAGATGAACAGTATTTGTTTAGACAAAGAAGATGGAGAAAGCCACCAAACAGAATATATAATATATACAGAGATGATTCAAGCATTTCAAATTAGATGATGCAACAGCTCTCAGAATTCATTCCACCCATTAATTTGCAGGTTATGTGACTTGAAAATTTTTATATTCAAGAGTGAGATTCTTAGATTTCTTAACATCACATTTTTTAGAGTTGATAAAACTGACATGGAAATTCTTAAATTCTTCCATGACAGGATTCTTGGAGGTCTTGGTTCTTGTACTTGTAGTATAAGGGATGTGGATTAGGTGATCTCAAGACTCCTTTCTAACTCCAAAATTCCTTTGGTAGCATGGGTGCAGCCCTGAAAAGATTCTGGGTTGGGAGCCTGAAACCTCTCCTATGTCCAGGCCTCACTATTAATTAGCTATTGAGACTGAGGAAAATCCTTCTCTCTGAGGATTTCCTCTTTTGTAAAATTAGGAACTATACTAGATAATTCTTAAGGTTCTTCCTGGACCTACCATTTTGTAATATCACCTCCTTCCTTTCCTGCAATACGTTCTACATCCTTTGTACGGAACTCATTTCCTTTCTTTCCTGTGTGTTGTCCATGTCTAGACTTGGGAACTGGCTTTGCCTGAGCTTGAGTGTGACCAATGGCCAATGCATTGCTGGGAGGGAGCTGAGGGCAAAGGGAAACAGAAGGGCTGGGGAGAGTATAGATTGCCATATGTCAGTGCCACAATCTGAGTAGGAAGCAGCAAGTGTGTCAGAGCTATGCAGTGAAGCTTGGCATTTTACCATACTTTTAGCCTCATCAACCCTGGAGGAATAATTCCCAGATTCCAAGAATTGACTCATAACTTCCTTCATCTAGTATTTAACAGTGTATCGTAATTGTTATTCGTAATTACGAAATAATTGTAAACATACTGAGAAGTGTAGAGAACAATTTACAGACACCAGTGTACCTACGCCCCGAATTTAATGGATGTCAACATACATCTGTATATTTATTTCAAATCTTTTTTCTTATAAGAAAATATAATATTACACAAATAACTAAAGCCCCAGCACCGTCCTCCCACCAACATCGTCTCCCTCCCAAGGGATAAACACTATCCTGAGATTGGCTTATATCATTCCAGTGCATATTTTTTTACTTCTGCAGCACGTGCATATTCTTAAAAATATATATGTATAGTGTTACAGTCTGCATTTTAAAATTTCACATACCTGATGTAATTCTCTATGAATCTTTTTGTGACTTGTTTTTTTTTTCACCTGACATTTTTTTAGATATTTGTCCATGTCGATACTTGTAAACGCAATTCACTCAACATCACTTTGATATAGCATTCCACTGTATGAATAACCTTCTCTCTTATTTATTCCCTCCCCTATTGAGGCTTGTTTTTATAAAAAATATTCTGGGAATAAGAGTCAAGTTTGATTTAAGAACCCTTTCTCTGTGCTTCTATTGTACCCGAGCGAGGTATGGCCCTTTTGTAGCATTTATCATACTGTTTTCTCATTATTAATTATCTTTCTTCCTGACTAGACTAAAAATCCTTGGAGACAGAAAGCTTCAACTCATTCATGCATGCATTCATCCATTCAACAAGAATTTAATCCAACTATATTCACGGAGCTTGCTGAATAGTTCCAGAATAGAGAGCTGTAATCTAGAGCGAAAGTATTGAGCTGGAGGTGCACGAGCTAGATTCGACACACAAAAGAGTCTTATTTTGTTTATAATTAGGCTAATATTGAAAAATTGAGAAATCACATAAGCATTTGAGGTTCTGACTTCTCTTGAAAAACAGAAGAACTGCAGCACCACTTTATATTTGGCATCGTTGCAAACTGGTGGAGCTGTGTAGTGGCCATGCACTTTAGATGGGGCATGCCTTCTTACTTGGCCCACTTCACTTATAGTATCTGTCTGGGCTTCATAGATCTTCAAGTTTGTCATTTTTCACGTGGAAGAAGATGAGGCAGCAGGGCTGACATCAGAGCAGAAGGCTGGGAGATGGAGCCGTCTGAGCAGTAAGGTGCGGTGTTGAAGAGTACTGACGATCTCTATTTAGCATGCAAACAAATTGTGCTTTGTTTAATCTCCTTCAAAAGTTGTGTTTCTGTCAGTTTCTCTCTGTGTTTCACTCAGTGTTTGCATTTTAGGGAGCATTTGATTCATTATCTAATGTTAGTGTTTACTATAACTTCATTATATAGCGTGACAATTTAAAATGGCCTCATTTATCCCACGCAATACTTTTTCCTCAAATTCTACCTTCTTGCATGGTAATAATATCCATTTTTCTTTCTTGTTACTTTACATTTGCATGATGGATCTTTGCTCATCCTTTATTTTCATAACTTTTTAGTGTTATTTCTCTTTATATGTCTCCCATACATAAATATGCTACTTTTTTTGCTTGGAGATATTTATTTTTTGATAAAGAAACATAAACATGTTATATTTATTATCTTTGTGTCTTAATAAGGAAATTCAAGCAAATGACGCTTAATTTAATTTATGTTGCATGCCCTGTCTTGTTTTACACTTTCTGATTTTGGTCTTTGCTCATTTTTTCATCTTGCTCTTCTTGGTTTATTTTGTTTTTATTGGGTGATAACACTCTTATCATGGTTGGTGGTCAGGATACAGAATATTCTGATTCTCTGTGTATTAGAGATTGATTTCAGATTTATAAAATACATAATTAAATGTGGATTTCTTTACCAAAATCAAAGACAAAACTGTATTTGGTCTGTCCATGCCCAAGGAGCAACTTAGCATAAAGATGCCTCCATCCTTCCTACTCCTCAACTCTCCAATCTGTCAGTTTAATCAAGGGTTAAAGACACCACCTATGATTATTATACCATCATTATGTTCTTATAATACTAGTCATATTTAAGAGAATGATTGTTGTCATTTGACTCTATACATTGATTAGTTTTCCTGTACACTCAAAGTCCTTTAACTACAATTCCTTCTTCCTTTACTCTTCTATGTGAATAGGGGAGCCAATGGGAGGAAGAGAAGTTTGCATACCTTGGAAGGTTGTTCCACTGCAGTGCTTAGGCGGGTACCCAGTTTTCTGGTCTCTTTACTCTTTGCAGCTTACAGTAAGCCAAACAGGGATCTGCAGATGGAGTGAAGTACTGCTTCATAACAAGTCTTAATATTGTTTGAAAGAGCTAATAATAGGAGGAACAACCACCAAACGTGAATGCTGGATGAAGAGGATGTGAGGAGATCTTAGAAAGTAGTTTTCAAGACTTAGCAATTTCCAAATTTGCTCAACTGTCAATTTACAAAGCTCTATTATCTTGGGGTATTTCTTAGTTGATGACTTAAATGAGACACAATGACTGGTGGATGATACTGTGCTATTATAAAGACCTGGCTGTGGACTTTGATGCTGTCCTTTGCCAGCTGTTCAATTTTAGATGTGACACATTATCTATCTGAGCCTCGGATTCTTAGTCTGTATAGTTGAAATAAAGATACTTCCTTCACAGACTGATCTATATTAAGTCCTCAATTTAAAATATTACTTAGAAATTTTTAGATTTGCTGCCTGAGCAATCCCCAAATTTATAAAATTAGGCATTTCTAAATTTGCTCTACATGGTGCACCATAGTTTAGAAAAATATCTAAATCTCAATCCACATGGCTGGCATTGAGAATGGAGAACACTGACACACTGTTTTTAGATGAGTTAACCAAGATGTTTTTAAAGTTGCACACTCAGCCGTTCTCTAATTTGACAACGCAGAAATTCTCAGCTCTGCCTTATTACTCATGTCTTTTCGACTTATAACGACCTCTTTTGCAATGTGTAGTCCATCATTTTTCTCTCTCTTCCACTCCCAGACTCATTGTTTGGTAGTGTTTCTTTTTCCTTCACCTGCACGCTGACCTATATTTCACTTCTGACCTTTGCCTTTGCCCTCGTGGATCGCCATTTTTCACGGTCTCTCTGCAGCTGGCTGTTTAGCAGTGCTTCCTCCCTGTCATGTCTCATGGAAGTGCATCTGGGGCTTTCCTATCCATTCTTCCCTGGACACTCTTGTCTATTCTCATGGCCTAAGTGGTCTCCTGTCTTGACTTCTGATTCTGTAATTTTAGCAAGGTCTTGATCCTGATTCTGGTTGTTTATTGGCCATTTCTTCCTGTGGATCCTAGAGAAACCACAATCTCTGTGTGAGGCAGGTTTACAGTGCACTGGTATCAATCCTTAGGAAGAATTCTAAACACCTCTGGCCGTACCAATTTCTATGAGTTGCACAAGTCTGGTGAAGCAGAACACTTGCATACAACAAATTACATGAAGCAGGTTTATAACCTATAAGTAGGTATCGAGGGACAACAGAAGCCTAGGATTTATGGTAAACTGGTCCCCCAAGTCTCACCCTGGAAGGTTGTCCAGGGTGGATAGGATCTCGTCTGCATGTGACCTACTTGCACCAAAGCTGAGGTTCCCTGGAAAGTAAGCTCCATTCTGGGTTTTACACCCAGGGGCAACATGAAGCGCTGTTCTAAAGTATTGTAGGACATCCTGTTCTAGGAGAGACTGGAATAGAGCCCAGGCTATTCCAGCTACTTCCTCCCTATCTCAGGATATTGAATCCTCAGTGTACTCATCACATCTCAGAGTATCGGGCTCTTCTATCTATGCCCGTCATCCTATGCTCCCTGGCTCAGGGAACAGCACATGTTCCATCTGGGAACACTGGTCAGAAGCCCTGAAGGTCAACCTAGACTCGCTCTGCTTCCCCTCAGGTTGCAGAACCTTTGAAATCCAACTTGGTAGCACCAAGTCCATCACGCTCTCTGTATCCCCAGCACTGGTGGCTTTCTTCTGTCCCTTCCCGTTTGTGTCTGGATTAATGCCACAGCCCCTTTGCTTTCCAGTCCACTCCCTTCTGATATGCTTTAGCCTCACTTCTAGGAGAACAGTTGTTTTAAAATATAATGTTTCTCATGTTACTTCCCCTACCTTTGAAATCCTACAATGTCTTCTCATTACTTTCAGGGTAAACCCCCAAATCCCAAGCCTGGCAAAGAAAACCCTTTATCACCTAACCACTGCCTTCTCCTGCTTCACCTCTCATCATCCTTTCATGTCCTCCTGGGCTTCTACCCATGCCAAAATATATGCCCTTCCCTGAAGACTCCAAACTTTTCCCTTCTACCTTACCTTTAAACATGCCATTCTCATTGGCTGGAACACCCTCCGCTCTCTTTATTGTTAGGTTAATTCCATCTTATTTTTTAAGACCACACTCAAAGGTTGCCTGCTAGAAAAGGCCCTCTGTGGACCCCTGAGACAGAAGTTAGATAGGTAGCTAGGCAGAAACTAGGACTATGAGCAGAAGTAACTTTGTTACTTATGGATCAACACTGTTAGAAGTCAACGTGCTGCTTCCATCCCTCTCTTTCTCTGCCATGGAACCTTGGAGGCTGCATGTTATAAACGGTATAGTTACAACCTGCATCAGGCTTCATGCAAGAGAAACAACCTTTACTGTGTTCAACCTCTTAAGTTTCAGGGTTGATTTGTTACCATTGCAAAGCGAGCTATCCCAAATAGTACCACCTCCCTCTAAACTGAAAAAAGGTCCCCTTCCTTTTTGGCTCCTCAGCATGTTTCCACTGGAATTGGTGACTTAAGTCTCTATCTTCTCTTCTAGACTATGAGCTACTTAAGCAAAGAGACTGCTTTTCATCTCTGCAGTCTCTACTCCAACAGAATGCTAGCACATTCTAGCAATTCAAAGAATACTTGCTGGATTGAACCGTGTCTCATCTTCCCTAACCACCTAGTATAATTTCCATATTTTATAGGGATTCAGAAGTGCAAAATGACTCTGCCTAAGGTCACTCAATCCACTAGATATCAAATTTGCTTCTGTTCAGCCTTTGTGGTTTGTGGGGCTACCAAAGATGAAGCTGGGGCTAGTTAAAAGCCTCCCTCCTCTCTCACCTGTGTCAGTCAGGGTCCCATAGGAAACAGATGGCATCTTTGCGTGGGAATCATGAATAAATTTTTAAGTGAAAAGACACGTGTGTAGGGTGAAGGAAACCCAACAAGAGGTATTGAGGCAGCAAGGCACTAGCAATGAATAATTGGTGGAAATACTGTTCCTGGAGCCCAGTTAAGGAAGACAGAAGCTATAGTCCTAGGAGGATGCAGTGACTAGCATAATTGCAACAAATCCAGAAGGAATGTAAGTGATAAAAACCTCTCTTCTTCTTTTGCGAGTCAGATCTTCCACTGGTGGTTCCACATTGGTGAAACACAATTGAAGCCCAAAAACAATGAGCCACAATGACACAGACTTTATTTCTTTTTTTTCTTCTTTTTCTTTTTTTTTTTTTTTGAGACAGAGTCTCACTTTGTTGCCCAGGCTAGAGTGAGTGCCATGGCATCAGCCTAACTCACAGCAACCTCAAAATCCTGGGCTCAAGCAATCCTGCTGCCTCAGCCTCCTGAGTAGCTGGGACTACAGGCATGCGCCACCATGCCCAGCTAATTTTTTCTATATATATTAGTTGGCCAATTAATTTCTTTCTATTTATAGTAGAGATGGGTCTCACTCTTGCTCAGGCTGGTTTCAAACTCCTGACCTTGAGCAATCGACCCGCCTCGGCCTCCCAGAGTGCTAGGATTACAGGCATGAGCCACCACGCTCGGCCCACACAGACTTTAGAGGTGAGCCTCTTAGGAAAGGGGTAGCAATCATTAAGGAAGGAGAAGGGAAAGGATACACCATATACCCCCAAATCTGAGACTGAGCATCTGAGATGGTGAAGATTTCCCTACTAAGCAGGTATCTAGTTAAGAGTAGGAAGTAAGGTGAAGATGCAGTCCATTTTAGCATTTGCCATTAACTCATCCTTCAAGTGTGATCTGAGACATTATATCCTCTAGGGATCCTTCTCTGAACCCTCAGGATGGAATAAATGCCCTACTTTATGTTTACTTAGCTTCTAATGCTTACCTCTTTCATAACACTTACCAAATTATGCTGAAATTATATCTTTTTATGTGTCTGTCTCCCTCACTCGATTCCAAGCTCCTTGAGGATAGGGATTATATCTTATGTGTCTGTGCATCTAACATGGTGTCAAGTATCTAGAATGGCCCACTTTGACCCACACATTTTTATGCAGAAGTACACACTTTATAGCAACTCTAAGTCTTCAGTCTGTAAACTCTCTCTTGCATGGTACTGAGCATGCATATGATGCAGAGAAAACCAAAAACCTATGGTTCATAACACGTTGATATAAAATCAACATGACAGATGTAATTGAATTTTAGGTCCATGGAGGGAAAAAGTAAAAGTATCCAATTGCCTCATATATAGCAGACCTCTCAGCCAGAACATTGAAGAACAGCAGCGTGGGGTAGGCATAGACCTGCCTGTAATCCTTGTGGGAACCTATTGTCTGTGGCCAGCCTCCCCCTACCCCCATACAGATAGGTAACTGAGGATAAAGAGAGAACTTAGATCTATTTGTTTCAGATTTGATTAGTTATACAGTATCTTTATATTTGAAGGCAGTGTGGTATAGTGCAAAGGCCCTGGACTGTAGGGTTAGACTGATTAGCAGTTAAATCACAGGGTACCACTTTATGAAGTTGGACTAGTTTCTTAATCTTTCTAGGCCTCAATTCCCTCATCTGTAATACCTACACATGGAGTTATTGCGAAGGTTAAATTGAGCAACTTTTGTAAAGTTCAAGGTTCAGTGTAGGTACTTGCTTTGAATTTGTTCCTTTTGCTTCTTGTTGTGGTACCATGCTTGTGGGCTGGGGATGAGATGAGATGAGAGCCTGCTTTCCACCTTAAAACCCTGTAGTTATGGAGTTGTCATTGTAGGTAGATATGATATGATACCAAAGGGAAATAATAAGATCTTTGAGATATGATTAATCCAAACAAATATCTGAATTGCTTAAACTACAACAACTAGATCAGGTCTAAAGCTCCTTTCTACTGATGTGTAAGGACAAGGTGTCTTTGAATCTGGCACTGTGGCAGGTGGGAGCACCTACCATGTTTCCCCGAAAATAATACCTACCCATAAAATAAGCCCTAGCAGGATTCCTAAGCATTTTCACAATATAAGCCCTACCCCGAAAATAAGACCTAGTGACGGGCGTGGCTACTCAGTGTATCTGCACAACCCATGCATTTTGTTGCACAGCGGTGAAGACAAGCAGCCCTTCTCATCTGCCCCATCGTGACAGCTACTATCCCACAGGTGCCCAGAAGGTATGGGCAGCCCCACCAGCAAGGTCGGCTCCCCCTGTCAGGTCCCGGCCATCCTGTGCGTGCAGCAAGCTGAGGCTTTGAGGGGAAAATAACACATCCCCTGAAAATAAGCCGTAGGGTGTCTTCTTGAGGAAAAATAAATATAAGACCCTGTTTTATTTTCGGGGAAACATGGTATCTTCTCACCCAACCTTCCTCTTTATTTCATTATAGGTCATCAGTGCCTTTTTTGAGCCTGCCCAAGACTCATTTCAAATCATTTCTCCTCTTTTTTTAATCCGAGACTCACCACAGCCGCACAAGCCAGTGAGTAAAGCCTATGTGGAAGGGAGGTACAAAACCTTTCAAAGTAAATGAGGAATGGGAAACAACTCTGTCTCCACTCTCGCCGTCAATTCTTGCTGAGCGCCAGAACACAGTCCCACAGTAGACAATGCCATCTTGTGGTTCTTGTGAAAATCATTCCTTGGAAAATTCAAGAAGGTCATTGTTTAAATCTCACCACTAGTGTTCCTTCCCATCATGTTTTCGCAGATTAAACCATCATTCTCTAAGCCTTCACCTAACAAAAACAGGAGAGAGATTATCGATAAAAGCAGCAGGTCACTCTAAAATGGGAAAAATCTCATATGCTGTCTTTAAAATCCTTAGCACATTTGTGCTTTTGACAGAAAGACAGAGGCAGGCGGGCTCTGTGGTTTGTTTACCTTGGGAAGCAGTTACACATTACTCTTTTTATAATAACACAGCCCAGAATACTCTGTCCCATGCCACACTGTCATCCTGCGCGTCAGCACTTTGAGTATTGAATCATGTGCAGAAAGCCCTCGTCCACACTTGTCTGAAAATGTTTCCTCTGGGTTAAAACCCACACATAAAGGTTTCGGCAGCAGCAGCTGTTTGGGCCACTTTTTGGAGTTATGTGAGTACTGTGGGTTCAGTTATATTTCCTTGGAACATAAAAATAGGAGGTTTTGGTTTGTTACCTTTGGAACCTCAGGGAAATCAAAACCAGAGCTCATTTTAGATACTGAAGCGATTAATCCGCGGTGTTCTCTGAGTTGAAGTAATGATTTCATGCACTGAAATAGTTCCTGAAGCAATATCCTATCTCTTTTCTGTTCATAAGTGACCAGAAACAGCATTTAAAAAAATCCTGCAATAGAACACAGAATACTCTTAGGTATAATAAGCATACCAATTAATGTTTCTTTTGTTTATAACCCAATTCCAGTAGAATCTACTAAAAACAAACTTATATAAAAATGTGGTTTAAATTATTAATATTTAAATTTTAATTTGTCATACGATATTAAAACACTCTGATAACATCTATGGGAATAAGCAAACTGTGTTTTCGAAAGCAATTTGCCCTTTCAAGACCTCAAATATTTCTCACAAAATTAACTTACTTATTTAGTCAACAGATATTTTTTGAGAGCTTACTAGGTCCCAGACACTCTATAAGGAACTGGGTACCCAGAAATTAGTAAGGTGTGGCTCTTGCCTTCAAGGAGTTCACAGTGTAATGGGAGCAACAGATAAGTAAACAAGTAATTAAAAATGCACACGGTTAGTTCTGCAAAGGGCGGAATTGGGAGTTACACAGTCAAACATTGGAGCAACACAGCAATCCAACCTTAGGAATCATAGGAGGTTTTTAGATGAAAGTGACAAAATGAAAAATGAGAAAGAGTTCACCAAGTGAAAGAGTAAGAAATAGTATTTTACCCAAAGAGAAGAGCATGTGCAAATATCAAATACAGGGAGGATCTTAGGCTCAGAGAATAAGAAGCACCTGAGCAGTGTTGGGGAAAAGAGTAAGAGATGGGCATGCATCTGAGAGAAAGGGAATAACTGGACCTTCAAATCCATGTCAGTGAATGTGCTGATTATCCCGAGGACAGAGGGAAGCTATGGAGTAGTTAATCAAGCTAGAGGGGCCAACTACCCTGGTTTTCCTGGGACTGTCCCAGTTCTAACACTGAAAGTCTTTTGTTTCAGGAAACCCCTCTGTCCCAGAAAAGCCAGGGTAGCTGATCACCTTAAATGTGCCACCATAAAATTTGGTTTCAGAAATATCATCATTGCTGCAAGGTGGAGACTAGATCAGAAAGAGCATGTCAGAAAGGGGATCAGGCTGTTCAAGCAATATGGGAGAGAGATAATAGTGGCCTGAACTAAAATAGTGGTGGCGGGGATGGGGAGGAGTGAACAGGTTCAAGAAGAGATGCCTAAGATGAAGATTGAATAGAGGACTTGTATGGTGTGGGAGGGAAGGGAGTGGTGAGGAAGTATAAAGCATCTAGAATAATTCTTAGATTTCCTAATGGCTTAGTCAACTCAAGTGGGTAGAAGTGCCAAATAGGAAAGTTTCCAAAGAGGAAACTGAAAGAGCAATGAGTTTGGGGAAGAACATAATGAAAGCATTTTGAAAATATTGAGGAACTTGAGGGACCTGTGAAATTCTAAGTAGAACCATCCTATACTCAGGTAGTTTAGGTAAGAGATTCGGGATAGACATATAGATTTGAGAGTCTTCTATATATGGGTGATGATGTTGCAATGGGTGAGGTCGCCAAGGGAGTATGTAAAAAGAGAAAGAGGAAATAGCTAAAATCTACAATTAGGATTCTGGCAGTGGCAAAACAATGTACAGAGGAAACTTCCAGGGAAATGAAAAGCAGAAGAGTTACAAAAGCTAAGGAAAAGGAAATTAAGCTTTCCAGAAAGAGGAAGCAGTCAACATTATCAAATGATGTACTAACATCTAGTAAGATGAAGATCAAAAGAGCCCATTGGGTCCAATGACATAGAACTTATTGATGACCACATGGAGAGCAGTTTCAGCAGGCAGCAGAGGTAGAGTTGGGTTTGCTGGGAATTAACGACAGGGATTGTAAATGGAAGGTGAAAGTAGAGAGAGAAATTACAGATAGCTCTTTCACAAAGTTTGTTTGAGACAGGATGGAGAGAAGAAGATGGCAGCTAGAAGATGAGCAGGGATCAGGGAAGATGTTTTCTAAGATGGAAGCACTCAACCCCAGACAAATGTGCTGTATCTGAGGTCACTCCAGCAGTGTTGTGATGACTCCACAATTCAGGCAGCCCCGAGTGTGGACTGGCATACCCTGCTTGAGAACCATATGTGTTTCCCTGGAGTTTTACACCAGTGGTAACACTTAAAGTAATCCTCTCAAACTGGTATGATAACCTCTATAGCCTTTCAACTGGGTGCTCTTTCTCCAATATTTCTACCTTCAAACCCATTTTCACCCAGCAGCCTATGACCGTTTAAAAAATATAAACTATGAATCAACCACTAATGAAACCATAAAAAGAGACACACTCAAAAATACTATTAAAAAGTAAGATGGAATTCTTAAAATTGTTCAAGTAACCCACAGGAAGGTAAGAAAAGAGAATCACAGGAACAAGAAACAAAGGAAACAATTGAGAAACAACTAGCAAAATGGCAGACTCCAGCTCTAACATACAAGTGATAACCTTAAATTTAAATGGCTTAAATACACTAATTAAAAGGCAGCAATTGGCAAAGTGGGTAACCTCTTTTTAGATTTAACAACAAAAACATAATACATAAAAAGAAAATTTGATAAAGTTTACCTCATCAAAATTAAAAACTCTTGCTCTACAAAGGGCCCTATTGAGAAGATAAAAAGACAAGCTACAGAATGGGAAAAAACATTTACAAACCATATATCTGACAAATAAGTTGTATCTAAAAATATATAAAGAACACTTAAAACTAAATAGTTATTAAAAACACTATTCAATTAGAATCTGGGCAAAATACATGAGAAGACATTTAATTGAACAGGATATACAGATGGCCAATGAGTACAAGGGAACATGTTCAACATCATTAGCTATTTGGGAAATGCAAGGCAAAACCATAATGCACTAGCACTAAACCTATAAACATGACTAAATTTTTTAAAAAAATAGTTGTAACATAAAATGCTAGAGAAAATGGATCACTCATATTTTTTTTTGCAGATAACGTACTTTATTGTATATTTCAAAATGGCTAGCAGAAAAGCTCTAGACTGTTCCTAACTCAAAGAAATCACACTTGTTTGAGGTGATAGATATCATGATTATACTGTTTTTCAATCATTACACATTATATGCATGTGACAAAATGTCACATGTATCCCATAAATATGTCCAACTATTATGTGTCAATAAAAAAAGAAAGAAGGGAAAATAAATATCATTAAAAGACTAACATTATATATTATTGGCACAATTCAGTTTTTTTTTTCAAATAACATTTTTTTATTTCAGCATATTATGGGGGTACAAATGTTAAGGTTATGTATATTGCCCATGCCTTCCTCCCCCCCTCAAATCAGAGCTTCAAGCTTGACAATCCCCCAAACGTTGCACATCTCACTCATTATGTTTGTATATACCCATCCCCTCCTCCCCTCTCCCATCTGCCCGACACCCGATAAATGTAATTCCTATATGTCCACTAAGGTGTTGATCCATTAATACCAATTTGCTGGTGAGTATACGTGGTGCTTGTTTTTCCATTCTTGAGATACTTCACTTAGTAGAATGGGTTCCAGCTCTATCCAGGAAAATACAAGAGATGCTATATCACCATTGTTTCTTAAAGCTGAATAGTACTCCATGGTATACATATACCACATTTTATTAATCCACTAATGTATTGATGGACACTTGGGTTATTTCCACAACTTTGCAATTGTGAATTGTGCTGCTATAAACATTCAAGGATCACTCATATTTTGATGGAGAGAATATAAAATGGTACAGGCACTCTACAAAACAGTTTGGCAGTTTCTTATAAAACTAAACATGAAATTACTATATGATCCAGCAATTGCATTCTTGGGTATTTATCCCAGAGAAATGAAAACTTAGGTTCACATAAAAACCTGTACATGAATATTTATAGTAACTTTATTTGTAATAGCCAAAGACTAGAAGCAACTCAGATGTCCCTCCGTGAAAAAATGGTTAAACACACTGTGGTATGTTATACTGTAACGTACTATTCAGCAATAAAAAGAAGGAACCATTGCTATAGACAACAATCTGGATGAATCTCCAAAGAATTATAGTGAGTAAAATGATCCAATATACAAATATTGAATACCTAAGATTTCATTTACAGAACATTCATTAAATGAAAAAAAAAAAAAAAAAAAACAGAAATGGAGAACAGATTAGTGGTTGCCAGGGGAGAGGAATGTGGAAGGAAGCAGGAGGGAGGTGGACGTGATTATAAAAGGGCAATCATGAAGAATCATTACACTGATAGAAATTCCTGTATCTCGACTATAATATGAACCTATATCTGTGATAAAATTGCATATAACTCAAGTAATGGACTAGCATAAGATATTTTCAGAAGACATACTAATAAAACACAGTTATCCAAAATATAAAAGGAGCTCTTAAAACTCAACAATAAGTAAATGAACGAATCAATTAAAAAATGAGCAAAACACCTAAATGAATACTTCACAAAAGAGTATATATGGATGGCAAATAAACATATGAAAAGATAACATCATATATTATTGGGGAATTGCAAATTAGAACAATGATATGCCATTACACATACCTATGAGAATGGCCAATGTTAGGTTGGGAACTCATGGCACAGGCTGAGAAAGAATTGTCAACACAAAGATTAGGATAGAAAGAAGTAAAAGGTGTATTTTACTTTCCATGAGAGAAGGTTCTGGGGGAAGGGCTTGGCACATGGAAAAAAGAAAGAAGTGCTGCCCCTGAGCAAAAGGGGCTTGAGATTTTTATGGGCTTAAAGAGAAAAGAAAAGTTTATTGTTGCATAGTAATAGTAGGATATGGCTATGAAACAGCTGTGTTTGTTTTTCCTTTTTTTCCCTCTCTCTTCTCTGTGAGGCTGGCTTATCAGAGTCCTTGGAATGTGGTCTGGGGAGAGCAAGAACTAGGGAACATCATGCTCCTTGTATCTGTTCAATTCTTTTCAAGTGCTGGAAAACAAACTCAAATGAAACAATTTAAGCCACAGGTGGTTAATCTAACAAAGGGGCAGTTGTGCTATGATCTTTGTCTTCACAAAGGGGCAATTATGTGCTGTGAGTTTTCTCCTTTTTTCTGTTGGATAGTTTATTTTTCCTCTATTAGGTAGTTTATTAGTAAGGCCATCCTATCAGCCAACACCTAAAACAATAACAACATCAAATGCTGGTAAAGATGTGGAGCAGTAGGAACTCTCATTCATTGCCGGTGGGAATGCAAAATGGTACAGCCACTTTGGAAGAGAGTTTGGTGGCTTCTTTAAAAATGAAACATATCCTTACCATAAGATCCAGCAATCATGCTTCTTGGTATTTACTCAAAGGAGTCCACACAAAAACCTGCACATGGATATTTATAGAAGCTTTATTCATACCTGCCAAAACCCAGAACCAACCGAGATGTTCTTCAGTAGGTATATGAATAAATACACTGTAGCACATCCAGGCAATGAAATATCATTGAGCACTAAAATAAATGAGCTATCAAGTCATCAAAAGACATGGAGGAATCTTAAATGCATATTACTAAGTATAAGAAGCTAATATGAAAAGGTGACATACTGTATGATTCAATAGATGACATTCTAGAAAAGGCAAAACTATGGAGACTAAAAAAGATCAGTGGCTGGTGGGAGTTGGTGGAAAGGAGGGATGAATAAGCAGAGAATAGAGGATTTTTGAGCAGTGAAACTATTCTGTATGATAGTATAATGAAGAGTATATGTCATAATGTATTTTTTAAAACTCATAGAAGGCATAACACCAAGAATGAACTCCAAGGTAAACTATGGACTTCAGGTGATAAAGATGTGTCAGTGTAGGTTGATCAGTTGTAATAAATGTAGGGCATGATGATAGTGGGGAAGTCTGTGCTTGTGTCATGGCAGGGGGCATATGAGAACTCTTTGTACTTTCTCCTCAATTTTTCTGTGAACCTAAAACTGCTTTAAAGAATAAAGTTTATTGAAAAATTACATAGAACTAAACACACACATGCACACACATGAGTACAAATAAAACTGAGGGAATCTGAATATGACTGGTGGATTGTATTAACGTCAATATCCTGGTGATAATATTGCAGTGTAGTTTTGCAAGATATTACCATTAGGAGAAATTGGGTAAAGGGTTCATGGGATCCATCTATTTTATTTCTTACAACTACAATTGTAACATGGGAATCTACAATTATTTCAAAATAAACAAGTTTAATTAAAAAATGTAAACTAGATCAAGTCTCCGTCCTGCTAAAAAGTATTCCACTGTTTATTCCTCTTAGAATAAAATCAATAAAATGCGTATTGTATATGCTCTTCCATGATCTGTGTTTCAGCTTCTCTGTCTCTCTTCTCTTTCTCTCCCTTTCTCAGTAGGCTCAACCAGAATGATTTTCTTTCTGTTTCTTGGGTATGTCAGACTACTTTCCTCTCTGAGCCTTCACACTTGTTCCTTCTGCCTGGACTCTTCTCCAGATCACTTGTAGGGCTGCCTCAGTCTTATTCATTAGTTCATGTGTCATTATTTCAAGAAGGCATGTTCCTGATCATTCTATTTAAAATGGCTTGCCCAGGCATCTTTATTACTTTATTTTTTCTAGTCATAATTGGAAACTCTGTATACATCTTCATTTGCCTTTTTCCCTTTACACACCATCCTCTGCACAATGCTTGTTCCGTGTCTCCAGGAATGTTTGTCTTGTTTCCTACTGTGCCCAGAACCCAGCTCAATACCTGAATCTTACTAAGTGCTCAGTAAATAACTGCTAAGTAAATGACTTTTTTAAACGCATGAATGTATCAAAGAAGATACTCGTTTAAATATGGGGAAAAGTTAGAGAAAGTAAAAGCTATATAGCTTAGGGCCTTCACAGTGCAGCTGTTTAAATTGCAGTTGCACTGAGAAATAATAGCTTTAAAGGAAGGAAGACATACCGCTTGGTGGGAACCAAAATCAATTTCCCAGTTTTTCTGAACATATTTAGAGGTGATTTTGAAAAGTAATTAACCATGGATTCCCCACTCCCTGTGCTCTGGGTCTGACAGCAAGGTTAATATGCTCTCAGGGAGATTCATCCCTGTGGCCTCCAAAGATGAAGATCCAAGATGTGAAATAATAACAAAGTATGCATTTTGGGTACAGGGTGGTAGGATGTTTTATTCTAGTTCATTGTTAAACCTATTATTTGCCTGCTGCTTGCCTGATAGCTCGCTCATTTCACCAGGTTTGATGCAGGGAATCTATGGGAGCATAGTGATGCATGAGAGAAAGAGAAAATGTTCAACTTTTGGGAAAAAATGTGTTTACTCACCACAGCAGCACTTTGACCTGACTCCATCATGTAAAAACTGTTCAAAAGCAAAACTCAGAAGAGGAAGGCAGGTGTTTTATATCCTTGCCTCTCACTGCACGTTCTCCTGAATTTTCCTGCGGCTGCTGGGCCACTGGCTGAATTAGGGATGGCTTCTCCATTTCCTGCTGTTTTAGTCAGTTCAGAGTACTATAGTAGGATATCAGAGTGGGTAGCTTAAACAACTAAAATTTATTTCCCTTAGTCCTGGAGGCTGGGAGTCTAGGATCAAGGTGCCAGCTGATTTGGTTCCTGGTGAGGGCTTGCTTCCTGTTTGTGTCCTAAAACGTAACCAGATTATGTCCTTGTGGGATGGGGGCAAAGAGAGAGGAATCAAGCTCTTCTGTCTCTTCTTACAAGGGCTTGAATCACATTATAAGGACCACACTCTCATGACCTAATCACCTCCCCAAAGCCTTACCTCCAATACCATCACATTGGGGAGTAGGGTTTCAAGATATGAATTTGGGGGTCCACAGCACCTGCCAAACCCTTCTCTCTTCTTCCTCCATGGTGGGTTTACCAAAGAGTTATTCCTCAATCTCTAGCTTCCAGCTGGAACCTGAGAGCATGAGAAATTTATAAGCAGTGAAGCTTTAGTCAGAAACCTCAAACTTTCCCAGTGGATGGGACAGCTGTCCCTGACAAAGCCCAGAGTTCAGGAAGAATTCTCTACCAAAGGATAGAATTCGAGCACCCCCAACACCATGTCCTAAAACAGCAGGGTTTTAATATGTGTTCTTTGTCGGCGTCTTTGGATGATTCAATTTAGAAATAATTTTTGAAAGAGTTATACTTTTGTACGACAGAAGTTCGAAAGCATCTCTGGCACATTTCTGATTTTACTCCTGGTTTAATAGGAACGAGTCTTCTTTGCTGGATTTCCCCCCTAACCCAAACTTCCACGCATGGGCTCAGTCCTTGGTTTTCATTTCTCCCACTATTTGCCTGGGTATCCGTCCAGTCCCTCGACTTTAAAATATGTCATCGGCCCTGACATTGCCTCTGAACCCCCAACGTCCCCATCTGCCAGCCCGTGAAGCTTTCCCACTTGAATGTGTGTTAGACAGCTCGAGTCTAACATGTCTGAAACTGAACTCCGGATACAGCCATCCATACCGTATTCTTGACTGTTCTCCGTTTCACACCCCGTATTCCATCCCTCAGCAAGTCCTGAGTCTGCTCTGTCTTCAAAAGACACCTGTCATGTCTCACCACCTCACCACCGGCTTCCCCCTGGTCTCCTGTGATTCCCTGCTGTGGCATCCTAACTGTTGCCTTTGTTTCTGCCCCTGACCCTCTACAGTCGCCACAGAGCAGCCAGAGAAACAACTTTGAACTATATGAATGCGATCATAGCAATCCCCCGCTCAAATTCTTGAGCGGCTTCTTGTTTCAGAGTGAATAAAAATACCGGCGTCCCCAGCTCTGGCCGCAGGCCCCGCCCACGCAGGCCCCGCCCCTTCCCCAGGATTCCTTCCTGAGGCACGCAGCTGCGTGCCCCCGCCACCCAGGCCTCCCTGTGGTCCGCAGGCCCGTCCACCAGGTCTTTGCGCCAGTCTTGCCTTCTGCCTGGGCCCCGCCTCCCCCAGCTATTCACATTCTCCCTCCCTGGCATCTTCGGGTTTCTTTCTGCTCAAGTGTCCTCTCCTCAGAGGGGCCACTCCGGACTGACCCTTCGTCTGAAGTAGCAACCTCACCCTCATTCTCTGCTCCCCTCACACTGCTGTGCTGAGGGCCCCGACTCTCGATGGTTCCACGTGGGATTCTTCGACTTCAGCATGGTGCGAAAGACGTACGCATTCGGTAGAGACCGTCCTTCGAATTTGGAGTGTTGATCTTTTCCCTGGCTGGCGGTCTGCAGCACGGTACTCCCTCTAACGCTGGGCAGTGGCCGCGACCTGCTGCTCCGGGGCAGCCGCGGGGTCACGAGGAGAAGCGACCATCTCTGCAGTGCGCTCTGTTGCCACACGGTTCATGGAGACGAGGCTAAGGTACGATTCTTAGTGTGTTAGGTGTATTAAAGTGAATTTTCGACTTGGGCTGTTTTCAGCTTATAATGGGTTTATCAGGATGTAACCACATCAAAAGTAGAGGAGCTCCTGTATTTCTCTTCTTAATACTATCAAGCCTGATTATTATATTATATTATATTATACTCTGTTTGTTTATCGTCTGTCTGCCTCACTAGAGTGTTAACTTCAGAAGGGCAAGGAGTTTCTCTTACTCATTCTTTCTTCTCCAGCCCCTAAAACAGCACCTGGTATGTGGTAAGTGGTTAATAAATAGTTGCAGAATAAATGAATTCCCTCAACTTTTCAGATAAGAAAATTGAGACCCAGAAGATTAAAGCACTAAGAGGTAGAAAACTGAAGCAATTGCTTAAGATGGGTAATAATTCAGCATTTCTCTTCTTACCTGGTTATTTTAGAGAACTAGTATTTCTGGAGGCAAGAGGTACAGAACTTTATAGAGATTCTTCTCGATTTTTCACTAATGCAAGAAATGATCAAGTTGAGACAACATGCAAAGCAAAATAAAATAATTTGGAAACTGGGAATATGAAGGAGGCGGAAATTGTGCAGCAGTGTCTCAGTAATAGAAGTCCTGTTTCTAAAGTGACACACCTCTACTTTGAGATGCAGTGGTCTAAGAAGAATCCAGTTGGGAGTAAAAGGGGGTCCAAGCCACATCCCTTTGTTCCCTGTAAGCAAAAAATGGATGTGGATGCCCAAACGAAGTAGCCAGCAAAGTTTCAGGCTTAAAATAAATGGCTGAGGCTAGGTGTTTAGGGCAAAGAGTAGATATGTCTGATACATATCCTACCTTATTTGTAGTAATATATCAAAGGTTCATTTAGCTTCATTATAAGCAATGTATGAAAAAATATACATATATCTACAGATACTTTGCTCTCCTTTATAGGATAATTATTTTACAAAGCAAATAGAGTCTTTGCACTAATTTCTTCATAATTAAACAATTTTGTTTTCTTCCAATGTATTCATCCTGTGGACATTGCTCCATAGATAAAATGGCAGGAATGCCTCCAGACAGGTCAGCTGGTTGTCTCTGTTGAATCATCAATGAATCTGTTGATTTGGGCTTATCAATTTCTTTGGCCTGCAACGTTGCTCTGACTGTTAGACCATTTTTTTTTTTACAATACACCCCTCCCCACCTTCACACACACGCACGCACACACACACACACACCCTTCACACCACACACTCACTACAACTAATTTCACTTGCAGGCAATTGCTGGGACAAATGTTCTGCACATATGTTTACATCTGGTGCTAATAGAAGTCCAGGTCTTCCTAGGAAATGCTGTGACATAATGGTGGGAGTCCAAACAAGCTTATCCTGAATCATGAAGTATTGCCCTATCTAACATCTTAATTGAACTCCTGGAAGAGAAAACAATTTTCTCTTCAGCAGTTTTGGTATTTGCAAAATCTACTTACTCTTGGAAAAGAAGTGCTGAGAAACATTGTATACCATTGAACTTGACAAGGCCTGACTTTTAAAACTGGGTTTACTAAATTCTTCTATAATGAAGACAGCAGCATAAAGAGATAATGATCATGGGTCAAACTGTCTCCTTTGACATCCTTTTCATATTGTATTCTTTTTTCTTTGTAAGTTCATTTCAGTAGCCATCTCCTATAAGGAATCTTCCGACATTGTCACAAAACCATTTAGAAATATAACCAGTTCGCTTGAGCCCTGTCACTGAAGCACAACCTGTTACATTATACAGGTATGCACTCCTCGGTTCCTTATGGATGAAGGGGGCTTACCTGGCTTATCTTCCCATTGCACAGTATGCTCTGAGGGAAGGTTCATGTTAAAATCAAAATTTAAAAATATATGTAATCTAGCATTCTCTAGGACCTCATATGGGGTCTGGTATAGAAGCAATGGTCTTAACCATGGCTGCCCATTAAGATGACCTGGAAAACTTTTAAAACATGCCAATGTTTGGATGCTATCTTCAGGGACTCGGACTTAATTGATTGAGGGTAGAGGGAGTATTATTTTTAAAGCTCCCTAAGGACTTCCTATTTGCCCTAAGGGGTTGACACTACTTGGGTAGGACAGGTTTGAAAGCAATTTTCATCATATACTAAATGCATTTTTATCCTGACCAAGTTTACTTATCTTCTAAAAAAACAAAAACAATTAATGCTTCCCTAGGTGGTTATTCCCTGGATGGGATCATATCTTCCCCATTTGGAACCCATTACTGCTTAAACTCTCTACACTACTGTTTAACCTCTCTAAGCCTTGGAGTTCCCTTTTGTAAAATACAGATTTAAGTATTAACATACAGGTTTGGTGTGAGGGTTAAATTAGATAATGTGTGAAAAGTACTTAGACTAGTACTTGGCATGTATAAGAATTCTGCAGGCCTTAGCCACTCCGTGCACTGCCTACAGAGTGTCTGGCCCAGGGTAGACTCTATATCAATGTTAATCCTTTCTTCTGTTTCCCTTCCTTCTATTGCTATACTTTACCCTGAGCTCTACCCTTATAAGTGGGGCCTTTGGTATTTAGTAAACAAATCCCTCTGAAGGAGACCAAGATGTCTAAATACAATT
The DNA here is from genome assembly GCF_040939455.1 of Microcebus murinus. Taxonomy (NCBI): domain Eukaryota; kingdom Metazoa; phylum Chordata; class Mammalia; order Primates; family Cheirogaleidae; genus Microcebus; species Microcebus murinus. The sequence goes on from NC_134115.1 coordinate 30,992,616, forward strand.
TTGAATTTTGTCTCTTTGAAAATGATGATAAATTAAAGAAGACATGGTGTGTGCACTTGTGTGACAATGAATATACTAAATATAGTTAAGATATTACTCAGCTTCTGGCTCTTAAAGGCAAAGCATTGAAACATTGGTTAATGCTAGGCACCTTATAGGAATTCAAACACTTCTTAGGACCTTATTTCTCAAAGTGTGATCCTTGGACCAGCATCATCAGCATCTCTTGGGAGCTTGATAGGAAAGCATAATCTCAGGCCCCACATCAAATCTACCAGATCAGAATCTGCATTTTAACAACCTGCCCAAGTGGTTTTGGGTGTCCATTAAAGTGTGAGGAGGACCCTCATACAATGATGAAATGATGGCTGAGAATTGAAAGTACCCATGGAGCTAGTTTACAGAGATTTCAATATCATTTTTTCATTGCCGGTATGCCAAATCAGTTACTAGGATCACACTGTCGCATTGTCAGGCAAAGCTCTGAGTCTGAAGCAGCTCTAAACCCATACCATGCATCCAGCCCCATTAGTGTGAACTCTGGTCATGCTCAGGAGCTGTTCCTTGAACTCCATCACCTTTTGCCCATACCCAGATTTCCAGATCTGATCCTTGTCTCGTGGCCTTCTGACTCGTTGCCTCAGGAATGAGAATTCTTGTATTCCAGGATCTGACAGATGGTGAAACTCACTCCTGATTCTTCACTTTCCCCCTTTGTCTACAATTGTCTCTTCTCATTTTCCCTTCTTCTTCCCCCCTCTGGAAAGTAGCTCTACTCAGGCTTGCCTAAGGGGAGAGGACTCTAGAACTGGCCACTGAGAGAGGAAATCTGGCCAAGGAGTCAGAGTCAGGTGGACCTTTGAGGGCTGCTTTGACCCTTTCAGAGTCATCTGATCTTCAGTGTGGCTCTTCAGTGGTGCAAGGCTCTCTGGAGCAATGTTTATTAGTGTGTTAAGTTTGGGGTGGGAGAGGGAGGCTGTGAACATATTTAGAGAGTAGTGGTATTTTGATAGAGTGCTACATTGGCTGACACTACTCCCAGTTTCCTCTTTAGAAACTGCCATTTTGGAATGGCCTTTCAGGTTCTGGCCTTTTTCTCTATCTGTATTTCTGTCTCAACCCAATTGGTTAAATGAAAGACATTCTACTTTGCAAACCACAATTACAATGGGAATGAAAGTCAATAAAAGCTGCATCTGATATGTACAACAATAGATCATTCACTCAGCAGTAGCTAAAGAGAATCCACCACGCCGCCCTCGCTTGTTTTCCTGCAGATATGATATTTTGGTTTATTTTAGTGCATATTGTTTGGCATCTTAAAATTATGTATTTTTTTATTCCAGTCATTTCACAAGCAAAGCTGACTTCACTGATAATTAAATTCCCCTCACAATGGCAATTTCACCACTTATTTTCATTTTACTACAAGATGCCTGTGGATTATTAAGCGAGTGTCAGTTCTCACCCGCCCACGTACCTTCAATGCAATTGGAAAGAGGTGTCAACATTTCTAAGGTGTGCCCAGATGATATGTAGTTCCCACAATTTCATATTCACAGGCATATATCATGCTATTTATGCATATGGGCTAGCTCAATAATTATTTGGGATTTGTTTTAGAGGTTACTAAATTAATTTGGGGAGCTCTGAGTACAAAGATAAAGCTCTTAATTGGCTGTGTTCTATTAATATATAATTTTACATTAAATTAAAATATACTGTTATTTATATTATTTTAGCTTGTAAATAATATTTTGTACTCCATAAGGTCCATATAAGCAGGTATTTGACTAGAACAAATAATAGTCTATGAGACGGCAAATTCAGGAAAATGTAAGGTGGCACTTTACATTTGTAAGTTCAGTTGATGTGGTGGGTTGGCTTGACCCATTCTGTTTAACTACTCCCATCCTAATCACACTGTCCTCCACTGCAGTAACACTCACATATCGCCAGTTGAACAGATCCTTCTTTATCCAGCCCCTAATACAGTATTTTTCAAAGTGCCTGTTGCAATCCTTTAGTGAGTCATGAAAACAATTTAGTGAGTTTCATACAGTATCTAAAAAAAATAGAAAAGATCTGAATGCCTCACGTGCAAATTTCAGTGATGTGTGTGTGTGTATAATTACATGGTAATATAGATTCTATTGCTTATTGTGGTTTGTAGTAAGAAAGAAAAAAGAGTTTGAATTACATTAACAGACTTGATATTGGTTCCCTCTTGAAATGATTCCAAGATCTGTAGACCAAGGATTTTCATCTCTTAAAAAGCAGGAGTGTTTCGCTTGCTACTAAGCTAATGGCCATTGCCAGGACCAAGGACCAGCTCTGAATCCTCTAGTTAAGTAATAGTACTTACTGAGAATTATCTAATTATCAAAATCTGCAGTTCTCGAAGTGTGGACACAGCACTAGTAGCGTCAGCATCACCTGGGAACTCGTTAGAAATGCAATTTCTCCGGTCCTACCCAGACTTATTGAATTAAAATTCTAGGAAAGGGGCCAGCACCGTGTGTTTTAATAACCCTCCAGGTGATTCTGATGCATGGTGACATTTATGGACCACTGGTCTATTACTACATGTGACCCAAGTTTGATATGGATTTCGATTTGACCTTATCCGTCTGAAATCCCACCCCAAGTATTTCTTCAGGGCCTCGGGTTTCTTTCCACATGACTACATGATGATTAAGTCTATTCAGTTATTATGTGACTTCCAACAGTATTTTTCCTCTTGTCTTGCCCCCAGCCTCCTCTCCTTGGTTCTGCTGGGGCCTGTTGGGTAATGAGACTACCTCTGTCTGGGCTCACCATCTCCCATTGGTGCGATGGAGGCCCAGAGGTGCTGATGTCTGACAAAGCTACTTGGCAAAGAGCGAGAGAACACAGCATAGTCAGGCGGAAACTTATTTTATACTGAACTTTACAAGCTCATACTATAGAGTTTTGTTTTGAAAACATTGTAGTCCATCCTATTCATTGAATGCTTTTTAATAACAATTCAATGTGCCAGTAATTCTTGTGTGATATTACATCTATTTTTATGCACTTTGTGGATCTTGAACAGAGATAGCTTATTTATTAATATTTCCATAAATCCTGTGGGGACTAAGTGAGATAACCTAGATATAAGTGATTTGTATGTGTATGGTACAAAGTAAGCATTCAGTTTCTCTGTGCTAAGACAAAGGCTCCCAGCTATTAGTTTCACAAGACACAAGAATCTTCCTTAAACATGAGTGATTCAGTTTCCACAATATTAGCCCTAGGGTTTGGGGGGCCACACACACATATTTGCATGAAGTTTTCAATCTGTAGGGGCTAAGGAGAATTTTTCCGATGGAAATCCCAGTGTTTACTTATACAATCCCAGTGTTTGTTGGTATACAATTGTTCATATTTTTTTTATAATTCTATTTCTGTAAAATTGACAATAATGTCCTCTATTTTGTTTCTGATTTTAGTTGAGTCTTCTTTTTTTTTCTTTAGTTGATCCAGCTAAAGCCTTGTCAATTTTGTTGATGTTTTTAAAGAAATGAATCTTGCTTTTTTATTTTAAAAAAATTCTCTATTGTTTTTCTCTCCCCTATTTTGTTTATATCTGCTGCAATCATTATTATTTCTTTCCTACTGGTAGCTTTGAGTTCAAATTGTTTTTCTTTCTCTAATTCCTTAAGGTGTAACCTGAGGATTCAAAGGGCAGAAAAGATTAAGCCTTCAGGCCAGAGAATTGTGTCATCATACCACACCCTCCCCACCACCATAGACCACACTGCAAACATACCACATACTCACATCCACACCACACATTACCCATTACCTACCCCCACCACACCCTGCACCACACACATACTACACACCACACACCACACACACATTCAGGAGTATCTCACTTCCATGAATTGAATTCGCTTTGCTTCTGAGCCTGCTTCTCTTAGTCGCTTGAGAGGTGAAGCAGCCATGTCCTTTCCTTGCCCTCTGGCCCTGGGGACAGGTGCAAAGATATAAAGTGTGGGTTAACAAAATCTGAAAAGACCATTTACTATGGAAAAATATTAAAAATAGTTAGAAAACTAAAGAGTCTTCAAGTCTGGTGGTATTACAAAAGAGTTTTCTAGCCTGTGAAGAATAGATATTTCTCTCTATATAAATTATTCCAGAACACAGAAAAAGAGAAAACTTCCCAATTCACTTTACAAAATTAATGTATCCTAGAAACCAAAGCCAGATAAAGAAATGACAACAAAACATATCATTGTACCAATGATTACAGGTGTAAAATTCCAAAATTAAATGTTAGCAAATAGAATTCATCAGTATATTAATGAATGATAACATGACAATGTAGTGCTTTAATTGCAGAATATAAGGAAAGTTTCAACATAAAGAAATCTAGTAATATTATCCATAATGTTTGTAAAATAAAATAGAAAAATATATGGTCATAGATATATGTGAAAAAGCATTTTGATAGAAGTCAAAATCCATTCTTTTTTTCAATTTTTATTGTGCTAAATCACAAAAAAGTATATATTTTTCTATCATTCTTTTAATGTGGTATATTACATTGATTTTAATGTATTGAACTGTCCTTGTATTTCAGAAAGAAATCTCACTTGGTTATGGTATATAAGCCTTTTAATGTGCTGTCGAATTTAGTTTGCTATTACTTTGTAGAAGATTTTGTATCAATATTCATCAAGGATATTGGTTTTTCATTTTCTTGTATTACCTTGGTCTGGCTTTGGTATCAGTGTCTTGCTGGCCTCAGAGACTATTTCCTTCTCTTTAGCTTTTTGGGAAAGTTTGAGGAGGGTTGGTTTAACCAATACTCTTCTTTAAGTATTTGGTAAAATTCATCAGTGAAGCCATTGAATCTTGGGCTTTTTGTTGTTGTTGTTGCTGTTGGAAAGGTTTTGAATACTCATTCAGTATTACTAGTTAGAGGTCTGTTAGGTTTTCTATTTCTTCATGATTCAATCTTGGTATGGTGTATATTTCTAGGAATTTATCATTTCATCTAGGCTTTCCAATTCATTGGTACACAATTGTTCATATTTTTTTTATAATTCTATTTCTGTAAAATTGACAATAATGTCCTCTATTTTGTTTCTGATTTTAGTTATTTGAGTCTTCTCTTTTTCTTTAGTTGATCCAGCTAAAGCCTTGTCAATTTTGTTGATGTTTTTAAAGAAATGAATCTTGCTTTTTTATTTAAAAAAATTCTCTATTGTTTTTCTCTCCCCTATTTTGTTTATCTCTGCTGCAATCATTATTATTTCTTTCCTACTGGTAGCTTTGAGTTCAGATTGTTTTTCTTTCTCTAATTCCTTAAGGTGTAAGTTTAGGTTGTTGATCTGAGAACTTCCTTATTTATTAATGCAAGGGTTTGTAGCTATAAATTTCCATCTTGGCACTGCTTTTGCTGCATGTTGTTAGTTTTAGTATTATTTTTCATTTTCATTTGTCTGAAGATACATATATGTACATATATATATATATATATATATATATATATATATATATATATATGTAGTTGTTATTTTGTTTAAGAGACAGGGACTTACTCTGTCATCCAGGCTGCAGTGCAGTGGTGTGATCGTTGTAGCTTACTGGGACCTCAAACTCCTGGCTCAAGTGATCCTCCCACCTCAGCCTCCCAAGTTGCTAGGACTACATGCCCACACCACCATGCCCAGCTAATTTTTAAAATATTTTTTGTAGAGACAAGATCTCACTGTGTTGTCCAGACTGCTCTTGAACACCCTAGACTCAAGTGATCCTCACTCCTCAGTCTCTCAAAGTACTGGGATTACAGGCATGCGGCACCACACCAAGCCTGTCTGAAGATACTTTATAATTTCCTTTGTGATTTATTACTATTTTATTCACCCAATACTTGTTTAAATTCTCCCGTGCATTAATAACTTCCTTGTTTATCATTCTGTATTCATACCTTTTTTTCTGGAATCATTTTTTTTTTCTTCTGAAGTTTGTCCTTTAGGAGTTCTGGTGAATTAGAGAACAAACTCTATTTTAATTGCTCTGAAAATATCTTTATTTCATCTCATTTCTTAAAAGTGGTTTTAGCAGATATAGAAGTCCAGGTGTCAGTATTTTTAACATACCATGCTACAGTCTTTCATCTTCCAAATTTGCTGTGGTAGGCAGAATAATGATTCCCAAAAATGTCCTCATTCTCCTCTCTGGCACCTGTGAATATGTTACCTTACTTGATAAAAAGGACTTTACAGATATGATTAAGTCAAGGATGTTAAGATGGGGAGGTTATCCTGGATTTTTTGCATGATCCCAATAATCACAAAAGTCATTATAAGAGATAGGTAACAGCAGGCTTCCTCAAACTACAGCCCTCGGGCCACATGCGGGTGATTTTGCCTGTTTATTTTTTTACTTCAAAATAAGATATGTGCAATGGGCATAGGAATTTGTTCATAGTTTTTTTTAAACTATAGTCCGGCTCTCCAACAGTCTGAGGGACAGTGAACTGGCCCCCTGTTTAAAAAGTTTGAGGACCCCTGGGTAAGAGGATCAAAGTCAGCAGTAGGAAATGTGATCAGAGATTGGAGCTATCCAGTCAAGAAATGTTGGTAGCCTTTAGAAGCTGGAAGAGACAAGGAACAGGTTTTCCATTGGAATCTCCAGAAGGAACCAGACCTGCCGACACCTTGATTGCAGCCCTGCAAGATTCGTTTTGAACTTCTGACGTCCAGAACTGTAAGGGTATACATATGTGTTTTTTTGAGCCGCTGAGCTTGTGGTAATTGTCACAGCAGCAATAGCAAACTAATTTAATCTGTTGTCAGTATAATTATAGTTGTATTATTGATCATTTGTTTTTTTCTCTCTGTACTGTAAGTCCTCAATTTTTATTTAGTATTCTACAACTTTATTTTGATGTTGAATTTGGGATATCTTTTTATTTATCATGCTTGAAATTCACTGGGTTTCCTAACTGGTGTCTTTGATTGTTGCTGGGAAATTTTCAACAATTGCCTCTTCTAATATCATCTATCCTCTGTTCTGTTATCTCCTTCTGAAAACCCAATTATGTTTGCAGGTCTTTTCTACTCTATTTTCCCTGTAAATATGAAACCTTTATTTCACAGCTCTGTTTCTGAGTGCTATATCCTCTTTAATTTCTCAAATCTATTTTCCATAGCCCCTCTTCAGCTGTATCCAATCTTCTGTTTATTCTACCCGTTGGCTTTTTAATGGAAATGGCTGTATTTTACACTTTTAAAAGTTCTATTTGGTCCTTTTTCATATACATCTAGTCAGTTTTTGATAGCCTTGTGTTCTTTAATCATACATTCAAGATGCTGTTTTACTTATATAAACATAAAACATACTGATTTTATATTCTGTGTTCAATCATTCCATTATCTACACTTTTTATAGATCTAATAACGTGCTCTGTTGTTTCTCGTGACTCTTGCTCATGGTGGTTTGTTCCCTCCTGTGCTCAGTGAGTTTTTGAGCTCTTGTGCCTTGGAAATTTTATATATGGATTTATGGAAATTCTTTTAGGCATGTGTATGAAGTATGTTTCTCCAGAAAGAATTCTCGGTTTTTTTTGCTAAGCACCTTGGAGAATTATCAATCAGGAAAGACTTTAAATTGAATTTCAGTTTAAGATTTTGTGTGTCACATAGTTAGTATTAGTTGAAGCCCCAAACCTCTGTTTTTTGTGAGCTCGTGATTAGGGATTTTAATGGGAGACTTTAATCAGTTTTTAATCTTTTTCTGCTCTATCCAGGGGTAAGCCAAAGACACTAATGCTATCCCCTTCTGCATGGTGGATTTTTTTCCTAGGTCACCTACTGATTATGTCACATTTTCGATGACACGTGGGTCTGGGTGGGGGTTTCCAATCAGATTTCCCAAACTTCTTAGGCCCAAGGCTTTGCCTCTATCATCAGTCTATTAAAACCCAGGGCATAAGCCACCAGGGACTGGAGGATGTCTCCAGGGCAAAACAGACTAATTAATTTGCTTATCAATTACTACATTTTTACTTCTTGTCATTTCTGAGGATTCCTTTATTTTCCTGGCAGTTCATGTGCATTAAGAAAATTATGTCATCTATATTTTATGCAGCATCTTTAGGTGTGAGGTCTACAAAAATCTCCTTATCATATTGTTATAAAGCTCTTTATATTATCGTGTTTCCCGGAAAATAAGACCTCCCCATAAAATAAGCCCTAGCAGGATTTCTAAGCATTTGCTCAATATAAGCCCTACCCAAAAATAAGACCTAGTGATGGGCGTGGCTATGCAGTGTATCTGCAGAACCCATGCATTTCATCACGGAGCGAAAAAGAAGATGAGTAGCCCTTCTCATCTGCCCCATGAGAGCTCTATTGCTCGACATGAGAGATTGGGGCCAATGGTTCTAAAGGAAATAGAATGGCAAGAAATTCAGGATGGAATTCAGGGTTTGGAGATATATGATGATGTTCCAGGAGAAGACGACTTAACTATATTTGAATAAATGTAGATTGTTGTACTGTACTTAAAAAAAATAACAATCCCCTGAAAATAAGCCCTATGGTGTCTTCTTGAGGAAAAATAAATATAAGACCCTGTCTTATTTTAGGGAAATCATGGTAGTTACCCATTGCTATGTAACAAATTATCCCAGTAGTTAGCATATTCAAATGACAAACAACTATTATCTCATGGGTTCTCTGGGTCAGGTATTTGTGTGCAGCTCATCTCTCTGCAAGGCTGCAATCAAGGTATAGGCCTAGGCTTCAGTCATTTCTAGGCTCAAGTGGGGAAGGATCTGCTTCTAAGCAAAACACAGACTATTCACTTCATGGCTCACTCACCTGGCCGTTGGCAATGCTCACATCCTCACTGGCTATTAGTGGGAGACATTAGTTCCTTGCCATGTGGTTCTCTACAAGGGGCAACGTACAACATGGCAGCTTGCTTCTCCCAGAGTAAGGCCTCTGAGAGAGTGAAAGAGTAAGAGGAAGTGAGCAACATGGCAGTCACAATATTTTTGTAACCTAATTTCAGAAGTGACATCTCGTGACTTTGCCATCTTCTCTTCATTGGAAGCGGGTCACCCTTTCCAGCCCATACTCAGTGGGGGCAGGGTTGGGTAATGTGATTATACAATGTGAATACCAGGAGGCAAGGATCATCAGGAACCACTGCCTACCTCACTTCTATAAATCAGTCTTTTTAAAAAATGAACATCAAAGTGGAAAAAATATTGAGAGTGGATAGCCATTGTTTTCAAAGAAGAAACTTAGTCTGATAAATATATGAAAATGGTACAACTCTCTAGTAATCCATGCCATTTAAAATAGCAATTAGATAAAAATCTTTACTTTCAGATTGACAAAGTTTTTTTGATGTCAAGTGTTACAAGAATAAAGAGAAACTAGCATCCTCAAGCAATGCTAGTGGGAGTATAAATTAGTATATATTTTGTAGTTTAATTTGGTAGTATGTCTTAATACCCTTAAAAATCTAGATATCCTTAAAATTATATATATAAAATCCATATTAAAAATTTACTATCCCCAAGATTTCATATTGAGTTACTTACCCTAAGGAAAAATTATAAAGGCATTAAAATAGTTATGTAAACTATGCCCATTTTTATGATAAAACCATTGGATATAAATGTCTAAAAGAAATCATTGGTAAATAAATTGCCCCACATGCTCATAAGAGAAAACTATTTCTCTGTTAAAAATAATATTACAAATCTGCATATATTAACATGGAAAGATCTATCCAACATATTGTTTTATAAGTAAAACAGTATATATTGTATGACTCATTTTTATTACATATATTAATAATATTCAAATACATTTATATGTAGAGAAAAATTAGCAGGCTATAGATAATATTATTGATGAGGTCATCTATGGGTACCGGAATTATAAGTGATTTTTATTTTTACCTTCTCTGTATTGTCTAAATTCTCTATAATAAGCATTTAATATCATAATTTTAAGCAAAAGATATTTTTCTGAACTGAAAACAAAAATGTATAATCCAAGTAATTTATAATATAAGAAGATATAACTTTCTAATTATTTAGTAATTTCTTTCCTATGTTTTCATTAGAATTTCAGAAATATACATTTGTCACTTCATTGGCATCCAGGAGTCCTGCCATTAAGAAATTCCCACTCTTGACCCACAGATAATTACACAATTAATCTAAGTTTCATATTAGAGCCCCATTACCAAAAAATAATAATAATAAACTTATCATAATGTAATATATGATATGCAAAGCAATTTTCATATCACCAGTTCATTTAATCATGAAAATCCTACTGTGAGATGGAGTATCACAATCATTATCCATTTACAAATAAAGAAATGGGGACTTAAAAAGACGAAATAACTTGCCAAGGACATAATTATTAGCAAATGGAAGAGCTGAATTTAAGAATTCTGCACCACTGACTATAGATACTGGATGCCCTTTCAGCTTCTAAGATTTTGGTGTATCTGCTCAATGCCTGAGCACTCTGCTAAGTACAGGAAGCAGAGGGATGAACAGGACCTTGCTCTGTCTTTGAGAGAATCTACATTAAGGCCTGAAGGTACTCTTCTCACCTACAGGTAGTTTTGCCTAAAGATATCTGGCATAGACCATTCCTCATAATATACATACCCAGGTGCTCATACTGCTCCATTATTGGCTAAGTGTGTGCACCTTTCATGTAGTGATTTCCATAGCTATATTTTACAGCTTGCCAGAGTCTTGGGTGGCTGGATTCTCAAAGTTCAAAGACTTGCCTTATTCAGTTTTCAACACTGCACAAAGCTAAAACACCTTCCCTTGCACCAGTAACTGGAGTGGAGGATCTATGGTGCCCAACAGGTTACTGTAGCATCACAGAGGAAAACGCAGAATGGTCCTCATAGGAAAATGCATAATGTGTCCTTACAGCACTGTTCCTTGACTGCAATAAGGAGTCAGGAAATGGTACTTGGAACCCTCTGCAGAGCAATCTTAGAAATTTGAATTAGAACCATTGAATTTAGTTATTGCTTTAATTTGTATTTGATTTCCACTTTTAATATCACTGCCATTTCATGGGCCTTAGTGTGAAGTTCTATCTTCTTGGTTGTGTTTTATAACATTTCTTATCTACTTATATTTTTAAAATATCCCAGCCCTGCTTTAAGAAAACAAAGTGCCATGTGTCATTAAAAAACAGACATCTGAGAGAAAAAAATTCTGGGGCAGAATTGGAATCACAAAGACCCTTCTAAATAGCTTGGTTTGAAAGACGATTATATTAACTTGAATGTGTTTGGTTAATATATTAATTATCCTCAGCACATTTAATTTATAATCTTAACCTTCACTTTGCGATAATAGTAAGAGTAATAATAATACATGTATTCATAGCCCTGTGTTTGTTTTAACTGCTACCCAAAAGGAGGGATGAGTCCATTGTTAGGGCGGCTGTTGCACAGGGTACAAGGGAGCAGGATATGATTCAGGTGATTTATTGGAAATAACAAGAATCCTTGTTCCCCGACTTACCAATTGTGTGACTTTGGATAAGTCACTTAGGCTTCCTGAATCCGCTTCCTATTTGGAAAATATGGGTAGTACTGCTTATTGAATTGCTGTAAAGATCAAACAGAGGCCGGGCGGTGGCTCAAGCCTGTAATCCTAGCTCTCTGGGAGGCCGAGGCGGGCGGATTGCTCAAGGTCAGGAGTTCAAAACCAGCCTGAGCAAGAGCGAGACCCCGTCTCTACTATAAATAGAAAGAAACTAATTGGCCAACTGATATATATATAAAAAAAAAAAAAAAATTAGCCGGGCATGGTGGCGCATGCCTGTAGTCCCAGCTACTCGGGAGGCTGAGACAGAAGGATCGCTCGAGCCCAGGAGTTTGAGGTTGCTGTGAGCTAGGCTGACGCCACGGCACTCACTCTAGCCTGGGCAACAAAGTGAGACTCTGTCTCAAAAAAAAAAAAAAAAAAAAATCAAACAGGATAATTCATGTAATGATACGAGCTTATATTTATTGTGAGCTAATCTCATTTACTGTGAAAATTTACTGTGTCTGGTGCTATTCTCAGTCCTTTAGGTAAATTTTATTTAATTTTCACAACATCCCCTTTGAGTAAGTACTGTTATTATCCCCCAATTCACCGAAGAAGAAACCAAGGCTCAGAGGAGATTTAATAACTTGCTCAGGGTTGCACAGCTGATAGCAAAGCCAGGATTCACACCCAGGCCGTTTAGCTCCAGTGCTCAGACCCTTAACCAAGGGGCTGTGTGACCGCTCAAGTCAAATTGCCCATCGGGTTCTAGCTCATAATGGTGCGCGGTGAAAAGTTCTTATTATAGTTAATGTCTGTAAAATGTGGTTATCAAAAACCACCTTGCAGGGCTATAGTAAAGATAAATGGGACTTGTGTATGAAATTACATGGCACAGACCAGCCTCTTAATATAGGCACAGCATCATTTGGATTCCATTCTTTAAAGCACAGAGTGAAAGAGAAGAATAAAGCTGAGTCCAGAGGCCAAGGGCTGCATCATGGGGTGGCAGCAGGGCAGACACTTGGGGGCATTCTGGGATTCAGAGGGGGAGATGTGAAGGCTTCTGTTGAATTGCTCAGGTGCCCTGTTCTAGGGCCTCAGCAGATGGAAGCCCCAACTTCTAGCTATTCATCAAAAAGATCTTCTCTGACCTGAGATTGCTGCGGCAGGCAGGATTCCATGGTAGAAAATGTCTTGTACAAGCTGTGGAGGCAAAGGAGAATGCTTAGATGTGTTTCCATGCTGAGAGGACAGAGCCAGTGGAGAGAAGGTTGTTGAAGACACAGAAAGGAAAGGGGTTAGTTGAGTACTGTGGTTAAAACAAAGGGCTTTGGATTCTGATGGGCTTAGATTCTGTCTCCAGCTCTGTCACTTGCACTGTCTCATTACATTTAGACTCTGTAAGCTGCTACTTGTTTATATATAAATAGGTATAATAATAGTTTCTATCTCCTAGGACTGTTGAGAAGATAGTGAACTAAAAATCCTAAGCACACCCTCCCCCCTCTTTCCACCCTAATTGAACAGACCTCCTTTTGGCCAAAGGGATCCCAGAAAAACCTTGAAACTGAGTTCCTGGCCATTAAGGGAAGGGAGGGGAACCTACCTCAGACAATAAGACACTAAATTACTAACAGGACCTAAAGCCATGCAGAGCAAAGGTTAAATCATCTGTAGGCCATCAATTTGCTTAACAGATCACTTGAATCTCTTATATTGTGGCTTGTCTCTGATTAACAGACTTCCCTGTCTTAAAACATTCCAAGCCTTTAGACAAAGCTTCATTTCCTTACCCAATTACAAAACAAAGAATCTTTGAATCTACCGATAACCTCATAAGCCCCCCAGTTTGAGATATCCCACGTGTTTGGACCAAACCAACGTACACCGTCCAGGTATTGATTTATGATTTTACCTGTAATCCCTGTCTGTCTAAGGTGATAAAATCAAAGAATCACCCAACCGCCTAGGGGCCACTTGCTCAAGACTTCTTGAATGTGGCTCCCTGGGCCATGGTCACACATGTTCAGCTCAGAATAAACCTCTTTGAATTATTTTGTAGAATTTGGGATATATTTTAAAGGGAATATTGCACCTAAAACACTTGGTGCTGTGGCTAGAACACAGTGAGAACTAAATAAATATTACCTCTTGGAAAGTGTGGAGGTTGGAGCTGCCTGGCCTTTGGGCCTGGACTATAAATCTGCCAGTCAAGACTGATGGACCAGAGCATGGCAAAAAGTACTAAACTCTGAAAACTCTGCCAACTATGTGGGAGAGAGGCCTTGTGGGTCCCAGCAACCGGGACTGCCTATCAGAGGAAAAACCTGTATCCTAACCAGTTGCAACACACAATGATTTTGCAATGCACTCTTTATTGGGACAACCCTTGACATTTATGAGACCAAGATAGAAATCGACAGGGTAAGAGTTAGGCCCATCTTAAATTTCAGGGAGTTTGTCAACTCAAGCTATGAAAAAAGCCACCTATATAAAAATAAATTCCATTAACTTCGACGGGTGTGCATATGTAAAGGTGAAACGGGGGCCTCTTCATGTCATTTTTACATTTTCCGGCACTGCAATTTTTCTTCTTTTAAAGCATTCTTCTTAAAGACGTATGTGAACATTGACAAACTAGACAGGAAGCTTGGGGAATATGAATACGTGTAAATACCAAGTCAGACATTTTTTAAGGATGTCATTTATTCTAAAGTGTGTAAGAATTACTTCAAAGCCATTAGTGTCTGGAATTCTCTAAAGGTAGAAAAACGTTTTAAAAACACACTCTTCCAATCAGCTTTAATACTGTTAAAGGCAGATCTTTTTTTTTTTCTTTTTTTTTTTTTAATGAGAAAGAAACAAAAAAATACTGCTTTTGACCTGACAAACCATAACATTTGCCTATACGCTTTTCATCGGGATCTCAAATACGACATCTTGAGGTATTCAGACACAGGGAGTTATTCTGGTTAGAAATTTCAAGGAAAAAAATTGTGCTGCTGACTTGAGTACTATAGATTCTATATTTTGGGATGAGTCAAAGCTGGAATAGCATTTATTGTTTGACTTAGATTATTGCAGATTTTGACATGTTTCTTTTATGTTTCTTCTGCTATCCTTGAAATCGGAGGCAAAGGATGCACCTTTCTTCTTTCTTACTTCCACCCATCTTCAAATTATGTGTTGAGAATTTGTGCATTGCAGTATGCTGTAGATGGCCTTGGGGGTGACACAAACAAGGATAAAATATTAAAGGGTCTAGTATTGAAGATTTTAAGTAAGTCATTCAAATCTGCCAGCTTTTAAGAGCAAACCTCTTCACAAAAGAATGATTTAAAATAATGAAGGCAATGATGGAAACTCCCCATTGCATTTCATTCCTAGTAGTTTTCACCAACTTCCTTCATCTCCTCGTGCTTCCCTTCCCAAATATTTCAGAGAAAGTAAATATTGGTTCTGGACTGACACCTCACGCTGTGAAAACTTAATGGAAACTTTGCTTTCTGCATTTACAAGCTTTGTTCTTTGCTTACTCTCTGAAACATTACAATCTGATGGCAATTGCTTCTCATTGTGGATGAGAAAAATGGGTTTGGAAGGAGGAGAGACCCTTGTTGGATTGAGACTTTTGCTTATTCTGGGAACTGGTCTGATTTGAAGTTGGAAACACTGAAGTAATCTCTCTCTCTCTCTCTCTCTCTCTCTGATGTGAGAAGAATATGAAGGAGTAAGTTCATCAGAAAACTCTCCCCCATCATTTTTACATTTGAAATACAGGAGAGATTTTGTTTCATGGCACCAAGAAGGAGAAAGAGAAATCCAGAGAAAGGACAATAAAATGAACAGAAGGGAAAAGTAGAAAAACAATGTGCCAAAACTCTGTGTCTCCAGCCTCTGTCCCAATGACGTATTTACTCCTTCATTTGAACATGTACCTTGGAATTAGTGTTAGTGTCTGCCGACAAAGGAGAGCAAGCAATCCCTGGATGATTTTAGGCATATATTTCACTTTCCCCTTAGTCTGACTTGTAGAATAAGTGGAAAATAACTTTCAGACCAAGCAACTTGTTGGAAATGACACTTCTGTACATCTGAACTTTTTTTTTTACCACTCTGTGTGAAACACTCTTGTCAGCAAGTGGCCAGTTTGTGAGATGAGGTGATAATTAAAGAATATTTCTATTGCTCTGTTGAAGTGTTTGAAAGTATGTGACATGCAATATGACCGTGGAAATAGAGACAAATTATAATTACTATAATACAAGTTTGATATACCCATCTGAAAAAATACCTGAGGATTAAATGAATTAATCCATGGGAAATACTAGAACAGAGGGTGGCACTTAGTAAGTGTTCCTTAGCTATCATTGTTATTATCTAGGCTTTCTCTTCTTGTCAAATGCTATTTTGCTTTATAAACTTCATGTTTATAGATATTAGAAGAAACTGGAAAAAGAAGGTGAATTTAAAAGGAATCTGAATGATTAAATTGTCCCAGGAGACAAAAATAAGTTTAATCATCCCCATACTGAAAATCAAAGTTTGCATGTGCTCTAATCTCATTTCTGATTCACATTCAGTGAAATGAATACTAACTTAAAGGTATGATGAAAAGGATATCAGATCTGGAAACAAACTCACACTCAAATCCTGCCATGTTCTTTGTGACTGGGGCAGCTACTTTCTGTGTAATCTTCAGTAGAATCATTTGTGTAATGGGAATAATTGCCCTGTGGTTGGAGGAAAGATAACATGAAAACAAATATGAAAACTAGTTATAGTTTAAAATGGATGCATTTTAATCAGTTATGACATAAGCATATTATTTGTCCTTTGACAAATAATTTGAAGGATAAGAAAAAAATCACTGAATCATCTGGAAAGGTAGCTTAGTACCTCTGACTTGACTTGACTTCAACTCTTAGCTCCCTCTAGGATCTTTAACAAGTCTGTTGATCCATTAGTTTATCTTTCCCTATGAAATAACGTGCTTTCCTTCAGTAGCTTTCCTCCTACCCCGAGAAGGCCTTGGGAATTTAAAGGTGCACAGGGATGAGATTCCTGCCCTGTTGAGTGCTAGGGAATCAGTCCACATTCCAACATGAGAAGAACTCTATTCTGGACATGCACACGGAGACACTGGAGGATGAAAGAGTGCAACTGAAACTGCCTTTAGCAGTCTGAGAAAGGTTCAGGGAGGAGGGTCCACAGAAATCCTCCTTTCATTTAGGAATGAATGAAATTTCTCCCAGCAATGAAGAAATTTCATTGGCTAATAGGGCATAGTGCAAAGCTGAGGCCTGTGTGTACCTATTTCCTAGCAGGATTCTTAATCAGAAAACATTGGCTTAGACCAAAAAGCCATCTATCATAATGAGATAGTGTCAGTATTATTCAAAAGCAAAATAAAAATGTTTAGAAATTTCACTTCCAATATGAATGATAATATTTATTGCTTACTAAATAGGAGGCTTTTTTCCTACGTACATTATACGTTTTAACTTACTGAGGATGCTGTTATTATTATACCCATTTGACAGAGGAGAAAACTGAAGCACAGACATGTGCAGACACTTGCCAACGATTACACATCTAGAAAGTGAAAAAGCAGAGATTTGATCCAAGACCGTCTGGCTCCAGAGTCTAGGCTCGTATCCATTACACTCTACTGTCTCTACAGCAACAATCTGGAAGTTGAAATACCAAGGCGTTATTTCCAACGCTTTAAAATATTATTTACACTACAAACTAGTCTAGGTGATTTTCTAAAAACAGGCCTTCACAGTTTTGCAGTCATTGCCAAAGCATGTAAAATGTGAGTTTGGGAGGTTTACTAAGAATTTGAAAATCATTTTCAGATTCCTTTGTAGAATTCCATGGGAACAGGGAAAGAGACTCCAGGTTCTTAATTATAAGCATTTGGCGTTTCACCCATCCACAGTAGGGAGGACACTGAGCTAATCTCTTTCTTACTGACTTCAGTTAGCCGTTCAGTCAATCAATCTATAGCCCATGTTGCAAAAGGCAATTTGGTTGGATTTATGTTAAAAATTAACAGTTGTGAAAATCAGAGGGAAGTTGGGTCCAAATGTTTTCCTCCTTTGAGAGTGACATCATTCTCCTAGGTGACAGCTTTTGAGCTCTCCGCCCCATTTATAGCTGAAGAATGTGGCTTGCCTGTTGTGAGATTCAGGTTGTCACATTAAAAATATTATTATTATTATTATTTAATGACTTCCTAGGTCTTGCTTTATGCTTGCTCAAATCCAAGGTGATGAGCTCACTACTCTGAGCAGCCTTGCTCTGGCCGGCTGCCCACCTTTGCGGGTGCCTGGGACTCTGCCCCTGAAACACCAGCATCTGGGAATTCTCTGGGGAGGCCCTTCTCTTCCTTTCTCTGGCCCTCGTTTTCCTCCTTTTGTTTCTGTCCTTTCTCCTCTGCTCCCTTTCACCTATGCCTCGGCCCCAAAACGCTCTGTTCTGCTTTTGGTTTTAAGAATGGCCTTGATTGCAAATGCCTGTTCAGGCAAGCCCAGCCTCCCAGAAAGAAAACCCGCCCCGGCCTTGGCGGCATCTGAGGTGGCACTTCGAGTGGTGCCAGGGACACTCAGAATCTGCTGCAGTTCTTGTCTCTTTATTAGGCCTCAGAGCCAAGGCTTCTAGGAGGAGCCTCACTTGTCAGCTGTCAGTCAGGAGGCAGCCTGTTCCTCCCAGGCGCTGCCCCTGCCACAGGGGGGTGACCAGACTGTAAAAATGAAATAGACTTCAGTGGGATTCCTGAAATTCATTTTCTCCCTCGGATGCTTTCATCTCACTCATTTCACTGTGTTTACAGGCCCACAGGTTTCCTGAGGGCAGCCATGATTTAGATTTACAGTTCCCCAGGCAGTCTGATTCTGAGGAAAAGTTATAACACCTGTAATGTATTACTGTCTCCTGGAGGAGCAAAGCATGTCAGGGGCTGTGGAGGTTGGCTACCCCAGTAACTGCAGACTCTCTCTGCACTGCAGCACTGAAGAAACACAGGCTGGCTGGACAAGCCTTCGCCTCTCACTATTTCCCTGCTCACGGACACACAACACTCAGGTTCTCAGAGATGTGTGGCATGTGTGTTGGGGGGGCATGGTAATTTCAATGTGTAGTTCTAACAAAAGTCCAGCAGCCATGCCACAGACTTTGGACATGGCAGAGAGAGTTCAGGTGTAAGATACAAAACCTAGAGTGGGTTTCAAAAGGATTGAAAACACAAGACCATCCGGCTGGGATGGGGAAAGGGGTTGCTGTTAGCAAACACAGAAGCTCCCTACAAATGTTTTCCTCTCTTGTTGATTCATTTCACTTACAATTTGGTGCATCTTTGCTAAGACAGGGTAGAACCAGCATTAAGCTGAGCCTGGAGGGGAGTCGTCACATGGGTGCCTGCAGGGCCCCAAGCTGAGTGAGAAGGAGTGATGAGCCCCGCCCTGCAAGGTGCCAGTCTCCTTAGTTCTCTGGTAGGAATTCAGCTTCCTTGAGGGTCTGGCTGCTGCCACTCAGCTCCTCACCCGCTTAGGAAGCAAAATCACAACAAAATCACTTTCTGAAACAGAAGGGGCCAGTGGGCATTTGACACATTGAGCCAGGTTTATGGGACAGCTTGCCTCCAGCACAGGCTCTCAGACGTGGAGATCCAAAGGCTTCGTTGTCCTTCCTCACGGTGCCCTGTCCTTGTTCTCGAAGATCAAGTCTGAGTTCAATTCACTATTCCTGACATGTCTGTGTTGCTCTCGCTTCCCTAAGGGTAGCCGATGGAGTGTGACACTAATTTGCTTCTGCACCCCCATCTTCTTGTTTCGCTCTGCTGTCTAAGGTGCCAGAGGGGCTATTGGCTCTCACTGTGAGCTACTCAGGTTGGTCAGTATGTTCATGAGGTGAGTAAAGGCATGTTTGAGTCACTGGGCAGAAACCTACACTTATCCATATAGCTAAAGGCAGCCTATTAATAACAAACATTTGTTTAGCATTTAGGAGACCATATCCCCCAAAGCCCAGTGATAATCTCAAAGCCTGGAAGGACATGATGAGCTCTGATGTCAATATTCATCTTGCCCCTGCCCTGAGGCCAACGTGGCAGTGGTACCCACCATTACAAGTTCAGTAAATAATTTTTCAATTGGTAACTGGACTTACTGTTGGACATGATCTGGAGTACTGAAGGAAAAACATCAGTGACCCTTTAAATTTTAACCTTTCAGTTAGGGTTAGTTATTAATTTTTAAAAAGTGGAGTCCTTTGAAGGACCAGCTAAATGCTTCAGTATCTTAAAGGGAAATTGTACCTTAAGGAGGGCCAAAGAGTAAATGCCAAGATGAACAACAGAAGGAGTCCAGCACCCTAGTGGGCTCAGCAAACCCTCTTTCCATTGCATTCTAGAAACACATTGCCTAGCTTCCCTTGCAGTTAAGTGGAGCCACATGATTATCTTCTGGCTAATTTCCAGGTCTGGTCTCATGTCCTACATCTGTGCTTTTCTTTTCCACTGGGTGCATGCAGAGGAGAACCAGGCCCTAATAGATGTGGAATCACATGACTAAGGAGCCTGGTCCCTGAATTACCCTGTGGAGCAGAGACCTCACTGTGCCCTTCTCCTCTCATCTACCTGAACACACACCTCCATCCCACTTTAGCTTCTGACGTGGGCAAGAAAAAAATTCTTATCATGTCAAACCACTGAGATTTGGGGGTTTATATGTTTTAGCAATTAGCACTACTTATCCTAATTAATACATCTCTCTTTTGGGGCTCTGGATTCTGGACCATGAAAATTACATGAAGTGTTTTTATTTTCAGTAATTTATCTGCACACCATGACCTTCTAGGGTATTATTTTTAATGTTATATTAGAAAAATAGCATTTTCTTTCAATATGAGATTTTTAAAATTTATTCTACTCTTAAACTATATTGGTTCATAAAAATAAAACCATTCCAGTTTAGTCAGGTAAGTGGATGAATATTTATTCATTCATTTAAAAAATTGTATATTTCCTGCCTATATTGTGCCAGGCAGTGTTCTAAATGCCAGGATAGGGCAATGGTGACTATCATAAAGTAGGAGCCTGCCTTCATGGTGCTTACATTCTAATAGGAAAGCCAATAATTTGAAAAATAAATAAATAAATAATTTTTAAAAGTGGTAAGTGTTGTGAACAAAGTAAAGCAACTTGATAAATAATAAAGCAATGTGATAGAAAGTGCTGGAAATAGAGAAAGGAGCAGCACCCCTCTTCCAATGGGCTGGAAGTACATTGTGGAATTGATCTGAAGGTCTCTCTATATGAATTGTGATTTCAAGGTCTTCTTTCTTTTAAATGCTCTTAATATCTATGACTAAGTGGTAATTGTATTTGGAGAACCTCTAGGATCTTTGTAATCCGAGGGGACCTTCTCTCTTGAGGTAAGCCTAGGACATTTGTTTTTTCTTCAGTGGGCCTAGGAAACAGCTGAGTTCTCAGATCATACCCAGTCAGCCAGTCATGGCTGCCCTGAGGAACCTGATCCTACTCTAGAGAACACAACAGCCCCTGTGGCCTTCCAGACCCAGCTGTGAGGAGAATGGGCACAGCAAGGCCAGCTGTGTCCAGGTACAACAAGGGAATGCTATTTTATGCTGGATCAGAAATTTACAATACTTCAAGAGATGGCAACTCTATTATGTACACCCTCAAATTTTCTCAATTTTCAAATTTTAGGAGAATAAAGTGAATGACCAGAGTCTGAAATGTGTTCAAATCTCTGCTATCCCACGTGTTTAATCAAAAGAGCAACTTTCAAAAGATAGCTCTCAGTTAAAATAAAACAAAACATCTCATTATTAGAGTAATCTACTTAAATATCTACTCTAACCAAATTCAGAAAAGAAACTTTAATGGAATACCTTACTGGTTTAGCATTTATCTCATACAAAGATGATATAAATCAAAAGGTTTTGCTTTTGCTTAGAAACAGTTCAGGAATTTCATATCTTGAAAACTTCAACATACCTTTCCCACCCCTCCCTGACACCCATCTTTTGTTGCTAGCAAGCCTTTTTTTCCCCCATCACCAATGCTTTTCTTTGGTTAAAGAGGTTCAACTTGCCAAAGAAGACAGGCAGGGTCATCAGTTTGTATAAAGACCCCTAGAAGGATGTGCCAATTTGTGAACATTAATACAAAGTAAGTGTTCAGCAGGCGAAAGTAAGATTAAATTAGATATGCTTTTGCTACCATTCAGTTCAGTTTAGAATATTAATAATCTTAAGAAGAGCATCTCCTCTTCACTTATATGCCATAAATAAATAAATAAAATGTTCTAAAGATACTATACAGCACTCTTAAGGCAAAATTGCAGGTATGAATAATAAGAGCTTACATTTATAGTAGGTTTAATATGGTCCAAACATTGTGCTAAGCACTTTACATGAATTATTTTCTTTAAAGATGAAGAAATGGAGTCCTGAGAGGTCATATAACTTGCTTACATTTAAATAGCTAGAAAGTGGCAGATCCAGGAATCCAGTAATCCAAGACAGCCTGGCTCCAAAGTCCACTTTCTTAAATACCATATTTCCCATAATGAAAGATCAACAAATGTCAAGTCATCCTTATGATGAATGGTTCATTCTGATTATCTATATGGGAAAAAAAATCCATATTTCTAGACCAAAAATCCACTCTACTTTCCTTTTCATAACGAGGGCCTTTGAAATAGCAAATGCATTATGGCTACTCTATATAGGACTTCTGACACACAGATGTGTAATCAGTTCTGAATCCCCACTGTTGATTTTTCTTCCCTAGGGGCATGTTGCTTGTGATTTATGTGATTTTTCTGTACCATGTTCTACTGTGGCCGAATCCCACTTTGCCTGACCCTGTTCTCCCAAGCCTGCATTCTATGATGAGAGCAAACCCAGGGAGAAAGGGATGTTCAGAGAGAGACGTTAGGCAAGTTTCCTCAAGATTCAGCTTTGATTTTTATTCTTCCTCAAGATGTTACTGCCATGATAGCACTCTGGTATGGCTTGGGACAGCTACAGCAGAATTTCTTGCTGTTCCTATATTAAGAATGTGTTCTCAGAAACAGCTGGTGTGTTACAAATGCAACTGAGTGCCTTAAGAAGTGGGATGATTGGAATCCCACTCCTAAGCACGCAGGCTGTCGATGTTTGAGAGTTGGTAAATGAGGTAGCAGGAAGGGGTATGAGGGGACCTGAAGGTGAGAGTGGGAGCCAAGCTCCATGCGTCTGCTGGCTTTGTGAACCTGTGTCTTTCACCTAATCATGACCGTGGAGGACTGTTGTGGGAAGCAGTTAGTTTATATTTGTCAATCAATTCTCAGATCTTTGCAGTAAGCTGTTGGCTGAGAAGAATGCTTTATGACAGTCTTCATGGACAAACTTGGATGGCATATGGGTAACTGTGAGCAGTCATTCTTCATTTCTTCTGAGATAACATGGTCAAATTAGTGTGGGAGGGCTTTTTGTTCAGTTAGATATTAGGGAAATGTCTTAACCTTTAGGGATGTATTGGCAGTAGAGGCTACACATCTCTTTTTAAAGTAATCACAACGAACAATGATAGAATGAGATATAGTTTTCAATTCAATTTCATATGCATTGTCCAGTTGATCTTCCAGAAAACAGTTCAGTGGGTAGAACAAGTATTACTGTTATCATCCCCAATTAAAGATGAAGAAACAGAGACTTAAAGAGGTTGAGTGACTTGCCCAGTCTACCTGCCTAAGAACTGGTGCTACATTTATTACTTCTCTGCCCTTCCTCTCTTCTAAATCTCTATTTTGGTTAATAGGACAGTGTGTTCTTGGTTCTTCATTTACCATTTGATCATTTTTCCTTAGATTATTATTTTTTTTTCTGTCATTGTTGAAATACTGGCATTCTAGATCTTTGTTTGCCCTTTCCCTTCTTCCCCTTTTTTGGTAAGCTGTCATTGGAAAAACTCATCGACCCCCTTTAGAAACCAATGATTAGTTTGCTGCACATTTACTTTAATGTCTTTCTATTGTGTCTTCCTATACAGTAGAAGCTGGAAAGTTAAAGATACATTTCTCAGACTCCCTTGCAGCTAGGTTTCAGGGTATAGAATAAGTTTTGCCAATTAGAAAATATGTACAATTTTAACATCTTTATTGAGATATGACTCACATATCATATAGTTCATCCATTTAAAGTGTATAATTCAGTGACTTTTAGTACATTCACACAGCTGTGTAACCACCACCACAACCAAGAAAATATGTGAGTTTTAAAAGGAAAAGTAAGGCCAAGGCCATCTATTTGCCACTTTTGATTGTCACTGCTGGTACGCACAGTCATGTGAGCATTGGGTTTCTCTGCAGCAGCTTTTTAGTATCCAGTAACTGACTTCTTGTATGGCAACAGGCAGTTGCTGCAGCAGCCGTGGTGGCTTCCAAGTTACTTAATTGAGCCTCCTAATTATTATGGCAAGTGTAGCTTTCCTGGCACATTATTTCTATAGCCATTTTCTCGGCATTATTCCTGAAAATCCAACTTAGATCCTGCTCCTCCAGTCTTTCCAACAATTTTATAAACACTTAATTCCCTTTATTAATTTCCTTGCTGAGTAAAGTAGCTAGAGCAATTTGTTTCTTACAAATGAACCCATTTGAGCTCAATATTTATATTTTTAACTTCCAACTTCTTACTAATCTTCTCCCAACTTGAAAGGCATCCCATAGTCAACATACCCCCAAATGAACTCATTATTCTCATTCATAAACCTTCTCTTCCTCTTGATTTTCTTATCTCAGTGAGTAGCTCTACCCAATAACATATTTACCAAGCCAATAGACTTGGAATCATCCTTAACTACTTTCTCTCCCAATTTCCCTCTCTTCTTTCACAATAAGTTAATAAGTTACCAGATCCTAAATCTTGAAATTCTCTATTGTCTCTGCAACTGCCAGACCTTCATTTTCCATTGCTTGGATTCTTATAAAGAGTAACAGTCCTTACACCTGACTGGCCCTTCTTCTACTCTCAGATCTTCCCACATGGACATGAGAGTGATCTATCTAAAGCACCAATCTCACCGTGGCATGTTCTTTCTTAAAGTCATTCAGTAGCTCCTCTTGCCTAGAGCTCCTTAACGCAGCATTTAAGAGCTTTCATGGCTTGGCCTCTTTCTAGCTCTTCAGGCTCATTTTCTGCTGTTTTTTTTTTTTTCATATTTTATACTTTGGCCATTTTAAACTATCCACCATAGCATTTCACTCTCTTATTTGTGTATGCAGTTTCCCAACCTGTTTTACTGATGAATTCTTATGTTTTAAAAATCCTATTTAACTGTCATCTCTGTGATGATGAAGACCAACTTTATTGAAGGTCAACTTTATTGACCAACTTTGCTAAATGCTCCCACCACAACTCATTCCCTCCTCTCTTCCATTCAGTGTATTGTATTATTGCAATCTCACATGTTATGTTTGCTTACCTGAATTTTCTCCCACTCATCTGATACCTGTACACCCTGGGCACCTAGCACGGAGCCTGATACAGAGCATATGCTCAGGACATACTTGAATAATTTCCCTGAAATGGGACCCATCCCCAGACCCAGTAATCTTCCACTAAATGTTCAAGATAAAGGAGGATAAGTCACATATTGAAATCAGTATGGGCTCCAGCGTGCCTGGGAGAGGAGATAGCATGGTGCAGTCAAGAAAGCACTCTTCTCTAGCAACGCCACTTCCACGTATATTCACTTCTGAGTCCAAAAGAATTGACAGCAGCTACTCAAATATTGTGCACTGATATTCATAGCAACATTATTAACATTAGCCAACGTGTGAAAACAACCCAAATGACCATTGGCAGGTGAATGGATAAATACAATGTAGTGTATACATGCAATGCGATATTATTCAGACTCTGAAAGGAATGGACTTCTGATACATGCTACAATGTGGATGAATCTTGAAGACATTATGATAAGTGAAATAAGCCAGACACAGAAAAACAAATATTGTATGATTCCACTTACATGAGATACCTAGAACAGTAAAAATTCATAGAGAAAGAAAGTAGAATAATGGTTAGCAGGAGCCAGGGAAAAAGAGGAATGGATACAGGGCTTCAATTTGGGATAATAAAAAAGTTCTGGAGAAGAATAGTGGTGATGGTTGCACAACAATGTAAATGTACTTAATGCTATTGAACAGTACACTTTAAATGGTTAAAATTGTAAATTTTACATTATATATATTTTACCACAATTGTCATGGTCTGAATGTTTGTTCCCCTCTCCCCCAAAATTTAGTCACCAATGTGAAGGTATTTAGAGGAGGCCTTTGGAGGTGATTAGGACATGAGAGCAGAGCCCTCGTGAATGGGATTAGTGCCCTTATAAAAAAGACCCCAGATTGCTGCTTTTCCCCTTTCATCACTTGAGGACAGAACTAGAAGGTGCCACCTATGAACCAGAAAGTAGGCTCTCAGCAGACACTGAATCTGCCAGTGCCTTGATCTTGGACTTCCCAGCCTCTGTGAGAAATAAATTTATGCTGTTTATAAGCCACCTGGCCTATGGTATGTTGTTATAGCAGCCTGAACACATTAAGATGACAACAACAACAATAGCACTCTTGTAATCAGGATATGTGACTCTTAGTCTCAGATCTTCCATCAAGTAGCCATATCAAATTAAACTTGGTACTCTATTTTCCTGGGATCCAGTTTTCTTATACATGTAGTGAAAAGTCTGGAGTATACTTACCTGGCAGGGGAGATACCATGATCATGAAGGTGGTTTTCCCAGGACAAGGCTCATCCATTGCACTCCGGATGTGCTGACCCCTGCAATTTCCCCAAATGTGGGAAACTCGATTGCATAATTTGTGGTAGTGGGGGACTGTGTTCACTCGCTATCCCCTGTAAAAAAAAAAAAGAAAAAAGAAAAAGAAAAGAAAGAAAAGTCTGGAGTAAATGCTTGATAGTTCCTTCTAGCAATAAAATTATTTTGTCACCTGCTGGAGGATCCACTTCTATTTGATTGATTGTCCAAGTCATGTGACATGCTGCAGAGGATCCACCACGTCACAGCCCTGAGGAACCTTTACAGCTTTTCTTCTGCGGGCTGTCGAAGTCCAGCTGAATTTCAGCAGAATGGTCCCAGCAGTGGTTGACCAGAGTGTGATACTTACACAGTACACTTAAAATGGTTAAAATTGTAAATTTTACATAATGTATATTTTACCACAATTGCTGTGGTCTGAATGTTTGTTCCCCCCGCCCCCAAAATTTAGTCACCAATGTGAAGGTATTTAGAGGTGGCCTTTGGAGGTGATTAGGACATGAGAGCAGAGCCCTCATGAATGGGATTAGTGACAAATATGTGGCCATAGCAGATCATAAATGGAGCAGAATATGTTCCCAGAATTCAATTCACCATTCATCCATCCATTCATTCATTCAACATTTATTATGTGCCTGCCATATGTCAGAGACTCTCCTAAGTGCCAGGAATATAGATATCAATAAGACATGTGGGTTCAGAGCATTTATAGTATAGTAGGAAATACTAGTATGTTAACAAATACTTAAAATAGAATAATTTTGTATTTAAATACCAAAATAGAGATACGTACAAAGAACTATGGGATTTGTAGGGTCACTTATTACCTGTGAGAAGTAAAATGTCACAGAGGAGGTTAATTTTGAGCTAGTCTTCAAGAATGAATTCATAAGTAACAATTCCTGGTTTTCCCCTTTC
Source organism: Microcebus murinus (assembly GCF_040939455.1). Classification (NCBI taxonomy): domain Eukaryota; kingdom Metazoa; phylum Chordata; class Mammalia; order Primates; family Cheirogaleidae; genus Microcebus; species Microcebus murinus. The sequence goes on from NC_134115.1 coordinate 31,019,966, forward strand.
ATGATCTACTCTCTGTGTTCATTTTGCCCCAACATGGCAGGTGAGGTATGAGAAGAATTTAGAAGAGGTTGCTATATCTATGGCAGGATGGCTGCTATAAATAGCATTTTTTCTTAAACCTGATCTCTCCTGATACATTCTCATAAATATACGCTCTCTTAATATCTTTTAAAGACCCCCTTAGGCAAAGATAAAATATTACCCACAATCTGCTATTCTCTTAATAGCTTTGCCAATGTTTGCAGTTCCAATGTCAATAGTTATTATATAGCTTGGCTTTCAATGCGGGCTTAAACCTCTTTTATTCTTGTGGTAATCAGAAAAATAATTGGATAGTTGGTGTGCTCTTTGGAATCCCATTGAAAAAGAATTCGGTTCTGCCAGATCTTGTCATGGAAGAAGAAAACAGACACAAAAGGTGAAGAAAAAGCTCCTGAAAGGGAAGTGCTGACAGGTTACACCAGTCACAAAACAGACACGCAGCACCCAAGGGTCACCAGCTTGGAAGACGTGCCAAAGTTGGCCAGCAGGTCGCAACAGGCAGGAGTTAGAAGGGAACTAATTAATTAAAGAATATCAAACACATTGTCAGGGTGCAGACAGCTGAAAATAAAATGGACTTCACATGGTTTGACCAGTAGGGGAAGAGTAAGACTGAACTCATAAGAAATTTCATCAGAAAAGAGGTAAGTTTCAACACATTTTGATGCTATCATGTTGAGAAGACAAATTGCTCTTCCAAATTCTTGCAGGAATAACGAAACTAAAAGCTTCCTAAAAGGAAATAAGAACTAACATTTACTGAGCACATACTATGTGCCAAACACTGAGAGAAGCCTTCTGGGCAAATAAGTTGATGCTTATTTGCAGGGCACACCATTTACATTGTAGTAGTATATGTGGGGTCGTGCAGTATTTCAGTGCTGGTACCATTTTGTGTTGCCTCATTTAATCCTTGTGAAAGCTCAGTGAAGGAGATGTTACTTTTACAGATGAGGAAACAAACCTGGGTCTAACTCTGTCTCCCCAGTGTACTAGCTATGTTATCATTGAATGTTACTTAGCCTTGCTGGACTTGGAAGTCCTTCCCTATCCCACTGTCCCATATGGATGCCAGATGGCAGCCATTGCAGTAAATGGCTTCCATGGAAACAACAACTAAAGAAATTGTCTTAGTCCATTTTGTGTTGCTATGGCAGATACCACAGATGGGATAATTTATAAAGAACAGAGATTTATTTCTTACAGTTCTGGAGGCTGGGAAGTCCAAAGTCAAAGGGCCATATCTGGTGGGGGCTGTCTTGCTTTATCATCTCATGGCAGAGAGCACAAGGGCAAGAGGGCACATGTGCATGAGAAAGGAAGGGTGATGAACTTATCCTTTTATCAGGAACCCATTTTTGTGATAGCTTGCCCACTCACATGGTAATAGCATTAATCTATTCATGAGAGCAGAGCCTTCATGGCCTAATCACCTTTTAAAGGTCCCATTTCTCAACACCTCTTGCATTGGGCGTTAAGATTCCAACACACATACTTTAGGGGATGCATTTAAATAATAACATTCTGCCCCTGGCCCCCAAAATTCATGTCCTTCTCATATATGCAAAGTATATTCATTCTCTCTCAATATCCCCAAAGTCAAACTCATTCTAGCACCAACTCAAAAGGCCGAAGTTTGGAATCTCATCTAAATTATTAACAGATAGAGGTGAGATTCAAGACGCGATTCATCCTGAGGCAGTTCTGACTATGAACCTGTGAAATCCAAACAAGTTATGTACTTCCAAAATACAATGGTGGGACAGGCGTAGGATGGGCATTCTCATCTAAAAGAAACAAATAGGCAAGAAGAAAGAGTAACTGGTCCCAAGTGAGTCCAAAACTCAACAGGGAAAACAACATGAAGTCTTAAAGATAGAGACTAATTTTCTTTGCCTCCTTGTCCTGCATCCTGGGCACACCGGGGTGGAGTTGGGCCCCCGGGCCTCAGACAGCCCTGCTTTTGCTCAGCAGCTCTCACAAATTGGAGTGTTGTGCTTACAGCTTTTCCAGGCTGGGGTTGCATGCTGGTGGCCCTATAGTTCTGCTGTCTCAAGGGTTGTCCCATTGCTGTGGCTCCACTGGGCATTGTCCTAGTGGGAACTCTATCAGTGGCCCTGCTTCTACAGCTCCACTGGGCATTGCCCTAGTGGGGGCTTTCTTTGGTGGCTCTGCCCCACTGACACATCTCTACCTAGGCCCCTAGGCTGTCCATGACTTCCTTGGAAATTTAGAGGGAGGAAGCCATGTCCCCACAGGTCTTACATTCTGTGTGCCTCAGTATTAGCACTATGTGGTTGCCACCAGGGATTATGGCTTGTCCCTTCTGTGAGCAGTGGGTTGAGCCCCAACCCGGCCTACTTGAGCCATGGCTGGGGTGGCTGAGGGGTGCTCTGCCAGAATGTGGGGGGCAAAGTTCCAAGGCAGCACAGGGCAGCAAATGCTGAGTTCCTGTAAGCACCTCTCTGGAAACCTTGCCTTTGGGGTCCTAGCTTGCCTCGAAGATCTCTGAAATGCCTTTGGGGTCATTCTCTCATTTTCTTGATGTATAGTACCTTGCTATCTTCTGGCTGTACTGATCTTTTTAACAAACAGTCCCTTGGCCAAACCCTTAGTTTACTCTCCTAAAGATGCCTTTTTACTCTTTACATGGCCAGGTCATGAATTTTCCAATTTTTTACACTCTATTTGTCTTTTAATTATAAATTTCATCTTTAAGTCATTTCTACCCTCTAGTGTCTTGCTGTATATAGTTAAAAGTACCAATGCTTCTCCTTCAATATTTTGCTTAAACATTTCTTCCACCACATATCCTAGTTCATCACACTTAAAATTTGCTTTCCATAATACCTTCAGGCATATACACAATTCAGCCAAGTTCTTTGCTGCTTTATAATAAAGATGTCTTTTATTCCAGTTTCCAATACCTTATTCCCCAGTTCCCTTTCTCATCAGAATGGTCTTTACTGTTTATATTTCTACCAATGTTTTAATCATGAACACTTAAGTAATCTCTGAGAAGTTCCAGACTTTCCCTACATTTCTTGTCTTCTGAGACCTCAGCAAAATTACCCTTAACACCCCATTCATGGCAATCTACATTTTTAATTGTCTGCTCCTTCAAACTTGTTCACTCTCTACCCAATACCCAGTTCCAAAGCCACTTTCACATATTCAGGTATTTGTTATAGCAGCAGCCCTGCTTCTCAGTACCAGTTTTCTGTGTTTGTCCATTTTGTGTTGCTGTAACAGAATAGCACAGGCTGGGTAGTTTATAGAGAGCAGAGATTTATTTCTTACAGTTTTGGAGGCTGGGGAGTCCAAGCTTGAGGGACCTGAGTCTGGTGTGAGTCTTCTTGCTGCATCATCCTGTTGCAGAAAGCAGAAAGACAAGAGAGCACATACATGCAAGAGAAGAATGGGGTCTAACTTACTCTTTATCAGGAACCCACTCCCATGATAACGAACCAACTCCTGCTATAATGGCATTGACCCATTCATAAAGAAGGAGCCCTCCTGACCAAATCACCTCTTAAAGATCCCACCTCTCACCACTGTTGCATGAAGATTAAGTTTCCAGCACATGAACTTTAGGGAACACATTCAAACCACAGCAGAACCAGTCTTAGGGCTCTGCTGGCCTAACCAAAATGCTGACATGGACATAGTTTTCCTCAACCCTTCTTTTTTTTCTCCTGAAAAGTTTTCTCCTCAAGGTATTAGTCTTCTCAAGCCTTCTTCTCCCTCCATTTGAAACCTGCTTTCAAATCCTGTCTTCAGGTCAGGGCATGAAATTCCCAAGAATCTTTTTTGGTGTCAACCCTTTGCAGAATATCTGTATTTTAACAGGGAACTAAGCATTGACCTAGAGTCCCTGATTGGCATCTGTCTGGAGACTTTAGAATCTTACCTGAAAGAGTGAGTGTTCCTGGCAGGTTTTTTTTTGTTTGTTTGTTTGTTTGTTTGTTTTAAAGCTCACTATTGGCATGGTGTCTCCATTTGTGGCTGCTTCTAGAGTAAGGCTCTTAGATTTACATTGTCACCAGGGAAGAAAGCTGTAGTGTGTCTGTTGCATCCATAGGCAGGTTTCTGACTCTATTTGCAGATTGTCCTCTTCCATATCTTTACATTTGGTGCTCTCTTTTGGCCTCAGTGTAAGGTTATAATCACTGCTCACAAGATGAAAGAAGGAAGAACAGGGAACTTCGTGCCCACCCAAGTGAGACTACTCTTGTAGTCTCTTGTTATGCCTTGTTTCTATGGTTTGTGAATTTCCATCAGAAATGAAAGGAACCATTATTAGGCTAGGCTCTCTTTCGTAACTTGGTCAAACGCAGCCATTTCTCTTAATATGCACCCTACTGCCAACTGGTCTTACAATTGTAGAAATGAAAATAAATAAATGAAATAGTTGCCCCTTGCAAGAATGTTGGAAATCCCTGCTTTCAACCAAAATAAGAAAAATACAGAAGATAGATGTTTAGGCTTCAAGAAGTTGTTAAAGGACAGAGGAGAAGGGGAGTTGGTGGTTCATGGTAGTTCTTCATGCTTTAAAATCACTCTAGCAAATATTCAACTATTCCATTTAACTTGAGGCTATTCTTGCTTAGATTGCATTAATAATTTCTCCCTTAAACAGCGGGTACCATTGACATTTAAATTATTATAGGACCACCAGGTTTGTGCCCGTTGCATGGTAACAGGCCACTACACCAAAACAGCAGGAGTTGTAGCAGGGAAAGAGTTTAATGATCTAATGGCAGCCAAGTGAAGAGGTGGGAGGGAACCTCAAATCTGCCTCCCTGAGGAGTTTTGGACTGGATATTTTAAGGGAATTTTGGTGAGTAGGGGGCTGAGGAGCTGGGGGTTGCTGACTAGTCAGGAAGTGAGGGGTGAAGTCACAGGACAGGGAGGTGAAGAAACAGCATTCCTGGGCTGAGTTGGTTCCTCAGAGAGGGTCTTTAGACTGGCTGCATCAGTGGCCCTATTGGAATGCAGGATCTGGAAAATATCTCAAATGGAAAACTTGAGCTTTCTTAATGTAAAAGATGTTATCTATAGAAGCTAAGATCTTGTGATGGGGCTATGTGACTTTTAAGCAGGAAGCAGCTATAAAGAAGTGGGCTATAGGGCAATCTGGTTAATACTAAGCTATGCTTCTACTAAAAACCTAGGAATTTAGTTGCATTCATTTTATGAGGACAGTTTCAAAATAATCCTTATAGGGATGATTCCTGCCTTCCCTCTGGCTGCTGTTTGTTATATTCTCCTTCAGGGAGCTTGGGAAAAGAGGTTTTCATTTTGTTTCACCTCTTGAAGGTTTTGAAAGAACTGGAAAGAGAGACAGACAGACATAATATCCACTGAGCACCAGTTATGTACTTGGTTCTTTGTATAAATGACTTCAGTGAATTCCTCATAATAATACTGCAATGTAAATCTTTTTATTGCCATTATACAGTTGGGTATACTAAGTCCCACACATTGTGCTAAATTTATTCAAGCCATTCACTATGAGTGGCAGAGCTGTGAAATGAGCCACTTCCTCATACCACTGCCCTGTACTATCGCCCCTGACACTGTCAGTCCCAGTCCTAGACTTCCCTGGTTGTCTACGTCATGTGGGAAAACTGGAGGGGACTCATGTTCTACAGCAGTCACCTTGGGTAGCAGATTTACTGCTGCTGACTCTGGAAATCATTGCTGATCCTAATCCCAAGCTACAAAACTGCTCAGGTCAGAGGGAAACACTAGAAAAGCTATGAATCAGCAACACCAAGTCCCAGAGCTGGATCATTTTGTTTTTTTTTTTTCCCACTTTGGAGATAAGGGGCCCTGAGGCCCAGAGAGAGACTGATGTATACAGGGTCACACAAGGAGTTAAGCTCAGTTTAGAATCCAGATCTTCTAAGGCTGGTGCTTCAAGGCACACCCCAATGACCACACCCAGAGTTCCCTCTTCCACACAGCTCCAGTTTCCCATCTCCGAGCCTCCAGTGAGGTACGGATGTAGCCTTTGAGGGCATGCTAAGAAAACATAATTCCGAACACCGCACTGCTTCAGCATATGATGTCATCCAGTTAAGGAACCTCAACATTCATGGGGCAAGCAACCTCAATGACGAGATACATCCAGTGCCGAGATCAGGGTAAGCAGTGCAAGTCCTAGCACACGGCCCCTGGGTTGTTGTGATTTATCTATTGTCTAAAAGATGATCCAGAAGTTGGGCACTACTTCTAAATCACCAGGTTTTTCATTGTAAGTGACAACCTTTGCATTTTATTAGCGTGGTCTACTTTTTAATAAGCCTTTACAGGACCAATATATCACAAAAACATCATTAAAACCATCCTCTCTACTGGTTATAAATTGCCTTGATGGTGCTGTGACTACATCTTCCAGAGCACCTTTGACAGAATGAGCCTTAGGATCCAGGCATGTCATTGTCACAGCAGAAGGATGACATTGCAGCCCAGCCTGACTCTCCTCTGTGGGGAAAACACATATGAGGGTATCAGAAAAAGAGACAGGCAACTGTCTGGGGTGCCACTGGTGTGTCTGTCGCTGACGAGCTAGCTGTTAGACTTTGGAAACCCACTGAACTTATCTGGGCCTCTTTTTTATCTGTGAAATGAAATCTTCTTTGTCTAGCTCACAAGGTTACCATGAAGAGCAAACGAGACAACGTATATGAAAGCATTTTGGGAGCAGGTTAGCTCTTCAGAAAGCAGACTAAGACAGATTTTAGAGTGCAGGATGTTTATTGGAGAGTGCCCTTGGGATCACACGTCTGGAAGAGAAGGAGGCAATGCTGAACAGAGGGAGAAATGTGGTAATTATGCAAGCCGGTGACAACCTCAGCCACCCCCATGATAAGATCTAGAGCTAACATGGCCTGTCAGCATTGTCTCAACTTTTGCTGAAATGGCCAAGCCTTTACAGCTGGCATCAATTAGTCATTGGATGTCATTCGCCTCAGGAAGGGGTGCGAGCTCAGGCTAGGTGGCTCTCTGTGGGCCGAGGTATGATAGGCAAAGGCTGTCTGCTGATTGAATTCCTAGCAGCTGGGGCAAAATTCTTCCCTTGGAAAGAGAACTTGGTAGTGTATCACAGTGTCTACCATGGTCTACGCCTTGCACTGTCCAAATCCACATCTTCATATACATTGAGGGAGCAGCTCTTCCAGGAGTCTAAGGATCTTCTTTTTCTAGGAGGAAACTTGAAAAAGGAGGAGAAAAGGACAAACTATAGTCCCTGCTACTGCAACTGGTCTTAGGCCCACAGTAGATACTTTTGCTCACTGTCCTCCACTGTCTGTTTCAGGTTCTTCTCATCTCTGCTAGCACCTCTGCTTATCTCAGTTGCTGTCCTGGGTATGGTGACCCAGACCCTCAAGCTTGATGGGTTTGAACACCTGGTCCCAGTGCCCTTCTCAGGCCAGGCTTGTGTTACCTGCCCATTTCTTTACGTCATTAGGCTAGCAAATACCAAGAGGCACCCAAGTGGATCTCCCAGGCACCAAACATATTCATGCCTACCCCTATTGTGTAAAAGCAGCTATCTAATAAGGGTTAGTCCCTAGACACAAAAATTCCATAATGAGCAGATGGAAGCTGCAGCTTATTCCATGCACTTATTGTACTTTAGCTGTGTTGTCTGGCTGAAGTGCTCCCCTGTGGGAGCACTAAACCCACATAGCCCAATGTTGTGAAGATGAGAAGCATACATTTCCTAAGTGGGTCGTTAGGAGTGATGGTAACTGGAGCACCAGACCACTTCTATCCTTTGATTCACATGCCTGTGTATTCTGACTATTGGAGACAGAGCCCCATGTACAGATCTTTGGTTCAAGGTATCTACTGTGTCCTGAAGATTGGCACAGCATCCTTGTAAAGTACCACTTCTGAGCTGGTGCTTCAGCTGTGTCTTCTGCAGGCTGTTTCAGTACTTTGTCAGGCCAGCTGTATCTGAATGGTGAGATATGTTGCATGACCAGTGCATTTCATGGTCTACATTCTCTCACTGTCTTCGCTGTAGAGGGTCCCATGGTCTGATTCTCAGATATATAGCACACCATGCTGGTGGGTCAGACACTCTGTAAGCCCCTGGATAGTGCTTTTTATTGAGTCCCCAGGGGAAAGAAAGGTACACTCATACCTGACACTGGGTCTATTTTTGTCCAAATGAATCTCTGCCATTTCCTAGAGTTAAGGGGTCTAATGCAGTCAGCTTGCCACCAAGTAGCCTATTCATTTCCTCAAGGAAAGGAACTGTAGCACTGGACTTAGCATTGGTCTCAATTTTTGGTAGGTTGACATTCAGTGGCAATAGTTCCTAGGCTACCTTTTGTAAATGGAAAGCTGTGCTTTTGGAATACAAACAGTCTCCATCCTTGCTATTATTGCCACTTTGCTCAACTGCCCATCATACCAAAACCAGGGTGGCCAAAAACAGAGGTGGCTGACATAAACTAGCCAAGTCATTTTGTCTACTTGGTTATTTACTGTCTCTACTGCTGTAGAAACTCTCTGATGGGCATTAATGTGCAATATAAAGATTTTCACACTCTAAATCTACTCCCAGGCATATGTGCATGCCAGCCCCAGGTCTTCTAATCTTTCCCTTCCAAATCCATCACCAGCCACCCAAGTTATTAACTATTGTACTTTCTGTGAGTCTATATATTCAGACTTCAGACTACTTCTCTTCCAACATTAGTCTTCTTCTTCCTCCACTATCCATTGCATATTCCTTTCCCCTCAGCTAGCTCTCCTACTGCTCTTGCTTGCCTATGTGCTATGCTGACCTAAATCCTCAAGCAGGAAGTGTCTTAGCACCTGATTTTGGAGCCCTTCTCAGGGCAGAGAAGAGTGGATGATCAGGTGTACTTCCAAAAGCTTTGCCTTTAGGAATGTTTTCTTCACAACTTTTTTCCAAGGCCAACCCGAGTGAAGATGTAGTAAAGCCATCCACTTTCAACTTTGACACACGGAATAAGCCAACCCATTTATCTGTATTACATAAGTCCTTTTCTCCTCAGTCAGCTGCTCATAAGGGACCTCTCCTGCCCCATACAGCTGTGACTGTGAGCTGACAGGGTGATGCTAATGCAACGGAGGTGGATGATACTGAAGTCTGGGCTCCATGCAGCTGACTTACATCTTCCCTTTTTCCTGCTTGTGCTTTATTCCAGATGTCACTCCCATCTCACCGTGTGTTGTTGCTGGGCCAGCCTGACTTTATTGACTTGTTGGACCTGACAGAACCCAGTTCATGGTAGGCCATTCTGGATGCATAGTCATTTAATGTTCCATGGTCAAATGCCTTGTATCTGTTAGGGATCAATAGCATGCCAGAAGTTGTTTTTCAAAAAGTGGGTAATTCCCCAGTGCAAATAGCATGGGCTCATTCCAGAAGCTTAGGCATCTGTATTGCTATTCTCCCCTTTGGGCTTGCCATAAATTCCATAAGACATCTTTTCCCACCACTGGTACCTTTAATACAGTAAGATCTTCAGGATGTTTGCACTGCATCATGAACTGGCTACTCAAGATCCTTTACTGCATTGGGCTACCTACAAATGAGCAGCCTTCTTTAGGTGGACTGAAGCGGTATTGGTGTGGGTTATGCTACTTTCAGAACATGAAGAGTTCTAACAGGCACTGTTTTTCCTTCTTTGTAGTAGGAAAAGCGTGTGAAATAATTTGACTTTTACTTTTGATGGGATGTCTCAGCATGCCCACAATCACTGGACCTTTCACAATTTTAGTAATGTTGTCAAAATGATCTTTGTAGGACGTATCTAAATGCTGGAGCACATGTGTCTTACTAAGGCCTCCAAAGTGCTAGCCTCTTCTTGTTCAATTAGCCTAATAAAAATGATGTTACCAAAGTACTGGATTAATGCAACATTCTGTGGGATGTCCAGATGGTTGAGATCTTTTCAAACTATAATATGACAGATGATGGGAAGAATTAACATAACCCTAGAACAAAACTATAAGTGTATATAAGTGTACGTTAGTGTTTATTTCATGTGAATTCAAACTGTTACTGGTATTGTATTTAATATAGAAAGAAGGTGCCAGTGACTTTTGCATGGAAAAAAAAAAAGAAAGAAGAGAATGCATTTGTAAAATCTTTGCCGTATATCATGTACCTAAGGTCATGTTAATTTGCAGAGATATCACATCTGGCTCAGCAGCTACAATTGGAGATACTATTTAGTTGTGTTTGTGGAAGCCTCTTGTCAGCTTCTAGTATGCATCTGTTTTTTTCAGGGCCTACACTGGTAAATTCAATGAGGATATGATGGGTACCACTATTCCTGCATCTTTTAGATCTTAAGGGTAGTGCTAAATTTTGCCATCCCCCTAGTATAGAACATTATTTTTATTTATTATCTTCTCAAAGAGAGTGGATAGGGGAGAGGTTTCAAAGATTTATATTTGGCCTTTCCTTTAAGGTAAGGGCTCATGAGCCAAAGGACCCACTGTGGGAGCTGTGTTGAACACAAGCTAAGTGTAATATAATTATACATTTGCAGAGTGGGTAAAAGACTGAACATATGGGCTTGAGGACCTAATGGAACCTCTGTGAGCTGAACTTCTAGCAGGATTCAATTTATTAACTTTCTCCTGTAACAGAGGGGACATGTTGATACTTCAGGTCTCCAGCCACTTTGACCACATTGATCTGAATGTTTGTTTCCCTCCAAAATTCCTATGTTGAAACTTAACCCCCAAAGTGATGATATTAAGAGGTGGGGTCTTTGGGGGGTGATTAGGTCGTGAGGACAGAGCCCTCATGAATGGGATTAGTGCCCTTATAAAAGAGGTCTGATGGAGCTTTTTTGCTCCTTCCACCATATGAGGACACAGCAAGAAGTTGCCATCTATGAGGAACAGACCCACATCAGACACCAAATTTGCTGGTGCTTTGACCTTGGACTTCCCAGTCTCCAGAATTGTGAACAATACATTTCTATTGTTTATAAATTATCGAGTCTGTGGTATTTTTTTTTATAGTAGCCTAATGTACTAGGACACCAAACTTACATCCAACAATTCTAAAAATGTTTGGATCTCTTCCTGCCCTAGTATTCAGTTACCTGGGTAAATGGCTAAGGTTTTTTTGGAAAAGACTGGAGAATAATTGTTATGCATACTTGTTATCATGTAGTAAATAGAGTCCTTCTTCTTATGGAATTAAGCAATGGATTCTAGACTCAAAAACTATATCAAATTTAGAAACTGGGCAAGGGATTGTGACATTTTATTGAGGTGACTGCACTCAGACTTCTGATTATCTATCCCTGATTTCTTCTGATGGTGGAAGTTGAATAGTGTCCCCATTGGCTGCCTGACTATTTTGCCTGTAGAGATGCTGTATTCTGACCTTCTTCCTCATTGCGATGACACATCCATTTGTCTTCCAACTGCAAACACTGCCTCCTGACTTCTATTGTTTGGAATCCTGACATCTCCGTTGCTTCAGTGAGCCTAGTTTTGTAATGACTTCACCTACCAACATCTCAGGTCTGTAGACAAGGGCACCCCTGAGCTGTTAGGTAGTGCCCGTGCCCCTCTTGCAGGGGCATATCTATGGCCTTGCCAACTGGTGTGTCCTTCTGGGTTTCCTGTGGTGCACAATCATTTGGTGGGTTGTCTGGCTTTACATAATACACCTGCTCCAGCTTGCCCATTTCCCTCTGCCTTTCATTCCCTTCCTCCACCAATCACATGAGAATTCAATGTTTGAACCTCACTCAGAGTGAGCCAGCACTTCTTCTGAGTTTCCGGAGTCTTCTAGCAGCAAATTCACACTATCTCCTGGGGTTCTTGTCAGGGTATTAAATCCTGCTTCTCAGGAGAGCACTCCCAAATCTTTAAACTCTCCCTAATTCAATTTAATGTTCTTGTCCTTTTGATCAAATACCTACCTCAAAATCCAATTCCATATCCTTTTTTGGATCCTGCCTTATGTGGCTTCTAGGTTTTAAAACTCCTTTGAAGTGTAGTCCCTTTCCTCCCTTAGCAGGTCCAGGGTGTACCCAGTTGGGCTTTGCTGTGATTAACCCTAGAGGGCTGGAGAAGAGGCAGGCCCTGGGAGGAGGAGCACGTTATCTTGCATGAAAAAGGCCTCTTCATGGTCTTTAAGCAAGGAGGTGGTGCTAGATGTTAATAGAGAATGCTAGGCCACATCTGCAGACTCAGGGAGTTTAGGGGAACTTAAGTATTCAAGATTTGCAGAGCCACCAATGCAGATATTTCTATCCCATATGTCAGGGTCCCAGGGTTTCCCAACCAGGGTCCTGACTGTGAAATAGCAGCCCAGCCTTTGTTCAGAATTTAACCTTCTTTGGAGGTTGGCTCCTCTTATAATTAAGTTCTGAGCCTGGTCCTAAGCTTTCTCTGCCCTTTCATTGCAGAAGAGAGTGTCTTCATGTGTCAGCAAGGTAGCCCTCTCATTTCACATTTGGCTTTCCATTGCCTGTTAATTGCTCTCAGCCTTTTGTTATCTTTTTCCAGAATGTCATCCAAGCTGAGTTTAGTATTAATCATTGAAATCTATTGTCACTATAGTTACTTTCCCCTCACAGTTTTCAAAAGCCTGGTACATTGCACCAGTCCATGAACTCCCTTCTACCTGTATAACATCCTCGTTTACCTCCAAGTGAATTATTTCTATTTGCCAGACACTGTGCGACATGCTTTACATGTTGCCTGTTTCAGTTTTCCCATCAACAACGTGAAGTTCGAAAGTGGGATCTTCCAAGTTCTAGGTTAAACCGAGGCTCTTTATTTTTATTTTAGACACAAAGAAGCAGGAAGACCCACCAGAACTGTCGTGCTATTACTGACATACAGACTCTGAAGTCAGTTCTCGCTTCATTTCTTGGAAAAATGTAGTTACGTCTGTAGAGCATAAATCTGTAAAAACACAAAATTAATACATCAGATCCATCTTCAAAGTATCCACATTTGGGAATTGGGAAACTACAGTAAGTATTTTTCCTGCAACAAATCAGAGACTAAGCCAGACACTGAAGCCCCAGAATGCACCTGTGTTCGACAGTCCTATCTGGGGAGTAACCCTGCGTGATCTACTGCACCGGCTCTTTCAGAGAGAAGCCTCAGAAGGGAGGAGAAGAATGTCTGCGGGTTTGTCTAGGGAAAAATAAAAGAAATAATTGTTCTAAAAAAAGGAGAAATTGGTATTTCACGGGCAGCCCAAGTTGCACAGGAACACTTTAAACTTCTGTGGCTGGTATCCTTCATCTGAAAATCACCAACTTGTTTAAAAATCCCTCATCTGGGGGTTTGGCTGCCTGCAATCACGCAACCTGAAACTGAGTGTGTCTAGGTACCCATATGTCCACAGCAGGGGGCCCCAGGGTACTCTGGTGGGCTGAAGCCTGAATTCCTGTCACCAGCATATATATAGGAAGCAGCTAAACAAGAGTCCATTTTGGACATGAGTTATCAGCCATTAAGAAGAAGGAGCCATGTCAAAATGAGGTCATGATTTCAGTGGGCCTTGGGGCTTATGGTAAAGGGAGCATTTCTGTCCCAGACATGGCACTTGACCACACTGTACATTGTCCCCAATCCTGGCTCTCGTAAGATAGAGATAACATGACATTGTCTAAGAACAATACAGGTGGTCATGGTGCACAGTTTTGGTGTGTGTGTGTCTGTGGGTAATAAATCTAAAACCCTCCCTCCAGACTGAGTTTGGTTTAATGTTTTTCTGTATGCACCTACATACAGTATTTAAATTCTCTCTCCTTTTATTTAACTGTGAAATCATACTCTTTCATTGGTAAGCATTTTGGCATGTTGCAGGGATAAACAGCATTGTGGAAATAAACCTGACTTATGTTGTAGTTAGAATATTAAAGCAGCTTGGAGAGAGGCTCAGCTGCACCTGGCATGGTGGGTGGCAGTGTGGACTGGGAGTCAAGGACCTGAGGGCTTTTCCTCATGCTACCACTGCACCAGTGTGTGACTTTAGCCAAGTCATTTGTCTTCCCTGGGTTTCTGTGTCTTTATTGGCAAAATGAACAGAATTGTAGGTGGTCTACAAGATAGATCTCTTTCTATTTCAGCAGATTCTGATCACCATCATTTTGCAGAAATCTTTTATTTACCTGCAAATGTTTCCCTTCAGGAATAAATCATCTATGGTCCTGCTCCCATAAATTCACAGTCTAATTCAGGAGGGTCAGCAGCAGTGAGGAGCGTGACATAAACACGTATGGAAAGGAAACAGCACAATAGCTGTTGAGGGTATGGAACACCGAGGACAGAGTGGTTAATGCTGTGTGGTGGAGGGGCGGATCATGCCATGATTTGCCAGACAAAATAACATTTGCCTGGATCATAGGCAGGGAGTTCACCAATTAAGAAGAGTGGGGTGGGAAAAGATCATTCGAGGCTAGAGAAAACCCATGTGTAAAGGGGCATAAGCAAGGCATAGAATGGCATGTTTATAAGACAGCAGAGAAACCAAAGGGGGAATGCTGGGCCGTGATGCTGGCAAAAGATACAATGGGTTTACACCATGCCTGGCCATATAGAAAATAGGAAAATAGTTATTGGCATATGATATGTACAATACAGATTTAGAAGAGGGAACATTTATAGAAATTGTTGGAAAATAGAATTTGATGTAATGGTTGAGGGGAAAAGATAAAATAATGATGATTCCTGATTTCCAGGCTAGTAGCTAGGTAAATAGTAAAGAATACTTTCCTGTGTAAGTGACAGAAAGTCCAACTAAATGTGATTTGAGCCATGATATAATTAATTATTTTCTTAGTAGGAAACATGGAGTGAGATGGTTTTGGAAGGTAATGTTTGACTTTGGAATCAATGTTGTCATCAGGATCCAAAACACTTGTTCGTTCTTGAAACTATGTTTTGGGTGCAGATAGGTTAGGTATTGTGTATCTGCCTGGTGGACAGACTTCTACATTATTATGAAATGACCTTCTTTAATCTCATTTTTGCCATGTGTCTAGTATTTTATATTTAAGGCATATCTCTACCACACAGCATATAATTGTGTTTTATTATTTTATCTAGGTGGCAATATTAATATCTTGTATAGATTAGTTAATTTAGATGTAATGTAATTACATATGTATTTAAGATTTTATCTACTATCTTAATATTTTATTTCTTTTTGACCCACCTGCTTTATGTTCTTGTTCCTCTCTTTTATTGGTTTCTTTCAGAATAATCAAATATTCTAAATGTTCAATTTCCCCTCTTCTAGATGTCTAGTTATATATTCTTTTGCAATTCCTTTGGTAGTTGCACTAGAGATGACAACGTTTATCATTGACCTGTCATAGTCTAAAACTGTGGTCTCCAACCTCCAGCCTCAGAGGGACAGTTTCATCAGTGTCCTGTTAGGAACCGGGCTGCACAGCAGGAGGTGAGCAGCCAGTGAGCCAGGGAAGCTTCATCTGTATTTACAGCCACACCCCATTCCTCACATCACCGCCTGAGTACTGCCTCCTGCCAGATCAGTGGCAGCATCCTATTCTCAGAGGAGCGCGAACCCTACTGTACACTGTGCATGCGAGGGATCTAGGTTGCAGGCTCCTTATGAGAATCTAATGCCTGGTTAGCTGAGGTGGAGCTGAGGCGGTGATGCTAGTGCTGGGGAGCAGCTGCAAATACAGATTATCATTAGCAGAGAGGTTTGACTGCACAATAAATGTAATGTGCTTGAATCATCCTGAAACCTTCCCCCCTACCCTGGTCCATGGAAAAATTGTCTCCTCGTGCTAGAAAGGTTGGGGACCAGTGGTCTAAAACACATAATTACCATTTCTTTTTGTTATTTAACATTTACTGTTTATCCCCTCCTGCCTTTTGTGTTATTATTATCACATGTTTTAATTTACATGTATTTTAAATGCCACAGAATATTACTCTTATTATTTTGTATAATCAGGATTTATTTATATTTACCCACATTTATTTATATTTACTCTTTCTGTTGCTCTTCTTTCCTTTTTATGTTTTGTGTTTCCTTCTGAGGTAATTTTCCTTCTCTTTCCATAACTGTTTTCCTATTTTTTCTTTTTTTTTTTAGGGAAGATTTGTTGGTGATGAATTATCTTACTTTATGTTGGCCTTAAAATGTCTTGGTTTAACTTTTAGTTTAGAAGGATGCAATTCTAAGTTGTTAGTACTTTCATTCAGCACTGAAGATGTCATTCCATTGTTTCCTGGTTTTCATTGTTTCAGTTGAGAAATCATCTTGTTTTATTGTTACTTTATTGAAGGTAATAGATCTCATTTTTCTGACTGCTTTTATGAGATTTCCCTTTGTTTTGGCATTCTTTCTACAATGTGCCTAGGTGTGGTTTAAGTTTATATTTATGTTGACCTCTCTTTCAGTTCACTAATCCTGTCTTCTGCTATGTCCTGCTATGCCTGTTTGGTGTTCAACCCATATAATGAAGTCTTAATTTCAAATTTTATTTGTTTCAGTTCTAAAATTTACATTTGTTTCTTTCATATAGACTCTAATTCTCTGGTAATGTTAATGGACTTTTATCTATCTTCTGCATTTTTTCACCTATTACATGAATCATATGCCATGATTATATTAAAGTTCTTTTCAGTGAACGACAATGTTTAAATTATCTGTGGGTCTTGTGTGTGTGTGTGTGTGCATGGACACACACATGCACATGCATACACACGTATGTGTTTTCCTCTTGGTTTTAAGTCATGTGGTCTTATCTTTTGTCAGGCAGTTAGAGTGGCAACTGATTGCCTCCCTTAATCCAGTTAGAGACAGAGCTAAATCAAGTTTGACTATCTTTGGTTCACCCTGGCCCTCCAAGGTTTTCAACTGAAATCCTGCTCTATTCTTTAAGATCCTTCCTTTTGGTGCATACTGTATTCTAATATTTGTCTCCTGAAACTATTCAACATACTACTACTCTTTTCAGAAGTTTTCTGGTTACTTCTTTAGCCTCTTTCCCAACCCAGTCCCAGAATTCAGCAAGTGTTCTTAAGGAAAAACGAGTTGCATGCTAAATTCTACTCCACCACCTCACCCCATGTCTCAGCCAAAAACTCTGCCAGTTTCTTTATTCCCTAGCAGCAGTTGGTACAAATCCCAGAATCTAAACCTCTTGCCCAAGCTCAGAATCACTAAATGCCGCCAGAATAAAAATGGTTGCAGAATTCAACTCACCTCTTTGAGATCTTCTCTCCAGATCTTTAACACATACAGCTCTCATAGCTTCAGCAGCTATCCAATGCCTTTAAACAGATGATTGCTGCATTTCCCTGACATTTGTAGCTGTCATAAGTGGGAACACAGGTCTGATGCAAGCTATTCCAGCCATCCCAAAGTGGAAGTCCTTCCAGGCCCTTTACGTACTTCTACTTTGTCTGTCTCAGGGTGAGAGCTTTCTACCCTGTGCTTTTTGTTGCCTGGTTGCAACTTGAGATAACTACTTATGCCAGTATCCCATTATGATAGAATGGAATACATAGAAAAGAATCCTTTTTTTACTTTCAGAAACCTCCAAACATGCTTTTCTGCATATCTCAAATATAAGAACTAAGTCACATGTTCCTACTTCTGGTTATGAGGGGGATCTAGAAAAGTGTCTCAAAAAGGGAAACGAAATTGTCACTGTTGATTTACATCAATTGTGGTTTATTTCCAGGAATGAGTGTTTTGCCACCCCATTCTAGATCAAGGTTCTATTCTTAGAGAAGAAGGGTTATATGGAATGACCTTTGGGTGAACAGTCACATTCTATTTCACTGTAGTTAAAAGAGATGAGACTATAGACAAAGGAATATACTAGGTAGTCAGCACTGGATTCCTTGAATAAATAAATAATGTATGAATGACAAGATATTCATTTTGGATTGAATGAATGGAGAGCAACAGATAAATATGCCCAATGAGTCTTTCCATTTTTTTTTTAACTGAGTTACATGTCTACTTGTGTGCCCTACAAGATTCAATAAAGGCAGAGATTATGTGACATCATTTTGTAGCTAATATGTTGTCACCTAAAAAGTGTTCGGTTGTCATTTGTTGAAAGGAACTTTAAAGATTAGAGAGAGACTATGCAAAGATAGTTCTAGAGGGGAGTGCAACAGTATGGCATGGGTGTATATGTGTGTGTGTGTGTGTGTGTGTGTGTGTGTGTGTACGTATGTAGGTATGTATATGTGTGTGATGGGAATGGGCAGTTGTGAGGACTGTGTGAGTGTGGCGCATGTAAGGGCTGGGCAGTGTGTAATACCCTAGCTCTGCTGGAAAGTCCATGTTGGTAATAAATGAGGAACTATCTACCAAGGCTGAGCTTTTAAGAGCTTTTATACAAATAGGATATGGAATGACTTCACTGGGCATAAAAGGAAACCAAAGAATAATAAATGAGCCAGCCCAAGGTCATAGTACCTAAGATAGAATCTATTACATAGCCCAGATAGCCACCCCAACTCTCCAACCCTCCGTTAAAATGAAATCCTTCTGATGAATTTTAGGGAGTTTTGAAAGACATTCTTTGACCTAGACACCAGAGAAGTTATACACAGCTGAGCTCCACTTAATTGCATAATGAATGAATCAACTCCTTTAAATCACTTTACAAAATCCCATACACTATAACATTTCCTTCCTTGTTACCAATACCTGTTAAATGCAATCCTAATAGAGAAATAATTCACTTCATTGTATTTTAAAAAATGCCCAATTGGAGTACTTTAAGTGTTGCAGTTCTCAATTATCTCACCCCAAATCCACTGTGAAGTGATAATTAGGGGCTAAAAGCTAAACCTATTACTGCAGAATTTTCTCCTGACAGCCATTTAATAGCTAATCAGGTGTTAAATCCCCAAATTATGCATTTCTCAGCAGCACACTGATCACAATAAATTTTAAAAGTTTGAGTTATCAACTTATCTTTGACAACTTTGCCCCAACACACCGAAAGTAAAGGAATTGTCTATGTAGAGGACTCAAAATCCTTAACAATTTATTCTATTTCTCTGTGTAGGATGTTTGTTTTGATTAATGGTCACTCTTAAATCTCAGTCTGGCCATAGCACTTTATCATAAAAACTGCCTTTGCCCCGTGAAGAATGCCATATCTCATTAGTAGCAATATATTTGTGTTGCCTAATTTGCATATACATGAAACCTACAACCAGATTGGGGGAGTCAGTGTATGCACTAATGATATATAGGACCATCATATATGGCTTTACTAGCTTTAAATGCCCCAAGTTTTCACAGCTTTGTAATACATGCTCCTGCTACAGGGGTACAAGCTGTCCCACCACTATTCTAACACTGCAAATTGAGTCTGCAGAAACTCAGGACTTCACTCTGATGAGACCACTCATATCACATCCAATCCACAGTGAGCACTTTGACACCAAAAAAGAGAGCGCGAGAGAGTGAGAGAGCGATAAAGAAACAACCATATCTACATGGCAATTAATGAAATGGACCATCACATACACCCTCCTAATATTAAGGAACTGTGGCCTTCTACCCCTACCCCAATAAAATGAGGGAGGTGAATTAATCGGAAAGTTTTATTTAGATAGCTCAGATGGTTTATGTATGAATATTTCACACACACACACACACACACACACACACACACACACACACACACACATATAAATACAAATAAAAGTAATGTACAAGGCTACCCAAGGTCAGTTTCTACATTTGCATGTTAAAACCAGTGGAGTAAATGTAACACATTTCACTCTAGGTTTTCAACCAATGGAGAGTCTTCTCCCCAGAGAATATTTGGCAATCTCAGAACACATTTTGGTTGTCACTATTTACACCTAGTGAGTGGAGGCCAGGGATTCTGCTAAACATTCTACACTGTACAGGACAGCCCTCAGCCAACAACAAAAAAAGAATATTTGGCCAATAATTCCAATAGTGCCAAGGGAAGGTTGAGAAATCCTGGTTTAGCTTCTCGACTCCCATAGCTCTGACACTCTAATACATCTGTATTTTCCAAGGCTTAGGGACAGATATGGTGATGGTGGGACAGGGGGACAAGTTTCTGTAGATCTTTTTGAGTTCCCATTTGGCTCACCATCTTTTGAGAGAATATTTAATTCTTCTATTTAGCCCCATCATGTTTTTCTCCCATTTTTCTGGTCAATATTAATTCTTTTCACTATTCACCAAAATGCCTCCTCACTGCCTAGGTGCATTGTTAGTTTAGTTATGTATTTACATATTCATTTGAATATGTAAATGCACACAATGAATAATTTTCAAGTGCCTATTGTGTGCTGTGTATGGTCCCTGACTTTATGGATCTTAATTAGACATTAGTGGTCAATACCAAGAAAGATGTAATAACTATAAAATGTTAAGAAAACATGTATACCAGATCACATATATTTGTGAGTCCTAGTGGGAATCATTTTATTTAGACTGAGACTTTCTTGAGGTAATAAATAGGAAGAATCACATCAAAGAATAAAAATTGGAAAATGACCTATTTAAAAGGAATAGCTACAAACATCTTGATTACATTAAAAAAAAAAATAAATAAAAGGAATAGGTTTAGAACCGGGACAGTTCAACCTAAAGCCAAAATACAATGTCACAAAATCATAAAAGTCCCAATTATTTTCTTCTTTAATTTCTCTTCTTATCCAAATAGTACATGTGTTTAGTAAGTCAAACCGTAATCATCCCTAATAAACAGCAGTTCAGTTTCCTGCCAACCATTCCTGGGTCTGGACACCTGATCACCAAAAGTATTCGCTTTTACTTATTTTACTTGCTTCTTGTGACATTTAGTGTGACATTTATAAATAACATGCTTATGCTACTGCTCCTTGGTTTTTCCTTTAAACCGTAGCAAGAATAACCTCATACTTTAGAGGGCCCCGCATGTCACAAAGACACAAAAACAACCTATTATAAAGCACACAGGCAGCTCTATCACTCAGGATCGGTTGCTCAGTATTCACACAGAACAAACTATTATTCTAAACATTGGCACCCATGCCTACTACTACTCAAGCCCTAGGGAAGTACTTCTTAACATTTCTTTTCCTTGTCTTAAAATCAAAAACCCAACATTTGGTGGGCTGTGACACTATGGATGCACACACATCACCTCATAGTGTGGCAATGATCTGAGTGGCAGAAGCTTTTAGAAAAGACAAAGAACAAATTAGTTAACTTGTCAAATCCTTCCTCTCAGATTCTTGGATAGGGAAGACTCACTTCCCAGGAATTCCTAGTGTCCATTTTCTAGTTCCCAACTCATAGTTCTGTAAGTAATCACAAATAAGCACAATACTTACAATCACACATGGTGACTAAGGAAAATGTTTCATTATTAAACAATTTATGTTATCCTTCTTCAAATTTGGGAAGCTTTAAAAAATTCGATAGACCTTAATTTTAGTTTTTATTTACCTTTAGTTTTGGGAACAGTCTCAGATTTACAGAAAAATTGAGCAGTTAATACAAAGAGTACCTTATAACCTTCTCTCTCACACACAATTTCCCCTGTTATTAATATCTTACATTAGTGTGGTCCATTTGTTATAATTAATGAACCAAATACTGATATATTATGATTTACTAAAGTCCAGAATTTATATTAAGGTTCATTGTGTTGTACACTTCTGTGGGTTTTGACAAATGCATAAAACAACACATTTACCATTATAGTATCATACAAAGTAGCTTGGCTGCCCTAAAGATCCCCTGTGCTTCACCAGTTCATCCCTCTCCTCCCCCCCCCCCCCAAATCCCTCAAACCACTGATATTTTTACTGTGTCTATAATTTTGCCTTTTTCAGAATGTCACATACTGGAATCATACAATAGATAGTCTTTCCAAACTGGATTCTTTTACTTAGCAATGCACATTTAAGCTTCCTCTATGTCTTTTTGTGGCCATAGCTTTTAAAAAAAAATCACTGAACAACATTCCTTTATATGCATATACTGTAGTTTGCTTATCCATTTGCCTATTGAAGGACATCATGGTTGCTACCAATTTTTGGTGATTATGACTAAAATTGCTGTAACCATTTGCATATAGGTTTTGTGTTTTCAAAAATTATTTCTTCAATTTTTTTTTAAGAGATAAGGTGGCATTATGTTGCCTAGGCTGGCCCTGAGCTCAAGTGATCCTCCCACCTCGGCCTCCTAAGTAGCTGGGATGACAAGCACATGCCACTGTGCCTGGCTATTTCTTCAGATATTTTTAGTTCCCTTTCTTTCACTCCACTCCATTTATAATTCTAGAGATATGCATGCTGGACAGCATTTCACTTCCCCGCAGATATGTAAGACTTTCTTCATTTTTCAAATTTTTAAATTTTTTCTATTCTTCAGATTGTGTAATTTATTGATCTTCATGTTTACCGAGTCTTTTTTTAAAAAAATTCAGAGTATCACAGAGGTACAAATACTTAGGTCACATAAATTGCCTTTGTGCAACTCAAGTCAGAACAAGTGTGCCCATCCCCCAGATAGTGTACATTGTACCTGTTAGGTGTGAATTTACCGAAACCCTCCTTCCCCCCACCTTCTTGATTTCCAATGAATGTTATTTATGTATGTGCATATAAGTGTTAACTGATTAGTTCCAATTAATGATGAGTACATGTGGTATTTGTTTTTCAATTCTTGTGATACTTCACTTAGAAGAATGGGCTTCAGCTCCATCCAGAATAATACAATAGGTAGTTCACCATTGGTTTTTATGGCTGAGTATACTCCATGGTATACATATACCACCTTTTATTAATCCATTCATATATTGATGGACACCTGGGTTGTTTCCACATCTTTGCAATTGTGAATTATGCTGCTATAAATATTTGAGTGCAGATTTTTTTTTATAGAATGTGGTTTTTTTTCCCTTTGGGTAGATAAACAATAGTGGGATTGCTGGATAAAATGGTAGTTCTACTTTTAGTTTTTTAAGGTATCTTCATACTATTTTTTTTAAAATCACAAATCCGTTGAGACTAGTGAATTTTTTTTATCTAAGTTGTTGTACTCTTCAGCTCTAGAATTTCTACTTGGTTCTTTTTTTATATATATAATTTCCATTTCTTTGTTGAGATTTCACTCATTAATGCCATATTTTCTTTGACTTCTTTGGACATATTTTCTTTGAATCTTTGAGCATACTTATAATATCTGATTTAAACAATTTTTTTGATAAATACAACATCTAGGGACACTTGATGTCTGTATTTATTCCCTCTTTCCTTGATATGAGTCAGCCTTTCTTATTTCTTTGCATCTCTAGCGATTTTTGGATGAAAACTGAACATTATAAGTAATATACTATAGTGATTCTGAAGATGATTGGGGTTTTTGTTCTAATGTATAGTTAGTTACCTTATCTAGACTCAAACTATAAAATCTGAATTCTCATGTACAATAGTTTTTTTTTTTTTTTCAGCTTCCATCTGCTGGTGGTTTTTAAGCTGCCCCCCTAGTTATCTTTCCTGTACCTGCATAGTTTAGCAGTCAGTCAAGAACAATCAGGAATTTGGGTAGATTTATACTAAGACTTTGGGGCTCATTCTCATTATAATTCCTTTACCTCTGTGGTTCTTCCTAAATTTCCACTTGCTTCTTCAAACCAGAGACTTCCTCTGACATCTCAAGCGTGGAAAGCCTCCACTTTTTTGCCACTCACACTGTATCTGTGTATGGAATGCACTCAGTCAAAGGCATAGAACATTTACAAATCTCATCAGGAATAGTATTGACTTTCAATTGTAGACAATCCTTTAGTTTCTCCTTGCCTTTTTTTGTTGAGCTCCCCAGGGTCTCCTGTGTACATGTGTAGTTTAGCAGTCAGCCAGAGACTTGGGCAGAGTTTATACTCGGATTTTGGAATTCAGCCTTTCTGATCCTCTTTCACTTCCAAAGATTGCTCCCTTAAATTTCCTGCTGCTCTGATGATCTGAACTTTGTTATCTGCCACCGCAAGTTGACAAGGCTACAATTTTCTGTCGCCAGAGCTGGGATAGGGGTTTGAAAAGATGTTTAGGCAACAAAGCCACAAAATCATAGTTCTCACTCAAAGCAATAAAAAATCTGTCAACAGTATACTTTTCTCCATTCTCAGCCTGCCATTGATCATTTTCCAATGCCTTCAAATAATTGTGTTATTTATATTTTTACCTAGTTTTAAAATTATTATTTGCTGGAGGTTATCTTCTTCATGCCAATGTCACTGAATATCATGCCTGTGTCACATTAAATTTTAATCTTTTATAGACTTTAAAAGAAAAAAGCATAAAAAATTATAAATCTATGTGAGTGGGTATATATTACATATATAAAGATGTAATTTATTACAAAGTTGGGGAGCAGAACTATATTGAAATAGCATTTTTGTATGCAGTTGAAGTTAAGTTGTTATTAGTTTAAAATAAATTGTTATAAACTTAAGATGTTGTATGTAATCCCCATGGTAACCACAATGAAAATATCTACAGATTATACACAAAAGGAAATAAGAAGAAAGTCAAAGTGTGTCACTACAAAAAAATTAACTTAATACAAAGAAAGGAAGGAAGGGAGAAAATAAGGGACAAAAAAGCTATAAGACATACAGAAAACAATTTAAAAAATTTGGAATAGTAAGTTCTTCCCTATCAGTAATTACTTTAAATGTAAATGAATTAAACTTCTCAATTAATATATATATATATATACACACACACACACACACACAATGGTTAAATGCATAAAATAACAAGTTCCAACAATAAGCCATCTACACTATAATATACTCATGTTTTATTTTTTAATTAAAAAAGTATTTTTAGAGACAGGGTCTTACTATGTCATTCAAGGTGAAGTGCAGTGGTATGATCATAGCTCACTGCAGCCTTGAACTCCTGGGCTTAATCCTCTTGCCTCAGCCTCTCAAGTGGCTTGAACTGCAGTTGCACACCAACATGCCTGGATATATTTTTTACTTCTTTTGTAGAGAAGGGGGTCTTGCTATGTTGCCCAGGCTAGTCTTGAACTCCTGAGCTCAAGTGATTCTCATCTCAACCTCTCAAAATGATGGGATTAAAAGCATGAGCTACTATGTTTGCCCCTAGAGGCTCATATTAAATCTAGGATGTATTAGGACATTTATAGGTTGAAAATGAAAGGGTGAAAAAAGATTTTCCACACAAATAGTAACCAAAAGAAAGCAGGGTTCATTATGTTTATATCAGACAAAATAAAATTTAGTTCCAAAATTATCACAAGAAACAGAGAGATATTATATAATCATACAAGGGCCAATTTGCCAAGAAGATTTAGCAATTATAGATGTAGATTCACCAAATATCAGAGTGCCAAAATATATGAAGCAAACATTGACAGAATTTAAGTGAGAAATAGATACTACAATAATAATAAGAGTCTTCAAGACCCAATTCCAATAATGGATAGAACAATCAGACAGAAATAAGGAAGCAAAGGACTTCATTAATGCTATAGGCCAATTGGACCTAATAGACATATAAAGAACATTCCACACAATAACAGCAGAGTATGCATTTTTCTCAAGTGCACATGGAACATTCTTCAGGATAGAACATATGTTAGGCCACAAAATAGGTCTTAATAAATTTAAAAATATTAAATCATACAAAGTATTTTTTTCTGATCACAATGGAATAAAACTAGAAATAATTCCAGAAGAAAAACTGGAAAATCTATACATATCTGGATATTAAATAACATACCCTTAAATAACCAATAGATCAAAGAAGAAATCACAGCAGAAATTCAAAAATATTTTCAGATAAATGAAAATAGAAACACAATATACCAAAACTTGTGAGATGCAATGAAAATAGTACTAAGGGGGAAATTTATAGCAGAAATGTTTACATTAAAAGAAAAGAAAAATCTCAAATCAACAACTTAAGTTTACACCTTAAGAATCTAGAAAAAAAGAACAATCTTAAAGCTAGCAGAATTAAGGAAAATTGAATATTAGAGAAGATATTTTAAAAATAGAGAATAAAAAATATATAAAAAAATAAACAAACCTAAGAGTTGGTTGTTTGAAAAAATCAACAAAATTGACAAGCCTTTAGTTAGATTAGGAAAAAAAAACCCAAAAGATTCAAGTAACTAAAAGCAGATTACAACTAATGTCACAGAAATAAAAGAATAATTATAATAGAAAACTATGAGCAATTGTACACCAACAAATTCTATAACCCAGATGAAATGGATAAATTCCTAGAAATACACAACCTACCAATAGGGAATCATGAAGAAATAGAAAAGTCTGAACAGATCAATAACTAGTAAGGAGATTGGTTGAGTAAACAAAAACCTCCCAGCAACAAAAAAAAATAAAACCCAGAACCAGATGACTTCACTGGTAAATTCTACCAACCATTGAAAAAAGAATTAACACCAATTCTCCTCACTCTTCTAAAACATTGAAGAGGAGGGAACACTTTCAAACTCATTCTATGAGGCCACCATTAACCTGTTACAAAAGCTAGACAAAGACAATGTAAGAAAACTAATGATGAATATTGACACAAAAATCCTCAATAAAATACTAGCAAACTGAATTCAACAGCATATTAAAAAGATTATAAACCATGACCAACTGTGCTTTCTTCTGGAATGCAAGAATGGTTCAATAAATTAAAATGAATCAATGTAACACTTCACATTAATAGAATAAAAAATAGATGATCATCTCAATTGATACAAAAAGAACACTTGACAAAATTCTAGACCCTATATGATAAAAATGATTAACACACTAGGAATATAAGGAAGCTACATAATAAAGACCATATATAAAAAACCCACTAGTAACATACTTAATGGTAAAATATTGAAAGTTTTATTCTAATATCTGGAATAAGACAAGGATGCCTGCTTCTTCTATTTAATATAGCCCTAGAAGTCTGGTCAAATCAATTGGGTAAGAAAAAGACAAAAAGCCTTCAAATTAGAAAAGAGGAAGTAAAATTATCTTTGTTCACAGGCAGCATGATCTTATATGTAGAAAACCCTAAAGATTCCAGATGGAAAAAAGCTATTAGAACTAATAAATAAATTTAGCAAATTTGCAGGATACAAAGTAAACACAAAAAATTTAGCTACATTTCTATACAATAATAATGAATAACCCTAAAAAAAAGTTCAGAAAATAATTCCTTTTATAAAAGCATCAAAAAAGATAAAATACTTAGGAATAAACTTCATGGAGGTGAAAGACTTATACACTGAAAATTATAAAATATTCATTAAAGAAATTAAAGGAGACACAAACAGAAAAACATCCATTAAGGATTGGAAGGCTTAATATTGTTTGGACATGAATACTACACAAAACAATCTATACATTTAATGCAATCCCTTTTGAAATCCTAGGGCATATATGTAGAAACAGAAAGATACATCTTAAAATCCATGTGGAATTTCAAGGGTCTCTGAATAGTCAAAACAATCTTGAAAAAGAACAAATTTGGAGGTCTCACACTTCTAGATCTTACAATTTATTACAAAGCTACAGAAATCAAAACAACGTAGTACTGAAATAAAGTTAGACATACAGACCAATGGAATAGAATAGGGACCCCAGAAGCAAACCTTCAAATATATGGTCAACTGATTTTCAACAAAGATGCCAAGATTATTCAATGAAAAAAGGGCAGTCTTTTCAAGAAATAGTGTGGGAAAAACTGGATATCAATATGCCAAAGCATAAAGTGGACCTTAACTTATACCATATACGAAAACTAACTCAAAATGGATCAAAGATTTAAATGGAAGTACTAAAACTATGAAACTCTCAGAAGTATGTATAGGGGAAAAGCTTCATGATATTGGATTTCCCAATGCTTCCCAACAGCACAGGCCATAAAAGAAAAGAATAGATAAATCAGACTACATCAAAATAAAAGCTTCTGTGAATCAAAGAACATAATCAACAGAGTGAAATGCAACCTATATAATGGAAAAATATTTGCAAATCACATATCTGATAAGTTAATATTCAGAATATAAAAAGAAATTCTCTAACTCAACAATGATAACAAAAACCAAATATCCCAATTACAAAATGGACAAAGGACTTGAATAGACATTTATCCAAAGAAGTTATACAAACAGCCAAAAAGCATATGAAAAGATAATCATTACCACTAAATGTTAGGGAAATGCAAGTCAAAACTACAATGAGATACCACTTCACACCCATGAGTATGGCAACAATAAAAACAACAACAGCAAAAACAACAAAAACCCAGTAAGTGTTGGTAAGGGTATGAAATTGAAATCCCTGTACACTGTTAGTGGAAATGTAAAATGGTGCATCTACTATGGAAAACTGTATGATGGTTTCTCAAAAATTTAAAAATAGAATGACCATATGACCCATCAATTGCCCTTCTGGGTAAATATCCAAAAGAATTGAAAGCAGGGTCTTGAAGAAATATTCATATACCCACATTCATAGAAGTACTATTACAATACCCAAAAGGTGGAAGCAACCAAGGGTTCATCAACAGATAAATGGATAAACAAATGTGGCATATCCATAAATCAAATATTATTCAGTTTTATAAAGAAAGAAAATTCCAATACATGATACAATGCAGATGAACCTTGAGGACATTATGTTAAACAAAATAAAGCAGTGACAAAAGACAAATGCTATATGATTCTACTTTTATGAGATATCTAGAGTAGTCAAATTCATAGAAATGGTGGTGACAGGGTCTGAGGGAAGGGGGGAATGGAAATCATTGTTCAATGGGTATACAATTTAAGTTTTACTAGATAAAAATGTCTTGGATATTCATTCCCAGAAATATTAATTATTTCAACACAGTGACCTGTATGCTTTAAAAAGGTTGTAATGGTAAATTTTATGAGTATTTTACCACAATTATTTTTAAAAAGCCCAATCCTTCCTCTTGATTTAGAGATGCTAAAAACAAAAAAACAAAAATCTTTTCTTTTAATATATTCAAACATATTTTGTTTGTTTTCAAGATATCCCTCCTACAATTATCTATCTTCCTGATACATAGATATAGACTGATCTCTCTTTAGAGAGAGATTTATTGTGTTTATTTTGTATCCTGCAAATATGCTAAATGTACTTATTAGTTCTAATAGCTTTTTTCTGAATGGAACCTTTAGGGTTTTCTACATAAAAGATCATGCTGTTTGTGAACAGAGATAATTTTACTTCTTTTCTAATTTGAATTAGACAATTAGAAAAAGAAAATTTTGTCTTTTTCTTACCTAATTGATTTAACTAGACATCCAGGACTATGTTAAACAGAAGAAGCAGGCATCCTTGTCTTACTGCAGATAGTAGAAGAAAAGCTTTTAGTCTTTCACCATTAAACAGGATGTTAGCTGTGTGGGTTTTTTTTTTCTTATATGTGACTTTTATTATGTTGAGGTAGTTTCCTTCTATTCCTAGCTTGTTGATTTGTTCTACAGCTATTGTGATACTCTCCTTTTACCATTGTCCTTGGGATTCCTTTCACTTGAATCTTTTGTTAGATCCTCTGGTTCTTGGATCCTATATGCCTTTCTCTCTTTTAGTTTACTGCACCATTTGGTATAACACTGTCTGTAGTAGCTTTCTGTGAAAGGGTTCATGAAAAGTAATTTTTTTTTTAGAACCAGCATGTCTGAAAATATTATTTTTTCCATGCTCATGGTTGATTGATCATTTGGTGGGTCATGGAATTTTATGTTGGTAATCAGAATTTTGGAAATCTTACTTTGTTCTTTGTGTTTTTTAGTGGAGTGGTTGAAAAGTCAACTGTCATTCAGATTCCTCATTCTTCTGAGATTATATATATATATATATATATATATATATATATATATATATATATATATATATGTTTCTAATTTTTTTTCTGGGAAACTCAGAGGATCTTTATCTTGTTCTCAGTTATTCTGGCCCAAGGTATTGAAACTTTAGTTATCTACCTTGGTATGTGTCCATTCCTTGGTATGTGTCCATTGTGGTGCTCATTCACCAGGCCCTTTGAATTTGAAGTCTCATGTTCTTTAATTCTTAGAAAAATTTTTTGCATTGTTTAATAAATTTCTTTTCTTTATTTTCTATTATTTGTTTTCTGGAAATCTTATTTGTATGTTACACTACACCTCTTGTTTATTATGTTTTCTCATCTACTTTCTATCTTTGACTCTTTCCCCTAATTTCTGGGCAATTTCCTCAATTTTGTACAATATTATAAATATTCTACTGGATTTTTTTTTTCATTTCTGCTATCATATTTTAATTCCAACTCCCAAACTTTAATTTTTTGAGTCTTTTCTGTGTTTCTATGTTTGTGCCTGCCTTGTGCTCCATCTTCTTTCAATAATCTGAGAACTATAGTTATATATATTTTTACTTTTCTTCTCTCCTCACGTAGTCTGTGTTTCCTTCAGCTCCTTCTGTTATGTTTGTGTGTTTTGTTTTCTGTCTTTTATGTTAGATGCTTTCCTCAATTGCCTAGTGATTCACAAGTAGTCATTCATATTTAAGAATGAGGGGCTGTTCACCTGATTGGAAACTCTTTCTCCTTATTTAGACATGGATTGGTGGGCTTCACTTCAGGGCTATCAGATAGGGGCCTCCCCATTTTCTCAAATGACTACTGGGTGCCAGAATCTCTTGATCCTGTCCGTTTCTCTAGAAAAGTATCCTCCATTCTCCTGCCTGGCTGCCAGTGCTTGAAGGAGCCAAGTAGTGGGAAGTCCAGAAGAGGGAGAGATCTGGTGGTGTCAGGTTTTACTCATGACTCCTTTTTCTAGCTTCTTGCCTTACTTTTACATTTTGCCATACCAGCCACTGATAAGAATATCTTTGTTTCAAACCTGTGTAAATTCTTAACCTGGCATCTTCTTCCGGGGTTGGGGGAAGGGGGCAGTTCCTTGCTGTGTGGGTTGGAGAGAGGATCTGGAAAGGGAACTGGTTCATATGTAGACTTTAAATTAATTCTCCTATTTTCAAGCCCACGCACACTCCCACTCTCAATAGATTCCTGATATTTCCATTTCCTGAGTTTTTCTAGATTCTGCAATGTGAATTGCCAGCTTCTAGGCCTCCAGAAGAACTCCAGGCGTAATTTTTGCCCTCTTTGGTCCTCTAATTGAACTGCTCAAAATCATGTGCTTTGTTGCTTTCATGAATTTTTTGCTGAGATCTCTTAGCCCATGCTGCTCGATCTTTCCTTTAAAATCATTTTAATCATTACTGTGATTTCAGGTGTATTTTAAGAAATAGTAGAAGGAAAAGCACATGTTTGTCTGCCATAATTTGAAGATTCTCTTTCCTAATTCTCTTTACCTTGGCTCATCCTCCAGGATAGATTTGTATATACTGAGTAGTGTTTTTGTTTTCTCTTTATTATTGTTCACTCGTATTTTCAACACCTACACTACATGACAGACATTCTACCAAGCTGAATGAGACGTTAGGTACATTGCAAGAAACAGTCTCCTCTTGAGAAACTCATTTCTGCCATTGCTCTAAGAAGGTTGTTAAGGAAAACACTCAACACATAAGCCTCTACAGAAATTATTTTTGCCTTCAATTTCTCAGAAAATCTTTGCTTCTCCTGAAGAGTAAATATCCTGCCCCACATAAACTATACAATTTACCATGCCTCACTTTGCACCTAGGCTTCCAGAAAGCTCACAATCAAATGTGAGATTTTTAACTAAATATTTATAAATTATAGGCTTTTTCTTTCATCTCTTGTTCTTAAATTTATGTTCTTATATCTTCGTTGTCTTTATTTCAGTTCAAACATTTTGCATAAGTTTTTTTTTTTCAAGATGCCCCAGGCTTTGGTTTGAATATGTCTCTTCCAAAATTCAGGTATTCAAACTTAATGGTCAATGGGATGGTATTAACAGGTGGGTCTTTAAGAAGTGATTAGATCATGAAGACTCCTCCCTGGTGAAAATGGTTAAGGCTCTTATAAAAGGGGTTTCATGCAAGGTTTGACTTTCTTTCCCTCTGCATTCCACCATTTGAGGACATAGCATTTCTTCCCTCTAGAACAGCAGTCCCCAACCTTTTTGGCACCAGAAACCAGTTTCATGGAAGACAATTTTTCCATAGACAGGGGTTCAGGGGGGCAGGGCTCAGGTGGCGGTGCAGGCGATGGAGTGATGGGGAAGTGGCTGTAAATACAGATGAAGCTTCAAGCTCTTGCTGGCAGCTCATCTCCTGCTGTGCAGCCCAAGTTCCTAATAGGCGACGGACTGGTACTTGGATGTTGGGGACAGAAGCAATTAGGTGCCATCTTAGAAGCAGAGAGCAGCCCTCACCAGACAACCAAACCTGCCAGTGTCTTGATCTTGCCCAGGCTCTAGAACTGTGAGAAAATAAATTTCTTTTTTTTAATAAATTACCCAATGGTAAGGAATTTTTTATAGCAGCATGAAAGAACTAAGACACCTCATATCTTTTGTTCAGTGAAATGATATATGCATTCCTATCTGCATGCATGAAAAAAGCCAAATGGAGTTAATAATCATTACTTGAGCATCTTTTGGTAAAACAGAGTGGACTTTACATAAGGAACTATTTCAAAGAAAATGTAAAGCTTTTCTTGTTCTCCACTACAGATAGAGTAAGGGTCAATTAATTAAATAGTGCCTTATGTCAATACCAGGCACATAGTAGGTCCTTTAAAATATTTCCTAAATGAATAAATGAAAGAATTTCTTAGCAATGAGATTTGCTAATTATTGGAATGCTTTGATGCTGCAAAATTGAAGGATCCCTTTTGTTGGCATAAATCAATTAATATTTATTGAGTACCTTCTTGGTTTAATGTCTTCTTAAATTAAGAAGACTAGTATTTTTATCTGAAAAGAGAATAAACTTGATGACCTCTCAATGGCCCTACTAACTGTAAGATTTGATGATTTCTGTGATTTTATAGCACCACTAGTTGTTTGGTTTTATATTTTAGAGCAAGTCCCTAAGCACATAACAAGTCAGGAAAGTAATTTAGACCTTCACCAACACCAATGCCTTCAGTTTCTGAAGAATGGATTTTTGCTGTCCTCCTGTTTCAGAATCATATAAAACAAAAACAAAATCATTCTTGATTGAGTGATGGGTATTCTTAAAAGGGCCAGCTATGTTTCTGAGTATTAGAATATATAGCCCTTCTCCAAGAGTCATATCCATCAGTTCTCACTTGGTTCTCTGGTGCAGGAGAACTTACTCCCTAAAAATGGCAAAAAATTGATGGGTAGAGTGGTGTGAGATCAAGAGAGTTTTCACACATAGTAAAATCTATAAAAGGTTTGGCCTTGAGGAATATTTGTTAAACAGACCTCTGATAGATCCTGTTGTTGATTGTTGTTGTTATTGTTATAACACTTATTTGCCATTCTGCTGGGCCCAGTCAATATTAGCTAGTTCATGGCACCTCCAAAGTATTTACACACTACAATGATTTATAATTTAGTTGGGTGGCTTACTTTTCTCTATGAGGGAAACATGGAAGAAACAAGATTGACCAAGTAAATGTTAATATTCAGAATTTGATTTAGAGTCCAGAGCTCAGATTGGCTTTTCCATTATACTGAAGGATTACAGAGACACACAGAAACACCGTTGGTTCATCATTACTAACACACACGTGCCAGGACATACAGGCAGGTAGAAAGATTGAAAAGCAACAACCTTCACTCTGAATTCCAGGGAGTTTATAGGTTTAAATCACAGAGACTTGACATCAGGCAAATGGAGTTTCTGAGGCTGAACAATAATTTGGAATCAGAGGTATTTGAGAATGCCAGTTATTAAGAAAAATTCTTTTCTTAGGATCACCATGGCAAGGCAACTCCTAGAAATGTGGTTATCCCAGTGCTTGCCTTTCATAATTTAAGTTGTTCATACATTTTTTTGTTTGTTTGAAGTAAGCATTTTGACCCACACGATTTGACATTCCACCCTGTGCTGTGAGAGGATAGGGAAAATCTGTGCTGGAGGTTCTTGGAGAAAATGAGTATCTTGACTGTTAAAAAAACAGGGAAGATTCAGCTTTAAACACAATAACATCATGTTTTTTCAAAGATTGGGGGCTACTGTACTTCTCTTCTTACTGGGAAAAAGGTCATTTGACCCTGTCTCAGCTTTTTTTATCCTTTTTTTTTTAAATTTCAGAATATTACAGGGGTACAAATGTTTAGGTTACATATATTGCCTTTGCCCTGCCTGAGTCAGAGCTACAAGAATGCCCATCCCCCAGACAGTCCACACTGCACCCATTAGGTGTGAATATACCCATCCCCTTTACTCCCTTCCCACCTGCCTGACATCCAATGAACGTTACTACTATATGTGCATGTAAGTGTTGATAAGTTAGTACCAATTTGATGATGAGTACATGTGGTACTTGTTTTTCCATTCTCGTAATACTTCACTTAGTAGTATGGGCTCCAGCTCCATCCAGGAGCTAATACAAGAGGTGCTTGTTCACCATTGTTTTTTGTGGCCAAGTAGAACTCCATGGCATACATACACCACATTTTATTAATCCACTGATGTATTGATGAGCACTTGGGTTGTTTCCACATCTTTGCAATTGTGGATTGTGCTGCTATAAACATTCTAGTGCAGATATCTTTTTTATAGAATGTCTTTTGTTCCTTTGGGTACATGCCCAGTAATGGGATTGCTGGATCAAATGGTAGTTCTACTTTTAGCTCTTTGAGGCATTTCCATATTACTTTCCATAGAGGTTGTGCTAGTTTACAGTCCCACCATCAATGTATGAGTGTTCCTATCTCTCCACATCAATACCAGCATTTGTTGTTTTGGGGCTTTTTCAGGTGAAGAAAGAAGAGACATTGACTGATCATGTATTAGATGTTGAAATTTAGGGATGCAGTTAATGAAGGAAAGGGGGCTCTCCTTGATAGTGATGTGACAGGAGAATCACACAAATGTGCACACATGCTCACACACACAGATTAGATCTTGTCTGTCAAACAAAAGATTGTGAGACTGAAGGCGGCAGCAGCTACCTTAGCTCTTTACTTATTTGTGGATGCTATTTGGCACTTCTGGATCTGTTATTTAATGTTTTCACATCTGATCACTTCAGCTAGATTGTAAGCCTCTTAAAATCAGGTGGCAGCTATGTGTTTCTTTCTTTCTCCCAGTGGAACTAACACATGGCCTTATACTCTGATGGGAAACATCCTTATAAGGAGAAAAATCTTTGGCTTGGAGAAAATGGGATCTGGAGCAAGTTGCTTCACCAGTTTTAAAACCAGAGGGTTAGACTAAAGAAAGAAGCGTAGATGGGAGAAATAAGCATGGGACAGGGCAAAGAATCATTATTAAGTCTGCATCAAAAACTGTTTGGGGTTATCTATTTTTTATCCACAAAACTTGTTTTCTCAACCAAATTGCAAGATCTCCTACTTAGTTCCAACAGCTTTTTTCTCTCACCTTTTGTTTTTCTGGGGTTACATTAACTCTGTTTATTGTTCACATTATTCACCAGAATACCTCCTCATTGCCTAGGTGTATTGTTAGCTTGAGTACATATTTACATATTCACTTAACAAATACTGTTCAAGTGCCTACTTTGTGCTAGGTATAGTCCTGACTTTATGCATTTAAATTAGATGTTAATGGTAAATACCAAGAAAGAGGTGGTAAAGAGTTAAAAGTTAAGGAAAGAGATGTTTAGATTACATATATTTGAGAGTCCTGGTGGGAAGTATTTGAGTTGGACTGAGACTTTCTTCAGGAATACATAGGGAGAATCAATCACATCAAAGAATAGAAATTGAAAAATGACAAATTTAGAAGGAATAGTTTTAGAACGGAAATTATTTGATCGATAGAGGGGAAGGTTAATGTATAATGTCATAAAGCCATAAAAGCCCCAATGATTTTCTTCTTTTATATAATTTCTCTCTTAATCAAAATAATGCATGTACTTAGTTTTAAAAAGCAAATAGTAATTACTGAAAAACAGCAGTTCTCTGCCCCCTCTCCCCACGTCTTGACACCTGATTACCAGAAGTATATACTTTTGCTTATTTTACCTATTTTTTAATATTTAGTAATATATCATGTTCAAGTCTAGATTAGAAACTGTTCTGCTTGTCTATTTTTTTATTCACAAAACTTGTGCTCTCAACCCCATTGCAAGCTCCTGGGGTGCTAGGATCTAGGGGTTCTCCATCCTCCATGGTGCCTATACTGCAATGCCAGGTGCACAGAAGGTAGACGTTGTTTGTCGCTTGATCAAATTTGGCAACCTATCCTGAGGATCCTCAGAATCCGTAGGTGGCAGTGGACATCAATAGCCTCCCTAAGCAGTGTCAGGATTAGCAATATTTAGTTTTAGAAGGCAGGACGGTGGAGTGGAAGATACAGGAAAGACTTGGAATTGAAAGAAGATGTTGGTTTGAGTTCTGTGAGACCTTGGGCAAGTCACCTTTTGCCTCTCTGGACTTCAGTTCCTATCTGTAAAATAAGGTTATCATCGTTTTCTTGTAAAAGGTCTAGCATAAGGGAATCACATGAGATTTACACGCACACCCGTAAAATGCTCCATAAATTAAGCATTTGTCATTCTCACACTGCCCAATAGAACATTCTGTGAGGGTGAAAACGTTGTATAAGGTTGTATATTTCTATCTAATATTCAAGCCATTAGTCACTGACTGCATGTAGATACTGAGCACTTCAAATGTGGTATGACTGAGGAACTGAATTTAGGATTGTCTTTAGTTATAGTTAATTTCAATTTCAGCAGCTGATGTGGACAGTGCAAATGGAGTCTAACCTCCTGATTTTACAGACTAGGTGACTTGGGCCTAGAGAGGCTGTGCTGCTCTGTCAAGGTGGCATGGCTGATTTCTGGAACTTGTTGGAACAGAACCCACGCAAAGGATCTTTTTTAAATGTAATGAGTTTGTAGTTATTGTTTAGTGATATTCATGATCTTACCCTTTACATTAAATTATGTTTTACTATAAAATCAAGGGAGAGTCCTCTGTGACAATTAAGGTGGGAAAATCAAGGTGTTAGCAAGTTCCTTGGTACTGAGATTAAATGTTTGCACTGAGATTGAATGGGATTTAGTGACTAGATATAGAATAAATGTGGGGCAGATAAAATTTTAAGGACTTGTGTGTTTGAAGATAATTTAGATGAGAATTTTTTTTGTCTTGTATTTTTGAAGCTAAGTGGAAGATATAAGAGCTTTTACATAGGCCAGTTAATTAAATTTATCCATTTGACTTCGAGAAAAATCAAGACTAGTTGACCCCTACATTCTCACCATTGAACTCTTTGTTTAATGCTACATTTGCAGACATAATTTCTTTTTCAGGGTGACATTTATCATTTTATTATAAAAGCAAGTTTTCCTTTTGTAGAAAATTTGAAAATAATTCTTATAACAGAGAAAGATAAAAATCACTTACAATCCCTTCACCCACAGATAAACACTTATATGTGGTAGATTGTTTTTTATATATAATTTCATATATAAGGTAGTTCATTCAAATAAAGCTGGGATTATTGTTTGATAATTGCATTTTTTTTCACTTATCAAGAACTCATAAACATTTTCTCAGGGTCAGACCTAGTTTTTAAATTCTAGTTCTGACTTAACTAGCTGTAGGCCATTGAGCAGGTCCCTGGGCTTTGTGCCTTGGAAGCTTCCCAACAGTATAATACTTACTTCATAGAGTTGGTATAAGGATTAAGTAAAAACTCACAACTAAAGCTTCTGACATCATTAGTTTTCTTTTCTATCCAATGTTTAAGTTTTAGTTGAAGTGATTTGTCTGCCCTATATGGGATTTCTCAGTTACTCAGGAAGGCAAACCAGGAGTCACATCAACTGGGTGGCTTTACACTGACTAAAACCAAAATGTGAACACAAGTGGGGGACTTCAGAGCCGTTCTGTGAGCTAGAGATGAAGGAAAAGTAGAGTATAAAAAGAAAAGAGGCAAGCAGACCACCACCAAGAAAGGGATAGAAACCAACTTTTAGTCCTTTTCTCTAGTCCTAATTCTCTGCCACACCTTTATGTAACTCTGAATCTTCAGTTTGTGGAAAGAACCACGAGTCCTAGATATGTCAATCATTATCTGTAAGACCAACCTCTCCAGTAATATTTCCTCATCTAAAAAGGGAGGGTTTTAGGCTACAGGATTTCATGGGATATTTTGAATGCTAACACCTCATGTCCTGTGATTCTGATTCAGTTCCCTTGCTAGTCCTCCTAGGACTTCTTTTAACTATCATGTATTCTTCATTCCATCTGCAATTCAAGGTTTTTTCCTGAATCCATCTAGAGGTGCTTGAAATGAGATGCAAGATAGCAAAGAAGTAGGATAAACTGCCTTATTTTGACCATCTTCAAAAATACACAAAATATGTCCATACACAAAAATACAACATACACACACACAAACACGCACTCAGATATGTCAAATACACAAAAATGCTATGTCAGGTCTGCTCAAAAAATAAAAACAAAAGCAAATTCATGTTTCTTGAATGCTTGCTATCTGCTAGAGACACTGGTCTTCTCAAAAATTATTTGAGGTAGATACAATTATTATTGTCTCCATTTTATAGATAAGAAAATTTAGCCACTTTACAAGCTAACGACTAATAATTCTCAGAACTCTGTTTTGAATATAAACAGTATGACTCCAGAGTCCACACTCTTAATGATTAGAATACAGCAATTTCTCTATAAATGTTCAATACAAAATAAGTGACTTAGAAAAAGAATAGCTGAAATCCTGCAATGGCCATTATGATTGACAATTTTGAAAGAAATAAAGCCTTTCACTAATTTTACTTTTGTTACCAATTGTATGATTAATCATCTTTGTATAATTAGTAACCAAAATATGATGGATGAGTGAAAGATTAAGTGAATGAATAAATGACAGAAAAAAAGATAAAGACAACTCTCCTGTCTCAATCAGAGATAGAAAAATTGGGATATTATTCTGCATGTGCAGCATGAGAATAACACTTCCTTTCTATTGAGTCTGTATGAAAATGCAAACAGGTGTTAGAAAGCTAGTGTTACATTTCAACAAAATCCATTTAAATAAACATGCCTAGGCTTGCCGTAGTTCATTGAACTTGGAATGTAGCTCAACAATACTCAAAAAACACAGAAATGTATTTTACTGGGAGCTCAACAAAAAGCAATTTGCACAGGGGGCTCTACATATCAGCAACTTTTCTTGCAAAGGGATGCTTTGGTAACCATAAACTAGACTTTAAGTCAGACACTAAGCAATGTATCATAGGGATAGGGTCACTCACCTTTCCATGAATCTACTAAAATGGTCACATTCATCTACCAAAAGAACGTCTGATAAATCCCTGCCTTATTCAAAATTTCATCTTTAAGAAGGTATACAAAATAATGAGGGAAATGACTGTCAATTTGAAAGAAACATTTGGGTAATTATAATATGTCAGTGTAGATTCATTAGTTGTAACAAACCTACCATTCTGGTGGGGTACATTGATAACGGGGGAGGTGTATATGTGGTGGCAGAGGTACATGGGTAGTCTCTATACCTTCCTCTCAGTTTTGCTCTGAACCTAAAACTTCTTTAAAAAACAAAGTCTTAAAAAAAAAAGAATATTGGTGATACAAAAGGGTAAGATTACTGTAAGAGGTTATCTATGTTATCTTCAAAGTATGATTGTAAAAATGTAGTTCTAAGATCTTTGAACATATCCTCTGAAAAAATTAATTTGAAAAGGTACTTGAATCCATAAGGAGGAACTCTACTTCTAATATAGCACTTATTATCTACTTGTTTGCCTTCTCAGTGAGATGTTCTGAGCTCCTAGAGAGCAGACATCTCATCCAATCTTCTTCTGTCCCCCAGTACCTAAGGTGGAGTTTTTTAGATAGGAAGAGCTCCAAAAAGGTTGAATTAGTTTACATCAGCTCCAGAAGACTTAGTATGTACAATGTGAAATTCTCTTGAGTCACTTATGAATAATCATGATGGCTATGATACTATGGCTTGAATGTGTTCCCTTCAAAATTCAGATGTTGAAACTTAATTGCCATCATGATGGTAGTAAGAGGTGGGACCTTGAAGAGGTGATTAGGTCGTGAGACTTCCTTCCCTTATGAATGGGATTAAAGCCTTTATAGAAGAGGCCTCACACAGCATTCAGCTCACTTGCCCTGCTGTTTCCTGCCGTGTGAGGACACAGCATGTCTTTTCTCTGGAGGGTGCAGCAATAAGGTGCCATGTTGAAAGCAGAGAGCATCCCTTATCAGACGATCAAACCTGCCAGCATCTTGATCTGGAACTTCCCAGCCTCCAAAATACTAAAAAATAAATTTGTGTTTTTTAAATTACCCAGTCTCAGGTATTTTGTTATAGCCACACAAATGGACTAACCCATGTGCCTAGGAATGAGCCCTCTAATTAGCTGAAATGAGTAGAAACAGAACATAGAAGAAGGGGCAGAGAATGAAGGAATGTATTATGGAATACAATTGAATATGATTAGCCTAATTCCAACTCCACATTTTTCCATTTGCTCCTGTGAATGTGATCAGTCATAAAGGAATAGGTTGAAGTGTATAAGTTATTTAGCCATGTTACTGAGCAAGACTGGTTGACCTGACATCAGTGATCACAGATACATGATAGTAAAATGTATGGTTGATTTGGTCAGTTCAGGAAAACAACTGTTCTCCCTTTTCTGGCCACCACTTGTAAAGGTGGCCTCTTGAGAACATGGGGTAACATTAAAAAGGCACAGATCAATCTGTTACAAATAAAGCATGGACAATTTCTTGACCTCAGTATGTGCCTGGCCATTCTTTATGTTTTTCATGATCTTGGCTCTCCCCCATGACACCCATTATTTCTTGCTTATGGCTAGATGACCTCAAGCCATTCAACATAGGAACAAGCTACCACAGAGCTCAGTTCTTGCTGTTGTGTTTTTCTGGACACTGTCTACTTAATAAACTTCCTTGAATCCCAGTTCACTTTATCCCATAGCTATAATGAAATGAAGGGTAGGCAGAAAGATGCCACAAGGGAGCCTGGGACATATAGAGTTGGAAAGATAAACCAGGAATGCTCATCTTGGAGACTTCCTAAGATGGCTCCAAAAATTGTCCTGATTCTGCCCATAGTGTTGGATTCACTCTTTAATTCCTGGCACTGAATATCCTACATCAAAACCAGGTGAGAATGTTTTCTTGGCAGTGTAACTCCTTCAATTTTTATAATAAAACTTCAGACTTAATTACATTATTTTCTCAACCATCCTCAGCTATTTATCTCCAGTCTCAGAGGACAATATTTTCATTGTCTCTTTTTCATTGTCGTCTTTTCTCATTTCCAAAACTAATTCCTTCACCTAAAGATCTCTTCCCTTCTAGCCTCTTTTAGGACTTTCCCCATCATTTATCCCCACTGTTACTTAAGTCTGAAATCTTTCCCTTTCTTACTGATTTCAGTAAGTACTCAAGTCTTTCACATCTTTAAAAACAAATAAACCAGATTCTTTAAGCTTATAGTCCTCTTTTTAATTATAATTTATCACTTTTATGTATATAGATACAATGGTCTAGATTCACTGCCTCCATTTTCTTACTTGCTAGTCTGCCATCAATCCATGAAACCAGGACCTGGAGGATCAAGTTTAGAGAAGTGGCCAATTCCATATGCTAATTAAAACATTGAACTTCATTCGAGTTATAATTATTTTCCTTTCCCAGGCTAGGGTTTTTGACAAGCCAGAAGACAGGGAAGGGGGGACTAGTCCTTCCTTCTTCTTCTTCTTTTTTTTTTTTTTCTTATTTCATAACACCACTTTTCCCTTGTCTGTGGATCATAGTTATAACACCACCAGGGCCAAAACCAGAGGAAGAGAAGGAAGGCAATGGGGGCAGAATATGCTTACTCAGTGGTTAATCAGCTAAGAAATCTTTATGCTCTCTGTCCTGACGAAGGTTTAAAGCTGACCCTTTATTTGGGGGGTACTTCTCAGTTCTTCACAGGCCCTACTGGAAAGATGAGTTGTACTGTCCAGGTGATGTATGACTCTCATGTACTCCATGGAAAATCCTCCTTCATCTTTTGTCCAAAGTGTCTGGAATATGGATCAAGCCCTGTGCAGCAGCAGCTCTGTACTCCATTGCCAAAGCAGCCACCCAGCCTCTCTCTCTCTCTCTCTCTCCAGATTGCTCAAATGGTTATCAGACACAAGACTAAAGTGTCATTGGACACATATCAAGCTGTCTGAATAGTCCTGTTGGCTTAAAGTGACGAGGGAAATCACCTCTTCCCTATTGTTATCATAAACTATCTCTAAAAGACAATTCTTTTGTATCCTCAATGGATGGGAATTATAAAACATGTGCTTGAAACCTACATTGAAATATTTGTATGTTAATCCAGGTATCCATCACCTCTGGTTGTGTTTGAAAATCTACTTTAATGTCCTGTTGGCAGCCCGATTCCAGAGAGGCAGGTACTTGGAGACAGACTGTCATGCCGTGGTCCTCAGTAGTGTTGCTTGTTGGAGAGATCACTGCCCTGAAAATGTCTTCGCCAGGAGCAGTCAATCCTACTAAATATGCACGTCTCCTCACAGCCTTATCACCCACAGGAGTCCACATAACATGATCTTAACTCTGTTAAGTCCCCTGTCTTATATAAGATGATTCCACATGGATCATGTCCCATCTAAAGGCTCCATCTGATAGGAACTTTGAAAGATTTTAAGAATTAGGACCTGGTGAGAATGGGAATAGGGAAGCTACTCAAAGATGAGGCAGTAAATTGCTTCAGGACAGGCTAGCATTTTTTCAGGTTAAGGGATTTTCACTTGACCACATTAAAAAAATCTGGATTTCCACTGGCCAATACTATATCCTTGAATGTCGATAAAGGATAAATCAGTGCTTTGGAGGACTATTAGGGATGTTGCATAAAGAATGTTCCATGAATCCCAGTGGTAAATTCCCACCACTAGCAGTGATATGAATGTGTCTGTCTTACACATAATCTGAAAAATCCTGATTATCAGCATGAGACTCACAGCTGGATTCACAGGAAGGCTTCATTATACACCAGCTTCTATATTGTTCCCTTGGTAGGTGGAGTGTTGGTCATCTGAATAGTTCTCACTAGGTTCTATATAAACATAGAACTTTTAGGGTGGGTTTGGGTCAGGGCTGAGTAAGGGGGACAGAGGACTGACTTACAAATTAAGAGAGGAATGGAAGAGATGAGAATTTGGGTTTAAGGGAAAGGATGTGATCTCAAAATCTAGAGTAAGTTTGGT
Source organism: Microcebus murinus (assembly GCF_040939455.1). Taxonomy (NCBI): domain Eukaryota; kingdom Metazoa; phylum Chordata; class Mammalia; order Primates; family Cheirogaleidae; genus Microcebus; species Microcebus murinus. Next base: position 31,063,424 of record NC_134115.1, read on the forward strand.
CTTAGGTTGAGGAGTCCTGGGACTCTAGACAGATGGAATGGGCACAAGGACTAAACTAAGCTGCAGGAAGATGGGGCAGGTCTGTCCTGAGGGAGAGAAAAGGGCTCCACACACACATCCTTTTGGCCATAGCCTCTCAGAATATTCATACTTTGTCAGCATACCTAGACCTTCTCTTGAGAGGGTCAGAGAAGCAGGAGATAGCCCAAGCTGTTTCTCTTTCCAGAGAAAGACTCATCAGAGTCAGGATGGCTCTGGGGCCAACGCCAAGGTTCAAGATTGACCGGGCAGGGACAGAGTGCTGGGAGCTAGGCATACCAAGTACCCAGTACCCTGAGGTCTCCATGAAGGGGTGACAGGCAGGTGGAAGCAGGGAGAGAAGGGATATAGGAGGAAAATAACAAGTTTATCCTCTACTGGACTAATGAGTGATTTTTTTTAAAAGTGTACACCTGACCACATGACTACTTTCAAATGTCCTCATATCTAAGGGAAGAGCAAACTCCTTAGTCTGGCAGACAAATACCATTCACAACTTGGCATTGCCTTCTGGCCTCTCCAAACTCATCTTTCACATGTCCCTACATTCTAACCACAGGTACTTCCCAAATCCTGCTATATCTGTGCCTCCATGTCTCCATTGATGCTGCCTTTCTTGCTCTTATATAACTTTCTTCATTTGGTCAGTGTCTACACATACCTCCAAGCTCATCTTCCCTGATGTTCTTCTCTCTGTGATACCTTACTCAGCCTTCCTCCCTACCTCCAGAGGACCGAGGCTTCATTCTTCCATGACTGTGTACTCATACTGTGGCGTTTGCCATGCTTCATAAGTTTGATGGCTACAGTGGAATTAGATAACCTGATTCTTGCTATGGATCTGCCAGCTGCTAGTGTGTGCCCTTGTGCTATTTACATAACCTCCAGAAGTTTCATGTTCTCATATTATTATCTGAAAAAATGAGAATTATAATTCATACATATCTCATCTAGTTATTATGAAGATTCAATGAAATAACGTATGTAAAGCATTTTAAAAAGTACTTAAAACTTTTAAGCTTTCATTAAATGTTACTTGATATTAATCAGAGCATTTATGGGGCCTCACATGATACCAGACTCAATGAAGAAGCAAAGGGGTATACATTTCCCCTCAAATTCTCAAAGTATTAATAACATTGAATTTTATTCTATTAAAAATTAACCCTTTGGGAGCAGGTGCTACTAAATCAAAGAGCGATAGGACACAGTCCTTCCATCGGGCCGAGTGGCTGCTACCTGGAGGTCACTTCTGCCCTGCGCTCACTCCACTGCAAAGCAGTCATTCCAGCCAGGAGCAGCTAAGAGCCAGCTATGCCACAGGCAAGAGGTAGCCCCTTTCCAGGCCCAGAACTTTCTCCTTCTAGAAGAGAAAATGGCAAATAAATAAATAAAATCTGTATAAATTTAAATAATTGGAAGGCAGCTTGACTGAAAAAGACACTTTTCTTTTTCACCACAAATGTCACCATCTGGACTTTTCCTTTTTTAATTTCTTTGGGACCTGACAAGTCACTGGGCTGGTATAATCACACCCAGTCAAAAATGACAGACACATCTCAGCAAGTTAGGGTGGGCAGAGTTCCAGGGTGGCCAGTGAGGACGCAGAAACCAGTAGGAGGGTGGTTTCAACAGCCACCCTCCTTCCCCAGAACACAAGAGCTTCCGAAGTGTGAGCAACTGAAAATACACCACACATGCACACACACACACACACACACACACACACACACACACACACACGGATTTGAGGACATGTGTGTGCTTCCCAGATAGCATTCAATTAACCTACTAGTTAACTCATTTTCCAGCAAAAACTAAAGGCCGAGAAAGGCCAGTCAGCAGACTGCACTGCTATTAATATGCTACATATTGTCACCCTGTTTCTGTACTTGTCTTGGTCTCTCCCTAACAGCCCTTCATTAAACAAGTCAAGAATAATCCAAGAGAACCAGCAAAGTGAATCCATTTCTCTATGCTGGCCCATTGAGAAGCTTCATGTGGACGCAGGCCCACAGAATTTTTCACAGCTATCACATATAAATATTCCTACCCCCAAAATTACCTTATTTAATATTTTTTCTCTTATTATTCTAGTTATGGTTATCTGGAAAATACAATGCCTCTCCTATAGATCTTACACAGAGTACTTTTTCAAAACAGGAAAAGATACCATTTTTAAAAATTGTTTTCTATGGCAATTCACAAAGTTCCAGTCTTTAGGAATATTTGCCTATTGCTTTCTTTGTGTGCAAGGGCCTCAATGTGCATGTATATGTATGTATATATGCATACATACATGCATATATGTGAATATATATAATCCTTTGTCCAACGTTTGCAGTGTTCTATAGGTAAGTACTGTCATAGGATTGCAAGTTCAAAGTCTACTAGGACAATGCTTTTTAAACTTGAATGTGCCTGTGACTCATGTTAGGAGCTTGTAATTTAGTAGTCCACATTTCTAACAAGTACCAGGAGATGCAATGTTGCTGGTCCATGGACCACACTGCGAGAAGCAAAGAGTCAGGGGAAATAGACATAGTTTGTGTACTAAAAATTAATGAGTCCTCCTGGGCATATGCCTTAGCTTCGTACCCCATAGCCAATCATTAACCAGAACAATAACTTCCTAAATTCTTCCCCAGTTCACCTTCTTTCTCCACCCTCACTGCCTGCTCCATCACTATGACGGTCACTTGTGATCCAGACTGTCATAGTGGGCTCTAGACAGCTTCCCTATCTCCACTCTTGCCTTTCTTCAACCATATTTAACACTGTGGCCAGAATGATATATATCAAATGATATATTCAATACATTTGCATCAGATTCTGGGCCTTTCTTACTTAAAATTCCTAGATGGCTTCCATTGTCCTTAGGGTAACATTCAAAATTCATAGTATGGTCTATGAAGCCCAGCGTGATCCAGGTCTTTCTATCTGTGTAGCATCATCTCCACCAGGCTCCTCCTTCATCGCCTTACTTCATCCACCCTGACTTTCTTTTGGCTTCTTGAGTATGTATAGCTTCTTCCTAACTCAGGGACTTCCAACCTGACATTTCTACCCTCTGCCTGAAAATTTTTTCTCATCCTTTCTCTTCTCTCACTGTCCTCCCACCAGCTACTTCCAACCCTCTACCTTAACTCACCCTTCAGGTCTCAGCTGAGATTGCAGCTATTCAGTTAGGTTTCTGTTCCCTGTTAGATGCTATCATAGGACTCTGCACTTTGCTTTCAGGTCTCTTGATGCATCATTTATGTAGCCATTTGCATATTGTAAGCTCCATGAGGGCTTTGTCTAAGTCTGCCTCATCACCACTGAACCACCAGCACACAGCTCAGGATGTAGCATGCAGGAGGCTCTTAGTGAACGTCGTTGACAAATGAAACAAAGAACTCAGTGACAAGGGCTGTACCAGTGGTATCTAAAGCTATAGAGAGAGCCAGTAGTGAGTGAGGGTTTCCCTGTGCAGGGGAAGGGCGAGGGTGGGGTCAGATGTTGATAATTATATTAGGGTTCAGAGGTGGGGGTGGGAGGGAGAACCACTTGGGCAAGGTATTAGAGAAAGAATAGGTACTCTGTAGGCACAGGCGAGACAGAGTGTTCCAGATGGTAGGAGGAGAGGCAGGCAGTTCCCAAACATGGGGAGTCTTTTATGCCATGGAAGATTATTTGGTCTTTAGCCTATAGGTGGCACAGAAGAGAGACAGAGATATTTTAAATTTGGAGATGATGTAATTAATTTGTCATAATTAGATTTGTGCTTCAGAGACATCTCTGTGGAAACAGTAAAAAGGATGGGGGAGATAAAGAATTGAGACAGAGAGGATGGTTGAGAAATTTTGGTATTATCCCAGGTAAGATATGAAGCATGAACAAATATCATTAAAGAAAACAATAGTAGTTTAATATTTCAAGACTTCCTTGAAGCTAGGACCGAAGCATGTGACCTGGACTCAACTAATCAACTACACCCACCACAGATTTTGAATTGAGAACTGGTGACTCAAAGAAGCAGGAACCATTGAAAATCGATTCATTTATTGATGCATTCATTCAACAAATGTGTCTTGAATGCTTAGTCTGTGCAGGGCACTTTTCAAGTTATTAAACCTGTAGCAGAGAAGAAAGCAGATGAAAATCCCTGCCCCACAGAGTTTACATTGTATAATGGGCAGAAAATGAACAAGTAAATAAGTGAACTATATAGTATATCAGCTGTTGATAGCTGATATGGAAAAGAATCAAAGCCAGCGTAATGGATTAGAATATACTGGAGGATGGAGCAGATATTGAGGGTGCACGGTTTTAAATAGTGTGATGGCCAAAGGCCTCACTAAAATGGTGACACCTGAACAAATAGATACCCAAAGCAGGTGTGGGGACAAGCCATGTGGCTATCTTGTGGCTATCTTCCCCAAGATAGCCACATGGCTTGTCCCCACACCATTTCAAAAAGAGCAAATGTTTGGGCGATGGTTCAGCAGCATCACCCAGTATCCAGTTCTCCAAGGTCTCCAGCAGTTTTGGTGCCAGAGGCCGCATCCCTGCCCTGTGACATCGAGTCACAGCTGTGGCACAGGGGCAGTGGTGTCCTCACCAGGTGGCTGTGTGATGCGATGTTGGTGTGGTTCTGACTGCTGCTATCCTCCTTTTATCTGCCTGTTTATGAACTTAGTTCTCCAGCCTTCCTAGTGATCTCTGAGCATCCTAAAATTGCTGTACTAAGTCCCTATTCTTACGTCAGCCAGGAGTGGCTAACTAAGAACCCTGATAAGTTCCAGCAAGTTCCCAATCCTCAGGAAGCTGAGGCCTCTGAAGTTACAAGGAAACCTCTGTCCCACTTCCCTTACCCACAGCTCTTATTCAAGGTGGCATAAGAGATTTTTAGCCCTCTCTCATGCTGCCAGCTACCTTGCCCAGAAGAAATGGAATCACATATACATTTCTAAGAACAAGCAGACAGAATCACAGACTCGAGATAAAAATGGGAACACAAAGGGCTTCCTTTGAAAAAGATGCTTTTATGTCAGAAAAAGCAAAGACAAAAGAGACCCAGTTAAGACACATGAGTAAAGTCTTAGTTCCTGAGTTGAGACAATAGGACAAGAATCAAACCACCATGGCCATACAAAGAAAGGAGAAAATGTAGGGGTAAGGCATCTGCATCCATTAGGGAATGCATGCATATTTCCTCAGTTCTGAGTTGCATTATTTTTTCACATTTTAATAGTACTGAAATTGGTATGCATTTTATCACCAATCGTACATGTAAGATAGTGTTGCTCTCCTCTACCTCCAAAAATCTGTGATTAAATGTATAGTGCACCCTGCAATAGATGGCATTGTAGAATTGACAAAATATGAATAGGTAGCATCTTAGATCAGGGAGGCTGTCTGCAAGTTATATTCCTTTCCTAGTTAGCACGCATACTGCTTAGCTCCCAGAGCTTGGTGAGAAGATGCAGGAAATGCTAGTAATGAGTGTGCAGCAAGCTCATTTCTGAACATTTAGACTCCCTAGGTACACAGGGGTAACTTTGATACTGAAGCTCACAGCTGGCATAAGGCCACTAACAAGACTGTGTAGAGACAACTCCACAAACAACTGCTTACTAAACACACAAAAAGTAACTTAGAAATCTCTTGTTCCAGGAGTGGAGAGGGCCTCTAGTCCAAAGGCATAAAGTAAAACTCAATGGAGGAGATAAATCATGATATGAACCTTTATAAGGAGCAAATATGCTACTCTGATGGGCAAACTAATGACAATAGTAGTATAGAATTTATTAATAAAATGTTACGCCGCCACCTCCCAGCCACAGTAGGTCCCTAGGCCCACAACAACACAGCATATCCTAGGAAGCAGAGACATACGTAGCCTTTGTCATAAATTTGTTTAAGATAGTCGCTGCTTTCACATCCTGACTTAAGTTATCTGGAATCCAGTCATACTCCATCACCTTTGGCTTAGTTAAAACTTCCCTTCCCTGTGTGATTGCTTGTGATACAACCCGCTTGTTCCTCGTGTCACCAACCCCAAACCCAACACATCCCACGGCAACTGACCATTATACAACCTAAAGGTCAACACCAGAGTCATGTAAATAAGTTTCCCTCTTTGCTCGTGTTTTATTTAAACTAGCCAATCCACAGCCCCTGTGGGAAAGCCTGAAGGGTAACATCCCTACAGCTTAATAAAGGCATGGTCCCCCAGGGCCTCTCTCTCACTTGCTCCCCACCCAGTGGTTGAGCTCCCCTCTGCCTGTCCATTGGCCTCCATTCAGCATCCCTGACCTCCCTGGGACCTGGGAATAATAAATTTGTTTTGTTTCATGCATTTTGGTTTCACGTCCTCACTTGACACCTGACACACACACACACTCAAACCTTACTTCCTCCCCATCAGGGTTCTCCTCGAGAGTGGCTATCTTGGCTCATGGCCATTCTCAAGTGAGAGTCCTCAAAACCAAATTAGAGGCTTGGCACAATGGCTCACACCTGGAATCCCGACACTTTGGGAGGCCAAGGCAGGAGGATCAGTTGAGGTCAGCAGTTTGAGACCAGCCTGTGTAAAAGAGTGAACCCATCTCTAAAAAAAAAAAAAGAAAGAAAGAAAGAAAAAAAGAAACAGAAAAAAAACATAATAATAGTTTCGCTTCTGCTCAGGATGAGCGACAGACTTCATCTTTCTTTATCTGATTATCTCTGATCCAGCACCCCTCATTTCTGCTAGCCTTGTATGTGCTCTTAGAATGGCCATTCTCTAAAACCCAGGAGCTGCAAATCCGCCATCTTTGGGACCACCCATGTCACTTTTGGATTTCTCATTTATAAGATGTAATAATAACTAGTTGCTCTTCCAGACCTAAAGTGTGATGATTTTTACCGTAGTTATTGATGATGGGCTCTTATCTGAACTGGATGGAACTAAGCAGCTCCTTACTGAAGCCAAAGTGTGTTGGTGTCTTCTGTCTGTTTCCTGGCTACTGTCAGCTTTCTTAATCGCAGCAACCAATTTGAGAGAGTGGAGTGAATGCCATCTACTCACTACCTGTCTTTGTTTACTGCATAACAAACAACCACAAAGCCTCACAGGCACAGAGCAATCAACATTCATTTAGCTATGTCTGGGGCTGAGTGTTGGCTGATCCTGCCTGGGCATGACTGGGCCAGCTCAGCTGAAGTGACTGTGCCCCACATGACTCTCATCCTCCTGCTGAACCAGAAACCTCACCTGGGCCTGTTCTTCTGACACTTGCAGTGTGCCAGAGAGCAAGATCAGTTGTGCACATGCTTTTCCAGCCTTCAGTCACATCACACCCCTTCCATTCAGTTGACCAAAGCAAGCCATATGGCCAACCCCAAAGTCAAGGTGCAGAGAGCACCCTGTACCATTCGAGGTGGGAAGTGAAGGGGGATACCCTTGTCTCCTTGCTGAGCAATGCTTGGTCCTGAGGTGTGATCACCACTGTTACCAGGTTCTGATTCCTACCCGGTTTCTGACCTAGCGGACTGTTTAGACCCTGGTTTCAGATTTCGACTCTAGTCACTAAAACATATTCTTATTAAGTGTCCACTAGAGGCAGAGAAGGTGAACTCACGTTTTTCTGAGCCCTCACTCAGGTCAGATCCTGTGTTAATACTGTGTATTTGTTAGTACATTCAGTCATCTATATCTAGCCACACCCACAGATGAGTAAGTAATTATCTTCAGTTTTAGTGAAGAAAATGATACTATGATACCCAAAATGGGTCAGAACCTCGTTTACTTTAGGAGGGTACAAAGTTGAGTTAGGCAGTTTATGGCACACAGTCTCACAGCCCTTACTGCTCTCCTGATTGTTGATTGCTCAGTTTAAATAAAATTCCTAATTTCATATATCCTTAATTGTCTAAGCCTTAGGTGCTGGGGCTCTGTCTTTGTGATTCATTGTCCACTATAATCCTGACACAACCCTTCAAAATAGTGAAAAACAGCTAATACATAGCAGGCTGCTCACCATATTGATTTAGTGATCATATTTATTTCTTATCCAAACTGGAAGGAGCAAGGGCCTTCTTACTGAGGCTGAAGTGTGCTGATACCTTCAGTCTGCTTCCTGGCTGTTGTTAACTTCCTCCACCTAAGAAGCCAGTCTGAGAGAATGGGATAAGTGGCATCTACTCATTGCCTGCATTTTTTTACTGCATAATAAACAACACAATGTCTCAGAGGCACGCAACAATCAGCTTTGAAGCTTACAAGTCTGGAGCAGACTTTGGAACTGGACCCACCTAAGTGTCGATACTGGTTGGCCTCAGTTTTCTCATTAATAAAGTAAAACTAATAACACCTCTTCTGCCATGTTGGTTGGAAGATTGGCTGAGATACACTAACTACATAAAGGTACCTAATACAGAGCCAGGCACACTAAATATTTATAGGTTCCCCTCTCTCTTTATTTCCCAAGAAATTTGATCATTAGCAGTTGCATCTTCAGCCACATATAAAATCCCTGCATCCAGATTTTCAGGACAAAAGAAACAATACAACAACTTGACTCCTAATGTTTTATGGAGCCTTCATTTGAGTAAAAAAAAATACATATATATATATATATATATATATATATATATGACACCCATAGAATGAATGCTGGATTTGCATGTGTGGGTTGGAGAGGCGGGAGTGCGTTGGGGGAAGTAGAAACCAGCTAATAAGTTCCCGTCTGTGATTTGACCTGCTCTCCGCCTGACTAGCTGCATATTCATGTCAATTTCCTCCCAGTTACCTAGGGCAAGAAATGAAGAGGAAAGATCTTTAATCATTTTTTTATTCTAATTGAAACATTTTCCTTGCAAGTGGAGAGAGAACAGGTGCCTAACGAGCCCACATGATGATTCACAAGGTAGTAGATATCGCCACAGATATAATTAAACTGGAAGATCAATGAAAATTTCCTTTTTGGACTCCTGCCAGGTCTGCACAGACAAGGATCCAGCAAGCTGTATTTATGCACAGTGATATATCCAGAAGTGTGTACCCACACAGGTGTGCCCCTGCAATATTGTATCATGATAAATTAAACAGCCACAGCCTCACACATCCAGTATGACTTATTTAGAAAAACACTTCCATTTCTATGTACAGTTAATGATCCTGGACTACAAACATCACCTGTCAGAAAGGCAGACAATTGCTGCATCTTATCTAGTCTCGCTTTCCTCTTCCCTTTATTATGCTTTTCATTTTTGGTATATAAAAAACAACCACATAAATAAAAACTGGCCTAGAGGATCAAGACCTGAAAGAAAGGGAAGAGAAATGGAGGGAGGGAAGTAAGAAGGGAGGCAGCCAGCAGGGGATTGAAGCATCGCAAATATGTGGGCTCTCCTTTGTAGCTCCAGAAAATTGTAATGCATTTACTCCAGGATGTCTAACCTCTCTGGGGCTCAGCATCCTCAGACTCTCTCGGCCTATTAATAAGCCTATTCCAATCTCGAGAGTCCAGGGTTTTTCTGGTAAAGGCAGCAAAGGAAGAACGTGGGGGAAAGGACTGGCATTTGAGACACCACAATGCAAATTTTGCAAGACCGATAGAATTTTCACAACTTCATATTCTTTGAAATTTCTTTGCAGAAATGAGGGAAAAAAATACCCACCCCAATAGTTCTTTTCAGTTGTTTTGAAACCAGACTATAATTGAAAAAGAATCACTCCCAGAGTTAGAGAACAAATACATTTGTGGTCAGTTCCACAAAACAGAGGTGAATCTGCTGCCTCATGCTCACAGGTAGATCAATGCTTTGCACATACTTCAGAGAAGACAATGCAAATTATCCCAATACGTATTGCTCACTCATAATTTGCTAAAGAAAAGAAGAACATTGGAGAGTTATAAAAGAATATAAATTCTTTCATTAGGTCCTTAAAGATAACTTTAGACCAATGTATCTGTTTTTGTCAGGTTAGACTAACTGCTATAACAATTTTAAAACTCCAGTGGCTAACAGAATAAAGCTTTGTACTCATTCACACACAGTCTGCTCTGGATGTCCCTGGTTGGACAAATCTCCTTTATGTAGTGAACGTAGGGATCCAGGCTCCTACCAACATGAGGCTTACCCATCTCAGAAACCCTCAGAGTTCTTTGGAGAAGGTGGAAGATCACATGGAGCATTTTATGGCCAGAGTTGTAAGTGGCCCATGTTCCATTGGACAGAAGTCAATCACATGGTATCATCTAGATGCACAAGTTGCCAAGAGCTATATTCTTCCCATGTGAGTGCAGGAGGAAGCCCGAGTGTTGTCTCTGCTATATTCTCTGTTTTCCAAATGAGGAAGATGAGGCTCAATGAGCAGGTCTGATTTGTTCAGAATGAAATCAATGGCAGAGGCAGGACTAGAACTCACTCTCCTCACTCCATCTTCTTTCTATTATATCCCATTGTTTCCCAACTCTTTGCAGAGGTACAACAGGGCTTCAGGTTTCTGAAGACCCGTAACCACAAAGAAGGACAGGCTCCCTGGAATTCAATGTCAGCCTTTTGTACACTTATCCAGAGGTATTGTCTAGATAAAATTGCAAAAATAAATGATGTATTTGATTTATTAAGATTTTTTTCTAAATGATTTCTCACATGGTTGTCCTGACTTCTATAAAGGTTACACATTCATCAAGAATGAGGGCAGCATGGTACTTCCTTTTGATCCCTCATAATATCTAATAATGTAAGAATATAGTCATTGCTTAATAAATATTTGTTGCTATCCATAGTGATACTGACTCTTAAAAAAGTCATCCATGTAAAAACAGTAAGAGAAAAACCAATAACTTTCTGATTAAAGAGTCGGCAATGATTCCATGTAGTCATAAATGTCAGATATTGTTCTGAGTGCTCAGGATATCGTAAAGAAGAAAACAGACAATGTTTGCTGAAATCTCAGCTGATACCTGCAGGCTGAACCCAAGTCTCTCTAAAGCCTGATTCTGTGCAATACATTGGCATGTTTACTAGTTCTACTTTACCTCCTTTTTGTTATCTGTAAAAAAGAGACAGCAGCAATAATCTAGTGCCTCTCTGGGCTGTTAGGCAAATGGTCGTAGAGTGAGTAGAAATGGAGCACTTTAGGAAATAAAATACAGTGATAAACTTTTAAAGGAGGTAGGTTAATGGGACAAATACGTGGAGAGCAACCTGCCTGCCTTCAACAGGTCATTGTTTGCCCTTTCTGCAGAAGGACTTATCTTGGGATCGCTGCTTCTGGAAATAAGGTGACAATGACGGAAAATGCAGGGTAACATGGACGAAAGGGTTTAAAACCGCCGTATTCACTCATTCATGAGATGAGTTCGTCAAGATTTATGTCATTGTAACAAACCACTGAAGGAGTTTATGATGATGAGATCATTATGAAGGATTCCAAAAAATGCAGTTAGCTGGCCATGATGACATCATCTCTCACAGTTCCTTCTACTGGAGACAAATGTCTACACCTTTAGGCACAACTATTAAATAGAAGCTTCTTATTCTTTACAAAGAAAATGTTTTTATTTATTTGTGTGCAGAAAGCCTCAAGATCCTTCCAACTTTATCATTTGAAGAACGAAGATCACTCCAGTGGCTACTTCCTCAATGAACAGCTTCCAGCCTACACAGAAGTGATCATCAACCCAACACCTAACTTTTATTCCTTTTGCAGAATTGACATGTCAAAGTCTTACCCCATTAGGGCTTTTAACCAGTTCCTATTGTAAGCACCACATCTCGATACCTCTATTTGTTCTGGGCCTGTGGCCTTTGCATTTTCAGTATAAGTTTTATCTCCTTCTAGATAGCAAGCTCCTTAAATGAAAGGACTCAGTCTTACTCAGCTATGTATCTCACATGCCTTCCCCAGAGATTGGCTTATATTACATGCTCAGTAAGTGTTTGAGAAGGAATGGTTGTGGTTTTCTAGGTTCAAGAATGAGAGCAGTGCCTGTGCATATGTATGTAGTTTTCTGTGCACAATACCCCTTTGAAGAGGTAAGAGTAATGCTCCTAATCAGAGACCAGCAAACTTCTGTGGGGGACTGCATGGGGAATAGAGTTCGTGGGCCATATAGTCTCTGCGGACAATGCTCTCTGCTCCTATAACACAAAAGTAGCCATAGACAATACGGGCATGCTCTATCCCAAGAAAACTTTCTTCATGGACACTGAAATTTGAATTTCATGCAATTTCCACATATCACACAATGCCATTCTTCTTTTGTTTTTGTTTTTGTTTTTAACCATTTAAAAATGTAAATATCATCACTGGCTGTGAGACATACGGAAACAGGTGGCAGGCCATTTGGCCGTGGGCCACAGTTTGCTGTCTCCTGAACTAGATCATGGGGCTGCTGACGCTGGTTTTGGTGGTGGATTTGCTAATTATATGAAGCTGCTTTCTGGAATCTTCTACTCCATTTCCTTAGTCAGTTCACAAATGCTCTAGTTGGTCTGATTCCTAAGAGGGGAATTACTATTTTATCTGACTACTATCTTCAAGGGCACTCTAATGAATTAAGGTTGTGGAATCGTTGGGCAAGATATACCACCTTAGGACTAGAGAGTTATGATTAAAATATTAAAGTGGAAGAATAAAATATAATTCATGATTTATTGCAAATCATCTTAGATACTTTCTGGAATCAATAACCCATGTCATCTTTCTCACTTATCCCTGTGACATTCATTTATGTCACAAAGCAAGAATTTCCAATAACATGAAATCATGCCAGACCACATGTATTGGTCAAGCTAAATATGCACCCAAATTTATGGTATTATTGTGAGACTTGATGAAAAACAAATATATCTGCTTGAATAATTCTAAGAATCATGTTTAGATTTTAATGTATTGTTAATATTTACCATAAAATATACCACCCTGATGATAATTTTGCCATACAAGAATAGGAATTTGATGTATGTAAATATGCATAACAATAATGTAAAAAAAATCAGAACATAGCACTCTTACTTTAAGGAGTGTGGCCCCTAGTTTTCCACATACTTGTTTGCTGAATACCAGAGGGAAGCAGACTCTGTCTTTTACCTGCTGCCATTTCAGGGAGAATGCCTACACAAGAGGATTGATGTGCAAGTAAAGTACATACCAGTTCCTGTGTAAACCTACTTCCCCAAAATGGTTTCAGTGACTAAAAGTCTAAGCTATAGAGTCAGACAGTCTCAGGTTCAAATCCTGGCTTTATCACCTCTTAATTGTGTGACCTCTTAAGTTGTTCAACCTCTCTGAATTTCAATTTCTTTACCTAAAAAAGGGAAACATTAATAATGGCCATGGGTACAAGTGGGTTAATTGTACATAAAGTATACATCACAATTCCTGCTCATTTATATTAAGTATTTACTAAATAGCAGTGGCTATTATTAATATGTTTGTCATTAGAAAAAATGGAGACCTTTCTGCAGTGACATAGCAAACTTTTTGAAGGCATAAGGCAATTTCAAATATAAAGCAGTATTGGAAATCTGAGGGATGCTTTCTCTTGCCTGGGTTTGGTGGATGGTAATGATGTGCATGTTTCTGTGTTGGATCTGCTTAAACATAGGCACCATCATGCCTTGGTTTTCCTGTGGCTACTTTTTGGTGGTGTGGTTGCATTGTGGGCTCTGGCGATGTTCTCTGGAATTTCCACTGCATTTGTGCAACTGCTCTTACCTAATATTTTGGAATTCCATTTCAATTTTATTTTTCTCATTCCTATTCCCCTCTAATTTCCCTTCTGCTTATTTTATGGGCTCATTATAATTTATCAAATTCCTACTTATTCAAAATCCTCTGATTTCAAATTCTTTTTAATCAAGAGGCTGCTCATCTACCTAATTTAAGTCAATGTGCTCAGTAAACCAGTGGATGGACAGTTACGGATCCTTGTCTCATAGACAGTGTTTAGACATGCAAAACTGAGGGCACCAACAGTCATGTCAGGAAGCTGTGAGGGCTCCTTTATATCCTGGTATGCACTCAAGGCTACCAAGCATGATAGAAAGGGAATAGGGTTAGGATTCAGAGTACTTGGATTTGGGGATCCTCTCAGCCAGCACAGGCTGTGGAAATCTCAGAAGTCATTAATCTCTCTAAATTCAATATTTTAGTCAATAAAATGGGAATGATTGTGATACTTACCTCACATAGTTTAGTATAAATAACAATGGGTATAATAATCACTTTGCAAAGTATAGATCCCCGTGCATATTCCTACAAGGTTATTACTATGATGATTTTCATTATTCACTCGTGTGTGCATGTATCTACAAGGATATCATTTAGGAAATACATACTTTTGTCATGGCAAGAGTCTAGCCCTCCCGCTGACACCTACCTGGTGTGTAACTTTGGGCAAATCATTCATTCACTTAAGTACTAATTTCCATATCTACAAAAGACATTAAATACTCATCAATGTCCCTTCCAGGCATAAAAGGTGGGGGGCTTGGTAAGAACCAGTAAATAGGTGAAGAGAGACAGGCAGGCTAGTGTCACAAAAGCAGGAGTAGTGACTATGTGATTCTGTGGTCGATGGGGCCCCTGTAAGTGTGTCGGGCTAGAGATGGCATTGAGAAAGTGACTCCAAAGGGGATTCACAAGGTAACAGAGTGCACAAGGGGCTCAAGGGAATGTTGTTTAGCACAGAGCCCGCACAGTTCCAAAACCAACAAAACTTCACACAGAGCAATTGAAGGAAACAGGAAGGCACCGCTGAGCATCAGCTTACATAAAGTGATTAGGGACGGGCCCAGGGTGTCCTCCACGTCAGGAGAAAGGAAGAGAAGTAGAGAAGGTTCAGAAATTACAGCCTTCTGAATGGGCTTCATGCCTCTCTCCTTCCTGTCTAATCCATCCCCCACATTACCACCAGAGGGACCCTAAACTCAAAGATGGCCCTCCCCTTTTCAGGATAAAAAGCTCTGATTGCTTCCCATTTTCTACAGAGTAAAATCTAACTCCCCACCCCACACATAGGGTCCATTACTATATGTAAGGTCTACTCTGACTCCCAGCCTTGTGAGCCACTTCTCTTTCCCAAGACCCAACCACACTGAACTTATCGCCTTTGTTTTCTTCATAGCTCAGTGTCTGTGCACATGTTCCTCTGCTAGCACTATCCTCATACAATTCTCTACTTGGAGAATTCTTTCTTTTCAAACAAGGCTTAAGTACTACCTTCATAGTTCAAAGCTATACTGTGGCATCATGGCATCTCCTGTAAGTTTTTTAAAGAAGGTGTTTCTATGTCTGCTTTTCTACTAGCATATGAGCTTCTGGAGACAAGTCAATGCTTTATAGTGCAAGGAGGTGCTTTGTTAATGTTTTGTGAAGTTTAGGAATGGTGAACTAAAATAATCCAAAGGATGGGGCTTAGGAGGCATCTGAAAAGAACAGGGCTGGTTAGAATATAAACAGATAAAACCTAAGCAGGGAAAAATTTGAATTCAACAAAATCATAAACAACGTGGATAAGATAGGTATGGACATTTTTGTCCATCAAATGATTTGTCCGAAAAATAGTGTCTCTTGTGTGTGTGTGCCAAGTAGCAATGATCCAAGAGCAAGTGAAGTTGACTTAACATGTTCCATCAACTCAAATGCTAGTACCCCAGGAGTGCAGTGAACAAGGGGCAAGGTGGCGTAGAAAGAGGCCTTACAAGTTAGCCTGAGAACTTCCTTTCACTAAGTACAGTAGAAAGCCTTTGCTTGTAAAGTTTTAAGTGGCAAATGAGGTGATTTGATGGACATTTTGAGGAGGTCGCTCTGGCTCTTCTATGAATAACAGATAAGTGTTTAAGTGTGGACACCAGTTAGGAGGCCAGTGCATCAGACCAGATGACAAATAATCGTGATCACAGTCACCTGGAGGGCTGTTAAAACATAGATTTCCAGGCCCTACTCCTAGAGTTTCTGGTCCCCTGGATCTGGTAGTGATGTAAGGGGGCAGTGGATGGGCGGGTGGAGAATTTGCAAGTCTAACAAGTTCCCAGGTGGTCCTGATGCTGCTGGTCCAGAGGCCATTGACCTCTGTTGTGATGACAATGAAGGTGCAGCAAAACGGCTGATTTGAGATGAACTCTGGAGATAAGATTAGAGGGACCTGCTGAGGTACCAATGCTAGAAAATATTAGGACAAAGAGTGTCTCTAGGAAATTGCATGAGATAAAATCATTTTAAGAATTTCCTAGGGAATTCTAGCAAAAGGAGTACCTTTCCTAGAAACTTGAATGAGGTTAAAAACAAAAGAAAGAAAATAGAACAAAAGAAACACCCCTCACACGATAGGCAATAAGTGTATAGACACCATTTACCCTCCTCTTCACACCAACATGTACAAGCAAATGGTTTCCCAAAGTGTTTGAAATAATTGTGGATTCTATTACCAATAGCAGCTCCTAGAATGTAGGATCTTGTGAATGGCTGAATAAGAGCATGTAACTTATGATTTTTCTTTGTCAGATTCTTGGGGATCTGATGAAAAAGGGAGAAAGGGAGGCAAACAGGCCTTGGATGTGACCCAGGGTAATTCCTGGCATGGTTCTAGAATAGAACCTCTCACTCACCCAGATGAGCTCTTCTGCTCACCCAACACTGTGATTACCTCTCCCTGCTACAGCTCCTTTCTGTAGCAGGTCTCTCTCCACATATGCACTTTAGAAGTTCAGCTAAAATACAAATAAAAACTCTACATGCTAGTGCCTTGGTGACTCTGCCCAGGCTCTGTGTCCTGATTTACCTTGGTATCTCCAATTTCTGCCCTACCTTATTAGCTACCTTATTTCTGCCTCATTGTCCAGCTATGTTATGAATTGTGTCCCACAGAATGTGACTGTATTTGGAAAATGGGTCATTGCAGATATAGTTAGTTAAATTAAGATAAGGTCATTAGGGTAGTCCCTAATCTAATATGACTGATGTCCTTATTAAAAGGAGAAATTTGGACACAAAGACACGCACACACGGAGATCATCCTGTGAAAACAAAGGCAGAGATCAGGATGGTGCTTCTGCGAGACAAGGAATGACAGAGATTGCCAGCAAACCACCTAGGGGAGAGGCCCGGAACACATTCTCCCTCACAACCCTCAGAAGGAACCAGCACATCAACACCTTGGTTTCAGATGTCGAGACTCCGAAACTGTGAAAGAATAAATTTCTATTATTGAAGGCTCTCTGTGTGCGGTGCCTTGTGACTGCAGCCCTACCAAACTAATGCAAGGGCCTTGTGGTCGTTGCTTCAGTTGAACTGTCCACTTGGCTCTTAACTCTGCCTTCTCCATCTCTCAGATCTGCTTTTCTTCTGTGCTTTGTAACCAGTGGGCCAGAGCTTACCCTTTCACAGCACAGACCAGGCCCTCTGGATTCCCAATCAGGGCACGATGTCCTGGATGCCCACCTTTCCAAATACAGGGCTCTGACACACATCCCCTTTGATCAGTAGCCTCCTTAGGAGTCTGTCCCGTGTTTTATTATTCATCTTTGTGTCCTACTGGTGACCACAGTGTCTGACTCATAGCCAATGTGTTTGTTGAGTGGATAACAAAATTAATGAGCTAGTCGTTCTTTATCCACTTTTTTCCCTTTGGTAAATGGAAAAACTCAAGGGCTTTTGACCTTGGTGCTGGTGTCTTTTTGTCAATACAATGAGTGGTTTATTTGAGAAGCATCTGTTTTTGGATCACATTACTCAGTAAATGTGTATTCTTAATGAAAGTGATCAGTGCAGATCAAGCTGACATTAACACTAAAGATATGGAGGATTGCTTTGGTGTGCAAATGGAAATGGTTTGGTGCCGGGGGATAATGAATACATGAGAATTAGGACTGCGTTATTAAACTGAGGGGATGAAACTTGTCATTAGTTCCCACTGCTTCTTGGAGTTATTGTTAATAGCTATTTGAGTGAGGAGACGGGAGCATGTGGAGAAGAGGATGTGAAGAAACAAATGTGTAGATAACGTCTGCTCACTAAGATATGTGGTATTTGGAATTGATCATCCTGCAGTTTGCGCTGAGAGGCTAGTGATTTTGAACTGATCTGTTTTCCCAAACTCAATCAGAGGTGCAAGCCGCTGACAACTGCGGATTCCTCCCAGTGTGTGCATGGGACTTTGATTTCCAGCGAAATGCAAAGTTTACATGCCACGTTTGGGGGTCAGATCCAGAAGAAGGAGGATCTTTGTTTATTCAGGGAGGGATTGTTCATAGAAAGAATGCTGATAAAAATTATCATTCAAACTGCCTTAGTCTTTTCAAGGTAATATAATAGGATACCATAGACTGGATGGCTAATAAATAATAGAAATCTATTTCTCACAGTTCTGAAGGCTGGGAAGTCCAAGATCAAGACACCAGTAGATTCTGTGTCTTGGCAAGGGCCTGCTTTCTCAGACAGTCCTCTTCTCACTGCAACCTTGCATGCTAGAAGGGGCTAGATAGCTTTCTGGGACCTCTTTTATTAGGCCTCTTTCATAAGGACCAATCACAGGGTCTCTGCCCTCATGACCCAATCACCTCCCAAAGACCCCACCTCCTAATACCATTCCCTTCAGAGTTAGAATTTCAATGTATGAAATTTTGGGGGGACACAGATATTCAGATCACAGCACAAAGCAAAATACTTTTGAGAAAGAGGCACTATGTGTATTATACCAGAACAACAATATAGTCTGGGTTAATCTTGAGCAAACCAGAGAACACCAGCACCCTACTTATGGACCACTCAAAATCCTATTAAAATTTAACCAAACTCCATTCTTTGTAGTTTCAATCAGCATTAATCAGGTGCCTCTTGTCTTTCTAGAACTTCATATACAAGAAAGTTCCTCCATGAAAATCCAACATAACATTATAATCTTTGTTGTTTCATGACATGGCCCCAATTTTCAAAATTACTTCTAATTTTGATAAATTAAAAAAAAAATGAATTACAAAGCTTATGCTACCATCCTCCCAACACCTACCCTGGATAATTAGAACAAATAAGCAAAGAAGACAGTAGGCTAAACTACTCATGAATGGATATCTAAAACACAGCTCCAAAGAGTAGAATATCACTGGGAAGCACAAAAAGTTCATAGAAGTGGTAAAGTAATGAAGCATGTGACATTTGGAATAAAATAGCTTGAGTTTGAATCCCAGCTTGGCTTTTCCTATGTGTGTGACATGGGGAATCTGGTCTTTCATTTATATTCTATAAGGCTAATCACTAGAATATTGTGAAAAATAATTGCAAGTGTACTATACCTGAGCCAAAACAGAATGGTGATCAGAACGGAGAACATGGATTCAAGATTGAGTATTTACAGTGGAGAGAAAACTTCAGAGGCTGGCAGATCCATGGGAGTCTTTCTGGAGTAGCAGGGAAAGTGGACAGCTAGTGCTTTGCAGATCTCCATAGAAATCCATGAACAAAGATGATATTTACCATGTACTGTGAACATTTGAAGAAGCAAAGACCAAGAACTTTCTATAAGTAGAAATAAATAAGGGCTCTGATAGACAGAGGTGACCTATACCAATAGAGATATTATGTGATGAAATGTAAACTATATTTCATCTGTAGAACCTGGAAGTAGAATCCAGACTTGACCAGAACAGGAGACTATCCCACATCAGCAAAAATGCTTTTATTGGTTTCTTAATAAAAAGAAACTAGAATTTAGATTAGAACTCCACTCTACATTAAGGGCATTTATATAGACTTATACCTTTGTTAATTCTAGCAAAATGTATATCCTCTTTATTTCATAGTTTGGGATCAGTGAGTTCCAATAAATCTGTCATTCCCGTGAAGTCCCAATTTGATTAACCTACCCAAGCATTATTGCATATGAATTTCTGGGCTGAGAGAATGCCACCTGACCATTTTAGTGAAGACCCCAGGGCCACAGAAGGGCAAAACTAAGCATACTTTTCTCTAACGAAATGTTATATTAACTAACTCTGTTTCTATCTGGGCATCCTGAACTTTATAGCATTGCTTAGTTTCTACATTCAAATGTGAAATTTTAATATTTCAATATTTGGACAAATAAGATTTAAAAAGAAACAAACAAACCCAGTAGACTCTTAATGTAAGCCAAACTGAGAATTTGGCTCCAAATATCCATTATTATTGATAATCAAGGTATGCTCGGAATTCACAGTCATTTCCCAGTGGCAGCAATCAAGTTATTTTTATCTGAAAAGAAATGTGGATGGTAGAACTAAGGATAAGGAGGAAATTCTTTAGTTTCCATCGTTATATTATTCACTGCTGTATCACTGAAGCCTGATTTGTGGTCTGGCACATTGTAGGAGTGCGGCAATTATTTGTTGAATAAAAGACTGATAGAAAGAATGAATGGAGCAAAGAGAAAGTTTCGGATGTTAAAGAAGTACAGGTCTTAATTGTAGCAATCATATTGAATTCTACAATACATCCTGCAGAACAAGGGAATGTTGAATGTCTCCAGGGGCTAAATTCGGGGACATAAGAACATGTCATTACATGGACCTCATATAACCTCTGCCAGCCTGAGGCTGCTCTGGCTGTCTGGAGCCCTCACTGCATTTTTTTATATTGTTGTTTTTTAATTAAGCAGCTAGGTTAGTTCCTAGGTTAATAATATTAATGACATTCCAAGTCTTGATTTTTCCCCATTTTTAATCAGAAATGGAGACATGTCTTTTTAATAGTTTTAATGATTTCTAATTTTAGGAATGTTTATGAAATCAAATAGTCTGCATTTTAAATGAAGCTACAGGTCTCACAATTGGGTGATTTTTCTATTTTCGAAACATACAAGTTTTTAGTAGAACATCAAGTGTGTTTAAGATTTACATACCCTTGTTGAATTTCCATTTATTTACCCTTAAAAAAATGAGATAGATTGGATGTCTTATTCTAGTAACCTTTTATAAGCAGACTGCTTCATAGCTCTCAGCAGAATCTAAAGTATTGTTAACTCACAAATCAACAGTGTGATTATAAAGCTTCTTGAAGCCAATCACTGGAATGTATTAAGTAACTAGCAAGATTACATGGTGTTTCTAGCCTAATGTGACACAATTCAGATTGCAATAATTGGTGCTCAGTGAAGAAAAGTAGGTGTCAAATCAATATAAACTTTCTCTTCGACATTGATAACTGAGCCTGGCTATTAAAAGTCATTGATTACCTTGAGAACAGCTATTAAAAGAAAGAGGCCAATAGGCTGACTGGAATGTTTTACTGTAATGTAAAGTAGCTTTGCTAGAGTAAATAGCTGTTGTCCCTAGGCAATAAGTCAGTGTCTAGAAGAGCACACCAGTCATTTCCCAAAGCAAATCTCAGCCACATTGACCTGCTCAGCCCATACATGGTTCTTCTAATTCCATTTTGCTGGGTTTTATGGCAAAAGACAGAAGGGAGGAAGAAATATTTTAACCTCTTATTGCATTACTGTGCTACATTTGGGGTGTTGGCACTCTTGGCATCAATGTCCAACCCCTTCTGTGTTTCCTGCTGTTTTCCCTCTAACAGACCTCCACCTGGTCTTCCCCACTTATAGCTCTTACTCCACAGGCCAAGGACTCCATGTGAAGGTTGTGCCAGCCACCACTTATGTCTGTTTAGGTTATACGAGCACAGACCAAAGAAGTGACTACTGGATGTTTTTATATAGACTTAATGGACCGACTGTGATCTGAAACTTGGCCAGGACTGCATGTATAACCTGGGTTCTGCACGCCTTCAGTCAAACACGGGTGTCATGATGATGCTTTGGATTCAGTGTCATTTTGGACTCTGGGTCCAACAGTCTGCAGGACATTTATGCATTCCCTTTCCCTCAGTTCATAGTTACCCAAGTAAATGGCCATCAGTCCCTTTAGAGAAGGATTGGCTGAATTTTCACCCTTCCCACTTTCAGTTGTTGCAGGGTCCTTCCTTCAGGGGGCTCAGCCTCCTAAGTAAGAGGGTTCCCAGTGAGAAAGATGACTCAGGTTTGGCACCTGGACAGTGGATCATGGCTTTTCATTGGAGCAATTACGCTCAGCCTCTTGGTCATCCACCCTTGATTTCTTTTGATGCTGCAAATTGGCCCAGTGTTAAAAGCCCCCTTTCAGTATGAATTGTTGCAGGGCGGGTTCCCTAGGAAACAGATTCTAAAGTGGAGTTTAATGTTCAGGGTGTTTCTTAAGAAGTGCCCTGAGGATCAATATCGGTGCCTGGGAGTGGAGGGAAGCAGGGGTGGGAAGAGGGAGGAAGTGAGTCAGAGGACCCTGTGGAGCACTGGAGAGCAGAGCTGTAGAGCCCTTCAGATGTGCCGAGATAGCCAGGCCTCTGTGATCCCTCACGGTCACTGGATGTGAGCTACCCCTTGGAAGGAGTGTGGCTTTGAAGGGGCAGGCAGCCGAGGCCATCTGCTCACAATGTTCCCTGCCGGCTGGGCACCGAGTCCTTCACCGAGGAGGATCTGGGAAGCACACCCTGTGCCCACCACAATGACTGTATAATTGAGCATCTGAATCAGGACCATTTTGTGTACAAACGGGTGTACTAATGAAGATGCTGTGACAATAGGCCTAAACCAGGACTGCCCATCCCAGGCAAATGGGGACATGTGGTCACCCTTGCTGTGCCACTTCCTGATGACACCCCGAAACAGACACTTTGACGAGAAGCCTCAGCACACAGTGATGTGCTGCTGTGGACAAGCATCCGTCCCTCCCTTGCACTTTCAACTTCACCTCTTCAACCACACAGTGGGATCAGTTCTCGATAGGATAATAAGGATAAAATGTGAAGCCTGCCCTCCATGAGCTTGCTGTCTGTGAGAAATACTCTAATTGAACTTTCCTCAAGGTGAAACTATGCTTTTTTTGTGTACAGCACTTAAATATAGGTGAATGACATTAAATATTGCCAGGCTTATATTTCTAAATCCTGACCTAACAATGTGGAAAATTGAACCTCAAAACCAATGTCATTTACTTTATACTATCAATTATTAAGAGGTGTTTGGAATCTTGATCAGACGATAAAATGGAGGATAAAACAATGAGGGAAAGACAACATGAGAGACATTGAAATATTGACACTACTCCACTTTCCTTTCCACCTCTCTGGCATAGGACCCTAACTATCCCTCCCCTCTTGATAAAATCCACATTGCCCAAAAAATAGGTGCCATTCCACAAGAAGAGCCCTCCCACTTCTGAGAACCATCCTTAACCAACAACTTAAGAAACTAGCTGAACTTCAGCTGACCCCCTCCTGCTAAAGCCCTATAAAAGATTCCTCCTTCTTTACCAAATTAGAAGGCCTCTTCAGAACCTCTCTTGCCTGACATTTAAGAATAAAGGTTTATACTAATGACGTTCTGGTTGATTTTCTTCCGCAAGAGGAGAGATATTAGAGAGAATTAAGATGCTGAATATCAGGAGAAAGTTACGGCTTCTATGACTGCCAACCTTGGCGGGTGAGCTGGACTAAAAGGACAAAATGAGGGTTGAAGGCCACAAATATGATAGCCTGGACTTTGAACACTCTTTCTTCCTCTGAACAGCATCAAAGAAATAATCTGTAACTCGTAAGGAATGCGGTCCTTGTGGAATAGGAATACAGGTGGTTTCATTTTTGTAGCCCTCAGTGTTCACAAACAAGAATCCATTTGATCTGCACAGCAGGATCATAAAATAAATGAGAATAGATAATATCAATATTTGATAAATAAAGAAACTTAGGCTTAGGAAGATGATAGCACTTGCTCTATGTTGACCCACAGTTAACAAAATTTTGGAACAAACATTTTCTTTCATGCCTTTTGGAAATTAAGCTTTCTTTGAAATGATAATCATAGAAGAAAAAAATGAAATTGTCTAGATTTTCGGAAGAGACCATTGTTTGTTTGGGTTTTTTTGTTTGTTTGTTTTTGTCATTGCTTTATCTTAGAACTAGCAGAGTGCCTAACACTTAGGGAGGTACTCAATAAGTATTTACTGAATGAAAAGGAAAAAGAGCTAGCAGTTCTAATGAGGTCTGCCACACAGGCCCCTGTGTATGGCAGCAGTGATGAGAGAAGTGGTGTTGGATAAGAGAGAGTGAGCAGAATTCTTAAGGAAAGGGAGTAGACGGGAGCTGAGCTAGCAAGAGCCTGGACTCCAGTGGCAGGGTAAACCCATGCAGAACTGAGGAATTTCCAGGTAAAACCAGTTTACAAAGCAAAGCTGGACTCTGTTTGCATTTATTCTATTGTTTTTAATAATCTAGGTTTTGGAGGACTCATGATAAGTGGTTGATAACTTTAGGTGGAGAGATAAGAAGAATAAAGACAACGTATCAGCAAGTAGCCCAAAGTCTTCGTCCTCTCCACACCACATATAAGGCCCAGCTGGACTTCAGGCCCAGTGACAAAGGCCATTGTTAATGCCCAGAGTCAATGTGAGTGGATGTGGCCGAGAGGAAAGTGAGTTGTTACTAAGGTGATAGAAATATTCACTTCCAAATGTTTTAAACCACCACTTTTTATAGTCAAGACTTTAATTCATGAGATATTTATTTTTGCGTATGGGGTAATGGAGAAATTTAATTTAATATTTTTTTTTATCTGGATAGCTGGATAGCTAGTTGTCCTAGCAGCATTTATTGAATGGACATTCTTTCCCCATTGGTCTCAAAAGCCACTAATGCCATTGATTAAGGGTTCATTTTTAAGTGGATCTGTTTGTGTTCTCTCTATTCTATTTCTATTTTATAAAAGTTATTATAAAACACAAATCATAAAAAAGATTATGTATATGGTATAAAGAATAATAGGGCAAACATCACGAAGCTTTAGGAGGTAGAACGTGTCCCTGTGTATATTGCTCCCTGATCATAATTGACTCTCTATAAAATGTTTCTGCCTCTTCAAACTTATTTTAATTATAGCATGGAAAGGTTGGAAGGTCATTTAGTCCAGTTCCTCATCAATCCATCAGTAAGGGAATGCATACACTGAAAAAGTATACAGATGTAAAAATAAATGACTTGTACATGTATCAATATAGATATTCATAAAATCAAGGTACAGTGATAATGACAAGGGGCAAAATCATTTGTAGCATATGGCATAATTTATATTTCATTGAAATAACATTTTAATAACATTTTTATGAATTTTATGAACATTTAATATTAGTTTTTGTATATACGCATAAAAAACAAGGGTATTCTTATATGTACTAGAAAGATAAATCCTAATTTCAGAATAATAGAAATTTCTAGGAAGAGAATGAGGTAGGAAAGGAAAAAGGGGAATCAAATTTGAATAGGATTTAGCTTTAACTATTGTATCAGTCATCTATTGCTCTATAACAAACTACCTCAAAACTTACTGGCTTGAAAACAATCACCATTTAGAATTGCTCGTGCTTATGTGTACTGACAATTTGGGCTGCAACTGGCTGGGTGGCTCTTCTGGTTTTAGCTGGGCTCATTCCTGCTTCCGTGGTCAGCTACTGATCACCCGGGGGCTGGCAGGAGTGCCTGGCTCCCATGTCTCTCACCACCAGCAGGTCAACCTAATCTTGCCCACATAGCTGCTGACAGCATCACTCTTCAGGGTTAGGCTCAGAACTGGTACAAGTTGGCTAACGCATATCACAAAGTCACATTGTATTGGTGAACTCAAGTCACAAGCCCAGCCCAGATTCAAAGGGTGGTAAAATAGACTTTATCCTTGGTGGGAGGAACTGCAAAGCCACAGTGGAGGAGTGTGCCCACAGGGAGGGGTGGAGAGTGTATCTCTGTTCATTTTTGTAACTCACCACAGCCACATCTAGAGCTTTAGCTTTTAATCAAAAGAAAAAAAAATTGGTTTAAAATTTCAAATTGTAAAGGGTAGATATAAGGGCATCTGTTATTTCTGAACTTTTCTACATGCTTAAAACAATTCATAATTGATCATTTTAATAACATTTAAAGCTCCATTGTGTTGTCATCTTGCCACACCAGAAATAACCTCCTGAATCCCATCAAACCAACACAATAACCCTTAGTTACACACCTAAGATTTTCACCACCTGGTTCCTTTAACATTGTATGGATAAAATTTGCAACATGTTGGGGACTTGGCTGAATTTCCATTTAAATAGCAACATTCGGCTTTCTGATTTGCTCCTGTTGTTCTAATTACTTACCTGGAGAAATTGTTTCCTCATTTCCTAACCTGTCCTACTACAGGCCTCCGCTGTGCCCGGTTAGACCGTGGCTAACAAAAACATCTGTAGACGGCATGATAATAACAGAAATGATTGCATGGCACTCTGTGAAGGTTTGTGCGTGTGTCCACAGATGTACCTACTGCTACAAAAGGAATGAAACAAAGCAAGTAATAGGCATGAAAGATGTTAACGTCACTTCTCCGTTATTGACAGAGGGGTTTATCCACAACCAGATTTGAACCCCAGGGGAGAATCCTCAAATGCATTTCTCGGTTTTTCCCTCCTGCTGATAGGTCCTGTGTAAGGAGAACATAGGCTGACTGCAATAGCAGCCTAACAAAAACACAATTAAGGATGCAAACATGATGCAGACCATGCATTCCAAATTCCAACAATATTATATTGAGTAATCTGCTATTTGAGATTATCTCTTTTTTTCTATGGGTAATTGAGAATTCCCTATTTTCACTATTCACTCCCTCATCTATATATAGCTAAGCCTTTTAAATTTGAATTCAACCTAAAATGAGACCTGCTGTACCCAAGGAGTACCGAGAATTAGGTGTTTTCCCTGCCACCTTTCCAGACCTCTGGGTCTCCCCATTCAACCACATGTGACAATTTGTCCCAGAAAATTGGAAAACCGTTCACTTTTAATTGGTTCTAAAATGGAGGATTCAATGTCTGTGCTGAGTTTGGGGATGAAACTAACATTTTACAAAGCCCAGCCCAGCAGCAGCTGTCCTTAGGGATTTGGGAGATAGAGCAGCAAGTCACTCTGGAATTTAGAGCTTTATTACAAAGAAGTGCTAACTCTTCTGGTTCTGCTCATAAATGGAGTAAAGGGGGAATCTGGCTTACTCATGAGCGCTTTAACCTTGTACATGCTCAATATCCTTATGAAATGCAATATCTTATGATCCTTTAAATAACAAATGACCTTATTCTCTTTTATGGGGTCATTAAGGCCTCTAACAGTCCAGGTATAAATCCCAGCTACTACTGTGCATCTTAATTTACTATTCATATGTGAATCTCTCTTTGGTTCCCAATTACTATACAACAGCAACTGGCTCATCAAATTATCCCCATCGGAATGTGTCTGTTAAAGACATTGCAGTTTACATTTCAGGGCCCTAATTAAAGTCACAATACTTGATAAACCTTGAACAACTAGTAATTGGAAACTAACAATTAGTACCAGCCACCTTAGTTGAGATCACATCTACTGCTGACTATATGACTAAGCAAAAGGAAATTAGTACACCAGAGATGGCCCAGATGCCAAATATATGTTTGAACCATTTCTGGGCTTCAGCCAAAGCAATGAAAAGAACTTGGCATTAAAATATTATTAGCAAAAATTCTTTATATAGACATCTGTGCCATGGAATAGATCAGTCTGATATTCCTGTGGCTTTTCAGCCTTTACCATGCTCATTACTGTTTTCATCATCCTGTCTCTGGGTGTCTGTGGAGATGGTGCTGTAAGACCACCTCTTTGAGCAGGTCTTTTCCTCTCAAAAGCCTACAGCTTGCTTTCTTTCATAACAAAGCACAGGTCACATCATCCTACTGTATTCTATACATACTCGCCCTCTTTGCACCCCTTGTTGTCTACATCTTCAGAATGCCTGAGGCTAAAGGCATAGTAGGAAGCACACAGATTGATTTGGTGAGTATATAAGAAGCTTGAAAGACCACCGAAACTGTGCCATGTCTCCCAATTAGCCACCATGCTATTCTGAGACCACATACTTTGGAGGACAACTGTGAAGAGTATATCCTGGTTCTCTGTCCTGGAGATTTGCTGATGGGCCTTTTTTTGACTGGAAATGTGTTAACAGTGGCACTTTGCAATGGGTAGAAAAAGGGAGAAATCTCCTTTGCATGACCTTCTGTTTTGTTGGTCAGTATCCCATTCCCACTCTCTTATTCTCATTCCATTGAGTAGCTAATGGAATGGGATATTGCTCAAAGGAGCTCAAGCAGACTTGATCAAGCATCCCAAATGCCTTCTCTCTAATCCACTTACCTCGTAATTTTCCAGGAGTTCTTGGCAATGGAAGAAGTGTGATGTTTAAGCAGTCTTCCTTGAACGCAAGGCTTCAGTTACCATGGCAGTTACAATTTGGGATGGTTTTGTAATCTTAATCCTCCTCCTTTTCACCCTCTTCAAGAGAGCCCAGATGGCCACTTCAAAGTATTCCAAGAGACTGATCACACAAATGAATGATAGGTGGGTTGAACCTGGTACTTTGTGTTCTTTTATAAAGGGAACAAGTATGACTTAAGTAGTTTTGGAGTTTTAGCACAAAATAAATACATGTCCTCACACTTTCACTGCTCTGCAAACTGGACTGAATAAGTTTTACACCAGCATTGGGTTCTGACTTATTTCTTGGCAGGTTCTGAGATCTCCTTTAAGCCAGTCCCTATATAGTGCCTGGATCCATACCAAATACGTTTCCTGCTCTATTCTACCAACCTAGAAGAGAAGGTTTGGTTGAATCAAACCTAAAAGAGTAGTGAGTCAAAGATTACACAATGTCCAGTTACTGCAAACCAAAGATAAGATGTTCTCTTTGCATAGAATAGATCCTTACTCCCTGGACTATCGACAAGATTAAACAATTTCAAAAGCCACAATCAGCGTATGCTGATAGGACACTTCTTCACTGGTTTTGTGCAGAGTTTATTCATATTATGAATCTAATCAATGCTTCTTCAAACTATTTAAAATAGCTCCAAACTCAGAATCAAAATTATCTCATAATTTCTTGTCAACCAAAAGTAAAAATCTATGAATAGATATCAGCCAATGTATAGCAGTTTAAGAAAGCCAGTGACTTCTTTATTGGCATTTGAATTAGCCAGGAACAATCCTCAGAAAAACCATCCAGTGAGCAGAACCCTTCTTCTGCTCTACTCCACAGCTCTTTATCCTTCTCCTAGCTTCTCCTTTTCCCAGAGCCTAGCCTATGACCTTTTACAAAGGGCAAAGCCAGTGCCTTGGTGCACACTTACAGTCCCACCTACTCAGGAGGCAGAGACGGGAGGATCACTTGAGCCCGGGAGTTTGAGTCCAGCCTGGGCAGCAGAGCGAGAACTCATCTCCAAAAGTAAATAAATACATTCATAAAGAGCAGGCTCTCAGCTGGTAGCTAACCAATCTACTTAAGAACACTCTATGGGTATTCTTGAAGATCCAGAAGCTATCAAGAGAGAAAAACAATGAAACTTTGATCATGTAGATAATATAGCAAGTTAAGGGGGACAGCTTAAAAAGGCTGCTTATGAAAGAAGCATCAAGAGGGAGATAGTACTACAGAAGACAGTGAGATAAAGGAACCTATCCTTTGTTGATAAATAAAGATTTTACCTTGTCAAATGGAGCTTATAGTGGGCTATCTGTCAGTCAACTCAATGAATGTTCCAGCCTTGAGTTTATAGAATTTAGAGTTCATTTAATCCAAGATTTTTCTCTAACATGAACTCTTCTTGGATGGTCATTTAGCCTCTGCTTCAATACCTATAGGAATAAGGGAGTCCCTATCTCAAGTTGTGGCACATTGTGTTGTTGAACAGCTTTAACTGCTCATGTTAAGTCACATTTGGCTTCTCAGTCCCATTCTCCCATTGGTCTTGGGTCTTCCCTCTAGGGGCATTCAGAAAAATATCTATTTCTTCTTGCTCATAGGCCGTTTACTCATCATTTCAGCTCTATTCCTAACCTCCTGTTACTCTCATTGTAACACCTTTTGTTTTTATGTTAGAAAATATAAATAAAATGGAAAAATATCAGTAAAACTGCAACCAGCTAGAACCACTGTGTTCATATTTTAGTATATACCTTCCATTATTTATATATTTATATAATCGGTCTTTATGGAAAAATTAAGATTATAGCATACATATTGTTTAAAGCCAGCTATTTTTCAGGTAATACGTAATCAAAAATGTAATTTTGGTGTGTTATAGAAATTTCCTTCTACAGCATTATTTTTAATAGCTGTCTCACATCCTTTTGTATTATAGACTATATTTTTCTTTTTCTTCTTTTTTTAGGCTTCCACTTGAAGAGGACATATTTTATTTAATCCATATCTGCTGTTAAGCATTTAGATGTTTTTTAACACTACAATTCACATTTACTAATTTATGTATGAATATCTATTGACTGTCACTTTATGCTAGCAATTGATTTTGGTACTAAGTAAAAGAGGATAAAACAATTCCAAAAATAATCCCTGTCTTCAAGGAGCTTATATCCTGTAGCTTAATTTATAATCATTTTATTGCCTTGGGTAATAGGTAATTTTACTTTTCTAGAAGGGAAAGGAAATGGGACAGAGGAAGTACATATTATACATTTGATAATTCTTTGGCTGTATATTAAGAAGTAGCCATCCAGGAGTACACACTGCATGTTTGAGAGAACCTGTTTCCTCACAACCTTACCAGCACTGAACTTTTATCACTTTGTTAACCCTTCCAAATTTGATAGATTGACTATTAAATCATACTGTTGTTTTAATTAGAATTTCTTTAACTTCTAGTTATTTACTGTCTTTTTTTTTTTTTTTTCTGAATTGTTAAAACAAGCCACATTCAGAATATTGGAGTATTTGTTGTAAAATACTTTTACTGGGATAAAAGAAAAAAATAATGTGCCCTTTTATAAGCTAACAGAATTTGAATCAAAGATAGAAAATGTCTATGACCTTCTTTCATTTTTTTATGAACTAAGTCAATTTGTTTGCTTGCTGCTTCAAATGACTGGTTTATTTTTTAACAAGTGTTACAAAGTGTTCAAAAACTGAGCACTTTCTTTTACACCTGATTTCTTCCACTGAAAAGCCTTTGACCCCATGAAAACGGGTTTTAATAGGGTTAATTTAGTTATTCAGGCTGTCACAGTGACTTCACTCCCAATTATCTTGTGGTGGTATGTATTTGTCTCAATCTACACATTATTTTAATGTAGCTCTGTTTAATAGCATGTGAAGAGTAAGTAACTGTGTTTAGTTTTGTTAAACAGTGTAGCACATGATCTGTTCAATAGCCACCGTCATGAAATAGAAAAGAGATTGGTTTCAGAGCATAAGAACAGAGAGTCTAGAATGTGCGTCCAAGCCTCCAGACTCCTGGAAGATTCCTTCTGGGAGTCTCACTATGGCCCTTCCCCACGTCTGTGTTCCTTGCTGAGATACCACTTCTGAGCACTGCACCATGGCTTGGTGATCCACCAACCGTTCAGTCGAGCTTGCCTGGTGATCCTCAGGCAAATCGTAAGAACCTGAAATAAAGACCTAGGCATGCTAGTGTAGCGGTGGGTTCTGCTTATTCTCCAAGGAACTAGATAGATTCACTTCTAGGGGTTTCTTCCTCTCTTCCCTAGCCAACTGGCCCTCACCTTTCGGCCACATTTCTCTCTTCTTCTCTGACATGAGTGGCAAGCTCCATGTAGGTAAATTAATGACATATTAGGTCCATCTTAGGTCCCACATTTTTATGACCCTTCTTCTGGTCCTTTCTAATGTATATAATAGGCCCCTCCCTTGAAGCCCCAAGATACTAATAATAGCAAA
Source organism: Microcebus murinus (assembly GCF_040939455.1). Classification (NCBI taxonomy): domain Eukaryota; kingdom Metazoa; phylum Chordata; class Mammalia; order Primates; family Cheirogaleidae; genus Microcebus; species Microcebus murinus. The sequence goes on from NC_134115.1 coordinate 31,095,253, forward strand.
TACTTCCATAGTGTTTATTATGCCAGGCACACTTCTGAACGCTCTCTTTAATTAATTCACTTAATCCTCACAACCCTACGAGAGGAGTATTATCTCCATTTTGTAAATAATTCTCTCTTTTTAAAATTTTAATAGAGTTAAGGGATACAAGTTGAATTCCATTACATACATGTATTGTATAGTGGTGGAGTCTGGCCTTTTGGTACACCCATCACCCAATTAGTGTCTGTTGTACCCCATAGGTAATTTTTCATTGCTCAGCCCCTCCCACGCTCCCCCCTTTTGAGTCTCCAATGTCCTCTATACCACTCCGTGTGTCCTCATGTGACCATACTTTAGCTCCCACTTACAAGTGAGAACACGTGGCATTTATTTTCTGTTCCTGGATTACTTCACTTAGAGTAATGGCTTCCAGTTCCATCCGAGTTGCTGCCAAAGACATTGTTTCAATCTTTCTTATGGCTGAGTAGTACTCCATGGTATATATTTCTCCTTTTTCATTCCTGATTGAGCTTATTAGAGTCCTTTCTCTTCTGCTTCTTGTTAATCCAGCAAGAGGCATGTCAATTTTGTAAATGAAGAAACTACAGAATGGAGAAGTTGCCCAAGGTTACACAGCTGATGTGTGGAAAAGCCAGAATTCCAGCCCAGGCAATCTGGCCCTAGAATCCACTATGTGATAGTTCAGACCTCTCCTTTGACAGATATGCTCAAACACAAACTCTTTGCCCTGGAAAAGATAATTCCAGTTCCCTTGTTCCATAATATGGAAACCACACGTGGAGTGATTTGCCTAAAGTCTCATCATCAGTGAGGAGCGGAAGTGGAATTAAAACCAGGTGTCCTGGCTCCCCTTTCATTCATTACATTGCTCAAGGATGCATCTGGTATCATAGTTATTTGTCTGGTTGTCCTAACCACTTCCCTGAAATTGTAAACAGCCATGGCATGGTAGAATGCATTGTTTTATAAAGTTGCACCTTCCCTATCTGTAATATTATAATTTTAATGTTTAATTTAATATAATATTTACCCACTTTGGTCTCATCCTGAGAAATAATATTGAAACCATAACTTTTCTGTACTGATTTTATTTATTTTTCTAGCACCTGTTATAATAAATACCTGTTGGATTTTTTTTTAGGTTTGCTTTTGTGCTTTCTAAAATAGGGGGCCCATCATGGGAGGGAATAGTGCTGCAGTAAGGAAACACTGGTTCTGTGGACAGACAGAAGACACAGAGTTAGAGATGGGATCAGCGCTACCTCTGTCACTTACTACCTTTTGGGCTAAATCACAGAAGCTGTGTTCACACTAGAAAAGGTTAAACTATCTTTGTCCTGTTTACTTTCCTGGCTGGCTATGAGGACTAATGAGAAAAGAGAAGGTCCCTATGAACTCTAGAGCACAATCCTCCTCCTCCTCCTCCTCCTCCTCACTGTAATCTTCATGTACCTTTGTATTCCCTGCAGCACCAGTCTGAGCACCTAGTGGATAACAGACACTCAAGGCATGCTTGTTAAATGAACAGAAATGTTTTCTAAGTCTGTATAACCCAAGTATCCACTGGAAATCCAGAGGGCAAGAAGAAGGTTAAATCTCACTTGCTCTCTTGCATCTGCCCCTTAGAAAGTGCTTCCCTGTTCCCTGCATCACCACTCGATTCTGACTCTCAGCAAAGCTCCTGTGCCCTCACTGTTTCCCATTCGAAATCCAATTGCTCTCAGCATTTCTTGAGTTGGCAACTCTATTGAAAAATTGAGAGATTTATGGAATGGTATCAAATCTCAATCTACACAGCTTCTGTGAATTCTCTGGGTTTTTTATTTTCATTCATCCATCCATCCATCCATCCATTCATCCATATGCATGTTCTCTCTCTTGCTCTCTTTTCTTTCTCTATTTCTCTCTCTCCCTTCACTCATCCCCTTTTCTGGCCCTGATCTTCTCACCAACACTTACTCTTGCTTACTCTTGAAAAGCCCAGTTAGTGTTTCAGTGCTCTGACTGCAACTATATCAATAACAATAACAACACCAGCAGCCTCCTGCCACATCCTTCATTCCTGTGATAATCCCATGAGACAGACAAGGCACATACCACTGTCCATCTCACAGCAAGGATACAACGACTGGAACACACCCCAAGTCAGGGATGATATTCTCCCAGGAGTTATGATTCGAACCTTGTTCTTCTTGCTCTGAGCCCAGTGCTTTTTCCATTTCAGCAAGCAGTTCTCAGGTCATCTCTTCTATGAAGCTAAGGCAAGTACACCAATGTAAGCAAATGAAAGCATCTACAGAAAGAGTTTGGCTGTGTGAGAAGAGGAGGACGTCCAAAATGGAGCCCTGAGAAATGCTGACATCTAGAAATCAGCTATAGGGAGAGACTTGCAATGGAGTCTGAGATAGAGTAGCCAGAAAAGTAGGAGGAAAACCACAAAAGAGTGATATCATACCAACCAAAAGAAGAAAATGTCCTAAAAATAAGAAGTGTGGTCAGCTGGGTTTAATCATTCCAAAACAGTCATTTGGAATAAGTCAGAGCCCATTGGACACAGCAACATAAGAATCATGGATGGTCTGGGAAGAGCATTTCACTGGAGTGATCAGGGAGGAAGCCAAATAGAGATGGGTTGAAGGATGGGTGCGAGGTGAAGACTTGAGAATATCATGTGTAGACATCTAGGAGAGTGTAGGGATTGGGCCTAGAAGGATGGATGGATGGAAAGAACATGAGCAAGGTAAATGAGGGGTCAGGCGAAAATGCCTTCCCGAAGCTGCTTGTTTGCAGAGTGCAAAGGTCAGCTGAAAACAGCTGACCTGTATAGAAAGAAAGGACGGATGGATGGAAAGAACATGAGGGTCAGGTGAAAACGCCTGCCCAAAGTTGCTTTTGCTGAGTGCAAAGATCAGCTGAAAACAGCTGACCTTATAGAAGTTGTTAAAAAATTAACAAATACCCCTGACCTTTTGCACGTGTCCTTGGAGATAAATACGGGGAGGAATTTAGCTGAGGAAGCTATTTTCTCCTTTAGATTTTGGTCTTTTCTCTCGGTAACACTGTGTTTCAAGTAATCATTCGTTCCTTCTCTATCGAGCTCAGGAGTGGAAAAGTAGCCTCAACAGGAGGGAGGGGTAACAGAAAAACAAGGTGTTAGCTGAAGGGACATACTGCTTCAAGAGGGGTATTTTTCTTTGAGATCAGATTTGCTATAGCAAGTTTGAGTGCAGTTGAGATAGGAGATAGGATATGCACATGGAGGGGTTGATTGAGGCTTTTAAATTTTATTTTCAGTACCAGTTTGCCAATCCCTTCTCCTTTCTCTCTCTCCTCTCACTCTCACTCTTCAGGTTCCCAGTATCTTATTTTTATGCTGTCTCTTTAGAGGCCTAACTTGCAGGACTGCAGTCCACAAAATCCAGTCTTCTCACACCTCACCCCTTGTCCCAATTACGTTCTTCCCCCGCCCCATGACATTTTTGCTCCCTCTAATCACAAAGGAAGTCTTTCAGGCCAACAAATTTAGAGCAAAATGTGAGTGATAATTCAATTTATGCCATTTCTCAAAGTGTATTAACATTTTTAAAGAGATAAGATACAGTAATCGCCTGTAGAATACCTTTTCTGTGCTGCTTAAATTACCGCAAATTAGCAGCTTTAAACAACACCTGTTTATTTTCTCGTAGTTTCTGTCCGTTGGTATTCTGCCATGGCTCAGCTGGTCTCTCTGCTTAGGGCATCATAAGGCCAAAATCAAGGTGTTCGCCAGCTGGGCCCCCATTGAAGAGCTCTGGGAGGGAATTTGCTCCAAACTCTTTCAGGTTGTGGGCAGAATTCAGTTTTTGCAGTGGTAGAACCGAGGTCCTCATTTCCTTGCTAGCTGTCACTCAGAGGCTACCCTGAGCTTCTGACAGCCACAAACTTGTGGCCTTGGCTCGTGGTCCTCACAGTTGTTGGAGCCAGCGATGGCACGTCAGAACTCCTCATGCTTTGAATCTCTGAATTCTTCCTCTGCTAACAGCCAGAGAAAAAGCAACTTTTAGAGGTCTAGCCTGCTTAGGTCAGGCCCACTCATGTACCTACATTTAATCTTGAGAGGTATATGATTGGCTTAAATCCCCTCTCAGCAGTATCTAGATTTGTGTTAGATTGAACAATCAGAGGGTGGGAATTCTGTGGGCTATCTACTCTACCCTGGAACTAAAGAATCTTCTGAATTCTTCAAGGAACCTCTCCACTGTATATAGGGCTACCTGTGATGGGCACTGCTATGCCCACAGCTCCTAGGCAAGCCATGTTTTTGCCATGTGACACCAGAGCCATGTCCCCTCTCCTACCCCACAGCTCACTGGAACAAGTTTGGCCACTGACCCGTGGAGCAGACTCGGTCCCTTACAACTTCCATTTCCTGGTTTTGGCCCATCAAGAAACCCACTTGTACTTGCCACCCATGAGTTAGGTAAAATAAGTTAGCGTCTTGCCCTGTTGTTGAAGCCAGTTCGAGCAGATGTTCATTGTTTGCAACCGAAAGAGATATGATTAAAAGACTAGGACATTGTTAGTGACGCCTTCCTTTCCAACCATTCATTTATTTTAAGGACCTTTGGCATCTTTTATGTCTAAGGCATCATCCTAAGTAAACACTAGAAAAGAAGACAATCAATTGAGGAAAACTATCACCCTTAAGATTCAGGAAATCATTGTGTTTTGGAGAGAGGAAGATTGATTGGATAACTCAATAACCTCCTTCCTGTATCCGTGCCCTTAGGCTCTATTATTTCTTTAAGTCAGAGAGGCATCCTACTCTGGCATTTGGCTCAACCACGTGCTTTGCTTTGGCCATGAGGGTACTATGGTAGTGGACTTGACATAAGCAGACGCTTGGAAGAGGGGCAGCACGCTTTTGCTTCCTCTCTTGGAACTCTACAGCCACAACAGGAATAAGCCCTGGCAGCCTTCAGGAGAATGAGAGACCATGTGAGGCAGAGCTGAGCTGACCCAGCCCTGGTTGTCCAGGACCTACCTGGCTGACCCCAAAGTTGAGCACAGATGCATGAGCCAGCCCCTCACAGATCAGCAGAATCACCCACCCAACCCACAGATTTGTGAAAAATAATAGATGGTTGCTGTTTTCAGGCACTCAGTTTTAAGGTTATAAGTGACAGATAAGTGATACAGAAAGATAGATACAGAGAGAACCCAAATAACTTCAGAACTGTGGGACAGATATTTTCTAACATCTTAAAGTAATTTGGAGAGAAGGGAAAATAAGTTGCCTAAGATTTATGGCTTTATTCATTTGAGAGACTTCAAGGATAAAGAGGCCTTGCCTGCTTCAAGTACAGCCCAGCTCACCCTCTGCTCGGATCTTAACAAATCTGCCAGCCTTTTCTGGCATCAGCATCAGGTCTTTTAATTAAGTAATAGAAAGGTAATTAAGACAGATATGATCATGTGGGTCATTCCTGTGCACTCACAGGAAGAAAAGCAGAGCATGCCAGCTGCAAACATCTGCAATGAAAGAAGTCTGGGACAAAAAGCATTTTCTGCTCCTTGCCTCTTCCTGCTCTTTTGGAAAACACCAGTCTTACAGGGCAGTAAATCAGTGGCAAGTCACTAGCTGTATAATATGTGCTGTCCATCTCGTGAGATATTAAATCGAGGTCCCTTCTCACATCCTGCACCTGTCACCAAGTGTCCAATAAAAATCCTGTTCTCTGAGGGCATGTCAGGAAGGAATAGGGCGAAGACTTGCGCCAGCCTCCCTTGCTAGGCCAGGAGGGCCTCCGGCAAGGTGATCCCTGTGGCCTGCCCCGAGGATGAGTCCTCAGAGGCCCTTTCCGCAAGTCCCACCCGGTCTATGGCTACTGGCAATTGCACATGGAAAAATGAGTGTAAAATAAGGGAGTATGTGTGACTCTTAAGTTTCCTCCCTCTGTCAGGTGGACTGGGGAATTTCTGGGATAATTCTCACCTAGGTAGTGGGGGACGATAGGCGTGGGGGCAGGAGACCTGGGTTCCAGCCTTTTGTCATCTGGTCAATGTGTGTCCCTGGACACAACTCCTAACTTCCCCTGGTGGATCATCTGTATTATCTTCAGTAAAATAGGGAGTAAAATAGGGATAGCAGTGAGCATTTGCCAACCTCACAATTCAACCTGAATCTTTTCCACTGGAGAATGTGTGGGAACAGGGGCTTGAGATGGTGAGAAATAGTCTACAATCAGACTCTCTCATTCTTGAGTCGTGTGATGTAAGAGCATTGGATCTAGGGCCAGGTGACCTGGGTTCAAGTCTCTGCCTCTTACTGACTGCATGACCTTGAGCAGGTTACTATCCTCAGCTATCATCATAAAATTGGAGTTAATAATAATACTTATTTCTTAAAAATTTTGAGGATTAAATAGGTTGTGAGTAAAGCACTCAGAATAATGCACGGCACATAGTACCAGGCAGTAAATGTTCAGGTATTATGGTTAATTTTGTTGTATTAATTACTATTAATCTCTACTCTGTATCTATGGCATTTCTATCTATAGATACATATTTGGATTTATATTCCAGGTCTTTGGCTTCTGAATCCTATACACTTGGAAACTACCTAACTTACCTATTTTTCCTCACCTACCCGATGATGGCATAGACAGGATCAAGTGCCACAGCCCATGTAAAGGGCCCAGACCAGGGTCAGCACTTATTCACTAAAAAGGAAGTTCCTTTTTCCTTTTAATTGTGATTAAAAAAAAACCCACATAATGAAATTTACCACCTTAACCATTTTTAAGTGTATAGCTCAGTAGTATTAAGTATATTCACATTTTTGTGAAACAGATCTCAACTAATTTTCCATCTGGTAGAGCTGAAGCACTCTACCATTAAACATTGACTATTCCCCTCCTCCCTCCTGCTCCTGGTAACCACCATTCTATTTCTGTTTGTCTATCTCATTTAAGTAGCATCATATAGCGGGTCATTAAATATGAAATATCCAATTCTAAATCAAAAGTGTAGTTTATTATATCTCAAACAGAAAACAGTACAATTAAAGTATGTGCCTAAACTATCAGCACAGTTTTGCCATCTTAACAGTGGCTTGTTTATGCCAGCAGTGAAGAAGCCTGAAGAACTGGCAATGAAATCATGAAAGGGGTTTTCTACAGCTTGTTGAGAATTGAATATTTTTCCTTGCAAGAAGTGGTCCAAAGCCTGGAAGAAGTGGTAGTCAGTTGGTGCAAGGTCTGGTGAACATGGTGGATGACAGAGAGTTTCCAAGTCCAGCCTCTGTAGTTTGAGCAACGTTGTTTGTGTAACATGTGGGCAAGCATTTTCTTGCAAGAGGATTAGCCTGTCTCCATTGACCAATCTCAGCTGCTTAATCGCAAGCATCCTCATCACTTCATCCAATTGGTTACAGTAGACATCCACTGTAACAACTGACCAGGTTTCATGAAACTGTAGTGGATAATACCAGCGCTGGACCACCAGACAGACACCATTAACTCTTCTTGATGAATATTCGGTTCTGGACTATGTTTTGGCACTTTATCTAACCATCGTGCCCACCACTTGTGATTGTCAAAAAGAATCCATTTTTGGCCGGGCGCCGGTGGTTCACGCCTGTAATCCTAGCACTCTGGGAGGCTGAGGTGGGAAGATTGCTCAAGGTCAGGAGTGTGAAACCAGCCTGAGCAAGAGCAAGACCCCATCTCTACTCTAAATAGAAATTAATTGGCCAACTAATAAATATAGAAAAAATTAGGCATAGTGGCACATGCCTGTAGTCCCAGCTACTCGGGAGGCTGAGGCAGGAGGATTGCTTGAGCCCAGGAGTTTGAGGTTGCTGTGAGCTAGGCTGATGCCACGGCACTCACTCTAGCCTGGGCAACAAAGTGAGACTCTGTCTCAAAAAAAAAAAAAAATCCATTTTTCACTACATGTAACAATACAGTGTAGAAATGGTTCGTTTTTATGTCATAACAGCACAGAAAAGAAAGCTTTGAGACGATTTCTCTTCTGATGCTCATTTAATTCATGTGGAACCCATCTATCTAGCTTCTTTACCTTCCCAATTTGTTTCAAATGGTCTGATATTGTTGGAATAGTAACATCAAACCTTCCTGCTAATTCACACATAGGTGAGATGGATTTGCTTCCACTACAGCTTTTAGTTCATCATTATCCACCTTGGTCTCAGGTTGCCCACATGGCTCATTTTCAAGATTAAAGTCACCAGAAGGGGACTTCTCAAACCATCGAAGTGCTTTGCTTTCATTCGCCACATCCTTCCCAAACACTTTGTTGATATTTCCAGCTGTCTGTGCAGCGTTGGTTCTACAACGGAACTCATATTTGAAAATAACACGAGTTTTTGACTTATCCATGATTTCACAAAAATTGCTCTAAAAAAACTTTCTGAAAGATAATCACAAGCTACAATGTGCATTTGAAAGACCGAGGGTGTACCTTCACAATAAAAATAAGTGTCAAAGTGAAATGTCAGTGATATCAACTGTAAAACTTAGTACATTAGGGAATCAGACATTTCATACTTAATAACCTAATAGTATTTGTCCTTGTGTTATTGGCTTATTTCACTTAGCATATATCCTAAAGGTTCATCCATGTCATAGCATGAAGCAGGATTTCCTTCTTTTTTAAGGCTGAATAATGTTCCATTGTATGTCTACATTTTATTTACACGTTCATTCATTTATAGACATCTGGGTTCCTCTCAACTCTTGGCTACTCTGAATAGTGCCACTGCTGCGAACATGCATGTGTAGTTGCCTTTCTTTTATCTCCTATAATGATGCAAATAATTTAATAGCAGGCATGTTTACTTCCTTCCCTTTCAGTTTTGCCTCTTCATAGTCAAGGCAAATTAACCTCGAGTATCAATAGCAGTATGGGGTGTTACATTTTTCTTAATTTTTTAATATAGACTCCAAGGTGAAATTAGAGTCAAGAGAAAGTAAAACAAAAGAAAAACACTCATTCTACATTTATATATTTATTAACTCAGGGTTATAGATGGCTCCTGCTATATGCTTAATTTTGGGGGAAGAAAAATATCAGACCTTTTAAAATGAGATGTAGTCTATACTCATTTATATAGTTATCAGAGATGAATAACTGTCAACAACCATCCTATTGAAATTACAGCCCACTTCTGACTTCTTGTTTCATATCTCAGGGAAGTGCCTTCAGACTCCAGCTGAGATGAGAGTCCTTTATATATTGTCCTCATAGAACTGTGTTCCTTTTCTTCAGGACGCATCTCAGTTTTACTTGTAAGTTTATTAGTGTGATTTTTTTGTTTTGTTTTTTTTTTTTTTTGGTTAGTACTTATCTCCCCCATTAGACTGTAAGTTCCCTGAAAGCTGGGACATTATCTATTTTTACTCACTCTTAACTCCCCTCCTCCTCGTATAGCATCTGGTATATAGTAGACACTTAACAAATACTGTTAATAAACTTCGAGTGAATGAAATTCTCATAAGGAAGCAAGCCACTCTAACAGGGAGCTATCAACTCTCAGGATGGAAAAGAGAAATATTTTATATTGGAAAAATTAAGAGAGGAAAAGCATGACTTTTACATGGAAAAAGAGCAGACTCCTAATGGAGTAGGTCAGCAATGCTTTCCTATATCAAAGATAAAGTGTTTTTTTTTTTTTTTAATTTCTTGAGCTAAGCACTTTTCCATCAAAGTGCTAAATGCATGAGGGCTATGTTTTTTTGTTTTGTTTTGGTTTTTTTTGATGCATGTGACTTATACAGTCCATACATTTTCTACATATCACCAAGCTTTAACATTAAAAGTACAAAATTCTTCACTTTTGTACTATAGCTCTTTGAAAGATTCCACACCAATAATCAATTTTGCAACATATTACAAATACCCCCACCTGATTGAGATCATGTGCTTGAAACAATAACTCCTTTTGGAATGCGCAGTGCCACAAGTAGGAACAGTTCAATTAGTTGAAATGCATGCTGAGATAGATTGCCTTATTAACGTGCCTTGGTCACATCAAGGGTAAAAGATATAAAGGATCAGCAAAAGTAGATTGCAGAAGAAAATCTCTTATCAGTCTCCCAGCTCCATTCCTTCTCTGGTTCTTAAACTCAAAGGCTGGGGCTATGAATAGTAGGCAGAGGATAGGTGCAACTTTCCTTGGCCAAGTGTCCCCTAAGATTGGCCCAAAAAATCATAATAGAAATGTAATTGTTATTTCCATAAGATAAATACAGGCATAGATTAGATCCAGATTTCATTGTAGATCTAGACTTCATATTGGATAAAGTGCTAGATTACTTCTAAAAGCCTTTCAGCTGACTGGAGTGTAAAGCTGCTATTGAAGAATCTGTCCAAAGTTACTCGAGCTGATAAGTGACATCACTGAGTCTCAGGCTCAAGTCTTCTGATCCCAAATGCAAGATTTTTGGATTTGTGATAGATTGATAGGTTGTTGTATGGTTGGTTGGATGGATGGATGATGGATACATACATCTATGCTACTGAGACTTTATGAAAAAGAAAAAGCAAGATCTCTGCTCACATTTTACCAATCAAATATACTGTGCCGTTCTTTAAGACATCTGACTCCTCCTCCTCAATTTTTTTTTTCTTTTTAAAAGTGAAGTGCCAGGTTGATTATCCAGTTCCCCAGTCTGACAAGCTTGAACATTTAAGTGCTCTCCCATCTGCCTTCTGTAGGGCTTCCCAGCCCATGACTTGTCCATCACACAAGCTTATGTGTGTGCTTTTGGTGGTGAAGTCACTGACATGTGGGATGTGATGAGATGACCAGCACCCAGTGTGACAACATCATCCTGTGCTTCCATGAAGGGGAAAAAGGAGCCAACCAACCAACCCCTGAAAAGGCATTTGCTAACTGCCCACTAGCAATTGTTGAGTGATAACACATGCAGTTCCCCACATGTTTATGCAGAGTCTCAGATTTATCTGACAGTTTTACACCCTCAGGCATGATACACAGTAATTAAAATTAAAAATGTTTTGACAGCCTAAACAAATGGCTATATAAATTAGAAAGCTGTAAAAAGCCACAGTAGCCAAAAATAAAGATATATAGATAAATCATAAAATTATAAACAAGGAGAATGTTTTAATACAGGCATGTTTATATCCAGACACTTAGAAATACAGGCTAACTTTTGCCTGGAGGAAGATGGTGGTGAAAACGAATTGGGAAAACTAGCAAAACCATTCTTGCCTGCTTAGCAATTCTTACTTCTACCTTTCTCTGATAATGAAAGACAGGAAGAAATTTGTTGAGGCTGCCCAACTTCCTCAAAATCTATAACCGGCCATAGAATCTTCAAAATTTAAAAAGTACCTAAATAAGTTGCATAGAATCTTTACTATTAACTTTCCCAAATGTGTAAAATGATGTGGGCTGTATAAAACTTGGCTTGACTTCACATTTCTCAAATGTATGGCATGAAACGTGTGTTTATGAAGTGAGCCAAATATGATCTGCATGTGAATATAACTCCTTTCAACTAGATGTGCACAAATGTTTAAGTATCATCTTTCACTTAAGTCTATCAGGTCATTGTCTGAAGAAACCATTGTATCAACTGGCCTTTGTATTTTCCATTTCTCCCAAGAAAGCCAGCTCACCACTGCCCTGATGCATTGAAGTACTAAGACATTTCAAAGGAGGGAAAAAAATAATTGGAAGTAATCAACGGGATTTTCTGTACCTAGAAGCGCTGGATGGCCAGAAAGCAGCCATATCATGTGGATAGTCTTTATGATAAATTTTCAAAGCAGCCCCTCACTTGGCAGAGTTCTTAAAGATCCATTGCCACAGTATTATCATGTCTCATGTATCCATGGATTAAGGAGAGAGAAATGCAGAAACACCATAGCTTTTCATAATAATCATCCTAGACTCTTCCTGCTTCTTCCCGACCTCCTACTCCCAGTCCTTTGTCCTCTCGGCTCCATTTCTTCTTCTTAATCCCGCCCCTGCCTCCTTTAACTTGGCTTTGCTAAGTCTTTCCATTTTAATGCCCTCCCCCACCATACCCGCTGAGGATCTGGGTCAGACCTGCTCTGCTGGTTCATCCCCCTAGGAAGCACTTCAGGGAAGTACAACCCAATCTTCTCTTTAGATCAAACCCCTTTCCGCACGGATCCCTACATAGTCTCGCTCCATCTCCAGAAGGAAGGGAGAGAGAATGTGGCCCTTCCTTTGAAATATAAATTATGATCACAAAATAACCATGTTTGCAATAATCCATGATTGGAAATCTTTGCATTTTAAAGTTTCCCAGATGTTTCTGATGAGCAGACAATTTGGCAGCAGAACTCTCATGTAATGAAATCGTTAAAAAAACAACCAAACAAACAAAAACTCCAACATGCAAAAAGACAGTTCCTGATAAAACAAGGAAATTGTAAGATAAATGAAATCCTTTTCTGTTAGATCAGAGTCTAGACCAAGGGTAGCAAAATTGAATGGCTGTTGGTGTTTTGATGTCTGGAATAGACCAAGTCCGAGTCATTGGGCTAAGTTACCAGATCTTACTCTTTCTTTAAAGAAAGTAAGAAATCGAATTTTTAAAAATATCTCAAATGTAAATATTGACAATTGACTTTTAAAAAATGCTTGTCCTTCCCTACAAAACAAAACCATGTCAGCAAGCCAGAGGGGGTCCCCAGTCCTCACTTTGCAACTTCCAGTTTAGGCTCTTGTATTAGTTTTCTATTGCTATGACATTTATTTCCTTAAAATTTAGCAATTTAATATAACACTTATCTCACTCATTTTCTGAAGGTTAGGAATCCAGAGGTGGCTTACCTGGGTGGTTCTGGATCAGGGTCTCTCATGGGTTGCAGTAAAGCTGTCAGCTGGGCCTATAGTCCTGTCAAGGCTCAGTTGGGGTTCAATCATGTGGCTATTGGTGGTCCTCCATTCCTTGTTGGCTATTGGCTAGAAGCCACCATTTATCTTCATATGGGCCTCTACATTGGCTGCTTGAGTGTCCTCACAACATGGCAGCTGGCATCCCTCAGAGCCAGTGATCCAAGAAAGAGAGAGCAAGGCAGAAGCCACATGTCTCTTATGACATAGCCTCAGATTACCTTTTACACCCCTGCCTTATGTTATTGGGTACACAGACCAGCCGTGATACAGTGTGGGAGTAGACTAATTCACAAAGGTGTGAATACCAGAAGATGGGAATCACTGGGGACATCTTGGAAACTGGCTACTACAGCTTTAAAAACATTGAAATGGCCCAAATCTTGGTTATTCAAATTTGTGTCAGAAATATATACCACAAATCCTTGTGCCATTTTTGTCAATCTCCTTACCTTTGTCATTTTCCCTCTTTTCCATTCTCGCCTATCACCAACTGGCCTCACAAGAAAGCATTTACCTTCCTGTTCAATATTCTCTTCAGGCTGAAATTACTCAGCTAGTTCCTCTGGTCCTCCAATCCCAAGGAAGTGAAATGCCTATGTGTTTGACTCTGCTACAGCTGGTAACTTGTGGTACCATAGGCTAGGGTGTCTAGGAGGCAGAGAGTTGAAAATTAGCATTAGGAGTCTGCAGGTAACTGTGACTCCTATTCCAAAATTGTCCAGAAAACATTTATAGAAAATAGAATATGTGGAAAACCCTCTGCTAGTATTTGAGGATTTAGAGATAAATCTAAAACAGCAGATAAATCAGGAATCGGAACTAGAAGTTCACATTGAGGGTGGGGAATCGGACAGGAAGTGTAGTGATGGGTAGGAAACCATTGAAAGGGTCTCAGAGATGTCCATTGAATGTGTTTACAGAGTGATAAAGAGATAAGAATGTAGAAATTGGAGAGAGTTGAGGCATGGCATAGTTACTGAAGGATGTTCTCTGATTGTTCAATGAGTGCTTTCTCTAGGAGGTGGTGTCAAGATGTGAGGGAAAGTGGATCCAAATGTAGAGAGTGACAAGATAGAAGCTACCTAAATGAATGATCACTGTGACTACAGTTGAGTTTATATGATGGTTGAAAGCTGGAGGTGAGAATAGAAATTAGATATTCATTTTTATCCCTAGGCTTCATTTTCTGGATGTAGAGGTTTATCTGGGCCAGTAGTTCTCAACCCTGACTATGGCTGTATATGGGGATGGGAAGGATCAGGGGCCAACAAATGTGTATTTCTGGATTTCCCCCATACACATACATGCAAGATTTTGATTCAGAATGTTTGAGGTTTTCATGGAAAAAATTCTCCCAAATGAATTACATATCTCCTTAGTTTCTTAAATAAAGTATTCTGAATATGGTATAACTTTTTCTTCCTTTTGCAGGTTATCATTATGAGTATCGATTTTTATACTAGGGTGTGATATGTCAATACCTTTAGGGGCTTCTGTTATATACTGGCTTCTATACTAAATAATCCCAGGCTTCTGAACTTTTTGAGTTGTTATTACGTAAAGAAGCCAATAAAACTATCCTGCTAATGGTTTGCACTTACTGAATCTCTGCTTTAGGTCTTGCCTCCCTTCATTCCAATTTGCTACTTCTGTTCGTTTCTTATAAATCCAGATGATCAGGCTTACTAGGATCATCTGCAAAAAAGTAGAGTAGATAGGTTCTAAGCAAGAGCCTGAGAATTCCTCCTATGAATAAAATGTACTTTGTCTTTATTACATTTATTTAGGTTTATTAGGGGTTTTTCCTTGCTCCTAAATAGTTGATCTATCCTGATAAACGACTGCATCACTCTGGGGATTTCAAATAGAGATTTATTACCGGGAATTGGAGGCTTACATAATGTAGGAATAGCTTGGAATACAAATCAGGAAGATCTCTTTAGGGGGAATCAGGTAGTATAAGAAACACAGGGAAGCTGCCAATGAGAATCTCAATTGCCCGCAGCACTGATGTGTGGTTCTCATGACTCTGGGGCCGACAGAAGCCAGTTCTGTAGATTCCAGATACCTACAGCACTTCAGGGTGATTCTCAGAAGTGTCACTGGAATCCAGGGAAAGCCCCACAAATGCCTGATTTTAGGATAATCCCCAGAAACCGAAGGAAGCTATTGCAGATCATCTCTGCCATCTAACTATTGCTTCTGCCAAAGTAATGACTTCTCTTTCTCTTCCACTTTCAAATCTTTCACAGTTGCAGTCAATATGTTGGAACCATGTAATGAAAGCAGTTCTGTGAAATGCAGAGCCAGACATCTTCTCTGCTACTCAAAAGAAACTAGAGAAGGGATGGAGGGTGATGCCTAGTTGACAATAGACAACTGTGACACTGTCCATCCACCCTTTTATCAACTAGCAATCATACACACATCTCTACCCATATTTAAATTTGCAAGTAACAATGACATCATGCTATGGCTAACAGATACAACCATACCTTATATAACCAAAGATGTGCTCACTTTCCCAAAATAGAAAACAGAAGCTTCATAAGTTACTCTGTATTCTCTTGAGTAATTGTCTTTCCTATTCTCAGTGGATCCTCTTTTGGTATTCTATAATTTAAACAATATATTAATATACATAATAAAGCTAATAACAAAATATATAGGTAGGGAAGTCCTCATTTATGAAATTGGTCATAAAGCTATGTAGGTTATTTTATTCTTCTATGGTTTATTCCATGTTCCATGTACCTCAGCTAGGATCACAGCACTTGCATCCCAAGCTACCTCCGTCTGTTCAGGCTTCTATAACAAAATACCTTAAACTGGGTAATTTATAAATAATGGAAACTTGCAGATTTGGTGTCTGGTTGAAGGCCCAGTCTCTGCTTCCAAAAGGGTACCTTGTTGTTGTGTCCTCACATGGTAGAAGGATAGAGGGGAAAAATGGGCCAGATTTCCTCAAGCCCTTTTATAAGGGTACTGCTCCTATTCATGAGGGTTCTGTCTTCATGACCTAATTACCTCCCAAAGTCCTTACCTCTTAATACTACTGTGTTGTGACTTATGTTTCAACATGAATTTTGAAGGGACACAAACATTCAAACCATAGCACAAACCTTCATCTCTAGAGTCATTTAGTGGTCCTCCCAGTATTGCATGGCTGTAGCCTCAGAATAACTTACTCTGTACAAGTGCATTCTAAGAGTCTCTGCCCTACTATATAACATTATGCAACTGCCCCTGTTTCTCCTTGACAATCAAGCAATATTAATATCTCCAACTGGCCCCGTATGCTGCTTTTCCTGAAGTATTAGGTATTATGGTATTACAGCTTGTTGGCATGAGCAGCCCAATGTGCCCAGGCAGTAGCCTCAACTTCCAGTTAATGCAATTGTTGTGCCCCCAGTTGAAGCACTTCTCCCTTCGGAATTATTAATATCTTTAGGTCAAAAAGACCAAAGTTGTAAGAACAGGAAGCAAAAGGCTTGGGGGTAGGTTATTGGAGGAGAATAGAAGAAAAAAAAAAAAGCCACCTTTACTCCTTTGTCTGCAGAATTTTATATACTTTCTATAGGAAAAGCTGTGCCATTATTGGTTGCTGGCTCAGAAAACATATGGAATCATATCACATTTTCCCAGATCCACAACTGTGAGCACCATAACTGGGTCTTCAGTAGACTGTTCCACTGTTCTATTAGGTCAGTTACTTTGGGAGTATATGATAGATAAGACCAGTGAATATTGTGGTCATGTATATCTTCTTTTGCTATAAGGTGAGTTTCTTCATTAGAAGTAATGTTGAGTCTAATGCCTTGATGATGCAAAAGATATTCAGTAATTCTACAGGTGAAGTTGCTGGTAGAATCATTGCAAGGAAGGTAAGCAAAGGATATGTAGAGTGAGTGTCTATTTTAGTAAGTAGAAATTGCAGACTTCTTTATGACAGTGTGTTCCAATGCAGTTGCTTGCTACAAAGAGTTGGCCAGTCTTCCCTTGGAATGACACTATATTAAGCACTCATGTTGTCTCTGCTGTTGGCATGTTGGGCACTCAACAGTGACTGTTATCCATGTTGTTCAGCCCATACGTTAACTTTAACTTCCATGCTTCCTGCCAAGGCCACTTTGTTCATAAACCCAGGCTAGAGAAACAGATTGAGATCCACTGAACCCTCTATCTTGTCCAACTGGATTAACAAGAGACTCCTTTTTAAGGAAATCTTTTTGTGAGCATTCACAGGGATACAAATATTCTCATGCCTTGTGCCCATTCTTAGATAGTTCTGTCTATGTACTACTTCTTCAGTTTTCCTTGTCATTTGTCCTCAAGTCTACTTCATTTGACCATCTGGCCAAATCATTATCCATCACCCTTATGTTACATATATGTATGTCTCTGTATATTTATCCTTCCAGGTAAAATAACTATGTGCACCACTAAAAATTCTGCTGGGAGTATTTCCTTTCCCCCACTATCTTTTAGGGTCATTCAGAGTATCCCCATTGAAATGAAGTGGTCCAATTTGGAGTTGTGTGACAGCACTTCATGTTGAATCATACTTATAAAAGAGACCTAAATTCCTTCTTGCTTACAAGTTGTGACATGAATTTCTCCATATGGGTTACAGGAGAGGGGACTGAGCATCAATAGTTGGTACACTGAGAGTCAGCTATCTGTATGTGAACTTGTGCCTTCAGGACCTGCTGGAGTCCCATCTCATATATCGCACTTTGATGATGAAATTTTGTCGCACATGCTCAAATTTATGTCTTGGTATGGCATACCATACATCTCATACCACATTCATGAGACGGAATTCAAGTGGTGGAGTCACTTGGTGTGGTATGGCTAGCTGTACAGTCTCCACTAGAGCCCAGCAGCAAACTAGGCATTGTGCTTCCAAAATGAGAGTATTTCTTTACAAAACAGGGCATGCCTTTCTACTCAAATTCTAGAGTTACATTCTGTAATTATCTTATGAGGATTTCCAAAAATGTCATAAACCATAAAATGTGCAGATAATTATATTACAGTTAGATCTGTGGGGTCATATGGCCAAGGAGGGAAGTTGGCTTGCACTGGAGCCTGGACCTGCTGCAAGACCTTTTCTTACTCTGGGCTCTAGTCACAACTGGCAATGGGGTAAATATGCAGTAAATGGGTAGAACAGCACATTCATATGCTGCCTATCTGTGCTTCAAAATGCAAAGATCTTCACCAATCCTCGTGAATCTATCTTAGTAGTAGGATGTACAAGGTACATAGGTTTATCTTCCTCTTCAAACAGGGTATCTCAACATTCTTCAGATCACTGGATCCCTAGAAATCTCACTGAAGTAGCAGGCCCCTGAATTTTCATAGGGTTTAATTCCCATGCTCTAACATTCATATAATTCACAAATTCACTTTGAGTATTCACTATTTCCAGGTTCAATTAGTCTTGCTATCTCTTTAATGCAGATTTAGATCGTAGGTCTGGAATGGGACCTGAGTCTCTGCATTTTCTCCCAGGTGAGGGTAATGCAACTGATCTGCAGATCAGACTTTGAGTAGAAGGAGACTGGTTTCTGTAGGAGGGCCAGAAAGTTGACATATCCCGGAGGAAAGTTAGTAATGGTATAATGGTGTCTCTTCCATGTGAAAGCAACTTGCTTCTGGTGATGCTGTTGATGGGTATAGAGAAGAAAGCAGATGCCAAATCAATATCTGTGTATCAGTTTGCAAGGTTTATGTTAGATTTGCCTCAATAAAGAGACCACAGTTGGAACAGTAAATGCAATTGGAATCACTGCCTGATTAAGTTTGTGATACTACACTTTCATTCTCCAAGAGCATTCCATCTTCCACACAAGTTAAATAAGGAGACAAAAGAGAATGTAATAGAAATCATCATCCTGCAAATCTTTGATGGTGGAACTAATCTCTGCATTTACTCCAGGAAAGCATTAATATTTTTTATTCATTTTGATAGAAAATGCCTTCCAGGTGGTTCCACTTGGCTCTTCCTAATATAATAGCCCTCATTGCATGGCTGAGGGAGTAAATCGGAGTATGTGTACACGATATGTGTTTTGTGCCAGTAACAAAGTATATCTTCCCCTTCTGTACATTTAAGAACTGGGGAAATATCTACATAATAATGTTATAAGTCCACTGGGGTTACTCGAAATGGACTCAGGTTTAAATTTTATTCATCAACTGACTTTAAGTCCCTGATATATCAGGTACACAAAGACCAGTGTTTGTATTAGTTTTAGGCAGTATACTGTAATTTCTGAAAAGTCTGAGTATTTGTTTATGTAGTACACTGTCACCCTGATAAATGGCCACTGTGGGAAAGTGCTTGGAGGGAAACATACAGGTCATACTTGTGGCAATCTGGTAGGGTCTTTCTTCAAGGAGCCCATGCTTAACCTTCACTCAAGAAGCTGTGTCTGTTCTGCCTCTGTTTGGGGGATTGAATGAGGAATCATAACATTTTCCTTTGGGGTCTGAAGTCAGATCTCCATTCATCAGGACTAGAAGGTTATGGTTTTTTCTCCTACTTACATGGCTTAAGTACATCCTGATAAGGCTATTCATCTACTTCAGTCACAGAGACATCGTGACCACTTCCAAAGACGTCTGTGGGCTAAATCAGACCATCTGAATTTGGTTCTAGACTTGATAATCTGTTACAGTGATGTTGACCTTATCAGCACTTAAGCCCTGCTAGTTAGTCAACTCCCACTCTAGTTTTCCTCATCCTCCAGTAAAATCAAGGAGCCTTTTTCAGTGGTTGCACCTCTCACCACAATTCCTGGCTGGCAGAAGAAAGTCACTACAAATCCTTTCAGGGTTGCTGAAAGCACATGGCTTCCAGCATTTGCCTGTCTCTCCTGCATCTGAATTCCACCCTCTCTGTGAGGTCATTTGCATTTGCCGCTCTTATCCTGGCATTTCTCAATGCCTTAGTGAAAAGTGTGCCCTCTTAGCTCTCCAGGGAGCAGAGTGGGGTGGGCTGTGGGCAGGAATTGATATGATAAATCAGTGTTAGCATTCTTATCTTCATAAGCCTTTAGATTCCTTCCTCTGCATCCTAGCAAGGAAGTTCTACAATTTAAACCTCACAAAAAGTGGACTAGTGTTCAGTCTTGTTTCATTTAAATAATCAAGTAGCACATTGAATGCAGAATCTCTACTAAGTGCCACCGATATTGATACATTTTTCCATTATTTTCCCCTTGTCTCACACTCTTAAAATCTATTTCCCTATACATTATTCCTCAGGTTCTGCCAATATAGACAGGAAAAAAAATCTTCTTTCAGTAGACATGCTATCTGTCTCTTCCAAAATCAGCTTTTATAACCATCTCTCTGGAATCTGTAAGGATTTGTCTTAGGTTATGAATTTGGAAGCAAAAAAAAAAAGTGGTGGCATGAATCTTAAGGAGAATTGGTATCCCCTTTCGAGGCAACTGTTTCAGATGAGATCCTTAAAAAGTCTTAGGCAAAAGAAGGCTAACATTCTTGGTGACCACTGGGTAGCGAGGCCAGCAATTCAAGTGCACTCATAGAGAGAGAGGGGTCAGTTCATCCAGCACCATGGATCCTGGGGCCTCAGGCCGACAGATATGCTACAGCCTCGTTCAAAAATGATAATTGAGAGTTTACCTATGGTGTAGCTAAAATCACACACTTTGGGAAAAAAAAGAATACTTGAATTCTACTTAGATATTCACTTAGTAATAGATGCTGGTAACTTTTGTCATTGCATTCACTATTACAAATTTAATTACCTAATAGTTGTGTAACTTAAAACATGGTAAAGTGAAGAGAAAACCGGAACGAATCACTTATGCAGGTTTACTTTACCTTCAAAGATATTTCATTTGTAGTTTCCTTCTAGTATTTTTGCAGTTTATATTATTATACTTCTGTGGTCCCCAACCCCAGGGCTGCAGACCCGTACCAGTCCGTGGCCTGTTAGGGACCGGGACACAGAGCTCTGCTTCTCCATCCCCCATCCATGGAAAAATCATCTTCCATGGAACTTAGGAACAGGGGACTGCATATTTACAGCCACTCCCCTCACTCCCATCACCCACTGAGCTCCGCCTCCCTTCCCTCCCCCCCCCCCAATACCTCCATGGAAAAATTGTCTTCCATGAAATAGTTCCCTGGTGCCAAAAAGGGTGGGGACCACCACGAGAAATTACTCCAAAAATTATATGACTCTTAGTTTGGGCCCTGATTCAATGGACTTCATCTCAAAGCTATGGAAAAGCCTCATTTCCTACTAGATTTACATAGAAGAGCTCAAATATGATATACCTTGATGACTAGTGGAAAAATTATTTTAAATATTCTGATAAAGTATTTTAAATATATTAATAGTAAATAATATTTGAATACATGTAAACACATGTGGTCATACTATTTATTAGGATTCTTTCTGGGGAGGTACAAAGAGTCATCATTTCAGCCACCATTTAAATTACTTTAAGATTAACTTCAAACAGAACAACATTAAAATGCATAATTCTCACCTGCATAACTTGCTCTGGAAATCACTGTCTCCATTTAAGATGTGCTTCTATTTAGTAAAGATAAAAAATGTGCAGTGTTTAATTCTCTAGACAGGCGCCATAGAATGTATATGCATGTCCCAAATAAGGTGGCAACTTCTCCGAAGCCGGTTTTTCAGCTTGTATAAAGTTTATAATGGAATGCTAATTCTCTTGACATCAACGCATGTTTATTTATAAGCAACCAAAAATGATTGAAAATAAAAAGTGTCAAGTAATAAATTATGTGAAATAGACATATTGAAAAAGTGAAATGATATAAAACTGCATACAAAAAATAATCACAGCTTTTTTTCTAAATGGATGCCTGATTGCTTTTATATTCTCCCCAAAGGTTTTCCTTCAGCCTCGAAGGATAAATTACACAAAAAGGACAAGTTTTCATTAATCTGCAGGCTGACATTTTTATAATAAAAAGAGAAAAATGTTTAAATAATACTAAGGGTTGGTCAGAGTGTCAAAAAACAGCAGCCTAGAAAGGGAAGGTTGGTGTTGCCATCCTTAATTTGTGTAGGCAGAGGCCAAGAAATTTAAAACTAAAAACTATATTCTGCCAGTGAGCAGTTGCCTATAGAAATATAATCAACCCCTTTCAGGACAAATTTAGTCTTTCTTAAAATCATATACCTTGAGTTGATTAATTAACTACATGATTTACTAATAACCTCTATGAATAAACTTTGGCCCGGGATTCAGAAGCCCGGGGAAGGGCATTAGCTTGTGTGCAGGCCTAGCTCTTTGCAGACATCAATTATGTTTTAATGGCTGGAAGAATCGATGCCAAAATCATCAAGAGTGGGAAAATGCATATGTAATGGCTGATCAGGTATCTGGAGCCACACCATGACCATAGGCCCTAGCTATCTAAGAAATACAAGCAATCAGAAGAGATCTGAACACCTCATCTATCGTCCGTGTCTGCCTCTTTCCTGCCTGCCATCCCTCCTGTGAGAAGGCTGGACAGTGCACTGGGCCCATGTCCTCTCACCCTCCCAAGTGCATGGCTCCAGCATTTGCCTTTCTCTCCTGCATCTGAATTCTGCCCTCTCTGTGAGGTCATTTGCATAAACATAAAACATCCTGGAATATCTGCATCTTTCCAAATGTCGCCCTTGAGCCCACATTCCTCTCCAACTTCTGCCCATTTTTCTGTTCTTCTATATGACAAAACCTCTCAGAAGAGTTACCTGTATTCAGTGTCTTTACGTACTCATATCCCATTTTTTCTTGAACCCCTTCCATCAGGACTTTGTCTCCATCCCTCTCAGACAAGCACCTCTCATCAAGACAACCGAAGGTCTCCTTGCTGCCAAATCCAGTGGAAAGTTCTTAGGCCTCATCACACTCAATCTCCTCAGCACTCTGTACCTAGTTACACTTCAGAGGAGATGCATTGACTTCCGGGGCACCGTTCTCACTGATTCTCCTTCTGTCTGTCTGGCCACTCCTTCTCAGACCTCTGGCTGGTTTCTCCTCACCTCCCCAACCTCTGACTTTGGAATGTCCCAGGGCTCACTTCTGATACCTCTTCTCTGCCTAGAACCACATCCCTGCCATGATTGCTGAATACTCCCAAATGTAACACTCTAACCCAGGCCTCTCTCTGAACTCCAGGCTGGTATAGACACTGCCTGCTTAACATCTCCACTTGGATAACCAGTTGGCATCTCAAACTCAGTGTGTCCAAAATTGAACTCCTCAACTCCTGATTTCTCTCCCTAAACCTGGCACTTCCATTGCCTGCCCTCATCCCAGTGTGTAGCAACTCCATCCTCCCAGTTTCTTAGGCCAAAAGCTTTGGAATCATCTTTGATCTATTCTTTCTTTCCTACCTCCATCTCCAGTCCATTATCAAATCCTGTTCACTGTATCCTCAGAACAGTTTCACTCGAATCACTTCTCACCCACTCATCACTGCTGCTCTGAACTATTGTAAAAGCCTCAGTGGGTCTCCCTGGTTCCACCCTTACTTCTTGGCTGTCCACACAGCAGCCAGTATAATCCTTATACACAGTTAATTCAGATCATAAACTCATTTTGCATAGAATTCTCCAGTGGCTGCTATCTTAGGAGACTTGAGATGGGAATTCTTGGTCAAATGATTTATTAAGGAAGGAAAGAGATTATCAAGGGAGCAGAGAGGACAGGGAAGGGGGAGTGCAAGAAGCCAAGCAGGGTACCAGTTCAGCCAACATCTCACCCTCAGCCTGATCCCTTAGGGCAGAGCTGTAGTATAAATTTTACCTAAGAGTTTGTCTCCTACAAAGTGTGGGAGCCAGAACTTCATACACCTCTCCCAGTTCGTCACTTGTTTGGCCCCGCTCTTCTTGCTATCCCTTAAATAAGCCAAGCCAGCTTCCTCCCTATTTCACTTTCCCTCTGCCTGGAATGTTTGTCCCTGTAGCACAATGGTCTGCTCCCTCACTGCCATCTGTCTCTGTTCTAGCACTTTCTATCAGTGACTTAACCTGACCACCCTATCTAAAAGAGCAAATGCACCCTGACTCTGGCTCTCTTTATGCCCTTTAACTTATTTTATGTTTTCCTTATCACCTGTGACATAAATATGTATCAAGTTGACTTCCTGTACTAGAATGTAATCTCCATGAGGGTAGGATCTCTGCTCCACTCATTCTAATACCCCAGAGCCTAGCACTGGGCTTGGCACACAGCACACCCTCTATAAATACTGGCTACAAGAAGGGAAGAAGAAAAAAATGAAGACATCATGCAGCACTAGGAGAAGATTATTCTTTAGGACAACCTGGACACTTTCCCTTAGGGATAGGAAGGAGGACTTAACTGCTTTGTTCATATCAGATCCTCTGCCTAAAATATAGGAAGCAGCTTTTTCCTCCTAAGTCATTAAAAAGAAACACCCAGTACTCTCACAGATGTGCATGTCTAGTTTACTCTGCAGCTTGGTGAATATTTCCCCTTCCCCCCTTGCAGCTGGGGGTGAGAGCCTCTTCCAGTGCTATTGCACACATAGTTTTTGTCATTAGAGATCCTGCCACTGTGGGAAACAAAGAAAGGGGAATCAAAACTTCTTTGGACACCAATAATGAGCTACTCCCAGGTCTGACAGATCTTTTTTCTCTTTCTCTCTTTCTCTCTCTTTCTCACTCACACAAACCCCAAGATTCTGAGACCAATTATTAGAGACTAAGACAAAAGTAAAATTTTTTTCTCATGAAACTAAAGACTCCTTCCCAGTCCTGCTAGCCACGACTCTTCTCAAAATCTTTTCACTTAGATATTTCCAAATGTTAAAAAAAAAAACTAATAGAAAAGAGTAAAATTATTATTATAATTATTTTACAGATAAGTAAGAAACTACAGCTCAGAGGTAGAGTAATGCTAAAACAAATTGCAATGAAACTTTTCTTAATAATTAACTTCAATAAGTTACCTTTTGAGAGTCAAAGGGAGGTCAATAGGAGTACAGGTCCACAAAGCAAGGCTACCCCTTCCTCAGGGATGCTGAGACCCCCAGCTGCACGTTTGTCTGAGCACCCAGATCCAAACAGATGTGATAAGAAGGTCATTCACATAGCCCTTGGGGATATCTTCATTATGCTTTCATAGTTCCCATATTTAAATATTAAATGAGTATTCCACATACAGTGTCCCCTGTAAATTAGCTCCTGTCTTCCTAAAAGCATCATATTCTCTAAAATGGCAGGCTTAAATAAAAGAAGTGGCATACTAGAGAAAATTGGGACTATTGATTGTCATAGCACAGCAAAGGCATGACACTGCCATTCTTGTATTTGGTTGTGTAGTTGTGACACCAGTATTTCATCAAAAAAGGAGAGATGGTGGCTGTCTTCACTCTCTGCTCAGTATGTCCCTCTGGACAGAGGCCTCCATACTTGTCTGATATACCCTGGTGCTTTGGGCTTGGGTCTCCAGGTAGGCTGACTATGGCAAAGGGTCCTGTTAAAATGAACGGAAGAGGGTGCTAAGAAAACGCATGTCTTATGAAGGAAAGAGAGGAGGGCAGTGAGGAGCAAGCCTACCTAGCCCTGGGAGAAAGGGTTTGTTCTTTCCTAGGGCCCAAGCAAAGTACCAGGAACGGAGTGACCTAAACAACAGAAATTTATTCTTTCAGAGTTCTGGTGGCTGGAAGTCACAGATCAAGGTATCACCAGGGTTGGTACTTCATGAGACCCAGAGGGAGAATCTGTTCTGTGCCTCTCTCCTGGCTTCTGGAAGTTGCCTGAGATGTCCAGCCATTCATTGGCTTGTGGCAACAAAACCACTCTTCCATGGTGTTTTCCTTGTGTCTCTGTGTCCAGATTTCCTTTTTGTATCTGGAAACCATCATGTTAGATTATGGCTCAACTTAATAACCTCATGTTACTTGATCATCTGCAAAGACCCTGTTTGCATATGAGGTCACATTCACAGGTACTGGGGGTTAGAGCGTCAATATCTTTTGGAAAGACAAAATTCAGTCCATAACAAAGGAGGATGTTGGGCTCCTTTGGAAGGAGTGGCGATCAGACCTGAGAACTTCCCTCACCCTGCTTCCTTGTCCTTCTGTCCTCTTATCACATCCTTATCTAGGTATCTATATAATTATGGGGGATGGGGTGAGGTGGGGTCTGCATTCCATTCAAAGACTTTTTTAGGGGACTCAGCAATTAGACTGAGGTTCTAGCTGACTGTGGAGAAATTCAAATGACTAATAAACATCCTACACTCAACCACACAGGAAATCTAGGAAATAGAAATTGAAACAGTAAGATACACTGAAAACACTTTAAATAGGGGAGTGAAATGGCCTGACTCCTTTCTAAAGAAAGACTGTTATGTCAAAATTTTAATATTCTACATAGGCAGGTTTCAAGATTTAAATAACTCTGGTTTCAGTTTTTTATAACAAAAAAAATTGACACCCACAAAATTATCAGTACATGATACCTAAAAATAACTTCCAGGATTCCAGAACACTGTGATCCCACCAATCCTAATTGGGATTAGATGCCTAATTGGGAATAACCCAAAAATAACTCAAAAAATCCCAATTCTAGCAATTTCTAGGAATACATTATGTGCAGTCAGAATCCGTAGATGTTTAGAATTCAGCCCTTTGAAAAGGGATTAGGTTTAAAAGTCAAAATACGTTAAAGAATTCCTTTGCAAGTGCCTGGACTTGCCTCTCTTACACCAATGAGGAGGAGAAGTCTGTGTGTAAACACCCAGCAGGCTGCATGCCCAGCAGGGCCGGTGGAGGTTTTCAGATGACGGTGGGCAGTGTAGTCTAGTTGTTCGTACTTGGCCTGCGGAGACAGACAGATCTCAATCCTTATCTCGGGGCCACCCTGTACTGCCTCTGAGCCCGTTGTCCTCAGCTGTAACACAGGACTGATGGACGAATAGCTTCTAGAATCCTGACAAGGGAGAAAGAAGGTGATGAATGCCCAGCCGTAAAGCGCCAGGGCCTTGCCCGGCGTATGGTGAGAGCTGGGTAAACAGTAAACGGTGCCAGGAGAAAGCGCCCGGGACAGCAGCTCCTTCAGCTTCTTCAGCTCCGTGCGAGGAAACACATCTGATGTATTAACTTCTAAATTGGCACGTCCTTTACACTACCTTTTGTGCCACTAATGAAAGGGACATGCCTTTCATCAAATGCCAAAAAATTCCACAAAGGAAATAACTGAAAATTACATACTCATACTACCTTGGCCATCTTCACACCCTCCCCCCCCTCAAAAAAAAAAGATAACAGCTTTTCACTTACAACCACTGGGCATCTTAATCCAAAAAGAATCCTTATCATAGTAGAGATGGATGTCGTCTGAACAAAGCTTATGACAAATCAATACCACCGTGCATCTTTCCTAGTTGTCCTAAATTTCAAAGGCCTAGATTACCCTGCTGTGTATTTCTTCTTACAGTTCAAAGCTTCCAAGAAGCTGACAAGAGACACTGGCCCATATAGTTCAACTGACTTTAGTGAGAAACAGCATGTTCTCTGGATAAATATAAAAATGAGACTCAGACCTGCCGAGGCCCATGGTCTCCATGCCAGCTGACCTGTTAGAAAATACATACCAAAATAAATAATCAAACATGGATTTTAAAAAATACATACAACACTTCACACCACCCATAAGGAATGGTGGTGTCCAAAATTAAAGTGGTGCGACGGTCACAAAATTTTAAATAAATTGTTAGGAGGCAGACATCAAAGTTTCATGTTATATGCATTTAAAGCCAGTATGCTGTCTCTCTTTTATGTCTTGCATCTGTTCTGATTCTTCAGATTAGTTTTGAATGTAACAACTACATTCTAACTCCTACCAGCTCATTTATTTTGCACAGAAGGTTATCAGAAAGTCAAAACTCTTTATAGAGCTAATTTGGTTTACATTATAATACAATGCATTTCTCTACCACAAAAAAATAATGACTTGGCTTATTGCTCAGTACTGGGAATATGTGTTTTCGAGGTAGCATTGGATTGTCTGAATTATTGGAAGGGCTTTGTTTTCCAAAGGCTCATGGAGTAAGAGTTGCCTTTCAATTGAGTGATCAATCAGTACTAGTATGTCCTGGGCACTGTGGGTAAGGCCAAGACGACAAGGCACAGTCCTTGCCCTTGGGGAACCAACAACTGAAATGTGATGGTACATTCAGAGAGTACAAAGACAAAAGGCATTGGATGGTGAAGGCTACATACTGCTGTAGTGCACACATATCCGAATGTTCACAGGAGAGGGAGGTCCTCCGCTTGGGTAATGAGACAAGCTTCAGAGTTGGAGGGTGGTCAAGGGGGCTTAGGACTGAGGGAAGAGTGACTGTCCTGAGCAAAGCTGTCAGATGGATGTGAACTAGACATGGTCGAAAGGAGGAGACGAGCAGTCTGCCTTAGGTCGTTTAACAGGCACCGACAATACTCTGCCTTGGGTGCCCTCAGCCCACCTGAACTCACCCCTGCTGGTGGGAGATGGTTTCTTGCACACAGACAGCTTCCCACATCAACCTCCCATTCTCTCTGCTTCTCTGCCTGAGTGGAGGGAGTGTGCTCAGCGGCACGCAGGCGGCAGGTTCGATCTAAAAATGTAAAAACGTGTGTGTGTGCGTGTGTGTGTGTGTGTGTGTGTGTGTGTGTGTGTGTGTAGGGGGGAAGGCTAACACCCCCAGCGGAAGCCTCAGCCCACATTCCATGGGAGATGGGAGTCGACACATAAGAGCCCCAGCTGTGCAGCCTGTTCCTCGTCTTCCCCGGGGATTCTGGTGGGATCGAGCCCAAGGTGCACACAGCAGTTACCCACTCATTCACTCAGCCTTTCCTGACTTCCCTCCCTTCTTTCCTTCTCATTTGTGCTTCATAAGCTACCTGCCCCAAGTCCTTGTCTCAGGATCTATTTTGGGGGGATAAGTCAGGTGGAATGCAGAAGAATGTTCCATGATCTGTCCCTGCAGACATCTCCAGGAAAAGCTCCTGCTTCTTCCCAGTATCACGTCAGCCTTCAAGCATAAACAGTTGCTTGTACAGTAGTTCTCCAAAGGTGGATGCTTTCTCGTACCCCGGGTCCTTTGCATGTGCTCTGCCCACTGGAAGAAATAGTCCCCATGACCACTCCACCCTCAGTGTGCCTACACAAGCACTATTATCCCTCAAGATAATTCAGTCCAGGCATGACCTCCTTTGTAAAGAGCTTCCTCAAGCCCACTTTGTCAGCCCCTTGCAGGGCTGGACATGCCTTCCTTTCTATACCCATGTCTCTGTCATAGCATTTATCATGTGATTTGGAAATAGCTGGTCTACCTGTCTGTCTCTGTGACTTTACTGTGTGTCCCTTAAGAACAGGCAGGGACTTTTTCCTGCTTTTCTCCGAATTTCTAGGAACTAGCCATGGGCCTGGTAAATACTTGTTGTTCTCATAATAACAATATCCTATGGGAGGCTCCCACCTTGTGTGGACTCTTTGTTTGCCCTTATAGTCAGCCTAAACTTTTCAAGACTGGGAAGTGCAGAATCCAGTGAACATTCTGAAAGCGAGTAAAATGCATTAATCTACTGAGGCTCAGCACAATATTTGGCCCTGCCACTCCACTATAGCAGAAATGCAGGAAAAGCCTACTTGTGTATTTTCACCCCCATTGTGATAGCAGATCATCTGGGGACTGTATTTTCCTTCTTACAACATATTTTGTCATGATAGCCTCGTTCTCAACATTTCCAGCTGCTTTCGTCCGTATTTTAATGCCATTCATTTTTTTCTCATCTCATCAGTTTAATTCTTGTAGATTTTTCCTCATTTTGCTTGATCTCCAAAAGTCAGAGCTTTTGTTTGATTCAAGTTCCTGAATTTTCTACTTGCTGCCTAAGTAAACTAAAAACTCCAACAAAAGGATGAGGCCTCAAATGATACATTCCAAAATACATCCTACAGCCTTTCTCTTTCCAAAGGATGGCTTAAATGAGATCCTCTTCCCTTGTTTTCACTGACCTGTTTTGGTTAACTATCTTTATTTTGGAATCTTTCTTTTGCCTTCCTTTTACCTTTTCTTTTTTCTTTCTACCCTTATATGGAAGAGTTGCAGCATTCTGTTTTTGGCCTCTGCTTTTCTCTGTACTGTCTCTGCAGAACTTGCTAGTCAGTGCTGTCACTACCCCTGTTTGATAGATGGCTTCTTTCCTTATCTTTGGCCCTGAGCTTTCTGACAAAGTTTGAGTTATGTCATGCTGGCTTCCTGTTAGGTGTCTCTGTTTTGTGTGTTAGACATAACTCAAACTCATATTAACAATTAAACTCATCTTTTTTCCTTCATTTTTCTAATTTCTCTAGGATTTCTGATCACTATACCCATCTTATCCACCTATGATCTCTTTCCATCTGCTCCCCACCATAATAATCAGACACAAAATTATAGATGTTTTACCTCCAAAAGATCTTACTACACCCATAGAGCTGTTCTATCCTTATGCCTCTACCATCTTTGAAGGCCATTCTTACCTTTATTAGCTATTGTAGGAGCTTTCTTAACTAGTCTTTCCATTGGAATCTCCCCTCCCGTCCACTCTGTTCATACCACTAGGTGGCTTAGTTAGTGTCATCAGCATTACGTATCAGGGAGGACGCTTGAATGGAGTCCTAGAAACCTTGACTACTAACCAACTAGCTAGTAATCATTTGTATCTCCCGAACCTTACAGCACCATCTTTAAAATGTGGAAAAAGGACGAGGCATTTCTATATCTCCTTCCAGCTCTAGAGTTTTTTTTTTTTTAACACCTTCTTGGGATATAATTTACATCTTTCATAAAGTTTACTTGTTTGAAGTAGACAAT
The DNA here is from genome assembly GCF_040939455.1 of Microcebus murinus. Classification (NCBI taxonomy): domain Eukaryota; kingdom Metazoa; phylum Chordata; class Mammalia; order Primates; family Cheirogaleidae; genus Microcebus; species Microcebus murinus. The sequence continues at coordinate 31,126,039 of NC_134115.1, forward strand.
TCAATATTTTTAGTATAATCACGGAATTGCGCAAACATCATATAGTCTAATTTAAGAAGATTTTCATCACCCCCAAAAGAAACCCAGTAGCTGTCACTCCTCGTTTTCCCCAGTCTCCTCCTCCAGCCCTAGGCAACCACTAATCTCCCTTCTGTCTCTATGCATTTGCCTATTTTGGACATCTTATATAAATGGGATCATACAACATGTGACATTTTGTCTGGTTTCTTTCACTTAGTGTAATGTTTTCGAGGTTTTTTCATGTTGTAGCATGTATCAGTGCTTCATTTAATGGCCAAATGATAATCCATTTATGGACATAAATTTGTTCCTCGGTCATTGCACATTTATTTTGTTTCTACTCTTTGGCTATTTACGAATAATGCTGCATTGACAGCTCTAGCACTTTAGACATTATTCTTATCATACTAACAGAGAAGTAGAATAATAAATCCATTTTCATATTCTTTGCAGGCAAGCCATATAGTCGTCTTTCCATGAGGACTCTCAAAGGAAGAGTCTACTAACCAAAGTCGAAGGAGGTGTCCCACCACCAATTAAAAAAAGAAAAACTTGAAGAAGTTTCTGTTACTGCTTTCAACTGTGTAACCATGTCTATTAAAAGCTTCTTGTAAATAGCTAACTTCAGCTCTGGCATGCCATAGATTAGGCATATTTGTTTTCCAGGGAAGATTATAAATAGAGGGGGGAGGGGGGGAGCGAAACAGAATGTATTTTGCAAATGAGCCCAGATGGAAAACTAACAGATGGCCATGCACTGTATTTTGTGTGTTCAGACCTACATTTAAATTAAAAATTTTCATAATTATGATTAACGTCTGTAGCAACACTAGTTTTCCTGTGGTGGCATCGTATATCATGTATCGGAGGTATTGAATAGAACATTTTCATGAAAAGGTTTCAGACTTTATACAAATTCTGGTACTTGCCTGCCCTATACTTAAGAGGGAAACAAAACAAAACCTCATTCAGCAACGGTGGAGAGTGCTGAGAAAACTTCAGTACAAGTGGACTTTCTATAATAAGCCTGTCTGCCGCCATCTGGCTTTTCCTCCCATGTTAAAACTCAAAGCCAGTCATTCCGTGCAGAGAAGGAAATAATGGGCCTTTATTTGCATGGATTTTTTTTTTTTTTTTTTTTTTTTTTTAGATTCTGTTGTGAAGAGTTTTCTCTTGGATCACACACACTTCTTGATTTCCATCAATACAATCAATATATTTATTCTCTAAGGGTAGATGTCTCATCTTGCATGTTTTCTAGCCTTATTTGCTTCTTTCCTTTTCTTTTTCCCTTGAGGATTCTTTATTATTCTTCCTGTCTTCTTAGAGGTGGACGGTGTTAGAGACAGGCTGTTAAATACTCGTCATCTAGAATCACGACTTTGGAATCGCACAGTGAGAGTGTGAAATCCAGCCCGTTCTTTCTAGGGCCTTTGGTCAACTGGGTGGACTTTATGTAGTGGAGTCGACCTCCTTGTGCCAAGTCAGATTCTAGATGTACGAAATGGGGGAAATCTTGTACCTTTCAGAAGGAGTCTTATCCATTCGATCTCTTTTCACTCTGCCATGGTGCCCTGCTCTGGATATACCCAGGCTGCCTTTCATTTGGGGAGTTCCTTATTTTTGCCTCCTTCTCCTCTGACATATTCTTCACTTCAATTTTACCTGCATCACAACTGTGCACAGTTTTGACTAGCCACCCTTGCTCAGCATTGGCCCTTTACCTCGAGCAAGAGGTTTTTTCCCCAACACATTTTTTTTTCTGGTTATAAAAGATATCGGACACAATTCTTCTCTTTGGCTCTAACACAAGACATTCCTGTTGGTACTAACTGGGTTGCTCCTCCTGGCCCTCCTGTGGCCAGGCTCCCCCTCTAGCGGACGGTGCAGTCCCAGTGGTACAGTGGCACCACGGTGGGTGGCGGGGAGGGGAGGCCTGAGCTTAGGCGGGGACTCGACTTCACTGATATCCCACAGCTGCTGTATTTTGGTCAAGGCAGCAAACGATTTTGACAAACATTCTGCACTTGTGTGGTGGTAAGGCCCAAGGTTTACTGTTGGGGCCACAGTGTATTCCTATTAGTAACATCCATTGATGGAGTCTGGAAAGTGGAGTTGAAGCAACATTCTTTTAGATATTTTCAGCTTTTCAAAAAGCTGGGGGATGGGCATGAGTAGGAGATAAAAACCACGCTCTGGTGTTCCAGCCCTTTAACACCTGCTTCCTAGTTTGGTATTAGAAATTTCAATTCTAAATAGAAAAAGATGAGACAGAAGAGGATGAAAGTTGAACTTGAGAATGTGGACAAAATGAACAAGCTTTAGGATATCAAACTTACGATTTGGGAAAGTTAAGTTCAGTGTTTTTACAAAAAAAACAAAACTCATCCATCTCTCTTCAGGTTCTCAGATATATGGTGAAAGAGAGAAAAACAACAGCAGACCATTTTATAAGTCAGGCTAGAAGCCATGTTCTAGGAACACTTTAAAATATCATAGGTGCCCATATGCTGGAAAATAAGCATATTTAATGCCAAAAAAGAAGTCTTGGAAGAGCTGCTGAACACTTAACAACATCACTAATTATTTGTATAACATTTGGCAAACAGTCAAAACTAGAATTTTTTTTTCTGGTAAACATATTTTTACACATTTGTCCTCCCTACAAAAATAACCAGTTGAGATGCATATATTTTCACTTGCACATGTTTGCATTGCTGAGGCATAAACCAATCCTCCCTTAAAAGGTTCGTTTCATAGTTATTAGCTAATTCATAAGCCTGGTAAACTTGGAGATCCATGAGCATATGCTTTGCATTGAAACACCAACTTGGTAATCAAACGAAGAGCAATCTAATATGAGCTTTCAAGGCAGGTGAATTTGACTGTAAATCATGGTTCTGCACATAGGTTTGTATTTTCTATTCTTAATTACATCTGTGCAAATCTCCATTTGTTTATGGTTGCCTAATACATCGAGTGGGCTATTTGCATTCCCAGAGGCACATTTTCCATGGTGTGCACTCCTCAGCAGGGGAAAAACAAACCAAAAAAAAAACCTGGTTCAGGCATTAATTCAGATATTAAGTGCAAAAGGAGTCATAGAAGTGAATACTCTTCAATTTAGCAATTACTTATGGAGGACCTGTGCAAAGTGCTCATAAAGATACACAGAAAATCCATTTCACCTAAACTCGTTGAAGCTCGATTTCCTCATCCATAAAATGGGAGTAATAGAAAAAAAGGAAGGAAAAAAAAGTGCTATATAAATGAGCAAGCGGTACATACTCCTGTAATAAATCACAATCTAATATGTTTTCTTTTTCTTTTTCTTTTTCTTTTTTTTTTGCCAGCACCACTTAATTACAGATACTTTTCTTTGAAAAGTTTTCTGAATGTGACAGGAACAAAAACCGAAGGCTATTGCTTTACATTCAAGTTGCCTTTTCTAAAAAAAACTTTTGTCAATCCTATATTTAAGAAAGGATTTATGATAGTGCCGGTCAAAAAGTGTGTGCTGTATGATGGACAAGCAGCATATACTTGGGGCATGCCTTTTATTTGGGACACACTATCTGCTCTTGTAATAACAGAGAGAAAGCAAGGACCGGCTAGCTCTCTAGGTAAGTTTAAGAAATTGAAGAAAAAAAAATAAGACCTTAGATTGCTTCTAGGTGACTCAATGAATTTCCTCAGATGTATAAGAAAGCAAGAAATACCAGCAGGTGATTCATCTGGGATTAAAAATGCTACGTCTGACTCCCCGACCTTGGAACTGTATCTGTGTGTAGCATGGAAATCTACTTGCCCTACCTACCACAGTGTCCTTATGAAGATACAAGCCCACGATGCATGTGAAAACATTTTATAAATTCCAAACATCCAGGTCTTTATTATTTTCCTCTTGATTTGAGTTTAGGGGATGCGAAACAAACAAGATGTCGAAGACTCTCAAAAGATATCTTTCCTCAAAGGAATAGTACCAAATGAAGAATAAACCAAGAGGCACTTTGGCCTCCACCTAACTTTGACATTTACACCCAAATCACACACAATGTTGTCTCCCCACGGCCGACTGAGTAGTGACAGTTATGTGCTGTGGCAAGCCCAGTGCTGCATCCAGCCTCTCGACAACAGAACCAGAAAACGAAAGGAAGCCTTCTGAGTTTTTGTTTCTTGTTTGAAGAAAAATCACGTTCTCTTTTCAACCCTCCAGTTCCTCATCTGTAGCATGCAGGGGCCGGGGCAGACGGGCTCTGAAGTCTCTTCTGGCCCTGATGCCCCTGTCGGAGCATGAATGAGCACTCCATGTCGGAGGTGAGCGGTGTCATCAGTGATGTCGTGGGGACCGTCTCTTCCGTAGCCGGAGGAGCTAGCATCAGAAGAGTCTCCCAATGTGAGAGAAAGGGCTTTACAACCTGAGGTGCCTCATCAGGCAGCCACTAAAGCCCAGAGAGGCTCGTTCTGAAAAAGCCAGAACTTCTGCTGGCCCAGCAGATGGGCTAAGAACCCGCCCTTCATTAATCCTTTATCGTTTTGCTACTTCCCCCCACACGTCCCTGCCAAGGTGTGATTTCCCCAGGCAACCCCAGCCTCTGCAGTGACAGTGGATCATATTTGCAGTGGCCTTTCAAGAGGGTTTCAGATTAGAAGTGACCACAATTTATGGTCTCCAAGCCACAGCAATTGATCCTCTGCATTTAGGAATCTCACTGGAGAAGAGGCGATAGACGCTTCTTATGCTCTTTCTCTCTCCTACGCATTCTCTCACCTGCCCATATCCTTCTCTCCTTTATTCATCCATTTGTTAACTTATTGAGCAACTTCTTCATTAACATTCTTCCTGAGCCTTTTGCTATTTAAACAGTGGTCAGTGTAGTGATTTCTGATTGATGGGGCAGCTGTGTCATTTTTGGAAAATGCTTCCCAAAGTGACTTTGTCTTGCTAGAATATAAAGTTAGAAATGTAAGTTCTGAACCAAGCTTAAGAGGAAAACATGGGTTAAAAAACTATTTTTTTTTATTTCAGCATATTATGGAGATACAAATGTTAAGGTTACGTATATTGCCCATGCCTCCCCTCCCCCCTTGTGAGAACCAAGATGTTGCGTTGTTTGCCTGAGGTCCCAGGAAGTGTCAGGGTTGCAATTCAAACCCCAGCCTTTCTAATGCCGGAGCCTATACTTTTCCAGGGCTCCACACCACTGGGCGGAAAATTATCCAGAACAGATAAGTAGTCACTCACTAAGAGCTTCGTTCTGCCTGAAGACTTCGCAAGAGCCACCGCATCCTCAAGCTTTTCAGCCCTGGGGATGGTCTCTGAGACCCAGTCAGTCTAGCACTAACTGAGTGTTAGTTCCTAACCTGCTGGCCTCAGTGTTTCTATATGCCTGGGTTCTAATGTAATTCCACTATGCGGTCTTGGTTTAACATTTTTCTAGATTTTGCCTTCAGGATAATTTGGTTTCCTGGGAAATCATGATAAAGAGGCTTCATTGTAATATACAGTGAGATTGGTGCGTTTAGTGCTTGGGAGTTGCAACATTGGAATTGCGTATCCCGAAAGCTTCCTTCTTTGCCATCTAAAGGATTTGCTTCTCGGGTAGCTTTGACAGTGGGAGCCTTCACAGTGTGCAAGTAGCAGAGCTGGAGATGCTTGGAAGTAGCCCTGTGTGCAATCAGAGCTGGGGGTTGTGCAGAGAAATTTCTCTTAAGAATTAAATGACTAGGTGCCCATGTATAAGCTAACATTCACTAAAACAGGTTTTATGTGACAGGATTTTAATTGATCCCAGGTGTACATTGAGTTATCCTGTTCCACTTTATTTTGCCAGAGGTTGCTTTACACAGACAGTGTAAATTCCAGATAACTAAAATAAGTGTGTGATAACTATCTCATCTCATTATATTCTATGAACAAACTTATCGATTTGAGTTCTCACGTGCTAGATTTGTGAGAAACTTAACTTCAATTAGGGTTATGCCAAACTTTCAGAGGTTCGTGGGTGGCCAATACTTTGCAGAAGAGAAGTGGAAGTCTGTCGTGTGCTCAGTTCACCCTGGTTATGGTCGAATCACACGGAGAAGAACCGTGTGGCTCCTTCAGGCTGGCAGCAGTCTATGGCTTCCTGACCACACCTACACATAGGTCCCCTGGGTAAGTGTCCCATCTGCTTTAATTCTCCACTGGGCTTTGCTCCCCAGGGACTTGTTCTCTCCATGTGAGTCCAGACAGAAAGTAGGGCTGAGATCGTTAATTTTATGTGTCCATTTGACTGGGCCATGGGATGCCCAGGCATTTGGTCAAATATTATTTTGAGTGTGTAGGTGAGGGCATCGCTGGATGAGATTACCACTGATTTGGTAGACTGAGCAAAGCAGATTGCCCTCCCTAATGTCGTGGGCCTCATCCAATCCCTTGAAGGGTGGAAGGGAACAAAAGGTGAGCCCTCCAGTGAGTAAGGGGTAAATAACGTCACCTGCCTGGCTACCTTTGAGCTGGATGTCATCTTTTCCCCACTTTTGGACTCAAACCCCAGCTCTTGCTGGGTCTCAAAACTTCTTGCTGGCTTTCAGACTGGAACTATACTATTGGCTGTCCTGGTTCTCGTGCCTTTCAGACCCAGGCTGTGTAGCATACTGTAAGAAACCAATTGTGGCTGTAACAATAGCCATATAGTCCACTCAGTCATCTCACGGAACCTACACAATGTGTGACTTAGCAGTATAATGCAACCCAGCCCAGGGATGTGCAACTCAGGCCCAGGAACTTAAGGGAGATGGGTTGCCTCACAATAGATGCAACTTCATGAACCCTAAAACAAAGCTTGCTTTTACAAGAATAGCTTAAACTCCCCCTTCATGAAGAAACCATCTGGTAAATGACCCAGACAAAATACAGGTAAAAGAAGGGGAAGGATTCCCCAAACTCTGAGAATGATCTCCAGAGGAAGACCCTTCCCGTCAGTTGGTCATCTGACTCCCTGACTGCATCTGGCCCAGGATGCCAGCCTTCTCTGGCTATGGGCTTGTAAGAGTACTGCCAGAATAAATTGCTTGAGCATCAGACGACATCTAAGACTTATCTTTGACATGAATCAGACTGAAGAGGAGAAGTTGCCTCTGGGAAATGTGGCTACCTAGGACCACCTGAAACCCCTGAAATGACAAACTGCAATACACCACACCACTGGGTCTCTGGCTTGCCAACTGCAGATCTTGGGACTTGTCAGCCTCCATAATTGCATGAACAAATTCCATATAATAAATCTGTCCGTCCATCCTGCTTTTTCTGGATAACCCTCACAAATATAAGGGCATAGCTCTTTTCTCCACAGATCATATCTCTCCTCATTCTGCTTCTCCCTTCTCTTGCCAAGCCTTCCATGCCTAGGCCTGTCAGACTTCTGGCCAAGATAACTGAGTATGTGCCAATATTCCTTGTATTAGTATCTTGGAACTGTATAACAAAGCACCACAAACTGGGTGTCTTAAGATAACAGACATTTATTCTCTCACAGTTGTGGAGGCTAGGGGTCTGGAATCAGGTGTTGGCAGGGCCAAGCTCTCTCTGAAAGCTCCAGGAGAAAATCATTCCTTGCCTTTTGGTGGCTTCATATGCATACTGCAAATTGCTAAGTGAAAGAAGCCAGTCTGGAAAGGCAATATACTTCATGATTCTGATTATATGACATTCTGGACATGAAAAAATGATAAAGACAACAAATGTCAATGGTTTCCAGGGGTTTGGGAGGAAAAAAGGGAAGAATTGAGTAGGTAAAGCATGGCAGATGTTTTTTAGGGTGGTGAATCTATTCTTGTGCTACTGTAATGACAGATATCTGATATCATGCAGTTTTCAAATAAAAATAATAGAAATTCATAGTACAGAGTAAACCTTAATCTTTGAAGATTTAAAAAAAATTAAGAGCACAGGGTAACAGGGTATCTCAGAAAGAAATGCAGACTATGACAAGAGAGCCTTATTACAAGTACATGAAACAATCTCACTAAAGTACATAGGGGGAAAGATGCTGACCTAAGTAACTTGTGGAGTCTAAGACCAAGGGCAAAAGGAGCTGCATTATAAGCACTGTACTCTAGTTAATAAAGCTGTTTCCCATAGGGGTGTGACTTAATAATTCTGACACTGCTAAGCATGTATATTGGAAATGAAAAGCCAAGTATATACTACCTCAACCAGGTGATTATGGTAAATATCATCAATGAAAAATCCAATTGTTCATTTTTAATATATAGAAAAATTAATACAAAGGAATTTTCTATATTGACCTCATATTCTGTCTGTGAAATATATTTGTTGTAATACTGATTTACTAGTTTTAGTAGCTTTGGGGTAGAATTCTTAAAATTTTCTAGACAATCATGTTTATATTAACAGTTTTACTTTCTTAGGGGAATAACATTTTAGTCCTTCACTGTTCAGTACAATTTTAGCTGTAAGTTTTTGTGGCTTTCCTTTATCAGTTGATAAAATTACCTTGCATTCCATGTTTTTATCATGGATGGCTATTGAATTTTGATAAATGCCTTTTTGCATTTACTGAGATGATCATATGGCTCTTCTTTTTTTAGTGTATTAATATGATACATTACATTTATTTTTGAGTATTATATAAAAATTATATTCTTTTTATGTCATTCAATTTGATTTGCTAAAATTTTATTGAGGATTTGCTAAAATTTTCTGAATTTTTCATCTATGTTCATGAGGGATATTGGTCTTGAGATTTTTTTCTTATGTCTTTTTCTAACTTGGGATCAAGGTAATTCTGGCATTAACCCTTTGCACTTGGATGTCAAGTGTGACTTGACACGGTTAGCAAAAATTATAGAGATTAAAATTACTCTTTGGGGGGAAATGGGCATTTATTGAAAGCTTAAAATCTGTACCCCCATAGTATGCCGAAATAAAAAAAAATTACTCTTTGAATGTATCAATAATTTGAAATATTAAAAAATCCAAATAAGTTTGTCTGAAAAGAAACTCCAGTTTTTTATTCTACTGCCATGCTTTGTAAAATCTGGGGTATTTAAAAAATTAAATCCCAAGTAGAATAAAGGAATCGAGAAAAAGCAAGTGAGTGCAAAGGGTTAGAAATGAGTTGGGAAGTTTTTATTCCTCTTTTATGGTCTGAAAGAATTTTTATAGAATTGGCATTATTTCCTTGTTAAATGTTTGGTATAATTCACCACTGAAATTATACGTACCTGGAAGTTTTTACAAATTTATTTACTAGATAAAGGGCTAATGATCTATGTCTAAGTTCACTTTGGTAGCTTGAATCTTTTGAAGAACTTTTCTATTGCATCTATATTGTTGAACTTATTATCAAAGTTTCCTATAATTTTCCCTTTTTGTCATTTTATATCAATGAGTTTTTACTGATGTCCCCTCTTTCATTTGTGATGAGTGACTTGTATCTCCTTTTTATCTTAGTGTAACTACACATTTTTAAGTTATTAATATTTCAAAGAAGCATGAGCATGCAGATATGCATTATTTGTTTTATTGTTTATATGTGTCAAATGGCCAGTTTATGTTACTATCACAGTGCATTATACCCCATTTTACAAAATGGCCCAGTTGCTTAATATAATCTTAAAAGTATTCCTAGAAATTTTAATCCAACCAACAAGACAAAAAATTATAGTTAAGTAAAGTGTCTGTGCAAATATAGAGGATGAATCTGAATGAAAAATAAGTGAATCTGTAAGTATCATAATTTTCTATGAATATTAAAAATGAAGTACAAATAGTATAATAGTATACAATGATTTTTTTCTGAAAATTGGTTTTTTAAATTTTATTTTATTATTTCAGCATATTATGGGAGTACAAATTTTAAGGTTTCAAATAATGCCCTTGGCCCCTCTCCCCCCACAAGTCTGAGCTTCAAACGTGACCATCCCCCAGATGGTGCACGTCTCACTCATTATGTATGTATATACCCGCTCCCCCTACCCCCTTCCACCTGTCCAATACCCAATTAATGTAGTTCCTATGGAGATAGCTTAAAGTGATACAAGTGGATCTACCATTTGATCCAGAAATCCCATTACTGGGCATCTACCCAAAAGATCAAATAAAAATTGGTTTTAATGGATTGAAGATTAATTTCTCTAAGTCTTTAATTCATTGGTATAATTTTTTCCAGTAGTGGCATAAAATTGCCCAAATTTCTTGTCATTTTTAAGCAGAGCACAATGACCATGTTAATAAACCAATTGAGTTTTTCTATAAATGCAAATTTATACCATCCAGTTATAAATGACAAATTTTGCTACTAAAGGAAGAGATGAAATGAAATGTATTCAAAGTTGCAACAAGTAAAAAGAGGTATAATTCAAATTATCACAAAGAAAATATAAAAACAGTCACAAAGCTAATGATGAATGGTGTGTATAGCAAGAAAACAAAGTATGTTAGTTACCTATTGCAAAGTAATAAATTACCACAAAACCTAGTAGCTTAAAACAACTTATATTTATTATCTCATAATTTCTACATGTCAGGAATTTGGGAGCAGCTTATCTGGGTGGTTCTGGCTCAGGCTCTCTAAAGAAATTGTAGTCAAAATGTCTGCCAGTGCTGCAGTCATCTGAAGGTTTGACTGGAGCTGGAGGATCTGCTTCCAAGATTGCACACTCACACAGATGCTGGCAGGAATTCTCACTCCCTTTATGCTTATTGGAAGAACTCAGTTCTTTGACACAGGGACCTCTCCATGGGGCTACTTGAGTGTTCTTACAAAATGGCAGCTCGATTCCACCAGAGCAAGTGATTGGAGACAGAGAAAGAGGGGGAAAAAAGAGAGAGAATATCATAATGCTGTTTATGAGCTAGTCTCAGAATCCTCACACCATTTCTTCCCCATCCTATCTGTTACAAGTGAGCTACTAAAATCCAGTTCATACTCAAGGGAAAGAGAATTCAGATTGACCCTTGGAAGGAAGGCGTGTCAAAAAACTTATGGACATTTTTTAAAACCACCATACAAAGAAAGCCACTGGTAAAATTCATCTATAATGTAACATTTGGATAACATTATATAGTGTCATACTACATTAAAGAGCAATCGATATAGTACATACTGTTAGCTGACATTTTGCTTTAAAGTTTGACCAGACCACATTTGGCACGCAAGTACTCAAATATATATATAAGAAATAAATGTTGAATGACTTTGTGGCACAGAATATTTATTTGCTTGTTTGTTTAGTGAATGGTCATTTTATGAACCATAATGTAGATTGTCTTGGGATAAATAGTGGATGTTATACCAGTAATGTACATAGAAATGGAGGGCATCACTAGACGAAGCAAAAATTTTGCTCCTAAATGCCTACTCACAGGGTGCTTTATTCATGGAATACAGGTGGAGGCCAACCATAGTACTTACAATACTCTTTTAGTTTTGAGGGAAATAGTGACATTTGAGTACAACCAAACTGCCATCTTTTCAGCTTTTTTTTTTTTTTTTTTTTTTTTGGCAAAGAAAATGGCAGCCATGTAAAATGCTGTTTTTCCATGCACAAGAACACTTGCTGTCAAGGAAAGTGGTACTTGCATGAATTTTTATAAAATGATGAATGAGATTAAAATATTTTTATGAAGTTGGTATTTCTGGCCACAATTGTTTCTCTGAGTGGCTTACTTAAATTGTGTAATCCAGAATGAAATCACAGTGGTTAAGACTTAAGGATGTGGAATAAGATTGCCAGGTTCAAAACTTAGCTGGACCACTCACAAGCTTTGTGACTTTAGATAGACCAGCTAATCTCTCTATGACTCAATTTTATTATCAGTAAAATGCCTTATAAATAGTGTCTACCTCAAAGAAGTGTCTGAAGAATTTCATGGGATGAAACATATAAAATGCTTATGTAATGCCTTATTTTAACAATTACCATTATATTCTGAATATACACGAATTTCAACCTGGTGTATTAGATCACTGAGAAAGTCATAATTGTGGTGAAATAGCTCAGTCACCACAATTGTGACTCCTTCTTCCCAACACTGAATTATTTATCTTAATAATCTAAAGAAAAAAATCTATAACATTATTAAATCCATATACACAAGCTGCCATAGATTATAAAAAAATACTTAGCTGAGCCTAATGCAACCAAACAATGGATTAGGAGTCCTTCACCTCTCTCTGCCAATATAAATCACTCAACTTTCCATATGTATAGTAGCTGTACTCATCAACGTACAGTATAAAGGAGTGTTGTATGTGGTCTTTAGTGAGGAATCTATCATGAATCTCTGGCCTGTGTTCAAGTCTAATGTTCATAACTATGAAAGCCACCTATGAACTAGAGTTTTCTATTTTATGAAGTAATAGAGAATAATTAAAAAGATGACCAGATGAGAAAACTGACCTATGGATTGAGCCATTTGTCATTTAGCTAGATGTGGGTATTTTGGTTAAATATTTTAACATTTCCTTCTCTCAGGTATGAAATTATTATTTGTAATTTTGAAAATATTATAATTTTAAATTAAATTGTGATACATCTCTTTTTAATTTTTCTAAAATTAGTATTTGCATCTTCGGGCTGTTGGGAGACAATTTCCCATGGGCATCTTGCAAGCAGAGATACTGACAGTTCTTGTTCCAGATTATCTTTTTAAGGATCCTTGCTTAACAAACAGCTTTGGTAGAGAGAATGCCCCTCTCCTCCAAAGCAGAGGACAAAGTCATTTGCTGTTCAGTGTAATATAGATACTGTCTTCCTCTGGGATAAAGGACAGGCAAGTTTGTTTGTGGCTCATTATAAAAGACTCGAGTTCTCTAAGCTCATGATTGTGAGCTATGATGCAAACACCCTACATGCATAGTGTCCACCTGGACCGTGCCTACAGGGCTTTCAGGGCAAGGGACACTCATGCAATCATGAAACTCAAGTTTCTTGCTATGCCATGAGTAATGAAGTTCTTTGTTTCTGAAACAAAATAAGTGCTTGTTCTGTTCAGGAAACACCTAATGGGCATTGGTCTACAAAAGCTGGGAGTTTGAGTAACCCTGCTGCAACAGGAGAGACATTAGAGATATAATGTACACACAGAACCACAGGACAAAACAGACAATGCAAGTGATAGAGATTTGCAGGGAGAGAATGCTTCGGGGAGAGGTTACCAATGGCTCTACAGAGCAGGTGAGCCCTGAATATGACCTTGAAGGAGGAGTGGAACTTTTAGATATGTAAGTGAAAGGACATGTTTTCAGGCAAGGAAAACAATGTATACAATAGTGTGAGAGTAGAGAGGTTTAGGACATGTTCAAGGTACTGTGACTAGAATAGTTTGAATAAACAAAGGGTTAAGGGATAGAGACCTTGATTAGAGTCACCCAGTGAGGCCCCTCAAATACTCAGCACCAAAGCTCACTACATTTAGAGAGGATATGAAAAAAGTAAGAAAGTGGTAGAAAGAAAGTAATAGTAAAGAGCATTAAGAAAGAGAAGGCTTATTTCTTTGCCTTATTTCTATCCATCAATTTGATATTCTATATCACCAAGATACACATTTCTACCCTTCTGAAAAATAATCCATGAAGGATATCTTTCTCTGTCATCAAAGAGAGAGAGAGAGAGAGACAGAGAGAGAGAGAGAGAGAGAGAGAGAAACTTTCTTTGTGTAATGAAAGTGGAGCAAGGAAATCATTAGTTAAATTGTCATGGTGTTGTTTTTGCTATGAAATGGCAGATTTACAGGTCTTCACTCGCTGTATTTATGAGTGTGTTGGGAAGACAACCAAAGTGGATGTGTGGCTGGATATATCTCTCCATGACTTTCAGTAAAACTCAAAAGTCATTTAAGCAGTTTGAGTTAACAGAATGAAATGCCATCCAAGAAATGTAAACAAAGGCTTTATTCAATCACCTCCTCTATTAAAAAGTCATGCCTATTATTTAATTTTATGGATACAGAAAATACTTATTCCTATATGAAAATACCTCAAGCTCGTGGTTCTCTTCTCCTCCTTTGTCTTTTATTGCTCAGCTACCTGGCTTTATTTCTCTGTAAAGAAAAAGACTTGAACTTAATTGCTTTGTTGCTCCAAGAAAAATCATTCTTTAATTTTTGGTGGGTTAACAACCATTAAAGTAGTGGTTAACAGCCTTCCCTACTCCCATCCTCCACAACACAGAATTTGGACAATGCTTATACTTTCCCTCCTTCCCATGCTTTCAAAAGAAAAAAAAATGTCCTTGAGAGACATGTAGCTTAGACAAAGATCACTACTCCCCAAGTAGTGTCCCATGGGGGTACAGGGATGTGGGGTGTTAGAGGACACACATGGTACATGTATGTAGCAGCTGTGGACGAAAGAGGAGCTAGAAGGTGAAGATATTGAGCCAGGACAGCATGGATGGGAAAGACAGTTCTTTGGATTAGTTTCCTGAGGCTATCCTGAAAACATCAGCGTACTGGATAAATAGCAGAGGGCAGGGGACTTTAATAACAGTTGTTCTGACTTCCATGTCGTGAGGGCTTACTCTCCTGACCCATTTCCTTCCCCTCTCTCCTGGCAGGCCCTGTAAGTTATAATGATGTATGTTCTTTTCAGATAAGCCCATGCAGCAGAATGAATAAGGGGCCATCATCAGACAACATATTTCAACAAATTTCTTCAATATATAAAGCAAACTGAAAAATGCTTGTGACTAAAAGAAGTGTGGAAAACTTCAAGAGTTTTTCAAAGGAACACAACACAAGAAGAAATTTTACCTCCGGAAGACTGTCCAAGAAACTACAAACCTGGCAGTAGCAGACATGGAAGGGGAGGGGAAAGAAAGAGCAGAACTGAAAACAATGGGCTTGTATAAGGGTCTACATACAAAACATACCCTCTCTTCTCCAGGCAGGGTTAGCCGCCAGCTAAGTATTTACCCCTACACAAAAACAAAAAACCCTGAGAAATCTTCTTTCTGAAGAAGTTGAACAGTCTACAAACCATCCTGTGAAGAATTAGGAAAGGTAGTATGGTTGCTGGAATTCTAAATAAAGACTTCATTTTGGCCTCCAGGAAACCGTCCCACTGCAAAAGATTGATGGCTAGACCCCTGCTCTTCATGCCATAGCAAGTGTCGTCTGTCTCCAAGCCCCTCCCCCTACACATCCATAGAGCTTGCAGTCAGTATTCATTCATAATATAAAATGACAACCAACCTCCTAACCCTGCCTGGAGAAGAGAGGGTATGTTCTGTATTTAGGCCCTTATATAAGCCCATTGTTTTCAGTTCTGCTCTTTCTTTCTCCTCCCCTTCCACATCTCTACTGCCAGGTCTGCCATCACTCGGACAGTCTTACCAGAGGTAAAAAATTTCAGCATGAATGAAAAGACCAAATTAAACAAATATAAAAATTGAGAGGAAACAGAGATAATATAGGAGCCAAAAAAAAAAAAAGAACTTCTATTTTCCTGACAGATCTGAGAAAATATTGCATCCATAAACCAAGAACAGGAGGCTATGAAAATATGGAACAACAAGAGAATAAGAAATAGTTCTCAGAATTAAAAAATATAATTACCAAACAAAACAGATTCAAAGGAAAAACTAGAGATAAAGGCAAGATATTCTCCTAGAACAAATTGTAAAGAAAGAAAGGGAATTAAAGAGGAGATTAAGAGACTTTCTAGAAAGAAACAGAACTAAGAAAATGAAGAAAAGAGCATTCACATATAGTAAGATAAAAATTTTCAGACCAGAGACACACAAGTCTTCCAACTGAAATGGCTACCCTAGGAATATATTTTTATATATTCTCATCTCTTTCTCTTTCTCTCCTCAACTAAATACTAAATAGGTGATATAAGTTAAATATTCACTTACCATAGGAAATCCACAAAATGTCTAAAATAGGAAAAAAATGGAATTAAAACCAGTAAGTTTTTCTCTTGGAAAGGAGATTTTGACAGGGCAGTGGTGAGATGGTAGATGAGTATTTCATATTTTGTTTTTATTTTGTTTAAGCTACCTATGCGATTTCATGTCATAAAATCAGGCATATGTACTACTTTGATTTTTTTTTAATGTAATGACAATTTAGGAATCATGGACTATGCACCCACTTAAACAAACACCTGATGAAAATTGTAAATTGGGTGAAGAAAAACTCAAGAACCCAGCTCCTTGTTCTCCAACCCTTTCCCCACTCTGCTGGTGGTGGCTTGTTTTCCTTTTTCCCTTCACCATTCAGGTCCCCAGCTCCTCCTCATCTGCCATCTGATGTCAAGACCCATCTAGTCCTCCCATTTAATCCTTTCCACGACCTCTGAGACCATGGCAGGGGAAAGGAAATAATGTTTATTAAGCATGCATTATTCTTACATATTTGTCATTTAATTTTTCCAACACCCCCATGAGGTCCGCATTACGCCCATTTTAACAAGGCCAGAAGAACAAAGGATCAAGTCAGTATTCAAACTCACGTCTTTCTGTTTCAAAGATCCATGTTCTTTCTAGTATATCATATTGCCTCCTTGTCTGTGCAGCTATTTATTAGATAATTATTTTTTTTTTCTACTGGGGGACAAGAGGGAGTAAGGTCTGTGAGGAAGTCATGTGTTTTGCTATGGTGATTTGTGTAGCAGGAAAGGTGGCCCTTATACCGTTCCCAGTGCTCCATGGGATGAAAGTGCAGTGACATGAGAACTCGGACATCTCCAGCGTGAACAGGCAGCTGAGAGACCTGCTGACCAACAGTTCGCGAGCTGCTGGCACCGCTTGCTTTCAGTGTGTAATCAGTAAGTGCTCACACGCCATATAACTGGAGGAAAGAAACAAAAAAGGAAAAAGCTTTGGCACATCGAAGATACAGTTCATTTATTAAAAACTTCAAAATCGAGACTCAAGACTTCTATCGTCAGCAGAAGACACGATTAAAATGAAGTTTCAAAAACCGGGAATGAAGTTGCAAAATGGGCCTGAAACCTCAATGGTGCCCACTTAGCAAACACAGCATCAACTGCCCTAAATACATCGCTGGGCACCTGCTTTGTATTCAAGGTAGCCAGTCCCTTGACTGTACTATCCTAGCTCGTTTTTCTTACCACGCTTGTTCTTTAGGAAATACTGAAAGTAATTAGCTTGATGACCTGGAAAATCACTCTTAAAATCCCCACAACATTTGATAAAAAGGGCACAAGAAAACCTTTACAACTGAAAAATTCCCAATTTACAACTATTAACCCCATGTGTTCCTCTTCCTACTGACAAGATAAATGAATCTGTACTCATATAAGGAATATTCTTTTTTAAACTATCAAATTCTGTGATTAGGCTTATTTCACAGGAACTCAAGCTTTTAGACAACTTTGGTGAGAATGTGGAAATTCAACAATTAGTTGGCTGGTAAATCAGTTTGCATTCCTATAAACTTAGGTTACTGATGAGTTTTTAGACTATCTTGTCTAATCTTTCAAGTCAAGGATGCATCTTTTCTACAATTTCTTACCGGTAATACTTCCTTTTAATACTGCCTTTTAATACAGGAAGCTCATCTTATAATTATTTGTAAAAGAAATCTTAGATTGAAGATGAAGGCTGTGTTTATGCTGGGATGCAGGAATGGCTGAGCATGTTTTGGGGGGACTGGTTGGGCAGACCAGCAGAAATCTAACTTGAGGGTTCTGAGGAATCTCCTGGGAGAGACTCATCCAAAGGGAAGAAAGCCAGGGTATCTAAATTTGGTCCAGGATTAGCGAAATAAACACCTCTTCTGATGTCTCCTCATCTCACGTCTTCTCCTAGAAATAGAAATTCTACTTCCATGCCTGCTAATAAGGCAATGGACCATATAATCTATGTCCACAACTGATTGGGTTGGGGTAGACACCTAACCCCAAATTGGGCCAATTTGATTCTCTCTTTTAGGAAATTTTAAGTAGTACCCAGAGACTCTGGTTAATAGTCAATGAATATTCAGAAAGTCAGTGTCAGCTGGGGCAGCTATTCTCTTTGCCCAGTACATAGAGAAGTAGGGAAAACTGGTCTCAGAGAGAGAAGCATGAAAGCAAACTTCCAAGAGTGAGGTCTGTGGCTCCAGAAACAGAGAGAGTTGCTGCCTTGGATTCCTGACACTGTTGCAATTCCTGGTTGTAATCCTTGGGAGACTTCTGAGTATTCCGCCTACCATAGGCATCAGTAATAGCAGTTCTCTGAAGGTCTTTGACTTTTCAGATCGCAAAGACTGCCCCTCCATGGTGACTTGTTTGATGCTCCTTCATCCCCATGTGCTACAAAAGGCAGCTGTTATTAGACGCATTTGAGAGACACATCCACATCTCAGAGACAGCGTGTGACCTTCCGTAGGGTAAAAAGGTTACTAAGTGATGCAGTTGGGACCACAGCCCCTGGGTGTTTTGTTCCTGTCCCAGTAACCTTTATAAGCATTTCACCAGCTACAAATCCACCTAATGCCTTATCATCTAACACTTCTCATGTTGGTCACAAGAACATGAAAGACACTGTCAGATACACTTTCTGTGTCACTCCTCTGCTGTACAGGCCAAGTAACGTATCAGAAAAGGAAATAAAGTTTAACTTTTCAGCATGCCCTTAGGGAACTTATGCTACCTCCTTGTGACAGCTTCTTTTTCTTTTCCTTTTTTTCTTAAGAAGATTAAAACAACTAAAAAGCCAGTCTTAGCTGTTCTTAGTGCTTGATGACCACCCTATTGGCCTGTAGATTCTGCAATGCACCTTTCATGCATTTGGATGAGATTCTCTTTGGAATCCCATAAACCGGCTAGAAGCTGCAGCTTTCTTATCATGGTCTGTTACAGCCGGCGTGTAACTGTTTCAGGGAGCTTAAAATCACCGAGGTTCAAGTCTATTGTCTGTCTCTAAAAATGCTGTCTTTTCTCGCCTTCAGTTTCTTCTCTGTGTCACTGTTTTTCATTTGCCAACTTGTTGATACCAATTTTAATTCCCTTCTGCCTCTTGAAAAACTCCTTCTTCTTGGCTTCCTTTCTATATTATTTCTTCCAGCCTATCCCAGAAACCTTCAGCCTATTTAATAAGCTCCTCCATGGAGACACGTACTTAAAGTGCTTTTCTTTTCTCATCAAGCAAAAAGGCCAGATTGCATTCACAGCAAGCAACATTGTGTGCTCAAGAGCCCCAGGTAGGATGACACAAACAGCTGCAGCAGCTGCAGCAATAGTACTGTTTTGCATATGGAAGACACTGGGCGAGGTAGGTTGTATCATACCCATTTTGTAGCGTTTTCTACTTTTGGCCACCACCCGAACTTCAAGTCCATCACTAATCTGGTTGAGCTCCACCCTGTCCGAATCTGCATTTTGCATTTCTCTTTTCCATTTTTCTTTCCTCTGCTGCCTGTAAATGTGAGCGCCTCCCAAGGTCCTGCCCTCTTTTCTTTTTTTGTGGTCCTTTTCCAAGAGATTGTCTCTTCTCATGATTTCAAATATGTCCCATGTGCAGATAACTCCCAATTTATATCTCTCAGCCTAACCTTTCTCATTTGCTCTGATCCTCAACATCTGAGTCCCTGAAGCTTTCCGCTATTGACTGGATCTTAACGTCCCTACGATGGGCAACCTCACCAACCCAGTACTCCTTCTGAATTCAATCTCTTACAAATTCATCAGAGCAACCCACTTAACATCTCTGTTTCCCCTCTTTCCTTCCTACCTGCAATAATTTCTCCCCAAATATAGCTATTTCTTCTTCCTTTACCTCCATAGTGCCTGTTTCATTCGATCGTTTCCCCTGCCGTCATCCTAGCTCAAAAACTTATTATATGCTGCATGATTGCAATAATCTAACTCAGTGATTCTCAGCTCTGGTTGCACATTAGAATCACCTGGGGGATCTTTAAAAACATTCTTATATCTGGTTCCAACCTTTAGAGATTTTGATTAAATTGGGCAAGGATAGAGCCCCAGCGTTGGCATTTTTTTCTTAAACTCCCCTGGCGATTCTGACACACAGCTTGGCTTGAGAACCACTGAGCAAATCTTCCATTTCTCCTCATCTTTAATCCATTTTACCCTATTAGATTATGACTCTAAAGGATTCCTTCTTCATACACACATCCACTTAAAAGCTTTAATTCATTAGCACCTCTGTGATAATTTTCAAGCTCATTAGCTTCGCTTCCTCCACTCCCCACAACGGACCCTAATCCACCCTGCAAGCATGAATGGGTGATCCACAAATACGTCCACTCCCAAACCTGCCTTGCAATTTCCTGCCTTCATGCATTGTGGGCTCTCTTTCCCTTCACCCATTTCTGCCCCACTGAGAATATATTCAGTATTTCTATGTAGCCAGCCCACAGGCTTTCTCTATTTAGCCACCTGCTCACATCCTTCCCCAAAATCCAAATCATTTCCAGCTTACACCAGCTCTGAGCACTTTTCACATAGCCTTGCAGTTGAAGGATCAGGATTTTGAATTACACAGAACTCGGGTTCAAATCCCAGTTGCTCCACTTTCTGCTGTGTAATGTTGGGATCTTGTGGAATCTCTCTGAGCTTTGTTTCTACATGTTATGAGTGAGATAGTATTGCCCACCTCCTAGCATTGTCTGAGGAATAGATTAAGTGAAATAATAATACATGGAAAATGTTTGGCACATAAGAAGTGCTAGATAAGCCGGGCGCGGTGGCTCACGCCTGTAATCCTAGCACTCTGGGAGGCTGAGGCAGGCGGATTGCTCAAGGTCAGGAGTTCAAAACCAGCCTGAGCGAGACCCCGTCTCTACCATAAAAATAGAAAGAAATTAATTGGCCAACTAATATATATAATATAAAAATCAGCCGGGCATGGTGGCTCCTGCCTGTAGTCCCAGCTACTCGGGAGGCTGAGGCAGGAGGATCGCTTGAGCCCAGGAGTTTGAGGTTGCTGTGAGCTAGGCTGATGCCACGGCACTCACTCTAGCCTAGGCAAGAAAGCGAGACTCTGTCTCAAAAAAAAAAAAAAAAAGAAGTGCTAGATAAATGTTAGCTACTTTGTTACTTTTATTATCATTGTTTGTACACATATACCATCATCCCAAATAGATTCTAAGACCTTGAAGTATAAGACAATCTTTCAGATTCTCTTATATTCATAGTGTCTAGTGCTGTTCCTTGAACATAGTGTTCAACATGCCTGCTTAATGAGTAGTAACTTGATAAATAATTCTGAATATATCAAATGAAATTTAAGTGACTCTGACCTCTAGCCTGGTATATTACCCTTTGGTGGTGGATAAGCTTTATAGAAAATTGTGATTAAAAGCTTATCTTTTTTATAGCACAGCCTTTAAAAAAGAAGTAAAAGCACCTTGAAGCCTTTTAAAGTGTTTACGCTTCCCTTGGTATGGTTCTAATGTCAGTCTTTAAGGGTCCCCAAATCTTTTGAGATTCTGCTAAATATATTTGGTCCATCCTTCCAGAAATGAATGTTTATATATATAATCCTAACAAGAATGGACTAGCACTACAAGATGGAATTAATTTGTTTGAGGCCAATTTCCTTATTTTTATTTATTCCTTTGCCAGGACAGCATGCAAGTTGTGGATTTTGGTTTGAATACATCTATGATTAACACATTAACTGCCACGTGAGTTGTATTTAACTCACACTACTTTTGAGCCTGGGGCCTCTGGGAACATATATAACTCACGTCTCTTCACCTTGGGAGCTACAAGAACAATTTTTCAAGCTGCATATAACTCACACACAGAAAACAACAATAAAACAAATTTTTTGTTAAATTAGAAAAGATTGTTTTCAAAGTTTTTTATTCTATTTTCATAATAAAACACCGTGGCCCCATGGAAAAAAAATTTTTTTTCTAGTGTGGCAGTCAATGTGTTAAACTGAGTGCAAACATATTTCCAGTGGGATTACATGAAATACCCAGGGTTTGACTTCAGACATTCCAGAGATCAGCACACCAACTTCTTACTTCGTGAGAGGCCAGTTTAAAATGTTTCTCTTCCTGCTTATTCTTTTAGGATTTTCTCTCCTTTTCTTATGGTCTTTTCTCCTAATCCATATAAAAAGAGCGAATTCTGAAGGGCTAATCCAGAATCAATTTGTCTTTTGAGAAAATAAACATTATAACAATTGACAAAAATTCCCTTCAAGTGTCAACAGCAATCAAGCCACCCACACACACCCACCCACACACACACACACACTCACACACACACACACAGAGTGAGTTATGAACTGAATTGTGTCCTCTCAATACTATATGGTGAGTTCCTAATCCCCCATGTGGCTGTATTTGGAGATAAAACCTTTAAGAAGGCAATTAAGTCATCAGTGTAGGACCCTAATTCTGTAGGACTCATCCTTACAATAAGAGAAAAAGGCACCAGAGATCTGTTTCTGTCTATGCACACTAACAGGCCATGAGAGAACACAGCACGAAGACAGCTGTGCACAAGCCAGGAAGAGCGGCCTCATCAGACCCGATGCCCACGGGATGTCCATCTTAGATTTCCAGCCTCCAGAACTGTGAGAAAATAAGTGCCTGGTGTTGAAGCCACCCAGTCTGTGGTATTTTGTTATGGCAGCCTGAGCAGACTAATACACACACTCCATTTCACACCCTCACCCACACACCTGTGCGCACACACACAACAAATGCAAAAATTTTCAAAACTTATTTTCTGGAAGGAAAACACTGGTGTTCTTACCGTCTCCACTCCTAGGCAGTCACTACTATTGGCTCTCTCCCAGCCTCCTCTCTCCCTGCTATCCTAAGATTTTACCACTGGCCACAGTAAACTTAAACAATCCCGTATACAAACCTTTCCTGTTAAACCTAGAGTGCAATGAAGACTGGACCATGCATAACCCTGGGGAAAGTTCTGAATCACTGCATTTCCCCACAAAACTCTCTCTTAACCCCATAAGCACTGGCTCCTTATCATCCCTGGAGGGATTTTTGAATTTTAAAATCTTCCTAAAAATACTAGTATTTCCATGCCATCTTAAGCATTCAGTAAGACCTACGATTGCCATCTCTGGTTTACTCTGGGTCATTACTGTAGAGTGCAGATAATGAAGCTATAGACGCATACAAAGGTAGATGATGAAATTTTAATAATAAATCCTTACATAGGACTTATTATATGAGTGAGTGTTCCAATCCATTTACATATATTAAGCCATCTAATCCTCAAAACCACAGATATAGAGTAGGTACTGCTGTCATTTTGATTGTACAAACGAGGACACTGAAACAGAGAGAAGTCCTTAGGGTTGGTAAGGGGAGATGCTGGGCTTTGGAATAAGGCTAAGATGGCTCTAGAGCCCATGGACTTAACCAGTATTACTTCCCTTCCTCTACTAAAGACACAGATGTGAGACTTAACAGAGGCCAAACACCAGTCATAGTGCTAGAATATAGTTTCTTGACAAATTCTTTGATGTCAGCTATTTATATTGTTGACTGTTTTTCATAAATGTCACACAAAGCTTATGCAAGTGCATCAGCTTATGAGTGGTGTAATGGAGCCAGATTTCTGCAGAATTCAGGAGTGACTCAAAGCTGGAGCACCTTTCTCCCAGGAGGGGTTCACAGCTTCTGAAATATCATTGTCTGAATTTTGACATGGGTCCTTTGATCTGTGAGAACAATTTAAATCATGATCTAAATCTACAATTTCCACATCACTAATATGCTGGGTCACATTGGTATCAGTGTGCTGCAGAGTGGACAGCTCGGAGCTTTAGAAAAGTCATCCCGTCTGGCACCCATGTCTTGGTTTCTAATACATTTCTCTAATAAAAGGAACCAGGGTTCTTTGGAGAAACGATTGAGTCTAGGAGTGGGTCAGGACATGTATAAGATGGGCCTGGAGCATCTGGTAGTGCCAGAGAGTAACAATGTTCTAAAAAAAAAAAGAAGAAGAAAAGAAAACCAAAGCAATGATGGGGATATGTCAAAGAGATACGGGAGTCAACTAAAAGAGCTCCCAATGACTAAAGCTGCAACAATTTGAGTAACAAAATAAAGATTATAATCCAAAGCATAAAATCAATATCTATAAGTGCACACTTATGTAAATAAATGAGTAGATAAATGGAGAGAAATTTCCTGTACAAAAGAATTTCAAATAAATTATGCAAATACTTCACCCTAAAAAGAACATAAAAACTCTCTACTTTTTGAGCATGGATTGTACATAGTGTCTTTCTCCCAATGAGTACAGTACAGAAAGGGAGGAAAATAAAAGAGAATAACTTACAGTGGAGAAACCTGACAAACACTACCCCAGCCAGGTGACCAAGGTCAACTTCAACAATGATCAGTCACATTGGTAATATCTGCCACGGATATGATGTGATGAGACTGGCCTCTGTGGGCTTCTTTCCAAAAACATTTTATCCCATTACCCCCACTCTAATCATGAGAAAAACAGACAAATTCCAACTGAGGGGCATTCTACAAAGTACCTAACCAGTAATCTTTAAAACTTGTCAAGGTCATTAAAAAAAAAAAAAATCTGAGAAACTGTCACAGCCAGGAAAAGCCTAAGAAGACAGAATGACTAAATTTAATCCTGGATGGGAGCTTGGAACAGCTGACATTGACATTATGTAAAAACACAAGAATGCTGAATAAAGCATGGACTTTAGGTAATAATGTGCATCAGTATTGGTTCAATGACAAATGTACCATTTAATGTAAGATATTAATAATAGGGGAAACTGGATGCCAGGTATAAATGAACTCTCTGTACTATCTTGGCAGTACTTCTATAAATCTAAATCTACTTTAAAATAAAAAGTTTATTTTTAAAAAAGTTACTGCAGTACATCTACTGCCCAGGCAAAGTTGGCTGGAGATGCAGTTGCACGATCACCCACGCTCCAGCTAGCAGCTCCCTGGATTTGGATGTGGCCAGCCTTTTCACACTCCTCTCCTTATCCTCCTCTTGGTGTTCTATGGCCTGAATGTGCCCTGCCCTCAGAGTCCCTGGGACGCTCATTTCATACTTTGTGTTTTTCTAGTTATTTTGTTCTTGATATTAATGATGTAAGTAGATACTTAGATATGATAAAATATTCATATTTCCTACAAATACCACCTACATCATTATTTGGGGCTTGTATTACCTTCTGCTCAAACAAGATAATACACATGCAAATTCTTATTAACTTTCACTTATCCATAAATATTATGTATAACACATATTTCATTGGACATTATGCATGTGTATGTCTCATCATTCCCAAGCATTCAAGCTCAAGATTATTTATTACAAAGCACATGTAGGTTTCCTCATATGGGTTAGTCCTAGTCCTCCAAGATAGATGCCAATATTGGATTAAACATATAAGGATTTTATTAGTAAGGTGAAAGTCAATGGGGAGGAAGTCAGAAAAGGCAGGGAGAGCCAGGAGACCTTGATACAAGTCTGACCCCGAGTGAAGGAGAGAAGGAAGAAATATTGGGTGAAAAAATCCTAGGTCACTGTGCAATCTAAGGAAGGCTGGGCAAGGCTGTTGGAGAGTCCTCAAACCAAGGTTGGCCATCCAAAGAGTCTCCTGTCTTTTGGAAAAGGCCTGCCTAGTTACTTGGTATCTCTTCTGCACTCAGTCATTGGCTGGGAGCAGCTGTAGGAAGCATGACCTCCACACACAACTGCTAGAGTCCTCAGTCAATTTTGCTTTCTCTAGTTGGAGATTTGGGAAGCTCATTCTCATAGCTATCATATCTTCAAAAGGGAAAGGAAACACTATAAAACATGATATCACCTACAATTTCTACCCAGCTTGTCTTAATGCTTGACTTAGAATTTGAGGCACAAACAGAATGGGATATTGCATATTTTGTATTGTAGTGAAATTTACAGTATCTGTAAACTATATTTCCAGCAAAAATATTCAAATTCTGAATAATGCTTTGATCCACAGGTAGATTCAAGGCAGTAATAATGGTGGGAAGCTACGGTGAGAAAATAATAGTGGGATGAAGTTAGCAATAAATAGGCTTGTTATCCTTGGGTTTTTAAGCCTATAACTTTTAGGTGCAAACATATAGTAGAACCAATTTTTTTTTTAAAATGGCCCAGTAGATCTTAGCTTGGAGCTTGAAATCTATGTGTAATTTATTATAAATCAATAAAACCACTTAGAATGATATATGTCAGTCCCCAATGACTTTACATAACATTATAATATTTGCACATGTGAGAACAGTCAGCATGTCATCATTCTGCTTAAAATAAGGGTGATTTAATTTGTTAGCACCTAACTAGGAGTGAAGCAGGCAAACGTCACAAAATTAAACCAAGGCAATCAGCACAAAACTGGTCAGAAGCTCATCCATGCTGAGAAATTTGTTTCATAAAACAAGAATTGTTCACTGCTTACTAAAATTCTAACTGTCTACTGCTCTGTTTCGGTTTGAAATGCCAGGACCGATCTTTCAAAAGTCAGAAAAGAACTTTGGCCATCTTGAAAAGCTTTGTGTCATGGAAAGGAATGTTCACATAACTTGTTCTTTTTTTCTGAAAATTACTCGGGTAATGGATAGCATGTCAATTCAGGCATGTTCTCTAAAGTCTGCTGCCCTACAGTTCCCATGCCACAGAATCCTTAAAAATCTTTGAGAGCTTCTGATGATCATCTTTTCTCAGTCCTAATATTCAAAGCAAATGACTCTATCTTGATCCTGCCCATCCCTTTGGGGTGGGTCACAGATAATGTATTAACAACAACATGTGCATATGTTATGATTTACCCTTTCAAATAAAGAAGTTATTTAGATTCAAGATCATCCCTATGTAATCCAGAATTATGCTCATTATATTGGAGGGGAGGGATGGCAAAACACATTAACAAGCAACCTTACTGTGAATTTTATAAAAGTTCTTTCTTTCAACTTTGGGTCATATCTTCTCATGTATGAAGAGTCCATAATGCAATGGGGGCTCTGTCTCTGCTCACCTCCCCAATGGGCATAGGGGCTTCCCTCTGGATCTTGTGGGCCTCCCCACGTGGCTGTGCCTCTCACGCTCACAGTAGGAAAAAACACTCCCCTTTGGATAGCTCTCTCTTCTCTTCTTGCCAGATCTTCACAAGGGACTCAGATTTTGGTATTCCTTCTCTCTCCCCTTCAACCAGCATGGATCATCAGACATGTCCTTGTACTCACTTCCATTAAAGGGGCATGTGTGTTTGTGTAAGTGTGACACAGAGGTTGGGCGGGTGGCAAATTGGACCTTTGCGTAGAGCAAACGTTCCACATGCCCAACCTGGGCCTCATCTGTGTTATGCTTAAGAGTCTCTGAATCTTCTTCCTCTGCTTTGAGTTGCAGCGCCAAATGCTGCTGCTTGTTGTTCCTAGCTATGGCAAGCCCTGCCCCTCAAGAAGGAAGGATTCTTCCTGCCACGTGGAAATTGACATTACCCTTCCTGCAATTCTAACAAGCTTTTTGAAGAAGTGAAAGGGAAGTGGCTGAGTACCAGGAATTTTGTCTGGGAACATCCATCTATCATGAATGAAAGAAAAGTTTAAGAACTCATATTCTAGGACCCTATATTGAGATGCAAATGGTTCTTCCTTACACACAGAGAGGAGTGATGCTTTGAAGGGCTCTAGTACTGAGATGGGGCACCCCATTCTTCCTCTGCACCATGCAATCCTTTCATCTTCTCTTCATCATTGGTGCTTTTCTTCTCCACTCACAGATAGCTCAGGCACTATACTCTGTTCTCGTCACTGAATATAATTTCTGTGCTACAGCTACCCTGACTATAGCATTTAATGTTGCTGTTGATTTCGCTTGCAGAAGTTCTCTATTTGCCTCTTTACCATTTTCTGCACCCCCTAAGTGCGGCTGGCACCACCCACCAATCAGAGTGCTCCTTTCTTCTGCAGATAACACCTTCCAATCAGAGCGCCCTTTTTTTCTGCATGGCTAACTGACCCAACAACAGTGTAATTGGATCTCTGTCTTTTCTGGCTTTGTTTTGGTTTTTTTTTTTTTTTTCTTTTGAAAAAGGATTGATTTTATTGGCCACCCAAAACGTTTTCCCTAAGCTGATTCTGTGTCTGGAACAATTCCAAAAGCTTTAGGGTTACATTTTTATCTCCCAATCCAGATCTGCCTTTCTGTCTGAAAATTCAAAAATGCTAACTTTTAGAGTTGAGGTACTGAATAGGATAACAATGCTGCCAGCATTGTAGGATAACAACAATAAAGATTGGCCAGTGACTTTATATCCTTGATGAGCATATCATACCAGCCTGAACAAAGAGCTGACCACAGAGAAAATGTAAGATTTTTAGAGGGAAAATGTTAGTTGCCAGCACTCAAAAAATATTATTAATTATATGAATAAATAGACCATGGGAGGCGTTTTAGAGTGGTATGAAATTGATCAAGAATTATAATGTCTCTATCAGAATAGTTTGCAAGCTACAAAAGAGTCACAACTCCTTTGTTATATAGTAACTGCAAATACAACTCTAAAACATACATAATTGCAGGCTAACAAGATTGTGAAAACAGTCTAAGATAAAACTTTAGATAAATTGTATGTTTATTTAACCATCTGTCTTTGTATCTTCCAGCCTTCATTTTTCTTACCATCATGGACTTGAGAAATGACCCCTGACGTCCTTTCAGATTTTAAGAGGTGGTGATCAGCCAGGAAACATTTTTATCAGAGCTGCTCACAAGTTGCAAAGATCATTAGTTACTGAACAAATAGCAAACTGGTCTGTTCTGAGTTTAACCTCTACTCTCTGCCCCTGATCAGCACTCAGTAGATGTGCTAAAGAGTAAGTAGTGAATGGCCAAAAGAAAGCCATCAGGAAAGAAGGGAAAAGAACCAAACCAGACATCCATCAGGAGTAAAGCTGGATCCACTCATAACATTTGGCCTTGGGAAAGAATAGAAATAAAACCTCCACAGCCTGACCCCACTCCTCTTCCTTCTCCCTCCCACCCTGTTCTATCTTGCACTGTGCACCCTCCCCACCATGTTCTGTCCTACACTGTGAATGGCCTTTTGCAAGAGCGTGTAGACAACCCAGCCTGAACTTCCAAACTCTGTCTGCTGTCACACCTTCTACCCAACCCCTCTCCTTGGTTGCCTCTCAGGCCTAGGCATGTGCATGCCAGCAGCATTGTCTACCCTAGGGGAAAAGGACCTAGTGAAGAAAGCATAGCAAGAGGACTTCAAATGCTGGAGCCACCTGGGCAGGGAACTCCAAGGTCCCAGGTCCCCAGAGTGTGGTCTAAAAGAAGAGGATAGGGCTCTAGTAGGCATTTCCCCTTAGCTCCTGAACTCCTTGCCCCAGGGTGAGCAATGCAGCTAGTGAAAAGACAGATCTCCAAAATACAGGCGCCAGGGTAGGGCCCCTTCTTACCCAGATCTTAGGTTGAGTCAGCTATATTCCTGCTTGTAATAGAAAAGTAGGAATGTAATTATTCGAATATTATTTTGGTCACATCATATATTAAAAAATACAAAAAAGTAACAAACATGCCAGTAATCTGAAAAATCCCAACAGCAGATAATATAGAATTTTTTCACCCAAAACTTAAACAGTAGTGGGATCTGTTAGCCAACTTGAATGACTATTGCTAAACCATTATAGATTGGCTTTGAAATATATTTATATGACTAGATATTGTTATATTTGATTGTAGCTCTGTCCGAGCATAGAACTGCCTTACTTGGAATTAAATTGTACAGTCAAACTATAAAAATCTCGCTTTGGAGCAACAGGTCCAGGGCCCAAGTCTCTGTAACCTGTCCTTCAGTTGAAATTTTTTGTGGCTTCCAGCTCTATTTCTGATAAGGGACAGGCTAGATTATCTCTGAATTCCTTTCTAATGTTATGATATTCAGATTTAAATTTAACAAACATTCAAGTAGCATTTGCTGTTTGTGTCATGCCAGGTCATTTAATATACACTGTGTTAATTCAACCATTGTCTGTGAAATATCGTTAACCCTGCTTAAAGGTGAGGAAATGAAGACTTGGAAAGTAAAGTGACTTAGTATAGATCTCACAGCAATGAATATACAGAGGTGATTCTTGAACGCAAATCTTTTATCTCCGGGTTCAGAGGCCTTCCAAATACAGCATGGTGGTCTCCTAAGGTCACTCTTATATCACAGTCTAAAGCAGACAGAACGAGCTCTTTAAGAATAAGGTCTTTGTTCATAGATGTGCTTAGAATAGGGCCTGGAACATTGTCAAAGCCCCAAAAAAACATTACTAGTTAAATGAACAAACAAATACAGGACTGCTGATACCTACCCACCCACTTAATAGAGAGAAGTAATGAAATATTTTGATTTAAACACTTTCTTTCTAAATTCTTATTTTTTACAACATTCTTGGCAACAGTCAACAAAAACCCTGGCTTTGTGGAATGAATTCCTCTCCTGCCTCAGGATCCATCTTTTGAGTTAATATTTGTAAAGGACATTTTCTCCCAACCTTCCCGTCAATATCCATTTGATGCTGCTTTTGCCAGTCGTTTACTGACTTAACAGTATCAGGCATTAACACGTCTGTCTGGTGGGGAAAACTCTGTAAATCTAAAAAAAAAAAATCATAGCTTCTTCTCTGCTATACCATAGGTCCAATTTTATCACAGCCATAAGCTGCTTTTCTGCTTCTTTAATTTCTTTCATAGATTCATATGTTTGGAGGAATTAATCTAGACCATTTTTCCCCTAATTGGTACATGTACTAAACATGGGATTTGAGATGACTTTTAGGTGGTGTACAAGTAAAGAGTATTTTTTTCCTAATTATATTTTTCTTTCAACGAGTATTCTATATATATATATATAGTTTTATAAACTAGCACAAACCTGAAATGTTATGGATATTGTTGTTTAGGACCAGGCTATAGTGAGTAGTACCTATCTACATTTAAAAGGTTCATTAATTTAACAAATAAAAATAAATGTTAATAATATAAATGGTTTGGGGACATGGTGAAAACCATGAAGAGAGTGACTGAAGTTTGGAAAACACTCTTCTGATCCAACTATATGATGACTCTAAGTCACAGCAAGGTGAAATCACTTGCCTAAGGCCCCAGGGTTAATTACTGGAAAAATGAGGACTAGACTCTAAGTCTCCAGGTTCCAGGTCATCTGTTTATCTTGGTAAGGCCCCACGTTTAGGTTTTGAGCATCATTAACCTGCTCTTATATGATTCATATTATGAATAAATTTTTATCCACCTCTGACAAATGCATAAGATTCTAACTTTCATAATTGAAGTTTGAAAGACAGAAAAGCCCTCTGGCTCCTTCAGAGTAAAAAGCGCTCTCAGGTATAATTACAATCTGTGTTTATAATGTGCTTTTCATTAGGGGACCTGAAAGAACTCTAGAAAATTGATCTGATGAGTGGTATTATCCTTGTTTTATACAAGGGAAACCATGACCCAGGCAGGTTAAGTGAGCTGTCCAGAGGCAGCCAGAATGTCAATCACTGAGAAAGAGACAGGAGAACATGGGTGAGATCACACCTAACGGGTACAAAGTACGCTATCTGGGTGATCGACATACTTATAACTTTGACTCAAGTCATACAAAAGCAATCCATGTAACCAAAACATTTGTACTCCCGTAATATTCTGGAAAAAAATAAGACAGAATTAAATCTCTAATCCCAACCTCACCTCTGTGGATTTTGCCTTTCCTGTTCAGCCCCTAATCCCTTGCCAGATTTGGAATTATAGGGATCTCCATTAAATGGGATTCTCATCTAAAAGCTTCACTTTGAACCTTTCCAAAGTGCATATAATAGGTATCCCATCTGCAGACTTCCTATTTTAATAGCCTTGCTTGGTTTTGTTAATGGAGCCTATAACTGGGTTTAAATCTATCACTTATTGTTCTTTGGTTGTTTTAAAATTATTTCTGTACTTCCAGAGTTCTTTTTCCTGCCTGTTCTTACACAGATGGAGAAATAGCTATTACTATGGCCAAGTAAGACAGGCCACACACTGAAATGTTTACACTCTACCTGCCCAGAATCCCTGACTCAACCATCTGACTTAGCTACTAGACAAAAGAAACCAATAACTAATTTCATTGCTTGAATCATTTATTTCCTACTTTTGCAAAGTGGGTCATACAGAATATGTGGCCTTTGGTTGACCACGGGAGGGCAGCTTCTGTTGATCTGATGTCTTTCAAATGCCCTCTAGTGGTTGAAGACCCACATGGGCTCCACTCTCCCTCATGTGAGACACCAGGGGCTCAGTGGAAGAGCTAGGAGAGCCACCCACTGAAAACTTGCAGCTAAAGGATCCACGTGCATACTAAGGAATTCAGCCCTCTCCTTTGCTCCCTTGACCCAGTAAGCTATCTCCCCAGTAGCAGATACAGGGCATAGTATTCACTGTTCTGTAGCCTTCAGAGTAACTACCTTTGAACGCCCCCTGTATGGCACACACTTAGGATTGCATCGTCTACATGATCTTTGTGTTAGTTTCCTAGGATGGCCATAACAAAGTACCATAACCCGAGTAGCTTAACAACAACAGAAATTTATTCTCTTACAGCTGTGGAGACCAAAACTTCAAAATCAAGGTGTTTGAAGGTCCATGCTCTCTCTCTGATGTCTCTAGAGGAGGATCCTTCTTGCCTTTTCCAGCTTCTGGTAGCCCAGGCAGTCCTTGCCTTGTGGCAGCATCACTCCAATGTCTGCCTTCATTTTCATGCAGTTGTCTGCCCTCTGTGTGTCTTCACATGGCACCCTCCTCTGTGTATATGTCTGTGTCCAGATTTCCCTCTTCTCATAAGGATGTCAGCTGTATGGGATGAGGGCCCACCCTAATGACCTCATCTTAAGTTGATTGCATCTGTGAAGACCCTATTTCCAAATAAGGCCACATCCATAGAGACTGGGGGTTGGGACTGCAACGTATCTTTTTGGGAAATACAATTTAACCCATAATCACCTTATAACAGTCCTTTGAAGTATAGGTACTGTTGTCTTCATCTGAGATGAAGACAGGATAACCTTGTGCCCCAGAGTGAAACAGCTGAGAAATGGCAGCGCAGTGCTGTTGGTACCAAAGGCCAACTCACCTCCATTGTCCTTCGTAGCT
Source organism: Microcebus murinus (assembly GCF_040939455.1). NCBI lineage: Eukaryota > Metazoa > Chordata > Mammalia > Primates > Cheirogaleidae > Microcebus > Microcebus murinus. Next base: position 31,159,176 of record NC_134115.1, read on the forward strand.
AGATCTGCGAGCAGGGGCCTGGTGACTAAGGGTGCTACTGTCAATCTCATGAGGAACCTATGAAGGAAATCACAAGGACCAGAAAGAACATTCATGTGCTACAGAATTACAGACAAAATACCGAGGGCTACCGTTCACCAAGTTCTGAGTCCTGTTTTATGTCCTTTAACTTCCACAGCGACACTGACAGATATATTCTTATTTATACCCATTTCACAAATGAGAAAACTGAGGCAGACTGGTTGTGTAAATTTCCCCATATTGCACTGCTGATAAGTGGGTTAGCCAGGATTCAAATCCAGCCAGCCTGAGACTAGAAACTGACCATCTGTCGTAATGCCTGGGTTTGAATTTCCTGACATTCTTCTTGCCTGGTCCTCTAAAGTAATTGTTCTGTATGTATTAGCTGTGTGTCTTGTCTAAAATGTAAGCTTGAAATACAACCTTGTAGAGAGCAGAACTGATGCCTTATTCTACTATGTGCCCTTCACGACTCTGGGTGCTGATCATATCTGTAGCTTTTGGAAGAAACAGCTCTGGGGCACAACTGGGGCCACCTTAGCAGTGCTGCTAAAATGGATTAGCCTAAGTGCTGGGTCCTCACCTAAGTGTCCTGGCAAAAGGCCCTTCCCACTTCATCATCTAACAATGAACATTTCTATCCACCTTAGAAATAAGTACAAACCCGAGAGTGGAAGAAAGTCAGAATAATGCCCCTTTAAGGTGCGGTTAAACTTGACACATCTGAACGAATCTGCCTCTGGGAAGTGCTTTCTCCCCAGTGAAATCCTCTGAAGACATGTTTAGCTGTTCTGCTCCAAGGTCTGTGTCCTGGGGGCAGGGGTCAACTCCCTTATTTAATAGCATCTCTTACACAAAGATGCAAATCCCTAGGTCTGGCATTACCACTAGCTCCTACAAGGGGCCTGAAACTCATTTGAAAAGAGTGAATAAAGGGGTGAGATGCAGCAGATAATGGGTTTTGCATCTTCTCTGTGAAAATTCTAAATAATCTAGGAAGAAATTCTGCCAGTCTCATTTTTGGAGGTCTTAGAAATCACACTGTTCAACTCTTCCACTGGGCTGCCTTGGGCCTTGGAAAACAGCCAGCTTCTCTCGGCTAAAGTGTGTTTGCAACTTCAACCCTGGGTGCCCGTGGAAGAGGAGAATGGCCTGCTCAGTGCTATATGTGGATGTGTAAATTACAGCAGATGATGCACTTAGCAATTATGTTCTTTGCATACATAAGCAGGAACAACAGCTCCCAAACTGCCAATATCCTTCTCGATTCTCACAGAATGACTATGTGTCACACGGTCACGCAGCAGGGGGCCTGGAAATGAGATGAAGGAATGGCACAGTATGAAGTTTCAATTTTGGAGAAGCACCCCTCCTGCGGTCGCGAACAAGCAAACAAGAAAAGCCTTGGAAGGTGTGATGGCCTGGCTGCGTGCCCCGGCCCTCCAGAGCGTTGGACACTGCGTGGAGAGGAAAAGGAGGACGGGACGGGGCAGTGGCTTGGGAACTGCCACCCCTGGCGCAGTGGCAGGGCCGTGTGGACCAGCCAGGGTATGCTGCTAACTAGTGTGAACTTAGTGGAAGGTTTTAATGAAACAGCCAGAGCTACATCACAAATCCAGATACCTGCGTGGGACAGGCAGCTAGTGTAAACAAGGAAAGCGGGCCTGCTAGGGGTGCCGGAAACTCCAGAGAGTGTGTGTGCTCTGTCACCCCTTCTGAAGATCTCAGGCAAGTGTGGCTATCCTACTTCTTCAGGAAAAGCTGAAAATCCTTGTGCCTCGGGAGAGGGGTATGTGCAGAGGTGTGTAGGGGTGAGAGAGAGAAGAGACCTCTCCCAGCCTATAACTGTTGGCAACAAATTATTTCAAAACACCGTCTTTTCAGACAAGATTTATTAGTTATCTGTGTACCAAAGGACCCCAAAAGTAGTGGCTTAAAACAGCCATTTTATTCTGTTCATGACTTGCGGTTCAGAAATTTGGAAAGAGTTCTGCCGAGTGACTCGCTTCTGCCCCACCTGGCATCAGCTGGGTGGATCCACTTCCAAACTGGATTATTCATCCCCACATAGCTGACACCTTTGTACCTACACTCTTTTGCGACCTCCCCCTACCTGCCTTGTCTCTGCGTGATGTCTCATCCTCCACCCTTTCTCCTTGTTCTTGCCCACTTCACAGCATGGTGATCTCAAGAAGCTGCACATTTTACGTGGCAACTGGCTTCCAAGAGACAGAAAGTAGAAGCTTCCAGGCCAGTTAAGGACCATGCTCGGACTGGTCACAGCCTCACTTTCATCCTATGCTATTGGGCAAACCAGGGGTCCTCAAACTTTTTAAACAGGGGTCCAGTTCACTGTCCCTCAGACCGTTGGAGGACCAGACTATGGTTTTAAAAACACTGTGAACAAATTCCTATGCACACTGCACACATCTTATTTTGAAGTAAAAAAACAAACGGGCAAAAACACCCGCATGCCACCCGCAGGCAGTAGTTTAAGGATGCCTGGGTCAAACAGTCACAGTGCCCACCTCGCCTTATGGAGGCAGAGAAATCAACTCGATCCTTTGATTCAGAATGGCAGGGGCACAACACACAAGAGCACGTCGGGTAAGAGATGTGGTTGCATGCACCTCTGGAAAATGCATTCTGCCCCAAGGTCAAATAGAACACATATGCGCTGAACGTGACCTGAGTCCAGCAGTTTATAATCATTGCATTAAAGGGCATTTTCCGGGTTGGCATTGCAGTTAAGACTATGTGTTTGGAGCCAGACTGCCTACTTTCCAATCCTGACTCTGCTGCTTACTATCTGAGGCATCTCGCTCGGGCAATTTACTTAACTTCTCTGCATCTCAGTTTCTTCTTCTTTAGTAATGATATTATTGTACCTATCTCAGAGAGATTTTATTAGATTAAAGGAGTTAATACTTGTAAAGTGATTAGAACAGAGTAAGTGCTCTGTAAGTAAAAGACCCTGTATTCCTTTGCTAAGGCTGCCGTAATAAAGTACCATGAACTGGGTGGCTTAAACAACAGAAACGGATTTTCTCACAGTTCTGAAGGCCAGAAATCCAAAATTAAGGTGTTGGCAGAGTTGGTTCTTCCTAAGGCCCACAGCAAGAGGAGGGTGTGCTCTTTTTTTTTCTCTCCTGGGCTTGTAGGTGGCCCTCTTCTCCACCATCTTCCCTTCTGTGTGTGTCTTTCTCTGTCCAAATTTCCCAGGACACCAGTCGTACTGGACAAGAGCTCACCTAATAACCTCATTTTAACTTGATTACTTCTGTAAAGACCCTGTCTACAAAGGAGATTACATTCTGAAGCACTAGAGCTTAGGACTCAGTATACTTTTTTCTTGAGGGACAAAATCCAACCCATAATAGATAGGATGGCTTGGATTCATTCATGCAATAGATATTTCTGGTATGGCTATCAGATATATACAGAATAATCATATGTACTAGAGAGATGCATATATATATATATGCATTTAGGTTCTCAAGGAGCTTGGAGAGACAGTACACACAAAACATTTACTAGCAGTACAAAAGTGTAAAGGATCAAATACCATGAGAATGACAATGACCGTAAGTATGTACACTAGTGAAATCTGGAGGGGAGAGATCCTGGGTCCAATGCCCCCAAGGTGAGGCCTAAAACTGGGGTACAGCTAGACTTACCAGATTTCCCCTGATGCCCTGCTCTTGTTGACCACACTTGGCTGTTTGACCTTTTGGCTGTAACATGGGTATTGCTTGACTTCGCCAGAATTCAAGCTCAGCTCTGGCAAGGACAACTCTCAGGGCCTTCTCACCAACTGCGGTTACTGAGCCTGCAGTCTGACTCAGACACTGCCCTCTAGACCAAAGATGAGTCTTCATGCCTAATCACACATCCCCAGATGTGAACCTCAACCTGTTCTGCTGAGGGTCCATCTGTCAACAGTCTTAGAAACAGGAGTGCTAGGCAAGACAGTGCAGATGAGATGCACTTCTAAGTAGATCCTAAAGATAGTGGAAGAATTCCTCAGAGGCTGGGAATGAGATCCCCAGTTGAGGGGGCATGTAAATGCTCAGAGGCAAGGCAGTGCGTACTCAGGGGATATGGTAAAGTGTGCTTGGCTGACTGAAAGGAAGGCTTTTTCTGGAAGCAGAGGAAGGCATAAGAATAGAAAGGTCTGCCTGACTCCTCTGACTCTTCTTTAATATCTCTTACACTAAGTCTTTGCCTCACTATTCTTCCTTCTCCACCTGCTCTCTACATACACCCAACAATGGCTACTATAAAGACAAACTTTGCATATAATCAGTCCTTAAGAACCAGAGCTAAAGGCTGAGAAGCTCAAGCAAAGTTCTATGGTCTGAATGTTTGTGTCACCCCCAAATTCATATGTTGAAGCTCTGATCCACGATATTTGGAGGCAAGGCTTTTGGGAGGTAGTTAGATCATGGGGGTGGAGCTGTTTGTAGTGCCCTTACAAACAGCCATGAGAGAGCCTGCTTCCTTTCTCTCTTCTCTCTGCCACATGAGAATATACATTAATAGCAAGATGACAGCCAACTGTAAACCAAGCAGTGGGTTCACCAGAACCTGACCATACTTACCTTGGACTTCCCAGCCCCCAGAACTGTAAGGAATAAATTTCTGTTGTTTAAGCCAGTCTATCTATGGTAATTTGTGATAGCAGCCTGAACCATTTGAGAATAACCACTCTATGCATGACTCACCATGTACCTCTGGCAACAGTGAAGGGGCTTCCAGAATTATAGGAAAAGTGCCTACTGTTTTTCTGTTAGATGTTTTGATGTCTCTGTAGCATAATGCTAAGGGCATTCTACCCTTGTCTTAATGGCAACTGAGCCACTAGTATGATACTGAGCAGATACACAGTGAGAGTGAGCTAAACACTGCATGCTGCCTTCTCTCCAATTCCATGGCTTCTCATTTATTAAGCATCCAGACAATGTCCATCTCTCCTGTTTCCCCCATTACCTCTGAAGGCAAAGTGAGAATAGAATGGCAAAGTGGCTATGAATTCAAACCCCAAACCAGACTGCCTGAGTCCAAATTCTGAGTACATGTCTTATCAGCTCTGAGACTTTCAGTAAGTTATTTAACCTTCTAGGTCTCTGTTCCCACATCTGTAAAGCAGAGACAATGATTGTATATGTACCTTGTGAATTAAATCTGGGAAATCTGGAAATCCCAGAGAACAGTATAAAAGCACATAAGAAGCACCATGTAAATATTATAATAGTTCTTGTTAATATTGGCTGCATGAATGTGTAAACTACACACAGTTTAAAGCAAGCTTGAAAACCTCAAGAGTCTGAGAATTCTTTAGGGAGAGTAGCCTCCAACCATGCAGAAAACCAGGACTAACAACACATAGTAATCAGCTTCTCATGTAATTTCCCCAAAGGAATACACTTTGGGATGTACAAAGATGAAATGATACCTGCCTTGCTCCCTAACAAAGAAAAGAATGAGGATTTAGTAGGGGAATAGGCAAGATAAGGACCCCAACTTTAAGAGCTCTATGATCCCAGGTTAAATCAGTGAGCAGCAGGCTCCTCTAGTCATCAAATTTCATTTTCCCCTCCTTCCACCTCTGAGTCCACCCCCACCCTTTCCAAAAAAAGTAAAATCAGGGATTATACAAATAGGCTCAAGAAATGCAGCTGTGAAGACTTCTAGCACCTGAGCATTACCTTCCTACTGTTGTCTCTCCACCTTGAATTAGATGTAGCATATATCTATAGACATAAAATGTTTATCTCTGTATCATATTTAAATATATAAAAGTATACTGGCACACATACACACATGTACACGGGTATACTATTTTGGGTGTGCTTCTTAACACCTTCCTTATTTGTCCAGACTGCCTGCCTTACCCTGTCAAATGATGCTTTAAAAAAACAAACAAACAAACAAAAAAAAAAAACACCATAATTCAGCAGCAAACTTGACGTAGTCTAGAATTACTGATAATGTAGATCTTAAATTAAGCCATGGAAAGAAGATACTGAGATAATGTACAACACATTCAAGATAAAGCAAATAGAAATCCACCAATAAAACTTTATTTTCTAAATCCCTAGAATGGAGGTGGGAGTATCTTAGAGACTGTTACCTAGCGAACAAAGGAAATCAGAGCTAGACAGGGCAGCACAATGGCTTGGCCCTGTGGGGTTTGTGGAAAAGGGCATAGTTTTAACCTCCTATACCACTTCTTTGGCCCTTGGCATCCCATTTCTTTTCATCACCACTGCAGACCTGAGAAAAAGATCTTGGCTTAAGTTGCATGTGTAAATGAATTTGTAGGTCTCAACCCGGCTCTTGTGGCTGAGTGTAGCACTGCATAATTTGACACGATTCAGCCTGATTGACAGTGGGAAGCAGACTGCAAGATCTCACGGGTCAGGACAGAAAAGGGGCTTGGCAGAAGGGCCCAAGAGCATGCTGGGGAGCAGCCTGCACTCGACTGAGCACCTGCCTCCCCACCCCCAGATGAAAGGGAGCAAGAGTCTACTAAGCTCATTCAAGAGGCCTTGGGCTATCCACAGAGCAACCAAGGGAAAAGCTCGCTGCAGCAGGTCAAACGAGGTCTTCGATGGCTGATCAAACTCGAGCAGGGGGAGCATCCCCCAGAGAGGAAAAGCCCACAGAGAGATGGGCCTTCATTGAAGTCTGCTCACAGACAGGAAACCATGAGAGTTCTGACAGCCCCAAAGATCCTATTTCATGAGCACCTTTCACCGCCAGCCCATTTTTGTTCTGATTGGAGCCATCTGTGCAGCCCCATCCATACTTTCTCCAACCCTGTCATTCGCCTCCAAAAGCCTAATGATTTTTAGGGTAGATTGAATTTATTGGCAGACATCCTTGCCACTGAGCTTTCCAAAGTCATTATCATTTGACAGATACTGCATGCTCAATTAGCAGATGTCACTGGGTACCTGTTCTCTGAATTTGGTCGCACATCACCTTTCTCCACCATGATCATGTACTCTGGAAGGTAACCTTATCTCTGGCTCAATAATAAATATTTACTAGTCTAAGGCACTCCTGGAAAGCTATTTATTTAGGGGAGGACCTGGCACCCAGTCCTGACCAGTGGGATATAAGAGGAAGTATTCTGGATTGATTGGAAAGAGGTTTCCAGACGTATAGGAAGAGTGTCGCTTGCTCTTCTGTTGGAGGTGGCCATGCCTGTGTAACTGGACGTTGAGACAAGACTACCTGAGATGCCAGGGTGCTACAGAGCAGACATGCAGCAAAGGCGAGCTGACCTCCCCTTATGCCATACTTCCAAAGGGTCTTGCAAAAACCAGCTCCACAACTCTTGGGGTAAGATGTGAAGGGAACGGAGTATTTTTGAGATAACATTAATATTTCTTTAGAAAGGGTTGTTACCATGCTGTGCTTCCTCCTCCCTCCAGAGGAAACAGGGAGGGGTAGGAACTGCCACACCTTAAGCTTGGAGAGGCTGGACTCCGTGCATAGTCCCTGCATTTGGGAGAAGCTGCAGAACTGGGGTTGCCTCTCGCCTCTAGGCAGCAGTCTCAAACCTTTTTGGCACCAGGGACCAGTTTCATGGAAGACAATTTTTCCATGGATTAGAGGTGGGAGAGGCATGGAGGGGATGGTCTCAGGATGCTTCAAGCGCGTTACATTTATTGTGCACTTTATTTCTATTACATTATAATATATGATGAAATAATTATAACACTCACCATAATGCAGAATCTAATGCCATTGCTGATCTCACAGGAGGTAGAGCTCAGGAGGTGAGGTGAGAGATGGGAGCGGCTGTAGATACAGATGAAGCTTTGCTCACTTGCCTACCTCTCACCTCCTGCTGTGCAGCCTGGTTCCTAACAGGCCACTGGTACTGGTCTGTAGCCTGGGGGTTACAGACCACAGCTCTAGAGGATATGAGAAGGGCTAACAGGCCCAGTGGAGCCAAGCCAGAGCTGGCACTTTGAGGTTGATCTGTACTCCCAGAGTCTATCAGGGTGAATGAGACGTGGTTCCCAAGTACTAGCCATGGGCCACTCAGAGGAGAGACAACCCGGGGTCATCACAGGCCACCTTGAGGGGCAGAGGGAGCCCAACAGCAATGCCCCAGAGGTGAACTTTAGTCTCCTGGGGCTGAGGAAGGAGTCCTGACTGACCATCCAAACAAGGGATGTATCTACCACATTAGGAAAACTGTAGGTGAGTGACCCCATTGATGGAAATGTCTTATCAGCCCACAAAAGTGCCCCAGATGAGTCGGTTTCAGACAACACTAAGAAATAAATAAAAGCAATAGACACATAAGCAAACATATAAATAGATATAAGACCTTTCCTGTCCCCCTACTACTCCTCTAGGACCTACTCCTCTTCCACTCCTCTAGCAAGTAGGGAGGTTGGCCACCACAGCCTCCCGGTGTGCCAAGAGAGGGCCGAGAGAGCAGCCCACCACAAGGGCAAGCAAGGGAGGGCAACACCACCTGTCTTTGGAGAATTTTAGAAAAATAGCAATGCTGACTAAAAGTCAGTCTGTTTTTACCATGCATCGGCAATTCTAAACAATGCCAGTGATAAAATACCCTCCCCAGGGGGCAGGCTACACTCCATAGCCACCCACCCCTGCCCCACAACTTTCCTCCTCACTGCAGGATCCCAGTCCAAAGCTGGCATGGGCAGGGCAGTGGGGGGAGAAAATCTTATACCACATCAAATTAAGAGGTTGGGATGATATCCTCTACTTGGCCATTCTTATTATCAAATTAAGATTGTGTTTGCAGGCTGGGCATGGTGGCTCACTCCTGTAATCCTAGCATTTTGGGAGGCCAAGGTGGGAGGATCACTTGAGGTCAGGAGTTTCAAGACTAGCCTGAGCGAGAGTGAGACCCCATCTTTTCTAAAAAAAAAAAAAAAAAAAAAAATTAGACAGGCGTGGTGGCATGCGCCTATAGTCCCAGCTCCTTGGAAGGCTGATGCAGGAGGATCGCTTGATCCTAGGAGTTTGAGGCTGCTGGGAGCTAGGTTGACGCCACTGCACTATAGCCTGGGCAACAGAGTGAGACTGTCTCAAAAAAAATTAAAAAAAGATTGTGTTTGTAGCTTAGCATGATTGTAGGCTTATCTATTAACTAAGAGCAAGTAGAAGTTTATGAACCTGCTGGGGGTTTCATCTAGGGATTGGCAAAAATTACTCTGAATAAGGTTTGAAGGGGCAGGGAGAGGTAAAGAGAAAACAGTTGCATTTTGATTGCTCCTGAGTTGTGCTTGTTCAACATAGTACCTGTTCAACAAAGCACACACAAGCTTTCTGCAACTAACAGGGTGATCAGACTTAGGACAAGCCAACGAGCTGAGGATGGCCAAGGAGAGATAAAGAAGGACTTGAGTCCTTGGTAATGTCGTATCAACCCCAAAACTTCTGTATCATAGGAATCTTAAGTGGGACAATAAATTGTTTAAGCCATTTGGGGTTGTTTTTATTTCTGTTACTTGACATAAAAGACACTAAGGTAGACAGGAGGCAACGTAAGTTGTTTGCCATCAAGAAGTTTAAAATTTAATTAAGTCAGGTATGGGCAGACTGAAATTTTCTGAGGTGAATTTCACATTTAATTCAAGTACTGATACCAGCCAATCATTTATTATACAGACAGGAAAAAAAAGAAAACAGAACTGAACAGAAGCTCCTTGGAGAAGGGCAAGAAAGTTTGCTTCCCATGTACAAGCCTAACTGGTTGTCTCAGTATAGGAAATAAAAATCAAAATTTCCAACTCAGTATGCACTTCAAGGCCACCTTAAATAAGTCATAAAACAGGGCAAATGCAGGAGTCACCAGGTCCTTGGACACATAACTGCCTTTCACCTTCTCCTCGTCCCTCTCCCAACACCTCAGACCAAGCCTGTTTATGCTCAAGTGAGTTGTCAATCATCTCACAAACTCCTGTGGAGAATCTTGGACTTTTGACACTGTGCTAACCACTGGGTCAGATATCTGGATACAACAGTTTCTCAGGAGTGCCTGCAGAGGAGGAAATTGAGCTTCAAAATGACTAAGAGAAATTCAAAGCAAGCTCAGTTCAACTTGAAAGTTTATAATCTTTCTACTTTGCTACTCAGCTTCTTAGAAGTATAGAAACATAAGAAACATGGTTCCTCCTTAAATGAGCTCATAGTCAACTTATATTTAATACTATGTATGGAACAAATAAGGGAAGATAGAGAAATTTATAAGTGATGAGCATTGCTACACGTGCTGGGAGATAAAGAAACCAGATGCCCACGCGGGGAAGGTAAGCATCCGTGATACTAGAAAAACTTGTTTAGTTCCCCGGACAAACACTTCTGGGTTTCAGCTTCTATAAACTAATTCATTATCAGAGCAAAATTTTAGCAATATAGTAATATAAATGTCATTGACTCCCCAACAGGTCTGTTTTCAAGGGCCATTTTACAGTAAGCCCTGCAAATAGAGCTCCCTTGATGGTTCTCATTTTTTTCCTTCCAGTGACATTTCTGTTTTGATAGAAGTAAGTTCTCATGGAAGAATTTATAGGCAGTAGATAAGATGAGCCACTTTCAAACAGGGGCCTTTCCTGGTATCTCCCGATATGGATATAGACTTAGCTTATTTATTCCCAAGCTTCTTTATTGGGGAAAGAAAATGTGTTAAAGAATATAGTGAACCATTTTGGTGTTTTTCTGGAGAGAGTAAAGTGAAATGGAAATGGTGTAACTGTTTACATTTACTTTCAACTCATTTTTGGGCTAATTATCAGAATGTGGATTACCCAGGATTTTATTTTATTTTATTTTACCTTTCAGAGTATATTTTCTACCAGTGATCTTTTTGTGCATATGTATTTGTGATAAGAACACTTAAGATCTCCTGCTGTAGTTTAGATATTTGACCGTGGAAACCTCATGTTGAAATTTGATCCCCGGTATTAGAAGTGGGGCCTAGTGGCAGGTGTTTTGGTCATTGGAGTGGAACCCTGGTGAATGGCTTGGTGCCCTCCTCCAGGTAATGAGTTCTCACTCTCTTAGTTGATCAGAGAGCTGGTTGTTTTAAAAACACGTGGCTTCTCTCTCTTGCTTACTTCTCTCTCTCTCTCTCTCTCTCTCTCTCTCTCACCATGTGATCTGCCATGCCTGCTCCCCTTCCCCTTCTGCCAGTGGAAGTGACATGAGGCCCTCCCCAAAGCAGCAGATGCTGGCATCTTGCTTCTCTATCTTGTGAGCCAAACAAACCTCATTTCTTTATAAATTACCTAGCCTCAGGTATTCCTTTATAGGAATGCAAATGGAGGAAGACATCTACCTTCTTCACAAATCTTAAATTATCCAAACAGCATTGTTAATTATAGGCACTATGCTATAGAGTAGATCTGTAAGGCTTTTTATTCTTGTACAATACCTAGGATTCTTAGCTGTTCTTTCTCTTGCCTGAGAGTATTTGCACTAAGAGAAAAACATGGCAGAGATTTGACATTCTTATTATTTCATTGCCTAGCATATAAATATAGAATAATATGAATAAAGATTTGGTAGAAAGGCAGAAGAAGCCATTTTGTATTATCTATACTACCTTCTAGTTATTCTTTTCCCGTGTTTTCATCATATATATGTTCAAGAGTTGTGTGTGTTCAGAACAATCTCAATCCATTCTACTCAAAAGACAAACATGTATTGACCTGTGTTGCCCTTCAGAGAATCAAAGTATCTCAGAGTTTAGAAGGACCATAGGAAATTTTCCCAAACTCCAAATAAGTACCTAGGTATTTTCCACTCCTAATCTTTGCTTGAAAACTTCCAGTTACTAAAGAAGCCATATTTTTGTTGGTGGTGGAAAGGAGAATTGCTCTAATAATGAGAAATAACAAAATGTTTCCTTTTGTACTTTAGCGATTGGACCCGTGCTTCTGCCTTCTTTTCCATGACAAACTTTCAGATACTTAAAAGATAAATATCATGTCTTCTTCTAAATCTTTTATTTCCCAAGATAAACATATTCTATCAGGAAAACCATTTTATTCTTCTGCCATGTTTCTGTCCTGGTCCATAAAATAGGAATTTTCCCCTTCCAGCAGTATTGGGAAGGAATGTTTCACTTGTTCCTGGTCTGTTCTCCTCATTCTTCCCAAGAGCCGAGGACCACCTTTTCTAACTGGGAGATGGATAAATTCCTGAACATGTGAGGCTGAGCCCCTGACCAGCGATTTTTCATCTGCAGAGAGAGAAATGTGTTCTCCCCTGCTCCCCCTTTCAGGTGGTGAGAAGACCTGGCCAGGGCCTGGTACTGCCCTCTAGAGGCATGGCTGTGCACGTTCTCTGTCCTTGCTCTTGGTGTTCCACAGATCCAAGGCAGACCACAGAAGCTCCTGGAAATGGGCTGGGTTAATGTCTTTTCTGTAGGTTCCATCCTGGCAAGCATAGCTCCTAGAATCTAGATACTTCAGGTCTGAGCCATATCCATAACTCCAGTTTTTCCAACAATAAAGGTGATAGTTTTAGTTGTTTATATTTCTCAATTACTTCCAAACTTAAATGGGGAAAGACTGCAATCATTACCCATAGAGGAATACTCACCCAAACATATTGTTATACCACATATGTCATGGTTCCTAGCCTTTTGAACATTTTCCAGTGGTCAAAGTCCCATCCAAATGTGTTTTCCAGTTCTGTTTCCAACCAAACAGAACTAATAAAGTGTAGACTGATAATATAGAAAGTTCCCTGTGCCCTTAACAGTAAAGCTTGGTAATGGAACACCTGAGTCATAGATACCTTAACTATACAGAGCCCAGGTACTTTATAAAAGTATAATATTTCACTTTACTAGAGTCTCCCACAGAAAACTGGGAAAATAGCTTCTTTGGAAACCCAGTGGGCTAGGTTTACTCCCTGCCCAGCCCCTCTTTCATTTCAAAAAGCCAGGCACTAACAGGGCTTTTGGTCTCCACTGTAGAGACCTATACCCAGGAGAGCCATAGTACGATCATCCATGAATGAGACCCACACAAGGGAAGGAGCAGACTATGGCATTCTGTCATCTTCATTTCTTGGGAGCTGGCTCTATGGTTCTTCCTGATTCCAGAGAATTGGAGGAAGGTATTTCATTTAGTTTCCAAACTACAGGGAATTGAAATTTGGATGTGATCTTGTGGGCTATCAATCTCATTCTGTTTCCTGGGCTCACTGCGCCATGATGCAAGGTCAGCCATCTATGCCCAGGAAATTGGTCTTTTCCGTCACTTGATTAAAATACATTTTGTAGAAAATTCATGCTGGGTGTCCTCTACTCCCTGGCACAATTTTGAGAGAGGAGCCAGCACCAGAGTATATCCTGCCCAAAGGCCCAAATGCCCCTGCATCTTTACATTCCAGGGGAGCCACCAATATCCCACCATATCAATGCAGAGGGCTGAAGTATCATAACACCAGCTAGACCCAATGGTGCAGCTGTGACCCCAGCACCTGAGCCCATGAAGTGCTGTACACACAGCAGAACAGCCATTCCAGCACAGTAGAGAGGCTGCACCCAAGACAGAGGGAACTGACATATGTGTTCTCCCCAGAGCATAAGAACTGCCCACCTGGGGCCCACTACTGCCACCAGCAGCCCCATTTCCTCCAGCAGCAGAGCTACCACATACCCATGTATGCCACCCAGAGGTCCAAAGATAAGCCCTCTTGAGGCCTGATGCTGGACACTCTAAATGACACACCCTTCCAGCAGCAGAGCCACTGCATGCATGTGCACTTCACCCTGAGGCCTGGGGACTGGCCTGCCAGAAACCCACAACCCCAGCAAAGCTGCACCACAGCCTCCACAAACAACTGCAACCTAAGCCATTGAAGTACTTGCAGAGACCACTAGCATTAATTATAGCCAAATAAAATATACAGAGTCTATACTACTGCAGCCACTCAGAAACAAAGCCAAAAGCCCCCTACCCAACTGACACTATAGGACATGTCTATAGGAAAAAGTCTTTGTCTACAAAAGCTACTCCAGAAAAAATTGGAAGAAGTGACTGTTCCACCAGATGTGTATATGGCATGTAGAAACACAAGAAACATGAAAAGCAAGGAAACATGGCACCTTCAAAGGAATATAACACTTCTCCTTCAACAGACCCCCAAAGAAAAGGAAATCTATGAAATGCCTGAGAGAGATTCAAAATAATGATCTTAAGGAAACTCACTGAGATACAAGAGAATACAGATAATTCAACAAAATCAAGAAAACAATTCATGATCTAAATAAATTCAACAGATATATACCATAAAGAACCAACGGAAAATCTTGGAACTGAAGAATTTAATGAATGAAATAAAAACTATAATTAAGAGGTTAAATGGTAGACTAGATAAAGCATAAGAAAGAATTTCTAAACTTAAAGACCAGTTTTTTGGAATAAACCAGTGAGGGGGGGTGGTGGAGAGAGAGACAGAAAGGGAGAGAAAGGGACTTTCTTCATTCTTTGAAAAAACAACGAAGCCTTCAGAACACATGGGACAATATTAAGAGGAAAAACTATTCACATTATGGAAGTTTTAGAAAAAGAATAAATGCAAAAGGGCATAGAAAGTCTATTTAATGAATTATAGCTGAAAACATCTCAAATTTTGGGGAGAGACATGAACATCCAGATATAGGAAGCTCAAAAATCCCCAAATAGATTCAACCAAAAAAGGACCTCTCCAAAGCATATTATAATCAAACTGTCAAAAGTTAAAGATAAAGAGAGAACTCTAAAAACAACAAAATAAAAGCATCAAGTCACATATAAAGGAATCCACATCAGAATAACATTAGATTTCTCAGCAGAAACATTACAGACCAGGAAGAATATAAGATATGTTTAAAAAGCTGAAAGAAAAAAAAAATGTCAGACAGGAATACTATAGCCAGCACAACTATCCTTTAGAAATAAAGGAGAAATTCCCAGATAAGAAAAGACTGAGGAATTCACCACCACTAGACTGGCCATATAAAAAATACTTAAGAGTTGTACATCTGGAAGTAAAAGGATAATATCTACCATCATGAAAACACACAAAAGTATAAAACAAACCAGTAGAGTAGATACACCAGTGAAAAAAAGAAATCAAATGTTATTGCTACAAAAAACCCCACCAAACCCCAAAGTAAACAATAAAAGAGGAAGAAAGGAACAAAGGATGTATAAGACAAACAGAAAACAATTAACAAAATGATAGGAGCAAGTCCTTATCTATTAATAACAACCTTAAATGTAAACAGTTTGAATTTACAATGAAAAGATATAGACTGGCTGAATGGATTTTTTTAAAAAAGACTCAAGTATATGCTGACAACAAGAAACTCACTTCACCTGTAAAAACACACATAGACTAAAAGTTAAGGGATGGAAAAAGATATTCCATGCAAATGGAAACCAAAAACAAACAGAAGTAACTATACTTTATCAAATAAAATAGACTTTTAGTCAAAAAACATTAAAAGAAACAAAGAAGGTCATTACATAATGATAAAGGGATTAATTCAGCAATAGATATAATGATTATAAATATTTATGCATCCAACACCAGCACCCAGTATAAAGCAAATATTCTTAGAGCTGGAGATAGACCACAATACAATAGTACTTGGGAACATCAACACCCCACTCTCAGCATTAGACAGAAAACCAACCAACAAAGAAACATCAGACTTAAACTGCACTATAAACCAAGTGAACCCAAAAAATATTTACAGAACATTTCATCTAACAGCTGCAGAGTACACATTTTTTTCTCAACAGCACATGAGCTTTCTCCAGGATAAATTATGTTAGGCCACAAAATAAGTCTCAACAAATCTTAAATAATTAAAATCAAGTATCTTTTTAGACCACAGTGTGATAAAACTAGAAATCAATAACAAGAAGAACTTTGGTAACTGTACAAATATATGAAAATTAAGCAAAAAGCTTCCAGATATTCAATAAAATTCAACATTTCTACATGATAAAAACTCACAAGAAATTAGGTAGAGAAGGAATATACCTCAACACTATAAAGGCCATGTATGACAAATTTACAGCTAACATCATACTGAATGGAGAAAAGCTGAAAGCTCTTCCTCTAAGAATTGGAACAAGACAAGGATGCCCACTTTTACCACTCTTATTCAACACAGTACTGGAAGTCTTAGCCAGAGCAATTAGGCAAGAGAAAGAAATAAAGGGCATCCAAATTGTCCCTCTTTGCAGATGACATGATCTTATACACAGAAAAACTAAAAAATTCTGGCAAAAAAAAAATCTTAGAACTGATAAAGGAATTCAGTAAAATTGCAGGATATAAAATAAACATAGAAAAATCAGTAGCATTTCTATCTACCAATAACAAACTAGCTGAAAAAGAAATCTAGACAGCAACCCCATTGGCAATAGCTACAAAATAAATAAGTAAATAAAATACCTACAAATAAATTTAACCAAGGAGGTGAAAGACCTCTGTGATAAAAAACAACAACTCTGAAACAGTGCTGAAAGAAATAAAAAATGACACCCAAAAATGGAACAATTCCCATGTTCATGAATTAGAAGAATTAGTACAATTACTGCCCAAAGCAATCTACAGATTTAATGCAATCCCTACCAAAATACCAATAACATTCTCCACAGAAATAGAAAAAACAATTCTGAAATTCATATGGAACCACAAAATACCCTGAATAGCCAAAGAAACCCTGAGCAAAAAGAAAAAGCCAGAAGTATCACACCACCAGATTTCAAAATACACTACAAAGCTGTAGTAACCAAAACGGCATGATTATGTCATGAAAGCAGACACATAGACCAATGGAACAGTGCAGAGTAGCCAGAAATAAGTCCCCGTATTTATAGCCAACTGATTTTTTACAAAGTCACCAAGAACACAGATTGGGGAAAGGATAGCCTCTTCAATAAATGATACTGGGGAAACTGGATATACACATGCAGAAGAATAACACTATATCTCTTATCATATATAAACATCAATTCAAAATGGATTAAAGATTTAAATGCAATACCCAAAACTATGAAACTACTACAAGAGAACAAAAGGCAAATGCTTCAGGACACTGGTCTAGGAAATATTTTATGGATAAGATTTTAAAGGTGCAGGCAACAAAAGCAGAAATAGACAAATAAGATTATATCAAACTAAAAAGCCTCTCTCTGCACAGAAAACAATTAACAGTGTGAAGAGACAACCTGTAGAATGGGAGAAAATATTTGCAAACTATTCATCCCACAGGGATTTATATCTAGAATGTACAAAGAACTCAAGTCAACAGCAAAAACAAACAAATAATCTAATTTTAAAATGGGCAAAGGAATCTGAATAAACATTACCCAAATGAAGATACTACTCAAATGGCCAACAAGTATATATAAAATGCTCAACATCATTAATCAGGGAAATTCATATTAAAACCATGATGAGATATCATCTCACCCCAATTAGCATGGGGTTATTATCAAAAATGCAAAAAGTATTAATAACAAATGCTGATGAGGATGCAGAGAAAAGAGAACTCTTATACACTGTTGATAGGAATGCAAATTAGTATAGCCACTATGAAGAACATATGGGGGTTCCTCAAAAAACTAAAACAAGAATTGCCACATGATCCAGCAATCCACTACTGGATATTTATGCAAAGGAAAGGAAATCAGTATATTGAAAAGATATTTGCATCTTCATATTTATTGCAGCACTAGTCTCAATAGACAAGATATGGAATCAACATAAGTGTCCAACAACATGTGAATAGGTAAAGAAAATTTGGTATCTATACACGATGGATATTATTTGGTCATAATAAATCCTGTCATTTATGGCAATATGGATGAGCCTGGGGAATATTATTAATATGTTAGGTGAAATAAGTCAGCCACAGAAGGATAAATGCTACATGTTCCCACTCATATGTGGGAGCTAAAAAAGTTGAGCTCATAGAAGAGGAGAGTAGAATTGTGGCTATTAGAGACTTGGAAGGGTAGGGGAGATGGGAGAATAGAAAGAGGTTGGTTAATGGATACAAATTTCCCAGCTAGCTAGGAGGAATAAATTCCAGTGTTCTATAGCACTGTAGGGTGACTATAGATAACAATGATTTGTTGTATATTTTCAAATATCTAGAAGAGAAAACTTTGAATGTTCTCAACACAAGTAAATGCTAAATGTTTAAGGTGATGCATGTGCTTATTGTCCTGCTTTCAGCATTATACACTGTATACATGTATTGAAATATCACTCAATATCCCATAAATATGTATAATTATTGTCAATTTTTAAAGAGACTGCTATGAGATCATCATACACTTTTCTGATTAGACTACATGTTTTTTTTTCATTTTATCCACTTTATGAAAATTTATGAACAACTGCATTAGAAAAAGGATAATTGCAACCAACTTCATCAGATGAGCTACTTGCTGTAACAAAAGTCTGGATGGTACGGTTTCTGGCTGGTCAAAGAGCTTCATCTGTTTCTGTGTCCCTTGCTATCGATAAATGGATATTTAAATTATCTATAACCAAGTAGCCATATTGTATCATCCTTCCTCTCTAGACTTCTATTTCTGGCATCTTACCACAATGGCATAAGGTTCCAAGGAGTTGCTCCAGGTTCACAGTGAGAACTCAAAGCTTGAAGTCGTTCTGTGTAGATGCCACTGATATGGAAGATACTGTAAGAACAGGACACCTCAAATTTGCATTGGCCTAAGTCTTGCCTCCTCTCTCCTACATCCCCTTAATTACAAACACAAATCACTCCACCTCCTCTGGTGCAAAGCAAATTGACCTCTACTCCCCCCTGGTGGTTCATTACAGAATGCTGGGCAAGTCACTCCTGAAATCGCCACGTGGGCCCTTAAGACTTATTAAATCAAGGGCCACCTCTCACGAGCCTTGCATGTTCTAATCCAACGTACCTAATTGAGAGCTGAAAAATAATTTACCCCCATATGATGTTAGTAGTTTTTGCTTGTGTCTTCCAAGTTGTTTCCCTATTCTTCAAAGGTAGCGTTCTTTATTTTAATTGCCTGGTTATTTGTCTATCTATCTCCCAGATACACTGTAAACAGCAGAAACCCTATAGTGTTAAGTGATTTTCTTGAGGCCTCATAATCAGGAGAGAATCTCAATATAGAAATCGGGTTTCTCCGTTCATTAGCAGCAATATCCTGTGCTCTGAAATCTCTCTCAGAAAAAGCATTGAGATAGCAACACACCAGGGCTCAGAGGACCAAGATTCTGTTCTCTGTTCAGTCACTCATCTCACCAAGACCCTAGTGTTTCTTTCTCATGTGAACACTGGTGGCATTTTTTTTTTCAGATGAATGCCAAGGTCCAGTCCAACTCTAAATGTCTAGGATTCAACTTGAAAGGATTGTCATTCATTTTACAGCTCCAAGAGAGAAAGAGAGAGTACATTCATCTGTTAATTTGACAAATATGTACTCACTTAACAATTATTTATTCAGCATCTACATGTGCCAGACTGCCTGCCAGGTACACTGGTGAACAAAAAGTACGATGACCTTGCCCACCAAGAACTTATGTCTTGATCCTTGTGGGATCATGGGAGTATCTGTCATCTTAGATAACCAGAGTGACAGGCTTTTCATAAGCATACTATTTTGAAGAATTCTCTCATGGATGTGTGTGTGTGTTTGTGCAGGTATGTATTGGAGCTTGGGAGAATGCTAGTGAAAACTGCCACACTCAAAATTAGCATGTCTCAAATTCTTGAAACCAACAAAGGCAAATAAACAATAACAACAGAACAGACCGAGTACGTCCAGCACAGGTGCCCCCTTCCTGTTAATGTGCAGTTTCCCCAGATCAAGCCATTGTTGCTCTCTCCTGCCAAGATGCCAACAGGAGTGCCCAATTAGTGCCAATTTGTTTCTTATAATACGGACACCTGTCACCAAAGAGCTTGATAAAAATAATGATCTCAGTCACCGCTGATCCAAACTGGGCTCAAACTAATCACCTAGAGGTAAATAGGAAGCTTTCAAATCCCATTGCAAATTCTCCAAGGGTCCCAGTCCCTCTGCCTGTGGACAAATTGATGGTGGATTTCTGACTGATGGCAAGACACCAACTGGCAGCTGATATTTTTTTCTCTTTAAATGCAAGTTATCAGCCTTTCCTTCCAGTCAGCTGCAGGCTTCCCCCTGGCAGTCCGAGACTCATAGTGATAATGGATTATCTTTTCTTTTAATAGCAAACCCCCTTCCACTGAGATGGAATGAAAGTTGCCGGAGAAGGAGAACAGATTTCACCAAGAAGTCCTTTAACTCTCTTCAGGAAACACCTCTAGTTCAAGCATTTAAAAAAATAACCTTTAAAAACTAACCAGGTTTCTGCTGCGTGGTTGAGCCAGCCACGACGATTGTGCTGGTTACATCTGAATTAGCTCTGCTTGACAATCACTTTCAAACTCTATTCTACTTCGTGCCAGCAGTTTCACTCCCTGGGTGTGCAACGGTATGGGGGCAGACGCCTTCGAAGGAGCTATCGGACCCAGATTAAGAACACATAATATACAATAAGCAAATGAGCAGGCAAGACATTTTTACAAAATCACCCAGGCAGGAAAATCAGCACGTCCTGCTCTTCAATAGTGGGCCCATCTAGCCTACTGCTTTATGAGGAGCAGAAATGCCTGGAATCTAAATCTGCCACAGGAGGGGTTTCTTTGCCTCCTCGCGATGCTGTGAGCTGAATGGTAGATTGCATCACCTCCATTGTAAGGCAGCTCTCATTATGAGAAACCAAACATAGAGCCTGGCTCCTAACTAGAGTATTAATAATGAAAATGGATTATGTGCATCCTGTTTGCTAAGCAATTATCCCAAGGCAGGGATTGAGTCCAGATTTTTTGCCTCGCTGCCTGAGTGGCAGAATGTGAATAGACAGACAGGTATTTGCATGCAGTGTCTCTGACCTGGAGAAAATGTCAAGAGCTTTAGAGACTACAGGGAGAGCTGCAGATGTGTATTCTTTTCAAACATGGCTGGGTTTTGCAGTCTATTCTTGGAAAAGGCAAAGAAAAGGGGGAAAGAGTTTGGATTTGCTGTCACTGTTTAAAGATATCCCCCTGCATCGAGGGGAGACCATTTTACTTTGCCTACCTTAAGTTTTTCATTAAATGAAAGTGACTCCAGCTCCCACCTTCTTAGGGAGATGAAATGAGTTTATTTAGTTGATAGTGAGTGGTGCTTTCCCGAAATGTTTTATAGACCTAGAACTGATCTGTTTAATGTAGGCACTTTTTACTGAGAGGAGGCATTTCCCTGAAGCCTCGGATGTAAGTTTTCTTTTTCCTCCTCTCCCACTTGCTGCACTCCCGCAAGGTCCTGGCTGACTTCCTCTCTCTGATGCCCATGCGCTGTTTTAGGGCTGCACTTCCAGGCTGAAATGAATCCTGCACCAAGCATATGCAGTACTTTGGAATCCTCCAGAGCAAATCACTGCCACCAGCACCTCCCGTCTCCCCTCACTTGTGCCTTCCTCCATCCTGCACTTACATATTAAGATGCCAGATGGAGAGATGGTAGTGGAAGTTCATATGGACAAGCCTCACGATTTTCACAGGACTGGACAGAGTAGTCCTAGGAGACGGAGGGGGAGAGCAGCGCCAGCACATACCTATTCCTGTGGCGGGGTCACTCAAACTCTAACAACAGTTTTCACACTAAGTTAAAAGTGCCTGGGGAGAGGATAAAGAGCTGTGATGCAGCCGTGTGGTAGAATACTACTCAGCAATAAAAAAAGAACAAATGACTTACATACACAACACCATGAAAAAAATCTCTAATTCATTATTCTATGTGAAAGAAGTCAGACTCAAAAGATTCCATACTGGGCAGGTAAAACTACAGGGAACAAAACCAGATTAACAGCATCCAGGGCTTAGGGCAGATGGAAAGGTTGACTTAACAGGGTCACCAAACCATCTTGGTTTGCTTGTAACTGTCCCAGTTTTAGCCCAGAAATTCTCCATCCTTGGAAACCACTCTGTCTCAGGCAAATTGTGACAGTTGGTCACCCTGGAACTTGACCACAAAGGGTCACGGAAAACTTTTTGGCGGAGGGGGATGGAACTGTTTTTCAAAAGGGTAAATCTTACTTCATATAAATTGTAACTTAATAAATGACTAGAAAAAGTTGCCTAGTTTCTTTTTGTCTCTCCACTGGACAGTGAGGTCTCTGTGTGCAGGGATTTTATGTGCCCCATGGCACTGCCCCCCAGCACCTAGCACTGTGCCTGGTGTGGCATGATTTGCTAAAAGGATACATCATGCTTTTTTCCTTTCCATCATATCATCACCACGATGATCTTCAAACAACCTGATAGTCTCTAAATATGGCATTTTCTCCCTGGAAATGCTCAAATTAAGGTTTTCTCTATTTCTTTTAGGTCGTGAGTCAATAGATGTGTTCTTGGGATGACACAACTCTATTAATCATTGTTTCTAAACAAACTGTACATAACAAATTCCTGGAGTACTTGTTAAAAAAAATATAAATCCCTGGAACCCTACCCAGATCTATCAAATCTGAACTTGCACGGGTTTAACCTGGGACTGTGTATATCTACAAAATATCTCAGATGGTTCTTAAGATCAAGTAAGGAAAGGGGAAAGAAAGAAAACCTGGTGTCAAGAGAGACCTCGGTACCAGCCTTCAGGCCTAGTCAGAACGTCTAAAATGTGATCCTTCTATCAGAGTCTGTCTCTTGATGAATTGAGTCCACATGAGAAATAATTACTGAACACCCACTTCACACAAGGGCTGCAGCCATGGAAGCAAGACAAACGAGCAGGGTAAGTGCAACCATGGACAGGTGAGGTGAAGGGACTAGGACGATTATTACTTAAATAGATTACTTGAACAGTCAGGAAGGATGCAGTCCCCATTGACTTCTGACCCTATGCTCGTGCAGATTTCCCGCAGGGAGCACAGTTGAGAAGCCACAGACACATGTCTCCATCCCAGCATTGCCATGAACAGCTGCCACGGACTAGCCTTGGTGTCTGCATCTGGAGCATGAGGGGCTAAGACCTAGACATTAATCCCCAAGGTCCCCTTCTAGGCCTGACATTGTATGTTTCTGGAGTTTATTATTGTAATCAAATAAAACTAATCTGATACATATTTAATGATATACATAATTGTTATTGTGCTGCATGATAATTAGCTATCAATGGTAAGCAGTTCACATAAATGACTGTAATTAGTATTTCTTATACACAGTCAACCCAAGCTTTGGGTTTTTGCTCTCTTTTCACTTTGTTATTCTGTAATTAGCATCAGGGTCCTCTGTTCTTCTGTGCTATGTATCCATTACATGGATTCATGATAATCCATGTCATTCTCTCCCAAACACTCATGTAATGATATTGACACTTTAAAATATCAGGGTCCAGTAGCTTATTTTTGGAGGCTAATCAGTCCTAAGAGTGCTGTATTCCTTCATTCCCTGCTACCACCAAGAGGCTTTCCAGATACTGCCTTCTCTCGGCTTCTTCACCTGCTGTCAGAACCCAAAGGAACTGCAAAAAGTGTAGACCATTA
Organism: Microcebus murinus; assembly: GCF_040939455.1. Classification (NCBI taxonomy): domain Eukaryota; kingdom Metazoa; phylum Chordata; class Mammalia; order Primates; family Cheirogaleidae; genus Microcebus; species Microcebus murinus. The sequence continues at coordinate 31,182,825 of NC_134115.1, forward strand.
GAATCTTCTGGAAGGCATGGGAGAACCAACAAGGGAGACAATGCATGAAGATGGACCCAATATGTTTGGTTTCTGAGACTCTGGTAGCAGAAGGGAAGGTGTGTTAGTTAGCTAGGGCTGCCATAACAAAATTCCACAAGTTGGGTGGCTTAAACAACAGAAGTCCAAGATCAAGATGTCAACAGGTTTGGTTTCTTCTGAGGCTTCTCTCCTTGGCATCCAAACAGCTTCCTTCTTGCTGTATCCTCACATGGTCTTTCCTTTATGCATGTACGTATCTGGTGTGTGTGTCTCTCTGTATGTCCCAGTGTCCTCATGTCCTCTTCTTGTAAGGATGCCGGTCCTATAGGATCAGGACCCACCCTAAAGACCTCATTTTAATTCAATCATCTCTTTAAAGACCTTATCTCCAAATATGGTTACCTTCTGAGGTACTGAAAGTTAGGACTTCAACGTACGAATTGGGCGGGGGATGGTGGAGAGCACAATTCAGCCCTAACAAAAGGGAAAGTGTGAGGAAGAGCGAACTCTTCAAATATACAAAAACCAGTCTCTCCTCCAGGTCTAGCAATTTCCAGAACTCCCTTTCTGAGACTCCTCAGCCACCAAGGAGGGGCTAATGACTAGCACCTAGTACACCTTGAACAAAATGCCTCTTTCCACAAACCAGCATGAAAGTCCTGGGAGAGGGGGCAAGGGCATTATATGCAACCTTAAAATTTGTATGCCCATAATATGCTGAAATAAGAAAAAATGGTTTTTAAAAAAAGGCGTAAATACCTGGGAAAGTGAGCCTTTGGGTGAGAGAATTTCTGGCAACTTGTCAAAGCATTTCCCAGTCATGATAGTGAGAGGGCAGGGGCTGAGGGCGAATTTTGTGAACTTGGCAGTGGCAGGGCAGTCCCACCGGGTTTCTGCGCCGGCCCGTTTGTGGATAGCCAGACAGGATGTGGGGTCGCAGCTGGCCGAGGGGCAGGCACTCAGCAGCCCCCGTGGGCACACAGCTCCTGCGCCCTCTGTGCTCTCCAGACTTGCATCAGCCACTCCCCCAAGCTCCCCAGCCCCTGAGAGCCGAACTATGATTCTAATTGTGAGATCTGAAAACAGAAACTTCCAGAATGAAAAAGACTTGCTAGCAAAGCATTAGTAATAACAGAAGCACTGTGAGAAAGCTGCCAAACCTCCCAAGATAGTTTTCAAAGGGCCAAGAGCAGCAACCTGCACTCTTAACAGGCCAAATGGATTTCCCTCATTCTGCCTAGCCCTTCACACGGCGTGACAGGCATAATAGCACTTGGTCATGGGTAAAAATAGGAATAGAAGCAAAGAAAAGCAGACCCAGGGACAGAATTGAAAAAGTACGAATACGTAATTCTGAAAAAGGATTTTACTTTAATTTGGTGTTTTAATATTATAGGCTGTTCCCAGTCGTCTTCTTTTTTTTCTTTTTTCATAAATCCCTGATCTAAGAACAGGGGACTTGGGTTTCAATATTCCTGATCTGTTACTACACCAATGAACTGGTCACATAGCCTCCCTGGGTGTGGTTTCTTAACTTGAAGGGATCAGAAAACACTGTCTCTGAGATTCTGCTCAGATATCTTCTTCTGCAAATATATTTTGACAAAATAAGAACCGATCCAAGTAATTAGAAGGGCAAGACTTAGTTGACTGTTGTACTTCTTTGGTTAATGTCTCAGCTAACTTAACATGTACTAAAATCTCATATTCTGTTTCTATGAAACTCATAATGACTCATCTATAAAATGGGAATAATATCTGTCTCACTGGGTTTTCTGAGGATTAAATTACATACCGGATGTAAGTGAGACGGTGGCTGCTAGGTAACAGATGCTGAGCAAGTGTTAGTACTTATCTCATGAACCCTGGTAATTTCCTTTGTGCCTGGCTTGGTTGATTAGCGATAAATATTTGGCAGTTTGTGAAAGTAGGATAGAGATTTGGGGAAGGACCTACCACAAAAATGAACCAAAAAGACTAAAGAGGGTTTAAAAAGGTGAAGATGGAGTTGTCTACCTTCTGTCTCTCAATGGCACAATGCCCAGTCCCTACGCACACATACCCGGGATTTCCATAAACTTACATTTCTATTTGTCATGTTTTAGCATACTTTTGGCATAACCTGGTATACTACAATGAGACAGGAAGGGCTGGGAAGGGCCAACACTCAGGACAGGCAGCCCAAGTGGTTATCCGTAATATTGGGAATACAACTGTGTTCAAAGAGGCAAGCAGAGCAATGGGAGCAGCAGAAGCATAATTATTATTGAGCCTGTAAGTGCTTTACTAGTTATTTCATTTTATCATCACAATTCTTAGAAGTTGTATTGACATTCCCATTTTTTCTGATAAAGAAATTGTAGCCATAAGAGGGTACACATCTTACCTAAGGCCACAGAGGTAGTGAATGGCAGGTCCTGGATTTGAAAGCAAGACTCCTTTCTTCCAAAGCCCTTGTATGCTACACATCAGTGCTTCCAGGGGAAGGCCTTCTTCAGAATTAGAGACGAGCAGAGGGACATGGATCAGATAGTAACCCAGAGATTAAGGCACTAATCTATGGTCAAGGCAAAACTTCAGAATTGGGAGAGGATGAGGCAAACACAGGGAAGGTCCCTTGACAGATTACCGAGTTGGGTCGCAGGCACAGAGAGCAAGGTGAGATTCCTGAGTGCAGAATGGGGCATAGGGAGAAGAACTCAAGGACAAGGCAGAAACTTCATCTTAATCTATTTGTCTGAGACAAGTAAGCAGCCAAAATGACTAGCTGGTCCAGCATATTGGGCAGATACTCTTCGTATTCTGGCAGCCTAAAGCTGTGATTTCTCCTAGAACTTAGTGTGAGGTGAATCTACAAAAGGATGGGAAAAGAAGGAACATTCTGGAAGAATCCTGTTCTGGTTGACTGGAAGTGTTGGTGATCAGACTAGACACGTCCCCCAGAAGATTCGAGAGACCAGCTTTGGTGCCCTCTGTTGTCATCGACTTTACCCACAAGACTCAGAAAGCTTGGGCACATGGCAGACAACCCCGAAAACAAAGGCTGCGTCTTGTTCCTTGTGTTAAAAAAGAAAAAACCTTTCCATACAGCTTCATAGAGACCTCTGTTTTCTGGTATTACATATAACTAAAGCTCAGCCTTCTGAATGCCCATCTCAGCATAGTATCCTACAAAAAATAAAAACTGACAGTCAAATAAGCATTGAAAAGTAATTTAAATATTTACCAAAAAGCTCTCAAAGGCAACAAATAAGCATATTGCATTTTAAGACACACAAAAATCCTAATGATCCTCTTCACCTTTCTCCCCAAAGTTCCACTCAGTACTGTTGTTGCTTGCCCCTTCTCCAATATTTCTCCTTGCTTCCTCCTTAACTATCTAAAAAATCCCCACCCATGACAGAAGGCAGAAGGAGGAAAAGCTATAAATAATACACACCTTTAATATTTTGTCCCTATAACAGACTTTCCGGGTGAATTGTAAACAGGGAGCAAACCAGCCTTAGGAGCACTGTTGGCTACTGTTTATTGTCTGGCTTTGCTCCAGGAACCATTCCCACTCTCTAAGCGCCGCTCGTCCATTGCCACCAGTGAGATGCACTCATTCGTTCCATCAACCAGGCTTCAAGTAAAGTCTTGATTTTGCATGGGACATAGGGAAGTAAGAGATGTACAGGACATAAGCCCTGTCCTCAAAGAACCTAGAAATTGAATAAGGACAATAGAACACATACCCAAATTACTGTAATTTTAAAGTAATAGTATTAAGTGACTAATCCATAAAATGTGGATTAAGATCCAAGGTATTCTGGGGGATCCACCAACACAAATCACACCATGTACTCACTGCTCACTTCTTCCCCCATCCCCAAGACGCACACAAACGCCCTTGACCCCTCTCTACTCACAAGCTCCAGATGTATTTCTCCAGTCACATAAGCTTAAAAGAAAATGAAATCAGATCAACATGGGCATAGTCCAGACTGGAAGGAAAGAATGCACCAAAAGGGAAAGTCGAGTATCAAAAGAAAGAACAGGATAGCTTTGTGAGGAATAACCAAGAACCCCGAAAAATTTTGCTATCAGTAGATCTTGCTGATCTAGTCTCTATAGTGACTATCACCAAAATAATCTCTAAAAATGATCTGATCATGTCTCATTTAAAATGTCTCATCACTTTCAAGATTTCCCCTTGTCTTCTGATTATGACTCACAAGTTCACTTTTGAGTAGACGTCTACCCATCTCTGTAGCCACATATTGTACTACTCCTTATTGCCTGCACATTCTCTGCTTCAATCCTACTTAACCATTTGCAGTTATGGGTGACCTCTGCATCCCAAGCCTACCCCATTCATGACCTTGTCACATTGCTCTGTAATTGCATCTTCCCAAGTTATTCACCTACCAGACAATAAACCCCACACAAATGCAGGCCAGGTCTACCATATCAACCACTGATCCTCTACAGCCTATTTCAATGCCAGGCAAATAGTAAATACTTAATGAGTATTGTTTAAATGACTAACTACAATCATAAGGAAATTATCACCTGGTCTGGGTTGGGTTCCCTGGAAACATACTCTGAGATGGAGCTTTGCACACAGGAGGTTTACTGGGGAGTCATCAAAGTAGGAAAGTGCAACGGGATGAAGTTGGACCGTACTGTGGATTTCTTAAGGAGTTTAGAAGCCAAGGTGACCCTTTAGAGTTGTCCCTAATTGAGGCACAAGGGTCAGGCCTTTATATCCTGGGATCAACTAATTATCAAATGCTAGTTGCTCCGAGAAAAGAGGTGTCACCTTGGCTGATTCAGCTCCCTTTGAACAAGGGCAAGTCCTGGAAAAGGACTCAGCTGTGAGTCCTTAGCATCCAATCCTGCTGGCGGCTTGAAGAATTTGTGTCTTGACCCTGAAGATGAATCTGAGCAATGCACTCTAGTGTCTATGGCATTTCTCTTTAAAGCAAAAGCACACAGCATGCATGCTTCAATTCGCTAAAGTCTAGAAATATATCCCTGCCCTGAAATCCATCCAAAAACAACCTCCAGTGCTCAATTACTGATGGAGTGAGCACCAATACTGCCACCATTACATTCAAGCATCCATTCAGTGAGTATTTGTGAAGCACCTACTATGCACCAGGCATTATTCTAAATATGGGGGCTTCAGTAGTACATAAAACAGAGGGAAAGTCCTGCCTTCATTGAGCTTTCATTCTAGAAGGGAGAGAATTAGAAAAGCAAAAACTGAAATGCAGGGTGATATGTGCTATGAAAACAGTAAAGAATAGATAGGAAATGGGGAGTGCCAGGATTTGGGGGAAGATGGGTATACTCATCAGGGAAGACCTTGCTGAGAAGTGATTTGAGCGAGGCCATTTAGCTATATATCTGGGGGAAGAGCTTTCCAGGCAAAGAGAAGAACATTCACAAAGGCCTGGGTGGGAGCAAGCCTGGATCTTAGAAGATAGCATGGAGGCAAAAGTGCCTGGAAAGGGTGTGAGAAAAGAAGACTAGTGGGAGATTGGAGTGGGGGGCAGATTGTAGACCATGATAATGTGATAATGACTTGGTTCTATGCTGTTGGCAAGCGGTGAGGCCATGGAAAATGTAACGAGAAGAACAGTAAGATCTGACTTACATTCTAAAGACCACTCTGAATGCTACTGCAAATAGGTACTGGGGAAAGAATAGATGAAGGAAGTCTACTTAAGAGGATATTGATATACTCCAGGCACCAAATGATGAGGACTCGGGTCAAGGTCATAGTGGTGGAGACGTTGGGAAGTGGTTAGATTCTGAAAATATGTTTAGGATAGAGCTGCCAGCATTTGCTGGTGGGCCAGATATAGATTATGAGAAGAAGAGTGAAGTCAAGGGTTTCAGTCTGAGCAACTGAAAGGGTAAAGTTGCCATTTACTGAAATGAGGAAAAGCATCTCAGGGAGGGAAGCAGCTTTTGGGGAAGAAGATGAGGAGTTCAGATTGGGCTGTGTTAAGCTATAGATGCCTACTGGACATGCAGGTGGAAATGTTGAGTATATGTGAAGTGCAGGGGAGCAGTTCAGGCTTGAGATATATGACAACAGCCATCCACATGCAGATGATATTTCAAGTCATGGCACTAGATGAGAGCACCAAGACAATGAGCAGAGAAGAGGGAAGAGTTTTAAAGATTGAGCCCTAGGACATTTGCATGCATGGCCTTTCAATGCCTCACACAGCCTCCTACCTCATTCCCCTTCTGTACCAGGAGGACTTGCATTGGACAGCAATGCCTCCGTCACCATACTTGGCTTGACCTAAAGAACTTGGGCTTGAGAATTTGAGACACACCTATGTTAGAATGCAATCTCTGGTTCTAAGTCTTCACCTTCCCTGTATTAGCACTATATATCCAGTTCCTTGTCATGGCTGTGTAATGGAAAACAGGTACTTCCCCACTCCCCTGCGCTTGGCCAAGTGACTTGCTTTGTCCAGTGAGATTTTAGCAGTCGTGATACAAGCAGAGGCTTGAAATGTGCTTGCGTGGCTGGGTTTGCCTATTTGCCATTGCCGGGAGAAGAAATAGTTTTGGCAGCCAGGGATTCAGATTGCAATACATGGAACAAAGCCACCCCAGCCCCCTCACAGACAAGTAAGAGAAAAATAAATGTTTATTGTTGTATGCTACTGTGATTTTGTAGCTGCTGGTTATGCAGAAGTAGCTGACTGATACAATACTGACTTATCAATTGTGTAACTTTGTTGCCTTATTTTCTTCATCTACACAAAGACATTTAAACGTGCCCTCTCTCTCTCTGAATTGTAATGAAGATGAAGTAACATAGTACACACAAAATTCTTGTTATAATGCCTAGCACAATGTAGGTACGTGTTAAAAGTTAACATCCTCAGATTCCTCCCCTGGAGTTGATGGTCAACAATGACTTCCCATACATGCTAGCATAGGCTCCAAGAGTAATAAGATTTTTGTCAATAAAGGGTCACCCCTGCCAAAGAGAAGGAGTAGGTGTCCAGGTTGCTTTGCCAATTGCCTTCATCATTCAGAATTTTAACACAAGCTACAGCAATGTAATTTCTTTGGTTTCTTGATAAACAACTAGAGCCAGAAAAGCCAGCAAATCCAGTTTCATCATTTCTTCCTGGGACCCACTACCTTTAGAAATATAAGCCTGTTTCAACAGTGCACTTAGGATATCTTATGTCCCTTGAGAAATAACTGGCTTTTGTTTATGACGAGCCTGAATGCATGCACATGTGCACACGCTACACCATACATACTGCCCTTCATCATCCCAGGCTTTTGTTCATCAAAATAATAGCAAGTGGTGGCATAAAGCCATTCTCTGAGAAATAATTCATTACAAACAAAATCATCCAAATGCCAGTTCTTCTGCCCAGAATGACCTTCAATGGGATAGCTTTTGAAGACTCACCTGCAGCAGTCGGTGGCGGTAACACAACATTAACTCCAACAATGCTTATTGCCTCAATGGGATGTCACTGGCTTTGGCTAATTCTTTTTATACCTTCACTTTTTGAAACTGACCTTTAATCCTTACAATCAGAATGCAAGCAGTTCAACAGCTCAGGTGGCTTTTTTTTTTTTTTTTTTTTTGAGGCTGTAGTGATGAGCTGAATAACATCTTCCTAAATGCCCCCAGCTTTTTGGGTAAAGTAAGAAGGAAAAGTGTAAGCAAGGCTATGGGGGTGCCTTTGTATAGGTCCAGGGCAGCTAGTCTATAGAAAAATGTAATCAACTACAGAGGGGGGGAAAAAAGGCATTTTACAGGTATGAATCCCAGTCTGCAAAAACAGGATGAGTGATGAATATTCAGTTCTTTATCTTCTTAAATACATACAGTGTGGCAAGAAATTTAGTCCAGTCCATATTGAGATTTAACCCAGGCTATGTTCTAAGGGTCTTATATAAGATCAATACATCAGGAAGCCTCTTCCTGGTATGGGTCCATGCTAGGTACCACCAGGATGCCTGTTGTACCAGTGTTCATTGCCTTGAAGCAGTGGGTCTCAGTTGCCATGCATACATGATGTCTCAGCATCTTTGCCAAGGCTTGCACCCCAGTGCCTGGGGACTAGCCTTCCAAAGCATATTGTAGGGATACTCCTCAGAGGCCATAGCCTGCTCTGTGGTTGGCCAAAAAGAGGTCATGAGGATCCTCTCATGTCACTCCTACAATTGTTTGTTAACTGACCTCTGATCTCTCTTTTAGTGTCTCAGCAAAATTTGCCCTCTCTTCTGCCAATTGTTCCCAGAGACCGCCTCTCTCTTCTAGCTACCTTAAGCTTTCTTAGTACCTCTTTCAAAACGTTTGACTTTTGAAAAGAAATGATAGAAAAGAAAAGCTCACACATTAGGAATTGCCTTCATCTGGATTTCCCAAAAAGTAGAGCCTGAGGCAAAGGCTTGTGCAGATAATTTGCTAAGAAGTCAACACCCAGGGAGGCAGAGTAAGGGGTAGGGAGAGTGGATCAGAGAAGGAGGGAGAAACTGGTGTGAACCCAATTTGAGCTGGTCATCTCTGAGTAGTGACTGATCCCTCAGTCTCACCGGACCATCCTCTAAGAGGCTGAAAAAATTTCATCTCAGTACCATCTATCTTACTGGGGTGGGGAGGGAAGAAGGGAAAATATCCACCACTTCCCATAGTTCACTGATCAAAACTCATCCCATAAAGGTTGCTGTGGTCCAAATGTGTGTTTTCTCAAAATTTGTATGTTAAAACCTAACCCCTGATGTAATGGTATTAGGAGGTAGGACCTTTGGAAAGTCATTAGGTCATGAGGGCTCATAAGGGATTTGGCCTTATAAAGGAGGTCCCAGGGAGTTGCCTTATCCCTTCCACTATGTGAAGACATAGATAGAAGGCACGATCTATGAACCAGAAAGTGGGCCCTCATCAGACACCAGACCTGCCAGCACCTTGATCTTGAACTTCCCAGCCTCCAGAACTGTGAGAAATTAACTTCTATTGTTTATAAGCAACCCAGTCTATGGTATTTTGTTATAGCAGCTTGAGTGGATTAATTTTTCCACAATTCCAGTTGTACATATCTAGGTGCCAAGCACAATACTGCACAGATCCACACCTTGATGTCAACCAAGAAACACTCAGGTGGAACCAAAAGGCTCTCAGGTAGCACCTGTGTAAAGTTGGTTGAAGCCACACGGTTGGTCATCTCAGAGACATCTGAAACCTGAAACAGATGAGACCAGGGTCATATGAAGGGTTGCTGAAGAAGTGTGTGAGATAGCAATGCATGAGTGTGCACTAAAAGGAACTATGAATGATGTTTTACCAAACATACTAGCATTGTTAAATATGTACACATATTGTATAAATTACATACACAATATATAACATATATAATAATATATATAAATGTAAAAATTAGTATATGCATACAATATGTTTATTTATATTAAATATATATTACATTCCAAATTCAAATTAGCATTGTCTCTATCAAGGTTGCCATTCATTCATTCACTCAAGTGTTTGTTGGATTCTCAGGCTAGCAATGACCAAAACAGGTAAAGTCCCTGTCCAAGGATGATACTATTTGAAAAAATATTTGTGAAACTTCTTTTGCCTTAAAAGTCAGCATTGAATTCTTTTAATATCTTTAACCATCTCAAATCTTTCTTTTTATGGATCCATTTGATTTTGGGGGATTACCAACAGCCAAAACATTCAGATTAAGAAATGGTCAACCTAGGTAATAAAGCTATTAATCAAAACAGAGATGTTAACATACAAAAACAGACTCAATTTCTTATAGAGTATTCTAGAAAATGCAAAAATTAGTAGGAGATTGTACATTTTAAAAAGTAGAGTTAACTTACATTTTCTGAGACTTACCTCTTTTTAATGTGAGAGCATTACTTTGGAAGAGACAGCAAGATAAGTGCTAAGTTGCTTCTTCATAATCTTCCCTCTTATTCTATGACATTTCAGGAAGATATGACAATCCTTAAAATGCTGACACTTTTCTCACTTAAGAATGATGATAGAAATAAAAGAGATTTCTTCTCTTTGTGCAGAAAGTATACAAGCAACTCTATAGTCTCCTTCTAAAATGGAGATCACTTGGAGACTCCAGATGAATGTTTATTATCTTTTTTAAAAAAAATTAACAGAGATAATCTACAACTTATTCTACAATAAAAACTTATAAAATTTGAAATGGAAAATCATACCAGTCTTAAAAATCATGTCCTGTTCATATTTTTTGTTCATCAATTGTTCTGTTGGTCTTTTCCACAAATATCAATATGCCCTTCAAACAATATATCTGAGGATCTCTATAATTGCATGCCCCTATTCTACAAATGAGGAAACTGAGGCCCAGAGAGAAGATGAATCTTAGCCAAAGTCACTCCATTAATTGTTGACTTATGTAAGAGTTGAACTCCTGGTGCAGAAATTTTTCCTATATACTAACCCTCACAGAGGGGATATTAAAAATAACTTAAAATTTTTTAACCTATTTCCTCCTTTGTCATACAAGGCCAGCTCATTATGCACAGCAATTCAACTCAGCCTCAAAGTTTGCTTATGCTAATTATTTCATTGCTCAGCCAACCAAAAATCTATCCAGGTAACCAGGCTCCTTCAAAAACAACCACTGATCATCCATTTTCACTTAGACATACTATTCGGGGCCTCAGCTCCAACCCTCATTCCACTGCCACCCCAACAGCTTCCAAATGTGGTTTTCTCCATCTCATTACACATATGAATATATAGATAATATTTTTATATTAAAGATAGATTTTACTCTTCCAGACCTTCATTCATCATTCATCCACTTATTCAACAAATATTAAGTAAGACCCTACTTAACATGTCAGGCTCTGTTCTAATAAAAATATCAGAAACATCTCCCCAAGTCCCAAAATACAGTTCTGCGATATTGTCTCAAATGGCTGCTTGATATTTCATTGTGTAATTGTACCAAAGTGTATCTGGTGAGTAATGATCCTGATGGTCTACTCTTCCATGGATCTATCCTTTGTCCTCTGTGAAGATGATGCCATCTCCAAGCATTCTTGTCTGCTAGAATAAAACACTGCAGTCCCTCTTATCATATATACTTTAACTTCATTTGATTAAATCTTGAAGAAGAATGTGCAACAATAAGGAGCTCTCACCTTTTTCTAACTGAGGAAACAGAAGTGTTCATTATTTCTTCAGTCATTCAACCAGAATTCATCAAGTCCCTCTTTTAGGTCAAGTGAGGTGATGGAGCTAGCAATATGGAGATAACTAAGGCACAAACACTTCACTAAAAAAGTGTCACAATCAGATGACGGACTTTTCCTGAAGTTAGGCGATTATTCTCCAGCTGAACCAGAGAAAGGATGGAGCCAGCTTTACCAATTTTTGATCCAGAATGTGACTCCAATTTGTATCTCTTACTCCTGCGCAGGTCTTTTCGTTCAGTTGTAGGACCCATATGTATTATCCATTGTTACATAACAAAGTACCCCAAAGTTTAGCAGCTTAAAATGCCAAACACTTACTATCTCACAATTCCTGTGGGTCAGACACTTGGAGTGGCTCATCGGGCAGTTCAGGCTCAGAGTCTCAGGACTGGCTGGGGCTGAACCACCCACTTCCAAGAGGGCTCGGTCACGTGACTGTTTGCAAGAAGTCTCATTTCTTTCTGGTTGTTAGTAGGACACCTCCCTTCCTGGCCATGTGGACTTCTCCATAGGGCTGCTTGAGTGTCCTCGTGTCGTGGCAGCTGCCTTCCCCTAGGGTAAGTGATCTAAGAGAGAGAGAGGTGGGATCCATGAACAGCCCTTTATGACCTGGCCGTGGAACTACCATCACTTCTGCTCTGTGCTGCTAGTCACCCAGACCAACAATCCCAGTATGATAGGGGAGGGAACTGCACGAGGGTGTGTAAACTAGGAGGCAGGGGTCACTGGGACCCATCTTGGAGGTTGACTTAGAAGCTTTAGCAATTTAAAAATCCCTTGTATCAGTTAATACCAATTTGCTGGTGAGTATATGTGGTGCTTGTTTTTCCATTCTTTGGATACTTCACTTAGTAGAATGGGTTCCAGCTCTATCCAGGAAAATACAAGAGATGAGATATATATCACCGTTGTTTCTCAGAGCTGAATAGTACTCCATGGTATACATATACCACAGCACGATAGAATCACTATATGAGACTCTGTAATTGTTACTTTTGCTAAAGGTTTTAGTCCATATTTTATCCAGATGAATTAAATAAACAAACATGGATTCAGAGAAAGAAAGAAAAATAAATAAATAAAAATCCCTTGTAGCCGAAAAATGTTAATATTTACTTTAATAGATGATTTCATATGAGGATCACAGAATAATTAAAAACTGCCCCTAGCTTCATGAGAGGTAATAGAATAAAAACTAGAAAGAAGGAAAGGAGCTTTAAGATTATTTTTCTAGTCTCCTAATTTGGTCTGTATTTCAGGGTACCCAATGAGGTGAATGAAACTTTAAAACAAGAAATTATACCAACCACTTCTCTGAACAGGGATAGAGACAGACAATCACTTTTAAAAAGATTTTCTTTATTACAATAAAAGGTTTCTGAGAGGTGTGCCTCGTTTCATAAAGGTAAGGCAAGCAGGCACCCAAGTCCCTGGAGAAAACGTGTAATAGGACCACTTAATTTTTGTGTGTTCTCCAAGATTACCTGTCCCAATATCCCTTGCTGTGCAGAGCTCTAGGGAGGGTGACACTCATATTGCCTAGAGACTCCAGGAACCTTCTGGGAAAATGCTTTCAAAATCCTAATCCCTGTCTCCAAAAGCGAAGGAAACCTGTCTAGATAGACGAGGTGATTCTGACAAAGGCCCAAAAGTAGGAAAAGCAATGAGGCTCTAGAAATGCACGGACCATGAGCACAGGCCCTGGTCCCAGGTTGGTGAGAAGCAGTGTGGACATCGAGTCTCTGTAGGCTGGCAGCACTGGACATCACCTGCACAGGGTAATGGACAGTGAATATGCAGTGCTCCAGGGGGACTGGCTCTTACCTCTTAAATGAGGAGTGAATCTGCAGAGCGTTGAGAATCCTGAGCAGTCCTTTGGGTGAGCCTAAGCCTGGGGACTAAAGTTGTCTCCTGTGGAGACAATGCACAGGTGTGTAGAGACAAGCACTGCTGGGGGCCAACCACAGGGAACCTGAGGATTAAGGCAGAAAGTGGAGATAAGAGATGGCAAAAAACTGACTCTTATCAGAGCTTAAAGCTGTGGACCCAGTCACACCTGAAGCCTAGCACTTACGCTGGCGAATGAGTACCTGGGGTGGTTTTCTTTCTTGGTTTTTTTGTTTGTTTGTTTTCCTGGCTTTATGGAACTCAGGTCTACAGAATTGGATTAATCATAGTCCTTGATTCATGACAGCTGTTAGTCTAAACACAAACCTTTTTACATCATTTTAACAATATAATGAATGCCCATAATTCTTTACCCCAACCAGGAATAATAACCTAATAGCAGTATTGAATGTGTCCTCCTCAATTTCCTGTGCTGAAGTCCTAGCCCCAAGTGCCTCAGAGTGTGACCTTATTTAGAAATGGAATCATTACAGATGTAATTAGTTAAGATGAGGTTATTAGGGTGGGCTTAGGGTGGGCTAATCCAATATGAGGAGTATCCTAATAAAAAGAGGAAATCTGAACACAGAGACAAACGCACATAAAGAGACCCAGGAGAGGCCTGGAAGAGATCCTGTCCTCACCACCCTCGTAGGAACCACCCTTGATTTTGGACTTCTAGCTTCCAGAATTGTGAGACCATAAATTTCTGTTGCTTAAGCCACCCAGTTTGTGGTACTTTTTATGGCATCTTCAGAAAGCCAGTATGAGCAGCAACCTACATGTCCCAACATGCTCTTCCCATCCCGCCTTCCTGCCTTCTCTGAAGAAGAATTAACATGTGCTGAATTTTGCATTTATCATTATTTATCACTGTCTTCCTTTACTATTGTGTGTATAGATATATATGCACACGTACACTGTGAAATTTAAGTGTATTTGATTTTTGAATTCTATAAAAAGGGCATCATAATATATGTTGTCTTCTGGGACTTGTTTGTTTATTTATTTATTTTTGAGACAGAGTCTCACTTTGTTGCTTGGACTAGAGTGCCATGGTGTCAGCCTAGCTCACAGCAACCTCAAACTCCTGGGCTCAAGCGAACCTCCTGCCTCAGCCTGCTGAGTAGCTGGGACTACAGGCACTCACCATCACATCTGGCTAACTTTTGGTTCTATTTTTAGTTATCTGGCTAATATTTTCTATTTTTAGTATAGACAGGGTCTCACTCTTGCTCAGGCTGGTCTCGAACTCCTGACCTCAAGCAATCCTCTCCCTCAGCCTCCCAAAGTGCCAGGATTACAGGTGTGAGCTGCCACACCTGGCCAAAGGGACTTGCTTTTGTGACTCAAAATTATTTACAAAGATTTATCCATCTGTTGTGTGTGGCTGTAGTTTATTTAATGTCACTACTGATTAATATTCCATAATATTAGAATATTGGTGATGATATGATGATACCTCAATTTATTCATTATGTGGCTTTGGAGAGTAGAAGAGAATGCAAAACCCTCCCAAACACACCTCCGAAAAGCTGCCCCATGGCCTTAACACCGTGGAGTCCTATCCTAAAGCAATCCATTTCTGATGGCAGTTGTGGCAACTTCATGCTTAAGAAGTTGGGTTCTGTAGTTCTGTGGTTGGGTTTCTAATTTAAACCCCACAAGACAAAAGAAGCAATAGGGATTCCTGGGGATAAAGGGGGGAATTTAACAAAGAATTGCAGCAGACACTGTGACTAAGATAACTTAGTATCCCCTTCCTTTCTCCCTTAGTTTGCCTCCAAGGTAAAGCTCAACTCTGTAGAATAAAATCCTGTAGTACCACAGTGCGCTCAGCAATAACATAATCACAACCTGGGTCAAATCTATGGGTTGAATTTCTCTTCTTCAGAAGGGGTGTGTGGCTAGGAAGTGACTTTGAAAGTTTCTCAGTTCAGTGTATGGTCAGCTGAATACAGTAAATTTTTCACCATTATTACATAATGGTACATATGGACTAAAAAATATTATTTTTCTTTTAAACTTTGAAGCAATGCAACCCTGCAGTGTATGCAATTACATTTTTGGACCCCACTAAAGATATCATGGCAGAATTTCACTGTATTTACTTGCCCACAAATTTAGGATTGACCATGTGACACAATTTGGACCAATCAGACTTGAGCATGAGTCTGTTAGAGGGATTGGGAGAAAGTTTTGTGTTCTTCTTGGGGAAAAAAAAGGCATTAAAAAAGCATTCACAGCTGCTGCCACATTCTTCCTCCCTCGCCCCTTTTATAGCAGCCTTGAAAGAGGATTTGCTGCCTCTAGCTATGGTGGCCAACTCACCACCAAAGGCAAGCAGATAAGAAAACTGCAGAGGCAGCAGTCCTGACATAATCGAGCCACTGAACTAAAGCCAGCAGCTGCCTACCCCCAGAATTCACATTATGCAAGAAAAATAAACATTTATATATTTAAGTCACTGTTAGTCAGAGTTTTTGTTACTTGCGGCCAAAAACATTACTGATTAACACAGAGATGGACTAGATTTCCTGCTGCCGTGGGTGTAAAAGGGTCTGAGAACTGCATTTTGGAACTCTACTTGTGAAGGAGAAAATATTTGAATATTCAAGTCACTAAATATAAAGTCAAACTACCCCTCAGCTACTTATAGATGGGTAAACTGAGGCTCAAGGAAGGAAAGTGATTTTGGTGTGTGGTTTCATAAGCATGGCAGGGACAAGCCTCTGGAAAGAACAAATACGTGCACACATTTTTTAAAATGCAACTGATGCTGAGAATGGTAGATACAGACTTCTCCCAATTCCCAGCCCTATAACTTTAGTTGTTTTATTTTCTTCAACTTGACTTTCAATTCACTGGTCTTAGTTTTATCTCAATTTGCCTCCCACTTAGCAGAAAGCATCTCCCACAACCAAAAGTTATGTATCAGTTGCATGACTCTTTCTCTTCGTGAAACAATACTGAGATTCTTGGACCCAGAATCCCTATGAAACACCTGTTTCAATTAAGTTAAATCTCAGGTATTTGCAGAAAATTCTAAGTGTTGGTGATGGTTTGATGCTATATGAGGTCTGACTCCCCGTGATTTCTTTTTCTTTTCTTTTCCAAACATCCTCCACCCAACAAGCAAGCTCACACTATTCTGCAGAGTGTATTCTTGGAAGGTAATCTGCTGAGGAAGACAACCAAGAAATGACACTTGGTAAGAAGTGATCTAATCGCTAAAGGAACAAATCTGGAACGCTTGGCTTTGTCAGTGGGAGGAAAAAGTGTCATCCCTCTCCTGTCTGCATAGAATATAGCTGTATGTTTTTCTAATTAAGTTCCCATTGAATGGCCTGCACAAAGCTACATACTTTGTCTCTCAACTCAGTCCCCAAAGTGCTGGAGAAAACTTCATGCTACTCAATTACAGCAGAAATGATAGAAATCATTAATAGCACTGATAACGCAGACATGAAGGTTTAGATGACTGCTTTGGGACATTGTTTCTAATGAAACAATGGCGTGCTAAACTGCAACCATTCACCATCTCACAAAGAACAAATTCCTACGTGTGGACACTGCCATCCGTATCTGCATTGGAGGCAAAGTTGGCAATAATGAGTTATGCCTCAAGAATTTGGGAGTAATGAAATTGTATCAGATAGAGTACAAAGTCCACACTAATGGATGAGCGCCAAAGGCACTTTAAAGGGAGAATGATTCCAAGCCAATGAGACTAAACTGTTAGGAGACTAGGAATATTAAGAAATCCTCAGAAATGATGTCAATCTGGAGAGAAGATGGTCTGGAATGGAAGCATAGACAAAAAGAGTTACAATAACACGCGTTGAATTGCCCAACCATATTTGACAGGGAGAGAAGTCATGTCAAGTGGATCTTCAATATTAATATTTTATTGGCATATTCCTGTATGGAAATAAAGACAACTAACTAATCCATCCTGATGCTATTTAATGTTAAAATCATCTACCTTCCCTTTTTCTGATTTGATGCCCAAACACCAAATTCTTGCTAACGTGGCTGACCATGGAGAGCTTCAGATAGAGGGAAGATGCACCAACATAAATATTTCAGTCCACAAGACAGGGATATTTCCAAATATAAGTTGATAAAAAAGGATTCCGATTTTCTGGTTTTACAAATCAATATTCACTACATCGGTTAAGGTGAGTCTGCCCCTGAAAATGCATCCACTTTTACTGGATGAAAACCCAGTTTTATAAGCCTGTGGGACTGAGGATTGGTCCTGCAGTGTGGCAAACTCGACATGGTCCCATCACTGTGTGAGGCGTCCTTGGGTGGCTACGTCCAATCCTTGTCAGCTATCGTTTAATTCAATCTTCAGTAGATAATGGAGTAGGAGAACCAAGTTCATGGAGAAGGATTCTAGAGCTCTTATATTTCCAGCTTACGTCTTCCAAGATGCCATCATTCCTATCTTCACTAAAGGCAAGCTCTCATGTCAGAAGAGCACGTTTACAAATGTTATGCTTAGGCTAGAGCATGAATGAGCATCTATTTCATCTTCTCGCTTGCAGTTAAATAATCAGCCTGTTTTCTCCTAATCCCTACAGAAAGGAAAGATGTCTGTCAAGAACCCCATGAATGCAGATGCCGTTTTTCCATTTCAATTTTAAGTGGCAAAATCAGAAGACATCTATGAAAGTACAGATGTAGCAGCTTGAGATTCTCTGGCTGAAGCCACCTATCCCACCTTAAACTGCCAAAAATAGAGAAGGATAGGTAAACATTTGAAAACGAGTTGTTTATTGCTCAGGCACTGAGGGATGGGAAACGACAATGAAATAGGCAAGGTGGTATAGAGCTAGGCCTGCACTCAAGGTCAAGGAGGTATATGCCTGAGATGAGTTCCGGTGCAGTGACTACAGGGGCGTATAATTTCCGGCACATCACTTCACCTTATTCCCTTCCTCTGTCAAATGAGAGCACTCAATTCTGTGTGATCTAAAGTCCCTTCCTGTGCAGACATTCTGTGATATCAGGAGAAAAGGGAGGAAAATGCTGCACTTGGCTTTGGCCCTTTCTGCAACATAATTCCTCAAGCCCCCAGGAAGTTTGCAAATGAGTACTGAGGTGGTTGAACATCTGATTGGACCTGACCTCCCTAATTAATATCCCAGCCATTCCTTCCTGCCAAAGTAATGTTTTCACTCTCATTGCAAAATTTGTGGGTAGGGAAGGTGATGACTAATTTGTATCATTTGGGAGCTGCAAATCTTTTCACCTGACTCTTGCTGAGGGAGTCTCACCTCTAGCTGAAGATGTCTGCAGGGTTGTCATTCTCAGATGTTGCTATTTATGCAGGTCACCCACTGAGGACCCAGAGACTTCAACTGACTGCATGATCACTAAACAGCAAGACTCTATTGATGCTGATGACAGCAAGGCAAGGACCTGAAACCACAGCAGAGGTGCTGTGAAAGGGAAACAAAATTGAGATGTGTGGTGAATGTGGGGGGTTAGGGTGGACCAAGAAGGCTCAACAGGGATCTGGAGCAGAGATGCTTCACTGACAGGACCTATGGAGCTAATACCTATTCCCCGAGTTGCCCCTGAAGGGTTCACCTGCAAAGCTGATAGCAACATTTTCTATAGCAATCTTGTTATAAGAAACACGCCAACCCAAAACAGCAGATGTGACACATAAGCAAGCTTTGTCAGCAAAGAAATACCCACCATTTGCTAACTTAGCTTGCCCTATGTAGACAAATGAAAAATTAAACCAAGTCCAAGAATTGGGTAATCTTGGAGCAGAAACACACATAGGAATTCATTTTCTTCCCAGCCCTTAGAAAATAAAAGAATGTATTGAAGAGGTAGCCTTGCATGAGACAGGCATGACCCAGAAATACAATGAACTTGATGGAGACAAACACTGCTCTGAATTTACAGAGTGACACCACATGATAATGTGCTTAGAGATACACAAACACGTGTGCATATATATGTGTATATGAAGAGGATGATGTGCTTAAAGAACAAGGAATTTTTCTAGCATGGAAAGAAAGAAATTCTGAGCATGAAAAGCAAATGAGACTACAGCGAGAGTCCCTTGCAAAAACAAAGCTATTATTCTTACAGGGATCAGATAATAGGTACAACCACCTACTATTAATATATTTTAAGTCAAAAACGACTAAGATTATTGGAGTTTTGGGGGGATAATGCAAGCAAGCATTCAATGGGCCATCTGCTCAGTGGATGCCTTCTGGCCCAAGCTGACTGCACCTAAGTTGATGGGAAATCCTTTATAGACTTTGCTGCTGCCCCATGTCATATCGTTCAAGGACCTGCAATGGCAAAAGCATAATATTATGGAACGAGACATAATGATGACCTACAGATTGAAGGGGGGTGGCTTTCATTTTGGAAGGGATGTTTACTACCCACAATATTTAAAGTGAATGTGGCAGATGGAAGAAAAGGGAATAGGTTCCTTGCCTGCAGGATTCAGTGAATGGACAAAGCTGCTCTGCCAACAAGCTGACTGACTCCAGATCACTTGGCAAGCCTCTACCAGAATAATCTATAAAAGGACATAAAAAATAATAGAGTGCGGATTTTAATTTTGGGGAAAATTTTATGTCTAACGAACCTGAAAAAATGATAAGTGATTGGGTTGTGGACAACAGCCCTTTTTAGTATTTGATACAAACATCACTTTTTAAAAAAAAATACAAAATTAAAAACCTTATTAATGCTTTCTACCCAGGCATTTTAGGGGGGGAAATGTTTCCTTTTGCCCTGAATGTCAAGAAAGAAAACTCCACTCAAGATACTTTGTTTGTTTTAATTACAGCCATGTCAATATATGAACCTGCTCGTTTTAAAGTACATACTAGGCTTTGCCTATCTCCAATTACATGGTATGAATCACTAAAATGCTTACTTGGGTTTTTTTCTAATTTAATAAATTGACAACTCTGGAGCCTAGTACTCTCAGATGTCTATCATAAATATCTGCTACTTTAACTATATAATCTTCTTGCATGCCCATGATTAAAACACTGTATTTTGAATGTCTATCTCTAAATGTGATCCTCAGGGAAGAAAAAAGACTAGGAATGTAAAGGCACATTCAGAACTCTGTTTCTAGGAGGAATGCATTCCATTCTTCAAAGATACTCAGTATTTTACAGCCGGAAGCATCTCAAAGTATCTAATCCAGCTCTTCCATTTTACAGATGAAAATTAAGCTGAGTTATGAGATTTACAAATAGGAACATCATCAGGCCACTCTCCTTCCCTGATGCAGTGTATTCGTTTAAAAAGTTCTTTTATCAAAGTAATATTTAAACATTAAAGTAGTATAGAAGTGTTAATAATAAAAAACAATAGTTCTACCACTCCACCCCTACACAACCCTAATTCTGCTACTTAGGAGGTCATTTCCCTAAATACTTTAAATAATATGACAGTAACTGTATGCCTTGATTTCTTGATTTCAGAAATTACTTATTGACTCCTCACTAAGAAAGATAAGGATTTAGTTCCCTTTACCCTTTTGTTCTTAAAAATTTTATAGTATTATACTATTATTACTTCTAATATTAGTTTTTAATATTAAATAATATTTCTAGAATATCTTGTGTTTTATTTCATTGATATTCTAGTTATTCTTGACTCTTTACTCATAAGATGACAAAGTCTTTGCCTAATTCTTCTCTGTCCTTCCAAACTTCAATTCCTGTCCTCGGGTCCTTAGGTCTTCATTATGTTCTAAAGTCATAATTATATATAAGCCTTTCACGTTCTTAATGGATTGATTTTTAGAGATGAAATGAACAAGTAATAGTGTTTATTTGTTTGCATAGAGTCAAGCATGTTTTAGTATTACATTTGCTTTCTATGCACATCTAAAGAGATGACCATGGTACCATACAAAAAAGAATGATCCTAGAATCTAGGTGAAATTGAATCTCTTATACTGCATCAGGGTCTCAAAATCATGCCACATTTTAGTTTGCTTCCTACTTTGAACATTACTTTCCTAT
The DNA here is from genome assembly GCF_040939455.1 of Microcebus murinus. Classification (NCBI taxonomy): domain Eukaryota; kingdom Metazoa; phylum Chordata; class Mammalia; order Primates; family Cheirogaleidae; genus Microcebus; species Microcebus murinus. The sequence continues at coordinate 31,203,995 of NC_134115.1, forward strand.
ATAGATTTTTTGTTTTTCCTAGAGTTAGTAATCATATTTTCTTTTCCAGGAAAAGAATTGCATGATTTCTTTATTATAGTCCTTAGACTTGACTTTCTAGTGCTTAGAGATTATTTAATTTTTCTTCTTGAAGATATTCTTGGAGTTCATTGACTTCCTATATAAAAAGAGGTCAATTGCTTTCAAGGTCTATTGACATGTGTCTCAATCTGTGATTTCACTTTGCTGGATTCCATATCATTCTATGCTGGGTCAAGAAAACAGAAACCACTCTAGGTAATTAAAGCAGGGAAGGATTTAATCCAGATAATTTATTACAAAAGCACTGGAAGGATTTGAGGAGCAAAAAAGTGGTAGGGGGTATTACCCAGGGACAATAACTGCAGTGAGCCACCACCACCCTTGTGGGAACGTGTGAGCCCACCCACCCCTTCCCAACCCAGAAGCCCAAAAACTCAAGCTGCTTGATGCTACAGGGACACATGCTCCTAGGGATGCTTCTAGAAGTCCTGACAATGTGGCTGGTACAGTTGTGCTAAAGCTACTGAAGCCACTGCCAAAACCAGAAGATCTTCTACTTCCTTCTATCTTCTAATTTCATTCAAAATCCTCCCTCTGAATGAAACAAACCAGAATCCAGCTGGCAATGGGGTCTCAGAAAGGTGGTTTTCAGGCTCCCAGCCCCAGCAGTCAGAGAATAGTACAGATGATCAGGGTAGGGGCTGAGCACCAACGGGAAATATCTGGAACAGAGTCTTAAATTAGTTCCACTGTTTTTTTATGGCTTATATCTTCCTCTTTTGTGTGTGTGTGATAGGATTTAAGAACTCTTAATTCCTCAACTAATTCCTCAAAAAGTATGCCTGGAAGGTAAACATTCTGAGTCTTTGCATGTTGGAAAATGTTTGTATTTTGTCCTCACATTTGATTGATGTTTTGGCTTAAGTACAGAATTGTAGGTTGAAAATTATTTCCACTTAAAATTGGAAGGCATGACTCTGTTGTCTTCTAGAAACTTCTTGACATGTCTGTTACCAGTCTGGTTCTCATTCCAGGATTAACTGTTTTCCTCTCTGAAAAAAAAAATCTCAAAACCAATTCTTCCTCAAACCATATCTTGAGTGTACTCAATTCTTCCTCAAATCGTGTCTTAAGTGTACTCAGTTATCTGACCCTAGAGTGATCTGCCATATCCCTGGGACAGACCCACTAAATCCCTCAGCTGGTTTATTGCAATAGCTTCCTAAATGCCCTCTTTTTCCACTCCTGGTCTTACCTCTCAAGAGTATATTTCCACAGAGCAACTGAAGTTATTTTTTTTTTTAAATGTTAGTCAGTGAATGTCATCCTCCTAAATTAAACTGATTCAAGGGCTGGATCAAATAGCTTTTGCGGCACAACAAACAAATCACCCCAAAACTCAGTGGCCTGAAAGAACAATTATTTCTCACAATTTTGTGGGCCAGTGGGAAGTTCTTCTGGACTGGTTGAGCTTTTTTGGACCTGGATGGTCTGAGATGGTCTTACTCACATGCCTGGCAGTTGGTAGACCAGTTGGTCTGAAAGATCAGTGGCAGCATCTAAGTTGAAATGGCTCATCACTGCTCCTGGAGGCACTGAGTCCTCTAGTAAGGAGCCTACCTTCATGTGGCAGTCTCAGGGTTCCCAGGGCATATAAAGAGAACAAACCCCAGTATATAAGTGCTCTTCAAGTTTCTGCTGGCATCACATTTACTAATGCCCCATCAGCTAAAGCAAGTCACGTGGACAAAGTTTCGTTGGTTAAAGAAATACACAATTATGCTTCATGCAGATCTAAGAAATGATGTGGAAGTCAAATGCAGTAAAACATCATTCTATCGATGATGGATACCTCATTTACTAGAGATTTTTTTCCAGACAATTCTAGTCTTCATTTACTTCAATAACCCATCATTCTATGTCTACTTTGTGCCCAATGCTAAAGATACAAACATGACTAAGACATAGTCCCTGAATTTATGAGGCCCCTGGGTGAGGCAGTCATACACAAGTAATCTGTGATTAAGATCATGGAAGGAACCTACCTGAACTGAGAAAGACACAAATGTGCAAATTGAAAGAGCTCGCCACATCACATCATCAGTGAACCCACACTTAGACAAACTCGGACAAAATTTTTGAATTTCAAATTTAATGGGAAAAAAAAAACAACCTTTAAGTATAAGAAAAAATTAAAGGCAGGAATCATCAAAGGACAAAGATACCAGGCTTACCTCACATTTCTTTGAAACATTATATGCAAGAAAATTTCTAAAAGTAGTATCAATAGTTTTGAAAAGGTGGTGTCCTAAGAATTTTTTCCCAAATTATCTCTGTCTTTAAAGAGAATATGTCCTCAGATTTACAAGGGCCTTCCTTTGAAAAAAAAAAAAATTATTTGAGTACACACTCTAGTCGATAGAAAAATGAATTCATATTAGGAATTCTAGAATGAAGAATTGGAGTTATAAAAAGGTCATACTTTCCTGTTTAGCCTATAAACTTAAGAATCCAGTTTATGATAATGATATATAAATATATGATATTTACATATCGTCAGGTGGATACTATAGCCTGGGGCAAGGGTTTAGCCCTAGAGTCACCTATTCTCCTTTTTCAGCTATTCTTTATTTATTTTTTCTGCTTTTAAAAGGAAAGAAAAAGACATATTTTCATAAGCCATATTCTTCCCTCCATCCTTTAGAGGAAAAGGTTGCATTCAATCATACATTTATTAATCCATATAATGTATCAATTATTCAACAGACTAAGTTCTTCTATTTGTCAGGCACTATTACACACTAAGGGTGAAATTGTAAAAGTAACAGAGATTCATTTGATTCATAAGATTTGTGTATATGAATAGGATAAGAAAACATCTTAAAGTCCATTTTTATTGCTAATTATTTTAAACAACTATAGAGTTTATAGTTTTAAAACACCTGTTGAATAACTTGCACAATTAGAGATTTTGGTTGGTTAATATTTTCTGTCACCAAAACTCTCTTTATAATATCTTCTACCTAAGACCTGTGAATGTTCTTTTGCAAAAACAAATGCATATAAAAAATGGCAGTGAGAAAACACACTAAAATATTAAAAGTGGTTACCTCTGGGAAGTAGAAAAACAGGTTGTTTTGTCCTCCTTTTACTTTCTGAATTTACTGAATTATCTATAATTAGCACATATTTTTATTATAGTGTATCAGTGGAGGTAACTATAGTTCCTGGTATAGGGGGAAAAAGTCAGTGGCTTATACAACAAAAGTTGTTTATTGCTCATATCACAGTCCACTGAGATTGTTCTTGACTGGGTACCTTTCCTTCCAGTGTGATTCAGGAACTGAGAGCTCTGCAATCTTCAACAAGTCACTCCCAAGTTTTCCTTGGTAGTTGTGCCCATTCCTGCAATCCAGAAGGAGAAAAGATGTCCCCTGGAACATGGGTCATCCCTGCGAGTCACGCACACCATTTCTGCCCACATCCCCATTAGCCAAATCTTTATCACTTGGCTGCGAGAAAAGCTGGAAAACGTAGCCTAGTTGTGTGTCCAATGTGAAGAAAACAAGTGCTAGTGAACACATCAAAGGTCTTTACCATAATCTCCCCTTCTGCTCACTAAATAGTCTTTTACTGTCATTCCCACACATAGGACACACTTGCTCTTCCCCAGAGACAACTGGCAAAGAGCACTCAAAGCTGCACCCATCTTAAAGATCTGAATCTCCAAAAATATGCACAGCCCATATCATCTATCCAGAAGTGGTCCAGCAGCTTTTGAATTAAAAAAGACAAATTATATTCCCCTGCCTCATCCCAACACGTCCACTCAGTGGGCCAGGGAGAGGATAACAGCAACAAATACTCCCAGGCAGGCCGCGGATGAGTGGAGACACACACCAGACACTGATGTCTGGCAGCAACATAATCCTGCCTGTGCCTGGCAGGGGAGGGTCAGTCCTTGGTTCTTCTCCCTAGAGAAAACCCTCCTTGGGGGCTATGCCGTTTTCACAACACACTTCCAGCTGGTACACATTTGAGGGCCTGAAGGTTGTTTTAAGCCTCAAATAATTAGAGGATTTTTTTTTCCATTCCTATGTATGGTTTTGTTGGCAATCACCATGCCCTGAAAGACAGTGTCAACTTGTGATACATTTGCTTCCATTTGGTTTGATGTACCAGTATCCACACCCAACGTTATTTCATAAACATGATTTTCAGACTTAAAAGTATTTATTTGTTTTATCACCACCCCCATGCCTCTCTTACATCAATAGTGACTTTCTTGAAGCTATTCAAGGATTATGGTAGGAGTGGGAAGGCCATGCCTTCCATCTGGTGCGTGCCACAAGACTGAATCCTATTGGGCCTTTGTTGCACACATTCATTCCTTGCTTATCTCTTACCATTTGGGGCCTAAAGCAGACAGCTTTTCCAATCTCTTGGTGCCCCAAGTTTCTGGACTCTCTAATCCCTTTAATCCCCCTTGCAAACTGGTCAGTTCCATTCTGAGGTTATCTCTTTTTAAAAAATTGTTATTACTGTAGTTAAATATTCATAACATAAAATTTACCACTTACTCATTTTTAAACATGTAGTTCAGTGGCATTAAATACATTCACACTGTTGTGCAGCCATCACCCACTATCCATCCACAGAACTCTTTCCATCAACCCAAACTCAAATTCTGTACTCATTAAACAATAGCTTTCCATTTCCCCGGCCCTTTACCCCTGGAAGCCACTATGCTACCTTCTCTCTCTAATAATTTGACATTTTAGGTACCTCATATAAGTGGAATAATACAGTGTTTGTCCTTTTATTTCTGGCTTATTTCACTTAGCATAATGTCTTTAAGGTTCATCCATGTTGTAGTATATACCAATTTTTTTTTCCTTTTAAAGGCTGAATAATATTTCACTGTATGTATATACCACCTTTTGTTTATCCATTCATCCATGGTTATCTCTTTTTAGCAATAATTTGCAAAAGTCATCACACTCCATTACTCTGATCTCTACAGTCACTTCCCCTAGAGCTACAGTGTCAATAACACATTTTCTGTCTTCCTGGCCACCATACATAATCATTTTACCAACAGTTTTGTCACTGTATAAAATGTGGGATTTTTTTTTCAGATTTTTTTTTTTTTTTTGAGACAGGGTCTCGCTCTGTCACCTGGGCTAGAATGCAGTGGTGTCATCCTAGCTTGCTGCAACCTCAAACTCCTGGGCTCAAGCAATCCTTCTGCCTCAGCTTCCCCAGTATCTGGGACTACAGGCACGTACCACCACACCCGGTTAAACGTTTTCGATTTTTAGTAGAGACAGGGGTCTCACTCTTGCTTAGACTGGTCTCCAACTCCTGGCTTCAAGTGATCCTCCCACCTCAGCCACCCAGAGTGCTAGGATTACAGTTGTGAGCCACTGTACCCAGCCCTTTTCAGGTTTCAATATCAGTTTTCTCACTGCTACCCCTTGACTTTTACATCAATGCCCCGCATTTTAAATTTTATTATGAATCAGCATCCCACTTGATCCCACTTATAGCTTTTTGCAGTGACAGTATCATAGCCAATTAGGCTTATCTGAGGTCTGATTATTGCTAATCACAATGACAGCAATGATTAATGAGACCCCTTACTTTATTTCTTAAGGTAATTCCAGGAGTTGTAATAGACAAATCCTGAAATCTCAATGGCTGTTTAGATTGGGTTCCCCAATGAGCAAAAGCTGTCAGGGACCAGAGAGAAAGCTGGTAGTTCATTTGGGAAGTGATCCCAGGAGGCAAGAATGAAAGAACAAGGAGACAGAGACAAGGAAGAGGAAGATGCAACATAAAATTGTGTGAGGTCACTGCTGTAGGTCCAACTCTGCAGGGATTCCTGAGAATATACAAAATGCCTTCCAGAATTGCATACCTGAAGAGGGAAGATTGGAGCATTTATCCACTGTCTCATGTCCCCACTGGTTGAAGGTTACCCCTGGAAATATTGATTCTCTTGCTCATCTGTGATGCATTTGCTCGTGAGCAGGCCATGCAGATTCCTGCAGGGGTAGAGAAGACTCCAGTGCAAAATGGAGGGGTATTCTCTGTGCATATTTGAGGTGGGATATTGTCACCACAATATCTGTCCAAGGTATTACAGAACTCTTCACCTCCACTGCAGCTGAAATCAGAGGTGGGCTGAAGGGATGCAAGAATGTGACATATGGTACCAGAAGTGTCTGCCACAATAAATATAGTGCTCACCAATGTCACAGTCAAATATGTGTGTCCCTCTACACAGCAGGACCCAAGTTATCTGCCATCTTGAGGCTCTGCCATCTTCAACACATGATTGTCAAAGTCATAGTGGTTTTTTGTTGTTGTTGTTGTTGTTTTTGGTTGTTTTGTTTAATTCAACCAAGACAGGAAGGAAAAGGACCCATGAGGGATTGCCTATGGGAAGTGTTTATGGTCTAGACCTAGCATGGGCCTGTATCATTCCCACCCACAACCCACTGGCCAGAACTCGATCCCACGACTAGATGTCACTACAAGGGAGGCTGAGAAATATCGTATATTCTGTGTGTGGGGTTGGGGGTGAGGGGTAGAGGAAATAGCTTTTGGAGAACACAAAGCAGTTTCTACCACAGATGTTAAAGACTCCATTTTTAAAATAAAGAATAAGATGGAAGGCTATATATATATATATATATATGTGTGTGTGTGTGTGTGTGTGTATATATATATATATATTAAATGTTCTAAATCTAACCATATTGTTTGACCTAGAAATTCCACTTCTAGAAGACTTCTCTGGTGGGTATTCTCCCTGAGGCCTTCCGGATCCATCCTCTACCCTTCCTCCTCCCTGCATTTTGAGCTCCCTGGTCTTCTGACTTCTGGCTGAGTTGGGCCAGTGGAAGGCACGAGCAGGAGCAGGGGACTGGAGAAGCAGGGAGTATGCAGTTCCCTGGCTCCCCCAGCGAGGCCTGGAGATGGCAATGGCTCGAGTCCTTTAGCACAGGCTGCGGCTGGATTGGGAGGCCATCGCCTGCAAGGGACAGTGACAGCCACAGCTTGGTCTCCACTTCCCTCTCAGTTCCCAGCACTGCTCCCTCTCTCTGCTCCTTTGGCCTGCTGGTCTCCCATAATGCAGGCTACACGTTTCTAAATAATCCTCCGTTTCCCCATTTGAGCATGCTTTCCATTCCCTGCGTGAACCCTAACTAATATACCATCCTGGAAAAATGATCAGAATCGGGTGAAACTGACAAATATGTCTAGGATGGCCGTATTTAGAATAGCAAAAGCTCTGAAACTAATAGTCTAATAATTAGGAACAGTTAAACACATTACACTGAATCCATGATAGAAAAAAGTACACTGATACATGAGTGTTCTCTGCCTCTTCCTGTCTCTTATCCCAATAACCCTGTCTGCAACCCAGGAAAAATCTGGTCAAGTCTCTCCCTTGACCTTCCTGCCTTTAAACATGCTTCTCAGGATGAATCATTGAGTTAGGGGCAGGGGGCGAGGTTACATCGAAAATATTGAAAGAAATAGCTTGATTTACATTAAAAACAGACAGACAAGTATCTTGGAAAAAGAGAAAATATTATATTATTGAGGGGAATATGAAGACCAAAAAAGGGGGAAAGAAGATGTGAGAAGATAAGTGGGTATAGCAGAATTTTGCCCAGGTGGTTTTTTTTTTTGCAAACTCACCCCTCCAAGGAAACTTAGCATAAGCATTTGCATGATTTACAATACACTCCCTGAAACTTCTGAGATATGGGATTCCCGTTGCTTTGACTTTGATTTCTCGCTGTGTACTACTGAGTGAGCTGTGTACTAGCTGAGTGAGCTGCCTGAGTTGTTTCATTCAATGCTCTTCCAGGCCTCTCCGTAGTCAAGATGAAGAAATTGAAACACAGAAAGGTTAGCTGGTCTTTTATGTCCCTCTGCTCAGGTGACACATTCATGTGATAAAATATTATACCAAAATCGTGTTTTAAGAATTTAAAAATGATGGAGTTTTGTCTTTTTAAATTATGTTTTATTTCCTGCTTGTAAAACTAAAATGCCTAAAAATCTGTGTAGAGGAAAGAAAAAGAAAGAGAAAAAAATAAAGAATGGAAGGGAATAAGATAAATAGATGTAGCATTTATTCAACAAATATGCTGGGGATAGAGCAGCGAACAAAACAAAATCCCTGCATGTACAGCACCAGCTTTCTAGTAGGACAAAGATAGACAATCGGACAAAGTAAAAGGTAGAAAGATGATACACCTGAAGCACAGGGGTTGTAGGTGAAGGGAGCTATTTTAGACAGGGATTCGGGGGGGCATCTCTGCAGAGTGACATTTGAACAGAGACCTGGGGCGGCCGTTGGGGAAATGAACATGGCAGTTCAGCAAAGAGACCAGCAAGTCCAGGACCCAGGTGGGAGCACGTGCAACAGACTTCAATGAACCCAAGAAGCCACACTTACTGCAGCTCGATGAGCGAGCAGAAGTGCAGACCCTCTGTGGTCACAAGGACAGCAGGGGGTCACCTCGGCCTTGTATTATATTCCAAACATAATGGGGTAGCACTGGGTGGCTTTGAATGGGCGAGTGGCATGATCCGATTCACACTGTAAATAGCGCCCTCTATCAACCATTAGGAGAATATTGGTAACCTCTTGGTTACAGACTTTGGGGTGTTTTTGTTTTCTTTCTCTGTTTCCATAATAAGCATACTTTAGTTTTACCACCATAAAATAAAACATAAAAAGACCAAAGGGCAACTATATCAATTATTTATTGCCACATAACAAATTACCCCCAAACTCAGCAGCTGAATAACACAAACATTTATTAATTCACAGTTTCTGTGGCTCAGAAATCCAGAAGTGGCTTAGCTGAGTGGCCGTGCCTCAGGGTCTCAGAGAGGCTGCAGTCGGGGTGGCAGGTGGGGCTACAGGCATCTCAGGGCTCCACTGGGGGAACACCCACTTCTGACCTCTCTCAGGTGGCTGTTGGCTGGAGACAACAGTTCTTTGCCAAACGGGCAACTTCCCTCCCCCAGAGTGAGAGTATCTAAGAGGGAGAAGGAATGAGAGTCCCTGAAACAAAAGCCACAGTCTTTTTATAACCTAAACTTGCAGGTGACATCCCATCATCACTTCTGCCGTATTTCATTCTTTAGGAGTCACGAGACCCAGTCCGGACTCAAGGGGAGGAATTACTCAAGGGTGTGCTCACAAGGTGGCAGGGAACATCGGGGCACTTCTTGAAGATGCTACCACAGCAGTCATTTCCACCACGCCCTTTAATTTGCAGAAGCAGAAACAATTTGAATATAAACCCAGTCTCCACCACCTGCCTTCAGACCCACCTCACAGGGTGGTTGTGATGATGCTTCTGGAAGGGCTTTGCACACCGCCCAGCACAGACAACTGTACGGGCTTATTTTGCTTCTGTCATTGACCCATTCCCTTGGCCCTATTCCAGATCTGGCCTGTGTTCTTCTCCATCCCCTATATTTATGATTTGTTTTTCATACTTAGGTTATAGTTTTTTTGTGTTTTTACTAGAATGAAAACCTTCCGGTTTGAACAAAAACAGAGAGGGAGAACACAGAGTGCGAACTCGTCCAGGTTCAGGGAGAACTTTCTATTTAACTGTTTACCTCCTAGTCCCAGACATTCTGACAAACCCACTCCCAAAAGATCCACACACCCAGCAGAGGCGAGGCCAACAGGATGTGTGTGTTAGGGGAGGGCAATGAGGAGCAGGATGTTATCAATATTTATGTTTCGTAGTCGTCTTATCTTGTTCCATAGTTATTCAAATTTGACCATAAACTCTTTGAAGGCAGAGACTGTATTAGTCTCTAAGCTCTGTACTCAGCCCCCACCATTGAATAATTTCCCAGGGAAAATGCTCCTCTCTTGAAGGCGACTCAGTTTAAAAAAACAGCAGCAACAAAAACAACCTTAAATTCAAACTCGCTTAAATTGTGTCATGCCATTCCGCAAAGAATATTCCTCAGAACCCAGCTTTCGTTTCAAGATATGATGATCTGACTCTGGGAACTTTTGTTAAATATTCTTACTTTCCTTTTCAACCCCTGGCTTTCCTTTCTGGACCCTTGTCACACCCCCAAGTGACTTCTCCTTCATTTTCAGCCTTCTCTTCAAGTACTCCCAAGTACTCATAAATTCACTCATTCTTTTCATACTACTTTAGCCAAGTATCTGCACAGACACCATTTCTCCTTTTGTCTAATTACAGTCTGGAAGGCTTTTTCCACCAGTTAGAGGAATTCTTAGATAGCCAGCAGGTGGCCATAGGGCATAGGGAGTGTGAAAGGAAGGGAGCTTCTGAAATCACAGATCAACTTGTTTGAGCCTAAAATTAAGAAAGATTCAGTCTCTTTAGGGTAATGAATTAGGAGAGAGGTGTCAGAAAATACTGCCCATTATCCGAGCTGCTTATGAATACATTAGCATTAATTAATACATACATGAATATGTTTTACATTAATTTGTGTTGTTGAAATATATGGGTACTGCCCATCTGCCTAAGGGCATGCAGGAAACATTCCCAGAATTCTCTCGGTAGCCATGAACTACACGGTTCACCCCTATGTTCTCTGTCCATGTTTGGACAAGGGACGTTCCAGCTATTCAAACAATTAGGTAAAAACTTGTTTATAAGGAAAAAGGTGAAGAGAGGAAAACGATGGTGAGGGCAGCTGTTCTATTTAAATCAGAAGTGAATGATCTATGCTAAATGTTCAGTGCCTACTGTATGCCAGGCGTTTTACAATAATAACCCTCTTTAATGAAGCTAGACGGGAGAAGAAGCTACAGTTTGTTGATTGTCTATGCAGCCTCAGGCACTTGACACACATGATTTCACTTAGTCCTCCGCAATGGCTCCAAAGGTGAGTACATGAGACCCATTCCATAGAGGGGAAACGTGAGGTCCAGAGAACTTAGTATGTCGAAAGTCACAGAACCAGGATGCGTGTTCAGATATGTGTTTCACTCCAGGAACTCTGCTTTCAGAGAATGCATATCAGCTTTTTTGTGAAGATACCCTGAGGTTGAAAAGGCCAAGTGCTCAGAAGTCCTTTCCAAAAGTGAGAGGAGGAGGAAAAATAAGCAGAGGCTGGGGAGAAGGAAGGAAAGGAGACAGAGGGAAGAGACTATTGTAAAAGGATGAGAAGGTAGAAAATGGAAAATGGAGAGAGAGAGGGAAATAAGCTTCAGGAAAGGAACAGGAAAAATAAATGACCACACAATAAAGGGGAAATTGACTACTTTTCAAGAGAGAAACAAGACAAATGAACAATGTTCCTTAGGAGTTCTATTGCCAAACAACATAAAATTCATTTGCTTTTATCTTCTAACCATCCAAAGAACTAATGACTATACTACTGGGCAGAAACCAGTATTTGTTAAATGTCCTCTATCAGGGCCTTGGCTAGCCCTTGGGTTTGGGGAAATTAGAAACAAATATCCTCTCTTGTTGGAGACAGCTCCACAAACACAGAGCTTAGTGGATGGACTGTGCCTTCAGTCTTCCTCATTCCCTCATCTGGGGCTCAACCTGCAGAAATGTGCAAGACAGCTGTGCCTGCTGTGTGCTAGAGCCTTGACATGTGTCATCTAATTATTGTGATACAACCATTATTGCCATATTGTGGATTAGGAGTCTCAGGAACCTGAGGTACAAAGAAATTAAATCTCTTGCCATACTACACACACACACACACACACACACACACACACACACACACATCCCAATATCCTCAAGTCTCACAGAGAGGGAATCCACTAAAATAGTATTAATTGCAAGTAACATAAACCCAATAAACAATAAAGGTAATTTATTAACTGACTTGACTAAAAACCCCAGAAATAGAGTGGGCTTCAGGTTAGGATTGATCAGGGAATGCGGTGACATTCCTACAATTCTCACACACATGTCCTCCTCCGTGTGCCAGCTTCACCCTCACACATCAGCAGTTACGAAAGGCACAGCTCTGCACTACTGGAGCATCTCTTCCAGTGGTTCTAACAGCACAGGAAGAACATTTGTTTTCCCAGAGTTCCTAGCAAATGTCTCCTCCATTCTCACTGGTTCAGACTGGACTTCGTGTTTATCCTGTGGCTGGAGGCTAGGATTTTGCTGGTAACATAAGTCTGATCTAAATTTCCAATCTCTAGAACCAGGGAGAGCTATTTCCCCAAAAGGTATAACTACTAAGGAATTGTGGGTACCAGAATGAAAATCTAGGTGATTACCAAAAGAAGGAATGGGCACTTGGGTGGGCACCCATAGCAAGCGTGGTGGTTTTTGTGTTATCATTTAATTATTTTTACCCTCTCCCTACTTCCATGGAGGAAGTATACTTTCTGACCCCCACTGAACATGGGTAGAAGCATGTGGCTTACCCTTCCCTGCCTTTGGCTTCACCCTTAGGTGTGGGACTTGCTTTGGCCAGTGGAATGTTAGTAGATACAACACAAGCACTATTGGATTTACTCTCTCCCACTTCCGCCATCTCCATAGAACGTAGCTACGCAGCCCACTCCCACTCGTCCCACAGGATGAGAGACACGTGGGGCACAGTGGACCTAATCCGCAGCTTGGAGACAAGCCCAGCTGTGCCCAGCCTAGGTCAGCCAACTCCCAGCCCACCCGCAGACCTATGAGCCAGAGTGAATACTGTTGTGCAGAACTGCTGAATCTCTGTGCGTTTTGCCACGTAGCACTCTTGTGGCAAATGGCAAGACTTGGCTGGTGGAGCAACCCAGTCACTTCTCAGTGTGTATTGTTCTCTTGCATGACCGTGCAGAGCATTGCCCTGTCTGTGCCTCTCTTCTCCTTGGCTGCAATCTAGCCTGGGTCTCAGCTGACAATGAAGGCTGCAGCTATATTCTCCATCTTGAGTCTCACAAAAACATCTGATATTGTCGGCAGCCGCTTCTGAAGGTCCTTTAAGAGGGCCAGCCACCGCACCACGGGGGCCGGTCAGCCCCACAAGGCAAAACCACACCGCCACCGCGTCCAGGCCCTGCCAAGCGAGAGCTTGCAACACGGAAGTGGCCGCACCTCACACTGTCATGTGATTTCTGTATCACAGGAATTTTAGAAACAGATGGTGAGCACAGACGACAGCCGTGGTTGTGCTATGCGTGCGGGGCAAAGGGGAATGAGGGAGCAAGAGGCCGAGAGCGGAGCACATTCTGGAGGAGCCCCGCGAGGAGAGAGGGTGGCCCACAGCCGCCTTCTGTCAGAAAACGCGACCGCGGGTTGCCAGAAGGTGGGGAAGAAAAACACCTGACAGGCAGTTTTGGGGTGGGGAGAGGAGAAGAGGTTTTTGCTTCTAAAGCAAGGAGGACTGTATATTGAAACAGGTTTAGGTTTTTTTTTATATTTTATTTTATTAATCACACCAGAAAAATAGGCAGCAAAATGTATCAATTCACCCGAGCTTGACCTTTAGGCAAATGTTTTTGTTGCTTGAGGAAATCCGTGGGATCAGAAGAGTTGAAGATGGGGTGCAGGCTTGGGAACCTGATTCAGACAGATGACCCCGGGCACCCTACTTTCACCGCCACCAGCGCCCTGCTCCCCAGGAGCCCCCTTGCATTTTGAGGGGGGCAGGATTTCTGTGGACGTCTCAGATGGCTGCTCTCCTAATTCTATCATGAAATGTATTTCCCCTGGAGCTGGCATTTATCGCCGAATCCTGGCACAGCTCCTGAAATGTTGCATCTGCACCACTAAACTGAGGTTACTTGTAGTTCATTAATATGCAAGAGGGGCCGTGAAATCATTCCTGTTTCTGACAGGAGTTTGTACATGCCTTTCTGGAATGCTTCATTTCTGAAGTGGTCTGGCACTGAGACTTTTCCTTGTCTTCTTTTAATCAGCTCCATCTTGTCACTACACAAAGAGTTAAAAAGAAAACAAAATAAAAAAAACCCGTGCTATCTGAAATCTCAAGGAAGATGATGCAGTGCATCTTTCTCTTTTCTCTCCTTTCTCTCTCATTTTTTGTTTTCCATCCTCCACTCCTTTCCATGAACACATCAAAGTAGGGAGTGACATGCAGTGCCCTGGAGCTCTTAGCAACATGCTTTTAGGTTTGGAAAATTTCATTTTCTACCTTATGATGATTACATGAGGAAAGATGAAATGCTTGCTTTGAGGTTTATTTGAGGAAGAGATGTAATAAATGTTGCGGCTTCCCACTGAATGCAACAAATTCACTCTGGTCATGTGAGGGTATTAAAATATTACATACGTGTGTGCATGACATAGCCTGTGTGACTTAGATGGTATTTGTGGTCCCAGATGCTGAGAAAAGAGACCTTGCAAGGCGGCTTCTTTCAGAAAATGCTGAATAAAGTTTTTCATTTTATCCGGCTCTAAATGCATTTGATTCCAAACGAAAATGAGTTCCCGCCCTGTCTGAGCTACAGCAATCCCCTCTAAGCCAGTCCCCACCCCCACGAACATATATTCATTCATGCACGTGAGCACACACAGACACACAAAGGACCACATGATTCACACAGACTGACACAGAGTCCCCTTAGCTGAGCCCCACAAGTGTGCCAGCCTGTTGGAAGAATGAATCCAACGTCCCTTTTCTAGAAAGTTCATTTTTGCAAACACCGGAGCAAGGAAGAGGACATTTGTGTTTTGTTCTGGATATCATGGCATTTTGTTGTTGTTGTTGCTGTTGTTCACACGTTTTTGTTTTTGCCTGAGGAACTTCTCCATTAGCTGGGAGCTGAATGGAAAATGATAAGCTCACCTTGCTCAGGAAACAGAGCCAGCGAGGTGGAGAAATAGCCTCGTGGTTTCAGTCCTATGCTCCCTGGCAGGAAAGGATGCTAGAAATGAGATCTAGGATTCAAGCAAGTAAACCATTTTCCCGCACACAGAAACATGCAATCTCGGGCTCTATTCAAAGCTCTCACATCACATATGCCGCTCTTTGTTCAGCCCACAGCTGGACCACACAGGTTGTGAGATGCAGGATTTGCACAAGCTTTGCCCATCAGCTCTGGCAGGCCGCCCTCCATAGCGAGTCGATCATCAACCCCCCTCAGGTTCTGTTCCTCAGCCTCTTGTGATCACACTGATCATTCGAGTTTGGAACAGAACTATGAAATTTTTGCTTTGGCTGCAGGAAGAGGAGAGATCCTGATCCTCTTTCATAAATAACCTAAACCCCAGCTAGCTATTCAATGATGAGTAATCTCTGTTTACTCTCCTTCTAAGGCAATAAGAAATCGCTTTGATTGAATGCTTTCTATGTGCTCTCAGATACAATTCCTGCCCTTATCCCACTCAGCTCTATATTTAAAGGAAGGTGATGACTTGTCAATATTTTTAAATATTTAAAGTTTTAAAAGTTTTCTCATTTAAGCCCCACACTCCCTCTGAGGCGGGTGCTATTATGATTCCTACTGTATAGCAGAGGAAACCAATGCCCTTGGGGTCCGTACAATTACCCCAGAGGCACACATGGACAGAGAAGCTGAGTTACCAAATTGGGGGGATCTGACCCCAGAGCCCAAGCTGTCAACCACCACGCTATACTGCCTCCTGCTGGTGGGAGGTGCCCGGGGCCCCTGGTCCTCTGTTCCCCCTTGAACACAAAGTACTGTGATTTATGTTTGCTAGTCGATTTCCTCCATAGATTGTGAGCTCCTGGAGTTATCTTAAGCATTCCTTCCTCGGTATGTGACACCTTAGAAGGGCTCAATGAATGTTTGTTGAGTGAATTAAAAAACTAACTAATGAGGCACAGGATGTCAGAGAGATTAAAGGAGGGTGAGTAAAGAAGATGATTCTGGGAGGAAAAAAAATTAAGCCTACGGTAGGAAAAAGAGATAAAAATAGGCAGGGAGATAGACTCAAGTGAGGGAAGAGGAGAGATTTGATGCTGGTGTGACCATTTCTTTACGCACTAGGCCACCATTGTTGGGGAAGTTGCTGTAAAGGAGGTGGCAGGGAGAGTCTGCACACCCAGCTGGAATGTCTGCTGCTACTCCAGATTGAATAGAAAGGTCCATGGAATGAGAATCGAGAAACTAGGTTATTGTCCCATGCTCACTACTCACTAGTTGGCTAATTCAGGGCAAGTTATTTACCTTCTTTGGGCTTCGGGTTTTTAGTCTGTATTCCGAGAAAGCTGGATTAAAGTTTCCCTGTAGCATTGTAGAAAAGCAGAGGGATGTAATTATATTATAAATTGGTTGCAAGCATTTTACAAACATAGCATATGAATAATTGTTACTATCAATAATAAAAAAATAATGTATCATTGAGTGCATTTTACAAAGCAGGCACACACACACACTCATGAAGGCTGTCCAGAAAGTATCCAGCCATGTAACTATTCTCGTTATGTTAACAATGGCTGAATACTTTCCAACAGCCATATATATATATATATATATGCCCAAGATGTTAGAGTCCTGACTTTTATGATGGCAGAGACTGTGGTCTGAAGAAATTGCATATCATGCTCAACCGCTTGTAGCTGCAAGTGGCTGAGCTGGGATTTGAATTCAGGTCATTCTGTCTCTAAAGTCCACATTCAGACACATCAGAGGCCCAATGCCACTACATTCCTTAGCAAATGTCCCTCAGCGGAACCTGTCATCATTTTGACTCAAAAAACCCTGTGACTGCCCAATGCTCATGTGCAATCCCAGCCTGCCTGGTGGTGACAGTCCCTGGAGAGAGGCTTCTTAGGGTCCCTTTGGACCACTAGAAAACACTTAGCAATGCTACTACTACTGCCGCCTCCCCAACAGCAGCCCCGCCCGCTGGTGTTAGTAGACCAGCAGCAAACTGACTCAGGATCAAACTGTTCCCTAGAAACCAACCCTTCCTGCTCCCTCCCGCGTAGACCTTGAAGCCAAATCCCCTTGTTAATTCAGGGGGAAGCATCATGTGACTTCAGTGTCTCCAAAGCTGTCACTTGCCCATTCACTCAGTACTTATTTTCAAAAATTCTTCTGTCTGGATACCATCACATCTTTTTTCTTCAATGTCCCTGTCTACTCCCTTCCAAATTTAAAATTTGCTTCCATTATTGTATCAAAGACATCAATAGAAAGTCAATACAGAACATAGGAGCTTTTAAATGAGTCATGCTTTGGCTTGGATCATTACATTCTAAATGTCTTTAAATGCACACTTTTAAAGACTACTAATATAACCACAGTCTTTTAAGTATAATTAAATCTCCTACATATGTGAATTTATAAATGTCCTATGTAAGCATGTATACATACCCATATGCAAGATAAGTGTCAATACCTACATGTAGATTGTCTTAATCAAATACATATGAAAAGTTTATCTTGTGTTTTGGGGAGCAGAACCCAGGCCAATAACTTACTTGTTTGCTCTCAGATAATTCCCCTATCCTCATCCTGCTCCGATATGTTTTTAAAGGAGATGAGAACTTGTAAATATTTATTTTGGAAATATTTATTTGTGCCACCCTATCGTATCCATTGGGTCTAGAGCAAAAGCTAGGGGTGTGATCTCCAGATATGAGGTTTAAAGAACTCAACCACACTTTCTAAAGTATTCACAGCCAACCCTGGTGAATGGACTGTTGGAGTAAAGATTGCTTAAGGGACTGGGCAAGTTTGAGAAGGGTAACTAATTTGTAGAACAGAATAGAGTCTGTATTACACAGTCCAGTCAGGGAATAGAACCCACGAGGGTCATTCAAGAGAAGGGATTAAATGTGGAGAACTACTTACAATGGTGATAAAAAGAGCTGAAAGACCAAACAGTGTGGCAGCTGGAGACTAGCCACTGTCGTCCAGAGGGTGGGACAGACCAAGAGAGGAGACCATGAGTGGGAGCTTCTCTTAGGCAACTGGGACCAAGAAGGATGGTTGCCTGGTGGCTTCTGGGGCTGTAGAGAGGACACAGCCACAGCCATAGCTGCTACCAGAAGCAGAGAAAGAAGTGAGAAATGCCCTGGCTTCTCCTTTCCTCACATCCTCCAGTCTCCTACCAGAGCCTACCACTGAAGAAACCCAAACACAATCAAAGAAGCTCGGGACACGTATTTTGCAAGGGTCAGCACTCACTCTGAAACCCTGAGAAGGGCTGGCACAATAAGGGAATGTAGCCAAGAGCAAATGGAAAAGTATTGGCCTTGATTTCATCACATAAAAACTAGTTAAGACCTTTTATAATAACTGAGATACATGTGCAGTTGTAGATACTAGCATGTGTATTGCATAAGCCTACAGACGATCTAAGTATAGGCTGCTTCTCCATGTGAACTTCATGGCCCCTCTCAGGACAGGACATATTAAACTCAAGATGGTGTGTGGCTTGCTTTGCCCAATGAAATATGAGCAGAATTGATGCATTCTTTGTCTGAACAGGAGCAGCGAGCCACACCCTAGCCCCACCATGGTCTCTTTCCCTCTGTCACAAGATCTGCAATGTCTCAGATTAAATAACCCAACCATGTAATTTATTATCCAACCTAAGACACTGTATTCATCACATTTTATACAAATTCACAATTGAACCCAGTGTTTTCAATGTAGAGGTGCTTCACCTGAAAAGTTGTCTGGAGTTTGAAGGAAAATGTTGTGCATGTTATTTGAAAATATCAATAATACACTGTTTAAAAATAAATTTAACCTATTTCCCAACTTTTCAGACTCCTGATAATCAGGCAAAGAGGAGAAGAGCACTCAATGTATTGAAGCAGAAATGATTGAGGCTTCAAAACAGAGAATCTTCAAGTTCACACAATTAACCCCAGCTTTGAGATGAGTAAATTCTAATGGTATTTATAGATTCCCAGAAGGGATCTTAAAAAAAAAAGAGAGATAGAGAGAAAACCTCTGTCTATATCATTCTCTTGCTTAAAAACCTCCCCTGGCTCCTTGCTCTATCCAAGCTTCTAAGCTTCCCAGAAGATAAAAAACAGACTCCTTTGTTTGGCATAAAATCTAACCCCCATTTATCTGTCCAGCTCTATTTCTGCCCAGTGTACCACATATCCCAGAAACTTAATGTCTCACTATTTTTAGTAAGTTGTCTTGCATAGTTTCATGCCATTCCCCATACGCCAAGACTTTTCCTCTCCACCTCTCCTCCTCAAGCCTCCTCTTGGCAAAATCCTACTCATCTTTCAAGTCTGGGTTCGAATGTCCCTTCCTCTGTGAGCCTCCCTAAGTGGGAACACTCCGTCTTGCTGACTGAGACGTAACAGCGCCCACTGTAATTACTGTGTTCATATATCCCCTCCACTTGACAATGGGTTCCCGAGGGCTACATCTTCGTCATCTTACATGCCATGCATCTATCATGGAGTCCAGTATATTCTAGGTCCTCTCTAAATATCTATTGAATACATGAGTAAATAAATGAATGAAGAATTTCTCTATTTCCCTTCACATGTCGCTCAGAAATCATGAGATTCCCCAAAACCCACTAAGAATCCCAAATCCTTAAGTGTTAAATTACAGATATTTACCTATGCTCTTTACTGATACAATACTTTATAATACTGTGTATAGTTAGGTTTGGTCTGTTTCATGTAGAGTATTTTAATTTTAGAGCTAGAAAGAATCAGCAATTGGCCAGCTCCCTCCAGATACAGGTAAGGTGTTTTGGGCAGAAAGAGGTTAAGTTAAGAGATCATGGTTTTAGAGGTCCCACAAGTAACCCAGTATTCTTTTTATTCTATGATATTCAACTGTGTTTAGGGAGAAGTTTGATTATATAAACATTCACAATAGAGGAAATATAAAGAGAAAATAAAACATATGGAAAATAATCACGCTTGATAATAATCAAATACAAATTAAATTTCACTTGTATCATTTTACACCTGCTAATTTTTTAAAGATAATATGATCTAAGGATGCAGGAAAATTAAATTCTTATATATTATAAATCTAAAGGCATTGCAACTTGGTACAACCTTTTTGGAAATATATAAAAATACAGAACAATCATCATAATATTCATACTGTTTTGACTCTGTAAATAAAGTACTAGGAATTTGTTCCATGAAATACTTTTACAATACTAAAAATTGTTAAAAAAAATTTATTGTCGCATTGCCTAGTGAGAACAACCTCAATATCCAACAAGATGGGATGGCACATTAAAGCAATGTAATATTTTGCAGTCATTAAACATTATAATTATGCAGCCTACATAGAAACATGGAAAATATATGATATAAAATTGGATATAGTGGAAATCAAAATAGTATGTGTATTATGATAGCAACTCTATAAAAACACATTCTTACAAAAAAAGCATTGGAAGGCAATTTTTAAAATAGTTGTGATAGGGTAGGATTATGTATTTCTATTTTTATCAACATTTTTTAATGACATCTTTAAAAAAATGACATGTTTTCTCTAATAAGAAGCAGGTGGAAAGGAAATTCATTCACAGTGGGAATTGAAAAGGTACAAAGGGACACAATAGAACAGGTGAGTCATGTTTTTGCCCCAAGCACGCCCAGCCCTGCAATGGTGGGAAGAGAGCTGTACTCTGGGGGATGTCTAATTTGCAGGACATAGAGGATGAGGAAATTTACTGAAGAAATCTCACTCAATTCTACTAAGGAGAGAGAATATGATTTGACTTCTATTACCTTAATATCTAAGTGAGAGCACTGTTTCCCTTAGATTCTTCTGCCAGTCAACTATCAAGAGATTGCTAAGTGCCAGGCACTGATCTTTTCAAATTTAATGTATGTATTTCACTGAATCCTTATAACAATTGGGCAATGTTCTTACCATGGTACTTTTTATATTTCACAAGGACAGAGGCTAGAACATCAGGCCTGCTTTCAAAATCTTTTTCAGTCGAGTTAAACCATGGTCCAAACTGGTATGTTGACAAGCGAGTGTCTCATTACCCCAAGACAAATGGAAAGGAACTCAAATCATTTGGCTGCCTGCCACATGCAACCACTTTATTAGGCACCTTACATGTGTTATCTCATGAAGCCATAGCATGAGGTAGGTATACAGCATAACCCCCATTTTTACCCTAAAATTCAGATAGCAAGGTCACAGGTAGCTAAGGTGCTCCTAGCTAAATGCAAAGGCTTAGGAGGGCTCAGGACTTTCCTGGCATCTGGCTTTCCTTGCAGTTATTCTCAAAGGGAGGATCAGTTGGCATTTTGGGCAGGGCACTTCTTTGTGCAGGACTGTCTGAGGGATTGCAAGACATTCTGTATCCCTGGCCCTGGTCACGAGAGGTTCAGACTATATCACTCCCCAGTATTGCAACAACCAAAAATGCTCCTATACTTCCAAATGCCCCCTGGGGTGGGAGGGTGCCACCTCCATTAGAGGAACATTAAGCAATTCATATTTATTTCAACAATAAATTTTTATCAAGTACCTTCACCATGCCAGGCATTTTGCTGGCACAAGAGATGTTTAGTGGGGAAGACTGACATTTAGAGTGGTGGCATAAAATGCAGCAAATGCTGCAACAAACCAAAGTGCTGTGAGCACAGAGAGGAAAACACCTCAAACTCTCTGGAGCATCCAGGCCAGCCTTAGTGACCAGTCACCATGAATTGGCTCCAAGGAGAGTGTCAGATTTGCTGTTCAAAGACCTCCATTCCTGTATTCAATCTCAATCAATTATTATTTCACTTCAGTCCCTTCTCTTATTCTCACTAAGAATTCATTTCTTCCTATGAAAGATGGAAATAGTAATGCTCTCTGTCCTCCCCACCTCACCAAGTTGATTCAAGGGAAAGGGCTATGGCGTGCCATGCGTGTTTAGTAACGTAGCAGGGATTCAAGAGCCTAATCTGTGTTCTCTGCTGGGAATCAGACATGTCTGGAGATGCCCAATGACTTGGTGGGGTAGGCAGCCTACCGGGGTCTATTTTTAAGAAGTTGGTTTCCCTGGATTCTCATCTAAGCCCTGTGGAGAGAGAGGTTGTTTGCAGAGGCTGAGGCATTGTCACCAGGGGCTCTGTGAGGCCCAGGGGCTCAGACAACACTCTCTGGTACCCGGATGACAAAGTAAGGCCCAGAGCGAAGGGTTTGGGGGTGGTGGAGATGGAGCAGGAAGCATCCCTGTGGCAGATGCAGAATGCCTTTAGCTCCAGAAGGACCACGGCTGCCACAGTGCACAGATGCTAGGTCCCTCACTGGCAGCAGTAACAGTGGGGAGATGCTCATCTTTGCATGGCTCTATGGTCAGGAAACATCGAGCAGGACAGCCTGGAGCAAAAGATAAAAAGGAACCGACTGGTAAACATAAATGAGTTAACCCCTGTACACTCCCGAAACACTCCCCGAGAAGGTTTTACACGGGGTGAGGGTGTTAGCGACTAAAATGTGATTTATTGCTGGTAATGTGACCTCATTCATACCCACAGGCTGGGAAAACTGAGGTTGTGTTATTTACTGCAGTAAGAATATGTGTCGCCCTGGAAGTAGGAGGGACGATGGCTGTCTAGAGCCATTGCCTCTTGCCACCCATGTCCCCACCCACTGCCATGGAAACCTGAATTTGGAACTGCCCTGCCTCTCAGGGGACAGGGGACAGGAGAGAGAAGATTTCTTCAAACCATCTAATTCTTAGTAAAAGCAAAATAACTACAGTGTGTTTATTGAAAGCAGCGGTGCCTGGAAATTAGTGCTTGATTCTTTTGATTTCTGAAAGTTTTATGAACTAGGTGACTTTTGGACAGTCCATGATAGGAGTGGAAGGGGAATCTCACCTCCTGGAGCCTTGCCAGGTGTTGTAAGAGCTCATACGTGATCCATAAGCTCTCAGGCTAATTAGGTGATTGAAAAATTTCTGCTTTTCCTTCTTAGAAACTTGCTTTTACTACTACGACACTCTGTATTTTCCCAAGACGGTGACAACAATATATCCCATCCCACATGCCTTTATTAGAATGTGACCCTGGCACTGTTGCCATGAAGGGATGGGGGTCTAGCCTGGGTGAACCTTTGTGACTGCCTTAAATATGGAGTACAATAGAAGTGGCACCATGTGGCAGGGGTCCTCAAACTACGGCCCACAGACCACAAATGGCCCGCCGAGGACATTCATCCAGCCCGAGGGGTGTTTTTGCCGCAGCTGCCTGTCCTGCTTAGCAGCCGACTCGTCCCGGGCCCACAGTGCGCATGTGTGGAATGTGCGCCGCACTCTCCAAAGGCCCTCCAACGGTCTGAGGGACAGTGAACTGGCCCCCTGTTTAAAAAGTTTGAGGACCCTGGCTAGAGCAACAGCACGCCATGCACTTCTGCTCGGCTCCCTTTTAGACACTAGCCCTTGGAACACAATCCCCGAGCTCGGAAGAAGCCCAAGCAGCCCATGGAGGGGCCCCCATGGAGGGAAACCAAGGCTCCCAGCCGCCGCCTGGGTGAGCTTCCAGAGCACGGCCAGCACCAGCTTGCCAGCCGTCTGAGTGAGGAATCCTGAAGTGGACGTCCCCAGCTTTTGTGGCCATCATTTCTTCAAGCTGCCAACACACTGCTAAATTCTCTATCCTTGCTATTCATGATAAGGTCCACCTTTGGCCTGTGCCATTTTGTTTTTATTAGAGAATAGGATTATTTGCTCTCTAAATCCTACTGGTTTACACTTTGGAATTTGTCTCATCGCAACAGACTCGCTTTTGGTTAATTAATTCTGCCCCTTCCTGTTGGAAAATTGCCGAACTTGAAAAACACAAGACGTTACTTTGTTGCCCATATTCTAATAGACTTTATAAAATTATCAAAGCCCTTAAGAGGGGCTTTTCTCTAAACCTACCACACCCTAGGAATAGAAATGATTCCTTATGTAGGCTTGATGTGCTGTAATGGGGGGCGAGGGGAGAGACACACAGAAGGGATGCGATTTTTGATTTATCATCAGAGTCTCTGTCTCTTTCCACCTCATTTAATGTGATTCTTGGAAAGATATGTCCTTGTCTTGCACTCATTTAAAACAAAGTCTCCTCTCCAAGATTTCCCCAATTTTAAGTTAGTGAAGTAAGATCTGCTGCTACACTAATTCCACTTATTCTCACCTCATTTCAGAACCGTGTTATTCTTCTGGCTGCATTTCCACTAGCCATTTTCTCCTGCAACCTGTAGGTTTCTTGCAGAGGAGGACAATGGGCAAGTTAAGTGAGAGAGATGATTTACAAGGCTTTTTTTTCCTCCTGTTTTTTGCTCTAATTCACAGGAAAATCATCCTTGCATGGGAAGACAAGCTTAAAGCCCCATATCACTGAAGGATTTGTCATGATGGAAAAGAAAATGAATAAACAATATATTTTGTAATAATCATACCACCTATATCTGATGGTAGTCATTCATATGTGACTCAGATATCAGTAAAAATGCCATTTTTTTTAACTGAAAGTATATTTGCCTTTATTTCAGACGGTGCTTTCCTTTTATTCTTTTGCAAGTGTTAATTTGTATCTGCTTCAGCTAAGATTTTGTGTTCTGTTACATAAAATAAAAAAAATAAGAAAAGAAAACCTCTTCTAAGAGGTTTAAAATCACAAAGTTCTATTCTTTCATGTAAAAGGCACCCAGAAATGAGCAGTCTGGAGCTGGGAGAGGTCACTACAAAGACATTAGAAATCAAGACACCGTCCAGCTTTCTGCTTTACTGTTCTTAGCGCACAGGTTCCATCCTCAAGCTGGGGGTGGTGCTCCACCATCTCTCTGGGATCCTGGTGACCAGAAAAGGAGAAGGGAAAGGAAACCCCACACAGCCTTCAGCTGAGTGCTCAGCTCCTTTTGAGAGGCTTCCCTGGAAATTCCATACAACAGCTCTGCGTACATCTTCAAGTCCAGAATCTAGTCACATGGTCACCCCTAGCTGCAAAGGAAGCAAGAAAAAAAAAAAAAACATTAACACCATGGTCTGTGGAGGTCCTTTTCTTTGATTTCCTCCAGTGCTTACTGTCTGCACTACGCAATCTCCCTTCTATTGTTCCATGCTCTATGAGCAAGCAGAGTTCCTTAATAGACATGCAACCTCATCAGGTAATTAATTACCATTTCCCTTCTACTTCCTCCATCATAGTTCTTGATATGGGGCTGGAACATATGGCTACTTCCCCAAATTATGGAGGTTCTATTTTTCATGAAAACAAGGAGAATGGATATTAGGTAGGTAACTAGCAATCTGACAAAATATCATTAATGCCTGATGACTCATTCATCACATATAGTATATTCTAATTTAATACAATGAATGAATATTGCTGGAATGTCTCCTATGTTCCAGTTTGAAGAATTATGAAGGGTGTGGTAAAAGAATGGCAAGTGGTAATTAATTACCCTCAGTGAGCTTACAATTTTTGTAAAGAACTTCACTTACTCATAGCACACAGAGCAATAGAAGAGAGCTATAATTGGATCATATATCATATCATGCAGACAATCAGGATTGAAGGAAATGGGAGAAGAGAAGGACCTCTGAGAGCCATGGTGCTAACATTTTGCTGAAAGAGATAGAACCTGCAATGAGAATAGAAAAATATGATGTGTAAGGATGGTTAATTTTTGGGTCCACTTGACTGGGCTACAGGGTGCCCAGATGTTTGGTTAAACATTATTCTGAGTATATCCATGAGACTGCTGCTGCATGAGAAACAGAATCAGTAGGCTGAGTAAAGCAGATTGCCCTTCCTAATGTGGGTGTGCCTCATCCAATCTGTTGAAGGCCGGAGTAGAACAAAAGCTGAGTAAGAAAAAATTCTATCTCTGCCTGTTTTTGAGATAGGGACATCAGTCTTCTGCCTTTGAAATTGGACTTGGACTGGGATTACACTATCATTTCTCCTTGCCAACTGCAGATCTTGGTACTGCCAAGATTCCATAATCGTGTGAGCCAATTTCCTATAATAAATCTCTCTTCCCCTCCCTCCATCTATCTACCTATCTATCTCCTATTGGTTCTGAAAACTCTGACTAATACGACAAGTATGCAACAAAGCTTTTAGCACATTGAGCATCTTGTGCCCCAGGCTCAGTGAAAGGCACAGGAATAGAGATGAAAGATACATCCTTATTCCTGAAGTAACTCGCGGGCCACTGAGGGAGAGGGAAGAAGACAACCCGTAGTGATAGTATATGAAAGTGGTATGATAGAAGAGTGCATGGAGTGCTGAGGGACACGGGGAAGGACCCTTAACTCAGCTGGGGGCAAGGAGGGTCTCCAGGGGACAGGGAAGGGGTCTGTCTCGGAAGATTTCTCAAAGGAGGAGTGGTGGCCATGTGGAGGAGGGGCAGTGTAGGGTAGATGTGAAGGAGGGTGTTTTTGGTTTTGTTGGTCTTGTTTTTGTTGGCTAGACTTGCATGTGTTTAAAGGGAGGGAGGGAGGGTAATGGGTGAAAAGAGAAGACAGGAAGAGAAGAAATTCGGAGCATATGGGAAGTCTGTGGGAGGAGCTCAGCCTTCATTCAGAATGAGAAGTGGGGACAAGCCACTTAGGCACAGAGCTCAGAGCTAAAGGGGCCCCTCCGGGTTCCTCTAATTTATCAATCCTAGATCTCCAGCTTGGAAAAGGAGGCACAGAATGTGAACATTCACCTGTCTAGGCAATAAAGACTGTGGAAGTGTCATAGAGTCTCCTAGGCTGCATTGCACAGGTGTCTGATCATAACTCACAGGGACTCTCTGGGCAGCGGGACCCAGCTGCAGCCTCTCAGGGACCCACATCTCCTCCTCCTTCCCCTTCACACTTTCCTGTAATGTGTCTCTGTCCACCATCTGCCTGCTGTCTGACTACCTCCTCTCTCACACACAATTTACTCACTTTGAAGTCTCACAAATCCAATGTGTTTCCTTTTGCCATCCCATTGTGTGGGCCGGTTTTGTCAAGCATTGGTTACCACTGTCCTGACTGGTCCGATCCATTCTGGACCCCTAGATGCTGAGCATGGTCACCCAGGATCTCCAGCTCCCCGACAGCAAGCCCTGGGACACCTGGGGTCTGGTGTCTGTGGCAGTCACAAAATGGACTTGGGGTTCCTGCTTGAACCAGCTCCATGCAGCTTCTCTGCATCACACACTACCTGCGAATCCAGAAGCAACTGGGAAGGTAAGAAGGATCACAGAGAGATTCAGTATATTCCAGTGATACATGGTTTCAGGTTGGGGTGGTTTGATTTGCATAGTTTGTAATAAATGCAATAAGAGCACCACTTATTTCCAACTCTCCTGTAGGATTATTAACTTTTTCTTCCCAAGATAAACTTGATTACATTACTTATTTATACTATGTACTTCGCATTAGAAGTAAAAAATGCATCAGGGTAAAAAAAATTATATACAGTTTTTTTTAAAATTAGTGTTTTCTTATCCACTGCTAATAACAGCTTAGATTATTAAAAAAGGAAGAATCTTAAATATGCAACTCACCTTCAGGTACTGCTTGTTTACTTTTACACATTTTGCTCAACTTGACAGACAATCTAGAAATATCATCTCTACTCACTTTCAATTTCTCATTTTTATACCAGAGCTGAGCTTTTGTGTTGGGATCTATGACATATCAGGAGAGGCAGGCAGCATGATAGAGTTGACAAAATGGGAGCTTTGGAGTTGCATGTATTTAAGTTTAAAACCCAAGTATGCCTTTTCCTAGCTGGGGCCAGGGGTATGTAATTAAAAAACAATACTAATCACAGATTTTTTTAATTTGTAAATAGGGACAACAAATTTACTGGACAGGTATTATGAACCATGCACTATGCTAAACATTTTACTGTGTTATCACATTTAATCTTGACAACAGTCCTATGAAATAGATATTAGCATTTTCTCCATTTTATAGATGAGCAAACTGAGACTTAGATGAGCTAAAATGCCCAAGGATGTTCAAAAAATAAGTGAAGAGTCAAGCCTATGTGTTTGTCTATAAAGACTCCCCTCCTAACCATTGTCCTACTACTCTACTTCCTAGTCAGATCCCTTCCAATCCCAGCAATAGCACCTACAAGCTAGGTGTCATCTCCAAATTAAGATGAAGAAACTCCCGTTAGGAAAACATCTTGCATTCCCAGAAGGACAGAATCATTTGGTTTTACATTCTGTCAGGTTTTCCCTGCCCTGGCCTCATTTCCTTTCTCGCCAGAAGGTGTTCAGCACTGGCCCCACCAGTCCTCGGAGGGACGCTGCCCTCTTTATGGTGGCCTGCTAGGAGGCGCCGTGGCACTCTAATTTATGCCATCTTGGTTCCAAAAGTCTTTAGAGTGGACTTACCAATTACTTTAGCATGTCTCCACCTTCCTTTACCTTTCACAAAGTGCTATACCTATGTTATCTCATTCAAACTTGCCAACAGCCCTGATGAAAATGAGATTTAGAGACAGGTACAAGGCGACAAAGTAGTTCTCAGTAGTGCAAACTCACCGTGTTTGTGTTATAACATTTAGTTATGATTCCTCCCTGAGTGCTTCAGTGCAACATGAGTGCTTTAAGAACTGAGTGCTTAATGATGTGATCGACACCCCTAGCTTGGAAGCCTCTTAGGGAGGCCCATCATTTTTGGAATGAAGAATAAACTCTCTGGTTTATATTTGCGATCCCCCTACCAACTTTTCCAGTCTCATCCTTCATTTCTGCCCCAGCCACACCCTCTCCACGGAAGCCATGTGAGAGCAGCTACCATTGCAGAGTACACCTTCCCTTTATCCATCCAGGCTTTGTCCTCTGCCCCATTCACTGCCCAGAAAATGCTGATGCCTCTTTCAAAGCCCAGCACAATTATTACCCTCTCTGAAATGTTGCCCTAAACCTCTATCCCATCAAAAACAATTGCTGTCAACACTCTGTAAATACACCCCATACTACACTGTAACTGTTTGCTTACATATTTTTCTTCCCACTAGAATGAATGTTCAAGAGCAGCGACCATTCCATTCATTTAGTGCCCACTACCTAGCTCCATGTGCCTGGTACCTAGGAGGTACCTGCAAATGGGTTTTTCTTACTGCTTTTAGCTAAAGGTTCTCAGTTATCTACTATGTGCCAGGACAGTTATCAAAATGTTTTGCCTGTAATAACACACTCAGTTCTCATAACAACCCTATCAGGTGCATCCTATCATCTTCCCCACTCTGCAAATGAAGAAGCTGGAGCACAGGTGAAATAAATTTCCCCAGGTAACCCAGCTAATGAGTAGCAGAAGCAAAACTAAGACCATGTTCTTAGTAAAACTAAGACCCGTGCTCTTGGCAACTCTGCTACAGTGACCCTTGTTTGTTGGTTAAAAGTGTGTTACATGAATGAACAAACCACCCAAAGGTCTCACAATATTAGTAGTTTGCTAAGTTTGATCCTATACCTAAAAGGAGAATGATTAGTAAACCTCAATAGTAAGAGAGTCTGAATTCCCAGTTTCACCCAAAGTGAAAACTGCAACAATTTTCCTCCTCTACGAAAAGAGCATTGCTGCAGCATCACCTTTCCTTTGTCTCTTACAAAGGTCTTGGAAACAATACGATCTGACGGCATCCTGTCTTCACCCTAGTTTGTGA
Source organism: Microcebus murinus (assembly GCF_040939455.1). Lineage (NCBI taxonomy): Eukaryota > Metazoa > Chordata > Mammalia > Primates > Cheirogaleidae > Microcebus > Microcebus murinus. The sequence continues at coordinate 31,233,563 of NC_134115.1, forward strand.
CAGCTATTGTATTTCTTTATCATCCATTCGAAAACCATGTATAAATCCTATAAAGGTCACAATTAGATGTAGAACCTCTGGTTGGCTCCCTTTTTTCCCTTGTTGTACAGCAGGTAGTTCGCAGGGTGGGAAGAGAGGAACTGGAAATCACATTCCATCTGGCATCTGTACGGTGTTGCATAAGCATGGAAACCTGGGTAATTTCCTTGAAGTGCCTCCTAAAGAAGGTAGAAGAATGGGACCATTTTCCCCTTCTTAAATGCACAATGAAGAATGTATCTTTGGGTTGATTCTCCAACTGAACTATGTGCCACTGCAGTGCAGAAGTGAAGTGCGATTTAGGATGAATTCTCTCTCCTCTTCCAAGTCTGTGAGAGTGCCTTATGGCGTTCTCTATCTAAGCCAATAAACGTTTGAGATCCCCCAATGTGGTGTTATTGTCTATGGCAGAAACAAAGTTGAGCCTTCCTCAAGAAGCTTCAAGTCTACTGGAGAGAGTCATATGATCCTCAAACTATAACACACATATACTTACATTATGGCTAAGATGGGGATACAAGAAAAGTGCTAGAATGAGTCATAGGAAGAAGAAATTTTCATAGAAAAATGGAAACTGTTTCATGGATGGGGAGTCCTTTTAGCATTCCATGATTGAAAGGAAAATGAGCTCACTGATCTCATTAATTCTCATAAGCTCTTATCAAACAGTTTAGAGCTGGCAGAATAACACAGTTTTACAGAGGAGTATAATATTGAAGGAAATAGAAATTTAGAAAGGAATATGTTATGGTTTGGATATGGTTTGTTTGTCCCCACCAAAACTCATTCTGAAATTTGATCCCCAGTGTGGCAGTGTTGGGAGGTGGGGCCCAGTGGAAGGTGTTTGGGTAAATGGGGGTGGGTCCCTCGTGAATAACCTGGTGCCATTCTCAAGGTAGTGCGTTTTTGCTCTGGCGAGACTGGATTAGCTATCTCGAGAGTGAGGTGTTACAAAGCCAGACACTCCCTGGGTTCACTCTCTGCGCACATGTCCATTTCACCTTTGACCTTCCTTGCCCTGTTTTGACCTAGCACAATGGCCCCCAGCAGAAACCAAGCAGATGCCAGCACCATGCTTACTGTACTTTCTCGCCTGCAGAACTGTGAGCTCGATAAAGCTCTTTTCTTTATAAATTCCTCAGCCTCAGGTATTCTGTTATAACAACACGAAATGGACTAAGACAGGATAATAGAAGCTTTGTCAATAATAAACAGCATTTAACAAATACCTGCCAAATATCAGATGCTTTTCATATATTCTTTGATATAATCCATATAGGAATCTTGCAAGGCCGGGTGTTACTGGCCCATTATCCAGCCGGAGAAACTAAAGTTCGACAATGTTAAGTCATTTGCCCAGTTCACAAAGTTCTTACATGCCAAAACCAGGATTTGGAATGAGGTCTATCTTTTATGGCCTTGGCTTTTTCTAGTTCACCATGCTATTTAAAAAAAAAAAAATCATATGAAAGGCAAATAAGTGATTGATGTCGTTCTTCCTGAAGGACATGAAAGGAATGTGCAAACAGCACAGCCATTTTCTATAGTAAAATCTTTTAATTATGACCCAAATCACAGCACTGCGGTGATAAGCTGGTTGTGAGCTCACCTGAAGTCAAAGCACTTCCCAGCACGTTCAGGGGCAACACGTCGGCTCCTTTTCTATTATCAAATAGAGAACCCCAGGAAGGTGTGTTTTATCCAATGTGGTCCAAAATGTTATAGAGTGAGACATTTATAAGGATGCCAGCAGGAAGTGAAAGAAAAGAAAAAGGAGAGTTTGCAACTTGTTATCTCTAAAACTTCATTTGAAGACCTACTATTATTACCTTTTGGGAAATAAACTGCCTGTGCATCCATTTTGAGGACTGCTTTGCACGCTATTTACAGGGGACAGAAAGGCCCTGAATAAACAGGTTAACAGGATTGTGTGGCTGGGGGCATCCCTCTAACCTGATGGGTTTAGAACCAATTCTGCAGCCTAGATGAAGCTTCCGTGTCTCGGGCCGCACTCAGGATTCACTAATGAGTTGCTTTTCATACGTAACGAGATGACTCATGTCATTTGTTTCCCAAGGTAGGCAACGTTTTCTATCATTGCTTTTAATGATTTATTTACCCTTCATCATATTGAACACTGCCAATACTTATAAAGCACATTGAAAATATCTGACCCCAAATAGTCTAAGCTTTTCTTCTTTTAAAACTTCTCTGAATCAGGCAATTGCTTCACAGAACTTCAGTTTATTACCTGTTTATTCTTTTGGATTACATGATATATACATATGTGTATATAAAAATTTATGCGCTATATATGTATACACACACATACTAGATAGGATAATTCTGAAATTGGAATTGGGCAAAAGCTACCCCAGTTCTACTTGTACCTCTATTTCCAGTGGTAGATAATAGAGGATAATATATTTGAAGATTCCAAGTAAAAGGATCTGCCAGCACTTACAAGAGGAAGACAAAAGAATAGGAAAGAGGAAGGATATCCTGAAAAAAGTAAACTTCTGGAAGATCCAATAAAACCCTGTGTTTTAATTAAACCCAATATTCCTACTAAGTCACCCTTGACAACAATACATCTCATCTTGAATTAATTTCTCTGTAACAACATGATAGCTAATTTCATCAGATATTGGGGCAAGAAAATTTCACCAAGACCATGGAATTTATCTATTTCTTCAACATTTACCAAGAACATACCATTATTACCCTATGCTTATCAACACACTTCCAATTTTGAGCAATGAAAATAGAGAATTAGCAAAGGTTTAAAACAATTTATTCCTCAAGATTTATAGTCAATCTATTGATTATGCATATTTGTCACCAATATGGGTATAACGTCTGACTCTCTCTGGAATGGATAATTTATTCATTTGAAAAGTTTGTAATTGTGCTCTCAGGCCCTAAGCAATAAGTACATCTCCTAAGTCTATTGAAGATATCAAGGCATGCTAAGTCATTTTCATCAAAGTCCTAACATTAATTTATAACTGAAGGAAATTTGGTTTACTGTGTTGTTGCATTAAGGAAAATGGGAAAAAGGTGACTTACCATGCCAAGGAAAATATCAAAAGATAAATGCTAAAATTTCAATGAAAATCATTCAAACTTGCCCATAGGAAGTCTAGTGGATAGATTCTGAGTACAGGGCTCATACTTTAGAGGAATATTAATGATTAATTCATTTTGTTCGTTTACAAAAGGAGGGTGTGTGGATAATATGACCCCAGTGATTGGCAGGGTAATTGCAAGTCCGAAAGACATCAGAAAAATGCAAAGATAACTTCAAGTTTTCATGAGCATTGCCATGTTACTATAGTCTCATCTCAGTAAAGGGTGCTCTGAGCACCAAGCAAGTGTGTGATATAATCCCTCAGGGAAAGGGGGTGCAAAACTGGACTCCACTAAAAAGAAAGACACCTTAGCAGAAGCTCTGGCCAGCCTGAAGGCCAATTTTGCCTGTGAAACCTGGAACAAACAGTAAAGACTGGGAGTTTGAGGTTGGCTCTCAAATGGAGGGAAAGGTATTGAGTAGGAATGTTCAAGATGTTCTCTGAAGCAAGGTGATGCAACTTATCTATTCCTCCTTCTGGCCAGACCTCTGTGACAGTAGGTGAGGGCAAAGGCCAGACAGACCCTGGGCCACTTTTTCCTATGTAAGGAGACTACCAGGTACGGAACACAGCATTCTGAGTTTAGGGGTCAGGTGGGCCAAGAATTTTGCCAAGATGACTCGATGTGAAATAAATAACCACCTCATTTTTTGGGGAGCAGCTGGTCTGTCCCAGTCCCCCTGAGCAACCACGACCTCAGAGAATGATATGCTTATGTATAGGAAGCTGGGTGCTGACGCTCATCATTTTCATAATTACAGTATTTTTCATCCCCCCTATTTCCATGGGCCAAACATAAAGTGTGCAGGGAAGCGACTACGTATGTGTGCTTCTATTTACTCAAGTTTACAGCTACCGTACAGTGCTGATTAATCCTCCGTTCTCCGTGACACTGAGGCAGTCGCATTCTAATGCCGTCTTTATTATTGTTCGGCAGATCCCATACTACTGCATACAGAAATAGTGTAAATCACGGAACTAGTGTTTGAGGTCCATAAAATGCAAGGTTATGAATATTTCATTACTATACATTTTATTTCCCTGTCTATTCTGCATCTCCCAAAATGTTGTTTGTTTATTTATTGGCTCACTGTTCACCAGCAATACTTGATATGAGGTGTGGACTGGACCACCAACCCCCCAGCCTTGTGGCCTGAGCAACATTTGAAAATGATATATATTTTTTTTTCTATTTTTAATCGTTTTTCAACCCCCAAATACTTGACTGCCAGGTTACTTCGCTAACAGGGGTTTTTAGCTTCTTCGTCATAATTGCATTAATGTGCAGGCCCCACAAATTGACTCCCAAACATTTCTCCCGTGAACTATGGCTACGTATTTAAATTTTTCTCAACGCCCCATTGTATCCGTCTTTGGCTGAAGTAAGCAGTTAGACTTTCGCTGCAGATCTTGGCAATGAAAGACACATTGTGCAAGTGCAATTAGCTTCACTCCCTGCGCTGGTTCAAATGATTTGTATGAATCAGCTGGTCCTGCAAAAGATGCAGCCATTATCACCTGCTTCTGAGTTTTCTTTTAACCACAAAATTCATATTAGTAAATAGCCAGAGGGATTCAATCTTAGCAAAATCAGAGTCTGAGTCCCCAGCATTAAGGTGCTAACTTCTCTCCTGCTATAGGGCATAGCAGATATTAATACAACACTTTGGTACAGGCTGCAAAATATATAAAATGTCATAATTATATCTGCAATTCAGCAATGAAACAATTTTCCTCCTTTCTTCACTGTCATCAGCATAATAGCAGCCTATGGGATTTGTATTTTCTGGCTGTGAGCCCTTTTATGGGCTGTGGAAAAAAAAATACAAGCAGGTTAGTTTCACAGCTCTGAGAAGGCCTCATGACAGAAATATTGCTTTTAATGTTATTGTCTCTTTCTACCCACTCTCTTTGGGTAGAGAGACTTCTGTGCTGATGCAGCAGCACTTATGTTTTCCTGATGGACCCCTATGTTCCCTGCCTGGTTCCCCCCACCCATGTGGACAGGGAAATAATTAACCAGCTTTCAAGATCATGCTATGTTATCTATAGATAAAGGGGAAACATGAGTTGGGAGGGGTTCATTCAGAGGAGAAAGAAGTCGAAAGGAAGCATGTCTCCAAGGTTTCTCTTGGAGACATAAAAGAACATAAGAAAGATGCATTCTGAGTGAATCTTCACATCCCGTTTATTTTGCTAGCCAAGACAAATATCACAGCTCGTATCTAACATTTGAAAAGCAGGGCCAAATAAAATGATGGATTAATAAGTCCAAGGACAGAATAATAGAAGGAAAATATATTATAGAGAATGATGCCCATGTCAGTCTGAAAGGGGCGGTAGGGGGTGACGGGGGATGAAATTGAAATAGAGTCGGAAAAAAAAATGTACCATAGCAACCTTAAATAGAAACACCCTCCTGTAGTTATGCTAAACATTAATTAATGTTACGCAAGACCCCTGTGGTACTATTACTTCAGAAACAGGTATCTTCAGACCATTTGCAATTCTTTTTGCTATAACCTACACTCTGGGCATCCTGAATTGAACACCAGGCCAAATGTTCCCTCTATAATTATTGGTAATAATATTCCATGCACAGTTATCTCCCCCATCATCATCTGTGATGAGGCTAATCCAGTACTTTCTGCATGAAGTGTTACAATGCCCAAAGCAGCAGGACAGAATATTACCGAGCGTGGGTTTACCGATGGAAAAACCTAATGTGACAGAGTTCATTTCTAGAAAAGGGCCGAGGGATGGAATTTGTTAGAAGCAGCCATACAGACAGACACCTGTATCACTCTCCCAGGCGACTCACTCAAGTGACCATTTCTCATAAAGGTTTCATGTCAGTCCCAGGAAATAACCTAAATACATTTCTATAAAACTAAGAAAATAATTCTCTAGTCACCAGGCACGTCTTTAACGAGAGGTGAGGTGATCTGGATTCTGCTGTCCTCCTAGCCACTTTACCTGGCAATGTTCTGCTGACCATTCTGTGACTCAGTTTCATAAATGGTAAAAGGGAGACTATAGAAAAGAAACTCTCTAGGAAAAAAATATAATTTTAAAATCTATAAGTGGCCCAGATATCCCCAGAGACAGTTGTTCTATTGTATTTTAAAACTAAGCGATCAGACCAATAGTTTTGCAAGTGACAGATTCTTATTTAAATAGAATTGTTCCAGATGTCCTATAAAAGGAATTAATAGAAGGGAAAGCCTAGAAGTTACTAAAGAGCAGTACTCAGTCATAAAATAGAAAAACTGTCATACGTGTTAGACCTTTCTTGAACTCTAAGATTATAAAAAGGAGACCATGGTTGTGCCCACATACAAGAAAAAAACAAAACAAAACTGCGGCATATGAAAATTCAAATTTACAAACCAGATCAATTAATGGGTGATTATTCACACTATAAAAGGATTTATCGCTTTACAAATGGATTCCCTGCAGGGTTCCATTTTAATAACTGAGCTCTCTCAGTGTTAGGAGTCACTGCCAATTAAAAGTCAATCAGAAGTGAAGATAAAGCGCCTCTGAAATTAAAATGTATGTCAATGGAAAATCATCTCATCACAGAGTTACAACAATTTGTATGACACACAACTTTGTGGGGACACAGAATTTATTTCACAAGCCTTTATTGAGCACTTACTATAAGCTCATCTGGTCCTCGGAGTCGCTGCCGAGCGATCTCAGAGAGGAGAATAGATGGCCCCTGCCTTTGGGGCTGCTGCAGTGTGGTGGCAGCAGCGTGGCAGGAGGGTGGTGCTGTCACCATTCGTGGGGGGACAAGGCTCTCTTGTGGCAGTTGGTCCTGCACATGGTCAGTTCCCATTCACCAAATGCCAGGGGAGCTCCCCTGTCATCGCATCAACCACGAAATGTCCCTACGCATTTCCCAACAGTTTTTGTGCCACCACCCACACACCATGGTTGAGAGCCTTTGAGGCACTCAGAAAGAATTCCCAAATCTCAGGACATCAGTGCTAAGCAGAGGACACATTAGGGCAGGGGTCCTCAAACTTTTTAAACAGGGGGCCAGTTCACTGTCCCTCAGACCGTTGGAGGGCCGTTGGAGAGTGCGGGCACATTCCACACATGCGCACTGTGGGCCCAGGACGAGTGGGCTGCTAAGCAGGACAGGCAGCTGCGGCAAAAACACCCGGCGGGCCGGATAAATGTCCTCGGCTGGCCGCATGTGGCCCGAGGGCCGTATCTTGAGGACACCTGCATTAGAGGCTAAGATGTTCCACTCTTTCCTTTGGGTGAGAAGGAAACAGAGGTCAAAAGAAATGAGGTGGCCGGGCCCCTCATAACCTTTGCATGAATCTTTCTATTAAACAAATTTCTTTGGAAAAAGTGAGGACGCTTGATGTCAACTGTCCAAACTTAGCTACTTTCCCCTTCAAATTCTCTCTGTGTTTTCCTTGTTTTCCCTCTTCATCTCTGCCCTTTCCCCGCCCCCATTTTCAGGGAAGGAGTATTCTTACTCTTTGGAAGCGTCAGCTTCCAAATGTTCCCTGAAACCCCTTCCCAGGGCTTTGCTTCTCCCAATACTAGGAGTTTAGAATAGAAAGTGAGTAGGTGAAAATCTAGCCCACCGATCCCAATGGCGTTGTGGGAAAGGTTCTCTCTCAATGCAAGGAGAGTCCTCTGCTGGGGGTGGAAGGAGGGGAGAAGGCTTGGAACAGCTGTGGGGGGTTGATAGGGTGTAACGACAAGACAAATAAACGAAAATCTTTTTTTTTACTGTGCTTAGTTCTGCTAGGGTTCAGCTGATGAGATTACACGAAACCTTAACTGACCTAATCAGCACATTTTCATTATTTTCTTCAGCAGCTTTCAGCAGTCGAAGAATGTGAGAAGAGAAAGCCCTCTTGGAAGTCGTCCATAGCTGATGAATGGCTAAATGGAACGAGGATGGGGGATTTGGATGTGACAGCAACACGTCACCGAAATGGCTGGCCATAAGGCCCATGCTGGAGGGGCTGAGGGACACAACAGGTGATCCGGATCCCTCAATCGGAAAGCTTCAAGGAGCCAGAGAGGCATTTGACATGCTAACTCTGGCGATGAGAGAACGGAAGAGAGGGAGTTTCACATCTCAAAGGGGCAAACGGTTTTGTGGGGTTGTGTGGTCTCTCTGTCGTGGCCAGCTGGTGTGGTTGAAGCAGAATGTGGGAATGAAGTTATTAAGATAAATGTTAAAGCCCCTAAAAATGGTACGGAAAGAGAGAATGAGACAGGTGCTGAAGTCATTTTGTAAAGTAAGTGGAAGTGAATTTGAAAGGAATGACTCAAATTTCCATTAAAATGCCTCTGGGACAAAAGATTACAAGAAGATATGCAACAATTCTCAGCTGCGATCATATTAGTAAAATGCATTTGGGAAACCTAAAATAAGTCTTCATTTATGCACTGAATTTATATTGATGTCATTATTATTCAATCGATCGGTAGGTATTTTGGATACAGAGTGTGCGTTAGTGTAAACAGTATGAATATCCACCCCGTGTCAGACACGGTACTACGCGCTGTCATACAGTGGGGAATAAACAGGCACCTGCCCTTAAGGAGTTTACAACCCTGTGAAGGAGGAGGAAGAGTCAGTCTCCCCAGGTATGTCATCACAGGAGGGATGCCTAACCCAGACTCTAGAGTCAAGGAAGGCTTCCGGGAAAAGGCAACATCTAAGCTTGGGCTTGAAAGATAATATGAGTTGAAGAAGTCAAAGGTGATATGTGACAGTTGCTAGCAAAGGGAACAGTAGGAGCAAAGGCTCAGAAGTAGGTGGGAAAGAGCAGTGCACACAGAAGGGACTGAGGGTATGGCACTGAGGGTATGGCACTATGAACAGAGAGAGTGGTAGGCACTAAATGGGCAAGGACCTCTTCCATCACTCTCAGGAGTTATCGTTTTATCCTGAGAGCATAGAAAGCCATTAAGAGATTTTCACACTGGAAGAATGACAGGATCAGATCTGCATTTTAGAAAGTGCATTCCGGTTGCCATTTAGAGAATGCATTAGTGTGAAGAGGGCAGACCTGGGTATATAAAGGCCAGTTATACTGGCTTCTTGTATCAGTGAGAGGGAAGGAAGACTGGAAGCTAACACTCAAGACTTCTGCCTTGGCTGGGAGTGCTGGTTCACACCTGTAATCCTAGCACTCTGGGAGGCGAAGGCAGGAGGATCGCTCAAGGTCAGGAGTTCAAAACCAGCCTGAGCAAGAGTAAGACCCCGTCTCTACTAAAAATAGAAAGAAATTAATTGGCAAACTAGAAATATATAGAAAAAATTAGCCAGGCATGGTGGTGCATGCCTGTTAGTCCAAGCTACTTGGGAGGCTGAGGCAGAAGGATTGCTTGAGCCCAGGAGTTCGAGGTTGCTGTGAGCTAGACTGACGCCACGGCACTATAGCTCAGGCAATAGAGTGAGACTCTGTCTCAAATAAATAAACAAAAGACTTCTGCCTTATGCAAACAGTAAGGCAGTAGTACAAATCTCAGACCTTGGAGCAGCTGGTTTGGGTGCAGGGAATAGAAAGATGATGATCCCGTCCTATTTTAGACATATTGAGCTTGGGGTGTCAATGCAAGATGCCACCTAGTATTGTCAATGGACAGATGTGAAGTGGGCCTGGAGGTCAGACGGAAGATCTGGTCTGTAGGGTGGTGTAGGAATCCTTCCATGTACCTGAGGCCCTGGGAAAGAAGGAGACACACCAGGGCCAACGGGAAGAGGGTGGTGACAGGAAGCCTGCAGGACTGTGTGTGTAGCAATCATTGTAGTAGTTTAAGCAAAGGACGACGCTGGTTTAATAAGCTAAAAGGTCACAGCAATGGGGGGGGGGCGCTGGGGGAAGGGATATGGGTGGGTTTCAGAGACATTATAGAGGTGGTTCCAAAGCCTCCATTTGTGAAGCCCCAGATGTCTTCAATTGCAATAAATGCCTGGTTGACCCAGGTGCTTCAGAAAGTAATCTTACTGTGTTTTCTATGTAAGAGGATGAGGGAGCCAGTTCAGATATCCCAAAACCAAAGACATTGCAACTAACTCTAACTACCACTATAAAAGGGAATTTTCTATAATATACAATTGTTTAGGGCCTGAGGCTAAAATCCTGTAGTATGAGGAAGTCTTGAGGGGTTAAGCTGTCAACAAATGAAGAATTTGATAGCAAAGATAAATATTCATTGATCCTCAATATATCTCGGTCTCATTCTGTAATTGGTTCTTCCTCACTGTCTTCTATTTGACCTGAAATCTGGTTCACTTCTTGAAGGCCCTAGAGGGAGAGCCTATCCTTTCTGGAAAACCAGGATATTCCATCTTTATGTTTGAACAAAGCCATCATCCACATGGCTTCCTAAAAGCCAGTTCGCTGAATTTTTGTTCTCTGAGTTCCATCCAGTACCTCTTTAGCAAGTCTCCTTTTTCTGAATTAGTTTTTCTGTCTGGAGAAACTCCCTCTTATGGTGGTTTCTCATTCTCAAGTCATTCCTAATTGGCCTGCCTCTGGTCTATAATGTACTTCTTGGGCTTCCTGTCCCTACCTGACCCAACTCACCTTGCTTTTCTGCCTGCAGGCAGTATATAGATAGCTTCCCTTCCCCTCCAGCCCTGCCTCCACTCTCAGCTACTAACTCCCTCACAGCTCCCCAATCCACCAGTAAGTTTTAAAATCAGTATTTTAAAACTTTACCTCTTCATTTGAGAGCAACATAGGTTGGAAGATTTCTTAGTTTTAATGTAAAAAATTAGAATAATACATGTTTATCACAGGGCCTGGTGCATGGTTAGAGCTCAGTAAATCTTAGCTGACATTCCTATTACTGAGGTTTAAGTCTCAGATTCCATATTCTCTGGCGATGTAATCAAAGACTGTGCACTCACTCTCCGTGACCCTCAGTTTTCTCATTTGAAAAATGGGCATCATAATGCCTGCCTACCTCTCAGAGTTAAGAAGTTCCGATAGGAGACAATAAACAAAAGTACCTTGCATGTTACAGAAATTTGTCGAAATGTTACTTTTTTCAAGTTTTCTTTGAAGACAGTCCCTTGCCTAGATGTTGTCACTAGGAAAATCAACAATAACTGCATGGAACGCTAACTAGGGCTATAGAAGATGTAGGAAATAAAAAATCTGACTTCGTATAATTTTGTCAAACAGCTGCCTTTAAGAACTGATATGTCAAGGATAGGCAAGGATTCTCTAACTTTTAAGTTAAATTCTTGAAAAACAGCATACCTGAACCGTGAATACTTAACCCTCAATAAAATGTCTTCTGTGAATTACTTAATAATATGAAGTTACCACAGTTAAGGATTAATCTACAAATGGTGCCGTGAAGCATATTCTGCTTCATAGATCCCATTGAAAACATTTGTCCGTTCTTTTGTTCAGCATTTATAAGGACTGACACAATACGTATCACTAAAAACTTAATGTTAGGAGTAAATTCAGTGCCTCTTTATAAACAATTATGATTCTACCTATGATATAAACTATGTGACTTTCCTTCACTCTTTCTTAATTTGCACCTTGGTTTATTAAAAGGATCGCGCGTGGCCTGGGACTGGTCAGCTGATGAGGATTGAGGTCAGCTGGGGACCAGCGGCTTGTTCTCCCCTCTTCCAAGGTGCCTGAGTCTCCGCTCTGCACATCCCTCCTGTGCTCTGCTAGCTCAGGGTTTCTACTTATAACTTACACAGCCCAGGTGCTACCTCGTGACCTTGTTTCAGCTTCAACTCCCATCACTAACTGGACAAATTCTTTCTTTCCTGCACTTCAAATTCCTGAGGGAAGAGATGCGATTGCCAAGGCCAAGCACTTGCACATCTGTTTATGCAGAGCCCCTTGTGCCAGGCCCATGATGTCTGCTGGCAAACTCGAGCAGGGCCACCTGGGAACAGGGGACCACATCCAGGCCAGCCAGGGCAGAGCTGATGATCGAGAACATGCTGTCCAGGTGTTTTCCCTTACTGAGGCTTGCTCTTTTACCTTGATTTGTTTCATTTCTATTGGTTTGTTTTTTATGGCACATAGAAAATTTCTAATATATACCTCTAAGCCCTTTTTAGAATACAGATTTTTAAAAAAAAAAATGTATGAATAGATTGACTTAGAAATCTCTTTTGATAAACACTAAATCAACTGTTGGAAGAAGTAACTTCCTTAAAAAAAATAGAAATAAAATCTAGTTAACTGTGAGATTTTTTTTTAAAGGATCTTAAGAATTTACTATAACAAAAGGCCACTCCAACATAATCCACAAATGATAAAGTACCTGTATCTGTCAGTGTTGGTAGTACAAAGACACATGAGACATTGTGCTCTTACTCCATGTCTAACTCAGTTTCCAATGTAGGATTTTACCAGTCCTGAGATTGGGCATATACAGTTTTGTGCTGGAGTTAGCTCCTACTAGCTCATGAGAGTTGATTATTAAACTCTCAGGAAACTTGTGAGCTGTTTTTTAAACACAGCCATTATTAAAATTAAATAGAAGGAAGTCTGGGTGCTATGGCTCATGCCTGTAAACCGAGCACTTTGGAAGGCCAAAGATGGAGGATCACTTGAGGCCAGGAGTTTGAGATCAGCCTGGGCAATATAGTGAGACCCTGTCTCTACAAAAAAAAAAAAAAAAAAAAAATTAAATAGAAGGAATGTATTTCAACATAATAAAGGCTATATATGAGTCCACAGCTATATATAAGTCCACAGCTAACAACATATTGAATGGGAAAAGTTGAAAGCTTTTCCTCTAAGATCTGGAACTAGAAAAAGATGCTCATTTTCACCACTTCTACTCAGAGTAGTACTGTAAGTCCTAGCTAATGCAATTAGGCAGGAGAAAGAAATGAAGGGCAACCAAATTGAAAATAAAGAAGTCAGATTGTCCCATTTTGTGGATGATATGATCTTATATAGAGAAAACCCTAAAGACTCTGCTAAAAAATTATTAGGACTAATAAATGAATTCAGTAAATTTACAGTCTACAAAAGAAACATACCAAAAAAGTATTTTATGCACTAATAGTGAATTATCTGAAAAAGAAATAAAACAATCCCATTTGCAATAGCTAAAAATACACACACATACACACACACACACACAGGAATAAATTTAAGCAAGAAAGTGAAAGATCTCTACAATGAAATGTAAACTATGAAAAATTGATGAGAGAAATTAAAGAGGACACAAATATTAAAAAAATGGAAAGATATCCATGCTCATAAATTAGAAGAATTAATATTGTTAAAATGTTCACACTACCCAAAGCCATGTAAATATTCAATGCAATCTCTACCAAATTATCAATGACATTCTTCACAGATATAGAAAACAATCCTAAAATTTCCATGGAACCATAAATGGCCCTCAATAGCCAAAGTGATTCTTGAGCAAAAAGAACAGAGCTGGAGACATCATATTACCTGACTTCAAAATATACTACAAAGCTATAGTAACTAAAACAGCATAGTATTGGCATAATGACAGACATGTAGACTAGTGAAACAGAATAGAAAAGCCAGAAATAAATCCACACATTTACAGCCAACTGATTTTTTTTTTTAAAGACAGAGTGATACTCTTGCCTTGGCCTCCCAAAGGCCAAGTGCTGGGATTCCAGGCATGAGCCACCACACCCAGCCCCAACTGATTTTTGACCCAAGAACACACACTGGAGAAAGGACAGTCTCTTGAATAAATGGCATTGGGGAAACTTGATATCAATGAAACTGGACCTCTATCTCTTACCATATATAAAAATCAACTTAGAATGCATTAAAGGCTTAAGTGTAAGACCTGAAACTATGAAACTATTAGAAGAAAATATAGCAAAACTCTTCATGACATTGATCTAGATGAGGATTTTTTGGATAAGACCTCAAAAGCACAGGCAAAAAAAGCAAACTTAGACAAATGGGAATATATCAAATTAAAAAGCTTCTGACAATTAACAGACAATTAACAGAGTGAAAATACAACCTACAAAATGAGAGAAATATTTGTAAGCTATTCATCTGACAAGGGATTAATTTCCACAATATATAAGTAATAAACAACTCAGTAGAAAACAAACAATCTGATTTTAAAATGGACAAAAGGCCTGAATAGATGCTTCTCTGAAGAAGATTTACAAATGGCCAACAGGTATATGAGCAAATGCTCTATATCACTAATCACCAGAGAAATGCAAATCAAAACCCCAGTGAGGTACCTTCTCACCTCAATTACAATGGCTATTATCAAAAAGACAACGAATAACAAATGTTGATGAAGATGTGGAGAAGAGGGACTCTTATATGCTGCTAGTAGGAATGCAAATTAGTACAACCACTATGGACAACAGTATGGAGGTTCCTCAAAAATCTAAAAATAGAACTACCATATTATCTAGCAATCCCATTATTGGATATATATCCAAAGGAAAAGAAGTCAGCATGTTGAAAAGATATCTGCTTATGTTTATCACAGCACTATTTATAATATCCAACATATGGAATCAACCTAAGCATCCATCCAGGGATGAATGGATTTTTTTAAATGTGGTATATATACACAATGGAATACTATTCGGCCATAAAAAAGGATAAAATCTCATCTGTGACAACATGGATGAACCTGGAAGACATTATGTTAAGTGAAATAAGCCAGGCATAGATGAAACACTGCATGATCTCACTTATATGTGGGATATAAAAATGTTGATCTTATTGAAGTTGAGAGTGAAATAATAGTTAGCAGAGGCTGGAGGAGGTAGGGGAAGTGGGGAGGGAGAGGATCAATGGCTGCTGTGTTACAGTCAGATAAGAGAAATAAGTTCTAGTGTTCTATCACACAGTAGGTTGAATATAACTAACAATAATTTATTGTGTATTTCAGATAGCTAGAAAAGAGGATTTTGAATGTTCTTATCACAAGGAAATGATAAATGTTTGAGATGATGGATATGCTAATTATCCTGATTTGATCATTACACAATGTGTACCTCTATGGAAACATCACACTATACCCCATATACATGTACAATTATGTGTTGATTAAAAATAAAATAAAACAAAAATATTAAATCATCAGCTTACAACTTACATTAACAACTTACATTAACAACAAAGGTAATAGATATTCAAAATTCATCATTTCCTTATGGAATTTATCACATTATCAGTTTATCACATTATACTCTTATCTCTGCTTCTACTTAATCTAGTGTATTTTTATGATTTAAATACTATATAATGGTGTGCTGATGCACATTTCTTCCCAACTCCACATGCAGTGGCATCATGTTGGCAGCTTGAAATCACAGATGATGGGAGTATTTACACCACGGAAATAGGCAAATATTACAAATGTTTCTCCTCCCTCCCCCATCTCTAACTTCCCAGAAAGCCAGTTAAACATTCACCAACGCATCACTGGGCATATGTCATACAAATTAAAAATAAAACTTTTAAATTTGCTCAAATTTGCAACACTTTTAGGGTTGGATAAAGGATACTTTAAAAATAAGTTTGGAGACCATTGCTGTAACACCGAGTTACCTGCCTATCAG
Organism: Microcebus murinus; assembly: GCF_040939455.1. Classification (NCBI taxonomy): domain Eukaryota; kingdom Metazoa; phylum Chordata; class Mammalia; order Primates; family Cheirogaleidae; genus Microcebus; species Microcebus murinus. The sequence goes on from NC_134115.1 coordinate 31,249,307, forward strand.
TCCATTAAGTTTGCTCACCAATAGCATAAACATTGAAATCTTTATATATCACCCCCTACATTTTAACAGTTTTACTGCTAACCTTCTAGAAAAATTCCACAATGCATTTTTAAAGGTGGGTAGAGGTGGCCTCTGAAGCTTATACATACAAACCCACATACATGCACTTGTACAAAATACTCAACTTAGAATAGTAGTACCATTCACCTAACAAGGGAGTTTAAGCCTTGAGAAACAATTATGACTTCCATTTAAATTCAGATGTTTTCCTGTCTCACCCACTACACATATTCTCGAATGCAAATGAAGATGTATACTAACTTTTTATTCTGCATTTTTGATTCATGATGACCTCATTAACTGCCAAACAAATTAGTCCTAATTATAACCTTTTGAAACATTACTGCATTAATAGGGTGTGGAAGAGAATTACTGATTGCATCTCTCTCGTTAATGTATTTTGTCACTTAAGACATTGCCAAAGTGGTTGAGTGTTTCAAATTCTCTTATAAAACAACTGGACAGAGTGACAGCAAATAGAAAAAAAATATATGCATGACCTAATCACCCTTGGAATGTATATGTAAGGGAGTGGGGATGGAGCAGCTTTGTGAATCTGGCACACTGGCAAGATGGGCCTGCCATAGGTCGATTTGTGTGATGAGCTAAGGAGTTTCCCGGGCAGATATCATCCTAATGGGAAAGAGAACCAAGCACTAGCTCGATCAGGAACAGAGCCAGGGAGGGGTGATTATTAATACATCAGAGCATCTGTCACTTGGATTAGCTCCTAGGCTAGTCCCCCACCCCATGTCTGAGTCCTGAGGAGAGTTGGGGTGCTATAATTAAAAATAGATATAGCTGCTCAGGAGGTGCATTCTGTGCTTTTAGAGCACAGGCATTATGCTTTGGGAACCCTCTTGTGCAATAGAAGGCTAAAGAGAAGAAAAGCACATACCTCATTTCACAATGGGATTCTGAACAGCTGTGGCATCTCATGGGCACTTGGGCATTGGTGGCACATGAGTTGGGAGGGCAGCAGCCTGCCAAAGCAGCAGCTGGGCCCATCAGAGGCCAGTCTCCCTGGTGTGGCAGTTGGGCAGATGCATCACTATCTAGTGGGAAAAGTAGCAGTAGACATCAGCCATGGCTCTACACACCCAGCACAGGGTATAGGGAGCTATAGCTGAAGAACAGAAGCAAAAATGATGCATAGTAACTAATCTGACTTGTTTTTGAATTCACTGGATGTAGTATACCTAAGGATTCTGAGAAACATGTGGGTGAATTTGCAGAAGCCTAGAGTATTACATTAGTAGGTGATGACAAAAGCTTATGAGAAAGGTTTGCATTTTTTCTGTCCTATTGGAGGATTCCTGATGTAGACTAAAACAAAGCCAAGAGCACCTTCTCACCCCAACTGCCAAACTGCTAGTCAGTTGATGCCATGGAAATGCAGATCAAAGCTCATGAGTTGCGCTGGTCATCGGCTTAGTTCCCCAAAGAAGAAGAAAGCCATTTTGCAACTTCAGTGGAGCTTCTGCAGGCGTGTGAACATGCTCACCATTTCTAGTTATGGTGCCATGAAAGTGATCATCTTTTAGTAAGTTAAGGTACCAAGATGAAGATCCCTTTTATTGGAGAATTAGGGTAACACCTAGAGTACTTGAAGCAGGAGCCACCTGGCTGATTGAATGATATGCTCTGTTAGGAAATGTGAGTGAGAAAAAAAGAGACAAGGAAAGTATCTGTCTTCCTCCTGTGAATTGGTGAAGCTGTTGGGAGGACAGAGACAATGAAAATTCTAGGCTAGTTCCCAGTGGATAATTAGGATGGAGAAATGAACCACTCCTCCCAACACCTGTCAGAATAGCATAACCCGTCATTGTGCAAATTACAAAAAAAAAAATAATAATACATCCCCTCTGCATGGCCAAGTTGCAAGGAAATATGCCTTTCTCAGGCTGACAGCCTCTTGCGAGGGGCAAAGTTTGGCAAGCAGGGAACAGTTTCTCCAGTTTGTCAGTGCATTTGTGCATTGTAGAAAATGCACAACTTTGTGGGATAGCCCGCCCCTGGTGTAACGTGCGACAAAAGTAGGAGTTCACTGAATGTGCCTTATGTTGAGAAATAGGGCTAAACCAGGGAGGATCTGCTCTCACAGATATGAGCCAGAGGCTTGGCTTGCACTGCAGCATAAAGAATGTGAGGCTGGAGCAGTAGCCTGGGGGATTAGCCCTTCCATCTGGCCAGACAGTATATGCATAGCATCACTTTGCAGCCCCAACAGCTGCCGGACATAAAAGACACAAAAGGCCTGGAAAAGAACTTTTTAGAATCAGAAAGTGTCATATCCATGCTTGAAAAAAAAGTCATGGCAGGCCTGGAAGAGATACTGGAACTGCTGGCTGTCATGTCCTCATGGGAGAGGCTAGGAAATCCATGGGTGTCTCTGCTGCCATTAGCTGCTCTAGGGACATAAGCGAGGGGCAGCCTCACACGTTGCTGGGCTCCACATGTCTACAATGGTGACCCTGGAAGGTGAACCCAGAGGAATAGGGACTTTGGCAGAGTTGACATAGGCACATAAGGGGTGGGAGAAAGCAAAGTGATGTCCACTACTGGAGATCAGCCATGTCTGCACATATGGGGAACTTGGAAAGAAAGGGCTGTCAATTTATATTTGCATGACCCCAAACACAGAGCTCTGTTTAGGGGAACACAGAGCTAGACACCAAACACCCTACATGTCAGAGGAGAGGAGGGTGATCCCCATCTGATTTTGTCTCCTGGCTAGAACCCCACACACTCATGTGTGCTTGGTAAAAGCTGGGTGGGGGCGCTGAGAGCAGCATTGTCAATGGCACCTGCAAGGACTGTCACTAAACTGTGAAACAGTGGTCACAAGCAGCACACTTTTGAGTGCTTCTACAGGACAGTGTCACAAAAGGGGGCATTCTCCCCTCCTTTGCAGAAGTCCCTTGAGTTTAGGCACCTCAGGGGCTCATGGAAGTAGAGGTCTTTGGTGCCCTTTTAAGGAGGTAGTACTGTTTTGAGGCAGTGAAATGAGCCATTCCCAGTAGAGGTGAACCCAAGCCAGGGGACTCAGTAGGTTCGGTACATGGGAAGTATCCATAGAAACAGCATGGGCCAGAGAGAGAAGGAAGATCATAGAGCCACATGGCCAGGGATGGATTTATTTGTGAGCATATGCAAGCTACCCTGGGACCTCCCGAGATGCCTGGGGTGGAGAGGTGGGGACTTGGCACACTGGGATCCAGCACTGGCATGTCATGACAAGAGCCAGCAAAACGTGAGTCATCACAGAGTCTTACTGCTGAGGAAACTGGTGTTTTCTCTGACAACTGGAACCATGTGTAAAAACTAAAATTATCCTTATAATCAGATATGTTTTGCAGTGTCCTAAAAGTGCTTAAATTTTTAAACTAAACTTTAAAATCTAAAAATATACAGGCTACTTAAACAATAGCACATCATTCTTTGCCCATATGCTCAGGCCTCCCTGGCTCATTTGTTCCCTGAACATGCCAAGCTTTTTCTTACCTAGGGGTCTTTGCGCTTGATGTTCTCTGTCTCTGGAATGATCTCCCTCAAAGCTTTATAAAGTTGACTCCTTCCTGTGGTTCAGATCTCAGCTTAAATGCCTCTTCTTCAGAGAGGCTTTCTCTGACTGTAGCCACTTTCTCACATGATGGTGTTTTATGTTTTTAATAAACATTAAAATAAACTTACCACTTATTAGCTCAAATTATCTTGTTGGAATTTTTTTCTATTTACCTGTTTATTGCCTATCTATGTCCATTAAAATGTAGGTACCAAAAAAATGTGCCTGTTTTGTTCCCAGTTGTATTCTCTAGCGTATTACTGCCTGGCACATAATTAAGTGCTCCTTAAGAGTTTGGCGAATCAATTGATTTTAAACATTGATTGTCAATTTCTCTGCAATTGGAGAATTACTCATGATACGCCAACATGAAAAAATGGTATCCCTGTGCTTTTTATCTTATCTGCTTTCCAGGTAAATGAGAAACAGGAGAACTTCTGCCTCAAACTTAGTATGTAATCTTGATTTGTTTATATGTGTTGACAGATCATTTTCAAATTCATATCTCTAACATCTTTGCATACTAACACTTTTCACATATCAAATACTTTAACATTCATTTTGCTAGAGCATCAGATGTCTCTACCATTCTGAATTTGCCTTTTCTAACCCAATGCTGCTAAAACAACACACCAGTAATGAGAATTTGTGATCTATCAGCAATATAGATGGTGACTTGTCACTACATTAGCGACACTAAAATACTCTGTATACTTTATGGAAACTCTGATCCTCAAAATTGCGCCTGCTTTAAAAATGTAACAAGAGACTGTGTCAGACACAATTTAAGTCCCTCTTGGGTATTTGAGTAACTTTGCATACCCACTGGGATTATGGCTAATGTTTTCCAAATCCTTTTAGATGGCTAGTTTGATACCAAATGAGCTCCTAAGACACACTGCTGAATCATCTTCATTGGAAAGTTTTAAGAATAGAACAGGTACTACCTGTGCTAGGTGGGGTGTCACCATACTTAAAAGCTGGGACCGAGACCAACTCACCCCTTGAGATTTGCTCTGGCTAGGTGATTTTCCTATCTTTGGATAATAATGAGTCCTCTACAACTGCCAAATTTTGCTCTTAAATAAAATTATCTTGAGGGAGGGAAAAAAATCTATATTTATCAATACTGGGGAGTTTCTATATTTCTTTTTCCATTAAGAATACATCAGAGTGACTATTCCATGTGGAAGGGATGTTTAAGACCACAAAAGGCTGGTGACTTTTGGGGATAGTCCCTGATATTTTTGGCACTTTTAGAATTTCTGCTGTTTTTCCTTTTTTATGTAAATCCTCTCCTAGTAACCAGCATGGGGTATTTCTGAAGTTCATTAACTGCCATTTTTCTGTATTGTCCAACAGATTGTTTCTAGTACCTTCTGATGTGTGGCAGCTGCGTTTTAACAATTCCAAGTATACCATATGAAAGTAATCAAAGACATTAACACACTAGTGTCTGCAGCTCTGGAGGTATTTCCTGCACACCGTACTACTAGGCCATACAAAGTCATACGTGAATTACTTTGTTTTGTTTTTGGGGTTTTGAGTTTTTTTTTTTTTTTTTAGCATGCTGAAGTGTTCTCTAAATATATGTGAACTTGTCACATGCTTGTGTTAGTGAATCCATGTTTCTATGCACATAACTATCTGCAAAGAGCAGCATACTAAAATCTGTATTCAAGTGCCATTTTTACAGAGCATAGAATATTTCCCACATTAATCTGTGCAAAGTGATCTCAGATTCCCAAAGGAGGAAATAGTTAAAGTTTAGTGTTTTCTCTGATATAGTGTACCCTGGGTAGAGTAGTAATGGCTAACTACATAACATCCTAATGTAAGCAGTTATTGTGAAATGTTTCACATACAGTATTTTATTATAGTAAGATTGCACTGTACTTAAAAGTAAATATCCCTGGATCCCCTCCAAAGCTGAAAGAATGTAGTTAGGTTACAGAATCTGCTCATTCAGCAATTGTGTCTTACAATAAATTAGGGTTTTGAAAAAAAGGTTGCTTTGTTCATCACAAAAGGTGGGGCGAGGTAAAGAGAAAACCTGAAAAACATATACTTTCAAAGTACTTTCAAAGTTTGTCAATTAAGCAATGTGTTGTGCCATCTTGCAAGAAGGTATAATCATATGCACATTTTATTATCTCACTGATTGCAAAATCACTTATATCTTATAAGCAAAGTATTCAAGGATAAAGCGTAAAAATTAAGGCTCCAAATGTGACAGATGTTGTCATAAGTCATATTTTAAGATTTAATCTGGCTTAGCATATATCCAATTCCACCACTCTTTTGCAACATTTATCAAAAAATGTAAACTCTGTGATTGTTTTACTATATTTTCTAGAATTGCACTGAACATAAATATTATAGATAATAGGTACAGATAATGGATATAGATTTAGAGAGAAGACCTAACATTCCATTTTAGCACACCGACTTTACTCTCCTCACTAGAGGAGGCATCCTTTCAAAACATGCCTTAAACAAGGGGTTCTAGGACCCTGTGGTAAGGGGCCAAGAGCCCACATTTATTTGACATTCCATTTCTCCCCAATGACCACTACTGACAGAGCCTCAGCATGCCTGGCTCATGCAGAACTTTCACTCTTAATTAAAATAGTGACACCAAAAGCTTTTAATGATTCCCCAAATGCTGTTATAAGGTAGAGGGTAAATTTTAGAGCTGGGGCCCGTCTTTGGGGAATAACTCTAAAATTTGGAAGTAACATTTTCTGTGCTGCTTCATCCATTGCCTTCCTGTGGTCTCCCACGGGATTTTACTAGGCACTGGGCCACATCTAACCTTAACTGCTTGCTGAAGGAATCTCTTTGGACCATCTAACACCAGAAATAGTAGATTTTTCCAATCCAAAAAAAAAAAAAAATGTTTAATCTTTCAACTCTACCTCTCCAATTCCTGGCTTTCTTCTGGACTCACTTGTCCTACTTCTTTACACAGATAAGTACAGCAGAATCATGAACGATAATGTCCCCTCCCCAAAATAGCACCCTGAAAAGCTTACATGTTATAAATCCTCAACAGAGTCTGCATTTATTGAGCACTTTTTACCGGCAAATGGCAATACCAAAGATTTCATTTTAATCTTGACTTAATTATAAGACTCTGTTCTTATAATCATGCATAAATGGGGTCTAACTTAGAGAATAGAAATGGATAGATTGATAAATAAATAAATAGACCTTGCTTTGAAAAAGAAGAGTTAAGGATTGGGATGACCTGGAATCCTTGCTGTCTACCTCGCTGATTTCTGAGCCTTCACTTTGCCTGTTTTTCTCAAGCAAAGAAAATTAGAAACAGTTCCTGAAAAGTTGCCATTTGGATCAGCTACTTTAATTTACATCACAAACTCTTCTGGGTGTACTTAGAATGTGCAAGGTACCATGCTATGCAAAAGGGATACACAAAAATGAAGAAAGCCAGTGGGAGAGCTGGGCATATAAAAGAAGGGACTTTCAGCAGCAGAACAGCTGAGCATAGGCCCTGAGGTGGGAACTTGGACAGCATGCTTGTTAATCGAGAAGTGGATTGATTCAGTTAAAGATGAAGCTGCATGGAGAAATAAAGGGGAGGGGCCGAGGGAGGAGAAGGGGTAACAATAGGAGTGAGGCTTGAAAGGAGGCCTTGATCCAGACCAGGGGACTTTGGAAGCCAGGCTGAGGTTAGGACATTGCTCCCTAAGCAACAGAAGGCTCCTTGAGGCTTTGGAGGAAGAGGGAGTGACACAATGTGATCCGACATCTCTCTTTCCTATTTACTGCTGAGGTCTTCAATTTAAAACCTCAGGAATTATTCAGGAGATCTTTAACAGCATCACCAACAGCACCCAAATGTTGTGAGAACCTGGTGGTTTTAAAGCTAACTAAATCACTATGGAGAAGGCAGAAATTGCACTGAAAATCTGTATTTTCCTCTTCAAAGAAGCTGTGTGTATAGTCATGGTTAGTCTTAGCACAGTTGTGAAGTCGAAAAGGTTTGTACTTGACATGTTCCCCTCCCCGTCACAGCCTTCCTCCTGCCACAGCATTTTCCTGCATCCATCTTCTGTCCTGTCCCACCAGGAAGAGGGCGCTGGCCCTCCACCCTCACCTAACCCTTAATGGGCTTAACTAATGGTTTAATGGAGGTAAGGTGCAAGGTATTATACAAAATTAATGTTAGACTCCCTTTGGGTGTGATTCATGCCAGGCAAGTTTTAATTTCCTTGCTTTTTACTCCCCCAACAATGAAAACCACACCTGATGGTTTATCCATGAAATTCCTAGGGACCAAAGGTCTTTTAGTGCCATAGTTGGAGTTAAAAATCACAAATAACCTAGTGAGAGAAAAATGTTGAACTAAATTTATATTGATATGTAGATGACCAGTAGTATAGAATAAGTATTATCAGTCAGGTTCCTAGCAGGAAATGGAGGGCATGCTCAAATTAGGATCATTCCAGGAGAATTTAATAAAGGGACTATTCACAGAGTTGCGGGGAAGCTACAGGGTTAGTGCAGCACCCTGGGCTAATAAAAACACAGCTGTTCCAGTCCTAGGCCCAAGAAAAAGGGGAGGAGAGAGCAGTTACTGGAAACTAAAATGACAATCATTCAGAGAGACTGCCATAGGAGGAGCAGGGATCTTCAGACAAGGGATACAACTGGCCCACGGTGATCTTACCCCCACCCCAGGGAGACAGTCAGGTAATAAATACCCTGATCGCACTATTACGCCTCCCTTTAGTCTCTTTCCAGGACTCTTCGTTGGCTGAACTCAACTGGAGGTGGAGGGCAAGCAAACCCATCAATGAAGTTCTTACAAGTCTGCTTCCCTGTGAAGAGCTGGGTGGAAATGAGTGCAGAGTAGATCTGGACTGGTAAATGGTATACCAAGCACCAAGAGGGAGGAAGAAAGAAAGTAAAAGCTTGTTGCTTGGGATGGAAGTGGGAGATGTTGAAGAAGAAATTAAAACCAACCATTCTACTTGTGTTCCAAAGAATTGACTTTGTTCTTGAACACACACACATACAAACACACACACACACACACATACCCCTTTTAAAACTCTAGCAGCATACTATTTGGGAAACCTTTTTTCCTTCTAAATTGAAAGGGAGACATTTTCATGCACCCCTCATTCTGGGTGATGGCCATCCTCCTCCTTCCTGTGAAGAACACTAGCTCATTGAAATCCAGACACTAATGAAACCTTAAAGCATGGACATAATTCTCTGTGAGCTGCTGGACAGTCTTCTTTTATTTTCCAGTTTCCTGAAGAACAGCAGATAAGCAAAACATTCCTTCCCTCTTCCCACAGGACTGCCTTTCAGGCCATGCCAAGTCAGCGTCAGATGGAAATCCTCGAGTTCCCGGAGTCTCTCCAGCGCGCCTCTCTTTTCTGTCTCTTCCCCTAACCAGCGCCCCATATCTCTAGGTCAAATCTTTGGAGCTCCTCATTCCTAGTTTTATCCCGGAAAAGTGTTTTCAAATTTCCATTCTATTCATCTTCAATTTTCCCCAAGAATAATGTAAGATTATTAATGTAAGAAGATGCCTGAAGCATCTTCATGACGAAACTGTCTTGTGAACAGAACTTTGAGGTATTAGTGTACTGAAGGAACCCTCGCCTCCTGCCCACGTCTCCACCCCAGCCCTACTCCTACTCTCACCCCTTACCCGAAAGGATTAAAGGAGGCAAAAGGGACCCTTGTTTTGTCCCATTAACTTTAGGGAGTTCTTTTTCTTATCATAATCGGGTAATGGGTTCCTTGATTGGTTGGACTACTTTCATAAAATATTTTCATGGTTCTTAAAAATAACTAAATTATATTTTTCCTCCTAAACTCTTCTTTGGTTTTCTGTAGACACATAAAACTATGCCAAAATGTGGTGGCTTGAAGTAACAACGTGTCAACTGTCACAGTTTTATGGGTTGTCTGGATGCTTCCTGCCTGCGATTTCTCACACAGTCACGGGAGGCTCCATTGCTGGCTGTCCAAGATGGCGCTCTCACGTGACTGGGCGCCATGCTGGCTGTCGGCTGGGAGAAGAGCACCCGCCTGTGGCGTCTCTCTGAAGCTTTTGTTTCTCACAGCATGGTAGGTGAGTTCTGAGAGGAAAGTGTCTCACCGTGAGCCTCCCAGAAGCTCCAGAAGGGAACTTCCAACATCTTACATAAGCTACTCTCAGAAGTCCCAGCACAGAGCCTCCCCCTCAAACCCATCCCCAGCATCAGCCACATTCAAGGAGAAAGGACTTAGACGCCCACCCACTTGCTGTGAGGAGCAGCGGGCACTTACAGAGAGGCAAAGAACAGATGATTTGGAAACCAACAAAAATTTCCCCCTCTTCTTTTGTCTTTTTCTGCCTTTGTGTGTTCCTGGAATCATAGTCATTCATTTGTGCTATCATTATTCAACAGTGTGCTTAATATGGTGGAAAGAGAACTGAATTTGGAGTAAGAAGGCCGAGCCGGCAATCCCACCCAGGGGCAAAACCAAGCCAAAGCAGCAGCTGGGCTCCGAGGGGCCCATGCATCTGTGCCTGGCTTTCTGCTTTTTATCCAACTCCAGAGGGGTAGAGAAAGCAGAAGAACCAATCTGCAGTCATTTCGTCTCCATTTGAGCATCTCCCACCCCCTGACAGATTAGGGAAGGGGAACCGAGCTGGCGAATTTACCTCAGAATTCAGGGGGTGGCCCCTCCCCAACTCCGTGAGCTGAAGATGACGAGTAGGTCTTTCCTCCGCCACCTGAAGACCAGCGCCCCCTCCTCTGCACAGGGCATCGTCCAGACTGTGCCTACAGATCCTTTCCACTAATCCCAACTCTGTCACTTACCACCCTGCGATTGGAGGTTAGTCACTTTTAATTGTCTCATCTGGAGAATGAGGAGACTAGGTATTTCAGAGGTGTCAGGGGATCAAGATGAAGAAGGTGTGTGAAAAGGTTGTGAACCATAAAGCCCTAGGGACAGGTAAAGTGTTTTCGAGAGAGACCCCAAAATCAGGGGTCAGCAGACTTTTTCTGTAAAGGGCCACATCCTAAAACTTTTCAACCTTGTGGGCCATGCATACTGTTTCTGTCCCAACTCGTCAGCTCCACTGTCACGACAGTGACGGGGGCGAAAGCAGCCACAGACAAAGCGGCAACAGGCGGGCACAGGCGGATTTGGCCCTCAAGCTGTTTGCCAACTCCTGGTCTAACTTATGATTTCACCTCAGGGAAAAGAATGGAAAGAAAAGCCAGGACAGGTAAACTCTCAATAATATCTTTTATTTATATTTAACTGTGGTTCAGACACCGGGCATGGTGAATTACAAATGTAAAAAAGTGGGAAAATGATGTCCGATACTAACAGTTGACACGGGACTTGAAGCCCCTTTATTGTTGAAAGAGAATACACTGGCAAGCTCCTGGGAATAGAAAGTCGGGGTGTGGGAGCTTGGGCTTGGGAGATCTGTTGCAGTTGAGAAAGGAGGAATAATATCCCATTTATTTAAGATAGGAATTGAAAAGACAGTGACAGTCTATATGATTCTCAATGCGCCCCCATCCCCTGAACCTCCAAATCCTCTGCAGGGTTATTTAACTCATGAAATGTTTACAGTGTGTGTATGTACATATATAAATGTGTGTGTGTGTGTGTGTGTGTGTGTGTGTGTGTGTGTGTGTGTGTGGAGAGAGAGAGAGAAAGAGAAAGAGACCAATGAAGAGACTAGAGGCCTCAGACCTGACTCACTTGGGGAAGACCTTAAGTATTAGGCCAGGATCTTAGAGTGTAGACACAAAGAAAATCATAAAAATGTAAGCCCTAGAAACACCTAGAAATTATGGGGAGGCCTCTGGACTGTCACAAGCCCTGGAAATGGAGTGCAGAAGCATTTAACCAGATGTCCAGAGGGCAGGGGCCCCAGCTGGAGGCTCTGGTAAAAGCATAGAGTGTATTGTGATATAAATAACGAGGATTATAACAGTCTTAAAAAGCATGCCAAGTACTTTCTATCAAAACATTAAAGTTTTTAAAAAGTCACTGACTACCCCCATTCTATTGATTATAAAGATTTAAAAAAAAAAGAAATGTAAGTTACTGATAATTTTACATGTTTTTTATAGAGATTTATCCAAAATTTACCTTTCTAGGATAAAACTATTCTTTTAAGTTGCTCAGTTCTTTCTGTGAAAAGGTTTCTTATACATCATATTCTGTGCAATCATATTTCAAAAAAAGTCCACTGCAAAATTTGGTTAAAAAAAAAATAGGAGTTAGCAATTAACACTGAGCACTTGAAGAAAGAATGTTCATAATAACAAAAGCCACCAGATAACCCTTTCTTACAATATTAACACGTAAATGTGTGTGTTCACTTCTCTGAGAATGAACCCTGCTAAGAGTGCCATGGTCAGCTGTGTGCTCACGTACACTGGCATATACTTGGCACATCATGTTTAATTCTTGGCTGTAGGATTGGAGTGAGCCACTGCTAATGATGGCTGGAGAAAACATTCCAGAATATCTTTATTTTATAGGAAAGGCACTGTGATAGAGAAGACAGACTTTTTTACTAGGGAATGGGTGATCTGCATTTGAGCTTGAATTCTGCTACTTCTTACCTCTGTAGCCAAGGTTCTAACTGGATTTCTAAGATCCTCAATTTCACCCTCTGCAGCATGGTGATAATGCCTGTCCTTCCTATGTCACCTGCTTGTTGTGAGAATTAAATGAGAAAAAGTAGGCTGGAGAAGCTTCGCGAATTGATAAAGATACAGAAGTTCTTTTAAACTGATGTGTAAGATGAGACTGCAATCAATTCTTAGGTATTGTAAAAATGTTTTCAGGTTTCACTTAGGATTCAAGCATGAATCGACTGAGTACATGTGTATTATCAATATATCAATGGTATATATTAAACATAATCTTTGCCTCAAGTTTTTTTCTCCTAACATTACTCACTATCTGCAAACTGATAATGAACTGAATGAAAGCATATAGCAAGTTGTACCCTCTGTGGTTGACACTGTTGATCCCCTCCCCAAGAGCCATCTGCCCCCTCCTTGCTAATAGCACTCAGGTTTTATTTATATATCTGTGTATAGATTTACATCTTTATACCCCATTTCAAGGATAACTATTGATTCATCAAAGCCAATCATACTAACCTCATTTCCTTTGTCAGTGACTAATTAAGAGGTGAACATGTGAGTCAATTAGAACTATAGAATACATGATAACAAATGCTTACTGAGCATTTATTATATACCAGGCACTTTTCCAAGTGCTTTGCATATATTAGTGCTAGTCCTAACAACAACTCTACGAGGTAGGCTCTACGACTTAGTTTTACAGCCGAGGAAAGTGAGAGCTAGAAAGATGAAAACACTTGCCCAAGAACGGAAGGAATTAGAGCCAGACTACAAACCTAGGCAGCATAGCTTCAGAGCCCATGCTCTTGCCAGCATTTGTACTCAGGGGATATCTCCTGGGGGCTTCTGGGAAAGGTCTCCTCAATGATAAAAGAGCCACACAGGTTATGGCCTGTTTTCTTCTGCTGGACATTTGATGATTGTGTGCAATGCCTGGAATAATGGCAGCCACGTTGTTACAATGAGGGGTGCTAAGTTCACACACTGATAGCTGAGGGAAAAGATGGAAAAATCCTGGGTTCTTGACATTGTTTTGAAACACTAACTTTACAAACTCTGAAGTTGGCCTATTTCAACCCTCTTTATTAGATGAAATAATAGAGTGCCATCTTTGTTGAAACAGTTTTGAATGGGAGGCTTCTATTACTTGCAGGTAAACACATCCCAGCTGAGCTAACACAGACATGCTTTAGGTGTGGTATGTCCAACAAAATGATGGGCTTCCTTCTGAAGTAGAAATTTACTATCACTAGAAACATGTCAGAGATGCCAAAAGGGGATTTCAACCTACTCTTTGGGAGAGTAGGTTAGACAAAATGATTCAAGATGCCTTCCAATTCTAGGTTGCCTACTTCAGAGAAATTCTGGCTTTTCCTATCAAGTAGGATCTTTAAAATGGAAACTTAAATTACAATTGAACAACTTTCTGGAGAAAACTATAAATATTTAAGAGGTAAATGGAAAAGAAGATAAATTTGTAGAATTGTAGGCAAATTGTATGATTCAATCAGGGAATTGAGACTAAAAATCATATGAAGATTCAGGATAAGCCAACTTAATTGTGAAATTTGCTTCCTCAGTTTCATCCTTAAAGATCAAGCAAACGAAATTTTTAGTCTCTGTACCAACTATCCACATATTTCTCTTTTCTCTTTACCTCCAGCTTCTAGAAAGAGATCAGAAAGCCCCCTTCCTGACTTCTCTCAAAATCATTGTTACTTGACTTCTGTTCCCCAACTGAACTGGGGACTCCTCCAGCGATGGTCACTAATATTAATAACTTCTGCAACTGCAAATCCCACAGCCTGTGCGTTGTGGCTTTGAGCTTCAACTTTCACATCTTGCTCCACCTTTCATCCTCTCTCTGAATAACCCACCATCCCCCACTTCCACATGCCCAGTCCTGTTTCTCCTGCCCAGAGCTCTCTCCTGACCTCCAGACTCTCACTAACAACTCCCTCCTAGACAGCTTCTGTGTACTCCACACTCAACTGATGTCCAAACTGAATTTACCATTTTTCCCTGAAGGTCCTGCTTCTTCTATCTCGGTTTCCCACACTGGGAAAACCAGAGTCATCTGGCTTTTCCACCTCACCTCACCGTTCTATCTCTCATTTCTCTTGTCAATTCAACCCCAAAGCCCACCCTTCAGTTGTCCCTGCTCAGTGCCCACTGCCCAGCCCCAGGTCTCCATCTCTCGTCTAGGCTCCCAGATGGTCTACCCTCAAATTCCATGCTGACCACCAGCATAAAATGTCTAAAGCACATGTCCAGTGGTGCTTTGTCACTTCTTCACTTTGGATGGTTCCTCATGGGTTTGGATGGTTATTGTCTTCAAAATAATCATTTATGTAAAATACCCCAAAAAATCCATTGAAACTTTGAAGCCAATAAAGTTTAGTGAGCTTATCATATTTGAAATGAATGCATATGTTAAGTGTACAAACTTCAGGAGTTTCTCCTATGTATCAGCAATAACTGATTAGAAAATACAATGGGGAAATAACCTATAATAGTTATGATGCTTTGGAATACAGCTGGGGAAGGCATAGTTCCTAACAAAAGGTATTTTCCCCAAAAGCAAAGGTAATGCTAGGCATACAAAGGCAAAAGTCGCTAAAAAATCATTAATAAGAATAACAAATATATATATATATATATATATATATATATATATATATTTGTAAAATACAGGTAATACAGCTAGGAACAAAACCACCCAAAAAAGAAACTATTTCCAGACAACTGTGAACTTTTACTGAGACGCATAATGGCTATAGTAAATGGAGGGATATAGCAACAGGAAGACTTAACATTGGAGAAATGTCTATGCGGCTTCAAATAGTTCTTAAAGTTAATGAAAGCCAATCAATCTCGATATATTTTTTTCTCGAAACTAGATGATGTAAGATTGAAATGAAATCAAAGCAAAATTACAAAAACAAAAATGCACAAAAGTTTGAGAGATCAGAGTAATGAGAGGGCCTTTGGCATTAAGATATCAAAATGTGTTACAAATCTACAATAATCAGAATAATATGGCACTGATGCCATCTCCTAAATGTGAATGTTTTTTCTCTCCTCTCTGCCTACCATGATACTGACCTGCCCAAAAGCTTCCATGAAGCTTTCTCAGACCATCCAACAAGTCATTTCCCATAACATGTTGGCTCTTGTTTTTAGCCATTGACTCCATAGTCTTGGCTATGAAACAAAATTTTGACATGAATTTTCTCCCAGAGAGTTTGAGTTCCTATGGTTTTATCATCTTTGCTTTAATAGGTTTACACCTTCAAGACAAAAACAGTTGTTTTCAATTTTGTATGTGGCAGAGGGCCATGTGAGATTTAATAACATAATGATGTCAAAGCATCAAAGTTAGGTCCAAGGAGCAGCAGCACCTTGGGGCTTAGCAATGCAGAATTGAGGGCCCTGTCTCAGATATACTGAATCAGAAGCTGCATTTTAACATGATTGTCAGATGATCTGTATGCACATTAAATGTGGAAAAATCACTGCCCTAAAGAACGTCATGGAATAAAAATATTCCATAACTCTCCTAAAGCAATCAAGCATAGTTGGATATCTTCCTGTGCTATAAACAAATAGAATTATTCAAATCTTATGTTTCCTTGATAGGCAAAAATTTAGTGACACCAAAAAGTGCACTGAAAAATGTGTGTTCAGACGGTGGGATAAGTCTAATGAGAAAGGCAGACTGAAGGGGCACGTATAGGGGGATTTTGAAGGCAGCAGTTTATAACTTGGAGGTGCTTTTGATGCCTGGTTTACTCCATTATAGCACTTTCTGATTTCTCTTCCCAGCCTGATCTTTCTATTAAGGTATTTTTCTTTACCGTCACCTGCCTAATCTACATTTTAACCTGGGCTGTGCTGATTTCACCTCTGACTCAACTATCTTCTTGACAAAAGCAGTTGTTCCTCATGAAGTTCCCATTCCTATCAACCTTAGCCTCAGACCCAGGTCATCCACTCGGGTGTAAGTTCCCCAGAAGCACAGGGTGTGGCTGTCTGGTTCACCTGCTAGATCTCCAGGGCATGGAATAGTGCCAGGTATGTGGTAGGTGTTAAACAATGGCACCTTCAACAAATGAATCTAAGCATAACCATTCTGACCACCTTTATTATCCCAGGTCCTTCCATTAATTTGCAATCAATCACCACCTCCCCTTGGAACAGTGCTTATTTTGTCCTAGAAGTTCCTTTAAGCCTGTTTTTATTGCGTTGCAACCATCACTATAACCATCTCATGCCTGGACTATCATAGTAAAATCTGAGATACTCTCCCTGTCTCCTTTCTCTGATTCTCTAATTTTTCTCCAAGTAACTTGTTACAGTCCACCATTGCTCACAGTATTACATTCAAACCCGTAACTCGGGTGTTGAATGTTTATAGAGTCCAAACCCAAGGTTCATTTCTGGCTTTGTTTCATGACTTCCAAAAGAGACCCTTTCTTTTTAGCCAAGATGATCTTACCCATGTTTCTTTACTGTACATTCCCTGCCAGAATCTATTTCCCCAAGGTAAAATGTCCTTCCCTATCACGTATGCCTATCAAATCCTACCCAATCCTCATGCCTCGACTCATCACACTTTCTCGGTGAAACATGGCACTTGACCTGTCTAATCTGACATGATTCAGTATTGACTCGTTCCAGGGATAGTGAGTGAAATCTCCTAGGGACTCTCAGGAGAGGCATTATCTATAACGCCCAACGCTTACTGTGTATATTCCTTTGAACATATATCCTTCTGTATATATGTTGTATGTGTGGATACGTGAAAAGGTCCCGTTAGGCAAACCTGGGGTTAAAGCCTCTCCCTACCATGTAGTGATGGTATTGTATTAGGCAATATGCTTCCTCTCTCTGGATCTCAGTTTCTTTATCTGTAAAAAAAAAGTACATCATACCTTATAGGATTGTGTGTGGTTAAAATAAAACACAAACTTAAAAACCTCTTAGCAAGGTTTCTGGAACAGAGAATACTCAACAATATTGGCATCTTTTCCCCAGAGTCTCTTCCTTACATTTGAAGCTATTTTGTATTCTTATATATTTCAGTAGATTAAAACATTTATTTATTCATTGGTGAACTGATAAAAGTTAACATGGGATATCAATACAGACTTTCCACTGAAGGAATCTTAGAGCAAAGTTTTCTACTCCTTTTTGGACCAGAGTAGACACTCTATAAATAAGAAAGGTGTTGAGTGGAGTATGTCAAAAATGAGAGAATAGAATGTACAATACAGTTCCATCTTGGTTACTTACTATTATATATTCTTAATTGAGACAGTGTCTCCCTCTGTTGCCTGGGTTAGAGTACTATACAGTCATCATCATAGCTCATTGTAACTTCAAACTCCTGGTTTCAAGTGATCCTCCTGCCTCAGCCTCCCAAGAAGCTGGGACTACAGCTATGTCTGGCTAATTTTTATCATTATTATTACTATAATTACTATTATTATTTGTAGAGACAGGGTCTCACTGTTGCCCAGGCTAGTCTTGAACTCCTGGCCTCAAGTGATCCTCCTGCCTCGGCTTCCCAAAGTGCTAAGATTATAGGTGGGAGCTACTGCATCGGTCCTACTTACTATATCTTTGATAACATGCCTTGTAAGGGAGTGTAGTTTTATCATTAAAACTATACTGAGAAATGGAATATGTTGTAAAGAAACCTCCCTGTGTAATCTTCAACAAGTGGCTCAGCCTGAGTCTATCTCCCTGTTTAACAATAAGATTAGACCAAATTGCCCCTATTGTTTTTAGAATGCTACCAGGATGTAGTTACTTTGCTGTGGAAACATTATCTCCTTTATCTTTCACCCATGTTGCAGCCCTAAGAAATACCCTTTCTCTGAGTAACAAATCATTATAAGATTTATTTCAGATTATAAAAGAACAATTCTACCAATTGTAAGGTATTAGAGGTTATAATTCAATTATTTTTAAACTCCCAAATTTTTGCATTAACTCTGAAAAAGTATGATGTCTTATAACAGTAAGTGATAGCAATGCTTAGTCTCAATTTACTTTGGAAAAAGACAGATTATTATATAGAGGTTGAACAATTTACTCAAACTTAACCGTTAGCTTATTGGCCAAAATAAAGATGGCCCACGAGTTTCCTAATTTCTACTTTTCAATTTTTACTAAATACCAGCCCTGTGAAGCATGAGAATTAGAATGATATTTTAATGTGTCAATTGTCAAGTATGGCAAAGTTCAAATAGGATACTGTGGCTTTTTATTCAGTCACGCAAAATATAGTTACTGTCGGGTCTCAAGCATGCCCTGACTTGACAGGTGAGGATGTATTTAAAAGATACACACATGTATTTCTAGCAAATCAACAGCCATACAATATGTGAGGGCATGTCTACACTTGCCCTGTGACATAGATTCATTAGGGTGTGTGTGTGTGTGTGTGTGTATGAGAGAGAGAGAGAGACTCTAAATTGATATTTTCCCCATCAACCTTACTTCAGGATTCTCTTCAAGAACCTATAGGAGGCCAGCTTAAGGTCATTCTGTGGTTGTGACTGCGGCTGTGCCTAGTGTCCCATGCAATGGGTGCTGGAGACAATCTCCCATAGAAGCCTGAGTTCCCAGGCTTCAGTAAGAAACTGCTAAACAAGCAGCACAGAATATGCGGGTGGGCCTTCAGACCAGTCTGCAACCCCAAGCTCAGCAGCAATGAATTCAGAAGCTGGGCAGTCCATGTCCTCCGAAGCCCAAGTCACTGTCTTCTCAGCAGAGGTTGAGTCTTTCTCTCCCGTCTCATCTGTGTCTCTGTTGAAGAAGAGTCCAGGCATGGGGCTTCCCACAGGAGCCCATGGAAGATAAACCCTGCTCATGCAGGAGTATTCCCCACCACAGACCCATTGGCCGTCCCCTTACTGTTGCACCAGATCTCAGCGTCCCTGTAACACAGGTGCACAACGGAGTACCTATGCCACAGAACCACAAGGCCACATGAGACGCCCATGTGAGAGGCCAGGGGTCAGCCCTGGGATTGATAGTCACCAAAACTGAGGCTCTTTAAAAGCTGCTTGGATGTGGTTACTGGGGCTCCGGGACTTTACTGCTCAGCAATGGGTGAGCCCCCTGCGGCAACAGCAAACCTCAGAACGGCACCTGGGCTGCTATTCCCAGAGGACAAGTCAGGACATCGGTTCTGTTTTCAGTGGCAACAAAGGCCCAAGCTGCCGTCAGAAGCATCTCCCAGCTTCTGTGACAGCTGCGAGGTTTTTTTGTTTTTTTTTTTATAGAAACACAATTTCATCTAAAAGTCAAGCCTGGTACCACCCAAGTGAATCCTGCAGCAAGGAATTTGAGGACACCCTCCTCCTCCATCTGCAGACACAAGGGCTCTGGAAATTGTGAAGTTTCCCTTCTAATTCATTCGGGAATCAAGGACTGCAACCTTTCTGGGCAGTGTGGAAAGGCTTCAGTTGGTTTTTATTCACTTTGCTTGTACAATTCTCCCAGAAGGTTTGAGTAAAACCTGAGACTCTTGCTGAGGTAGAGGACCAGACAGATCGATTTGACCTTGAACCATGCACCCTCAGCCTTCATGGTAGAATCTGTTTTGTTACAGAGGCTAGAAGCACCCTCACATTCGTAAGACCCTTGCCTACCAGGGTGTAAATATATCTCAGAACCAGTCAGAATAATTTTTGGATAGATAAGAACACCTGCTCTGTCCCTAGAGATTCCTGGCTCAGAATGCAGAAAGGAGGTGGGGGGGCAGTGCTATGCGCCTTTGATTTCCTTCTGCAACTGAGGATCAGATCATCTATTTTCCTGGGGAAACAATGACTTGGCAAACTTTTCTCTCTTCTCCTTCCATGTGCTGGGCTGGTGATGAAAGTGGAGCGGGGCTGACTTCAGCTCTGTCGCAGATGTTGACCCACCACGGGTCTGCCTTCTCCCTCCCTCGCCAGCCCCTTCCTTCTGCCAAAGTTAGCATGCTGGATCAGTAGGGCGCAGAGCTGTGCGTGACCCTTTTTGGGGCTGGACACTGTCATCTGGCCAGATAAACGAACAGGCTAGCAAATCCAGCTGGGGCTGGTTGTACTTTGCCCGCGTCTGTTACAGCATATGGTGCATTCGCTTGCAGTGACTGACGGAGCTGTTTGACTTTGCAGTCTGTCTGAGGCCCCCGCCCCAATACCACCCATGCGATCACACGGTGGTGAGCAGGCTCAGCTTGGTTACAATTCATGAATGCTTTAAAATTGGATTTGAACTCCACAGTTCCCAAGATGGCAGAGCTGGATGGAAACATTTGGAGATATACCCCTAACTGACCCCAAAATTGGACACTGGAAGACATTGAGGCAGGAAGATTAAGTGACTCCCCAAGGACTCACATGGCCAGTTGGTATTAGGACGTGGGCTAGAACTCTTGACCCTGCCTTCCAGCTCAGTGCCTTTTCCAGCTCAGGCTGTCTCCACATGTTCAGTTTCATTTCGTCTTCAAAAGTTGACCCCTTGGAACCTTTCCTGGAATTGGACTTCTGAGCCTAAAGTGGCTTAATGCACACTTTTGGGAAGGGAGAGCCATGAGGCCTCTAAGTGGTTTTGATCAAATTTGCCAATACATACACCCTAGGATAATCTGCATAAATTTCATAAATAATGTAAATTCCTACAAAGTGAGTTAACCGTGAGCTACATGGTCTTCTGAAAAACCCATGTCGTGCAATTGCCCTGGCAAAGTTAGCGCGACAGAGTACCGAAGGTGGCCACTGATTGCAGTCCCTGCTATTGGCCATTTTAAGTGTGACTATTTTTAAAATACTGTATGCCTCATTAAGCTGTGCTCTGAAAATGAGGAATTTGCTTTAACTGCATTGTTTTGAATTGCTGAGAGAAGAATCTATCAACCACAAGGTGCCCTGCTGCTGAACTCAGCCAAAAAGCTGTTAATAACTCCAGCAGATGTTTCAGCTTTTTAGGCCAATAGACTCCCTCTCTCCCTGCCCTCCCCTTTCCAGAATCTGATGCCAATATGACTGAACTCCAGTTTTTGTGGTTGCCGCCGCCACCGCCGCCGCTGCTAGAGCCGGTGGTGCTAGCTGCTGGGCAATGATTCTTTAAACAGCCACTGGCAACAGCCCCTCAGCCCTTTCAGGTCAGACCATTATTGCTTTTACCATCAGAAGTTTAAATCTTCAGAGGGGAAAGGAAGGTAAGGGCACAAAATCCGTTTTTGAGGTTTTTTTGTTTTTTTTTTTTGTCATCTGCCTTCATTGCTCATCATTTTGTTTAGCTTTTTGTGGTTCCTCCTAATGCTAAAAGTCCATTTCTCAGACTCATCGGAGTGCTGGGCCTGCTAAGGTCCAGAGTCTTTAATGCGCTCGAGGCTCTCTTGGTCCAGGAGAGAGGCTGTGGGGTTCGCAGCTTTACAAAAGGGGCCACTGCGTGAGGCACGGTTTTGTGTGGTGCTTTGCCTGGTACCGTGTGGCTCGGAATGCCCTGACCTTAGCAGTTCTGCAATATCAGATGTATGTTTCATAAATATAGCTACATCCCTGTGAGATAGGTAGAAGTATGAGGGCACGCAGGGTCACTGCAGTCCCACACTGAGATTTATCAACATCGCTGGACTGGGATAAACATGACATCTTCACCTGAAATTAAAGCTATGTTCCAAGGCTTTCCAAATGAGAATAAATTAGAAGGAAATAAAAAAGGGGGAGGGGAGAGATCTTTCCTCCTTCCCCCACACACCTTATCCTGTTTCCTACTCACTTATTTTGGAGAGAGCACTTTAGGGCACCCTGGTGACAGCAGGGTGACCAAGAAAACACAGGTGCACCACATTTATGGAACCCGGAATTGGCTAGGAATGCATCTGAACCGCACATCTATACATATCATTGTGCAGAGAATTGCCATTTCAAAGGGGAAAAGAATTGAGAGGCAGAATTAAGTTCATAAATATTTTCTTTCCTTATTTTGATGCAACACAAAGCCAGAATATCCAAGACTCTGTGGATCTCTATTGTCAGCTTCAACATTTGCCAGCCTTAGTAATTCAACCCCAAAATCTCTGCTCCATGCCATACTGGCTATAAAAAGTAAGTGCCTTGTCCCCGGTGCCACTGCCACCATACTGTTCACATACTCTCTCAACACTGTGTATTTCTAATTCTCAGGGAAAGCTCAGCAATAAGATACAGGCCCCCTTTTTTCCAACTGGATAAAGTAATAGATTGCATTGTGACTTGGTCCACATTCTTTTCAGCATACATACAGAGCACTCATTAATGCTAATGGAATTTGCACATATGTATTGAAGGGAAAATATAGTTGCCCATGCCTGTGTATTCTTTATTTTCTTACTGTACACTTGGGAGTTCGATGGCATCTATATCTTCTAATTCTGAAACATGAGTAGCTCAAATTAAAAATTACACCATTCATTCTGAAATATAGTGTTCCCCCTAGCAAATGGGATGGGCATTTCTGCTGAGATTACTATGATTCCAAGAAGCCAATACCAGATGATGACTCTTTAGTAAAATAAACAACCAGTGTTGTAATAATAAAATAGGCTTAAAAATAAAAAAACAACAAAAACTCCCTCCTGAATCAGTAGAGAATATATTCTCATTATTAAAAAATTCCATATTAAATTACCCATATGCATCTCCAGAGGAGTGAAAACACAGATGAGAAAAAAAAAAAAAAAAAAGGAACCAAAAATAAATCATGGGCAAGCTGAGAGTCCAGACCTGCCAGTGAATATTATTAGTAATAGGTATTAATAAACTATGTGGGGGTGTCTGAGGCCCATGTAAATTCAGACTATATACCTCATTAGGTCCTGAACTTTACCTGGAATCCTATACTACAAGTAATGATTTCTAAGCTACTTTGTTCTTGATTATTTCCAGTCCAGGTAAAATGGACAATAAAGAAAAGATGCTTCCATGCTATTTCCATGATGGATGTTCATGACCAAAATAACTTCACCATCTGATGTATTTCACAGTTTTAAGTTAAAACAGACATACTATAATATGCTCGTACATCTGGCTCAGGTGCTTCAGTCGCCATATGTTTGTGAAATAATCTAAGGAGATGTTACAATTGCACATTCCCCTTGGGATTTGAATAAAACGTGCCCACAAAGAGTTACCTAATTATTCATTCCTGCTGACAACATCCTCACCTAATAATCAGGTGGTGCTTAAAATGAGACAATAGTGCTTTCAGTCTTGAGAGATGTCAGTGCCACTTATTGTTTCAAAAACAGAAAGTCTTTTGCATTTTTTAAAATAAGAAAAAGATCTTTGGCCTTTAAAGCAAATAAAATACTCTGCAGGAGGTATATTTGGTATTCTTATGGGGGCAAATTCTACAATGCTGATCGAGGCCTAATGCTTCCTGAAATTCATTCATCAAAGCCCATGGAGCCACAATAGAAATTACTGACCCAAAAGTTGATAGTCTCTAAGAAACAGCTTCTCTGGCAACACCACACATTTATGGAGAACTTTATAACTGGCAAATTGCTTTCATATATGTTACCACATTTAATTCTTATAACAATTTTGTGAGGCAGACAAAAAGGCTTATTTAGCCTTGCCAGTTGTACTACTGATTCTTCATAGCACTAATTAGCCAGAAGTGTGAGCATCTTTTTAAAAAAATTTAAAGTTTTTTAAATTTGGTCTTGACCAGTGAGCACCACTTGCCATAATGCACATTTCTCACTTTGAGAGCCATTGTCAATCCACTTTTTCCCTCTTTTCTTGCTACCCTCATCCTTTCCTCCTATGACTCTCTCTTATTGTTTTTTTTGGTTCCTTTTTTTTTTTTTCTGTGTTTTCACTCCTCTGGAGATGCATATGGGTAATTTAATATGGAATTTTTTAATAATGAGAATATATTCTCTACTGATTCAGGAGGGAGTTTTTGTTGTTTTTTTATTTTTAAGCCTATTTTATTATTACAACACTGGTTGTTTATTTTACTAAAGAGTCATCATCTGGTATTGGCTTCTTGGAATCATAGTAATCTCAGCAGAAATGCCCATCCCATTTGCTAGGGGGAACACTATATTTCAGAATGAATGGTGTAATTTTTAATTTGAGCTACTCATGTTTCAGAATTAGAAGATATAGATGCCATCGAACTCCCAAGTGTACAGTAAGAAAATAAAGAATACACAGGCATGGGCAACTATATTTTCCTTTCAATACATATGTGCAAATTCGGATGAACAATTTGGTTTTCTTTCAGTGTTTAAACTGAGGAGGAGTAATTCGTTTATTGGTTAAAATACACCTAACCATCAAAATTCAAATTTTAATGAGGTTCTAGGTCGAGTCAAAGGTCAAATGAATGAAGCATGCTCTAAGCCTGGCTTCATCCACCATTAAATCAATGTTAAAGAATGTGGCAAAGATGAAGCTATCAGCCAATAAACTTTTAATAGTGTATTAATTGTACAGTGATTAAAGTGACAAATGATATGCAGGTTGAGTTTCCATAGATATTAGACTAAAAGACCCTGAATAGCCAGATTAGGTTAGAGGTTCTTTTTCCCTGGAATACAAACCTGTGTCAAATAGGAAACAAAGGATGAGAGAGAGAGAGGTTAGGAGATTTGCCTCAGGTTACCCAGCTCAGAAATGGGTGTCAACGCCAAGTCACCTATCTCCCAACTGCTGGTGAAACGACAGTGACTACAAATAATCTTTTAGCTTTTCAAGTAAACCTTAACATTTTTTGATTACTCAATGTATAATATTTCAAATCTGTATAAAATATTTCCCGAGAGAGAGAGAGAGAGAGAGAGAGAGAGAGAGAGAGAGAGAGAGAGAGAGGAGTTACTGGGAGGAAATAATTGAATATTGGTCTCTTGTTGGGGTGAGAGAAATTAAAGAGAAAGTTCCTAGAACAAGAAGTGTGAAAAAGCACACTGGGACACAAAACGCCGCAGGTCTCCACTGTCCCTACACACTGGGACCAGGGAGAGAGGCTGTAAATAGCTAAAAGGGGCCTGTGTATCCTTGGCCTCAGCACATGATGGATTGTACATGAATGTCTTAAAAATCTGTGGGGGCTGAGGGATCTCCTGTTCGCAATACCGAAACCCATCTCCTTAACGGAAAGTGTCTCAGAAGAGTATTTACACAGACCTCACCTACTCTCCTTCCCGTCGTCTACTTCAGCTAATTCACTGGGAGAGTTGGGACTTTCTTGGTCAAGGACATTAAGCATTATCACCACCATGATATAGAGCTCTTAAAAATGTGTGCATGTCCCAGTAGTGGAACACATTCTTACTATAGCATAAATTGTGGTCAGGATACATCCCTAAGTATGTCTAAAAAGTTGTGTATGTAATCAAGTAGGCATTTCAATTTTAATTTTGGCAGAGTATGCTTTGAGACTCCCTAGGGAAATTTTTTCCACTCACTGCAATTATATACTTTAACATATATACTATATATACACACACACACACATACACACACACACACACACAGATTTTTTTTCTTCACTAAATATTTATTGAGTACCTACTAGTGGACTACATGCTATGGGTACAAAGTTGAGAAGGAAAGGACCCGCTCTGAAGGCATTGAAACAAATGGAGAATCAGACTTGTGAGCACACACATACAATGAGAATTACTAAATTGGATGATCCAAAAAGTTGAGTGGCAGATTAAAATAACATGTCTAAATCTGTCCTGGAAAGCTTCCCAGAGGAAGAAGAAACATGAATAGGTGTTTTCTATGTAGATAAAAGATTTTAAATTGTATGCTGTGAGTTATGTGATGCCAAAGATCAATTGTATGCAAGAAAGTAACATAATTAAATTTTTACATTTGAGTTCTAGGGCCACAGTGAAAAAGGGGAATTGGAGATGGGTGTTCCTGGAGGCCAGGCAAATATCATGGATTGTATTGCAGTAGTTAAGGGAGTTCATGGACCAAATCAAGTGGAATCATGGCCCTTTCAATATGATAGAGATGCAAGAAGAATAAATAGGATATGTTGTTTAGAAGGGGAGGAAGGATTCAAAGGCTCCTAGAATTTTGGCTTAGAAAATAGGCTGAAAGGACTAAACCTTAATTAGTACAAAGAATATAGGAGGAAGAACAAGTTTTGTGGAGTAACTGGGGACAGGCACCAAAGCAGAGAGAAATGTGATCAATTCTGGACATATTGAGTTTGCAGGGCCTGTAGCATACTCAGGTGGAATGATTTAGAAAACAATAGGTAATATGCGACTAGAGCTCAGGATAGAGATTTAGGTGTAAAACAGTAGTGGGAACAAGATCTTCCCAAAAGTGAATAAAGTAGGGGAAAAAAGACACTGATATTTAAGGGGAGGGCAGAGAAAATGGAAACCAACCAAGGCATTGGAGAAATAGCCAGTGCAGAGGAGGTAAACCAGGTAAGAGAGAGGAAAGATATGTCATGGAAGCCAACTCCGGAGCTCCAAGATGAGAAGAGTCAGAATAATAAGCATGATTATTCCACTGGGTGAGGAGGTGAAGCAAGACAGTCCGTGTAGCCATGTGGGTAGTGCAAGGTTAGAATGGATGGAAGCGAATGGATGATGTGGAATTCTAGGTAGTAAATTTCTGTTGCAATTTCTAAAAGAAGAGTTATCAAAGGAAGAAGCATGAGAGTGCTTTAAAAATGGATCATTAAAGAGGTTTTGTTTGTCTGGTTTTTGTTTTTTCATTTGTTTGTTTATTTTTAAGAAAAGAGATAAGACTTGTTATATCACCCAGACTGGTCTCAAACTCCAGGCCTCAGGTGATCCTCCCACCTCAGATTCCTGAGTAGCTGGGACTATAGGTGCACACCAGGCCCAACTAATTTTTTTTTTTTCTTAATTTTTTAGAGATGGGGTCTCACTATGTTGCCCACACTGGTCTCAAACTCCTGGCCTCAAGAGATCCTCCTGCCTCAGCCTCAGCCTCCTGAGCTAAGTTTGTTTGTTTGTTTTTAAATGAGAGGGATGAGCATATTCTTATGCTAATGGGGAAAAACCCATGGAATATTGAAGTTGAAATAAGAACATCGATAAAGTAAATTTCCTTAAGGAAACAGGGTGTAATAATATCCATAGCCCCAGTGGATGGAGTTGCCTTTGAGAGGAAAATTGTCTTTTGCTAGAGATGAGGACAAGAGAAGAGAGGCTGCAGATGCAGATGGGCTTATGGGTGAGTGGGCAGGGAGATGACAGAAACCACTCTCCATAGCACCTGGTCCCTAAGTTAGAGGCAGGGTCATCCCAAAGAGAGAAGATTGAAAGTTCCGAAGAGTGGTGAAAGTTCAGAATAGCAACTGAGGGAAATGGGAGAAGCACATGTAAAAGGACTGCCAAGTAACATTGAAGACACAACTGAGATTAGTTTCACTCCAGATTTATGGTCTCCATGCTATATGGCTGTGATTTTTCTTTTTCATCCAGCGGAGCAGTGCTCAAGGAATGTTTACAGCTAGGGAGGCTCCATGGAGGATTGCCTGAAGGACATGAAATCCATCCATCTCTCCAGATTGTTTAGATTATATCTCAAGATCAAGGTGAACCATCCAACTAAATACTTGAACCGTATTGTTTTGGCCTCTATTACTCACTTTTACTGAATTGCATTTTGGCATTGTGCCTTGGCTTGCATTGAGGGGCGCAACAAGAAACAGCCATAAGTCTCTCAGCACTGTTAGCATCGTGGAGGACGCTCAGAAAGAAAGGCACTAGCCTCTGTCCTACTCATATTCCATTCATGAGGGCACAAAGAACCATTTCTTTAGACTCAACTGCTGGGAAACAATTGGTTTTTCATGTTTAGTGACAATGTGTTTATGTGTTTACCTGGTGTAAAGCGAGGGGTGGTAAGAAGCATGGTCTGGAAAACAGAATGCTTGGGTTCAAATCCACCATCCATCATCCATTAGCTGGTAGGTCCTGAGCCCATTCATTTCTCTGTGCCTCAGTTTCTTCCTCTATAGAATAGCAAAAATAATGCTACTGACTTCATAGGGATGCAGTGAGAATTAAATGTGACAATCAATGTAAAAATCTTTAGCACTGTCTGGCAAATCATAAGCCCTCAATACGTATTAGTTATTATTATTACCTTACAACTGATATTTTTTGGCTTTGGTTTTGTGTTTTGCCTTCATCCTCAGAGTGGTATGCCTGTGCATTTATTAATTTACCTCTTTTTTTCCAGATGATATTATTTTTCTATTTGTTCTTTATCTACACTTTGTTTATTTATCTGATATCCACTTAGCATCATTTTCAAATGAGGCAGAATTAAAGAAAGTAAACTAAAGAAGATCTTATACTAATCAATAAGTATAAAGACTATTCTGTCTATTTTTGTCTCTGTCTTAAGAATAGTTTCAAAGATGGTAAAAGAAACTTGAAACTTTCTTATCTCACAATTCTATCTAGAAATGCAAGTTTCCTTGAAGTCCATTTCACTTGATACTGACTTTTCTTATAATCCTTCTTGATCAGCCCCTATAGGGACTTAGCCCTGACTCAATTCGCTCAAATAGTTTTATCTTTGCATAAATAACATGTTACTTTAATTGCACAGAGGGATGGACTATTGTAGCTTGAGAAGCAGCTACAATTTTGTGGTAGACTAAGGGCTAGATTTGGGGGTCAAAGGGCCTGAGTTTAGACATCAGCTCTGACACTTATCAGCTGTTTACCATTGAAACTCTCTGGCCTAAGTTCTTTTATCTGCTAGGGTTAGTAGGGTTAACAATATTGATCTCACAGTATGGTTGTGAAAAGTAAAGAAAGGGGTTGGCAAACATTAGTTGAATCTGCATCCAGTGCAGGAGGTAACATTCAAGCAGTCATTCACACTTGTACTTTTGAAAAATTGGGCCAGATAATTCAGTCTTCTTAAATATGTTTATTTATTTACCTTATTATTGGTGCAAATTTATGCGGTACATGAGAAATTTTGTTACATGTGGTCAGGTCAGGGTATTTAGGGTGCGCATCTGAGTATACATTTTTGTTAGGTATAGTCACCTTACTCTGCTATCAAACATCGAATTTATTCCTTCTATGTTTGTACCCTTTAACTCACTTCTCTTCATATCCCTCTTTTCCCCCTACTCATCCTCCCAGTCTCTGTTATCTAGCTTTCACTCTCTACCTTAATGTATTCAAGCTTTTTAATGTCCACAGATAAGGGAGAAGCTGCCATATTTGGGTTTTTTGTGCCTGGCTTATTTCACTGAAGATAATAGCCTCTGGTTCCACTTATGATGCTGCCAATGACAAAATTTCATTCTTTTTGTTGGTGAATAATATTCCATCATGTAACATAAACCACATTTTCTTTATCCATTCACCCATTGATGGACACTTAGGTTTATTCCATATCTTTGCTATTGTAAATAGTGCTGAAATAAACAGGCAAATGCAGGTATCCTTTTGATGTATTGATTTCTTTTCCTTTGAGTAGATACCCAGCAGTGGGATTGCTGGATCAAATGGTAGTTCTACTTTTAGTTTTTTGTGAAATCTCCATACTGTTTTCCATAGTGGCTGTACCAGTTTACATTCCTCCAAGAGTGTATAAGAGTTCCTTTTGTACATCCTCACCAACATCTGTTATTTTTCATCTTTTTAATAACAGCCATTCTGACCGAGGTAAGATGGTTATTTGTATGTCCTCTTGTGAGAAATGTCTATTTTTATCCTTTTTGCCTGCTTTTTAATGAGATTATTTGGGTGTGCTTTTTTTTCCTGTTGAGTTTTTTGACTTCCTTGTATATTCTGGATATTAGTCTCCTCTCATATGAATAGTTTACAAATATTTTTTCCTGTTTAATAATATGTTGTCTTTTCACTCTGTAGATTACTTCTTTTGCTGTACTTGGGCTGCTGGCATAGCATGGGCAATGGCAGTGGCAATGGGAGGATGATTCTCTGGGTCCTGAGCAGTGTGTGTTAACGTTGTCTGTGGCTGCAATGTGCTTGGAAGGCCAGTCTCCATGCCCACAGGTGGCACTTGCAGGTAGGTGCTAGCCGAAGTGGTTGGTAGCTGTTGGCAGTTTAGGTCCAAACTTACACTCCTGGAGAGGAGTGTTCAGGTCACTGGTGGATTGGGTTGGGCAAACCCCAAGACCCCAGGCTATGTGCTCTGTCTTGGTAGGGGGCAAAGCCAGGTTGGGCCTTGGTCTCAGGCCCCACAGTAATGACAGAAGACACCAATCATGGTGGGTGAGGGCAGAGCAATCCTCAGTCCCCAGGTGGAAAGGCTCAAGTGAGGAGTGGTAGCAGCTGCCCTGAGACCATGACACTGGAGAGGATGGGCCCCTCCTTGGCAGCTGCGGCCTGGTCCAGTGCATGGCAAACATACTTCTTTCACACTCTAGTGCCAGTGGGACTCACCCCCTAACCCTGGCTGCAGAAGCCCACACCCAGCTCATGACCAAAGTCCCCGTGGCAACTCATACCCCATTCATGTCCCTGTCTCAGATTCGGGCAGCATTCTCTTCCTTGCACCCACTGCTGCCTCCCAGGCCTTGCTCACTTCCTGGCCCAGGCTGCAGGAGAATTCCCAGCTCACTCCCCTATCCCAGCAGTGACAGCCAGAGTTTCCCCAATGCCCAAGTCCTGGTGCCACTGGGTCCCGGAGCAGCCTGCAGTTTGCTGGAGGCTAGGTTTGAAAATGGCACTTGCTGTGGCTGCTTGCTTTTGCAGCAAATGTGTGGTAGGACCCAGTGTGAGCTCCTTCCTGGAGCAGTTACATCCCACAGTCTCCCGGCAGCTCCCTATGTCAGCTTCAGGGATTGAGAGGGTGGAGGGGTTCTCTTGGGGCCAGGATTGGACAATTCCATGGTGGGGATGAGGACAGCTGGAAGTCTCCCACTCATCCCTTCCCTGTGTTGGGAAGTCACTCCCAGCTCCCTACTGATCCTGGCCAGGAGGGCTGCCTCTCCCCCTTCTCTTCCCCACGTTTGGTGTCTCCTGTCTCTTCCCCATTGAATTCCAGCATTCTCTCTGGGATGATGTACCTGAAGTGTGACTTTACACCACTCCGGTTCTTCTTAGTAGAGGAAGCTGGCATGAAATGCTTCTATTCATTCAGCCATCATGATCCCTGCCTCTTCTTAAGTATGTTTAAAGGCAACCTGAACATACCTACCTTATTGAATGCAGTTATTTGAACTATGTATACCAGCCATTTAGGAATATTTAGTCAAAACAAAAAAACTTAATTCCATTTTATGAATATTTAAGAAATCTCATCTTGGTATCAGAATATCAACATGGCCTGTAATGTCACAGAAGAAACATAAAAAACACCCCAGACTGTATTCTCTGCTTTTAACTCAATAATATGAGAAATCCCTGATATACAAATACATCTGCTTCATCCCCTGGCAGACAATAGCTTTGTTTCTGTTTTGTTTTTCTTATTGTTGTTATTGCTGTTTTTGTTGCTGCATAGGCCAGTACGTAAATGCTGATGAAAGGCAGCTTTTGTTTTGTTTAAATTGAAGATACGTGGGCATGGGATGGCTTATCCCAGATGTTGATAGCAAAAGAGTTTAGGTCAATTCTTTAAGGAAATAGGAGGACTGACTTCTCCAAACCCCTCCCATCTTTCAGGACCGAAATTGACAACCAGAGGGTGTTGTGTTGGTGGGCCACTCCCGCCTCCACAGAACGCCCCGAGAGGTCCCTGCCAGATAGCACAAAAAGAGCCCAGCTACAATGGTTGGTCTTCAAAGGGGCTCATTTATTATATTGCGCAGTGCCCCACAGAGTTGCTCCAAGCTCATAACTGCCACTGATTTCAAAGAGAGCTCTGAACTTGCATACGCTCCACAAGGCACGGCGCGGGGTGAGAAATAGGCTGAGTGGCTTTAAGCCATGTTCAGACATTTTTTAATGTTCGTAAATGTCTTTGGCACCATCACTTTCACATAGAAACCCACTTACCTCCTGCCGCAAAGTGTGAAATAAAGCCATTTTCAAGCCTGGGTAGGGGATGGTCTGGAAATTGGGCTAAATCTTAAAACCGCATGAAGACAGAAAATAGGATTCACAGGCTGGAGCTTAGCTCTCACCACACCATTTCCAAAGTCGGGTCCCCACGATGCTCTGCTCTGTCCGATACCATCCATGCTGCCCATGAAGGGCTAAGATGGTAAACTGTGGTAATCTCAGCAGCTTCCAAATAACCCTGGAGTTAAACTGAAGGCCCATAGCTCTAAGGCATCCAAAAATAGGTGGTCTACCAGAGGAGGGAAGCAGTGTCTTGACTGGGGCTTGACTGGGATGGTACAGCCCTGGGAAACCTCAAGTTAGGGATTGACCTTTCTCGCCTCAGTTCTCTGCCTCAGGAGATGCTACAGGCTCCCCCTCGATCCAGCATGTTTGTGGAAAATAGATTAGGATCCATCAGAGGCTTTCTCCTTGGCTGCCTGCAGTAAGATTAGCCGTCTTCCCTCATTCTGTTCCTGTGGTTCCCTGGTCACCAAG
Organism: Microcebus murinus; assembly: GCF_040939455.1. NCBI lineage: Eukaryota > Metazoa > Chordata > Mammalia > Primates > Cheirogaleidae > Microcebus > Microcebus murinus. The sequence continues at coordinate 31,282,125 of NC_134115.1, forward strand.
AATAAAAGAGATCCCCTACCCAGCAGTCACTTTATATACTGCAGGAAGCTCTCAGGTAGCTCCTTCTCCAGGGAAGCCTCTCAATGGCTCCATAAACACCTGGCTTTCAGAAGCACGCAGAAAAAAAAAAAGGTGTCCTATTCATGCTCACTGTTCAATAAATGTTCATTTTAAATCTTGGGAAATATTGGGCCTCATCTTTAGTAGAAACCAGAAAATTATTTATTTGGGAGAGAAGGAATTAAATAATTAGAAATGAGATATGATTTCCAGGGATGCCCTCTATACGTATAAAACCACACAGTCCCTTCTCTAAAGATCTTTAAGAAAGTATTGCTAAGCATTTACCTACTATAAATTCTCACTATTTATTCATGCCTTTAACAAATATTTACTGAGCACCTGCTATGTGCAAATGCATTCCAGTTGCTGGGATACAGCAGTGGACGGAGTGAAAAAAAAATCTCCAAGCTTGTGCCTGAGGGAGGAAGACAGATGGTAACAAAATACGTAAGAAAGCTCTAGAGTGCCTGATGTGGCAGTAAGCGTTAGGGAGAACAAGAGCAGGAGTGAGGGCCAGGGGGACGGGGTGGGAAGGGTGCCATTTGAGACTGGGTGACGTTGGAGAGGTGTCACTTGAGTAAAGAATCCTGAGGGGACTTTACCTTTCGATGCTTGTCGTCTTTTCTGTTCGTCCACATATTAGTAAAAAGTAAACTCAGAATTACCTTTGAAGTCTAGGAGGTAAATCCAGCTTACTAAAATGATGAGAAGGCAAAGTAGCTCTGCTCTCAGGTCCTGATACCAGCAAGGTCAAGTTCCATAGAAAGAGGACTCAAACTTGGTGGCATGTTGTGCACACAATGAGCACTCAATAAACGATGCTGCTCACTTATAGATAAGGTCTGTGGGCTTGGATCAAATTAAAAAAATGATGTTTTTGACAAAAAATAATTTCTCCATGTTTTTGTCTCTCTTCCAGGGGCCTATAAGTAGATATAGCCAAACGAGGCATCACTAACAGTTTCTGGAAATTTATCAAGCCTTATCTATTCACAGGATCATCCCTAAATTCCCCCGTCATCTATGCAAATACCTTGAGCTAATCTGTCTTCACTTACTATTGTCCTTAAATATTCAACGGCTACCTTCCTTCTTTCTATCACATCCCCTTACTCTAAGAGAAGATATCCACCTCTACTCATAAAACACAACATATTTCTATCCTTTCTCCCTTCCTCCTTCCTTCTTTCTATTGTTCCTTTCCTTCCTTCCAATATCTATATTATAGGAGGCATGGTGCATTCCACAGGCCCCATCTTAACCATATTAAAATTAATTATTGGTACAGGTACTGTTAGAAGAACTGAAATGGACAATGTAGAATGGAAGGATGTGAAAGACAGTAGTGTTACACATTAGGGAAAATGCCTAAGTAGAACAGTGTGTATGAATACTGCCGCTACTAATGGTACTGCCTTCTGCCTGTTGTACCCAAGAGTTAACAAGTCTTTTTTATATGCATAACATCTCATATAATCCTTTAATTCCTTGCTTCTCAAAGTGCGTTCCCTAGACCAGCAGCAGTATTGGCATCTCTTGGGAGTTGTGAGAAATGTAGAATCCCAGGCTCTGCCCCAAGCCCCCCAACCAGACTGCATTGCAACAAAATCTTTAGGTGCTTTATGCACTGAAGTTTGAGAATCTCTGTTTTAAATAGTCCTATGAAGCAATTAGAAATTCCCTTTCCCAATTTACAGATTAAAAAACAAAACTGGGTTTCAGAGATGTCCAATTAGCTAGTGGGTAACAGGATTCGGAGTCAAAGACCAATATTATTTTTATTACACTATGCCCCTCTTGGGATGCTCTTGGACTAAAACCTCTGCATACTTTTGGGGTCTGACGTCACCCAGCCCAGCATTTTATAAGAAGCATCTGTACAATAATTATGGCCTGCTATTGTTCCCTGGTGGTCAGTGGGCAAATGCTAGCTCCTGCTAGATCACATGTTCCTTATGTAGGCCACTCTTGCTGTCTGTTGCCTGAAAGGTCTAACATTAATTGCATGAAACAGTTTTCATATTTAGAATTTTCTCCAATTTTCCCCAGTTACTTACCAAAGAACATGTCCACTGGTTAACTATTTTCAAGGTTTCCATTGCAAATTTTCTTTTGCAAGCAGATGTTTAAGTTATATGTCTGACTACCTTGGAGAAAAAGGGAAAGGCAATTAACGTGCAGCAAGCACTTCCTTGAGCACCCATGCTCAGTGCTTTGTATGTGTTATCTCATGATCCTTAGAGAGACATAAGTGATTGGTTCTATCACCCCATTTTACAGATGAGGAAGTTGAGACTCAAAAGTGGCATACGTAGCAATGCTGGACATCAAGCCACGTTCTGTCATACCATGCTAGCCTCTTCCTAGAAGTCTTGCCTGCATTAGCATGGAAGATGATGCATGGTAAGGAGAGGGTAGATCATTCTATCTTCTTCTCTTTTTTTTCTTTTTATTTATTTATTTATTTTAGCATATTACGGGGGTACAAATGTTAAGGTTATGTATATTGTCCTTGCCTCCCCCCCCTTCGAGTCAGAGCTTCAAGCATGACCATCCCCCAAACATTGCACATCTCACTCATTATGTTTGTATATACCCATCCCCTCCCCCCCACCTGCTTGACACTCTATAGATGTTATTCCTATATGTCTACTTATGTGTTGGTCAGTTAATACCAATTTGCTGGTGAGTACATGTGGTGCTTATTTTTCCATTCTTAGAATACTTCACTTAATAAAATGGGTTCCAGCTCTAGCCAGGAAAATACAAGAGGTGCTATATCACTGTTGTTTCTTATAGTTGAAAAGTACTCCATGGTATACACATACTCCATTTTATTAATCCACTCATGTATTGATGGGCACTTGGGTTGTTTCCACAACTTTGCAGTTGTGAATTATGTGCTACAAACATTCAAGTGCAGGTGTCTTTTTCATAGAGTGACTTTTGTTCTTTTGGGTAGATGCCCAGTAATGAGATTGCTGGATCAAATGGTAGATCCACTTGTATCACTTTAAGGTATCTCCATTGCTTTCCACAGAGGTTGAATTAGTTTGCAATCCCACCAGCAGTGTAGGAGTGTTCTTATCTCTCCACATCCAGGCCAACATTTATTGTTTTGGGACTTGCTAACAAAGGCCATTCTCACTGGAGTTAAGTGATATCTCATTGTGGTTTTGATTTGCATTTCCCTGATGATTAGAGATGTTGAGCATTTTTTCATATGTTTGTTGGCCATTCTTCTGTCTTCTTTTGGAAAGTTTCTGTTCATGGCAGGTACTACCCATCATACTTGCTAAAGGAGAAAAGTGATTACCAAACTCCTCCTGGTTTTAAGGGTGAAGTTAAGTAACTGGGTGAAATCAAAACAGAGAGGAATCAACTAAAGGAATACAAACTAAATTTGCAGAACCTCTCAGAAAAGATTCCAAAATCAGCAGAGAAGTGCTGCTGGGTAACATACTTTGAAAAGTCAATATCAACACCATATAAATTGGCTAAAATCCAAATATGATGTAAGCAAGACCTCTAAACTGGTGAGTTTTAAATCCTTCATGTTTAACAGAGAAGCAGGAAAAGTCACCTTATTCTTTAAGAAAAAAGAGGGATAAGTAAATTTCTCAAGCTGGTAGATTTGAGAAAGGCATCTCCTAGACTCTATGATTCCTTCTGATATACAAGTCCTCAAAAATGCAGATTTCTCGACTCAATCCTATCTCATAAACATTGGACTGGATTGTCCTCCTATGTTACTCTCTGGGAATCTGCAGACAGTTCATGTGGAAGTCTCTCTCCTAGTCTGAAAGAAATAAATAGAATATTATAATTACTTAGAGTTTAATATATGCTACAACTGTTTTGCTAGCTTAGCGTTTAAGGATGCAAATGTTCCAATCTCTTCTAGAAACATGACATTATAAAAGGGACTACCGTAATTAGGAATAAAACTGTGCAGTCCTCATTAACCAGAAAAGCAGTTTCTAAACCTAGTGAGGCTCGACTTTTATTCCAAGAAAAGTCAGGAAGATGGTGCCGCAAGAGCCCAATAAAGATTTTGGGTCAACCTGTGCTCACTGAAATTGACTGGGCTCCAAGTGCAATGACTTTAAAAAGCAAAGAACAACAAATACTTCTAACAGAAGAGAGCTAAGCAGGGAAAAGGCTAAAGAATTGTGTTAAAAGTTTGTTGTTTAAAGTTTCACTATTATTTAAGTCTTGATTGCCTAAATTCATTCAGCCTTAATGCCTTGTGATAGAGCCTGTCCTATTAGCCAAAGACGTTATGGTAACTGGTTGTAAGGTTACTGCTCTGCTGGTTATGACATGTGACCAGAGAATGCTTTCTTAATTGAGGCTGAGAGTGATAAGTCCTAGTAACTCAAAATAGCTAAGGAGTGTGTATAAAACCAGGCATGGGCTAGTTTCAAAGATGATGGTAGGCTTTACTTTGCTTTTTTAAATCTCTGCATCCGTTTGATTCCTGCCAGAACTGTCTACAATGGGGCTTCATGATGGCATTAATCAGCATAAGAGCCAAATGTGTTGTAAGCCTCTGCCTTTTTATACCTGTCTAAGGGGATTGGTCACTCAAATCACAAACAAACCATGTTGTAAGATGTTTAACTGTCAGACAGTCTCACGCATAGGAGGAAGACAAGTACATCTTGAAGGAATTTGATTTATTTATGTTTTCTGTGTAGGTACTTGTGAGGTGTCTGCTTCCTACAAAAGCAACATGGATAGATGGCAGATAGCCCTTATTCTCTCCTTTAGCTGAATCATTCATGTTTCAAAACCTAATTAAGTTATGGTTCATTTATAACAAAAGGACACTGGGCAGGAACTAGGTTCTGCTCTCTTTTTTGTCACTAACCAGCTCTGTGACTCTAGGCAAATTAGCACTCCACTAGGACTCTGTTACTTTGCAATAATAATAGTTCTGTTTATTAAACACTTTCTCAGCAGTAGGGGTTATGCTAAGCACTTTAACTACATTATCTCATTTAAACCTTACAATAACCCAATGGGTAGGGTCTATTATTATAAGATCCATTTTGCAGATGGGGAAAACTGAGGCATAGAAAGGCTGAATAGCTTGTCCAAACTGACACAACTTGAACATGGAAGAGCCAGGATTTGATCCTCTTTTCTGAGTCTGTGTTCTGAACCTATAAACTACACATTTCTGCAATTGCCCAATTACCCCATCCCACAGAGGTTTGCCTGCTCTATAAATCCCTAATTGTACTTAGAGCCGATTTGGCTTAACTCAGGTAGCATGTCTATGCTGCCATGTGTAAATTTGATTTTTAATTTTTAAAATTTTTAATCTTATTTCTCTAACCAGAGTAAAATGTCTGGATGAGTTAGTGCAAAAACCACTTCCTATAGGATAACAAGTGAAATTTTCTGCCCTTTATAAATTCTTGCTTTTACAGAGATAATAATGCCTGGCTTATAGTGTTGTTTTGATGCTTTAAGTACAAAATAGCTACAAGGTTGATAGCAGTAAGGTATAAACAGAATTTGTTGACTAGTATTTTAGAATACCAGCTCTCTCAGGGAAGACTCTTTCTCATACAATGTATTCACCATGCCATGCCATGTTGTGAGACTGCTAAAAGTGGATGTGTTGATCATTACTTTGTGACTTTTCAATTCTTAAATGTATTCTTGTTTACCTTTGCACCATAAATTAATGGAGCTGGAAGAACAGTTTAATGGTGAATGTGAAACCAAATTTGTCCTAGATGTTATCTCATTGAATTCTCACCATTGCTCTATGAGAAAAATGTGAGAAAACCAAGACTCAGAGATGTTAGGTCGCTTCCATAGGACATGTAGCTTTTCACTGCAAGCTAGGAGTAAAACAAAGGTTTCCCTATCTCTAGAAACCAGGGTTTCCACCATGTCATACTCAAGACAGAATTTTCTTTAAGATTTTTTTTTTGCTTAAATGTCTGTGTATATTGTTCCCGTTTTACTGAAATATCCCACTGAATGGCCAACATTTTCATAGTAAATACTATGGTGATAGAATATTATAGCTTAAAACTTAGAATCACAAAAGTACATGTTGAAAAGGACCTTAAAATCAGCAAGTTCAACAAGCCATCCATTGCTCTTCCAGCTTCTGCTTGAACACCTCCTGTGATGTGGAACTCAGTGCCCTCAGGAGCAAACAATTTCATCTTCAAACACTTAGAAAGTATTACTAGTAGGCTATCCCTCAGGCATTTCAAAGTTAACTTATAAAGTAGTCTCATAATTCTATTTATAGTTAACTGGGGAGCTGGGCTTACCAGAGGAGAGTGAGCACTAATGAAGGTAACATTGTCCCATCAATAATCAACCACAGATTACATTTTAAGCATCCATCTTTTTATTACGAAGGCCAAAGAAAGAGGTCAGTGAAAACTGCTACCCTGTCTTCTTGGGATTTTCCAAGAACACCATGTCATAGCTTAGTGCTCCATTTATGTTAGGAGGCAATTGTATCACAGGGACCCGAGAAAGAAACAGATGGTACTTTTGAAAGGGATTCAAGGCATGTTAATGAAGGGACATCTCCAAAGGTATTTACAGAGCTCAAAATAATCAGCAGGGTGTGGTGACGCACCTCAAGACTAGCAATAGTGGAGAACCATTAGTACCTGTAGGCCTAATAAGGTGAAGAAGGGGCAGGTTCCAGAACCCAGGGTAAGTGGCCATAGAAGATGACACTCTCTTCCTCGGCCTCCCAAAACTATGGCCTGAGGTGAGGGCATGCTGCCTGGAAATTCACTCAGGGGAACAGACAACCTGATTTCACTGTCCCCACCATTCCCAGACTTCCTGCCGGTGGTTGAGTTCTCACTGCTACCAATTGGAAGACAGAAGACAAGTTTGCTTACTAACGCAGTCCAGGAAGGTCAGATTCCCCCAGGACACAGAGCAAGGTACAGAGGAGTAGAGAGTGGATCTAGAAAGGCAGATGGAAAATTGCATCCCACAATATTCCACCCGAGCCCCTACATTGCCTGAGCCCTGGCAATGTAGGGCTTACTCCTCTCTTGACACTTACCTCCACTACACTCTCCCATTTCTACCTGTTAAATCAGCAACAAGAAGGCCAGCTGCTTTCAAAGGGAGCCTTGTTCATGGAGGAAAATGATAATCGTGTAGCTCTACAAGATTTTGCTATGAAAAGATGTGAACATACATTTATTGTATTGTACAAATTAATTCTAAAAGAAATTTTGTGACCTTTCTTCCATATTTTTGTATTATAATTAGCAGACCAAACCTTCTACGAAATATATGCATGTATAAATCTTAAACACACACACACACACATTTAGAGGCTATCTAGTATTCACACGTCAAATAAACTTTCTTCTTTTTCTCTGATTCCTTTCTAAGACTTCATCTAACTGCTCTTTGGTAAAGCTTTTATTAAGCTTTGGTAATTTCTAGGTCATAATCTCTGAATTACCAGTGTAATTGCTTTATCTTCATGCCCAATATGGCTTGCCTTTTGGGAATTATATCTAAACTAAAGGTTTTTGAGACTAAAATGTTCTGAGCAAGGGGTCTCCAAACCAGATTTTCCAATGGGATCCACTTAAGTCATTGTAGATAAGAAGTCTGATGAATAGAATTTATTTCCGACAAGCAAGGTACATTGGGACAAAAAAAGGTAATCCTTCATTCTGTTGTGGAACCTTGAGATGGAGCTGATACAATTTGAAAGACAACTTCAAGGAAACTTTTGCACTTATTTTACTTGGATGTTGGCATAATAGTCTTTTCATTGGTGTTTTGAGCTTGAGATAATTTTTTGAATTCATATAAATCACGTACCAGTTTGTCCCAGTTGCATATACAACAGATCTGACAGTGGATCTCCAATTGAAACCAGCACACCTTAGTGATACAGATGACAGATTCTTATGCAGCATGAGCAGCATGAGGGCCATATTTTGTCTTAAAAGGCAGCCAAGACATCAGCAAGGTAGGCAGTCAGGTCTTCAGAATTCCATAATTCTCAAATACACAGGTTATTTTCCCCTTAATGTCGAGAGTGTGGCAGGTACACTGAGAAATAAGCCTTTCAATCCATGTCCTCATTTATACAAGTATTCATTGAGCCCCTCCTTTGAGATAAGCAAGTCAATTGGAGTGAGACACAAAATCGGGAAGAAAACCTGACCCCTCTCCTTAAAAAACTGGTAGATTAGATGGGTGACAGTGACATGGAAAATGTCGGGCGCTGGAAGGTCCGTGGGCCAGTGCTGCGTGTGGCCAGTTGGGGAGGGCACGCTGCTGGGGCCGGCCCTGGGCAGAGAGCCGCCTGGGGCCCAGTGTGCTGGAATGCCGCCGGCCAGCATGGTGCCGCCTGTTTCCAGCCACTCTGCTTGCATGATCCTCATTGGGTAATTTTCGAATCCCACTGTTGTTGATTAGATGTTAAAGCTTGATGCTCATTGGATGTTAAAGCTTGTAGTTAATTGGAGGCTTTTTGAGTCCTACCAAGGGTATAAAAGCAGGAGGAGAACAAGGAAGGGGGGTCAGAAGATCAGAAGACGGGAAGAGAGCTGTAACACTAGGTGTGCTGAGCCTGCCAGAGGAATAAAGGCTGTTCTCCGACTCTTCGTGTGCAGCTCGGTTCTTTCCCCGGTCAAGAGCTGTAACACTAGCTGTACACTTGCTGCAACAACAGCATCACATCAAACTTCTGAAAGCAAAGGGGAACTTCTGAATGCAAAACATTGTCAAAGACTGTTTCAATGGCATCCTCTCATCTGTTTTGCGCCATGGTGGTTAAACGGGCAAGGACCCATGGGAGAGTAGGGGAGAAGATACTGGAGTCTAACATGCACCATGCACTTTCATAAAAGAGTGTTCCTTTCCTTCACACCCTTTACCTCAGTCTTCAGGCAGCTGATGACTTGATTAGTGTCTGTCTCCATCCCACAGGTGAGTTTCATGAGTGATGGACAGCATCTGTTTTTGTCCATCACTGAATTTCTAGCCTAGCACAGCAGTCACAAAAGGGGCACTCAAAAAATTTTAATCAATCTACCAAGACTCTTGCTCAGTTGCTTCATTTGGAAAGTCTTGATGCCATCATCACCGCTGTCATCACAGGTGGGCTTGGTTCCCTAGCAGCCTGCGTCTACATCGGAGCACACACCTTCGTGTTCTGCATTATTTTATTTGTCAGTCTCTTGAGGACCTCAGAGTCCAGACAGAGAGGCAATATCTTAATCAGCCCCACCATGCCTGGCACATAGACAGTGAATAATACATTCCTCTATAAGGTTTTTTAACTGAGGTAAAATTCACATAACATAGGATTCACCATTTTAATCACTTTAAAGTGTGCGATTCAGTGGTATTTTAGTGCATTCACAATGCTGTGCAACCAACATCACTATGTAGTTTCAGAGTGTTTTCATCAAGCTAAAAGGAAACCCCATACTCATTACGCAGTCACTCCCCACTCTCCTTTCTCCCCAGATTCTGGCAACAACTAATCTGCTTTCTGTATCTACAGATTTGCCGATGCTATCATATAATATGTGGACTTTTGTGTCTGGTGTCTTTTCAGTTATAATAATGTTTTCAAGGTTTATCCATGTGGTCGTGTGTATTAGTACTTCATTTTTATGGCTGAATAATATTTCATTGTATGGATATGTCATATTTTGTTTATTCATTCACTTACTGGTGAAATTATAAGTGGCTTCTACTTTTTGGCTATTGTGAATAGTGCATCTATGAACATTCATGTGCAAGTTTTTGTTTGAGTACCTGTTTTCAATTCTTTTGAGTAAATGCCTAGGAATGGAATCTCTAGGTCATATGGGAATTCTATGTTTAGCTGATTAGGAAACCACTAAACTGTTTTCCACAGTGGATGCACCATTTTATATTTCCACCAGCAATATATGAGGGTTGTAACTGGTTTTCCATATCCTTGGCCCATTTTTTAAGTGGGTGGTTTGAGTTGTAAGAGTTCTCTGTATATTCTGGATATTAGGCCATTATGAGATGCATGATTTGCAAATATTCCCTCCCATTTTTGTGAACAGTTTTTTCACTTTCTTGATAGTGTCCTTTGAAGCATAAAAATGTTTGATTTTGATGAAGTTCAATTTATCCATTTTTTTCTTTTGCTGCTTGTACTTTTGGTGTCATATCTAAGAAACCATTGCCAAATCCAAAATCATGAAAATTTGCCCCTATATTTTTTTCCATAAGGTTCTTTTGAGTTCTAAAATTCTACAATTTAAAATATTACTGGTCATATATTAGATGCAAAGAACTGTTGGAATTTCAGGAGAAACTGGGTATTGTAGAGGCAAGGACTTGAAGGGACCTTACCTAAGGCATCGTGTTGGTGTTAGCATTAGATCCCTAGATTGAAACTTCAGAAACACCAAGATAGAATTGATTTATATGTAGACTGAGGGATTTCAGATCAGTCTTTAAATACATATTCCAATGGCTGGCCTTTCTATTTCCTTTTTGTCTGCTTTGCTGAGATATTCTTTATACTTAAATATAAAATTTGATGAGTTTTGACAAGTCTGTACAATATTGAAACCACCACCACAGTCATGATATATGGGGTTTTAAGCGATTGCTAAAGGACCTCTAATTGAAACAGTTAAAGCAAAATTGCAAAATATAATACATAAAGACCAATAATATGCTCTGAGGAAAGCGGGAAAACAATCTGACAAATTCCAAGCAGTGCTTGGACTAAAGAACACAATGCTATTTGTGTAAACGGGAAATGTTAATAAATGCTACATACAGTTGTGGGTGGAATATAGAAAAAGCTATTCTAGATAATGTAGGAAAAGGAAAAAACTTAGTTTCTGGTTGAACTCTAAGCAAGATATGATAAAGACTTGTCGTATACATAGTAAATGCTCAGTAAGAGTTCATTGGATGTAAATAAAACTCTTGGAAGAACAAATGAATACCCTACATGAAGTAAATGTTCAATAATGTGTTGAATGAAAAAGAAAACTCCCCCTAAATAAATGAATTTGATGTGACCAATATAAATGTGCCTCCACTGAGAAATGAAATTTTAGAATAGATTATTGATCAAGAAGAAGTAAGTAACCACATTTCAGAGAGTAGCATCTATGAAAGGAAACAAAAAGAAAAGAAAGAAAAGAAGAAAAGAGGGAAGGAAGCAAACATGCAAGCAGGCTAAGCTACCTACAAGTCTATAGGTGCACTATAGGGAAAAAAAGTATTTAATGAGAGATAAATTATTAAGACCACAGGGATATAGTCATTTATTACAGGTGGAGGAATAACCAAGAATCATGGGATAATAATTTAGTACTATTCTTATTTAAATATGTTAACTTAGAATAAACATACTATTTCCTCCTCTCTCCTCCCCTTCCTGTTCTCTCCTATTAGCTCCTCTCCATACCTTTTGCATTCTAAAGAATCTTTTAGCAATAGTAAGACAACAGTCTATTACCTATGAATGGTAGTTTATACTACTGCTAACAGTAGTGTATACATACTATACTTTTCTATTTAGTTGAATGAAGACAGAGAGGTCAAATAGCAATCCCTTAAAACCCCTATGTCACGATAGTGGTGGTGGATTCAATACTGTACAGATTTGTTAAAATTCATCGAATTTTACACTTAAATGTAGACAATACCTCAGTAAAGAAGACAAAAAGGAAATAGAAAAGTCAACCATAAACAGGTTAATGGTAGTGAGGGCGAAGTGGCCTACTGCCCTCTGGCTGGAGAGAAGTGTTTACCAACCTGGATGGTCCTGCAGGATGACTTTTATCATGAAAAAAGTGGAGAGAGAGAGAGACACATTATCAATGAGCATGCCTCAGAATTCAAACAGATTTTACAGTCTCTGAATTGGCCTTGGAAACAAAGTCTTGTGCCTTAGTACAAAAATGAGAGCAATAGTAACAACCAAAATCCAAGGGATTTTGAAAATTATGAACATAGCATTAAGGTGGTGATTAATAGAAATTTGATATTCTTAGCTTTTTGTTTGAAAACATGTAAGTTTTTAATGAAGATCAGTAACATAAAAACAGTAAGTGATACCACCTCATGCACATTAGGATGGCTACTTTCAATTAAAAAAAAAAAAACAGAAAATAACAAGTGGTGATGAGTATGTGAAGAAAGTAGAAACCCCTGTGTACTAAAGGTGGAAATATAAAATGGTGTAGCCATTATAGAAAATAGCATGGCAATTCCTCAAAAATTAAAAATGGGATTACCATATGATCCGGAAATTTCACTTCTGGGTATATACCCAAAAGAATTATAAGCAGGGACTAGAATAAATATTTTATGCCCAGGTTCATAACAGTATTATTCACAATAGCCAAAAAAGCAGAAATAACATAAGTGTCGATTACCAAACAAATGGATAAGCAAAATGTGGTATATTTATACAATGGAATGTTACTTCAGTTTTTAAAAGGAAGGAAATTCTATCATGTGCTACAATACACAAAAAGCTTAAGGGTATTTGCTAAGTGAAATAAGTCAGTCACAAAATGACAAGTGCTGTATCCTTCCACTTATATAACATACCTTAAGTAGTCAAAATCATAGAGACAGAGGCCTGGCATGGTGGCTCACTCCAGTCCTAGCACTTTGGGAGGCTGAGGTTGGAGCGAGCATCACTTGAGGCTAGGAGTTCAAGAACAGCCTATGCAACATAAGGAGACCCCATTTCTACAAAAAAATACAAAAATTAGCCAGGCCAATAGGCACACACCTGTAATCCCAGCTACTTGGGAGGCTGAGGCAGGAGAATCACTTGAGCCCAGGAGTTTGAGGTTGCAGTGAGCTACAATGACACCACTCTAGCCTGGGCAACAGAGCAAGACACTATCTCAAAACAAAAAATAAAAAAACAACAAAAAAAAATAGAGAGATAGAAAACAGAAAGGTGGTTGCCCAGGAATGGGGGGAAGGGAGATAAATGGTAAGCAAAAGGTTGGAAGAGATTTCTGTTTTCTCTAAATAGGGAGAATTCAAGCAGGTGCTTGCATGGGATTGTAACTTCAATTTTTCAATGTCTCCTGCATTTCCAATAGTAAAAGGAGGCACTTGTTGATCTGAAGATCCCAGAACAGTTGAAGATGACTGTTAGGTATGGTAGTCAGGAGAGAAAGAACAAATTAACAGGCAACAAGAGGAAAGGAACAAAGGAAAAAGTGACTAAGAACATAATAAAATTTGAAAACGCAAAGTTAAATACCCTTTTTTTATTACAGCAAGGTGTACAGCTAGTGTTACAGCTCTTAACCAGGGAAAGAACAGTGCGGCACAAGAAGAGTCGGAGAACAGTCTTTATTATTCCGGCAGGCTCAACCCAAAAAGTGTTACAGCTCTCTTCCCATCTTCTGATCTTCTGACCCCCCTTCCTTGTTCTCCTCCTGCTTTTATACCTTTGGTAGGGCTCCAAAAAGCATCCAATCTACTACAAGCTTTAACATCCAATCAGCAAGAATGGGGTTCAAAAATTACCCAATCAGAATCATGCGAGCAGCACAGCCGGAGCACAGGCCCAGACAGCAGGCAGCAGCAGGCAGGCCCAGCAGCATTCTTCCAGCATGCGGGCCTGGCGGCCAGCAACAGTGGGATTCAAAAATTATGCGGGGACCCGGGGCTCTACCTCGGGGCCTGGAGGCACACGGGCTGGCCCCAGCAGCGTGCCCTCCAACTGGCCACACGCAGCGCTGGCCCTCGGAGATGTGGCAATCAGCCGAGTCCCAGCAGCCAACATTTTCCGTGTCATTGTAAGTAGGAGAAGGAAATGAGGAGTCAAGGAATTGTAAAAGAAAGAAGTGACAAACATTTGAGAAAGAAGGAGCAAGATACTCTACAGAAACATGCTAGGATCTGGGGATTTCAGCTGATGAACAGAGCTCTTGGCTGGCCAACTGTTGGTTTAAAGATTGGAAAATGCCATGTTTTCTATAGGTACCAAATGTTTATCGCCTACATGTTAGTTCTGATGAAACACCCAGAAAATTATACTATTTGTAAGCATATATTTTATAAGTGTAAGTCATGGATATACCCATAGAAATCAAAAAGCAGAAAGTCACATTATTCAGAGTAATATATTTTGGGATTCTTTTTTTAAAAAAAAAATTCTTATTTATTTTATGTCAGGAAGAAGACCAGGGAATATAATTATTTTGAAAACAGACTAGGTAGAGTATAATTCATATTCTCCCCCAAAATGGGCAAAATAATAATTGTATCCAAATAATCTTTCCTATCTAGTTGTTTGAGTTAGTACTTAAGTCTTTCTTAAAATGATTATTCAGGGAAAATTATTCAGTTGGGATTATCCTTACTTTTTATAACTTCTTTTCTTTCCTGGTATGTGGCTTTAAGCCAGTCCTCTCTGATTCTTAGAATGCTCCAAAAAAAAAAAGATGAATTAAGGAAAGGGAAAGGAAATTCAAATAAGTCAATGGGGCTGCTTGGCAGTAGTGAACATAAAGCATGTGATTAGGAAGAGACTGAAATGAACTAAAATCAAGGCAACTGCTTTTTTCAATAATACTATTTCTATCCTCCACTTCCATAGAAGAAGGCAAATGAAAATAGTATAATAAAAATAGCCAATATTTGTCAAACTAAGTATATGATGTGCCAGGGCCAGTTCTAAGCACTTTGCACGTACTAACTCATTTAATCTTCACAACAACCCTGTAAGGAAGGTACCCTGTAAAAGCCAATTGTTAAATTTTCAGGAATTTTGTGAGCCTGTTGGTGGCTTGAAATCAGCTATTGTGGGAGTACTTACATTATGGAAATTAATATACGCCACAAATCAGAGCTTTTGTGGGGAAAGCAATTTGTTAAACATATTCTAGAACACCACTGCTATCATCCTCTCACAGATGGGTAAACTGGGGCACAGAAAAGTTGAGGAACTTGCCCACGATCGTGCAACTAGTTGGTGCAGTTAAAATTTTATCCTAGGCAACACCACCTGGGAGCCCAAATCTTTTAGTCATCATGTATACTGCTTATGATATGACTAAAATGCATTGGCTGGATCTACAAAGCCTGGAGTCCTAATTTGGACTCTTCTGCTACCCACTGTTTAAGCTGTCTGAGTCTCAAGACATTTTATAATAGAATGTTTCACTTTTATCTCAGCTATATCATAAATAAAATATATTATGTAAAAATGCAAAATCAGTCTTGGTTCTTTTCTTTCCTTCCTTTCTTCTTTTCCTCCTTCTTTCCTTTCTTTCTTATCTCCTTCTCTCCATCCTTTCCCTCCCTCTCCTCATTTCTTCCTTCCTTTCTTCCCTTCTTTCTTCTCTTCCCTCCTTCTTTCTCTCCTTTCCTCCCCGACTTCTTTCCTTCTTTCCAAACATTGATTATGCCTATGCTATTAGAGTAGAATGTATATAAATCTCTTGGGACTTGTGGCCACATTTCAGGGGACTCGTACTGCTTTCCTCATTATTACAGAAAGCGGAACAGCTGTGCTGACAGTAGGCATCATCATCATCATCATCATCATCATTAATAAATATTTATTGAGCATGCCCTTTGTATTGAACTCTGGGGACACATTGAGGTAGAAGATATGGTCCTGAGCTTGTCAAATGAGTGGCTCAGGTAGCAAGTGGCAATTGTCAAAAAAGAGAGAAGAGAATAACCACAATGGGTGGGGACGCTGAGGAAGAGGCAGAATAGCACCTGAACTAAAGGAAGCATAGAACGGGAAGTGGGCGTTGGGCTGCCGGAACGTTTTTGAAGGAAGGTACTGAGGCAATTGTCAGTTTGGTATGTGCACTAACAGTAGTTTGGCCTAAGATGAAGTTCTGAAATAGAAGATGAATCTGGAAAGGAAAGACTCTTGTTTGAGGAGGGCCTTTGGTGCTTGACTGAGGAAATTGGACTTAATTTTCTAAGTGGTAAAGAATCACCCAAGGTTCTTGAGTACATGAATGATGGATACAATAGTGCTGTGAATAAGATTAAAGTTAGCCAGGCATGTAGATTGAAATGGAGGACAGAGTCACTGAAAACAGAGAGAAAATTAAAACAATAATCTATTATGAAGGTGTTTCAACGCGGAAAATCCCATGGAATACTTAAAATTATGAGTAAGATACAATTAGAATTATAAACTGTGATTACGATGGTACCAAAAAAATATGCAATAAGAAAGACTGGAAAGAAGTACAACTAAACTATCACAGTGATTGAGTCAGGCTGGTGGAATTTCAGGTGATTTTTTTTCTTTAACCCTTTGCACTCAGATGTTGAGTGTGACTCGACCTGGTTGGCAAAAATTATAGAGATTAAAATTACTCTTTGAATGTATCAATAATTTGAAATATAAAAAAATTCAAATAAATAAGTTTGTATGAAAACTCCAGTTTTTTATTCTACTGCCGTGCTTTGTAAAATCTGGGGTACTTAAAAAATTAAATCCCGAGTAGAATAAAGGAATCAAGAAAAAAGCAAGCGAGTGCAAAGGGTTAATCACATTTTTGGTGATGTCATAATTTGTCAATTAAAAAATGCATGCAAATATCAATAGTAAAAATTATTGACAGCAAAAGAGATGCTTGAAGGAGACACTAATTTTAGATAAAATGATGAATTATGCTTTAGATATAGTAAAATGAAGCAAAAACCATTTAAATGTGAATGGCTTTGGAGCAGCTAGAGATACAGAACTGAAATTGTGGAGAGCAGTCAAGACTGAACACCCTGTTTTGTGAACATGAGAGTGGCCACAAATTCAGAAAAGGTGTTCCAAGCAGGAAGGGCTGATCCCTGGGGATTTGCCCAAGAGGGTTCAGAAGAGGAGGAGGATGTGAAGTCCATGGAAGGGACTGAACATAATTTACTTGAGAAGAAGGAGGGCTGGCAAGACCTATTAGGTCAAAGAGACCAATGCAAGTTAGCAGTTTATAAAGAAGTTGACTTCTGAGAGTTAAAAAAAAAAAAATAGGGCAGAGAAAAGTCACTGTTCCTACCTTCTTGGACTAATGAAGCTGAAAAAAATAATAATAGCTTCATTTATTGAGTATTTCCTCAGTGTTGGCAACATAATATGTGCATTACAGCTATGACCTTTTTTATAGTTTTCATAACAATGCTTTGTGTTAGGTGCCATTATAGCATCATCCCCAATCTACAGATGAGGAAGCTGAGACAGAGTTTAAGATAGCAGGAACCTTGAAGATTATTTGGCCCAAGTCTCCTTACTTTGTAAGTGAAGATAAAAGGGCTCCCAGGTGATTTGACTTGTCTAGTGCAGATCTCATTTGAAGAGGAGGAGGAGCTCATGTTGGGTGGAGGTCATGAGCTCAAATTCCTCCTAATGATGGCCAACCCTTTTCCCAGTTTTGCTGAGCCCTGCAATCAGCAGGGCTGCTATGCATTGTTATGGATTCTCAAAACTGATATGGAAAGGACTTCAGTAGTATTTCCTCATATTTACTTTCCATTTTCTCAATGTATAAATTGTCTAAATGTGCAAATGTTGATGCTTATATCCCTCACTATTATTTGGTTTTTCTAAGTAGCTTTCCTATTTTATTAGTAGTAGCAGTATATCAGATGGCATATAAGGCAATGCTTTTTAAGTCTGGCAGTGTATCCATTACTAAAGTGGAGGCTTTTTTGTTTTGTTTTTTTCTGGAGGAGAGGCATGGTGAATGTTGTTCAGGAAAGAGCAAAAGTTGTGATGATTCAGAAGAATGCTGATTAAAAGTTTAATTAAGTCTTAGCTAATGCAATAATATGAGAAAAAGAAATAAAAGGTATACAGATTAGAAAGCAAGAAATAAAATTGTCTTTCATTGAAGATGACAAAATTATCTCTACAGAAAATCTGAAAAAAATCAAAAATATTTCTGGAACTAATAAGCAATTACAGCAAGGTTGCAGGATACAAGCCTATTATTCAACAGTCAATCACTTTCCTATATACTATCAGTGAATAAGTGGAATTTGAAATTTAAAACAGAATGCCTTTTATATTAACATCGACCAAAATGAAATAATTAGATATAAATCTAGCAAAATATGTTCAAGATTTATATAGGATTACAAAAGACTATTACAAAATTCTGGTGAAAGAAATCAAAGAACTAAATAAATGGAGAAGTATTCTATGTTTATAGACAGGAAGCCTCAATATTTTCAATTTGTGAGTTCTTCCCAACTTGATCTATAGATTCAATGCAATCTCAATCAAAATCCCAGCAGATTACTTTGTAGATGGCTACAAACTGATTGTAAGGTTTAAATGGAGAAGCAAAAGACCCAGAATAGCCAACACAATATTGAAGACAAGAACAAAGTTGGAGGACTGACATTATCTGACCTCAAGACTTACTATAAAGTTATAGTAATCAAGAGAGTGTGGTACTGGCAAAAGAATAGACAAATATATCAAAGGAACACAATAGAGAGCTTAGAAATAGACCCACATAAATATAGTCAACTGATCTTTGACAAAAGGAGCAAGGGCAATACAATGAAGGAAAGATTGTCTTTTCAACAAATGGTGCTGGAACAATTGAACAGCCACAAGCAAAAAAAAAGAAAAAAAGAAAAAAGAAAAAAGAAAGAAAGAAAGAAAGAAAAGGAAAAAAAATGAATCTAAAGGCAAAGGCCTTACTTCCTTCACAAAAATTAACTCAAAGTGGATCATGAACCTGACTGAAAAATACAAAACTTTAAAACTCTTAAAAGATATTGTAGGAGAAGATCTAGAAGACCTTGGGTTTGGTTCTTTAGATACAACACGAAAGGCACAATCCATGAAAGAAATAATTGATAAACTGGATTTAATTAAAACTTCTGGTCTGCAAAAAGGCAATGTCAAAGGAATGGGAAGACAAGACACAGATTGGGAAAAGAAAATATTTGCAAAAGACACATTTGATAAAGGACTGTTATTCAAAATATATAAAGAACTCTTAAAACTCACAAGAATACAAACAACTCAATTAAAAAATGGGCCAAATACCTTAACAGAAACCTCACCAAAGAAGATATACAGATGACAAATAAACATATGAAAACATGCTCCACATCATAATGTTATCAGGGAAATGCAAATTAAAGCAATAATGAGATACCAGAACCTACCTATGAGAATGGACAAAATACAGAACACTGATAATACAAAATGCTGGCAAGGATGTGGAGCAATAGGAACTCTCATTCATTGGTGTTGGGAATGCAAAATGGTACAGCCACTTTGAAAGGTAGTTTGGTGGTTTGTAGCAAAACCAAACATATTCTTATCATACAATCCAGCAGTAATGTTTCTTGGTATTTACTCAAAGAGGTTGAAAACTTATGTCCACACAAAACCTGCACATAGATATTTATAGCAGCCTTATTTATAATTGTCAAAGCTTGGAAGCAACCAAGATGTTCTTTGATAGGTGAATGGATACACAAACCACTGTAAATCCAGACAATGAAATACTATTCAGCACTAAAAAGACATGCACTGTTAAGCAATGAAAAGACATGGAGGCAACTTAAGTGCATATTACTAAGTAAAAGAAACCAATCTGAGAAGGCTACATACTGTACGATTTCACTTACATGACATCCTGGAAAAGGAAAAACTATAAAAACACTATAAAGATCAGTGGTTGGGGTTGAGGGAAGAATTGAATAGGCAGATTTTTAAAGCAGTGGAAATACTCTGTATGATACTATAATGGTAAACCCATGTCATTTACATTTGTCCAAACTCTTAGAATATACACACCAAGAATGAACCTTAATGTAAACTATGGACTTTGCGTGATTATGACGTGTAGGTTTATCAGTCATAACAAACGTACCACTCTGGTGGGGTATGTTGATAATGGGGGACAAACATACATGTACGGGGGCAGGGGGCATATGGGAAATCTGCACTTTCCTTTCAATTTCACTGTGAACCTAAAACTGTTCTGTAAAAATAAAGTCTTTTTAAAAACTGTAATTAATATTATTCATTGACAATTAAATCCTACAAAAGAAGGTGTTTAGGTTATAAGTTGCCTAAGTGATCTTCTCTTTCAATGTTTATGTTAATAGATGGAGTCTTAAATGGAGACAGTTTCTAGTTATTTTTACCCCATTTTGAAAATGCCCTGAATACTGTATTACAAATTAGCAAAAACCAGATACTATGCCCTTGACCATAACCAGAAGCTAACAAATCCATCATGATCCACTAAAACATTCAGCTCTGAAATTAGCAGTACTAGCAAATTTCCCAGTCTAAACTCTCTCCAACATGGAGGAATTTTATAGATTTTGCTGTTAACATAATATGTGACATAATACATAAAAATGTAATTATGAAGTAAAATTTTCTTGTTAATCACTTTGACTTAAGATGTGTCCATTTTACTAGATTTCTAAAAGCCTAAAACCATTGAATATTCAATTTTAGATATATTTATATATTATTAATTGGCCTTACATTTTTGATAAATTTTACATTTAATATTTTTCCACAGTTGTTAGGGTATATTAACACAGATTAATTCTGGCTTGTGAACTATCAGCATCTTTGTAAAAATAACGTAACCTACAAAGGATGACTCTTATAAAGTCATAACTACTCTTACTTTATTATGACATCCATGCAGAAAACTTAGAAATATTAATAATTGACAAACATTCATAACATCTGGCTATTTCCACATTGTTTACTGAAAAAGAAACACTGAGATTGATTTGTATGTTTTATTTCATCCATCATGGTTTATTTGTTATCCGTTTATCAAAAAAGGTAGGCCAAGCATAGGAGCCCTGGTAGGAAATGTTTATTTGACTAAGAATCATACAATGTAATCCATAAGCTCCTCATTATGAGACTCATGTTTGAGTAATAATAACCTGCCCTAAAAACAGAATATTTAGGCGAGGGCAAGAAGTTTCTAAAATGTATATTTCCTATTGGCCAAAAGTGTGTTTTTCAACTAACTGTAATTTATGAGTCATGGTGAGGGGTGTCCATGATAAAAAAAAAAAGAAGAAGAAGAACGAAATGGAAAATAGCTTCAGAGGGCATCATACGTATGGTAAGCACTGTTTTAAGAAACTTTGTTTTAGTTACTGTATTTGTTGGCTCTCAGATCCATGACTCCTTTTTCTGCTGAAATGTATCAGGCAAGTGGAGGCTGACTGCTGGGGGCTGCATGTCCCTGGCTCCTGTGTCAGCTGCAGTCAGCTCATGGGAGACGGACTTGCAAAAGATCCTTATAAGCAAGAGACAGGACAGCTGGAAGACGGGAAGAAGAAAGAAGACAGAGTGTTCCCCTCTTCTTTCCGCCTCTTGCCACATTACTAGCAATAGTTATATAAATAACTCCACCATCAGAATCACCACGGTTCCAGATGTTACTAGGAGACCCTTGGTCTCTGGGCTCTGTTAGTTCTGCCTTGGTTTCCCCAGTCTAGTTGGGAGGGTGAATAATGACTTCTTACCGTTGCTACTCAATTCCTTATTTGACTTCTTAGTTCTTCCGTCATCTGTATAACCAATTCTCTGCATTACATTCCTTCTGTTTTCCTAGTTGAACCTTGACGGATACAGTTCACCATGTAAGTATGTGTATACTGGGTCACGATATACAATATGCTTTGTACTGTGAGTAATTATGAAAAGTTTAGAAGCCACTGCCGATGAAAATAAATTGGATAGCATGCAGTGGATGGTGCTAGGCCCATTGCTTTACTTAGTCATTGATGGCTGTCACTGAGCTGCAGAACATGATCCTGGAGACTTATTTTTTTCTTCTTTTAAGGGAAACAGTGTGGTATAGTAGAAGGTATACTGACTGGGACTGAGGAGATCAAGATTCCAATCTTGGTGGGTGGCCATGGGCAATCCATTCAACCATATGTTCTAGTGTATTATGCACAGAACCAGAGGTTCTGAGACTGGTTATGTATTTTTTTTTAAACCTGTGACTATTACAAGAAGTTATCGTGTTATAGTGTTACCATTTAAAGGAAGATATTGATATATGCTCTACCATAGCTCAAAGACCAGTGATGTTAGCATTTGAAGGCTGTTTGAAAGAATAGTCATTTATCTAGATCATTAAATTATGCTTTCACTCCTTATTTTCCTCAATTAATAAGTGGTTACCATTGGAAAGAATATTAATAACTCAGCAGTCTGGTCTTAAGTTCCTGGGATAATAATAACCATTTATATGAGCCAAAGGAACTGCAGAATATCAGGTAATGGTAGTTAGAGTTAGGAATAGTTGATAAATCATGCCATAAAATTGAGGTATCACGTAAAGAACAAGTGCCCTTGATATGTGCATATATAAAGTAGTTTAATGAAATATAGGTAAAGTGTGAGGTGTCAACCTCTTTGAGATTCCGATATACCCCCAAACCATAAGTCCTAAATACTAAACAACTGAAAAAGTATGTTATGATGTTCTTTTTATCTTATCAGTGAATCCCTTGTTTTCGCCCATATTTAAGAAAAGTCTATTATTCAAAGGCTCCAAATAGTCTTCATAATAGTATAATTCCAACAGATATCACAATGTCTCTGGTAAGATAAGCAATTGAATATGCACAGTTCCAGACCAAATGTGAGCTTTTCTTTTATGCCCAGCACTCATTGAAGTCAGTGACTGTTCAGTTGAGTTTATCTGAAGGGGAGATAAAAGCTTCCTGCCAACATTAAACCTTGCCCCATGCAGAATCCAGATGCAACCCTTTCCTCAAACTTCTTATACTTGTTTTATACATTCATCACTTTCTGGCTGGTAACATCATTCAAAACCAAAAGAAAGCCATATTGTTGTGGCATGTATTTTATCCCTACCTGTAGAGAGACTAACTTTTTTTTTCCCCCAGAGAAAATTATTTATCTCAATTTCTTTAAAGGGTCAGCTAAGGTAATTTCAGTAGTTGTTTCTGTTTTTATATGTTCCTGGTTTATTTTCTACCTGTCTCTTGAACTTCATAGAACTTCAAGTATAGAAAAAGGACTGAAATAAGACAATAGTGAATTGTGCTTTTGTGCATTGAACTTGAAGAATCTGGTGAGTGACATAACATAAGCCAAGCTGGAAAAGGGTCACACACACAAAAAAGGCAATGAATAGTAAGTGAAAAGATAAGTCCAATAATAGCTGAAGGTGGTCAAAAAGTAAAATACTGCAATAAAATCTAATACAACAGCATGGGAGATGAATACACATATTTAGTTGAGGGGCTCAGAGGTAAGCTACGATGTCACATTGGCACAGAAGCATATTATCAATCAGAGAAACACAGTACAAATCAAAGGGTAGTTGGTACAATGGCCTGCCAAACAAAAGTAAAAATATTTGAACAATTTATGACAAAAAAATTTTTAGAACCTGAATGCACAGTCTGATTCCTCACATACAAGTGCCCTAAGATGTGTCAATACCTCAAAGATGAGTTGATGACAACACTTTAAAAGTCCTTTTTAATCTAGTCAACAATATATAATGCAGAATTATTGAGGAAATCCTTCGGAATAATAATAAATCTTCAGAAAGCCCCTCTCTGGAGAAAAATGAAGTCCTCCTTTGGGCTGTTAGAATGCATTTGAATTATCTAGAGAAATACTGAGTTCTATAGAGTTTTTTAATGGGTAGACATGTTTGGATATATAAAATATGCACATTTAGTTTTATAAAAGTTATGGAGAGCATTAATTTCCTGTCAGAAAATTAACCTGGGTCATTGCTGCTGATGCTATGTCTGTGTCAGTAATTCTTACTCCTTTTGGGGAAGATCTTCTTGGGAATCTGATGAAATGTACAGATTCTTTCTGCAGAAAATGTACATTAACATTATCACAGAATTTTGAACACAGTTTCGGGGGATTCTCAAATGCGTCAAAGAGCATCTGTATTCCACCAGAACCAAGCCTCCATCATAGATTAAGAACCTTGCGCTGATGACGAATTATTGGGCATTTTTTTACATAACCAACACAGATCACTCTGAGTCTGGAGTTCTACTAAGCTGTGTTAAAAAGTCTAACTTCCTCTGGAAGGCCGAGGCGGGCGGATCGCTCAAGGTCAGGAGTTCGAAACCAGCTTGAGCAAGAGCGAGACCCCCGTCTCTACTAAAAATAGAAAGAAATTAATTGGCCAACTAAAAATATATATAGAAAAAATTAGCTGGGGATGGTGGCACATGCCTGTAAGCCCAGCTCCTTGGGAGGCTGAAGCAAAAGGATTGCTTGAGCCCAGGAGCTTGAGGTTGCTGTGAGCTAGGCTGATGCCATGGCACTCTAGCCCAGGCAACAGAGTGAGACTCTGTCTCAAATAAATAAATAAAAAGTCTAACTTCATCATTTAGTCATCGCCAAGTTGTTTGATCACATTCCCCTTACAGTTAAAAAGAAAAAAAAAAAAGGATAGAGCATGATTTATGTATATATATTCATAATACAAAATATTCAGTGCTAACATATAAAGTGTATAAAACATACATAAAACAGGAATTATGAAAGAATGTAACAAATATAATAGAAAAATTTAATTGTCTTACTAATCATGATATCACACTATCAATAGCTAATATCTCAAAGCAAAATACATGCGTGGATCAGAATTCATCATTCATGATAGTCAATATAAATCTAAATTTCAAGTAGTCTTGGATAATTGTAGATGTTTTGGCCAATTTCTTGTTAGATCTAATCAGATTGCATTGTTTTACTTCTTAATATGGCTGGCAAAGAATTCCGAAAGGTTACAGTGGCAAATTTGATCCTAATTTTCACCTGTGCTTGCATTGCCAGTACCAATTTCTTTGTAGGAATCTTTTTAAGCAGCTTGCTTCCCAAATAAAGAGTTGATTGGGTAAAACTAGATAATATCTTATGAATTCATTTAATTCGGACTCTGTAAATTTGAGGCAATGTCAAGGCCTAAAGAGATGCCAACGCCAATGAAAAACAGAGAAGGTGTGTGTGGCGCTTCCTATTTCATGTATTTCTCAGGTACGATACATGACACATAACTAGTTTACTTAGGGATCATGCAAAGACTCTAGGGTAAATGAGTATAATGAACACATATAGAAGTCTTTTTTTTTTTTTTCTTACATCATTACATTTTTTAACCACTAGAAGAAAAAGAAATATAATTTCTAATGCTTTTCCTATATATTGCTCGCTCCATTTTGTAGACCCTGCCTTAGGCAAATTGCTCACTGCTTCTCAGTTTCTTCATCTGTAAAATGGGGATGATATCTTATAGGATTAAATGGATTAAACAACATATATAAAGGTCTCTGCACAACTTCTGCCATAGGAGGCAAAGGAGAAATAAAAGGGAACTGCTGTTATAATTATTACTACTTTATTACACAATTGCCTGCTGTGTATGCATTCATGTTACTCCTACCCTAATTTTAAAACAAACAAAATTTATTGTCAATGCTCTTTCTATAAGAGTTGTAGCTTCTCTTCACCTTCTCATTGTTCTCTCCTTCCCCAAAACAAAACAAAATAAAAACCAAAAATATTTTCCAAGCCCTTACAGCTTGGCAAATAACATAAAGATCCTGAACACTCTGTGATCTCCTTCATTAACGCGATAATTACTAATAGTGAAGATCTGCTAAATTCTCTATGTCACAAAATTTTATTATCTCTCTCTCATCCTTTCATTCAACAAGGTTGTGTGTGTGTGTGTGTTTTTAAATATATAAACAACATACAATGTGCTAGGCATCCAGCTAATTGCTGAGGTTTCAAAGATGAATGGAAACACCCTCCAGGCACTAACTATCCAGTGGAGGATACAACAAATAATTGCATCAAAGTGCTAAGTGCTATAATGGAGGTACACACACTGGTTGCCATGGGAGCGGAGTAGGACAAACAGCTTCCTCTGCCTGGAGAGGGCAGAGAGGACCTCTGGAAGGATCCTGGGTCATAGTTGAGACTTGAGGATGTGAGCTGAGGACCCGCATTTCAGTTAGAGGGAAGTTATGTCCAATATGGCCCCCTAGGAACCAACAGGTAGACCAGGTTGCCCTGAGCCCAGGCATTGTTGGGAGGTCAAGAAGTCTGGTAGAGATCTATCCATGCACAGCCTTGGATGTCGTGCTAAGAAGTTTGAAATATATCACAACATGGATTAGGAATAAACAAAGGATTTTAAACCAGAGAGTGACATGATCACAAAGAGAATTGAGGTGGTATTTTGAAGGAATGATTGTGGGAGAGACAAAATCTATTGAGAATGCCCATTGGACAAAATGAGAGAGAGCGGTGTTTATTTCTGTACTAAATTTACTTGTTATTCTAAACTCTTCGTTAAATTAAATGTCGGCTGATTCAATTTGTCAAAGTTGTTTCCATTACTGAAGATGAAGTACTCCTTCCCTAAATGGTCTTTACCTACTCCTGTTTGAAGCTAGACAACATTTCAGTCAGCAGTAACAGTTTGTTGGGACTAGAATCTTCCTAACTTTGTGCATGGAATTTTTCTTTATGAGGGTACTGTAACTAGATATCAGTTTTCAAACCCACCATCTATCCAGAACATCAACCAAAGCAGACTTACATAACAAGTGAATGTGGCCACACAGACATGAAAAAGTGACTTCTATCCCTTGATACCAAACTAGAAAGAGAAAAAGCAAGTTCAGAGAACACATTATGACTCATCAAAGTCCAAAGAGAAAAGCTTCATGTGAATATAGCATTCTGTGCAGCCTCCTGGAGTCCTTTTAGCTTCTAACCATATTTGCTTTTGTGTGATTTTCTGCAAAACAAAAGAACCCATCACTTTCCTCTTTAACATCAATTGTTAAATTTTGCTTTACTTCAGAGATGAAGCTCATGCTAGATGTTCTACAATCTTCTTTTTGTACAAAGCGAATGGTGTTGCCTTTTCATTTTTCCCGAGTTTAGGCCTTATTTTATAGAATTCCTACTTGCTGCAGTGCAAACTACAAACAAGACGATTCTTCAGAGGAAAGACCTGAGGGGAAAAGGTGATGCTTTCTTTGACCAATGGGAGGGGAGAGGGAGATGCAATATCTATATTTAATCTCTGCCCCCAATGATAGATTTTAGTTTTTCAATTCCCATAGTCGCGCATATAATACATGGATACCAACCCCTCCAAGTACTGCATCAAAATTTTATATGAGCTGAAGAATATACACATATAACAAAGGGAATGTTTTCTTCTTTACTTTCCTTCTGACAAAATGCCAGGAGGAATGACCAGTTTCTTCCTGCGGTGACTTACTAAGATGATTGATCTCTTTTTGAAATTTGGCATGGTAGGTGGAGGCAGAATCTTAAGTGGGTAAAGGATATTTACTCACAAGGAAATAAAGGTGAAATCGTCAATTTCTGAAAATTGGCATGTGAGGTTCGCATGCCAGGGAAACAAATTAGGCCCTAAAAAATTAAAACCTAATACTACTCTGTGTAATAAGCATTGTCATTAGGTTAAAGCCCTTTATTATAGACAACTAGGTTATCTGGCTATATTTTAGTTGCAACTTATTAGGCAGTTAGATGTCAGTATTCATGTCATACTTTTACTACACTACAAATTTTAAGATTTCTCACTATGTATTT
The DNA here is from genome assembly GCF_040939455.1 of Microcebus murinus. Lineage (NCBI taxonomy): Eukaryota > Metazoa > Chordata > Mammalia > Primates > Cheirogaleidae > Microcebus > Microcebus murinus. Next base: position 31,309,831 of record NC_134115.1, read on the forward strand.
CCCACTTAAGTTATACTGTCATACTCTCAGGTAGAAAAACAAGTTCCCAACACATTCTCCATGGCATACTATATTCTATTTTCTCTTTGCTGTGCTATCTTTTGTTGTCTTGAACTTCACTTTGGGATAGACAGAAAACATGAAACTTAAGTCAACAAGATCTTAGAAAACTATAGGGTGGCTGGGTGCTCACTAACACGCCTGGCCCTTCTGAAAACGGTGACTTGGCAGGCTCTGCTTCAGCCAGCAGTGGACGAGCCATGTAAACAATTCTTGCTACTTAACGACCACATGCAGTATTTGGTGCTTTCCACTGCTTCTTGTCTTCAATGTATCCAGCTTGTGGTTTTAAGCATTCTATAACTGCATTTCAGCCCCAGTTGCTCAAATAGAGTCAATTCTGCAACAGTAAAATGGTCTTAAAATAGGATTTTACACTAGGAGGAAAAAATCCTCAACCAGGTAGTCACAGTGCACTTTGGATGACTAATTTAAACCATTACATTACAAAATAAGGGATAAATCATACTTTTCATAACACTACCACGTAGGAAGAGTTTTAATTTTAAGAGTCAGGCACCTACATTAATCTGAGTCTACAATAATAGGCCCCTGATTTCAAATCTCCTAACATTCTTTCACACTTCATAAAACTAAAAATAAAATTGTGTCACCAAACACTGACCTATTGGTTCCGCCGAAGTACTGTATTTCAAGGAAAAGTGGAGCAAGAGGTCTCAAAGCCGTGACGCGCCGGCAGATTACAGTTTGTAACCTTAATTGGTCTTAAATGTGGGGTGGGAGGGAAGAAACTACGGTCTGTAGAGAATAAGAGATTTATTCCCCTGCTTAAATCAAAGGCAGATTCCATACTTCCAGCTACCCTCCAACCTGCCCTCCCGCCCGGCCCCCAGGGGGTTGTTCTCTCATATCCTGGTGTCTATTTGACGTGAGGATGACATGCATGGGAGGGAAGGTTAAAGTGCTGTCTCCTCCACGAAGTAAACAGAGGGGTTAGAGCTGGCTTATTTATTTATAAGGCGTCCAGCCTCTCAGCTGTTTCTTCCTCACTGGCATTTGGAAGCTTGCAGTCCTTTAGAGAAGAGACGAATTTGGCAGGAACGTTCTTTGTGCCCGCCTTCCTTTTTACTGGGAAAAAGGGGGCAGATTTATAATGACAGCCTTTGGGGGCGGGGGGGGGAGAGAAAAAGTTTCAACGGGCACGACAAAGCCCGTTCTCTCCATAGCCAACGCCGTGCCACAAACAGGTTTGGTGCCACTCGGAGCCCTCCCCCTGTCGCCTCCCTTTCTCTCTGCAGGCTCTCACTGGCAGGCGGAGGCACCGTTAAATTCCAGCACCTTCTCCACATACCCCCAAACTACTACGCGCTATTACTACGGCGGCTGCCCCCCCTCCCCCTTTTCTGCGTTGCCTCCTCCTCCTCCTCCTCCCGCCCAGCCTCCCCGGAGCAGTCCCGCAGCGGCCCCGGGGGAGGAGGACTGCGGGGCCAGGGACAACCGGCGCCCGGCTCCCGCGGGGCCTGGGGCTTGCTGCGTCCTGCGCAGTTTCTCCGCTCCGGGCGCCACCGCGGCCCGGGAGCCGGCGCCTCGCACGCACACACGGGTCCACGCATACAGTAGAGCCGCCCCGATCCACATTCTTGCACACCGCCCCCTGCTCCCCCCGCGCTCGCGGAGTCGCCGAGCGGGGCGAGTGACAGGCGCGCCCCGCCAACCCGCGCCCGGCCGGGCAGGGAGGAGCGGCGCGCGCGGCCAACTGCGGCGCGTCTTCCGGCGCGGGCGGAGGCGGCGAAGGTGGGACGCGGGGCGGAGCCCGAGTTTAGGAAGAGGAGGGGATGGCTGTCATCAATGAAGTCATATTCATAATCTAGTCCTCTCTCTCTCTCTCTCTCTCTCTCTGTTTCTGTACTCTGGGTGACTCAGAGAGGGAAGAGATTCAGCCAGCACACTCCTCGCGAGCAAGGTAAATATAACTTACAACTCCTTTCTCCTCTCCCCTCCCGCCGGCCTCCCGGCCGCGCCGCCGCCGCCGCACGAACCCCTCCGGCACCGCGCCGCCCTCGCCCGGGATTATTCACTGTTATCCTAATTATTATTTATTCTGCATGCACGGAGACCAAAACAAACAGGCGGGCCAACCGCCACAACAAAAAGCCCGCCTCCTCCCCGCGGGCCTCAGGTGGAATGCTCTAACGACAGCTCCCAGGTGGCGGTGGAAGACACGAGAAAGTTTCAGCCGAACCTAGCTGTTCTAATAATAACAGTCATAATTACTACTTCAAAGGGGCCAAGGGGGGGAAATCCCAACAAGCCACAGCCTTGACCCTGGGCAGGCAGGCAGCGGTGCGCTGCAAACTCAAGGTTGCAACACACACATTCCGCCAGGTTGCAATCCCCCCAGTCCCCTTAAAAGCGAGGGGTGGGGTGGCAGGAGGCGGGGGAAGGCTGGGGGGACAGGGGAGGAGGATGGAAATGCTACTGTTCATCCCGAGCAGTCCTCCCCGGAAGAGTTGGAAGGGGAACGCGAAAGGAGGGCGAGGAGCTCGGGCTGGCGGCAGGGCGCCAGCGAACGCGGCTGCCACCCGCTTCCCGGGGACTTGTTTAAAGGGCTCCGGCTGCGGAGACTCGGGCGGATCGCGGCGGGAGAAGCCCAAGCTGATGCGCCGGGGAGGCGGCAGCCACCGCCGCGGGGCGGTGCGTGCCGGATCGGAGGTGTCACCTCCACTTTCCGCGTTCCCTCCGGCGGGGATGGGGACACTGATCGGTAGGCAGGCCTTTAGGCAAAGGGGCTGGCAGGGGGCTGCGCCTGGGGCGCCGCGGACGTCCCTGCCCCCGGTACCTGGCGGCGGCGCAGGCTCGGGTGTTGAAGTTCGGGGTGTCCGGCCCGGGCCGCAGTGCTGGGGGAGAGGGAGGAGGCCCCACAGAAGGAGGTCGGAGGTGCCCGCTGGGCTCCGTTACCCTGCCCTCCCCCTCCCTGGGTTTGTTTTCTTTTGCTTCGCGTCTTCCCCGGGCTATAGCGCCGCGGGCGTGGGGCGCCTGCGATCGTCCGGGTGCCAGGGGCGCTCTGGGACCCGGGAGAACCGCGGCGGCGGCTGCGGGCCGGGGAGGCCATGATCCGGATAATCCTCTCTGCCTGACTGTCACAAACAGGACCCGCGCGCACCCGGGCAGCGGCAGTGGCGTTCGCCTGGGAAGGGGAAGGGCTGCGGTGGGGAGGGAACAGGGGAGGGTAGCGAGGGCGGGAGGCGGGGAGACCCGGTAGGAGCCTCCTCCCAACGATGACACGCACCCCTTCCTTCTCGCTCCCTGCTTTCGAGTTTGCTTTATTCCCATCCCAACCTGGTTTACCCTTTCCTTTGCTCTCCCCCTCCATCCGGCCGCCTTCCCTCCTCCCGTTTGCGTTGCAAAACACGGCCATGCCATCCACAAAGGTGTCGCGATGCACTTCCCCAAATAACCAGTCCAGCGAGCCAGCCCCTGGGCGCCCTCCGGCCACAGGGCGCACGCCGAGCACAGTGCCCCGGGCGCCCCGCACCAGGCCTCGCAGCTTGGGCGCAATTGCACCGCACGGGGCGGGGCGCAGCAGTGCGGGCTCCAGGGGACACCCGCGCCCTGGCCGGGGCACTCGGGCCGGTTTCCGGTACACGCGGGGAAATCGCCTCCTGCCAGTGTCTGCTCGCTCGCCTCCGCCTCCGCCGCCTGGATTGCATTATTATTTTTATCCGGGTTGCTGTTTGCTGCGGATGGTGGTGAGCGCGGGGCTGGCTGGGCTGCCTGGGGGGTGGGGTGGGGTGGAGGGAAGTTGGACGTGTATCAGGAAGGAAAAAAAAAGTTTGGCAGGGCGGCTAAGTAGGGTGGAGGGGTGGGAGGGGGCGGCGAGCTCCCGCAGCTCGCGTCTCCGCGCCCTCCCGGCCGGCGTGAGTGTGTCTGCGCGTGAGTGTGAGTGTGCTGTGCGCGCCGGGGACAGCGCGCCGGGAGCAGCGGCGCGGCCAGTCCCTCCTGCCCGCACCCTCCCCGGGAGCCCGGGGAGGACCAGGCGAGGCTCGGTGGCGAGGGCTGGTGGGGGCGGTGCGTGCGTGTGGCTGTGAGTGTGAGTGTGTGTGTGTGTGCGCGCGCGAGCGGCGGAGAATCAGGAAGTCACAGCAGCGGAGCGCACACAGACATGTTTGATCGCCGTGACATGACGCGCGCGAGGGAGGAAGCGGCGGCGGCGGCGGGGGTCGGGCCGCGGGCTCGGGCGCTGGCCTAGGGCTGCGGCGCGGAGACCCGCTCCCGGCCGCCGGCCGCGCAGCCGCCCCGCGCTCCGCGAGCCCCGCGCCCCTTTTTGTTCCGCGTCCCCCAGGTAAGGAGCCTGCGCCGCCGCCGCCGCCCGCTGCGTGCGGGGCTTTCCAGCTCTTCCCCTGCCAGCCCCCTCCGGTCTCCCAGCTCGCCTTTCCTGCAAAGTCAGGCAGGCGGGGGAAACGGGCTCCTTGTCCTTCGATCGATTGCGTGGAAAACTTTCCAGCGGGAGGCACCGTAAGGGGGAAGAAGAAGGCCTTGCTGGCTGCTGTCGCTTGTCAGTTCTTTCTCCTCCGGGTCCGGAGAGTGTGAGTCGCAGCGCCTCGGGGCTGTTGCACATTCAAACTTCGGGCCTAAACGTACCTCCAACTCTCGCAGGATTTACTCCGGCAATAATATAAATATTCGACGTCGTCCACTTGCTCTTGCCAGGCGTTTGGTTTTTTTTTTTTTTTTTTTTTTTTTTTAAGGGAAGGAGGAAGGCTTGGAAGTCGAGGGAGTGGGGGTGTTGTGCAGAATCCATTCCTTATTCAATGTCTGCACCGGGTGTTATGTAATTTTAGTAGCACATGGGTGCAAAGCCCATGCTGGGCTTCTCCTCTCCTTTGTTTATGTAACTTTTGGGAGAGTTTTGCAAGGTTATGGCCTCTTCTACCTTCTCGCTAACCTGACGGAGGGTGGTACCTTGGAAATAAGCAAAGCGACTGGGGTTAATGATTTTTTGGAGGGGTGTCATCATTGTCTCCTTTCTGGTCATTATGTAGGCATGTATTCCTTTGTATGTGTAATGTTAGAGCACAAGGAAGACATTGAGGATACACGTTTGTTTCCTGCATTGGCTGGTTATTTTTAAGGTTTACGCGTTTATCGATAGCAGAGTTAAATTCCAAACTTCCATTCCAAAGGACTTTCTACATTTACACCTGGTTGTGTGCCTTGCTTCCATGAACAGAATGCTTGTGTGAATAGTGAGATTGTTGCTTGGGTGCTGAGGAACAGAAAATGCCTGTCCTAAGCCTACCTAAGACTCAGAAATCACTTGAGGATGCTACTAAAAAAAAGCCGCCATGCCCAGTGTTGTGTGTGTGTGTGTGTGTGTATGTATTTATATATTTACATAGAAATGTTTTCAGTAATATCTTCCACCAGTTATTTGGGGGGCCACTACCCTAAGCTTGTTGGCCAACGCCAGACCTGTTAGGCATCCAGGCTACTTCTAGCACGCTGGAGAAGTGTTAAGAGGTGTGGCAGGTTTGAATCCTAGTTGGTGCATTGTCATGCAAATTGGACACACTTTCTCTTTTAGAAATCTAATTGCCCTTTTATTCCCTTGGGTTTTCTTTCTTCTTTTATTTAAAGTGTCTCTTACAACTCAAATGTTTGCTCTTGGAAAAAGGGGATCTAGAGACACCTGTTAGGTCCAAAAGATATTCATTGAAATAGACTGAAAGGAAAAAAAAAAAAAACCCACACACAATAGCCCTGTAGATCATTAAAGAGAGATGCCATATTAGTAAAGAATATTTAAAATAAATCAGGAGTTCGGGGTATCGAAACCCATGATGAGGTGAGGTGAAGGAGGGCTTCCTTCAATGCAGCCTTTCTCTTATGAGTGATACCAGCTACAGCCCAGCATCAGACTAGCTGCACTGTGGAGTTTCACAGAAAATATTCACCACAAGAGCATGTTCAAAGCAGCCTTAGATCTTTTCTTTTGTTCATTTGTAAAGTGGTTTTTGAGCATTTCTTGTCAAGTTTCTTGAAAAGTGCTTTGACCAACACCTGAGGCTTAGAATTGACAAAAAAAAAAAAAAGTGCCTCTGCTTGTATTATATTGTTAATGCCTGAATTCTGTTTAAAGTATTCCTGACAGGGTATATCTAGAAAGTAACAGTTTTGCAGATAATTATTTAAAACTTATTTTCTTTGATTAAGATAAGTCATTCTACAAGCAATCTTTTCTAGAAGGTAATTGTTATACCCATTATATTATGGTAATGTTTTGACATTTTATTTTAAAGGCTTATTATATATTGGAACAAGACCATAAAAAAGAAGACTTTCATAAATAATAAAAGTGATGCTGTCCTCTAGTGTTTTCATGGCTCTTTTTTTCTCCTTTAGAAGTCCTCCTTTGTAAACAAGGCCTTTGTCAAACTCTCCTAGGTCAGCAGCTTTTTGATACTCCAGAGAAATAATAAATCACTATTTATGACATCTTGACATGCTGCTGAGGACAACTGAATTATCACAAATATAATGCTAAGAACTATTTCCCAGCATTAGCAGGTTGAGGGAGTGTTGGTAGGACCTTATTTTAACCACCAGAAGATTTGATGTTCACTGTTTTTGGTCAAGATGATTTTAAGGGACAACATGGACAATGAGTTGCTTAACATGAGTGGCCTTAGAAAACTCTTGTGTACATGCGTCTCATTTCTCTTCTGCAGTATTTCTGGTGAACACATGGGAAAATTTCCCGAATATGAAAAGCCACATTTGGGGGCTACCATCTGATTTCTTTTTTTGTAAAAGAAGTATTTTCTAAATTGTTCCTTTACTTTAAATGTTGCATTTTGGAGATTGTTTTTGGCCAATAGAGGATGCTGAATTTTCTGTCTTCTTTGGAAGAGTTCTTATTATGGGACTGTAATCTCTAGCCGGTAAAGTCTCTGGTCATTCCATAAGTAGTTGTTAATAGAAAATACAGTTGGTGACACATTATTTGGTAGAGTATTTAGAAAGATGTAGGGTGTTTATTTTTTCTGTATAGAAAATTGTGACTTACTAGGTGCCAGGGAGTATAGGAGTAGAAAACTATGTTCTGCTAGAGTCATTCTGGAAGAAAATATATTTATTTGCCTAAGATATGTATCACCAAGTGGGATCTTGCAACCTGGATTTGAAAACCTTTACAGCTTTATTACTATTTGCTATGACTTTATTATTAGTCATGTTAATAGAGCACTTTTCCTTGAAAGTGTTCAGGATATGTTTGTTAGAGTTTTTAAGTTATAAAAGTTGTAAAGGTATAGTAAAAGATACTTGGATAAATTATACCTCAGCAAAACATATAATAGAGCTGATGAAATTCGGGAGCTAAATAAATAGTTGGGTCTTTTGAATGTTTGATATAAACACCATTAATTCACTCATTTGGAATGATGTGTTAGATATGGCATAGAAGAGTTTCGACTGAAACACTGGTATGAATAATACCCTTCTGGAGTTCTGGGTTCATAATATTTTATCATGTAATTGAAGCCTAGTATTAATTATATTTTATTAGCTATATAAGACTTTCAGGACATTTGGACAATTATGATCAGGCTGTATACATGTATGATTTAAAATATTCAAAAGTACCACCATATTCTATTGTACTTTTAGGTACTGGCATCAGTTTAAGCATCATTCATACCAATATATGATCCACATTTGTGCAAACACTAATGTTTTAGAAACTGTTTGGAAACTGGCCTAACTTAAATATGGACTGGCCCTCTTATAAATTGATGAATGGAATCCATACAAATTGAAATAAAATGTAAAGTTCAAAAACCATTTAATATGATTATAACTCCTTTTTGAAAAAAAAACTGAATTTAGAATTTGGGAGTTAAAAATCACTTAAAAATGGGAAAGAAAATCTCTAACCAAAAAGAATTGTCATATGTTGGTTCACAGGTTATTGAAGGGAAATTCTATATCAGTTTACACTTAGATTGTGTTTTTCTTATTCAGGATGACTGTGTATTCCTTTACCTACTAGATGTGGTATGTTTCAGTTTTTTACTATCCCTCTGGGAGGTGAGTTATCACATGTGGGAATTGGATGTTGGTGAGGAAAGCCCTCTTCTATCTTCCCCTGTGCTTTGCTGAACTGGGCATGTTAATAGCTTTGTAAATATTCACAACTATTTTGTGGTTTGCTGTTGTGCTGTACCAAAATGCCATTAAGCTAAGCCCAGAATTCTGTAAGAATTAGATTATGTGTAATTGAGAGTTTATGTGTTTTTAAAGAATGTACGTGACCATTTCACAGCATATTCACAATAGCATGGTTAATATGAATAGCGAATGGTCAACTGCACAGGCCCTGTGATCCAGGGAGATCATGGTGAGCTTTCTTAAGTCTATGGGGCAGATAAAGTCTTTGAGATAGGATGGGGTTGTGGTAGGAGGGGGGGGCAGGGGTAAGGGTGGTCCCTGCTGATCATCTCGGGTTATAAGGAAGCCTGGGATCACAAGGACCAGCCTGAAGAAGCAGTGGTAAAACCAGTGTGCTTGTTTGGACCCGATTGCCTGGAGCAAGAGGTTCCAGTTGGAGAGAATTTTCAGAAGATAAAGTCAGAGATTGTAGAAAGACTCGACTTCCAGGCTAAAGCATGAATATTTTATCCAATGTGTATAGGAGGCTTTTCTCTTAGAAGTTTTGAGCAAGGGAATTCATGAACAAAGCAATATTTTGGATTAATCTGGTCAATTGTGGATTCAACTCCAGGGTGAGGATTGAAGCCGTTAAAAGGAACCCTTCAATAATGCACATTTGTGTATATGCTAGCTCTCAAAATATTTTCGTACCTAATATTTTATGTGATTCTTACCAAACAAAATTGAGGTTGTAGCCAGTTACTGCTGTGCCTATTTTGTAGGGGAGGAACTTGAAACTCAAAGAGGTTAAGTAAACTATTGTGTTAATTAAAAGAAACAGGCATATTAACGTCATAAATGGCTATTATCCATTTTAATTGCAATGAGCTTGAAGCGTCCATTGTTGAATTTTTTTTTTTTTTTTTTTGCTATTGTGAAAGTCAGGGCCAGTTGACGTATTAAAAGATCGTCCATCATATAACCTTGGTTCTTTCAGCATGCAATGGTAGAGTTTTACTACTCAGTAAAAGTGTGCCATTTCAACCAGAAGTTTTTAAAGTATATATTTCAGACTCTTCTTTTATGTGTTTAATGTATAAATAGAATTATCTTGGCAGACAGAAAAGGAAGTGGCTATCATTGATTCTTATCAGCATCCAAAATGAGGTGGCCTTGCAAAAGGGCCTAACCTAGGGCAGGACAGCCATGCGTGTAAATAAAAATGAGATCCTGCCTTTCAGAGCGTCAGGATTTGAAACTAGCATTTGTTGGTTGGTTTGTTGGCTTTTGTTTCCACCAGCTGCCTAGCAGTTTGGGTTCAACTGAATTTTAAAGGTGATAGTGACCCATGATTACCTTTATAATAACTAGCAGTGGACATGAGTCCTGGGTTAGAGGGATGCTTTGCTTTATAAAGGGCTTCTAGCACTTCTGGGTTTTCTCGTGCATTCCCTTTTCCTTCATGGGAACATGGCCGGTCTTTACTGAGGAGGCCATGGAATTTTATCACAGGTAGACTCTTGTGAGAGAGGAGTAGCTCATGGTATCCACAGGGGTGATAGTGTTAAGAGCCAAGATCCTGTTGAGGCAGTGCCTGGGGTTCATGGGGGAATAATTAGCTGCTGCCACCTTTGTTGTTATCCTCTGTTATGCACAGGGCTGCCTCAGAGCCTTTGCCAGGTCTGACTCTGGGCAGGGATGGTTCCCAAGGCAGTTTATTTAAAGTGAGCTCACACGCGTCCTAATTTGCTTCCCTGATTGAAAGCTGGAGAGTTCATGGAAGCCCAAAGAGCAGAGCCAAGTTTGAATCCAGCAACTTTTAGAAACACATTTGACTTTGAAACGAATGCACACTGATACAGACAACCACGAAAATGCTAAGGAAATGTTTTCAGTGCTTTTTTCTAGGGTCTTCTTCAAGCAACTTACAATGTTAACTTTAAACCCATTGCGATTTTTATCCGTGGCACAAATCATATCGTACACTGTTTAAAGTTGCACGTCTCAGACCAAGAAGCAGTGAGGGCCTTGGTAATGTTTCACCACCTATCTAGACAACCTTGGCCTCTAAAAAAGGAACTGCTGGTAGATTTATTTCCTTTATCTGCATTGCTGTTGTCTTTACCCATGCCCTGCCTCCCCCGTTAAGAATAGCAGTGCTTGCCGTCCCAGTTCTAGAGATGTTGCTATTTCTTGTGGGTGAGTTATCAATTCATTTATGGAGAAAGCTACATGGAAAACAAAAAGCAGTCCTTCAGGTCAGGGGAGATGTTCTGAATCGGCAAACAGACATAAAAAGAACTCTTATCTTAACTATCTCCTGAGCCTCATAGTTCTCCTGTAACAACCAGCAAACTTTAAAAAGACTTGAGATATTCTTAGGGACATGGACAGGGCCTAACTTCTATTTCTGATATTCCACCTTTAACCTGGACCTCAAAGTCTTTCTGTAAAGCAAGCAGTAAAAAAACATATGCTGGAGATCCAAGATTTCCCCGTGCTTCCTTGTGAAGTTTGGTGAGGAGCAATTTAAGAAGCATTGCAAAGGTTGGTGTGTTTCCCAAGACTCTTTCTGTGGCTAGAAAACAAAAGCTTCTAGGAAACTTTTTTTTTTTAAAAACTTCATTTACACTTTCCCTAATTCCCTTCTTCTGTCCTCTGCCCTCGGAGCTGAAAGTAATCACTCCTACCCAGTGACTGTGCTGGACGTGTTAACTGCACCCCTCCATATCTTGCAGGATATTTTTTTTCTCTTGTTGCTGTTTATGCACCGGTCTTATTTCCCTGTCACACTTTCAGAGTCCTAGGGTGAGCCCTCTGATCATTTTTTTATCCATGCTGCATGCCTTGTACCCGGCGGATACTCAGATGGGTTGGAATAAATAAGTAAAACTCATCCTCTGGATGTTCGATAAAAAACATCATCTGCCTTTTTAGTTGATGACATTGTCTTCGTCTCATTCTCTCTAGGACTTCTCTCTCCCATGACAAATTAATATAGTGTGACAGGCACATCCTAGTCTTTGCAAAATACCTTTCGCGTTGTTTCTGTCTTTGTTTCCTTGTCCTCCTCTTTCCGCTCCTGCGCATCGCTCTGGCCCAAGTGAAGACTGTCCATGCTGGGGGCCAGCTTGCCGGTCAGTACAGAGCTGGGAGTCAAGGGATAAAAAGTTCTCTTGGGGGTTTCTCTTCTGCCACAGATGTTAACTTTGGGCAAGCTATGTTTTCCCTTTCTGTCTTACTGCCCTCCTCTTTTCAGTTGGGGGTGTGGCAAAATGTCTCTCCAATTCAAGTCTCCAGAACTATAATGAAACACCTGTGGGTGTGCTTAAATATTATTTTCCATGTGGGGGTCTTTGGTATTTCCACTGATTGCAATTAGACTGTAAGGCATAAGTTTTGTCATGGTTGTCATGGTTGGAGTGGTGACCCTTAAAATTCCATGAAGTTGAACTCCTTTTAATATGCAGATGGCTGTGCTGAGCCTTTCAGCTCAGGCGAGGGAGGAGGTTGGTCCATTGGTCCCAGGCTGAGGGAGGATGACAGTGGTCTTGAGAGTTCTGGAAAGCTCCTCTGGGGCCTTTTATTTTTAAAAACACACACTCCCAAGTTGTGAAGGTGGCCAAGCAAGGATTAAAAAAAGACAGGGTGTACTGCGGACAAACTCTTGCCAAAGGACATAGGTGGCCTGGCAGTCCTGGTCTGAGGTAGAGGGAGCATGGGGTGAGTTGGGGAGGAAGGGGGACCAGCAGTGTGTGTGTGTTGGGGGGTGGAGGCTGCTGAGCCCCCGGCCCTCATTGTCTTCATTTATTAGCCACATGATTGTGGAACAGGTTGTTCTTTTCTGTGACAGTGTAGAGAACTCCCTTTCCCCCAAACACAAAATGAAAATAGATTTTGAGTGTTGTCGTGTGAACAGACCTACCCCTGCCTTATTGAGTTTATCTGAGCCCTGTCCTCTGCCCCACCCTTACGATGCCTCCCCCAACTGACCATCACTCCCCATCCACACTGGCTCCTTAGTGCTTTGGAGGAGAAAGGGGCAAGGATTCCTGAGGATACCAGCAGGGCTGCTGAGGGAGAAGGGTGGCTACCAGGACTGGACTTTACGCCTTAGCCACACTCACTTAGCAATGACAACATACGCCTCTGCTTGTGACCAGAACCTCTTTGTAGTTTATACCCCCAAGTTTCTTCATACTGTGGGAAAAAGTCTGATTATGTACTTGAACTGTAAAATAAAGTTGCCACCAGAAATGAAGAGGAGTAATAAGAGGCCAAGACTCATCTTTGACCCCCTCTTGGGTATACTTGGGTGATGGTGGCCAGGGGCGGGTTCTGGGACAGCTGTGATTGTGCCATGGAGGTCTGTTTAGTGAACTCTCCAACATATAGGTTTGGACGAAGTCTTTGAGATGCTCCAGGAATAGTAGGCATCAAGTCATGGATGGATACCTTCCAGACACTCCCATCCCGAGCCTAGAAAAAGCCAGTATCCCAGAGGAAAAGCACTTTTCCCAGGGCTCCAGAGTTGGTGGTGACCTTGAGACCAGAATTCAGGTCTCTGGACATCAGCAAATATCACATTCAAGTTCTATGAGCGTCCAGACCTCTGATACTCACGAGATGTGTGGCACAAAGCAAGTTTCCTTATTTGTTAAACTATGCTGTCACTCTGAGCCGTACACATTCATTGACACCCATGTGTCTGAGGGTTCTCTTCTTATTAAATTCTTGTATAATAGGTTCCTATATTAACATTCCAGTTTTATGCCTGTCAGTTTCCATTTCTCCTCTAATATGTTTTTCACTCTAAGAAGTTCTTAATGGTTTCCTTTAATAAAAAAATGAGGAGCATTTTTATGGGACTGTGCACAAGCAGTGATAACATTCTCCAAGATTCTCAGATGACAGTGATAACACATGCAGAAAGTAGTATTATGGGCTCATATTTGTATTAAAATATAAAACTTAAGGTAGGAAAATCAGGCTCACTTCAGTATTTTGTCTTGTTGCTCAAACTTGTGGTGTATTACCATAATACCTACTGAAGCTGATTTCAAGGTAAACCATAACAGGAAGTGAGCAATTTCCTTTTATTCACTAAAAAATAAAGGGGTGTATTAGTTGCTTATATACATGAAAGAACATTATAACTTGTAGTACCCCTGAATTGACGTCAGCTTCCTAAATTTAAAATGCTGACTGAACCTGTGTGTGAGGGGGTGGAAAGGCAAAAAAAAAAAAAAAAAAAAAAAAAGAGGAGTTACTTCTGCCTGCTCTGTTAATCACAAAGAATAAAATAATAACATTTAGCTCTTTAGTGAATTCAAGGCTGTAATTCAGCGGGTGCTCCCCCGTTGTTTTAGAAACCACTCTTACTGGGTTCTCTTAGTCCTATCTTAGATCCCCTGCTTACAATCGCTTTCGCTGCTTCCTGTTTTAGCCCTAATTTATTTATCAGAATGGCCTAAATTCTTGCCTACACTGGAAAGATTTCTTTAGGCAAACGTGCCTCAAACACTGATTACTCTCTAGTGTTTATTTATAAAATCAGTTGACTCCGTTAATACTTTGCCCATGAAACTTTGTCTGCAGTTTATTCATCAGACATTGTTTGAGCACTTAACTACAGGCCGGTTGGAGGTGCTGGGGGTACAGGGGGGAGGAAGGGTGAGACTCTGCCTTCCTGTCCCTCACACTCTAGAGATTCAGTGAGAGGTGACAGTAGAGAATGGAATGACTGTGGGTTTTTTGTACTTCCTCTCCAACCCCTTGTTTCTCTGTGGCCAGAGCCCTGCTGTGGGTGACTAGGCCACCACAGTCTAGTTCCATCCCTGCCACTACAGCAATGGGTAAGCAAAATCACTTAGGGTATCTCATTCTGCATTTTGCGGAAGTTGACAGCAGAGAAGTTTTTTGTGTGTACAGGTGTGTGCCTCCAAGGTAACATCATAATACAGAATAATTACTATCACTAGTGGCATTCCACTATCTTGCCGGGATCACTGATCTCTATCAGAATCTGGAAAACAGCTTATTTACTCGTTTTGGATCCTCTCCAAGGTGCGGTTGTACCCGCTCTAGGAGGCAGTTCCCCGACGGGGATGCCAAGAAGCCTTGGAGCGTGGGTGGTGGAATATTGCTCTGCTGAAATCGGAGAACCAGAATTTCCACACCTAGTCTGCGGTGGGCTCTGATCCAGTAGTCATGGACGTCTTCTCTCAGGGATCCTTGACCAAAGCCAGGCCTGGGACAAATCCCTGATCCAACTGCCCCAGGGGTCTCTGCTTCAACCAGTGAGCTGGCAGGAGGAGGACCACATCATAAGCTGTCCCTTCTCATCACTCCGGTTCCGTGGAGATGGTGGGGGAAATACTGCTAAACAAGAGGGGCTGCTTGTTGTGCCAGCCATACAGCTGTGTTTTTTACACATGCCATTGCATTTAAATCTCAGAAGAAGAAACGTTAAACAGCTTAGCTAGTCAATTGCGTATGTGGGGTTTTGAACCCACCTTTGTCTTGCTTCCCGTAGCCTCTGCCTTTTCCATGATTGGAACTTTTCTTTCATTCTCAATTTATGAGATTGTATTTTTCCCCCATTTTAACTGTCTTGAGTTCTCTGTGAAGTTTTGAATGCCCATTTACTTATGAAAATGGATCTTGATTGGATACTTTTTTTAAAAAAAAGGGTTTTATGTTTTAATGGATTGGGGGGGGGCAGTTAATGACTTGTAAGGTGTCCAAACCAGTAAGTAATAGAGAGCATCTGTTGACTTCAGTAATAAATTTCAAACTTGTTTAGAATTCTGCTTATGTGTTAAATTTGAGTTTCTCCAGTGAGCCTTTTTGTATCTTAGGTGATTTATATCTTTCTGGGGAATCATTTAGAGTGTGTGTTTTTTTTTAAACAAGTGGTCTTCATAAAGACTAGGGCAGATGGATATATATCACACTCCCTCAAACATCTGGACTAGACAGGGCAGTTCTGTTTGATGTTTGTTACAGAAATGGCACCATCAAATGCTAACAACTGTTTTATTCTGATCTTAACATCATGTTTAAAACGTGCCCTTCTTTTTTCTCCTGTGTTCTAACTTAGCATTACTCCACTGACTGGCAGAGACAGGAGAAGTAGATGTCCACACCCACAGACCCTGGTGCGATGCCCCACCCAGGGCCTTCGCCAGGGCCCGGTCCTTCCCCGGGACCAATTCTTGGACCTAGTCCGGGGCCAGGACCATCCCCAGGTTCCGTCCACAGTATGATGGGGCCCAGTCCTGGACCTCCAAGCGTCTCGCATCCTATGCCCACAATGGGGTCTGCAGACTTCCCACAGGAAGGCATGCATCAGATGCACAAGGTAAGAGTCTGTTCTCCCATTTAGTGTCGTCTTCTGATTCATGGATGGCTGATTCTCCTGATAATCCAAGCCCTCTTTTCTATTATTGTCAACAAGAGAACCAAGCGAGATCTTTGTCTTATCTCGTATATTATTAAAAATGCACATTCTGAGGTATTTTTATGGCCACAGATGTTGTACCAATCATGAAGATCAGATGTTGGCTTTTTAAAATATTAAGATTGACTATGCAGTTCTGACAGATGCTGGGATTTGTGGGTTGAAGGTATTTTGGTTTGGTGAATGTGTATGATAGCGTGTAAGTCTTGTTTGTTTTCTTTTTCTCTGTTGAGTAACTTATCTACTAATGAATACATTGAAAATAATCCTTTCCTAAAAATGTTGACACTTATTAAAAAATTAAATCCCAAAGAGTAAAAAAATAACATTCCTTAAAGATTTTTTTTTTTTTTTTTAAAGGCTCTGTTGAAATTAAATAGTTTCTAGGGATTCCTTAAAATGCACTTCTCTCTGTGATGTAGTTTTGTTCTGGTTTTGGAAGAAGGTTTTGATTTTTGCAGTGCTCGCTTCTAGTTGTTTGTTTCTGGACTAAGGTTATAACGATCCTCTATTTATGAGACTCAGATGGTTGCTTCGGGGATGATTGTATCTGCACAATTTGGCGTTATGCCTTCACAGGAGATGCAGAAAGAGAGAGCACCTTTTTGAGAAAGTATACAAGGTCCTCTGCGACAATTTGCTTTGAAAGTTAGCAGTAGCCAAGGTAAAGCCGTGAGGACATGGCACTCTGCCTGAAGGATGTGCCTAATGAAACAAGTAGAGGTTTGACACTCCTTTGGATGACATCACAGGTGAATAGGGTGGTGGGGCTGCCTCTTGATATTAAGTAGGTGTATCAGGTAGGGTTCTCCAGAGAAACAGAACCAGCAGGAGATCTATCTATCTATCTTTGTAGATAGATAGATAGATAAAGAGATTTATTATAAGGAGTGGGCTCACACAATGATGGAGGTTGAGAAGTTCTGTAATCTGCAGTCTGCAAGCTGGAGAGATAGATCCAAGGGAGCTGAGAGTTCCAGTCCAAGTCTGAAAGTTAAACCAGAAGAGTCAATGGTGTAAGTCCCAGTCTAAGGGCAGGAGAAGACCGATGTCCCACCTTAAGCAGAGAGTGGAGAAAGAGCAACTTCTCCTTTCCCTTGCCTTTGTAATCAGGCCCTCCATGAATTGAAGGGCAGTCTCACATTATGGAGGGCAGTCTTCTTTATTCAATGTAACAATTCAAATGCTAATCTCATCCAGAAACACCTTCACAGACACACCCAGAAATAATGTTTAGCCAAGTATCTGGGCTAAGTTGACAGGTAAAATGAACCATCACGGTAGACAAGCAGTGGAAGAAGACTAGCTTAAAACAAAAAGATGACCACAGAAAAGAGGAAGTCTTTTCTCTAATTGAGTAGGAATTTAGGTCAGTTTTAAGGTAAGGTATGATCCATTTGTTAAAAATTTTGTTATTCGATGATTTTCGAATCTAGAAAGCAATAGATATTTACTTTGAAAAGTAAAATAATACTGAGATAAAGAAAATGGTTAATTCCAGCTTCACCCCATGTAACAGCTTGTTGTATATGCTTTTTGCACCTTAGTTTTCTTCATGTTCAATAAAAATATTGTATAAGCACAGTATGTATTTATGATTCTTTTGCTTTTTTTTTTTTTACTGTAATAGGATCATATTGTCTCTGTTAATTACCCTGAAACTTTCTTTTTTCGTTTAGCAATGGATACCCGTATAATTTCACCAAGATCTTTCTCTTGTTTTTTTAATTCATTTTTTTAGCTTGTCAGATGTCTAGAGAAATAAAGCCGCTTGTCGTCCATGTCATATTTTTTAGGGGACATATTAAACATAATATTGACATATGGAAGTCATTAAATTGTCCTGTGTTTAGATTAAATTAATTTGAGAGCTGTATTCTAGATCTGATCTGTCACTTGTAACACTTTGCCCAAGAAGGTTACATAATTTCAGAATGGTTTAAAGATGTTACATCTTCAAAACAAAAGATAAAATATTTGAAGGAAATATTTAGCTAACCTTTATTATTATTTAAGCATTTAAAAATTCAGTGTGTGAGTGAGTGTTGGATCAATGTTATATTTTTTTTTTTTACTGGATTTTTTTATTGATTATAGTCTCCTCTGGTAGCTTCTGTTTCGTTACCTAGCATCTTTATCACACCTTCTCGTATTCTCTATCCCCATGCCTGCTCTCTGTTTTATTTTGTTTTGCTGTCATGCTGCAAGTTTTATTTTTTTGCCATTCTGCTTTTCCTTAGCCCCAGCCCCTCAGATAGTTCCCTGCGTGGGGACATGGGTGAGCACTTAGAGCTCACACCTGCTGACCAGATGCCTTTACTTTCTTCCCTTCTTTTTATAGGCAGCTTTATTCCTTGTCCTGTTCCTCCTCCTTCCTCTGAGCTTCAGCTTTTTGCTTTTCAACATAACCGGGAAATAAATAAACAAGTGGCCTAAATACATCTGCTGTGTTGCTTTGATTTCTTCTCTATTATTACTATTTAACAGACTCAGTGACACTCTTTATACCAGATTCTTCCCATTTTTTCTTCTGAACATCCTCTTTATGGTAAATTTTTCCTCTTTTCAAGCACATGCTTTTGACTCGGCAGAAATTAACTTTCTTTTCTCCAAAACTGCAAACACTCATACTTTCTTGCTTGAAGTCATTTGGTTTCTATAAACTCCTGGAAATATTTCTTTCAGGCTGTTTTGAAAATTGCAATTACAGTTTTGGGAGGAATAGACTTTTCCTTTTTTCAAACACATGCTTCGTTGCCCAATTCTGGATTGGATTAACGTCAGTTCAATGGCTATTTATTGTACGTCTGTCATGTACTAGGCCTCAAGTCCTGGGTTTGGCCCCTGTGTTCATGATTTATTTCCAAACCATGCCTTTAACATTTTCCATTCTTCCTCCCTCTATAGTATATATACCTTTATCTGTTTCCCACTCCTTCCCTTTGAGTATTTAGCCCTATTCACTGCTCTGCCTTGTCTGTTCCTCTCTTACCAACTGCCATGGAACCTTCTGGTTTCAACTTTTAAACTTTCCATAGTTCCTTTCCCTCCAGTGGGGGAAAAAAAATGACCCAAGAATAGATCATCGCAGACATTTCAAATAGTCTTTCTTCAGACTTCAGGTTAACTTCATCCTCTAACAGGTTTCAAGACTATTTACAAGGGTATAGGAGAACAGCTTGTATTTGTCTACCTTGTGAACTTCATTTTTATTGGCGGATTTTGACATTACCAAAAAAAAAAAAAAATCAACTGTTTAGAGCCTTAGCTTTTGACTTACAGATGGTTTTGCAGATCCTATTAATTTAGTCTTTTGGGTTTTTTTTTTTTTTTTTGCTCCTACCTGTGAAATGTAAAAATATATGACCATAAAATGGGTAATAAATGATTGTGCCACACCTTTGAAGACTTTAGGGAGGGGTCTTAAGACTCCAGATAGAAATACTGTACCTTAAAGAGATGTCTAACGGATGTCCTTTAAATGTTTCAGCCCATCGATGGTATGCACGACAAGGGGATGGTAGAAGATATCCACTGTGGATCCATGAAGGGCGCCGGTATACGACCACCTCACCCGGGCATGGGTCCTCCCCAGAGTCCGATGGATCAACACAGCCAGGGTTTGTGTCTGCTGCATACCTGATTTTGGTTCCATGCCATAGCCTTTCAGTCTTTCTTATGGGATATTTTAACGGTTACTTCCAAAGAAGGCGTCTAAGGAAGGGCAAATCCCTCAGGTTTCTTTTCCTTATAGAAACCCGCCCCCATCCTCACCGACTCAACTTTGTGATTTATACAGGTGATTTCATTTTCAAGGCTTTAGAAACTGTACTAGCCACCGTGTGTCCCAGCACTGTGCAAGGTGCTATCTGTACTTTATCCAGAATCTTTAAGGTGATCTCGTAAGGTAAATGATGTTACCCAGTTTAATGGATGGGGAAGCTAAAGCTCATAAAATTTACTTAGTTTGCCTAAGTTGACACATCCAGTCAGTGATAGGGCCAGAACAAGAATGTAGGTCTGCCTCCCAACAGCATCGTAGATGTGAAGGTGAGATGAGCCACCTGTGCCCCTTGAATTGCATGCTTATCCAGGGTCACTTTTTCTGACCGTGAAATTACCTGTCATTGCTGGTGGGTGGCTGCAGTAGTCTTCCAGGACTGCCACAACAAATTACCACAAACAAGGTGGCTTAAAACAACAGGAATTTATTTTCTCACAGTTCTGGAGGCTAAATCTGAAATTAAGGTGTCAGTAGGGCCATGCTGTATCTGAAAGCTTTAAGGAACAATCCTGCTTTGCTTCTTCCCAGCTTCTGTGGTTGCCAGTAATCCTTGGCACTCCCGGGCTTGTGGATGTGTCACTGCAATCTCTACCTCAGTCTTCACGTGACATTTTTCTTATGTCCGTCTGTGTTAAGGTTTTCTTCTTTTTATAAGTATACCGTTCATTGGATTAGGGCCTTTCCTAATCCAGTATGACCTCATCTTAACTGGATTACATCTGCAAAGACCCTATTTCCAAATAGGGTCACATTCAGAGGTACTGGGGGTTAGGACTTGAACATATTTTGAGTGGCGGGGGAGACACAATTCAACCCACAACAATGGCCAAATTGATATATGGTATATTTCTATTCTGCTTTGTGCCTTATACATCCTCTTTCCTTCCCTCACTGTTGAAGGCATGTTAAGATACATTAAAACCTTTTAATATCCAGTGACCTTATTTCAGGATCATTGTATGGTCATTTCAAAATGCAAAGGGCATGAGTTAATCTAGCATCAAAAAACATTAGTACAGAGACATTCTAATTCAAGGTTTATAGGTTACGTGCTGCTATATATAATCCTATGTAATTAAATGTGTGTGAGTTTTCCCTCCATCCGTGATCAGATATCTGTCCATTTGAGGGAAGACTTTTGGCTCAGAGGATTTAGAGTCAGAGGATTTAATGTCTTCACAGTTGTTTTTTGGTTGCAATATAAATAGGACAGTCATGGAGGCATAGGAATGTGTCTCCACTAACATCTGAATATCCCAGACTCTGATCTGAATTTTGGTGGCAGGCAGGCATGATTGTTGTAGATGACTCACAGAATCTTGACCATGTCAGAAAAGTAGTCTGAAGCATTGGGACTTTTTGCAGTACAGGAAGAAAAAATTTGACGCATTCACTATTATGAATGAATTAAGACAACACTTCCAAGTTGATCATTTAAAGTCTGAGGGGCCAGGTGTGTTCATATAGCTAATGTAGATCTTATTTTAAATACCTGGCAGGGGTAGATGAGTTGTATTCAGTGATTACTGAAGCCAGGTGCTTGCTCTTTCTGCTCTTGGTATTACAGTACCTCTAATGGTAGGGCCCTAGGAAAACCCAAAAACAACAACAAAAAAAAACCACTTTAAATCCACAGATCATAATTGAGAGCATTTTTACCTTTATTTCTCTTAAAATTCCTCTGATCACTTGGCTCCCCTCTTTGACTTAAGAATGATGTCATATTTATCTTGGAATCTACAACTCTTGGCATGATGTCAAGCACATGACTGACTGGATAGATACTTAGTAAATTTTGTTCTATTAGGTATGGAAATAAATCTATGCATTAAAATGTCAACAATTTTAAGTAGATCTGAATTTCTAAATGTAATTTCAGTAAGTTATAATCACTTTGAAATGCAAAAGTCTGCATGAAAGGGGATCAGAATTAACATTTAATATTATTCTCTAAAATAGTAAAATGTGTCATAGTTGGGGAATGAGTTATTTAAAGATATATTTTTGAATAAAGCAGTATTGGTATAATGTAGTCCAATTGTATATAACGGTCTAAAAAGAATTTAGAGTTGGTAATAGCATGGATCTTTTAAAAACTCATTGTAGGAAGCCGTTTGTAAACACACAGGTATAAAGAGGTGTGGTATTGATCAGAAGGCTGCCAACTTTAACTACCTAGCAACCTATTAGGTTATTTTAGGGTATTGGTTGAGAAGCAAAATCATTTCCTTCAATAAATGCTGAATTGTGTACCTTATGGTCCCTGTGATAACATTGTTTATTTTTAGTCCATTGGATAGAAAAAGCTTTCAAAGGCAGGTATATAATATTTAAGTATTGTGTGCAGGTGCATGTGTGTGTATGTGAAGAGAAAATTCATATAAAATTGGCACTTAAAAGTTCAAGATTATTAATAGGAGAGAGGTTATTGCTTCTTTCCGAGGCAAGGTGAAACTGGGGAGATAATGGCTCTTGAAGGACCAGGGAAGGAAAACTGCCACTTTTCGACTGCTTTTGAATGAGCAAGTCAAAGAAGATTTCAAAAAGAGTAGAATCTGCATCCACACTGTCATCCTACAGACAAATGTATATTCACTCTGAGGCAATTTCTTCGCTGTGTTTTCTCAACTAAAGATAATTACCAAAATATGCGATGTTGTCGCATCATTTAGATTCTGTTTTTCTTCAAGTTTTATGGAATGCTACTCATGTAGGTAGAAGAAGAATCTCTCTCGTTAGCTGAGATACTGTCACGTTTTTTTTTGTTTTTTTTTTAACATCCTACCGTGACAGAATGATTCTATTAACATCCCCTGTAAATTCTGGGAAATAATTCTTCCCACCTCCAGTTTCTTCTTGCCAAATTTGAGGTGAGATTTTCTTGTATTGATTAATGCTCAGAAATGACTTTGATTCTACTCTTAGTTTCTTTCTTATCAAATTTAAGGTAAAATTTGTTGGTATCAATTTTTCCAGTGACCAGGGTCCCTTTTTCAGAGCTTGACTTCATGTCCTCAACGTAAGCATCTCTCCAGCCTTCATGTGTTGCCTTGCCACGTCTCTCCCGCATAAAGATGCGTCGTTCGCAGTTTAAAAGAGTGATTTGATGAGCAGTGTTAGAAAATTGAGTTTAGAGTTTAAAAGAGTGATTTGATGAGCAGTGTTAGAAAATTGGGTTTAGACTGGAAGGCCTTATATTTTGGTCCATTGTTTTAGGTTTCCTATAATTTGTCATGAGTGAGCTTAGGATTAACAACCTTAGGAAATAAGAGAGACCAGTAAGCAGGAGACATGTGACCCATTTTAACCCCTAGAGGAATCCCTCGTATTATGAAAATGTAAATAGCTTTGATGCAAAGTTTTTCCCCCTGTGGTAGCTTTAGGCCTGGCCAGAACCAGGTGTCACAGTGAGCAAAACTACCATTTTGCTTTGGCGTCACAGCGAGAGGGTGAATGTAGGCCTCATGAGGAAGGAAGAGCGTTAATGATGAAGTTAAGTGTATGTTATTGCTGTTCTCTAGATGTTTATTGTTAGATATGACAGCATTTTGGGATTTACATTTCTGCCAGTCTTGCAGGCCTATTTCACGGGAATTTTTTCGGCTAACTTACATAACCAACTAGCAGCCTCACCCCGAGGCATGGTTTTTGTGCTCTCTCAGGGAGGAGGGATTTGAAGGGTGGTGTTTATTGGTTCTTCCACTTCCCTTCAGGGCAGGATTTCCCTGAATGGAGCTCTACTTCTCACCAATGGATAGAACAAAACCCCTTCGTGTGATCGTGGTAAATTTGCTTCCCTCTTTAAGTGGCAACTGGAGATTAAAGTCACTGTGTCCTTGATTTTCTGTGGTTCTCATGAATGGTGACGGTGAATGCTAGTCAGTGGTGGTTATGTATCTGGGGCCCCTGTCATTCCACATAAGTGCATGGAGCTCTTTCAGTTCAAACCTGACATAGGTTCACACACACAGCAGATGTCTAATAAACACCTGTGTGATAACCTTTATGATAATTGTGCCACGACCACATTTATTAACTTTTCATCTGTATATGTGATGTTGTGTTTTAGGAATCTTTGAGTTGATTAATCGGCACTTTATTTGAACTCAAGGCAACATTTTGGATTGTCGTAGGCTACTGTGTTCTTTCTCCCCTTCATCTTGAATCTCCTTCCAACAGCATCCAGTCATGTGCTTTTCTAGGAATTCTTTGGCCAAGCTGTGCAGATCATCTCTTGAAATAAGTTCCTTGAAGTTTTTGTGCATTTTGATTTTCTTTCTCCAGAAAAGTGTTTTTAAATTTTCCATTTAGATCTGTTATAAACCAAACAGTTACACTCTGATTTTTATGTTATATTGTAAGTGGATCTAGAGGATTTTTTAAATTTTAAGTCCTTATTATTGTATAACCAAATTTTTGTTAGATCATGGAAAAGAACATACATGTTAGAATAATCACACAGACCTTGGTTTAAATCTTGGAGCTACCAAGAGTTAATTGTGTGACTTTGAGTAACTCGCTTACTCTCTGAGCCTCAGTCTTCTCATTTTAAAAACTGAGGTAACAGTACATATCTCCTAGGATTGTTATGAGGACTGGGGAAATAATATAGGTTCTGCTCACATCCTTTTGGGGGCCCCTTATCATTGCTACACCTCTACCAGGCTGATTTATCCTGGCTGGAATGACTGTCTTGGGTTACTTCCATCTACTGACACTCTCCTTACCCACACCCGGAAAGGTCCCTGGAGAATAATGATCCCAGAGCAGCATTAGTCATCGCCAGTGAAATAACCAGTGACTGATGATTGTTAAGAGTATACATATACCAGCATCTTCACCCCTTTTCCTAGGATAATTTGAAGGCAAGTTACTTACCTTATATCCCAGAGCATCTTCACTGGATTAATCTTCAGACACCCACTATAGCAGCAGGCTCCATAATGCACCTTTTATGGGCTGCCTTCCCTTCTTTCTATCGCCTTTGCATACTTCTACCTGTGTCCCTGCACCTCCCCAGTAAATTGTCTACACTCAATCCTTGAATTGGGCTCTGCTTCTAGGGAGAACTCAATGGAAATAGTTGAGTGTAACTCATCTCCTTGCAAAATGCCTACAGTATGCAGACTCTCAATAATTGCAAGTTATTCATAACATGCATAATAGTAAACCAAATATTTGCTCTTCCCACAGACATTTGTCATTCCCCATCGAGACATATTAGGCACCTTCAGGTTTTGTTCTCTCAGTTGGAGCTACTTTTAACAGATAGTACTATCCCCTGGGGCCTGTCCTTTAGGTATACAACAGTCACCACCAGTTTGCCTTGTGTGGTTAGTCCAAATCGAGATGTGCTTTAAGTGTAAAATACTTACTGAATTTCAAAGACTTACCATGCAAAAAAGAATGTAGAATATCTCATCAATAATTTTTATGTTTTGAAATGATAATGTTTTAAATATGTTGGTTTCAATATAATATATTATGTAAATAAACTTTAATTTTTTGTTTTACTTTTTAAATGTGGCTACTAGAAAATTTTAAATTTTATACATGTATAAAGCACATATTCTATATTAAATTTTAAAGCTATATATAATTATTAAATTGTGTATAATTTGAATTTCTATCAGACAGTGTTGCTCTAGAAAATTATCGGCGCATTTAGGGATACCTCTCTTTCAGGGTTGTCGGGGGCAGCCTGTGACCTCCTCTTGTGTTCTGTTTTAGGTTATATGTCGCCGCACCCATCTCCACTGGGAGCCCCAGAGCACGTCTCCAGCCCCATGTCTGGAGGAGGCCCAACCCCACCCCAGATGCCACCCAGCCAGCCAGGGCCCCTCATCCCGGGTGATCCACAGGCGATGAGCCAGCCCAACAAAGGTCCCTCGCCTTTCAGTCCCGTCCAGCTGCATCAGCTTCGAGCTCAGATTTTAGCTTACAAAATGCTGGCCCGGGGCCAGCCCCTCCCCGAAACACTGCAGCTTGCAGTCCAGGGGAAAAGGACATTGCCCGGCATGCAACAGCAACAGCAGCAGCAGCAGCAGCAACAGCAGCAACAGCAGCAGCAGCCCCCGCCACAACCACAGCCGCAACAGCAGCAGCCGGCCCTTGTTAACTACAGCAGACCATCTGGTAGGTTAATATACAGCCAGTGAATAATGCCGCGGTCCGGCTCGCATAGGCAAGACTGCTCACACACAGAAGCGCCGGGTTGGTGTAAGCCCGGGGCTGACTTAGCCTTGTGTTGTACCTCCCTGGCTCTCTTTCTTTGCTCCACTCAGATGGCCGAGATTCTTGGTCTCCTGCTAGAGAGTCCCTAGAGCAGTGTTTCTTAAACTTCAGAGACTCAGGCAAGCCGCGGACCTAGGGGAAAGCACTAGCACCCACGATTTTGCATTCTCTTTCAAGAGGTTCAAGGTTTCTCAAAAGCCCATCCACACACCCCAGGTTAAGGACCCTGGTACCCAGTGCATTCCTTCAACAAAACCCACTCCTCAAATCAGCCCCTCTAAAGCCATTTTATATTTGCTGATTTATTTATTTCTACCCTTTTTTGTTGTGAAAAGCGTCCGGGGAGGCTTGCAAGAAGCATACCTGTAATAAAATAATTATCAAGTAGAACGAACAGAAACAATGGAAAATAGACAAAGAAGTAAGAAATTGAAGTCAGCAACGTGAGGACCACAAAAGCTCTCACAGTTGCTGTGCCTGAGCTTCAAAGATGACTTGAGCTTTTTGACACTTGGAGCCAAAAGGAGACAGGATCATGTACCTAATTCTCACCATTTGGAAGGAGGTTGCTTACCCGTTTCTCAGAGGACACGCAGCCATTTCTAGCATGAGAGTGTAAAGCAGGTTTCCCGGGTGGGATCATTCTGTAAATTATCATTGTCATCATCATCATCATCATTATTGAAAGAAGTACTACATGATAGAAACATCAGTAACATTTGTTCATAATAGAGTAACAGATTCCACATGACCTATTTCTTATACACGCTGGGATAAAATCTGAAGCCATGACATTATGCAGTGGGTAGAGATGACATCATCCTTTGCATGCCCTCCTGCTGGGTCTGGCTTGATCCATCCCACTGATAAAATTCAGAGGTACAGAGGACTGTGGGGTGATCTCCCAAGGAAGTCGTTTTCTCTAGGAAGGTTTTTGTGAAGAGCTGGAAAAGCAGCGCGTTTATGGGGCTGCTCTAATGAGAGCCTCGGATTCCAGGGAATGGGATACTTCCTTGACATTTATACCATTTCCTGTGAATGTTTTCCACCCATTCGGGCAAGTCCAGACATGCTGGTTATTGCAAACAACTAGTTTGGGATGTTTGTACTCTTCCTAGGTTTTGGGACTTGGATAATGGGAATGAGTTTAGATTAATATATATATTTTTTAAATATTTTACCTGTTGAGTTTATAAATGTTTCTTTTCTGGTAGAGGCAACTCCCAGAGTTGGCCTACTTGAAAGGTAGGTAATTTCAATGAATTTATTTCTCACAGTCTGAAGACTGTGAAGTCCACAAACAGGGCACTGGCAGATTCAGTGTGTGGTGAGAGGCTGCACCCTGTTTCACAGACGATGCTTTCTCACTATTTCTTTTTTTTTTTTTTTTTTTTTGAGACAGAGTCTCGCTTTGTTGCCCAGGCTAGAGTGACTGCCGTGGCGTCAGCCTAGCTCACAGCAACCTCAAACTCCTGGCTCAAGCAATCCTCCTGCCTCAGCCTCCCGAGTAGCTGGGACTACAGGCATTCGCCACCATGCCCGGCTAATTTTTTTTTTATATATATTAGTTGGCCAATTAATTTCTTTCTATTTATAGTAGAGACGGGGTCTCACTCTTGCTCAGGCTGGTTTCGAACTCCTGACCTCGAGCAATCCGCCCGCCTCGGCCTCCCAGGGTGCTAGGATTACAGGCGTGAGCCACCGCGCCCGGCCCTCACTATTTCTTTACAAAGGGCTGAGGCAGCTCTCTGGAGCCTCTTTTATAAGGGCACTAATCCCAGCCATGAGGGCTCCATCCTCATGACAGTCACCTCCCAAAGGCCCTATCTCCTAACAGCATCTCTCTGGGGATTAGAATTTCATCCTATGGATTTGGTTTGAGGGGGAGACACACAAACAAATCACACCCTAGCAGTGGGTTTTTAAACAGCAGGAAAGTGTCATTTCATCTCTAGGTTTTCTGCGTGGAGCCGTTTACTAGGTGGAGGATCACATAGGACGGAGCAGTGAGTGGGGCTGGAGGAGAGGTTGTACGAGAAAACCATGCAGAAAATTGCAGCGTGAACCCCAACGTATTCAGATTTTAAAACTACAAAACTCTAGCTCTTGGGAAGGCAGCCAGATGGAACAAAAAGGTGTGTGTGTGTGTGTATACACATACGTGTGTAGCTCACACTCATTGAGTGCCTACTGGCTTACTCATGCACCATTCTCAGTGATAAGTACTGGGTACATGTCACACCACTAATAGATGGAGAGTCGGGATTCAGGCCCCATCCAGCAGTCTGACTGGAGAGCTCATGCTCTTAACCACTCTCCCGTGCTGGCTCCTTCCTGGAAAAAGGCTCATGACAAGGGAAAGGATCTGTCACAAAGTCCGCGTACCAGAATGCAAGCATTTTACCCCTGTGTGTCAAGAGGCAGAATATCTTAGCTCCTCCTTACTTAAAGCCTTGTTATTCTTACTCTAGACACAATGCCAACAGAATTGACGACCTTTC
The DNA here is from genome assembly GCF_040939455.1 of Microcebus murinus. Classification (NCBI taxonomy): domain Eukaryota; kingdom Metazoa; phylum Chordata; class Mammalia; order Primates; family Cheirogaleidae; genus Microcebus; species Microcebus murinus. The sequence continues at coordinate 31,337,984 of NC_134115.1, forward strand.
TATATGCCACGTCTCAGTTTATGAGGATTTCATCTAGCAGGTTTCAAGTAGAGGCCTGCAGGTAGCAACCAAATAGCTGAAAGCTTGATGGGGAGGAGGGAGCAAAACCGAACCTCCCCAAAACCTAGTGGTTGGGGACCTTGTCATCTGGGCATAATCCACTATATGTTGCAGCTGGTCCCAGGTGTCACATTGTTGCAGACCTCCACAGGCATAGGTATTTTTAAAAATGACCTAGACTCAGCAGTGAAAGTTTCCAAGCTATCATTTAAGATGATAGGAAGCTGAATGATTCACTTGAGAAACGTTTTTATCCAAAATTAAAATGAGGAGACCGAGCAAAGCAGTAAAATTTAAAAGATGGCATTTTAGTTGTTTGGACACTTGTACATAATAAATGCTTCATGTCCTAATAAACTCAACGTTGAGTGCATTTTCTGGATCATTTTCAGAAGAGAGGGCTGTATTTTTTCTTAACCTGGCTTCAGTACCTACATTTTCCCTCATCATATCCCTGTCATGAAAGGAAATTCATTTATTACTCACTGCTCCTGTCTTAATTTCTAACAGTCGGGCCTTCGTTAGAAATAAAAATATTTGGGCAAACAAGGTTTTATGGCAGAGTAGACAAGGAGATTGTGAATGAAGGAGGAAAGAAGATACCTCCTTCAAATAGAACGGACCCATTCCTGCCACTGAGAAGGATCTTCCATCTGACAGCATTGCTGAGCCTGGCCCCAGGTCTCAGATTTCATTAGGGAGACAGATAACCTTACTTGCCAAAGATATTTTTTTAGATTGGCATTTAGAACAAGTCAAAATGAGGCAAATTTTTCTTTTTAAAGTAACTATAATATTAAACTTTATTGTTTATCTCCTCTCCTTTTTTGAAAAACAAACAAACAAACTATAATTGCATACGAATATCCTTGCTAATATTTTGGGAAAAAGTAAGTTTTAGTATATATTTACTTATCTAGAGGTAGTCATGTTCCCATTTTTCTTTTGTTTCATTTCCTAGTATTATTCATGTGTGCAGAGAATCTTTTTGGCTGGAGTGGTCTGCTTCAAACCTACTCCAAAGTTATCATTCACCAAAAGTGACATCATCCTAGCTCCCACCAGAGAATTAAGGTTAGACTCGAGGCATTGCATGCTGAACACATAACTCTGCAGTGGTTTCCCCTACGAAGTGTCAGCCGCTTTTATAATGGAATGTGCCTTACCTGCTATGGGCACCACTCAAATCTAACCCGTCATTTTTCTTTTCATTTTGATTCACTTTCCCTTTTAGAGATTCAGGCAAAATAAAAAATGGGAACTGAAAAAGTTTTGGGTTTTGGGTTTTGAGAGAGGGACCTTATAATAGACAATAAAAGTTTTTTGCTCATTTTTTTTCAGTGCTTGTGCCTCCACCTTGTTGGGTTTTGTAGTTTTCTCTCTTTTTTTTTTTTTTTTTTTTGGGCATCTGAGATTTCTCGGTATGCTCTATTTAAATGCACTTCATTACATTTGTCTTTTCCAAGCTGTGGAAACCACTGGAATTCTTATTTAATGCACAAAATTTTATTTGCATTATTGTCCTGTATACTATTATAGAAGACCAAGTGGAAGCTCTGAATGCACAGAAATTCTGCACATGTGAGACTTAGGTATTTTAGTAAGTTCGTTGTCCTGTTTCTTCAATACAGGCATAGGGATGCCTCCAACACAGACCCTCCCTTAGCTGTGCTGGGATCCCTTCTGGAGGGCCAGAGCATGAATCTATTTTGACTCCTAAGGTGAGGACTGATGGAAAAGCAAATGGCATTTTGTACCTCAGACAATTAAGCCTAAATTGTTTATGTTGGAGAGGAGGGAATAGGAGATAAGCTAAAGAATGTGATTTGTCTTCCATTTGAAGATACCAGGGAAGAGTCTTACCAAGTTGCAGACCATGAGTGTCTGGTGTAGGGGAGATGATTTCTGTCGATAGAGCGCGAACCCAGTCAGGCAGATGAACCCTGTAAGCTGCTTGAGGGACAGATGGAAACCTAAGGAAGAGGTAGCTACATTCTGGGCATGGCTAATTGCAGCGAGCCGTGTTTGGTTCCCTAGCTTCTATAAGGAGAAGTTTTTATATAATACGATCTGTTGGAGGGGGCAGAAAATAGACCCACACAGTAAAGGAACTTGTGGTGTTTAGTTAGGAAGTGGAGTTTGCTTCGAAGTGTCTCTGATAGCAGATTAGCAGGAAGCACATGGCAAGCTGACTTATCTGAGTATTTGTGCTGAGCAGTTGTATTAAACTAACACTTTGAAATTTGTGTAGAAAAGAGTACTCCCAAAGCTGCCAGCTAATGTGGTACTGAATTTCCCACAAGGAAGTTTGTTTTCTTTTGCCAGGGGGTTTTTCTGCATAGCTGATGAGTAAAATTAAATTAGGCTTCTTTACCTCTCTGTCCTTGGTTGCAATGAAAATGACCAGAGCTGAGGTTTGAGCATGTAGACACATCATCTCATTGAATCCTTACCACTGCCCTATGAGGTAGATATGGTTATTATCCCCATTCTGTAGATGAGGAGACTGAGGCCGGGATCGGTTAAGTAACTTGTTCAGGTTCACACAACCAGTAGGTGATGGAGCTGAGGCGAAACTTACCATTACTTCTGGAAGGATATAAGGTGTTTTATTTTTTTTTATTTTTTTTATTTTTTTTATTTTTTTTGAGACAGAGTCTCGCTTTGTTGCCCAGGCTAGAGTGAGTGCCGTGGCGTCAGCCTAGCTCACAGCAACCTCAAACTCCTGGGCTGGAGTGATCCTTCTGCCTCAGCCTCCCGGGTAGCTGGGACTACAGGCATGTGCCACCATGCCCGGCTAATTTTTTATATATATATCAGTTGGCCAATTAATTTCTTTCTATTTATAGTAGAGACGGGGTCTCGCTCTTGCTCAGGCTGGTTTTGAACTCCTGACCTTGAGCAATCCACCCGGCTCGGCCTCCCAAGAGCTAGGATTACAGGCGTGAGCCACAGCGCCCGGCAAGGTGTTTTAAATGTACCTATTTAGTGCACAGCAGGTTGTAGTACTTTTAAACTGGAGATTTGAGTGTGTAAGTTTATGTTTGGCTCTCTCTGTGTCTCTGAAGGTCAAGGGTGAATCTAAGTAGATTGGCATGTCCTTATATTTGGTGTTTGGAGAAGGCTGTCCATGTGTATATCAGATCTAGTTTGGAGTCACAGACTAAAAATGACTAGATTCTGAACCAAGGGTGACAGATCTACTCTGCATACCTTTTTTTTTTATTGTTGTTGTTAAATATGGTTTTAAAAATAGTGACTTAAAAAATGTGTACTTCAAGGAGTCATCATAGGCTTCTGCATCTATATTTGAAAGGAGTAGTGCTAAAGAAAGGAGTGCCCAGAGTAAGTGAATAGCACTGTATAGCACTGCTGCAGTGTTATGGCTTTTGTTGATGAATTATTTGAACTTTGAAAGGAAGAAAAACACTTTGGAGAACTGAACTTAAAGTAATTCTTATGATGTTATCAATAAGACCCGAATTTTCTTTTTATTAAAGGTGGTGGTTTTAGAGGACCTCAGTGTATTAAATTCATTATTTAGTATGCTTATACCATGTCTTGAGATGTATTTGATTTTACCAGCTTCTTGAGTTTATTAAGAGGATTCATAGAATCATAGAGAATTTAAAATAAATGTCAGAAATCGGTACCTGCTCTCATTGGACTGGATCACACCTAAAGCAACCCAAATGAAAAGTGTACCCTGTTTTAAAGACCTCTAGGGAAAAACTATTCTAAAACTTCCCTCTATAACTCGTTCCTATGCTTAATAGCCCTGAGAGTTAATATTTAGAAATTGGTTTCTTACATATAGATGAAAGGAACTCTAAATATAAAATATTATGAAAAGGTATGCATTATGTAAAAGACCTCCATTCAGAAAAAAAATGAGAAAGTACTTAGATGAAAAGAAAGTCTTTATTGTGGTGGTACATTTACAGTACCTAAAATAAAAAATAAAAAGATAACATATTTTCTGCCAGGATTTTTTCATTAACTCACAGAACCAGGAGTACAAATTACCTGAAGAAGAAATCTTACCTAGCTCTATATTTTTGGAAAATGTTTTACCTAATTTCAGAAGGAGGGGAAAGAAGGAATGACAATAACACCACACACACACACACACACACACAAACACAGAAGCACACTGTGGTTTCCTAAGAAGTTTGTTCTAATTCTTCACATTCCTTCTGTCAAAATGTTTGCTTATAGCTTTCTTTGCATTGTCATTTCAGCCCATTTCTAATTGGTGTTTGCTGGAAATGGAATAAATGTGTTCAATTTTTCATAATGTATGTCTTTGTATGGTTAATTATTAAGTCGCTCTGAGGTTTATAGGCTATTATTTTTGTTATCATTTAATAACTTTATTTTTTCTTAGAAAGGATATAGAAAATACTTGGAAGATTTGAGAGCCTTTTAGAGATTTTAACATCTGCTTACTGAGATTCTTTTTTTTTTTTAGTTTACTGACTCATCTAGTAGCATCACTAATCTTATTTATGATTTTAAGGTAACTAAAAATTCACCTAGGAGGAGAAATGGAATACTTTTTTTAAAAAGTCTGTACTTGGCAATTAATTTAAACTCCTGAACTTTAATGTAGAAAATTACTTTAACTTATTAAATATATTTTGATAAGCTTGAAGATTACAAGTCATTTCGTTCTGATAACATGAGAAAAATGGTCTGTTGAATCGTGATATTTGCTAATTTTTATTAGGTGGAATGAGCAGAATTTTTTTTTTTTTTTGCTGGTATTGAATGTTTTTAGAAATATTTTCTGATATGTAGTAAAAAAAATTAAGTTCTGAAATTCACTGATTTGAGCCTCAAATATGCTTTATAGGCCATTAAAGAAAAACGTGTGCTCCTTTTAGCTTACTTCAGAAGACTGGCAAACTCCTTGCCCTGCCGGCAAAATGTTGGTTCTAAGAGCAGGGCTATTGCAGATTGGGCCAGTGGTCTGCCCTAGAAAGGGGTGCTGTGCAGTTTGCAAGATGTGATTTTAGGACCACACCCAAATTACATCTGAGTGCTGTGTGGAATCCCTTACTTTTTTGAACTGTGAATGCACACATAATTAAAACAAAACAAAAACACTCTAGAGCTACATTAAAACCTGGCCATTGTCTCCTTAATCAATTTTGTTCAGAGTCATTTTGGGACTATTTTCACCCATGTTCATTAGTGAATGCCATTTTCCTATGGGGATAGATGCCAGATTTTTTTTTTTCTTTTTCCTTTTCCCCCTTTCATCCTGCCCTTCTCTCCCTCCTCCCTCCTCTTCCTCCTCGCCCTCCTCTTCCCTCCCCTCCCCTTAGGTCTGTAAGACACTTAGTGGTTCTCATCACTGGGCCCCGGGGGCGGCAGCAGGCCAGGTGTGGCCCACAGGGCGCCGTCCCGCACGAGTTGCCCATGTCGCTCTTGTCCCGCAGGCCCGGGGCCGGAGCTGAGCGGCCCGAGCACCCCGCAGAAGCTGCCGGTGCCCGCGCCCAGCGGCCGGCCCTCGCCCGCGCCCCCCGCAGCCGCGCAGCCGCCCGCGGCCGCCGTGCCCGGGCCCTCGGTGCCGCAGCCGGCCCCGGGGCAGCCCTCGCCCATCCTGCAGCTGCAGCAGAAGCAGAGCCGGATCAGCCCCATCCAGAAACCGCAAGGCCTGGACCCCGTGGAGATCCTGCAGGAGCGGGAATACAGGTAAGGCCCCCTCGCCGGCGGAGGGGCGCACCTGCGGTGTTTCTAGCAAGTGCCACCAAGCCTACAGGTGAGGTGGCCCCTTCTGTCACGGTCGTCCTGCTGTGGGCCGAGGGAAGGGCCTACAGGAGATGAGGGAGACAGAAACTCATGCAAGGAGGATGGCTTCAGAACTAAGTCACAGGAGTTTGTGTGCCATTGGGGGTCCAGGGGCTATGGTGGCACTGGGTTGGCCAAACTGCAATTTTCACTCACTCAGTCCGAAAACTTTTATTATATCTACCCTGTGACATGCCAGGCACTGGGGATTCAAGGCCCGTTTCCAGCCTGGAGTCCTGTGGATCCAAGAAAGTGGTCATCTCACAATTCACTTATCCAACGCCTTGTCCTTGTTTGTATTTGTGTCCTTGAATAATGACCGAGGTGGTCAGATGTTGAGTGTGTTGTGTTGGCCTGACCTGCAGGTTAATGCTACATGTCATACTAAAAAGCATACTTCGGTAGCTCGGTATATAATATGTTCTGTGTTTTAATTCATGTGTGTTTCGGTCTATAGCTTGGTCCAGCTTTATGGGTAAACCCTATGCAAGTGTCTTCATATGAGGGTCCTTATTTAAACTCTTACTCCAGGAAATTAATTTTTACCTGATTTGGGCATATTTATCAAAATCAGGGCTTGGTAAAACTTTTCTGTAGAGGGCAGATAGTAAATATTTTATGCCTTATGGGCCCTTATGTCTCTGTCACAAGGACTCAGCTCTGCCCTTGTAGTATGACAACAGCTGTAGACAGTGATGGGCTGGCCGTGGTCCAGTGAAACTTTATGTATAAACAAGGCCTTGGGCAGGATTTGTCCTGCAGGCTGTAGTTAGCAGCCCCCTGATGGAAACCCCAAAGGGAGTCCAGTAAGTGCTGAGTCAAGATAAAACAAAGCTAAAATTGTGGATTCTGGAGTCTGCCAGAGTGCATACTCCGTCATTACAAGCTGTGCTACTGTGGTCAAGTTTTATCCCTTTTCTGTGACTCAGTTTCCTCATATATTAAAAGAATATACCTCTCGAAGAGTTGGGAAGATAAAATGATACTGATTCATCTAGTAAATATTAGCTATTATTATTATCTCCCAAATATTACTTAATTTAAAAGAAAATTAAGGATGGGTATATACATACACAATGAATGTGATGTGCACCATCTGGGGGATGGACACGCTTGAAGCTCTGACTCGAGGGGGGAGGTGGAGCAAGGGCAATATACATAACCTTAACATTTGTACCCCCATAATATGCTGGAAAAATAGATAAATAAATAAGAAAATTAGAGTTTTAAAATGATAGAAAATGTTAATAAGCAATGTTTGGGCTCTCTTTTAAAATATTACCTTAATCTTTAGTGAAAAGCACACTGCTTATTTGTAATTAAACTAAAATACTAAGTTACCAGCTTTGAGAGCTAACCATGAAAGAAATTAGACATAATTGCCATTAGATGTGTGCAGTTTTTTGAATGAAGAGTATAACTTTACTCTCATTACTATTACTAATCATCCGTGAAGAGCTTTTATATTGCTGTTACCAGCATTTCGTGTATACCTAAAGAGCTAGATACTCATCATCGATTGATATTTCAATGCTAATAGCAGATTCTGTTGGGTGAATAATTGCTGTGTGTTATAAAGTTAAATACTAGCATACTCCTGGACAGAAAGACTGTATTCATGTGTAATACTTTTTTATGTTGCTGTTGAATTTAAAAAAGCTAAAAAGTCAGTAATGAGATATAGAGGTATCATGTACTGGCTCTAAAATTCTGACATCCTAAGAGGTAATATTTTTTTCCTACCCTAATGGTACAAAGCTACCAGTACCTTTGTTAAACTACCCTCATAGTTATCGGTGCTCTCTACACCTAGAAATTTTATATATGTCTGGACATTTTTTCCTTACTCAGCCTGGGGTGTGTGTGTGTGTGTGTGTGTGTGTGTGTGTGTGTGTGTGTATGTGCTTTAGCTTTTTATTGTAATGGCTTCTAAATGTCCCTTTATCATTTTTGCCAGAATTTACATTGTAGGACTTTCTTGTAATGAGTTCCTTTTAGCACCTTTTTTGAAAGTGATCTTAATGGGTCCATATTAAGTATACAGGATTAAGTAGACCTATGTAGCCTATTCCAATTCCAAAGCTTTTGTCTTCCACTTTTGTGTTTATAAATTAAAAAAAAAAACACAAAACAAATTCTGTCAGTATCTTTTGAATTATATGCATTGCAGAATGTAGCAGGATGGCTGTTTTTCATATTATTAGTATTACTTGATAAATGTCTACTTTGTAAAGCTGTGTGGCTTTTTTTTTTTTTTTTTTTTTTTTTTTTTTTGAGACAGAGTCTCGCTTTGTTTTCCAGGCTAGAGTGAGTGCCGTGGCGTCAGCCTAGCTCACAGCAACCTCAAACTCCTGGGCTCAAGCAATCCTCCTGCCTCAGCCTCCCGAGTAGCTGGGACTACAGGCATGCGCCACCATGCCCGGCTAATTTTTTTATATATATATCAGTTGGCCAATTAATTTCTTTCTATTTATAGTAGAGACGGGGTCTCGCTCTTGCTCAGGCTGGTTTTGAACTCCTGACCTTGAGCAATCCGCCCGCCTCGGCCTCCCAAGAGCTAGGATTACAGGCGTGAGCCACAGCGCGCGGCCTGTGTGGCTTTTGAAATGATTGATCTGGGCAATCCTGGTCCAGAATCTTCCCGTGGCCACGTGGAGAAGCAGCATAGATTCTCATTGGCAGCATTGCAGGGGCGTGATTTGTATTCTTACTTACAGAGCAATAGCTGGCTTGTGCCTATGTGAGAGTAAGTTGTTCAACTGCAGAGATTAGTAAAATTATCTCTTAAGGGTTAGAGTAAGTCCCTTAGGCACTTGTAAAAGACAGCAAAGAAACTCTTTTTTCTTTCGACCCTCTGTAACAGAATGGCTTACTAGCCTTTTGCACTGATAACTGGAAGGATCTACTAGAGCATCTTTATCACCTGATCAAAGATCTGTACAAGGTATAAAAAAAATCTTCTCTTACAATTTAATGAACTTAGTTTGAGCAAAAATCATCTGTCAGAAATTCTTTAACCGATGTCAATTTCTCTGGCCGTTGTAATACCACTTACCTTGTCTATGAAAATTGATGGGAAATATTCAGGATCTTACATTTTTTTTTAACTTTTTTTTTTTTTTTTTTTTTTTTTTTTTTTTTTTTTTTGAGACAGAGTCTCGCTTTGTTGCCCAGGCTAGAGTGAGTGCCGTGGCGTCAGCCTAGCTCACAGCAACCTCAAACTCCTGGGCTCGAGTGATCCTTCTGCCTCAGCCTCCCGAGTAGCTGGGACTACAGGCATGAGCCACCATGCCCGGCTAATTTTTATATATATATCAGTTGGCCAATTAATTTCTTTCTATTTATAGTAGAGACGGGGTCTCGCTCTTGCTCAGGCTGGTTTCGAACTCCTGACCTTGAGCAATCCGCCCGCCTCGGCCTCCCAAGAGCTAGGATTACAGGCGTGAGCCACATTTTTTTAACTTTTAAGTTAGTTGGCTGCTTTGCCTTGTTCATCCTGAAATCAGAATTTTGACAAATTGACCTTCTTTATTCAGTAGGTTGAACATAAATAAGTTTCTGCATGTGAACACGTTTGCCTCAGATTTGTCCAAGCTCTCTAGTTTTTTTTCTCCCATTTTAATTGGATTCTTTCTTTTTGACCATCTTTCTCTTACAGTGGAACTTTATGGCTTCCCTCTGTGGTGTCAGAGAGATATTTGTGCTTCTTTTTAAAAATTCTTTCTGGCACACTTTCTTTGCCCTCTTAATATGCATAACTTCAGTTCCTTCCATTTAGAGTTAGAGGCTTGAATAAAAGTACTTCAGCAATTGTCACGTTGGCATGTAAACTAATTCCACAGATGTTTGCATGGAAGATGTATTTCACACTTGGAAGGGGTTTACTTGGGAAGGGCATCTTTGAATTATATCAGCTGTCTTTGGTATCAAGTCAGAATTTAGTGTGAAAGCAGTCGCAGACCCTCTTTGTTTGGGGAAGCAAGCCCAGGCTGCTTACCTGTGATTGTTTTGTCCTGCCCTCGTGTCCATTGCAACCCCGAAAATTCCTTCTCAAAAATTACCAATAGCCACTTTACCAGCAGAGTTTCAAAAAGTCACATACACACATTCTCTCTCTCTTTTTAAGTGTCACTCAGCTCCTTGAAGGAACAAAATGTACCAGTGTCATTTTCTGTTCAAATAACTCTCCTACAGGAATCATAAACTTCTCCTCTGGACCTGAACAAATATCTGTTGCCTTTAATGGAACTCTTTTTCTTGCCAGAACAGTAACCCTTCTTGATTTACTGTTCAATCTGTATGAAAAACCTGAGTGACCTAATTCTGCTTCAATTTTCTGTACTTGTGAGGACACTAAATGAGTCTCCTGCAGTTATGCAGTATTACATCTTGTTGTTGTTTCAGGAAGTTTAGAATCCTGAATCTCTTTATCAGACTACCCGCTGAATCCCATTGACAGGAAGATGAAATTGTCTGGAGAGGAGCATTATTTAAAATGAAGATTTCTATTAAGAACAGCAACAACAAAGATACAATTTTCCACGTTAGAAGAAGCCCCTCCTGTACCTTTCTTACCCACCGAATCGAATGCCTGTAATTTTACTATGGAATCTACCTTTCTTCTTCTCCTAGAGTTTGCACTTTGTACCTCTTGCCTCCTTTTCATAAAAAGAGGGATTCTTTTGTGCTGGGAAATCAGATTCACTGACAAATTACTAGGCTGTTTGAGGAAGCAGTCATTTTAGGGAGAAGTGCACCCCGCCCCCCAGTCCCACTCACTCCAATGCCCTAGTCACCCAACCCCCCATCTACCCCAAGTCCCACTCCCCACCTCCTCACATCCCCCCACTCTGCCTACTTCTCACCCTCCAGCTGAGTATGATTTAATCTCTACACTGTCAGGCCAGTTGCCTTACAATTATTTATTTAGTCCTGGTTCTGTAGTCCTTTGGAAGATGAAACAGCTATTCCTCTAATTCAGCATCTGACCCACTTTGTCAAAGAGAATAAACCAGAGTACCAAGGGATAGTCTGAGTTCTAGGCTATTCAAATAAGAAAGGTCTGCAAGGAATCTAGAACCAAGGAAGTAGAATAGCCAAATCATTGGCTATCATTTCACCCCACTATAATATTTAATTTTCCTTTCGTAGGGCCATAATCCTTCAAAAGTAGAGTTGTTTTGGTTTTACTTTTTTTCCCTTTAACTTATATATTTGGAAAAAATCCACAGTGGATTTTCCTCTTCATATCCTAATCGTTAAGATGCATCATCATTTTTTGCTATATTTGGAGATTAGGGGCTATGTGACTATTTTAGAAAATGAGTTGGGTAAATGAAGTAGATGTTTGTTTCATATAGTGAAAATAAAAAACAAAACATGATAATAATCCCATGAGTATCACTAGTAAACAAAAAGTGGGAGAAAGTTGGGAGACTTTGAACAATTTTACCAAAAGAGTAAAATGATGAAAATTTATTATTGTTTGAACTAACAGATTTTTAGTCTGTTGAATGGTAAGACCATTTAAGAGTGCTATTGTTTTTTTGTTTTGTTTTTATTTCGGCATATTATGGGGGTACAGATTTTAAGGTTTCAATAAATGCCCATTCCTCCCCTCGCCCCACAAGTCTGAGTCTCCAGCATGACCATCCCCCAGATGGTGCACATCTCACTCATTATGTATGTATATACCCGCCCCCCTCCCAAGTGCTATTGTATATATTGATATTCAGGGTTAAAATGGCAGCATGACAGCAATGATTATAATACTGAATCATTCAGTAAATCAGAATCAATAAAACATATGTAGCAAATAAAACAGGAATCTGTCATAAATATTATTTTTAGTGAGTCAATGAAAAATGAATCATTTACCTTACTACTATTTTCAAATTTTGGCAAACAATGGCATTTTATTTCTCTCCAAACCAAACAACTGTAGGTTTTAGAAAAGCACTCATTTTGATATTTGGGCCGCATTATGTATTAAGATATTTTGCAGCATCTAACTCACAGAAGGTTTTACTTTTTTATGTTATTATGCAACATCATAAAGGTTAGAAAAAAACATGATATTCATTTGTAACAGAATTCTTAATTTTCAACTTTTATAGTTGAGGTTCAGGAAAGTTCTCAGATTGTGCATTTTAATTATCTATAATATCATTTCAGTGGTTTGAGTATCAGGCAAACAAGGGTTCCAATCTTGGCTCCTTCTTTTAGATCTGTGATGTCTACAGATCTTAGTTTTCTCATCAGTAAAATGGGATCATTATAGCATTTACCTTGTAGGGTGTGTGTGTGTGAGAGAGAGAGAGAGAGAGAGAGAGAATTGTACATTAATTTTACTTAATTTAATGTCGTTAATATTAACTTAGTTTAACTAAGTTACTACTTTATTACTGTTCTTTCTTTGTGGAAATCCATTCCAAGATAGTTTGTCCCAAATTTAGGGGGAAGCAGTTCCAAAAATGGATTTAAATGGCATATAATTATTAGTAAGAATAGGATCCAGGAAACTCTAAAACCAGCAGATTACATGTATAACACTAATAGTATCCCAAATAAATGAAGAAAGTGAGATGTCTTCTATTTTCTTTTTTTTTTTAATAAAGAGGAAGTACCTGCCATTATATTTTTAATGGTGTCTAAAATAGAGAATGCCCAGCATCCTTTTCTAGAAACTCTTAGTTTTTAAGTACTGTTTACTGCTGCCTCTGATTTTTAAAAATGCCTCATTTGTCTTTTCTTTTCTCAAGTAAGCACTGTGCACAGAGGAAGTGGTTGTGGTTGGCAGGGCTCTCTCTGAATGTTTAGGCTTGACTGATTTCTGTGGCCTCAGCACCTAAAACTGCTCTTGCCACTCCACTTCAAGGGCTGTTGTCATCAGCATCTTGGCAAAGAGGGCAAATGGCCCAGTTGCCTTAGGATAAAACTAGAAGTTAGAAAGAAAAACTCTGTTGTCTCAGCTCTGCACTCTGGCTGGCTGGGAGTTTAGAGAGCAAGTCAGATGCCTCCATGTCTCGTTTTCTCTCTCTGCTAGGAGAGAGAAATGTTATCGCTAGGAGCAATAACATTTGACTTTTCCCCTAGATACAGCACGAGCCTTCATTCCTGGGTGTTGGAGAGAGGTTATGTAGGAAAACAGAGCATTAAGTAACACACGGCACCTGTTGGCGTTAATGCAAAGGTAGCTTTTCTCTGTTTAACATCAGAGAATATAGCTGGGTGTCAGAAATTGACTGTCAGCGTCTGGAATATGTTTTCCCATAAACTTAAACCTAAGGTCGATGTTTATCATTTAAGAATAAATTGTAACGTATATTTCCACCTCCCCCCTTCCTCCATTTTATTATTTCCTCTAGACTTCAGGCTCGCATAGCTCATAGGATACAAGAACTGGAAAATCTGCCTGGCTCTTTGCCACCAGATTTACGAACCAAAGCAACTGTGGAGCTGAAAGCACTTCGGTTACTCAATTTCCAGCGTCAGGTAATACCTTTTCCCCAGTGAATCCGAGATGTAGGAAATAAATGTAATTGTTCCTAGAGTGTGATCTGTGCGTTTCCTTTAGTCTATTCTGTATTGTTACAAAGATATAAACTTAGTAAAGTAGTGGTATCTTTTAGACCAACAGCGTACAGCTAAAAGTAATAAAGATGAACTGCTTATTATTCTGCTTTTTCTCATCCATATATTGGAAACATTTTTTTTCTCCTGTACTATGGTTTACAAAGTCAGAGTTATGGCATTTTGTTACCTTGGATGAAAAACCTTGGGAACAAATGGGGATAGCTCATGTTTGCTTTTAGGACTCCAAGGAAAAACAGGAAGGTGTAGTAGATTGGAACTTCTTTCTAAGCACAAATGTAAAATGCTAGCCATGACTATGAAAATAATTGTAACAGATAAGAAAATAATTTTAACAAGCAGCTACTTTATTGAATTAGTAGCTCATCATTTGATAGAAACACCTAAAATAGTGTCATATAGCTTGATTATTCATTAATACCCAAGTTTGGAGCCCTTGATCAAAACCTTAGACCCAAATATTGACTAAGCAGTGAATTATCTCTTCTTGTTGTACTTTATAGAGTAATTACTTATTAAAAGCCAGTATAATGACCTATTTTCTAAGTCAGCAGGAAGACTAGTGGAATGAGTGAGAGCTAATTTATACTTTGCTGAGTTTTGCCTTATGGACCCAAAAGATACAGGTCTCCTCGTCCACAGATTGCCTCACTTAGTCAAAGGGGATAAGGAACATTTCACTGTTAGTCAAATAGGTTTGTTTTTTAAAGTCAGGGCCATACAAAATGAATTATTAATAGATAAAAGAGGTTTGTAAGTATGGAATTGCTTGATTTGTTCTGTTGGAGCATATGATGAAAATCACAGGCCACTCCACTCGTTACTGTCATACAAACTTGGGTGTACATGTGCCTTATTGGTTGTAAGGGCACAGAAGGCCATGAGTGGTGAGTAGGTGCCACTTGACTATAGATTTGTGAGAGTAGATTTCTGCTTAAATTTAAAAAAGAAAAATTCTCCAAGTTCTGTTTACTTCCTTCTTATTGGTGACCTCATAATATGAATTAAGTGATAAAAATCTTGTTAAATAAATACTAACCAAGTATATTTTCAAGAATAAGCTTATATTCAAATTAGCATCACTATGCTGGACTCTTATTGGCCTCTGATTTTTGTTTGATCTTTATTGAAAGAAATCTGTTATCTGGGAAGCTTCCCAATTAAATTAACTGTAATTGATGGTGATGTCAGATTTAATTGAATGATTATTGTAATGTGTACTCCCAAGTCTCCACCCCTGACCACCATATAACATGCAATATGGATAAAATATTATGTATATAATAATCTAAATTAAGACCATGATGTAATATAACATTTAAACACCTTGCAAAGAATATCATTGTTGGAGTGGGAGGAAGCCAAAAGCTGTATTTCCCATCCTTTGTATGAGACTATGAATTAACATTGTTTGAGTACCTTCTGCTCAACAATGTACTGTACATGAACAGAAAGTAATTCTTTTATTCTTTTCTTGGAGCATCATTAAAATTAATCTCTTAACACAGAGAGAATATGAGTATGACGTTTAAAACAAAGTAAAAAATTTTAAAAGCTTATTAACTAATTAATATCATTAATAGTTAAATAGAATAATTAAATAGATAATTATTTAAATAATTAAATAGAATGAATTTATTTAAAAGCCAAGACCACATCTTTTTTTTTTTTTTCACTTTACTGTTGCAGTACTATAATTACTTTTGATCTGAATTACTTGGGAGAAAAAATGTATAATCCTTGAAAATATCGCTTACATTTGGCATGAGTTTAGTTCCTTCGTTTACTACAAGGCCAGTGGTGCTTGAGAAACTTGAGTAGAGTCCCCATTCTGTTCCATTACATGGAAAGGAGAGAAGGTCAGGGTTCGGGGATCCGGCTTCCGTTTGGGCAGGCTCTCTAACTGCTCTGCTCTGGACAGCTGCGACAGGAGGTGGTCGCCTGCATGCGCAGGGACACGACCCTGGAGACGGCTCTCAACTCCAAAGCTTACAAACGGAGCAAGCGCCAGACCCTGAGGGAAGCTCGCATGACCGAGAAGCTGGAGAAGCAGCAGAAGATCGAGCAGGAGAGGAAACGCCGGCAGAAACACCAGGTTCTGAGACCCTGGGCTTTGCTCCCTCTCACTGTGACCGAGATGTCCAGTGAAATCGTTGGATGGGGTCAGAACGACCGACAAATGCACCCTCGCGGGTGGTGGGGACATCACAGAAAAGAAAGATTCCTTGGGATTTATATAGTCCGACCACGTCATTTTCATAGACGAGTACACTTAGGCCAAGATATGGAAATGACTTGTCGAAGGTCACAGAGCAGCAGGTTGGTCACAGGGTGAGGTTTAGGACCCAGCTTTCTTGAATTCCAGTCAAGTGTTGTCTTACTCCGTTTGGGCTGCTATCACAAAATTCCATAGTCTGGGTGGCCTAAACAACAGAATTTATTTCTCATTGCTCTGGAGGCTGGAAGTCTAAAACTGGGGTGCCAGCATAGCCAGGATCTGCTATTGGGTTGCACACTGCTGATTTTCCTCTTTGTGGTGGAAAGAGATCAAGAAAGCTCTCTGGGGTCCCTCTGTAAGGGCACTAATCCCATTCACAAGGGCTCTACTCTCATGACCTAACCACCCCCAAAGGCCTCACCTCATAATACCATCACATTGAGGATTGGGATCTCAACATCAATATTGGGGGGGGGCACAAACATTTGGTTAATAACAGGTAACACATTCCTTATAATCCTGTATAAAGCTGTTGAATGGGTAGGCATAGGTGGGTTTCCTAGAGCAAAATTCTGGGAGAAGGAACTTGGAAAGTAGAAAGTAAAGTTATTTTTATAACAAATGTAAATGTAGTATCTTGGTCTCTTTGAAGGGCCCAGTTGAGATTTTCACAGGGGCAAATATTTAAAAACATTTTTTTCAAGGGGTTTGGAAATATTTTGATGTAGGATTTGTTTTTATGTCATAATCCTATGAATTTTGTTTGTTTTTTCTGTTCTCAATTTGGTGCTTAGCTTAGTTTCATTTAAAAACAAAATGTTGGGTTTTAGCGTAAATAAGGGGACATATTTAAAAAGTGGATACAGATTCTGTATGGGCAGTTTGTAGCTTTGTATGAACTTATTTCGGGTGACAGCTATAAAGTATTTTTTAAGCGAGAGCAGAAAAATTTTACTTTTATGACGTAATTTTGGCTGGAAACAACAGCCTTGTTCCTTGGGTTTATTTGAGGGAGTGATTTGCTTTAACTTTTATCATGGCCGTTTTGTGGGTCTCTTTCCGTCTTCGGTCTTTGCATTTTCATGTGTCACACCCTTGAGGCTGAGAAGGTGCCTCTCTCCCACAGGCTTGCAACAAAACAAACTTGAGGGGGTCACCTTTCCTGCAAGCCCTTTGGCCCACACCTCAGCTGCAGGGACACACCAGGGCACCTGTCCCAGAATAGATTCTAGTCTTTCAATTGTGTTAGATACACGCTGAGAGTTTTCTTGGGCTACTTTTATGCCTCACAAGACATTGGGATATGGCTTTTAAGGGTCCTTTTCTCCCCCTTTGGATCCTTCAGGAATACCTGAACAGCATTTTGCAACATGCGAAAGATTTTAAGGAATACCATCGGTCTGTGGCCGGAAAGATCCAGAAGCTTTCCAAAGCGGTGGCAACTTGGCACGCCAACACGGAGAGGGAGCAGAAGAAGGAGACGGAGCGGATCGAAAAGGAGAGAATGCGGAGATTGATGGTAAGAGAAGGTCCCCCCTGCAAGAGTTGAGAAAACACTCAGTTTCTGTCTGTCTGCATTGAGAATGTTAAAAATGGCAGTAGTCGAAGGAAAAAGTGAACGCTGCTTACCAAAAATATCAATACATTTCTTTTGAACTTTAAGGGGATTCAGTAAAATCTTTTTTTCTTTCCTAGACAATACCTGCCACAAATGTAGGGCTACGACAGATGAGTATAGTATTTCCACGCCCTAGAATGGTGTTGCTGTACAGATGATTGCATCGCACATAAAGTCAGGTTTGCAGGAGTTTGATCACCTGATCTGGAAGGATGGCAATCTCAGTTCTTTTAAACATATGGACTCTTTGAGATGAATGACCAGTTTTTTGTTTGTTTGTTTCTTTTTTTTTGAATGACTAACTCATTAAGTTGTGTTTTTGAATCTAAGAAGGTCTTTCATTTGAAACTTCTGGGGCTTATCATTTTTTTTTTTATGACAGAAATTATTCTTTAACAGGGTAAAAAGTGATTTTTTTAAGTTAATTTTGAATTTTTTTTGACGATAACAGGGCTATTCTGAATCATTACATTTGCACTGTTATTTTTTAGTGGATATGTAAGCACAAAAAGGCTGAGTTTATATCATTGGGCTGAGTATTTTGTTTTATTGACCATTTATTTTTGGAATTAAACCTCCGAGCACACTGTGGATTTTAGAAAAGTGAGTGTGATTTATAATGAGAGGAGATCTGCAAATTCTATTTGGGACATAATGCCTGAGTAAATGAAGATAAGGTCATTTGTCTCAGCCCATAGCTACATTCCTGGAAAATCCTACGTGACACTGTCTTTCTTGCTGGTATCACAGTTTTCATTAAATTTTGGGATATTCCAGGGAGTCAACGGCATGATTTAAAAGGCTCTGTGTCCAGATAGTACTAAATCTTATAATCTTTTCCAGCCTCCTCTCCATATTTGGGAGAGGGGGGACCATGCAAGAGATTTCTGACTAGCTAGGGAGACCATTTCATAGTAATCTGAGCAGTAAGCAGTCAAATTTGTCTGATTCAACTGAAGTGAAACTCTATTAGAACTTCAGTAACAGATTGGTTTGACACTAATGATTAGGCATTTGCAAATCATTAATTTTTGCAATTAAATGATGGAATATACAGATAATAGAGAGACTGAAGTTTTTTTTATCACTCTTTCTTCAAGTGAGTTCAACCATAACCAAAAGCAATTAGAGTTATAATAGCATTTGAGACTCATGTTCATCCACGGGGCAGACAGCGGCTACGCTGAGTGATGAAGCTGCTGTCACCCGAGCACATGCTGGAGTGACACCCTTGGACTGACGGTCCTAAGATTTTCTACAGTGGAGTTGCCTCTTAAAGATGTTTGTAGTGTGTTCCTTTTATTTTGGCATCACACATGAGAAAAATGTGTTCAGAGTGTCCTTTTATTGGGATGTATAAAAAAGATTTCTCTCGAAATGGCTCAGAGTACATCAGAGTTTTCTTCCATTTAACCTAATAATGTTGCTTAATGGGAGGTGGAGGTAGGAATTACTGTGTCTGTTTTATCACTCAGTGGTACCAGACTTCAGTCTAAGGAACTCGTCTCCAGTCAAGTCCAGTGCAAATCTGTGGGAAAAAATCCCCTCAATTTAATCTCTCCTATCAACCGCCATGTTTGTAGTGGCAAAAAGAAAGTCATTTTTAAGTATAAGAAATTATTTGTTAGAAGCCCATTTGAATCCTTTGCCTTTAGAAGTGCTTATTGAAATATTTATGGATGAAAGGATATTGTGTATGGAATTTGTGTCAAGACAATTCAGTTTGGGGCTGGGGAGAGGATTTGGGGGAAGGGGAGCAACGAAACAGAAGTCACTACAAGTTAATTCTTGTCACCTGGTGTCTGTCTTAGACTGTTTTGTGTTGCTATAAAGGAATACCTTGAGGTTGGGTCATTTATAAAGAAAAGAGGTTTCTTTGGCCCACAGCTCTGCAGGCTGTTCAGGAAGCATGGCGCCGGAGTCTGCTTCTGCTGAGGGCCTCAGGCTGCTTCCGTTCATGGCGGAAGGCAAAGGGGAGCCGGTGTGTGCAGAGATGATAGGGCAACAGAGGAAGCAAGAGAGGGGGGGAGGGAGGTGCCAGGCTCTCTTGGGAATTAACAGAGTGAGAAACTCCCTCACTCCTTCCCACCTACCCAGGGAGGGCATTAATCCGTTCATGGGGGAGGCGCCCCCATGACCCAGACACTCTCATTAGGTCCCACCTCCAGCACCAGCACTGGGGATCAGATTTTAGCATGGGATTTTGAGGGGCCAAACATCCAAACTATAGCAGTAGTTGAGAGACTGTATCATTCTCTTTACTTTTGATATTTGAAAATTTCCAGAATATAAAGTTAAAAATAAACTTCATAGAATGAATCGTCAAATTTTAACTTTTTTTTTTTTGGTGCAGTCAAAGCAACACAGGAATACAAAGAGCTAGCTCAGAGTGTCGGTCACACACATACACAGTGTGGCTTTGTGCCCTGACTATGCCGTGAACCCCAGTGTCTTCTTCGCACTTCTGTGTGTTTGTCCGTTCCCAGCTCTGTGCGGTGGCATTTGCAGCTTGGCTCACCTGGTTTGCTGCACTCACCAAGAGCCAAAGTTCGGACTGTCCAAAGGAGGGAGGAGAGGAGAATGGAGTTGTCTGTGAACTTGTATTATGCTCTAATTCAGCTCTTCTTTCCTTACTAGGCTGAAGATGAAGAAGGGTACAGAAAGCTGATTGATCAAAAGAAAGACAGGCGGTTAGCTTACCTTTTGCAGCAGACCGATGAGTATGTGGCCAATCTGACCAACCTGGTGTGGGAGCACAAGCAAGCCCAAGCTGCCAAGGAGAAGAAGAAGAGGAGGAGGAAGAAGAAGGTGCGTACCGTAGTGCCGGTGGTTGAGTCCAGGGTGTGTGGGAAGGGACAAATTAAGGCGAGTATTGCTCTTTAATAAGTACCACTTTGTACGCTGATGGAAGGTTTCGATTATTGAATTGCAACAATTGCATAAATGGGAATGGCATGAAACTATTGACTAGGTATACTAGACAGTGTATTGGAGAGAAGGGCATAATGGATAAGATGTACTATACTGAAACAATCCAATGCACATTTTAATTGTTTAATACAGTATTTTAAATTAAGCACACACATATTCCTTTCAATATGGAAGGGAAAAAGATGGGCACAAATAAGTGTTTGCTTAAGTCTGATGGCTGTGCGGCAGGAGATTGCTGAGTTAAGATACTGAAATGGAAATTAAGGAGGAAATGCAGTGTCCAGATTGAAAGAAGCCAAAGGAAGATGTATGAGATAGCTTTGGGATACTTTTAGAACACATTTCAGCCTGTTTATTTGGACAGATGGCAATGCCAGAATTTTTCATTCAGTTCTGCTGTTCTGGTTTCACAGTAAGGTAAGTGTGCAGATAAGGGTTTTAGGTCATTACAGGAAAAAAACATTCCTATGTAAAATATGTGCTAATTATCACGAGACATGAACGGTAAGACTTAGAATCTCTGCTCTGCAGATACTACACCTTAATTCAAGTATAGACCTGTGAATTTAGATCCCTTTTGAAGCTTCAGTAGTCTAGTAATCTAGCCCTTGATTGATAGTTTGTTTTCATGATAAATTCTGATGAGGCCAGGTACAAACATCAACGGGAAATCTTCATCACAATTGTAAAGATTGAGCATTGGTAGCATTTAATCATTTATCCTCTACACTAAATAATTGAACAAAATGTTTCTCCAAAAATAATTAATTTCATGGCTCCTGAATTCTCGTACCTGTTTCATAATTAAGGAGGAGGAATAAATGATGAAGGAAGCGCCTTCTAGCACCCGATTTCTTTAGTATAAGATAGCTTACCTTATTGTGAAGATGAACAAGGGATGACTCAAGGCTTGGATTTAGACATTTCGTTGATAAGGAATACCTCATTTTCTTGTCAGTGTAGCATTATAGACTGTGGAAAATTCCAGCTCCCAATTTCTGCCTTAAAAAGACGTTGTCAGAGTCAGTGAGGAGAGCATAGGCAAAGAGATGCAATTCTGTAATATTCCATAAGTGGACCCTATTAAATGGCAGTTTTCGCTTTCCCTAATTGAGCAGTGTGTTTTGCAGAGCTTGCCACTGTTAGTGTTTTTAGTACCAAAGTTCATATTCTCCATCTCTGATGACCCAGCTTTGAACTTCTGGCTTGTAATTAAAAGATTCCTGCCATGGTAATAGATAGTGTATCATCATAGGCAAAGAAAGACACGTAATTGAGTGCTGATGGTTATGCCTGTATTTCTGTGTTAATCTGTACAGAGCAGGGACCTGTCACAGTATTTTTTGGTGGTGCTGCCCACGCTGCGTGATGTATAGGTTGGTGCTCCCCTTCTAAACCTTTGCCTCCAGGTTTGCTAGTAGCACTCATTCTATTTTATGCTTTCACTCAATAGATAGTAACACTTACTATGAGCTTGGTACTGTGCTAGAATACTGGGGGGGAGGAGGGTGCAATGGTGAGGAAAAGCATCCTGCCCCCTCTCACAATTTAATTAGAGAAAGACAGACAGACATTAGTCAGACATGCACCCAAATACATAATTATAAGCTGGGATGAACACGGTGGAGGAAAACTGGATGTCAAATTGGTGGTGGGACCTGATTTCTTGGCAAACAAATATTAAAGACCAGAGCAACTACAGTCCGCCTTGTGGATATCTCTGGGCAGCTCCCATTGGTTATCTGACTCTGTCAGTGTGCAGAATTTTTACTGCTTTAGCCATTTATCTCTTCTGTCGCATGCCTAGCATTTGAGCACAGCTTGCCCTCCGCAGGACAAAGGAGGAGGGGCTGGATTTCCTTCCCTGGCATCTTGCTGGGAGAAGTGGGATAACAAGAGGAAACCAAGGCCCTTCCTAGCCCTTCCTGGAACCTGTCTCTTTCACCAGGGCTTTTAAGACTTAGTTTAAAGTGAATTATCCAGTTCCAGATGCACCTTTATTCAAGTGCAAAGGAAAAGGATGCTTTCAAAAGCTGATTATTTGACACGTTGGATTATCTGTAGTTCTTCTTCCCTCCATCAGAGTGAATGATTGAGAGTTGCTTGTTCCAGCTTCTCTGTGGTGGAGGAAAACTGTGTCAATAAGCTTAAAAATTCTATTCTGTCCCTTTTAGCATTTTCCCACAGTATTAAACATCATGCTGTATCTAATTTTTAAAATTAACTAAGGTATCAGTAAACCTTTGTTTTGAGAAGACTCTTTTTTATGCAATGAGTTAATAGCATTGACCTGGTAGCAACACTTGAAGGACAACTAAGATACAGATAGCTCTAAGAACAGTGCTATTAAAGAAAATAATTGACCTTGTAATTTAATTGGAAAGGATTACCTTTTACTGTTAGTGTTAGAGTAGTATACAGTTTTGTTTTTTTTTTAATTCCCCAGCATAACAGAGAAGGCCTCTGTCTTTCATGGGGAGCTTATTGTTCACTTGTTGCTAGTGAATAATAGGGTAGGTTTCCTTTAACTTGTCATAACCTTGTTCAATTCTTTTCTTCTATGAAGTATTACATTTATAAATATTTTGAAGCTTCTCATTCTCAACTTGATCTTCTATTAATGCTCTTGAAATGGAAGAAAAAGAAGTAAACCATATATATCTACTTTAGCATCAGAGGAAGAATAATTTTTAAAGTATTGAAATACCTAATTATACTAGGCCAGTTTCTGCAGTGTTACAGAGTGAGTGTGCTATTGTGTGCATTTAGCATGACCTTCAGGTCTCTGTTCTCTGCCATGGTTGTTCTCTAATACCTACAGTGTGACTGCAGAGCTACATAAAGGGGACAGAGCTACATAAAGCCACCAGGGTATGTACAAATGGATTGAACATGGCTAAAGTAGTAAATTGGACCACTGTCCAAATTTCGTTAGCATGTGACTTTTAAATTCATAACTGCATAATAACACATATGCTAATTTGCTGTTATTCCCTTGTGAGCTATTTCATTAAAAGATGTATTACATTTTGCTTCAGTCTCTTGATCTGTAAGAAGGTGATAGGAATATCATCTACCCCATAGATCTGTTGTGAGGATAACAAGCATTTAGAATACTTCCTGGTACATACTAAATGCTCAGTGAATATCATTTCATCAAATAATTCTGTGATATAAAAGTAGAATCATGATTATTGTAATGTGGTTAAATTTTTTTGACAGTAAAAATTCTTTTTAACCTTGACTGCATATGTTTTGTGCTGTTGAATCAATGAATGGCCATTATTTTTTTCTAGTTGGGAATCAATTGGATACTAGTGGGTAGGATGTCTTTTAGGATAATGACAGATTCTTTGACTATTGAGGCATACAGAAGAAAAATGAGGATTTATTATTTTTGGTGAACTCTGTTTATTACCATCCCGCAGCTCCAGCTCCTACAAAGAGAATTTTCTAATTACATGGCCTCTAATTTACAAACGTTTCTGATGACAGTAAGGCATTTTTTTCTCTTAGTGCTTAAGGGTGTGTTTTTCCTTAAGCTGTTGTTAGGAGCTCATGCCAGGGGTACCCCGCCTGCTTCTTAGAAGCCTAGCCTTTTCAGGGGTTCAGCTTCCAGAGCTGTTCAACGTCAGCCAAAAATAAATATTTAATTCTCCTTTCCACATCTTTCAATGGGATATACCAGTAGAACTATGCTCTTGTTATTTATTTGGGACATATCTTGGAAACCCTTGATACCAATGTGCACATCCTCAGAATCTATGGAGCAACATTAGGCCAGGTATCTTTTTCATCGTGGTGTTTTTCTAAAAGCTACTTTATTCTCTCTCTTTCTTTCTCCCTCTCTCATGTCAACCACTATTACAAGTAAAAATCAGGACTGTGGTTTTTGCAGGGTGAGCTTTCTTGGCATAATGTGTTGATTGATATAATTATAAGAAATGTATTTTTATCTTTTTTGAATATTAGATATCAGGCCTGGTGTGGTGGCTCACACCTATAATCCTAGCACTTTGGGAGGCCAAGGTGGGAGGGTCACTTGAGACCAGGAGTTCGAGACCAGCTAGAGCAAGAGTGAGACACCATCTCTACTAAACATAGAAAAATTAGCCAGGCATGGTGGTGTATGCCTGTAGTCCCAGCTACTTGGGAGGCTGAGGCAGGAGGATCGCATGAGCCCAGGAATTTGAGGTTGCAGTAAGCTGTGATGACGCCACTGCACTCTAGCCCTGGTGACAGAGCGAGATTCTGTCTCAAAAAATAAAATAAAATTAGATATGAAAAAAAATCAGAAAAGTGTGTGGACATAGTTTTCAGTGAAAAGAGTATCAAATAGGAAAGAGTATCAAATACAAAATGTTGTTGAGACATTTGTTTTCAATTCAAGTTGCTCTCTGCCTCTTCCCAATTTTTTTTATCTCTGTTTTCCCCAAAGATTGTATAGTTAGTTTATTGCGGCTTTCTCCCACAAGATTTTCATAGGTAAAAGAAAGGTTCTAATGTAATTCTTTCTGCACATTTGAGTGAGGGGACTATTTAAGGAGAGTAGGTGAACACAATGCCGCAATGATTAGATTTATTTGATTAGTTCAGTGTCAAAATGAGTGAAACCAGAAGTTTGGATCAAAGTCCTGTTTAACTGGATTGACCAGTTACTTGAATCAAAATGTTCCAATTGTTTTTTTCTGTAAGAAACAACCCAAGTAATGTGCAAATGTCTGTTAATTTGATATTCCTGGGCATTTTTTTTTATTGCCTGATCACCTATCTTAATGCTCAAAGGTCCACTTAAATGACAGTAAAAATAACCCAAGTGGTTTTGAAAGCTTAGGTTTCCAGTGAAGCAGAATGAGTCCTTCAGATGCCAGCACATTTGAATGTTGTTTCAGCATATTATAACAACAGCCGCTGGGGGATAAAGTGCATTCACTTTATAATATAGATTGTAAAATATTTGATATAAAACTGTTTCTTTACAAAATGAGGCTGTTTATAGCCTGTGTTGTGGTAATCTAAATAAAGTGCCCCATTGAAGTCTATTTTCTTGAGTTCAGCTTATGTGAGATTTTCGTATTTAGGGAGTTCCTTCCCTCCTCAACCCTGTTTATTTTATATACCTTCTGCAAAGAAGGTGGGTAGCCACATACATGGCTTTTTTTGTGTGAACATTGCTAAATGGAGGATACAAATTGACATTGGCCTTGGAAATTGGTAACCCCAATTGTCTTTAGTTTGAGTAATTTTTAGTGATGAATAATCTTTAATTATGAATAATTTATGTCATGTCCCCTTACATGATTAGGATAATTATACTGCTCCCTCCCTGCACAAGCATAATTAGTTCTAAACTTTTTTGCTTGTAGGGAGAAGTGAGTACAAAGTTTCTTCAGCTCTGATGAATGAATGAATTGTAGTGTTTTGTTTTGTTTTGGTTGGGTTTTAATCAATGGAAATAGGCTCAGGCATCAGCCAGTAATATTGACAGCGTGGGTTTGCAAATATGTGGCACAGATAACTGTTTGTCAAAATTCCTCAGGTGCGGGAGACGCTGTAGCAGCTGCTGCATTTGCACCAGGCCATTTCACCAGGTGCTCAGAGACTGTCCAAAGTTAGCTCAAACAGCATCACCAATCACAGTCTCTTGGATGTTAATTTTGCACCAAAGAAGGGACTTTTTTGGGTTAGTTTTTCTTTTTTGTTTTGTTTTGAGATATAGCATCAGTTTGATGTGAGAACATGGATTTATGAAAGCATACCAACCAGAAATGTCTCCAAACTGAAAGAATCCAAAGCATGGTGCGAGAAATTGACATCTCTTGGCCATACGGTAGACTGCCACCTGGCTTCCGCCTCTTAGAATAGCAGCAGAATTGCGTCTAACGACAGGGTATGCAGAAGTCTCAACAGAGCACCAGTTCAATGGCAAATTGTGTGTGTGTGTGTTCTTAACTATTTTATGACTTGCAAATATATCGGCACCTAATTACAATAATAATAATTCAGGGAGTTTATGCTAAGTGGAAGGCTTTGTTCTTGGTGCATTCATTCATTCCTTCATTCACCAAGTATTTATTTAGTGCTTTTTAAATGCCAAGTACCCCTGTAGGTGTGGGAATGCATCAGTGAACAAAACAAACAGAAACCCCTGACCTCCTAGCCTTATACAGCGGTTTTCAGGCTATGCTATAGCCAGTCTCAATTGCAGACATAAAAGAATATCCTTGGACTATCATTGACTCTTGTACGTTGTGGAGATTGATGCTCACAGCATGTATATCTGCAACATTGGATTGTATGTGCTGAGATTGTTATGTGGTCTTGCAGCAGCCGTGTAACTCAGGCACTGCTACCATCCCTCTTTACCCAAGAGGGAACCAAGACACAAAGAGATTTGCTCAAGATCATACAGCTAAGGTCTCTTGCACTCAGTCACAGAGCTGGGCTTCAAACTCAGGTGGTCTAATTCCAGAACCAAGCCTCTGAATTCTAATATTACTTTGCCTCTCAAATTTGATACCTAATGGAATCTTAAAAAAATAGTTTAGGGGATTTTAAGTAATGGAAGGGCCTAATTATAAGGCAGTTTTTAGATAACAATCTAGCTAGTCAGTAGTATATTCATAGGAAAGTATCCTTTACAATGGTTTTGATTCTGTTAATATATGATGCTTCAAGCTTTTTAATGTACTATTCATTCAAGTGGTGATCCAATTCCACTTACTAGATATTTGAAATTGGCTTATTCATTGTCTTATTTGATTTTCTTTGTGGCCAAATTTGTAGCCTATTTCTAGTTTGTGTGGAAAGAATGGTGGGATTAATTGACTTTCTCCCATTAATTAAAACAGTCCCTTGAGTATAGTGCCTGAGATTTCAAAAATGGAACCTTCAGTGACTGGTAGCAGGGATGGTTTCTTTTCTGACCTGAGGGTTTCTGCCACTGTCCTGTGTCCCCAGCCTAGATACAGGGCCCGATGCTCTTTGAAGCTGGTCAGTCCTTTTGAGCTTGTAAATATTTTCACTTTGTGATGGCATAAACAGAAAATTAAATTCTTGTAAAATCATAAACAAAGGGAGTATTTCATTTCCCACTCGTAGAAGCTCCATTTTTTATGCCTTTTGCTTTGGTGTACAAACACACATTCACATATATTTATGCCTAGGGCTTTGGCATGCTATATGTGTGTATACATACATACATATACTTTATACATTAATAAAAGAACTTCAAAAATTTCAAACATTTATGGGATTACTTTTCCTCAGTGTGGATCAAAGGCTAGATTTTCAATGTTAAATGTTTTCATGAAAGTTGTTTTGTCAAGAGACTATTGAGTTATTTTCATGAAAGGCAAAAATGTATTTTAGAATCAATGCCTTAAGTAAACAAAGTTGAGTTAATATTGATTCCTTATCATTATATATATCTTTAATTAACTAAAGAGCCCAAGGGAGGAAAGCTCATTTTCTTAAATATCTTGATGAAGGAAATGACTATGCTTGTTTTTTCTTGTGGTACTACACAGAAGTAGCATAGCTTTCCAGCAATAACTTTATAAAGATTCTGTAAAGGTGATATTAAAGGTTTCACTTGCCAGAGCAGTTGTCATAAGTGGAAGAAATTTTAGACTATTTTGTGTATATTACAGAAGAAACTCTTGAGTACAAAAGATGACATAATCTTAGCTTTTCACTTAAGTTGTCTTTGAGGCACATAGAGGCTAATGTACTAAGATATTGGAAAATTTAAGAAATGGTAGATCACAGAATTTTTCACGAGATTATAGTATCTGCATCCAATTTTATACACAGTGGAAATGCTATATATTATGAAAGCCAATTAGGTAGAATGAAAAACATCCAGGGAACTCATAGAGTTTTATATTATTTTATATTTTTATGAACCAGAAGCAGTTCAGAGCTTATTTTTGATGGACGTTTTTAGAATGTTATTCTTCATTGCTGATGAAAACTTGCTTAGGGAATAGGAAAGTTGAGCTAATTATGTCAGGATTTGTCTTCACACTGCCAGACACAAGAAGAACATTTCAGATTCTGACCGCCGTCCTGTTGCTGCTATGTCTTAAGCTCTTTGGGTCCCTGAAGACACAATCCACAAATCTCTAGTGTGCTGGCCTCGGATCATATCTGGCTTTAAATGACTCTCTGCAAGTTGCTCATAAAATACGTTCTTTGTCTCAGACAGTCAAGAGAAGTAAAAATAAAAGGCATTGACACTTAGGCTACGTGAGATGATGATGGGTAGCGAGGAAATTCTGTCACAAACCAGAGTACCATGAAGTCCTGCACCTGTCTTCCTGGTGGACACATAACATCTGATACTATTGTTTTGCAGAAGGCTGAAGAGAACGCAGAAGGTGGAGAGTCTGCCCTGGGACCAGATGGAGAGGTGAGGGGGTTTTCATCCACTTCTACTGTGTTCTGCTGAACGGAGTCTCTGCCATACCTTGTAGCACCATTCTTTGTGTATACTAATTTTATTTATACTCACCTATTTGTTTTTACACTTGATCTTAGCCAAAAGGCCGAGAAGCAATTACTATTTATTTTTAATTAAAAATAGTAGTACATTAGCATAGGAGAAAATGAGAATAACACAAAAGGGATATAGTGAAAAATAATCTACTTCCATCTCAGACTACCAATCAACTGATATTAAATTTCTTGTGTACCATTCCAACATTTTCTGCATACATACAAGCATATATTTATGAACACATAGAATGTGTAATAATCTTAAATGATTCTATAATTGCATTTGCCCACAAAATGATACAGAAGCATAAAATATGACCCAGTTTCCCTAGTTTATTACTAATTTGAAATTATAAAAGTACAGAAACCAAATAATTCACATATGTGGTTAACTTATTTTGTTGACATTTTCTATAGGCTTACAATGTAGCTTCTATGTGTATATTCGTCAGTCTAGTCCTAGATTTTGTTTCCTACCATTTACAATATTTTCCTGAATCATGAGGATACAAATATTTATTTATTGGATTTTTTTTTCTGAAAAACTCAAGGCTCTGTGCCAGTGGTTCACAATAAGGAGGGACACCCCCAGAGCAGCTCAGGAAGGGGGTTTGTTTCAAACTACCTTCTCCTCCTCTCACAGATGCTGAGAGACATGCTTGAAGGGTTGGGGTGGGCTGGGTGTTGCCTGTTCTCATTCTAGAATCACTGAGCACGTGAGTCGTATTGTGAACTCAGCCTAGATGCTGAAAAAAGGTTTCACCACCGTTCCATGCAGAATAGAAGCCTCTTGAACAATACATGTTGCTTAACCACTATAATCTATCACAAAGAAAGAAAGGATCAGGATAAATGTCTAATGTGTAAGAAACTCTCAGTGGGCTGTTATGGGGGAAGAATACTATATATTAGAGCACTTAGAAACAACTCTAATTTGCAAAAGCTCAGCCTTACCTAAGCATGCCTCACACAGGGTCTGTAATTAACAAGCAGGCAGGGAGGGATTTAACATGTTAGTGTAATAGTGTTCTTATCTCCTCTTATCTCTTGGGAAAATTAGCTACTGATCTTGAGCCTGCACCCTTTTTTTTTTTTTCCTTTTAATCTTAACACATGTGTTCTGTTTGCTTAAGTTTGCAAGTGGACCTTTGCTCAGTTTGTTTTGAAGTAATGTTCTTATTACACTCTTCTGTGCTCATTCAGTGATTTTGCCAAGGTTCTAATTCCAGCCACTGTGATTTCCAGTTTTCTTTGAGGCATGACATTAGCAGTAAAACAAGCTGTGTTATAATGGCTCAAGATAACAGAATATGAGTTTTCCAAAGGAAATGATAGCAAATGGTAGATTTCCCTTTTTTTATCTCGTGAGTATATAGATGACCTTTTACATTAATGAGGAAGAAACATCGTGTTGGCAAGAAAGTAATGGTGTTGGAAACCATTGCTTTAACATACACAAAAGAATAAAAAGACAGTCTGGAGTAAGCCTTTTCTTTTTTTTTTAAGGTTATTTTTGTGGATAATCACTAATATATTATTTCTTATTCTGACAGTGTTTTGTTGAGGAAGTAGAGGGAAAGAACCATTGGGTTTATATTTGGGGGTGGTTTGGTCATTTCCTACAAAATAATAGAGGATAACCTACAGCATACTTTTTTTTCCCTTATCATTTCTGCTTAACTTCAATTAAAAGTAATTTAGGGGCCAGGCGAGGTGGTTCATGCCTATAATCCTAGCACTTTGGGAAATTGAGGGTGGGAGGATTGCTTGAGGCCAGCCTGAGCAAGAGTGAGACCCCGCCTCTACAAAAAATAGGAAAAATTACCAGGCATGGTGGTGTGCACCTGTAGTCCCAGCTATTTGGGAGGCTGAGGCATGAGGATCACTTGAGCCTAGGAATTTGAGGTTGCACTAAGCTAGGCTGACCCCACAACAATCTAGCCTGGGCAACAGAGTGAGACCCTGTTTCCACCCCGCCCCCCAAAAAAGAAGTAATTTAGGATAAATGTTGGAATCAATGAATTATCCAGACATTCCATTTCATTACTTTTCAGGAGATAGATAACTTGAACCACTCATAAATCAAGCATTGCCAAACAGATGTTTTCCCTGGGGATCTGCTTCTAAAAGTCTAGGATCACCCTATAATCAGTAGCATTCATTTGCATAGGATCACTCCATTTTTAGGCCTTTTAAGACAATTTGTTCCCTGGAGCAGGTTAAACACAACCTCTGCAATTTCATTTATTCTTTTAATTTTCTGAGCAAACCATTTTCATAGAGTTTGGTAATGAACTTCAGCTCAGTCTTGGTCGATTCTCTAGATTCCAAAGAAACAGAGGTATTTTCTTTATCATACTCTTTATCACAAGTTCTAGTGGTTGGGTTATAATAGATAAAGGACACTGGTTCTGAAGCCAAACCAGCCACTAATGATATGACATGGGTTATGATACCTTTTTCTTTTTCCATTCTCTCTGAGACAATAACTTTATAATAGTTGTTATCTGGGAAATATTAGTTGAGGGATTGGAGGGTTGTTAGTTGCAGATTACCAAAATCAACTCTGCCTGATTTAAATAAGAAGGGGATTTATTAATAGGATATTAGATAACTCATCAGATGTCTCGGATTACTGGAGAACCTGACTCAGGGCTCTATCCAATATCATACCATATAGCTGGTCCAGTGAGGACATGGCTGCTGCTGGGAGTAGGCAGGAGCTTGGTACGGCCAATACCATTTCCCTCGCACTGTCACCTCTGTGGTCTGCTTTTCCACCAGTGTGACTGTTTGTCCTCAGTCTCTTGAACGTCCAGCTTCTAACTCAGGGCCTTGGTGATGCATCCATTTGGTCGAGCGAAGGATTTTGCCTGTACTTTAGCTTTTCAGGAGGTGGCATTTTCAATTTCTTTCGAGGGAGACGGCCTCTCGCCTCCACCAAGACTCATTAGGTAGCAAAATTTCCAAGTGCAGAAAAAGGTTTCAGATGCCAGGCAGCCAAAAGGCTGAGAAACATCCAGCACGCTGCTAGGAGAATGTCTTAACATCAAGTGGTGATATGATTTTTTTTTTTCCCCTCCTTTGTAGCCGATAGATGAGAGCAGTCAGATGAGTGACCTCCCTGTCAAAGTGACTCACACGGAAACCGGCAAGGTCCTATTTGGACCAGAAGCTCCCAAAGCAAGCCAGCTGGATGCCTGGCTGGAGATGAATCCTGGGTATGACATGAAAGCGGCATTAGTGGTGTTCTTTCGGCTTTTCATATTTTGGTTGTCCTTGTAAAATCTTAAAACTAAAAACAACATGATCTTTACAGAGATGGTTGACGTTGTTACTTGCATTTGTCATTTGTACATAGAACATGCTAGTTAAGTCATGTGTGTCTGTATTGTCTTATACTTTGAAGACCTAAACCCCCTGTCTCTTCCCCACCCCTTTTCCTTAGTTACGAAGTTGCTCCTAGATCCGACAGCGAAGAGAGTGATTCTGACTATGAGGAGGAGGTATGTATGTGTCTCTGTTTGGGGTTTATTGATTTTAAAACTTGGTAGAGATTCTATAGACATAGCCAAAAGTAAGAAATAATTAAGTAAAAAAAGAAAGAAAGAAGAAAATTGGTCAAGAAAGAAACTTCTCTCTAAATTTAGGCCCAGCCCCGGTGTCCATCTGTCACTTCTTACTCCAGGGTTGGCTTTCGGGTGACAAGTGGGGCGAAGGATTTATTTGCAGAAGCTTTGATGAGCCATGCCTGGTGGTACAGGGATCTCTTGGGGGCTGCCTGCTGATGGGGAAACTTGGCGAATTCTAAATTCGTTTGGAACCAAGAAATGAGAAGCTGGCATTAACTTGGAGATGGTGAAATGGTCTTTTGGGGAAAATTGAAGATGGATTGCTTATTGCTTTGGGAAAGGCAATCCCATGCCTCCAAGTGGTTCACTCAGAGTTAGCTGCCTAAAAATTTCTGAAGTCCTTTAGGTCTTAGAGTCTAGTTGAAGTTGAAAGTCTGGGAACTTAGATGAAAAAGGCAACATGAGCTTGGTTTAATGAGTTTATTGATCCTTCTGATTTCTTTGTAAAAGTGCTTCTCATTTGAATTCCTTATATATACTTGTAACCCCAAGAGAATCAGATTTCTCAGTCTCTTAGAAGGAATACTTAATGTATCTAGTACCTAAAATGGGAATTTTGGATACATTTAATAGAAATTAGGAAACAATGAAGATATTTGTTAGATAAACTATGAAATATGCAATAATTCCAAATAGGAGAGTTGAAAGATTTTATCTTCTTTATTAGAGCATTGTTAATATGTAGTCATTAAGTCTGATGATTTCCAGTGTAGGAGAATCTTAGTCCAAAGACTAAGTCCAAAGACTTAGTCCTTGGCACCGGGGCCAAGGATTGAATTAAGCAGCCTTTACTAGGATCTTAAGACAATGGTAATGGTGATTTTCCTTCTATTTCATGGATCTATGGTTTTCTAAGTTAATCTACCACGAGTACTTCCTGCTTTTGTAAAGAGGAAAAATAATAAGAGTTACATGAAAAAAAGCATAACCATTAAAGAACAGGTACTTTCTGTGCCAGGCTATTTTTTTTCCCAGCTACTCTATCTCTGAGATATTTAAAGGTTAGAAAATCAATTTAAACATGTGTCTTGCTTACTTGGGTGAGTATGCCCATAAATGATCCTTTGGAAGAACCTTCTCCATGAGTAAGAGAGGCAGAGAGGGACAGGGAGAAGATAAGAGAGGCTGCCTAACCAGCAGGCGCCACCCTGAGACCCTGACAAGCGCAGACAGCCCTCGACAGCTGGGAAGCAAATGGACTCTGACCTGGGGGACAGGTGACCCAGGAACTCATCTTGGGCTTGTGGAGAGTCACGTCCCCTCGTCGAGCTTCGTTTCCTCACCTGGAAAGTGAAGTTGTGCCGAGTCTTCAGCTCACGCCCAGCTTCTGAATGTTGTGTTCGCACAGGGTGAATTTCAGCACTGATAACTTTTTAACATAATAACTGATAACGTCTTCTTTTCCCTCCTGAATCCACAACCCCAGCTCAGGCTCACTTCTGGGCTTCACACGTGTCCTCTGCACTTCCATCCCAGACTGAACTAATCAAACCTACCTCCCTAACTGGCTGCTTCACTGCCGCTCCTATCTCCCTTGCTGGCATCCATACTCGTCCAGAAACCCATCCTCACTGCCACGGCCAGTTGATATTTTTTTCATTCAAGCATTATGGAAAAGCACGGTTCTCCTTAAACACGCTTTTGAAGGAAATTCTCCTGGATTATCTAGAAAGACGTAACCTTCAGCGCCAGCAGTGGATGTAAATGAATGTGTGGTGATGCTTTCACACTGGCCAGCTGAATGTGGTGCATAGTCCAGTGGTGGGAGGTGTGGAATCCTTTGCCAAGGTAGGGACAGTCTCTACCTCAGAGCTCAGAGACGTGTGACGTGAATCAGCCACAGAAAGCAGTGTGCCTACAAGCTCTAGGTCTCTACAGGGGACGCATGTGGGGCCCTCACAGTCTACCTGGCATCATCAGGGAGCACATGTGCATGAGGAGGAGGATACTAGGTCTCTAAAGTCTGGCTTTGGAGAGAGGAATATCTAACGCTACTAAGTAAATGAGAGCAGATACGCTCTACAGGACTCTTTGATCACCAAATAATGATTAATATCCATCTTTCTGGCGTTTACTTATTTTTTCTTGGGAGCAAGGGCTCTGGGAGATGCCCACGGGGCTCCTTTCCTTCTCTTATTTAGTAATTTAAATAGCAGGGGGATGGGGTATTGCCAGGCTTAAGGAGATGCTAAATTCACTTCCTCCCTTAGTTGTATGTACTTTTTCGTTTTTGAAGTTGAATACTGTTTAATCTGTTTTCAGAAAATGCTTCCTAGAGAATCCCTTGGTAAAATGCAATTTTCTCCCTGTCTTTGCTCCTTCCCCAGGATGAGGAGGAAGAGTCCAGCAGGCAGGAGACTGAAGAGAAAATACTTCTGGATCCCAACAGCGAAGAAGTTTCTGAGAAAGATGCTAAGCAGATCATCGAGTGTGTATCTCTCAGAGGTTTTTTTTCCTCCTTTGTAAATGCATTGCATGAGGGTCATGCTTTATAAGTTGCCATTTAGAAAATTTGGCTTAAGGAAGAGAGCTAACTTCATGCTCACACTTCGTTTTATGCACTCACAGGTCCCCACTCAGTTCTCATCTATCTTCCTTCCTTCCTTCCTTCCTTCCTTCCTTCCTTCCTTCCTTCCTTCCTTCCTTCCTTCCTTCCTTCCTTCCTTCCTTCCTTCCTTCTTCCTTTTCTCCTTCCTCCCCTCCTCTCCTCCTTCCCTTCTTCCCTTCTTTTATTCCCTCCTGAATCCACAACCCCAGCTCAGGCTCACTTCTGGGCTTCACACGTGTCCTCTGCACTTCCATCCCAGACTGAACTAATCAAACCTACCTCCCTAACTGGCTGCTTCACTGCTGCTCCTGTCTCCCTTGCTGGCATCCATACTCGTCCAGAAACCCATCCTCACTGCCACGGCCAAGTCAGCCACCAGCCCCCACCCAGTCCCTGAACCCTCCCCGGCCTCCCCGCCCAGTGCCCCGCTCAGCGTCCCATCCGTTCCCTGGGCCCTCTGTAGCGCGGCTTGCTCACTTCTCTGCGTGGATAGCTCTGCTATTAAAAGAAAACTGTTGTGAAAAAAATATGCAAAACAGCACATTTTAAAAGATGAGATTTTTTTTTAAAAAAAACAGAAGTAGACATTCTTACATTTTTCTCCTTTTATTTCATAGCTCTGTGCCCCACTTTGGGAACCTTCATTTTACCAGTCTGCCAAGCTCCTTCACTGAAGGCTTTAAGAACCCCTCGAAGGCTCTTCATTGCCTGTACGAGGGAATACTAGCTTGTGAACAGAACATGGCATAGTCTACAGGGGTCCTGAAATTTTTTAAACTGGGGGCCAGTTCATTATCCCTCAGACCGTTGGAGGGCCAGATTATAGTTTAAAGAAAACTATGAACAAATTCCTATGCACACTGCACATATCTTATTTTGAAGTAAAAAAAACAAACGGGCAGAAACACCCGCATGTGTCCCGCGGGCCGCAGTTTGAGGACACCTGGCATAGATGATAGAAGCCTACCTTTCCTCTTTCCTACCCCTTTGCTGCTGTCTCCCACCTGTCCTGCAAACTTGAGCCAGTGCTCCGTGAATAGGATTCACCTTTGTATCCTAGCAGACTCGGACAGCTTCAGTGGCAAAGTGTTAATCTGCAGGTGTAGGGTTCCGGCTCTTAGTGGTCTTCTGAGGTCAAAGGGACCTGCTTTCAAATACTGTTTTCACTGCATTTTATGTGACCCAGACAAATGAAATAACCTTTCTGAACCTAAAGTTCTCCGCATGCATAAAATGAGAGAGATGATGATAGTGCCTACCGTGCTCAGTGTTTGTGAGGATTATAGGTTTTTATATTTTAACTGCAAGGCATGTAGTGGGTGATAAATAAACCGTATTCATTGCAGCTATATTAGGCTCTCGATTCATTTTTTGAATGAGATGAAATAACGCATGCACACAAATGTCTGTGTGTGACTCTCCACGTTCCCTTTCTCAGGACAGCGAAGCAAGATGTGGACGATGAGTACAGCATGCAGTACAGCGCCAGGGGCTCCCAGTCCTACTACACCGTGGCTCACGCCATCTCCGAGAGGGTGGAGAAGCAGTCTGCCCTCCTCATTAACGGGATCCTAAAGCATTACCAGGTAATGGGTGTGGTTTGTGTTTCCTTGGCAAGTAGTAATCTTTTACCTAATTTTGATTGAAGTATGTCATGCCTATTGACTGATGAAGAGGTTTTCATGGTGGCGAGACAAATTTGAGTCACATCATGTATGATACTGAGATCCTTCCTGCTGTGCCTGTGATTCTTTTAGGGTACTTCCTTCCCTGTTACCATCTTTACTAGGGCATACCATACCAGTTTTCTCTGTTATGGTTTTGGGATGAACTTTGTCTTAAGAAATACTGGCTTAACATTGAGAACAGTTTCATTGTAGATCTCTTCAAAATGGAAAACCCATTCACATTCTGTTAATGTAGGGAACACCCATGCCTCATCTTGAAGTAAATGAAGTGTTTCTTTAAAGTTTTTGGTTGTCGCTATAGTTTTATGCCATGGGTCCAACCACCTAGGAGTAGCTGTCTACTACACTCGTGCTTTTTTATTTAGACACAATAAAGTTGTGAGCATCTGTGTGCGTTGATTAAAAACTAGGCTATTAACATAACAAATGTTTCATTTGACCTGTCTGGATTGAGGTTAATTCCTGTCTTCTACCTCCTACCACTTTGTAGTGTTTCCCAAAGTGTGTTCCTTAGAACACATGAGTTCCATGAGTTGTTCCTAAAAAAAAAAAAAAAGTTTTATGGTCAAATAAATATAGGAAATACTATCAGCTGTAACTAGGCTTATCCATATAATTTATTATTCCAAATTTGGATACTTGTGAGAGTGAATAGAGGCTGTTATTATTGATAATAGGCATAATCCTGGACTGTCCTAAGCCAACTAGACATATGGTCACCCTGACTATGACCCCTTGACCCCTCTTGGCAATTCACAACACACATTAGCACACTAATGGCTCTGCAAATCCATGATGCACATTGGTGTCCTGCAGTAAAATAACTTGTCTGACATTGTTTAACTTTGTATTTCCTAAACTACTTTGACCACCAAACCCTATTTTTATATATCATCACTTAACATCCTGTAAAACTAATGTCTTCTAGAATATACTTTAGAAAGTGCATGCTTTAGGCCAATGGTTTTCAAACTTTTTGGCATCGGGTCCCCACAACTCTTAACACTTGGCACTGTGTCTGCTGCCATTGCACGGAAGTGGAGAATACAGTGATTGCTAGCATAGTACTGCCTTGATTTGTGCTAAAGTGCCAGCAGTTTTTAGCCACCATTGCTTTTGTGTCATCTGTGCAGTTGTCAACACAGTAAAAATGGCAGATCATGTCTTAGTATCATGACAATCATTGTGACCTGGTGGATGTCCTGCAAAGGTCTTAAGGCCTCCAGGGAGGACCACGGCTCTGGCCCTGGTAAGGTCACCTTTTCTCCAAAGACCGTACCACTTTCATGAGGTCCAGAGTGGTTTTCATCTTCTTCATCATTTGGCCTACCTGTCATAGATGTTAATTCACAGTATGTTCTAATAACCATTTGTGTACCTGTTCGTGGGGGATGTGTTGGATTATTCATAAATAATTTTCAATGCCACATTGTTTTTCTCCCCCATCCCACACCTTCATAAGCACTCTTCATCACTCTTTTTCCAAACCTGGCTTCTCCTACTTCCCGCGTGTGACTTTTGTGCCTCTCCCCATCACTGAGCTGGGCGTGCCTTGCACTGTCTCCCTCTGGCTTTCTGCCTCATGAGGTTCCTGCTTCTTGCAATCTGACCGCCCATATCTGTCTGATCAAGATCTTCTCCATTCCTTCCACCACAGTTCAGAATGTGGCCCGAAGACTCTCCTGATGCTTCTGTCCACGAGTAAGCTTTCTATCTCCTTGCTCCTTGACAGGCTTTTCGATCATTAATATTCACTTAAACTTGACACAGCTGGGGCCTTCCTGCTGCTTCCTGGAAAGCCATATAAGCTTCATTCAATATCCATCCCTCCCCGCCCCCCAGTCCCACAGCCTGGGAAAGTTCGAATCACAACTTTTGCGAATTTCTAGTACCCCCTGTCTAGTCTCTGGTTCTGTCACCTATGCAAAATTCGACCCTTTACCAATTTTTGTTTAAAAAAATATCTACTCTCATGAAGTATCCAAATATTTCTTGTATTTAGTTGACTTTTCTAAAGGTCTGGTGGTTGTGTGGTCACGTTGCAGGCAGTTCCTCCTGTCTACACCTTGTGGCTTGCAGTTATGTCCCCTCTTTCCCTCTCTGTCTTTGGCCCGTTCTCTTGGAGGCTCTTCCTGTTTCTCTCCTTATCCCTTGGTGTTGCTGTAGTTCTGCAAAAACCTTAGGATGCTTTGGAGTCTTACATGGTACAAGGTACCCCAAGTGGGTTTTGAAATGGTTCTTCAAACCACTGTAGTGTCTGTCTCTCTAAGAAAAATTTCTGGTCAATAAAATTTTACACGTTGGCAACTGTCAATTAGTTCTTGGGAAATGTGCCTATGTGCCTTGTTTATGTTTCCTGTCTGAATGCAAGCTTCTGAAGGGAGGCCTGCATCTTACAGACCTTGATATTTTAAATAAATGAATCATTTGCTTTGCTCTTATATAAAACAAATTAATATTAACATTTCCCTAAGTATAGCGTCATTAGTAAGCTAAGTTGACTTTAGCAGAAACATATATAATTTTATATATATTTTATATATATAATGTATATATAATCCAGCATCTGTGGCATGATGGCGGAAGGGAATTAGTAGTTGTGGGATGGAGGTTTAACAATTTTGTATCTTCACCCAGGCTTTCTTTTGTGTTTAACGTGGGGAATCCAAAGCTGACTCTGTGATGCAGGGCTTTTGTACTTTAAAAACGTGTTGAACGTGTTTCCAGGCAATCAGCTTCCGGCGTGTGCAGCCTTTGGGGAGTGCCCACATTGCAAAGCTTCCACATGTGCTGCCTGGGAA
The DNA here is from genome assembly GCF_040939455.1 of Microcebus murinus. Taxonomy (NCBI): domain Eukaryota; kingdom Metazoa; phylum Chordata; class Mammalia; order Primates; family Cheirogaleidae; genus Microcebus; species Microcebus murinus. Next base: position 31,377,368 of record NC_134115.1, read on the forward strand.
CTTCTCTCTGCCAGGAAGAAAAATGTCCTCCTGTGGTCCCGGCAGAGTGGCCCTGGCTCGCTGGTCACTCCGCTTCCTCACTGAGGGGATCTCACCCTAGGGGGTAGTCTAGTCATTACCAAAAAAGGCTATGTCCAGTGATTGCCAAATCTGGCCTCTGGTTTGTTTGTCTTTAATGCTCACATTGGCTTTTTGTTTTTGGAGTGGTTGGAAGAGATTTTATAGTTTTGGGTTTTCTTCATTTATGTAATAATTCTGAATGTCATATACTGTGACATGCTAAGTAAGGATGAGCAGTAAAGCTGCTTAAAATCCCACCAGTATGCTATAGCCCACCATTTCTAAATCTGATTAACACTCGGCACCTGCCAGGCAGCGGGGATGATTACAGGCTCGTATTTTACATTCTGCCTGCGTTGGTGCCTCCCCGACTTTCCGACTGCGGGGAACCCAACATATAGCACTGAGGAGTTGAGAAGTCACAGCCTCACTTGAGTTGTATTAGTATTAATTACCTGTGCAGATCTTGGATAATTGAAGCAATTACTCTTCATTTCAGCTCCAGGGCCTGGAATGGATGGTTTCCCTGTATAATAACAATTTGAACGGAATCTTAGCTGATGAAATGGGGCTGGGAAAGACCATACAGACCATTGCACTCATCACTTATCTGATGGAGCACAAAAGACTCAATGGCCCCTATCTCATCATTGTTCCCCTTTCGTAAGTAAAGTCATTTATTCCGCCGTCATCGTTCTGTATGTTGTCGAGTGCCCTGGTCGCGGCTTGTCCTTGTTTTTCACTTAAGGCAGAATTGTAGCATGTAGTAGGATTACTAAGAGCATGTAATCTGAATTTAAGTTCTAATTTCCCACCACCCCACCCAGGCCTCTTTGATTAGCTATGTAAGCACAGGACCAAATGATTTTATCAGCTGTTAGCATTGCAGTCCACACAGCCTGCACACTGCCTAGTGGGTCTTATTCGTCATGACCGGGGTCCTCAAACTTTTTAAACAGGGGGCCAGTTCACTGTCCCTCAGACCGTTGGAGGGCCAGACTATAGTTTAAAAAACACTATGAACAAATTCCCATGCACACTGCACATATCATATTTTGAAGTAAAAAAACAAACGGGCAAGAACACCCGCATGTGGCCCACGGGCCGTAGTTTGAGGACACCTGGTCATGACTCCTTAGGTGGCTCATGAAGGGGAAAGGAGTGTGTGTGTGTGTGTGTGTGTGTGTGTGTGTGTGTTTTAAGGTTTCTTTGATTTTCCCTTATTCCATATCCAAAAGATTTTATATATATATAAATAAATATTTTATATTTTATATATATAAACATTATATACAAAACCTTATATATAATCAAAAGATTGTATATCCTTAAATATTCCTTTATTGTATCTTTGTAAAGCAGAACCCGAATCAAAATCATAACTATGAATTTAGCAGTAAAGCAACCTCCGTGTGTGCACTTTCTGTGTCATTGAGTCTGCTGCTTCATAAGGACAGGTCCTAGGCCGGGCGTGGTGGCTCACGCCTGTAATCCTAGCACTCTGGGAGGCTGAGGCGAGCAGATTGCTTGAGGTCAGGAGTTCGAAACCAGCCTGAGCAAGAGTGAGACCCCCCCGTCTCTACTATAACTAGAAAAGAAATTAATTGCCCAACTAATATATATAGAAAAAATTAGCCGGGCATGGTGGCGCATGCCTATAGTCCCAGCTACTCGGGAGGCTGAGGCAGTAGGATTGCTTGAGCCCAGGAGTTTGAGGTTGCTGTGAGCTAGGCTGACGCCATGGCACTCACTCTAGCCTGGGCAACAAAGCGAGACTCTGTCTCAAAACAAACAAATAAACAAACAAAAAAAGGACAGGTCCTTGCTGTTCCCCTTACATCCCCAATGCCTCACTCACTGCTGGCCAGTACTTAGTAGGTCTTCAGTGAACACTGAGAGCGAGGGAATAATAGCTCGCGGCCACCCTCCCTGGGAGGCCAGCGTACGTATCTGGCCGTAGGTGTTAGGTGGCGACCTTATTCACCACAGTCTCGCTGTAGATCTCAGTGATGATATGAACTTGGACTTCGAGTAAGAGTAAGGATTCTGTTTTTGTATTTTCTTCAAATTTTGTCTAATGGGGACTATTTGCAGACCGTTTTATATGAATTATCTGTATTTATATTATTTAGATATCATTTGCACTTTATCTATATTTTGTATGTTCCAATGGTGCAACTTTAGGGATTTAAAAACAAAAAAGTCATTCGATAGTTCTTCCCCTACTCCCTCTTGACAGATTTATTAATATTTTCATGTGGTTTTATAATTTCTTTTTCCTGATTCAACTTTTCTCTGCACTTATATGAAGATTTCTGAAGATTCTCAAAATCACTCTGGCAATTGCTGTTTCAAGATCATATTAAAATTTAGTTTTTTGCTCTCTATATTTGTGCACTCTTTAATTTTTTATATGAGATTTTTTTATGAACCACAAACTTGTGATGCTTTGTGGCAAAACTTATTTCTGCCTTATCTCTAATTTCCACACCTTTAAAATAAACATTTAGTTGAGATATTTTATATTCTCCAGCCCCTTTAAAGGTGAGGCCTGAAAAATGAATAAGAACATCTTTTTAACCACCGATTTTTATACAAATGTCCTTTTTTTTTTTTTCTATAGGACGCTATCTAACTGGACATATGAATTTGACAAATGGGCTCCTTCTGTGGTGAAAATTTCTTACAAGGTTTGGAATGATGCTGTATTTATATATAAATGTGGAAATGCAAAAAATAGACCCTATTTTCTTCATTCCATATGCACATCTGTGAACTGTATTTGGTTGTAAAGTTTTGTCATGTACATCATGTACTAAACCGTGAGAGTTAATCATCCCAAGAAGATTACTGTAATAAACCATAATTACTTTCAGATAGTGAAATCCAGAAGAAAATTGTTAATTATCATATTGCGAGGTTTCTGATGAGAGTAATACAAATGACAAATATCGCACATTCTGCGTGCTGCCGGCTGGCTCACTGTGGGCTGCTGCTGTGCGGCTGTTCCCGCAAAGTCAGGCAATTACCGGGCGCCCGGCGCCTGCTGTACGCTCCCATAGACGTGGAGCCTCACGGCAGAGCAGTGGGTTCTCCGCTACCGCAAGGTCACCGTCATTTCCTTTTTTCAGTCTCCCCTCCCTCAGTCTTCAGTGGGAAGGGTCTGAAGAGGGTCAAGACGCGTGCCATTTAGCCAGCACTTTCCTCGTGGATAGTGGGTCAGTGTATGACAATGGCGTATGTGCATGGCTCGGTCACGTGTCCGGGTGTCATTAAGCTATGAATAGTGAGAAATGACACACTCAGACTCCCATTGGGTAACGTGCTTTTTCTTTCCATTCAGGGTACTCCTGCCATGCGTCGCTCTCTTGTCCCCCAGCTGCGGAGTGGCAAATTCAACGTCCTCTTGACGACTTACGAGTACATTATAAAAGACAAGCACATTCTTGCAAAGGTATGCTTTAGAAGAAATTCTTTTCTCTCTCATTATGGTCCTTCCCAATAAAGTGTGAAGTATTCCTTAAGTTGGGTTTTTTTGTGTGTGTGTGTGTCTGTGTGTGTGTGTGTGTTTATTTCAGCATATGATAGGGGTACAAATATTTAGGTTACATATATTGCCTTTGACCCGCCTGAGTCAGAGGTTCAAGTATGTCCGTCCCCCAGACGGTGCATACCGCACCCATTAGGTGTAAATATACCCATCCCCTCCTCCCTCCTCCCACCTGCCCGACACCAGATGAATGTATTCAATTGTTTAATTGGATCATTAGATGACTTGTCTTTTTCCCTCTCTTTTTATTTTTCCAAAGTGTTTGATGTATTTTGGTCATGGTTTTTAATTTTATGCATGCTATTTGTGTGTGTGTGTGTGTGTGTCTGTGTGTCTGTGTGTCTGTGTGTCTGTGTGTGATCCTAGGGCTTCTTACCTCGCCTCTCTCAGTTAATGAGTTTACATTTCTTAAAAAAACTCACCTGGGTTCCTTCTGCAATTCTTTTCTCACCAACAGCCCTGAACATGCTCAGGAAAGAAATAATTGTTTTTGTTGCCCTGGGATATTGTCAGCGTAACTTCATTCCTCTGTGCCTCTGTCTCTGAAGACGAGTAGGCACCTCTCCATATGGTCTGCACCATATGAACATTTATTCGAGCTGCAGCTTTTGTGGTATCCCTGTTTTAGGTTTTTTTCCTGGTAAAATAATAGGCTATCATTGTTCGAATTACTCAGGGCTGTTTCCGTGACTATTTATTTGGAGCTGAGAAAGAGTTGTTTCTGTGACCTACATGTCTCCTAATTTGTTTTTCTATTTATATCATCTCGTCTCCTAATATGTTCTTGGAGACTGATGGAAGTACCGCCTTTCATGGAACAAATAATGAAAATTTAATTTTTTTCTTCAGTAATTTTCTTCTTTCTTTTTTTTTACCCCATGGTGTTTTGAAAGCACTATAATCTGAAACTAAGTTATGTCCAGAATTGAACAGAATCTCTGTTTCTAGGTCTGTTCTATCTCTGCATTAAACCTTTGCTCTGCGAACCCATAGTTCCCTTTGTGGCATCATAGGAAATAACATAAAGGAAATGTGCTCCCAGGGGAGGTTTAATAATTGAGATGGCACGGGCGACAATGCTGTGTTCCTGTTCCTCAGACTCAGAGATGAATTTGGCAGTGTCAGAAATGATGTGTTTTCGATATTACTATGGGAATGTGTTTGTACGTCTGAGATCCTTTTAAAAAAATTCATATCGTGTCTTCTGCATATATATTTCAAAATTCATTGGAAACACCTGGTAATGAGATACATCGCTTTTATTTGTTACTGGGAGAAACGGAGCTGTAGAAAGGGGTAGTAATTTTTTCCAAGTGGAAGACCTAATTAGTAGTAGACCCAATAGCAAAATCAAAAGCCTCTGATTCCTTGTTTATTATTTCATAAGCTAAATTAGTCAGGAAAGTAGATTTAGAATATTTATTTAAATACATTGTCGTCTGCTGGCCTCTTTGCATGCTATGGGCAAGTTTGGAGCAGTTAGTCTTACAACTTTAATTATTCTTAAACACTTTCGTTAGAGGTGGTGGAGGAAAGGGGGAAAAATTCCAGTAGTTTCTTTTACCTGTACATCCGAGCCTGACTGATGATTTTATGCTTTTTCCCCTGACACGACTGGAGCTTCTAATGAGGAAGGCGAGGATTGTGTAGAATACTTTCCTCATCCCCCTGTTCTCTCTAGGTGTTGTGCAGTGGGGTCTGGGGACATATGAGCACCAGATGTTTTCCTTGGCCGTTGCCACCGTTTGTAGGGAACGGGTAGGCTTAGTGGAACATTCCTCGTTGTGTTCACTTTAAAAAACTGAATAGTGGCCCTGAAGAGAGCTAAAGGGTGAGGTGTGAGGGAGGAAAGGGACAGTGACTGTGTGGACTTAGGAATTGTGCTATATGAGTATTCTTAACTTTTTAAGTGATAGTTGTGTTGAAGGAGTGTGTTGTATTTAATCCTGCAGTTTTGACATAAATGGAGGAATGATATTTTTTCATTACCCTTTCTGCCTGTGAGTATATCCTTTTATTTTAGATAACACAAGGGTCCTAGACCTGGCAGGTAAGGAATATGTGTGAACTAAGGGAGCCCAGTGGCTGGATCTAATTTTTTTTTTTAAAAAGAAAGAAGTTGGATGTTCAGAATTTTATGTGAAATATTCCAGCTTTTTAAATTTTAGCAGTCGATTCAAACAAAACAAAACACAACAGTGAGCCAAGCCCTAAAGGTGGTAGCCAGCCAGAGTAACAGAAAAGAAAACATGAAGCCAAGAGCATCTCTGCTATAGCTGCCTACCAGTGCTGTGTTGGAAAAACTAGCCATTAACATTTGCTTCAGGTGGTTGCCTATATTCTGCGCCTACCATGAGCAGAGGTATCATGACCATGAAATCTGGCATGGTTGTCATGATAAAGTATCAAGAGGAGGAGCCTTAGATGGGGAGACGCAGGATCCAGACGCAGGACCAACCATTTTTCATTCTGGACCTAAGTTCCCTTCTTTGTAAAAGGGTGATTTGGGATCTCATGGCCTGTTAGGGACGTTGTTGTTGCTTTAACATTCCCTTAGTACGTGACGTCTTGCGTCATATGATGACAGACATGGGAATGGGTCTGTTTCTTGGTACTCTTTCATCTTAAGGAGCATCGCACCGTATCATATACCAAGCGTGGGTTCTTTGGTTTTCCACACCATCAACACCTGCTGGAGACAGTTGTTTACTGCCTTACTCACCGTACGTTGTCCCTTCCTCTTGTGTTGCAGATTCGGTGGAAATACATGATAGTGGACGAAGGCCACCGAATGAAGAACCACCACTGCAAGCTGACGCAGGTCTTGAACACTCACTATGTGGCCCCCAGGAGGATCCTTTTGACTGGGACCCCGCTGCAGAATAAGCTCCCCGAACTCTGGGCCCTCCTCAACTTCCTCCTCCCCACAATTTTCAAGAGCTGCAGCACATTCGAGCAGTGGTTTAATGCTCCATTTGCCATGACTGGCGAAAGGGTAACAGTCTAACTTGGTGTTTTTTTCCCTACTGCATGACACTGAAATGAAACGGAAGTGCCTAAAACCGAGGACCTTAGAGCCACGAAAATCCACAGGGTGGTTTACAGTGTCTCCTGTTTTATGAAGCCGGTCAGTGGGTGGACATGGTCTCATTCCAGGGTTAATTTTCCCTCCTAAAAAAAAAAAAAAAAAAATGGATCTAGTGGTGCATGGGGCGTTCTAACCCCTTTGTCTTTTGCCAGACTGCTTACCAGGCCACCAGAGAATGTTCCCGACTGATGCAGTGCTTATCTGCAGTGGGCTCAGGGAGGATGAACATGGAGATACATGTTGAATTAATCGAACCAAACCAAATCAACCAACTGCATACAAGCTTTAAAACAAACCTTTCCTTGTTATAAACTTGGACCTCCCTTTAAAGTATTTCCACATAAAGAGTTTGTGTGTAAAACAGAACTAGTTTACACTAATTTTCTGTACACGCTTTTTTCAGGTTTTGGTGTGAGCTTGTATTTTGAGTGTACATATGTATACTTCTCCTGGAGTAGCCGTTTTCAAATTTCTTACTCTTCTTTCAACCGTTTTCTTTTAGGGATCATTTATGAAAGGAAGGCATTGGCCATTGTAAGAAAAGAAGTGGGCACATGTCACTGTGATCAGTGGTTCCTTAGCGATAGGAATGAAAAGCCACTAAGAATGCTTTAGGAAACTTTATGTTTGAACTGTTTGGGCCCTTTCATTTTGAGCTACTTCGAAGACACATTTGCCATTCTTTGTCAGTAGTTAAGTCGTTTGCTTGCCCATTTGTAGAAAGCAGTGTCAGTCAACCCTGCCCCCTAGAGGTTGGTCTGTTTGTTTTGTTCTTTTTGTTCTTACTTTGAGGTGTGGTCTCCCTGTATCGCCCAGGCTGGCTGAACTCCTGGCCTCAAAGGATCCTCCCACTTCAGCCTTCCATATGCCAGATTTTATAAATAGGACTACACTTGAGCTAGATTAGGTATAGGAAAGGAGAGAAGGTATAGGGGACTTAGAGACCCACTAGCATAAGCTGGGTCTATTCTTATTCTTCCTCTTTTTAATATGTGTTCAAGTCCCTATTCCCTCAGAATGCTTCTGCCTTTGAGACAAGCAAAGTTAAGGGTCTAACTTAAGGCTTCAGTAGGAGCACATGGACCGTTGCCCCTTTTCTCTCATTCTATCTCAATCTTCAATCAGCCTTTATTGCCAGACATGTCCCATAAAATTTTGGGTTAACACTACCGATCTAAAACTGGTGGCTTCTGGGCAGTTTTCCACAGAACTCAGCATTTAAGACGTAGACACCCATTTAGAGGCTATTTTATTACCACTCGGTAGGCAGATGGGAGGAGAATTTGGAGGTGTACATAACAAGCACAAACCTGGCTTTAATACACGTAAAATTGAATGTATTGAAACACCTAATAAGTGCAACATAAAGCTTTATTATATGAAACATCCTTTTTTAAAAAAAATCCAATTCATATAAGGTTCTCTCGTAGGTGGACTTAAATGAAGAAGAAACTATATTGATCATTAGGCGTCTACACAAGGTGTTGAGACCATTTTTACTGAGAAGACTGAAGAAAGAAGTTGAATCCCAGCTTCCAGAAAAAGTATGTTGCAAATTCAAAAGTTGTGTTTTCCCCCCCTGCAAATATATGAAGTACCTGTCCCTGAAATTATGTTTCTAAAACAGCAGGCTTGTATTTTAGCCGCAGGTATCTTGAAAATGTCTTAAAGTGCTTTTTTATTTGATAGGGCTAGAGAGAGAAGGGATATTATAGTATTTTCAGCCTGGTTTCCAAAAGCGTTTGGACAGATTTTATAAAATTACCAAGTTCATCGAATCTCATTACATTTTAATTTTAGATTTTTTTTTTTAAGTTACTGAGCTCATGTAGGCACTACAGAACTATTCTGATTATAAGCTAAATACAGATTTGACTTTGGGACATGTATCATTATTGAAGGGCATGCATAGTAAACATTTGCCAAGTTTCCCAGAAGTTTATTCAATATTTGATGTTTGTGATGTCACCATCTGATAGTAAGTGAAAAATTGAGTTCCTGCAAATTACAAACACATCATCTCATTATTCTGGGACATAGTTTTTGTCTTGCACCATAAAAATTAGGTTCCTGTGAACACTTGAGTATTTTTCAGGTTGCTTTATGGAACTGAGTTTTCAGTGCTTTAGAATTGTCTTTTAAGCCCTTAGCTCCATGTTTTTGGGTTGGATTTGTGTATTAGTTTAATGTTTCTACACACATTTTAGAATCCATGCACATTTGAGTTCTAAGTTCCATGCTCTTAAAGATGGTTTAGCATTGTATACTATTTATTGCAAGAGATATTTTGATTTGAGTTGTTTCTTTAAATGCGCCAGTTCTGAAATATCTTATTTTTGCATGATTGTGGTTTTTCTGGGTAACAACTCTATTTTTGGACAGATTGGTTCATCCCGTTCATTCTTAAGTGGGAGTTGGCAAGATGGTGTACAAAGTTGATCACTTTGCTAAGAGAGAATTTTATTCCCTAATCCTTTATTCGTTAACAGGCAGAAAAAAAGTTTTTTAAATAAAAAATTGTTTTTATACCATGCTTAGTCCGGTGAAAGTATAAATATTTAAGTATTTTATTTTGTTGGTAAATGCATCTTGAGTATTGAATGCTGTTGATAGTTCCTTTTCCTTCCTGTGGTCTTAGCTTCTGGGCCATGTCCTTTCTGTTCAAGGTGTTTAGTTACTGAATAGATGACTGGTGAATGGGTGTAGTGTTCACGTGGCTGCCTTCAGCTACTTCCTGGCACACTGTTACTGTGATCCTGCAAGTTATAGAGATGGAATGTTAAAGATTTTAATTTGCCCCATGCTTTCTTTTTCTTTCTTTTTCTTTTTTTTTAAGAAGAGGTATAAAATAGAAGATTATTAACTGAAGCCCTTCATTTATTCATCCCATAAAACTTCATAATCTTGTTTATTCATTTCCAGGACTGGCTAATGTAGATTTTTTAAAAACATATTATATGTTGCAGCACAAAGATTATGAGGTGATTAGTTATATCACAAAGCAATTCTTTGCTTTACGAAAGTATTTATTTTACAGTTCTTTCTGCAAGAGAGCTTCTTGACTACCCTTGAAGGATGATAAACTTTTATAAAATATGTATTTACCTTCAGATTGTCAAGACTATGCCTCCTGCATAATTTATATTTATACTCATTAATTCTCTGAGTATTATATTGAATATAAATATATTAAATACTTCATGCATGGCCTTATTTATGGATGCCTTTATAGGTATCCATACCTTTAAAGGTAACGATGTTACCTTTTCTTGGAGGCAATTTGGTAAAGTAGAAATCATGGGTTTCTGCCCATGAGAGTGGGCCTGGGTCCCCGACAGTCTCCATCTCTTACTATGCAAACTCGGGCAAGTCATTTAACCCAAATGGGTCTTAGTGTTCTCATCAGTGAACTGGAAAATAAATAATATCTGCCTCACAGAATTGTTGTGAGGATTAAATGGATGTAGGGCTCATGATACTATGCCAGGCACGTGGTGAGCACCCAAGTAGGGACAGCTGCTTCTACCACTTTCCTTATTTGCTACTCATGTTGCTGTTTCTATGATTGATGGGAGTTCCATTTTCCTGTTCACTTCAAGTTCTTTCTCACTGTTCTCTTGTCTTTGCTGTACTTTCTGTAGCCCTCCCACATCTCTGTGCCCATAAACCTCTGAAGGGGTTTGTGTATGTGGCTGTTGATGTAGCTTGCCTGATGTTCATTTTCTACTTTTTCTGCTTTGTTAGGATTTTTATTACCTAGGGAGAGTTGGAAATTTAAGTGTCATCCTTGGGGGTAAGGACGTTTTTTTCTGCCACCACCTACTTAAAGCTGCAAACGACATACATGTCTTACTCAGCCTATATAAAGAGTCCAGGAAGGAATTATGGCTGATGGCAGGAAAAGGCTAAATACTTCCAAAGCTGTAATTCTCAAATGTTATGAAAAAAAGAGTCAGTTAGGAAAGTGGTATTTAATTTACTCCTTTTGGAGTGTGGTTTTGAGTTTTGACAATTGCATGGGGTTATGTTAACCACGCTTACAACTAAAATTACAGAACAATTCCGTCACCCACCCACCCCCCCAAAAAAAAATTCCCTGATGCTACCCTGTTTAGTCAAACACCCCTTCTACTCTTAGCCTCATGCAACCACTAATCTGTTCTCTATCCTATAGCTTTACTTTTTTCCAGAATCTCATATGAGTGGAATCTGACAATGTAACCTTTTGCATCTGGTTTCTTTCATTCAGCATAATGTGTTTTTAGAGTCATCCAAGTTGTTGCATGTATCAATAGTTGGTTCATTTTTATTTCTGAATCGTATTCTATTATATGGTACACCACAGTTTGTTTATCCATTTAGCTGAGGATCATTTAGGTTGTTTCTAGTTTTTGATGATTATGGATAGAGCTGCTATAAATATTTGTGTACAGGCTTTTGTGTAAACATAGGTTTTTCGTTTCACTTGAGTAAATACCTAGCAGTATGATTACTTGGTCATATGGTCAATGCATACATAACTTTATAAGAAACTTACACATTGTTTTCTCAACTGTCTGAACTACTTTGTATTCCGATCAGCCATATATGAGCATTCCAGATCCCCCACATTCTCATCAGTGCTTGGTATTGTCAGTTTTCCAACATTTTTAGCTATTCCAATAGGTGTGCAGTGGTATTTTGCAACTTTAATTTGCATTTCTCCAATGTCTAATGTTGTGGAGCATCTTTTCATGTTCTTTCTCAGGTGAAACTAAAGCAGGCGTATAAAGGCCACAATTTGATAAATGCAGCTCTACTACATAGGAAAATTAGTTTTAATATTAGTCTAATGAAATACCTAATGAGCAAGGGAATGCACTGTCCCCCCCCCCCCCAACTCCACCAAGCTGCTGGCACAGCATCCATTTCTTGTACTCAAGAAAGAATACCAAATAGAAAAGAGATTGTATAAAAACAACTTAAGCTAAATGAACATTGATTTTTTGATTTGGCTCCTATTTAAGGTTGTCTGGGCTGACTCTTTTGTTAATTTATATCATCAAGAACCATCAAAATGTTAATTATGGTTATCTCTGGGTGGTGGGATTGTAGGTGTATTTTATTTTCCCCTTTGTACCTACTTCATTTTCTAAACTTTATAAGTATAAATCAGAAAATAACTTTATAAGCAATACTGGAAATTCTTCACTGGCTTCACGCTCATTTCTAAGATAAGATCCAGACTCTTTAGCTCAGTAAGTGGGGTTCTTTTTGTAATTGTAATTGGCTGTGTATATATTAATGTCTAACTATGCTAAAATACATATATTATGTCTGAGGTTAACCAGAGGTTGACCTACCTAAAATCAATCTTGATTCTTATATAATTTGTGTAAACCACCAAAAAAAGCTTTGTTTAGATGGGCAGTTTGTGTATTTATTATATAAAGGTTTGTGATGGTTAGTATAATTAGCATTACTTTATTCCTTTCTGATGCCATAGATTCCAGAACCTAGGACTTTCACAAATTGAATTGTATTGTTTAAAAAAAAAATCTCAGTTCACAAGTGACAACCTATCACACACAGTAGTCTAGGTTTATTGTTCCAATAATACACTCTTAGAAGGGAAAGTGTAAATGAAGAATATTATTCAGGCAAAAACTATAAATAAAGCTCAAATATTTCTAAGGGTTATATGAGAAGAGACTCTGGGCCAATATAATCCCCTCATTTGTGTACTTGTAGGGACCAATGAGGTCATTTACTAACATAGGAATCCTTAAGAGACAATGCTCATATACCTGAGGCTAGCGCCTCAGTTTTGCATGTAATTTGAACAAAAATAGCTCCGGTGGCTCTCATAAGCCTAACTTACTGGGAGAGTCATTTCTGTTTTGAAGTCACAAATTTCATTTGCTGCAGCAGTAGCAGGTTTTCAGGCGTTTCCACGTTCCTGCTCTCTAAACAGGTGCTATGATGTTTTTTGGAGGGCGGGATGGGGTGGGGGCGAACTCAGACCCAACCAAGTTGAAGTTGGCGTGATGATTATAGAAACCCCTCTCCCCTCATCGCTGTCAGCCGGCGGCGTGTCTACTTCAGCCCATCCCTTTTCCCCACACACAGCTACCGATTTGCCTGCTCCGTGCATTGCACTGTGCTCAGCTGCGTGGGAGGTGCAGGGGCCACACGGGAAACGGGAGGCGTGGTGTGAGAGGCGGGCAGGCTTGGCCGTGGAGATGAGGTCTGCTCAGCACTGAGTGACGGTGCAGCAGCAGTGAAAGGCAAGGTCGTCACTAGGGCAGTATTCTAGGGCAGGGGTCTCCCGCGTGCACACTGGGTCTGTGTGTGGGAGAGGTGCCTACTAGTAATCTGTTATTGGGGTGCAGAAAGATGCTTGAACAACCATGTATGTTTATTTCTCTCTTAAAAATTTAAGCTTTATTGATCTTTAATCTACAGATACTTGGTGGTAGGTATACACATGCCAGAAAGTCAGTGGTGTGCCTGCAACAGACTGTGGGTCGTCCCAGAGGAAGCCAGAGGAGACCTTCCCCCACCTGGAGCATCTGGCAGCCCGTTCATCCTCGCTGCCTGCTTCATTTGCTTCCTGCCTACTGTGAGGCATTGTGGGTTTCCCTGTCCCCAGACAAGGGGATTTCGTATGATCTGATTTTAACTAAACTAACACCCGTGGTCCCCAGAAGGGCTTAAAAGGATTCTGCAGAGAAGTGTGGGTTGAAAACAAGATGAATAATGTAAGCCTAGGTGAATAATGGGGAAAAGGCCATCCTGCCTCTTCTCCCATTCCCAGTGTGGGTTTTCATCAGCCGCATCATAGGGTAATTGGGCTGGAATTGGCCAAAAACATTAGATATCATCAAACTCGGCACCTTGAAATATGGATGTAAATCAGCTGCCTTTAACATTGATCCCTTGCCTCAAAAGTAACTCGTATCTTGACATTAATATTAGTACATGCGTGTAGTAACGTATAAATAAATATGTAGATGGATATTGGGAGATGTGCTTTAGCATGTCTTTGTGATAGGGGAGTTCTATCAAAAAAGCTTACTGACCAACCGCTTTGAGGGAAATGAAAGGGAAATTGGCTTTGGCTGATAGGGTAATTGGGGAAGATCTTAAAAAGAGCCCTTAGGGTAGAGTAGGATTTAGAAAGAAGCCCTAAGACTAAGGACATCCCAGGCTTGGAGAAAAGTACAAAAACAAGCCAAATAGTTTTGAGTTGTTTGAGAAGGTTCCAGAAACAAATATAAAATATAGTTGTAAAGCTTATAGCAGTGATTGTCATCATGTGTATCAAACCAGCTTCTATTATCCCCTAATTGTGTGAGGAAGGAGACTTCACCTTTTAAGAGTAGCTGTCAGATTCTGGAGGGGAGTTTGCCTCTCTGCTTTTTTTTTTTTGAGGCTGTTTGGCATCCCCATCTCCATGGCATCATCATGCCTGTCTCCTGCTTTCCAGACTCACCTTCAGCTCTTAACAGTAGTTGACTGATGGGAAGGGGGTTGAGGGTTTTGTCCCTACTTCTGGATCTGCCATCCACTAATGCACCTAACACAACCATCAGCCATCTCTTCCACACTCAGGAAGGTCTGAATAAGCCAGCAGGGGGAGGTTCAGGTTCAGGTGAACATCAGGCACAGGTAGCAAGCCTGAAAGTCTCCTTGGCCATCCTTAGCATGGAGCTTAAAAAAGTGGACTCTGTTTCAAATCCTAACTACACCAGTGGATAGCTGTATCATTTTGGGCCAGTAGCTAAAGCTCTCTGATGCTCAGATTCCTTATCTATAAAATGAGGACACTAAATGTGACTGTCTCAGGAGAGCTCTGGTGGGGGGTAAATAAGAGAAAGCACATAAAGCACTTTGCACAGGGCCAGGTGCACAGAAAGAGCTCAATAATATTAGTCTTTGATATAGTTTTTATTATTATTCCTGTTACAGTCTGAAGTTAACATTTTTCTTCACCATGATCAAATTTCCTTGTGAGTTAACAGCCCTTGAAAAAGTAGAAGGATGGTGGCAATTATTCCATGATGTCCGTATCTATCAAAACATCACATTGTATACCTTTAATATATATAATTTTTATTTGTCAATTACCCCTCAGTAAAGTTGAGAAAAAATAAATTTTTTATAAAAGTAAAAGGAGAAATACTTTAAACATATAACACAATCAGGTGCCTAAAACACAAAGCCTATAATAAGTGCATATTTATTTATTAAACTTGGAGATATTTTTTTTTCTCCTTGGCCAAGGTCATTAAAAACTAAAGCATGTTTTTGATGGGTTACTTGCTGTTCTTTAACTTTTCTGCAGAAGAGCAAGCTTTTCTATAATCTGATTTGCTACATTAAAATGGGTGGCAGAAGACTATTAATTGTGGTTCCATTTGGCCTGACAGGTTCCTTCTAGAACAACAATTAAATGAATATTCAACTTCTTTTCAACTGTGACCTCCTGTCCCTGGCCTTCGGAGCTGAAAAGAACCTGATCATTCTTAATCAGTTTATTAAACATTACTCAGCTTGCTGATTTACTTTTAATCACATTCTGCATATTTCTAGGCATTAATCTGATGTTTATTATGAAAATTACACATTTGTATTCTTGGGATTTTTTTTTAATAAAGAAAAACAATAATAGGAAATAATCACGACAGGTTTTATGCGTTAGGAGTATGGTAAGGCATTGCAGGTATGTGATAAACCATGAGCACCTGAATTCCCTTTAACTGCTTTAAATTGGATTTTTATGGTATTTCAGCTTGCACAGGACGCTTTGTCCTCCTTTGGATGTTCATAAAGTTGTGTCCAATTGGGATTAATTTCTCTCCTCCACCTGTTGCCCTCACTAGGTTATATCCTGTCATTTCTCAAGAGCAGAGGTGAATGACAGTCACCTTAGGGCTGTTATAAATCTCATTGTAAGACTAGTATTGGGGATGGCCACATGTGACCATTTTAAAAAAATGTTTTACAAAGAAAATCATAGGATTTTGGCCAGGCACTGCTTTTCCTAAAATCATTCTGTTCCTATGAAAGGGTATAGTTGGGAAGCAGGGAAAGTACTAAAAACAGCCTATATTGCACATTTTTAAAATTTGAACAGCCATTGTCTCTCTCAAATACGAAACTAAGAAATTTCAGAAAACATGACTCTAGCTTCAGTTATGTACAACCTTTTGAAGGACTCACCCTCCTAACCGTACCTCTAATAATAATGACCCCGATCTCCTCTACCACCTGCATCCCATCCCACCCCCCAACGCTGTGAATCCAAGAAGGGGAAACAGGGATGCCTTCGTGCTTCCAGGAGTGACACCAGTAGCTGTGTCTCAACAGTCTTCCTCGAACATTCACCAGCTCCCCACTGCTCTTGCCTAGGTGTGCTGTTCTCTTTTCCCCAGGTGGAATATGTGATCAAGTGTGACATGTCAGCCCTGCAGAAGATTCTCTATCGCCATATGCAAGCCAAGGGGATCCTCCTCACAGATGGTTCCGAGAAAGATAAGAAGGTACGTTGGTGCCACTCTCGGTGTTGGATATGTCTTCTCATGGCTGTGACATTGACTATTCCCAGGCAGCATCCCTGCTGATGCTGATTTGTTAAAGTAAGCCACTAGGCTTCTTTTGCAGCTACTGTAGCTGCCAAAGGAAATCTCTGGAGCTCTTAACTGCACTGGGACAGGAAGAAAGGAGGAAGGAGTATGTTCGTATTACCAAAATAGTTAGCTCCGCTCATGTCAATTCTTGAGAAAATATATTCTGCCTAAGCTTAGGGTGGCATTTTAGAAGGTTTTAAAATCCAGTTTCACTCCCTGGTACATCTCTGTTCTGCACTTCTGTCTTCCAGAATCCTGGGGAGTAGACAGTCATGTCACAAAGCCATCAGCTGAACATAATACCTTAAGGTTCACCTTCTTCGTAGAATGAGTTAATCACAAGAAAGATGTTCTATCTGACCCAGAAACTTCTATATAATAACAGGAGCTTTGAACCACAAGGTGTTTTTGAGAAGACCTGTGGCATTTTGTCCTTTCTTATAAGAAGCCCAGTTTTTAGACATTGGAAATATCTGATAAATTAGTAATTTGTTCTATTTTTCCCTTTCCTCTTATTCTTAGGGAAAAGGAGGTGCTAAGACACTTATGAACACTATCATGCAGTTGAGAAAAATCTGCAATCACCCATATATGTTTCAGCACATCGAGGTAAGTCTTCACGGTCTGTTTTGTTCCTGATTGTGCTAATCCTACGAATGCCCTTTAAAAAAAAAACCAGAAAACAAAAACCAAAATCAGTTTAAAACGTGTCTGTGAAGGCTGAAAATGAGTGATCTGATAGCTCAACAAGCAGAATTAACAAACATAAACATTTCTGGTTGTGGATTCTCATTGGCACCAAGCACGTGAAATCTGGAATTTTATAACAGAGTTTCAAGCAGTGAGAATATGTTGTAAGCAATGGCTTGTTTCGTAGGTTTGGATAAGGACTGTGAATTACCTTGTTCTAGTAGGAAAGAGCTCTGAAACTGAAGATAATGATAAATACATCAAGCTTCCTCAGAAGGATGCTGTGAACAATATTTAAAAGATATATTTACAACTGTTAGTGACAGAGATGTCTTTTAAATATTTTCTTTGTAAGAGACGCTGGCTCTAGTCTCAGATTAGTCTTTGATTGATATTTTTCCTTTCTTGTTTCTATTGTGACAATGTAAATCCATGCTTTTGTCCTGATGCTTGGGGTCTCTAGAAAGCTATTTTTAGGAAAGAGGACATTTTGTGCCCTGCTCACTACGTGTGAGTAAGTTTCCTAAATTGACAGTGTTTCGCCCCAGTAGGAGCAATTGACTTGAGCAGGATTGAAAAGAAGCCACAGTTGCGGTCTCCATTTTTCAGTGTTGCTGCTAAGACAAATGGTCCTGGTGGCGATTATCTGCCAGTGTAGTGCCTGCTTTCTACTGCAGAATGAACAGGAAACAGAGAGAAAATCACTGCAGGGCTCCAGCGTCTGCGCCAATTTATTTAAGTAGAAACTTCTGGAAAATTAAGACCTAATCACAGTATAAAAATTAAGTTGAAATATTCTTGACCTCAAATAGTCTTTTTTTTTTTTTTGCTCGCTTTTATTTGGCAATTGCACTTGTTGGGTCAGAGTATTTATTATACACGCTTTCCCTATACTACAGTCCTGTCCTAATTGTGCTGGGGAAGTAGAAAGACCCTGCTGTTGCCTTCAAGTCCACAGAGGATAGTATCCATAGACACAGGGGAGGGTTTTTATAGACGTAGGGGAGAGTGTCTGTAGTCCTAGGTACAATGACAACAGTCATCTTAAAACAACACTTAAAAAAAAAACTCATCAACAAGTCACAGTTATTTGATATATAGTCGAAGGAGAAACCAGTGGGCAATAATGAGTTTATATCACAGGCCACTTTAACTGGGAACAGGGTCAGTCACTCAGAATATCCAAGCTGTGGTTTGTTTGATTTGTAATCTAGGGTAGTAACAGACTATAAGACTGGCAGGAGGATCGACTTTTAAACGATAACATGAAGCATCTTATAAACTGATAGTGTGTTAAATAGATGTAAGGTATCAGTGATTTAGTGGTGAGTATTTGTTGGGTTGGGACAGGACAGGAAAAAAGATTTAATGACAAAAATAGGATGGTGTCAGACTTGCCTGTCACTCACCATCCCATTTTTCCTTTTACAGACTCCGGTCTGTAGAAGCCTTTGGGGACTTAGAAATTATGGACGTTAAGTGTCAATCTTATTTCATTTTGGTTATCATAAAAAAATTACCCATGGACACCTGCTGGGCCATGTCAGGAGGAAGGGAGATGATGCCTTTTGTCTTTCAGCTGCTGTCTGGGGGGCAGGGAAGGGTGGAGGGGACATTGCAGAAGAAGCTAAGTTTAAGGACCATGCCCTCCAATGTCTGCATATTTACATTTTAAGTAGCAGTCAGTAGAAAGGCAGACTTCGATTTACAATATTTTTTTAATGTAAAAAATCTTTCAGGAGTCTATTCTTGGAAAAAAGAAATCCACAGGAATTGGTGACTCTGTTGACAATTATGGGTCAGAGATGGGGTGCACATTTGCCTTTGTCGTGTTTTGTTTGCCACACGTCTTTGTTCATCCTAAGTCATACCAGAAGCTCAGTCTCAGATTGGCCTCACTGCCTCCCTGGGGGTCTTTAAACTGAAATGAAAACCGTATTTTTAAAATGATGCTGACAACTAATCTCATCACCATCCATTGACACTGATCATCTCTGGATTTTACAACCCTGCGTGGAGACAGGGATGGAACCCCATGAGCACAGGTGTGGTTCTAGGGGTTGGAGTACTGTTTTCGTTTGGCCTTTGTTTATCAGCATTAATTTTGCTGCTGGGCAGCACCCTTGGAGGACTGGAGCCTGCCATAAATGATGAGCATATTTGAGAGTCACTGTCAAGCCCTAAGGGAAAGAGCCAGTTACCCTGGAGAAGGAGCTGGGGGCATCAGGGGAGGAGGGAGAGCAGAAAAGGGAGACAGTGGGGGCTGATGTGAAGGACGTGACTTGTTTTCCATTCCCAGGATGGTCTCGGTTCCCATAAAGTCAGAATGGAGAAATCACGTGCAGAGCAGTCATCTGTTTCTTCCTCTGAGTCAGCAAGGAGGGGATTATGTGAATAAATTCCATATTCTAAAAGTAGAATCAGGACACCTGAGGGGTGGTATACATTTAGGGCCTCATTCGTAATAGACAAAAACACAGTATGGAAGGGATGTTTGGATTTCACCAAACTAAGAATTATAACGTATTATATAATCGCATTATTTTTATTGCTAAGTGTTTCTGCCGTATGTATGTTTCTGTTTACATATTAATCCTGATTTGCTTGTATTGAGCTCTTCCTCGGGTCTAGACTCTGAACTCCTTGCAAGGAGCTACTCCTTGAGGGTGAAGGCCCAGAAACCACTAGAGGCTCAGCCCTGGGCCAGTGGATGCTCAGACATTGTTTGATGAGCAAACTAACCGTATCATTTGAGCATGAGAGTCTAAAGATTTGACGAAGCTCACAGGATACATTTCTGTTGGAACAAAAGCCTGAATTCAAAGACACTGAGTTTCTGATGTATCCTATAATGAGTATTTTCTTATTCATCAACGATTTTGTTTGTTTTAACTATACTCTAGAAATAGATAGGATGACCTCACTGAAAGAGTAATCGTTAAGTTAATAGTTACATTTTTAAAAAATCACTTTCTTCTCTCTTTATTAAAGGAATCCTTTGCTGAACACCTGGGCTATTCAAATGGAGTCATCAATGGGTAAATTTTAAAATGTTTTTTTCTTCCAAAAAATAACGTTGTTGATCCTACCTAAACACCTTTTCTCTACAGTGTTTCCGATCTTGCAAATACATGCTTCCAGCCTTCCCAGCCCCCCTTGCTTCTCAGCAGAGGTACAGAAGTTGTTAAGCAAAATGATGCCAGCATTCTCTTTTACTTTACTGGCATAAATCACTACTTGCCTTGAGCAAGTGGCTATTCAAAGGACATAGATCTCATTTAATAGACTTAATGGTATCCTCGTGCTCTAAAAATGTTGTTGAAGCTCCAAAGGCTGTTACTTATAACCAAAAGTGTAGCTTGGGCTTGAAAAGAATCTGTCTTATTAACTTTTACATTGATATCTCCCATGAATGTGCATGATAGGAAATGTCTCATCTGCTATGAATGTGTCCGATTTTACAGTAAATTGTTAGAGTGTAGTCACATAAGAAATGTTTCTCATTAGCCATGGATATTGACGAGAATCATGCTGTGCGTTAGCCGAAAGTCTCTGTTTTGCTTATTTTGCACTGGGGAAAATTTATTATTAGGATATAGGTGTCATTCTTGGATCCCAAGGACAGACAGCGTCGCTGGGCTAAGAACCAGGAACTGAAATCCATCCAGAAGCAATGCCACTATGCTCGCCCTGCCTCTCCTAACCTCTGTTTCCTCTGGGTCCTGTGGTCATTCCTGCTCCCATCAGCGTGGCCAGGGCTGCGTGGTGAAGACGTGGCTACGGAGGGTATTTGGAGGATAGTTCTCAGAGCAGGGGATGGACATCAGGAAGACTTACTTTTGAAAAGAGATCTATTAGAAATAACATATTCTGCATCATAAAATCAACTACCTAATGATGCATTTCAGTGTTAAAGATGGCATGTGTACTGGCAAGTTTTCCAAACAACATCCACCCTAAAGTTAAGTTTCAACGATGTAACATAGCTCTGCTGATAAAAGAACAAAGTGAATTAATGCAGAGGAAAAAAGCCCTGCCTCAGCCTTTCTTTGTATCACGGCGTCTTCTCCATCTCATGCTCCTGGCATATTTTCACTGCTGCAGCAAGCCAGCACTCTTGTCCCCTCCTAGTCCATTCTGACACAGGGTCCATGGTGATCATGCATAAAGGTTTGCCAGATCTTGTCACTGCCCTGCTTTAAAGCCATCAGTGGGTGAGCCCTGCAGTACCTGTGCCCACGCCCACCCTCCACTTCTCTATGCTTGTGTCCCAGTATTCTTGCTTCACTTGTGTTTAAGCCACATTTTCCATTTTCTCTTCTCAATTTCTCAGATTCCCCATGCTCCTCAGGGCCTTTGCACATGCTCTTTCCTCTCCCTGGAATCTCCTCCTCTCCACCCACCCACACCTCCCATTCTTCACTTGGACATCTTTTCACTTATTATTTCAGGTTTTAGCTTAAATGTTATCTTTCAGGGAGGTCTCCTCTGACACTCTAAACCAGTGGTTGGCAAACTCTTTCTGTAAAGGGCCAGATTGTAAATATTTTTCAGCTTTGTGGGCCATAAAGTCTCTGCCACACCTGTTCAACTCTGCCCCTGTAGCTTAAAAGCAGCCAGACAAAACAGAGATGAGTGAGCGTGACTGTGTTTCAGAAAAACTTTATTTATAAAAACAGGCCACAGGCAAGGGCCGAAGTTTGCTCTGCTCTGATCTAAAGAGAGTATCACCTGTGGCTGTGAGTTCTCTTGTTGCCCCTTGCTACTTTTCTTTATAGTACTTATCACAATTTGTAATTACTGCAATTATCCATTTTGGAGGCAGAGACTCTATTTTGCTTATCATTATACACATGCCTAGCACTGTGCTTGGTACACAGTACATTCAATAAATATTTAAATGTGTCTTAAGTGCCCTAAATTAATAATTTTATATACTTAAGGAGGGACTTAAAGAAGTATGACACGTGTGTGTGTGTGTGTGTGTGTGTGTGTGAGAGAGAGAGAGAGAGAGAAAGTGATAGAGGGAGAGTTGAGAGAGACAGCAAAAATATTAGGAACATGAAGCTGTTTCCTTTCCTTTCTAGAATGTGTCCTCATACCTAGCATATACAGTGCACTCTTTATGGGTTTTGTCTGAATACATTATATTTTCTTTTTCTGCTAAATACTCTCATTGCTTTGGAGTTGATATTCATTCCACAGTTACTTACTGAACTTTTACTTTGTATAAGACCCTATATGAAAAGCAGAGCGGTGCTGGATCCTTCAAGAAGACAGCAGTAATACCGTCTTCTTGTTTTGCATTTTTGGGTTCAGGGCCGAGCTGTATCGGGCCTCAGGAAAGTTTGAGCTACTTGATCGTATTCTGCCAAAATTGAGAGCCACTAATCACCGCGTGCTGCTTTTCTGCCAGATGACGTCTCTCATGACCATCATGGAGGATTACTTTGCTTTTCGGAACTTCCTTTACCTGCGCCTTGACGGTGAGTGCACAAGGTACCAGGCTCAGAGGCCTGCAAGTGAAGGGGTGGAGGACACGTGGATCCAATCTCAGCCGAAAAGGAGGGTTAAAATTGAAGAACCGACTAGCAGGGTGGGGCACAGTTTTCCTAGATAGAAGGTTTTTTTACATCCTCCAGCTTCAGATAACCTGACATCATTCGCAGGGCTGTATGTCCCACGTATCAACCAACTCAAAGGAATTTAGAGTCACCTGTGAGCACCACAGTTAAACTGAACTAGACCAAAATTTTAAGATTTTCCACGATCTCAGGACTGATTGTTTCCTATGCAGCAGATAGAATATGTTGACCAGCCTTTAACTTTTTCTGTTAAGGAATATTTTAAGGAGATAAAGAATGTGTCACTTTTCTTCACTAACAATTTAATCGTTCATTTAAGACTGTATTTAATTATCACTAATGATCATTACCTTTCCCTTTTTCTAAGTAAAAAATTATTTAGGACCTGCCTAAAACATTATTTTGTCAAGAGATTTGACTTCATTGTTTCCTGGATTTTGCAAGCTATATAAAATATTTGCCTTATTTTTAAGAGTAAAGTTTAAACACCATCCCCTAAAAATTAGTAAGAAAATATGAATGGAAGAAAAAAAATGTGATTTTAGGGATACCCCCTAGATTTATGATTTGGATACCATCCATAATGTATTAGAGATTGAGGATATCAAAGTTTTTATGCTATGGCAGGGGATGATGCATTCAAACAGTGGAAAGTAGGAATAGGAGCTAATTCACAGCCAGGATGCTATTTTAATCCCTGGGTACAACAGAGTAGAGTGCTACTAATACCAGTTTTTACGTAATGCAGTATTAATATTGTTGCTAAGTGGGAGATTTAAAGTTTATGTTCCATTAAAAGACTTTGTTTTATTTTCAGTCCAACATGTTGTCTCTCTTATGACCTTGATATAAATGGGTATGTACCAAACTCCAGCTTGCCATACATTCTGTTACTTGAGTTTTTAGGTGAATTCACTTTATGGTCTGCCTCTTAGGGTATTATTAAGTTTTAAACTAATTATACCCTCTGACAAATATGATTATTTAAAATCATTCTACCTGTCCTTTCCAAAGTCACTGAAAGCCAATGAATGGCGAAGTAAATGTTCATTTTAAATTCAGAGATACAGCCATATTATCCACAGTCTATCTCTTTGGGCAGATCTCCTCTTTTGTCTCTTCTCCTTTGATTGGATCCCTCTCTCCCTGGGAGGGGAAAGTTCATCAGGCTTCTTTCAAAAGATCAACCCTGCTTTACCTGCTGCTCAGGTGAGGGGCATCTGGGCTTTATTTTCCCATGGATTTATAGCCCCCGCAGGTGCCCTACATATAACCATTGTTTGCTACTTTGTGGCACTT
Organism: Microcebus murinus; assembly: GCF_040939455.1. NCBI lineage: Eukaryota > Metazoa > Chordata > Mammalia > Primates > Cheirogaleidae > Microcebus > Microcebus murinus. Next base: position 31,401,251 of record NC_134115.1, read on the forward strand.
CGTTTTGAAGCTCAGCTCTCCGAGGACTACTGCATTGAAATGTTTGAATCTATAAAACTGGTAAGAGGTGATTTCCTTGAAACAAGTCACTCTAATGTTTTCTTGCCAGCCTGAGAGATTCTCTTTAATAGTCTATTGGTTGCTCTCCTTATTGTTGTGAATAATAATAGTCATAATAGCTATAATAATAGTAATAATAACTAACATTTATGGAGCACCTACTCCATGTGGAATGCTAGGCAAGGCACTTCCTGTGCATTATTAATTTTCTCAACAAATAAGACTGCGTTATCCCTGTTTACCAACGTGCTTTTATGATCCCCATTTAACAGATGAGAAAACAAAGGTAAATGGTGAAACCAGGTTCTAACTTGGATCTCTCTGATTCCAAATTAGCTCAGTTTTAGCAGATCCAGGGAGATATACCCCATCTCTGGAAATACAGGCTGCTTTTCTAGCTACCACATTTTATGAATGATTTTGAACATAGTTAAAATTTTTTAAATGGATTAATTGAAAATGGCCATGTACTAGAGATACAGGAGGAATGAAACTGATCCTACTCACTGCTCCTACTCTCAGAGCTCTTACCATTAGGTTGAAGGAGACAAGTTCCATAAAATGCTACAGATGGAATTGAGAAGAAGGCTATACAGATTTCTCTGCATAAGAAACAGCAGCCATTCATTTTGGAGGTGGACAGAATTGATGGACAAACAATATACACACTGATAAATTAACACACACACTTTCAACTGTTCCACCCTCCCTCCACCCCTATCACTCAAGTGTTAAAATGACTTCACATTTTCATTGCTGATTTTGATGCCTCAGACTTTGACTACAGGAAAAAAAAAATCACTTGATGAAAGCTAAGCATATTTTTTTCTGCAAAGATTATGGCTGCCTGAATAGAGTTTAGCTAATATTCCATTATAGCTTTTATCTTCACTGGAAATGATTTTTGAGCGAGAGCAAGTGATGAAGTTTTATCCCAGAAAAGAAAATTTTCTAAAAGCAGCAGAAACTAGGTTAAAATTAGTAATTGTGAAAGACTGGCAGTGTATTCCTTCTGGCAAATTCTGTAATTTTCAACACAATTGTGCTTGCTATTAATTGTTTCCCTGTACTTGGTTATGTTCTACATCTAAGTCTAAAAGTAAATCCTCTGCCACCTTCAAGAAACGTTTGCCTTTGGATAAACTCTTACATGGTAGTTTGAATCTCCCTGAGCATATTAGAAAGATAGCTGATGATCAGCAAAGAGCTTGACTTGGGAATCTTTGACTATTGGAATTGGTAATTCAGCAAATCTGAACCTTCTAATAAGAAATGCCACAGCCTTGCATGAAAAGTGATTTCATCTTGTTTGTTTTTATAATTTGTCAATTCCCAGCTATTTGTACAGTTTATATACACACCAGATATATGGTTGGTCTGTTTGCTTGAAGTATCTGGCATAGGACCTGAAAACTCTTTTGACCAAGTAATTTTGATATTCCTTTTGTTTTTCAGTGCTTTATTTTATACTTAGGGTTATTTCATCCAGGTAGGCATACCCCTTAATTAGTTTATTTCTTGATACGTGGGATCATTAACTGATTATTTTTTAGTTAATCAACACTGTTGAACTTCTACCCTCGGAGTACACAGGTGGGCAGTCTTTGTACCCTGCTATCAGAAAACAGATGCCATTATCTTTGGGAGCCCCTGCTTTCCCCATTTTAGAAATATTTGTTTTTGGGTTTCTGTAGCTTTTCATTCAGTTTAAGGCAGAGGATAAATATGTGAACCATTCATCCATGTTGACTAATTTTTTAAAAAATTATTGCAGCTAGAAAGACGATACAGAGAGAAGGTTTTATGGCAAAACAGAACATGTCTCCATTAGTCCATTAGCATCGTGAACAAGTAGTCCACCTTGATCTCAGAAAGCCAATTCTGAAAATAAAAAGAAAAGAAGGAAATTCCACATGTTTGAAACTCCACAAAGCACATTTAGTGCCCCTGCCCCAAAAATCTAAATTCAGACAATACATTGTGGCAGGATTTGATGGGTTTGCTAAACTCAAAATCTAACTTAGAAAGTAAATTGAATCTAAAGAACATTGCTTCAACAATGAGGAGAGCCCCACAAACCCCCTGTTCCTGGTCCCCATTTGTTATATGCAGGGAATCTATTTTTCCCCCTCATCAGGAGGGGATTGTTATTTTTATTAAATGTGAAAAACAGATTCCTCCCATGTTTGAGACCCTGACCCTCAGAGTAACTTGATTCCATTAGCTATAGTTACTTAAATGCTTTAATCCTCTGGAGTAAATTGTTCATATATTTTCATCATTAAAAAACAGAACATGTAGAAATAATATTTATATAGCAGCCAGTCAGCGACTGTCACATAACACGCATATACATTTCCCAACAGCCTAAAGTCTTTTTCAAAACTCAGCACCTATGCTTTTCAGCTGAAATGTGTTCAGGTGGAATAGTGGTGGTTTTTTTTCCCCCTTCTTCCATAATGCATTTCATAAAATGGCCAGAAAAATACATTACAGCTACATAGTAAATGACTGAAGGGCTCATTTGGAAGGCGAGTGTGCCCCAGAAGTGAGCTGTGAACTCTGCAGTTTGGGGTTTGGTGTCCTCTGCTAATCACTATTTTGGAGCCTCCTCAGACTCCAGGTGAACCACCCCCAGGTGTATAACATGCTGCTCTGTTTGATTGGTTTTAATTTAGCATCCTTAGAACTCAACAGAGCAGAACTTTAACGTGAGAAACAGACTAGGAGACTCCTTATAATATTTTTTGTTTTGTTTTGTTGGTTTTTTTTTTTTTTTTTTTTTTGGATTATTGTGGCTTTAAGTCTTGCTAACAAGGATAAAAATATTCCATTCACATTTTATGGTTTTCCCGGCCAGGCCATACCCAGTAGCAATCCAAACGGTAAAGTAGTAGAAATCAGTTTTTCTTTTGTTTTCACTCTCTTGGCATAAATTAGTCCTCTAATGCCTGTTGGCAAACTTGCTTTAAGCCATTATAAGAATCATGTTAGGTAGATGTGTGTGCTTTAAAAGTTATTTGGTATTTTAAAGTACAGAAATAAATCCATAAAATGTTTTCATTAAATTTTAGGTTAGAGTAAGAATGTTGTAAAATTTGTAAAGTTGCAAAGGTGCCTGGTCAGAAATGTGTAAGCTCTTTCTCTCTCTCTCTCTTTTTAATTGCAAATGTTCAAAGTTCTCTCCAAAAGTACAAAACCCTGGGGATTCTCTCGCCAGTGCTAAGAGGAGTCTGGGTGTGAGTTTCAAGGCAGCAGGCCTTTTTTGTCTAGTTCTGTGCCATTTTCAGACAGGAGTTAATTGGCAAATTTATTTTTCTGATCCCCTCAGGTACCACCAAGTCTGAAGATCGTGCCGCTTTGCTGAAGAAATTCAATGAACCTGGGTCCCAGTATTTCATCTTCTTGCTGAGCACGAGGGCTGGAGGCCTGGGCTTAAATCTTCAGGCAGCTGACACGGTGGTCATCTTCGACAGCGACTGGAATCCGCACCAGGTCTGCATGCCCTGCCCGACCGGGGTGCCCAGGCCTCCCTCTGGACAGGAGCTGAGAGGTCATCAGTCTCATCACTCACATTTAGTGCACAGAGCAGATTTCTTAAATGAGTGTCCAATTCTCCTTTGGAGTCGTTTCTTAGGGCTCTTATCTCCCCTAAAACACAAATATAATATCTTACATGTATGCCTTTTAAAGAGGTCAAGTTTTGGGGGAGAAAAACTCAGTTTCAGATTAGTTTTAATCGCATCTCCTGGGATTGCCACTGAGCAAAAGTACATTTGGGGAAGGATAGATGGAAAATGTTCCGGAATAATAAGAACAACAGCAACTAACATTTATGGGACCCTTACCGTGTATCAGTCTCCCCAGGCACGCTGTTTCGTTTAGTTTCCACAGCCACCCTGCGAGGTAGTTAATATTCCTGTTTACATCTTTACCATCTAGGAAACCGAGTCCTAGGCATGTCCCCAAGGCCAAACAATTCGTATGTGATAGTCAACCTTTTATTTTGCGTGTTCTGTTTAAAATCATCATCGAAAATGATTCTGTGCAGCATTTATTATTGTAAGTTCTTTTATCGTAAGTTTAGAGTTATCCTTTTAAAGGAATACTTTGATGGTTGATTTTAAAAACCAATCCGAATAGGTCTCTTAAGGCACTGGTTTCCTAAAATAATGTGGGAGGTAAAACGCACCTGCCTGTAGGATATTGGGTAGAACGATATTGGCCAGCATTTGATTCGTATCAGAACAGATGTTGAACCCTACATAGTAAAAAGGAAAACTGCAGCTCTCACATATGAATATGCCTTCTGTATCAAGTTAACCTAGGCTCCTCACTGAGCCGTGGTTTCCTCAATAGTACCATTAACTGTCTCACTGGGTTATTGTGAAGATTGAGTGGAAAAGGCTTATAGCAGTCATTCTGGGCAGGAAGTACAGTTCAGGGCTACATTAGAATTCTAGGAGAGCGGCTGTGTATTGTAGCTCATGATTGTAATCCTAGCACTCTGGGAGGCTGAGGCAGGAGGATTGCTTGAGCAGCCCAAGCAAAAGTGAGATGTGTCTCTACTAAAAATAGAAAAAATTAGCCAGGCATAGTGGTGCATGCCTGTAGTCCCAGCTACTTGGGAAGCTGGGGCAGGAAGATCACTTGAGCCCAGGGGTTTGAGGTTGCTTGCTATGAGCTAAGCTGATGCCATGACACTCTAGCATGGGCAACAGAGCGAGACTCTGTCTCAGAAAAAAAAAAAAAGATACAATGCTAAGAGAGCTTTTAAAAAATATATACATGCCTGCTTCCCATTCCCTACCGCCCCACCTCCAGTTCTTATTCAGCAGGTTAGGTGTTTCCTTCAAGAGCTCCCAAGAGATTCTGACATAGGTTCTCTCATGCTGTTGAGGAGCACTGATTTAATGAATAAACCAGTGGTTCCAAACCTTTAGGTGGCCACTAGCATTGGACCACTGCGTATGCTCACCAGTCATTCTCTGTAGGTGAGTAAATTAAAGAAGAGTTACTGTTGAAATTTTCTGGCCTTGAAAAGAGTTGGGAGCCACAAACACAGAGTATATAAGTTCCCAAGTCTTCAGAAAATTAATTAAAGATGAGGTCTCGCTCTGTCACTCAGCCTGGAGTGCAGTGGCACAATCGATCATAGCTCACTGTAACCCTGAACTCCTGGCCTCAAGCAGTCCTCCCACCTTAGTGTCCCAAGTAGCTGGAACTACAGGTGCACGCCAACATGCCTGGTTAATTTTTAAATTTTTTGTAGAGATGGGGTCACACTATGTTGCCCAGGCTGGTCTCAAACTTCTGGTTTCAAACGATGATCCTCCAGCCTTGGCCTTCCACAGTACTGGGATTATAGGCGTGAGCCATTGCGCCCAACCCAGAAAATACTTATACTTTTTTATAAATATATAAGAATGTTGCATCCAAAGGCTCAGGTAGAATTCATATTCACGTGGGAGATCTGCAGTTTTTCTTTTTACCATTTTGAATTCAGGATTTTTTCCCACACGTATTGAGTGTTTGTTACAGAGCAGGCACTGAGCTAGGCTGAGTATCTAGTGGGGAGGAATATGTGATTCTTCTTCTCCCAGGGGTTTCAGTGCAGTTGGACATTTAGATTACTTGTTGGTGCCTACGTCTTTATTGAAGACTGTCCTGTGGGTGACTGGAGAGTTTGCCATATTTTATTTTCTGAGGTAAACATTTCTACTGAGTCTCAGATGTTTACCTTCACCGGCACATGTAAAGTCTAAGAGCCAGCGGAAATCACTGTTCCAGGAAATGCTCATCTACCATGGAAAAGGATGCTGGGACATCTTCCCCTCCCCAACCCTGTCTCTTTCTCTTTCCCTCCCTAGCTCTCTCTCTCTAGCTCTGTTAAAAACGTTGGGGGTACAACTTTTGTAACCAGTAACTAATTAAAAGGGGAACTCCAGAATCAAAGTAAATTTGCAAGAACACAGAGCAGTTCCCTCTTAACTATGTGTGAACTAGAACTTTGGCAACAAAACCCAGGACCCCAGATTTCAAATGACTTCCTCAAACTGGACTGTGTATCTCTGCAAGTATTTCTCTCTGCCACAGGTGGATTCACTTCAGCCGGATCCGATACACTGGGCTGACCAGATTTTTCGTCTGTCACTTAAACATGACCATTATTTTGGGCCATCTTTTTTTCATTTTTAGAAATCAGTGATCTTAGAGTGATAAAGATGAGTGCTGAGTTTTCATTTAAAAGGTACAGGAACTAACTTTTATTAAACAACTCTACCAGGTATTCTGAGGCACTTTTGCATACGTTAGTGTAGGTAATCCTCAAGATACTTTGCACATAAGGAAACCAGTCAGTATTAGCCTGCGTATGAGTGCACAGCCAGGACCATTCAAACCCGTGTCTGTCTGGGATTGGGTCTGAATCCTGGCTATGAGCTCTTTCCACCCTGCAGCTCTGCACATCTGTTGCATAGCCACAAAACGAAAGCTGTGGAGCTCTTTTTACTGTGTTAATTTCAGCATGCACTGAAGAAAAACTTCTGTGGTTATTCTTTATCATGTTGAATCAGAATGAAGGCAGATGGATGAAATGGGAGGGCGGTATTTGACATAGGTTTGCAGATTGAAGATAGAGGCCTTGACTTGGCTAACTGTACCTAAAAGCAAAGATAGAACTCGTGATTATGGAGTTAGCAGTCAAATTCCTCAGGGTTACCAAGACTCTCATTTCCAAACTGTTGGTTAGAAACATGGGTCAGTACTTGTTTTTTTTTTTAACCCAGGGAGCCACAGCTGCTATTGCAGCCCGTCCCCTTGCGGGCCCTCTTCTCAGGCCAGTGACTTGGCTTCAGGTTATTATCACACCTGAGTTAGGCTGATGAAGTTTCAGACCACTAATTAAGACTTCAGAAATAATAAATAAACCATTCGGTAATTACACCTATTTTTTGGTCACATGAATCTTTTCCGCCTCATTTTGGCTTAGAGACTCACAGGCTCGCCTTCCATAAACTTCTCCAGCCTAGAAATACTTATGCCTTTTGCTGCTTTCCAAATAGATGGATGGTCTTAAACACGTAAGCCCACACCACCGTCACCACCACCTAACAAAACTAACTGCAGCAGGTTCCCAAGGATTTCGAAAACTTATTATCCTGTTTGTATATCGTCCATGTGCTCTGCTTCCTCACCTATCATACTGTGCTGCCACTTGCATTTTAGCATTTTTGGTGGCATTATCAGTATCTTCTAGGACAGGGGTCAGCAAACTGTGACTCACAGGCCAAGTCTGGCCTGCCACCTGTTTTTGTGTGACCTGTCAGTGAAGAATGGTTTTCACACTTTTAGGTATAAACGTAAAATAGAGGAGGAAATTATTAGCCTTTGGCAAGAACCAGTTTCCGTTCCTGGGCCAGACAGCCTAGAATATTGACTGTTGAGCCCATTGCAGAGACAGTTTGCTGCCCCTGTTCCAGGGGACGATGGAAAGGTTAATGACCCAGAGATAGTCACCTTGACTGTGGCTTAGCAGTCCCGGTGAAGAGGGATTGAGAGACATGATCAAACTAAGGGCTTAAAAAGGAAGTTTAGGGTTCCCTCCCCCCTTTGGATTTTAATTATCCATCTTGCATTCTCCTCTTTAGAAAATGATCTAATTTGGATGGGCCCCAGCTGTGCTCATGGCTCAGCACCGTGACATTTTACATTCACTTATTCAAATATCTTCTGAGGACAAACTTTTGCCTAATTAGTTATTTAATTTTAAAGGTCCCTGCAGCAAAAACCGAATCTTCTGGGCAGCCTTTTGCCTGCCGCCTCCTTTTGCTACACGGATGACCAGGAAACTTGTCGGGGCGAGAGGACGGGTCTTACAGCTGCTGAGCACCAGCTCTGCGCAAACTATGGTGCTAGGGATGTGGCATCCAGGCAACAGACCTTTGCCCTCAAAATCTATACTGTGTATTGGGGGGCACATGGAAACCACTAATTAGCACTGGCTCAGATACCATGGCCTGGACCACGGTGAATAAAAGTGGCTTACCAAGAAGTTTTTATTGGATAGCTGTAAAATCAAGTAACTCTGTGTCATAGGTTTATGAAGGTTTTTATTTAAAGATTTCATTAAAGCCTTTTTTTAATTATAAAACATTTAAAGTAGAAAAAAGCAAAAGGAAGAAAATTAACACCTGTAATCTTATTACCTGGAGATATAAACATTGTTGGGATGTTGGCATTTTGTCCTTCTTGTCTTTCAGACAATCTCATTTTTAACAACCTGTCAGTGAAGAATGGTTTTCACATTTTTTAGGTATACATTTAAAATAAGGGGAAAATTATTAGCCTTGGCAAGAACAGTTGCTCAATTTTTGCTCCCAGGCCGGACAACCTAGACTATTGACTATTGGGCCCATTACAGAGATAGTTTGCTGCTCATTTTTAACATGTTGTTTTCACTTACTATGGCTTCATGTCATTAAATCTACATTATAATTGTTATGATTACTATGTTAATACATATGTATTTCTTTAACCAATCTAAAAAAGCATCTGAAAGTTATCCAAATGAGTATTTTGTTGAATGTTGATTTCTTTTATTGAAAAAAACCATTATAAATATTAATAAGTGACACTGAGAAAGTACATCTTTATTTCTAAATCTCTGTGCATATCCATGATTATTTCTTTAGGATAAATTTTCAGTAGCAAAATTTCTGGGTCAGAGACATACCCAATTTTAACACTTTTTAGTGACAAATTTCTATGCTGAAAAGATTACCAGTTTACTACCCCACTGTCGATCTTATTCATTTTCCAGACTAAAAACTGAGTCTTTGATAGAGTTAGTACCCAGGAAATTGGCTAGCTATTCAATCACTATATATATTATGTATGTACAATTCAGTGATGTTTTAAAAATCATCTTTAACACATCAGACCAAAAGGAAGGGTGTTTCTTGCAACCTAAGGTTAGTTGCAGGTAACATCCAAGTCATAATTCTGATCTCAGTGTTGTGTTTTTTGCTTTAGTTAGGGACTAATTCTGATAGCAAACCTAAGAAGAGAAAGCATTTTGAGATCTCGACTTCAAAACCTGAGATGTATATAGGTTGGCTTGGTTAATTGAAACTCGGGTTTCCTCAACTAAAAATGTCCTTGAATTTTTCCAAAGAAGAGTAGGCTTGGGTGTTTTTAAAATGTAAGCAGAGTCTTACCTTGGTGAAGGCGGACTGCATAAACCCTCCCGTATTTCTCTCTTGGGTAGGGACTGGTTTGGGAGGCCAAGCCAGGCACCTCAGTCCTCAAGGCGTGTTGTTCCCCCAAACAGGACCTGCAGGCCCAAGACCGAGCGCACCGCATCGGGCAGCAGAACGAGGTCCGGGTGCTGAGGCTGTGCACGGTGAACAGCGTAGAGGAAAAGATCCTCGCGGCCGCAAAATACAAGCTGAACGTGGACCAGAAAGTGATCCAGGCGGGCATGTTTGACCAGAAGTCTTCAAGCCACGAGCGGAGGGCATTCCTGCAGGCCATACTGGAGCACGAAGAGGAGAATGAGGTATTAACGGAAAGCCCCAAGTTTATGAAATCCAACAGTGACCTTTTGGTCTCTGAAGGAGTAAAAAAAAACAAAAAAAAACCTTTGTTCTTTAAGGAGCTTCCTGGGCTGGCGTTAATTAAAATGAATAAATTAGCAGCTGTTTTAGATCCCAAGCCCAGAAAGCCTCTGAAATTTATCCAAAGGAGTGTCTTAAAAAGCTATTGCTAAGGGAGACCTCAAGGCTTGGCCTGCGGGTGCTCTTTTGTCCCGGGAAGGTACTAGCAGCTGCGTTGTTGTGCTGTCGATGCTGCCTTCTGTGGGGCAGACGCGGAACTGCAGGGAAGACGCTTGCAGGGACCAGTTCAGCCGGATGAGAGGAGACAGAGCTGCAAGGGGCCCTCCTTGCCTTTTCTTCCTTGCCTGGTCCAGAGCCCCTCTGTCTCTGTTGCCTTTTGATCAGGGATCACAGCTCTTCAACACCTCCATAGGACAAGCCCTCACAGCTGTCTTTAGCTCCTTCAGCTGTACGTGCACTTGGAAAGCTTGATCTTAACCTCTATTTACAAATTGTTCTTTAAGAGCAGCCCAGAGGCTGAGAAAAATACTGGTTCCACGGTCTTTATTAACCCAGATTGTAGAAGGAATGCATTGACTATATTTATTTTAGAGGGAACTTTGGGTTGTCGTTTGTTTTTTTTTTTTTTTTTTAGATCACCAATTTTAGTAATGTTATATTAAATATTCAATCCGAAAGGGATTTGAAATAGATTTTTAAAACACATTTAGATAATCTAGCAAACTACAAAATACCAGTAACCAGTTCCTATCATAAAACTGGCTGGGGATGAACGTATATTTTTTTGTATACCCATACTTATAAATTGAAGAGTAAGTTTACCTTACATATTCATATGGAATACTATTTTTATTGTGTATATTAGATAGATTTTTATTTTTGCCTTAAATAGGATATGTGTTTTTGAAGTCTTCTATAAATTATGAACCAGATTCTTTTTAAGGTCTTACATACAGATGCTCCTCAACTTACGATGGGGTTCCATCCCGATAAACCCATTGTTAAATCAGAAATATCAGGACATAGCCCCATCTTAAGTCGAGAAGTGTCCTGAATGCATATCCCTGTCACACCATCAGAAAGTCGAAAAATCCTAAGTCCACCCATCGTTAAGTCGAGGATCGTCTGTATTTTTTTTTTTTTTTTGCTGAAATGAATCTAAATGTGAAGTAGAGCTTGATATTTAAAGGAATCCTGAAATGAACCCTTTTGCAAACTGAAGAGCACTTTCGTATTATGCTTCCTAATTTTACAGTCTCACATTATTTGATTAGTTATCCATTGAGTTTCATGAAATTGGTGAAAACTGCATCTGCACACTCACACATGTACACACATTTGAAAAATTTTTATCTCAATTCACCATTTCTGATTCTTGAAATTGAATATCTGATGCAGATGTAGACTTAAATTGTCAGGTGATTTTTTTGTTGTTGTTTATACATTTGGACATTTAAAAAAACAAAAAAACCCAATAGGGTGAATGACATTTACTGTCACAAAGCAGATGTAGACAGAGCTGATATCCCGTAGTCTCCTCAGCATTTTTGCTTGTTTTATGTAGGCCATGTGACATTAGTACCTGGCCTGGTTTTGAAGGGGTGCAAGGTGGCCTGTCCTCCTAAGCTGCAGGGACATCTCTTCAAAGCCAGGGGGCCTCCAGGTTGGGCCTGGCATGGAGTCACCTACCACACGCTGCTAGCTATGAGCAGCCTCGCTGAGGCTCCACAGCCCTCCTTGGGCCACCAGCGTGTCCCACAAACGTTATTTTCTGGGTGGCCTGTTTTGGGGGACACTGAGAGATTGCCGTCAAGGGCTCCAGCATAAGCCGCCATCACTGTGGTTGACATGCCATCAAGTGCTAGGACCCAAAGAACCCAGGAAGATTTAGCATGCACTTCCCAGGCATTTGGTTCTCCAAGAAGGTCCAGTCTGGTCACCATGGGCAAACTTCTTGGGATAATCTCTTCATCTTTGGCATGGAGATGTCGAAGACCTCCATTGTGTAGGTGATGAGAGGGTGACATGTGGCTCTAGAGAGAGGATAGGCAGAGCAGGACATCTGTTCACCAAAGGATGCATTCATCGCATACTTTGTACCGTGAAGTCTAAGCTGCACTCCCAACTAGTCTGTGTCTTTGTCAGATGAGATGTAATATTTAGACAAATTAACTTTAATCAATCTGGAAGTAAACTAGAATAGCAGGTTTTTCAGAAGTAATTATTATCTTGAATCATAGCTTTTCTACTTTATTGGATTACATTCATTTCTAACACTTATTAAGTTCCTGCAGCATGGAAGACATTATCTTGGGAACCGACACAGTCATCTCATTTAAGCTGCTAGTACAACTCATAGTCCTTTTCTGAAACAAGTTGCCTCATTTTGAACATACGATTTGCGAAATTGCATGTTTGAAGTTCTATGTTTGCCTCTTTCTTCCCTTGGCTGATACACTGAAATTCCCCATTTGATTTTGAACAAGCCCACTCAGCATATGATAAAAATAATTTTGAAAGATAAGTCCTATAGTAGATGCCCCACTTTTAGAATCATTTTTTAAAAGTGTAAAAGTCATAGTATATAACATTTCTGAACAACTCGAACTGTTTATTTCTGAGAAATTAGCAGAGAGATAATGTGCCTTCATTTAACATAAAATTAAAATTTTAGCCCTTACGTAATTGCTTTCTCTATTTATTTATTTTTTTTGCTTTCTCTATTTAAATTTTTGTTATTGATACCTTTTGTCCCAGCTACAGCTTTAACCATTAGCAGTAATAATGCCCACAGAAATACATTGATAAACATATCTCAAAGGCTATATATTTGGGACATATATATGATTTTTATTGTCATACTCTGTGCCTAGTCACAAGGTTTCACATACTAATGTCTTGTTTAAGGCTTTTTACCTTATTTGGGTTAAGGTAAATGAAATTAAAAGAATTAATTTCATTTTTTCATGTGGTTTTCCTTATTTAAATCTTATACTCTCCTGTGAAGTAGATGTCACACCCTTTTGACAGATGAAGTCCTTGAGGCAGAGGGATATTAAGTAACTTATTTTAAAAGTAATAGAATCAAGATACACACTCAGGAGAATCAGTAATTTTTTTTTTTTTTTTTTTTTTTGAGAGACAGTCTCACTCTATTGCCTGGACTAGAGTGCCATGGCATCAGTCTAGCTCACAGCAACCTCAAACTCCTGGGCTCAAGCAATCCCTCTGCCTCAGCCTCCAGAGTAGCTTGGACTACAGGCATACACCACCATGCCCGGCTAATTTTTCCTATATATTTTTAGTTGGCCAATTAATTTCTATTTTTAGTAGAGATGGGGTCTCGCTCTTGCTCAGGCTGGTTTTGAACTCCTGACTTGAGTGATCTGCCTGCCTCGGGCTCCCAGAGTGCTAGGATTATAGGAGTGAGCCACCATGCCCTGCCTCAGTATTTCTTTTAATGAACCATGTTTCCTCCCTGAACAGATTTTGCTCTGGGAAGAGCATTTGAAAAGCTTGCAAAATAATTACAGCAAGTACTAAACCTAGCAACCCTTCCCTCTTTTTTTTTTTTTTTTTTTTTTTTCCTGGCTTGAGAAATGGGACCCCTCTGGTCTGGAGGATAGAGTCGCCTAACTCATCTATACTGTGCCCCAGCTGTCTGGCCTCTCTCCCCTAAAGCCTATCAAATCACTCTGTTTTTAACCCCAGGAAGAAGATGAAGTACCGGACGATGAGACTCTGAACCAAATGATTGCTCGACGAGAAGAAGAATTTGATCTTTTTATGGTAATGCAAAAAATCGTAAAAACAAATCCCTTCTTCCTCTGCCCCTCTTTCTGTTAACCAAGATGTCTGGAGCCTGTGTGCCCAGGCAGAACTTGCTCTGTGAAGCCCAGGCCTTTCCTTCAGTGTGGAGGCTGCAATCTGGCTGGATTTAGCCTGCAGACATATTTTGTTTGGCCCATGTAGAGGTTTTTTTTTTTTTTTTTTTTTTTTTTTTAAATATCCCATTTGTTGCCAACATAAAAAGAATCCTGATTTCTGGCTTCTCTTGAAAAACGAGATCGGGCCATACCAGGCCCACATCAGTGTGTGGAAACAGTTGGCCGGAGCCGAGTAGCAGCTGCACCCAGTGGACCAGCCATGTGGTCCACGGCTTACCGCAGACCCCCTCTCCTCCCAGATTGTTTCCAGTCCCAGGCCAGCGTCATTGAGGAAACCTGCCTGGTCCCTGTAGGCATTTGAGTTCCTAACTATGCCCTAGCCATCTCCTTACCGGATCAAAGCAAGTGTGCTCCCTGTGGGGACGGGTGGGTGACAACAGCTAAAATAACACAGGTGTGCTTCTTTTCATTGTTGAAGAGAGCCTGCCTGAGCAAATAGGATCCTTCAAGGTGTGTATAAAGGGTATCACCTTCATTTAAAGATCAAAACGGGTTGGATTTCACTGGTACAAACTAGCTGTAAAAGAGCCTTGGCATTTGAGGATTTGATGTCCTCGGTTTCAGCCTTGACGTTCTGTAACACGCTTCCTCTGTAATTTTACTGAGACCTGAATTTGATTTATGTGCGATACCTGCTGCAAGCCCCTTGGCTAGTGAAGGAGGCTCCCAGAAGTGATATTCGCTGCGTTCTTGAGGCATTTGCTACGGCTACCTTGTTTACCTCTGTATCTCCAATGACCAGAACAGTCCCCGGCACTTAGTAGTTGCTCAGTAAATATTTATTGAATGAACAGTGATATTTGCAAAATTGCAGGCTCTGTGAAGATGTCAGGATGGATCAGGATGTGTAAAGTTAAGAGGTTCCTTCCAGTACCCTCAGTCACTTTGGTCTTTATCAAAGACATTTAGCCTGATGGTGGAGGGAGTGAGTAAACACAAACCGTAACGTCGGTGGTCAAATGCTGCAGAACCCTAAAATCAGAAGTCCCAAATTTGAATGCCTTCAGATCTCAGATAAGTAACTGAGTGAGACAAGTGGACAGGGTTAGGTGTACTGGAGATGCTTTGTCTAAGGGGGCAGACAGAGCTGCAAGGTAGAAATGCGAGACCCATGTAGCCAGGAGTTGTGAATTTTCAAGAGAAGCTGGAAATCTAGGTTTTTATATGTAGTCTCTAGATTTCAAAATGTTTGCAACTAAATTCATCTTTAAAAAATTATTACATAACACTGCAGGCCAAACAAAACACTACTGTGGGCCAAATATGACCCACAGAGTTTGCAATCTCTGCCTTTTCAGCCTAGACAGTCTTTGCCAGTGGAGCTCCAGCTGTGTGGAGGCTTATGTTATTTTTGGTTTTTCATGTGTGATTTTTTTTTTTTTTTTTGTCTAGGGAGTACTGATTGTGTATAATGATCCTCCATAAAAGACATTTAATTCCTTCTCAGGAAAATTCAGGTCGCCATAGGAATAACTCCCAAACTCCTAACCTGGGTTATGTTCCACGCCTTCTAGCTCACTCCCCCAGAGGAACCACCCCACCCAGACAAAGTCATTTTGGAGAGAAATGGCAGTAAGAAAGATGTAGCAGCATGGTCAACGCGGGGCATTCGTAAAAATCTGCATTTCTTAACTCACACTGTTGGTCACCACTTTTGTAGATTACAGAACTCTCTATTTAGGGAGGTTAGGTATACACGTCGGAAATAGACATCCTCTCGCTCCTTGAGGAACTTAATAAAATGTAGATTACTGGGGAATACACAGGCAAGAGGCCCTCTGCTTCCCTGGCTGCTGATCGCTGATTGGCAATAACCCAGCACTGCTGTAGCCTCAGCTACTCTCAAGACCCTGGAGAGGATAAGCCGCCTGCCATGATCCAAATTAGATTAGGCCAGAGATGGAGTATCCCAAAGAAGGGGAGAAGAGTACTTATCCTCCCTTACTTCTGGGCTGGGTATTTGCAGAAATTGAAAGCCTCAGAAAAAAATTTGAATGCGTGGCCAAAGTACAGCCTTCTTTTAACTTGGGAATATTGTACTACCTAAAGAACAGGCTCCTAACAGGTGATATTTTATTATATTATATACATTATATTATATTTTATTCCCTAATCAAGGAAACACTTTTTTCATACGCACTTTGATTTTGTGAATTTTCTGCTTGTTTCTTAAAGGTTGACATCTATCTATTTTGGGGATTCTACAGATTTTCAGTGTGGTTTGTTTTCTAAAAAAAAATCTTTTAATCCACTGTCTGCCTTCGGCCAATACACTGTCCATTAGCACCTCCACCAGGGGGCAGGAAATAAAATGTGAATCCTTGCCAGCTGTTCCTATTAAAAAGTTTAGTGAGAAACAGGAATGGAATGTGAGCTAGGATAAATCTTTGGATTTCAAATACTTAAACTCTTTATTATTAATAATATAAGAGAATTAGTTCTCTCTGTGGAATGAATATAAACTTACGATTTTATATATAGACACTGTGATAAACAACACACGTTAAGTAGAGAGGTTCTTTCAAATAAAACCTTTATTTTACACATTTGTCTGCCTTTCTCCTTCTAAAAATGTGACTTCAGAAAAAGTTATCTTTCATACTGATTACTTATGAATTTTACCTGAAAAGATCTTTGACAGCTGAAGATATATCTCTGAAACATTTTGCTAACATTCAAACATTAAGCTTTTAGATGCTGTTCCCTAGAAAGGCAAGAATTTAAAAAATTATTCTAAAATTAAAAAAAAATTATTTTAAAAATAATTTTACTTGTAAGTATAAAGTTTATAATCAGGTCTCAAGACAAATGTATGTATAATAGTGTCTAAATTTATGTATAATAGTGTCTAAATAGTGAGTTAGACTTTTTCTTGAAATGGTGATTTAAGATTCTATATTGGTATTCTGCAGATAGAAATCTCTAGGGAGAGATGAACTCATTAAGACTTTAAGCTTAACTTATTTAATTGCATCTACCTTTCCTAAAAGAAAAAGCAAGTATATAATATCCTTTTATTTCAGAAATGTATAATATGCAGAAATGTATAATATGCTTATAAATGTATAATATGCTTTTATATTTATTTTCACAATTATGGACAAATGCATAGCCATTTTACAGGCTTCGGATAGGAAATAGTAGTAGCATAACCAAAAACTGAAGTGGCAATATTTTGTCATCTCAATGTAGGACATTAACAAAAAAAAAAGTTTTTTCTTATTAGTTATCTAATACCGTGTTTCCCCTAAAATAAGCCCTACCCATAAAATAAGCCCTAGCAGGATTTCTAAGCATGTGTGCAATATAAGCTCTACCCCGAAAATAAGACCTAGTGATGGGTGTGGCTATGCAGCGTATCTGCACAACCCATGCATTTTGTCGCAGAGCAGTAAAGAAGACGAGCAGCCCTTCTCATCTGCCCCATGAGAGCTCCATTGCTCCACATGAGAGATTGGGGCCAATGGTTCTAAAGGAAATAGAGTTGCAAGAAATTCAGGATGGAATTCGGGGTTTAGAGAGTTTTGATGGTGATCCAGAAGAAGACGACTTAACTATATTTGAATAAATGTAGATTGTTGTACCGTACTTAAAAAAAAAACAAAAAAAAACATATCCCCTGAAAATAAGCCCTAGGGTGTCTTCTTGAGGAAAAATAAATATAAGACCCTGTCTTATTTTCGGGGAAACATGGTAACTATTAGGAGCTTACCTCATGAAGTCTCTCTTTAGATCCTCTTACAAATAAGGCATCCTCTGTGTGCTAATTATGAGAGTTTGGTGGATCCCATTTCTGATACCAAAGCATTAGAAGGCAGGATGGAAGCAGAGTGCCGTGAGCTAACTATAGCATATGACAGAACAGGATGGCCACATTTATCTACCAATGGGACTTCGCCATGCCCCAAGCCTACCCGATTCTGGGAACATAATGATTTCCAAAAGTGTTGAAGAAGCATAGTGTAAGGGACTCTTGACCTCTCATTTTTAAATCAGTTCTAGAGGTCATATTTGGGTCTGAGTAGTAAATATTTCATTTACATTGTATCAGTCTTAGCTCTTAAGAAAAGAAATTATATCAAACTCTGTTTCAGTACGGTAGAACCGAAGGAAGAGGGAGAAGGTAAATAATGTAATGATTAATGGTCTATTTGATTATGGAAATAATACATCTAGCTAGTGATATTATATAATTAATGTGTATAGAAATTCAGTGGCAGTTTTATTTACTCTTTTTTTAATCTATCAGAGTGTTTAGTCATTGATTAAAGCCAAATATGTGGTGCTTTGTTTATGTGCAAGTGAACTGAATTTTTAAAGAGAGAGCAGGACGTGGGGAAATAGGCATTTTGAAGGCTACGGAAGGGAGCCATTGCACTTATAACCTGATCAGTTGAGGTGAGATTACCTCTGAGCTCTGTGTCTCTGAGGTGTAATATTTTCATAAGAGCTCAACTTCTAAAAGGTAGGAAATTGAGGATCATTCCTCTCACAGCGCCCATGGTGGATTGAAAATTCAGTATACCTGTGGCTGGCTTACTAATCAAGCCATTTATCTTGTTTCCACGTGTCCAACCACAGGTGGCTATTCTGTCACTTGGGTCACTGTGGCTTTGTTGGTTTTTTGTTTGTTTGTTTTTTCTCTTTCCTGATTGTTTCATTAAAAAGCATCAGCCCTACTGAATACAAGTTCATTTTCTTAATGAGCATTTTCTTGCATATGCTCAAAGAATGTATTTCTTCCAGGGAAGCAACAAATTTTATAGCCAGAGCTCATATTTTTAAAATGCATTTCCAATTTTCCCACTGTTACTTAAGGGGGAAGCTTTGCGCACACACAAACTAAGGAAAGGAATTCTTAAAGAGTAATTTTTTTTTTTTTAATGTACAAATAAGTTTCAAAAGGTGGATGCAGAGGAAGGGAAGGCTTTATGGACTCTCTCCCGAGACGCTGTAGTTTAAGAGACGAGCTGGGGCAACTCAACCAGGATGGGAGAGGCCGAAAAGGGACCCTGTGGCCGTAGGAGACAACTCGGGGAAGTTGTAGGTAGCGTAAAAACTATACCACACAGCGGCCCCTTTCCCTTTGGTGACACTGTTGTTGTCACTGTCCCCAGCGCATGGACATGGACCGGCGGAGGGAGGACGCCCGGAACCCGAAGCGCAAGCCCCGCCTGATGGAGGAAGACGAGCTGCCGTCCTGGATTATTAAGGATGACGCGGAGGTGGAAAGGCTGACGTGCGAGGAAGAGGAGGAGAAGATATTTGGGAGGGGGTCTCGCCAGCGCCGTGACGTGGACTACAGCGACGCCCTCACAGAGAAGCAGTGGCTGAGGGTGAGTGCGGCTCTGCTAACGCGCCCTTGTTGCTCGGAGTGTGTTTTTGTTGGCTTGGAGAAGCCCAGAGCTGGAATTGTCTGAGTGGGTCGTGTGGCCCATCAGAGGGAAGGGGCTGTTGAACACAGCCGGGGAAAGTCACAGTGCTGTCGCAGGGAAGGCAATCTGCATTGCAAGGCAGTGCTTAGAAAAAAATACCATGCAGAATTTTTTTTTTTTTTGCTAGAGCAGCTTGGCCATTGGAAGCACAGGATTATGAGAGCTGTGAGACCCACTAATGTTTTATGACCAATTGCCTGGTCATGCCTCGCTCTCTCCAACTGACAGTCAAAATGGGGAAGGGCACCTTAGAAATCTTCCTAATTGTTCCCCCCCCTCATTTTACCATCTTAATCGGGGCTTTACTTTCGCAAGGCCTGCAGAGATAGCCCAGGGACAGCAGAGTTTTCTAACTGCATTGTTATTTCGTAGACCCATTTGGAGCTGGAAGGTGCCTTTGTACTCTCTTGGTTTGACAAGGAAATTAAGGCCCAGAGAGGTTATGTGACTATGCAGGACACACAGCTGGCTAGAAAGAACAGAATCGGTGGGTGCCGGTGCATTTGCGTGCTTGATTTCGGCTTGATCTATCTGATCTGTCCATCGCAAAGACAGGCTGGAGCCTGGGCCTCGGGTCACTGATGTTTGGAAATGTTATTCCAGAGTTTGTTTGTGTTCTTTTTCCCTGTGGAAAATGGTGATTTCTCATTTTGACTGGGGACTGAAATCTCAGAATGTTCCTCGGAGAGATCAGAAATATCAGAATGTTCACAGGAGTCACGTGTGTGATTGTGGAGGCCCGTGTGAACCTTTCATTTGAGGGTTCAGCTCTACTTTCCATTATTGGGAGCGGACTTAGTACCTAGATAGGCAGAGCAACCTAGGACGTGCGTTCCAGACAAAGCCAATAAACGCACGCTGGAAATAGTAAGCGCAGTTGGCTAAAAACCAAACAAAATAGAAGCTGTTGTATGGGAATTGTTCGTTTTATCAAAAGGGAATACAGTTCCCAAGCTTTGTGAAACATGGATTGTAGGACCCAGGCCATACCTAGGTAGATGGGTAGAAAGGCAGTGGGAAGTATTTTGAGATTGAATATCAAAGGCAGACAGGTCTTGGCACCACTTGAGATGTGATTTACTCAGGATGTTGTGTGATGAGAGGGATGTGACTTGAATTTCGAAAAGATTGAAGTCTGTGTGACTCTGAAAAGAGAGAGACGAACAAAGCATCACTCATATTTATGGTTGAGCAGTGGCGTATAAAATGTAACTTGTGTGTGATTGTTTTACTGTCATTTCCAGTCAAATATTCCATTTGAGTGGCCTCAGAATATAATTTTATGAATTTTCTTTATTTCACAATTGATGTTGTACTTGTATAATTAAGATTCATTCTATAATGTTTTTTTTTTCATTTAATAGTCATTTCTGAGCTTAGGAAACTTCTATTCCATCTCTTTTATTTAAACAATAAATCAAATAGGAATATTATTACGGCAGATGAGACAACAATAATCTAGGCCAAGGTTTCACATTACAAGCAAAATAACTCTTTATCAGGCAAGAATGTAGCTGAACTTATCTTTTTTTTATAGTCATTGGGAATTGCTGTTAAGAAAAATAACATTATTAATCTTAGGATGTTTTTAGGTTTGATACCTAATATTTTTTCCTCTTTTTCATTCGGTTTATATCACTGAGAGTTAACACAGTACCCCTAGCACAAAGCAGAGACCCAATAAATGTTTGTGAAAATGAAAGTAGGACCTTATAAGAAGAAAGTGGAAAGCTACTAACTTACCAGTAATGTTAGGATAGCATTTCTCTTTTTAGTGCAGCTAGTAGACGACTTTTACCTATAACATAAACATCTAAAAATGGAAAACTAGTTTGTCTTACAAAACTACATTGTGGATTTTTATAATTTTAACCCTAAAGTACTTTGCAACATACCAAGTCATCCAAGAAGGATAAAACTATTCTCCATACAGCTTCATTGCTAATATATCACTTTGTAATCTAATCTTTTGGAAACCATATGTCTATATTTGGTATGAACTGGCAACTTGCTGTTAACTAAGACGAGTACTGAAGACAGAATGCGCCATGGCCTAACCATTCAAAATAGATGCTTACTGTCATATGTTTTTTTGTTCGCCACCAGCAATCCTATTTAATATCAGCCTATTAAGCTTTTTGATAATAAACGGATATTAAGGGATTCTCACGGGCCTGGATGTGAAGAGATGTTCTCTACTGGCTTATGATTTAACATGTTGCGTGAACCCAGCCAACATAGCCTTGAAAGGGAGTTTGGCAAGGTCTGTTGTGTAAGAAATGCTGTAACAGGGCTAAAATAATTCTTCTTTTTCTTGGCAATGTTGTACAAAGCCTGTTTGGCAGAGGCATCGGAGATACATAGAATCCCAGAGCTGGAAGGCAGCTGAATGGAGCAACTACTGCCTGTCCCTTACTTAAATCACATTCTCTGCAGTCCCTGTGCCAAGAGGCTGGCCAACTCTAAAAGGAAACACACTACATTTTTGTCTGCATGGTCCCTCTAGTTCACAGCTCTGATTTTTAGTTCTTCCTCCCTTTGAATGGAATCCTCTTTCTCTATAGCTGCCCCTTACTGTCCTTAATTCGATGAACAGAACAATATATATATATATATTTTTTTTTTTCTTTCTTCTGTCTTTAGCATCACAGTGTCATGGATGAAATGTTTGTGTACTTACATTCATTCTGGAATGAACTTTCCTACCCTCTTCTTGAAATTTCCTCATCCTTCAAGGCCAAGCTCAATTGCCACCTCCTCTGTGGTGCCTTCACGGGCAAATGCTACTTGCGCTGTGTTCTCAAAGTTCTTTGCATTTCCTTCTGTCACCATTTCCCAGTATTCTTGGTAGTTGCCACCCTGCCTGCTTTCCTGACTAGGCGGTAAGCTGGATCTCTGTTTTCTTAGAATGTAGGATTTCAGTGTGCAAGTACCGTGTTTCCCTGAAAATAAGACCTGCCCATAAAATAAGCCCTAGCAGGATTTCTAAGCATTTGCGCAATATAAGCCCCCAAAGTAAGACCTAGTGATGGGAGTGGCTATGCGACGTATCTGCACAGCCCATGCATTTCCTCGTGGAGCGGTAAAGAAGATGAGCAGCCCTTCTCATCTGCCCCATGAGAGCTCCATTGCTCCACATGGGAGATTGGGGCCAGTGGTTCTAAAGGAAATAGAGTTGCAAGAAATTCAGGATGGAATTCGGGGTTTGGAGAGTTATGATGATGTTCCAGAAGAAGATGACTTAACTATATTTGAATAAATGTAGATTGTTATACTGTACTTTAAAAAAAAAAAAAAAACACATCCCCTGAAAGTAAGCCCTAGGGTGTCTTCTTGAGGAAAAATAAATAAAAGACCCTGTCTTATTTTCGGGAAAACATGGTAGTAAGCGTCCATTGATTGCCAAACTGAAACAGCACTGGATTGGTGTATAAGAGTATAGATGAGGAGAATGTCCACTGCTGCAACAGATGGACCTCCCATGCCCTTTCCATAGACATATCCAAAAAAATAAATAAAAGTTACTTTCTCACTCACAGAAAAGTCAACAGTAGGTGTTTCTGGTTGGTGAGAGCAGCTGTTCTCCATGGGGTCATTCAGGGATCCAGGCTGACAGAGCCTCTGCCAACTTGGTCATCTCCATCCTCATGAGCTGGAAGTGGGGCAAACAGCATGGAGTAGTGGCTGTGGAATTCTAACAGGGGCTGCCTAAATGGTGACACATCACTTCTGCTCGCATTGCATTGTCTGGAATTTGGTTATGTGGCCAGTCCAGCTGTAAGGGAGACTGGGAAATGTGGTCTGGTTGTGAGCCCAGGAAAACAAGGTTTTGATGAATACCTAGCAGTCTTTGCCTCAGCACACTGAGGTTACATTTTAAGTGATATGGCCACTTTCTTTGCAAATGGTGTTAGAGTTTCATCACAAACAGGTTTTATTTTGTAATCATAGTATGCTAAAAATTCCCACAATGTCCTTTAGAGAATCTGTTTAGTTGGAGGAATTCAACATTTTATTTTCTGTATTCATAATGTTGTTTTTTAATGAGGGAGGATCACAATTTCAATCACAGCTCAGTTAAAAAGAAAAAAAAAAAAAGTTCTTTTAAGTTGCCTTGAAATCCTTGTGTCCATTGAGGAAACTTAAATGTCTTGGGTGTTAACTGATCTCTAGTTAACTTCATCTTTTGGAGATAGTCAGTTCAACATTCACGTACCCTCTGGGCTGCTGCTTTCTTCTTTTGGGGGCTCCCACCCCATCTTCCTTCCCAAACTGGCATCTTTCTAAAGGTGGAAGCTGGGCTGGGTGCAGTGGCTCATGCCTGTAATACTAGCACTCTGGGAGGCCAAGGTGGTCGGATCGTTTGAGCTCAGGAGTTCGAGACCAGCCTGAGCAAGAGTGAGACCCCCATCTCT
Source organism: Microcebus murinus (assembly GCF_040939455.1). Taxonomy (NCBI): domain Eukaryota; kingdom Metazoa; phylum Chordata; class Mammalia; order Primates; family Cheirogaleidae; genus Microcebus; species Microcebus murinus. The sequence goes on from NC_134115.1 coordinate 31,424,725, forward strand.
ACTAAAAATAGAAAGAAATTAGCTGGCCAACTAAAAATATATAAAAAATTAGCCGGGCATGGTAGCACATGACTGTAGTCCCAGCTACTGGGGAGGCTGAGGCAGGAGAATTGCTTGAGCCCAGGAGTTTGAGGTTGCTATGAGCTAGGCTGATGCCATGGTACTCTAGTCCAGGCAACAGAGTGAGACACTGTATCAAAATAAATAAATAAATGAATGAATGAATGTGGAAGCTGGTCTTTCAGCATGGCATTGTGAGGGGCGTCCGGGTTCTCCTGCTTCCATGGGGGTCTCCGCTGGTCTCAGCACAGGGCTGCTGGCCTGCTCCTGTCCTGCGAGGTCTTGATGTACAACCGATCCCATCTCATTCTCTTGGAAATTTCTGATGACAAGTACCGTTGCAGTCTGGAGTCCTAGCCACAGGCTCTAGCTGGCAGTTTTTCTGCATTCAGCTGCCTCATGAGACCCCTGGCCTCTTTGGTCTCACAGTGCTCTCCGGTCTTTTGTGTTCCATTTGGGAGCCTGCAAACTCTTGGCTGCTTTCCCCACACTGTGCTAGAACATGAAAGATGTTCTCCCTCAACAGTTGCTAAGTCACTACCAGGGGGTTGTCAGACTTGAAGCTTCTAGAATCTGATGGTTGGGTGCGTCCTGGAGCTTTTTAAAACAAGCCATTCATAATGCCTTAAATTTAAAAATATTATAAAAATATGTGACCACATGAACACGATGGAGGAGCCCTCCCAGAGCGTGGGAAGGAACTTTTGAGTGAGAGACCTATAGCCCAAACGTCATCAGCTTCCCAGTAAGTTCACCTCTGAGCATTGTTAGCTCCTCTCTCGCTTGTTCCCCGCTTCACTCCCCTCAAACGCCCCAGGTTTGGACACCGAAGGGACAGCATTCTCTTTCAACCCTAACTGCAATTCAATTCTAGCACTAGCTACCTGGAGTTGACACGTACCCTGCAGGTTAAAGGCACAGTCCTTAATGAGACTGCCCTTACTTAAGACGCCAGCCACACTTTGGGGTCCCTAGGTCCCCTACACTTCTGACTTGCTGGCTATAAATTCAGGGATTCCCATGAACCCTTTGTGTTCGATAATTTTGCTAGAATGACTCACAGAACTTGGGAAGGTACTGTTGGCACCTTCACACTTTTTTATTCTTTGTTTCATTACAAAGAATAAAAACATCAAGAGTAGCCAAGTGGAGAGAGGCAGAGGACAAGGTCTGGGCGGGAACCCAGAGCCCCCCTGCCCTCTCCTTATGGAATGGGGGTGCATCGCTCTCCCAGCACCACCGAGCTTCCATGTCCAGAGTCTTTACTGGGGCTTCGTAGTGTGTGCATGATTAAATAAGTCGTTGGTCACGGACTGAAATCAGTCTCCAGCCTCTTTGTTCTCCTTGGAGGTCAGGCTGGCTCACAGTCCCAACCCTCTAGTACAGTGGTTGGTTTTTCTCAAGCCCCATCTGAAGCTGTCTGGGCACCCATCACAAGTCACCTCAGGAAATGCCAAGCCTTATAGAAACTCCATGCCAGGAACCCAGGATGAAGACCAGATGGATTCTTTATTATATAACAGCTAGCGATATCTTCAGACTCCACCTCTTCCCTCCCTTCCTCTTTGCTCCGTCTCACTCCATGGAGGAAGACTCCTCTCCTTGCCTTCCTGTCAGGCAACAACTTCCCAGGCAATGTGTGTCCCAAGTCTCGGGCTCTGCACCATGGCTTCCAGTGCCATTCTGAGGGTCCCCATCCACCAGGCGTGGCTCCGGATCACAAAGCCTATAGAACTGAGGAACTCTTCTATTGGTGATGCTCAATTTAGATTGCTATCTCGTGGTGGCCTCACAATCCTATTTGAGGAGTCAAAGGTTTTATTTGTCTTTCTTGTCTTTCCATATCAACTTTATCCTAATTCTCCTCAAGGCAATGGGTGGCTCTAGAAGGGATGGCTCCCTCTAAAACATGTAGAAGAGAATATTAATATGGTTTAAAACATTCTGTTACTGTTTTGTAGCTTTCCCATGGTGAACCTAAGGTGATATAACAGAGCTGTATTACATATGTGTGTGTTTGCACGTGCACAAGAATTGGCCCATCTTGATAATTTCTTGGAAAAATATCTTTGCTGCTTTATGTGTGAGAGCAGGCATGCCATCTACCTAAGTTGGCAGAGACTTCCAATGAGCCCAGTGGGCCAGCGTTTTTGGATGAACTTCAGCCATGCACACACCAGTGGTGATGCTTCTAGCATCGCAATGCAGCCATCATTATGGAGGCAGAGGCTCTGCAAGGTTGGGGCGACTGCAGAGCTGAGAAGTGGGCTGGAGGGTGATTTCTAGAATGCCTTGTCTCACTCTTCTTCCTGTTCCTTCAGTCTCCCTGCCAACTTCAGAATCCTTCCCTTCCTTAAAACATTTAGTGATATCCCTAAATTTGTTAAATTGCTATGTGAGTGATTTTTGCCCCACAGCACTTGGAGATAATTGGAATGCAATCTAGATTATGTGCTCTGGATAATATGCAATTGCCAGGCAGTGGAGAGAATGGACTTGGGAGAGTATGCCTTTGTCTTGCAATGGATCTGATGTCTTGAGACTGTAATTTTGAAAAATCTCTTATTTGCTGCTGTCTCTTGTTACCTTTCCATGATATCATCTGTCTGCAGTGGGGTCCTTATGTATAAGCATGTGGACACTTCTTGGTACACTGACTGCATAAACTCCTGGCGATGAAAGAAGACACCGTCTTTGTTTTGTAATATTCTTTGCACTTGGGCCCCAATAAATGCTGTGTAAATGATGGATATGAGACTCACTTCCTGGCATCTTTAAATCTGGCCATAGATAACTGCACGTTTTAGAAGCCACAAAATGAAAAGGAGCCTTTTGGAAAGACAAAACACCCTCTTTTGCCTTGACCGGTCTGTCACCAGATGAGAGCTTGAGTTTCCCATGATTTTGTGTGCCTGAATGCGGTCCGCATAATCATGTCTGCTGACCACTAAAAGGATTTTAGGAGTCTTCCTCTTCCCAAAGTTGGTAGTGGAGAAAACCAAATAAGAGACTCTTAAAATATCTAATGGGGATAATCAATAAAGTAAAATGTGACACCTCTGTATGGAATTTACTCTGGTGTCTTAAAAAGCTGCATCACACCAGGATGCAAATATAGGACAAGCCCCCTTAGTTGGCTTGTCATCATCACAGGCAGCCAAACTGCTGAACACGCCACACAGGAAAAGGCAAACAAATCCATGGAGAATAAGTGACAAAGAAGTGGGAAAAGTATGAAGAAAGGTTAAAAAAAAATCGGTGTTTCAAACAAAATATTTGAAATACACAATGAGAAATAAAATATTTCTTCCACGTATGAAGATGTAGACTGTAGATTTTCCTCTCTATAAATCTTTGGAATAAGATAATGTCTGCTCTGTTTGGGCTGGATTAAGCCTGATCTGGCCTGAAATCAGAGACAGGGGCTGGAATCTCTCTGCTATGTTTCAGCTGAAAGTGTTCGTGATTTCTGGGAGATATACTTTTCTCCTAAAATATTTTATACTGGCAAGAGTTTTTTCTTTTTTTTGGATCCTTTATCTAAAGCATAATGTGCATAATACTTTTAATATCTTGCTGCTTTTGTTTTGTTGCTTTAAATAATCTTTCCTTGCTTTTTGCTATAAGATGAGTTGAAAAAATTGCCCTTGTTTTCCTTTAGCAAATGGCATTTGAGCTTTTAAAATTGGGTCATCAGATTTATGGGGGCAAAATTTTCTAGCAAGCTGCATTTCCGTTTTTATACACAAGGGAGAGCTAAGGCCCTAGAAAATAGATTTGGGTTTTGCCAAATTCCAGGTTCTTCAATACTTTAGGTTGGAAGTACTGAACTAATTAATGGCAAAAAGAGTTGTGAATTGTCTGGGGAAATATTTGACAATAGTATACGAATTGCAGTAATTTTCTATGCTTTTTATTTTTTTTCTTAAATCCATTGACTGGATTGCTTTTGCAGCAATTGAACCTTCCGATGTTCTCTTTTGTCAGACTTTAGTAGAATAAATTCAGTAAAAGAAATAGTCCTCAGAGGGCCAACTAAAATAAATACTAAAGATTGAGAAGTGAGAGGGACTTGTTCCGATTGATTTTTAAAACATTGATGCCTGGAATTTCTGGTCTTGAATTTTATCTTTGGAAGTCGGGATTCAGGTCTGAAATCAAATGAGTCATCGAAAGTAACCGTGGGAAACTGGATCTGGCTTACAAACACTAAGAAGCCCCGATAAGTCACATTATCATGAGATGGAGCAAACTACTGCAGAGGAATAAATGGTTTTGGGAATATATCTGGCTTTTTTTGGACTCAAGATTTGGTTTTTGTGCTGTGCCTTTTTTTGTTTGTTTGTTTGTTTTTATATTTTAAAAAATCAGTAAAGCTACAAGAAGAAAATCTTCATCCATGGGGTATGGGTGGGAGGGTGCATTTTAGGAAGGGAGGGACAGGGCAGGGTGACTTCATCACAGGAAAGGAACTGTGGCTTTTGATGGCTCTCCGTCTGGGGAGTTTAGGATAATGGTTAAGAGCATAAGCCTTAGAATCTGATGAACCAAGGGTTCAAATTCCAGCTCCACCTAATTAGCTCTGCGACCTTGGGGACCTTGTGTAACCTCTCATAGCTTTGTTGTCCTCTTAGGGGAAATCACGGAACCTGCTGGATGGGGTGTTCTGAGGTTTAAATGTGTGTAATGCAGAACCTGGTATATAAGAAGGATTCAAAAAATATATATATTACCTATTAAGAAAACATAGTAAATTAGTTCATAGAAAACCTAATGGGTAACAGGAAAAGAAGGGAAAAAAAAAATCTCTTGGGTGTCTTCAAGAAAAGGTTTGGAGTGACGGGCGAAAGGTCAAATGGGGCCCACAGAGGCTCCCTTCCCTACTCACTGGTGGAATTAGAAGAGGACGCTGTGTTTACTTGCTGTGTGTGTTAGAGGACCTGGTCACAGGTTTGCTCACGACAAGCGCACCACCCTCTACTCACCCAGCCGTGAACGAGCTTCACTCTGGTTTCCTCCTTAACCCTGCTTGCCTGCAGGAGGAAGACTGGGGCTGGCAGGTAGGAGTCTGGAATGTGGGTCCCTCCTAAGTGTGTGATCTTGGCGAGGTCTTCTGACTGTCCTGGGTTGTCTGTGAATGTTTGTGCCCCCCCCCATTCATATGTGGAGATCCTAACCCCTGATGTGATAGTAATAGGAGGTAGGGCCTTTGGAGGGTTATTAGGCCATGAGAGTAGAGCCCTCATGAATGGGATTAGTGACCTTTTACTCTCTAGCCCTCTTTCTGCTCTGTGAGGATATAATGCGAAGTTAGCAATCTGTAAGCTGGAAGAGGGCCCTCACCAGAACCCAACCGTGCTGTACCCTCTTCTTGGACTTCTAGCCTCTGGAACTATGCAAAATAAATTTATGTTGTTTGGAAGCTGTATTAGTCAGGGTTCTCTAGAGCAGGCATCCTCAAACTGTGGCCTGCGGGCCACATGCGGGTGTTTTTGCCTGTTTGTTTTTTTACTTTAAAATAAGATATGTGCAGTGTGCATAGGAATTTGTTCATAGCTTTTTTAAAACTATAGTGCAAGCCCTCCAACGGTCTGAGGGACAGTGAACTGGCCTTCCCTGTTTAAAAAGTTTGAGGACCCCTGCTCTAGAGAAACAGAACCAATAGGCTATACAGGAGAGAGACATAAGAAGAGATTTATTATGGGAACAAACTCATGCAATTATGGAGGCGGAGTCCTGTGAGATGCCATCTGCACGCAGGGGACCCAGGAAAGCCAGTGCTGTCATTTAGTACAAGTCTGAAGGCCTGAGAACCAGGGTGGAGGCCACCACCGCTATTACTCCCAAATTCCAAATGCCTAAGAACAGAAGCTGCAAGTGTCTGAGGGCAAGAGAACGGGCATGTCACCTCTCAAGATGAGCAGGAATTCACCTTTCCTCTACCTTTTTGTTTTATCCCAGCCCTCAAAGGACTGGGTGATTCCCACCCACATTGGTGAGGCAGATCTTCCTTCTTCAGTCTCCCAATGCAAATGCTAATCTCTTCCAGAAACTTCCTCATGAAAACACCCGAAAATAATGTTTTACCAGCTATCTGGGTATCCCTGAGCCCCGTAAGTTTGACACACAGAATTAACTGTCACACTTTGGCCATCCCGTCTGCCTTCGTTAGAGTGGCCCCGGCTGACTAGAACATGGGCTGAGTTGCATTATCTTTAATTTGCAAGGTCCCTTCCACGTATGTAAAGGTAACCTCTAAAAGCACATGCAGCTGCTTTTGCTTTAACTTTTTTACTCTTGTTTTAATGGTGGTCATCCCCTGCTTTCTTAGCACTGAGTACATTCACAGAGGCTGCTTCAAAGTAAATTCAATTCATTTATTGAACATTGATTAGGTTGAGCCCCATACTGTGCTTGGCCCCGGGGAAAGCGATGTTAGCTTTCTCTTCCTTACTGTCGTGGCTGGCCTGCCTTGTTAGTGCAATTAAGAGGCAGATACGGGAGATGGTGCTAGAAGGAATGTCGCACAGTCAGCCACCTTGAAGCGCTTGTTGGGAGCAGGTCTCCAAGTAAACACAGGTGTGAATAAATAGGTTAAAATAGGCCATTAAAATAGGCTCTTGTATGGTTTTTTGATTGTTCAGGAAATCAGTGTAAACAGCACATATTCTACTTAACGCTGGAGTTTTAGTGTCGCCTCTAGGGATGTTATTTACAATTTTTCCTACCCCATCCTCAGACTCCCAGAGGAGGGAAGGGCTGCTGCCTCCTTGGCCAAACAGCATGGCCTCCAGACACAAAAGGCAGCTGGGTTCGTGGCCCTGGCTGCAGCTGGGAGACGCAAGCCTAGATTCTAACAGCAGCACCTGTGCTTGTGTGGCATCTCTCAACCCAGCGTGGCCCCAAGTGAAGGAGAAATCGAGCACATAATAGCCGTTTACCTTTGACAAAAGAAAAAAGAGATTCAAGGATTTAGGTGCCAAAATAATAAGGGTCTGGAATGTGTCCCATTTGCAGATTTCTGGCATTTTGGAGGATAGGTTTCCTCTGTTCACAGCAGCAGTTCAGGTGGCTACCTAGCAAAGTCGGTGGGAATTTGCCAAAACAAGAAACAGCTCTGATCACCACTCCTGCATAAAGCCCTGCAGTGGCCTCCCGTCATAAGTGTAATTACATCCAAACACTTTAACGTGGTATATATAAGGCTGTGGTCACCAGGCCCCTGCCTGGCACTGGACTCTCCTCTCCTCCCCTTGGTCTCTGGGCAGCTGCCCCACTGCACCATCTCTCTGGTCCTTTGCACTTCTGGAAGCCTCCTTCCCGAACCTTCACATGTCTCCTGCTCATCCTAATGATCTCTTTCCAGAGAGACCCTTCCTGGCCACCCTCGCTGAAATGGCCAGCCCCTGCCAGTAACTGTCACATAACCTACATTAACAGTCCTCACTGTCATTGCCACTATCTGAAAGTCATCTCATTGTCTCTTTCCACTAGTATTAAGCTCCAGGAAGGCCAGGGCCTTGCCTGTCTTCTGCACTGCCGTATCCCAGTACCTGGAGCTGCTCACTGCACTCATTGTAAGCACGCAGTACAGATGTGCGAATAAGTGAATGCTCTGGGCAGAAATGAGGGCTAGGAGAGGAGACTTGGTTCCAGTCCATATCCTTTTGGCAAAGTCAGTAGAATCATGTGGGTTTTTTTTTTTGTTTTTTGGTGGTTTTTTTTGCTAATATAGGTCAAGGTAGAAATTGTTGTGATTCTTTCCTATTAGATTCCAGTGGGGTCTGTGTGTCTTCATATAAAGATTCCTTGCTTAAAAGAATTCTAAAGGCACACAGTTTTGACATAAAAGTCCTTGAGCTTTTGAAGAATCTGAGGGCTTCATTCTAATTTCAGAACATATTAATGAAGATTATTTAAATATGCATTAAAAATTATAATTGCTTCAACCCAGCTATTCCTCTGAAATTCCCATCGATTTTATAACTATTATCTTCTAGCTTGAACCCTTATTTCTTTTTCAGCAAAAACTAGATGAACAACACATCTAATCTAACTTAAAAGACAAAAAGAAAGTTCTAAATTAATTGGGTTTTTGTTTTTCAATTTTGTTATAGGAAAATTCCCCAAATGAGTATGCTGATTTAAAGTGTAATGCCATATACCTTTTAGATGACTTCCTTTCTTATTTTCTACTAAATACCAAATTATCAGAATCATGAAAAACGTTGGATGGGAGCAGCAGGACTCTCTGCTGTAGGCAAAGTCTGATTCTCGTTCTGCCACTTCTACTGAAACAATATTTAAGTTACTGCTTGTCATCCATTGTAGAAAGCAAATTCCTGAGGCATGATGCTATTTTTTAGAAGCTCTTTAACCTTGTAGAATACTTTTCCAAAAATTCTTTTTTAGATAATATCATTTTCAAAAGTTGAGCTTTAACAAGACTACCAGTGGTTCTGATCTGCTCTTCTACCATTTGCTTCGGATAACTTAGTGGAAGGAAGATGGGCGCAGGCATCAGGATGTCAGGGCTCTGGATCCAGATCTGCCCAAGTTTTGCTACGTGACATCTTGGATAAGCCATTTCACCCCTGGGGCCTCCTTATCCATACACTGGAGTCATGAAGTGGGGAACAATGGGGGTGGGGAAGAGAGCGCAGCCCATCTCTCCTGCCCTGTCATTCTTCAACTTTGCCTTTGGTCACCCTAGAAAGAATGATGTGGGTTTGCGCTGGTCTGGCTCCAACTCTGAGTCTCAATCCTCAGCAACTAAAACTCTTGGAGGGGTGTGGGCGAGAGATTTTTTTTTCTCCCCGATTTTAGACTTTCTCTTGAAAATGCAGGCTTGACAAAGGGTTCTCACGCATATCTGTAACTCAGTACCCTACCCAGCCTGTAGAGCTTTCGGGACTCACCTGGTCGTTTACAGCGTTGCAGCGAGTCATGTGTGCCTATTGGACACGATGGGCAGGGCGCCAGCGTGGTAGAGCTCTAAAAGCAGCTCCTCTGCCACAGGGCTGCCTTCCTTATGCAAGGTGTTATAGTTGGGGGCTTCGGCAAGTCTGCACAGGCTAAGACCAAGAATTTCTAGCACTCTCTCATCAAGAAGCTACCCACCCTGGTCACTTTTTAAATCCCTTGCACACTACCTAGCAGAATATATAATAGCTGCCATATGGATCCATTTTGTTCATCAAAACATCAAGTTTTCCCAAAATTATCAAGACCAAATTCATTTGCATTCACTTTGTTTTAAAAAATCCACTAATGTCACAGCATATTATTGGAAAGCTTAGGGAAGGATGTTGCAAAGTCCAACAAACTACAGTGTCAACATTCCAGGGGGAAATCACTGACATGAACATTTGTTCTGCAAGAGAATTAATAAACCCAGTGTAGAAGCTCACCGATACATGTTTTTATTTGCCTCCATTTTTCTGGTTACATGAATCTGATGATTGACTGTTTTATTAGTTCTATCTTTCTGCATTTTTTAGAAGCGTTACCCAAAACACGTGGACCTTTGAGGTTTTGTTGTTTTTTTTTTTTTTTTTGAACGTAAAGTTTATCTGCAGGCATTTCCTTGTCATAAAAGCATAGTGAAAAGTACAGAAGGATGAAGAAAGAAAATAGAATCACCTCTAATTTTATTGACCTTCGTGTATCCAGGTTGGAGAAGGAGTTAAGTAAAATCACAGACAGAGCTTATTTTGGTGCCATTACATTCAGAATGATTTTTAACCTGTTGTGAGGCTCAGCTCCTTTGTAGTAGCTTCAATAAATCCCAACCCATGGCCCCTATCAAGCCCTGGCCTGTTGTTGTTGGTATTTGCACGTCCTTCCATTCAGTCTTGAGAACACCCTGTTTTACTGGGCACTTGGTGCCAGAGGACTTTTTTTTTTTTTTTATGGCCATTAAGGTATACACAACCGCATGCCTTCCCACACTGCGGCATCAAATTTTGCTTCCTTTCTCTAAACAGGACTTTGGTGTTTCACAGAAGGGAAAAAAAAGTTTTTTCCCTTCTCTTTTAGAGATAACTTCTTGCCTCTTGTGTTACATAGTCAGTGCTTTCTTACTGCCGTCAGGTTGGCAGGCATCATGCCATTTCCCTCCCCAGGACTCAATTCCTAATCCACGTTCATGCCCAGAGAATTTTCAAGACTTTTACTTGAGCCAAAACAGGCCCTTTCTTTGGGAAGATATGCTAGCTACCCCCTCCCTTCTCTGTCTCAGACAGTGCTAGACTGGATGCCATCAACACACAGCTCCTTTCAATCCCCTTAACAACTTGCAGTGGGTATAATCGCTCCCATTTTGCAGATGAGGAACTAAGCCTCACAGGTAGGCAGTGTGGTTTGTATTTAGCATTTAGTTCATGATAGGCGTATTTGTTCAGTGAATGTTGAATGTTGAATTTTGCCTTTTATATTTTGAAAATGCACATCTACGCAAGTCTGAGGGACTGTGGGAGTTTGGTAAAAGATAAGTAGTTCACATCTCAGTTTACAGCTCCTTTGCCCAACGAGCCAACCCCTTCCTGGCTCGTGAGCTCTGGCCACTTCTTGAAAAGGGGCTGGAGAGCAAGTCAGATCAGCAACAGGTGGTCTCGATGGCTATAGGAGGGCTTGTGCAGGAGCACGGAAGACAGCCTCCTGGAGGGGACGGGAGGGCTCCCCAGGAGCTGTAAACCTGGTCACTCCTGGAGGGGAGCTCCCACGTGGACTTCCTTCCGCTGGGCAGCGAGCAGGACTCAGGGGCTTGTCGGTCGGGACTACAGGTCAGTCTCCCCACCCTGCGCGTGGCTGCTTCTCAGGAAGCCAGGGCCTCTACCATTCCCCGGCTTTACCCCCTTCAGTCGAGTTGCAGAGGCCGTTCTGCCCTCGAGCTAACGGGTGTTGATCTTCATGGCTCCTCAGGCCAGGGATGACCAGGCGTAACATTGGGAGGGTCCTCTTTGCCTTGCGAAAAGACAAAGTTAGAACAAGCTTAAACACCTTAACTGGCAAGTGATTAGCTCTTTTAGAATTTGTCTAGCTTGTTTTCCGGTCCTCAACGGGAAGACCCCAAATAAAAATAATAAAAAGGAAAAAATCTATTTTTAAAAATTTTTTGTTTTATTTTTATTGTTTTTGGAAAAAAAAAATCTTAATTGGCTTTTACTCTTCTGGGATAAAATAGAATGAGTGTTCTGATGAGCCAAGCAGAGGAGGTTGGTTTCATGAACAAAAAAGGACAGAGGATGGCAGAAACATAATGAAAAGCAAATTGGTTGTTTCAAAGTTACTTTTCTTGTAATAGGTAAAGCAGAGGGCATTTTCTTATCATGTTGGCTAAAACTGGCCTGTTTAGGGATTTGGTTATTATTCCCTGCCCCCCCCCCCCCCCCCCCCCCCGCACGCCCTCCCAATTTCTCAGAAGGTCAGATAAACAACTTAGTTTGTTGGTTTGGAACTTCAGCATGAGTAACTACATTTGGTTTGGTCTTCTGCTAGTGCAGAAGTTCAACCAGTGCCTCCTGCCCCATAAATTTTATTTAATAGGTTGTAGAGTGGAACATCTTTGTGAAGCCATTTAACTCTTGAAGCTAAAGCAAGAGAGAAGATTGTATAGTTACTAGTTAAAATAAAGACAATTTAGAGAGATGGGCCGGAGCAAGGCAAACTAAAAACAAAGATCTTCATTTTGCCCATTACTCATATCTGCCCTGGCTTATTTTAATTCACTGTCTAATTGGATGGCCCTCCCTTGAATAGCAATCATTTGAGCCAGGTGTTAGAATGTGCTTCCTCAGTAAGCCCTGTCATTTTGAGAAAGCAGTGGGCTAAACAATAAAGACTTAATTTTATTTCAGCAAGATTTTGGGGTCCCTTTGGTGAGTAAGTCATCAATTGCAGTGCCTTCGGAAGCTATTTTGATTAAAATGACTTAAAAAAAATTCCAAAACAGATTAGAGGCTGATGCCGGAGATTCGGACATTAAAACAAGTGAACTTACACAAAGCGGAATTAAACAAACTGAATTAAAATACCTGTAATGTATTGTGATAGTACAGGGGGACGGAGAGACCAGGTAGGATATTATAAAAGATGATATTTTACCCCTTTTTTAAAAGATGAGCCTACTTTGGATAGGAAAGAGGTAGCAGGAGCAGAATTCAGGGTTAAGGGAAGCACATGGAGGCTTGGAAATGGGTGACTGAAGCATACTGTGTGTTGAGAGCATAGTTTTTATAGGAATAGAAGTGGGGAGGAAAACGAGGGTAGGGCCAGACCCTGAAGGTTATGCATGATCAAAGAATCCGGCCTTCATCCTACCGTGTTTCCCCGAAAATAAGACAGGGTCTTATATTTCTTGTTCCTCAAGAAGACACCCTAGGGCTTGTTTTCAGGGGATGTGTTATTTTCCCCTCAGAGCCTCAGCTTGCAGCACGCACAGGATGGCTGGGACCTGACAGGGGGAGCCGACCTTGTTGGTGGGGCTGCCCGCACCTTTCCAGTCACCTCTGGGATAGTAGCTATCACGACGGGGCACATGAGAAGGGCTGCTCTGTCGTCTTTACCGCTCTGCGACAAAATGCATGGGTTGTGCAGATACGCTGTGTAGCCATGCCCATCACTAGGTCTTATTTTTGGGGCAGGGCTTATATTGTGCAAATGCCTAGAAATCCTGCTAGGGCTCATTTTTTGGGTAGGTCTTATTTTTGGGGAAACACAGTATTTCATAGAAAGAATTCAAAGCCTGACCATATCTGAGATGGGAGGAGGAATGATGTGTCCCTGCTTAAGCAGGGGGAAGATAAGTATTTGAATTGAAAAGGCTGGAAAGGGCAGGAAGACCCACAAGAGATGCCATTTGACCCTATGAGAGAGGAGACTAGAGGGAAAAGATTGTTTATGAACTATTTTAAAAGTAAACTATGTGGTGACTAATAAAACCGCAGGGAAGTGAGAAGGGAAAATGATGATTTTAAAGATTTCTAGCCTGGATAACTGGGGGGTGGGGAGGGGATGATGCCACCTTTAGACAGGAAGGATCCAGAAAGAGAAATATTTGCTCAGTTGGTGGGAAAGTGATAAACTTGGTTTGTTAGGATAGTGGAAATCCCACTTGGTAACTCCAAGAAGTACAGGCTAGAGAGAATATTTGAAGCCACATGCACTAAGGTGGTAGGGGCCAAGGGAAAACTCTCTTAGCCCTCTGAAAGTTCAACTGACAAAGGCAGATTAATAGGAGAAAGGTGTACAGAATTTTATTTTAACAGGCATGGCACAAGGGGGATCACAGGAGAATGATGACCCAATAGCCCAATGCGGTATAGATGCTAATGTACCTTTGTCATAGGGGCAGGGGAAGATGGGCATTGTGGACAGTCCTTCTGAGGGACAGTAAATCATAAGGGAATGAATGGACGGAAATTAACTTGCAAGTGATATTTTGAGGAATTTGGGCCCGAGAAGCAGGTACTATCTTGTGAAGAAGTCCTTTCAGGTGTGTTTGCATTCCTGAGTCTTTACTGAGATAAATAATGAGATTTCAGGGAGGGGAGGAAGGCAATTGTGTTTCTTTTGAAAAGAAGCTTTCTTGGCCAGATAAAGAAATTCCAGAGCTGGTCTCCCCCCTGCACGCTTGGCGGGAGGTGCAGGTACAATACAAGGCTAAAAGGGGTTCTAATTCTGAGACAGCTTCCAAGACCTCTCAGCTTGTCAAAGGGACCGTCTTTGGGGCGTTGTTCTCTGAGCCTCAACGAGGTCATATTTGAAGCTACAGGGGAAAACTGGATGTCCATGGAAGATTTTCCACACAGAATGAGAGACTGGATTCCTCTCAGGTACCTCTTATCGGTAGCCAGGGCCCCTCAAAAAGAGCACTGGCTTGTTGGGGGTTGTGAGTCTGTGTACAGGCTGCTCAGCAGGAGTCTACAGGGGAGGCCCCTGTCTAGGAGTGGGGAGATGGAGGCCTTCCTGAATTGTGCCTTACATCCTCACTAGGGGGCCGCTGCGAGTTCTCTAGCAGTTAAGTCCTCCCAGGATTATTAAGGGACTCAGCTGTTGCTGCTGAGGACATGGGACTTAGTGATGTCTGTTGTACACTTGGAAGTAAAACTCAAGGGAAATCAAGCAGGTGGGTGGTGGAGATGAGTGAAATCATACTTAACAGGTACAGTGTACTCTATCTGGGTGATGGGCACCCGTATAACTTTGTCTCAAGCAGTACAAAAGCAATCCACAATCCATGTAACTAGAACATTTGTACTCCAGTAATATTCTGAAATTAAAAAAAAAAAAAAGGTAGGGGCAGGTGGCCACATTTGCCTGCCTTTTTACAATCCATGAGAATGAAAAAAGACCAAAGGGAAAGTTGGGGAATCTGCATTTAAGGAGAGAAAAATGTGGTTAGGAAAGGCAGAGAAACACAAGACTGTAGCAGCATTATATGGAGAGATTTTACGTAAGGAGCAAGGGAGGAGATAGTAAATAAACAGAGTTTAGATGAGGCTAAGATGTGGGGATTAGGAAGCCTTTGGCAAATTTTTGAAAATATTAGTGACCTTCTGGGTGCTAAGGAATTTGATGGTGTGGTCAGGATATAGAATCATCAGTAAATGTGACTCTAAAAGCTTGACAGTAAAGGGAAGGTGAGAAATTGGTGATATAGGGAAGATACAGAGAGTTGGATGCTAGAGTTTATCATTTAGTACTCAAAGATTAACATAAAACTATCTAGAACAAATATATTAAATATATTGGACTGGACAAAATATTGGACTCATTATTAGTGTTCAATAAATAGGTTTACACCCATGAGCAGTTTTCCCAGGGAACCCTATCTAAAAATTGAATTTGTATTCAACTGTATTTATGGTACCTCACTTTCTCTCCCCCATTAGTGTGCTATGTACTATAAGGGAATTGAGAAAAAAATAAGACATGGTCTCTTAGGGGGAAAAATGATCTGGCACATCTAAGGGGGCCACTGAAGCATGCATATGATGTGCACAGGTAGAAGGGATTGGGAAAGACATTCCAGGTGAGAAGTGAGAGTAATCACAAAGATAGGGATAAATACAGCCTGCTATAGGGAGGCATTGGATTTGTGTTCCTGTCACTTATAGAATGTTCACGTAAGTGGTGTCTTAGTCTGGGCTGGTATACCACAATACCATAGGCTGGGTGGCTTAGAAACAGAAATTTATTTCTCATGGTTCTGGAGGCTGGGAAGTCCAAGATCAAGGCTCCAGCAGATTCCATGTCTGGTAATTCCACTTCCTGGCTCCTAGATGATGCCTTCTTGCTGTGTCCTCAGATGGTAGGAGAGGCACGGGGGCTCTCTGGGGCCTCTGTTATAAGGGCACTAATCCCATTCATGACCAACTCACCTCCCGAAGGCCCCACCTCCTATACAGTCACCTTGGGGATTAGGATTTCAGCATAGGAATTCTGGGGAACACAACCATTCAGACCGTAGCAGTGGGAAATACAGCAAATCAGATTGGGTGGTATCCGATCATGGAGATGATCTCTAGCTTCCAAACCGGCAGGCTTGGAATTAATATACTGAGGATAACTTAGGAACGTGTATGGCACAATAACCTGGTGAAGAAGTGTTTATGATCTGACCAATGAAACTATGGCTTGTAACTATTTAGAAAAAAACACAGAATCAAGCTATTAAGTCTTACCAGGGAAGAAAAGGACTGGGTGGAGAAAAAGAGCAAGCAAGGTAATAGAATCTTCCTTGTGACCCCGATTCCAAACAGAAGCAATAGCAGATGCTTTCTTAACTGAAATAAGTGGTATGTTGGTCAATGAAAATATCTGCTAAAATAAGAAAATGACACGTAGTCACTTATATGTAGATGAAATTTTTAATCAGAAATGTAATATATGTCTGTGTGCCACATTTTTCAGTGTAAAGCTGAGGTCGCCTCTTGAAGTCTGCTGACTAGAATATTGTGTAGCTTTTCTCACATAAACAACACCCATAACATATCACTTAGGATTTCCAGCTTTGGTGTTTTTAGTATGAGTGAGAATCTTGATACTAACAAAGCATGCAGGCCGAGCACGGTGGCCCACGCCTGTAATCCTAGCACTCTGGGAGGCTGAGGTGGGAAGATCGCTCGAGGTCAGGAGTTTGAGACCAGCCTGAGCAAGAGTGAGACCCCATCTCTACTAAAAATAGAAAGAAATTCGCTGGACAACTAAAAATATATAGAAAAAATTAGCCAGACATGGTGGCGCATGCCTGTAGTCCCAGCTACTCAGGAGGCTGAGGCAGAAGGATTGCTTGAGCCCAAGAGTTTGAGGTTGCTGTGAGCTGGGCTGACGCCACAGCACTCTAGCCTGGACAACAGAGCAAAACTCTGTCTCAAAAAAAAAAAAAAAAAAAAAAACAAATAAATAACAAAGCATGCTGAGTACAGACTCTTCCCCAGTTTGTAAGGGTCTAGCCCTCACCGAATTCAATAGCATTTTTGTTGTCATTGTTGTTTTTAAAGAAGTCCACCTTTTCAGAGTCTTTTGTTGTACTTTTTGTAGAAATAACCCAATTTTTTTTCATAGTTACATTTCATCCATTTATGTAATTCATATCTAATTGAATTATGTAGCTCCAGTATAACAAGTGTAATCACCAGCATCAACATGTTTGGGAACCCAACTAACTGTTGGTATTTGAGCCAAGTGGAAAGGGCAGAATGGCCCAGGCAAGGAGGGTCTACTCTGTGGGCAGAGTCTTGTAAGTTGGGGTCAGTTGAGCGAGCCTGTTAACTTCCTTCAGATTTAGTGACTGTCAGGTGAGCACTCTCTAAAATTTTCTCTACATACTCCATTTCTGGTATGCATGTTAGGGGATGTTTTCTGTATATGTTGCTACTGCTCATTAGAGCCAGTCCTTGTGTTTGCTCTGTACAAACCATTGACCACGCTTCAGCTAGCCCTGTCTCCTTGTGTCTCTCGTTCTCTGCCACCCCACTCTGCCTGTGTGGATTTCAGCCATGGATTTCCAGCAAAACTGTCAGTCCTGGCTTAAAATACCAAAAAGCTACAGAAGCCATGCAAGGCCAGACTACAGCTAAGAGTGTTTGCTAGTAAAACCTGGTCATATTTACCTCTGCTCTTATTTCTTGGTGCTTTATTTTTATTTATTTATTCATTTATTTATTATTTAAATTTTAGCCTATTATGGGGGTACAAGTGTTAAGGTTACATATATTGCCTATGTCCCCTCTCGAGACAGAGCCTCAAGCGTGACCATCCCCCAAACGTTGCACATCTCAACTCATCGTGTTTGTATATACCCATCCCCTCCCCGGTGCTTTAAAGTTAGAGCTTCACGGTTTATTGCATAGCAGATCGTGTTTGCAACATATGTATAACTCTTAACTAGCCAGGACTCAAAGAATTTCGTTTTGAATTTTAGCTTTATTAAATCAAATAGGATAGAGTCATACCTGACAAATAACCTTATACATACTTAGCAGCACTGTACAGACTAGATCTGAAATGATTACATATTTCCAAGTTGGCTTGTCAACCTTACCTGGAGGCAGACACTCCTCCACTGATACTCTGCTCTCATAATATGTGTGTGTGTGTATATGTACATCTGTGTGCATGCATGTGCGTGCATATGCATGTGTCTGCGTATAGCCTAACCAAATGTGTGTGGGTGTACAGGGAATTACAGTTTCCCCGGGAGCAGCTAGTCTCTTTCTCCTTCACACTGTATTCTCTTTTTGTACCTCTTGTTGTCCTCTGCTTATTCATGGTTTCTACTCATACCATCTCTGGCCTTTATTCAGCTCGTGACCTTTATTCAGCTTCAACTCCCACACCATCTGGGCATATTCTTTCACACCTGCAGTTTAATTCCTAAGAGAAGTGAACTGACCGGCTCAGCCTATCACTCTCACTTGTGTTTATACAAAGACCCTCATGCCAGGCCCTGCACAAGCGTAGAGACAGGCCAGCCTAAGAACATGGGACCATTCCCATTTCCATCAGGTGGGACCAGGACAGGGAGAAGCTGCCTGACATAGGACATGGCCACCCAAGCAGCAGGTGCCGTGGGTGGGGCAATTTGCCTTCGAGGGTGGCATGAAAGAGAGAGGCTGCCATCACTTATTCAAAAGGACATATGGGCATACATGCAGCCTTGTTTTGCACCATTCCATTATGTACAAATTTCTATCACCAATTAGTGACACACAAGGTCCCCAACAATAAATTTCAGTTATACTGTTTATTAGTTAGCTGGGGCTGTCGTAACAAAATACCACAGACTAGCGGCTTAAGCAACAGAAATTTATCATCTTACAGTCTGGAGGCTAGAAGTCTGAGATCTGGGTGTCGTCAGCATGTTTGGTTTCTTCTGAGCCTTCTCTCTTTGGCTTGAAGATGGCCGCCTCTCTGCTGGGTGTATACCTGGTGTTTCCTCCGTGTGCGTCTTAATCTCCTTTTCTTAGAGGGACAGCAGTCATAGGCTTAGGGCTCACCCATATGACCTCATTTTACCTTCTTTAAGGACCCTATTTCCAAGTATACTTACATTCTGAGGTATTGGGGGTTAGGACCCCAACACATGAATTTTGGAGGGATGCATTTCAGCCATCATAGCATAGAAATTACGAGTTGTTGCACATGAAGTACAGACTTTGCTGCTAACTCTTCAGCCCACTAATCAGTGTGTACGTAACAGATGCACATTATGATCAGTGACTAATCGTCACTTCTTTCAAAGTCAGTTGGTGCACAGACAGCAAAGCATGTAGTTATGTTGCCTCCTTGTCTCTGAGTGAGAAACTCAGATAACATTTCACAAAAATAGCTCATCAGGAGAGAGAATTAGTTACCAAAAATGAAAGTGCTGCAAAGCAACAAGAGGTGAACACAGGAAGTGAAATGAGCTGTGATTAGATTTCACAATGGCAACAGCAAGGTAAAGATAGCATGAGACTTAGGCCTGCGTGAAGCTACAAAACAAACCATATTTAAAAAAAAAAGTCTGATGAATATATGTAAAAAGCAAGGTAAAGTCATCACAACAAAGTTTAAATTGCACTAAAAGAGAAAGCCACTTATGGTTGAAATTGAGTATTTGCATCTACTTTAGATGGAAGACTGTAATAATAATTTTAAAATTCCTGATCAGTTTGACTTATATTCAGGGCAAAGTGTTGAGGGTTAGTTGCTGAATTAAAAGAAAATGGTAATTACATGGAGACTGTAGAAGAACTTTTTTACTGCCAATAAAGGCTGGTTTCATTGTTCCTGAAGTCAGCATGAATGTTACACTGTCTGGTGACAGCACTTCACCAAGCCTCTGTGAAATGTGTGCCCAGAATTCGAGGATTAAGGCAGGTTTCTGATGATCATGGAATCGTTAATGCTGATGAGATAGACCTTTTGGAAGACAACCCTGCCAAGAACTTGTGTCAAGAAAGATGTAGGATCACAGAGGGGTGGTAAGAGAGAGATTCTAGATATTCTGCCAGGGAAGTTAGTGAAGGTGAACTTACTGACATAAATGAGAAATGTGGATGTGAAAAAAAGGATGAAGATGTCCCAGAGGAAGTGGCACTGGCAAAAAAAAAAAAAAAAAATCTTCACACTAAAGGGAACCTCAGATATTTCATGGCATTGAAAGGGCAAAATGTTGGATGCTGATCCAAATTTTGGAGTATGGCAATTAGCCACACGGCATAGAAGAGATGTTCCCTCCATATCATAAGTTATTTGACAAGAAGGAAAGCACTGTCCAATATACTTCTGATCATTTTTTTTTTACAAAGAAATAAAGCACTTTAATGCTCAATATTTCTAGTACTTTAAATTACTGTACTAAGTAAATGTTCATTTTTTCATTTTTCTGTCATGTGTAACTGACAATAAGAGTTTTCAATGTTTTAACATAAATTTTTAAAGGTCATGGAACAATCATAATTTTCCTGTTGATCCTCAAAATGGCTTTGTACAGTTTCAACTTGCATAGTTATTTTTATGGTCCCACACTCCCACGCCAAGTAAGGACTACAGTGTGTGTGCACATGCTTATATGTGTTTGCATGATCTTTGCTGGAAGTCTTCCTAAGATGCATCGTGTTTTGTTTTCACTTGCATAATTCACCTAAGCCTGGGAGGGATAACTCAGCCTTTTCCTGATGGTTCAGAATTGTCATCAAAAACAGCAGTTATTGTTTTGTGCTATAAAGTAAAATAGCCTGAAAGTTAAGGGTGTGGTTTATGCAGCCAAATTTTCAGAGCTCAAGCACTGAGCCTACTCCTTAATTTTGTATGATCTGAAACAAGATGCTGTGTGTCTCTGTGCCTCACTTCCCTCATCTGTAAAATGAAGAGAATAATTGTACCTCTACCGAAAAGGGTGGTTGTGAAGATTAAATGAGTAAAATGTGGCCAAAGCACTGAGTGCCTGACAACATCATAAACAATATGTTAGCCATCGTTGCTGATGACCGTAGCGGTGACCACAGTGCTGGTAGTAGCAGCAGAAGCAACAGTGGGAGTATTAATGATGCTGAGTATTAGTATCTGAAGATTGACTGAGATTGGGGCTATTTCTTTCCTATATCAGATAGCCTCAAGCTACTGTGCTTTCGATTTCTTGTGTTGCTTTATTTGTGTGTTCTCCTCCCTCGTTACTGGGCTATTAATGGGCATTCCCTGCATCTGCCTCCAGCAGAGCAAGTGCCGCATTCTCATCACCCTCTTGTTAATTCGACACTCTTAACCACAATGGACACGTAGAGCAGAGAGTCTATCTTGTTGTAGTAGCTTGTAACCCTGGATCAGGCCCAGTTCCTCGTGGAACTGTCACAGGGAGGCCGGAAGAGAGCCATTTCTTTGGCTCAAGCCTCACACTCACGAAGGTGCCTCCAGTTTGCCATTTGCCGTTAGCTCTAAATGAAGTTGTGCTCTTGATCACTGTATTTTACCTGTCCGTCTTAAAAGCATTGAATTATTCTTTGTAAGTGTGGAAATAATACCACCCTCTTTTGGTATTTCTTCATTTTTAAAATATACTGAGAACCTCAAAGTACAGAAGGGCCCAGGCCCCTCTGAGCCGGCCTGCTCAAGAGAAAAGCAGGTGGAATCCTGGTTGTGTTATAAGTTGATGGTAACTGGATAAATGGGCTCAGGACCAGAAAGCACATATAAGAAAATACCCATTTTCCTCTTCCCAACCTCAAATTGCTTTTACTCAAGGTAGTGTACTAATTTACCTTGTCTCAGAGGTATAAGCTATGGTTCCCTGTGTCCTCCTCCAAATTGTCTTACATAGTTTCCTTATGCCATAGGTGGGAAAGAGAGCACCTCGGCTCATTTTTTTGGCAAAAATAATCTGAGGTTATTGAATAAGAAACTGAAAAACCCACTATAACAGAAAATTCAGTTAAGCTGAGGATCAATTGCTTCCCCCTGATGGCCAGCATTGTATATTTCAGGCCCAACTCAGGGAGAGCTGGGTGCACAGTTGGCATCCAGGTTGCTTGACAGGTGAGTGAAATACATGAGGGTCAACTGAATTAATGTCATCAGTTTATTGCACCACAGTGGGGGAAAAAAAAACAAAACTGTGTTCTAAAAGATCCTTAGCCTGCAGATCAACTTATCTCTTAAATAGTTGAGGCATTCGTGAACAAAATTATAAAGTTTCTGAACAGTTTTGTCCTATATACAGGTATTTTCTTACATCATGGATATTTCCTTAACAACATTTGAATGCATAAGTAGGGATTTTTGAAAAGGCTTCTAGCCATTGTCCAGGGCAAGACTGAACGTGCTACCTGTTGAAATGCTAAGAGGTTTTAGTTTTGAAGGAAAGGTAGTTAGATTTCGCTAGTATCATGTGCTCTGTGTTGAGTGGTGGGAACACGTTTGAACCTGCAGTTGTTGAGATTTTTCTCCTTAATATTTAGAGAATTTGATTTTTTTTTCCCCCAGGGACTTTTCTTCTTGTGGTAAAATACACAGAATGCAAATTCAATCAGATACACAGAATACTATTTCAATCATTTTAAATGTACATTTCAGTAACATTAAATATGCTCACATTTGTTGTGCAGTCATCACCATCCATCTCCTGAACTTTTCCATCATGCCCACTCTGGAACTCGGTACTCATTCAATATTAACTCCTCTCCCCTGCCCCCACCCCTGGGTCCTTGGTAACCACTGCCCTCCTTTCTCACGTAAGCAGAATCATACAACATTTGTCCTTTTGGGCCTGGCTTACTTCACTTTAGGAAATTCTATTTTATGCATACTTTTCTAACAGGTTGCTGCTTTTGGAGACAGTAGTAATCAAAAACTTACCATTGTCCAAAGCCCTAAGTCTGAAATTCTGCCTAAAAGTGCTATAGTATTTATTAAACTAAGTGACTAAAATGATGTAGTATAATATCTTTGAGGAAGAGCTCCACATTCAGTTTTGTTGTTGTTTCTATTGTAAGAACATTTTTCACACGTGAAATTTCAAATTTTCTTAAAAATTCCACTTTTTTTGTTGCTGTTGTTATTGCTGTTGCACTTTTTTGTTTGGGGATCATTACCTGTCGCCTCTCAGCAGGGATTGAGGGAGATTTAGCCTCCCTGATCAGTGGAATCAAGTTTGGTATGTGTGAGTCCTCCCCAGAAAGCACTAGTATAATGTAATTGTCTTCTCCTGCATTCTTTAATGCTTAGCCCCACCCCCACCCCCACCCCCACCCCAGGGTCCTCTTCTGGAATCCCCTAGAGCTCCGAAGGGAGAAAAGAAGCATGTGTCAGGGGACAGACACATGCTATTTAAACATCAGAGTTAGTATTGGAATACTGAATTTCCCATTTCACTTCCAAGAAATTCCCCGTGCATTGTTGTCTAGAATCATCCTTAGAATTGCTTCTTCCAGTGTTTCTTGAGGTGGTTTGCTCCACTCTGAGGGCTGTGCCCAACACCGCCTGGTGGGCTTGGAGATGCGGAGGTGGAAACAATGCACAGGGGTTGGCTTGGGGCTTTTTGTTTGCGTGTCCCTGTTTACCTATTCATAATCATGGATCCCTTCTGCTGCGTGATCCTGTGAAGCACGCGTGGCAGCAGCTCTTTACTCCGCCCCGGGTTGAGAGGGGAGAGCATGACGCCGACCTTCTGGACCTTCCATCCGGCAGTAAGAGGTGTATACACGTTGGTGTGTGTCAGGATGACAGAGGGCCGAGGCTGGACCCACGTGCGGCCGCTTCCGGGGTCTGCCATGTGCTGCATGGTCTGCAAGCTGCAAAGTGTTGCCTTTAAAACAGCTCATCCTGCCGTGACAGTCTCCTGCATTCTGTTGTCAGAACCTACACGCTGCTATTTCCCAGGAGCTAATTGAAAACGGGAGCCAGTCTGCATCCCAATTCCTGCACACCCTGAGTCGTGAAAACAGGTTCTTTTTTTTGAGCAAAAACTGAAAGAAAGAAAAGAAAAGAGAGAAAGAGAAAAAGAAAAAGGTTGCCATCCAGCGGAGGAAGGAGTAATTCCCAGCTTCATTCAGGAAAAAAAAAAAAAAAAAAAAAAACCGCAGGCTGAAATATGCTTAACTATTTTAACTTGACTGGGAATTTTTTTACCACCTTATGGGCTTTTTTCCCGCCCCCCCTGACATCCGGAGCCAAATGGGTGCAGTGCGCCTTTAAGAAAAGAGGTGCCTCACCAAACTTCGCTGTAGTTGTATCTCAGCATTTCGGCAGGGAAAGGAAAGTGTTAATTTCTTATTTGTACACTTTTTTTCCCCCGACTTCCTTCCTATTCACTTCATTAAATCTAGAGGCAGTTCAGCATGGGAGCCGTCTGTATGTTGAATTAGGGCTCGCACTCTTGCGCAACACGTCACCAGTCGGAAACTGGGGGTTTGCTTCTGTGATTTATTTCATTATTGTGCTGGTAAAAGGTTTGGAAGGGAATTCTTTTTTTGGGGGTAGTACTTTAGGATTGTATAGCAAGTTTTTGTGTTTTCTTTTTTTTTTTTTTTGTGCGCCCCCCCCTCCCCTCAGTGCTGAGTTGAGTCAGTTGAGCCAGTTTTAATAAATAATTTTTTTAGAACAAAAGAACAGTTTAAAAATCTCCATGAACGATTTTACTTACAGGCAGGAGTAATCTTACTCTACTCTTTATGTGCGAAAAGCATTGGGAAGTATTTAGTGAATTGATTTCCATTAGAAAAAGACCCTTAGAAATCACAGAACGTAAAGCACTGCATATGGATGTGGGTGGGGGTCTTTGGGGAGGAGGGAAGATGTTTTGTAGCTCTCTGCATTCCTGCATAAAAAAAACCTTAATTTAAGGGGAATAATGGTTCAGTACTTTGTGTGTTTCCTTGTAATTCCAGAACCTAAATTTAATAAGAATCTGCACGTATTAGCAATTGTAATAAATATTGTTTCACTAGTTCTGTTTGCAATCTAATTTGTTTTCGCTTCCTAGCTACTTAAGAGATTTAAAAAGTCCAGATATCACAAGCTTATGCTTTGTTCCCTTTTTTCAAAATTAAGAGTGGGGGGTGAGTGTAGAAATACTCTTTTCACAACTTCCCCCCTCTTCATTTATCCCACTGAAAAGAAAAACAATGAAAAATTTTACAGCATGAAACTGAAAGTGAAGTGTCACAGTTGTTAGAGATTTTTCTTTAAAGAGAAGACTAACATATTGTATTAAAATATTCGAAACTGAGAACATGCACATTGCTTTTACTTACATGCAGTTAATGGAAAAAAAAATTGTCTTCTATTTAAAAAATCATCTTAGACTGGTCCAAAACCATGCAGCTTTTTAAAAATAATAATAATAATAAAGCACTAAAATGAGGTGTAAAATACCAAAAGAAGCATACCTTGTTTTAATTTTTAAAAATAAATTTGAATATTAATTTGTTTTCTTATTGGCTTAATTGTTAAAATGCGAGCAAGAATCAGAAACCACCTGAGCTAAAAAATCTCTAATTCTGCTGCCTGGAATAATAAGGGGAGAAAAAAATATGATAAGTAGTTGTCAATATTAAAACAGGCTGAAGGAGGAAGGCTTCGGGCCTTGTAGTAGGTAGAATGAAACAGCAGATTTGAGTATCCACAATCCTTTCAGTATTAAATTTTCAGTAAAATAAAATTACTTGTATATGAAAACATAGCCTTTCCCCAGCTCTCTTTTTTTTCCTGATCAGCTGATGAAGAGACTAGCAGCTCGCTGCTTTGCTGGCTTGTTAATTTTATCCCCACTAACTGTGATTTCCGATAGCCGGCCTGCTGATAGTGGTAAGGTAAATATCCTTTTTCGTTGCCGTCTTGAAGATTCAGTAGAACTACATCCCAGGCATGTGTAGGTGTGTAACACATCAAAAACCGGTGTTCTCCGTATTTCTGTGTGCAACTGGGTGCTTGAGAAGAGCAATACCATTAACTGTTGACAGCCTTGCATGCTGTATTTATTATTAGCATGTTCAGCCTCCAAGATATGCGGGACAATTTCCTTTTCTTAATCTTTGCTTAGCTGCAATGTGTTTAGCTGTATAGTGGGTGTCCTGCTTTTTAGGCAAATGAATATTAATGAAATAATGTGGAGCTTTTTTTTTTTTTTTTTTCCTTTTTCCTTATAACTCATCAGATCTTGCCTCCTTCATAGTGGTTATCTGAACACTGTAGGATCGTGATGGAAATTGTCTCTTGATTATTAAGGCCTAGGCTCAGACTGTCCCTTAGGATTCTGTCTGTGTGCATGTTGCTTTTATGGATTTGCACATTGGAGGATGCATAGAAAACATTTCTTTTAATCCCACTGGCATTTTTAACACGCCAGGTTGTTTTGTGTTCTGTACCAGGTTTTCTTCACAAAAACCTTTCTTTTTCAGGAGGCATTGTACATAAGTGAAAGAAATTATGTCTGAGCTGTAATCACTCTTTATATTGATTGTTATACTCACATGATCATAAATATTAGCCATGTTTGGTGCTGTGGAGAAATGAAGGTAATTGCCTTATGATTAGAGCTCTTTCAGCTAGAGAAAGGATTGATTAGCATTTGCATACTGGAGGCAATATTGAGAGGCAGGAAGAACAAATAACAACATCAGTTATTTTGTGAGAGAAAGCAATCTCAAAA
Source organism: Microcebus murinus (assembly GCF_040939455.1). Lineage (NCBI taxonomy): Eukaryota > Metazoa > Chordata > Mammalia > Primates > Cheirogaleidae > Microcebus > Microcebus murinus. Next base: position 31,450,919 of record NC_134115.1, read on the forward strand.
TGTAAAGATATATTTTTTAAAGAATTTCTTTGCTATGTTCACATGTTATCTGGGTTTTGTGGCTTTATGGGGGTTTCTTTCCAGTTTTTTTTTTTTTTTTCCTCCTTTATTTTTCTTCTTTTGAGTTTGAGATTTACAAGGGAGAAAAAAAAGTTGAAACTTCTGGGTATGTCACATGGATCTTTTAGCCCTTTATGAACAGGTTTCTTTTATACCTGGTTGTTTTTATAGCTATTTTATTATCTCTCTGCATTAGTGCTGCTGGCTCTGGTTTAAAGCAAGCGTTTGCAGGTAATTGGAAAAAAGTGTTTATTGTTTGTGAGTGTGTGTGTTCTTTTATCGGATGATTTAAGTGCGTTTACCAAGGAATGTGGCTTTGTACTTTCCCGTTTCCTTGTTTACTAATTGCTACGTTAGAACAAAAATCTGGATGGAATTTTGTTTTATGTTGTGAATCATGAATAAATTGATGTAAAACCTCAAGAAAAGGTCAAAGCTTGTATGATTGTACAGACGTGTTCTTAGGGAAATATTTTTCTTCCCCCACTCCTCATCTTTGTTTACCTTCCCCCTTTTACAGTAATGAAACAGTTACGGTCCTGTTCTGATCTGGAGCTAAAATTTCATTTGGATTCAGTTATCGAACACTTGAACATATAGCTCTTTTAATATTTGTCACATTCTCCTTCACTATGAGTAATTCCGGCCTTGAACCTTATTTTGCTCCCGAAACAGACTTGGGTTAAAGATGCATTTATTCATTATGGTTGCATTCCTTTTTTCTTCTTCCTCCACTGATTATTGTTAACTTTTTTTGTTAGTTTGTTTCATTTTATTCTTATTGTTCAAGCTATATATAAATACACACACACACACACATCTTTTTTGTCTTGGTCATTTTCTTCTCTTGAATTTTTCTCCTTCCTTTCCGATCAACAGGCCATTGAAGACGGCAATTTGGAAGAAATGGAAGAGGAAGTACGGCTTAAAAAGCGAAAAAGACGAAGAAATGTGGAAAAGGACCCTGCAAAAGAAGATGTGGAAAAGGCTAAGAAGAGACGAGGCCGCCCTCCAGCCGAGAAGCTGTCACCAAATCCCCCCAAACTGACAAAGCAGATGAACGCTATCATCGACACTGTGATAAACTACAAAGACAGGTGAGTGTTTTGTCTTCCCCTTGGTCATCCTTCACCAAGACTGTGAGTGATTCTACCTAAAGAGCAAGATTTATTAAGTTGTGCGCGTGGGTTTGGAGGTTCTTTCTTCTACTGTGTGTTTTATGGTTTTCCCCTCAAAGGGATGAGTAACCTTGTGCCCTGTTCAAAATGGCCACTTTTGTATGATGCTTCAACAGGTATTGTTTAAGATAGTTGGAAGTGACTTTACATTACAGAATTTTTAAAAAATTCTTAAGGACCTCTGAAATACCATCATTTATATGAGAAGGGATTGGGATGACAGAACGAAATTATTATTATTTTTTGGGGGGGGGATTGAATTATTAGAGAAAGAAGAGTCCTAATATGTTTAAGGTAAATATTTCATGTTAAGGCTCTGTTTAAAATCAAAACAGATGCTTCATCGAAAATGTTCTTTCTTTCTTTCATTCTAACGCTTGAATTTCTGAGCACATGTCAGAGCCATCTCTTTCTTCCTAACAATACCACATAGCGTGATTTTTCAGGAAATTTATCTTTTCTTGGGAACTTTCTGGATGTAAACTTTGAGAAGACTGTGCTGGACACTCTTCCCCAGGACATTTTAAACAATAATTATTTGAAAACCAAAGCAAAGCCATTTTGTGGTGGTGTCAGTCAGTCCTATACTGCAGATGAACTAGTTTGGCCACATTTTGGTTAGTTGATTTTGTTTAGTTGATTCGGTTTCTACTTGATAATCATGTAATGATGTTTTCATTTGAAGATGTTGTCTCATTTCAGTTGAACAGTTGATAGGAAACAAAACAGACATTTTAGTTCTCTAAATTGCATAGTGGTATTAATCAGTTCTTAGTCATTAAAATTTTTTTTTCATTCCTCCAAGGGTGGGGTGCATCATTCCTGGAGATACTGCTATCCCAGGTCAATGCATGGAGTGGACAAAGCAAGCTCCTATTCTATCTCCCTGCTCCAAAAATATATTTAATACATTGTCCTCCAGTAGAGGATGTATCAGATATTAAACTGATAACAACAGCTACTATACTCGATCTTGGCCAACAGGCTGAGAAGCAGTTGTTTACCAAAAATGTTTGGCATTAACTAGTGTTGCTCTGCACACCTGGAAGCATTTAACATGAGTAAGTTGTGTTTTTAGTTTTTCACTGTGGCTTTTTGGTGCACGTATTATAACAGGAAGGAGAAATCTGTTATTAAGATAAAGTAGAATAAAAAGCAAGGAACTTTCCACCATGGGGTTTTGTTGTTAAGCCTTTCTTATCTGTCAGACGTTTTCAGAAATGGTGAAAGAGGAGTAGGAGGAGATGTTTGTGAAAGGGTCAGGATTTCTTGCCCCTTTGTACCCACTAAGTCTCTTAGATTCCATTGCTTACTGTTTTCCTTCCTTCAAAAAACAAAACAAAAAAAAAGTGCATCCCCTTTAAGGATTCTAGAGTGGCCACAAAGGGCAGCCCCATTATATTGGGTTTGGATCAACCGTTCGTTGACATGGGGGAATGGCCGCAATCCAGGAAAGAAAATTTTACCGCAAGTCCATTCCTTGCCCAGAGTGAACATGAAAACTTCCTTGTAGACCAAGACTGAGTAACACACTCTGTCAAGTTTCTGTTCACCCCCAGCACCACTTGTAGATTTGCTATAGATTTAGGGACAGTTTCCAGGAAGCCAGCTTGGATGGAGTGTTATTTTGTCAGCCCCCAGTGTAAAGAAAAATATTACTAAGTAGAGAGTGTCGCTCTGCACATACCTCGAACTTTCTTGGCTTTGTCTCGGGAGAATGTAACATCTGTTTCTCTGACCAGATGTGCCTTGACGTGCAACAGGCATTTTGTTCATTACTTGCTTGCTATGTCTAGGACTGTCGTAACACTGAAAAGGGCCAAGAAAAATCCTTGGAGGTTTAAAAGGCTATGCCTTTTATTCCAAGATAATGGCTATATTTTCCTTTAGTGATGTGGACGAGGTCACCAGCAGGTGGACTACATGTTGCCAGCTGATTGTTCTTTATTTGGTATTATGTTGTTGGGAGGTTTGTTTTTTTGGGGGGGGGAGGTGGGGAGGGTGGCAGCCAATACATAAACCTAGAGAGATTTCTCCTAAAAACTTCAGGGATCCCTTCCCACCTCTGGGTATTTTTGAAAAACCTAAAAATGGGGCAGCACTCTGCCCAGCTTCTTCAGTAGGGGTGAAGAAGTGGAAACACCCCTGTACTTGGGACAGCAGGCGCTGGGTTGCCACAATCCCCGTCACTCTCTGTCATCTCTCCAGTATGGAGTGTGAGTTGCCTTTTATCCAGCTCTTCACACTAGGCTCACTCCATTCATTTGTATGACCTGCTGGCTCCGCAGCCTTTTGAGTTTGTGACTTCCTGGTGTACGTGGCTGCGGGCTGACCGCTTTCCTAGAAACCATCCCCAAATACAGAGCGGTATGAGGTTATAGCCCTTAAACCTCAGCAAAGCATAGCACAGTGGTTTAGAGTACAGACTCTTGTCATGATTTAACTGCCTGCGTTTGAGTCCTGACTCCAGCATTCACTAGGTGTGGGACAATGGGGTAATTTACTTAACCTCCCTGAGCCTCAGTTTCCCCATCCAAAAAATAGGATCATTACTGGACCTGCCTCTAGAGTCATTATGAGTCATCAATGAGTTAATAGAACTGAAGTTCTTTGAACAGTTGAATTATTAATAATTAGCCTTTCCGACTGTTTGTAGCTTAGTTGGGTAGGTGAATGGACCTCTGCACTCTATAAAGAAAGTGTCCTTGCTGGTGCTGGTTTCCATGGTTTTATTTCCAGAAACAGATAATGCAGCTTCATGGTGACTGATCATTGAGCATTGAGCGTGTCTTTATTGTACTATAGATAAAGGATATTTAAATATTTCAGAATACAGATATTAAGCAGCTTTTTTCTCCATCTTCCTGGTTTTATTTATTTTTTTAATTACTTTCATTGCTTTTCCTTAAAAAGTACCCTTATAAGGCCCACTCTGTTAGCTCTCATGCTTAGGTACTTTCTGGGGAGTATGTGCTAAATCTCCTACCAGTGCATGTTTCATGTACATTTCATATGTTGCTTATCCTCTGGAAAAAGCACTTACTCTATTTATATTTTATATTTCTCTTTAACTTGGTACTCAAGTAGGAGGCACTCAAATTAGAGGGCCTTAATTAGATACAGTGTCATAATTTTGGTTGGTTTTAGAAAATGCTACTGGAAGATGTACATCTCACTATGTTGAGATTTTTGCACCATTAAAGTCAGTTGCTAATATGGTAACTCAACCTACCTGTGAAAGAAATACCACCTGTACTAATCTCCCTCCCATCACCTTGGTCCATTGTTAGGGCTCTGACAGTCATGTAGATTAGCAGTGTATTAAATAAGAACTGCCATCTATATTTAACTGATATATAAGAAGAATTAATTAGCTCTCATGAGACAGTTGTTTAAAAGTTCTTGCATGATTCTGGGACAGATGTATCTTGATATTTTTGTAAAGAACTAAGATAATTTATGTATCTATTTATTGCTTTTGTATTCCATGCCAGGCCTTGTTTTTTTTAAAGGGAGGGTACTTTTAAAAATGTGACCCAGAAGAGCCAGTAATTTTGTGTGCTTCATAAATGTGAAACCCTCCTGCAGTGACTGCTGTCAGAGGTAGTACTGGTCTGCTCCTACTGGTTCCCATCATTTTATTTCCCCAGACAGAATATTTTATATTAAGTAGTACTAGAAGGCTTTGTTTTGACTTGTTAATAAGCATGTTTTGTTTTCTGCTTATTTAGAAAGGCTTTTAAAAATCATATTCTCAGTTTCTGGAACGTTTAACCTACAGACTCTCTATTTCTTTGAAAAGGGATTCATCCTAATTTGCATTTGTACCCTTGAAAATTGCCCCTGGGATGAGGTGTAGAAGAAGATGGTAAAGACTAGGGGTTAGTGGAGTTATATGAAATCTGGAGACATGGCTTATTCTTACTTGGATAAAGAGAGATTCTGAGAGGCATTCTTAACATTGGAAGGGACTTTTAGTTCTGCATGGTCCAACTTGCCACAACCCAGATGTGTTGCCCTTCACTTGTGACAGATGGGCACCCAGCCTCCAGTGTTAGCTCACTGCTTTGGGAGGCAGTTCATGACACTGAAGGACAGCCCTCAACACATAGTTATTCCCTCCATTAAAATGGATTCAGCCCTCTGAATCAGCTGTTTGTTCTACTTGGACCTTCAGAGAATAAATCCGTTCTCATTCTGAGAAATGTCCTTTAAAGTATTCGTAAACAAGCATATCCACCTCAGGACATCCTCCTTCAGTTTGGAATAACTGACTTTTGCTCTCTGAATGATGTCTAGACTTTGGCCATACAGGTCTGCCTACTCAGGAACATGCTAGTGTCTTTGTGGCACATTGAAAACATGGCACCCAAGCCAGGCACGGTGTTGTGCACCTGCCATCCCAGCTACTCGGGAGGCCGGGGCAGGAGGATTGCTTGAGCCCAGGAGTTCAAGACTTGCAGTGGTCTATGATCACCTCTGTGAATAGCCACTGCACTCCAGCCTGGGCAACATTGCGAGACCCCGTCTCAGACAAAAGAAAAAAGAAAAACAGTACCCAGAGGTCCAAAGCTAATTGCAGGGTGGTTAGCTTCCTTATTCTGAATGCCAGGATTCTGTTAACATAACTGAAGAGTGTGTTTACTTTTCCAGCAACCTTGACACAGAGTTAATGCATATTGAACATGTGACTTGTTGAAAAACCCTCACTCCCCACTGCAAAACACACACACACACACAGCTCTGTTCTCAAATGAATGCTGTCAAGGTTAGCCTTCAACTAAGCATTGCTGGTTTGGAACCTCTACCTTCTGATTGTATTCTCTCCCTGTGCAGTTCCTTTTATAAGTTTTTGTCCCATCATTCTTGCCTATTGCTGTAACTCTGAATTTTTATTTCTTTTTTAAAAATGATGTCCGCTTTCTTATGTTTTTGTCATCTGAAGAGTTGATACAGGCTATTACAGAGAAACTTATAAGGGACAAAGGACAGGTCTCTATGACATGCCCCTGAAAATCACTTGAGCTTGACACAACTATATTAACCAGGAATTCCAAAAGTTGATTAACCATCAGTGAACTCACACGGCCATGTTGTCATGTCACCCACATTTATTCCTTCTAGAGGTTTTCAAGAAAGGCTAAAACCAAGATACACTATAGCTGTAGCCTGTCCTACGTATCAACCTAGGAACCCCGCCAAAAACCTGAAATGAGGTTAGTTTGCCATGGCTTTTTCCAAGAGACCTCCTGCTGGTACTTGATGATGTTATTTATCTTTTCTAAATAGCCCCATGGCATCTGAGTAATTTCTTCTAAATTTTTACCAAGGGTCAACATCAAACATAACAGTCTCAGGTTTTGTTTCTCACTTTGAAATTGGGACACTTGCTTATCTCTCCTCTTACTCCATTTCTGCTGTCTGTGATTTCCTAAGCGTTATTAGCACATGCGATCTACACACGCTTTCAGGATGTAATTAGATTGCAACTGGACACTTGAACTTATTTGAAGTGACTTGATATGCTCTTTTTATCAACTCTCCTATCAGGAGCTTTTGTTCAGCATTCATGAGGCCTTGCTTTTCAAACCCGAGCATTGTTCTCCTTCCTGAAGAATCTGGATACAGAACACGAGTAGGGTGTCATCACCTCCTCCCTCCCTACCAGTTGTTTGAAGATGCCTTCCTTGAAGGAGCACTGCACAGGAAGACTAGCCCTGCTGTCTGTAAAGGGTTTGGACATCAGGTCCAGCCTTGAAGATGGCTGCAGGGAGGCAGGTGACAGAGGCAGGAGATGCCCTTCTGGCCAGCCCCATCCGTGGGCGCAGCCCTGGGGCACAGTGGGGCGCTCCTGCCTTCCTGGCACTCTTCAGTTTCTGATCTCTTCCTCCAACAGGGAGTATGTTCTTGCCCCTAAATTGAGTAAGCTCTGGTGGTATCCTAGGAGTTGTGGTATGCCTCAGCTTGTTCTGAATTTAGTTCTCCTTACCTTAGAGAAAATCATTCATTCATCCAGGAGACATCCCTGCATTGTTCTCTTATTCTCAGCAGTGCACTGCTGAGGCTGGCCATGGGGTGAAGACTCCAGGTACTTGCCCTGTTCACTGTGCAGTGGAAGGAGAGAGCTTTCTGCTGGATATTACTGAATGGGCAGCCAGCCTGGGGAACTCAGGGAAGGGGGAGGGGTCACATGAGCCCCATTATATGAGGATGTAATGATATTATCTGGTGTTTAGAGTCACTTTTGGAAATTGCAATGACATTTACCTGGGAGAATAGAGCCAATATTTCATTACATTATAGCACCTTTCTAAGGATTTGGGAAACTTCAAACCTAAGAACTCATTGCACTTGTTTAATTTCTGTACATATCAAAGGTAATTTGTAGCATTTTCCTCATTTTAAGTAAGGCTGAACCAGTTTTTAAGGCTCAGGTATAATCAACCCATTCTCCAGAGGGCTGGGTTCTTATTTAAAAATGTTTCCAAGGCGCTCTCTCCAAAGTGCTTTACCTAAAGTGCACTTAGGTAGTTACTGTGTTGAAGGCTTTCCCGCATTGATGGTCATCCAATGGACTATTCGTTCTGGTGTCCACACTGCCTTCCTAAGGTAGATCTGTGGTGACATAACGTTTTAAAAATAAAATCCAGGCTGGGCATGGTGGCTCACACCTGTAATCCTCGCACTCTGGGAGGCCGAGGCGGGCGGATTGCTTGAGGTAGAGAGTTCGAAACCAGCCTGAGCGAGACCCCGTCTCTACTAAAAATAGAAAGAAATTAATTGACCAACTAAAAATATATATACAAAAAAATTAGCCAGGAATGGTGGTGCATGCCTGTAGTCCCAGCTACTCGGGAGGCTGAGGCAGAAGGATTGCTTGAGCCCAAGAATTTGAGGTTGCTGTGAGCTAGGCTGATGCCATGGCACTCACTCTAGCCTGGGCAACAAAGCGAGACTCTGTTTATTTATTTATTTATTTATTTTTGAGACAAACAAATAAATAAATAATAAAATCCATATCATTTTTTAGTATTCTTCTTTGTTGTTTTATCTTTAGATTTTTTTTTTGTTTGTACTTTTTTCCTGAGCCAATCAGATTGCTGACCTATGCATACTCCTTATCAGAATGATTTGAAATTATTCTTCCAGAATCTTTTCTCTTCAGAACCTCACATCTCCGTTGAATTGTAGTCTGTTAGCCTCAGATCCTAGAACCGTGCCTTTCCTCTCTGAACTATTTACGGCGTAACTTATAAAATGTCTGGGGCGTCATCTGTAGTCCCCAGGTTTCTCTTCCTTCACTGTTAAACGCTCTGAGACAGACATGGTGGTCTGTTCCAACTTCTGTATTCCCTTGAATCAACACCAGCATCCTTCCAAGGTCCTAAAGGTGAAAGAGTAAATGTTTCCCCAACCCTCCCTCCGCCTTGTCAATGACGTGCGCTCAAACGCAGAGTCCCCTCCTCAACACACCCGGCAGCGTTGCCCGGGGCACCCTTCCTCCTGCCTCTGCACACACTGTCTTCATGAGGCCCTTCCCGGCCCGGGCCAGCTGCTGTGCTGTCCGTGTGCCCGGCCTCCAGTCTCTTCCCCGGCCTGCCTTCTCTCCCAGGCACCTGTCTGGTCACGTCACACACCATCACCGGAGAACTTTCTGCAGCTTCCTGTCGCCCACCTGATGATGATCAGACTCCTTAGCACAGGAGAATTGTCTCACACAGTCTGCACCTAAGGACCTTCCCAACTTCCTTTTCCAACACGACCCTCCCGGCTCTCCTTACATCTCAGACATGCAGCATGTGTGCTGTCATCCCTCTGCTCCGTTAATTGCTTGCTGCTCTCTCCGCCGCCTCTCCGCCCCCCCTACTCTAAAGCAGAGTGGGGCAGTGGCTCTGAGGGGCGTTTGTAAGCGGCTGAGAGTAGGATGTGTGCGCCACAGGGTGCTGCCTACGCCTGGAGTGAGGTCTACAGGGCTTGGAGGGTTTCCCAGGATCCGTCAAACCTGGCAGCTGCTTCCTTGCCACCACACAAAGGGACACCAGTGTCGTCGCAGCTTCAAAAGTCCTCAGCTCAAGAGGCTTCCCTGGAGGCCTGTGGAGGGCCAAAGGCCTCAGGTGGTGGTTTGTTTTTATTTCCACTTGAAGATCATGGACTCGGTGATCTATTCATAAAGAATAGAGTTCTAGGAGGCAGAGCTGACTACTCAGACAGCATGCAGAACCCGAACCGGCCGTTGCTAGGACCGCCCTCTTTGTGCGGGCTACCGTTAACAAGGCGCTTTATCCTATTTCATTTTCACAGCAGCTTTCGGAGGGTAAGTATTATGCCCATTTTGCAAACGAGGGGCTAGACTCCCATAGGCTAACGCTGCCTTCTCAAGATCACACACACCCCTAGCAAGCGGCGGCCTGCCTTCCGCTGTCGCAGGACTAGTGAATGGGATGTGTGTGGGGGGAAATGGGACCAGGGCAACAGGCATTTCTGTGTTTGGCAGAAGCAGGAAAAGTCCCAGAGAGGTGGTCGTTTTTCCCCCATTTTCGGAGAACTCTGTTTTTTTCAGAATGAGGTTCTAAACATAACCCAATGTGATCTTCCCAACAAGGTAGGTAGGTGAAGAGAAACGAGGCTTGGAGAGTGAGATGAATTACGCCAGGTCATACCCAGCCTAGGAAGAAGGTGCCGGGCTGGGGCGAGAGAACCCAGGTCTTCTGACTCCAGTGTTCTTTCTACTCTACCGCAGGTGTAACGTGGAGAAGGTGCCCAGTAATTCTCAGTTGGAAATAGAAGGAAACAGGTCAGGATCTGTCTTGTATTCCGGTGTCTCTAACTACAGGTATCCCCTTGGTATATGCAATAGACCGATTCATAGAATCAGCCTTTGGAAGCGGATTTCTCCGCTTACCTCCCCATCACCCCACTTGGCGCGGGGGATGGAGGCACAGATATTCTTAAACACCTGTCATGGCTTCTGAGGCTCGCTGTGTTTTAACCTGGGTGTGTCCTGCTCTGTGCACGCTCTTCTTACAGCGGTGTCGGGAGCTCTCCCTAAAAAGCCTGCGCTGCTGCAACACCACGCGTGAGGATGGGGCTCTGCTGCTTCCGCCCTTCCAGAGCAGCTTCCCTCGTACGTCCCGCCGTCCCTCTACCTCTGTGCTGTGTTGGTTTGGAAGCTTACCGCCCGGCACCTGTGGTGACTTGGCCTGCAAGACACGAGGCGTGCATGTTCACGCCGTGTCTGCGTCCTGGAGTCCATCACAGCGTGCGCAGGGCAGCTGCTGAGTCGCTTCCTGTGTGCGCAGCGGGTCAGGTTTCAGGGTGTGACTTCTCCTCGGCCTACCTGTTGTGTTGGGGTCCTGAGCACCCTAAGCCGGTCTGTTTAAACCTCTGTGTGCCTTCGTTTCTGCTGGGTGGAAAGCAGAAATGCTTTTCTCCTAGAGATGCTGGGAGAATTAGATGATGATGGTGGAGGCTAGAGAATTGGGTGTACATAATATGCCAGGCCTAGGTGTTGTTGTTGTAATAACATGTTAAAAATAACATTTCTTTCCTCCTTCCAATGTGTACTTTTAAGAACTATTGGTACAATGCTTTGCCGTCCATATTCCAACTTTGTCAACTGACCCAAGCAATGTTCTTTAGAGCATTTTTTTCCCCCCACCAGTCTAGGACCCAAAGTGGGGGAAAAAGAATTGAGGCTGCATCTTGTATTTCAGAATGAATACTGATCACCAGTTGTGACATTCTTCTTTATATAAGGAGATGCAAAATGGGAGTGATTTATACCTACCCATTTCTGTGCGGAGATGAAAGTGTTAGGCAAGGTTGTCGATGTGGGATCTTTCTTATTACTGTTCAGTAAATGATAATTAATCCTGGAAACCAGGCCCACAAACCATAGTGTGTACTGAGAAACATCAAGAATCATGTTCTGTTTTCACCATTATGAGAAAGAGCTCAGTGTGGATTTGAATTTGGAGATTGAAACGACAAACACTTGACTTTGTAAGTTTGGGCAGTTTAAACGGTGAACCCAGTTGGGCAGAAACTTCTACCCTGGCACCTAGACCAGAAGGCTTCCCTTCCTAAGTAGCATGGTATGGGCTAAACACCCAGCTCAAGGCATGTGCTCCTCTTCCCCCGTCCCCTCTTCCATCAAAATGGTCATGTGACCATGAAAAGTGGATTAATAACTTTAAAGGATATTGTAACTTCCCAGTGTCACGCCTGGGCTTTTCAAGGGGAGATGATATGACCATATGTAGTTAGGACCTAGAGAAATCCATTTCCACTAAAGACACATTTAAGCCGTCATTTCCAGAGGCGTAGCAAGGGGCCTGGCGTTTGCTTCCCCAGGGCTCTCTGGAGTCTGTCTCGTCCCTGCCTGGCTGTCACACGCACTTCCTCCTCCCCTAAGCCAACGACGTGGTGTTCAGAGGTTGTATTATGACAAATTAACCCTTCAGAGCAGTTTGGTTCTTTTTTTTTTTAAGTTCTTTCTTCATGTGTTCAAAGGCACTGAACATTTTCTGCGTGTCAGTCTCTGTGTAAGTATTGAAAATTGGAAAAAAAATGAATAAAATGGAGTACTTTGAAGCACATTTGGAAAGAGCTGTCTAAACGAATAATGCAAGTGCCTAGTGTGTGTGAGGTGTGTGCACGACAGCGGGGTGGGGGGAGCTTGTAAGTGGCTGTGGGCAGAGCGGGAGTTTTTCCCAGGCAGACTGATGGGAGGACAGTGGGCAGGGCAGGGGCAGCCGGTGGCCTGAGCGTGTGGGCAGCCGTGGAAAGCAGGCTCTCTCTGGAGAACACCCCCCTCTCAGTATGACCGGGTCCCTGGGGACAAGGATGGGGACAGCCCAGGCCAGGCTGGAGGAAGCAGCAGAGCTGATCCCAGAGGCCTCGAACGCCAGGTTGAGGAATTTTAACGTTCTCTTCTAGGACTGGGGTCTCAAGGTCAGTCATTAATCACTGCAGTGACTGTTAAGAGCACTGGTTTTCGAGGGGACTGACGGAGGGCACACCTGAGCTCCGGGCGTGAGCGTGCCGCAGTGCCCGGCACGTGATGCGTGTCACGTGGGGGAGGGGAGGCGACGCCGGCAGGGCAAAATGGAGAGCCAAGAGGGATGGCAGGGACACAGGCAGCTTCCTGTTTGGAAATGTCCCTCTGATAGCGTGACAGGTCGGATTGAAGGAGGCATAGGTCGGATTGAAGGAGGCATATACGTTAGGAGGATGTTTGTTGTTAGGTGTAGGAGGAAGATGCCCTTAAAACAAGGAAGTGGCAGTGGGTAGGATGACAAGGGAATACGTACTCAGAGGTATGATTGACAAGACTTAGGGGCAGGCTGGATGTGCCAGGAGGAGGGGAACTCAGACAACGCTTGGATCTCTGCCCTGAGTGATCAGGGAGCGGCAGTGCCGTTTACAGGAGCGCAGGTGAAAGGAAAAAGTCGGCACGCGTGAAGGTACTGTACGTACATGTGTGTTCACACGTGCGAGTCTGTGCAGTTGCCCAGGCCTTCATAGCCAGCACAGCTAAGTTCTCTCCATGGCTATTAACAGCTCTGAACATTGTGATTATGTTGTTAGTATTGACCGCCCCTTCAGGACCAGCCAACAAGCTCTTTTAGACAAAATTTATTTTTAGCATCTTTGGCACCCGACATTCCGTATTTCTTTAAGCCAGGCGGAGAGACTGTAACAATGGCCCTCCAGCCCAAGCACCTTCACATTTAGTGGCTCTAATTCGATTACAGAGAGATTGCCATGAAATAGCAGTGTGATCAAGTAGTAGATCCACTTTTAAGGAATTTTAGTTCTAGGTGAAGAGCTTGTCTTCACTCATTCTGTTCCCCACCCTTGGGACCCCGCATCTGGGCTGACAGTGTATCTTGCGGAGTAGCAGCCTGTGAGGCTGGTGCCTTCAGCATTGTGTGGGGTGGTGCCTCCAGAGTGTGGTCTTCCAACTTGAGTCCTGCCGCTCCTTCTTGAAGATTCCCAGAAGGGTTAGAGGCTCTGGGCAGTCTTGCTGTAAAGCAAGCTGTTTAACATCGTCTAACCCACCATTTCTCAAACTCATTGGAACAATGAACCCCCCCTTTTCAGAAAACAGTTAATCATCCATTAAGCCAGTGTTCCGTGGAGCACACTTTGGGAAATGCTGAATTAGCGCTCATTTATTACATTTAGTCCAGAGAGAATCTGCTCCAGGAGTTGTGGATTCCAGGACTTTATTTTGCCCTCATTACAAATATTGATACTTTAAATGTTTACTGGAACAGGCTGCTGTGACTTCTGATGACTTGACACTCATTTATGGTGCTCAGCCAGTTATACCCACATACAGCAGGTGGGCAACCCGCAAACAAAGTTAGTCCGTCTGCTCTCTGCGGCACAGAAGGCCTCCCCTGGCTCCCAGCGTTAGCCTGGCCCCCAGGCCCCTGTCCCCAGGGTCTCTGCCTCCCAAGCTCCAGACCAGCCTCAGCATAAATAACCCCTCTCTTGGAGGAGAGGGAGTCCCAGCTGGAAATAACAAAACAGGGTTTTCTTTTAGGCTGACGAATTGTTTTCCAAACCACTTTATAAACATTTTAATCAAAAATGAATTGCCCCGAAAGGTAGCAGTTCTTTGGATATGTACGTCCTTGTGTATTCATGGAGAAAACAATCTGTCTCATTCCTTTAGCATCATACCTAATATGTCTTCCTTAAGAATTTACCGAAAGGGCCATTGTAGGGAAAAAGCAGCGCTCCGATGCCTGCCAAGACCCACTGTTTAACAAAGCAACGTGCAGGACTCGGGCACAGATGGAGCGGCATTTGATTTTGTTTGTCTGCAAAAGCTTTGTGCTTTTGGGTTTGGTCCACACTTCAGCCAAAAGCTTTGAAGCATTTTTACCATTAAGAAGTGGGGACGCAGGAAGGATCTAAAGGACCATGCAGTGGAAGGGAAAGTAGGTCCTTAATGTTTCCAAAGGCAGGCGTTGAGTCACGAGCAGGTTGAGGTGGCAAAAGTTGGTAAGATGGCCAACCAAGGAAGCAGCAGGCTATTCACCTTTCAGACTGAGATGGGCAGTGAGAATTCCATACCTTTATCTGCTGTTACGAAACGTCAAGTGAGAAAAAGAGGGTAGGAAACTAGTCCTGAGTCAATATTTCCAAAAGTCAGACTTTTGGAATGCTGGGACGTCTTCAAAGATCTCTGTTCAAAATGCTTGTCCAAAAAAAAAAAAAAAAATACTGTCTGAATCTCATATACTGTTGCCAGTACCTCTGATTTGTAGTAACAAATGCAGTGAGAATATCCTGGAGAAATAAATAGAAACTTTGTGCAGTAGATTCCAACGGTTGTAATATATTAAAATTTTATGTAATTATTGTATGTATATGGCCTTATATGGTAGAGTTTTAAAAAGTGCCAATTGGTAAAACATGCTTTTTATGGTGATATAAATAAAAATTGGGCATATGACCCTGAGACATCATTTTTCTGGGAAAAGGAAAATTAGATTTATGACTTATACTATGGGTTGTCATAGAAGGTAACCCAATGTGTTTGAGGCCTATTTATGGCTAACATGATTCTAAATTATTAAAACATTCAATTGTAAATCTTCATTTTGTTGAGTAAGAGTACATTTTTATTTATGCTTCAGTATAGCTCCTTCTGGTCCTTTTAAAAAACTTTGTTGAAGTCATATTGCACTTACAAATTGATAATCCTGTTTTTTCCCCCATTTAATGACATAAGCAATTTTTCCATTTTTTTAAAGCATATAATTTAAAAATATATAATTTTAGATTCTCCAGCATTCCATTACTTGTCCTTTCTCCAACTACTAAACATTTTGGCTACTTTGAATTATTTATTTTAAATAATTCTGTAATAAACATCTTTATGTATAAATCTTTAATCTGTGTTTCAGCCTACAGTAGATTACCAAAAGTAAAATCATGCATCAGAGTGTGACTGTATTTAAGACTCTGGATAAAGTCTTGGTGTTTTTCTTACTGAGCAGAGAGAGCCCTTTCCAGTCTCCTGACCTGGGGGTGTTTACTTTGCATTAATCTGATGCAACCTTGTTTTTCCTGATAACTCAGGGACATTATGTATCTACAGTTTTTCATGACTCTTAGGGTGATTTTAACAGCTACCAGTTCATTACCAAAAACAAGTCCACCCCTCCCACTCTGTTTTGCTGTTGCTGCTTACATGCTTCAAGAGTCTGGGAGATCAGGTTCCCAAGCTTTTTAGAAACTATCACCAGTAAAATACTCAATAAGACTAAAATGAGAGAGCTGGGTAGTGAATACGGAATCTAGGGCCTTGTGACACCTGGTTCATGACTGGCTTGGATTTTTGTGGGCTCCCTCGATAAGTGAGATACTACTTACTATGGGCTAAGGAAATTTTTCAGTGATATGTATTAAACTTCACAGGAGCCTGACCCTGAAACCTTCTGCCCTGCAATGTTGACCCAATTTTTAAAGTTTTCTTCCCAAATGATTTCCTATGTTTAATTCCTTTAGGACTGTGCTAACTTTCCTGTAAAATCTTTCCAACCCCAAGTGGGTATTCTAAATCATGACATCATTTTCTTCTTATCAAGGCAAAGTAGTCAAATTTTTACCTGTATTAACTAGTGTAAATAAAAATATTTCAGCTTTGGTTAAGACCTCTTTTTCAGCAGTATCCAATAGGAATTCTGGTCAAAAGATCAGCTTGTGCAGGTGAAAAGAAAAATCATAAAACAGGAAAAAACCAAAAAGATCCTCACCCAATATCAATCTTGGTTTGGACTTGGAAAAAAAAAAGTCACCCAAAGATATAATAGGCAGTATTTGAAAGGAATAGGCTTCTTAACTAGCATGTCAGTCTTCAGCACACCTTTAAGCCTAACATATAATCAAAGGTAAAGCTGACATTTAGGTAAAGTTTATAATGTATGCAGTCACCATTTTACAGTCATAGTAGTATAGATGTGGAATTATTTCTTTTTGGTTTGTGGAGGCAATGAGGAAAAAAATTGGTTCCCAGATGAAGCATAGCAAATTAAATCCCAGTTGTGTGTGTGTCTAACTTGTGCATGCAGGATTTGCAGACCACCATTTACACAGTGGTATGCGGGGCGTTTCCATCTCGCATACTGTGACATCATGGGCATGTCCCTATGCCCATTCGCTTCTGTGGAGAGGAAAGGTGCCTACCATCACCTGTAAACTCTAAGTCCAGTCTGTTCCTTCAAATTTGTATTTCAGGTTACACTCCTCCCCCACCTACCCTATATCTTATCAGAGTCCCGCTTGGTCTGAGATAGATTATCATTGTGCAAAATCGATCTGAAATCACAGACCATCTGTGGACTCAGGGAAAAGGGGTCTCACTTTTGTCCTGGGAAGCAGTGTACTTAGAGGTGTGACAATTTATACTTAGGCCCTCAGTTGTGTAAAATGACATAATGGAAAATACCTTGGTAGGATAAGCATTTCAACAGAAACAGAACACCTTCTGTAAACCATTGTACAATTAGTCCATTGTTCTCTACTTTAAAAAGAAAAAAAAAACTTTATAATGCTGCAAAAAAAAAAAAACACATTTGAAAAGGTATATTAAAAAGGCCTTTGCTGGGCTCAAGTTTGGAAAAGAAATGTCAAGAATTCAAAACCCTGTCAAGTTGTTTCACTTCCTTTTTTGTTTTAAACATGTAATTTAAGAAAAAACAAAATGCTAGAGCAGTGCACGCTCCTGCCACCTCGGTGCTTTCCGTAGGTGTCATAAGAGCTGGATGGGCTGACTCCCGACTTTTCCTGCGGAAGCTGCCCATCACTGCCATTGCTCTAGTTGGGAAGGAGGAAGCGTTTGACATGTGCAAGATATTCCCACCCTGTGGGGAGGAGAGAAAACAACATGCAAAGAAGAATTAAGCGAGAGGCGGAGAGTTAGTACAATATTTAGGAGAATTTCCTCCATTTTTATGGAGAATAGATTATTAAACCTGGACAGATAAGGAAGTATTTTGGGGGGGGGGAGCAGAGAGAACCTTCCAGCCATGGAGTGAGAGATGGGTCAGGGCTGGAGACCCTAGGGGTGGACCGTCCTTGGTACGTGGGGGTACACGGAAGAGAGGCTGTCCCCACTAGGAGAGGTGGTGGTCAGTGGTACAGATTGGGTTCGCAGAGAGGAAGGACAGATCCTGGAGGGCTTTGGAAGCCAGACTGAGATATTTGAATGATGATGCAAGCAACACAGTCCCAGGAAGTCTTCCTTAGATAGCTTCCGGGTCCTCCTCTTGCCCTTGTGCTTTACTCTTAGGAAGGGAAGAAAGAAAGTGGAATAGAGGTATTAAGGCCAGTGAGCTTTTATTTTTGAAACAGAATAAATTTTGTTTCTCACATTTTACAGTTTTGGCCCCAAGTCTCAGCATTCAGCTCTTTTGTTTATGAGCATAGACAACTCTGGATTTGTCTCTTTTTTTTGTGTGTGTGGCAGAGTATCACTCTGTTCCCCCGGCTAGAGTGCAGTGGCGTCAGCCTAGCTCACAGCAACCTCAAACTCCTGGGCTTAGGCAATTCCTCTGCCTCAGCCTCCCGAATAGGTGGGACTACAGGCGTGTGCCATCATGCCCAGCTAATTTTTTCTATGTATTTTTAGTTGGCCAATTAATTTCTTTCTATTTTTAGTAGAGAGGGGGGTCTCAGACGCTCTTGCTCAGGCTGGTTTCGAACTCCTGACCTTGAGCAATCCGCCTGCCTCGGGGCCTCCCAGAGTGCTAGGATTACAGGTGTGAGCCAAGGACTTGTCTCTTTATTGGGTGTAGAATTTCTAGGTGAGTTCAGAGATATCAGACCAAGATTTTTTTAGCCATTTTTCCCCCTAGAGCTTTATTGCAGTATTGGTCCAAACTGCTTATTTTCTTATTTTTGCCAGTAGCACAGTTGGAATTAAGAGTATGTCCATCACGGGGGTATGAAGCAAAGATGTGCTGTAATCCGTCAATAGAAAAATGACACCATCTGTTGGCAATGTAAAAAATGACACCATGATGTTATTAAAGGAGGATCAGGTGTTAACTCCGCAATTGCAAAGAGATCTGACTTTTTGGGTTGTTGCTAGGTTATAAGGAGCACTAATTATAAAGTCACTCATAGCAACAGAAAAATTAATATCTATAAATTACTCCCCTTGCATTTCATATGCTCCTTTTTAAACAGGTAAAATGTTTGAGTCTATAAATCTCAGAATGGTAGAAAAAGAATAGATGAGAAATTGTGGTATTGAAGGTGACAAGAGTGGCATAAGTTATGGCAATACAAAAGCATTTCTTGACCCGGAAGGGGGTGGGTGGGGAGTAGCAGTGGTTGAGAAGGTGAGAGAACACCTTGGTTTTTACTACAATAATCCAAAAATCCAATTCCCTAGTAAACTGCAGTCTTTTTGAACCTCTTGTTTCCCCCTGATTTTAGGATTCATGAGGCCTATACGTGCATTAAAAAATGAAACAAAAACAGTGACCCAGTGTAGAAGAAAAACTAGCCCATTCCTTTGACAGAGGATTTTCAGTTAATTTATGCAGGCCCCTTTGCACTTCAGCATTTTCCCCACTGGTTGCTAAGCAACCGTTTGAGTTACTGCGCATGCCTTTTTTATGATAACTGTCATTATGATTACTTTTTAATTATACAACTGGGACCGTGGATTAAAACAGCATATTGTCACTTATGCTTTGCCACTGCCTTCTAGCATTCTCACAAACTCCTAGATTCACCTTCTGAAATTTGCATGGCAGTGACTTATGATTTTTTTGATATCTCTGGCTTCACAAAGGAAGTAGAAACGACATTGTAAGGGGAGAGGGAGGTTTCTGTGAAAAATGACCGTGCCGTATATCACAAACTGTTATTGATCCGGGTGGGCCAAATCAGATATTATGATCTTGAACCTAAATTATGAATGTCTTTGTTCCTTTAACCATGTCTGCTTCCAACATTAAGTGATGTTAAAAGCTTGTATTGCTTTGTAGCCTGTGTTTCAAAATTACAAAATGCTAAGCATTTGTTGCTATTAAACCTGCTTTCAAATAAACCTGCCATGAATTTGGGGGAGGGTACAAGCACTAATCCCAGAACCACGCGGCATCTACACCTGCTAAATACTTGTGTTCTTTTTTTGCCCAAATTGCTCCACACACACAGAAGGGCAGTTAGGCAAGATGAAGGGGCTCCTCCAGCAAATAATAAATGTGTGTGGCTCACGGTGTGTAAAATATTCTGAAAGGAGCAAGGCCAAGAAGATAGACACTAGGTATATACAAAAGCTTTCCATTTGAGAGGCTATTCTAACATTATTTTGAGTTACTTTGTAAACAAAAGTGAATTTGAAGACAAAGGAGTATGGAAATAAAGTCTAGGTTTTTCTTTTTTAACCAGTTCATTTACAAATGAAATTTTTGGCTGAATAGGATTTTTTAAAATATTTGTGTCAAAATGAAGAGATACATTGGGTCTGAAAGAGAAATCCACAGTGGACTTCTCGTATCATCTATGTGACAGAAGTGGAGACCAAATTGTATTTTAATGTGTCTTTGAAGTTAGCACGACAGGCATTAATTTCCAGTACAGGTGTGGGATTTTCCTTGACTTGACGAGCCCCATGTCAATATGCATGGGATGTAATTTGCTTTGTTGACATTTTTCTGAAATAAAACCTTTCCTCAATAGCATTTGATCTGGTTTGTTTCTCTTTGTTTCCCCCCACCCTACAGTTCAGGGCGACAGCTCAGTGAAGTCTTCATTCAGTTACCTTCGAGGAAAGAATTACCAGAATACTATGAATTAATTAGGAAACCAGTGGATTTCAAAAAAATAAAGGTAGATATTTTGTATTCTTCAAGTAAATAAAGGAAAAGTGTAAATTCATTGAAATGGTTACAGTTGGGACGCGGCGTGGCATCCTGTCTGACCGCCACTGCCACCACCCAGGGCTTGCCCCCAGAATGGGTTGGGATGTCCATATGCCTGTTCTTGTATTACTTAGTCATTATGTTGAGAGCTCATATACTATACTGCATTTTATTGAAGACCTTTCAGATTCCCCCCAATTGCTCTTCTTGTTTCCCATCATGTGCTCCTTCCACCCTCACCCCCAAGAAGGAATGCCAGTGGGAGGGTGGGCTCCGGGAATGGCGGTCCCCAGGGTTGTGCAGTCCCCTCATCCCCGGCGGGGCTGTATTTTCTGTGAAGACAAATGGAAAATCCGTCTTTATTAACTAATGACTGCTGCATTTTCCTCTTTTCTTTTTCTTTCGCTCTATCTTATCCCAAATTTCCATTAGGAGAGGATCCGTAATCATAAGTACCGGAGCCTAGGCGACCTGGAGAAAGACGTCATGCTTCTCTGTCACAACGCTCAGACGTTCAACCTGGAGGGGTCCCAGGTCTGTCTCCAGTGGTCTTAAGTAGTTTTTAACCTTGAACGTGCTTTGTTCTTTTAAGTAAAATGTTTCATTTTTTACCCTTTGAATCGCAGAAGGAAAATGACAAAGCCTGTATTTCTATGCTGCCTGTGCAAGTAAATTGAAGCTTTAGCATTTTCAGATTACTTTTGTGCCATAGCTGTGCTAGCTCCCGCTCTTCCTCTCTTCAAGGCTTGTCTTCTAACTAGAGGAGAAATTCAAGTAAATCATTTAAGGTGACGCTGAGAGTCAGTCTGGCAGTAGTACTACTTTTGATTTTATAGAGATGGCGTGTTTGATTATATTTACCTTCGTTTGTCTGACTGTGACCTTGCATCAGGAGTTGCAACTACTGTGATTTAAGACAATATATATATATATTTTTTTAAAAACCCACCACCTCTAATTGGTTTTTAAAAAATCCTTTTTATTAGCCCAACTGCAATTCTCCTTTTACTCCCCTTCTCCATAATTAGCAAGTCTAAGCATATATAAGTGAACTTAATTTATTAAAATAACAAGGGGGAGGACACTTTCACTTTAATTACACCTCAATTACTGTCACCTTTTGTAGGAACTCACTTTCTTTTAATCTGTATATCTGGTCTAACACTCTCCTACCGGTGAAGAAAAGAGAACAAGACCACATGTCAGCGTGTCCCTCAGTCAGGGCAGCGTCAAAACACTGTTCAATTCCTTGAGCCTTCCTGATCTCACTCTTCTGCCTTCATGTCAATCTAGTCCTCAGATTAGAGAACATAGGAATCTTCAGAATGTTCCTTGAACAGATTCTACATTTCCAGGTTATTAGTATTATCTTGACCAAAATGGTAGGTCTTGAAAGCAAGCCTCTGTATTCCAGACACTCCCCAAGGAAAGTTAAGATGAAAGCCAGCACATAGACAATAGGTAGAAGAAGAGTCTTTTGTGAATGACAACGACAAATTTAGTCTCTGGATAGATTTTTGGACTCTTGCTATCAGTATGGCATTCCTATGATATGCACCCAGTCCCTTTCCAGCCCCACAACCTGTCCCCACTCCGTCTCACAGATGAAATGGGGTGATACATGGCCTCTTGATTGTTTTCCCTCCCCATCCATTTGGGGTGCTTGTTTGTCTTTCTCTAACCATCTTCGTACACTGTCCATTTACTGCCCCCAGCTGTGAGGCTCCCCCTGCACTGTCTAGGATGAATTTCATCTCTGTAGACATGAAGTCTAACCTAAGTCTTGAGCTTCATTTCCTGCTACTCCTCAAACCAAACAGTCCATAGTCCAGCCAGACTGATCCCATAAACACCTGCCTCCTCGGGTGCATTAACCTTTCAAAGATTTCACATGCAGTTGTAAGATATGATAAGTACAGAGAGACCCTGTGCACCCTATACATCTTCACAAGATAGTGACATCTTGCATACCATGGTATTGCATCATAACCAGTAAATTGACATTGACACAATCCCAGATGCATCTTTGATATTCTCGTTTCCTATGAATCCCCTCACCTTTCTCACCCCTGATGGAATCTCCTTCTCACCTTTAAGATCCAGTCCAACTCTGCTGTCTCTGGCAAGTGTTGCCCCCATGGCCACATCCCAGTGTTTTCTCTCTCTGGGGTCTTTTGTTCTCCTATGGTGCTCACTGCCTTTATTCATTTGTTGTTTACCCCAAGTCGCTCAGTCACCTTTTTGAGTGTGGGTCATCTTTTATAATAAAGGAATATGTTCTTAGAGAGCAAGGACCATTTTTTTTTCCTTTAAGTATTTTCTTAATTGTGGTAGAAAGACATAAAATTTATCATCATTTTTAAGCATACACTTCTAAAGTGTTAAGTATATTCACACTGCTGTACAACAGATCTGTAGAACTTTATCTTACAAAACTGAAACTCTTGTGCCTATTAGATAATAGCTCACATATTCCCATCCTACTAGCCCTTGGTAACCACCATGCTACTTTCATATACTATGACTTTGCCTACTTTACTTAGCTCATGTAAGTGTAATCGTACAGTATTTGTCTTTTTGTAACTGGCTTATGTACTTACAGACTTAGCATAATGTCCTCAAATTTCATCCCTGTTGTAGCATGTGACAGGATTTCCATCTTTTTTAAGGCTGAATATTCCATTAAATATATGTATACCACTTTTGATTATCCATTCATCTATCCATGGACACTGGGTTTTTTCCACCTATTGAATATTGTGAATTATGCTATAAAAATGGGTTTGCAATTGTCTTTTGAAGACCCTACTTTTGATTCTTTTGAATATATACCCAGAATATATTCTGGGTATTGGGGGATTGCTGGATCATATAGTAGTTCTATTTTCAATGTTTTGGGGAAAAGGGCCACTTCTGAACTTTATATCTATCTATCTTAGCACCTACCCAGGCTATGCTTAGGTGTATACATATACTGAAAAAAAAAAAGTGTTGATTCGTTAAGTATTGGCTGGTACTGAAAAACTCAGTCATAGAGAATAGCCCTCACTTTGCTAAGAGAATTGCATTTTAAAAAAGGTTGCTTTACCACAATATTACTACAGGCTAGAGTGAGTGCCGTGGTGTACCTCAAACTCCTGGGCTCAAGTAATCCTCCTGCCTCAGCCTCCCGAGTAGCTGGGACTACAGGCATGCGCCACCACGTCTGGCTAATTTTTTTGCTATATATATTAGTTGACCAATTAATTTCTTTCTATTTATAGTAGAGACAGGGTCTCGCTCTTGCTCAGGCTGGTTTTGAACTCCTGACCTCGAGCAATCTGCCCACCTCGGCCTCCCAGAGTGCGAGGATTACAGGCATGAGCCACTGCGCCCGGCCAGTAATGTGGTTTTATAAATACTATTTTTGTTAGGATGAAGGATATGTTACCTACTGTTCTCCCCCAAGTACAAATGCATGAGCACACACACACTTTGAAATAATTTCAACTACATTTGGACTTTCTCCTGTAACAATACGTATGTCTATATTTGGGTCTGGTATTTTTCTATTGAGTTTTCATGTAGGCATAAAAGCCAGTGGTGACATTTCTACTAAAATCCACGTAATATAAAGCTGTTGTGTTGCATAAGAGGAGGAGAGCATGCTGCCGTGGTGAATCCTGGGCCCTCAGCTCACAGTTTTTAACAGATGCCATTTTGACCCTTTAGATCTACGAAGACTCCATTGTCTTGCAGTCGGTGTTTAAGAGCGCTCGGCAGAAAATTGCCAAAGAGGAAGAGAGTGAGGATGAAAGCAATGAAGAGGAGGAAGAGGAAGATGAAGAGGAGTCAGAGTCTGAGGGTGAGCCCAGGCATCTGGTTCCTCCATGTCTTTGCCCCTTCCCAATGTTTCTACAGATGCTAAAAAGGAAGAGACTTTAGAGTTGGCAGCTCTGCGTTCAAGTCCTTTAGTCCCCTTTGTCCTCGCTGGGTCACCTGCTTAGTCCTGCTCATGCTCAGTTTCCTCATTGGTAAAACTAGGGTAATAAAAATGACCTGCAGCCATGTAAAACATTCAGCACAGGGCCAGGCTCATGGCAAATCAGACTTAATGTTACCTTTGAATGTTAATGTAATATACATTTTCTATCAACACTACTGATAATACCACCTGTCTGTTCTTTAGCACGGTGGTTCGCAAACCTGGGTTTCTGGGTTTCACCCACAGTGTTTCTCACTCAATAGCCTGTGGTGGGGCCCAGGAATAGGCATTTCTAACAAGTTCCCAGGGGATCCTGCTGGGCCAACAACCACACTCTGGCAATTGTCTTCTAAAGCAGTGATTCAAAGTAGACCACAGTTCCAAGTCAGTTTATCTGTCAGAGAATTTGGCTGTTTGGGTATGCAAGGATACTGATTCCTGTCTTTTATTTAAAATGTTGATAGTTTGTTCATCATGGATTTTTTTTTTTTGGCATTCATTTTGAGTTTTTAAAAATATTCCATTAGAATATTTGATGACTGAGTTTTGGTGCCCCCTTAAATTTCACACCCAAGGCAGGTGTCTCCATTGTTTCTCCCTAGTCCCAGCCCTGCTTGATACAGCACTAATATTCCAAAGATTAAGGCTGCTTCCAGAAGTCTGAAATTTCTTCTTACCTAATTATGTTTTTACCCCATACCTCCTCTCAAAGTAATAAATACCCATAGTTATAAGGTCTGCTATGTAACATGCTTTTAAAAAAGTATCAGGTTTGTTTCTAATTATACACTTAGTACAGACCGACTTGGAAAGTATTTTTTAAAAAGTAAAGTTTTCTGTAATTCCTTATCCTGATATATATTTAACTTTCAGAAGTTTGCCTTCTAATTTTCTTTATATAAGTATTGTTTATAAAAGCATATAGCACATTCTTTTGTGCCATGATTTTCCTACTTATTATGAACATCTTCCCATCCATAGCTATATTAACATTCATCAATGGATGTACCAAAATGTATTTGTCACACTTAGGGGTTAATCAAGCGCCTTTTTTTTTTTTTTGAGACAGAGTCTTACTCTGTCGCCATGGCTAGAGTGCAATGGCGTCATCATAGCTCACTGCAACCTCAAACTCCTGGGCTCAAACAGTCCTCCTGCCTCAGCCTCCCCAGTAGTTGGTACTACAGGCGCATGCCAATTTTTTTCTATTTTTAGTAGAGACGGGGTGTCTCCCTCTTGCTCAGGCTGAACTCCTGACTTCAAGGGATCCTCCTACCTCAGCCCCCCCAGAATGCTAGGATTACAGGCACGAGCCTCTCTTGCCCAGCCCAGGCTGTTCTATTTATTCCTGTCCTGAACATTCTTATCCATAAATTACTGAAAACATTTAAAATAATATCTGGTATGTACATATTGCTACACAGAATGGAGTTTACAGCCTTGTCAGCAACACATACAAATGTTTCCTGACACTTTGATCTACTCAGTATTATTCTTTTTGGTGATTCTGCCTTTTGTTGTTAAACTTTCTCAATTTCATCTGCTTATTCCTTAGTTCTGGCATTTGATGACTACATCTATGTCATCTATCTATTTCATTATCTTAGAGCCAGATTTCTAACCTATTTTCACATAGCTGCCCTCTTATCCCATTGAGCTTTTCTGTAATTCCTTGAGACTTGTATTCATTTTCTGTAGCTGCTCTAACAAATTACCCCAAACTTAGTGGCTCGATATCCCACTAATGTACTCTCTCACAGTTCTGTGGGTCCCAAGCTCAGCATGGGTCCCTCTGGGTTAAAATCAAGGTGTTGGCAGCCTGTGTTCCTTTCTGGGGGCTTGTGGGAAGAGTCTGTTTCCTTGCTAAGCCTGGTGGTTAGCAGAGTTCAATTCCCTGTGTTTGTAGGACCAAAGTGCCCGTTTTCTTGCTGGCAGTCAGCTGAGGGCTGTTCCCGGCAGCACTCTTTGGCTTGTGTCCCCCCTTGCTCCATGTAAAAGCAAGCAGTGACAGGTGGAGCCCTTCTCATGTTGCATCTTTGACCCTTTCTTCTGCTGCCTCCTTCCACTTTTAAGGACTCGTGTGATTAGATTGGGCCCACCTGCATAATCCAGACATTATCCATCATTTCCCCATCTCTATGGCAGCTGATTAGAAAGCTTAATCCCTTTTGGCATGCAAGGTGATATACTCGCAGGATTAGGACATCTTGGGAGGAGCCCACCACACTTGGTAATTAGGACTTTTCCTGGGTGCATATGGTCATATCATAAAACCTTAGGGAGCTGTTTGTAGAGCTCACCTGACGGTCCAGTTGATCAGCCTGTGTGTCCACAGCAACCTGATAGGCTTTTTGAGGGACATAGCCCCTGCCACGCAGGCCTGACACCTGAGTGCCACACTCCAACGCACTTGTGGATTATGGTCTCAAAGATGCATTTTCTTGCCATTCTTTACTGCCATCGTACACCTTTCTGTACTTCCTTGTCAGGAAGAACCACACCCATATAGATGAAGATATTTTACTTTGTCTTTCCAGATGATCTAGAAATGCCCAGTATGACTGCCTGCTGGCATCTTTTTTTTTAGAGGTCCCCCATATCTTTATGCATTTCCATAAATAGGTCAGCCTTTTCATCTCCAGTCTTCTTCGTGTCCCGAGCTACTCCACCCAAAGCAAAGGGCCCCCCCCCACCTACCTTATAGCTCATTAAGCAGCAGACAGCTGGGTATAATGGATAGAAGCCTTGACTAGGAATACTATTTTGTGCAGTAGGATTTGCCAGTTTTTAACCCACTAGGATGAGGGAAGGGCACATGCTACCACTCTCATCTCTTTTGTTAGCTTACATTTCCAGGAATGATTTCATTTTTGCAAATGTCTTGTGGGTCCCTCCACTTCACAAAAGAAGTCTGAAAAAGTCCAATTCCTTCTAGAGCAATGATTCCTTCCATGATAGTATCTATTTCTAGTAGCCTTGAGATCCCCCAAACACGATATTCTAGCAAAGCTGGTTTGAGCGAGACACCCACCTTTTCAGTGACTTAATCATCAAATACTCCTCTGTGTATGCCTCTCTCGAATAGATACCCTGGAGCAGATTTTCTCTGTTTCTTGGGATACGCACCTTTATCTGTGTCATTGCACTTTGAAGTCTTCCAAGTGTTAGCCTTATGAAAGTAGAAGTTGGTGCAGTATGTCTCAAGGCTAATTTGGCAGAGCACTAAAATTTACCATATGGGTATGTCCACCCTACCTCCCTCAAATTCTGCCAAGGTATGTTGACAAATAGGTTTATAGCAGTTTTGTTTATACTGGCAAAAACGCAGGAAACTTTAACACCAGGGGACTGGTTAAACAAATTATAGTGTGTACTATAAGATAGAAAATTTTCAGGTGTCAAAAAGAATTAGGTAGATATGTATGAGCTGATACATAAAAATGTGCCACATATGTGAGTAAACAGCAAAGTATGGAATATGGGCATGTGTAAAGATCCCTTTGGAATAACTTAGAAAGAATTCAAGTGTATGTGTGTATATATTTCTGAATTCTTTATTATATGGAAACTTTTATAGACTATATGTAGAATTATGCACACACAGAGAAATGGATGTATTTGCAGGTATGGACATTTTTTTCCCCTCTGGAAATAATCACCAGAAAGAGAACTGTAGGGAGAGAGACTTAGAAATGGGGCAAAGGAGGCTTATAAATTCATGTGTTTGAATGTCTTAGCTTTCCATTTTGTACCTTTCTGTGTTGTTAAAAATATTATTCAACTATTTGAATTTCCTTTTTAAGTCAACTGGAATTATCTACACAGTGAAATTATTGGCCTTCTTTTCACCCTTATTTGTATTTTCTAATGTGAAAGTTCTATTACACAGATGCCCACACCTTTGTACAAAGTAGGAAAGACACCCCTCATTATCCCCGATCAGCCATTAAGAGGCAGGACAAGGACCCAGCCGCACTCCCATGAGACCTCTTGCTGCCTGTTCAGTGTGACGATATAATTTATCTTCTGCATGGAGCTGCACTTGCAAAAGTGAAAGGGGCACTACCCAGACATGAGAACAGGCCTAAATCAGTGCCATTCCAGGCACTCTGGAATGGTTGGTTCGTTGCCTGTCGGGCGGCGATGTTTCACTACTTGTAAAAAGATTTCCATGCAGTGCCTCATTGGTGTCTGTTCCGTGTATTTTGGTTGCAGCAAAATCTGTTAAGGTGAAAATCAAGCTCAATAAAAAAGACGAGAAAGGCCGGGACAAAGGAAAAGGCAAGAAAAGGCCAAATCGAGGAAAAGCCAAACCTGTAGTGAGCGATTTTGACAGCGACGAGGAGCAGGATGAACATGTAAGTGACGCTGGCGCAGACCAAAGGCAAAGAAGTCCTCCCGCTGCTTGTCTGCCCCTCACAAATACCATGCCCCCTCCGCCTTTCCACTTTATTATCCAGGGAGGGAAATGTCAAGATTTGGTGAGATTTCATTATGGAGGGATATGAACAGAGCTGCATGATTTAGAACAAAGAATTTGGGGCTTTGTTTATTGCTTTTTTAATAGTCCTCAAAAATGAAAAACTACTAAATCAAATTCCCTTACCCCCCCCCTTTTTTTTAATCTTCCCACATGCTAACTTATAAATATGGTTCTCTCCATGCCAGTTAATATTTTATATCCATCACGCCCAGCATGATGCCTAGTATATAGTAGTCGATTAAATGGAAGAATGAATAAAAGTGTTTTGATGTCACAGTTTTGAGTTGATTCTTAAAAAGTAATTTGTTTTTTTTTTTTAAATGACCCCTTAAGTACCTAGAGGTGTTATTTTGAATATTTGGAAAATTCAAGGAACATTTATTGAGCTAGACCCTGAAACAGGCACCTTCCTGGATGGTAGCATATTTAATGCTTATATCAGCATCATTAGATGTCACTCTCCAGATACTACCTATGATAGAAACCAGTACTTAGCTTATGTGTGTTTTGCTTCATGTCATGTAGCAAGTCAACAGCAGGGGCTGAATTGTAACTCCATCCCTGACTGGGCAACGAGGTAGAACGGTGGGCAGAAATTTCTAATACCTTGCCTTTTGAAGCACCCTGCATTGTACCTGTTTAATTTTGCAGAGCAGGTTGGGTTTCCTGCTGCCCGTACTTATTCTTCCTGGAAAGATAATTTTTCATTTTAGTATACATGTTAGCTTGATTTTTTTCTTCAACACAGTGCCCTTTTGGCAAAGTTTCAGAATTATTACTCTTGAGACTAGCATTTTCAAATACATTTGAAATACTGTGATTCCTGTAGAATCCTTTAGAGTAGACATCAAAATGCATGTGTTTTTTTTTTTCATTTCATGAATTTCTTAAAACACAGGGTTAGAAGTAAAAGTTATTAGCCTTAAACTTTCCAAGCCAGAGTGAAAAAGAGTGCAAGCACCAGCGTAGATGGTAGCTATTGCTGTGGGATTTTCAATTAGGAACTCCCTTTTTCAGCTTAGAAACACATTAATGAGGCATTGACAGCCTCTCTTCCCACAGAACAAGATTTGCAGGGTTAACTGTTTCCAGACTACTTTGCCTCTTGATGGTTTGTTACCATACCTTCTTTTGCTCACATGTGATTTTATTTCATTTTGTCTTTTTACTTCTAGGAACAATCAGAAGCAAGTGGGACTGATGATGAGTGATCAGTATGGACCTTTTATCCTTGGTGGAACTGAATTCCTTCCTCCCCCGTCTCATTTCTGCCCAGTGAGTTCATTTGACATATGGGCACTGGGTCGTTTCTATATCATCATCATCTATAAACTAGCTTTAGGATAGTGCCAGACAAACATATGATATCATGGTGTAAAAAACACACACACAAATATTTGTAACATATTGTGACCAAATGGGCCTCAAAGATTAAAACAAACAAACAGCTTTTGATGGAAAATATGTGAGTGGATAGTATATTTCTATGGGTGGGTCTAATTTGGTAACGGTTTGCTTGTGCCTGGTTTTATCACCTGTTCAGATGAGAAGATTTTTGTCTTTTGTAGCACTGATAACCAGGAGAAGCCATTAAAAGCCACTGGTTATTTTATTTTTCATCAGGCAATTTTCAAGGTTTTTATTTGTTCGGTATTTTTTTTTTTACACTGTGGTACATATAAGCAAATTTAATAGGTGATAAATGTACAGTAGTTAGATTTCACCTACATATACATTTTTCCATTTTATGCTCTATGATCTGGAAAAAAATGCTTTTTGAATTGTATAAGATTTATGTCTACTGTAAACATTGCTTAATTTTTTTGCTCTTGATTTAAAAAGTTTTGTTGAAAACGCTATTGAATATTGCGATCTATATAGTGTATTGGATGGCTTCTTTTGTCAACCTGATTCTCCTATGTTACCAATGTGTATCGTCTCCTCCCTAAAGTGTACTTAAATCTTTGCTTTCTTTGCACAATGTCTTTGGTTGCAAGTCATAAGCCTGAGGCAAATAAAATTCCAGTAATTTCGAACAATGTGGTGTTGGTGCTTTCCTAATAAAGAGATAATTTAGCTCAATGAACGCTGCCTCGTATTTTTGAGTTTTAGGGGATTGAAACCCTTGTGCCTGAAATAGCTGTTTCCTGCAGAGGGCTGGGCATGCTCCTGCACTTTGGAAAAATGGAAACAGCCATTCTCCTGTAATGATCCATGTGACTCAACAAGGGAGAAGAGTCTATTGGATTCATGACTAACAGCAGGAGAGATATTGCCATGGACCAAGCCACATGAAGTCCCTACTCAGCCTTTTCTAGTGGCTTAAAGTTACTCATTAGCCAGAAAATCTATGTAGCTATTTATCTCTTTTGATTTTTAAAGATTTCAAAAAAATTCAGTTGAAAGACTGGTTCAGTGAACACCCTTATATCCTCACTACTGAGATTCAACAATAATTAATATTTTATCTCTCCCCTCTTTTACACTTCACTCCTAATACTTGAGCATATCTTTCCTAAGAATAAGAGCATGTCCTAGCCCACCATCATACCAAAGCCATAGTCACATTTTCCCAGTTGTCCTAAAATTATCTTACATTTCTTTGTTTTTTAACCAGGATCTTATCAAGTTTACATTTGATTGTCATATTTGTCTCAGTATCTTAAAAAGTTCTCAAAAAGTCAGCACAAAGATTGGCACATTCTTAAAGAACCAATGGTGATAGGATCAAGTAATTTTCCTTTATCACTAATGGAGTGGTGAAAACTTCCTTTCTTAGAATAGTTTAAGGAGAACTCCAGGATCCTTGTTTATGTAATATGAGGATTTGTCATTGCTGTATCCTAATTTGAATCTTGAAGGAAATTTGATCCATACAGAGTACAATACTCCTGAGAAACTTCTTTGTCTTTCTAAATGTCAGTTCTAATGTCTGAATTTCCAGTTAATCTGAACATCAAGGATGAGTTTCCTTTCTTGGTTTGTTTCTGGGATTTGCTAACTGCAATAGGATAGGAGACCTCCACGAAAGAGTAAAAACCATATTAAGTTTTCTTACCAAGATAATTTGGTGCCAGTTCAAAGAAAGCAATCTTCCTTCCTTGTTTCTACTTCTATATTTTCTGTATTTTTTGTGCTCTTTGCAATCTTGTGTTGGCCTCAGAGGCATTGCTATTCTAAAGCCATCAAAACCATTGTCTTTAGGGCTCAGGAGTTCTGTTGTGTGACCCTCCTGCTGCTGTCTTTGGTATATCATTCTCCCTGACTATAGTGGAAACAAGAGCCGGGGAAGATTGGCAGGTATCTTCATGGTATGTGGTGGCTGCAGAGTGAGCATACACCAGCAAGAAAGAGGCAGGCCGTCCTGAAGAAGGCACAATTCTTGTTCCCTTTTTACAAATAAGGATAATGCATAGGAGAGATTAAACAGCAATGGCCTGAGCACCAAAAGCTGGATTGGGAAGTTAGATTTGTTTGACTCCAGCACCCACATGCCTTGCATCTTATCTTCCCTACCTGCCCCACCTCCCCACAGTGAGTGAGGCTTGGCATTGACCTTGTTGATTAGCCTCAGTAGCCCTGTGCCCAGCACTTGCTGACACAATTGGCTCACAGACAAGTCCTGGCTCAGTCATCTGGTTCCCATGGCTAAGGATGGAGCTTTCTTCTGAGACCCATTTTTCTTGGCTGGGCCCTGGTATCCTGGCTCTTTCACCACCTTCCATAAAGGCCAGGACCTTGGCTTGTAGGCCCCAGGTACATTTGGATCCTAAAGGCTACTGAGACATAGCTGACTTAGATATCACTACTGCCATGATCTACCCATCAGATGGGGGTCTGCCATGAGTATAGGCAGTGATCAAGTTCAGTGTGTCCCACCCATTGACAGGACCAAGGGCTTACTGAGATGAGTTCTTTAGACCCCATGATCTCCACAGATGCTAGGAAAGGGTATGCTTAGTGTACAGCTATAGCTTCAAGCTAAGTCCTCCAGTTCCACATCCCAACAATCTATCTTGACTACTCCCTACCCCAGCCTGGCCTTTTAGTTGAGTCAGTCCCTCAGCTCTAGTTTCCGTCTCTTCTATGCAATTGATTTGGCATATATCATGGCTGGGTCTGCCAGAGTTACAGCTGTGCTCAGATATCTAGCAATATTACCTTAAATGAGATTATTTTCATAGGTCTGACCCTTAGAATGGGATGTTCTAAATATGAGCCTCATGATATTCATTAAAAAGATCATATAGTCAGAATATACTGGAACCAGATGCATTGTACCAGGAATATAAGGCTTTTGAAAGACCTAATTTTTCCCCCTAAAGCTGTTTATTTATCTTTAAGTATAATTATTCAGATGAGAGACTATGATCATGACTCTGAATTGGGAATCAAGTATGTGGGTTATTCTGGGCTTTGACACGGACTTACTTGAGTTTCATTTTCTTCTACAAAATGTGAAGAGTAAGCAAGTTGCCCTATAATTCTAAGCCTCGCAGTTGAGATATACCTCTGTGTTGTCAAGGATTTTATGTTAGAAAAAATGACTTGTAAATTAAACTGTATGAAAAAATCTAGAAAGATTCACAAAATCAAGAAATAGACCGGAGATGGCTTCTAAGTGCCCTTCAAGCATTGATCTCTATTATTTCACTCCTGGGTAACAATATGAAGCCATATTGTGGTTTTGATTTAGATCACTGGTACAGGCATTTACCCCCAGTACCCCAGTTGTCATTGTAGTAAGAAGAAAGTCAACATAAAAGGGAATAACGAAAAAAGCTGCATATTTTTTTTCTCTCTCTGAAACAGTTTTTCTGTCATATACGTTACAAAGCAATCTTCATTTGTGCTTGACTTAGACCTCATTCAGATTGATATGGTATAATACTTGTGGGAAATATCTTTGGTTTGCTTAACAGATCAAGGTAGAAACATAGTCTCCCCTTATGAATAAATGTTTTTCCCACAAGAACTTTATATTAGCAATCAATCTTACTACATTGATATCTTGGAGGAATGGGCAAGTCTAATTTTTTTTTTTTTGAAATTTTCTAAATAAGAGCTGCATCAAACTAGATAAAGTACAATTTCTGTCTATATACACTGTCATAAAATGTGTGAATTCCTGTTTTGCTTGGGGAGGGTAATGAAAAATAATGGGCATAGGCTGAGAAACAATGACTGATAGAGCTAGAATTGCTAGACCTTGGCCCAGGTGAGCTGTATTCATCCCTGGTGTTGTTTTAGGACACTGAACTTAATGGAAGGCAAGTGACATATTCCAAATGACTGAGCCCCTTTATGCAAGAAGGTGTTTGTGTTCTGCATCACTTTCAGTTAGGGTTTTCCAGTGGGATTATTCCAGGTTGAATAAAGCAAGGCAACTAAGTCTGGAGACTACAGGGAAGCCAGTTTCCTGCTCTAAACACTGTTTTTTGTTATGCACAAGAGTCCTCCTCATCTGTGAACCCAAGAGCAGTTACGAAGCAAGGCTCACTGTGGGATTATAAATCTCATAGAGAATGGACTCAACCCCTCAAGCAAATATGTAGGTTTTTTTAATTCTCTTATAAAAATTTTAATTAAATTCCTCCTGCAGGATTATAAAATGGACATGTGTCCACCACAACCAGAGAACTAATACAAAGAAAATTAATTTAGAATTTGTCCCCCACCAGGCAATCAGCTTTAATAGCCTGATGTGGTTACTTTTGCACCTTTCTTCATGCCCGCATAAACACATACAGGCATATAGGCTATCAAAATGCCAGCTCTGCAACTATTACAAATACAGCCTGTTATGAAGATTAAGTTGAATTTATTGCTTACTGTGGTAAGAGAGACCACCATACCTTGATAGAGTTTGGTAGTATCTTTGAGGGAGAAGGTCAGATCAGATTTGATTGAAATTTAAAGTGTGTCTTTCAGTGCAGGGATTTGATTAGGATTGAGTAAAGGTCATGACAGTAGTGTAGGATTGGTGGAACTATTAATAGCAGGGTGAGGATTTTGAACAGCAATCAAAGAATCTTAGAGCTTAACTCTCAGTTGATGCTTTCTACTGAAGGGTTGATGTGTCTTGCAGGAAGCCCCTATATTGAACAATTTGCCTATGTAAGAGTCTTCTGGAATACTAAAGTGGTAATGAAGACAATGGGATAGTAAAGTCATTTTAATGTAGCCAATAAGCTGTGTGAGAGTAGATGGCTTTAGTTTCTCTGCTCTACTTTAAGGATAGTTTAGGTGCTTTGTTTTTTGTTTTTTAAAGCATGCCAGTATTCTCTGCAACTTGGCTTGCTCACTTAACAATACATTGGATATTTTTCCTCCAAGTAAACAGAGTTTGAACTCATTTACAGGAAAGACAAAAACAAGGAAACCAGAGGAGAGTTTAGTTTCTGACACCTATAGTTGCAGCAAATAATAAACAAGTCCTAACCCCTACCCAGATAAACATAAAACCTCACATTAAGGCCTATTTATGTCAACTTTTTTTTACCCTGCACCTCATATGCAGCTTGCAACAACAACAAAATTACAAAGCACACTAAAAGGCAAAAAACATTTTGAAGCAGAGCAAACATCATAAGACTCAGATATGGCACAATGGGATCCAGAATAAGTCGAAAACCAACACAAAAGAAAAAACCTCACAGGTTTTATAAAGCAATAACACAAGGGAGAATACAAAGCAACTAAGTTATAATCAACATAATGTCTGGAAGAGTATCTCTCACGTACCAATATTAACATTAAATGTAAATGGTCTAAATACCCCTTTTAAAAGATATAGATTGGCAGAATGGATAAAAAACACAAATATGAATAAAAATGGATAAAGTGAATTAAAAAACCTGCTGTCTACAAGAAATACACTTAACTCACAAAGATTCTCAGACTCAAAGAAGTAGAAAAAATATTACATGTAAATGGAAACTAAAAGCAAGCAGGAGTAGCTATTCTTATATCAGATAAAACAGACTTTAAATCAGTAAGAAAAGACAAAGAATATTATATAATGACAAAGAGATTGATTCAACAAAAAGATATAACAATTCTAAATATATATGCACCTAACATTGGGGATCCCAGAATCATAAAAGAAATACTACTAGAACTAAGAAAGGAAAGAAAAACAGAAAATAGAATAAACAGAAATACAATAATTGTGTGAGATTTAAACACTCCACTGACAAAACCAGACAGATCATCAAGGCAAAAAATAAACACTCAACTGAAATAGGACTCTAGCATGAATGAACCTAACAGACATTTACAGAACATTCTACCCAAAACCTGCAAAATATACATTATGCTCATCAGCACATGGAACATCTTCCAGAAAGACCATATATTAATAGTCCACAAAACAATTCTCAAAAATTTTTTAAAATTGAAATCATACCAAGTATCCTTTTAGACCACAGTAGAATAAAACTAGTTGTCAATTCCAAGAGTGAATCTCAAAACTATAAGTTTTGAGATATAAGTGGAAATTAAATAATTTTCTGCTGAATTATTAATCTTTGGGTCAATGATGAAATTAAGATGAAAATTTAAAAAATTTTGAAATGAATGATAGTAATGACATAAGCTACCCAAATCTCTCAGATACATCAAAAAGCAGTGCTAAGGGGGAATTTTACAGTACTAAATATCTACATCAAAAGATAGAAAGGACAGAAATTGACAACACAATACCATAGCTCAAAGAACTAGAAAAAAAAAAAAAAAACCAAACCCAAAGCTAGCAGAAGACAAGAAATATCAAAGATCAGCACAGAATTAAATGAAATTGAAACAAGTGAAAAATACAAAGGATCAATGAAACAAAGAGTTGCTTCTTTGAGAAGATAAAATTGATAGACAATTAGCTATATTAACCAAGAAAAGAAGAAAGGGTTCAAATAAATTTGATCAGAAATAAAAAAGGAGACATTACAACTGATACCACAGAAATACAAAAGATCATCCAAGACCAGTATGAACACCTCTACACACAGAAACTAGAAGATCTAAAGGAAATGGATAAATTCCTAGAAATATACAACCTCCCAAACTTGAATCTGGAAAAAATAGAAATCCTGAACAGACTAATAACAAGTAGTGAGATTGAATCAGTAATACAAACTCTCACAACTAAAAAACAGCCCAGAACCAGATGGATTTACAGCTGAATTCTACCAGACCCACAAAGAAAAACTTGTACCAATCAACAGTTTTGGAAACTGTTCCAAAAGATCAAGAAGGACGGACTTATCCCTGACTTAATTCTGTGAAGCCGGTATCACCCAGATATCAAAGCTAGGAAAGGACATAACAAAAAAAAGAAAACATAGACCAATAACCTCATTGAACAAAGATGCAAAAATCCTCAACAAAACATGAGCAAACCAAATCCAAAGCACATCAAAAAGATAAGTCATCATGATCAAGTGGGTTTCATCCCAGGGATGCAAAGATGGTTCAACATTGACAAATCAATAAATGTGATTCACCACATAAATTTAAAAACAAAAATCATGATCATCTCAATAGATGTAGAAAAAGCATGTGACAAAATCCAACATCGCTTCATCATAAAAACTCTCAAGAAACTAGGCACAGAAGGAACATATCTCAAAATAATGAAGTTCATGTATTATAAACCCACAGCCAACATTCACATTGAAAGGGGAAAAGCTGAAAGTCTTCCCCCTAAGAACTGGAACAAGACAAGGCTGCCTACTTTCACCACTTCTATTCAACATAATACTAGAAGTCCTAGCCAGATCAATCAGGCAAAAGAAAGAAATAAAGGGCATCCAAATTGGAAAAGAGGAAGTCAACTATCTCTGTTTCCTGGTGGTATAATCTTATACCTAGAAAACCCTAAAGACACCTCCAAAAGACTCCTAGAATTGATAAATGAATTCAGTAGTCTCAGGTTACAAAATCAATGTACACAAATCAATAGCATTTCTATACACTGATAGCAGCAAAGTTTGAGAATCAAGAGCTCAATATCATTTATAATAACTGCAAAAAAATTAAAATACCTAGGAATAAATTTAACCAAGGCAGTGAAAGATCTCTACAAGTAGAACTACAAATCACCGATGAAAGAAATCATAGATAATATAAACAAATGGAAAAGCAATCCATGCTCATGGATCAGAAGAATCAATATCGTTGAAATGTCCATGCTGCCCAAAGTAACCTACAGATTCAAGGCAATTCATATCAGAATACCAACATCACTTTTCACACAAGTAGGAAAAACAATCCTAAAATTCATATGGAACCAAAAAAGAGCATGAATAGCAAGAGTAATCCTAAGCAAAAAGAACAAATTTGGAGTCATCACAGTCCCCAACTTCAAATTACACTACAAGGCAACAGCAACCACAACAGCATAGCAATGGTATAAAAGTAGACACACAGACCAACCGAACAGATAGAGAACCCAGAATTAAAGCAAAATGCCTATAACCAACTGATCTTCTACAAAGCAAACACATACACTGGGGAATGGACACCCTATTTAAAAAATGGTGCTGGGAAAATTCATGCAGAGAATGAAATTGGATCCTTATCTCTCACCATACACAGAAATTAACTCAAGATGGATTAAAGAGTTAAATTTAAGATCTAAAACCATAAAAATATTAAAAGAGAACCTAGGAAAAACCTGTCCTTGACATTGGCCTAGGTAAAGTATTTATGACTAAGACCCCAAAGGCAAATACAATAGAAACAAAAATAAATGAATGGGACTTAAACTATTAATAAAAAGCTTCTGCACAACTTTTTATATAACAGAGTAAGAGATATAACAGAGTAAACATTACCTACAGAATGAGAGAAAATATTTACAAACTGTACATCTGACTAATGTAAGGACTAATATCCAGAATTTATAAGGATTTCAGATAAATCAGCAAGAGAAAAATAACCTTACTAAAAAGTGGGCATAAGACATGAGCAGATATTTTTCAAAAGGTATAAACAAATGGCAAAAAAACAGGAAAAAATACTCAACATCACTAGTCATCAGAGAAACGCAAATTAAAACCACAATGAACTGCCACCTTACCCCTGTTAGAATGGCCATTATTTAAAAATCAAAAAACAATAGATGTTGGCATGGATGTGGTAAAAAGGGAATGCTTATACACTGTTGGTAGAAATGTAAATTGGTACAACCTGTATAGAAATCAGTGTGGAGATTTCTCAAAGAACTAGATCTACTATTCAATCTGTCAATCCCACTACTGGGGATCTACCCAAAGAAAAAGAAATCATTTTATAAAAAAGACATCCACACTCATATATTTATCACAGCACAGTTCACAGTTACAAAGATGTGGAACTAACCTAAAGTGCCCATCAACTGTTGAGTGGATAAAGAAAATGTTACACACACACACACACACACACACACACACACCATGGAATACTACTCAGAATGAAATAATGTCTTTTGCAGCAACTTGAAGTAACCCAGAACAAAAAAAGCAAGCACTGCATGTTCACGTTATACAAGTGGGAGCTAAGCAATGGGTATGCTGGTCATAGAGAGTGACATAAAGGACATGGGAGACTTAGAAGGGGGATGTGGTTGGGGAAATACAATATGAAACATTACCTATTGAGTACAATGTACACTATTCAGTTGATGGGTACACTAAAAGCCCAGACTCCTCCACTATACAATTCATCCATGTAACAAAAACCAAACCATTTGTACTCCCTAAATCTATTATCAATAAAATAATAATAATAAAAAAGAAACAGGACAATTGGGCATACAAAAATTATGGAGACAGTGCATATTTTTATACAGTCTAAAAAATAGCATGTGTTTTACATGTGCCATGCATCTCAGAGTGGACTGGCCACATTCCAAGTGTTCAGTGGCCACATGTGGCCATCGTATTGGATGATGCAGCTGTGAGCCTGTGGGGCTCAAGCTTTAGCTGCATTATGATCACCTGGAGGGCTTTGTTAACGCTCAGATTGCTGGGTTCCACCTACAGAGTATTTGATTCGCTGGGCCTGGGGTGGGCCCAGAGAATTTGTATTCCTGAGAATCTCACAGGGGATGCTGATGCTGGTCTCTGGGCCACGCTCTCAGAATCATGGCTCTGGATCACAGACTCTAAACTCATCACCATAGGTTGGATCCAGCTGGCAGACCATTTTATTGGACCACACAGTGTTTTAAAAATTTTAAAACGAATTACCCACATTTAAAAACAGGCAGATTTCTCATAAAAATCCAGGCTCTAAGATTCTGTTGGAAAATTTGTAAATGTGATAAGATAGGGCTACCTTTCTGCCTGGTATTGAGCAGTAGGAGCTAAGTTGCAGGTGTCCTTTCTTGAAAGGTCAAGAAGGCCCACTTCCCGTAATAGCAAGACTGAGGCTCCTGTCGCAATTGAGCTGCCAGTCCAAACCCTAGACCTTCTGGGTTCCTTTCAGTACCTAAATGCATCAAGCTCTCTCTTGCCTCTGAACCTTTACAGGTGCGGTTCTCTCTCTGTTCCAGTCTTACCAACACCACTACTCCAACCTAATTCTCGTTTACTCCTCTGGCTTCAGCTGAGATGCCACTCTCTCCAGAAAGCCTTCTCTGCTGTCCTCGTGACCGAGGATAAGTGCTGCTTCTACATGCTTTTGCAGGAGCCCAGTGTTTCTCTACTCACAGCTCTCACACCTGGCTATAATCTGTCAAGTAGCTCACCTGTCTTACCCATCATTCTGAGTCTTGCCCATCATTAGGAATTCCCTGAAGGAAGGAAAGCACTTTTTCCTCACAGCTGTATATCCATGTGTCAGACTGCCACATGGTAGATGTATAACAAATATTTGTTGACCCAATGAATGAAGACATAAAACAGCTAGAAAAGCCAGAAGAGCTCTTTAAATAATATCGACAAAACCTTTGAATTTCTCCTAGGTAGCTGCAACAGAATCTTAGCGTTATTCCTAATTCTAAAAGCAGTAACAACAAAAAGGCAAATTGCAAATTATTAAAACTGTGGTGCAAAAAAAAAAAATTGAACTCCTCAATTATTTAAAACATCCCACCACTTTGAATTTGAGCTTCATTTCACCCCACTTGAATTTACTGAAAACCAGAAATAAAGTGCAATATTATTACGTTATCAAGTTACAGACTCCTACGTACCATCTACACCGCAAAGAGTCAATATTACTTTAAAGACTCTTGGAATTTGGCACTAAAAGTTTAAAGGGGTAGGGAAGGAGGAAAAAGAAGAAGAAAGAGATTGAGATTCAATATCCACACTGACACAGCCAGTGTACTAGGCACTTAGGGAATTGCAAAGATGTAAAAGACAAATTCTGCTCTTAAGGAGCTCATTGTCTAGTGGAGATGATAAGACATGGACCCAAGTAAGCATAATAAAAGCTAGGAAGATGCAAGTGGCATGTGATAGGTAAAGAATGTCATATGGGAATTCAGAGAGTAAAAGCTCTTCCGGCTTGGGGAGAGAGCTGGGAATCTCACCTGGTGTAGGTAGCATTTGCCCTGGTCTTGCAACAAAATTTAAAATATGTATGTCCTCCAAGAAATTATATTTATTGTGAAGTACATTCAGAAATATATTTTCAAAATGCAAAATATATGAGAAAGTAGATTAGCCTAAGAAAAAAGAACACCGTATAAAGACCCTAGAAAGCAAGATTATAGACTCAGCTTTGCCAGGAGCTAGTTTGTGACCTTCAGAAGTTTCTTACTCTTTCTGGGCCTGAGTTTTCTCATCTGCAAGCTGAGCTGATAATAAATTATGTCTAAAGTCCTTTCTTGTGCCATCGCTCAATGAATGTCTAAATTCTAACTCTTTATGCTGATTAGACTTTTGTGGTTAAACGCAATTAGTTTTGCTATGTGCCTCACAATAAATTCAGCCTTTGGAATCCTTCATTATGCACAGAGGTAGTCATGTCTTATTGCTTAGGAGACAAATGAATTGTCAACTTTATTCTCAAGAAAATGATTAGAGATTATGTGTCTGGAGGGGAACAGTAACTCTTATTCACAAATGAAATAATAACTTCGGAATGTCTTGAAAAGACTATTGAAATGTTCTTTGGAGTCAGATAATTAAAGAAAGATGATTGCATGACTAAATCCCCAGATGCAATGGAAACAGGCAATGCATATGTCATTAAATAAATGGTAATTCATTAGTCCTGACTAGGTAAGGGGAGAAAAAGAGGA
Source organism: Microcebus murinus (assembly GCF_040939455.1). NCBI lineage: Eukaryota > Metazoa > Chordata > Mammalia > Primates > Cheirogaleidae > Microcebus > Microcebus murinus. The sequence goes on from NC_134115.1 coordinate 31,492,734, forward strand.
AAGAACATGCTGATATATTTTGTCCAGCTTTCTTGAATCCTGAGAAATGGCATTCAATCTATTGAAAGAAAAGCCTTTGCTAGTGAGTATGACCAGGATTTGCATGCTTCCTTGTTTACTTAACACTTATTCTTCACTAGTGAGGATATTTGCTTGTAAGCCATATGCCAACAAATGAAATAGCCCAGAATTAGGTAGGTGATAAAAACCTACTGGAAAACTCCTACACAACTTTATTTATCAGCAATATTTTGCTTACCCTGGCTACATACCAGCTATATTCAGTGGCACTTATGGACAAAGATGGAGTCACTCCCCACACTTCCATCAAACGACTCTTCGAGAAGCAAGCCTATGGACGTAACGAACCCCAAATTAATTTGTTATTTTTGAAAGTCAGTTGCTTCACTGCAATTTGAGAACACAGGAAAGATTCCCAAACAGTAGGATGCCTAAAGCAGTAATGACACAGTATCTTTCCTTTGGAGCCACAGTAAAAATACAGTCTTCTCTCTGATCCATGGAATGAAAACAAATCAGAGGCAAGAGGACGTGTACAGCTCAGAGAACACCCAGGGGCTGGGCTGCCTGCTCTTCCAGCTCACGCGCTGGTTTAGCTGCTTCACAATGGGTTTGGCAGTTGAAGCAGCCACAGCCAGCAGGGCCCAGGGATATGGCAAAATAGGACCAGTACAGTTAGGGGCTTGATTGGTCTGGAGCAGCTCTTAGATGAGTTTGTCCAGAAGGAAAGAGAAGCAAGCTAGGGTGGAAAATAGGAAGAGATAGAGGACCAAAGAGAGATCAGTCAAGGTCACAATGGCTGAGATGGACTCAAACCCATGGTCCTGCTTTCTTACAGAGTTCACTGGATAAAGACAGGCAGGGGTTTTATTTTATTTGGAAGGGAGAGTAGCATGGTGAGATTTGGAGCTGCAGAGATCTGGACTGAATGCCACGGATTATGTGAGTAAATGAGCAAATGTACATAAAACGCCTGGCAGGTAGATGATCCTCAACAAAGAGGGTTAGTTTTCTTCTTTCACACCCTCAACCCCAGTCTATCTGTGTAATGGCAAACCTTGCTGGCATTTTCCATTTTCACTATGAGGTTTAAGGATTACCTTTCTTGAAAATATGTAAAGCACGAGGAAAAGACAATCTATGTTTACTAAATAGTGATGTATTTTTTTAAGGCTTTTTCACCTACTTTTTACTAAATGATGATAATACTTGCTAATTTTATTGTGACTTACTACGTCCTAAGCACAGGCCCAAAAGAGAAACAATCTGGAAATAATCCTCAAAATGAGGCTACAAGGCAGAGTGTATTATGATTCCTACTGTATACCCGAGGACAGCAGGCATGGAAGGTTAAACAACTTGTCCAAGGTCACTCAGGAAGTGGCTGTGCCAGGATTCAAGCAGACAGTGTGGTGCCAGAGCCCCTCCTTGTTTTTAATCCCTCTGCAAGGCAACCGCCCAATGTGCACGTGTCATTCTTGATTACGTGCATGGCGCCTAGATCTAAGACATTAATCAGGCTAGAATCAACAGAAACACAAAAACACCTCAGCTCGTTCACTATCAACTTTAGAGACAAGATTTATCTTTGGGAAAGAGTATTTCAGAGTGATTGCAAATCCTTAGTAATACAATAAATTGATTGACCTGCAGCTTGTCAGCATCTCCCTGTTTCCTGCCTATGCTTAAGTTTCCACAACTGAACCTCAAGAGAAGCCACAGCTTCACAAATCAAATATTACCTTACATATTATCATTAAATCATTCCACAAAAGTTTATTTAGCTCCTAGTATGAACAGAGTATAGTTGATCCTTGAGCAGTGCAGGGGTGAGGGATGCCAGCTTCCCCCTTTTGTTGAAAATCTGTGCATAACTTTTGACTCTCCCCAAACTGCTAATAGCTACTATTGACCCTAGCCTTCCTGATAATATAAACAGTTATTATACATATGCATGCAGGTTACATATATTATATTTTTAAAACATAGTGAGCTAAAGAAAATATTTAGCAAATCATAAGAGAAAAGACATTTATAGTACTGTATTATATTTATCAATACCTTGAGTTTATGTCATCTGTTTACAAAGTGAATCATCTGTCTGAAATGGTGGGCAACTGCAGCTGCAGACCTCAATATATGGTACATACTGAGCAATTCAACTTTGTCTTGTGATGTCATGATTTTTCTCTGTTTCTATAGAGGACTTCTAGCATCTCCAGTGGCACTTCGTATGGGTTCCACAGTGTTATTCAAGGTTTATGATATCATGATAAACACAATTAAAAATACCCAAGAATTGCAAGAGATCACTTTGTACTGTGATAATGCAATTTACTAGAGAAATAAACTGCTTACGTGGAGATGATTAGCACACATGGTGTGTTAAGCAGATATTTGCAACACTTAAGCTCACTGCCATAGCAACAAGGGGAGGGCTATGAAATTATTTCAGTAGTACTATATGCACTACAGTTAATTTTATGCTATTATAATTGAATATTGCATTTTTGCTTTTTTTTAAACATTTCTCTAGACTGTAAATAGTACCATGTATAGTCTGTGTTTGTGTATGTAAGTTTTGATAAATTTTAACTCGAAGTACTTTTTTTATGAATAGCCACATTTCAGCCAATCACAAACAGCCAAACTTCACCCAATCACAGGCCACCAAATCACACCACCATGCCCAGATAAGGCAGATGCCTCACTATAGCCAATCAGATGAGTTCTCTACTTTGCCTCCATCTTTGTCCTATAAAATCTTGCTGTTCACCCTGCTAGGTGGAGCTCTCCAGACCTCTCTGAACCACTTGTAGCTCTGATTTGGGTGGAGCAAAGGCAATATATGTAACCTAAACATTTGTGCCCCTATAATATGCCAAAATAAAAAAAATAGAAAATAAAAATAGAAAAAAGAAGCCATCAGCACACAAGGATCAGTGAATGCTGAGGAAATGGGGGCGGGGCACCGAGGGCATCTGCTATCCATCCATGTGCCTTTGCTTAGACTAGAGTGAGTCCGTCTTTGCAACCAACCAGTCTCTTACTAGAACAGTTCCACTAGAAAAGCCTTTGGTAGCAGAGTTTAATTCATGATATTTCTTTAAAGGAATAAATCTTCACTTCAAAAAATATATTTTTCATTCATTCTAACTGGCCTTCCCCCTCCCTAGCCCCCATTGTCTGAATTAGTGTCATTTTATTGCATTACTGAAAGTTGATTCTACATTGTAAAAATTTCAATAAAAAGTTACAGGAAGGGAACTGAAATTGGACTTAAATCTAATGCGCCTGACAGTTTCCTTCACTAGAAAAGTCCCCTTTCATTAATTACGTATAGGCCAGTGACAGTGCTGTATCATGAATTAGGATAGCTATACAGGCCATCCATCTCGCAAACTAAGAATTAATGACAAAGCAAGACCAGACAGAGGTGACTAGACATGCAACATGCAAAGTCTCTTAATGTCTGCTATTAAAAAAAAAAAAAAATACCAAGAGGGATCGAAGTCAATGAGAAAAAAATAGTTTATTTTCCTGTTTTGAAAAATGGAACTGACTAAAAAGGCCAAGGCTCAAGCGTTGATAATTTATACTCCTGCCTCTGCATTACTCCTGGTACTAGAATGCGAGTCCTCACTAAACTCTGCTCTGTATTATTAAAGAAGCATGTTAACCTGACTCCTGAATCAAGGGATGGACTTTATAAGTTATAGAATAATGATTTAACTCAAGACCATGCAGAGGGGAGGCTAGGAATTGTCAGTGAGGAAGACAAAGTATGGACTGTCCATTTCTTCTGACCCTGGGTTATTCTCTCATCTATAGTTAGTAACAGGGTTTGAATAAATCCACCTTCAAGTGACCCTGGAAGAAATACCTTTCACATTCTTTTGTCAAGAGTCTTTTCAAAAAGTAATTGTCCAGTCTCTCCTTCAGTGTCAGACTGTAGAGTGCTACATTCTCTAGACGGTAAACAGAGTAGACCTTGTTTGTGTTGCTCATCACTCTGTCCTAGGAGCTGCCCCAGTGTTTGGAACTGAGGGCACAATGATATGTTTGTTGACTGACTGAACGAATGACGAGTGCTAGCCTTCCAATCTAGAGGAATTTTAGTTGGAGCAAAGATAAATAATGCTAAAACAAAAATTTGTTTTCCATAGCATCTTTTGAAAACCAATTATGTTACACTCTTTTAATTCACTTATCTAAAATGTAAGGACTGAAAAGGACCTCAGGATGCAGTAGACTATTATGTGTAAAGTTCTAGGCAGAAATTCAGGGGTTTGGGGTCCTAGAATAAACTCTGCCTCTAATTATATTGGTAATTTTAGATGCCTCACTTCTCTATTGCTAATTGAGCTCTATTAGCCTTGATCCTTCCAGTTTTATTATGCCAATCCACCTCTCCTTACAATGCTAGGTTAGAAGAGTCAGACATCATGAATTGCAGCAATGATCAAGATAGTGAAAGTCCCAGTGCTCAAAAGTTTAGCACCGACCTACTACTAAACTACTGAGCTGAAGGAGGTTCCCTCTGATTCTTGCTTTATTCTGTGAAATGACCGGTAGTGAGGTCTCCAGACAGATGGGGACTGAAGACTCATCTTGATGGCCATTTCTATCTTCAAAGAGGATTCTTGGAGGGAGAGGCTTCTGGTGGCTTAGGCCTCACCTTGCTCCATTCGGCCTCAGGGCTTCTGGTCACTGCTCCCAAGCTGGGGAAAGGGATGCTCTAGCTAAATTTAATAGCTTGGAGGCTTGAAGTGAGTGAGAAACAACAATTTTCAAACTTTGAGCAGGTTCTCTCTTTTTTTGGAAGCTCAGTTTTGGGTTCACCTTTGGGAGCCTGTGGGGACTTTGGTGAGGGGGCCGGGGGGTACAGGATCATGTATCGGGTCTTTCTGTCTTAAAAAGCAAAAACCATTGTTATGGCACAGTTTGAGACTGGGAAAAAGTAACTGTTCTGTATGCATCACAGTGGAACATTTTGTCTATGGGCGGAGCTATACCTCAACTATGCTTCCTTTACTTTTTTTTAAAAAATGGGCTTTATCTTTTAGAGCAGCTTTAGGTTCACAGCAAAATTAAAGGTACAGAGATTTCCTATCTACCCCCTTCCTCCACATATACATTGCCTCCCTTGTTATCTGTACCACCCACCAGAGCGATACGTTTGTTACAATTAATGAACCTACATTGACACATCATCATCACTCAAAGTCCATAGTTTAGTTCATTCTTGGTGCTGTGTATAATGTATGTTATACATGTACATGACATGTATCCACCATTATAGTATCATACAGAATAATTTCACTGCCCAAAAGTCCTCCATGCATTGCCTGTTGATCCCTTCCTCCCCAATAACCCCAGGCAACCACTGGTCTTTTTTTTATTTTCTTCCAGAACATCATATAGGTGGAGTCACACAGAATGTAGCCTTTTCAGACTGGCTTCTTTCACTCAGTAATATGCATTAAGTTTTCTTCATGTCTTTTTATGGCTTGACACCTCATTTCTTTTTAGCACTGAATAACATTCCATTATCTGGATGTACCATCGCTTATTTATCCATTCACCTACTGAAGGGCATCTCGGTTGCTTCCAGGTTTTGGCAATTTTAAATGAAGCTTCTATAAACATCCATATGTAGGTTTTGTGTGGTCATAAATTTTCAACTCCTTTGGGTAAGATGACAAGGAGTGCACTTGTGGGATTATATCATAAGAGTAAGTTTAATTTTGTAAGATACTGCAAAACTATCTTCCAAAGTGCCTGCACCACTTTACATTTCCACCAGCGATGAATGGGAGTTCCTGTTACTCCACATCCTTGCCAGCCTTTGGTGGTGCCAGTGTTCTGGATTTGGATTTTTGTCGTTTTAATAGGTGTGTAGTGGTATCTTCATGTTATTTAATTTGCACTTCCCTGATGCCACAGGATGTGGAGCATCTTTTTTCATACGCTTATTTGCCATCTGTGTATCTTCTTTAGTGAGGGGTCTGTTCAAGTCTTTGGCCCATTTTTCAATCCGATTGTTTTCTCATTGTGAGCTTTAAGAGTTCTGTGTTTTAGTTAACAGTTCTTTATCAGATATGTCTTTTGTAAATATTTTCTCCCGGTCAGTAGCTTGTCTTCTCATTCTCTTGACACTGCCTTTCACAGAACAGAAGCTTTTAATTTTAATGACGTCCAGTTTATTAATTTCTTTTTCATAGGTTGTACCTTTGGTGTTATATTTAAAAAGTCATCTCCAAACCGAAGGTCATCTAGATTTTCCTGTACCTTCTTGGAGTTTCGTAGTTTTGTGTAGGCCTATGATCCACTTTGAGTTAATTTTTGTGAAGGGCATAAGGGATCTGTATCTAGATTCATTTTTGTGCATGTGGCTGTCCAATTGTTCTAGTGCCAATTGTTGAAAAAACTGTCTTTTCTCCATTGTGTTGCTTTTGCTCCTTTATCAAAGATCAGTTGACTATATCATGTGGGTCCATTTCTGGGCTTTCTATTCTCTTCCATTGATTTGTCTATTCTTTCACCAATACCACACTGTCTTGGTTACTGTAACTGTATAGTAAGTCTTGAAGTTGGGTAGTGTCAATCTTTCAACTTCGTTCTTCTGCATTAACATTATATTGGCTATTCTGGGTCTTTTGCCTCTCCACATAAATTGTAGAATTCCTTTGTGGATATCCACTAAATAACTTGCTGGGATTTTGATTGAGATCATATTAAGTGTATAGATCAAGTTGGGAAGAACTGACATCTTGACAATACTGAGTCTTCCTATCCATGAATGTGAAAGATTACTCCATTTATTTAATTCATTATTTCATCAGAGTTTTGTAGTCTTTCTTATATAGATCTTGCACATATTGTGTTAGATTTACTGCTAAGTATTTCACTTTTAGGAGTGCTAGTGAAAATGATATTCTAAATTATAAATTCCACTTGTTTATTTTTCTTATATAGAAAAGTGATTGGCTTTTGTATATTAACCTTGAATCCTGCAACTTTGCTATAATCACTTGTTAGTGCTTGAGAATTTTTGTTGTTTATCCTTTTGAATTTTCTACAATAGTCATGTCATCTGTAAACAAAGGCAGTTTTGTTTCTTTCTTCTCAATCTGTATCTTATTTTCCTTTCTGGTGTTATTATCTAGGACTTCCAGTACAATTCAAAAAGCAGTGATGACAGGGTCCATTCTTGCCTTATTTCTGATCTTAGTGAGAAAGCTCTGAGTTTCTCACCATCAGTACGTTAACTTTAAATTTTTGGAGGTATATCTTATCAAGTTAAGGACATTTCCCTCTATTCCTAGTGTACTGAGAGGTTGCTTGTTTCTTTTTTATAAAGTCATGAATGGGTGTTGAATTTTGTTAAATTGTTTTCCTGCATCTACTGATATACTCATGTGATTTTTCTTCTTTAGCTCTTGTGATAGAACCAGCCTTACATACCTGGAATAAATCTCACTTGGTCATGATGTACAGTTCTTTCTATACATTATTGGAGTCAATTTGCTAATATTTTGTTGACAACTTTTGTATCTGTGTTCATGAGAGATATTAGGTCTGTAGATTTTTACCCTTGTAATAGGTTCACCTGGTTTTGACATTAGGGTAATACTGGTCTTATAAAATAAGTTGGGAAATATTCCTTTTGCTTCTAGCTTCCTAAAGAGATTGTAGATAATTGTTACAATTTCTTTCTCAAATGTTTAGAATTCACCAGTGCACCCTGATGGTCCTCATGCTTTCTTTTTTTGAAAGTTATTAATTATTGATTCAATTTATTTAATGGGTATAGGACTTTTAAAATTGTTTATATCTTCCTATGTGAGTTTTGGCATATTGTATCATTCAAAGAATTGGTCCATTTCATCTAGTTTATCACATCTGTGGGCATAAAACTGTTTATAATATTCTTTTATTATCCTTTTAATGACCATGAGATTTGTAGTTCTGTCCCCCTCTTTCATTTTTAATATTAGTAATTCTTATTGTTCCCTCCCCCCCCTTTAGTTAGCTTGACTAAAGGCTTATTGGTTTTATTGATATTTTCAAACAACCACCTTTTGGTTTCGTTGATTTTCTCTATTGACTTTCTATTTTCAATTTCATCGATCTTTGCTCTAATTTTTATTATTTTCTTTTGCTTACTTTTGATTTAATTTGCTCTTCTTTTCCTAGTTGCATAATGTGGAAACTTACATGATTATTCATTTTATATCTTTCTTCTTTTCTAATAAGTGCATTCAATGCTATAAATTTCCATCTAAAGACTTCCTTCATTGCACCTCACAAATTTTAATAAATTATATCTTCCTTTTCCTTTACTTTCCTTTAAAGTTCAAAATACTTTAAAATTTTCTCAAGATTTCTTTTTGATTCATATGTTATTTAATCTCCAAATATTTGGGGATTTTTAATCTATTTTTTTTCTGTTATTGATTTTCTGGTTTAATTCCATTGTGGTCTAAAAGAAGACATTGCATAATTTCTATTCTTTATAATTTGCTAAGTTGTATTTTATGGTCCAGAATATGGTCCATATTTTATATAGAAAAGATATTTCTATATGAGCTTGAAAAGAATGTATATTCTGCTGATGCTGGGTGAAATGGTTAATAGATTTCAATTATATCCAGTTGATTAATGGTGCTGTTGAGTTCACCTATGTCCTAACTGATTTTCTGTCTGTTGGATCATTTCTGGTAGAGGAGTGTTGAAAGTTCCAGCTGTAATAATAAATTCATCTATTTCTCCTTGTAGTTCTATCAGTTTTTGCCTCATGTGTTTTGATGCTCTGTTTTTTGGAATATACACATTGAGGATTATGTCTTCTTGGAAAATGAACCCCTTTATCCTTATGTAATGTCCATCTTTATCCCTGATAACTTTCCTTGCTCTGAATTCTGCTCTGTCTGAAATATAGGTGCTTCCATTTTTTTGATTAGTGTTAGCATGATATATCTTTCTCTATGCATTTACCTTTAATTTGTATGTGTTTTTATATTTAAAATCAATTCCTTATAGACAACATATAGTTTGGTCTTGCTTTCTGATCCATTACAATAATCTTTTAATTGGTGTATTTAGACCAATGCCATTTAAAGTTTTTGCTGATATGGTTGCATTATTATCTACCATATTTGTTATTATTTCCTATTCATTGCCTTTCTTCTTTGTTTCTGTTTTTGTCCTATTCTTCTTCCACCTTTTGTGGTTTTAATTGAGCATTTTAAATAATTCTATTTTCTTTCCTTTTTAAGAAGGTATCGGTTATATTTCTTTTTATACTCTTTTTTGTAGTTGCCCTGGAGTTTGTAATATACATTTATAACTAATCCAAGTTCATAATGAAATAACTCTATACCACTTCATGGGTAGTGTAAATTACCTTATAATATTTTTAAAATCCTAATTTCTACCTTCTGCCTTTTGTATTGTTGTTGTCATTCATTTCACTTATATATACACATACAAGTATATATGCAGATGGATGCATATATATAAACATACATATATAAATATACATAATGCAATACATTGTTGCTATTATTTTGTATAAAACATTATCTGTCATATCAATTAGAATTAAAAAAATAAATGTTTTTATTTTACTTCAGTTATTCCTTCTCCAGTGATTTTCTTTTCTTTATGTAGGTCTGAGTTTCCACCCTTAACTATTTTCCTTCTCTTGTAAGAACTTCTCTTTAATGTTTCTTGCAAGGCAGGTCTACTGGCAACAAACTCCCTCAATTATTATCTGAGAAAGACTTTATTTCACCTTTTTCTGGTATAAATTTATGGGGTATAAGTGTAATTTTATTACATGGATATATTGTGAAATGCCAGAGCTTTTAAGTGTATCCAGCACCCAAATAGTATACATTGTCTCCATTGCTTTTGAAGAATAATTTCATAGGGTACAGAATTCTAGGTCAGTGGGTTTTTTAAATTTCAATACTTCTGATACTTCACCCCACTCTTTTCTTGCTTGCATGGTTTCTGGAAAAAGTTGGATATAATTCTTACCTTTGCTCCCTTATAGGAGCTCTTTCTCTTCTTGCTTCTTCCATGATATTTTTTTCATTTGATTTTCTGCAATTTGAATATAATATTTCTAGAAGTAATTTTTTGTTTTCAAACTTATCTGGTGTGGTGTTCTCTGAGTTTCTGGATCTATGGTATGGCATCTCGCATTAATTTGGGGGAATACTTAGTCATTGTTGTTTCAGATACATTTGGTCCTTTATATCCAGGGGTTCTAAATCTGCAAATTCAACCAATTGCACATCAAAACTATTTTGGAAAAAAGAGTAAAAAATAATAATACAATAAAAAAATACAGTATAACAGCTATTTATATAGCATTTACATTGTATTAGGTATTATATGTAGAGATGATTTAAAGTATACAGGAAGTTGTATGTAGGTTATATGCAAATTGTGTACCAGGGACTTGGACATATGTGGATTTTGGTATCTGCAGAGGGTCCTGGAACTAGCCCCCTATGGATACGATACTGACAGATGACTGTATTGCTTCTGCTCCTTTCTGTCTTTCATCTCCTTCTGGTATTTCAGTTATGCATAAGTTATACCTCTTATAGTTGTCTCATATTCTTGGATATTATGTTCTGTTTTTTTCAGATTTTTTTTCTACATTTTTCAGTTTTGAAAATTCCATTAAGACATCCCCAAACTCAGAGATTCTTCAGCCATGTCCAGCCCATCAACTCTTGGGCTGGATTAACTTTTCCATTAGTGTTTTTAATCTCCGGCATTTCTTTTTGATTCAGAGTTTCCATCTCTCTGCTAACATTCCCCATCTGTTCTTGCATGCTGTATACTTTATCCATTAGAGCCCTTCACATATTAACTACGGTTGTTTTAAATCCCCAATCTGATAATTCCAACATCTCTGCCATATATGACTCTAATTATGATGCTGTCTCCTCAAACTGTACTTTTTTTGCCTTTGTAATTTTTTCCTGGTAGCAGGACATAATGTACTGTGCAAAATAAATTGTGGTAAATAGGACTTTAGTGATGTGGTGGTAAGATATAGAGGATGGGGAAGTATCCCATAGCATTGTATAGTCCAGTCCTGTGATTAAGTCTCTCAGTCTTTTAGGGAGCCTGTGCCTCTGGACTGTGAATATCACCAGGGCTTCTCAGTCCACCTCCGCCCCCTTAGGTGGGATGGGATGGCTATCATGGACTAGGATTGGGCATTTCTTTGTTCATAGGTTCATTAGATTCTTAAAACCCCCAACAGTTTAGGCTCTAGTAAAATAGTTTCTCTTTGGAGCAGGCATTACTAAGAAGAATAGCATGCCCTGGCATACTTTAAAATATTTATGCTTCCTCTCTGCTTACCAGAAGCAACAGGGATTTTTCTCTGATCTTCACTGTGAGGACCCAGTTAAGTTTCTGGAGGTAAAACACACAAAAATGTGGGGTTCCCCGGTGACTGAGTGCCCCTTCCTTTTTTGAGTTTTTAATTCTCAGACTTACTTACAATTAGCCACTGGCAATTTGTCAATTGTGGTTCAGGTTTTTCTACCCCAACACTGGTGTCCACTGAGGTTTTCGCTTGCGAGTTTCTGCTCCTGTAAGTTGTGATTCTCTGTATCCACCTGTTGGTCTCTCCCTTTCCGGGGGCAGCAGTTTGCCCTGTGACCTCACATCTCCAGCAGATCTAAGAAGGGTTGTTGATTTTTTTAGTTTGTTCAGTTTTTTTTTTTTTTTTTTTTTTACCTGTTGTTAGGATGGAGTGGCAATTTCCAAGCTTCTTACAGGCTGGACTGGAAACTAGAAGTCTTCTTCCCTTACTTTTTATTCCTTATCTGCAAAGCCCAGAGATTTGGATTCTGGGTAGAAGAGGTACACTTAAGGCACTGCTGTTGAAAGAAGAGGATCTGGTCTCTGCAACGTGGCAGTCTGCCTGGCTCGAAGCACAGAGATACTTTGTAAGGAATTTTATGATGAGGACCCTGGAACTACAACATCCTGCATCTAAATAGAAGTCTTTTCTACTTATGACTCCTCAGCTTATTCCCAAGCCTTCAGTAAGTTTTTCTAAACATTATAGCCCACTATTTTCTTTGCTTTGGGGGGATTAAGGAATAGGCCAGTATCCAGGCTTGGAAAAAGCACGCTTACATGTGTCCAAGTAGCTGAGCGCTGCTCAGGTTCAAGCAGAGGGTACAATTCCCACACACCATAATGTGAATGGCAGCCTTTAAATTTGCAAATGTGCACTTGCAACATCTGTCCTAAAAGAAGCCACAGGCGATAGGCAACCGGGACAGATGTGTGGCATTAGGATGCATCATGAAAAAGTTCTAGAAAATACCTTGAGTAAGAAATTTTGGAAAAAATAAACTGAATTTCCAAAAGTCAAGTGGGATGGGGCTTTAGACTCATGTCATTTGGGCATTAAAGGGGAAGAAGTGTGACCACCAAAGGCTGGAGAAGTTGGGGCAACTAGGTCACACTTGTCTATTCTATTCAACCACTCCCCTGGCCTCTATTTCTTCTTATCACAGCTCTTTCCCGCACACCTACAGGATGGTGACCTCCCCACCTCAGCTTCCTGCCCTCAGACCAGCTCTCCGGGACACCATGCTCTCCTAGTGAGGTCTTGGAAAAATTCTCACCCAGCTTTTCTTTCTCTTCCCAAAAATCCTATCAGCCACAGGCTCTTTCGTTGTAATTTGATGTAAAAGTAGGAGCTAAGATGGCCAAACTGAAAATAAATAAAATTCAGAAGCACAGTCTCATTCTGGAATGTTGTATTCCAATTTAATATGGGTTTAGTCTCTATGTGGTAGAATAGCCCAGAATAAAAGCAACATCACGTTTCTCAAAGGAGTTGTTTTGGATGAAGTGATGAGCTGATAAATGCATTCAGGAGCCATCATCATCTCAAATCCAAAGCATCGTATGGGGTCTGCAGAAAGGTAGCCCAGGAGCACCTACTGGTTTCAGCAACATGCAGTGAATATTTATTGCATGTCAGCTCTAGGCCACCCCTGTTCTGAATCACCAGGAATCCTTGATAGCTGTCATCCTTACCTCTCTTATTTCACTCCATCGCTAAGTCCCAGTGCTGTTTTTATTTAATATCTCTTGAGTCCCTTCCCTTGAATTCTCTTCGCCATCTCATTTACCACCAGACACCTTGGTCTACTATGCATTAGCAGTTTTAACAGTTCTCCCCCATTCCCACTTACGCCCTCCAATCCATTCTCTAGACAGAAGCAAGAAAGGTCATTTCGAAAAACAAGCCTGATCATGGCACCTCCTACTGAAAGTACTTCAGCAGCAAGCACAGTTCTTAGGACCAACACCGAAATCCCTAAAGCAGACAAGGGGGCCCTGAACGATCTGACCTCACCCACTTCTCATCTACTGTCTTAGTTTCCACATTCTGTCTGACCTACACCGTTTCAATTTGTTTGTTCCACGTCCCCTCCTGCCACACGGCATCTGCACATGCTGCTCCCTCTTCACACAGACCTTCCTTGTGATCTCAGCTCAGAACTCACGTCCTCGGAACGCTTTCCCCAACTCCCCTGACACGGCGAGGCTCGCTCCGTGGCCCACTCTTGCCTCACGCTCGTAGTAAGTACTGCATAGCTTCTCTGCAGCATTTCACACGATGGTAACTTTCAAATTTTTATTCGTATCAAAACATCACATGAACACGATTTGGATAAATTTATGGAAATGTAGCACATACGGAAAAGTCGTATTTGAAAAATTCAGCCCCATAGATTTTCACATGCTCAACACGCCCTCTGAGTAACCAGCACTCAGATGAGGAAGCAGATCATTCCCAGCGTCCAGGAAGCCCCTTCCCTGTGACTGCACCTCCTCCCAAGGGTAGCGGCCACGATTTTGATTTCCAACATGCAAGTCCATTTTTGTTTTTAAAAACTCCTACAATTCACTTAAAGCACGAATCCCTCAAGGCTCCTTCTCACAATGAGTTTGGCGTGTTTCTCCTTATTCATTTTCCATGCATGCACATAAGCATAAAGGATGTATGAGTGGAAATGGGCGGTTTTGCTTTCTCGTCACGTTGTCATTTTACATTTACGTGTGTGACAATTTCCTTTTCTGCTTCTGCCACTAAATTATAATCTCCACAAGGACCAAGCCAACGGTGGTATCTGCCTCTCGTTTTCTCCCCAGCACCCGGTGCAGGCCTGGCACCTCTGCTGCGCACACTCCATAAACATGTGGTTAATAAATGAATGAGCAAGCCGGGCCGCAGAGTGAGCAAGGCGCGCGTGTTCACTGCCCCTACACCCTTCGGTTTGTAGAGTGTGACTGATCAGAAGTTTGTCATCAAGTCTCTCAGGAGTAATGTCTGAAAGCCACAGTCCTGGCTTGTTCTTCCCTCCCAGAGATGTCCTCCTACACCTCAGAGAACTCTGCTCTCCTGACCGACACATCTGCCCTAGGCTAAAAACGGGGACTTTACTCAACTTCCTGATGCTTCCTTCCCATTTCCACTGGGCTCAGCCCCGCTGGGTGATGTCCCCAGGTATAAAAACATAGGGGAGGATCGTCCTTCTGCCTTCATGCTACAAAGCTCAACATGTCTCCTAGAATTAGCTATTAAGACAAATGTGGTGGAGAGGGCTTTGCGCTTGAGAGTCTGAAGACATGGGTTCCAGTCCCGATACTTTCACTTTCTGGACACCCCTGGGCAGATCGTTCCACCTGTCTGTCTCTGAGTCTCTACCATCCTCCCTGAATGAAGGGGCTGGACTGACAAAAGCTCCAGGGCTCCTTTTAGCTCTAATATTCTGTGATTTTTATGATGAAAGGTACCAATGCGTAAGTGCAGACAGCTCATCTTTCTACTGATGGCCTAAGTCCCAGTGATGATTTATTTCCCCCGAGGGAAGCTTAACACTTCGGAAGCTCTGTTTGGTTTCTTTATTACACTGGTCGGTCTCACCCCATACCTCCACTTCAATAAGACATACTGCAAATAGCAATAGTGGAAGGTAGACAAACAGTTCTTTAGGAAGGTTGACATGGATGATCAATACTATCCTTGTGAAAATGCCAGCAAGTTTGGGTGTTTTCTTTTAGAAACCTCTTTCTTTAGAAAATTGTCTTTTGAAACACTATGACCCGATTTTCAGGGAAGGACTGCTTACAAAGCCTGGGATTTCTTGCCAAAGCAGCGAGTTTTTGACTCCCACTCCATCATTAAAGACTAAAGCAAAAAGCAAAACAACTAGAACCTCATATGTCCTTACCTATCGGGATCATGCTGGGTGGAGATATGGAAACTGGACAGCTATCTGGAGAATAGGCCAGCCAGTCAACAAGCATTTGGGATCAGCAGACTATGGGGACCCCAGATTTTATACCCAGGCCCCTGGGCACCTAGCAACATGAGGACCCCCTGTTCTGAGCCATTCCAGTGTGTCTGGGGCTGCTTCAGTTCTAGTGATGAGAAATGACTCCCTAACTGCTAGTAATGGCTTGGTCTCGTCTCTTCTCACTCCCCAAGACAGCAAGGAACCTCCAGACTTTGGGGACTGAGAACATGGATTGTTATGAGCTTCTCTGGGCCATTTTGAAGCTCACTTCTAAATCACTATCTAATTTTGTTCTAACAGAAGCACTCCAATAAAATATTATTAGTCCCATTTTACAAATGAGGAAACTTAAGCCACTTGTCTGATGTCACAGGACTAGGGCAGAGCAGAATTAGGTTTTAATTCATGCCTTAGGCCTCTAACCTCCTGTTGTCAGTTATACTAAAAAGAGCTTCCAGTGACTGCAGCCTCTCTCTTCCCCTAACCCCTTAATTATGAGAAAATTTCAGGGCATGTTGTAAAGTCTATCATTCAGGTTGGGCAGAGTAGCTGCCAGCCTCACTCTGCTCCTCAGTTCCCCTTATCTATCACTGAGCAGGGAAGGGGTCAATCTGGTACCTTTGGGATGCACCAAATCATCAAGCTTTGTGGGCTCTGCCTAGGGCAGGGAACACATTGCAAAATCACTTCCTCTGACCCTTCTTCAAAACAAAGACAGTGATGAAGTTGGGAAGACCTGGATTTGAGTGATAATGAGCATGAGGCAGAAGTATACGTGTAAATGGTTTAGGGGGAAGGAACTGAGGAAAGGAGAGAGAGTGAAAGGTAGATTTTGGGGGGTAGGGGTAGGGTCATTATTTTGTTACAGCACCTGGTACTGACCCTAATACATAGGGAGCATGGGATAAACCAATAAATCAATGTGTGAACACATGTATAAATTTTCATGGGAAGAAGTACCTTGAAAGACACCATCAGTTTTCCTTCATCCTCTATGGCTTTGTCATCTACTAATATGCTCAGGCATCCCTTATCCTCAAACACTGCAATCACCTTAAGCTACTCTTTCCCTGTATCACCAAACTTTTGGAAAAGAGTGGTTTGTAATCACTGCTTCTAGTTTCTCACCATCACCCTCTTTCTCTTTAACCTCATTAAGTATGACTCATTCTCTTAGAGCAGGACTTAGTGTTATTATTCTTTTATTTCCAGCATCCAGTGAGAGACTCTGCTTTGAGGACAGTTCCTACATCTCTAAATTGCTCCTCCTACCCCTCACAGGAACTAGACACCTTGCTTTGCCATCTCCTCTATATGGAAGCCTCTGGAAAGGCCCAGAAATCATCTTCTGTTCCATAGGAAGTCAGCTTTCTCCCTGCCCCATCTTCCCATCTGAACTAATTTGCTTGAACTGAAAGTGCGCAATTGATTCAAGGTCAAGGTATATGCAAGCTAGACAATGGCCTATGAGGTGGCTTGCGCTAAAAAGTTCTACCCGTACAGGAACCAGGTAAACAATCACTCTCTTTTATGAATTTGAATAGAAAAATCTGAAAAGAACCAGGTGGAAGCAGAAGTTGAAGTTGAAAAGAAATGAGAAAGATGGGGATAATGAATAAATTAAAGTTCTGAAAAACCCCATGTCTTCAGAAAGGAGAAACATTAGTAAGTGGAAGTGCTAATGGAAATAGAGGAAAATAAGGAAACATAATGAAAGCAGGAGAAGAATTGAGAAGTCATGGTAAGAGAAGTAGAGAATGAGTTATATTCTTACTAGAATGCTAGCATGAAGATCAATGAACTCCTAACCACCAAGACTTTAGTGGAAGTAAACTTGGATCTAGAATACATAGTTGACAGTCACAGCTTTTAGAGGATTTGGCCACAGAATGGTCTCTTTTATAGATTGCCAGTAAAATTCCAGTTCCCTTTGGAGCAATCCTTTCAACTTGAACTTTCTGGGGAGACTCTTACTTGCAAGTATACAAACTGGACCCACGTGGGTTATGCAGAAGTAGATGATGATTCAGTCTTTCCACAGTCCTCTGAAAAAAATATTAATAGCCCAGAATACTCAAAATATTGTAATTGTTCCTTCCAACATGTCTCCATAGGACATAGGGCAAGTAAAATTTCCCATTTCACAGAAATGTGGGAAAGTCCAAAGACTGAGAGCAGATATCATGATCTCTCCGCACAATGCTCTTATAACTAAACTCTGCAAAGTATATGTATCTCAATAACAGCTGTCGTTTCCCCTGACAGTTTTTCATGTGTCTGGGAAAATTCACAATTTCAAAGAGGAGCTCAAGGAGATTGCATCAAACTAAAAAGCTTATGCACAGCAAATGAAACAATCAATAAGCAAAGGGCCAATCTATAGAATGGGAGAAAGTATTTGTGAACTCCATATCTGATAAAATGTTAATATCCAAAATATATAAGGAACTTAACTCAATAGCAAGAAACAAATAACTTGATTAAAAACTGAGCAAAGGATCTGAAAAAGACATTTCTCAAAGGAAGACATATACGTGACTAACAGGTATATGAAAAAAATGCTCAGAATCACTAATCAAGGTCCAAATACAAATCAAAACCACAATGAAATAGTACCTTACATCTGCTGTTAGTATGGCCACTATTAACATAAAAAAGACAAGAGATAACAAGAGTTGATGAGGATGTGGAGAAAAGGGAACCCTTGTACACTATCGGTAGAAATGTAAATTAGTACAGCCACTATGGAAAATAGTATGAGGTTCCTCAAAAAATTAAAAATAGAACTACCACAGGACCCAGCAAATTCCACTTTGGGGTATATATATCCAGAGGAAATTGAATCAATATGTCAATATCTGCACTCCCATGTTCATTGCAGCACTATTCACAATTGCCAAGATATGGAATCAACCTAAGTGTCCATCAATGGATGAAGAAAATGTGGTATACCTACATAATGGGATATTGTTCAGCCTTAAAAAAAGAATGAAATCTTGTCATTTGTGGCAAATTAGATGAACCTGGAGGATATTATGCTAAATGAAATAAGTCAGGCACAGAAAGAAAAATGCCACATGATCTCACTTATATGTGGAATATGTGGAATTTAAAAAAGCCAAATTCATAGATGCAGAGAGTGGAATGGTGGTTCCAGGGGCTGGGGGAAGTGAGAATGCCTGGTAAGATGTTGGTCAAAGACTACAAAATTTCAGTTAGATAGGAGGAGGAATAAGTTCGGGAGACCTATTATACAACATGACTATAGTTAATAATAATATATACTTAAAAATTGCTAAGGGAGTAGATCTGAAGTGTTCTTATCACAAATAAATTAAAAGTGAGATAAAAATATGTTAATTAGCTTGATTTAGCCATTCCACAGTGTATACAAAGCATCATGTTGTACACCATAAATATATACAATTAAATAATTTTGCCAACTAAAAAAATAAATTTAAGAAAAACTGCTTTTGCTGCATCCCATTAAAAACCAAATAAAACAAAAAGATGAGTTCAAGAATTCAATATCACAATTATTAGAAAAATGACAGCTGGAAGAACTGGAAGGTCTACTAGGGACTGTCCTTGCAACCAAAGTGCTATTTTGGGCCACTAGGGTACAATGAAGGTGGTGGTATCTGTAGGTATTGAAACAGTTTTTCCAAAGGAGAAAAGCATTTCGTGACTTTTCTATTTCTATATTCTGTGGCTTGTGAACATTAAATCAAACCAAACACGGTTTAAGAACACTGCTGCACTGGTACACAATCTCCACTTTGCTTAGACTACCAAATTCGAGAAACCACACACAGTTCTTACTCTTGTACTCTCTGCAGGTCGGGTAGCAGGTTCTTAGCTTAGTGAATCAAATCCAGAGCGATAGTCAATCAATTATTTCTTAAGTGATAGCTTCTTCCAGGGAATTCTATTTCTCTCCCAAGGCCTTGTAAGGCAAACATGGCATGGCCTTCATTAGAGGGAGATTTGAGATTTCTCTCAAAGGAAGACCTGCTGATTAAAATAAAGTCCAAAATCTTATTACAAGTGGGAAAGGCATTTAGCTAAATTATTTAGATCCAGGGCTAAAGCACAGGTACCTTTCTTTGTCATGTATGGATTCACTGTCAGCCTCTGCTGGGCTTATCTGGAAGGTGAGATGACCTCCACAATTTAGGAAGGACAAAATCTCTTAATATCATACCAAACCGGAAGTAGGTTTTCCAAGAGCAGGAGTTTCTTCCTTTTCCACACCCTTGAAACAACGGCTCATAGCTTCTGGGAGAGGTCATTATAATAATTTCTATTAACCCCCAGCCTCTATAATCTGCTTTGAATAAGCACATAATTTGAATAAATATAGCATACTGGCTGTCATATAATTAGAATCTCAAATTTCCTAATTTTATATCCAAAACAGGATGCCTGACACTTCTGAAACCCGCTTATATAGACTTTCCAGGGGGCCCACAGCCTTGGAGGTTGTTCAAAAACATGTACAAAAAAATTCATAGTGTTTTGGAATAGATCTGAAACAAACTTTAGAGATTTTAGGCCACCCCCATTTTTACTGGTAAGGATTCTAACCCAGAATGTATTTGGTTCACTAACCTGGAGAGGGCACCAAAAGGAGGTTGATCGTCTGTCTTACCTTCTGCCTGTTTTGTTCACCTGAACTGGCACCTGGTAAGTAGTACTATACAGTGTTAAGTGAACAATTTCTGTGTTAGATTGCCAGGATTTGAAACTCCTCTCTGCTGCTAATATGTAATCTTTGTAATAGGATGGGAGAATAAAATGAGCTAATGTGTATAAGCACATTGTTGAGTGTTTAAAACAGTGTCTGGCATAGTGTGAGTGCTCACAGGTTGCTAGCTAATATAACTGGCCCCTCCAAGGGCGGTTTCCTAGGATTGTGAGATGACACACCCACTGAAGTTTTAGCATAGTACCTGGCACATCATGCTCAATAAATGTGTTCTTACAGTTTTACAGCAAAGGTGGGAGATGGCTTTCTTGAATCCAGACCATCTACAAATCACGGACAAAATAATACTTAAGATTTTTATTTCAAAGTGAGAATATTTTGATTATTTGGAAGTACTTTCATAATTTACTTAATATTGAACATAGAGTAATTGACAGAAAAACCTTGAACTACTGCTTCCTTTCTGTAGTATGTTGAAGGGAGTTCCACAATATCTAGCATCCATACTTCTGCTTAGTGGGGAAGTCCAAACCAGAACTGTCACCTTGTCCACATTTGTTAAGAATTATCACTATATAAGGAAGATTGAAAGAGTCCCATTAGAGCCCACACTTTGGCTTTTAGTGTTCAACGAATACCATTATGTTTAGTAAACTCAATACAATTCTCAATCCAGAGCAAGAGGCCACGTTATCCCCAAGTCTGCCACCATAAAATATCGAATTAACGATGCCCCCTAGGTGTTAAGTAGGTACCCTTGGACCAACTGGGGCTTAGCTGACAGCTCCAGTCAAGGTTTTGGAGCTCAGGGTAGGGCAAACAAGGCCAGAAATGCTTTCCTTATGAGACATCTCTTAGGGCAGGCTTCATGATACCAAGGCCATTTAAACATCATGTTTATAGTCCTCAATCTCAGTGGAAAGAAAGATTCTCTTTCCTGGGGTTCCGATAAAATTCCCAAACTCAGTCTCACTGGCCTGGCTTAGTCACGTACCCACCTCTGAAGCATGTGTATGTGGCCAGATTAGGGTCAGAGTTTGGATAAATTACTCTGTTGGCCAGATTGGATCATGTCCCCGCCTTTGAATCCGAAAGCATTAGGTTAGCCCCATTCACACCACATGAACAGCAAGAGGAAGAGGGAGGATGCTCCCAGTAAAATCTGGGTACTGTTACCAAAAGAAAGGGCTATGGATGTTAGGCAGGTAAAACCAACAGCTATCTACCCCACCTGGCTCTAACCTTACTCACGCTAGGACCACGAGAAAGTCACTTGACTTGTCTGGAATGCAGTTTTCTCATCTATAGAATAAGAGATTTGGGCTAATCAGATCAGGGCTTCTCACATTTTAGAGTGTCTTGTTAAGACAATTCCTTGCACCTCACACCCATGGATTCTGACTCAGGAGGTCTGGAGTGGGGCCCACGCATGTGGCTTTCTGTCAAGTACCCAGACGTTGCAGCTGTGGGGACCATACTTAGAGTAACAGTGGGCTAGCTGGTGGCTCAGGTCCTGGGCACATGATAATGTTGAATGATTAAGGCAGAATGCAGAGATTCTGCTTCTGTCCCTACTGTGGGAAGAACAACATAGACCCATGACAGAAACATAAGAATGACAGCTCCGAATTCTCAACTCAGGCCTCATCGCTGGAGAGCCCAACCAAGTGGGATCCTCATGTCAGCAGTTATTCATCCTAAGTAGATCATGATGGCTGGGTTGGGTGGGGTTGGAGCAGGAAAGCCTCTGCCTTCTCCATTCCAGGGCTCCAATAGGACAACTTCTGTTTTCCTGATCCACACTAGTCCTCATTCACATCTCTGTGGAGGTAGCCCTGAGCTCCACAGGGAAGCAGAGAACTTTCTGGTTAAGGACACAGACTTTGGCAACAGGCAGACCTGGACTCCAGTATTCATTCTTCCACTCTAATTTAAAGACTGTGTGACCTTAGGCAGGTTATTTCATCTCTTTGTTCCTTAGTTATAAAATTGGGTGTGTATTGGACCTACTGACCTTGTGGGGCTGTTGTAAGGATTAAAATAGAGGAAGTCATGCACAGGTAAAGGATTTGACACAGTGCTTGGCACATGTGAACTCAGTAAACGCAAGCTATGATGAACACTGTTAAGGGCAGGTCCAGGAGGTTCCCGCATGCTCCAGAGCCAAACTGCATTTAACAAGGCACACTCACATCCATCCCCAGTTATTAACATCTCCTTAGTTAGGGACGTCCTATTCCTGCCCTCCAACAGTTGTGTTTTCTCAGGATATCTGGGTAAAAGGTGCTCTGGGGTCAAATGTGTTTGGAAAATGCTGGGTAAAAGGAGTCTTTCTTTACCGTGGGAGCTTTGAAGGTTTTTACTATGATAGTTTGCATTGAGAATTTCCAAAAGGGGGATTTGATATTCAGTGGTTCCCAAACCTATTAAACTATGGAACCCTTTTTTTTTTTTTAAGGAACTCCTGTTAACACATATGAACACTTTCTGACACTCTTCAGAATGCAAATGCAGGCTGGGAAGCTCTACTCTAGAGCTAAACTCTACCCACTGTCTCCAGTATGCTGGTGCACAGGCATGTCCAGAGATGTCCTAACACAGTTCATGTGAACCCACACTGTGACTGTCGGGATAAGTCGTCATGTTCAGCTGGGTAGTTGCCATGTACGCCAACGGATGAGGATTGAGGATAAGGGTTATGTTTCGGCAATAATTTAGAAAATTATTTTTCAGCTAGAGGACATAAACATCTGGAAACCGAGGTGCTTATGTCTCTGTTCTGCTGTGATTCAAGGTGAGGGGCAGGATCTGGGAAGGGGTATGTGGATGTCCTGCTCTCCATGGGAAGGAAGGTGGAAGAGAGCGAGGGAGCAGGTGACACACGTCAGAGCGGGGAGGGCGGCACTGCCTCTGATGGGCCTGGGCTCAGGGAGCAGCTCTCGTTGCTGATACCTGTTGTAAGGACTTGCAACATCACCAGAAGGCTTTTATCTCCTAAAAAATTTACTAGAGCGTTCTAGGTCAACAGCCAACCTTAAGTGCCATGAAGATTATACCAGATTTATCTACGTTCTAAAAATGTGATACTGATGATTAAATCAGAGGAGGAAGTGGCTGCCCTTTTTAGAATAGCACCTAATGCAACTGGGATCTCTGAAAAATGAAATGCAGAGGATACTTGGGCGAGTTACTCTAATTTGAAGAGTCTCTGAGCTCGGTGAAACTGCTCTGTCAGCTCCCTTCCCTGGGATTGTGTGCGATTTGCTGAACTCTCTCAAGAACATAAAATAAATTAAACTAAAACAACTGTGATACTACTACTGCAAGTTTCTTGCTCCCTGCTACATGAGTCTGGCTGTCTCACCCAATTAAGAGGAGCTGAACTTCACGGAGGCCTTGAGTGCAGAAAACAGGCCGCTGGTGTTGAAGTGCTCGTCATGAAAAAATAAACACGCTGGTCTTGCTGCCAGCAGCAGCAAAGCTGTGACCCCCCCGTCTCTCCCCGCTTCTCAGGCTCCGGCCCTAACCAGCTGGCCTGTGTCATCTCTCCATTAGTGCAGGGTTTGAAAAGCGCCACCACAGATGGACTCGAGATCGGGGGGACCTGCCGCTTATATTTGCTGGAATACACTGCTTGCATTTTTAAACAGCGTGGCGCACAAGAATGTTGCTTTTTAATTGCAAGGAGCAGAAAGGGTTTTTAAGGCAGCTGGCGTGCCTCCTGGGAGCCCCGCCAAGGGAGCCTCCGACAGCAAACTTCATTTTCCCCAAGGCTGAGGTAACTCATGTGGCTCTTTATTAAGTCACTCTTTCAGCTGCCCCCTTCTGTGCCTGGCTGTCCTTTCTCAGGCTCCCAAATGTATTCTAAAGCCTGTCAATGCTGAAGCCAGGCAGCACATCGACTGGCAGTCCTCCGCCCTGCAGTAGGGGTCGTTGGTCACCGGCTGGAGCAGCCGGGGAAATCTTCATCTCTCTCCAGTGCCCAGTGTGCTCTGAGGGCAGGTCCAGCTGGGGCACTCTCAGGGCATTTGTGCGTGTCACTACGTGAGACTCCTAAAAGCCACCGCCATGGGGCTTCCAAGAGCAGAAAGGGCTGAGGGCAGGAGAGCAAAGAGATACTGGGATGTTAGAGAGAAAAATGTCAGCCCTGGTCCCCTGGATGCCAGTAGGATTTGCTGAGGACAAATCAGAAGGAAAGTGGGAGCTGCTCATTTCAGAGGAGAGCTTAAGAGAAGAGAGTCGGTTAATAACGACATTGGCATTAGTAAGGCTCTGTGTGTGCCAATTCTTCTGCCTCAAGAACTGTCCAATACCCACGCTCAGCCCCTCATCCCACCAGCCAGCAAGTAACTGGGATCAGGAATCTGGGGACTCAGGGGCCCCTTGAGGAGCCTGCAAGTCCTGCCCTCACAGTGTTTCTGATCTAATGAAGGACCCAGCACTGACCCATTGGTGTCAGCGGAGAAGTACGTAAAGCCTAATTGTGACCTCACTGAGCTGCTAAGGCAGCTTCGTGCTCCTATATCGTAATGCCAAGGATGAGCGGTGATTCTAAAACCAGGAAGACAGTTCTAAACTGCAACCCCTCTATCGTACACAGGATTCAGTGTCTGAATGGTTCCTACTTGCTTCCCATCTGACGGCTTGTCCACCTCTGCGTTTTGGGAACAAGAATCACACGTAGTGAAAACCACCAATGAGACTTGGCAGGAGGGCTGCCAGTGGGATCTCACAGAGAACAGAATGAGCATCTTGTCTTCGGGCTCTGTAATTAAGGGTAGCAATTGAAACCCAGGGGACTGATAAATCATTGTTAAATGGCATTAAATCACCCTTATCTTTCTAAAGCACCTTTCTACTTTATGAAATAGTTTTATATGTTGTTTATTCTTACTGGAAGCCTTTGTGGTAGAGCAGATATTTTTCAGTTCTTTATTTTCTTATTTTTATTGTTGTTTTTTTGAGACAGAGTCTCACTCTGTTGCCCGGGTTAGAGTGCCATGGCATCAGCCTAGCTCACAACAACCTCAAACTCCTGGGCTCAAGCAATCCTCCTGCCTCAGCCTCCCAGGTAGCTGGGATCACAGGCATGCGCCACCATACCTGGCTAACTTTCTATGTATTTTTAGTTGGCCAATTAATTTCTTTCTATTTTTAGTTGCTCAGGCTGGTTTCGAACTCCTGTCTTTGAGCGATCCTCTCGCCTCGGCTTCCCAGAGTGCTAGGATTACAGGCGTGAGCGACCGCACCCAGCCTTCAATTCTTTAAATGGGAGATGAAACCAAGGCACAGGTGGGTCAAGTGACTTGCCCAGGATGACAGGGCAAGTGAGTGTTAGGCTTGGCACTAAGCCAGCTGCCAAGATGGGCGGGACACTTTAGGAAAGGGAATGAGATCTCCCAGGTAACTGCATATGTGTCAAGGCTTAACTTACTCAAGGCTTTAAATTTGTATTTATTTGAAGTACCTTAGAAAATATTGAGGGTTTAAGTTATAATGCAAAAGTGAAAATACAGAAAGATCACTATTGGTAATTGACGAACAAATGCCCACTTCTCCGTTAAAACTCATGCTAACAGTTTTATACAGCTGGTGAGTAATAGTAAAGTAAAAGTAAATAGTAAATAGTAAAAAATAAAAGTAAAAGTAAATCAGACATCACCAGAAAGCACAGAACTCCAACAGAAAAAAAAAATCAATTTTTTAATTTAAATAATGGAAAATAGAAACAATGACTGAGTCATTGGGAATATTTACCATAGAAGCAGTTATTTTTGCCGGGAAAGTAAACATTTCCACTTTTCCTCAAGTACTTATCTAACAGCAGGGGACCAGCACATCAGATAGAGCCCTGTTCAATTAACATTATCCCTTAATTATTTCTAACAACTATTGACAACATAACCAAGTGGATCAGTGGCCACAAAGCTTAATTCTGTACCACCACTGTTACTCTTATGGTGCCATGTTTGCTTTCAGAGAGTAAATTAACAACACCTGAATCTCAAACGGTACCAAGTATTATTTTTGTCATTACAAACAATTCTCTAAAAACTGATTTTTATTCTCTAAGACATATATTCTCAGTAGGGCCAGTATTGCTCCCAAGGGAGTGAAAATTGGTTAAGGGTTAGAAGGGGAGGAGACATGTGACAAAGTCTTACCCTTTTTATGTATAAAGCACATAGATACAGTACATAAACACATATGTAGTATGTTGTATTGAAATTTTATGGGGAGGCAATTAGGGAAAAAAACACATATCTTCAAAGGGATATGAGAAGCCTTCCTGGAAAGGCTGGGGTGAGTATCAATAATGAAAATAGGTGCAAGTAACATCGCCCTACACCTGTGCTTCACACACTCAGCGCACACTGGAATCTCTTCGGGAGTTTTGAAAACTACTGATGCCTGGGCCACTCCCAGAGTTTCTGACGTAATTGGTCTGGTTGGGGCCTGGGCTTAGTCTATATAAAACTCTGTGGACTCCTCAGACTGAGTCTCCTTTAGGGCAGCCAAAGTTTAAGAACCACTGCTCTAGATTGCAGGTGACTGCACTATCTACCCACATCATGGCAGACGTGACTAAACTGCCATGACACTCTTTCCTAAGCCCAGGTGGCACTTTGGAATTTTTTTCCATACATTAGTGCAAATTGGAGTTGACACATGAAATGAAACCTATTTGCCATCTCTGTTCTAGATGGTCCCCTGGGCTAGAGCAGACTCTAAACCCATATCCTAATATTTTAGCACCCAGAAGTGTCTCATTAAGTGTCATTATACCTTATGTTTCCTCATTATCCTTTTATTGATCGGGGAGGAAAGTACAGAATAAAAATTGGTGCTGAGCAAGGGGAGAAGAGGAAGTCTGCTGCATGTCTAAATATAGTTGTGCAAAAGTCACATTTGGTTATATCTGGGTGGGGATGGTTGATGTTCTATTTTCATACTACATTCATTGGATGTGAACAGGCAAATCTGCCAGGTCAAAGAATAATCCCAAAACGTTTCTTTCATGGCATGCCTCTTTTGAAAGATACTTGTTCAGTTTTACACTAGCATCTATGGTTAAATGTACATTGTTCAGTGGGGATAAAGTGAATAGGTATCTCTAAGAGCAGGGATTAAGATCAAGTTTTAGTGAAGTTAGGCAGATCTTCCAGTGGAAAATTGAATGAAATCATTTCAGAAGTAAGAGTTTCTAATTAGCCCCCCAAATTAAAAATAAAATGCCTGCTGAGATAAATACAGATTAAACAAGTGTATTCTGTGAGAAAATTTGAACACAATTTTCCTTGAATTTGATGACTGAATAAAACATAAAATGTGATGTTTATTTTGATCACTTAAATTGAACTAATCATATATTACTCTGTGTGTGTGTGTGTGAAAGAGACAGAGAGAGAGAGAAAAAGTACTTAGTTTTTGATAACAAAATTGCCAATAAAGATATGAAAAGGTATGTATTTCAGTTATCTAGTGATTACAGTAAAAAAAAAAAAAAAGTCGCCAGATGGGCAAAAACTTAAAAATCTGCAAATAAGTTTGGAGAGGATATGCAAGAATAGGATATCTCATATAGTGCAGCTGGGACTATAGATTGGTTCGATCACTTTGGATAAACAGTTTGGCAGTATCTAGTGAAGGTGAAGATATACAAAAACCTGTACCCCAGCAATTCCGCTCCTAGGGACCTCCTCTTGAGGATGTTCTCCCAGGTATCGAGAGACACAGAAATGCTTATAGCAGCACTCTTTGTCACAATAAAAATGTTCAGGGATAGAATGATTTAATAACCTACTTCTACACACAACACAGTTTATTCTCATAAACATAACATTGAACAAAGACACAAAAGATTTCATTCACACAAATTTTAAAAATAGACAAAACTAAACAATATGTGTAGGGATGCTTATACAGGTGATGAAACTATAAAGCAAAACGAGGAAATGATTATCAAGAATGGCAGCAGAGTGGTCAGGGGAGAGCAAGGTGGTTGTTATCATTAAGGAAAGGTGGAGAGAGGGTGTCCAGGCACACTGATAATCTTTAATTTCCTGACCCAGGCAGTAACCGCATACATGGTGTTCACTCTATAATTATCTGTAATATGTTTTTTGAACTTTTCTGGATACATATTGTATTTCATAATAAAAAAAAACTGGTTTTAAACTTGCTCTTTTCTATATGACTTGTATATAAACGAATTAAGTAACAAAAAAATGTTTTTAGAAGGAAAAATGGAGTAGCCTACAAAATGGAGAGAACGAGTTGAACAATAGGTCTCGCGGCCCTAAAGACTCCTTCTCTTCAGGGTGTGGTTATCAGATAATTTGCTGTACCTCCTGTATCCTGGATCTTTCCAGTGAAGATCCCAGTCCCTGGAAGAGAGAATAGAATTGGCCTGGTCGTGTGCTCTATTGGTCAATTGTCCTGATTCCCCAGAGCCATGTGGCGTCAGGCCTAGGCCAAGTCTTCAAAGGCCAGTGGGGGGGAAGAGAGGCGAGATTATACAGATGAAAATAACCCACAATCTGCACACTGTCAAAGCCAACAAATAGAAAACATTAAGATCCAAGAAGTTGTGCAGGTACGAATCACAAGCAAAGATAAGATTGATTTGTTTCTTTGACGATGATTGTTCCTGAAGAATCCATCCCACAGAAGGTAAGCAGTTAACTTGTTGCATTCTACTGACCACTGGATGCCAGAGTTGGAGTGAGTGACTGATGTGAAGGAGTGAACAATGGCATAGAGATAAGATTCTTCCAGTAGTGCCTTAAGTCACCACATTCCCTGTGTCTGAGAAATGTGTGCCGACCAAAAAACACCACTCTGATCATCTTTCCTTTTCAAAAAACTAGATTTCGACCGTCCTTTATGATCTCTTCTCTGGTGAGCTCTATGGTGGTCAGAGTCACAGGGAAGTGCGGAAAGTCAAATAAGAAATGCCAAGAGTCAGTGCTCCTGTTTGCTGGGACCTGGAGGCAAAGGACTAACCTGACATCCACAGATCTTTGACTCCTTCCTTGGGGAGGGGAGGGAAGGAGGCTTGTAAATTGGGGGACTGTGAGGGATGAGCGGCAGGAAATGTTACCAGGCCAGTAGAAATCCTGACCACTTTGGTTACTTCATCCTGTACCAAGCAACCAAGATAATTTTAAAAATTGCAAAGGTGTGTGTATAAGCCTAACCTTCCCCCAGCTCGACCTCAACACCCAAATGGCTCTTAACTGAATGGTGGCAAACACACAGGTAAACAGAACCGTTATGAAACCTAATAAGTTGTCTCAGTTATAGAGATCAGTTTGGAGACTGCAACTTAATAAAATTAAGTGCGAATTATCTTTATTCATGAGTCTGGATTCCTAAGAGTGAGGGTGCCCGTGACTGTATTCTTATTTCATTCTACAGTCACATTCATCAGACAACACTCGAATGCGAATTCGGTTTCCAGTTTGCACTTATTCCTCTGGAGCCCTGAGCAGTTCATAAACATTAGCTCATTAGCATTAATAAAAAAGCATCTTATCACACCATGATCCAGAGCTACCACTGAGCCACTCTAAGAATCAGCCGATGTGCTTGGCTTTTAGCAAAGCCTCTTTTATTGATGGCTTCTGTGGATATATAGTTGACACGGCCATCCCCCCTCTGATCTCATTATTTCAGATCCACGCACCCTGGCTCTCGTTGCCCTCGCTCCGTCCTCGATCCTCCAGTTACACGAATGTGATTGTTTCATCGCTTCCTTTCTGGAGCCTGGGTTTTGTCCCCGCTTGCATGTTTAAGGACGAGCTCCTAGGCCCCTGGGTGGAGTGTCTAGCGCTCCTGCAGCCCTTCATCGGGTGACCTCCTGCTGTCAGGGCCGTCTGTCTCCAGGAGGTCTCTTGGCGGCCCACGACAGGACATTCCGAGTGGGGCCCGCGTGCTCCGCAGACAAGCGCCCAGATTGTCGCTGGAGACCCAGGGTCGCCTCGGGGCGGAGCGCGCCTTTCACGGATCCGCGGGGCTGAGCCGCAAGGGGCGACCAGGGGGAAACGTGCTGGGGAGAAGGCAGGCCTTGATGTATGCCCCGGCGGACAAAAGCTGCCAGTGTCAGCTTGATTTGCAAGATCAACATTCATGAGTTCCACCGCTCAGAAAAGGGGATTATCTGCAAACCGGAGTCTGAATGGAAGCCATAAATAAGTGATTTCACACTAGCAAGCAGGAAGAATATTCTACCTCCTAAATTATTCTGAACAGCATGTTCGGCCCCTCCCAGGTTCCCACCGCGGGCGAGCCCCGGGGGCGGCGGGGGGTAGTGGCGGGCACAAACCGTAGACCTCTGCAAGCCTGAGGGGCAGCGCCTGCTTTGCTTCCCAACATCCACTCCGGGTTTTGCCTGGTGCCGCTCCGGCAGCCCATTCCAGGTCCGGGGTATTCCAGGACACGTTTTCCCCCTCACCCTCCCGAAGCCGCTGGGGTTCCCGGGCAGAACGTGCCACACAGGCACGTCTCAAACGTGCTGGGATATGCATCTTGCATCAAAGGCGTTGGGAGGGTCTTTCATCCCTTCTTTCTGCTGCCTAAGTAGGGACATGCTCCCAGCTACCCTCATTTGTAGCTGGGTTTACTCTGAAATGGAAATGTACCTCCAGATGCAAACAGAAAGGGTGGAAGGGTGTTTTTTTTTTTTTTTTTTTTGCACTCGATTTCTCATTTTGCCTCGCCCTCACCCATCCTTTGTGTATGCTTAGCTGTGTTAACCCTATGAGAACCCCCGTGGCTTGCTCTTTTTCTCTCTCTCTCTTCTGGCTTTCCTCCGGTTTGTAGCTTGACTTCTTCGGGCTGTCACATATCCTTCCTTGCCTTTTCCTGGAAGTAGTTTTGTTGTAGGACAGCCACAGGTGGACCGTTAGAAGTTATCGAGCTTTGAAGTGTGGGGGTCTGGGGCGAAGGCAAAAACGCTGCCGCCCAAGCACCCGGGGCCCAGGAACCCACGTGGCTGCAGTCCTTGTGGTCCTTATCTCCAGCCTCCAGGGACCTCGCTTAGCTTGGCTGACACCCCCCACCCCCAGCTGCAGATGGGGAGAGGCAGCTTTCCCCAGGGGCTGGGCAGGACGCTGGAGATTAGAAGTGAGGGTTTAAGAGCCTCCCCCTACTAGAAGGATGCCTGATGTTTAATAATGATGAATTACCCAGCAGGCAGCTGACTTTAAATTTTTTTCCCCCTTTTCCTATGGAGCCCCCCACTGTTATGGAAACATTTAAGCCTTTCAAAAAAAAAAGTTGTGTATATATGTCTATGTGTGTGTGTGTGAGAGAGAGAGAGAGAGAGAGAGAGGGAGGAGGAGGGAGGGAAAGTGAGAGAGAGGAGGGAGGAAGGGAGAGGAAGAGGGAGGGGAAGAGAGTTGAGGTGAGCTGGGAGGTGGAGGGGAAGGCAAGGCAGTGAGCACCATGCCCTAGTATGGGAGGAAGCTTTGTTCCTGGAGGATTGATTGTGTGAGGGAGGGTAGAACCAGGCAACAAAGAAAAGTGAGGTCATGTGTCTGTGCTGGGAGGAGATGAGGGACTGCGAGGGTCAGCTAAGGCATTGGTCTGCACACTCAAACCATGGGGTGTAGACAAGGCACAGAAAAGAGTGCTATGCTGGGAACCAACCCTTTGGCGGGGCTAGGCGTGGAGCCCACCTAAGAAAGGTCTACACCATGAACCCAGCTTACTGTGGGCTTGGGGCTGACTGGTCCCCCTTGGCTCTGAGTGGGAAGGCACAAGATTGCTGCGTGAATGTGAGGCTGCAGGGAAGCCTGCTGGTCTCCACAGCTCAAGGAAATTATTTCTTCTCAACAAACTGCAAAGGAGTGTATATAGTATGCTAACTTTTTTGAGAAAACGGGAAAATGAGAAAATACATATATCTGCATATGAGAGAAAAAGAAATATAGGAGGAATAAACCAGAAAATAATGAAGTGGGATGAAAAGTAGGTGGAGAACAGGGTGGAAGGAATATGAGAGGGAGTATTACTTCTATGGTACAGCTTTTTGTACGATTTTGATTTTTAGAAGCATAACCATGTTCCACATATTTAAAAAATTAAACCATCAAGTATGGAAAGGGAGAAAAAAAATAACTAAAATTAAAACAAAACTGAAAAAAAAAACATGAACCCAATTGTATTTTAAATGCATCACTCTGAAAAGAGGAAAAACAAGCAATCCAAGTAATTTATGAGCAAGCATTAGAGGATACTCTGTTAGACTTAGGGTGGGGGTTGGGGAGAACTGTAAACAAAAACTAAACTCTCTTTAATAGGTTTGTTTTTGTAGTAGCACGGAGAGAGTGACTCTGAAGCTATTTTGGATATTTTATAGTATTGAGCAAATAATATATTGATGTTGTTGGGAGCCAGAGTTCTCGATGTGGGAGAAGAGAGAGATAAACATGCAAAGGGGGACGCATGGATTGAGAGGAATG
Source organism: Microcebus murinus (assembly GCF_040939455.1). Classification (NCBI taxonomy): domain Eukaryota; kingdom Metazoa; phylum Chordata; class Mammalia; order Primates; family Cheirogaleidae; genus Microcebus; species Microcebus murinus. Next base: position 31,525,295 of record NC_134115.1, read on the forward strand.
GAATACCAAGTGCAGCATGGACTCACGATTTCTGAAATAGGCATATGTGCACGTGTATGTATTTGTGTGATTTCTCTCTATCTCCTAGCTCTGTCTACTGAAGCAAAGACACCCAGTAGCAGTGAGCAGCCAGGCCTTGCTTTCCAATGCAGTGCTCTACCTAAAAGGAACTATTTCCAGGGCTAAGGCAGGAAAGATTCAAGATGAGCCTGGAAAAATTTTTTTTAATTGAGGTGAAATTCACATAACAAATTTAACCATTTAAACTGTATCATTCAGTGGCACTTAGTACATTCCCAGTGCTGTGCGGCCACCACCTCTGTTGAGTGACAGCCTGGAACTTCTTGTTATTCCAGGACGTAAGAGGCGTGTCATGTGTCAAGAGCCGCCAACCTGGAGGGGATGTCCCCCTGCCCAAGGCTGAGACCATTTGAATGCCAAAATAATTAAGGATAGTAACAAATTATAAACCATTGAAAAATAAAATGGGAATTCATTCCCTGTACTAGTAAGCAGAAAAAGAAGCAAACATGTGAGGAGGAGTGGAATTTTTTTAAACAGTAGAATACTGTTACAGACTGAATTGTGGCCCCTTAAAATTCACATATTAAAGCCCTAACCCCTAATATGTCACTGTATTTGGAGATAGAGGCTGTAAAGAGCAATTAGGGTTAGATGAGGTCAAAGGATAGGGCCCAAATCTAATAAAACTGGTGTGCGTGGCGGGTGTACACAGAGAAAAGGCCACGTGAGGACATGGTGAGAAGACTGTCCTCTGTAAGCCGAGGAGAGTGGCCTCAGGAGAAACCTACCCTGCTGGCACATTGATCTTTGGACTTCTAGCCTTCGAGAACTGTGAGAAATAAATGTCTGTTGTTGAGGCCACCCAGTCTGTGGTATTTTCTTATGGCAGCCTGAGCTGACTAGTACATACAACTAGTGTCAACTGGTAGATGTGGAAGGAGAGCTGGAGTTGGAAAAAAAAATCATTTTACCACCATTGTGTAGTTAAGACTGTTTCATGCAAGAATCATCCAGAGGCTAAATTTAGAGAAAATTTTTGGCAAGGAGCAGACAATTTGCATGGTCTTAAAGTATCTCCCCACAGATTGCCTTTTAGTTGCAAGAGAAAAAAATTGTAATTTTACAGTGGAGAAACCAGATACCATCTTTGCCCGTGATCAAAATTACCACCACCAATGAAGGCTAGGTAGACATCACGTGTCTCTGGACATGATACCCCAAAGAGAAGACAACACTACTCATGTATTATTTATCTGGGAATGCATAGTCTGAATCTAATAAGGAAACATCACAAAAATCCCAAATGAGAAGAATTCTATTTTAAACAGGGGAAGTGTTTTTCAAAAATGTGTCATAAAGAAAAAAAAAAAAGATTAAAGATAGAGATATGTCAACTAACCAAGATACATGATTTCAGGACTAGGTTTTATACCAGAAAACATCCCTGGGGTTGGTATACAGCCACTAAGTGGGTTCCTAATAATCCCACCTCCTGGTATCAGCCCCACGTATAATCATTTCCCCTGAATGTTGGGCTAGGCTTCCTGACTCGCTTCTAATGAATACAATATGACAGAAGTAATGGAATGTGATTTCAAAGATTAGGTTGCAAAGAAGCCATGGCAGCTGCCATGCTGTGAGTTGCCCTGTGGAGAGAACCGTGTGGTGAAGAACCGAGGGGCCCCCGGGCAACAGCCAGCGAGGCACTGAATCCTGACCACAGTCGTGTGAGTGAGCATCAGCGTGGATCTGCCCCATGACGAGCCTTCAGATGAGACCATAGATCTACTCCACCTTGAGCCAGAGGACCCCACTAGGCCACGCTCAGACTGCTAACCACAGAAACTGATACCATGCATGTCTGTTATTTTCAACTGCTAAGTTTTGGAGTAATTTGTTATACAGCGATAGATAACTAACACACTGTGTTAGTTCACATAATTGGAATGTGGACAGTAGATTATATAATAGCATTGTGTCAATCTTAAATTTACTGAAGTTGATAACTTTACTCTGGGTATATGACATTGTAAGATAATATCCTTATTCTTGGGAAATATACACTGCACACTGATCTATTAGGTAAAGGTACATGATGTTTGCAATTTATTCTCATATACATCCCTAATTGTATATATTTGAGACATATATGTAAATGTAAATGAATGTAATATGTAAAATATATATAAATAAGAAGAGAAAAGAGAGAAATGGAAGGAAAGGGGAGAGCCCGCAAGCACACAAGTACAGGTGATAAAGCAAATAGAGAAAAACGTGAATGATCAGTATGTCTGGGTAAAGGATATATATATATATATATATATATATATATATATATATATATATATGAGTGTTTTCTGTAATATTCATATGCCTTTTTTGTATGTTTGAAATTATTTTTAAATAAGTTTTTAAAAGTATCAGATAACTCTGATGTATCCTTTAACAAGGCATTTACAAATAATGATTCCATGCTTTTAAGAGACCAATGTGAAATGACATGTAATAGCCCACATTTCTTCCCCCTTATTTCAGGCATATCTTACAGGATTTGTTTTTAATTCTTTGTAACACCATAAGAAAAGCAAAATACTCTAGACAGAATCTTGTTTCCATGAATCTCCTATATTTAACTCATGTCTTTTCTTTATTTCTAAGGTATCTATTTCATAATTTCACTGTTAGGAGCTAGCATTCATAGCAACTTTGAGAGAATTATTCTTACCAGGCTTTTCTTTAATAACAGCTTTATTAAGATAAAATTAATATACCATAAAATTCTTCCTTTTAAATAAAGTATACAATTTAGTGATTTTTTTGTAGTATATTTACCAAGTTGTACAACTATCTGCACTATCTAATTTTGGAACATTTTCATCTCCCCCCCTGAAAAAAACCTCGCTTTGTACCTATCAAGCATTCTCTATTCCCTGGTGTCTCCAGCCTCTGGAAACCACTAAATCTGCTTTTTGACTCTATGTATTTGTCTATTTTGTATATTTTCTATAAATAGAATCACATAATAGATCACCTTTTGAGTATGTTTTTTTTCACTTAGCATAATGTGCTTACAGAGTTCATCTATGGTATAGCATGCATCAGTAGTTAATTCCTTTTCCTTGTTGCATAATATTTCATTGCGTGGATATAACAATTTGTTTATTCATCAGTTGGTAGACGTTTGTTTCTACTCTTTTGGCCATTATGAATAATAACGCAACTGTGAAGGTTCATGTACAAGTCTCTGAATGAACATATGTCTCATTCCTTTTGTGTAGACACCTGTGTGTAGAATTGCTGGGTCGTACAGTAACTCTGTTCAACATTTTGAATTCTTTTCAGATTTTAATACGCTTTTAGGCTATATTTTTTTCATGAGGTACCTTAGCCCATCTTATAAGCATTGCTGTCCTGTGTATGTTTGTTTGCCTGAATTTCTTTGTGGATTTATGGTAGGCATACTTCCTCATGAATTAAAGTGGTTTACACACAAAGATCCCAAAGATTACAAAGTCCCTCCTTCCCAATGGATCTCATTGTAGTTCTCCCTCTTGTTTTCCCTTCCAATGAGTGACTATTTAGACTCTATGCAAACCTTTCTGGCACTTACATTTTCTGACTAGGATCACAGTTTAAATATTTCAAGTGCATATTTTTCATTTCCTACAAAACCATGAGCTCCAGAAAAGCAAGATCTGTGCATTACCTTTCATGTCTCACCATACTTAGGCAAGTACAGTGAGTTAATTCAATGTTAAATGCTAAGCAGGGACTATCTGTTATACTTTTTAAATGTATGTCTTTCATAGCACTTAGCCCAGTGTGGGGCATATAGAGGTGTTTATTTAATGCTAAATAAACAAATAAATTCCTAAGATTTTACCCTAAAATTATTTATAGTTTGGGGTTTCTTAGCATGACTCCCATTTGACAAATAGAGTTATGGCATGTTCATTCCCCACCCAGAAAAAATGTCCATTTCTCTATAAAGATGCTACAGACACATTCAATACCAGTCATGTGTATGTTTGGTAAGGAAAAGAGGGAGAAATGGGCAAGGCATTTCCCTCTTTTCTCCAGCTCCAGGCAACTTCTCTGAGCCTCATTTGCCTCTTATTTTCTCAACTTTTTCTCATGATACCATTTCTCAACAATATTTTCACCATTTTTCTGGACAATTGAGGAAGAAGAGAGAACATATTAAGGAGAGGTGGTATTTTCTAGAGACTTAAAAACATGAACTTCAGCTCTAAAATACCACGTCCAGATGGGCTCAAATCTTGTCTTTACATCTAGAAATGTAAAAATCTAGAAAAAGCTTACCTGAGAAGTTCTTTGTCCTGCAACACAGTAGGAGAATGGTAATCCTAGCAAATGATTATTCTGATTAGTCAAGACTTACTACACACACAATACCTGGATCATCATTTTTTGAAGAACAAAAATCCTCTAAGATATTCAACACCCAGCTGCTCTGACATAATTTAAACCTCTTGTGATGATTCAGAAGGTATTTTAGGATTTTTGTGACATTTAATTATTCTACTACATATGTGCAAGACTGCCAGATAATAGAGTCTTGTGGAGAGAGGAATTCCAGATTACAGAAGGATTCTCATAGTCAAACAGAATGCACATTATATATTTCTTGCTCATCATGAAGAAGCAGAGCAATGACAGAGACCAAGCAAAATCAGAAAGCAGAAATGGACTTCTCTTACAATAGCCATCTTTAAAAAGTCATACCTTCCTTCTCTCAGAGCTCCTTGTTCTTCCCCAGTTCTCCTTGTAATGAGATTTCCTCCTGTCAAAAAAAAAAAAAAGTGGACCTTGGTTTGCTCATTGAAATTAAATATAGTGAAAAGGTATAGGAGAGTTTTCTCTGGATTTTACAATGTACATTCAGAGTTATTCTTTTTTTTTTTTTTTTTTTTTTTTTTTGAGACAGAGTCTCACTTTGTTGCCCAGACTAGAGTGAGTGCCGTGGCGTCAGCCTAGCTTACAGCAACCTCAAACTCCTGGGCTCAAGGGATCCTCCTGCCTCAGCCTCCCGAGTAGCTGGGACTACAGGCATGCGCCACCATGCCTGGCTAATTTTTTCTCTATATATATTTTAGTTGGTCAATTAATTTCTTTCTATTTTTAGTAGAGATGGGGTCTCCCTCAGGCTGGTTTCGAACTCCTGACCTCGAGCAATCCGCCCGCCTTGGCCTCCCAGAGTGCTAGGATTATAGGCGTGAGCCACCGTGCCCAGCCCAGAGTTATTCTTCATATTAACCTGTGCTAAGATCCCCAATGACATCTTGCCAGGCTTCATCCACACATGCCTCAGTCTACCAAAGGCTGTTATCTGGAAAGATTTAAGGGTTCTTCTTCAGTGGGATGATTATTTAGACATAAGTTGTCCCCAAGGGTCTCCTCAGGGAATTTGGAACATAAAGACTCTTAAGAGGTTAAACTTTGTCTTCAGTCAGCTGTGAATTTGCTTTTATCCTTTTGTATATGCAAACTGTTTACATGTCAGTAATTTTTTTTTTATTTTTAAAGGCACTATGAGATGTACCTATATGTTATGATTAGATTAGAATTCCTTACTCATTAAAAAAAACCTTTTTGGCCGGGCGTGGTGGCTCACGCCTGTAATCCTAGCTCTCTGGGAGGCCGAGGCGGGCGGATTGCTCGAGGTCAGGAGTTCGAAACCAGCCTGAGCAAGAGCGAGACCCCGTCTCTACTATAAATAGAAAGAAACTAATTGGCCAACTAATATATATAGAAAAAATTAGCCGGGCATGGTGGCGCATGCCTGTAGTCCCAGCTACTTGGGAGGCTGAGACAGAAGGATCCCTTGAGCCCAGGAGTTTGAGGTTGCTGTGAGCTAGGCTGACGCCACGGCACTCACTCTAGCCTGGGCAACAAAAGTGAGACTCTGTCTCAAAAAAAAAAAAAAAAAAAAAAAAAAAAAAAAAAAAAAAAAAAACCTTTTTTTAAAAATAAAAAGTCATCCACCATTCAAGGAATTAGATAGCCATCTTCCCAAACCAATTTGGTTACTGAAATCACTAGGCAATTGGCATTTTAGGACCAGCTTTGCAAACCTATCCACATGGCTCAATCCCTTGTTTCATTCAGATCTCTGTTGAAATGTCACCTCCTCTGTGAAGCCTTCCTTGACTACCTTCTCTAAGCTAGTTACCCCTCTCACACTTTCTTATCCTGCTTGTTTTTTCTAATACTTACCACTATCTAATTTGATAGCATACATGTGTTAATTCATTTGTTATCTTTATCTCCCAGAACGAGAAGCCTCTGAAAGTAGGGACTTAGTTCACTGTGTGTTGCCAAGCCCTGAAGCCTAGCATGTAGATGCTCAAAAATATTTGTTGAATGAGTGATTATTTTAGCCTTATTAATAATATGAAGGTCACCTAAATTTAAGAAATCTCTAGTTGACATTAGAGGCAGCAATTTGTTTGAACACCTCAATGTTTAGTTAAAAACAACATACCGGATAGTAGAAAGGGTATGAGAAACAAGCTGACACCTCAAGGCACTAAAAATCTAGTACTTCACATGATAGATTGACATAATCAATAGCAAAGCCAGAAACCATTTTCCTAGTATCATGAGAGAGTACAGGTGAGCCCACACAACCTAAGAATTCAGAGGAAGATTTTTTTTTTTTTTTTTTAAGAATTAGGGTAGTCAGGAAAAGTTTTCTGGAGGGAGAGTTGAATTATATCTTGAAGGAAGGTACAAAAGTTACCTAACTGTAAGGTTAGGGAAACAGTCCACATAGGACTATGCTCACTTCTGACACCAAATGCAAGTTCAAGGAGTTCAAGGATTCCCCAAACCGCCCTCAGTTTTGATAACTCACTAGAAAGACTCACACAACTCACTGAATGCCATTATATATTCATGGTTATGGTTTATTATCGACAAAGGATACTGGTTAAAATCCATCAAGGGAAGAAGCACATAGGGTAGAGTCAAAGAAATGTACCAAAAGCCAAGTTTCTAGTTATCTTCTCCCCATGAAGCAAGGAAAGTGTTACTTTCCCAGCATCCATGTATGACAATATGCACGGGGTACTGCCACCTAGGGAAGCTCACCAAGCCTTGATGCCCAGAGTCTTTCCTGGGGCCCCATCACACAGGCACAGGTGACTGCCCATATGGTTTTCCTCAATTTTCAGCCCCTCCAGAAGTCAAGCTGATACAGCATAACCCAAAGTCCCCACCCAAAATAACACTGTTGTAGCTCAAAGCTCCAACCCTAAATCACGTTGTTACTATATGGCTGGCCCAAGACACCCAGGCAAACAAAGACACCCTGATCATGCATAACATCTCAAGGGCTTAGAGATGACCTCCTATAATCTCTCTTTGGGGTAGGTTAAATTCTTACTACATAGGAAGAGAGATCAGATAAACCTATGATCAGAATAATAGTGAATCACCCAATAATAGACGATCAACAGCCTGTGACTATATTGTTCCAGGAAAAGAATTTGTCAGTTTTACAGATAATTTTTATAAAAATGTCTGCTGTTGAGAAAGGAAGGCGTGTATTCAGAATAAGCATGCATGGGGCAGTCACATTGCTTGGCATATTGTGTACATTTTCTAAATAATTTTTCCAATTCTCTTAACATTGTCTATAAGATTTATAAATGGTAAATCCGGCATTAAAGCAGAAATGAATCCTGTGGCAGTTATCTATTGCTGTGTAACAGCCCACTCCAAAATTTAATGTTTTAAAACAATGAATTATCGTATTTGTTCGTGATTCTGCAGGTCAGTGCTTTGGGCTGGGCTCAGGTAGATAGTTCCTTGGCTGCTTTAGCCTGGGATTACTCATGAAGCTATAGCCGTCTGGTGGCCCAACAGGGGTTGGGTGGTCTAAGATGGCCTGGCTCACATTACCAGTGGCTGGTAGATATTACTTAGGGTGCCTCAGTTCTCCCCCAAGTGGCCTGCCCAGTAGACCAGCTCAGACTTGTTCATTCAGGGCAGCATCCAAGAGAGAAGAAGCTATAGGCCTCTTAAAACCAAGACAAAGAAGTCCCTCGACTTCGCTTCCAACATATTCTATTGACCAAAGCAATCCTCAAGACCAGCTCAGATAAAAAAGCAGGGGAAATAGACTTCATCTCTCGATAGGAGCAGCAGCAAAGAATTTGTGGCCATTCAAAAAACGTCATGATTCCTAATCACAACTTTTTTTTTCCCAGTCTCTAATATAGCTTTGTAAGTAGACAGCTAGGCCCTAGCTTCCCTTGAGAAAGAAGAGTTTAATGTTGCCTAAGTAGAAAACAACATTACTTTTACTTCTCTAAGTTGGCATTTAAAAACATTTTCAAAAGCATTTGAATGACTGGTCAATTTGTAGTGGTACTTTCTGAGTCATTACTGATTGGTAAAGGATTTTTTTTCTTTTCCTTTTTTTTTTTTAGGTATTTTACTCAGAGTCTTTCTATGGTGGAGAAACTTACATCTTTTAGGTCTTCTATAAAATGACTCCTCAGCCTGGCCGCGGTGAGCACGCCCACTTTCAGAGCCTGGCTCATGGGGCTGCCCCAGAATGCTGACCACCTGTAGGGAAGCCACTTCCTTTGAGAACAGGCTTCTGAAAGCAATCCCCTTCCCTGTGGGAAAGCTTCCTAGAAACAACTGGAGCTACTCCATAGAGGAAAATGTTTAATAGATGTTGCAGCTGGGCTGTCAGAGGAGTTTAATTCCAAAGGATGGAGCATTGATTTGAGGATGAAATGCATGCAGGGTACCAAGTTAAGTTGGGTGGTTGGTTGTGCTGTGGCTTTTACCAGAGCTTTGTGCACTATGATTTTCCCTGGTGCCTTGGGACTTGCATGTATGGGGAAGTAGAAATAAATCAGAAGAGTAGAGCTAAAATTTCAAGTAGCATAAGTTGTCCTCAGTGATCTTGATCAATGCAGACCTGAGTCTTATAATAAAACGCTTTACTCCCCCCCCCTGTAGTTATTAAAATTTCATTTCTCCACATGACACTTCCCTTCTCAGGCTCCCCTGGGGAATCGGCTCTATTTGCCTTCCTAGTCAATGGTCAGCTGGATGGCTATGTTTTCTGATTTCTACTTATTCATATTTTTCTTTCCTGCTGCCCTGCCTGAAAGCAGGGCTCAGCATTGGAGCAAATCACCCTGTTGCAGAGGAAGTGAGGAGGAATGTAGGGGAACCACCCTGCTCATATCAGCAGTGAAATATTTTCAGGGAATTGACCTTGAAGTTTCTGCCAGTTGGAAACCATGGCAACCACTGCTTGCCCCTGGAAAATCATTTCTCCTTACAGCATCGCTGTCAATCAGGGCATGCTTCCTCCAACTTCCAAGCTGCGATCCTTAAAAGGGATATGGCAGCTAAAAATCTATGGTTCTAATATGTGGATAACTATTGGTGTTTGAGACTCAGGGAGGCATCAGCCATTCATGTACCAAGCCAGAGTTTCTAAGTAAATAATAATTGCCAGTGTTTATTTGGAAACTTAATGTCTACCAGGAACTTTTTAAAGCATTTTATACACGCCATATTAGCTCATTTAATGCTTACAACCTCATAAAAGAGGTGCTATTACCTTCATTTTATACTTGAGAAAACAAAGCACACAGATTTAAAACCTTGCATGGGATCAATGAGGCAGGCTTCCTAACCCAGGCAGCTTGCTCTGGAATCGGTGTCAAAAGCACTATAGCCTCTCATTAAAGATAGTAACCGCTTTCTGGATTAAGGGGAGATTGCAAGTCTTTGCCCCCAGTGAGCTCATCCCCTTGAAATATGTCACTCTTTGCTACCTCATTGTCCTGGCTTATTAAGGCCCTTGTATTCATCTGGGTCTAATAAGAAAAACAGAAAACACTTCAAGTATTTATAAAAGAGGGAATTTACTACAGGGCATTGGTTACCCAGGTGATGGAGGAGTTGAGAGCCAAATATGGGATGGCAAGATAACCTAAACCAGCAATAGCAGGCTGGAGAGCAGGGGAAAGGAGCCGTGCTCTCTGGGAGGCCAGAGACGGAAGTCACCCAAAAAAGTCTGGCACCACAGCAATAACGTCTGGAGGCAGCTGGAGCCGCAGGGGAGTCTCTTAAGCCTCTCTTCTTTCCAGTCCATTCTCCATGCCGACGCCAAGTTGGTCTTTCTAAACTCAGATCTGATCCTGTCATCTCTGATGTCCTAGTGTATAAACATTTAATGCCTCTCCTGCCCCCCCCCCGACAATTCCCTTATATTCCAGCATCTCTGAACTATATGGTGACTTCTGAACACACACCAGTTCTTCAATCTCTTTGTCTTTGCTCCATCTGTCTACTCAGTTTTGAATGCTATATTAGTCAGGGTCCCAACGTGGAAGAAGGGGCACACTTAAATTGACATCCAAAGGGACTTATGTACAAAGGTAGCTTACGCAGGAAGGGGGAGTACTGGGTAGGAGAACCTCAGGGGCTGATGCAGTAGCACAGTGTCAGCCACAGTAGTAATGCCGCCACTCGTATGCTGGCAGAGACTAGGGGAGGATATTTACTGGGACCCAAAAGGTCCCAGTAGACATCACCTTGAGAGGAGCAATGACCTTTGGCTTAATTTTGGGCTGAGAAACAACCATCCTGAAAGCAGCTTCTCAGGAATGAAACTTAGGGGAATAAAATACCTTGACCTCACTTTCCACTTTCTGCAAGTGCGTGCTGGGGCTACCAACTGACTGGTCATAACTGAAAGCCAAAGGGCTCAAGACCCTGTTGACAGGATTCATCCAGGTCAGCTGGTCCCCTCGCCCCAGCAGAAAGCAGAGGTGAAAAGGGTGGGATCTGAAGGGGCAAGCAGAGGACATTCACCATAAATGTCTTTCCCTGACATCTCCGCTGCCCATGGCTATCATAACCATTCTTGGAAGACAAGGCCCATGTTTCCCTCTGAGTGATACCTCCAGCTCTCCCAAGCTGAGACAGTCACTGGTGGTCTCCCCATGATCCTTCCCATCCCTTGTGTCTATATCATAGATGGTGCAGACTCAGCCTACTAGTCTTCCTAGTAGAAATGAGTCCCTTGAGCACATACACCATCTCTATTTATATTCACAATATGTGAACATGATGCTAGAGTATTTTTTGCACTCAAAAAATTTGTGGTTGAAGAAATGAATGAACTGCCCAAGATAACTCTTGTTCTACACAGATCACACTTTCCATTAGTTCTGAGACTAGAGCATCTTCTTTCACCCAGGGATGATGATGTCTCTTTATACAGGCTTTTATACACTAAATTAAAAATAATTCTTTTAAAGAACCAGCCACCTAAATTCTTTCCTAGGTAAATTCATCCAGACTTGACTACCTATGAATATCATCTACCACAACTGGCTATTTATAAAAGAAAGGCTCCAGTAAAAACTCCAATTTATACCCCTCACCTTAGGAGACGGTCAATGTTTCAAGACAAGATTTCATGTCATATCACTTCTAGAAGTCTTAGTACCTGGATATGTAGAGTTTAATATGATTCTCATGTACAATCAAAAAAATTTTTTAACAAAGCTGTGGATCCAATTCTAATGTAGGTTATCTGTTCAGAGCTAAGTTATTTTTCATTTGGTTTAAAATTAAATATCAATAAGCCAGCAAGTTAGGAGCAAGGGGATTTGTGGCCATAAAGCAAACTGAAAATATTTGCAGACACAGGGGATTCTAACTAAGAATCTGGGTTTTCCTAGTGCCTACACCTCAAATAAAAACTATGTTTACTTCTTTTCTCTGGGTTGATTAGGACAGATATCTAATGAGGCAAAATTATGAATTTAATCCCAGTGTGAGGCAGGTGGCTTTGTGTTTATAGATTTGAAATTTCTGAGCTAGGTGAGGTCTTTGCAGTCATCTAATTCAATTCTTTCATTTTACATATTAGAAAAGAAAAAAAGAAAAGAAAGTCAGAGAGGTTAAGTGACTAGCTGCTTGTCATAATTATGCTTACGGATTGCTTTTAACCGCAGATCATCACACCCCCGTCATTTTGGGGGGGAAAAAGTCACAGCACATTGTCTAAGGACAATGTTCCATTGTTCAGTAAGAAGGATAGCATGCTACTCTGGGGTGAGATTTAAGGACCTCATACAGACAATGGGAAGATATGCAGAAGTAACATCCTGACCACGTTAATTTCCTGTTAACTCTATGTTGGTTCTTCAGTATGTCTGCTGATAAAGCAGCACCCAGTCTCCACACATGGGCTTGCATGCTTTGAGGCTCAGTACTAAGCAATGACGAAGAATTGTGATGCCATGGCTGTTTCTTCTGACAGTACACTGGGCTGAAAACATGTTCAACTACCAGTAAGACCCCCGGTTTCCTACATCTGCTGACAACCCCAGGAGCATCTGTCTGTTGATGGACACTAAGATACACAGATAATGCCTTAACCTTATTTGAGTTACGAGGGGGCAGGACTAGCTACTTTACATATTGTTTATTTTATTCATACTCTTTTTCTCAAGGAGATTTTAATATGAGAGAAAAGAGAGGATAGGAAGATGGGGGTGAGTGGGTAGAGGATTTGCATAGAGGAAGAAATGGGGAGTGGAGAGAACTAGGTATTTCACGGAGCTGGTTCTATCAGCTCTGTAATTTGGAGAATTTATTCAAGCCATTTATGTCTCAGTTTTCCTGCCTGTAAAATGGGATAGGTTGGAGTAGGTGAACTTTAAACCCTTTCTGAATTCCAGCATTCCATATTCTCTTGGAAAAGAGCAGTAGCAGCTATAAGTCAGACTGTCCCAGAGGTTGCACAGATGACATAGAGGAGGAAAAACCCTTGACTCTAGTTTCCATTTTAATAGAGTATACTGCAGCTATTCTGCAAGCCTTCTCTATCCTAAACATTACACACCTATATTATTTTTTTATTTTTATACACGTATTATCCACGTATATTATTTTTGTTATTTTTAAGGCCATCTTCAGACTAGTGACTTAGACAACAGAAGCTTACCAGATGATAGAAGAAAACCAGAGGTGACCTGAAGACAATAAAACCTCAGCTTTGTAGACTTCAGGGTCTACAAAACACACTTCAAAAAATAAATGTAAAGCACCACATTTTGGGGCTGCTTTGCTTTATACATCATCTTGCTCACCATGCAGTTTTTAGCAATTAAAATGAGTTGGCCTTTTCTGCAGAATACCTGTGTTTCCCTATCAGTTACCTTGGCAGGACTGAGGTTCTTTTGGAGAGTACAGCTGGGTATCTTACCCTCCCCATAACTATTTGCATATTCATGGAGACTTCTGGTCTTTGGGTAAGGAGGCAGGAGAGATTTTGAGGTAGAGGTCAAATGGGGAAGAAAGAGGGTCAGGACAAGGACAATCAAGAAAACGACACGGGGCAGGCCTTTATGTACCTACCCACAGCTGGCCTCACCCCTGTGGGAGAGAATAAAGAGTTGAGGAGGCTTATAAAGACTCTATGAGACTCTAGACACAAGCACTGCTATCTCAGGACTTGGAATCAAATACAATGCAGAGTTGAGGAAAGGGCTGTTTTGCCTGCTCCTTCCAGGATTCTGCCCTTTTGGGACTTGGAGCTCACAGTCAGCCTATGACAGAAGATGGCTTCAATTAACAGAGCAGAGGTTCCAGTAGGCACAAGGGCAGCTACAAGACACCTTAATGTGCCCAGCAGAGGACGTGAGCACATTTTTCCCAGAGGCCATGGAGATATCACTATGTTCAGACTTTGCAGCAAGACCGAAATACTGTTAAGTAGAACTAGGCTCAGAGCTACTAAAAATTGCCAATAAAACAAATACATCTATACCCGTGAGCTGGTGAGGACTCACCAAATATTATGAACTCCCCTACATTTCTCATGTTTTCTTGCTGTTAAGTTGCACCATGGGACTAGTTCAGGCCAATGAGCTGTAGGCAGAAGTGAGATGTGCCATTTCTGGGTCAAATGTTAAGCGCTGGCATCCTTCCTCCATCTCTGCCTTCCCCTTTTCTGGGAAATCTTAGAGGCCACATGTTGCAGATTCAAGGACAGTAGATAGAGGAAGCTGCTCTGCTTGAATCTCATGGTATGTAACACAAACCTGAAGGAAGCCTTTATAGTGTTAAGCCACTGAGATTTAGGGGGTGTTTATTATTATAGCGCATGCTAGAAATTAAATTATTACAGCCAGGTGTCAGGCATATCTCTTTGGGATATAATCCCAGCCTTAGTATGTCATCAATACTTGAGTTCCACCAATTCTACCTCTCCAGAGCCTCCATTCTCACTCCACTATGTGGTGTTAGGTGCTCATACAATATTCTCCTAGCTGCTCTCCCTGTCTCCAGTCTCACCCTGCTTCTAAGTCATTATTTATCCCACTATTGGCATTATGTTTGTAAAACATTACTTCTATTGTGAAACACAAACTTGTCAGGTACATAAAGTCACCTAGGAGGAGCCAGGAACCAGGCCAGCAAGTACATTAATAGCCTCCCAGCCTCTGCGTCACCATTATCTCTGTGTGTGCCAGCTGGCAGTCCTGCCCTCTGGATGTGGAAGTGACTTCTCTTCCTTGACCACTGTAAATAACTTTGAGTTCAGAGATAAGGAATCCAAATTCCAATTAAGTCAATCAAGACAACCTTATACTCTAACTTTGCTCATGGATAAGAATCAGTATTGTTCAAATGATCATAATGTCCAAAGCAATCTTCAGATTCAATGCAATTCCTATCAAAATACCAATGTCATTTTTCACAGAATTAGAAAAACCAACCCTAAATTCCATATGAAACCAAAAAAGAGCCCAAATGGCCAAAGCAATCCTAAGCAAAAAGGACAAAACTGGAAGCATCATATTACCTGATATACAAATTATACTACAAGGCTATGATAATATCAAAACAGCATGGTACTGGCATAATAATAGACACAGATTGAACAGAATAGAGAATCCAGAAACAAAACCACATACCTACAACCAGCTGATCTTTCACAAAGCAGACAAAAATATACTCTGGGGAAAGAACACACTATTCGATCAAGGGTGCTGGGAAAATTGGGTAACCCAATGCAGAAGAATGAAACTGGATTCCTATGTCTCACCACACACAAAAATTAACTCAAAGTGTACTAAAGACTTAAATGTAAGACATAAAACTGTAAAAATTTTGAAAGAGAATCTAGGAAAAACTCTTCTGGACATTGCTGTAGGGGAAGAATTTATGACTAGATCTCAAAAGCAAATACCACAAAAACCAAAAATAGATAAATGGGACTTAAACTAAAAAGCTGCACAGCAAAATAATCAAAAGTGTCAACAGACAACCTACAGAATGGGAGCAAATATTCACAAACTATGTGCCCAACAAAGGACTAATATCCAGAAATTACAATGAACTCAACTCAATAAGAAAAAAAACCCACTTAAAAAGTGAGTAAATGACATGAATAGGCATTTTTCAAAAAAAGATATACAAATGGCCAAACATATGAAATAATGTTCAACATCAGTAATCAGAGAAATGCAAATTAAAATCACAATAAGATACCATCTTACTCCAATTATCACGGCCATTATTAAAAAGCTCCCCCCCAAAATAACAGATGTTGGTGGACATCGGAGACTCAGAAAGGGGAGGGAGAGAGGAGGTGAGGAATGAAAAATTATGAGGTGCAACGTACACTATTCAAGTGACAGGCATGCTAAAAGCCCAGACTTTCCCACTATACAATATAGACATATAATTGAATTCAACTTGTACCCTCTAACTATCAAAATCTTTAAAAAGACTAATATATAGACACCTAAATTTTTTTTAAACATTTTCAATTACTTGTCTTTTCTTTATATGAATATTTCTCTCTGAAACAACTTATATTTTTTTATATTTGATATTTAGACTCTTTCCAGAAAGTGTTTTTAAATAGCAACTTTGGTTTTTAACCCAGCCATCAAGTGTTTGTCTGCATTTGAGTAGGTTTAGTCAGTATGCAGATGGAGAGGGCAACAAATAGGTTGTTTTTCCAAAAAAAAAAAACACAGGTCTATAATGTGTTTGTATGATGTGCATGTATGTATGGGAATTTATGTATATACATATGTATGTGTTTATATATCTGTATATATGTGTATGTGTGTTAATTATCACTCTAAATGAACATCAAGCTTTATGCCATCTTATGTCACCTAATCAAGCATTCAGCGTGCTGAGTACAGAAAGTATCTTTCTTCTTCTCTATGGGACCTACTGTCCTACCGCAGTGAGAGCCCTACATAGGACAGCATTAGTACATATTTAGAGATGATTAAAATAACTCACTGTGGTTCTTGCACTGGAAATGTGTGTGGCCTGCCTGTTTAGTGCCCCTGGGTGGCATTTATTGGCCATGTCAGTACTTGTAGCTCTGCCTTTTTGTCCCCTAGAGTCTCTGAAGTGCTTTTGCTCAAAATGGCTATTGGCCAGCTAAGCCAAGCCACTACTGTCCTTACTCAGCTATACAGACACAGCCACTTGTCATGTTGCTCAGTGTTCTACTTCAGTGCATCGTTGGACTATCCATTTGGCCCCTTTGGCTTGGCAGTAACTGGCTGTATTTTATCAATTAAGTGTAGCTGGGCTTCACAAGGCACTTTCCCCCCTCTGAGTCACCCTGCATGAAAGAAAGGGATGAATCAGAGATGACAACACAGTTTAGGGCAAGAGCTGACTGGCACAGAACAAAGGGACCATGCCATACTTTAGGGAGGTCTCTTTTGCCTGGTGACTTGGCCCCTTGGGGACAGGCTGTTTCTTGTTTCTGAGTCAGTGACAGTTATTTTTGTTAAACTAGAGGTGTTCTATTCAGCCTCTGGTGACATGAAATCAATGAATCTCAAGATTTGGGGCAGGCTCTAGGGCTTGCCACATCAGAGGAAAACACTGATTAAGGATTGATGTGATCTGGGAACACCCAAGTCCAAATAATGGCACTGACATGGTGCCAACATGTGGCTGGGTTAACCCAGTGGCATTCTGGAAGCCACTGAGAGCTGGGGCTCTTTGATTTCTAACCTTTGAAGGGGGAAAAGACTGGCTGGAAAGCCTTGAGTCATGCTGTGGGGGTGGTAATAAGTTCAGGATCAAATGACCACTTCATCTTCAAAGACTCCTGAGGCCTGGCAGCACTGAAGGAGACTAGCTAGGGTAGGGAGTATGTCATTTTAATAGTCATTTGATCAAGGACTCAGGAAACTCATTCTAAGTGCCTTGTGCCAAGTGGATGGTGGACCTAACTTCTTTGTATAGACCATGAAGTGTCCTGTTACAGAAATTCCAATCCAGTTTTTCATGAATTGTCCTAGGACTCAATGGAAAATTTCCCTATCAGATAGGGCCATTCTTGTAGAGACCTTGGGTAACACAAACTCAGATACCTGTCATCCACACCAAAGATGTGAGCACACATGCCAAATGTCTTCTTCCTTCTAGGTGCTTTTGAGATTGATGTTAGATCCATTGGAGATCCATGCTTTGCTCTCTGACTGCTGAACAGCTTCAAGTGAACCACAGAAGTCTCAGAAAATGGTCTTAAAGTGGAATCCAGGATATCTTCTCATGCTAAGCAAGTATGCCCAGGCCTTCACTGGAAGATAATTTTATTGATGTAATATTCTTCAGATAAATTGCCCTTATTCTCTATAAAAGGCTCTCAAGTGCTTTTGCAATTCTTGATACTAAGCCAGGAAGAAAACATCAGATAGACGTTTATGATGATTAACATCTCCCTCTGATCACCTGCTAATCTCCTCCCCCAGCTCAGGACTGTTGACATCAGAGAACAAGAAATAGTGAACAATGGGATTTGGTAATCCTAACCCCTATGCACCAGGAGGACTCAGAAGAATTTGGAACAGATATGAGGAATGTTCTTTCTCTCTTTTCTAATTTCATTACTTCGTGAAAGTAACAATTTCTTTGGCTTTCACTCAGTTTTCTCATCTGAAAAATGAATGGGTTAGTCTGGAAGGCTCCTAAGTATACTTCCAATTCTAAACATTCTTAGCATTTTCTTCCATGCATTATTCAGTTGTCACAGTCTACAATATTTGCAGTGCTCCTAAGGCAAATAATGGAAACTGAAATTGTCCATAGGAGTCTTCCATTGAACAAGTTTATTTATACATGTTATTTCATTTTGTCTTCACCCCAAAGTCATATAAAGTAGGTTGGAAAGGTACTACTGTCTTTCCCACTTACAGATGGAGAAAGTGAGGCTCAGAAGTTAAGTGATTGGCCTCTGATCTGCTGCTATGAAGCAGAATAAGGGCTGGAATCAAGTGATCTAACCATAAAATCTCTCTGCTGACAGAGGTTGTCTCTATCCATCATGTCTGCCCATTGACTTTATGGGAGAGCTTTGCAGTCTATTTGATCATTTTATCCATGAACTAAAACTTGGTTATGTAAGATCTAGGAAATTAAAAGGGCTGCTAAAATATTCCTCAGCATAAATTCACTGTACAGTCTTGTCAACCCCACATTTCGTATTCCATGCCAGCTCTTTCTGGTTTTGCTCAGAGAGGAAGGGAGGGAGGTGGGGAAAAAGCTAAAGCTATCATCTTATTTCCTTCCCTTTAGCAACTTCCTGCAGCCTCCTGGGCTTTCCCTATGAAAACAAAATCATCCACAAGGCAGAAGCAGTTTGTCATCTTTAGACCTTCGGAAGAATTACTTGGAGAATGAACTTTGACAGCTCGGCAGGCACACTCCTGCAACAGGCTGCTGCTCTGTTCTCCTCCATCAGCCTTGCTCTCTTCCAGAACAAAGCCTCAACAGTTGGAGGAAGAGGGGCTTGAGCCAATATAAATAGCCACTACCTAAGCACAGGCCTCAGGGGTTATTCTGGGTTTCTCAATGCTTTGCCACTTAGACAAGGGTATTTAGGGAAGAGGGGGAAAAAAGTGGTCACACCCGGGCTTGGATAAGACTTGGGCCCCAGGTAGGTGAGCATGCAGAGAATTGCCTTGGGCTTAGGCTCTTGAAATGGGGTATATGGTTTTGTTCTCAGGCACACTTGAACGGGAAGTAGTCTAAAATTTCATCAGTTTCAACGTGGACTAAGTGCAGAGCTAGACTCTGAAGTCAGCACCAAGGGTACTGGTCTGCAAAAATGATCTGGCAGCTGAGCACAGCTCTGCCATTACATTTATTTCTGTGGTCTTCCCTTTTCTCCCTCTTATCTGTAAAAGGAGGGTTTTTAACTAGCATTCAACCAACAAGTATATGGCACTAGCTGTGTGACCTTCACCATGACAGACACTGATGTTACAGAGATAAGAAATCATAAATGCATTCGTTAGTGAATTAATGTCTGCCTTTTGTTATTGTTACGCATTTTGATTCCACATGTGTTTTTTTTTTGTTTGTTTGTTTTTTTGTTTTTTTTGGAGTAAACCATGCAAATGTACCACATGTGTTTTAAATCCCACTCTCATTATTATTGCTTTATGCAGTCTATCTTAATGTAAAATTATCCACATATTTTTTTCTCTTTTCATTTTTATTCCAGACTGCATTCCTTTGGAGCTCAACTTTCCTCTTCCTGAAGAAGCAAGCCTTCCTTCCCCTTTCCTTTTCTCTTTTTTGTAAGGGTAGTTCTGAAAGGGTAAAATTCCTTCCATTTTTATTTGATTGGAAAGTCTTCATTTTACTTTCGCTTTGGACGACTACTTTCTTGGGTCATAGATTCTAGAGTGGCATGTGTTTTTCTCTCTACAATTTTTTTTGTTTTGTTTTCTTGATGCTTTATTTTTATTTCAGCATATTATACACTTTAAAGATGTCATTCTTTTGTCTTTTAGTTTCTGTTTCTTTGAGGAAGTCTGGTGCCCACCTAATTTTTGCTCCTTTGATGGTAACACATTTTCACCAGGCAGCTTTAAAAATTTCCCTTTGCTCTTGTATTTGTTAGTTTTATTATAATATGATGTGTCTGGGTGTTGTTTCCTTTGGATCGAGCCTGCTTGTTAGTTTATAGAACTTCTTGAATTTCCTCCAAGTTTTGGAAAATAATCAAACATTTTCACTTCTAATATTTGCATATTTCCCAATGTCTTACCTCCTTCTGGTATTCCAGTTTTCCCTGTGTTTTGTCTTATGCCCTTTTCTGTATTCCTCATTCTTTTTTCCATCTCTAATGTGAATTTTTGCTACTGACTTAACTTGCAGTGAAATAACCTTCAGCAATGTCAATTATTCATAAAATATACTTATTGAGGCCTTAATATTATTTATATAATTCTCATTAGATAATTTTTAAAAATAGATTCTAGTTCTTGGTAAAATTCTCCATCTTATCTATCTTCCTAAATGTGGTCAAGCCAATGTTTGGTAATTCTAGTGTCTAATTAACCCATAGGTCTGTTTCTATTTTTTGTTTTTATCCTTTTCCTTTTTAGTAATGCTTAGTAAATTTGGACTGCTTGCTAGACACACCATATATGGAAAATTGATGTCATCTTCTTCCAGAGAATTTAACCCCATCCTCTGGCAGGCAAGCTAGAGTAGGGACAGTTCACCTCAATCCAATTAGGGACTACGTAAATCTCAGCTTACTTCTGATTTTTCTCTACTCCTAGGATGTAAACCTTCAGGCCTCTCAGATAAGATCCTGGGCTGTTTAATATGTCCTATCTTGAACTCTGATTTCTCTCTCTCTGGGACTAAGAGACTGCTAAAAACACCACTCTGATTTTCAGATGGTATTAAATTGGCTTTTATTCCAGACTGCCTTTCACCCAATCATCAAATACCTTGAGAGGGAAACCACCTCCATGTGTTGGACTCACTTCTCTGCATGTCCCTTTTTCAGAGCTCTGGACTACACAAGTCCTGGAATGCATCAGCAGCCACAAACTTGAATTGTTTTCCTCCCTAGTTCCAGAAGATTGCCAAAGACTCAGCTAGCTCCACTACCTCTTAGATGACATCCTTTACCTGGCTTCTTAGCCATGGCAGAACCGTAACAAAAAAATGCACATACCCTGAGGAGAAATGCACAATGTAGAATGCTGGGTCACAATAGTAAACTCCCCTTCATCCAGAATCTTGGCCCCTCTAATCCTGATTTTCTTGGTTACTCCCTGATGCCTTCAAGCAGATGAATCCTTTTAAATATCCCTTTTTCTTGATCATTGGTCTACTACACTCTACTTCATAGCAGGAAAAAAAAAAAAAAACAGCAAAGCAGCACCTACAAGTTTGCAAAATGAATAAAGTATCAGGAGAATATGTGTGTGATTGTGAGAAGTAGGCATTTTGGTAAATTTTTTCTGGAAGTAACAAACTTCAAGCTGGATTTTAAAGAAAAGGCGAGCATTAAGCAAAAGTCATAGGAATCGGAAATGAAGGGAATTGTATACGCACACAGATTCTTATCATTCGTTTTTTCAAAGAAATATTTACCAATATCTTGCTGTATGCCTTCATGGGGATAAGTGGTATTGATAAAACAAGGAAACTTCCAGCACTCATATGACATGGGGAACACAGGGACAAGCAGGAAATGACAATATATCATAATTAAGTATGTGAGACAAGGATGTGGTTGAAGCAATGGGTCTAGGTAGAGAGAAATACAAAAAACTGAGACATCAGGCTGCTAAGGTATTGAAGAGAGTGAGCAAGCAAAACATGAGGTGGCGTGGAAGAAATAAATAGTAGAGGGCTATGCCTGGAGGAGAGGTTTGGATTTGCATGGCCAGCAGGAGAGTTTCACTCCATTGAATTGGGGTGTCATAGTATCATTGTGTATAAGAAAGACTGTTCCTATAGTGGAATTTTCAAATAGATTGAAAACCAAACTAGAGAACCCTTGGGATGAAGCCTTTTGGATTATCAGAGAACAGCAAAGGTACATCCTGTATCAGACCTTCCTTTATGTAGATTGGTATGACTACTTTGGGTCATATTCAATTTCCAAATGATCCTAAAAGGGCCAGAAGCAATTAGGCCTCTGGCCCCAATAGATTTAACAACTGTGACCTTCCTTGTCCTTTGCTCCTCCCGTTTCTCTTCCCTATTCCTTTCCCTTTTGTCATTCCCCACTACTTCTTCCTTCTTTCTTCCTCATTCCTGCTTCATTTTCACTTTTCTTGCTTTATTGCTTTCATTAGAAGCATCATCATTTGAGTAGTTTGAAAACGCTAAGAAAACAAATTCTGTAGGCCCCGGATCTTGTTAGAACAGCTGCAGCCCCCAGAATTTTACTGCCTTTTGCACTCCGTTTTGCTGCGTGGCGAAAGGAACAATTATTTTACTGGTGCAGGTTTCCCTTGGCTCCCCTGCTCTGTGTCCCTAAAAAGATCAAGTCGATAACCAAGGCCACGTCGTGATCTCCAAGGACCGTGACAGAAGCTAGGTTTCGAGCACGTGTCCTCCTGGGTCTGTGTCAGCAGCTCAGTCCACTCTGCTGGAAAGAGCACTCCAGGGTCACTCTCCGAGCATTAACCCCAGCGGCTGTCCTGCTCCATCTCTCAGCAGCTGCCTCTTTCCCGCGGAAGGCACACACAGTTCAGATAATTAAACACTTGTGGGGCATTTTACATTTTCACGAATCAATCAGCAGTGAATTATTTTTGAACGTGCTCATGCAATATATTCCGAGTCTCTTAGCCATATTTCGCAGATGAACAGGAGTGGATTTCTCATGAAGCCAAGGAGGCTGAAGCTGGCCTCTTACTTGCCAGGGCCCCTTCTCAGACCCCAGGAGGAGCCCTGGTGATTCTGTATTTGTCATTTCTATTTTTCCCTTAATGATAGTTTTCCTTCTTCCTCAATACCAATTTTATAAGCTTGAGATCCCACAGAAACTGAATCTACCCCTGGGGAAACTAAGACATTCTCACATAGCGAATTCCAACATGAGAAGTAGGAAGATTCTGCTTCTTGTTACCAGGCTAGGTCTAGCATCACCTGCATTAGATATTGCTTTGCCGTTATTGCTGATTTCAAATGTGCCACTTTGGGTGCATAGGCAGTGGTTTCTCATATATAGGCCAGTTTTTTGTTTTGTTTTGTTTTGTTTTTAAAGATCTGTTTGAGCGTAGTGGTCATGAGACTGTGCCTTGATGAGCCTCAAGTACAGGGAGCTTAATTGATCAAGAAGCCAGGAGCTGAGCTCTGAGAATCCATTGCCATATTTGCACCAAGGCTTCCCATGGGCTGTTCATGCAACAGACAAAGCTAGTCCTGGGAGACACAGGATTCTTCTAATGTCTGGCTTTGATGCAAGGGCTCCCTAACAGTATTGCTGAAATTTTCTTAAACTTCTTGGAAGTTTAGGATGCTTCTACCCAACTTTCCAGCCCTTTCTCCTTTGCTTGGGGTCAGACTTGCATAATGATCTGGTGGCTTTTCCTGGTTTCTCCCCATTTTCTGTCATTTCCCTTAATAAAAGCCTTGCACATTGAATCCTGTTTTAGTGTCTACTTTGGAGAACACAAACTAACACACCAGATCAATAGGGGAAAAATGGGACTGGATGTTGGAATAAGCTAAAGTCCCACTGAATTTTCAGGGATCTGAGTAAATTAAATTTTGAAAATAAAGACACTTATTGTCATATATATTCCTATCTTTAACTTTTGCCCACACCTAAAATTTCCTTTTGTCTCCTATATCTAAATCTTGTTTATTAATTTGAATCCCAGCTCCATTCCATTTCTTCCATGAAACCTTTTTGATTCTCCCTCTTCTGAATTCTTAGGATCCTGGCTCCATGAACTTAAACATCATGGTGATTTCTAATCAATTAGTGGTGATCAAATAGTCAATCTTTAAACCCCAAAAGGCCTAGCTCAGGCTAACAACCTCTACATGCCCTTTGCCTATAAAACTTATAGACAAGTATTTTTTAAATTATGTTCCAGTGACAAGAGATAATATATATTTTAGGAGAGAAAGTTTCTATGGCCAAATAAATTTGGAGGAAATACCTACTATGCATCATAGCCATTTCTCAGATATTTAAATGCACCCCAGTACACTGAAAGCTTGGAAACAAATTGTGGGAATGCTGAACTCTGTATTCTTCAAATCAATTTGACAATGCAAACATTTTTCATTAAATTTCTATTCATAGCCACAGGATTTGTTTTTTTATAGCACAATTTGAGAAAAATGATTGAAGGTACTTCTTTCAGGGGGATGCATTTGTATCAAGCCATGCTCTGGGATATATTTAATAGGGACAGGGAGGAGGCAAACCAACTGGCATCATTGGCAGGCGGGGGAACCTCTGGACTTCACCCATGAGATCAAAATGAAAGAGGGCCAGGGACAGGGCAGAGTGGGCAGAGCAGGTGCTGGGAAAGGGGGTCTAAGGATGATATGAGCTTATTCTCCTGGTTAATGTGCAAAGAGGACAGCAACAGGTTCTTTTCTCTTCTTCACAGGAATCACATGGCCAGCACCTGCAGGGAGTACCCTTCAAAGATGACCCAAGAGCTTCTGATGCATGGCTCTGATCTGCAGACTCTGAGTGTTCGTGCAAGTTGCTTTCCAGCTAGATTCTAAATCAAGATGGGGAAAATGCACTACCATTCTTTAGCTTACCCTTAGCATTTAGTATTCCCTCATTCGTTCATCCAAAAAATATTTATTGTGCCCCAAATATGTGCCAGGCACTGTTCTTGGTGATGGAGATGTAGCAATGAACAAAAATCCAACAAGGTTCCTAATCCTCATGGAACTTACATTCTAATTGGGTAAACAGACATCAAATAAACTGAAATAGAACAATAGTAGTAGCAAGTGCTATGAAGAAAATAAAGCAAGATAAAGGATTAGAGACTGTACTAGGCACAGAGTGGATGCCTAATATATATTGATTGGGTACAGCCTTTGGATTGCTTCAATAATTCTCTGCAGCCTTCAAAGAGAATGTAACAAGAGGAAAACGCTATCTTGACTTGCACAGGTGTGATCATTTTCTAAAAGCTGAAAAAAAACATCAGCGTGGGCCACATCGATGCCCTATATAACCCTGTTCCTACTATTCACCAGCAGGCAAAGATTCAAACGTTCCATGTGCAGTTATCGGGGCTACATACCTAGCACAGTTCCCCTTAGTATGAGCCTCTTCGAAATGCTGCTACCTTCTACCCTTTACCCCCTTGTAATTACTGCAATTTCAGATTAAGATACTAAAATCCAAAATGTGTGTGAAAAAATTGGCAAGCTGTCACTTCCTAAAACCCAGCTGAACTGACGAATGAATAATAATGCAAAAATGCTTGCTGAAAGAGGTATAAAAGCTCGTTGTTGTGCAATAAATCCTTTTCTGTAAACTACCACTGAGGAAACTGGCTCTGGGCTTATCACATTTCCCTCCAGGTATTCAGGCCATTTTATTTCATTCTTTGCTATGCTTTAATTTTTTCCAGAAGCTGGTGTATGGCCCTACCCTATTGTTCCTCATGAAATATTAATGCTACAGGAGTGTATGCGGAGCCATGCCAGTGACATGGCTGTGGGTAGGAGCCAACAGTGACTAGAATATGTGATTAGTTCAGACAGTGGCATTCAAAAGGGAAGTGTGCACTGTGGGCAGAGAGAGTTATTTTATTAGCATTTAGCCAAAAGAGAAAGCTTATTTTATTTTACTTTTACCCTAAGCAGCTAGATTTAAGAGCATCCACCTTGCCCATAGCAGGGCAGCTCTGCTCACAAGAAAGAGGAAAGACATGGGAGGTGAACTCTTCTGTTTACTACACAACCAGTTGGACTTTGGGTTTGCATCTTTCTGAAAGGCTTCAGATTGGCCCTTATGCTTGGGGCGGACGTTGGGCAAAGCTATAAACCAGAGCTTATTGTCACGTGTGGGGAATCAGCAAAGCATGTGAGATAATTACTATTCTACATATTCTACTTTATCTGTGTAGACAGGATTGATACATACTTTGTCATCTCATTTGATTTGCCAAGTAATCCTGGGAAGTGGGATTATTCTGCCTATCTTAAAGATGTTAGGTGAAGTTCAGAGATGTTAAGGAATTTGCCCAAGGTCACACCGCCAGCACAGGGTCAGAACTAGAATTCAAATCTAGGGCTCCCTGACTCCCTAGTTGGGGTTTTAGCCACTCTTCTGATTTTCCCTTCTTCTTACCCAGACTCAGAGAAGGAGGCAGAACTAGGCAATAGACAACGTACATCCTCCTCCTTCCCACTCCTCTCCATCCCCTATGTGAGGCCCGCACTGCTGAACCATCAAGGCCACAAATGCTGACAAAGGAGACCTGGGTGATTGCTCATCACTCACAGAACAAGTTCACCTGTAGCCACAATGCTGGCATCCTCAGAGACACAAGAGATCCCAAAGATCTCAGAAAGTTAAAGCATTTAAGAAAAGTAGATGTCAGAAAAATCTTTGGAAGGCCAGGTTGAAAACGTGACTCAGAAGGATCACTGATGGTGAGGGGCGTGCTAAAGCCATGGGTGGGAAGAAAAGAGATCAGGAATCCTAGGAGAATGCTTTCTAATAGTAGTTTATTGGAAGGGTAACTTTGGCACAGGGCCAAGAGTTGAGGTTTAAAAATGTGCTGTACAAAAACACAACTGCAGTAAAAAACAAAACGCAGTGTTAGCAGAGAGACCAGGAGGTAGGAGACAGGAAGAAGTGCAGGCTTCTGAAATGAGGTATAAGCCCGTACACCAGAACCGGTTCATTGCATGAAAATCAGTCCAGCGCAAAGGAAACTAAGCCTGGGAAGAGGTGTGGGGGACGGGGGGATAGGGGAGGTATTTAAGCCCCGCCTTTCCTCCCACATGATTGGGCCCCGAATGGCTGGGGGTGGGACTAAATGGGAAGATGGGCGCTGCTACTCTGCCTGTAGGGAAACCAACCAGGAAATGTCTTGAGGCAGATTCCCTCCCTCCCCTTCCCCTACTCTCCAGACTTTCTATGTGCTCTAGTTTCCACAGCCTCCACCTCCATGCTGTGCCCAAATCTTCTCTTCTACTAAAGTCCTGAAAATCAGACATCCCCCAGATAGAATGCTGGAAGAACTCCTACTTCCTCATTGCAAGAATTTCACTCCACCTTAGCAAGAAACAAACATCTGATAACTAATACTACTGGATGAGTATCTCCTGACTGCCTGTTAACTTACCCGATGACTTGTTTTCCTCTTTTTTTTTTTTTTTTTTTTAAATAAAAGCTTGTTAAATCAAAGGAATGCCTTCCTAATAGTGGGATTATAGGAGAGAAGTCTTTGGAGAGTGTAGTGATGGGGCAGGAACTGTGATGTGAGTCATGTGCCCTGAAGCTGTCTAGTCTCCTTGTTCTAATCTCATCTATCAAAGCTTTAATAAGAGCCAAGCCCCCAACTGCTTGTTGTCTTCCCCTCACCCCCATCAGGGTCTGAAGGATAGAGGTGGCCTCTTGAAAGTGAGAAAATGTTTATTTCATACTGCTTTCAACAAGGCAAAATTGGAAAAAAGAAATTGTCATAGTTCATTTAGTGATTTCTACAGTGCTGGAAATCACATGCTTTTTAAAGTCCCTGGTCTTTCCCCGTGGAAGCTGCCTATTCACTTCAATTGCCTGGTGTTTGCTAATTAATCATCTTTAAAGCAAGGAATTAACTCATTTGCTAAATGCCACCTGAGTTTTAATATGCATCCAGAAAAAGCATTAAATCCAACCCTGAGATCACAATTTCAACCAAATTCAAATGCTTATTTGCTTTAGGGATCAAAATCGGTATGTTTCAGGTTTACCGATATCAACAGCAGCATCCATGACACTAGTGACAATAAGGAATGATGACCATCGCAATGATCATGATGCTTAAAGCTTGCTTGTATGACAGCTTTTTTAAAACTCTTGTTTCAAAAACTACCAAATATTGTCCACACATTTAGAAATCTTTGATTGCATCATCTCAAGCAGTATAATTTCTGATCAAATAAATCCACTGCTAAGACGTTCATACATTCCTCTCTATGCAAGATAGAGAAAAGAAATGAATATAGATAAGAAACTAAAACATTCAGGATGAAACACTTTTTAATTAAGAAGTAGAAAGGCTTTCATTTGAGGTACATCTGTTTTCAAATCTATTTACCATGTCTGTCATTTCCCTTTCTCCTTTCATTTCTTTCTTCTATTGTTATTTTTCTCTTTTTTGAGGGGGGAGTCCTTTTCTTATATTTCACTTTCCTTTTCAGCAAACAAAACAGTGCTAGAAACAGCCTCCTAGATAATGAATTGCATTTTAAATCTGGTTTGTTTTCAGGGATTCATTTAATGTCTCAAATGAAGCTCGAGGATTAAGTCAAGGAAAGAAGGCCATCAGGAAAAAGAAAATCAACTCTGCAGGTGAGTAAGCCAAACATAATTTGCATTTAGGAGCTGTGCATTAGAGATGTTTGGTCCAAGCTCTTTCATGAGGAGATAAAATGAAAATGATGTGCTTTGTTAGTTCAAAAGTCAGACCCTTATAATAACAGGAATAGTCAGAAGCTTTTCTGATTTATTCTGCAGAACCATCCATATCTGAAATCACTTGCACTCATGGACCGTTGGGAGAACATTAATTGACCAAAAAGAGGCTGCTGTCATTGCCCAGGCAGCACTGTGCAACTTTTTGCAACAGCTGGTCCTGACCTGAGCTCTTGGCCTTGCCCCTCAGACCTCAGCTTTTATGGTACCAGATGGATCTGCTGCCAGAGGTCAAATAGTGCCATACTGAAAAGCTTTATCAATTACACAACCTCACTGAGCACCTCCTAGTAGGAAATTTGAATGTGGACACCTTGCATAGCATCTCAAACATACTTGTGAGCTTTTGTCTATAATTCAAAACAAATAGAAAAAAAATTATTTCCACTGTGTTGAAAAAATTGAAATGGACAAAGAACTGTTGATTCTAATTCCTCAACCCAGGACTTCAGATGCCAATAATGATTGCCAGGAATAAACACCCACTGAATGAATCCCAGAAACTTAATTGTTTTCTTGTTATTTAATATTTACAGTGCTAAGAGTTTATTGGCACTACTGGGTTCATTTAAAAAGCCCCTGCCTGAATTCCTCAGTGCCTCCAAAATGATGGGTACATATGTGAAAGGTTAGGAAATCTAGAAATGCTAATATGGAAAGTGAGTTGTCCCTCCACACACACACCGCACTTTTGCTGCCCTGAAATTATCTTAGTCCTCCTGGTCTTTAAGGTAAGGACACTAGTTTGCATCCTGTGGGTTCCATGTGTACTGGACCATCAGTACCTACTGTAACAAAGGAAGGAGCTTTGAGGAAAAGGTAAAAGGAAAAGGGGTAAATGGCATACGGGGAAATGCCTCAGGAGCACCGAGATTTCCCTAAGTGCAAAGAGGTAGTTAGAGGAGAGGTGGGAAACAGAGATAAGTGGACTTACCTGATGGATAACTCAGAACTTAGAAGTGATTCTGGGTAGTTCTCTCAAAATAGGACAGAATTATTATGTTAAAAAGTGGATGGTGGGTTTTCCAAAGGTCCTCTGGAGGGAAATTGAGCACTCAGAAGCTGCCTGGGTGCTGAATAATTGTTCTTCTCACTTCATTTTTTTTTTTAAGAATGAATAATGGCACATTTGCCTCATTGTCTGTGCTCAGGATTGATGTGAAGGAGTTCAGAGAATTTCACCATAAAATGTGGTTCCCTGGTATAATGAGTATTTTGGATTGAAGGCCATTAGAGAACAGCAGGTTGTAGAAGAAAGTTTTTCCCTATTAATACATGAAGACCAGACAGACCCACTGAGGAGAACAATTGCTGCTCCACTTCCTGTCTCTCTACCTCTCGCAAAGCACAGGCTGAACTTCCCTTATCTGCTGAAAATCTGGACCCACCTAAAAAGAAAATGATTACTTCTGGTTCCCTTCTCTGAGTTTTCATTAATTGAACCCATACCACAGAAAGGAAGACTAAAGTCTGTCAACAAACCTGGGAAGACTTTTTCATAATCTGTTGTCCACCCCGTAGGCCCAAGAGACTGCCCCAGAGCATTGTATGTTCTTCAAGCCCATTGAATTCCTCTAAAAATCATTTACTATTCCCCTAAAATCATCCACACTTCTCCATCTCTCTTTCCCTCAGAAGTAGGGTATATAAGCATCTGTATCCCACTGGGATACTGTGCAATTGCTCCGTGATTCTCCATGGGCACACAATTAAATACATTTATGTGCCATTTCTCTCATTGATCTTCCTTACTGTCATTTGATTTTTCAGTGAACCTTCAGGAGGCCAAGGGTTTTTGCCCATACACATGTAATGAAGGACTTTGTTTCATTATATGTGAGACTGACCCTGGCTGTGACCTAGGGTTTCTACTGGTGCCTTCAAATTTATCCCCCATGGGTATGACCCACCTTCCCCACATCCAACTTTGCAGCATACATATAAAGCCAAGAAATAGAGGGGTCCTAAGTACCAGAAGTCTATATGTGTATGGAGTGAGTTGGGGATGGAGGGAAGCTCTGCCTCATCTCCACTTGGGGGCTGCTGAATGCTTGTCACACCCACAAAGAAGGGTCAGTAGCTAGTGACAACCATGCTAAAAATAAAAACCAAGAGAGAGGACCAAGATGGCTGAGTAGACTAAGATAGTACATGTCTCCTTCATGGAGAGGAACCTGAACAGCAAGCAGATTCTCACATTTTGAATAGGTCATCTAGAAGAGAATGCTAAGATTCACTAGGGAAGTGACAAGAGGCACCAAAAGGGGGTAAGGAGAGGGGTCAGGGCAACTCACCTGGCCAGGGCCTGGTGAAGAGCTGGGAAAAGCAACTGGATGCAGGAGAACAATGAGAGAGAAGCCCCCAGGGCTCTACCCTCCAAGATGAGCTTTTATGATCGTGGTTATAAGAGAACCCCCTTGACCCACACAGCTCTCAGGCCTAACACAGGGAGCTGCTTGGAGACTGCACAGAGCTGTTGCTCCAGAAGGGGAACCCAGGTGAATCCCACAGGTATCTGAGCACAGAGCAGCTTGAGGTGGGTGCCATTCTGAGAGCAGGGAACTGTGGGCGCACCTTCAACCACACTGCCACTTTAGGGAGTGATAGAGGAACCCCAGTGCTCCCAGGCACCCCTGGGAAGATCCCCACTGCCCTGCTAAAGACTGTTGTTGAGACCAAGATGTGAGCAGACAGCATTT
The DNA here is from genome assembly GCF_040939455.1 of Microcebus murinus. Taxonomy (NCBI): domain Eukaryota; kingdom Metazoa; phylum Chordata; class Mammalia; order Primates; family Cheirogaleidae; genus Microcebus; species Microcebus murinus. The sequence continues at coordinate 31,556,522 of NC_134115.1, forward strand.
TCTACAGTTTCTTGCCCACGCTGCTTGTCTGGGTGGTGTCCCACCCTTCAGTGTTATAGTCCCAAGACATAATTTTGAAAGTTTAACACTGGGTTGTACCTGGCCTTTGTGTCGAGTTTGGGCTGACTCAGCTGCAGCCCCTACCAGCTATGGAGGAACAGAGAAACCAAGCTTTCCAACACACATCTAGGTGAAGACCCACAACCTGCAATGGGCTGCTGTGAAACCAAATCTTGAGTGAACTACACTCCCCACAGGTTCCTGCCAATACAGCCTGTCTGAAAAAGGATCTACCGTTTCTGGTCACAGGACTAAGATGCCATTATGAGAGTTTAAATCTGGCCAGCAGCCCACCCTTAGGCTGGGTTTGGTATGAAGCAGCTGTAACCCTGGCCAGCTGAGGAGGAAAAGGGAAACCCAAGCTCTCCTACATACATCTAGGACAATGCCCACTGCCCTGCTATGGCCTCCTGTGAGACCAAGACCAGACCTGAGAAGATTAAACTCCCCATAGTTTCTTGCCCAGGCCACTCACCTAAAATGGGGCCTGCCCTTTTTGATTGCAAGCCCATAACTGGTGCCATTTTGAGAGTTGAATGCTGGGCTGTTTTCCACCCTCAGGCCCAGTTCAAGGTGACATGGTTGCAGCTGCCACCTGGCTGCAAAGAGACAGGGGAGAGTAAGCTCTCCTAAGCACACTGAAGACAATACCCATTGCCCTAATACAGGCAGCTGTGGGGCTGTGGACTAGCCTGCCCAATCCATTACAGCTATTAGCATCACCAATATGGACCACTTTGGTTCTGGCTGGTGGCTCTACCGCTGCTACTGCCACCTCCCACATCACAATAGCTGTTCCTGAAAACTTACCCACACCCTCAGAGTCCTATCTTTGAAGAAAGCCACCTAAAGGTCCAAGAAATGGCCCTCCCTCTAGGTCACACTAATACTGCTACAAGTGTAAGCTGCTCTGGGGCCTAAAATCAGGCACACTCAGCCCACTGCTGTCACTACCAAGGCCCAAAGACTGACCTAGCTAGCATTCAAGTCACTAGTAAAACTTTACCACAGCCAAAATGAACAACTGTACCCGAATCCATCAAGGAAATCACAGATACCACCGACTCTATGTACTGCTTAAGAAATCATATAAAGATCACACTACCACAGGAACCCCAAAATAAAATCTGAAGTGTCCCACTAAACCAACAGCATATACATAAAATTCTCCTCTTCAAAAGCAATTTCAAAAAATCAGAACAAGTGACAGCCACCACCAGATGTGCAGATACCAATGGAAGGACAGAGGAAACATGAAAAGCAAGGAACTATGACACCAAAGATAACAATTTTCCATAAATTCCTTATAATGCCAGATAAAGAATTCCAAATATTTATTCTAAAGAAGCTCAATGTGATGCAAGAGAATTTTGAAAACCAATACAAAAAAATGAACAAAGAAAAAAAAAAAAAACAACCAGAAAATCAATTCAGGATATGAATAAGAAATTTATCAAGGAAATAGATATTTTAGAAAGCCAAATAAATTCTAGAGCTGAAAATTTCACTTAAAGAAATACAAAACACATTTGAAGCTTCAAGAATAAACTAGATCAAGTCAAGCATAGGAAAGAATTTCAGAATCTTAATAAAGGTCTTTTGAAATAGTCTGAGTCAGACGAGAAGAAAGAAAAAATTTAAAAAATGAACAAAACCTTTGAGATGTTTGAGACTACATTAAGCAAACAAACTTACAAATTATCAGTATTCCTGAGGGGAAAGAGACATCAAAAGGTTTAGAAAGCCTTTTTAAGGAAACAACTGATGAAAACTTCCCAGGATTAGCAAGAGAGACATTTAGTCATAGGAGTTCCAACAATCCCCAGCCAAACACACTATTAAAAGGACTTCACCACATCATATTATAATCAGAACGACTAAAGTTGAAGTGAAAGAAAGAATTTTAAGATTAACTAGAGAAAAGTATCTAATCACCTATAAAGAAAACCCCATCAGTTTAACAGCAGACCTCTCAGCAAAACCTTACAGGCCAGAAGAAAATGAGATGGCATTTTCAAAGTGCTGAAAGAAAAACAAACTTCCAGACAAGAATTTTATATCCTACCAGAATAAGAATCATAAATGAAGGAGAAATAAAATCTTTCCTAGACAAGCAAATGCTGAGAGAATTTGTCACCATTAGACTGGCCCTGTGGGAAATACTCAAAGAAGTCTGAAACATGAAAATGAAAGGACATTATTCACCATTGGGAAAACATACAAAAATATGAAACTCACAGGTCTCAAAACAATCACACAAAGGAAGAAGAGAGGAATTAAAAGGCAACACAGCAGAAGTTCAGCAAACCACAAAGAAAAAAATAGAAAGTTTATAAAACAACTAGAAATCAAGTAACACTTCAGGCAAAATCAAAGCCTCACATAGCAATATTAACATTGAATGTAAATGGATTAAATGCTCCACTTAAAAGATATAGAATGGCAGAATAGATTAAAAAATAAAACATCATCCAAGTATATGCTGCTTATAAGAAAGTAATCTTACCCATAAAGACACATATAGACTCACAGTAAAGGGGTAGAAAAAGATATTCTGCACAAGGAGAAACCAAAAGTGAGCAAGGATATCAATACTTCTATCATATATAACAGACTTTAAATTAAAAAAAGAAAATTTAAAATAGACTTTAAAGTAAATTAAGACAAAGAAGTTCATTCCATAATGATAACTTAACATTTACAGAACATTCCACCCAAAACTACAGTAAAATACATGCTTTTCATCAGCAAATGAAACACTCTGCAAGACAGACCACAATTTTAGGCTATAAAGTGAGTCTTAATATATTTTTAAAAATTGAAATCAAGCATTTTCTCTGACCATAGTGAAATAAAGCTAGAAATCAATATGAAGAGGAACTTTAGGAACTATATAAATAAATGGAAATCAAACAATATGCTCCTGAATGATCACTGAGTCAATGAATAGAGAAAAATTTAAAAAATTTTTTGAAATGAATGAAAATGTAAATAAAACATACAAAAGCCTGGGTGATACAGAAAAGGCAGTGCTAAGAGGGAATTTCATAGAATTAGATGCCTACATCAAAAAATTAGAAAGATCATAAATTAACAACCTAACATCACATCTCAAAAAACTAGAAAAATAGAACAAACCAAACCCAAAGTTAGCAGAAGAAAAGAAATAACAAAGATCAGAGCAGAACTAAGTGAAATAGAGACCAAAAAACAATACAAAGGATCAATGAAAAGTTGATTCTTTGAAAAGATAAACAAAATTGATAAACCACTAGACTAGACTAACCAAGAGAAGATCCAAATAATCAAAAATGAAAAAGAAGACATTACAACTGATACTACAGAAATATTAAGTCCATTTGGTCTAAGGTCCAATTTTAGTCCAATATTTCTTTGCTAATTTTCTGTGTCAATCTGTCAATAGATGTTGGTATAGATGTGGTGAAAAGGGAATGCTTAACACACTGGTGGTGGGAATGTAAATTAGTACAACTTCTATGGAAATCAGCATGGAGATTGCTCAAAAAACTAAAGCTAGATCCACCCTTTGATCCTCCAATCCTTCTACTGGGTCTCTTTGCAAAGGAAAAAAATCAATATATCAAAAAGATACCTGTACTTGTATGTTTATTGCTACATAATTCACAAAGATATGGAATCAACTCAAGTGCCCATCAAGCAAAGAGTGGATAAAGAAAATGTAGAAAGGAAGAAAAACACACATCATGAAGTAGCACTCAGGCATGAGAAAGAATGAAATAATGTCTTTTGCAGCAACTTGGAGGGAATTTATCCTAAGTGAATTAAATCAGGTACAGAAAAATAAATACCATATGTTCTCACTTATAGTGAGAGTTACATAGTTGGGAGCTATAGTTATATAGTTGGGAGCTAAACTATGGCCACACAAGGACATACAAAGCGGTACAATGGACACTGGAGATTCAAAAGGGGGTAAGTTAGGAGGGGGTGAGGGAAGAAAAATTATAATGGGGTATAATATGCACTATACAGGTGATGGGTTCGCTGAAAGCCCAGACTTCACCACTATAATATAATTATATATACATGGAACACGATTCAATTTGTACCCCCAAATGTATTAAAATAAGATAGGAGAAAAATTACAGCAACAAGCCTTATAAAAATTTCATAAAGCATCAGTCAGAAGACTCTAAAAGGTACAAAAAAGAAGGCAGACTAACTTGGAACAGCAGCGGTGCTCTAGGTTGGGTTCTCTGGACATGTTTTTTGTTTTATTTTTGTTTTTCCTCCTATACATTCTGGTCCAGTAATGGAGGACACTGCAACCTGGAAAAACCAACTGAATAAGAGCAAAAAAAATCCCCAAATTGAATCAAAGCCTTCTCTCTCTAGCCAAAGGAATATGGGATACGGACAGCCTATGCAGACAGTAATAATTTCACCATACTTGTGCATATTCTGGCAAACACCACACACTATAAGACTTAGCCCTTATCTTCCAACCAAGTTAGGGTTGCAAAACCTATGGGCAGAAGAACTCTTGTCTTCCATATTCATCCTGCAACTTTGAGGCCTGGCTTCTCCCAACCTAAACTGAACACATTGTCCAGGGAAACAATGAACAGGTCTCTGCCATCCATTCTTCATCCTACAATATAGGTGCAGCCTATCATCCCCACCTTCTCAAGGGCCCTGAATTTGGGGAGACTCTGGGTGGATCTCTCCCTTAAGTTCCTGCCCCACAATAATTAGCTAGTTGTTTGGTTTTATCTACCTCCTGTTCACCACCTTGATGAGGGAGAGATTGCTTTCTAGGATTAATGGCATGGCCAAAAACAGGACACCTGCCCTGGACAGATGATACCGACAGCAGCTGATGAAATACACTTTCTCACACGCCAGGGAGGAAGACACTGAGCACCACACAGAACCACCCTGGGGTGACACTCGGAAGCACAGTGAACAACCAGGGACTGTGGGAAGCAGGTTTTGTAGTATGAAGAGGTTGAGGTGACTCCTGGCTCCTGCTGCAGACTGTGATTGACTCGTTTAAATAATTCTGTGGTCTGGCAGGAAAATTCATCTTAAGGATAGACAAAAAAAAATTTTTTTTAATGTAAGAATAACCACCCAAACCCTAGATCGTCAGCCCATAGCTGGCTTTACCTCCAAATGTGTGCTTTTGTGGAGACTCAATGGAGATCCAGAGCCAGCTTATAGCATCTTAGAAAGTTATAGGACCAGTGATTTATTTTCTGTAGGTTAGTGTGAAAGCGGGGGGGAAAGGCTATAAAGTAGGAAATCAGCAAAGTGCTTTTTTTATAGCGATATTTGCCGACCATTTTTAGGTTTAGGTTTCTAAGAGTAGGTAGGGTTCATGAGAGTTTATTTCCTCCCAGACACTCTGTCTTTAAGTGGTACCTGTGGTATGGCCTTCTCTGCAGATCCATCCATCCCTTGTATGCAGTCTGAGACAAAGATTAATTCGCGACACCTGATATTACTCAACTACTTTTGGCCCTCAGCCTGTAGATGAGGGGGTCCTCAAACTTTTTAAACAGGGGCCAGTTCACTGTCCCTCAGACTGTTGGAGAGGGCACACTGTGGGCCCCGGACTAGTCGGCTGCTAAGCAGGACAGGCAGAGGCAGCAAAAACACCCGGAGGGCCGGATAAATGTGCTAGGCGGCCCGCATGTGGCCCTGGGGCCTGTCGTTTGAGGACGCCTGCTGTAGATGGAGTTTGTTAAGTATACAAATAGTCACTGTTCCTGGAGCTGATGTACCTGCCATGCTGATAGAGATGGGGGGAGAGAGGGTCTGCCCTCTCCCTGCAGACGAGCCCCTGCCAGTGCCACCAGACAATTGTTTGCAGAATGTGTGGGTGAGTGATAAATGTTTTGACCCCTGTTGTTGTTTCAACTAGAGCAGAAATTAAGGACCCATAAAAACATTCAATTACATCTCTTGAGACTGATGGTCATGATTTTTCTTAATCTTTCATAAAAAAAATAAAAATAAAATATTTATCTACAATTTATATTGTAATAGTAAAAAATTTTAGATACAGTAAAATTTTAGGGGGAAATTTCTTCCTCTTATTCTTCATTTCCTTTTATTCCTTTCCTATTTTTGTTCTTCCTTTTATCCTTTTATTTTTCTATCTTTCATTCTCCAGTGTAAAATGCCAGTATATTATTAATTAAAGGGGTCCAGCATTATGACATAGAACTATACTGCTATAATTTCTCTGCTCACTCACATTTAGAGCATATTATGACTACTTGAATTACTCTTAATTTTAAAATAGCAAGCATACAAAATTCTCAAAGTTTTTTTTTTTTTAAACAGCCTTCAAAAGTAGCATAAGTATCCAAAAGAAACTTTTGTTCACAGAAACTCTAAACACAGCATCATTTTCTTCCAGAATCAGATAGGGTGATAACTGAATGGAGCCCATAATCTTATCATTCCTTGCTTAGGAAGGAGAGGAGAAAGTCTCTTTTTTGCAGTTGATCCCAACTGCTTCCACTGGGAGAGGAAAATTCATACACAAAGGTGTTAGAGGAACAGGCCTTAGGGCTCCCTATAACTTCCACCCTGAAGACAATTAATTTAATGCTAGAAAAATCACTAGCATTGCCAGCTCCACACCTTGGGCTCTGGGTGCACAGTCTCTCATAAAATAATTAGGATGAGTACTGATTCATGGATTGTCTGAAGCCATACAGCCAAATGTAACATAAAATTCACGGTTTTTATTGCCAGAATTTACATGCTAAAGTCACACTCCAATTTCCCGTTAACTTGGAGAACAAAAAAATGAGACCTGGGATTTCCTAAAAAGTTGGAGGAAAAACATATTAGATATGGCCTAAGGCCTTTTTATCAAATGCTATTAGGTTCAGCCACACATACAGTAGTAAACCCAAAGAGAAGTGGTTTAACAAAATAAGGTTTTTATTTTTTTTCCCCCTCAGGAAAAGGAAATGGGGGCACGTAGGATGACTCTAAGCAAAGGTAGGAAACCCAGTTTCTCCTATCATTAGGTTCTGCAATCCTTGGGGCTTGGCTTCTATCCTGAAGCTCATACAACGGTCACTGTAGCTCCAGCTACAGGGCAGTGGTCCTCAAAATGCAGTGTGCAGGTCAGCAGCAACACTTGGGCACTTGTTAGAAATGAAAGTCTGCTGGCTGCACCCAAACCAACTGCATCAAACTCGTGGGTGAGACCCAGTGATTGGCATTTTAAAAAGCTGTCCAGGTGACTCTGATGCACTCTCAAGGTTGAAACCCACAGATCCAGGAGACACAATGAGCCACCTCCGGTTAAAGTTGTTTCCCAGAAGCTCCACTAAACCACTTCCAGCTACTTCACTCTGCACCCTACCCCAGCCTACCCCAACCCGGAAACGTAGGCTCTGGCTAGGTACACTGTCACTCTCAACAACGTGAAGAGTCTGCCAATAATGAGAAGGAGCAATAGATGCGTGGTAGGCAACTAGCAGGAGAATAATATCAACAAAGCACCGGGGCTAGGCACATTTTTATTATTGTTTTGACCCATGTATTTTGGTGGTTGAGCTAACTGTTTTCTTGTTAAGTTATACACTTTTGACTTGCCATTTTGAACTAATATCAAATGCCTGTGCTGATTATATATGACAAAATTCATTCCACCTGAGTGTGTGTACTCAGGGGACCATTTATTAGTAACAGGAAATTTGTTTAGAAGTTTAGTAACATTTTCTCTATTACAGGCACTTTAGGTTTTTCAAAAGTAGGAAAAGTGGTTAATCAAACTCTTAGGAACTTCCAAGAGTTACTTTTGGGCATCTATTTATACACAATCATTGTTAATATGCTCTCCATATGCTTAAATGAACTGATTGACTTAAGAGAATTAAAAATAACCAGATTCCAACTCATCAGAATAGTTCCCACTCCCTCTACCTTGGTATTACACTTTTAAAGACCCCGATGACAAAATGTGACCAGCCTACATCAAGAACCCAATAAAATATTAACTTACCAGTTAGATCAGCCTGTCGGAACAGATTTGTCGTTACCTTGTAGTTCACTATCTACAGCTACAGGTCTGTATCCTGTAGTGGTTGTTCAGAATTGCTTTCAGCTGAGTTCACCAGGGGAGAGACTGATATTCTAAGACTCGTGTGCAGGAGTTTTATTAGGTAGAGCTCCCAGGGCCAACGCCTGTATGGCTTGAGGCACGTGGAATTGGATAAAGGAGAAGCTGGATGGTGATACAAGTGCAGCTGCGGCCCACCCTACAGGGAGCTCTGCCTCTGCTCTGACCCTCAGCATTAACCCAATCGAGGCCAGGGGGTAGAGACTTTGTACCTCACACTGACCAGTCATTGGCTGCCGCTGGCCGTGGGAGGTGCGTAAGGATGGGCGAGGCGGTTCCTTTAAACCAGCAATTCCTGCAACACGCCCCATAGCTGGGGGCATGAGTCTGGAAGTCCTGAAGGCGGGGATCAGGGCATCTGGATGGTTCGTTCAGCACAGCGTCCACTACAGAAATAATTAGGATATGTGTGGATTCTAGCGTCAAAAACATATTGTGTAAAATCCTAGTCCTTACCATGACCTACAAACCCTTACCTGATCTGGTTCCTGACCACTTCTTGGGCTCACCTCTTAATGTCTCACTCCTTTCCACCCCTGCTTGCTGCTCCTTGAGCATGTTGGGTAACTCAGGGTCTTTGCGCTTAACTGTTTCCTCTCCTGGGCCTGCTTCTCTCTAGACAGCCAGATGGCTGCTGCTCATTTCCATCACGTCTGCTCCGATGTCACCTCCACGGACAGGCTGTCTTGACCACCCTGTCTAAAGTAGCTCCATTCCCTGATACTTCCTTACTTTGCTGTATTCACAACACTTACTGCTACCTGACATCATATGCTATATTTAGCTTTGCTTTTTGTCTGGCCCCCTATAAAAGAAAAACTCATAAAATCAAGGCCTGATATGTTTGGTCAGTGATGTGTAGTAGCCCTAAAATACTGTCTGGCACACAATAGAAATTCAGTAATAGATGGTGAACGAATAAATGAATTCATGCAAATAAATTCTGATACATTTCATGAAATGGAAGAGGTTGATTTTAGGCAGAAATGAAGAAGGTTAATAATGATCTTGAGATAACCAGATAATTCTAACCAGTACCTCACAACCCTCGCCAATCAGTCCTTTGAAGGAATTGTTACTGCGATAACTTACTATCTTGCATCAACTTGAGAAATTAATTTACCTGTAGCAAGCCATCTTCTGCATTTCCCATTTGGTATAGTCACATCTTTCATCACTTTTATGCCTCCGTCACCTTAACCAGGCCCTCTAGGGAGGAGCACCTGTGATGTACCGGCAGGTGTTCGGTATAAATCACAGCTCACCCCTCCCCGCTAATCCAAACTTGGAACAAAATCAGAGTGCTACTTTAGTTTTTCTTTTTCCCCCTCTGTACAGGGTAACGAAAACCTTATTTTAGGTTTAGAGCCCACAAAGGCTGAGCAAAGGACTTCAGCAGTGTGTTTGGCTGCTGGAGCTGATGTTCATTCCCTGCTGGAAGTTCCTAGCTTGACTCCACCTAGAGTCTGTTCCATGGCACCCTGGGGGCACTTTTCTGGACCTGGGAAGGTGGAAGGAGTGTGCTTGGGACTGAGGCAGCAGAGAGAAGGGAGATATGAAGATCTCAGAAGGGATGGCCCGGTCTCTGTGGCATTGCCAGCTACAGCCAGAAGGTGACAGAACTGAGTTCACGAGAGACTTTGTGGGACCCTTGGCCATACACAGAGTGGCTGCTGGGCCCAGAGCTGGGGGCCCACTCATCCCCTTCTACAGAGCAGTGCACACTCCTTTGGCTCCCCAAGAACTGACAGCTTTGGGATCACGGGAGATAGCACATTGGCATGGGTGTTGGCATCCATCGCAGGCAGCGGCAGGGCCACCAGAGAGTTTCCTTTTATGGGAGAAAAAAAATGGAGAGAGACATGTGGCCACCGCAGTTCCCCATCCCCATGGGCACATGGAGACACCCCTCAGAGATTTCTAGCAATATCTGGGGCAAGGGGCACTAACGATTTGCTCGAGTGTCTATGGGATTCTCAAAGGCACTATAATTTTGGTCTCAATTTAGATGTGACCCTGTTTGTATCCACAGCCAGGTGACATTTGGGTTAGAGAGTAATTGGTCTAGAGTCCTTGCAATGCAATTATCCTGGAGGAGCCACCTCTTAAAAGCCTTTTGAAAGGCTTAATTTACATTTCAAATAGAATGCATCTGTTTTGCAGATTCTGACTTTTTTTTGTTTCTGCAAGGGGTGATTTCCATAACCTAAATACTTGAAAACTTCAAGTTCTAACCGTGTAGAATCAAACCAATAGAGAATGAAAGGAACTAAAAATGTATTTACTCTCAAGGCGTTGCCCTCAGAAGGTGTACGCACAGGTAGCATTTGCACTGCCCTGATTTTACAAATGTCTGGACCTCTAGGCTCCTAGGGTTTTGCTGTCTCGCTTATAGAAAGATACCCAGCAGTCTACTTTTTGCCCTTGTAACAATGCCTAAATTTCTTTGAGCTTAATGCTTTATGTGTATCTCTTTTCCTCATTCAATCTTAACTACCTGATGAAGAAGAAGATAATCTGTATCCCATTTTACAGAAGGTGCAGAGACCAAAGTCACTCCTGGGGCCTCTCCCCAGTCTCCACCCTGCACTGCATCCCATCAAGAGTTGCCTAGTCTTGAATTCTTCTTGGCCCTTGTCATAGCCATCCTCCTCCCATATTCCATCCTTGGATTCTAACCCTAAGGACCCATAGTAACTGCTCGATGAGCCTTTGTTGTGTGGTCAGTTAATAGCTTAATAAAACCACTGCCCATCTCCCTTTTCATGTATCCCCAGCAAATGTTTCCTGAATACACTGCTCACAAATGTAATCATGAATCAGGGCTGGATTTAAAGCCAGAAGGAGCGTAGCGTGCCTGCCTGCCTACCTCCAGAGTACTCACCTGAGCTCTTCAGGAATCATTTCACGTGTTTTTGCCAATTCTAGAGCTATTGAAGTTCACAGCCGGTTCTCTTTTTCCCAGCAGTGCCCAGCCTACCTGATATTCCGACAGGCAATTTGATTTATCCCTGAGCTTTTATGTTGGCTCTGTCTGGAGTAAAAGAGGCAAAGCATTTGAAAGAAAGAGAGTCTGCAATTGCTTTTATTGAGCATAGGAGAACCACTGGAACTGAGTTTTTAATTAAAAAAGGCTGGTCAGGGAGGTAGAGGGTTCAAACAGCCTGTGTAGGGAAAATTAGTTTCTGACTTTCAGCTTGGTGGAGTCTCTCCTGAGCACACCAGTCTGTTCAGCTGTCCACGGTTTGGAAGTGAAAAACGCCAGCACCCTTTTAATCAAGCTTCCCTTTGCCAGAAATTTGGTTTCCAGTCCTGAATCATTTAACTGCATGCCTGTCTCCATAGCCTTTATTGGTATTTCATTAACAAGCCTAAAAGTCCTTCAGAATGATGCTCCTGTGCTTTGTAAAAGAGCATCCAGCACCCTACGGGGACTCTAATTCACTTCCTCATCACTAAGTGTAGAGTCGCTTCCATACTTTGTTTTTTCCTCTTGAATACAGGAATTGGAGTGGCTGAAATGCGTTGCAGCTCATGTTTTTCCTTTAGCCCAGTGTATACTTGCTCAGTTCCCCCTTCATTCTCCTCCCACCCTCCATTCACACTCCCAAAAGTTTGCCGGATACTTGTGTCTTCCTCTGTTCATTTTTCCATGTGACTTCCTCAAAGCCTTCTTTGAAACTCTCCACCCTTAAAAATCAGGTGCCCTGTAGTACTGATACATATGTAGTTGGTGCTACATAAATGCGATTAGATGGATGGACAGACGGATGGAGACCAACCAAGGTGGTAGAATCCCATTCTGTGAATTTTTTAGGAAATAAGAACTTGGACTCCCAAAGGGACAACAGAAATGTTTTGGTTTCCAAGGAATAAAAAAGAATGTTCGTTGTGTATTGTGATGACTCTATTGCAGGGCCTGCTTAACTGCTAACTTCTGAGCAAGGAGGGACCAAGATAACTTTTTGAGGTACCATCTGGCTCTCTGACTCTGCGGTGTGAGGAGGGTTGGCACTTGGTGCTGGCAGACAGTACCGTGTCCAGAGGAGGTGAATGAAGGAGGAAGGGAGAAACATGCCCTGACCTCTCAGCTACGGAAAGGCCTGGCCTTTCAGGTAGGCATGACCATCTAGAGTGACTCCCATCCCTTCTCCCTCCATCTTTCCTTTGTCCCTCTCTCCCCAGCTGTCCCCTCCCTGGGCATTAGCCAAGGGGAGCAGGGGGAAGGCCGGGCCACTGTGGCCTCTGTTGTCACATCAGACTGTGCCTTCCTGCCAGTCAGCCCTGGAATGACACTCGGGGGCTCCTCCCTCCCTCCATCCTGGTTTATAATCTCCCATCCCAGGAGGAGCCGCCTCTCTGAGCTGCTCTGTGCCACTGTGCTTGACTGCTCACAGACCTGCTGCACGAATTCATGCCTCATCCCGAGCATATGTTAGCTGGGCTTCCCTCTTATTTTATTTTAATTATCATTACACAAATAATATACAAATACATTCCAGTTGTAAAATTTAAAATCTAAGCATAAAAATACAGCAAAACTCTAACTTGACCATACACTCGCCACATCCTCTCCCCCTTCCTGGAGGTAGCTATTGTTATCCTTTTTAAAAATATACATTTTAGGCTTACATATGAAAATATAGAAAAAAAGTGGTTTTGTTTCATATATCTAAAATTTAAATATCCTATTACATAGAGTGTTCAGTAAATTGTTTTCTTCTCTCACTAATATTTCTTTTCTTGTTAATATACACAGATTGATCTCTTCTTTCTAACTCCTGCATATAAAATGGCTATGAATATAGCAGTGTTTATTAACCCATCCCTTATTAGTGGATTTTTAGGCTCTTTACAGTTTTTTCCTTGCCACTAGAGAAGACACAGTTATGAAGACACTTGTGCACTCTAGTTTGTGCCTGAATGTTTCTCTGAAGCAGACAGCATGGTAGACACATATTAAATTTTAATGCACAGCAGCAAATTGTCTTCTAAAAGAGCTAAAGCATTGATCATTTCATGTATTAGAATCTTCATATTTGGCATATCTTTATTATTGTTGTTCATTTAGTCATTCATTGGCTTATTCAGCAAACACGTATGGAGTCTTGGCTATGCGTCACCCACCAGACAGCAGGTTGCCCACACGGCAGGAGTTTGTAAAGCTAGCAGTTCTGTGGCTGATTTCAGGCACAGGAAACCCTCCTCCAGCCCAGCTCAGCTCCCTTGTTCTGCCCGCTGTGGGTGCCTTTAACAGGGGTCTCAGTTCCCTGTGCCATCAGGCTGTCAGTACAAAACCGCTCAGGGTGTCACTTTCACTGGAGCAATTCAAACATACTTAAGGCCCCAAGCGACCATTCCTGGGGGCTTAGATGGAGGATCTGGGGTGGGAGGGAGGGGAAGCTGCCAGCTAGTTGTAGGCAAGGGTGAAGACAGGGAGGTTTTGTCTACTTTAAATCTTCCCCTAGAATCAGCTGGATGCTACTGTAGGTTGGTGGGACTTGGGTGTTTTCTCCCTCACATTTTGAGGATAATTTACATGGACTGTTATAAAGGGTCTAGTATAATAATGAGGATGATGATAACAATAATACCAGCCTTTCATTGACTCTTAATACTCCATTGAGTATAACATGAGCTACAATTTTGTGAGAAAAATGAGAAAAAGTGCTGCCAATTATCATTGGAAAGTACCATTGATTGTAATAATTATAATCAAGTCACACCCAGATTTCATAGATGTAAAAATATACTTAAAAAAGTCCTAGAGTCTATGAAATATAGTAATAATTTATAGTTCTCAAGCACCTACTGTGTGCAAGACACTGTAAAGCCCTTGAACATGATTATCTTATTTAATCCTCATAAAATGTTTAGCAGATGGCTCTCCAAAAGAAGTGCTCTGATTTGTAGCATTTACCAATTTCCATGGTGTAAATACGCCCACTTGGCCATTTAGACCTATGTGAAGCCACTGAACTCAGAGTCTGGAAGAGAAGCAGAAAGTCAGCTCTTGCAAGCCAGTGAGAGCTGGTCCCAGCACACCATGGGATAGATCTGTTGTTATTAATGTGATAGCTAAGGCTTAGAGAGATTAGGTAACTTGCTCAGGACTATATCACTACTAAGTAGCAAAACGTGCCACTTTACCATTTTATCTATACGAAATCCTCACTAATAGGGGTATTGGTGCTGTGGGTAAAGGACTTTGAATCATTCTTACAACAATCTGCACTGATTAATAGTCAACTTCAACTGACCCCAAATTCCCACTGTGTGGAGCATTGTTGGGGGTGATGAGAAAGGCAGAGCTTTATTCCCACATAGTCCCACCCTCTTTCCTCTGTGAATATATTTATTCTTTTGTTTCAATTCAATGTAGTAAATATTTATTGAGTGAGGGGAGGGGCCAAGATGGCAGACTAGAGCAGCCTGCACTTGCCACTCTCAAGGAGAGGATCAAAGGTTGGGAGTAGAAGTTCATTCATGGATGGACCAACTGTCTCAGAGAGAGCAGTGTGAATCATCAGAGAAGTGGGGGAGAGAGAGGCAGGGTGATCCACTTGGCAAGATCAGAAGGTACCTGGGGGAAGTGTCCACATGCAGGGAAGGGTTAGGGGAGAGATTCCCTGGGGCTCCGCATTTTCTCAGCAGACAGTGAAATCTGAGGTGCAAAGGCGTTTTCCACCACAGCAGGCCTCTGAATTGATGAGGGAGCTGCTTGGAGACTGTGCAGCAGTATTGCACCAGAGAGTGGGCACAGTGAGGTCCCTCCAACTTCTGGTCCCAAGTCATGGCAACAGATGCCAATCTGTGCTCTCAGTCCTAGAATGCCCGGTCTGCAAGGCGGTTGGCTTGGATATGAGCAGAGCAGGCTCCCACTGGCCTCAGCATCTGCTGCTGCCATTTTACCATCTCAGTAGTACTGCTGCTGCTACATACGTAGCACCACAGCAGCTGCCACAGGTGGACCTGGATAGAGGGAGAACTCCAGCCACTGCCCAGTGGGATGTTGCCTGTCACCCTGGCCCTGCCAGCCATGGGTGGCCCAGCCACTATAGCCTGAGGAGGCACCCTGCTGCTGGCTGTGGTCCCACAACTCACCCAGGCACTGGCCAAGACCTTCAACCACCAGGGACCCACCAAGTTCCCACGCCCTGCAAAGGCACCTGCCATGGTCCTGCAACTCATGCAGGTATCTGCCAAGGTCCCACAACCCACTGAAGCACTGGCTAAGATCCCATGACATTACTGGGCACCCACGAAGGTTGTGCAATATGCCATACCACTGGCTGCATGCCTGTGATATGTCCAGGAGACCAATAAGATCCCACTACTTGCCCAGGCATCAGCCAAGGTCTTGCCTCCCACCTCTAGGGAGAGGGACTAGCCTAGACCCCTGTCCCAGCTTTCAACAGTAGCCTGGGGACCAACCCACCAATCTGAACAAATATCCCCCTGTGTTGGCTTGGATTGTGATAATCACAGGGGAACAGGACAACACAAGAGAAAAGATACATTATAGGTTTTCAGTGCAACTACCCCTCTCCAGCTGGGTCAATCCTCCAGAGTAGGATACAAAAGTGCTATCTAGGGATTTCTCCTCCCTCTCATTAAGCAGGAGAGTTCCCAGCAAAACAGAATAGGTGTGTCCTAAATCTATCAAGCCTAAGTTGAGAGAAGAGGTTTTAGATGAGAAGAAACCAGCAAAATATCTGGCAACATGAAAAAACCAGCTAGTAGGCCGGGCGCGGTGGCTCACGCCTGTAATCCTAGCTCTTGGGAGGCCGAGGCGGGCGGATTGCTCAAGGTCAGGAGTTCAAAACCAGCCTGAGCAAGAGCGAGACCCCGTCTCTACTATAAATAGAAATAAATTAATTGGCCAACTGATATATATATAAAAAAATAAAAATAAAAAAAAAAAAAGAAAAAGAAAAAACCAGCTAGTTCAACACTTCCAAGGGATCACAATAGATGCACAGCAACAGACGCCAACCAAAAGTAAACTGTTGAAATGTCAGCAGTGGATTTTGGCATATGGGTGGCAAACAAGATTAATGGAATTTAAGAGAAAGTTGAAAACCAAAAAAAAAAAAAAAAAATTCAGGACATAAATGAAAAATATTAAAAACTCACTAAAGAGATAGGCAACATAAGTAAGGGTGTAACAGAACTTAAAGAAATGAAAGAATCATTTAGGAAATTACAAACTAAAGCAGAACGTTTCAACAACAGACTACATTAATCAGAGTAAAGAATCTCAGAGTTTGAAGACAAGGCTTTCAAACTGACCCAGTCAGTCAAAGACACAGAAAAAGGAATAAAGAAGAATGAACAATCACTCTGAGAAATATGGGACTATGCAAAATGATCCAATATACAAATTATAGTTACCCTGGATAGAGAAGAAGAAAAAATAAAAAGCATGAAAAACCTATTTGAAGGAATTATTGAGGAGAACTCCCCTGGTATCACCAGAAATTCAGATATCCAGATACAAGACGGTCATCGGTCATCGTAGCAAATAGGATATCTCAAAGACACATAGTTATCAACTTGGCCAAAGTCAAAATGAAGAAGAAAATTTTACAAGCTGCAAGACAAAAGCAACAACTAACTTACAAAGGAAAACCCCTCAGGCTAAAAGCAGACTTCTCAGCGAAGACCTTACCTACCAGCCAAAAGGGATTGGGGCCCCACTTTTAGTCATCTTAAACAGAACAAACGCTAGCCAAGAATTTTGTATACTGAAAAACTAATTTTCATAAATGATGGAGTAATAAAGATTTTTCCAGACAAGCAAACACTAAGAGAATTTGTCACTAGTAGACTTGCCCTGCAGGAAATGCTGAAAAGTATATTATACATGCAACAGCATAGTAGTTACTGATCAGTGTAAAAACACCCAAAAGTTAAAACTCACAGCTCTTATAAAACAGTAGCACAAGAGGGAAAACAAAACATAAGTTATCATCCAACCTGATGAATAGAACAGCATCCCACATATCAATACTAACACTCAATGTGAAGAGTCTGAATGCCCCACTTAAAAGACATAGACTGGCTGAATGGATGAAAAAACACAACCCAAGTATCTTCTGTCTCCAGGAAACACATCTAACCCTCAAGGACACACACAGACTCAAGGTAAAGAGATGGAAAAAAATATTCCACAAAAATTCAAACCAAAAGTGAGCAGGTATAACCATTCTCATGTTAGATAAAATAGAATTTAAATCAACAATGGTAAGAATGACAAAGATGGTTATATAATGGTAAAGAGAGCAATTCAACAAGAAGACACAACAATCCTAAATATATGTGCATCTAACAAAAGAGCTCCCAGATTCATACAGCAAATTCTGCAAGATCTAAGCAAAGAAATAAACAGCATCTTAATAGCTGGGGATTTCAACACTCCACTGAACTAGATAGATAACTGAACAGAAAATGAATAAAGAAATAATGGACTTAAATGAAACTCTAGAACAAATTGACCTAGCAGACATTTATAGAACATTGTACCCAAAAATTATTGAATATTCTTCTCATCAGCACATGGGATATTTTCCAAGATTGATCATATCTCAGGCCACAAAACAAGTCTCAGAAAATTTTTAAAAAATGAAATCATAGCCTGTATCTTCTCAGACAACAGTAGAATAAAACTAGAAATAAATTCCAAGAGAAACATGCAATTTTACACAAAGTCATGGAAATTAAACAACGTGCTACTGAACAATCCTTAGGTAAATGGGAATTAAAGTGGAAATCAAAAGATTCCTTGAAGTGAATGGCAAAAGGGACATAAACTTTCCAAATCCATGGGATACAGCAAAAGCATCCCTAAAGGGAAAATTCATAGCCTTAAATGCTTTTATAAAAAAGACAGAAAGATTACAAATTAACAACCTAATGTCACGTCTCAAGGAATTAAAAAAGAAAAACAAACCAAACCCAAAGCCAGCATGTGAAAAGAAATAACAAATCACAGGACAGAACTAAATGAAATGGAAATAAAAATACAAAGGATTAACAAAACGAAAACATTTGTTCTTTGAAAAGATAAACAAAATCAATAGACTCCTTGGTAGATTAACCAGAAATAGAGGAAAAAGAACCCAAATAATCTCAATCACAAATGAAAAAGGAGATATTACAACTGATACCACAGAAATAGAAAATATCACCTGTGAATACTATAAAAAATGTCCTGTACATAAACTCAAATATGTAGAGGAAATGGACAAATTCCTAGAAACACACAACCTCCCAAGACTTAGTCAGGAAGAAATAGAATTGCTAAACAGACTGTTAACGAGCAGTGAGATTGAAGCAGTAATAAAAAAACTCTCCCAACCAAAAAAAGCCCCAGAACAAATGGATTCATAGTCAAATTCTACCAGACCTACAAAGAAGAACTGGTACTCATCCTATAGATATTATGCCATAACATTGAAAAGGAGGGAATCTTCCCTAACTCATTCTATGAAGCTAATATTACCTTGATACCAAAGCTAGGAACAGACACAACAACAACAATAACAAACCATAGAACAATATCCCTTAGGAATATAGATGTAAAAATCCTCAACAAAATACTAGCAAACTGAATTCAACTGCACATCAAAAAAAAAAAAAAAAAAAAAAAAAACACAAAAAAACAAAAAAATTCACTGTGACCAAGTGGGCTTCATCCCAGGAATGCAAGGATGGCTTAACATATGTAAATCAATAAATGTAATTCACCACATAGAAACAAAAATAAAGACCATATGATCATCTCAATAGATGCAGAAAAAGCATTTGATAAAATCCAACATACTTTCATGATAAAAACCCTTAACATACTAGACATAGAAGGAACATACCTCAAAATTAATAAAAGGCATATATGACAAACCCACACCCAACATCATACTGAATGGGCAAAAGTTGAAAGCATTCCCACTCAGAACTGGAACAAGATAAGGGTGTCCACTGTCACCACTTCCATTCAACATAGTGTTGGAAGTCCTAACCAAAGCAATTAGGCAAGAGAAAGAAATTAAGGGCATCCATATTAGGAAAGAGGAGGTCAAACTATCCCTGTATAGGGATAGTTTGTATAATGCTGTATACAAACCTTGTATAATGCTGAAGTCAGGGCTTTTAGTGTGTCATCACCAGAATAGTGTTCGTTGTACCCAGTAGGTAATTTTTTAGCCCACACCTCCCTGCCCACCCTTCCACTTCTTGGTTTCTAACATCCTTTGTATCTTTTTGTACCATGTGTAACCATTGTTTAGCTCCCGCTCATTAGTGAGAACATATGGTGTTTGGTTTTCAATCCCTGAGATACTTCACTTAGGATAATGGTTTCCAGTTTCATCCAAGTTGCTGCAAATGACATTATTTCATTCCTTTTTATGGCTGAGTAGTACTCCATGATGTGTGTGTGTGTGTGTGTGTGTGTGCATATCACATATTCTTTATTCACTCATGAATTGATGGGCACTTAAGGTGGTTCCACATCTTTGCAATTGTGAATTGTGCTGGGATAAACATGGGGGTGCAGGTGTCTTTTTGACAAATGATTTATTTTCCCTTGGTAGATACCCAGCAGTGGGATTGCTGGATCAAATCATAGGTTTACATTTATTTGTTTGAGGAATCTCCATACTGTTTTCCATAGAGGTTGTTTTAATTTGCAGTCCCATCAACAGTGTGTAAGCATTCCTTCTCTCCTCATCCATGTCAGCATCTATTGTTTTTTGACTTTTTAATAGTGGCCATGCTGATAAGGGTAAGGCAGTATCTCATTTACTTTTAATTTTCATTTCCCCTATGATTAGTGATGTTGAGCATTTTTTCATGTTTGTAGGCCATTTCTCTATTTTCTTTTGAAAAACTTCTGTTCATATCTTTCACCCACTTTTTGATGGGGTTGTTTGTTTTATTCTTGCTTATTTGTTTGAGTTCTTTGTAGATTCTGAATTTAGTCCTTTGTCAGATGTATACTTTGCAAATATTTTCTCCCATTCTATAGGTTGTCTATTCACTCTGTTGATTATTTACTTTGCTGTGCAGAACCATTTGAATTAAGTCCCATTTATGTATTTTTGTCATTGCTGTATTTGCCTTTGAAGTCTTCTTCATAAATTCTTTGCCTAGGCTAATGTCTAGAAGAGTTTTTCCTGTTTTCTTCTAGAATTTTTGTGATTTCATGTTTTACATTTAAGTCTTTTATCCACCTTGAATTAATTTTTGTGACTGGTGAGATACAGGGGTCCTGTTTCATTCTTCTGCATGTGGCTATCCAACTTTTCCAGCACCATTTATTGAATAAGTCTTCCTTTTCCTAGTGTATGTTGTTGTCTGCTTTGTCAAAGATCAGTTTGTTGTACCTAGATGGTTTTGTTTCTGGGTTCTCTATTCTGTTTCATTGGTCTATGTCTCTACTTTTATACCAGTACCATGCTGTACCAAACATTTATACCCCATTAATATTTTGAAATAAAAAAAAGAAAGAGAATCAGAGAGGGAATAAATTAAGATAAAAACTTATTTTTCTTATTAAAAATATTTATTGAGCATTTACTGTACAAAGCATTGTCCAAGGCACCATCCACTTAGCTTCCAAAGGGCGTGGAAAAGAACCCCTCCAACTTCCCAATGGAGGAGGGGGAATAACTGCCTAATATATATTAGAGCTATCAAAAATACATAAAATCACTTATGAAAATCATGAAACAAATCAGGATTCTATTTGTGTGGTGATAGAATAATAAATCATTTTTAGTTTAGCTAAGAAAGATAAATAAAATGTGAGTCTATCATACACTCACCTCCCACCCTGCCCCAAACGTTTTAATTAAGCTATCCATAGAGGTCACCGGGATGAAGACCCAGCAGCTCTGATTTTTCTCATTATCCATCTCCTGGAGACTAGCATGTGGTTAGATTGATTGGATCTTTTGAGCCCAGGGAAGCATCATGAAGTCTGCAGTGTCCCCAAAAAGATCTTATCATTAGTTGGGCAAATATCCCAAATATGGAGCTCTATAGAGAATCCACACTTTGCCACGTTCATTGATGTAGGATAAAAATTTCTGCATCTGTCACTTCTTGGATCTCTGACTCTGCTTCCTAGGAGTAGATTATATCCAGATGGGCTTCTGTCACCTAGCTACGCCAACTGCCTGCAACATATTTATTTATTTGCAGCCATGCCCTATGACTTCTGCTTGGCTGGCTATTTCCCGCATAGCCCACAGGCAGGTGTCACATTCTCAGTGGCCTGATCCCCTTGTAAGAACACCAGCAGCACACCAGGGCATGACTGCCTGGGCCGCTGCCAGATGGGGAAATCTTGAATGGAAATATTCACACGTTGAAATGGAGCCAAGTAGCAGGCAGTCTTGCAAAACCAACATGGCTTTGGAGACACAGTGCTGCTGATGAGTGAGAGGCGTGGTGGTATTTGTGGAAGCCCAACTGTTGCAGACGGCGGCATTAACTTGCCCAACTTTGGCGACAGTTGTCTGAGTTTGGGATCACTGAAACTTAATATAGAGTTTCTTTTTGTCCCTACTATTTTCTGCTGGTAAACCATGGTCTTGGGTCTCAGCTGCAGCTGGATACAGTATTTCTGAAGACAGACTTTTCCAGTTCTACTAGGAAGAATGTATAAAGTCACATGGCCATGTGTTCACTTCCAAACTGGAAATTCAACTTTAGTTGGGAACTTGCCTAGCAGGAGAACAAAAGCTATACAACAGTTTCAAGGAAGAGGAAGTGGTTCTCTTGCATGACTGTGGACCCACTCAATGATGCAAGATTGCAAGATTCAGCAAGGAGGTGGAGTGAAAACAGAAGCCTTGGACTGCTCCGTGGTCACTTTCAACAGAGAGATATAAAGCCTGGCTAGGAGGAAGGAGTGCAGATTGAAGTTTGATCTACTGGACACTGTTCTACCCACTCTTATACCCTAACACAAAAAACGGTAATTATCTGTTACCTTTCTCTAGTTCCCTTCTTTGTGCCATCTTCTCAATGGAAAAAATGAATGAGTTTATCTCTCAACTCCCTTCCAGCCTCATGACTTTACAAATGATTTCTTGGATGCTTGTCCTTGTGCCCAGCTATGCACCAGGAGTAATGAATGATATAAAGAACTACAGGACTCCTGCTTCTGAGAAACACTCAAACAATGAAATATGCACGCACTGCACAGCACCTGCAGGAAAGGTGAGGGAGAGAGGGGAGGCTCGCTTGAACACGGTCTAGTTTTCTTGATATGCCAGGTGGTAGGCTCATGGCAGCTTCTTTTTCTTCTCTTTCTCTTTTCTTCCTCTGCTCTTCCTCTTTGCAAGGGAAGGGCAAGAAAGAAATGAATGGCACTAGAGAACTCACTAGAGTTCGAGAGAACTCCATGAAATTGAATTGTCTGAACTGTAGTAGCTTGATTGGCTAAAGAAGTTAATGTTCTAAATTGGTCCTGCAGTTTTAAACCAGGTGTTAATATGGTGTGCCAAATCCTCTCATGGTTTTCACTGGCCTCTTCTTGTGTTTTCAGGCTCTACCTACCTACCTACCTCCCAAGTCCCAAGCTTTTCCCCCCAAATGTCCAGTATCCACATTTGGCTCTCCAAAATTACTGTTTAGCTGCCATTTATGATGCTCTGTGATGTCTCATATGCTATATGGGTGCTCCGTGATTTTTTAGGGATGCAGTATTAAATCCCATTTTAAAGGGAAGGGAAATATTCTGCCTGAATATCCAGTAGGTGGTACAGTCTCAACGCAAACCAGGGTTTGCCTGTTCACAGAACCTGTCCTTTTTTCCCTTGAAGTTTGTTCAATGTGAGTTTTTGTGATACAGGGAATGACTAATGCTGAAATACCCACAGGGCACATCTGGGAATTTGCCTGGCAATGTAATAGGATGATATGCTTTCTTTTTTGCAGTTTCTATAGATCTTGGATTCTTCAGTTATGAAATAAGTGGGGTTGGACCAGATGATCCCACTCTAACCTCTTAGAGTCCATGAGAGCTCAGGAAGGAGCAGCCGTATATATATTGGTTAATCCTGGGAACCCTACCGCTTAGGCTGAAGTCTGGAGATTTAACTATTAGAGAGTAACCCACTCTAGATAATGAACCCTCTAAATGAGATTTTTGTAGACTAGATCGTAGTATTTCAGCCTCTCGTTCCCATGAACACATGCATTCTAGGAAGTCCAAGAGACTTGATCTTTGCTTTGGAAAAGATAATATACCTTATGTGCATAAACAATTCCTGCATTTGGAAAGGTAAAAAGACCAAATTTGGGGTAAATCCTGGGGGAAAATGTAATTTGAAGAGGTGAGTTTATTACAAAGCTTTAGGGAAGGAAAGAAATTTAGGCAGTCCCTGTAGGTGAGTTCTTAGGCACTGCTAAAATATAAGCCTTGGAAAGAAAAAGTGGTTTTACCTGATCATATGGAACAGAGTTAAAGCAGCAGGACTTTTACTGCCAAGATAGATGACAGGGATGATGAGAAAAAAGCCAAGGGCATTTTACAATAGGCTTGATGAATGTCATCCTGAAATCTAACTCAATATTTGAATGCTATAAATTGTGTTAAGAAATATAAGGCCAAATAAACCTTTGGGACTGTTTGTGACTGATTCAAGATGACTGAGTTTAAACTGCTGCTGATGAAATGGATGGGAGTCAAATAATAGTATTAACTATTTGACAAAATCCTAATAAATCAGAGATGAAACCTGATTTCAGTTACACAGAAAGTCTTGCCAGAGCACATGGCCTCAGCTTGGCTAAATTAAGATGGGAGACGAAGTTGGAGCATGGAATCGTTGCTGCTTCAGACTCACTTCTACAACGCAAGGAGGTTCATCAAGTGATAGAGGGAAAGTATTCACTGTGAATGTGCTCACCACATTTGCAAGCCTTGAGTTTTTATTGCATGTTACTCTCATTGGTGTGCCCCATTTTATCAACTCTCTTGGTTTGGAATCATCTCATCCAACCCTCAATTACCAGCTTAGGTGCAAAGATGAGGACATTTGTGTCCATTCCAAAGTTCACAAAATTGTACTGATTTTAGAAATTTAATTCCAAGACCTATACCCAATGGAGAAGTCTACAGATATTCACCAAAGATGCATGCAACAATATCCATAGCAAGAATATTTATTTGTACTTGCCAAAAACTTGAAATGACTATTGAAACAACTCACATATCCACAGTAGCATGGATAAATAAGTTTTGGTATATTCATATGATAGAATTCTATACAGCAGTAAAAATGAATAAACTATAGCTATGTGGGGGAAAAAAGGATGATTCTCCTAAAAATAATTTTGAACTAAAGAAGCAAGACAGCCATGAAAACACACTGCAAAATTCCATTTTTTATAAAATTCAATATCATGCAAGACTAATCTGCTGTGTTAGAAACAGGAGAGTGAAATCCTGAGCAGGGAGGGGGTAAGCAGAGGCTTCTGGGCAGAGGGAGGGTGATGTTCTATGTCTTAACCTGGGTAATAACACAAGTGTGCTCACTTTGTGATAGTTCATCGCACTGTATACTTGTGAACTATGCACTTCTTTTGGTCTATATATTACACACTAGAAAGTTAAAAAAAAACTAATGGTAAGGGCATCATGCCAACAGGTACAATGTGGATCCCACTAGAGCATAGGAAGCAGTAGTTTATGAGGGCCCCATTCAGTATCTATCCAGTTCAGACGCCACCTCACTCAAAGCTTTCCTTGTTAAGTCAAAATTCTCTAAATGTCTCTCTGCTCTGTGCTCCTATCGCTGTTTGCTTGGACCCCCAATTTTGCATGTGCCATGACTTGTCTGCACTAGTGAGCTCTTTGAAAATTATTTCCGCTGGATTTAATGTCCTTGATGTAGGAACCATGGTTTATTTATCCACATATCCCTTAGAGCACCTAACACCTAGTGCACATTTAGTGAGCATGTGTGGACCCACAGTGACCCCTCTGCCACATACATGCTACACCTATGAGCTGTCCTAATTAAGATAGTTGACATCTCATTAATATAAACTTGTGACTTTAAAAGGAGAGACCATTAAGCACAGAAAATAGTAGGTGTTTTTACGTTGTTACCTGCATCTCAGAAAATACTTTATTCCCACAAACACATTTTGAACATCTGCTATGTACCAGGCCCTTGGTGTATGGAAAAGACAATATCTATCCTCAAGGAGCCCCCCCCCCATTAGAAGACTGATGAATAACAAATGAGAATACCAGTGTGCCCCTAAATGTTCTCAGAAAATCACAAAAGAGGGATTGCAGGAAAAAGAAAAAAAAAAAAAAGAATGAAGCCTAAATTTTCTTTTTCTGCAAGAACAAAAGAGTACAGCTTAGTAGAAAAAAGCACATCAGCTTGTTAATAACCAACTCCCTGCAGTCATCACAGATGGCGCAGTCTTATTTTGCACCAGGTGTGGCTGCTGAAGAGGTACAGTGTAGCAGTTTATGAGCAGGGCTGGGGCAACCTGTCCCCCTGATCACGGTGCCTGCACCCGCTGCTCTGCCTCATTCTCTGCTCTCCCCACCCTGGGCCACAACACTGGACCCAGCACTCCCGCCTGGCTCATTTGCTCAGTCCAGTCTGGGTCTGCTCACCCTACGCAGCAGCAGGAGCCTGGGGCTTTGGTGTTTGCTGTCTTGGTGGGGCCAGCGACTTCCAGGCCTGGTGGGCTGTCACCCACCCATTTATTTACCTTATGAGAAAAAGGCTCCCACAATCTATCACGTTGTTCAAGAAGCGAATGTAAAACGAGGGTTGGATTGAACATTTTTCTGCCTGGGAGGCACATGTAAGATGATTCATCCCTCTGTGGGTCTCAGAACTGATCTCCCAACTATATATAGAAAGACAACTTCTGTGGTTTGGTTGGCCCAGGGTTGCTCAGCGTGGGTGCTCTTGACATTTGGGGCCAGATAGTTCTTTGCTGTGGGGAGTTGTTTTGGGCCTTATGGGATGATGGGCAGCATCCCTGGCCACTACCTGTTGGATGTCATGTAGCACCTCCTTAAGCTATGACAACCAAAGTGTTTCCAGATCGTGCCAAGTGTGTCCTAGGAGGGCAAAATCACCACCAGCTGAGAACCAGTGACTTAGAGGAACCA
Source organism: Microcebus murinus (assembly GCF_040939455.1). Taxonomy (NCBI): domain Eukaryota; kingdom Metazoa; phylum Chordata; class Mammalia; order Primates; family Cheirogaleidae; genus Microcebus; species Microcebus murinus. The sequence goes on from NC_134115.1 coordinate 31,582,873, forward strand.
CAGCCCCAGGTTTCCATCCAATGAATCAACTCAATTGCCCCATTGCAACTTGATTAATAAGCATAAATTATTAATCATTTAATGCTAATCAGTGTTAATAATTTAATATTATTAATATATCATTATGGATTAATGGCATTGTTTACCTCCTGGGGAAGGGTGGGATGGTAAAGAAAGTAAGAGCAGGGGCCCAGGGAGCATGTGCCCCCAAGACGCCAAACTCACAGGACTCAGCCCTGGCTGTCCTGGTAAACGTCGGAAGCTCACTACAGGAATTAATTTAGATGAAAGTATGTAAGGCTGGGAACTAAGGGCTTAGTTTGTATGTTACCTTTTAATTGGTGAGAAGAGGGGCCAGTATAATACAGCAGTTAGGGAAGAATATTTAGAATTCAAAAGACCTGAATTCAAATCTTGATTCTGCCTCTTGTTAAATGTGTACATTCAGACAAGTTACCTTAATTCTCTGAGCTTCATCTTTGTCATCTACCAAATTGGGCTCATAATACAGACCTCACTGGGTATCTGTGGTGATTACGTGAGTCAAGGTAGGCTGGCACCCAGGACCACTTCACAATGGCTAATGCTGGATGGTACAGGCTCAGATAGCTCCTCCCTGGGCTCCTCCATCCTACTGCTGAGACTGACCCTGTGCAGGGCCCTGTGGGAGTTGTTGCAGTTCACAGACACGTTTTCTTTATCCTCTGGAAAGATTGGGCCAGGGTAGGTAGTCTCAAGGACCTGTCTATACCAGAAAAGCAAAGCTTAAATGAAATATAGGTTCATGGGTTAAACATGAGACATTAAAAAAAAAAAAAAAATCAGAGATCTTTGATCCTTTGTAAGCTGCAAAATGAAATCATCTCCTGTCAACATGTACCCTGCAAGCAACATAATTTTGATTATTTTTTTATCTATGAAGAGAGAGAAAAAAGATGTAACCCCCCCCCAAGAGCTATCTTCCATTTTCATATACGTATTTTGTGTTCACTGCTCCTCCCTAGCCCCCCCATACACAATTCTTGTCCTAAGAAGAGTTATTTTTCATCTAGGAGGGCCATTGCCTTTGACCACTACTGTAACTCCCCAAGGGATGTATGCGGGAAATCAGGAAGCACAGGGCTATTGACTGGCAAGCTGGTAAAACACATCGGCAAGATTGGTTATGCTGTCCAAGGCCTAACACAATGGGAATGGCTCATGTCTTGTGTCCTTTACCTTCAACAAGAGGATTGAAAGATCTCTGCTAAATTAGAAAATTTACGTGTTCAACCAGAGGTGAAGGATTCCTAAACAAGGAGCAAAAGTGGTCACCCTTTGAACTAAGCCCCGGTGCTCCTAAAATAAATACAATTTGATGAAAAACAATAAGCAATTTCTAAGACTCCCCAGAACATGACATTTGCCTACAAATAACTCTGCAAAGAGTCTTAGCTTTCAAGAGGTCTCTGATTTTCAAGAAAACTCTAGCTTTATAGAAATAACTAATAACCCAAGAGTTGAGATTATCCATGTATCTGGATGTCATGAACAGAACCCAAATAAATAAATAAATAATAAAAGAATTACTAGCTGGGTTTTTAAAGAGATCATTAGACTTGGGGAAGCTGCCCAGTTTTTAATTATGTTGGATATGAAAGCTGAGCATTTGCCAATAAACCTAGGCGAAGGAATATTGACACTCGCCAGGTTGAATTTCCAGAAAGGTACATGCAGATTTTCCTCTTTACTCTTGAGTCTTGAAGATTAAAGCCTATCATTATGTTTTATCAGACTATGAGCCAACTCATTCTTTTCTACAAGAACTACAAAATAACCTCCAATATTCTTTCATTTCTTCTGGCTAGGAATGGCTCCATGTTCCAAGGATGAGTCTTTGCAAAGAAGTCTTAAATACTCACTTGTTCTGAGACATGCTGGACTACTTACCCAGGGCCTCCATGTGATCTCAGAACCTTCCTGGAGATTAAAAGCACAGAGAGACATGACTACTCTAGATTTGTGTAAAATAATTAATTCAATAAATATGTATCGAAAGCTGTACTCTAAGCAAATACTGTGCTATGTTAAAATATCCAGTCCCTTGTGAACAGATCATTGTTACCTGGTGTGGTAAGTGCAGGTTGCATGCAGGGAATTATAGACACATAGGGGAAGGTTGGCTATCCAAGTCTGGGGGACGCAAGGATTGTGGTGAGAAGGAAAATTGGGAAGGTTTCCAGAAGCTGACCCAGGAGTTGAGTTTGAAAGAATGAGTAGGCACTAGACATTTACACTGGGGACTGTCCAACTCAAGGGCAAAACAAACAGTTTGTGTAAGTGGACAGCCAGAAGGTCTACTGAGATCACCAAACTTCTCACTTTCTAATGAAGACACTGACGTCCAGAGGGCCATGTGACTCCCCTAAATCAAACACCTGCCATAGGACCAGAAAAGGTAAAAATGTGAGGCTTAGTGTTTCAGTTGCTTCACCTAGAAATCTACAGTGGGGAGCATACGCAAAAACGTGTAGCAAGCTTGAAACAGAAATAATTATTTCAGTGACAAGAACATATTCGTTCTTTATAAGAGTGTTAAATAACCCAAGTGTTGGGAAAATGGGTCTGGGAAGAGGGAAGAAGTTAATAGGTAAGCATGAGAAAGAGAAGTTTTCATTCTGTTTCTTAGCCCTTGAGAGCCTGGTAATGCCACTATTTGCAAAACCATGATAAGGATGTTTATGACATATATGCATATGGGGGATGATAATTTAACATAACATTTCTGAAGTATTCCATCTCCTAGAATGACTGTTGCCCTAGGGCTCTACATCTGAGGCTCTTCAAATCCACTGAAGCAATGGATTTAAGATCTTCAGGGAAAGGGCTGAGATCAACTATAGCAACAGAGTCATTTCTCATCTTTGACCAGCAAATGGGATTTTCGAGTCACTAGCAAGATAACAGCCAGGCTTTGGTGAGAAGAAATGAATTTCTAAATTCCTTGAGCTCCCATTAACATGTCAGGAGTCAGGGCTGGTGGGCTGATTCATACAGTTTCTATAAACCCCGAGTAGGGAAAGCTTAGGCTACAATGAAAGAGAAGCCTTGGTTACACAAGAAGGGCGGGGAGAAATCAGGCCTCTTTAGGCTTGAGGAATTGTGGGAAGAAGAAGATGGGGAGCAAGGACCAGCCAAAGAGTCAAACACACGTGTTCATAGTCCCTCTGCTGGGAGAATCTTGAGTGAACCTTGTCCTGAGGTTGGTGGTCTGCTCCCCTCACTGGGCCCCTATGTTGTGCAACTCCAGGGACAATCTTGCATTCTTTGTAAATGGCCCTTGCTGGCGTTGTGCAATGCTGTGGTCCTTTTCCCAGGTGTGACCTGAGGAGGACTTCGGGTCTCCAGGAAGAATTTGGTAGAAGGGGACAGTGCAGCTGATAGAGGGAAGCAGCTAGAGAGAGGAGCACAAGGAAGCTCTCTTGGCTTTGCTGAACCTTGGTGTGTTGGGCACAGGGTCTGAAGCTTGCTTGCTTCATGGCCTGGGGGGACATCATAGAGGTGCTAGGAGGAGGTCCAGACCAGCCTGGAGGCAGAAATAGACAACTTCTAAGGCATGAAATTCAGTGACAAGGGCCAGCCATGAGCATCAGAGGATTAACTTCAGGCCATGAGGCCAGATGGGACCATCCTTAGCAGATGACAATTCTGAGATCAGATCAACACAGCTACCCCATGACACCTCTGCAGAGAGGGACAGTACCTGGGCCACCTGCCTCACTGCCTCAACCCCCTCCCACATCCCCACTCCCCCTTAGGAGATGAAATACTCCTAAGCTTTCATCTCCTCTCTGAAGCCACCTTGAAAAGCAGGATGAAGAGGGGAAAAACAGCTCCATTTAAAGGGTTTAAATTTAAATTAAGTGAATATCTGTCCAACAGATTCATTTTAATATGGAGATACTACTAATTGTCAAATTCTGCCCCTATCCTTACCTCCTATCTCTACTATTTATTTTAGGTCAATAAATATGAAATGTCCAATTTCGAATCAAAAGTTTATTATATCTCAAACGAGCACCAGTACAATTTATCAAAGTATGCACCTAAACTCTTGACACAGTTTTGCCATCTTAAGAGTTTATGCCAACAGGGAAGAAGCCTGGAGAGAGAATGGCGATGAAATCACGAAAGGTGTTTCCTACAGCTTATTGAGAATTGAATATTTTTCCTTGCAAAAAGTTGTCCAAAGCCTGGAAGATGTGGTAGTCAGTTGGTGCAAGGTCTGGTGAATATGGTAGATGACAGTTTCCAAGTCCAGCCTCTGTCGTTTGAGCAGAATTGTTCGTGCGACATGTGCTCGAGTGTTGTCTTACAAGAGGATTGTAGAGTATTGACCTGTAGAGAATTGACCAGTCTCGGCTGCTTCATTGCAAGCCTCCTCATTGCTTCATCCAGTTGGGTGCAGTAGACATCCACTGTAATCGATTGACCAGGTTTCATGAAGATGTAGTGGGTAATACCAGTGCTGGACCACCAATCAGACACCATTAGTTTTTTTGATGAATATTTGGTTTTGGACTGTGTTTTGGCACTTCATCTTTATCCAACCATCGTCCCTAATGCTTGCAATTGTCAAAAAGAATCCATTTTTCATCACACATAACAATATGGAGTAGACTTTGTTATGACAGCACAACAATCTTTATGTCGTGACAGCAAAGAACTGCAAGCTTCCAGACAATTTCTCTTCTGACGCTTGTTTAATTCACACAGAACCCATCTATCCAGCTTCTTTACCTTGCCAATTTGTTTCAAATGATCCAATGTTCTTGGAATAGTAACATCAAACCTTGCTGCTAATTCACACGTAGGCTGAGATTGATTCCCTTCCACCACAGCTCTCAGCTCAACATTATCCACCTGGGTCTCAGGTTGCCCACATGGCTCATTTTCAAGATTAAAATCACCAGAATAGAACTTCTCAAACCATCAATGTACTGTGCGTTCATTAGCCACATTCTTCCTAAACACTTTGTTGATATTTTGAGCTGTCTTTGCTGCATTTGTTCCATGACAGAACTAGTATTTGAAAATAATACGAATTTTTGACTGATCCATGGTTTCACAAAAGTTGCTCTAAAAAAGTTTGAAATATAATCACAAGCCAACCAATGCGTTTGAAAGAATGAGGATGTACCTTCGCAATAAACATAAAACAAGAAGTGTCAAAGTGAAATGTCAGAGATATCAACTGTCAAAGTTAGTATTTAAGGAAATAGGACATTTCATACTTTATAAGCTTAATAGGATTTGAAGTGAGGGGGTAATAAGTAAAATTAGATCAGTTAAAGAGTATAAAGAGGCTTGTTTTATTTTGTGTTGGTTTTGGGTTTTTCTTGCCAGCAGAGTGAAGTATGTATACATTTATAATCCTATTCTACCAGGGCGGTTCATAGCTCTTAGCTCTTTAGAGGAACAGGTCATAAATTATTATATTCTATTATAATTAGATGAAATTCCTAGAATTTCTCCACTTTCCAAGCAAAGAAGGGATTAATTGCTGAGGACAGACACTCTAAAACAGTTAAAATGTGGGACTCTTGGGGCTGGAAGCCATTTGGGAGATCATGTCATTAATGCAACATTCTTATTTTCAGAGAGGAAACTAGCCCAAGAAGCTTCCACTTCTTGTCTTCTGGAACTCTCTGGGAGCCCTGAGTTGATACAAAAGCCTGATCCCCCACCTACACATACTACATGCCATGTGTAGGTGTCCAGACAACAGTGGCAACTAAGTCCAGCCTCCCAGCGTTCTACCAATGTGCCAAACATTGAGGGAGCTTTCTTGGGCCACGCTTACTCATTCGCCAGATGAATTCCACCTAATGTCTTCAGTTTATATCATGAGAGGCAAAAAGTCTTCCAAGCTAAGCTCTGCCCAAATCCCTGATCCACAAAGTCATGAGATGAAATAAAATAGTGGTTGCTTTAAATGGCTAAATTTTGGGGTGGTCTGTTATGCAGCAATAGTGATTAGCAAAGTAGAAAGCAAGTGTGAGAGGGTGTCTGAGAAGAAGTAAATGCCAACTTTGGTGGTCTCTGGGGTGGTGGAAGTGGGGTGTCAGCATAGCCTTGAGGATGAGCAGGCCTTGGGCAGGTGGCGATGGTGAGAGGTATGGGCAGGGGGATCCCCGTGTAGGGAGGAGAGTAAGGAAGCCATGGAAGTAGGAGCACAGCACATAGGGAATGTTCTGCAGGCCGGGCGTGGTGGCCCACGCCTGTAATCCTAGCACTCTGGAGGCCAAGGCGGGAGGATTGCTTGAGCTCAGGAGTTCAAGACCAGCCTGAGCAAGAGCGAGACCCTGTCTCTACTAAAAATAGAAAAAATTAGCAGGGCATGGTGGTGTGTGCCTGTAGTACCAGCTACCTGGGAGGCTGAGGCAGGAGGATCCCCTGAGCCCAGGAGTTTCAGGTTGTTGTGAGTTAGGCTGACATCACGACACTCTAGTCTGGGCAAGAGAGTGAGACTCTGTCTCAAAAAAAAGAGAGAATGTTCTGGGCTTGTCTGGGATGACTGGGGTGTGGCTGGCATGGGTGAGAACAGCAGCAGGAAGAGATATTTGAAAACAATCAGTGGTCAATGTCAGAGCAATGGGTGAAGTTAGAGATGCTCGTTGCTACCAAGAAGGAGGTTTTTGGGTGAAGGCTCTGCTTATTGCTTTGGTGTCAAGGGCTGTCTGTTGAAACCTGTCATGGTGTTAAACAGATGGGTTTGCTGCACCAGCTGAACCCTAATGCCAGTTTTCTTTTACTAGCGAGAGAGTCCTAAGCTATGGCTATGCTAAAGCCATCTCAGCTTTGGGCGGTTTCCTGGTCATGAATGAAGCCAAAACCTGCACACTCAAGGCTCGCAGAAGGAGAACCTGACTGTCCCGTGGCTGATCTACCCACAGTGTCCCCACCCAGCAGTATGTGTAGTTCTGACACTCCTCAGTGGCTATGGTTATTCCTTTTCAGCTTTCAGTATCCTCCTGTTAAAGCACAACCAGTCTGCTCATTCATTTGTTCAGCAAATATTTCTTTAGCACCTATTGCTATGTGCTAGGCACTGTTCCCAACATTGAAGAAGAAAGACAAGGCCCTAGTTCTGCAAAGCTTACATTCTAATAGGGGGAACCAATGGGAAACAAGCAGTCAAACGAGATCATTGCAAGAGCTACGAGAAAAGACACCAACACATGTAACCCAAAGTGATGGAAGGTAGGGAACAATATTGGATCAGCAGTCACGGAAAGCCTCCCAGGGAGACGATGTTTGAGTAGAGACTCAAACCACAAAGGAGAACTAGACACCTGAGAGGGAAGGGCTGCTAGAGACAGTGAACAGCCGGCGCAAAGACCTAGAAGCTGGGCCCCATTTCACGTGTCTGAAGGCCAGAAAGAAGGCGTGGAGTAACGAGTGAAAGGGGCAGAGGCCAGAGAACAGGTCGGGGCGTCAGACAGTGTTGGTCACGGGAAGTCAGCAGGGTCTGGGGAGGAGCTGGGTTTCATTTTAAGCGGAGTGGGAAGCATTAGGGGAGAAAGAATGAGTTGGTTTATTTTTAAACAGATCTTTGGCTGATGGAATGAGTTATCGGTATCAACTGTGAAGTTATATTTGATCAGAGGTTGGCAAACTTTTTCTGAAAAGGGCCAGAGTGTAAATATGTTAGGCTTTGGGGCAGTTTAGACCCTGTTGCAACTACTAGATTCTGCCTCATGAAAAGCAGCCGTCAGCAATAGGTGAGGAAACGAATGTTGCTGTATTCCGAGAAGCACTGTGGTTACAAAAGCAAGTGGTGGGCGCGATTTGGCCGGTGGGCAGAGGGTGCAGACCACTGGATTAGATAATGGGGTGCAGGAAAGTAGGCAATGGAATGCGCCAAGCAGCGTGGTGATGTATGCTTATTGGGAGTGTGGAGCAGTCTAAGACACAAGGCCACAGACTCCGAGAAGAGGGAGGTGTGGGGGAGAAGGATATCAGTGACAAGCTTTTACATTTCCCAATTTTGCAAGGCCTGCCCCAACACGAGCATGTGTGCGCCCATCTGTGATCAGGCTGGTGACAATGGGGGCCAAAGACCCTGGTGTACTGGGTACATTGGTTTTGTGGACCTGAAACTTAACAATTTGGGAGTCCTCTTAAGGAAAATGAATATAAAACTCTAAGTACAGAATTAGGGACTGGGCCTTGGAAGAAACCTACTGGAGTGACAGGCCCCGAAGCGTGAGCTTTTTTAGCTTCGGGGTAAATCCGCCTCTGCCTGTAAATACGTATCCCCGCCCCCGAGCTCGCAGCAGTAATCTGAGCCTCATTATTTTAAGTCAGACTGTTTCGAATGAAGCCTCCTTTAGTGACATCTGGTGCATGGATGACACTTTGAAACACTCAGAATCCTAAAAAAGGAAAGAGGCACCTGCCCCGGGTAGACACTGGGGTCCTGCCATATCTGATTTGTCCTCGACAGGCACAGGTGCTCCGGCCTGCCCCGCCCACCAGTCTTTAGCAACACAAACAGCAGCAACGGGACACCACGCCGTGGGCTGGTGAGGCTAGTGTCCAACTTGTGTCCTCACACTTATATTACCGGAGGTGACACCGGAACCCAGAAAGAATGTACGTCTGTGCTTTGGGTAATAAAATGGAAGCAATTTGATGGACTGTGTTTGTTCTGTTTTATCCTGAAAGATTGTGCATGTGAGACGCAGCCCCTCCTCTGGGTTCCACAGAGCTTTACTGGGAACATACTTTGGTGAGCACCTGTAGCAGGCCCCCAGCCGAGGTGCACCTAGGTGTGAGTGGAACTGCCCTGCAGAAGACGCGGGGAGAGGGTGTGCTTGGTGGCTTAGGAGAAGGAAGAAGGGGAGAGGCCGAGGGAGGGAGGGAATGGGGCCAGTGGCTGGAGAAAGGGAATCCCCTGTGCAATGTTCTCTCCCTTCGAATCCTCCCACTGTCCTTCCAGTTAAATCTGCAAAGGAAAGAGGAAAGGAAGGATGGACACAAAGTGCTCAATGAGGATGGATTTCTTTGGAAACAGTAGAAGTAACTGAGTTCTTCAGCAAGAACGTGGAGAAGGGTGTTGGAGGGGGTTGATGGTAAACAAAACAGGTAAGGCAGATGGAAGCCATGGAAACCCAGGGGAATTTGGGGGAAGGCTTAGGTTGTCACAAGCCTTGGATTTAAGGCCGATTCCAAACTTAACCACACCTATGAAATACAGAGGGGCCCTGCTTGGTAGCTCTGGTGGCAGAAGGTGGTGCGTGCCTGGAGGCAGCAGCCTGCAGGCCGAGAAAGTGGGTGAGCATGTGTGAGATGCTCCTAGAGGCCCCAGAAATGCTAGATGATTTAGCAAGGGGTTGAGTTTCTGTGTGAGTAACTCTGGGTTCTTGGAAATCAAAGAGATGTGGGTATAGCTGTCCTGTGACTTCACTGAAGACCCTAAGAGAGTAAAGCCTGAAGACATTAGGGCTGTTGTGGGTGTCTATCTCCCCTACTTGGTGCAAAGTCACTGAAGTCACAGACTGTGTCTTACTCATTTTCAGAACTCTTCCTGTCCCCCAATCACCTTTATTCAACTTACCCAGTGCCTAGCGTAGCCCCTGGCATATATATGGCACTCATTCAATGACTATATGTGTAATGAATAAATGAATAAAGAACTCATGAATAAAACACTGCTTCTCAGAAGTCTGTATCCTGGCCCCTGCCATCCTTCATTCCTGATCAACTCTAGCTTCTTCCTGGGCTTTTGGTCTCTATCTATCTGCCATGAGAGAATTAATGGTGCTATGACAGCATGGCTCAGCCTGACGTTTAGAATTATAGCCTGGCAGGGTTGGAAGGGACCCTAGAGACAGTCCAGTGCTTTTGATGAAAGCTGAACTTCTTAAAAGAAAACCCGAGTAACTCCCCCATTTATCTAAAATGCAAACAAGCAAGAAATGCAAATGACCAGATTCTTTTTACACATCCTATGCCATGTTTTTATCTGTAAGAATATCTTATACATGTAAAGGCTTTTATGGGATATCAAGTTCTTTCGCTTATATCATCTCTCTGGATCTTCACAGTTTGTTTTTAAGTAGTCATTGATTATTTCCATTTTACAAAGGTTAAGTGACTTGCCCCAGATTGTTCAGCCAGCAGACGGCAGCTGGGGTTCGAAGTGGTCTACCGATTACAGGTTCCATGTGATACTCGCTACCTGGTAGGAAACTTACCATTCCACGAATAAAAAACAGGCAGGCTGATATCAAGCATCTCTTTGATAAGAAACATAGCTTCATGGCAATATACGTAACCTTAACATTTGTACCCCCATAATATGCTGAAATAATAATAATAATAAAAGAAACACAGCTTCTAGATTCTCTCAATCTCCTATTGCTTAGACAGCTCCAGAGCTGTGTGGGAAAATTCTAGACACAAAGTACATGCTGTTCCACTAATTCTGCTGAGTTTCCTATAACCACTGTAACAAAAGACTGCAAACTTAGTGTGTCAGAAGTCTTACAGTTCTAGAAGTCAAAAGTCTGAAATGAGTCCCACAGGGATAAAAACAAAGTGTCAGGAGGGTGGATTCCTTCTGGAAACTTCAAGGGATGATCCATTCCTTCCCCTTCCAGTTTCAGAAGCTGTTGGCATTTCTTGGCTTGAGGGCCCATCGCTCCAAGCTCTGAGAGATCCGCACATCACCTTCTGCTCTGGCTCTGACTCCTCCTTTATAAGGACCACTGTGATCACATCAGGGCCACCAGGTAATCTGGGATAATCTCCCCATCTCAGGATCCTTAATTTATTCACATCTGCAAGGACCTTTTTGCCATATAAGGTAAAATTCACAGGGTCTGGGATTAGGACAAGGACATATTTGGGGGTTGTTAATCAGCCTACTCCAGAAAAGAATTTTATTGTCCTAATATATCAGGTTCAGTGGTTTTTAAAGAGAAATTTAAAAAATTTACTTGCCAGTGGGTTTAATCAGAGTAGAGAATGGGAGAGCTATCACACACAATGCCATTGCGTTCCCAGTATGGGGGAAGAGGTATCCAATGTCCCCAAGGCATGGACTGTCCTCCCAGTGCCCTCCTTAGTCTCTGAGTTCAGCGTGGAGGTGGAGGCAGCCAGACTGGTATCCATGAATGGAGACAGAAGTTTTGAGTCCTGACTTTCAAGCCTCTACCGCCTATAAGTATAAGGAGTTCTAAATGCCGGTATTTGTGTGCACATTGATCAGTCTTTGGCATCAGTGTGTTTTGGTTGGGGTGGGTCTCAGCTTGAGACCTGGACTATCTCTATCGTAGGAGTCACATCTGTCTGAGCACATTCTTGACAGAGGACAGTCCATGCCTTAGAAATGCTGGAGACCATAGGCTTCACAAAGAGTCCCACCGTAGGCCTCTTTTCCTAATGGGGGGACCCATTAGGTGGCAGGACCCAGGCCTGCAGGATGAAACTCACTATATGTGTAATGAATATATATATAGGAGGACAGTATGGAAGCCATGTACTTGGAGCACAAAAGTCTCATGGCATTTGGGGGCAGGGGCCATGTCTGTCACTGAGATCACAACACCCCAGCCCCATGGGCTCATGAAGGAGAGAGTTAAACAGTGATTACGAGCTAAAAGAGCTGTTTCCTTTAAATCCCTGGGGGATGTTGAGGATGCAGAAAAGCCTTCACTGACTTGGCAGCACGGTGTCACTGGTTTGGGCAGCAACAGGAAGTGTCACAAGTGGCTTTTGTAGTGGCACCCTGGGCTTCTGGCGCCTTAGAAGGCAGTTGGTAGGGGAGGAGAACAACAGTGAAAGCACATTTTAGGGCTCCCCTAGGACTAGTTGAAGGGATGAAGAGCTTTGAAGGTGAGCTGAAGCACTTGAAATTGCACATTGCAACAAAATCAGAACATACCTGTGGCAGAATAATATTTTCAAGTGTTAACAGGAGTCTTAATTTTCCTATTATTTTCTGTTACCCTGTAACCCCATGACCCTTCCCTGTTTCAAGCCCAGACTTTGAGGTGTTCATTACCATGGAGAATTGATGTTATTGCAACAACAGAAGAAAAGGCTTTGAGTTTCAAAAGCCTAGCCTTGGGGGTACTTAAGGCAGAAACAGATTTGGACTAATATCTGGTAAGTTAGGGAAAAGTGTGGTACCCCTAGATCAGATAAAGATTCCCTGAATTTGTGGGGTTGTTTTTGGTGGTGGTGGTGGACAGAGATAGAGGGGAAGCGAAGAATGTGTGTATGTTGTAGATTGGGGAGTATGGGGGTGTTTTCTGTTCTACTCTACCTGTCACTAACCTGGGAGGTGACAGCACCTCTAGTTTGATCAGGAAAATCCAAGACCAAAAAGACCTTGAGCCTCCCTCCCCTAAGTAGCACTGTAGGGAAGAAGTGAAAGTCCAAAGAAGGAGCACCTGTGTGTTATGTTTAGGTACATGGGGTCCTGCACATCCTCAGGGGTGTTACCATGGCTCAGCATGGTGAGGGAGTGGCCCAAATTGCTCCCTGTCCCTCAGTGGGACATGGAAGTAGGCATGAGGGACAACCCTCATTGATTTCTCTCATGGGCAAATGAAGTCCTTATGGGAATGGGAATGTCTCAGACGATGCTGGTCTGCAGAGATGATGACACAGAGTGTCTCCCTTTCACAGTGATACCATTTGGACCCCCACTCCAAAATTACACATGCCCCCAGGGAAAGAGGGAATCTTGAAGTAGATTGTGCTTCAGTCTATGCTATTCTGGCATAAAGGGAACTTGAAATAGAAATCAGATTGTTCAGTTATAGAAAAAGTAAGACAATCACATTTGGTTTGCATAGGCGTTAGGGGACTGTACGTTGCATTCTCTACATTCCATAGATGCGTTTGCAGGTGACCTGAAAGACCCATAGAAAGGTGTCATTTTGAAAAGGCAGAAATTTCAGTGTTGCATGCAGAGTAATGAGATATTCATCTGGAATGTGCTTCTATCTGACCACCAGCATCTGAGTGTTGCTCTTGCATATGAAATTACTCTCACTGAGGGCCTGAAAAGATCACATAAAATCAAATTTATATTATATTTACCTATTGTATGCCCCAGGACTTGGGAGGTGGGTGGTCAGAGCAAATTCTATGCTATAATGACTTTGCGAATCTGAAGATTTGGAACAGCTTTGGGAAATATCTGAGTTAAAGGTCATTTATAACTTTTGACATCTCCAAAAATTAATTGGTCAGCAGTAGAAGGTATTTAGAGAAAGTAGAGGCTATTTTTGGGAAGTCTTATGCAAAATTTTGCATATACCCCAAATAATAGAGAATAGCATAATCTGCCCCCATGTTCCCATGCCCCAGCTTCGACTATTAATATTCTGCCAATCTTAAAATACAGAATTTTAAAACAGGAAACATTTCATTTTAAAAGTAAGAGAGCAGAGCTGAGGGCTACAAGGGATCTTGCCACTTGTACATCAGTGATCTTTCTACTCTCAGAAGCCAGTCAAATTATGCACTAATCAATATTCAATATTTAATAGCCATAACATTTCATAGCTCAGCTATTCTGGATAAATGGGAGATTGCCCCAAAATGTTGATCAGGCTGGAGTCCTCGACAATCTCTGAAGAACTTGCAGAGTGGATGTGGGTGTGTGTGGGGCTGCCCGGGTAAGCTGAAGCACTGAGGCTCTGAGGATGCAGAATGTAAGGGGCCCCCAATCTCAGGGTCACCCACACACAGCGTCACGCACACTCAGGGTCAGCACCCCACTCACCTTGCCCTATCCGGTCCCTGGGGCTGCCACATGCCCGTTCCAGTTTCTGACTCATATTAATCCCAGATTTGCTCCTCAACTTGCTCATGGGATCACACCGTGCCACGAGTGAAGATGTGGTCATGGTGGCATTGCTTTGATCCCTTCTGTGCTCACAAATACACTTGCCATGAAGTGTCTCTTGGTTGCCAGAAACACAGCTAGTTGCTGGGGTGTGAAGACTAGTAAGCCAAGGGCCTTGACCTTGAGGGCGAAGTAGTCTGGTAGAGATTCTCTCCGAATGGTTCATTTCTAAACTTCCATTTGAAGTGGTGAGCTCAAACCAGGACAAAGTTCATTCCAGGGAACATATGGGCTATGGCTGAATGGAGGTCCCAGGCCCTCTGTGCTCTTTGTGATTTTGGAGGATGCTGGAAGGGGCTGAAGTAGTTTGATAATACATTTTTCCCATAGGTGTTTTCACTTGGTTCTCACAGCAATTCTATGAGGTGGGTATTATATTATACTTTTAGAATTGGCAAGATGGTGTTAAGTAATCTGCCAAAGATCCAGGAGCAAGTAGGTTCCCCACTGGGATTTGAACCCCAGCCTTGTGCCTTAAATTAAATAGAAGGGACATGCTATGAAGCAGCTACTGGGGCAGTAGGAGAGTTCTCAGCCTAATGCACCAATCTTTCCCAGCCATTCTCTGATTCTGAGCCAGAAAGCATCTCTGAAGAGGCAGCCCCCTGTTCCCGTGCTAGCTCACAACCTGTGTGCCCTCTGACTCGTATCTGCTTCCTCTGCTGACAGTGGAGAGCTTGTGTGACCAGTGGCTCTCAGAAGCTCTCAGAGGCAGTAAGCTGGGGTGCCGGGGGCAGACAAGCTTCCTCCCAGCTTGAAGCTTCAGCTCCCTCCATGAGCTCACTTCTAGGTGCTGAGCGGGCCTGGGCAGGGAAGCAGTGTGGCTGTGGGGAGTCTCCAGGAGGCAGGAGGATGCTGGGCTCTCACATGCGAAAGCAAATCTAATTCATCCCAGTGTTACCGATGACCAACAAATTCCCAATTTCAGAGTCTCACAGCTGGGTGTGTGGGACGGTTCTTACACTCATGCGAGGTCTGAGTGCAGGTGTTGGAGGTCTCTGAATGAGACTAGACATAAAGTCACAGGGACACCTAGCAGGCTCAGAGGCTGGTCATCATACATCCCTAACCTGCATCCCATTGTGGCCACACTGTTTGTGGCGCCCTGTGAATTAAAAACATAGAAATCTTACAATTGTTATTAAAATAGCACAGATATGCATTCTGTTATTTTTGAAAATAGTAATATTTACTGCATTTTTATTACCTTCTTTTGAATTTCTTCATTTTGCTCTAATGTTCAGAAGCATCAAAATCTGAAATTGGCCTTTTGCAACATCTAAAGATCTTACCCAACCTTCTTAATTTTTTAGGAGACCTCTTCCCCAAAATAGGACATTGGTACATAAGCCACTGGTCTATTCAGGTTCTATATTTCCTTTAACTTCTCCAAGCTACAGCAAGAAATTATCTAATAACATGTCTTGTGGGACAGCTGTCTTTTTGCTGTATCCTCACATGGGGTGGGCAGAAGGAGGGGAGAGAAAGAGAAGGAATGAGAGAGAGAGAGAGAGAGAGAGAGAGAGAGAGAGAGAGAGAGAGAGAGAGAGAGAGAGAGAGAGAGAGAAGAGTGACAAGGGGAGGAAGGGAAGAGAGAGGGGAAAGTAGGGAGAGAGGGGGAGAGAGAGGGAAAGGGAAAGGAAGGAAAAGAGGAAGAGGAAGAGAGAGCAGACATACTACAGTCTGTTCCTTTTCTTATAAGGACACTAATCCCATGATGGAGGTTCCACTCTTATGACCTCATCTAAACCTAATTATGTTCCACAGGCTCCACCTCCCAAAGGCCCCCACATCACACTGGGGTTAAGGTTTCAATATATAAATTTGGTGGGGGAATACAAACATTCAATTCAAAACACTTTGTAATTTTTTTTTTTGAGACAAGGTCTCACTCTGTTGTCCTGGCTAGAGTGCAGTGTGTCATCATAGCTCACTGCAATCTCCAACTCCTGGGCTCAAGCGATCCTCCTGCCTCAGCCTCCCGAGTAGCTGGGACAACAAGTATGCACCACAGCACCCTGCTGATTTTATCTACTTTTAGTAGAGAGGGGTTCTCACTCTTGCTCAGGCTGGTCTCAAACTCCTGGCCTCACAGGATCCTCCCAGCTTCGCCTCCAGAGTGCTAGGATTAAAGGCATGAGTCACTGTAACTGGCCTGTAATTAAGAATTCTTATTGAAAATTGGAATTGTTAATTACATTATGCTGATTTTTCTCTCTTTTCTCCCATTCTCTGATCTCTGAGCTCTATTCTCCTCCCTTCTCTGCCCTGCTTTTGCCCAAGAGGTCAACCTCAACGAACTGCAACTCCTGGGCACCATTGTTCTCTGGAATCTAGTTGACTTGGGCAATGAGAGCACCAGCAGAAAATTGGAAAGTGAAAGGAAGAAAAAAAAAGATATTTATTTATTCTTACTCCCTCACCTTTTTTGTGCTGTTCTAGAAATGTGTTTCCTTCTCTGACTACAACTTTTGTTAGGCAACTCCCTTTTCCATGGCCCCAGACCTCAACTAGGTTTCTGCAATGCCATTTCATTTCCTCCACTTAAAACCTACGAGTGCAAATGACTTCCTGCTGTCACTAGGTCCTGGGCACCTCACCATCTCTACTCTACTATCTTAAATCAGAAGTTCTCAACCTCAACACTGTTGACATTTTGGGTCAAATAATTCTTTGTAGTCGAAGGCTGTTTGGGGCATTGTAGGATATTTAGCAACATTCCTATCCTCTACCCACTAGATGCCCACAGTGACCACCCCAGCTGTGACAATCACAAATGTCTCCAGATATTTCCAAATGTCCCCTGGGAGTCAAAGTCATCCCCCAGGTGAGAACCACTGTCTTAAACCTATCCTTATTTCTGTAAATGGCCCTTTCATTTAAAAACACACCTTTAAAAATTCCAATTGTGTTGTCAGTTTCCACCCAGGATGTGGATGGAAGCATAAATAAATAATAGAATAAGTTGAATTTATTTATCATTTCTTATGTGTGCATTCAGGCAAGAATCAAAATATGAGATCCAAGAAAGAAAACAATGTGGACAAAGGGTCTGGTGGTGGCAAGCCTAGAAGTACCCATCATCTCAATGGCACAATAGCTGCTGGTGGCTGAAATGGTGCCATGTTGAAGCTGGGGTTTCAAACTGGGGCCACAGTACATGGAGCAGGCACATGGCCTAAGGCCTTGCTCGCATAGTGATTATGACCTGCGCTCTAAGATTAGACTGCTCGTGTTCAGATCTTAGCTCTACTGCATACTATACCTATGACTTTGGACACGTTAATCTCTCTAACATAGGGTCCAGACAGAGTTATTGTGTCAGGTAGTTCTTTTCCGATCTGGAAAATGGGTCTAATACCTTCTCAGGTGATTGTGAAGATTAAGTGATATGATGCACATAAAATGCTTAGCATAGTGCCTGCCACATTGTAAGGTTTGTAATAGTGATCATAATAGGATCTCTTCTGAATCATACACACACACACACACACACACACACACCCCACCCCTAGGTGTACATGTATCAGCCATATAGACACACACCACAAGGCATACGGTTATTAGTCATAACAAATATGGTAAGCCAGAATTTCACTTCTTCTTTTTTCTTTCTTTCTTTTTTTTTTTTTTGAGACACAGTCTCACTCTGTTGCCCTTGGCTAGAGTGTCGTGGCATCAGCCTAGCTCACAGCAACCTCAAACTCCTGGGCTCAAGCAATTCTCTTGCCTCAGCCTCCCAAGTGGCTGGGACTACAGGCATGCGCCACCATGCCCGGCTAATTTTTTCTATATATATTTTTAGTTGTCCAGCTAATTTTCTTTCTATTTTTAGTAGAGTCGGGGTCTTGCTCTTGCTCAGGCTGGTCTGGAACTCCTGAGCTCAAACAATCCACCCGTCTTGGCCTCCCAGAGTGCTAGGATTACAGGCGTGAGCTACCATGCCCGGCCCAGAATTTCACTTTTAAACCATTAAAAATGTTATTTCATGGTACGTAAATGCAGACCCATTGTAAAGACCTAAAAGAATACTATAAAACATAAAAATGTTCTCTTTCTTAAATATATTAATATCTTCTATATTCTACTCCATTGCCCAGATATAATTATTAATAGTAGCTTGAACCATGTGACAGTGCCATTTTGTAGGTCAAAAATTATCACACATTACAATATTACATAGTTCAATCTAATAGCTCTGTGTGTGTTTTCTCATTTTGTTCCATGCATTTATACACACATATTTGTACATATGCTCCCTGTCATTTTAAAACATAAGCAAGCATCACAATTACCTTGTTTACTAATGCCGTGCTTAGGAGGGCTTTGCATGTCCATCTTGTTCTTTTTAAAATTGGCAAAGTATTTCATTTTAGGAATGAACTAAAATGTATTTAGATTCTCCTTTATTGATATGAACTTTCCAATTTTATTGTCATATACAAATGATGGTGTCATTAAAACCTGTTACATAAATATTTGCATATATGGGTGAGCATTTCTGTAGATTGTGATCCTAGAGTGGACTTGAGGGGTTGAGGGGTAAGTTCATTTAAAGTCATGACAGATTTACCCACCCTTGCACATTTACTCAACTTTGCACTGACAGTGTTTGAGGGTCCCAGTTTCTCTCAAATCCCCAAACAGTGCTATACATTGTCAGGTTTTTAAACATTTACAAATGTGATAGGGATAGAAAAAGATAACTCATTATAGTTTTAATTTGCATTCCTCTAATTACTAGTAAGGTTGAACATCTTTTCATATGTATATTGAATTCTTACTTTTCTTCTATGAATTGCTTGTTCATTTCTCAAGCTCATTCCTCTGTTGGGATATTTGTCTTTTTCATATGAATTTATAGGAGCTCTTTATAGATTCTAGATGTAAATCCTTTGTTGCACACATTGCAAATATTCCTATTTGTCACTTGTTTTTTTAACCTTTGTTTATGGTGTCTTGCATCACTCAGAAGTTACAATTTTTGTGTGATCACATTTTCCAGCCATTTCCTTGTGAGCTGTGGGGTTATTGAGCCTGCCCTCTAGAGTGCTGGAGTGTTATGCCTCAGGAACCCTCAAGTCGGGGTCTGTATGCTACCTTGAATGAGATATCTGTAGTTTACTTTTTCCTTTCCTATTAATGGTGGTATATTTTTGCTTGGGAGAAAACATCCCACCATACACATGCAAAACCAAAACCCAGAACGCTAATACTTGTTCACACCAACTGAAAAATAGAAGCCTCTAGTCTCATAACAGATAGCCTCATTAAATACATGCACACAGAGTTCTTTGTGAATATAAACATTTTAACAAGGAAAAATGAAAGAAAAGTTAGTGTGAATAGAGTTTTCATGCATAAATCTATTTCTTAGAAAGCAAGCACTTAAAACTTATTGTGTGCTCTGTCATAATCTATCAATAAGCCATTGTTTAAAAGCTGTTAGTCTGTATGCAAGATGTTATTATTTTTTTATCGTTCTTAATATAAGGCATGAAACTGTAGCTCCATGACAATAGATAACTTCCAAAAATGACATAGCTGCTAAGTGGCAAAACCAGAATGGAACCCAGGTATTCTGGTACCAAATCTAGCTGTAGACTGCTATTTACATAGAGTACAGGGGTGTGTGTGTGTGTGTGTGTGTGTGTGTGTGTGTGTGTGTGTGTGGTGTCCAGGTGTATGCATTTCTTTGGTCTCTATATGCAGTGTGTCTGTATAGGTGTGTGCGTATGTCTCTGTATGTATGTCTGTGTATGCCTATGTGCATGTGTGTACTGGCTGTACTTGTACATGTTTCTGTTTGCATATTCATATATGTCTGTGCCTGTGTGTACCGACATGTGTGCACGTGTCTGTGTGCATGAATGTGTCCTTGTGTCTTGTGAGAGGAGATATAAGTGGGACAGTGTGTAGGGATTATGATTGTGAGGGAAGGTACAGAATGGGCTGGCATATACTTACCTGAAAACTGTTAGTAGTTTTGTGTAAAAATCATGATATGATATTTTCAGATTTTAACCAAAGCATTTAAAAAACAAGCCTATCAAAACCTTGATCAGCCTTTTTTGATTTCCTTGTATTTGGCCACTTCACCTTGTCAAGAGCTCCCGATAAAATGGGTACTCAGTAGGGCAAGGATGATAATATAGAAGCACTAGCTAACTTACGTTCATAAGGACAGGCAACCTACAGGCAAGTCTGGAAGGACTAGAAGCTAATGAAGCTGACTTTCTATTGATTAGAAGTATCTTTGGGAGCAGACAGGATTATTCCATTTGCTTGATGGGAATTGGGGGTTATGTGGTTATAGTGTTACTGTGTGGTTGACCTGGTCAGATTTGGGTGGGGTTACCCCATCTGGTTCAAGGGGAAATACAGCAGTTCTGATCCTGGTAGTAGGGAAATGTAGGGCTTTGCTGCTCACCTGTCTGAAGAGAAGGAGGCTTAGACAAGGAGGTAGCCACAGGTGCACAGAGGTTGTACACTCTGGCCAAGGGATGTCTGCGTGTGTGAGGGCAGCCAGGAGAACAAAGCCCTCTACAGGCAACAAGATGGGAGGGTGAGGGAGAGCTGGACAGGAGGAATGACACAGGTATTTCATACCCACCAGGGTGAAGGCTTTTGCCTCCCATCCCCCACAGGACTGGCTGATTCTGAATCCATCTTTTATACTCAGCCCAGGTGACATTCTTCCAGCAACCGCCGTATACTCTTACCATAGGCCGGGGACCTCTTTTCTGGGCTCCCAGATCTCTCTGTGCATGTATTTTTTCCACATTTAACCTGATTGGATTCTAAGTATCCCCTCATGCATCTGGCTCCTTCTCTATGAGCTTCCAATTCATCTCGTCCTTCAAGGACAGACACAACCCAATAATAACAGCCTGCTCTTATTTAATGGGTTCGGTATCCCAAGTCCTTGTATAAAGCTTTATGTACATAAATGCACTGAGGCCTCACTAGAACCCTAGGAGAAAGATACTATTAATAGCCCCATTTTACAGGTAAAGAAACTGAGGCACAGAGTAAGTTAACTAAGGTTAAGTAACTTACTCAAGTTCTCATAGCTAGTGAGTGACAGAGTTGGGTTTAGGATTTATGCTGTCTGGCTCTTAGTACATGCTCCTACTAACTATACTACACTATACAAACGTAGCATCAGGGCTCAAAAACATTTGTTAATTAAAAGAACCAAAAGGTTTATTTCATCCTGACAATTATCCCTAGAGGTATAAGAGCTTTAAGAGAAGAAATATGTAGCTAGGAAGAGGAAAAACATGGGTTCTGATCCATGTCTATACTTTGAAGCCCATGTTCTTTCTAAAACTATATGAATACTATTATCTGGCAAGGAAGTTGGTAAGTCAGGCCCAAGGGATGGTAAAGAATCTCCATGGCATGTACATTTGGGGAAGAAGTGACCAGACAGACAGGTTAAGGACTTTTGGATGACAAGAATCCAGCCAAGCCAGGGACTATACTCTATATTGTGTCTTTTCTAAACAGCCTTTTAGAAAACCTCAATGCTTTATTTATTTCTATTCACTGAAAGAGGTTAAACCCAAAGATGACCTTTTCTTGAAGGCTTCTTGAAAGAATGAGATGATGATGATCATGGAGAAGGACAAACTGATTTGGGCTTAAACTCTAGCTCCATATTTTTCTAGCTGTGTGACCTCTGGCAAGTTATTTAACTTCTCTGTACTTCAGTTTTCTTATCTTTAAAATAGGAACAATAAGAGTAAGTACCCATCTCACAGGTTGTTGTGAGAATTAAGCAGGTTAATCCATATGAATAATTTAGAATGATTCCTTAATTTTATCAAATTAAAGAAGTTTGTTTCTAGTTCGAATTAACTAACAGCATTTCTCTTTCATTCATTATTTTTAAATTAGGAGTATATTAGTTAGTCAGGGTTCTTCAGAGAAATAGAACCAAGAGGATTGATGAATGGATGGATGGATGGATGAATAGATACATGGGTAGACAGATTTATCAATCAATAGATTGATATTTTAAAGAACTGGTTAAACCATTGTAGAAGCTGGCAAATCCAAAATCTTTATGGTTGGCTGGAAGATTGAAGGCCCAGAGAAGACAATGCAGTAGTTTGAGGTTGAATATAGTTTGCTGGGAGAACTCCCTCGTCCTCCAGGGAGATCAGTCTCTTTTCCCTTAAGGCTTTTAACTGATAGGCTGAGGCCCATTCATGTTATGAGTGTAACCTGCTTTACTCAAAGTCTACTAATTTTAATGTTAATCTCATCTAAAAAATATTTTCACAGAAATATCTAGAATAATGTTTGACCGAATATCTGGGTACCATAGCCCAGCCAAGTTGACATATAAAATCAACCATCACAAAGAGAGAAGTAGATTTTATCAAATACATTTTTAGTATTTATTGTATGATTTTCTCCTCTGTTAATATACTTAATTTTATTAATACATTTTTTAATATTAGACTCTCTATGCAGTCCTAAGAGAATGCACACCAGTCTTTCCCACTAGATTTCCAAATATTTTCAAAGATTCAAAGATTCATAGGAACAAGTTTTGGTATGGATATTTGGACAAGGATGTTAAGTGGCAAAGTCTTTTTAGGGAACAATTTGACAGGATCTATAAAAATTTTAAATGCATATTTCTCACCTTTCAGTTCTATTTTTTCCTCTGTATTCTCAAAAATACCTGTGCATGTAAACAAAGAGGTATATGGCAGACTGTTCAGTATAACATTGTATGTAAAGTGAAAAATTGGAAACAGTGAAAATGTCATTAGAAGGGGACTAAATGAACAAACATCTAACAAATACTGTCAGCATTCAAAATTAATATTAGATCTATACAAATATATCTGCTCAGAACTCTATAACATATTGGTATTTGTTTTGAAAAAGTAAGTTTCAGAACAATAATCACAAAAATAACATCACATATTTTAAAAATAACCAAATTTCCAGGTGTATATTGATATAAATACAAAAAAAATCATTTAAATCATGCCTATAACATTGATAATAATTGCTACCTCTGGAGAGTCTTATTAGGGAAGATTTCTATTTATCTGTATTGTTTGCATTTTTTATCAAAATAAGGTACTAATAAATTACTTGTCTAATTCAAATTTATTTTGTTTTTATTTTTATTTCGGAATAATATGGTGGTACCAATGTTTTGGTTACATGGATTGTTTCTATACTGCTTTAATCAAAGTTATAAGTGTGCCCATCACCCAGACAGTGCACATTGTACCTGTTAGGTATGATTTCGTCATCCCCTCCTGCCTCCTCCCACCTGCATGATTTCCATTGAGTTTTAGTTCCCTATGGGCACATGAGTGCTGATCGGTTAGTTCCAATTTAATAGTGAGTACATGTGGTGTTTGTCTTTCCATTCTTGTGATAATTCACTTAGAAGAATGGTCTCCAGTTCCATCCAGATTGTTGCAAAAGGTATTAATTCATTTTTTCTTATGCTGAATACTACTCCATGGTATACATATACCACATTTTATTAATCCATTCATGAATTGATGGGCACTTGGGTTGATTCCACATCTTTGTAATTCAGAATTGTGCTGCAATAAACATTCTAGTGCAAGTGTCTTTTTGATAAAATGATTTTTTTTCCTCTGGGTAAATACCCAGTAGTGGGATTGCTAGATCAAATGGTAGTTCTACTTTTAGTTCCTTGAGGAATCTGCATCAATAGAAGTTGCACTAGTTTGTATTCCCACCAGCAGTGTATAAGTGTTTCATTCTCTTCACATCCATACCAGCATCTATTATTTTAGGACATTTTGATAAGAGACATTCTCACTGCAGTTAGGTGATATCTTATTGTGATTTTGATTTGCATTTCTCTGATGATTAGTGACATTGAGAATTTTTTCATATGTTTATTGACCATTAGTCTATCTTCTTTTGAAAAGCTTCTGTTAATGTCTTTTGTCCACTTATTAATGGTATTGTTTGATTTTTTTTTCTGATTTGCTTGAGTTCTTTGTAGATTCTGATTATCAGCCCTTTATTAGATTGTATAGCATGCAAATATTTTCTCACATTTTTTAGGTTGCCTATTTGTTCCATTGATTGTTTCTTTGGCCATACAGAAGCTTTTTAATTTAATCATCCCATTTATTTATTTTTGTTGTTGCTGTGATTGCCCCTGGGTTCTTCTTCATAAATTCTTTGCCTAGGCTGATATCTAGAAGAATTTTTCCAATATTTTCTTCTAGAATTCTTATTGTTTCATGTATTAGATTTAAATCTTCTGTCCATCTTGAATTAATTTTTGTGAGTGGTGAGAGATATGGATCCTGTTTCAATCTTCTACATTTGGCTATCCAATTTTCCCAATACCATTTATTGAATAGGGATTCTTTTTCCCAGTGTACACAAATCAGTAGCATTCCTGATCAGTAGCATACACCAACAACAGTAAAGTTCAGAATCAAATCAAAACTCAATACTTTTCACAATAGCTACAAAGTAAATAAAATACCTAGGAATATATTTAACCAGGGAGGTAAAATATCCCTACAAAGAGAACTATGAATCACTGAGGAAGGAAACTGCAGATGATATAAACAAATGGAAAAACATATCATGCTCATGGATTGGCAAAATCAACATTGTTAAAATGAACATACTACCCAAAGTGATTTACAGATTCAATGCAATCTCCATCAAAATATCAATGTCATTTTTCCCAGATTGAGAAAAAAATAATTCTATGCTTTGTTTAAAACCAGAAAAGAGCCTGAATAAGCATAAGCAACAGGAATAAATCTGGAGATATCACTTTACCAGACTTTAAGTTATACTAGAAGGGTATAATAAACAAAACAGGATAGTACTGGCACAAAAATAAAGACATAAACCAATGAAACAAAATAGAGACTCCAGATATAAAACCATCCACATATTGCCATCTGATCTAATTCAAATTTAATATTAAAAGTTATAAATTTATTAAGATGTCTTTTCATATCAAATATTAGAATTCGGTCTCAAACTCTGACATGTTAACTATGTACATTGAAGCTCATTACCCCAAAAGCAATCACAGCAAATCCAAAATTAAATAAATGGGACCTGATCAAATTAAAAAGCTTCTGCGCAGCCAAAGATACAATCAATAGAGCAAATAGACAACCTACAAAATAAGAGAAAATATTCTCATGCTATACATCCAATAAAGGGCTGATAACCAGAATCTACAAAGAACTCAAGCAAATCAGCAAGAAAAAAAAATCAAACAACCCCATTAAAATTGGGCAAAAGACATGAACAGAAGCTTTTTAAATGAAGATAAGAATAAAACGACCAACAAACACATGAAAAAATGCTCAACGTCTCTAATTATCAGGGAAATGCAAATCAAAACCACAACGAGATATCACCCAACTCCAGGGAGAATGGCTCTTATCAAAAAGTCCCAAAACAACCGATGCTGACATGGATGTGGAGAGAAAGGAACACTCTGGTATTGGGACTGTTGGTGGGACTGCAAACTAGTACAACCTCTACGGAAATTATCATGAAGATATTTCAAAGAACTAAAAGTAGAACTACCATTTTATCCAGCAATCCCACTACTAGGTATTTACCCAAAGGAGAAAAACACATTTTATAAAAAAGACACTTGCACTCAAATGTTGATAGCATAGTTAACAATTGCAAAGATGTGGAAACAACCCAAGTGCCCATAAATACATGAGTGGATTAATAAAATGTGGTATATGTATGCCATGGAGTGCTACTAAGCCATTAAAGTGGTGATGTAGTATCTTTTGTAACAACCTGAATGGAACTGGAGACCATTCTTCTAAATGAAGTATCACAAGAATGGAAAAACAAACACCAGATGTACTCAATACTAAATTGGAGCTAATTGATCAATACATATGTGCACATGTGGAAGTAAAACTCAACAGAAATTAAGCAGGTGGGAGAGGGAGGAGGGGATGGGTAAATTCTCACCTAATGGGTACAATGGATACTTTCTGGGTGAAGGGCACACTTACAACTTTAACTCAAATGATACAAAAGCAAATTATATAACCAAAACCTGTGTACCCCCAAAATATTCTGAAATTAAAAAAAAAAACACATTACAAAATAGTTAAGATCATATTTTAAATTAAAATTTACATTGAAAAGTTAAATACCAGATTCTTACAATATTACTTTAATCCATAACATACAATGCCTAATCCCTAGGCAAAAAGTGAATGCATTTTATATAAAGTCTGATAATGGTGTTTTGATAAGGATTTTCTCCTAGTTTGGTTAGCACAAATAGATATGAGATCTAATTTTAGTTCATGTGAGAGTAATCTGAAAAGCAAAGATATATTACTCTTTCATAAAACGTTAGCTATGTTACAAAACAATCCCCAGCCTATTAGGCATTGTGCCTCGGAATTTCACAGTAATAACCAAGGGGAAAGAGAAAGTAATAACAATATGATTTAATAAACATGGTTTCATATAAAAAACTAACAAACAAGTGGAAATATTTCTTTATAATTTCATTAAAGAACCTAACATGTCCTCTAGGCAATTGAAGGCTGGAAATTACCTTCTGATACTTTTATTACACTGATCAATAACATATATAGTTTTTATGAGATAGTTTCTTGCTTTTGAGAGAAAATATAACACATAAAAATAAAATAATCTCACATCTACTTTGATTCTTATGCATGAATTTAAGCATATTCTTTTTTATAAGAAGAGGGAAAAAGAAAACAAAAATGGCCCTGTGCCTAGTTGAGGCACCTTCCTCAAGACAGTAATATCTTCCCAGCCAGCTAGATCCCTGGCCTTTCAACAGCGACAAAGTTCCAACAGGAAGGAAGTCTCTCTTGAGAGAGAACGTGATTTCCCCTATATTTTTTATGGCATACAGTGTGTGCCTCTCTCCACCCCATTGGATTCTTTCATTCTGGAATCTCTTCATAACATCTAGTTTGAGCATCATCCTTCTGGTACCCAAATCATCTGGCTTCCTGGGTATGCAACCAGAGGCACCGGGCCCCATGCTCAGAAGAGCCCCATGCATGGTTTAGTGTTCTGCTGTCTCTGCCTTGAAATTCTTAATAATTTTGTCTTGGAACTTGTATTTTGTAAGTGAAGCCCAATGGGACACTGGTGCGTGCACATGAACAGAGCAGATGTGTGAAATGTGAGTGTTCTCTATTCCTGGCTTCCCCGTTTGCATGGAGTGTTCAGATATCCCATGAGCACAGGATTGCAGCAGGCCCACAATGCAGGGCAGTACAAGGTGAGTGAGTACAAGGTAAGCGTCTTAGGGCTACCTGAGTAAGAGGAACGCTGATAGCCTGGAAAAGCCACACCTTCTGCTCTAACCAGATCTTGCTTCCAACACAGAAAGAAGGCAATGGTGTTTGAAGAAACAATGACAAAGGAATCTTATCATACCCCTTCTTATCATTGTTACTTCCCTGTATTGGCTAACCACTTATGCTGAAAATGGTACCATAGGAGGCCAGGGAAGATAGGGCAACATGTAGTTCCCTTTCCTTTAGTCCTTCCTTACTCATCAATTAGCTGAAGGTAGAGAGTGTTGGTAGAATGTGCACATACGAAGAAGGAAAACAAAAAAAGCTCAGTTTGTGCAGCTTTCCCACTGCTCCGATAAGAATGAAATACGCCTGTATTTAGAAACTCTAAAATATGAATTGTGTAGTGTCAGTAATTCTGCATGTGAATTAAAGCTGACATTGCACAGTATAAAGATGAATGGTAAAATTCATGCAAATAATTCAAAATTTTAATTTTTAAAGATTTAGAATTTCATGAAAAAGCAAATAAAAACCACCACGACAAGTTGAAGGGCTGAGAAAGAAAGGGAAAGCTTTACCGTTTGGTAACATTAATGACAAGCTTTTCTTGCTTTTTAAACAAAGGGCCCCGCACTTTCATTTTGCACAGAACCCTGCAAATTATGTGTCTGGCTCTGGCCCAAATGCCTCACTGAAGTCATCTTTGATGCCTACCAT
Source organism: Microcebus murinus (assembly GCF_040939455.1). Taxonomy (NCBI): domain Eukaryota; kingdom Metazoa; phylum Chordata; class Mammalia; order Primates; family Cheirogaleidae; genus Microcebus; species Microcebus murinus. Next base: position 31,610,821 of record NC_134115.1, read on the forward strand.
TGCTCATTAAAAATTAATTACTCTCTGCCTTTCACTTCTAATTATTTTTAAACTTGTATGCAGCACTTTATTTTACCCATGTTGTTTGGAATTAGAGTTACTATGTACTTACCTGTAGCTACTGCTAGCTGGTGTAATTGCCTCCAATTGTCCAACCTGTGGGTCACCTACATCAGGATTACCTGGGAGTGGGGGTGGGCACTCTCCTAACAAGCTCCCCCGCAGGTTGGAGAACACTGATATTGGGCAGTTGTTCTCCAAAGTGTGGTCAGAGGATCAGTAGCATCAGCATCACCTGGGATCTTATTAGAAATGCAAATTTTGTGCCCCACCCCAGATTTCTGCAGGGGTGAGGGAGGACCAGCAATCTGCGTTTTAGCAAGTCTTCCAGGGGATCATGATGCATGCTACAGTTTTAGAACCACTGATAGAGCCAAAAAGAACATGAGTTCTTGAAGCAGCTAGACTGGGGTTGGAATCCTGACTGCACTACTCGCTACCTCTCCGACCTTGGGCAAGCTCTCTCTTCCTGAAGACAGGCTGAGAACCTGAAGCAAGGGAAGGAAATGTGTAATACCTTCAAATGCCCTATTTAAAAAAGTCTCTCTTTGTTACAGGGGTCCTCAAACTACGGTCAGAGGGCCACATGCGGCCCACCAAGGACATTTATCTGGCCTGCCAGGTGTTTTTGCCCCTGCTGCCTGTCCTGCTTAGCAGCCCACTTGTCCTGGGCCCACAGTGCGCATGTGTGGAATGTGCGCCGCACTCTCCAACAGCCCTCCAACGGTCTGAGGGACAGTGAACTGGCCCCCTGTTTAAAAAGTTTGAGGACCCCTGGTTTAGAAACTGTACTTCTTTGCCTTCTATGTTATTGTTAAAGAATAGGGAGAAACCTAATCTGAATGCATTAAAAAGATTCTAATTAGATATTTCATGGGCCCCTCGAGGAAAGTAAGAGAGGGGGTCAGAACAACGGTCCCTCTTGGAATGGGGGCCTGAGTCGTGCTGCAGAGAGTTGGTTATGGAGAGTGACACCCTCTCGGAGGTCAGCACCCAGAAGGCTCCAAGTGAGTTGATGCAGCTCAAAGACACTGAACCGACAGCAGACGAATCCCTGTCTCAGACAGAGGCCAGAAGGAAATCCATCATGTCTGAATACTGCTTGCACTGTGTTTATTAAGAGATCAAACAGCGAAAGCCTTTTGGCCAGCCTCTGGCTCCTGGTATCCTGCAATTTCTATTTCATTGTGCTGCAAGAGAAACCAAAATACAGTTTTAACTAGATTGGGGTTATAGCCCTAATTCTGATAAGCTCTCAGAAACTTGTTCAGCATTCAATTTAATCAAATAGTAGAAACTGAAATATGTGGGGGAAAGATACAGAAACCATGTTCATGCCTTGAATGAACAATGTGTTTGTATGTGTATCTAAGTGTGCGTTATATATATATATGATTATGGGCTTTTGTTGTTTTGCTGTTTTATTTCGTTTATTATTGTTTTACTATTTTATTTATTTGATTACAATACCAAAGCAAAATGCCAATTTCATTAATTTGATGTTACTTTACATAACATTGAAATACTGGTACTGAAACTGACATTTTATGTTTTTTAATGTATTTGGAGTTCATGAAGCAAAAAGTAAAACCACATATTTAATGTGTAACAACTAAAAAATTAAATGTACCCTAAAACAAGTAAAAATGTAAATTTTAAAAAGTATGCATATTAAACATACATTGGTATTGCAAAATTGCTTATGAGCAGTAAATTAATAATTACTCAAAAACACTATATAAAATAAAAACCCTGTCAACCCTAGAAAGTTGAAAATTAAATATTACTTAAAATTTCAGTTTACCAAAACAAAACAGGGTCATAGTGAGAGTCTACTTTGGTGCCAATTTTTCTAGGTTTTGAAAAATCTTTGATACTTTATAGGAGTGTTAGAGTTATAACTCTAAGGTCATGAATGGAGACATTAGAGTTGCAAACTGACTTCAGATATTTTCCTCTGACTTAACATTTTAAAATAATCTCTTCTCGTTTGGCAACTTTGGGAAGGTGTTTCTGAAAAGGTTTTTCTCTTTTGAAGACTGTACCTTCTTATTGATCGTGAGCTACAGCTTTGTTTCAAAGACAGCATTGCCAGCTTGCCTTTGATCTTCTAGCTTCATCATCTGTAGATGGAGTATTTGATGCAGTTACCTGCACCAATTGCAATTCCATCATGTTTATATTCCACTTTTTCAGAAAGTGTTTGAACTAGAGTAAGAAATATCCCTTGCAATAGAAACTTGGCTGCATTGATTGTCATTTTCATTCTTCTCTTGAGGATTATAGAGGTGTAGAAGAATGCTTTCTAAATGAGTGCAGTTTTGTTGGATTTGCAATTTTAGTGCAGCGAATAACTCTCTAGGTATAACTCAAGTTGTAAAAGATTCAGATTCAGAATTTTTAAAAATATTTTTTAAAAAGTATTGCTCCCAGGAGAATACAAACATTTCAATACTTAAAAATTGTGTGCTGCAATTATTTCTATAAATGACATAAATAAAAATCACACACTAGTAGTAAAATTTCTATTTCATACAGTCATCTCATGATGTTGTGAGCTCAACATGAAGTGTGGGGAGATGGTGTTTCTTTTTCTGAGAACAGTTCCCATAATATCTAAAGCCACAAGACAGAGTTGACCGGAACATGAGGATGCTCCCCCAAATTTGGAAACCTACGAAGTTTCTACCTACTTTAAACTCAGGCAAATGCTAAAATGCTCATTGCAGCCCAAGCTGGCTTTGGAGGCAGCTGTGAAGTGCACTGCAAACCTCTGGGGAGGAAAACATGTTAAGCCCTTGAGCCAGCCAAGGAGCCTGCTTGCCCCCAGCGGAGGTAAAGGCAGTTTGAGAGCCCTCAGAGTCTCGATTCTCCTGCTCACAGCATGGCTCTGGGCAGCTCAACTCAGTGCAATTAAGGAACCACACATCTAAAGTTTGGAGACCAGCTGAGTCTGCAATACAGAGGCTGAGAAGACCAAAATGGGGTTTTGTAAGGTGCTCCCAACAGGGCCTGCATCTGTTCCTTTGCTCTATAGAGCAAACGTGAAATTTTACATGAAAACCATCCACAGTTTTCTAGTTTCCTTTCCCTTTACTCAAACCCCCCAAATGCTGAGGCTGTGCTGCTGACCACATCTCCAGTGGATATCTGGCCAGTGGGGGCCAGGCCCAGCATTTCCTCCTTCACAACAGCCAAACCATCTAGGGCAATCTCCGGCAGCCAAGGAGGCTAGAGAAGTTGCTTTGTCAGCAGATGAGATCAAAAGCAGATGGGGAGAGGAAGTTCAGGGCTAAGAGGCCAGATGATTCTCTATGACCCATTTTCTTCTGGGAGGCTGGCGCCTGTCCAGAACTGCACACCTCCCAGAAGCGATGGCATGCTTTCTGGCTTTGTACCTCTGTAAATGACTCTTTCCCAATTCAATTGATAATGACTCATGAGTCTAAAACCACAGTAGGAAATAAACTGGAGCCCATATGAAATTTAATTCAATAAACATTTGCGTATCTTTTTATAACCAGCATTATATTAGAAGCTAGCATATAAAGACAAATAGATTCAAAATCCAAGTGTTCAAGAAGCTCACACTGCAGAAGTATAAATACTCACATGGCAATTAATGAGACAGAGGCACAGCCAAGATGTTTAGAGACAAAGAGGAGGTCAGGCAAGGCTTTAGGATCCTGACACAAGGAAGGTAGCCTGGCTGCGCTGGGTCTTGAAAGGTTAAGCAGGACGTCACCAGGTACTAGTAGGGAAAAGTCATCTATATAGAAAAATCAGCATGGACACAGGTAGGGGGCAAGAAAACCAGGATGTGTTTAGAAAACACAGGACGCACCATGGGGTTGGGTGTATGATTTGAGCAGGTCATTAATGACCTGAAATAAGGTTGGGAAGTGGGGCTGGGACTCAGCTGGAAAGGGCAATGTCTGTCTGGACATCTGGGGTTAATGGAAGAATATCATTGCTACATTTCAAGCAGGTAAACACAGTAACAGCTTATGTTTTAGAAAGTTCACTTAGGTGGCAGTGCAAAAGAGAGAAATGCAGGCAGAGGTGATAGTTAAGGATACCAAAGGAAGAAGGAGATGGGGTGGTATACTTAAGGGAAACAGGATTGAGAAAAGATTTAAGATAGAGGAGATTTGAACATGCTGTAGGCTGGCAGTCAGTTGCCATTGGAGATGGAGAGATTGGTGGTGCATGAGAGACTGGGGACAATGATGAAGATTTTTACCCATGCCTAGCCTCGCATGCTAGTTTCTTTCAAGTAACTATATGCAGTGTGTTAGCATTGATCGCTTCTTAAAAAACACATTAAATATTCAATTCCATTGCATAACAATACAAAGGATATAATGAAAAGATAGCAGAAGTCACTAGACAAATGCCTTTATCTCAAGGTAGAAGGAATGATGTGAACTAAAATAGCCTACCAAGAAAGGGTAAAATGATGGATGAGACAAGATCATATCACAGGATAGTCAAGTTCTCAGTAAACCAAACTGATGTGAAGGGTGGCGAGGCAGAGGGTCAGCAGAGAGAAAGGGAGAGAGCATAAAAACAAGACAGCACACAGAAGAAAACAAGTCAGAGGAGAAGAAAGACGAGGGCAGAAGAGTCTATGTGTTTGTGGAAAGCAGAATAGCCATTTGGGAAGCTTCAACCAGCCCGCACATCCTGCTGTCCCCTACCTCTCACCACTCCCACCTGAGGCAAAGGCTGTGCATGAGCTGAGGCTCAGGGCACAGGAGGCTCTCTGCAGCATCTCTGGGTCTCTTGTATCACCCCACAGTAAACCGGCCATCCATCTTTTCAACCCGGCTGACCACCAACCCATACTCATAAAGAGAGCTGTCCCCAGGAGGACCTGGCCCAGAGACCCTTGGACACACCCTGATTTCCCTTCGCCTGCAATCACCTATTGCGTCCTAAACAATGAATAAGGCAGTGCTGTGCTTCCTGGCTCGAGGAGTGTTCACCGCTTCCCAAAGTGATAGACGGGGATGGCAGTGGGCAAAGCTCAACTTATGCTTTCTAGATTCCTCCATAAAATGTGTCCAGAGCCTAGCTCAGGCCTTCTCAAATTTTGCTAAATGCAAGTTCTGATTCAGCAACTGTAGGGTGGAGGCCAAGTTTATGAATTCCTAACAAGGTCCCAGGTGATATAAATGCTGCTAGTCTATGAGCCACACCTTGAGTAGCAAGGCTCTAGGAAATTCTCTTTGCTCCTCTCGTAGAGACTCTGCACCGAAATGTGGCAGGATGTCACTTCTGCTTTACTCTTAGACAAATACTGCCATGGAGCTGTCCTTGGCTCTGAGATCAGTTTCTCGATGAACTTGGCCTAAGTTTTCCTGACCACAGACAAACGAGTCTGGGCTTGGGGAAATCTGTAAGTACAATTTCCTCTTCTGTCTTACTGGCATAGAAAAGACAGGACTGGTGCTCCTGGGACTCACCCACATAGCACAGCAGAATAGATGAGCCCATAGAGAAATCAGATTTCCAAATGACTTTTGCTTATGACCTGATTTACGCCTCCACAAAGAGTGAGGGAAATGAGTTCCTTTCCCGATCTAGGCCCTACTTCCTTGCCAGATCATCTCTGTTTGGGGGCAAAGAAAAAAAAAAAACAAACCAAAAACTTGAGGATTTGCGCAAGGTTTCACCTGACTAGGGAAACAGATGAAGGCAAAAGTTTTCTAGAATGTTTATATTTAGGTTCTGCCCAAGGGGAGCTCTTTTTATCACCTGAATATGTCACTTTAAGTTGAGAAACAGCAGGAGAGGAGAGACTGGCATTGAAAAATGCTCAAAACACGGCACGATGCTTCAGTTAGCTCTGGCACAATGGAGTCTTACAAAAAGGAAGTTTCCTTTTCAGTCCTGTCGTGTCAGTTTTGCTCAGTTCAACAAACACGCATTTGAGCGTCTATTCCCTAGCGGGGGCTGTGCTGGGTGCGGAGCACACGGCAGTTAGAAATGACTGCTGTCCTTGGGAAGCGCTCAGTACTACGCGGGAGACAGACACGTAGAGAGAGAATGTCTGGGCAGGGATGGAGTTAAGTGCATGATGTCTGAAGCACAGATGGGGTTTCCCCACCCAGCCTGGAGGCAGGAGGCATAAAGCAAGGAGGAGCTGAATCCATCACATCTGAGCTGAATCTAAAAGCTTGGGTAGCAATCAGGCAGGTGAAGAAGTTTTAGAAAGGTGCTGGTCTTAATGCTCATCATTGACTATTTCTGGTTCTTCTCTCTTCCAGGGGCCTAATATAGAGTAGCAGGTCCCTGTCCTCTTCCATTTAGGTGTGGCCACATGACATGCTTGAGCCAATGACATGTGAGTGAAAGTGACACATGTCACTTGTAGGTAGACGCTTTAAACGCCAGAATGCTGATTGACCTCAGTCCCTTCCCACTGCTACAAACAAGGTGGAAGCATATGTTAAAACGAAGCCCTTCCCCGTCAGTCTGGGTTCTTGAACGACCGACCGCAATGAGCAGAAACAAAGCTTTGTTGTTTAAAGCCATGAAATTCCAGACTTGCTACTGCAGCCTATGCTAGCCTGTCCTCACTGAGACGCAAGGGCATTCCAGGCAGGGAATTTTGTTTACAAACTCTCAGAGATACGCAATACCTTTGATCTGGGAAGCGTAAATGGTTTATAGTACCAGAATATACAATGCAGAGTGAGGTAGATGGGCCTCCGGATGGCGCTTAACTTCTCTGGGTATCAGGATAACAGAGGCTTAATCAGGTGATTGAAGTAAAGGGCTGGCCAGATGAACTCGAGCTCCCTTTCAAACTAAAGACTTTGGTGTTTACAAAATTGAATGCAGGTTATGTATGATCACTTCCTCTGGAAAGCCCAAAATTTCCAGACATGACTGGACTCTTACCTCTGGGAAGCTACCGCATTTTTTAAAGCCCATATTATAGTAGTAAATATTTTTATGAAGTGTTTATTTTTGTTATCTTTATGAGACGATGTTTCTTAATGACTGAAAATATTTCTGTTTTGTCTTCCCAAGGTACTGCACAAATGCCTAGGAGGGTGATGTGTCTGTTGAATAAATTAAAACAGACAGCTGCTTTTGTGCGACATACCTTATGCACCTTCTCGGATTCTTCTGGCCTCCCCTGTCTCCTAGTGTATAGGTTGTGTTGTTCCATCCAAGCCACGCTTATAGCCAAGCGATTCCCTGTGAGACCATGTGGTTCCACTGCCTGAGGACAAACAGTGACAGTGTTCAGCTCCTACTGCCACTTCCAGACTGATGAGGGACACACTGCAGAGCTTTCCAAGTACCTGCTGAAAAGGCTAACAGAGATAGCTCAGGAGCAAGTCTTTGGGGTAATTTTTTAAGACTGGAAGATTGGGGGAAGCCATCAGATAAATTCTCTTTCCCTCCCTAAAGGGACTGTTTCCAAGAAGACTCTGTATGGAGGTGTCCTGCCTGGCTGAGCAGGTGATCCTGCTGAGTAATTGACTCAATCTCCTCCCGGTTCATTGTGACCTAGTGCCCAGGTGGTAACAATTCACCTTTTTTTTTTTGTTTCCCATCCTCGTGCCTCAACTTTATCTTTCATTATTCTCACTGCCCTGAACTAAGGAGAAAAAAAAAAAAGTATTAGCACATACTCTGCGGTGCAGACTTTGTTTTAGCCCAAAACGTTGGGCTAAAACAGTTGGTTTCAAAAATGGTTCTAGAAAGCAGGCCCTCGATAAGATTTGGAGTTTGATTGCCCATATGCCAGAAATCAATAAGGACTGCAATGCTGGATTGTTAATAACCCCTGATATGCAATGACATCACAAATACTTAGGTTTTCACCCGTGGTTGATTGAGATGAGGTGCGTTTGAGGAGGAAAGTGTTGAGAGATCTAGTAATCGTGGTATTTCATCAGCATGAAGGCCATTTTATAATTATATGTATTTAGGAGTAGTGTGCCAGTTTTTGACTGCACTGGACTTCTTGCAAAAGAAAAGTATAGCCCCAGGGCATGTAATTGCACACTGTGAGTCTCTCTTTAGTGTCTTTAAAGGAGACTATTGGCTCCTAATGTTTCAAAGCAGACAGTGCTAAAAATCAGGCCCAGGATAGAATTATAAAGTGCCATTCCTGCAAAGTATACTTTTATATGTGCAGTGTGGACAGGCCTCTTATGTGAAAATCAGTGCCCTGATTGAGACATGACATGGGGATATCTGTATGGGTGAACCTCAGAATTTTAAGCCCCCAAGTCCTTTTGCCTCTTCTCCATTTCCCAGAAAACAGCCCGCCTTGCCTGGACACCACGTAATGATCTCATCTGAAGGCAAGTGCCTTAAAAGATGATGCTTATTTTTGTCAGTATCTTTCCTATCCCCTCGCATTGCTTTCAGGCCAATAAACAGAGTAAGGAATCAGCACAGCCCAAGTGAGAAAGTATAAGCTCTGCTTTTGGGAAAAAAAAGTACTTTACATGCCAAGGGAATTATTTGATCTGGCTTATGTATACTGACAAGATCTAGGAGAACATGATGTGATAATGGATCCTGAGAGTGTTGGACGGGGAGAGGGATCAAGGACACAGAAGATACGTTGGATAGGGAAGAATTTATTGATATGGGGAATGTGCCATGATTTGAGATTTAGTGCTGTGGCAAGGATACCTGGAGCTTGTTCAATGTTCTGTAGATATGGATCTGAGGTATTGAACATGATGAAGATTTCCATAAAAATGAAGTTGAAGATGCCCAAATGTCCTTGGCATACTATTAAGGAATATATCAGAATACTTAAGGAAGTGGAATGCCATAAACTTAACCAAGCAGTAGTCTCAATTACAACCTCTAGCCCAGATATAGTATATTTACTAAGGAATTTCAGCATAGCCTTTGGTCCATAATCTACTGCTATGGATTTAGTGAATGCTTTCTTCTCCATACACATCAATAGAAAGAATCAAAAGCAATGCGTCATTACATTAAGAGGATATCGACATACGTTCACTGTTTTGCCCCAAGGTTATAATGACCTTCATCGACTTGACATTCTAAATAACATGACATTACTACATTAATGACATCATGTTAAGTGGATTGGATAAACTAGAAGTGGAATGTCTCCTAGCTGCCCTAGTAAGAAATATGCATGCCCCAAGTTGGGAGAGGGAAGAAAAGGAGATTTAGGATCCTGCCCCATCAGTGAAGGTTTCAGGGATCCAGTAGTTAAGGACATGCCAGGGCATTCATTCTAAAGTAAAAGGCAAGTTTGGCACCTCTCACTTTCTACTATTAAAAAAGAGGCACAATGCTGTGTCTCCTTTTGGATTTTCGGGGCACATATACTATACTTGGCAAAATTTCTACAATCCACTTATTGGTCAACTCAGAAGACTTCAGAGAGGGCCCAGAGCAAATGGGATTCTGCAGCAGGTCCAGGCTCTACAAGCTGCAGTTTCAGTGGTTTGGATAGATAATGTATGGATTTTCTTAAAAAGCCATAATAGAAGAACTGTGGACAGAGCAATAGGGTTCTGGAGTAGATCAAGCCTTCTGCAGCAAAGAACTACAATGTTTGAAAAATAGTTCCTGTAGGAATACTCATACACTGCTGGTGGGACTGAAAGATAGTACAACCTCTATGGAAAGTAGTATGGAGATTACTTAAAGAACTAAAAGTAGAACTACCAATCTATCAAGCAATCCTACTACTGGGCATTTACCCAAAGGAAAAAAAGACATTCTATCAAAAAGATACTTGCACTCAAATATTTATAGCAGCACAATTCACGACTGCAAAGAGGTCAAAACAACCCAAGTGCCCATCAATATATGAGTGGATTAATAAAACAGGTATATGTATAACACATAGTACTATTCAGCCATAAAAAATATGGTGAACTAATACCTCTTGTATTAACCTGGATGGAAATGGAGATCGTTATTCTAAGTGAAGTATCACATGAATGGAAAAACAAACACCACATGTACTCACCATTAAATTGGAAATAATTGATCAACACTTATGTGCACATAGGGAAATAACATTTATCAGAAATCCGAAACAGCAACTCAAAGTACTATATTGCAAAGAAAGCAAAAACTAAAAAAAGGAAAAAAAAGAAAAAAAAAAAAAAGAAATCAAGCAGGTGAGAGGATGGTGGAGGGGATGGGTAAATTCACACCTAATGGGTACAATGCACACTATCTGGATAATGGACACACTTATAATTTTGACTCAAATGGTACAAAAGCAATTTATGTAACCAAAATGTTTGTACCCCCATAATATTCTGAAATTAAAAAAAGAAAAAGAAAAAGAGTCCCTGGTGTTTAAATGCTTTAAATCTAGCTTGCTTTCTGTTTTGGTAAAGTTTGATCGTAACTTAGCCATGTCTATTTAAGTATTTGCATACTTGCTGTGGCACTAAAATGGCAGAGTTGAATGGTTATGAAAGAGACTGCATGGCCCACAAACCCTAAAGTTTACCATCCAGCCCTTTACAGAAAAAGTTTCCTGACCCCAGACTTAGGACACAGTCTCTTGCTTGCCACAGAGCTACCAAAGGGCTGTGTGATACTATAGAAGGTGTATATGAAGTAATTCCTTGTAGGGACAACTTTGACCAATAAATAGGGTACAGGAGATGAGAGAAAACAAGCAATTAACTTCTCTTCCCTTTCTCCCTACTCTGAAGCACGCTCTATCTCAGCTTTTCCTTGGTCATAAGAGCTGCTTTAAAGTTTTTATCTGATAATTTTAACATCTGGGTCATCTCAGAGTTGTCATTTGTCTTTTACTTGAGAATAGGTCAGATTTTCCTGGTCCTCGGTATGTCTAATAATTTTGGATTGACCTGGAAGTTTGGTATAATATGCTGTGAAGCTCTGGGTCTTATTAAAATCCTCTAGAAAAAAATCGATTTTCTGTTTTTTGTTTTGTTTTAGCAGATAATGAACCTGTCTTGTCTTCTGTGGGCAAGGGTTGCAATGTCAGTTGAGTTTTCAAAGCATTTGCTACGCTGGTTGGATCTTCTTCTCACATGTGCCACAGAAGGGACAGGGACAGTGTCCCTTGGCCAGGGACGGTGGTTTATGTGGTAGCTCACTTCTCAAGGCTGTGTTTCTTTGGATGTGTTCTGCACATCCACGGCTTGGGGTGAACCTGGCCCTTGTATCAATTCATAGGTGAAGTTGGGGGATCTCTTTCTCCCATTCTCCCCTCTGCAATATCTTTCCCATTATCTTTGGCTCCCCTGGGGGATCTTTTTCCACTTCTGTGGCTGGAAAGATGGGGTTTCTCTTGAAGTTGTGGGCATCATCACTACTGTTCTCATGAACAAAGGAATAGGAAAAAAAAGAGAAAGAAAAGTAACAGGAATGCCCTTTACACTCTGCACAACAGGGACCTATTTCCCTAATTCCTCTATTTACAGCGATGGATTTTATCTCAGGGTTTTTAGATGTTCCTGCTACTGTGGCAGTCAGTGCAACTCTATGACTGGTCTTGGGGCAGGACCAGTAGAGAAAAAAGAGAGGAAAAGAACAGCAAGGATTCTCCCCACACTTTGCGGCTTGCAATGGGCTCCTATTGCCAACTCTGTGTCTAGAAAGATGTGATGATATCGAAGCTTTTGTTATCTGTGTTTCCTGTTTGGTTTGCCCTCAGGTCAAAGCCCAGAGATAAAGGAAGAAAAAAGCAAGGTAACAACAACCAGAAAAACCCCAGGAAATTGTCATCACATCAGTTGTTCTTCAAGTTTTGACTTCTCTCTTCAATTCACCTGCTACTGTTTACTTTTCAGAGTCCTTTGCTGTTTTAAACTGTTGCTATTTTAATTTTGTCCAGAGTTTTAGTTCTAATCAGTCCAAGACAGGACTTATTCTACCTTGGCCATATCCAGAAGGACCTACTTAAAGTATCAGGTTATGTCTGTTCCCTTCCCTCCCCACCCCAAAGTCCTCCCTAAGTTTCTGGCCAGATCAACTAGAGGCTTCTTTGTTTTTAGGGGGAGAGATTACCCAGGTCATGGAGGACATCTGAGGAATGAAAAATGGACAGGAAGAGAATTAAATAGTCTCGTTCTAAGGAGTTCAACATGGAAATTTCTCCCTGTGGCCCTAGTATTTCCAGAAAGATTAGTGTCTGAATGAAAAATCAGTCAGGATACGAAACAGATGTTGGCAACAAAAATTCTATCGGCACAATGCTTTCGAAAGAACTAAGAGACTGATGAGAAGAAAGGATATTATAGGAGGGTAGCTCAGGTGAACCTGGGGTATGATATGCAATGAAATCTTTTAAATAAAGGCAGTTCCCTGCACTAAAATTGCTGCACAGCTGAGTGATCATTTACAAAGGCCTAAAAAGTAGATTCCCTCCCCTCAACCAGCAATGCCTCCTTTTAACAGCTTGAAATCTAAAATCATTGCTTGTTTTTCAGTTCCCTGCTTGAAGGAGGCCATGGCAAAGAGTTGGGTTTCCTTGAAGCCACCGTGCCACGGTCATGGGCATGCCTAGCTTTGGCCTTCTGTCTCACTGACACCTCCAGTGAAGTGCAAGGAGAGCCAGGCATTGGGGTAAAGAGGGCTGGGATGTGGTTTTTACTGTTGTGGGAGACTTGGGCCAGTCCTAGTCTTCTCATTGCCTAAGCCTTAGCTGCATTGCCTGGGAAGTGGGAATAATGACACTCTCGTTGAAGGGTGGTGAGAATAAATAAGATAGTGTGTAAAACCGTTCCTCACTCCCGACCGATCTCTCCCTTCAGGCTCCAAAAGAGACTTGAATTATAGGTTATATTATCCAAAAGAGAAATTTATATCTTCAAATGTTAATTAAACTCTGCTTATAAAATACTGCATAGTAAACATTCTTAGATCTCCCTTATTGAACAGATAAGAATGATTAATGATCAACATGTATTATTTAATATAACTGTTTCAAAAATTTTGAAGTTCACTCTCTCAAGTAGATTAGCATTCTATGTCTCCCTTTTATGATATAAATTGTTGGCATGATAATCTCTTTTTTTTCATAGAAAAAACTTGAAATTAATAGGAGTTGAATTAATTACATTTTATTTTCCTATTCTAAGTACTACTTTTACTTTGTGTTATTCAGTTTTTAAAGTAAAGTCATGACTTTTATACCACACATAGAGACCAACATCATGCTTCGTACTTAATAAATGTTGATTAAATTAATGACCAATGACATGCTCTGAATTATGACTTTTTAGATTGAATTAAGAAGATCCACTCAACTCAAATATTCAGATCAAGAGGGATAAAAAGGAGAGGCTAAAAAGAGTAGGTGAATTAATTTTGCATGTCTTTTAGATTTTGGTGACTTGGAAATTTGAAATTTCTAAGCGTAATTGTTAATGTGCATCAAGATATGATTTGATCACTGAGATTCCTCAGCTGCATTTATAAGCCTACTGTCTTCTAGCCCAGCAGCTCGAGACTGGATCTACAGTTTATGATTATTAGAGAAGTTTGGTATAAAGAAGGTGAATGGCTTCTGAAACAAGTCATTTATCACTATTTACACATTTTCGGTTTTCTTTCCTTTTTGATGGCACACTGTCAAGAAAGATGATTCTGGAACTTTGTTGAGAAGGCAGGGAGCATTTGCCAGCAATGAGGCCTATCATTAGGTAGGCAATACGGGAATTGGAGGAAGACACAGAAAAGGACATGAATATTCATTGAAGGCCTGCTCTGCATCAGTAGCTCTAGGTACATTATTCCATGTACTCCTCTCAATACCAGTCCTGAGAAAGAATAATAAGTGATATTTATTGAGGGCTTACCCTGGGCCCAGACCTATACATTCATTACCACAAGAAATCCTCAAAACAATCTATGAGGTGCAGTTGCATATGTATACATTAGACATGAGGTTTCTGGGGTTAAATATCTTTCCCTTGGTCATGCAATTACAGAGGTTGAACCAGAATTTTAAGACACTTAGTCTAACTTTAACATTTGAACCCTGAAGTTCCTTTTTCTCAAAATAAAAATACTTTTTTCTTTTTTCTTATTTATATAAGGAACGCTGGTGGCAAGAAAATCAACACAAAAACTCCCAAAATATTTATTTATTTAATTTAGGTAATGCATTTAAATACTTGAAAGAGTGAAAAAAAAATTTAAGATAACCACTGTTATTAATCTATTGGGACTCTTTCTGAAAGGTTTTTATGCATATATGGATTTATTTCTTTCTCCCTTTTTACACATTATGTCAGCATATACACACTATCCTTTACCTTGTGTTTTTCTTTTTAAGTTTAATCATATCTTAGAAATATTCCCAAATCAGAACATGAAGAGTTTAAAATTCTTTTTAATAGCTGTATCATATTCTATTTTATTCATTTCAAAAATTAAAATCCATAATTTACCAATTACTGGTAAATGGGCACTCAAGTTATTTTCAATTTTTTGCTCTTACAAAAAAATGCTGCAATAAACCACCCCTCCCATGTATCATGTGCTAATGTTTCTGTATTGCTGGCTCAAAGAGAAGAGGCAGGCGTTTATCATTCTGGGAGAAACCACCCAGTTGATCTACATGGGGTCATGCCAAGTCATCCTCTCACCTGCAGAGTTTAAGGAGAGCTGTTTCCCTATAGCCTGGCCGATAGATTTTACAAAACTTCTGTATTTTTGCTGATCTGTCAGAAGAAAAATGATAAGCCAGGATACTTTGAATTATTTCTCATAATAAATGAGGATAAGCATCTTCTCATATGTTTGAGAAACATTTTTATTTCCTTTTCGGTACATTATCTATTCATACTCTTTGTCCATTTTTCTGCTGGTCCTCCTTTATATATTAAGGAGTTAGCCATTTGTAATAGGAGTTGTGAATAGCCTTTCCTAGTTTGTCTCTTGTCTCTTGATCTTAAGGTGTTTTTCCCGTGACGAAATTTCTATTTTTTTAGAGTCAAATTTACCAGTCCTTTCCTTTATTGCATCTAGATTTGAGTCCTAAGATTTCTTTGGAGACAATCCCACTGTTGAGATTGAAGCATACATCTCATTTTACATATACCCACAGAGATCTCCAGTTTTCCCAATACCATTTATTGAATCATTTCATGACTGATTTGAGATAACTTATCATATACTGAATTCAAATCTCTACATAGATATGTCTGTATATATGTCTCTTTTGGACTTTGTATCTATTCCATCAGTCTACATATGTTATTATCATACTGTTTTAATAATTAAAAATTTTAAATATGTTTTAATATCTAATATGACTAATTTCCTGCCCCCCACTATTGTTGTTCTTTTGCAGAGTTTTCTTAGTTATTCTGATTTCTGTTTCCATGTGAGCTTTAAAAATCACATTACCTAGTTTTCTAAAAAAATTAGCCTTTTGGTATTTTTATTGGGATTGCATTAAAATTATACATGACATTATGAAAAATTCACATCTTTGTTATAGTGTATATTTGTGTTTCCATTTTTAAAAAGTCATTTTAGGTTTTTGGGATTATTATAAATGTTTTTTTCCTTTCTGGGACCTACATATTTTTATTTATTTCTGTCTTGGTTGCTATATGGATGTAGTCTTTTCTTACATTATACTAAATATCATTGATGCGGTTGTTGTATATGTGAGTGTGTATGCATGTGTGTGCATGTGTGTGTGTGTGTGTGTGTGTGTGTGTGTGAGAGAGAGAGAGAGAGAGAGAGAGAGAGAGAGAGAGAGAGAGAAAGCTAATTATCCTTTTACTTGTATACCCCTAAGAGAAATATACAAGAGCTGTACCACACAAAGAGGAACACTAACTGGGAGTGTTAACTGGGAGTGCTCAGAACTGTTACAAAATAGGTGAAGCAAATGCCAAAGAGCACAACAGATAGGCCTCAGTGCTTCCTCCAGGTGACCAGCTTAAACCAGCCTTAACTGTTTTAACTGTCCTGGAGTACCCTTTAGTTAATTGTAATATGAAAATCTCTACTAGAAAATTATAATATTGACATAACATGGATTACATGAAGACATGTGATTGTACTGTGCATGAAGACATGTGAAGACATGTATTGTTTTATATGTGGACACGTTGTGACACAATAAAAGAGCTCTGCATCACTCACTGGAAAGGGATTTAAGGCCACACAGTGGGTAGGCTGTGTGGATTTTACTCTCTGGAGAGATCCTGTGCGGCCCAGGAGTGAGTGCCTTGTGTAAGTAACCTCTAATAAACTCATAGAACTCGCCAAACTGGACTCCATCTCAGTTTGGAGGGTGGTTTTTCTATACTGTCCTGGGATTTTCCTCAACCCGTAACACTTTTCTGAATTCTCTTATTGATTGTGGTAGCTTTTCAGTTAGCTTTCTTCTTTTCCAAGTATATGGCCAGAGCATCTGCAAATTATCATAATTTTTCCTTCTTCTTTACAATTTTTAGAATTATATCTTCCTCTTTTCCATTTATGTTGGCTATTACTTTAGTACACTATCAAGTTCTATTTCTGACCATAATGGGAATGTTTTAGTACTTCCTATTAAGTACAATGTTAGCTTTGGGGTTACAATTGAAGTATGTTATCTTGCTATAGCCTTTATTTATCTAACATTATTTTATTGCAGTTTTTAAAAATTAAGAAGGATATTGAATTTTGTCTGTTGATATCATTTAATACCTTTTTCCCATGCTTATTTAATCTCAAACATGGGTGGTTTTGTCATTGATTTATAGAAATGGCTTTACGTTATATGCACTTACCTGTATCTTACATTTCTCATTACACAATACTTCTGCGGAATTGTTTTCAAATGACCTCACATAGCTCTAGCTCATTTTTTTAATGGCCGTGTGACAGTCTATGGTTTGGATATAGCCCATTTATTCAGCTAACGCCCTGTGATAGGCATTCGCTTTTTCTTTTTTTCCATCCACTCTAAACAAATCTGAAGTAATCATGCTTATATGTGTAGTTTTATGTGATTGGCCCTTTTATTTCTAAGGACTACATTCTCAGGGATGGGAGTGCTGAATTGAAGGTTGTACATGATATTATTTTAATGGCCACTTTGCTATACTGTTCAAGATCTCACAGCTAGAGCCAGGACTCAGTGAGGGCTCTCTGACTCCACAGCTCATTAAACCGAACTGCCGCCCAAATCAGAACCATGTATAAAGCCAACCATAGGAAGTCACCATGCTCCTAGTGAGACACCTGCTATGCTTCATTTAGTGGACAGAGTGTAAACATCAGATTATTCCCTAGAGAGAATCTCTACCTCACAAGCATTTGTCTTCAGGAGTCTTTGGAATTAAATGGGGCTTGGTTTCTGCAACCTTGGACAAGCTATTTGGTGTTTCTATGTATCCATTCTCTCATCTGGGAACTGGGAATAAGAATAGTACCTACCTTATGCAGCTGTAAGGTTAGAGCCCATAGCATCTAAAGCCCATTATGAGGTGACTGAAGCAAAGTGTCTAAAGTTTCTTAAAACATGTAAAACAGTAATTTATTTGAAGCTACCAGCCCCACACCACATTTTCTGCTGTGTGCTTCAAAGTTTTCCAGGCTGATAGGACGCACAGAATAGAAAGTTTGCTCTTTGCTCTGCTCTTGGACCCTCGAGCCAGGAGAGGACTTCACAACTATGAAGGTGAGAGTTCACAGACTAAAGGGACCACACAACACTCTCCCCAGAGCAGCCTCTGTCCATTCCTGATTTACAATTGAGGAAAAGCCAGTGGGGAAGGCTGAGAAGGAGGTCTGAGTGAGTAAGGGAAAAGGGAGAGAAGACAAAACAGAAGGAGATGAGAAGAGGAATATTCTAAAGGCATTGTATTAGTTTCTTTCTTTTCAGATTTTATTACTATTTATTTACTTTTATTTCAGCATATGATGGGGGTGCAAATGTTTAGGTTACATATATTGCTTTTGCCCCACCCAAGGGAGACCTTCAAGAATGTCCATCCCCCAGGAGGTGCACTGCACCCATTAGGTATGAATATACCCATCTGTATTAGTTTCTTATTGCTGCTATAATAAATTACCACAATCTTAGTGGCTTATGACAGTGTGCATTTATTATAGTACAGTTCTGGAGGTGAGAAGTCTAAAGTCAGTCTCAGTGGGATAAAGTAAGGTGTTGGCAGGGCTGGTTCCTTTTGAAGGCTTTAGATGAGAACTTCTTTTCTAGCCTTTTCCTGCTTCTAGAAGCTGCCCGCATTCCTTGGCTCCTAGCTCCTGCCTCCACCTTCACAGTGTTTCCCTCCAACCTCTGGTTCTGTTGTCACATTACGTTTTCCTCCTATGATTCTCCTCCCTCCCCCTTATAGAGACCCTGTGATTCCATAGGGCCCACCAAATATTCCCCTGATAATTTCCTCATCTCAAGGTCCAAACCCTTAATCACATATGTAAAGTCCCTTTTGCCATGGGAGGTAACATATTCACATGTTCAGGGGATTGGACTTGGACATCTTTGGAGGGTGCGTTGCTCTGTCTACCACAGGAGTGACGCGCTTAACTTGTGGCTTCGATGCATCCACTCTCTGCTTTTTGGAGGCTCCTCCTAACACCACAGACACCTGGTCTGTTCATTTGCCTTCTTTCTGCTTTCCTAAGAACCTCCTTGCTCAGCTCAATCCCCCTCTCCTGCTCACAGAGAAAAGACAGGATCTATTTTGTTGCACGTGGGATGGGAAAAGTGTACACTAAACTTGGTAGTTTTTACTGTCATGCCCTTTGAGTGTTGTGAGGAAGAGCCTGCTCTTCCAGACAAAGAGATGAAAATGTGGTCAACAGCATTTGCCACCTGCCTTTCTTCGGGGCTGGCTTCTGGGTTGTATCTGGCTGTCCCTCAGACGTTAGACTTCCCGTTTTTGTCTCACTGGGTTCGTTTGTTTCTGATCTCTGTCCTCACCTTGAGCTTAGTCTTCTAGGGCTGCCAGAACTTAATACCACAGACTGGGTGGCTTCAACAATAGAAACTTATTTTCTCACAGTTCTGGAGGCTAGAAGTCCGAGATCAAGGAGTCAGCAGACTTGGTTTCTCCTGAGGCCTCTGTGTTTGGCGTGTAGATGACTGCCATCTCACTGTGTCCTCACATGATCTTTCCTCTTTTTGTGCGTATCCCTCGTGTCTCTCTCTGTATGTCCTAATCTCCTCTTCTCATAAGGATAAAAGTCAGATTGGATTAAGGCTTCCACCCTACAAAGCCTCATTTTAACTTTACCCCTTTAAAGACCCTATGTTCAAATATAGCAACATGCTAAGATACTAGGAATTAAGGCTTCCACATATGAATTTTAGTGGTATAGACATAATTTTAGGGGGTAGACATAATTCAGTCCATAACAACCTCCGTGTACTCCCTTTCCCCTTGTCACACACGGTGTGTGTCAACCCCGGTCTCTTTAGCCACCACCTGCCCCCATCCCTCCTAGTTACCTGATGGGACAGTGAACAGCCCCGCTCAGGCTATAAGACACTATGACCTGGTAAAATCAAATTAGGTAAATTCAGAGGACCTACTCACTACAGGCTAAGCCACCGTAGATCTAAAATAATGCAATTTGGCATTCTTTAGAATAACATTTTGGTTCCTACAAAGATAAGTCCCACCTTCTTAAAGTAAGTATAAAAGCTGTAACACACCAGTAAGAGCCTAAGAGCTAAAGGATACGTAATGAAAGAATGGTGGAAGGTCCCACGATTTCATTCTCCATAGGGCAGCTGCATCGGATGACAGTTCTGGGGAATCAGCACCCTGGGTTCCAGCCTTGGGTCCGCCCTAACAATGCAGAAAAAAAGGGACGTCTCAGAACCCCTTTGCAATTCAACGTGTCTATCAGTAAGGAGGGGATGGCCACACTTTACTGACAGTATAAAGTAAAAACTCTGGAAAAAATTCTTAGAATCTGAAGTAAATGTATAACCGTGAAATTCTGTTTAAAAGCACGCTGTTGTTGCCCCAATTTTATCCTGCGTTAAGTCATGTGTCAAAAGTGTGCAGTGCTGAGTGCCTTATGATTATAACAAAGTCGAGAAGACAGCCATTCCCGTTAGCCCCTAATGCCAGCAGTGGCCACATTTAAGTCCTGGGTCATTTTCATTTTCAAGTCTCCAAAACAGAAAGATTAAGGACCCAGGAAAAAGGGAGTGAGACATGAAACAAAGCTTCTGAAATCATAAAAGAAAGAAGAACTTGGGTTTTGAGAATTTTTCTAGAAAAATAATAAGGCATAGATGCATTGATTTTGCCTCAGGTATTTTCTGTAGTGCAAGGAACCAGCCCAGGTGTTCCTCCTAAATGCAATTGCTGTGGACTGGGAAGCTCATAGACAAGGGAGGGCGGGCCTGAGTCCTCATAACAATTCTGCTGATTTCAAAGCAGACAGAGAACCTTGCGATCCAGGGCAGGGGTTAGAGCCAGAGCCCATGCCCTCTCCTCTGTTGCTATCCATGCTTGGGAGCTTGTTTGAGCCATCTGAGATCAGCTAGGGCACAGCAAATGAGATTTGGGGAGAGAAAAGATTAGGGGGTGGAAGAAGAGAGAAAAGGCATGCAAAAGAAAGATAAATCTCTTGACCCAGCCCTCCGGCACATGCTGAAAACCTCTTGTAGGCTGATTTTAATTAGAACTCTCTATCTGGAGGAAGAAATTGAATACAATTTCCAAAAACTGTAACCTTTTCCAAACGACACTCTTTTCATGAGTCTCCCCCAAACCAGTTTCCGTGCATTTACTATCAGACTAAATAAATTTCCTATTTTCCCCCTTCTCAGTTTAAATTTCTGGCTTTTCCACATTTTCTTCAGTCCTGTTTCCCATGGCCCTTTACTAGGCAGAAAGGGTGTGTACCTGTGCATATGCCCAAGAAATGAAGGCAAATTAATAAACTAGCAAGAGGATTGGAGGGCAAGTTATGAAAGGAGGGTGAAGAGCTAAATTTATATAACCTAGAAAAAGAGAAGGCTCTGGAGGAACATGATAAAGTTACACTTCACAGAAGCAATATAAATGAAGGGAGGGAATTACTCATAGTCTCAGAAGGTGGCAGGACAGAAGGGCTGGCCCCGAGCCAAGGCTGGGAAAGGGGATCATGATGGATGATAAAGGCAGGGACCGAGGGAGCTCCTGATGTGGGCGCCACGACCCCACCCTTGCAGTTCATGTCAGAGGGAGATGGCAGCTGCAGCAATGTCATGGTCAGCTGAGCAGTTCCACGAGGAGCTTTCCCACCCACACCTCCCTCCTGGTCTGGCAGCATCTCCTGCGCTGCTATGAGCAATGGATTCAGGGAAAGACAGGGCTTTTTTCTTTTTTTTTCCCTCCTCCAATATGGACAAACTTTCTCTGAAAGTAACTTTAAAGAACCAAACTTCCCTCCCTAAATACAGAAATCATTTCAAGCACAACACTCCAGTGACTTGTGTTCATTTTTTAATTTTATCTTGCTGTTTAATTTTTGATCAATTGGAGCTATTTTAGTGCATGTGAGGTTTTTCGTCTAGCCGAAAAATGAGGACAATCTCTCTTTTACTCTGAGCCTGATAGCAAGGACATTTGGTGGCTGATCAAAGGGACTCAAGGCCTCCAATAACCTGCAGAGCGTGGACTAGAAGGCGGGAGGTCGAGGTTCTGCTTCTCACGCTGCCTTTGTATTAACATGAGTTGTCTGTTGCTCTTAACAAATTCCCACAAACTTAACAGCTTAAACAACACATTTTTATTATCTCGCAGTTTCTGTGGGCAGGAATCTGAGCTTGGCTTTGCTGGGTCTTGTGCTGCAGAGTTTCTCATTGCTGCCATCAGGGTGTCTGTCTAGCATCTCTTACAAGGCTGTACTCGAGGTGTGGGCAGGCCACGGGCATCCTGAGGTTTGACTGGGGCAGCATCTGCTTCCAAGCTCACTCAGTGGTTGTTGGCAGGATTCAGTTCTTCTTGGGCTGTTAGACTGAAGACTCAATTCCTTGCTGGCTGTTGGCCAGAGGCCACCCTCAGTCCCTTCTCCACGGGCCTCTCCAACATGGGAGCTTTGTTCATCAAAGTGAGCAGGCCCAGAAGGCAAGAGATTGAATGAGAGAGAGCCAGCAAGACAGAAGTCACAGTCTCTCACAACCTATTCTTGGAAGTGACTTTCCATTATGTTTGCTGTACTCTGCATATTGGAGGCAAGTCATTAGATCCAGACCCCATGCAAGGGGCAGGAATTATACAGGGGAGTGGATAACAGGAAGTAGGACCATGGGAAGCCCTTTTAGAAAGCTGTCCACCACAGCATTAGCCAGATAAGTGCCCTTGGGCCTTAGCTCTTCCATCTGTTTAATATAATAACAAAAACAAAATTTAAAAGGTGGTTGAAGGAGATCAGGGTGACAAATTTGACTGCCTGCCAGAGCCTGGTAGGTTGTATTAATTTGCAAAATGGATTACATGTAAGACAATAAGCATGGTTATGGGGATTCTGATAACCTCTACCTGCTCTGCTGGATCTTTAGTATTCAATGTCAAATCTCTTGAAAAAGACATGGTCCCATCAGAAAGAAGCTCAGTCCAGATTAGACCTGCAGGTCACCAGTCTGCCGCCATTTTAGCTAACACATTATTGTAGGTGAATGGTACATAGTAGGGTCTCTATGGTAGTAGCCCTACCAAGGGTCCATACGTTTTTGTTTTCTTCCATTCTTCTATCAGTTGTATGACCTTCTATCTGGCCAAAGCAAATGGTACAGGCCATTTTGGTGGTCATCATTCCAAACTCTTGTGAAGGATCAAATGACAGTAATGACCGTTAGAGGAATGAATGTTTCCTTAGAGCACAAGGTTGGCTCTTGCTAAAGCAAGTGGACATTGGTTACTAAAGGGAAGGTTAGCTGCCTATTTGGCTCTCTCAGTCCACACCTAGCCCTACTTGTACTCCTCCCATCAAACTAAACAGAGCAGCATGTGCTAAAAAAAGGTTATGTTGAATCAAGGCAATACTTTTTGATAATAGAAATGATTGACATATCATCATTTCTTCAACAAACATTTCTTAAGCTCCTGCTGTGCCTGGAGCTGCACTAGCTCTGGGATACCAAGATGAATAAGATATGCTTCCTTGGATTCTCCTAGTGTGTGGAGGACACACTGACAATGCAGTGTGACAAGTGCCAGGGAGAAGGGCAACAAATGTTCCAAGACCACGGGGGAGAGAACAAGTGGGCCTGTGTGAACCTGTTCTACAACTCCAATTTTTGCTTCTTTGTTCCTTCCATTTTTGCTTTTGATGTCAAAATGTTTTACAATGGATTATCTCATTAATCCTTCTAACCCTCTGGGATTGCAGTAAGGACACAGGTACCGTATTACTCTGCCTAATAGGGAGATAGCCGAGTGGGAATCCTACAACATAAAAGCAGAAGTTCCCCTGAAGACCACTCTAGTGCCTAATAAGATCCCAAGGTAGGGGTACAACCCACTCTCTGGCGGCAGTTGGATTTCTCAGCTCTGCTGGGCTTGAGACAGGAGTTGATTTGAAATCACATTACTCATGGCATTTATACATTGCTGTTTTGGGATTAACTAGGTACATTATTACCACTGACATTGCTGATAATAAAAAGTTTTAACAACACTGTACTTTGTATAGAGTTTTAAAAATTCCTCACTTGATAGCAGCATAGAGGTCTGCGGTTAGAGAGGAAATATGCATCATAGTCTTTAATCAAGCCTGAAATGGACTGAATTCGAAGCTCTTATGGGGATCACCTAAATATTATTGATGTGGAAAATATCAGGTGCCAGGACAAGGCTGCTTGCCGCCTCCCCATCGCTCCGCGTCTCCGCGTCACCGCTGGGCCTGGCCGGTTGGAGGGCATGCTGCTGGGTGGGGCCCCTGAGGTAGAGACGCCTGGGGCCCTGTGTGCTGGAATGCCCCCAGGCCTGCGTGCCACCTGCTTCTGGCTGTGTTGCTTGCGTGATCCCGATTGGGTCATTTTTGAATCCCACTGTTGCTGATTAGATGTTAAAGCTTTTTGCTGATTGGATGTTATAGCTTGTAGCTGATTGGATGCTTTTTGAGCCCTACGAAGGGTATAAAAGCAGGAGGAGACCAAGGAAGGGGGAGGCAGAAGATCAGAAGACAGGAAGAGAGCTGTAACACTTGCTGTGCTGAGCCAGCCAGAGGAATAAAGGCTGTTCTCCAACTCTTCGTGTGCCGCTGGGTTCTTTCCCCGTCAAGAGCTATAACGCTAGCTGTACACATTGCCACAACATTATTGATGTACCAAGTCCAGGATAAAAACAGGGTGATTATATGCATATATAATGCATATATGATTATATGCATAATTACTTAATATTAGATCTAAGAGATTTACATTTTTTTTTCTTGCCAGATGCTACTAGAAAAAGTAAGAAAGCAGTGTTTTTCACCCTTTACCTTACCTAAATTGTCCCTAACTCTTGTTTATTTGTGAAGCTGCTGCTTTGTTATTAGGTCTCTGGCTGTTTCCAAAAAGAGCATCTGTGTATCAAAAATTATGCAGGAAACTCCAGTTCCTCACCTTACTTTGTGTCTATCAGTGAATCTAAAGGGCTGCTTTTCTGTGATCAGAGAGAAGGAAAAATTCTGTGTATTTATTCATATGGGAGCTGTATAATCAGTCACTCTCTCCATCAGCCCTGAAAAGCAGTTCAAACAGCATCTACTTAGACTGAAGATCAATTAAATAATTATCAAAAGCATCAAGAAGACAGCAAGGATAAGACTCAGAGGAGCACACGGAGTCTGGCAGGAAAACAGAGTTGCTGTTTAGAATTTTTCCCTCACTCACTGTTTATTAAACCATGTGCCACCCTGGACCTCTGCATGTCATACAGGGCCTTGGGAAGCTTCTTTTGAATGCATGGACCTCCCTGAGCTCAGAGGAGTTCCCTGGTGTGTTGCAGGCTTGGGAGGAGATGAATTTTTTTTTTTTTCCAGCAAAGCTGCCAGGCCATTTGGGCTTACAAAAATGAGCACTTGGTTCAGGACCGAGTGAAGCCTACCTTCTGGCCACCTGTGCATGAGAAGTTTGCTCCTTTGAACCCTGCCCAGCACACCTACTTGGCCAGCCTGCTGTGGCTGTAATCTTCAGAATGCCTGAGCAGAGTGGTCAATTCAGATCCTTGTTTTGCATCCATAATTTGTTTCTTCTCTGACTCCCTTCCATTCTGTTTCTGCCTTGCTCAAAGGAGCAGACCCAGAAAAATCTGAATCGGCCTTCCCCACCCCATGTACCTGGCTGGAGATCTTCCTGAGGGCAGCCCCCAAGGGCCATTACCGTGCTGTGCCCTGTCTGCAGGCTGGAGGAAGGAGGCAGTGTGCAGCCATGCTGCTGCTAACAAGCGGCCGCAGTCACCCTTGCTAGAGAAACAAACGTCAGCAAACGGCCTATTCAGAGCGCGATCGGAACTCATCATCTGTCTTGGAAAACCGGAGAAATCTCTGAGGTGGCCCAACACAAAAGGATGCAAATGACAAAGGGTCAACAGCAGATGCTGAATAATGGAGTGGGAACAAATAGCATTCATGGGCTTCATGTTTTTTTGTGTCTCTCCCGAATGGTGCCTCGTTCTTCCCACGTCATTTTCAATTTCAACCATTCCTATTTTTATGTCCGAGGGAGCCAGCTGCTTGCAGGGCATCTGGACAGATTTCTGCTTGAGGTTGTCTGCCCTTGGTTCAAAGTAGGCCTCTTCGGGGTTTTTTTTTTGGTTTTTTTTTTTTTATTTTTGCAGAATGGAGCCATGTGCCTGCAAAGCTTTGTAGCTTTGTAGCAGCCGCTCCATCCTGCCCCTTGTCACAGAGACGGCTCTGTTTTCATGCTGAGTGGAAGTGATTGTGTTGTTGTAAAGTTTGCAGAACAATTTAAAATCTGGAATGAAGAAACTGTGGGCTTGCTGGGGTTGTCACTGACCTTGAGCTTCAAGACAGAGTACTGGATCTATGATTTTTATTAAAACCACCCCATTCTCTAGTGTCAGAAACCAAGGAGAAAATGTGTGTGCAAATACACACCCACAACCCTTGCCTCTCTTTACGGGTAAGGAGGAAGCAAAGGCTACCAGCGAGGAGGAACTGCGTCATCTGTAACTGAAGAGTCGGAGAGGCACGGATTGAGTAGTTTTAAATGAAACAGCAGCTATAACAACACAGAAGTAAATCAAACAACTGATATTGGAACAGGTGTTCTTCTTTCACGTGTAATGATAATAACAAAAAGAACACTTATTTAATGAAGACTATGTGCCAAGAACTATTCTAAGAACTTTATAAGCATTATGTTATTTGATCCTCCTAAGTATTATGAGGTGGGTGGCCTAATGATTCTATTTGTCACATGAAGAAATGAAGCAAGCATAGGCGCTTGCACCAATTGTTCAAGGACAAAAGATAAGTGTAGGGGAGCTTGGATAGAACCCCAGGAAAACGTGCTCCAAATCTAGCTCACAGTCAGAGGACTTCATCAGTTATGAGTAGGAAAAGTTGCCCATTAACAGAAAACTGAAAATAGCAAGAGCCTGTGTACTTACAGGTTTGTATGTAGAGGTTTTTTTCCTTCTCTGATAATAAAAACCTGGAAGTAGCAAGTACAAGGTTGCTATAGCAACTCCCTATCATTGGAGATCAGGTTCCTTCTTACCTTTCTACACCACCTTTTCTTACTTTGTGCCTACCTTGCAACCTCAAGTTCGCTTCACAGTACAGAATACTTGTAGAACCTCGGCCATCATAGCCAATTCCAGGAGAGGGCAAACATGTACCTGAGCTACTGTTTCCCCTTGAAGGAGAATTTCCTGAAGTCCCACCTGACCACTTCCACATCACTGGCTGCAACTTAGTTATATGGTCACCTTTATCTCCCGAGAGAGAACAGGACATACAACTCTTAAACCAAGGACATCGTCACTTGGAATAAAATCAAATTTTCATTTTTAAAAAGGAGAATAGATATTGGTAGGTAGCCAGCAGGATATGCCAAAGGTCCCAACTGGGCTTAACTTGAGATTTGGGAAGATGCCATTGGTATTATTGCTATTTCATAAGTCACTGCTGAATCATTAAGCAACTTGAGGACTAAGCATATGACGGCAGGGGAGGGCTGCAGGGATGTGTGCCGCACAGTGGCAGACAAGGAAGCCAGCGTGGTACAGATTAGAGGGACAGAGGACAATGTCAAGTGATGTATGTAGGATAATCCCTGATATTCTTCCAAGTTCCCAGCAGGGGGTTCTTTTCATGGGGCTGGAAATTCTGTATGTAGCAGTCTGGATATTAGAGTTAGTAATATTCGCATGTAACTGTTAATATGATGTTATGTATTCATAAACATATTGGGGCCTGGGGATATTTGGGGTACTCTAAGATCACACAGGTTTTAGCTGAATTCTGTGGTTTGCTCAAATGCCAATTCCCAAGCCTGGCAAACCTAATTTAACCTCCCCATCTTTCCTCTCCTAAACTCCCCTGCTCAATCCCATCTAAACCCAAATGGAATGCTGTCCATAGAGGAAAAAATAAAACAGAGGAGGGAAAAGAAAGAAGAAAAGCAAGAATAACAAGAAAGCAAGAAAGAAGGAAGGGTTAGAAGGAGGAAAAGATGAAAGGAAGAAGAAAGAAAAGGTGCAAAGAGGACAGAAAGAAACCCAGATTCTTCTAACCATGCCCAGTAGAACTAGTGGTATTGGTAACAGCAATACAGGTAATGATGTTCATTTTTATTTTCAGGATGGGCAATTATGTAACTTGTAAGAAAATGGACTGTTGACAACTGTTAGGAGCATACTGTCATTCTCATGCTCAGTAATGTTGGAATATCTAGTAGGCAGTACAGCTTTCAAATTTTTCATTTGAAGAGCATTCTACCTGACAGTGATGATGAAACTGAGCTCTGTGGTTGGGGGGCACTAAATAAGAATAACAGCCCTGGCTCCTGGGTCTCAGCTTCCACCCCTGGGGAGCACTAACTACCCCTGCCTTGCTTAGCTGATGAGGATGAGCTGTGAGGAACAAATGAGAAGATAATGGTTAAAGTGCTTTGTAAATCCGAAAGTTTCATAAAGTTATAAGTTATATTTAGCAGAGGTTTTAAGACCAGGTGCAATCAAGCCAAACTCCTTAGAGTGAGTTAGAACTGAAAATCAGTTTCACTTACGGATCTTGCAGATGTTGCTGAGCTCTATTAAAATAAAGGGACAGGGCGTGATTCCTGACACTGCCACATTCTGAGAGACATGCAGCATGTGGGGAGGCAGAAGGTGGCCCTCTGGACTTCAACCGTGATGAGTTAGTTCCAAAATAATATGTTATGTCCATTTGAGGATCTATTATTTCACAGACTCAACCATATCATATGAGACACCCCTAAAACATGTGTATACACATATATACATACATGTACAGATTTGATTGTGAGCATGCAAAATTAAGTTATTTGGTCAAAAATTTAGGTAAAAACAATTTAACATTTTCAATAAATTCTTTAAAATATCAAATAACTCATATGATAAAAAGGAACTATAGTCTAAGAGAAAATGGAACTGGGAAAATTAAGAAGAACTTGAACAATAAAGCCAATTTTATGTACCATATTCTCTGGCACATTACAATTAATCTAGGAATCAACAGCAAAAAGATAATTAGAAAATTCATATTAATTTAGAAATTAGGAAATCTACTTCCAAATAATCTATAGGCCAGAGAACAAATTATTTAAAAAGTAGAAAAAACTTTTAAATGAATAGTGAAAATGACTTTATTCCTATCTGTGAGGAGACAGATAGCAGTATTTGGAAATTTATAATTGTAAATGTTTATATATTTTTAAAGGCTGCAAATTAATGGGTTAATCATTTAACTGAGGAAATCAGGATAAAAGCCAAATAAACTCAAAGAAAGGAAAAAGAAAGAAGTAAAGATAAGATCAGAAACAACAGAAGACACACAAAATAAAGAGAATCCACAAAGTCAAAACTGTTCTTTTTGAAAAGATTAATAAAATTAAGAAATTTCAGGCAAGACTGATCAAAAAGAAAGAAGATACAAACAATATATTTGAAATGAAAAGATGAATATTCTAAAGGTGATACAAACATTTAAAAATGTAATAAGTGGATACTATAAATAAATGTATGTGAATAAACTTGAAAAGTTTGATAAAATGGTTAAATTTTTTGAAAATATAATTTATCATAACTGACTTAAGGAGAAATAGAAAATTGGAACAGTCTTACAATCATTAATGAAATGAAATCAGTAGTCATATATCTTCTTCCAAAGAAAACCATTAGTGAGTTCTATTAATACCACAAATGTAAGAAAAAACCAGTTTTAATTTTACACAAGTTTTTTTCTTTCCATAAGAGAATAGCAAAGGAAGGAACACATTCCATATTTGTAGGGGTAATTTATGCTACACTCTAGCCCTTCTCCATTTGTAATTACATCATCTGGAACCTGAGTGGCCTACAAGAGAAAATATGGAGAAGGTGCCACCACTCTTAACTGACTTAGGCTACAAGTATACGTCCTTTGTACTTGTATTCCTATTGGCCAACTTAACTGCGAAGGAAGCTAGAAAGCATTATCTTATATGTACAGAATGTAGAAATTGTGTGGTATAAACAACATGTCTTTGCTACATGCTACTTACATTTTATGAGCTAACATAACCCTCTTACTAAAACTTTACAAGGATAGTAATAAGAAAGGAACACTATAGGCCAATCCCTCTTATTAATATAGGTGCAAAAATCCTAAACAAAATATTATACAACTGAATTTAGTAATATGTAAAAGGATAACACATTAGAACCAAACTGGGTTTATTCTAGGAATGCAAGGTTAAAGATTGGCTTAGAAATACCAATTAATGTAATTAGCCACATTAAAATATGAACAAAAAAGATCAAATAATTGTATCAATGGATGAGAAAACCTTATGATGACATACAATATCATTTATGATTTTTAAAAACTCCTCTTAGCAAAATAGTAGTAAAAAGGAAATACCTGATTCAGAAAGAGTATATAAGAACACCAGCCAGCAGATATATGCTTAATTATAAAATGTTATATACTTTCCCTTTGAACTCAGAAGCAAGAAAGTAACTATTGTTACTACTTCTGTTATTTCAACATACTAGAGGTCCTAGTCAGTGCAATAAGTCAGAAAAAAAATAAATTTTAACAGTTGAAAATAAAACTCCCATCACTAATGGACAGCATAATGTTTATGTTTGAAATAAAAAGATACACAGAAAATTTTAGAATTAATATGAATCCGGCAAGTTTCTAGATATACAATTTAATACAGAATCAACTATAGTCCTGAAAAATCAGCATCCCACAGAAATTTTTAAACATATGACCCTCTTAGGATTAAAACTAACAAAATTACATGTAAGACCTATAATGAGAAAGGGATTAAACTTTATTAAAAAATTTTAAAGAAGATTTAATAAATGAAGAGATATACTATGATTGTGGACTGAAAGACTCAGTATTTTTTTAATATACATCTATTATGTATCAGTTTACAATTTATAATAAAAAGATGTATACATTGTGAAATGGCTATTTTAAGCTAATTAACATATGTATTACTTCACATACCTTTTTTTCCTGGGGAGAACACTTAAAATCTACTCTCTTAGTAACTTTCAAGAATACTATACATTGAAAGACTCAGTATTGTAAGAATTGTCAAATCTCCCCAAATTGATTTATCAATTCAGAAGATCTTGTAGAACTTGATGGGTTAATTCTAAAATTATATGCAAGTACGAATGGCCAAAAGTAGCCACATACACTTTTGAAGAACAAGGTGAGAAGACTTGTTCCACTAGTATTCACAAATTATTTTTTAATAATTAAGATGGTATAATATTGGGGTGGACATAGACAAAAATGCCAGTGGGACCAAATAGATAACCTAGAAAACTGACTCATACATATGTGGCCCCTTTGTGTGTGAAAGAGAGGCCCTGAGGAAAAGCAGGAAGGAAAGTACCCTTGACAAATGCTGTTGAAACAAATGGGTAGCAATATGGAAACCATATTATTGGACCTCTGTACACACCATACTCTAAATGAATTCTGGTTGAATTAAAGACTTAGTGGGAAGTCAAAACTGTAAAGCTTTAAGAAGATAATATAGGAGGGTATCTTCAGGGTTGAGAAGAATTTAAGACACAAAGGAGCACTAACCATAAAAGACTGGTAACTTTGACTACATTAAAAATCAGGAATTTCTTTTCATCAAAAAACAATATAAAAAGAGGGAAAAGGAAAGCCATAGAGTGGGAGAAGCTATGTGCATCACATATAACTTAGAAGAAACTAGTATCCAGAATGTGTAAAGAACTAGAAATCAATAAGAAAACAAAGAATCAGATAGGAAAAGGGGCAGAAAACTTGAACAAACATCTGAGAGAGTAAGGAAATTTAAGTGGGCAATAAAAACATAAAGTTCTCAATGTGCACAGTTATCATGAAAATGCACATTAAACCACAATGAGATAACTTTATCTCCAGATATCTTTTATAAACTGGCAAATTAAACTCCAAATATTTGATAATATCAATGTTGGTGAGAATGAGGACCAACTGATTGGAGTATAAGTCTATAAAAACTCTTTGGAAACCAATCCGGAATGATCTATAACAGTCAAAGATAACATACATCCAATGACCCAGCAAGTCTATTCCTATACATGTGCTGAACAGAAACTCATGTACATGTTCACTAGGATTCATGTATAAGCCATTAGGTATGATTCCTTCTTATAAAGTTCAAGAAAAGGCAAAACTGAACTGTACTGTTTAGCAATATTTAGGTTCCAAAACTATTAAGCAAAAAAAAAAAAAAAAAAAAAAGCAAACAAAAAACCCCACTCATGACTACAAAAAAAGACAAGATCGTGGTGACTGATGGAGAACTGAGATGTATTCCCAGCATAAAAGGCATATAGGAGACTTCCAGGGGGCTGCCAATGCTCTTTTCCTTGATCTAGGTTGGAGTCAGTGTATCAGCCAGGATTCTCCAGTGAAGCAGAATGAACAGAAGATATAGAGATAGAGCTACGTGGAGAGAGAGAGAGATTGATTAGGAGGAATTGGCTCAAGCAATTATGGAGGCTGAGAAGTCCCACAATATGCCATCTGCAAGCTGGAGACCCAGGATAGCCATGGATGAGATTCCAGTTCTAGTCAGGAGACTGAGAACCGGGGGAGCTGGTGGTATAAATGTCAGTCCAGGATCTTTACACTCAGACCAGTCAGGCAGGGGAAGAATGATGTTCCGTCTCCCGCAACAGGCAGGAAGAAAAAGGAGTGAATTCCTCCTTCCTCTGCCTTCTTTTGTTCTATTCAGGCCCCCAGTGGATTGGCTGATGCCTGCTCATGTTGGGAGGGCGATGTACATCACTGAGCCCGCTGATTTAAATACTAATCTCACCTGGAAACACACTCACAGATAAACCCAGAAGTAGTGTTTAATCCGGACATCCTGTGACACAGCCAAGTTGACACATAAAATTAAGCATCACACAGTCAGCAAACTTTTTCTGTAAAGGGCCAGATAGCATTATTTCAGCCTTTACAGGCCATATGGTTTCTGGTACAACTACTCAACTCTTCCATTATAGCTTGAAAGTAGACATAGACAACATGGGAAGGAATTGGCATGGTTTTGTTCCAATAAAACTTTATTTACAAAAATTGATAGCAGGCTCCCTTGGGCCATGGGCTGTATTTATCAACCTTTGTTCTAGGTGATGGTTAAATGGGCATTTGCTTTATGGTTATCTTTTTAATGCAGTTTTCTTGTGTGTATGTCACCTTTTGCAAAAAGTAGAGGAGGACTTAGATCCAAGAAAAAACTTTAGCCCAGTTTTAAGCTTTAGGATTGTAGAGTCAGAAAGCCAGGTAAGATTTGTGCCTTGCCCACTCACAAGGTATTGGGTCTTGGGCAATATACATAATGTACATCTGTAAACTAAGGTCTTGCTAGTACCTCCCTAACATGCTTGCTTTGAGGATTAGCTGATGTGGTCAGGTTAGGTATTTAGTAGAGCTCTTAGCATATAGTAGCTCAAAAAAACTTTTTTTCCTCTCAGAGAAGAGGATTATTAAGGCATGTTCGATCACTCTCACCAAGACTATAAAGAAGCTTTTGTTGCTGTTGGCAAAAATTATCTCCTAGAAAAGGAATTTATGGAAGATAGGAAATATACATAATCTCCTCTATACATAATATGGAAAAATCACAAGTAAATATGGTGCGCTGCCTACTATTTCTTGGAAAGCACTTTTTCCTTAGCATACTTTGGGTGCTAAAGAGAAGACTTGTAAAAAATATTTTTAAATGTATTCCAAATGTAAATTATAAGAGGAAAAAAATAGTGTGAAGGAAAAAGTTCATTCCTGAATCCTAAACCAGAAGGAGAATGCTTTATACTTCAGGGAAGTCTTACTGAAGGGATAAAACCTGATTGTCTACAAAAGAGTAGACTATTGTGGTAGACTGAATAATGGTCCCCATGAGAACTTCCTATCCTAATTCCCCCAAACTGTGACTATGTTAGCTTACATGGGAAAAGAGACTTTGTAGCTATAATTAAACTAAGGATCTTGAAATGAGGAGAACATCCTGGATTATCCAGGTATTCTCAATGGAATCATAAAGACCCTCATACCTGAAAGAAGGTGGTAGAAAGGTCAAGGTCAGAGGGAGATTTAAAGACGCTATGCTGCTGGCTTTAAAGATGGAGAAGGGTCCCAAACCAAGGAACGTGGTAAGGCTTTCTAGAAACCAGAAGCACAAGACGTGAATTCTCCTTTACTGCCTACAAAAGAAATGCAGCCCTGCAGTCACCTTCACTTTAGCCCAGTAAGTCCCATTTTAGACTTCTGACCTACAGAACTCTAAGATAAATCTGGGTTGTTTTAGCCCACTAAGTTTGTGGTGCTCTGTTACAAAGGCAGTAAAAAACTAGTAGAACTGTCTAATGGATACAGAGTCCCATTGGGCTAAACGTAACTCCTTAAACTGCCTCTACACATTTTGTTATGCATGTTTATAATTCATGCAAAAAGTGCTTATTAATGACCTCCTGAGTAACCAGGAAGCACTAGGGCTACAGAGACGAATAAACGAAGTCTCAGCCCCCAAAGAACCGACAGTATGGTGGTGCTGGGAAACTGTCTCATGTTTCTGCACATCTCATGAGCAGAGGCACTGATTGTCTTTGTTCAAGACTACCTTTCCAAGGATGTCTGTCTATATAATGAATAGTGTTGGGTGGTAGAAATAGAGTCTCCTTCCAGAGCAAAAGACCGACATGCTTACAGTTCAGGAGAAAAGATTTAGATTCCTAAGCTCAAGACTCCTCTCTTGTCAGACAACCCACTGTGTGTGAATGTATCATCTTGCCCTCTTTGTGTTGTCCTGTGGGGACTGGGTTGGAAAAATCAGCTGAAGAAAATGCTGATACTCTGGCTAATGCTATTGCTGTGAGTAATAGATAGTCTTTTGTCTCTGACCCAGGTGTTTTGTGTCTTCTGTTAGCCTCCATGAAGCTGTATGTAGTAGGTTAACTTGTTAGTTTGCAAACAGAGTAAAATCTCACACCCTTCAGTTCTTGACAAACGTAAACAAAAGAACATACACATTTTTATGAACATCATGGGTCAGAGACTACTAAAAAGGTTTATAATAGAAATAGAAAAGAAAAAGATACCACATATATAGAGTACTTTACAAATAAGTTTTCACACTACTCTGTAAGAGAGATGTTTCCTGCAATTTTAATGGCCATCCAGATGTTTTCTGTCATTTAATGGCAAGATAACGTGGTCACTTAGGATTCAGGTAATAATGGCTTACCACATTCCAATTACTTCACTCATTACCTTTGAATTGTCAAATCTCTCCAAATTGATGCATCAGTTCAATAGAACTTGTGGAATTTGGTAGGGTAGTTCTAAAGTACGAAAGGCCAAAAGTAGCCATACACACTCTTGAAGAACAAGGTGGGAGGACTTGTTCCACTAGTTTTCACAATTCACTTTTTAATAATTAAGACAGTATAATATTGGGGAGAAGATATACAAAAATGCCAGTGGGACCAAACAGATAACCTAGAAAACAGATCCATAGGTACATGGCCCCTATGTGTGTGAAAGAAAGAGAAGCCCTGAGGAAAAGTAGGCAGGAAAGTACCCTGGACAAATGCTGTTGAAACAAATGAGTAGCAATATGGAAAAATATTATTGGACCTCTGTATCACACCATACACAAAATTAATCCTAGTTGAGTTAAGGACCTAGTGAGAAAGTCAAAGGTAAGAAAATCCTGTGCACCCAGAAGACTCCAGAGCAGTGGTTCTCAGAGGGAGCAATTTTCTCCCTGTATGGCAACGGCTGAAGACATTTCTGGTGGTCTCAGCTTGGGATAGGAGCAATACTGGTATCTAGTGGCTAGAGACCAGGGCTACTGCTAAACATCCTACAGTGAATAAGGTATTCCCAACAAAGCATTCACCAGTCCAAAATGTCAATAGTGCTGAGGTTGAGAAACTCTGCCCTAGAGCATAATTATCTCCGAGTCTGACTTTTTGCCTCTATTGATATCTTTTGCTCTGTTCTTTATCCATTGATTTATTTCACCTTGATACATATTCAAACTCCCATCTCTCCCAATGCAAGCCTTCTGCATGTAGGAGAGATTTTACTAAAGTTTTGTAGGTATGAGGTGGAAGGATGTAAAATCTTATCACACAGCAAATAAATTGAAGAGCATATTAGGCAGCCCTGTTCTTAACATCCCATTATCAACTGAATCACTGTAGTTGAGCTTTCTCCCTGCCTGTGACAACTCATGCAACACCTTGGCCTTTCACCATCTTGCTGGCTCCAATCTTCATATATCCCCTTCCTAGACTATGCCCAGGAATGCCAGATTCCTCTCACTCTATTGTGTACAGCAACCATTCATTTCCCTCAATCCTTAAGCCTTCCTTTACCTAGACCAGTGGTTCTATAACTGCAGCATGCATCAGTTACCTGGGGGCCTCTTTATGACACAGCTTGCTAAGTTTTGATTCTCTAAGTGTGGTTGATAATCTGCATTTCTTACAAGTTCCCAGGTGATGTTGATGCCACTGGTCTGAGACAACACTTTTAGAACCCCTAAAATACACACACACACACACACACACACACACACACACACACACACCCCTATCCAAACAAAGAACCATTCTTTCCATAGCAGGACAAAGAAACTACAGAGGCCCTGACATGAAGGTTTTTCTCTTACCTTAATCTGCCCACTTCAGAAGGCAGCAGTAATTCTACACAGCATTCCCAACCCTCTCCAATGACACACAGAGGAGGAACTGGGGGCACAGAGAAGTTAAGTAACTAGGAGAATAAGATCCAGAGCCCAGGTCTATTGGATTCTGAAGCCTCTGGCTGTGTGTTTAAATGCTAAGTAGCAGCAGGTCCCCCACTTATGATCATGCACAACCATGATAAGGCAGCCTTGCCTTGCCTTGCCTTGTTCAACCTTCAGCCTTGCCTTGTTCAATCGTATAAGGCAGCCTTGGTGGGTGGAATTCATAAATGTAACTCAGGAGTGCATTTATTATAAAATAGTTCCTAGACTGCAATATGGATATGAACCTTCATTGCAATGTTTCATTATGAATAACTCCCTAACAAAGTATGATAACGATGCCATCAAATCGATGGCACTTGGCCAACAATGGTGGTCTTCAATGACAACTAGTAGATCTATGTATGCTGCTGTTGGGATGTAGGAGAAACCTGGCCTGAAATGGTTGACGTCCCTACAAAACCTTGGAAAGTGAGGCATAAATGACCTTCATAATGAAGACTGAACAAGTTACAAGATATCAGGACACTGTACATAATTTTCAGAGATGACAGCCCACTGATGCTCCTTCCTGTTGCTCCCCAAAGAAAAAAGGTTAAGTTTATGTTTACTACTGGAGTTTATATTTACTACCAGGGGTTTAAGTCTACTAGGAGAATAGTACAGTCTAATCCTGGCTGGGAATTCTGCTTATAAGGTTGCATATTGATACA
This sequence comes from Microcebus murinus, assembly GCF_040939455.1. Lineage (NCBI taxonomy): Eukaryota > Metazoa > Chordata > Mammalia > Primates > Cheirogaleidae > Microcebus > Microcebus murinus. Next base: position 31,648,012 of record NC_134115.1, read on the forward strand.
TCATGACACAGTACTTGGAAAATACTGGTTTCTGAATGGCCTGATATGTTGCTTTGGGTTTGTTTCATCTATATGCTTGACAGATTGCTATATCAAATCAATCTCATGAACAATTATGACTGCTAAGATAAAAATCAATTCTCATGATTATGAAAAAGTCCATTTGCTGGGAGGAAATTAAAACAAATAACACAAAGATGCTTGATTATCACAGACAATGGCCAATAAGGGATAATATGTATGGAATACAGAGTTCATTCTATTTGATGAAAACATCATTCTGCACATACTCAGTCCTTACTTAGGAGGCACTTGTTCAGGTATGACTTAGGGTATGTGCTAGACTTGACATGTAGTCAAAATTTTAGAAATAGAGAAAACATGCTAGCTTTGGTAATGCCTGAAATATAAATTATACAAAAACACAATGACTTATACAACTATTCTCCAAACAGGCTTTCTTCTTTGGAGATTGCTTGAGTCTGGCTTATTTCAGTGAACATACTGACCACGTGTTTGACCAGCCAGTAATACCAGAGCAGAGGAGTGAAGTAAAGATGAGTTTCCAAGGATAAGAAAGGTCAGAGGAAGGAGATAGGGGGAAAAAGACATAGAAAGAGAGAAATTGAGAAAAGTTCAGGGTTGGAATAGTGATGTACTAGTTTTTTTGGCTTGCTGTAACAAAATACCACAAATTGTGTGGCTCAAGCAATAGAAACTTATTGTCTCACAGCTCTAGAGGCCAGAAGTCTAAAATCAAGGTGTCAGAGGGGTGGTTCCTTCCGAGGGCTGTGAGGGAGAGTCTGTTCCATGCCTGGCTTCTATAATAGCTTCTAGCAGACTCAGGCATCCGTTGGCCCATACACGGTGTTTTCCCTGTGTCCTGACATTATATTCCCTCTGTGCACGTCTCTGTGTCCCAATTTCCCCCTTTTATAAAAACACTAGTCACATTGGATTACAGCCACCCTAAATACTTCATTTTAACTTGATGAACTCTGTAATGACCCCATCTCCAAATAAGGGCGCCTTCTGGGGTACTAGGGGTTAGGACTCCAACGTATCTTTTTAGGGGGGAGTAGGGGCAGAATTCAACCCAAAACAAGAAGAAAGAACTATGGTAGGAGAGAGGAAATAGGGAATACATGGAGAAATAGGCTTAAAAAGCGAGCGAAATAAAAGGGTAAAATAGTGAAGAGGACAGAGAGTGAGAAGAGTGATTTCCTTAGCAATTACAAGAATCCAGGTGTTTTTCAGGCCCTGGCCAGCTGCTGACACTCACTGCAACTGGTAGCCTATGCCCAGCCACTGTGCAAGAGGCTGGCATCCCCTCAGGGGAGACACAACCCTGCAGGCACACTGCACTTTTGTGCCATGCCCAATCCGCACAACTGAAAACTATAGCCCTACCAAAACAGTACTGGGAACCCTACTTCCTCCATTTTTTAAAGGACAGAATTCTCCTTTTTAAAAGCGAATAAAATAAATAGAAATGCAATGAAGAATTCGCTAGGGTTTGGATTATTAAAATTACTGACCTCTAGATTTTCATTCTGCTCTTCATCTGGCCACGAGACACAACTAAATGAGATGAATAGTACTATTCACCCATCAGTTTGGTTTTTCAAGGCAAACCAATAAGGCAAATTGATGTATCAATATTTTTAATATTAACAAATCCTATCACCTCCTATAAGATAGACATGCAAAATGAAATCTGGGACTTCATAGTAAGTCTTCCTGGCTTCTTGCTTTTCAACAACCCTGTAAAAATGGGGAGAATTTTATAGAAAAATAAGTATTTTTCTATACATGGGAAAGGGTGTAAAGAAGCCAGCTGAGACTAACCTACATTTGTCAAGCTTTTCTTGTGGTTTCTCAATTTTTTTTTTTCAAATCACTAAAGTGATACATATTTGTTGCAAAAATATCAAATAGAACATTGACATCAACAGAAAAACAACTTTCCTTCTTCCCCTATTTCTATTCATTCCTAATCCATCTTCCCAGAAAAAAAAATCACTGTCCCAGTTTAGCACGTGTACTTCTAAACATTTCCCTGTAAAAACTGTATATTACACAGGTATGCAATTTTGTTATTTACAAAGCAAGTTTGTGTTACATATATTGTTTTCTCATGCCCATTTTAGAAAGTGTGGATAACACCCCGAGTAGAAATTTGGGTAGACACATTTAGACTATGTCCCAAAGACAACTATTACGAGTGGTAGGTATGTATTTTCTGAAATCTTTTTTCTATTCATACATACTTGTTTTGTTTTAATTTTCATTCTAGAAAGTGCTATCTTTTCTTTTCATTTTTTTTGCACAAATAATATATGCTTATGGTAAAAATAAAATTCAAAAAATGAGCAAAAGGAAAAAATAAGAATCTACCTTTCTTAAAATTATTACTCATTGTTTACATTTGACCACCAAGAGACCTTGATAGATTTGTCAAAAGCTCAACCCAGTTTGAGTTACTGAGATAAGACCTCTACATGTGGCTTTTATTTTTTTCTTGACTCAAGGGAGAAAACAGAGTAGATTTCAAAACCTAATATTATCATAGAATCAGCATTTTGGGAAAGTTTCCATCTTCGTCCTATCTGTCCACTCCCTGACTCCAAGAACCTTTCAAATAATGTGATATTTGCTTCTTTTTCATCCCTTAGAGTTGTCGTTTAGTTATATTTTATTTGTTTGTTTGTTTTTAAAACAGATCAAAACAAAACGTATCTAACTGCACTTCCAGGTCAGAAAAGTGCAATCACTGGTGTTTAAAAGGCAGATCTCTGCTGAGTCTCTCTTAATACCTAGAATTATAATTTTGAATTTTCCATACATTACACACACACACATAAACACACACACATTGCCACTAAAATGTTTTAGCTGTATTAAATAATTACTTCTTTAAAACAACATTTTTCTGGCTATAAACATTTGTTATTTGAACAGTTTTGGAAAAAAAGAAAATAAAATTCACCCATAAATTCACCTCCTAGTGATAACCATGTTAGTTGATATTTTGGTGTATTTTCTTCCAAAGATGATTTTAGGCATATATACCTTTTAATCAAAATCTATACATGATCCCATAGGTTTTTACATTATAGTAACTGCTATCGTGAATGCTATTATTTTAAATAGAAATTACTCAGCTATAGTTTTAGAGAAAAATCTCTCACGAAATATTAATACATCTTTCACCAGCATATTCCTATCCTGATGACCTTGATTTGAGTGTTCTTACGCTACTCATCTTGGCTTATAGCCAAAACCCTAGAGCTTCCAAGTAGGGTTTCAAAGGCTCTCCTTCCTACCTCTCAGATGCAGGCTTTGATTTTTTTTGTTTGTTTTTGTCTTATTCATGGTTTGGGGGAGTTTTTTTTGCTTTGTTTTGATTTTCTTCTGCTTTTTATCAGCACCAACTAATCAAAGGTATGTCTGCTTTTACAGGAGTCCGTTAAACTTAATTCCAGAATGGATTCTTCCCCCAACCCAAGCCCTCCCTTCAAGGTTGCAGAATACATGGGAAGCCTAACTTGTCTCTGGTCACTTCACCTCTCAACCACCTATTTAATTCCCGAACAAATTTTGTTGAGCGTCTACGAAGTGCAGGCTTTCTCTAGGTGCCGAGTTCCAGCAGTAAATAAGACCCCTGGTAGCCTGGTGCCTCCGGTCTGAAAGGTTGTGCTGCTTATTCAGCTTTAAGCTGCTTAAAAGCAAAATCTATGTCTGCCCCATCTGGGTATCCATCAGCTCCCAGCAAAGTGCCTTAGTCACAGAAATAACTAAATTCACCAGCTATTGGCCAAATGAAGGAATGAGAAGCAAATTGCTTCAGAAAATACATCAGTTTTGCCATAATCTTTATAGATTTATTTCTTTGAATGAGGGCAAGCCAGTTCTAGTAAAAACACAAATATCACTAGAAGGGACAACATATGAAACACCTCTCAGCCATTAATAGTTTAGTGGGAATAAATTTTCCAACCAACTGACTTCCAAATTTGTACCAGCAAAGAAAAAGGAGGGAACGTGTGCTTTGATCACAAAGGGCTGCTTGGGACAGATATGGGAGGGGTTTGGGACGCCCAGGGATCTAGAGGTGGTACCTATGGGGGTCAAAGTGAAGGGCAGGAGAGCTTAGAGGATAAACTTTGCTAATTTCCCAACTATATATTTTTAAAAATTCTTACACCGAGAAAGGGACTGGAACCAGAAAAAATCATATATGTTTGCGAAGAGCCTCCAGCAGTAATGAGGGAAATGACAAATTGTGTGCCAGGATCCATTGGGGAGCTGGAAGACAAAGACAAAATGAAGTTTCCTCCCCTTGTATCCCACTGCAGAGAAAGATCCTGCCCTGCAAACACACATACCATCCTGTGATTTATTTTTGGATTAGCAGAGTGTAACCTAGTGAGACATTCTCTTTTAAGCAATATTTAACTGCTTGAAGTCTTGATGTCGTGGAAGCCAGAATGTCAGCAAACTGGGAGAGACGTGAGCGATGCAAGAAGGAGCCACCACTTGGAGGTAAGCTAACATGTGACGGCCTCGTGAATAAGCCCTGTAATTTCTCCTTCATTGACATCCTATTTGGTAATCATTCGTATAAACCTTAACGGAAAACAGATGCAGAATCAATTTGCAAGTACTGGTATTCATTTAAAAATCTATAAAGGTATTTTTTACGATAGTGACACAAAAACACGCAATTCTCAATTATAGACCCTGAATCTTCATTTTTTTTAAAGTTTGGAGCTAAACTGGCATGAGAACTAAGAGTATAGAAAGAACTAGGTAGAACAAATTTCAGACAGCATCTGGCAAATTCCCAGAGGATTTATTGACTTGCCAACTTATAACTGGGGTGCCTTGGGTTTTATGTTCCTTTTGGAAGCTTTTGATTGTCTTTGGCTGGTGTGTAGCTTTTCATTCCAAGTGGCCTTATCTTGGTGTCTGATGTAAGAAAGCAAATAAAATAATGAAAGAAAAGGAATAGCCAGAATTTTCTAGAAGGCACACACACACGCATTCATTCACTTAAGCATGACAGACAAGCACATGCAAATGCTTTCACCTTGCATTTATTAAAAGACGTTAGTACAGTTTAAGTAGGATATCTATTTAGAGAATCAGACTAACTTTCTAAAATTCAAATTTAATTACTTCATTTCCCTACTTAAATCTTCTTGGGATCCCCACTGAATTTGGATTAAAGTTTAAATTCTTGGCATGCTATATCCTTTATAATCTATTCTTTATTCTTATCTCCTAGGCAACCACCAACCTCCCCACGGCACTGAGTGTCTTTCTTCCCCTGGCATGCAGGGTACCTCTTCCAGAAAGTCTGCCCTGAATCCCCATCCTGGACCTACTGCCTCTTCTTTCACCACCACACCACCCTCCCCATAACCCTGTCTTATCATCAACAGGGATCTGTTTCCACGGCAGTCTTCATCACTAAACTGTGTGCTCACCAAGTATAAGGACACTGTCCACACCATCTTTGTAGTCCTAGGATATAACCCAACACAGCATAAGTTCAAAATAATTGTTAGGCTGAACAGAATTGCATTTATTAAACATTTAGTGTATATAGGTGGCTAACCACTACCCAAGTGGAGTGGAAGCTCAGATGATTCTCTTGACACTGGGCAAATTCTCATTCGGACAGGCTACATGCCAACGTGATGCATGCCTGAGCTAGGACAAAGGAGGACTGGAGCCAGGGCAGACCTGGAACTGACAGGTGCCATTTTGTTGTTTTTTTCTCTTGTGTCTTGCCCTTCCATCTCTCCCTCCACTCACTGCATCATCTTCCATCTCAACACACATGCCCTCTCAGACACCCACCACAGTAACCTGGTCAACTGCTCACCAGACCACCGCTTGGCTGAGTGTGGGAGGAATTTAGAGGCTGACTGGCTCACATGGAGAACAGGCTTAGATTAGGGGACACAGATTTATATACCTTCAAAGCCAAGCAGTAGAGGTAACTATGTGAAGAGCGTTGGAATTCAGAGTTTTAAAAAAATAGTTTGCTGACCAAGCCAAGTAGGGCTGACTTCTACATCTCACTGGCCGACTGCTAATTTGGTACCACTGGCTTAAACTCTTCATGAGGCTTCCAACAGTTAGCCCAGGAACCAATGGTTGGGAATTCACATCACAAGAGCAAAGTATTTTATGGTAGAATGTATTGAAAGGAAAAATAAAAGGGGTCCCTGGCATAAATATGGTTGAAAGGACATGCCTTCTACGTGTCAAATGACCCTAGATTGACGATGGTGATGAAATACACACACAGATGCGACCACCTCAGAGGTCAAGGCCTCCAGGCCTACGTGCTGTGCCTGTAGGTCCAACCATGCTGTTTCTGATTCGTGTTTATTCTTGGTTCCCTCTTTGTGTGTAATTGTGGGGCACCATCTGTTAGCCAGGATGGGCTAGGTATTGGGATGGAGAAATGAATAGCCACGACTGCTGTCCTCAGGACTTAATGCAATGGTAAAGGGAGACAGATATCTGTATTAACAATGTACTGACATGTTATAGGGAACAGTGGGGTCTACAGAAAAGAGTGGTCATAACCCTTGAGCTGAATCTTTACAAATGAATGAATAAGAGTTTCCTCAGGAGATGAGTGGGGGGTGCAGGAGGGTGGGTGGGGGAGAAAATTTTGAAAGCAGTCACTTCAGCATTAGAGTGCCTTAGAAGAATGTAGGAGGATGTAGTTCTGCAGAGCAATAAAGTTAAAAAGATAAAAACTAGAAAAGCAGACAGAATCCAGATTATGAAGGTTTTAGAGGTCAGGCTAAGGATTTTGAACTGTATACTATTAAAAAGAAAAGGTATTTGAAGGTGTAATAAGATGATTTCATGTTATTGTTAACATGCATTATCCACGTATACCTACTCCACCCACCCTGTACTCCTTTCAAGAGCCTGAGCTTTTCTCTTCCCTTGCCCTAGAGTTTTGGCAGGGCCAAAGAAGAAACTGTTGGAAAAACAACATTCTTTTCGCATGCATACAAAGACCGTCTTTGAGGAGATTGTGCTCCATATCCTGGGTGCGAGAGGAGAGAGGAAAGTGCCTAGGAGCCAGAGACAGGAGAAGGAGAGAGAGATTCATTCAGGTAGGGAAGGGAATAGAGGTTGTCAGTCAAGGGACCAGAGAGTCAAGGATGCAAGCCTGGTGACCTGGATGGCAAGAGCTCAGAGAGGTGATTCAGAGAAGGCTACCCCAGGCACTGTTGCCCGTTCTAGGCAGAGACCTCAGCTGGCACAATGGCCGTAGTGATGCCTACACTTCAGGAGCCATGTAGGTTTGGAAAATGAAGATATCAGTGGCATCCATGACACATATCATATTAGAAGCGATCTTCGATTTTCTTGGCATCATGTAAGCTTTCGGGACTACTTTAGGAAGATGGAAGGACCTCCATTAAGTACTGTGATTAAATTTCCTTCCAGCTATAGAAATGGAGCCTTAGAGTTACATTTGATTGTATTTTTTAAAATGTGATATTTCTCAAACACCCAAGTCTGTAGAGTAAAATTCACGCATTCATCACAAAGTGTTTTATAAAGGAAAATAACATGATCAGACTTGTGGTAGGGAAGGATAACATCTGAGAAAATTCACCTGATGTCCATGAACTTTATTGCAATTGGGGAATCAGATCTTTCCAGAAACTGATCAAGGGGGACAAAGGAACAAAGAGAAGGTCTGCAAAGAAAACAGAACATTAGTCTTTAAGAAAGGTCATTGCTTTCCAGATAGAAGGAGTATATCCTAAAATCTGTGCCCAAGGAATGAGAAATCAGAAATGGAACCTGCACTGGGCACACTCTCAACAGCTCAGGAGATGATGATAACATCAATGCCCACCGCAGTTCAATCTCGGTGAGAAGGTATCTCTGTTCATTAAAATACATTTTTGTAAAAGTCTCACATGTGACCATGGAACTAAAAAAAGAGAACTTCAGTGTCCTAATCCATTTTCTGTTGCTATCACAGAACACCAAGACTGGGTAATTGATAAAGAAAAGTTTATTTAGCACACATATGAAGGCTGGGAAGTCCAAGAGTGTGGGGCCTGCATCTGGTGGGGGCTTTCTGCTGCATCATAACATGGCAGAGGGCACAGCATGGTAGAGGGAAAGAGAAAAAGGGCCACAGAGAGCTCACTTTTACAACAGAGCTCCTACCTCATAGCAACATGAATCCACTTGTGAGGGCAGAGCCCTCATTCATCCATTAATCCATTCATGAGGGCAAAGATACTAAGTTTCCAGCATCTGACCTTTTGGGAGCCACTTTCAAACCATAGCACTCAGTGTTATTGGATCCCAGTCCTTGCCTTCAAGCATAAAGCCTTGTTGCTCCTATTTTAGAGTTTAAAATATGAATCCTCAAAGAGATTAAATTTTTTCACTAAGTCATTTATTCAGCAAACATGGGCTGAGGTCCACCCTCTTCCAGACACTTCTAAGAATAGCATTAGAGTACTCTAATGATGGGAAATAAATATATAAGTAAAAATGTATAATATGCATATTGGTAAGTGCTATAGCAGGTTGCGTACATTTCCTTTGGAGAGTCTGCCTCCCACAATGACCCCATTTCTCTAAGAACCTTCCTCTCTCCCCTCAGTACTGACCTCTGGCAGATATGTTTTTGCAATTTAATGCAACATTCTGGTTTTAATTGATTGTATCTGGCGTGGTCACTGAACTGAAGAGTGGCCAATTAAATTCTCTCTTCAGGGAATTTAGAATTAGGCCTGAGAAATAGTCAATCTGTGCTTGTCTCTCATGTCAAAGACAGTTTTAGTAAATTATATATTTCTATGAATTTGATCAAAACTTTTAAAATTATTCACATAAAGTTATTCAGAATAACTTCTCTTTTTAATATGTGTAGCATCTATAGTGGTGACCTCTTTTTCATTCCTAATATTGGTTATTTGTGTCTTATCTCTTTTTTTCTAAATTGGTCTTGCCAGATGTTTGTCAATTATATTAACTTTTCAATAAATCAACATTTGGTTTTGTTAATCCTATTTCATGTTTGTCTATATTTTATTAAATTTTGCTCTTATCTTTATTATTTCCTTTCTTCTATTTCTTTGGGTTTATTTTACAGTTCTTCTTTCTAAGGTTCTGAGATAAATGCTTTGCTCATTAATTTTTAACCTGTCTTTCTCTAATACAAGCATCAAAGCTTAAATTTCTAAGTGCTATTGAAATTGCATCCTATATGGTTTGAAACTATTTTGTTATAGGTAAGTCAAAATGTTTCTAATTTCTAATTATGATTTATACTTTGACATTTGGGCTATTGAGAATGATATCTCTTAATTTACAAATAGAAAATATTCTAGGTACCTTTTTGTTATTGACTTCTAACTATATTTCACTATGGTCACAGAACACAGTTTTAATCCTTTGAAATTTTTGAAGACTTGCCCAAAATATGGTCAACTTTTGTGAATGTTAAATCATGTTTGCTTGTAAAAATAAATATTTTGCAATTGAGTACATTATATAAATATCCATTAAGTCAAATTTGTTAAACATGCTGTTCAAATTTTTTATATCCTGATTGAAGCATGATGCTAAAAATCTCCCAATATGATCATGCATTCGCTTATTTCTCCTTAGAATTCTTTTGCTTTTTACTTTGCTTTGAGGTTATATTGTTACATATACCAAAACTTTAAAATATCATATCTTTCTGGTAAATTAAACATTTATTATGAAGTGATTTTTAATTAAATTAATTAAATTATTAAGTTAATGCTTTTGCCTGAAAGATGATTTTGTCTCATATTAATCTACTTACACATGTTCTTCTGATTGCTGTTAACATATCTTTTTTCTATTCTTTTCATTTTTAACCTTTCCATATTCTTATATTTTAGGTGTATCTCATAAATAATACACAGTTGGATACTTTTAGCAATCCAGTATGACAATCTTTGTCTTTTAACTAGATCACTCATTTCATTTACAATTAATGTAATTAGTCACATATTTAGATTTATCTACCATCATATTTTGTGTTATACTTTTAATCTATTTTGCTTTTGTCTCCATTCCTACCTTCTTTTGCATTAGTAAAGCATTTTTTCTTATTTCCTTTTATTGCTGTACTTATTTCAAAGTTATATGTTCTATTTCTATTCATTTAGTGAGTAATCTATAATTTATGACATATATTTACCAAATTTAAATTTAATCAATACCTTTACTATCTGTTTTATAAAATCTTAGACCTTATTAACTCAATTAACTACCACTATCTCCCAATTGAAATGTTATTTTATATATCAATATTTATTTAGATTTCCCACATACTACTTTCTTTTCTCTTCCTCCCCCCTTGCATCTCAGACTTTCCATTTTAGATTACTTTTTTCAATTTAATGAACATCCTTTAAAATGCCCTAAAGGGCATTTAAATATGTTAGTGACAAACTTTCTCAGTTTTTGTCCCTTAAAAATGTATTTTACCCTTACTATTGAAAAATATTTTGGATTGGTATAGAATTCTAGATTGGACATTATTATTTTCCAGCACTTTAAATATATTACTCCAGTGTATTCTAGCTTTCATTTTATTATTAAGAAATCAGCTGTCAGTCTGTTACCCCTGGAGGGTAATATATATTTTTTTCTCTGGCTGTTTTCAGATTTTCTCTTTGTCTTTAGTGTGTTATAATTTTTCTATGGTGTGTCTTAGTGTAGGTTTCTTTTTATGTAGCCTGTTTGGAATTCACTGGGCTCCTTTTAAAAAAAAACCAACAAACTATGGGTTGGGCATTACATCAGTATACCTTTGAATATTGCCACTACCAGATTCTCTTTCCTTCTTATATAAAACCCAGTTAGATGTATATATATTTTTAAAAAATTTTTTCTTCAAGTCTTTTAATCTCACTTTCATTTTTCTATTTTCTACTTTCTCCATTGTAGATAATTTTTGAGACTTATCTTCCAGTTTATAACTCTCTCTTCAACTTTAATTTGCTGCCTAAACCTTCTGGCTGAGTTTGTAAATTTCAAGTATTATATTTTTCATTTTTAGAGTCTCTGGTTCTTTTGAATATCTACTTGGTTATTATTTATAGTTTCTTGTTCCCTGTACTTTTAACGTTATCTTTTATAATTTAAATAGGATGGATAGGCATAGTTATTTATATTCTGTCTCTGGGAATGCCAATATCGGAAATATTTTTAGGGTCTTTTGCTTTCTGTTTTTTCTGCTCTTCTTGCTCATATAGCATGTTTCCCTGTGTGCTTACAATTTTTGAGCTTGTTGCCTATTTTCCTTGGAAAAATTACTTCTCAGAATTCTTTGAAGATTATGATAAAGGCACATTCCTATGCACAGAATTTGCTTTTCCTCTGCCGTGAACCCATGAGTACTACCGCTTTGGGATCCTTTTTTTAAAAAAAGAGGGGACTAATGGTTTGTGATTTCTTTGGACTACCTGCATATTTTGACTTGGGACTACAAATTCATTTGAGGCAGTTTATTTCTTGCTTAATCTTATACCAAAAGTATAGTCATTGAGGGTGTTTTAGTACTACAGGAGATGATCCATTAGACTCCCCACCATGGGAAGGTCTGGGCTTTATCTTCTATTCCTTAGGCATATGATCCCATGAATACTTAGACTCAAGTTTATCAGTTTTGAAGAGTGACATCGGAAAGATGGCAGAATAGAAGTTCTCCAGCTCCGACCCCATCTCACAGAAACTCAACTAGCAACAACCCACAAACAAGAGAACTTTTGTAAATATCCCTGAACTCAGGAGAGAAAGACTGAGACACTCTCCCTTGGGCCACAGAACTGAGAAAACGTACATTCCAAGGGTGAGAGAAATGGTTTACTTTGACCATATCACCCTTCCCCCAAGCCAGCACAACACACCCAAAGAGGATTCCCCTGGCCCACGGTTTCTATAGTGGGAAACGAGAGTTAGACATGGACATGTAGGATCCCCATCATTTTAGGACCCGTTCCTGTCTCACCCCATGGGAAACACTGGGAGTACTGGCAGGACTAGACCACGTGGGCTCAGTTAAACACAAAGAATGGGGGTGGGGCTTGCAGTAATTAGCATGTGGATCTTGGCACTGACTTGCATTCTGGCCAATGGAGGCACTCCACCAGAAAAACTATCCAACAGTGTCACCCTCCAGGAAGCACAGTTAATAAGTCTGGCTCACTTGAGTCCCTAGCCAGCTTTCCTACCTAGCCCTGGTGGTTTGCATAACGCTTCCCTAGGATGGGAGATGCAAATTCACAAGGATCTGTGGAAGGGAGCATCTAGTCCTGCCCAGCCCCAGTGGCTGAGCAGCAAGCTTACTCAGCCGTAGTCCTCTCCTTAAGTCCTCCCCAGATCAGGAGGTACGAGCAGGTCAGTGACTATCTAGAGGGGAACATCTGCCCTTTCCTGACCTTAGCAGCCAAGTGGCAACTACACCAAGCCTGATTGCTCTCCTTAAGCCTTCTCCAGGCCAGGAGGCAATTATCTACAGATGAAAGCATCTGGCCCTGCCCAACCCCAGCAGCTGAATGGTGACCCCACTAAACCCCAGTGCTCTGCTTAAGGCTTCCCCAGGGCATGGACAAGTACATGTCCACCCATATCTGTGGAGCATAGCCTCTGGCCTGGCCCATCCTGAGTGGCTAAGAAGCAACCCCCGAATTCTTGCCCAGTTTCAGAGCCCAGCATGTGGCCCTGCCCAACTATAGATTCCAAACAGCAGTAGCATCCAGCAAGGGAAGACAATTTATAACTGTGCCCAACCTGAGGTGGCCACTGAGCCAAGCTAACAGCTCTGCCTGACCATATTTTTTTCTTGCATTTATACGTTTGTATCAGGAAGGGGTTGGAGAAATCCACATCCAGTTCACAATAATGCTGGAATTTTAAGTCCCACACCAATAAAACAAGTGGTCTAGGTAAAGTCCAATGTTCTTTACATATTTGAAGTTCTATTAATTTTCATTGTTACTATTGACTTTTTCTTATGCATTTATGTTTATGATAAATTTCTGTAGTCCTTACCTGCTACTCATTCCTTAAATACTATAAAATTTTATCGTGAAATTTCCACAAGAGAGCAGTACGTTTATGGCTACATTTGCATAAAGTGCTAGGCTCAAGCAGACGTCTATACCAGCTTCTCAGGGACTTTATGAATGTGACCGAGCTCCTTGTCTATCTTCCTTTCCAAAATATAATCTCTGTGTTGGTTAGCATAGTCACTAAGTGTATTCAGAATTATTTCATCCTTTTTTTTCTTTGAAGTATATGGCAGGATTGTCATTCCCTTCTCTTTTAAATTCAGGAGTGGCAATGTGACTTGGTTTGGCCAAAGAAATGTGAGTAGTTGATATCACTTTCTGGTGGAAACTTTAAGAGCCGATATATACGTCACACATTCTCTTTTCCCTTTTCCACAGAGACTGACAACATTCTAGATCATGTTGTTTCTTTCACCTACATCCTAGAATGAGAATTATGCAGGGTAGAGCTTCTAATTGACATATAATTAAAATGGAGTCTGAGTGAGAAATAAACTCTTGTTGTCTAAGATTTTGGGGGTTGGTTGTTACTGCATCATAATTTAGCCTCTCTTGATGGATACAAGAATAAGTGGGACAACTTATTTTCCATTGTATTTCTCATATCTTAGCAAAAGGCCTGACATGGTCAGTGTTTGTGATTTGTTGAGTCCAAGCAAAGCTCTCCAGCCCCTGTGGTGACAAAGATGAGGACTCTGATTGTCTGTAAGGTTTGGTGGTGAATCCTCAATACATTCCATTCATCTTTCCAGCTGGAGGGAGGGAGGAAGACATTTGGCTTCCTCACAAGTGGTAATCATTTAGTTTGGTACAAAGCCCATTGGAAGAAGGAAAACAAAGGGCATTGCTTCCTACCACTGCAGCGGGTAACACTGAATATTCTATTCTGTTAGCTTGTGAGAAATGGTGCTAGGCAGAGGAAAAGTCAACAGGGTTTTTTTGTTTGTTTTTAATCTTAGTTCAATCAATCAGGGAAGAAACATGTTCTGATCACAGAATTGTGTGCTTAGGAAGGACTTTGGCATTTGTTAAGTCTACCTACTGCCTACAAGTAATCCATCTCAGGAAAGGTGTTTTATTCTTAGAAGCTATGAAGCCATTGTTGGTTTCTGAAGCAAGATGATTGGATCTACCAATAAAATGTCATATTATATTGGTCATATATTTCATGAATTTTATTTTTCAAGTAAATGGTCATATTAATTACTGTTCAAGCATAGAGACGTTTGAGAGTGAAAGAGGACACCATTACCAATTATACCAGGGTGACCAGTATAAACTGGTATTTTCCTGGGAAAACTGTATGAACACCTTACAAGAGAGACACTTAGCAATGTGAATTTGATAACATGTAATGAATGCATGAAATCCCTTATTCTGAAAAGAGCCAGCTGACTGTGAGAATAAAAAGCCAAGGCAAGGAAATATCATTCTCAATTAGGCATTTCAATGAGTAACATCATTTTTCCATTCGCTGCTTATCACTACATTTTTTTCAGATATGCCCCTAGGGTGATCTTTGATATTTTTGTACAAATGCATAAACTATTTGCCTGTATTGAACCCTCAACCCCAAGACCCAGGCCAAATGTTATTATGGCGTCTCTAACATTCCTAGACATGGCTAGTGTCCATCAACTGGGTTTTCCCAGCACAGTGTAGACACTTCTATGGCAGCACTTTCCACATTATATTGTAATTCTCCACTTATATCTGTCTTCCCTCAAGGGCTGTTCAAGAGCAAAAACCATGTCTTATTTCCTTTCGTGTCTAAGAAGAACTTTTTTACCCAGAGGTAATTGCTCAGTAAATTATTGAAAGAATGAACCCTGAAAACTACTTATTTGGAAAAAGAAGAGATTATGCTTACAAGGCCTTCCCAGCTTGAGCATGAGATAAAAGGAATAGAAATGAACAAACTGATTTCCCAGCTGTTTCCTGATTCATAGGGAAAGAAACAGAGTGGTACTGAGGTAGAGGCAGGGGAGAAACAAAACATAGATCCTTCCTTTTAATTACATTTGGCTGTGGTGCTATTTCAGGATAGAACTCACAAAGCTGTAACTGCTAGGAGCTGTGTGTTCATTACTTGAGGGAAAACAAGGTAATGCACTAATCTTCAGGAGATTTTTTAAAGGCTACTTTGTGTTACATCTTCTAGGAATGAAACTGAATGTATCTCCCCCAGTGGTAATTACAGAAATTAAAGATGCAGAGAAGGCATCCGGTCAACCCTCCCAGCACGGCATGTACTCTGCCACCCGAGCCATTTTTATGTAGCTCCTGTCACTTCCCAGGAGTGGGCAGAGCCCCTAGCAGAGCAGAGAGACTGCTTGGGAAACAGAAAGCAGACACTCAGCTCCTGCTGCTAGATGGCTTTGGTGAGGGATTGGGAATTGACAGATGCTAAATTGGTAGAATTCTCCAATCTAGGAGTTAAGTCATATATATTTATGTAAAGGGGAGATAGCTCTCTTCTGGGCCACGAGGAAGTAACGTGGGTAGGGGGTATGTTTGCCTTATTAAGCTGTTTTGCAGGATTTAAGGAGCTGATTTCACCGAAGCATGTGTCAGGACAGGGCAATCATTCTTCGAGTCTAATAGTGCTGCCTTAAAGAATAGCATTGGGTACAATGTGACTTCTCCACTATGCAATTCAGCCATGTAACAAAAACCCCTCGGATCCCCCTAAGTCTATTTAAAGGGGAGGGGGGAGGGGGAGAGGAGGAGGGGAAGGGAAAGGGAGAATAAATAGCATAGGACACAAAGCTTGGTGCGATTACTTTGGGTTCTAATTCTGGGCTGACGCTTGAGTGGTTGGAAGCATGAAACATCAGCGTTTCCCCCCAGTACTGGAGTTTTTACAACACTAAGGTATAGGAAGGAGTCCTGGTGACCACTGAAGGTGGTGGCAGAAGGAGATGGCACAGAAAAGGCACCATGCACCTCTCCCTGCACTGAGTCTGTCTCGGCCCCCACCATCCTCTCACTATTCCTTCCACAGGTATATGCGGGACGCCCACTAAGCCCATGGCACTGTGCTAAGCAGTGCAGAACTAATGGTAAAAATGACAGCTTTGGCCCTTAAGATCTGGTCTAGCGGGGAAGGCAGCCACATAAACAGGTCATCATCATTCACTGTGCTACTAGGTATGCTATCGGCAACATGTATATAGGAGGCTGTGAAAATATGGCTGAAAGAGTTGCCATTTCTGTGTGGTTATAAATTAATGAGAAACTAGAGTTTGGGGACGTCTTCACCTATGGCTCCCCATGATAAAACCCAACCCTCTTGCTGTGGCATTCTGGTCCTCCAACGTGTGTTCTCGTAGTTCAGTGTCACTACCCACGATGGCTGACACCAGCTGCCTGCTCCATCCCACCTGCTTGGTTCTCAGCTGTGTCCCTGGGTAGAATGCTCCAGTATTCTCTACTGATCTGAATCTTATCTGCTAAAGGTCAACTCAAGTCCTACCTCCTCCTTGATTATTACAGCCCACAGTAACCTCCCCATTCTGAACTCATCATTTGGAATTCTGCTTTGACACCACTTTATGACGTCTCTTATATTATTATATACTTCTTTTAGCATTGCTTTGCTACACACATTATTTCTCCCCAACTAAAATTAGACATTAGATGATGGCAGAATCCATCATCTAATATTCCATATAGACCCAACTAGAGTGTAGCTTACCATGCTCAGTACATACTTGTTGAATAAATGAATATGGGCATTCTGTTCTTTGGGGGAGATTTAGGATGAAGTTGTCTGGATTTTTTTTTTTTGTTTGTTTGTTTTTTGTTTTAGCACCTGGAGTCAGTATGGAGAGCCTTTCTTTCCTATGGCTATGAATTTGGATAACATTATTTTTTCCTAAAGGCCATCCATACATCCATTCATCCACCAAATACTCACCTGAGAGTTTAGTATTGAACTAAACTCTACTTGGTGTCAGAGAAACTGAGATGAACTGACGCCCTAAGTGGGAAGACCAGCACGTAAAGGGATAAGTGGAATGAACTGTTGTGAGTTTCGTTATCTGTTAGGGCAAGGCTGCGGGGGACAGAAAGTTAATTCTATCACAAGGGTAAGTCATGATTTCATGAGGTAGGGGAGGACTGAGCGCTTTTGGGCAGTACATCCTGCAATTTTTAGACCGAAGTAAGGAAGCTTGAACATCAGCCAACTGTTCTGTCTCACACTGGCTCAGGATGAGCCTGTTGTGCATTTCAGACCCAATTCCTTTATTTGAACATGTCTACCTTCTACCCTCACAAGTGATTGGATTGCTACTTAAGCAGGAGATTGAGTTCTTTGGCTGGATGTAATTTTCCCTCAGAGTTCTGAAGGCATTTCCCAATGATTTCTAACCTTCACGGTGGCTGAAGTCAGACACTACTTCTGATCCTTGACATTTTCTATGAGATCTCTTTTGTTCTTGTTCTCAACTGGCTCTAAAAGGTTTTTAGGATCGTCTCTTTGTCCTTGGTATCAATGATAATCTATCTTGATGTGTTTTGTTGTTTTAGTTGTGGTAAAACACATATAAACATAATTTACCATCGTAACCATTTGTAAGTGTACAGTTCAGTGGCATTAAGTATATTCATATGTCTGTGCTATGATTTAATTCATAGTTTTAAGCCCTTGATGGACCCTTTCAAAAAGGATATTCATGTTCTTGTTTTATTTCTCCAATAATAATTTCCTCCTCTCCTTTTTCTCTCTTCTCTTTCTGGAATTTCTATTGGGTAGGTGTTTGATCTTCTGTACTGCTACTCTAATTTTATGTCTTTTCTTATCCACATCTTTGATCATTTATTCTACTTTCTGAGGTTTTTTTTTTTTAAGTTGTCTTCCAATTATTTTACTAAATATTTTATTTCTGTTAAATTTAGTCTCTATTTGTTATTCTTGCTTTGAATGTCCTTTTCAAAAAATAGCATCCTATTATTGTAACATTTTGCATCAATGAAACATTACTTCTCTGAGAATAATTTTTTGAAATTTTCTTATAGGACTATTCTTTTCTCCAAGTACCTTTTATCTTTTCCTGTTTATTTAAGGGTCTCTCTCCCATTGTAGGAGATTTTCCTTAAATATCAGCCATCTCTGGCCATCTGTCTTGGCTGAGAATGTGTCACTAGGAAGCTGAATGGATGGTCTGTAAGCATGGACAGGGCTGGTTTGATCAGTTGGGGACCCAGTAATTTTGCTGGTGAATTGCTTGCAAATATTGTCCTTAAGCTAGAATGTCAGCAAACTGAAAACCCAGCAAGAGGAGGATCTGAGTGGGGATCTCACCATTTACAATGTAGATTATTTTTACTGAATTACTTAGTTTTTAGCATGATATTTCATTCTATTCTGTGCCTGGTGTGCTTAATACTGGGACCTCTCAGGTTCATATCCCCAGTAAACCTCTCACTTCTTCTTAGCATAGCATAGTGAAGGCGTCTGGGCACCACTCACTTCTTATACAGATGGTCAACGAATCCCCCACATCTCAATTTGTTCTCAGGGCCCCGGTGCCCCTTTCCAGATTTTTGCAGCTTAAGCAACTTCTCCCCTCTTCAATCTTTCTCCATTATGCTAAACCAGTTATCATTGATATATTATTTTTGGATTCAAAAAATCCAAAATTTTTTGAAACCTGTCATCTACTGTCATGCTCTATTCCCATTTTATTCATAATTTATGGGTTTTCTTTTCTTTCTTTTTTTTATTTTAGCGTATTATGGGGGTACAAGTGTTAAGGTTACATATATTGCCCAAACCCCCTTCCCCCTCGAGTAAGAGCTTCAAGTGTGTCCATCCCCCAAACGTTGCACATCTTACTCGTTGTGGTTGTATATACCCGTCCCTTCCTCCCCCCTCCCCTCCTCCCGACACCCGATAAATGTTACTACTATATTTCCACTTAGGTGTTGATCCGTTAATACCAATTTGCTGGTGAGTACATGTGGTGCTTGTTTTTCCATTCTTGAGATACTTCACTTAGTAGAATGGGTTCCAGCTGTATCCAGGAATATACAAGAGGTGCTATATCACCATTGTTTCTTAAAGCTTAGTAGTACTCCATGGTATACATATACCACATTTTATTAATCCACTCATGAATTGATGGGCACTTGGGTTGTTTCCACAGCTTTGCAATTGTGAACTGTGCTGCTATAAACATTCGAGTGCAGGTGTCTTTTTCATAAAGTGACTTTTGATCTTTTGGTATCTTTTTTTTTTTTTTTTTTTTTGGTCTTTGAGGTATCTCCATATTGCTTTCCACAGAGGTTGAACTAGTTTGCAGTCCCACCAGCAGTGTAGGAGTGTTCCTCTCTCTCCGCTTCCACGCCAGCATTTGTTGTTTGGGAACTTTTTGATAAAAGGCATTCTCACTGGAGTTAAGTGATATCTCATTGTGGTTTTGATTTGTATTTCCCTGATGATTAGAGATGTTGAACATTTTTTCATATGTTTGTTGGCCATTATTCTGTCTTCTTTTTAGAAGTTATTTATGGGTTTTATTTTCATTTTCTATTATTTTGGAGACTTTTCTGGATGGAGTTGACATTGGCCTGTGTGTTTATCTACCAAACTTAACCAGCAGTCCTTTTCTATATTGAACCTTAGATTTCTCCTACTGTCTCTCCGGGGAGCTTCCCCCACCCTCATCATCTACCCCATCCTCAGTGCTATAATCCCAGGTTTCCAGAATTAGCAAATTAAAAAACAGAATACCCAGTTAAATTTGGACTCCAGATAAACAAATGTGGTATGGAACATAATCTAAAAAATTATTCATTATTTTTTCTGAAATTCAAGCTTAACTGTTCATCCTATATCTTATTTGCAACCTGTTTTAGTTCAGGGTGTTATAACACAGTATAAACTGGATGGCTTATACACAAGAAAATTACTTTCTTACTGTTCTGGAGGCTGGAAATCCGGGGTCAAGGTGCCAGCTTAGTTGGCCTGTGTTGAGGGCCCTCTTCTGGGTTGCAGACAGCTGATTTCTCCTTGTAAGCCCACATGGTAGAAAGAGTGTAAGCTCTCTGAAGTCCCTTTTATAAAGGCACTGATCCCATTCATGAGGCTGCACACTCATGACCTAACAATGCCCAAAGACCCCATCTCCTCCTGTCATCACACTGGGCATCAAAATTTCAACATGTGAATTTGGGGGTGGGGGTACAAAAATATTCAGTCCATAATACAACCCTACTAGGATAGAAACTTCTCATCCTAGCTTTGGCCCTATAGAACCCAATTCTTATATCTAACCACATAGCTAGCACCTGAATAGCATTTCCCTGTTCTCCTACCATCTCAAGAAGGTAATATCAGATATTTACCTGTGGCTCAGGGACTTCTACACCCTACTACAACAAGGTGGGTAAAATGTCTGGTTTTTACATTTTGCTTATGCTAAACTAAAGATTTCGAACCTCATCCTTAAAGCTTTGGAGGATTGCCAAATATTTTTTAACAGTGAAGTGACATGATCAGATTTGGATTTAAAAAAAAAAAAAATCACGCTGTAGCATAGAGGGTGACAAGCCTGGAGGCAGGGAGAGCTTTGAGTAACTAGTGAGTGATTTAAGCAAGAAAAGATAGCATCCTGAGTCAGGAAAGAAAAAGTGAGAATGGAGAAGAGAAAATGCAAGGAATTTTAAAAAGGTAGGAACTACTTGACTTGGATTAGCTGTAGTGAAGGGAAAAGAAATGTTGGGTGAGTGCTGAGTTTCGGCTTAGGCAAATGATAGTGAGTAGAAACTTTCACCAAGAAAAGAAATTCAGGAGAACAGGTTTGAGGGAGGAGATTACTATTGGTTGTCTCCTAAATGGCTCTCATTTACACAAGGGGAAGAGGTTCTTCTTCTAGGAATCATGACTGTCTTTGGCCTCATCCCAAACTCTAGCAAGAAGAAACCACAAAGATGTATTCAGCTTACCGAAGTCAGTTGCAAACTGTGGCTCCTACCCTCACTGTGAGCTCAGCTGATGCAGGAAGGCCTTCCATTTCCCACGTGCAATTCTAGGGAGGGTCCTTCTCATGTGATAGGCCTGTCCTTTTGCAACCAGGGAGTGACAGCTGTTGGCAATTGTTGGCAATTGTCAGCTTAGCAACACTGGAAATAGGCTGTCCTCACTTCTTCACTCTGGTCTATGATGACCAATGAGAATGACAGGGGCTGCTCTGTGGTCAACCTGAGTTGACATAACCCACCCTGGGCTGAGACCTGAGAGAACCAAATGGGACTGACTCTCTGGAGGGACCATTTTCTTTCCAGGAAACTGCCCCTTTGCTTTCTCTCTTAACTCTCAGATTACATCATTTGCATCAAGTTCTCTTACTGCACTAAATCACCTGCTTGCAATAATAATGTCAGGACTAGTTTGTCAGTCACAAGCAGCACATGCCACTTCCTGAGGAGTCAGAAATAACATGGACTCCTCCGTTGTTAAATTTTTTGCTCATAACAAATCTCATTATTGATCCGATTGAGTCGGTTGAGAGTTTAACATTAACTTTAATGCCAGTTCTTTGCCCTGTTAATTGTCAAGCCAATAAAGGCAGCTGCTATCTCTGTTAAGCTAATGAGGCAGGGGAAAGAACAGGAAGGATGGCAGGTGAGGCCAGTTCTTCATCCCCTGAGTCTCTGCGTTGCCCAGGCAACTTTTCCTGCAACTGTAAATGGCAGTGTTTTCCTTTTCTCTGTCCTGCATTAGCAGACTGCCATTCCCAAAGGACTGGGCCCTCCGCTTTGTTTTTCAAGGAGTGTGTAGGATGAACTCGAGCAAACAGTCTCATGTCAATGCCAGACATAGCTTCTCCATCCCTTTCTATTGCTGTCGATTCAATTTCTTTTTGAGAAAGCCATACAGAATTGGAAACACAATTCTGTGTGTGAAATTACTAGCACAAAGCAACAGATGATTGTAGTGCCCGGGGGAAAAGAAGGCATAGGTTGAAAGGCACATTGAAAGAATGTGGGGTGGGAAGGGAGGAGGTGGTTCTGAAACTCATACCTCCAGCTGAATAATTCTAATGAGTCCATAAAGAAGTCGGAAAAACTCGCAGCACTATGAATTCAAACAAGCATTACTGTGCCTAAGTTTGCCTTATAGGATAAATTGTTAGATTCAAGTCAAACGACAGGTATACAATAGGTCATCAACCAAACAGACTTTTTTGAGTGCATGTCTTAGAATACAGGACGGCAGTGGAAGCAGAGGGAGGCATTGCACCTTATTGAAAGGAATCCAGAAGAAAGGAACATTCACTAGCCAACATGGGCTTGGTGGTGGTTTGTTTTTTAACCAGCCCACCTTTCATGAGATAATCATGGAACATAATGAATTAAATTTAGCCTTCTAATATTTTTCTGTCCTCATGTGTCTGTGCACACAAACACACACAGACACCCCAGCAAGGCCTGGAGGATGGCCCACTAGTTTTCAAGAAGTACTATTACGTGGTGCTTAAGAATCTGGCCTCTGGAGTGAAATGGATTTGGGGAAAATTGGTCATTCCCTGAGCCTCAATGTTCTCCTCTGAAAAATGGGGGCGATTAAGACAGAAAAAGCCGGGAAGCTCCCTGCACAGTGCGGAGCACATTTCAGCCACTGCATTGGTGTGATATTAGGAGGCTTGCCTACAAAGCCCGTGTCCTTTCCACTTCTTCGGTTCTCCAAGTGAAACGCAGCACACAGCGTCCTGCTTCCTTTGTTTTCTCCTGGGAAGTGCTTTCTAGATCCTGCCTCCCTTGTTTTTTTTTTTTTTTTTTTTCCTTGTTGCTGGCCAGGCACAAAGCCTTCTCCTGGCTGTGGGTCGGGGGAGGCTTGGTTATTTGCCAGGTTGCTGGGAGGATTCCCCAGATGACTGTGTCAGGGGCGCTAATGAGTCTCTGTTTAGCCATGACTGTGCACTCCCCTGGCAATGGGGAGAGAAACACCTTGCACAACAATTAGCTTTTCACAGCCATTAGCAATTTGCAGTCATTAGCACCGTAGAAACACTGCAAGTAACACTCAGGAAGCAAGCGCCAGCTGTGAGTCGCAGCGGGGCTCCCGTGTGGCAGAGGTCTGAGAGCCCCAGGTCCCCTGTGCCCACCCACTCCAGCGACTGGGTTTTGTGACTCAAAGTGCCTCTGTCCCTTCCCCTCATATCATTGAAAATAGCTCTATCAAGCCCATTATTTGTTTCAGTGGAACATAAATCTTTCAGAAGAAAAGTCCAGAAGATGTAGTGCATAATAAAGCAATCCTGAATTCCCTCAAGACCAAGAACCCTAAAGGAGGCTGGAAGGAGTGGTGAGAATAATTGAAATGTGAGTTGACTGAAACCCCAGCACAATGCAATGATTTAGCTCCAAAGCTGCTCATAGCAGCATTGCTAAATTCTGGAACCATCTATGTCTCCCAAAATAGGGATTGGTTCATTAAGTGTGCTATGGCCATTCCATGGAATATAATGCAGCCTTTAAGAATAATATTCTTGAATTTACAAGTAGAGTACATCAAAAAGGTTATAAAAGATTATTAATACATGATTTCATTTTTACTGTAAAAAAATGATATGCACCTTCAAAATTTTAGCAGTAATTGTCTCTGAGTGCCGAGAATGGATCGTTTTTGATTTTTAGATGTTGCTGTTCTATGGAATCTTTCTAAAATAAGTATACATGCATGTATAATGCTTTGGATTAGAGAGAGGATTACAAAAGAACAGAGTGAGAAACTAAGCCCTGTCTGGCTCAGTGGGTTTAACATAAATGTAAAAATTTTAAGTAAATATTTTATTGAAGTACAAAAAATAAGCCAAAAAAGGACACCAATAGTAAGTACACAGCTTGATGACTTTTTGAGAAGTACATAAACCCAGAAGCAGAATGAGTCTTAAATACTGTGGTTCCACAAAGGTGAGTCTGCATGGTGAACAATTACAGCAGGAGGCGAGCTAAGGGGGTGTGAGTGATGCAAGCTGCTAGGCGGAAAGCCCGCGATGATAATTCTGGTAGCAAAGGTGGTAAATCTCCATCTTGCACGTGGAGACACTGAGCCACAGGGAGTAACTTGAATCCCACAGCTAAGTGGAGGAACTGAGATTCATTCCCAAACTGTCAGGCTCTGGAATCCATGCATCTCCAGGGAAAAAATACAACTGGGGCAACTAGCTTGATGACCAGAGAGCAGAAGGTTGGGGGGGAAAGATGAGTCAGGGAGGGCAGGAAGGCTTAGATGTTAGGAAGGAGGGATAGCAAAATCAGTCGTGGAAATTTCTGCAAAAGGCAGACCAGTGGGGAAATTAATAATTCTTAATTTTGGCACCTTTGTGCACTTGTATGTCATGCGCAACTGAGATACACCCTAGAGGCTGATGCACCAGAGATGCTGAGCACAAGAGCTCTGCCCTTGTTCAGAAGTCATAGCGAGCTAAGAAGGACAATGGGTTCTCCTTCTTTTTAACTGTTGATGCACAGGAAAGCAAGGCACCACTCATAATCCTCCCCCACAAAAAAGCGATCCCCCAAATCTTCATCCAATTATCCAACTTGTTTTCCCCTTGACATAGCTGTTCTAAGTAAACCATGCAGAGGGAGTACTCTGAACGTGGGTACATATGGAAAATATGGGGCAAGTATTTGGGACCCTGAGTGATGGCAGCAGAAAATCACCTCCCACAACAAACTCAGCTGGGGAGGACCAAGCTCGAGAAGTTTTCAGGGACAGCATTTCCAACAAAGATATAGATGTAGGAATCTGGTTTTCTTAATTAACTCAGTGGTGGCACCATGCTACGCTAAGAGGACTGGGTTTAAGACTTGTAAGTACCTCTACTTAGGCCACTAACCCTGTTTTGTCACTGTGAGCTTTTCAAGGATAAAGGCTGTGTGGTTATTCATCTTCCATCCCCAACGAATAATAAGTGCCTGGTAAATAAGAGATGTTAAATAAATGCTTACTAAATGTACAAAACGCACGTCCTAGATATTCTAGGACAATGCCACTTTAAATATTTCATTGATTCTGTACACTGATTTGGACTTAGAAACAGTCAGAGAATAAGGTCTAAATGTGCCTGATGGGAATTTCTGGGAATTCTTAAGAGCTATTTCTTAGCAATCGTCACTATCCCAGTCATTTCTCATAGGCCTTCTCAATCATTCTTTTGTTCCAGTAAACGTAGGATCAGGCCGAAATAAGGAATTCCCTGGCAGTGAGGGAAGGAAGAATTTTACAGAGCCTAAAATTAGATCCTGATCTTCATATTTCAGCAACTTCAGAAGTTTTTATCACATAACACCATTTTAAACAGGCATGTGTTGAAGTCTTATTAAGTTCTAGATTTATATTCAGTGCCAGGAATACAAAAATCAGTACGATAGAACATAAAGACATGAAAATAGATAAAATTACAACACAAGTTGGATAGAGTTTGTATCACATCTTTGGTTGCAAGTAACAGAAAAGAAATAATGTTTGAAACAATAGAAAGTTTTAATCAGCTCACTATTCATGAACGTCTACAAGCAGATGATTCCAGATCGGTCCAGCAGTTCAATGATAATACTCTACACTCTGTCTTTTCACTATGCTTCCTTTGCCCTAGGCTTGTTGCCTCCTGGTCACAAAATGGCTGCTGTAGCTCCAAGCACCATATTTTCATGCCATTGCATTTAAGTCAGGTAGGAAGAAACTTGCTGTTTCTCTTCACAGCAGAAAACAAAAATCTTCTGAGAAGAACTGACCCAGAGATCACCCCTTTGTTCTCATTAGTCAGGACTGGGTCAGTTGTCCACTCCAGAATCAGTCCTGGGATAAGGGGAATGGGATTCTTATGCTTGGCATAAGCCAGTCATGCTTCATCCTCTTAGGCTAGCGGAAGGGCTTCATCTTCTTTGAGCATGTTGCCACCTCCTAAAAAATTAGGATCCTATAACCTAAAGAAAAAGATGAAAGAAAGAGAAGAGGAGAAGTTAAACAAAAGTATTTGCCACCGGGTTAAGTGTGGAGATGTGTGAGTCAATGTACCTTATTTTCTCCAGCTTGGTGCTGTTGTGGCAATGTGTACAGCTAGTGTTACAGCTCTTGACCGGGGAAATTACCGAAGAGTCGGAGAACAGCTTTTATTCTTCCACAGCAGGCTCAGCACACCTAGTGCTACAGCTCTCTTAGCGTCTTCCGATATTCTGACCCTTCCGCTCCCCCTTCCTTGTGCTCCTCCTGCTTTTATACCCTTGGTAGGGCTCAAAAAGCATCCAATCAGCAACAAGCTCTAACATCCAATCAACAATAAGCTTTAACATCCAATCAAAAACAGTAGGATTCAAAAATTACCCAATCAGGATCACGCAAGCAGTGTGGCCGGAAACAGGCAGCGGCATTCCGGAAAGCAGGGCCCCAGGCGTCTCTCTGCCTCGGGGCCACACCAACAGCTCGCCCTCCAACTGGCTATGCATGGTGCTGGCCCTCGGAGTGGCGGGGAGGTGGCATTTTCCATATCAGTGCCACGTCTTCTCCACATCCCCTCCCTAGCATAAGGCCAACAGCCAAGGCTACTAGAAAACTCTGGCCTTTCCCTGACACTGCCGTGGCCTTGACTGCCTCCGTGCAAAGAGTAAAATGAGCCGTCAGACCCAGCCCTGGCCCTACCCTTGAGCTCTAATAACCTTAAGCTTTCACAATTCCAACCAACTTTAAAATTCAGCTTGTTTTTTTGAGTGGGAGTGTGGAATGCTGGAGAGGAAGGGTGAAAGTCAGGTCAACAAATGAGATCTGAAGTGGTTTTTCCTTCCTCAAACACAAGCCTCACATCAGGACTCTGCACCCAGATGGCCTTCGTGCATGGGAAGAAGGGGGACACGTTTCAGGAAAGCCAGGACAGCCCGGCCACGGATGTAGCTGAATGTTATTTCAGAGGAAGAGCAAGTTGATTTTTCTCCATAAAGAACACTGGGCTCTCCTTTCAGGATGTGCATAAGAGAGTGATAAAGGGTGACCTGAGTTAGGAGAAGAAAGTTAAGAAGGTGTTTGGAGATCTCTATGGAGAATGTGACTTTGGCCCACACATCCATAAACGCTGGTTTTACAAGGTCACAATCGGCATCATACTACTACGTAAGATAAGATACGATTGATAATGATATGATGTTATATGATGTAATGTAATGCAATGGTATAACAATACAATATAACAGTATCAATAACTACAACCTATTGAGCATTCACTCTGTGCTAAACACAACGCAAAGTGCTTTCCTTACAGGATTACACATGATCATACTGACAAGTAAATTTCATTATGATCCAGAGGCTAAGTAACTTGTGCAAAGTCACTCTGTTAAGTGGTGGACTCAGGCCCCAGGATAACAGGGGTGCCCGCCTCCAGAACCCTCTCTTTGCCACTTTACTGTCTCATTTCCATTTGCCTCTTTCATACCAGGGTGTTAATGACTATGGTGGTGACAAGGCCAGGCAGGGACTACACCACAGGGCACTGAGAGAGTGTAAGTGAAAAATAACTCATTTGGAATAAATATTCAACTAGCTAGAGAAATGAAAGGAGTAACATTAGAAAGTTATTTTAAACATTCAGAGAACAAAATAGTTAATTTAAAGGTTTCTTGTTTTACAGATTTCAGAAAAGAGCAGACAAGAAATGCTGTATAGACAGGAATTATATAAACAGATGAACTTCTTTCTCCGTCATAGAATTCATGCAAATTTATGCGTGCATTATCAAGGTTTTGCAATTCCCTTGTGTTTTTCAGTAGTCATTCTGTAGCCTAGATAGTTCACTCATCTACTCGTTAAATCGAACACTCACTTTATTCTTTCACTCATTCATTTACCTAGTCAGTCGTCAGATGTTTATTGGGTCTCTTCCATGTCCTGGATGCCAAGGGGGATAATGGAGGCTTAAGAATAAAGAGACACTGGCTCCTGCCTTAAATGGGGTGGAACTTAGCATGCTGATAGGCAATTTTCCCCATTTGGTCCACTTTCAGCCCTCCGCTGTCTGTGAGTTGCCCTTTGCTATGGAAAGACCTCCTTTAGCCCTCAGGCATGGCACTGACGTTGCCATACTGCATTTCCACACTGCAAGTGCCTCTCCCTGACTTAGGACTGGGAGTAGAGGGCCAGAAGATGGGGTGGAGGTGGAGAATAGAGAACATTGATATGTTCCCTGTCTGTCTGACTAGAGCAAATCCTGGTTCAGAAACCCCCTGGGAGGTTCTGAGACTTCAATATGCTGTAAGATTTTGAAGACATCAAAGTTTCCAGGAACTGATCGACCCAGCTTGATCCATTTAAGATTCCCCTCTCACCTACAGAGAAGCACTAGGCTAAGGCTAGTGCCTGGGCAACATTCACTCTCCAATCCCACTCAAGAGCTACCCCTGCAACTGGATGTCTGAGCCATTCTCCTGATTCTGGCATTTTGGCTCACCTCAAGGTCCT
Source organism: Microcebus murinus (assembly GCF_040939455.1). Lineage (NCBI taxonomy): Eukaryota > Metazoa > Chordata > Mammalia > Primates > Cheirogaleidae > Microcebus > Microcebus murinus. The sequence continues at coordinate 31,676,599 of NC_134115.1, forward strand.
TAATGAATGTCTCACCTCTCCAGCACATTTCCCCATACACTGGAGAACCAATGATAAGCACCATTCTTGAGACAGACCTAGAATTGTCCACATTCCTATATGGCCTCTCTTAAGGCTCCTATTACACAAAGTCTCCAAGGGTTGGGAGTCCCCCGTCTTCTCCCACCAAACCATCCCTGCTTTAGAAGATGTCTCTGGTTACTCACAATGGCCTGTGTCAAATGGCTCCCCAGGGTGATGTGAAATGTCCTAAGCAGATTTCCATGTCTGGGGCAGTTGGTCTCCTCTGTACGAGGTATCCAAGTATGAAAATGTTCTGGAAAGATGTACATGGATATGATGGAAAGGTGGGTGGAATGGGACCCAGGACATACCCCACAACCACTGCCATCAAAGCCAGGATATTTGTTCCTGCCCATTTCTATGCCCAGATTTCCTCCTCTGCAAAATAAATAGTTAAGACTAGGCTGGGCATGGTGGCTCACGCCTGTAATCCTAGCACTCTAGGAGGCTGAGGCGGGCGGATTGCTGGAGGTCAGGAGTTCAAAACCAGCCTGAGCAAGAGCAAGACCCTGTCTCTACTAAAAATAGAAAGAAATTAATTGGCCAACTAAAGATATATAGAAAAAATTAGCTGAGCATGGTGGCATATGCCTATAGTCCCAGCCATTCAGGAGGCTGAGGCAGGAGGATCGCTTGAGCCCAGGAGTTTGAGGTTGCTGTGAGCTAGGCTGATGCCACGGCACTCTAGCCCAGGCAACAGAGTGAGACTCTGTCTCAAAAAAAAAAAAAAAAAAGACTACATGAGGCCTCAGGTCCTATGGAGCTTGGACAGTCTATGACTTTCTAAGTACTGTGAGTGTTATCTACTTTTGCAGTTTTCCCTGAGAACCATACTTAGATATTTAGCACACCCTGATGTTCATTCAAGTGGTGAGTGTATTCGGCTTCCACAGTACATGTCTACCAAGCATAACAACCCTGGGGTCTCTGGGCTTCTGGAGGGTAAAGGGTAGCTAGCAATCCCAGCCCAGTCCTGGGGGGAGACGCAAAGATAATTCTGTGAAAGGATACTTTGGCCCCACAGATCCAGGCTGTGCCCTGGGCAGAGAGGACAGCTTGGAGAGGGGAGCCACATCCCAGAGCTCTGAAGCTATGCAGAATGCCCCATGGGCCGACCATCCTAAACACCTAGGAACGGAGACTGGGGAACAGGCAGTCCCCATGTGCACATTTGATCTTACAAATTTGGAAGCCTGTGGGACCTGGAAATGCTAATGCCCAGAGGCCATGCAGTACAGTGGAAAGAGAACTGGCTTTGGAATCAGAAGTTCTGGTTTAAGTCCCAGCTCTGCCCTTTCTAGCTACGTGACTAGGAGCAGGTCTCCTAACCTTGCTGAATGTGGGTTTTTCTTGGCTGTCCAATGAGAAGCATTAGGTTTTCCCTGATGACCTCATCAGGCTGGTCTTTCTTGGTTACTTTTCCTGCACACAGTGTACAAACCTCCTGGTGATGCCTTAGTCATGGTCTAACAACAATTTAGGGCAGGACAATGATAGAATTAATATTAATTTTTTGTGGAGGATATAACATTAATCATTACTGCTGTTGAGCTCTTACTATGTACCAGGCATTCTGCTAAAGACTTTGGAAACATTATTTCATTGCCCGCAATCACATGGCTAGTAAATCTTATGGCCAGATTCAACCCAGACATCTTTGACGCTAGAGCCAAGCTCTTAACCCTGTGTGTGCTTCATTCCTCCTGACCAAACAATCAGGTTTCTTCAAGTGCTGGCTTGCAGAGAACGACAGTGAGATGTACTGGTTTGTCTACTCACATATTAATAAATAAACAATTAAGCAATTGGTGAATCAAATCCTTTAAGCCAAACACAGCAATTTTGGAAAACCATGTTAAATAACATTTATGGAGCAGAGTTAAATAAATCAGTGTATGCAAAAAATGCGATCCTATTTTCTTTTTTCTTTCTTTCTTTTTTTTTTTTTTTTTGATACATAGTTTCACTGTTTCTCAGGCTAGAGTGAGTGCTGTGGTGTCAGCCTAACTCACAGCAACCTCAAACTCCTGGGCTCAAGCAGGCCTGCTGCCTCAGCCTCCCGAACGGCTGGGACTACAGGCATGCGCCACCATGCCTGGCTCATTTTATATATATATACATATATATATATATATTATATGGCCAATTAATTTCTTTCTATTTATAGTAGAGATGGGGTCTCGCTCTTGCTCAGGCTGGTTTCGAACTCCTGACCTCGAGCAATCTGCCCGCCTCGGCCTCCCAGAGTGCTAGGATTACAGGCGTGAGCCACCATGCCTGGCTCGATGTGATCCTATTTTCACTAATAGTTAGCTTACATTGTTTATTACTCAATGTACAACTTTTTCTTTTCTTTTTTTTTTTTTTTTTTCAGGCCTGGACCAAATAGGTATCCATCCCAACCATTCACCCAGGGCAAAAAGAAAAAAATGTACTGAGCACCTGTTCTGTGCCCACCACCGTGAAATGCTCAGATTCAGTGGTGAATGAGGTGTTTCCGCCCCCAAGCATCAGTCTGATAGAAGATACTGAGAGACAGACAATGGGAGAGGAGAGTATGAAAGTCCTTTGATGGGGACATGAACAGGGTGCTAAGGACAGACAGAAAATAAGCTAATCTAGTCTGAGGGAGTCAAACAAAGCTTCCCAGAAAGGATGCCAGCTAGGTCGGGTGGGAGTCGAACTGTTGGAAGGGAGGGGACAAGGACGTGGAGAGGGGGAGAGAGGGAGGAAGGACACTTCAAGAGGTAGGAGTGTCTTATGTGATGGATAAGAGGAAAGAGAGGTGTGACCCACGCAGGGAGCCGAGAGAGTACTAACTTCCGGCTGAAGTATAGAGTCTCAGGACAGGAGAGGGGAGAGCTGAGACAGAGGCCGTGTCCCACAGGGAGGGCCATGTGTGTCCTACAAAGGAGCTTGGACTCTGTTGTAATCACACAGAGAATTAGTTGAAGGGGTTCAACCCAGGGGTGGGGGAGGGGGTCATGAAGACGAGTGTGTGTTACAAAGAGGATTCTGGCCACAGGGTAGAGAATGGATCTGTGAGGGGCCAGGGAGGGGGGTGGCTAACAGAGTTATAGGACTCATTAGAGCATTTGGAGTAATCCAGCCAAAAGATGAAGATGACTCAGCCTGGGGGCCTGGCAGTGGGAACAGAGAGAAGTATTAATAGATACTAGGTCGAATGCTTAGTACGGTGAGGCAGCGTGATGTAGCAATCGGATGGAGGTGGGAGTGAGGGAGGGCATGGTGTCAGGGATGCTATGTCTGCAGGGCCCCACAGTCCCTGAGAGTAACGGCCGATCTCTTTTGTTCCAGGTTCTTTCCCGGTTCAGGTGGCACAGCTCTGTGTCCCCCAAACTTTTAATCCAGCAACCCATACGTACTTTTTGACATCCCTCATCTCTTCTTATACCCCATTTTCTCTTCCACCTCCCAGTACCCTAACGAGGGAAGTGTGAACTGTTGTTCTCAAACCCAGAACTTTCAGTGGTTTGTTTCTTGCTTATTTCAAGCTTATTTCTTGCTCAGGTAAGAATCCTCCCTGGCTAGGGCATTGGCCTTCCTCCACACATGGGTCCAGAAAGCAGGCCTCCTTCTGTTGCGTGGCTTTGCTATTCCCCAGGGCCTCAGAGTTTTCGGTATCATCTGGTAGAAGGGGCAAGAGAGAGTGGAGAAAGTAACCTTATTGCTCAAAAACCCCAGCTGCACATTCGTTAGCAAGAACTTGCCACGTGGCCCTGCCTGGCTGCACAGTCACATTCCTGCCTACGTACGTGAGGTGGGGGAGCATGAAGTTTTGCTAGAAAGCTGGCCGCCTCTGTCACACCCAACATGCCTGGGTTTTAAGTCATTTCCCCCTTGTCTTTACTTAGCTGCTTCTCCTACTAGCTGGCACTGGAATGTTTATAAACATTTTCATTTATCTGGTTTTGATATGGATGGAGGATGACACTCCTCCAATGTACAAGCAACAGAAAGGACAATTCACAAGCTACCCATCACAAGGCAAACCCATGATTGTTTGCTGCAGCTGAGCAAAGGGCACCTGAGAGGCAGGAGATGTGGCCTCGAATTCTGGCTCCATCAATAACGTACAGCAAGACTGAGCAAGGCACTTCATGTCTCCACACCTCGATTTTCTCATTAATAAAATGAATGGAGTGGGCTACACCAATGTTTCTCCAAGTATGTTCTGTAGAACATTCGTTCCATGAGCTGCTCCATTGAAAACTTCTCTGGTCAAGTAGATGCAGGAAATACTGTGAACATTAAACATCTCCTTGAAGATAGTCAAGCCCATAAGCATATTAAATGCTCAGAAAAGTCCTATTCTAAGGTAATCTATTTGACTTTCTTTCATCTGACATTTTCTAATCTTGACAGGCAAAATTTATATATTCAAGTATGAATCTATGTTATTAAACTGTTTTGCCACTAACAAATGGGCGTATGGTACAGAGATACTTGGATTTCAGGGAGAAGAATGAGTTCTCTGAGTAACTAAGATTCACAGTAAGGTAAAAAGAGGGAGAAACTGAGAGCTAGGCTGGGGAAGAAGGTACCTTTAAGGCATCAAGAAGCTATGAGAAAGATGACTTTGCACCAAGCTAGTATGTCCCTCTCTTGTGTGTGTGTCCTACAAGCTTCCTGTGACTAACCCATGGGACATCGAACATCTGGTTAGAAGTGATGTTTGTTGTTGTCCATGAGATTCTGCCTAAACCCCTCCGCTGTTCCAGATGGACCCATCTCCTGTAGACAAGCTGCTAGTGTAAAGATCCCAGACATTCATAAGCCTCACAGAACACAAAGGGACTTGGTCACTTTGGGGGAGGGTATGATAATGAAGGGAAATTTGCTCTCAGAACAAGGCAGGGCAGGTAAGGCCAGTAGGAAATTGCCTTCTGAGCCAAGGAAATGGTAGCGATCCCACCCCTGTTTCTGTCTATCAAGCCATATAAGACATTGTAGTAGATGTTGCTTCTCCATCCTGTATTCCCACAGCCCACCTCTGCTCATTTGCAGTTGTAGTGCCAGTCCCAGAAAGCTGCCAGCTTCTCCCTCAGCCATCTGCATCTCTCTTTCTAAGCCTGCAGGAGTTCTTCACTGGAAGCTTGTTCTATGGCTAGTAGGCACACCCCAGAAGTGTGGGAGAGTTAATGACTCCAGAGGCAGTCCCCAGCCAGGGGGAGATGCAAGCTGGTGAATACATGCCTCAGTCTCTCTACTGTGGGCAATTCTGAGCTGTGTTCTAGATGTCTTTTCAAAGCATCTTCAGCAGAATCGAGCTGCAATCGTCTATATTGTAATCCATGTTTTATTGCATTTTCTCCTTTCTGTGTCTTGCTTCCCTACTTCTCACTCGTGTTTTCTGGGATAACCACCCAAGTAAACTACCTGAACCCAAGTCTGTGTATCAAAGTCTGCTATGAGAGAACCCACACTGACACAAAAAAATCTTCTATGTGGCACTCCTTAGGTAGTCTCTAAAGTTCCCTCTTGCTCTAAAATTCAATGCTCACTCTCAGTGGCCGACCTTGTGCCTGTCCCCATTTGACCAAAAGTGAGAGACTGGACCACGGTCTGATTTTAGTTCCTCTTCTAATTACTTACTTAAGGCTAAAAATAGTCTTTACTGTCATGAACCATTTTTCCAGAGAAGCCCAGAGCAGTAGGGAATAGTGAGCTGGTTTCTGGGACATTTTAATAACTTCAAAGCAGGAATGCACATATTTTACACAAATGAAACATGTCCCAATTATCTTTTATTTTTATATATAACAGCTACATTGAGCTTTAACAATTTTATTTGTATAATTCATATACCATACAGTTCACCTATTTAAAGAATAGAAGTCAATGATTTTTTAGTATGTTCACAGAGTTGTACAACCCTCACCACAATCAATTTTAGGTCATTTTTATTACTTCCGAAAACAGAAAACAAACCCATACCCATTTGCAGTCACTCTCCATTTATTTCCAAGTTTCCCAGATTTCTGTCTCCATAGATTTGCCTAATCTGGACATTTCATATAAATAAAATCATACAACATGTGGTCCTTTGTGATTGGCTTCTTTCACTTAACATGATGTTTTCAAGGTTCACCCATGTTGTAGCATATGTAGTATTCCATTCCTGTTTATGGCTGAATAGTATTCCACTGTATAAGTATACCACATTTTATTCATTCATTCATTCATCAGTTGATGGACATTTGGGTTATTTGCACTTTTTGACTATCATGAATAATGCTGCTATGAACATTCACGTACAAGTGATTGTGTAAAAATATATTTTCATTTCTCGTGGATATATACCTAGGAGTCAAACTGCTGGGTACTATTATAACTCCATGTTTAACCTTTTTAGAAACTGCCAGACTGTTTGCCAAAATGGACTTACCATGTTATACTCCTATCAGCAGTGTATTAGGGTTCTAACTGCATCAACACTTTTTAAAATGTCTTTTTAATTATAACCATTCTAGCAGGTGTGAAGTGGTATCTCATTATAGTTTTGATTTGTATTTCTCCGATGACAAATGGTGTCAAGTATATTTTCATGTGCTTATAGGCCTCTTGTATGTCTTCTTAGGAAAAATATCTATTCAAATCCTTTGCCCATTTTTCAATGGGTTATTTTTATTTTATTATTGAGTCATTAAGAGCTCTTTATCTCTTACCAGATATATGATTTGCAAAACATTTTCTGCTATTTAGTGGATTGTCTTTTAACTTTATTAATGGTATTCTTGGTAGCACAAAAACTTCTGATTTTGGTAAAGTCCAATTTATCTATTTTTTCCCTCTCTTTGCTTGGGCTTTTGGTGTTATATCTAAGAAATCATTGTCTAATTCAAGGTCATGATGATTTATGCCTATAATTTCTTCTAAGTGTTTTCTACTTTTAGCTCTTACATTTAGTCTGTTGATCCACTTTGAGTTAATTTTTATACATGATGTGAGGTAGGGATTTCATTTCATTCTTTTGCATGGATACCCAGTTGTCCCAGAACCATTTGTCAAAAAGAGTATTCTTTCCTCCATTAAATTGTCTTGTCACTCTTGTTGAAAATCAGTTGACCATAAATGTAAGGGTAAAATCTTGACTCTAAATTCTATTCACAGACAGAAGTGTAGATTTATGTCTATCCTTATGATAGTATCACACTGTCTTGAATACTGTAGTTTTGCAGTAACTTTTAAAATTGGAAAGTGAGAGTCTTCCAATTTTTTTCTTCTTTTTCAAGATTGTTTTGGCTATTCTAGGTCCCTTAAATTTATTATGAATTTCAGGATCAGCGTTTCTATTTCTGTGAAGTAGTCAGTTTGAATTTGATAGGGATTGTGTTGAATCAATATATTAATTTACAGAGTGTTGCCATCTTAATTCTTCCAATGCATGAACACAAAATGTCTTTCCATCTAATTAGGTATTATTTAATTTCTTTCAGCAGTGTTTTGTCATTTTCAGAGTATAAATTTTATACTTATTTTGTGAAATTTATTTCTAAGTATTTTATTCTTTTTGATATCCTTTTATTTGGAATTATTATTTTACTTTTATTTTTTGGATTATTCATTGCTATTGCAGAGAAATACAGTTGATTTTTGTATGTTGACTTTATACCCTGCAACCTTGCTGAACTAATTTATTTGTTCTAATAGTTTTTAGAAGATTCTTTTGGATTTTCTATACATATGATCACAGCATCTGCAAACAGATAGTTTTACTTCTTTTATAATCTGATGCCTTTTGTTTCATTTTCTTATTTAATTGCCCTGGCTAGAACTTCCAGTACAATACCAAGCAGAAGTGGTGAGAATAAGACAGTCAGTCACTTTTGTCTTATTCCTGATTTTAGGGGAGAAAACATTTAGATTTTCCCTTTGAAGGATGATGGGTTTTTCATAAACATCCTTTTTCAGATTGAGGATGTTCTCTTCTATGCCTTGTTATATATTTTTTTTATCATGAAAGAAAATTTTATTTTATTAAATGCTTTTTCAGTGACTATTGAGATGATCATGTGTTTTTAAAAACATTTATTCTGTTAATATGTATATTATATTAATTTATTTGGGGATGTTGAATTAATCTTTCATTCCTGGGTTAAATCCCACTTGGTCATGTTGTACAATCATTTGTGTATCTTGGTCATGACGTGTTAGCTTTTTTACATGTTGCTTAATTAGGTTTGCTAAATTTTGTTGAAGATATCTGTGTCTACATTCATGAGAGATATTGGCCTGTAGTTTTCTTTTCTTGTGATGTCTTTGTCCAGTTTTGGTATCAGTGTTATACTAATTTCATAAAATGAGTTGAGAATTATTCTCTCCCCTTCTATTTTTGGGAAGAGTTTGTGAAGTATTGTAAGGGAAAAATTTTGCACTCCCCTCCTAATAATAGCATAGTCATACAACTATAGAGAAGCACCTGACTAAACCTCGGCCTAATACACACTTTGTAACTTCTATCTTATAATAGTAGAACTGCAAAATGGCATGGTTAAGCAACTTTTGTAACCCTTATCGCATGCAAGGCTTATAACCATTTTTTTCCTTCTGTAACCACCAACTTCCTCATAACAAAGCATATAAAAGCCAGCATATTTTTAACCCCATTTGCTCAGATTTTGGAGGCAAGACCCCTCTAAGCCTGCACGTAATAAAAAGCCTCTTTTGTAGCACTCTTGGGTGGCTCTCCGGTTTGTTTCCCCAGTCCTGTTTGCTGTAACAGTATCAGTACTAACTCTTCTTTAAATGTTCAATAGAATTCACCACTGAAGCCATCTGGTCTTGGGCTTTTCTTTTTGCATAGCTTTTTAAAATTATTATTACTAATTAATCTCTTTACTTTTTATAGGTTTATTCAGATTTTCTATTGCTTCTTTATCCACTTTTGGTAGTTTGCGTCTTTCTAGGAATTTTTTCATTTCATTTAGATTATTGAATTGTTCGTAGTATTTTCTTACATTCTTTTTATTTCTGAAAGGTTGCTAGTTATTCCTGCCTTTAGTAAGATGAGTCTTCTCTCTGTTTTTTGGTAGTAAGTTTAGCTAGAGATTTTGTTAATCTTTTAAGAACATTTTGCTTTTGTTGATTTTCTCTATTTTTCTATTAATCTATAATCTATTAGATTAATCTATAATTTATCTATTAATCTATAATCTATTTTTCTATTAATCTATATTTGATTAATGTCTACTGTAATCTTTATTATTTCCTTTTTTCTGCTTGTTTTATGGTTATTGTGCTCTTTTTCTTCCAGTGTCTTACAGGGCAAGGTTAGGTTATTGATTTGAGATTTTTCTTTCTACTATTGTTATAAATTTTCTTCTAAGCACTACTTTGCTTGCATCCCATACGTTTTGCTATATTGTGTCTTAATTTTCATCATTTCAAAGTATTTTCTAATTTTCCTTGTGGATTCTTCTTTGACCTATTGGGTATTTAGAAGTTATTATTTAACATCGATACATCTGTGAGTTTCCAAATTTTATTTCTATTATTGATTTCTAATTTCATTCCATTGTGGGTGGAGAATGTTCTTTATATGATTTAAATCCTTTTAAATTTATTGAGCCTCATTCTATTGTCCTGGAAAATGTCCCGTGTGCGCTCATGAAGAATGTATACTCTATAGTTGTCAGGTCGTCAGGTAGAGTGGTCTGTAGATGTCTGTTAGGTCTAATTGGTTTATAGTATTGTATAACTCATTTATTTGTTTTTTCACCTTCTGCTTAGTTGTTATATCCATTATTGAAATTGAGGTATTAAAACCTCCAATTATTATTGTTGAATTGTCTATTTCTTCCTTCATTTCTGTAAGTTTTTGCTTCATGTATTTTGGCTCTGTTTTTAGGTTCATATATGTTTATAATTGTTATAGCTTCCTGATGGATTAACCTTTTTATCATAATAAAATATCTCTCTTTATCTTTGATAAGATTTTTAATTTTAAAGTATATATTAAAATATATTAAGATATATTTTAAAGTATATATCTGATATTAGTGTAGTCACTACAGCTTTCTAATGGTTACTGTTTGCAAGATATGTCTTTTTCAATCATTTTACTTTAAATCTATTTATATCTTTAAATCCAAAGCATATCTCTTACAGGCAGCATATAGTTGGGTCTTGTCTTTTTGTTCAGTCCGATAATCTCTGGCTTTTGATAAAAGCATTTAATACACTCACACTTAATGCTATTATTGATAAAGTTAGATTTAAATCTACCATTTTACTTTTTGTTTTCTCTATGTGTATTAGTTTGTAGGGATGCCATAACAAAATGCCACAAACCAGGTGCCTACAGAAATTTGTTGTCTCACAGTTCTGGAGGCTAGATATCCAAAATCAAGGTGTCAGTAGGATTGGTTACTTCTAAGAGCTAGTGAGAGAAGGATCTGACCCAGGACTCCCTCCTTGGGTTGTAAATGGCCATTGCCCTGTGTCTATTCATATCACCTCTCTGCTATGTCTGTGTTCAAATTTCTCCTTCTTATAAGGACACTAGTTATACTAGATTCGGGGATGCCCTGAGGACTTCATTTTAACTTGATTATGTCTGTAAATACCATAATTCCATATAGTCACATTCTGAGGTACTGGGAGTTAGAACATTGATACATGAATTTTGAGGAGACAAAATTCAACTCATAATGATATGTTTTATGTCTTTTTTGTTGCTTTATTCTTCTTTTACTACTTTCTTTTGCATTAATAAATTTTTATTAATAAATTTTTTATTAATAAATTTTTCTAATGTAACATTTCACTATATGTTTTTTGAGTTATTTTCTTAGCAGTCGTTATAGGGATTGCCATATACATATTAATTTTTAAGATTCTACTAACTCAGTTTCAGGGAAATATTTTTAAAAAGTTACTCTTGTATAGTTCTATTGCCTCTTTCCCCTTTTCATTGTATTACTATTATACATTGTGTGTGCGTGTGTGTATGAGAAACCTAACTATACATTGCCATAATTATTACTTAATATAATTTTATATCTTTTAAGGGGTTGAGAGAAGAAAAGAAAGCACATATATTTTATAAAGTTGTTATACTAATTAGCTTCTTTGACATTTCTGGTTCTCTTCATCTGTTCCTATAGTTTTGAGTGGGCATATGATATCATTTCCTTACTACAATACAGCTTTGTTCCACCTGCTTTCCTATTTGCTCCTGTGATCAAATATTACATTTATATATGTTATAGGCCCCCAAATATAAATTACATACATATTTCTTTATGCAGTTGCTTTGTAAATTAAGAGAAAGGAGAAGAAATAAATATGCATTTATACTGTCTTTATAATTAATAATCACCTCTATTAGTACTTATTTTTAATGTGGATTTAAATTACTGCTGTGGTCACTGGCTTTTGGTCTGAAAAACTATCTGTGTTATTTCTGATAAGGCATTCTAATAGCAACACATTCTCTCAGTTTTATTTACCTGGGAATGTCATAATCTTGCCTTCATTATTTAAAGATTGTGTGGTCGATATAAATTTCTTGGTTGACAGTTTTTTCTTTCACCCCTTCTAATATGTCATCCCACTCCCTTTTTGTTTCATTGTTTTTGATGAGAAGTCAGCTATTAATTTGGTGGTGGGGGTTCCCTTGTACATGTTGAGTCATTTTTACTCTTGCTGTTTTCAAGAATTTCTCTTTGTCATTTAACATTTCAATTATGGTGTATCTGGCTGTAGATCTCTTTGATTTTATCCTACTTGGAATATGTTGAACTTCTTGGATGTGTAGACTATTGTATCTCATCAGATTTTAAAAGTTTTCAGCCATGATTCTATTGAATATTTTTTCTACTTCTTTCTCTCTCTTTTCTCCCTCTGGTACTTCCATTGTGTGGTATCCCACATTTCTCTGAAGTGCTGTTCATTTTTCTTCATTGTTTGATCTGTTATTTTAAATAGCATACCTGCATTGATCTATCTTCAAGGTCATTGACTTATTCTTCTGCCAGTTCAAACATACTGTTCAGTCCCTTCAGTGAATTTTTCATTTCAGTTGTATTTTCAACTGTAGAATTTTCATTTAGTTCATTTTTATAACTTTAATATCTTTATTTTTATTCTCTATTTGAGGAGACATTGTCATCATACCTTCCTTTACTTCTCTAAATATGGTTTCCTTTAGTTCTTTGAACATGTTATAGTGACTGCTATGAAGTCTGTTAAGTCTGACATCTAGGTCCTCTTAGAGACCATTTCTGTTACCTGATTTTCCATCCCCTATGTATTGATATACTGCCCTGTGTTTTTGAATGTTTCATAATTTTTACATCGTTGAAAACTGGACATTTTTGATACTCTATTATAGCAACTTTGGATACTGATTTTTCTCCTTCCATGCCTGTTCTTGTTATTTGCTTATTTATTTAGTATTTTTGCTGGAGTGTTTTAATAAAATATATTTCCCATGCAGTATGAAGCCTCCAATGTCATTCTTGAGAGGGTTCAGATTTGTGTGTGGGCACAGTTACTCTGGGATGACTGGTTTTAGCAGGGCTTTCTTTGTTTCTTTTCCTTATCTCACTGTTAAACTGTCTGTCTCTGTTGGTATCACACCCATAATTTTTTAAAGTAATGTTCTGGTGCATAAATTGCTCCACAATCTGACACAATTAAATTTGGGCCCCCTGGCTGGGCCAAGCTTTGAGGTTCATTCTGACCCCAGAAGGTCTCATCTTAGCAATTATCTCTTTACCTGGTTCTCTCTGGTAATCTAGCTGGCTTATTGTTCTGCTTGTTATTCTCATGGAGCTACCAGCCTCCTCTTATTGCTTATCAACAAAATCTCCATTGTTCTTTGAGAGTTCCCTTACAATTAATTGCACTTCCCTATACTCTGTTCCAAATAAATTCAGTTTCTTTGAGGAGAGCTTATACATCGTATGTTATTTTGAATTTTCTCTCTGTCTGGAAAAATCTGTGAGCCACTTCTCTGGAGCTGACCCACTTATCTTGGAATACCATGTTTTCTGAGGTGAGCAATGGGCAGGAACAGAAGCCTGTGATCTTCTTAGTTTGCCTCTCCCAGTAGGGAACATCCTCCCTCTGAGCAAACTGGGATGAAGACACTTGGGTTTTAGGATTATCAACCTTCTGAATCTGTGGTAAAACTAATGGGGTTAAATAGGGCTGGGTGGAGGAAAGGAGACCCTGACGTCTTGGCCACCTTTGGCTGGAAATTAACCTTTGCATGTAGCCAGGAGGGGATGAAAAATGCTGGTAGCCTGCCCAACACAGGGAAATACTGTCCCACTTCACTGGCAGCTTAGAGAAGAAGAAATCCACTCTAGACTGGAGGATTGATCATACTGAACTGAGGGATAAATGTAAAGTGGGGAGTTGATCATGGCATAAGACATAGGCCCTCACTATTATTACCAAGATTTAGTAGATTATCTTTTTTCTTCTTTTTTCAAATTTTAAAATATGTAATTGACAAATATAGATTATATGTAATCAAGGTATACAATATGATGATTTGATATTCATATACAATGTATAATGATGACAATCAAATTAATCAACATATCCATCACCACCCATGCTGTACAGTAGATCACCAGACCTTATTCATCTTATAACTGAAAGTCTGCACCTTTTGATCAACATCTCCCCTTTTTCCCCACTCCCAGTCCCTGGCAACCACTATTCTGTCCTCTGTTTCTATGATTTTAACTCTTTTAGATTCCACATATAAATAATATCATAAAGTATTTGTCTTTCTGTGTCTGGCTTATTCCACTTAGTATAATGTCCTCCAGGTTCATCCATGTTGTATAAAATGGCAGGATTTCCTTCTATTTTATGGCTGAATTATGTTCTATTGTGTGTATAAGTATCACTTTTTTTATCCATTCATCTGTCAGTGGACACTTGGCTTATTTCTGTATCTTGGCTACGTTGCAGTGAACATGGGAGTGCAAATATCTCTGTGACAAACTGATTTCATTTTATATGGATATGTAACTAGTAGTGGGATTGCTGGATCATATGGTACTTCTATTTTTAATTTTTTAAGAAGCCTCCATACTGTTTTCCATAATGACTGTACTATTTTACACTCCTACCAACAGTATGCAAGCGTTCTCTTTTCTCTGCATCCTCTCCAATACTTGCTATATTTTGCATTTTGATTATAGCCATTCTAACAGGTGTAAGGTGATATCTCATTTTGATTTTAATTTGCATTTCTCTGGTGATTAGTGATGCTGAGCATTTTTTGAACTATCTGTTGGTCATTAGTATATCTTCATTGGGAAAAAAACTGTTTATTTAGGTCCTTTGCCCATTTTTTGATTGGCTTCTTAATTTTTTTCTATTGAATTGTGTGAATTTCTTATATATTTTGAGTGTTAACTCCTTATCAGATATATGGTTTGCAAATATTTTTTCCCATTCTGTAGACTGCCTTTTCATTTTGTTGATTGTTTCCTTTGCTGTGCAGAAGCATTTTAGTTTAATGTAGTCCCACTTGTTTATTTTTGCTTTTGTTACCTGTGCTTTTGGTGTGCTATCTAAAAAATCATTACCAAGGCCAAAGTCAAGCAGTTTTTCCCTATGTTTTCTTCTAGGAGTTTCACAATTTCAGATCTCCAGATCTCATGTTCAAATCTTTAATCTATTTTAATTTTTGTAAATTTTTAAGACAAGGGTCTATTTTTTTTTTTTTTGCATGTGGCTATTCAGTCTTACCAAGACCATTTATTGAAGAGACTTTCCTTTCCCCATTGTGTATTCTTGGTACTTTTGACAGAGATTGGTTGACCATAAATGTTCTTGAATAAATGTTTCTTCATTTGCTGCACACTCTTAGGAAATTTACAGAGACTTTAAATGGTTGCTTGTTTTTAAAAATAATTTTCACCAGTTAAAGTTGTTTTGTAGGGAAGCAGGTCTGTATAGCTCCTCATATTGCTATCTGGGAGTCATGTCTCTCTAATTATCTTTAGATGAATCTTAACTGATTAGGGTAAAGGAGTTAAATTAATGTAAATACAAAGAGAATAAACCTAAAGTCTAACTGTAATAATTTGGTTATTATAGGTAATTATTATTTACAGATAGATTTATTTGTAGTTCATTAACTGCAAACTTGCTTCATTTATGCTGTAAGTCATTAATCAGAAAATTATGTTGAGTGATGGGTTTCTAATGTGGTTTGACTTTTTAAATAAATTTCATGATTTGGATATCAAATTCCAGTGGAGCATTAAATAAACACTTCAGGGGAATGAAGAATTGGTGATTATATGCAGTTCTATAATGCAAATACTTTAATATCATAAATGTCAGTCTGCTTATATACCCAGTGTTTGGATAGGTTTGAATATGTCTGCCCCATACTATATCTTATGTTTGTAGAACTAGCACAATAAGAAATTCTTTTATTTTATAGAACATGTAGCTTCTGGTTTAATTAACCAAGAAATATTTATAGAGTGCCTAATGACTAGAAATTCACTGTGCTAGAAAATATAGATAGCTCAACAAATGTAGTACAAAATACTTGTCTCCAAGAAGCTAATCCTTGAACTGGCAATATATTTTCTAAATACAGTAAAAAATAATTTCTAAGACAGAATAGTTAAATAACATATGAGTGATACAGACATATTTAGAGGAGAGTTAGGCCTTTAGGGGTTGAAGAATTTTTCTGTTAAATCATTGGCTTCAGACAATCTTTTTCTTTCTTTCTTTCTTTTTCTCATCTTTAATTTGGGCATAGCTCAGTAGAGAAGGCTTGTCTCTGTTCCGCATGGTGTAAGCTAGGGTTTGGTGGCTGTTGGATGATGATTAATGAAGACTGGAGAATTTGTTTATGATGCAGCTCACTCATATAACTATTTAGAATTACTAGAGAATCTCTTGGATACTCCTTTAGTCTTTATTTGTTTAAATGCTTCTGTGTACCATGAAGGGAGAGTCTGAGATTTTACATCATCCCATCTTTATATTACCTGAATCCAGATACTTCCAGAAGAGGGTAAGTAGTTTCCTATTCTGGTCTACTTGGGGAGTAATCCCCCTTTGAGATTAAGAGAAGGCTGAGTACTTCTTGGCTTCAAGCAAAGCAAAACAGAGCTGAGGGGGCAGCCAAAATGGTGGTGCTGAGTGAAAATTCACATAGGAATTGCAGTAATTTCCTCCAAAAGAGCTTGTGGCTTTATTTATAATCACCTATTGAGTAGCCAAAGCAACGTAAACTGGAGAGCCCATAGAGGACTATGCTGATGATTTGGCTACTAGTGGTTAGAAGAATCATTTGCTGCCAAGGGGTCTGTATTGGTAGGAGACAAGGCAAGGGATGGCATGAAGGTGATTTAGGTGACAGCCACCACTTCTGAGAGCAACCACTACTGAAGAGACTTCCTCCTGCAGAAAGCTCCAGGGTGTAGCCTCCAACGGGAACCAGCTTCAGCTCCTGACCATCAATGTTAACAGAAGCAAGGCTGGATGCTGCCACCTTGGCTGGAAATGTCAACAGGGACCACCACTGTGAACCCCTGAAAAGAAACTCTCTGAGAAGCTGAATTTAGATTAAAAAATTGGAGACATTCTTTGGAAGATGGCCCAACCTTCCCTCCTAGGGAGCATTGGCCTTATCATTAACATTCCCTTAACATGCGAAGAGTAGACTGACATTTAACCACTTCAGCACGAGTGTCAACTATAGTCGATAGCCACAGATGAACGCTCACAGCGACTTTAGCCCACAGCCGTGATATGAAGGTGCACGGCCCAGCGTCGACTTTAGCTGACAGCCGTGACATGACTTTTCTAATTTTTCATTTATCAAAATAAAATTGTGAACATTTAAAAATAACATAATAAAGACATATATGTATATGTTACCTATTCTGATTTATATTACAAGTAAAGCTGCCTGTAAAGTAAAACAAGCTTTCAGTGCTTTAAAGCTTTCCTCATCACACAAGAGCAAAACGGATTTGTCGTCAGTGCACAGCACAGACTATTGTGGGGACTATGAGTGCCGGCCGTGGGCAAGGTTTCCCGGCTGGTGAGCGTCGTGCCGAAGTGGTTAAGTAACTTCAAACGAAAAGCAGATAGTTTGGTGGCGAAAGCATGAATCTTGGAGCCTGCTCGAGATGGGTTTGCATCCCTGCTTTGCCACTTACTAGTTTGTGCCCACTGGTGATCTGTCTCAGTTTCCTTGTAATCAACGTTTTTAAAGAAAGAATGAGGTGTTACAGAGAGGGCTGAATGAGGGGAAATAATATATGCAGTAGACCCTGGCACATTGCAAGTACTCAAAATATAACAGCCAATGGTACTCCTTCCTATCTGGACCCCACATGAAATAGAAAGTGACGAAACTCCAAGGCCTCTAACAAATTATTGAGTCTTTGAATTATATTCTACTTCTTGGATCTCTATAGAAATTATCTAGGGGAATGTAGTCTGGGAAAATTGTTAAATAAACTCCTGGAGGCAGGCTCTGTGCTTGTGAGAGCCGCCAACACACTATTAGATGGAGATTGACTTGCAACTGATCATAGCAATTTCATGAGCTCCAGAGACTAGCATTCCCATTCTATGTATTTCCAGTGATAATTCCAGGACACATTATTATTACACTGGTGAAAGAACTATAGTCCTAAAAGATTTTGTTTCTGGAAAAGGTTTTCAACATAAGTTTCCTTTACTTCATGTATAAAAGATGCAAGACAAATTTCTCTGTTAAAAAACCACTGCTTGGTTAATTTCCTCTTGCCCCAACTCTATGCATAATAGCTAGATGTTTTGCGTATCACTTTGCAATTCAAAATCTGAGCCTTTCAAAGATGCTTCTTGACTAGATGTTCCAGGTGGCTGAAAAAAAAAATGGACTTAAAGTGATTGCTCATGGCTTTGAAAAGTCATGATCCACTTCCTTCAGTAGGCTAAGAGAATGTCAATCTGCACCTGAACTTTAGGCCTCCCATTTTTCTGATTATCAATACAAATCATATGACAGTGGCAAGTAGTTCATTCTCATGCATATCCAATGTTCAATTAAGGCAGGGCTCAAAGCTGATGGGCACTTCTGTGATTGGCATTTCAGAGGCACATTTGTTTTAGTACTACACTGCCTTTCTCACTTAATCAAAGGAATTTGAACAATTTGGCTGGTAGGCGAAGGGGAAGGCTATTCCTCACTGTTTGTATAATCATTTACACACTTAGAGCCTGTAAAAATGTGTCATTCTTTCATAGCTCAAATTTTGCACATAATTAATTTACTAAAGATAAAGTAACTGACACATTTCAAGAAAATATTGGATGTGAGCATTTGAAGCATCATTATATAAGAGAAATCAGTAAGGTTTATAGAAATACTGATATTTTTAGTACAGGATCAAATCATTGATCTGATAAGGAATATTTTTGAAGATTATGAAAGATTATTTGCATCTAGACTTTGGTACAGATAATAATACAATTAAATGTTTGTCACATATCCACATATATGATTGATATATTCAAGCTCAGTGAAGTAAATTC
This sequence comes from Microcebus murinus, assembly GCF_040939455.1. NCBI lineage: Eukaryota > Metazoa > Chordata > Mammalia > Primates > Cheirogaleidae > Microcebus > Microcebus murinus. Next base: position 31,695,214 of record NC_134115.1, read on the forward strand.
AGATGTTTAACTAACAGATATTTATTAAGAGTATATTTTGTGCTAACACCTGAACTAGCACTGAATTTTAATAGGTCTCATTCTACCTAGATATATAGACAAAAAATTTTATATACACGCATACAATAATTACAGATTGCTATGTGTGTTATAAGGGAAATAGTGTGCAGGGGTGGTAAAGTTTATGAGGTGATCTACTTTGGATAGAGCAGAGAAGGAAGGACTCCTTAGGAGTTAATTCACATTTAAGTTGAGAAGAATAAGAGGCCAGCCATTTGAAGAGGACCAGGGAGAGTATTTCAGGCAGAGGAGAATCAAGCATAAAATCGTGGCAAAAAAAAAAAAAAAAAGAGTTTGGCATGCTGTGGGAACTAAACATAATGTGACTACAGAAGCAGGAGCAAGGAGGAGGGTTAGAAGAATGATACCAAGTGTATTTTCTGATCATCCCGATTTAAGATGCAAAAGAATGGAGGCTCAGAGAGTCATTGTTGAGACATACAGGAGCAATAAATAACAAGCCTGGGCACGGAATTCTGGTTTTCTAATTGAAATCCTGGGCCTGTTTCACTATTTTAAGAACAGAGAAATGAGGGAAGAAATGGACAGATAATGCAAAAGGCATTTTTCCTGATACATTTTTCTTGATACTTGCAGTAATGCCACACGTGGGTTTGTTATATTCTTTCATATCAGTTCATTTATCCAAAATGTACTGGAAAACAAAGTTCTAGAACAATAAAAATGAAAGAACAAATGGTGGCAAATCAAAATAGAGATGAACATTCTTAAAAGAATAAAAATCACTGCAAGGAAGGCAAAGGCAGAACACAACACTGTAATAACCATACTGCTTCAAGAGCTTCTTCCACGTCATTGCATGCTAGAAACTGTTGGGAATTTCTTTAGTCACTGAACGTATTTAGTTTGTCAAACACAAGCAAATTGACATATATCTAGGATTCTGGCTTCTACATCCCTTGGTATTTTGTCTTGACTATGAAGTAAAATTATTTTAATATGTAGCAAATGCTTCAGTTATTGGATATTGAACTAACCAGAAAAGAACACCATTCTAGGAGGGAAGTGGAGAGTGCTATCACTTGAAATTCTAGAACATCATGCTAACAAACTTACCTGCGGCCCAGGGGAATGGGATGCTGGCATTCACAAACTTACCAACACTTGAGAGATATGATAGCCGTGGTAATCATAAGGGTTGTGGAGTTGGCAGACTCAACCTAATTAACCACTAATTCAGGACATAACATAACCCACACCAAAAGGCCTCTCTGACAGCACTTAAATAGATGCCTAGGTAGGCAAAAGGCAGGTTGGCCTGAAAATCAGGCCCAGGACCTACTTATGAGAGTCTAATTGCAGAGAAGGCTTAATTTGAGGCTCCGCTGAATCTCATTTTGTAAAGTCAGGGCCTCGGTAGAGAAAGAATGGGAACCCGGGACAAAAGATGGGGATATCTAGATGGAGGAATTTGAGAGCCCTGAGTCCTCAGAAGCCTTGAACTCTCTGGATCTGTAAGAAGTGGTCCATTATTCCTTGCCTAAAAATATTACACAGGCATCCCTTGAGACAGATGCCTTGCAAGATGATAATATTCCTTCCTTAATATTTTCCCTCCTCCCCGCATGACATTAACTGTGACGAGCCAATGTTAACCATAAACAATTGGATGCAAAGTAACTTTTCAAATACTGTTTCCAATTTCTGCATCTCAAATGCTTGCATTGCTCAACACATTTTTGAAACACCATTTATGGAAACGTTCTCATATTTATGCAGTGCTTATGTAGTTCTGAGTGTCTATAATATGACTTTTTGTGATGGATGGCTGATTAAAAGATCTGGAAGTCCAGAAATAAGATCAGATTTGTACAATACTTACTGTGTACTCCACCCAAATAGGTCCTTTCAATGACAGTAAAATTTGGTAATTTAGCTCTTAAATGTCCTATTCATGTCAGGCCATGAAGGAGGAATAGGTAATTTTTTTTTTTCATTCTGACCCTCCTCTCAGCTCTGTTGCAATATTATCAAGGTCTCCTGGGGTAGTTGCTCTGTTTTATTTGCAAGGGCTGTACATTTTACTGGTGGATGAAGTGATGCATCCACATGCCAAATATAATTTTGCAAAGCTCTTTGGCACCACAGATGTTACACAAACAAGAGAAGACACTTGGAATAAATGGTAACATACATGAGCAGCTGCCTTTGGAGGTTTTCAAATGTGGGAAATACCGTTATGGAAAAAAGGGTTCAGTGGAATTAGTGTGTGGTTTATTTAAACTGTTTATTGGGTCATCCTTTTCTATACCAAGCCATATTGAATAGTCTATTTTCATAGCACTGGTTGGCTTTGGAGAACAGTGGAGACATATTTGGATCACCTGTGGAGTAACTCATGTGTTTTTGCCTTGCATCACAGGATGGGAATTGTACCAGTTTGCTTTTTCAGTACAGGAAGCACTCAATAAATATTTGGTGAAATAAATCCAGGTCATACTATGTCCCCAGTGCTGGGATACAAAGGTAAATAAGATACGTTCCACCCTCAAGGAGCTCACAGTTTGGCAGAAAAATCAGTGCAGCTAACTAAAGGGGATAATAAAATAGGACGTAAGATACTATGGGAACCTAGTAAAGGGTAAGATTAATTGTCAGGTGGAATCGGGAAGGGTTCACAGGAAGGGTCACATCCTTCAAGACCCACTAGATAGAGAAGCTAGGGGAGAAGGGAGAAAGGAGAGGGAAATCCAGAAAGTGTATATGAGGTCTCAACGAGTGAAAGCACTGAATATATTCATGGAATTCTATAAATTTTGGGTTGAATGAAGCATGAAGATGCTGAAGCGGGGGGGGGGGGGGGGGGGGCAATAAATTAGGTCTGGAAAAGCAGGTTGAGGTTGGGCTGTGAAAAGCACCACAAATCATGCAAAGCAGTTTGGATTTCATTTTCCCCACTGAAAATTCAATTTTTAAAGCTCTATATTGCCTATAGGACTGAGTTTTCTAAAGGCTGTTCTTGGGCCTGCTAGTTCCATAGTATGTTAATAGGCATTATACCAAAACACCTACGCAGCTTTTAATTGTCTGGATAATTGTCTGACACAGATAGCATGGAGCAGTGGTTGTGAGAAATAACATTCATAGAGAATTTCCTGAAATGTGTTTAGTCTATACCATCTATGCCCTAGATGAAGTCAAGCCAAACTCAACTGCATGCCTAGATCCAATCGTCTGCCTCCTCCTAGAATGGATTTTATCATTCCGCTGTTCAGCAAGATGAGATTGGCCTACACTGAGAATTGTAACGGGAAGTGGTTTGATGCAACATTTATGTGTGCTTCATCTGAATAGCCGGTTAGTCTTTATCTTAAAGCATGTCAATGCTGTAACTGATTGTGTGTCTATTTTCACTGTAAACACTAGGAAGCTTAGAGCTGAATTTTTGGCTTACCTCCAAAGGAGGATCCTTTGCATTCTTGGGTAGTAACTAAATCCAGGGTTTTGTCTGACTTACTAGATTCGTATTTCCTTTGCTACAATGCCTTCTATTTATTTGATCCTATTGCAAACATTTTGCAACCTCTCTCTGATCCTGTGTGGGGCCAGGGAGGAACTGAGATTAAGAGACATAATGAACATACATCACTTACCATAGTGTCTTGCATACAGTACATACCAACTAAAAATTTGTTTTTGTTACTGTGGTTTTGATCAACCCCACCCACTCCACTGCACAGTCCCCACGTTGACAGAAGTAGAAAGGTTGCATATCTGTCAGAAATGTTTTTTAAATTCTATATTCATGGTCTTAAGTTCCAATTAGCACATGATTAAATGGATGAATATTAGTTGAGTAATTACTGATTGCATGGTCCTGAGCCTTGTGTCATGAAAGAGACAAGTCAATAAGTCAAAGAGATGATAAGTGGAGCTTCTAATCAGATTAGAGAGATAAGATATCACTATGGGCCTCAGGATCCATCTGTAAAATGGGAATAATAATACAACCTATCACATGGATTCTGACTTTTATACATGTAAAGATCTGTAAAGATTCTGACTTTATACATGTAAAGTGCCAAGAATAGTGCCTGGCACATAATAAGTACTCAGTTAATCAGTTATCTAGTTGGCTATTATTACTGTAAATTACCTTTATATGGGGCCACCACAAGAATGTGTAGTTATCAGGGGCTATAAATATTCAGACAAGGAGGAAATCACTTCCAGTTCAAGCCATCCAGGAAGGCTTCCCAGAGGAGGTAGATTTGAGGTAGATCTTGAAGGATGGAGAGAATTCAACTAGGCAGAGAGGAACATGGAGATTTATCCTTGAGGAAGTCCAATAAAAATATGCAGAGAGGAGGGGGCTATCGCCTGAGGAAGAGTCCTCACGAGGGTAGAGGATTCATAAAGTGGACTGGCTAGTGAGTGGCAAGCCAGGCAAAGGCTCTCGTCCCCTCTTTCCTCATTGCTCACACGTCAGCACCAACGTTCTGCCTCATGGTGGCTCCTTCCCAACCATCCCCTGAAAGAAAATCCAGCTGTTCCTGAGAGACCTCTAAGCACTGCTCTGCATCCTTTATCTACCTTATAGTCAATAAGAAAATCACCTCGGGCTATGGTAATTATAGGCAACTACAGACACCCTGTCCATTCTCCCACTAAATTCCTACACACGGACTCAAAACACTATGATTCTATTTTGGGCAGTCAAGTGCTTTGGAAAGAAAGTGCAGGAAATGTGGAATGAGAAGGTGGCAGCAGAATTCCCATCTGTGCAGACACTGAAAGCCCTTCATTATGGAACGTGCGAGAGAAATCCAGTGAGTTGTTGCGGCGCTGGTTGGAGTGGCTCCAGGGTGCAGGCTGCAGGAAGGCGGCAGCCAAGATGGCAGCCAAGATGGCTGAAGCTGTTTCAAAGGCAAGGGTTCCAGGCTCACTTTCCACATTTACCTGTTTGTTTAAAGAGAAGAAAATGTATTTTTTAAAATGTCCTCTAGTCTGGTACTTCTAGACCTTTTAAAATTTGGAGGGGGGAAAAAACCTACCAGCTCAAAGATGTTAATTTAGATAATTAAGCACAATCCTTGTACCAAGAAAAACCAATTTTAAATTGCAGTGGTGAAATGGGAATCAGTGAAGTCTGTGGAAGATTTGATTGATGTGTGCAGGCCCAGAAGCTTATGCCCATTGATGACAGAAGCCTTAAAAGCTGAAGGTGGAAGATAACAAGCAAAGAGGAAAATTCTAATTTGTTTATTTATACCCTGACTTATTCCAAAACTATTTGAGCCTGACAAAATTCAAGGTGAGAAGTCAAACTATCCGAAGAATACCTGCTGACACAATTGAACATCACGTATCTCAAAGCAAATGCTAAACTCTGTATAGGGAGATTGTTTTCTGTTTCTGTTGTGCAACACCATTCTGGGTGGGAAAAAGAGCACCTATCAAGCTGGCAATTCACTTGGATCAAACCTCCTTGTTTTCATCAGTGTCCTAAACTCCACAGAGAAATGTGTTTCACAAAGGGAACTTCCCTAAATTAAATCCTTTATTGACTCAATACCCTTCACAATAGCAACAAAGAAAATAAAGTAGCTTGGAATATATTTAACTAAGGAGGTAAAAGACCTCTACGGGGGGAACTATGAAACACTGAGGAAGGACATAGCAAAGGATGTAAACAGGTAGAAAACCATACCATGCTCATGGGTTGGCAGAATCAAATTGTTAAAATGTCTATACTACCCAAAGTGATCTACAGGTTCAATGCAATCCCTATTAAAATGCCAACATCATTTGTTGCAGATCTAGAAAAAAATAATTCTATGCTTCATATAGAACCATAGAAGACCCCATATAGCAAAAACAATCTGAAGCCAAAAGAACAAATTGGGAGGCATCAGTTTACCAGACTTCAAGCTATACTACAAGGCTATAGTGACCAAAACAGCATGGAACTGGCACAAAAAAAGAGACATAGACCAATGGAACAGGACTGAGAACCCAGATATAAAACCATTCTCATATAGCTATCTCATCATTGACAAAGCAGACAAAAACATACACTGGGAAAAAGAATCCTTATTCAATAAATGGGGCTGGGAAAACTGGATATCCACATGTAGAAGACTGAAAGAGGATCCGCACTTTTCATGTCTCATAAAAAATCAACTCACGGTGGATAACTGACTTAATAAGGCATGAAACTATAAGAATTCTAGAAGAAAATGTTGAAAAAACTCTTACAGACATTGGCCTTGGCAAAGAATTTATGGAAAAGGCCCCAAAGGCAATCACAAAATAATGAAAATAAATAAATGGGACCTGATCAAATTAAAATCTTCTGCACAGCCAAGAAAACTATCATGAGAGCAAACAGACAACATCTAGAATGGGAGAAAATATTTGCTTGCTACAAATATGATATAGGGCTGATAGCTAGAATCTATATAGAACTCAGGAAAATTAGCAAGAAAAAAAAAATCAAACAACCCTATCAAAAAGTGGGCAAAGGAAACTAACAGAAACTTTTCAAAAGAAGACAGACTAATTGCAGACAAACATATGAAAAACTACTCAACATCTCTAATCATCAGGGAAATACAAATCAAAACCACAATGAGATATCACTTATCTCCAGTGAGAATGACCTTTATCAAAAGGTCCCAAAATAATAAATGTTGGCATGGATGCAAAGAGATAGGAACACTCATTCATTGCTGGTGGGACTGCAAACTAGTACAAACTCTGTGGAAATTAATATAGAGATATCTTAAAGAGCTACAAGTAGAACTACCATTTGATCTAGCAATCCCATTACTGGGCATCTACCCAAAGGAAAAAAGATATTCTATAAAAAAGATATCTGCACTAGAATGTTTATAGCAGCACAATTCACAACTGCAAAAATGTGGAAACAACCCAAGTGCCCATCAATACATGAGTGGATTAATAAAATGTGCTATATATATACCATGGAGTACTCCTCAGCCACAAAAAACATTGGTGAGCTATCACCTCTTGTATTATCCTGAATTGAGCTGGAACCCATTCTACTAAGTGAGGCATCACAAGAATGGAAAAACAAGCACCACACATAGTCACCATCAAATTGGTATTAAGTGATCAACACTTACGTGCACATAAAGTAGTAACATTCATTGGGTGTCAGGCAGGTGGGAGGGGGGGAAAGGGAATGCTTATATTCACACCTAATGGGTGTGGTGTGCACCATCTGGGGGATCAACATGCTTGATGCTCTGACTCGGGTGGGGCAAAGGCAATATATATAACCTAAACATTTGTACTGCCATAATATGCTGAAATGAAAAAAATTAAATTAAAAAAATTTAAAAATAAGATAAATAAAAAATAAATAAAATAAAAAGAATTTTAGACTGAAGAAAATGCCTGATAATTACTAAATAAATGTTATTTGATACTTCTAAAAATAAAATAAAATCCTTACTGAAGTATAAGATATAGCTATGTGCACATATCATAAATGTACAACTGGATGAATTTTCAAAGTGTAAAAATGTCCATGTATCCAGCACCCAGATCAAGAAAAAGAACATGACTGGGGGGGGGGGGTCACAGTTGCCCCTTATCATTACTCTATACCTTCAAGGTCACAACTCTTATGCCTTCTGACACCATGGATGACTCTTCACCATTTTTGAGCTTGTATGAATGGAATTATACATCATCAACTCTTTTGTGTCTGGTTTCTTTCGCTCGACATTATGTTTTTGAGATTCACTCAAGTTGTTGTATGTAGTTGTAATTCATTCATTTTCATTGTTGTATAGAATATATTTAAAATGCTATGATTTGCTATCCATTCTATGGTAATAGACATTTAGGTTATTTCCAGTTTGGGACTAATGCAAATCATGCTGCTGTGCACATTCTTGTACGTGTCTTGCAAATGTTGGGATTAAACCCATGAGTAGAATAGCTGGATATATTTTTGAGTGCTTGCAGTTTACCAGAATGTAGGAAACTAGGCTATGCACTGAAATAAACCATGGAAAGGCCCAGTTCCTGCTGGCAAGGACCTCGGGATCCAGTGAAGGACAGTGATGGGCCAGCAAATACCATTCAATGTTTGGAGGAGTATGTGGGAGAGTGCCTTGGCTGGATGGAAGGACAATGGAGGGCATAAAATCAGGATGGGCTTCCCAGGAGAGGTGACACTCAAGTAGGCTTTTGCAGAATGAAGAGATGCTATATCCAGGAGACAAAGTGGGGAAGGCAGAGGGAACAGCACGTGGAAAAGCAGAGGTGAGTCTAGACCAGAAACCCGTGTTATGCCATACAGGAAGGCGGGAAATGTACGGTGAAGGTGACGGCTGGGTAGATAAGTTGGGGTCCTCTCATGAAGGACCTGGCTTGCCATCTAAGGAATACTTACATTATCCGGAATGTGATGGGAGCTACAGAAGATTCTAGGGCCGTGGAATGATAAGATCAGCTCATTTGGGTGGCTATGTGGAGTCAGGACTGGAGTAGAGCCTCGAAGCTGGAAAGTGACTAGAGCACGTTTTATCTGGAAAGGGGAATGGAATATGGTATTTTAGCAAATGGAAACTAGGTGATTCTTTGAGGAAAGCCTGGCTTTGGCCCAATATCGAAGCCAAGAATCTGGACAGCTTCTAATGGAATAAGAGCGGGGGGGGGGGGGGGGGAGCAAGGGAAGTGTGTGTGTGGGTGCCAAGTTTCAATGTGCAGAAACCACACACAGTAATTCATGCAGAAAGCTTTTGGGGCCAGCAGGCCACCTGCTGACATCCAGACTGGTGCAGGCAAGGAGCCCTCTGCTTGAAAGCGGAAAGGCAAAGCATATGTGTGAGGAGTTCAAGCCAAAAAGCAAATGCTCTACAACATGGGTCTGGAAAGTGGTGCCAAGATCTGCTAGCAGCTCCCTGTCCCCTCTGGAGACCGAAATGGAATGCCGAGTGGAGACGCGCAAGGTCTAGTCCCAGCCAGCTCCCAGCTGGACTCACAAGAGGATTCTAGAAAAGTCGTGTTGTCACCGACTGAAATCGTAAATTCAGTAGGAATATTTTATGTAAATTTCTCTAATGTGGTGGCTTGGTTGGAGCCCAGAAACTTATGTTAGGACTCAGTATGGAGACTTGATACAGCAGAGAGGTGTGTAAAATAAAATGTAACAGAAAGATGCTAATGACTTTATGTTCAATTTTATATTTTAAAAATAAATTTCCTTCTAGTTTTTCTAAGTATAAAATTTGTAACATATTATAAAGTATGAAAGTTCATAAAAGTAGAAAATATTTGCCCCAAATTCCACTGGCCAAAGAAAACTACTATTAGAAGAGATCCCTCCTCCCTCCCTCTCTCCCTCCCTCCTTTACTTCCCTTACCTTCTTTCTTTTAATGAAAAAAATTCTACATAGTTGTAATTTCTACAGAGTTGTATTCATATGGCAAACTTCATTTTTTGCCGTAATTGGTATTATCTCACATTGTTTAAAACTTTTTATGACCATAAGTTTATATTGCATTTTTTGTTAAAATATTAAAATTTCGTTGCAAAATTTAGAGAAAATACTATGCAAAAAGCAAAGAAAATAAAAACCACCTATAAGTCCCCACCATCCAGATATAATCATTATCAATTCTTAGTACATCTCTTTCTTGACATTTTCTGTGTTCTTATCTATAATTTAACAAAATTATTGGTTTTTTACATGCTACTTTGTAATTTTTATTTATATTTTGTGAATTTCTATCCTAACTCTATCACATTGTATAGCATCATATTTTATTTAAATAATTCCTATTTTTGAACATTTAAGGTATCCCAGTTTTTCATAATATAAAAAAATGCTACACTTGTCCAAATTAAAAAAATTACATAAACTTCCCATGGAATTGCTAAGTAAAAATAAATTTGTGAATTTTTAAGTCCTTGGTTACATTTTGCCCAATTTTTATTTAGATGGTATATACCAATTTATACTACCAACAACAAAGTGGTGGCCATTTCTCCACAACTTCACAAACACTGGATATTATTAATCATTTTTTAAAAACTGTGTTAATCTGTTGGATTAAATTTAAATTTTATTACATTCTTTATTACTAATGAGGTTAAATATTTATTTATATGTACATGGTACATTTTTATTTCTTCTTTTGTAAATTTCCTTTCCAAAGCATAACTTTTACTCTGGCATAGTTCTGTCATGTGGATATTATTTAAGCATTCTCTACAGAAATAGGAAAAATTAAGTATATATGTAAGGAGTTCAAGCCAAAAAGCAAATGCAATACTATAGGTATCTGGAACAGTGATGCCAATATCTTACTCCCCTCCATCCCTTCTGGAAACTTCTACACTTTCACCTATAGGTATATAATGTTGGAATGAATATCTCTGAATATAAAGGAGTGTGTGTGTGTGTGTGTGTGTGTCTGTGTGTGTGTGTGTTTGGGGTATTTAAGATATATTTCTAGAAGTGGTGCTACTAATTCAAAAAGTATAGCTATTATAAATATTCTAATTATAACCAGTATTACTTTAGTGTAGAATTAGTCTTTATTATAGTAATTAAATAAACAACTATTAAGCTGAGAACAGATGTCCATAAAAACAAAGCAGACTAAATTTCTGATAGTGACAGGTTAAGGTGGCTTTTTGTATTTGATATGAAATATTATGTAAGATAGAAAGCATATTTTGCCAAATGCTCTGCAAATATAGGGTCATTCATTCATCTCATCATACAAATACATAGGATTCTGGCCGTGTTAGCCAAAGCAATGTGTCCTCTAACCCTAATCATGCATATTATTAGTGAAGATGGAAACAGAAATGGAACTAAGAGGTCAAGATGCTTGATCTAATTCCTCCTCATTCTTTGAGGATTATCCTCTGGCACTATTTAGCATGCACCCTCTAGAGATTATTACAAGAAAGAAAGAAGAAAGAAAGAAAGGAAGAAGGAAGGAAGGAAGGAAGGCAGGCAGGCAGGCAAGCATCCTTGGTTATGGTTCCAACGTCTCCAATTTTTTTTTTGTTTGTTTTGGTTATTTTTTACTGTGTGGGAGAAGCTGGAGGTAAATACAACTAAAGCCTTGTGATCGGTGTGTGATTACATGTATGTATTATATAGATACATGCTCATGCAAGTGGCGCTAAGGAATAAAACCATTTTTAAATCTACTTGATGACCCAAAAAGCTTTTGTAAGATGCATATTTTTTTATTTCAGGATATTATGAGGGTACAAATATTTTGGTTGCATTTTATGACTTTGCCTCACCCAAGTGGAGATTAGATGCATGCTCTTCCCCTCTACAATGCTCACCACATCCGTTAGTTGTGAGTTTACTGCCCCCCACCCCCCTAATCCTTGGAGAATATTATTACTACCTCGTGAACACCATAGTGTTGATCAGTTAGTGCCAATTTGATGGCGAGTACATGTGGAGCCTATTCTTCCGATATTGTGATACCTCACTTTGGAGAATGGGATCAAGCTCTATCCAGGAAAATATAAAAAGTGCTAGACCACTGTTATTTCTTATAATTGAGTAATATTCCATTGTATACATATACCATATTTTAATAATCCACTCATGAATTGATGGGCACTTGGGTTGTTTCCACATCCTTGCAATAGTGAATTGTGCTGCCATAAACATTCAGGTGCAGATTTCTTTGTTATAGAATGTCTTTTGCTCTTTTGGGTAGATGCCTAATAGTGCTATTGCTGGATTGAATGGTATTTCTATTTTTAGCTCTTTGAGGTATCTACAGATTCTTCTCCACAGAGGTTGCACTAATTTGCAGTCCCACCAGCAATGTAAGAGTGTTCCTGTCTCTCCACATCCTCGCCAGCATTTGTTGTTTTGAGATTTTTTGATAGAGTCCAATCTCACTGAGGGTAGGTGATATTTCACTGTGATTTTGATTTGCATTTCTCTAATGATTAGAGATATTGAGCATTTTTTATATATTTGCTGGCCATTATTCTGTCTTCTTTTGAAAAGTTTCTGTTAGATGTATATTTTTAAACCCACCATAGCATCTCAGTTAGAATATTATATTTTAATATGCTCCTTGGGTAATTCTGATGATTGATCAGATCTGTCTTCTGGTTTCTATTTTGCTAAAGTCCCTGTTAATCTAATCATTGATTCTTTGTATGTTTGTCTGTTCTCTCTATTGCTTTCAACTAGAGTTCTCTTATCTTCAGTGTTCTGCCCTTCATATGATGAATCTAGCAATAGATATTAATACATTATACGTATATTATGCACAGGACTCAGTGTGCTTCTTCAATCTGATATTTCATGTCTTTTATTAGTTCTGGAAAATTCACAGCCATTTTCACTTAAAATATTCCCTCCTCTACATTTTCTCCTTTTGAAATTCCCATTAGGCCTAAATTGAAACTTCTAATTTAATCTTCCCTATCTCTTAACCTCTCCTTTGGATTTTATGCCTCTTTTTCTCTGCAGCACTCTGGGTAATTTCCTCATATATATCGTTCATATCACTAACTCTCTCTTCAACTGTGTCTAATATGCTCTTAAAGTAGGCTATGTTTAATTTTACTAACAATTTTTCATTTTGAATTGTCCTATTAGGTTGTTTTTCATATCTCCCTGTTCTTTTTTAGTACCCTGTTCTTTCATGGGGGTTTTTAGTTGTCTCTTTATCTCTTCAATGACTGTAAATATACTTAATTTCTAGATGGTTTTAGATTGTTATATTATCTCAGGTTCTTGGGGTACCATTTCTTCCACATATATTTGCTGACTCTCCCATATTGTAGACTATTTCTTTGCTTAGTTTGTAATTTTTCACTGTGAACATATTGTCAGCTAGGATATTTTTTCCCTGTGGAATTCCTGTGTACTTTAACATGGTGTAATAACCCTTCAGACAAGTTTTACATTTGATTCTTCTGTAAACTCCAGGAGTTTCACTGGTCAAGTATTTACATTAATATATTCATTTGGGATTCCTGTACCATGCAAATAGTGTAAATTTTGAATTCTATACCTATGCATGGTACAGATTTTTTAATTTCCATATATTGTGGGGATCTTTTTCCCATCCAGATATCTAATCGGTGAGAATTTACCAGTTGCTGTGTGGTACATGAACAAGGTGTTTTACAGTCCCCTTATATGATAGGAGCAGCTCTTCCTTTGTCCTGGCTTTATATGTGAATTTCAGTTCCAATTCCTTACCTTTCACAGGCACTAGGTCAAGTCTTTCATTCTAGATGTGTGTTAAATCCCCAACCTATAGCTGTTAGGTCCTATACACAGCCATGTCTGATATCCTCTGGGCTGTTCTGGCATTGAAGCTTGTGCATTTACCACATTGGCTATGAAGTTCTTATTTATCTTTGGCACATGGAAATTTCCTTTCTTCTTTCTATCTACTTTTCTCTCTCTCTCTCTCTCTCTCTCTCTCTCTCTCTCTCTCTCTCTCAGCTATGTATGCAAAGTGGTTTTGTTTTGTGCAGCATTTCTCCGTGCCCCTAGTACAGAGAAGGATGTCAATATGCTAAGTAGATGGAGCTAGAAAACTGCATCAGTCAGGATTGTAGACTGACCTTTGAAACTAGAACCTGAATTGGAGCTGTGACTTCACCATTTACCATGTGAGCAAACTATTCCTAGTCATTTAACCCCTCTAAGCTATATTTTCCTCATTAGTAAAATACAGATAATATTCAGAGTGATATTCCTTATATTTTCTTCCTTATTGTTCTAAATTCCCTTTTTACTTAAATTCAAGCCATTTTCTTTAGCCTTCATTCCTAGAAAAGCTAGAGAATACTGCAAGTTTCTTGGACACAGGTACCATGGCTTATGTAATATATTCTCTTACAAAACAAATACTTTGTGAATGAATAAAGCAATGATTGATTGAGTGATCTTGTTAATTTCCTTCTGTCAATGTACTTTTCTCATACCAAAGGACTGAGAAAAACCCTGATTAAAAAAGAGACCTTAAATTGGAAAGACATGATGAATTCCATTGCTAAAGAAATTTGTAAGGATGGGGTGGGGGGTGGAGTTAACATCTCTGTGGAGTTTCACCCCTCACGGTTCTCATCTCTTTCTCTCTGCCTGGAGTGCAAATGAGTCAAACCTTATATTGCTTTAGACGTTCTGCTTGGATAAATATTTAAGAGCCAATAAATCTGTCAGAGTAGATCTCAGGCTGAGCCAAGGTGAACAGGCTCACGGTGATTCTGCCAGAGCCTCAGCGTACCCAGCAACACAAGTAGAGAGGTCACTGAGTGCCTGCTGACCCCAGCAGGAGCAGAGGTATACCTCATAGGAGCAGAGGACCTTTCCCAAAATGTCTTTGCCACGTGGTAAAATTCCTTGTCGGACAGCAGAGCAATCAGATTAAAAAAAAAATTAGAGCAAAAAAACCCCAAAGGCATATGGAATTAACAGGTCCTCTCAGTGATTCTGGTGGTTCGTAGACTCCAGATGAAAATTATTATTCACTGTGTAAGGCAATTTGGTGGTATCATTCAATAAGTTTAGTGTACACGTTCAACAGCTCTCCACTTCCAGAAATTTAAGTTGACCACATAGACAGACTTATACAAAAACACTAGGTCGTCCATGGAAGTTTAATTTTCCATTTTTATTTTTTGAGGCTTGTTTTTAATAATGAAGAGCCACAGGTACTGACATTTAGGAATCTCACAATTAAAAAGCCAATTTATTTACCCAATTATTCCACATTGTACCTCACAGTCAACAAGCCAAGTCCAAGTGCACAGAACTTCCTAACAGCATTTTTTTTTTTTTACCTAACTTTAAAATAGGAACAGATAGCCAAGGACTACCTGACATTTGAAGAAAGCCTCCAGCATAAAAGATAAAGATATCAAAGCAAAAGAAAGGAAGAAAGGAAATGCAAAAGAAATAGACAATGCACTAAATAGAAGAAAACTTTAATAAAACTGTATTTAATGACCTCAGAAGCTATTCATCCTTAAAACAAGGTAATGATGCTATTGAGAAAGGATAAGTGGAGATTATTATTAGAAAAAGAAAAGGTTCTTAGAATTTAGATATGATAGCTAAAATATATATATATGTGCATGTGTGTGAGAGAGAGAGATTTGGAAAATAAAGCTAAGAAAATATCTCAAAATCTTATTTTAAAAAATAGAAGAGAGATGAAACTAGGGGGCCAATGCAGAAGGCCCGACATCCAGGATCCAGAAAAAGAAGAATATCAAGAGAAAGATTATGGGAACATTTTCTGGACCCGAACACGATAAGGCTCCAGACTGAAAAGGCCTAGAGAGCACGTAACACAATAAATGTTGTAAAATTTCAGTACACCCGTAAGACAGTAAAAATTTCAGGAAAGGAAATAACAATTCACATATAAATCATCAGGAATAAGAATGGCAGTGAATAGCATACTAAGTCTTATCAAGGGAGAATACAAACACTTTCTGATATTTAAGATCTAAGAAAACTTTACCACCTTTGTACTCTTTCTTAAGAATTCTTCTAAAAGATGCCCTCCCCCGACCAAAGTAAGCAGTAAGGTAAGCCAAGAAAGAAGAGGAAGATGAAAGAAATTCCCTGGACAATAATGAAAATAAGTCTTAGTATGACAAGTGTGCATAGGTTTAGAGAATGAGCAATCCAGATGCAAGTAGAGACCAGAGACACACAGGAGAAAGAGCTCTATAAAAAATAATTCAACTAATTGGTTTAGCTGGTAGAGTTGCCGGTGTAGGTAGTTGTATCTCCAGATATTGCACTGCTTCAGCTTAAATGCGGGAGCCAGGCTACCAGGGTTGAAGTCCTGGCTCCTTCACTTACCATCTCATGTGAGCCAAGTAACCTCTCTGTGCTTCATGCTTCCCATCTATGAAAACAAGGATCATAGTTACCTACCTCGCAGAGTTACTGTAAAAATTAAATATGGTTCTATATTTAATGTGTTGAAAACCAAGCCTTGACCATTACAGGCCATTATGGGGTAGAGAAGACTTAACATGCACAGAGAAAATGAGGTAATTTTTTCTTAAATGAGCAAATTATCAGCTCTAATAAAAATAATAAGTGCACAAGAAAGGAATAGTGATGATAGTATGCTCCTTGGCTGAGCAGTAAATATTTCCATTGTCAGAATAATGCAAATACTGAGATTATAATGGCAAGCAGGCAGGATGGAGGAAGGGTAAAGGGGTGTAAGAGAAATCTTTAACTACCATAACAGGAAGTAAGTAGAGGTAGCACTATATTTAGAGCATGGAATTAAATATTAAAATGAATGGCTAGATATGTTTGAAATAATCTTGAAAGAACAGGACTTGGTTAACTATGGCCATTTCATTACCAAAATATACATATATATATATATATATATATATATATATATATATATATATATAATGAACAAAGACTATAGGACTATAGGTAGACCAGGTGCTGTTGCAGTAATTCACAGCACCAAGTTCTAAGAGAGGTCTCTAGGTGAGGGGTTGGTAGAACTGCCCACCACGGAATTAGCACCGCTAGGGAACAATCCCAGGAAGGGGACAGCATTCCATTCCACAGACACACACATGGGTCTCCATTACCCTGGAGATTTTGTTTTGTTTTGTTTTTTCCCTGACTTCATTATGAGGAAAGGAAAACTTTATTTTTTTCTTTTATTGACCTCTGCCACCTAGAACATGATTTAAATTTGGCTTGACATTACAACCACTCCTTTAAAAACAAAAGAATAAATTTGGACTTGAAGTGAAATTTTTTAAAACAGCAAGTCCCAATACAAAGTTGACATCTCAAGGCAGGTTGCGGACATAAAAATAAAGGGATATGTATCCCTGTTGAACTCTGAAATTAAATGGATAAAAAGGGATTATGCCAAAGTACAACTGGAGGATGAGGGCACAGCCGCACAAGTTGCCCATACAAGGATAACACTTAAGTGAGACCCAGTTTTATCTGAGCTCCACACGATGTTTGAAAGCCAAGCCAAGCTAACATTCTAGAACATTCTAATGTCTGTGGCCATCCCTGTGTCAGGACACTTTTCTCTGCCAGTGACCCATCACTGGGGTGTGTCTCCTTCACTGGGCAGGCCCCGTGGAGGTTCTCAGCGCTCATGCTGTCTTGACGAGCTGATTAAAACCACAAGCCAGTATGGAGGAAGGTACTTTATTAGGCATTTTCCTGTCTGGGGGACAGATGTGTTTGGATTTCAATGAAGGAGCTGAAATTTCAACAGCTGAGCTAGAGACAGCTGCTCCAAAAACCCAGAGGGAGACGGAAAGGTCCTGTGTTCTGCACTGTATCTTGGCAACACTCCTTGCTGCTGCCCATGGCAGAGGTCCAGGTCCTTTGTGACCGGCCTCGAGGCGATCATATTTCCAGCTGTGTCAGAAACAGTGTGATACAGTCATGGGGACTCCTGCCTGGGTCACGGAAACATCAAGGCACCACCTGAGAATGAAATCCCACACAAAATACAAGTGAGGGGACATTTTATAGCAGCAATGGGAAGTAAGTGTTTTATAAGCAGCAAAATAAACACAGATGAATATTTTCTTAACATCTGAAATTCTGAGCAAATGGCCTTGGATTTATAATTCCCATGGATTTTGGTGCTTTCAACAATGAGCAGCAACATGGAGTTTGGGGATTTAATTCCTTTAAGCATTTCTCTATAAAACCAATTCATGCTAGCCATTTTTTCTAGAAAAAGTATTTCAGTTTACTTTCTCGCTTTTTCCCCCTAGGTTAGAACAATGGTTAAAAAGAAGGGAAATTCAGGAAGGGAAAATATGAAGTGCCCATCCTGTATTGGGCATCGCACTAGAAAATTTGCCCACACAATCATTAAAATTCTCATAATTCTAAGCCAGGAATTATGATCATGATACCCATTTAAAACATGAAGAAACTGAAACCCAATTTAAAATATGTCTTAAATGAGTAACAGAGCTGAGATTATAAGACAAGGTCTGTCTGAATCTTAAAAGTATGCTCTTTCTAGTATCTGCATTCTTGTGTTCATTGCAGCATTATTCACAATAGCCAAGATACGGAGGGAACCTAAGTGTTCATTAATGGATGAATGGATAAAGAAAACATAACACACACACACACACACACATGGCATACGTGTATATATATGGCAAATGTGTATATATATATATATATATATGGCATATGTGTATATATAGATATACACACACACATTTGGTATATGTATATCTATATATATGCAATGAAATACTATTCAGCCTTGCAAAGGAAGGAAATCCTTCTTTTGTCACAATATGGATGAACCTGGAAAATATGTTAAGTGAAATTAAGCCAGGCACAGAAAGACAAACTCACTTTTAAGTGGAATCTAAAAAAGTCAAACCCATAAAAGCAGAATAGAATGGTGGTTACCAGGGGCCAGGGGAGGGAGGTGTTGGGGAGATGTTGATCCAGGGGTACAAAGTTTTAGACAGGAGGAATAAGTTCAAGAGGTCCATTGTGTAACACGCTGTCTATTGTTAATAACAATGCATTATATACTTGAAAATGGCTACGAGAGTAGATTTTAAGTGTTCTCACCACCAAAAAAAATGCTATGTGAGGTAATGCATGTGTTAATTAGCTTGATTTAACCATTCCACAATTTACATATATTTCAAAGCATCATGTTATATGTCATAAATATACACAATCATTTGTCAATTTTAAAATAATAATAATAATAAAAGAGGTAGAAATAAAGAAAGAAAAAAAAAAACCTATCCTTTCCCCTTTCTCCTATGTTTCTTCTCATAAATTCCAAACACAGATCTTTGCTTTCTCTTATGCAGTGAGGCAGTGTTGCCATTAACAAAAATGACACATTCACTTAATCACATAAGCCATATAGGATAGTCGATAAATTCAAACTGTGAGAGTCAATGCACTTACCTCTACTTTATCAATTAAGATTCCTGCTGTGATGCATTTCTCTATTTTGCCAAGTATTTAAAAATCTTCCTTATTCATTGCTTCTCACCTTGCCCAACTAAAGTTGGCAAGCACTGTTATCCTCACTTAATAACCCAAGTTGGCCGGGCGAGGTGGCTCACGCCTGTAATCCTAGCACTCTGGGAGGCCGAGGCAGACGGATCGCTCAAAGTCAGGAATTTGAAACCAGCCTGAGCAAGAGTGAGACCCTGTCTCTACTAAAAATATAAAGAAATTAATTGAACAGCTAAAAATATACATACAAAAATTTAGCCGGGCATGGTGGCGCATGCCTGTAGTCCCAGCTACTCGGGAGGCTGAGGCAGCAGGATTGCTTGAGCCAGGAGTTTGAGGTTGCTGTGAGCTAGGCTGATGCCATGGCACTCTAGCCCAGGCAACAGAGTGAGACTCTGTCTCAAAAAAAATAAAATAAAATAACTGTAGTCACCCAGGGAATAGCCCGGATTAGAAGCTATGCTACCCAAGGCTCATGGTAAGTACTCTAGACCCAGCGAACAATTCAGAGGTCTATTAAGTGGAAATCCAGTTAAGAGTCTGGCAGATTTGACTGTTTCCGAGCTACGGCTTCCAGGACACTATCCTTTCCTGTTTTCCTCCTAGCTCTCTGAATGCTTCTTTTTAGAGGGAATCTTCTTATTCCCCTATCCTTTAAGAGTTGGTACAACATAAGGTGATGGGCCCAGCTCTCTCCCTGATTATTCCCTTCATTCATTCAACCAAAAGGTACCCAAGCTCCTACTGCGTGTGCATGTCAATGGCCTGTTGGCTTTCCTGTCTATTTCTGGCTCTTCCCGTGCTCTGCTCTGTATTATCCTCCAGCTTCTGATTACTTGCAACCCCAGTGATCAGCCCTTCCGGGCAGCCCCTCCTGCCAGAGGATGGTCTGATAACACCCTACTCCATATGTCTCTCTGGCCCTGGGGCCATAGCAGCTTCCAGCAGGTACTAACCTCTGGGTTGCCTCATTGCTCCCTGTCTGGCTTCTCAGCCTCACCATCACCCTTTTAACCAACTGTCTGTATTAAATCCCATTTGTATGAAGGATCTAGAGGGTTATTTTTTCTGGCTGGGTCCTGATGGACACAGGCACATAGCATTCTTAGTTACCAGCTACAGAAACCAACCCTGACATTTTGGCAGGGAAGGAACTTATTACAAAAGATACCGGAGAGCTCAGAGAATCCCTGAGAGGAGCAAAGAACCAGGCTTGGAGACTACGAAGGAAGGAGCAGTGTCCAAAACTCTCAAAGCAGAAGTGTTTGGTGACGACACCATTACTGCCACTCTTGAAGTCTTGGTTGCACCATATGTCCCCAACACTGGATTCTGGAATCTACCATTCAAATTGTTGTCTCTGCCACCATCTGTCAGCAGAATTAATTCTGGGCATTTTCTACTCTTCATGACGTCAGCTTCCAATTGAGAGACTGGGGGCAGTTACATCTGATTGGCAAAGTAGAGGTCACGTGCCTAACCCTGGCTGTAAGGACAGCTGGGAATGAACGTGTCTCTGACATTTTCAGTTCCCGTCATGGGAATGGGTTGTTGTTACGTTGCAACATTCCCTAAGTACAGGACAGTGGTTTAGGTGCTGAGTGGACATTTTCATTTGAGCAGACGCTGAGACAAGGACTTGAGCGTAAGTGGTTTGTCTGGGAGGAGGGGTAATCCCAGGAATCATTGGTAAGGAAGCAGGAAAAGTAAGAAAAGAAGGAAAATCAGCCAATGGAAGGTAAATTATCGACCAAGGTTTCACTATGCGTGACTACTGGGGAGACTCTGGGAGCTGGAGTAGGATACATACCTAAGAGCTGCCCCACCCAAGGGGCCAAGGAGCTGGGGTATTTATCCACCACTCATCATCCAGCACTGTGGAAAGCACCTAGGGGACAGGCTTACAGCTTAATTCCCCTGCACTGCCAGCCTCCCTCCCTCTTGTGTGAGCTGACTGGCCTTTAGCAGCCAGAGGAAACTTTCAGGCGAGTAAATATAGGTGCTGGCCGGTGAAAGTTGGGTGGGTGTGAGCTGAAAAGGTAAGGGAAAGCAGATGAGGCAGGATGCAAGCCACATCTGGACAGGAGCTAACATGACTGATAAAGGTCCACAAGCTGCTGAGCTTGGAAGATTCAACAGTGAGCAAGAGAGACGCGCTGGCCTCACTAGGCTGGGGTCTTGAGATTTAGGTGCATGAACAGGCAAATACAGTGGAACAAGAGCAATAACAGAGGCAGCACAGGCTGCTAGAGCCAGACTTCTGGCCTCTACTACCCAGGAGGATGGAGACAGCATCCTATGCATTTCTGAGTCCCATTGACTGGGGTGGTACTTATTCAACACGTTTTCTGGCCCTACACTGAACTGTCAGGCACAGCCCTGATGTATTACATGTATTGTCTATTTCTTACTATAACCCAACAAGGTAGTTGTGTCCCCATTTTACAGGGGAGGAAGTTAAGGCACTCCTAATTGCTCCTAACTGCCTTAATACTCATCCTTCTTCCTATCTCAGTTTTGACATAACCTCATGGAAAGGATTGCCTGTGCCGTGTGTCCCCATCTGCAAGCTGGGGTTTTCTCTAGAACTTATCCTCTGTTTAGTAATTGGCAACTCATGCTCATGTATCCTCAGGAGCTGAGCTCTGTGAGAGCAGGAACTGTGTCTGTGTGGCTTAGCACTGTATGCTCAGCCTCCAGGACGGTGCTGCCCTGTTCTAGATGCACAAACCTCATTTGCACCAATCACTTTTTGAATGACTTGAACAAATGAATGAGGCTCAGAGATGTTAAGGTCAAAAGGCCAGTCACAAAGGTAGGAAGTAGTAGAACTGAGGTTTGAACTGCAGTTTGTCTGACCCGCCAATATCTCCTATACTTTGCTGAGAGTTAAGCTACTTATTCATCTAAAGCAACCAGAAAATTTAAGTTGGATTAAATGCAGCTATTTTAAGGTCAAAAGGAATGGGCAGGAAGTCTAAGAACTTCTCATAATCATCAGGGTGAGGAATTACCAAATAGAACTCTAGATCTAAAGCTAGAAGAAGATTCTTAGAGGACAAGACCCCATACCCAAACTTTGGCTGGGATGGACAGCATTAAAAATTCTCCCTTAATTTAATATTCTAAGATCCTAAGGTTTTTGACCTAATCTCTAGGCAAAAGGAAAATTGTTCCCCCTTAGCACCAATACCTAACTGACCTCATCAGCTTACTAAAATAATATAAAAATATTGGAGATCAAGTGATTTTAAGGCACCTGATAAGGCTTTTCATACTCCTTTAGATACTGTGGAAAAGTCTTCTCAAAACTCCCAGTTGTCAGATGTACTCAGAGCCACGTTCAAAATAAAGGGGACAAGGAAGACGATGGCTTGGAAATTGTTAAAGAAATTCTTTCTCTGCCTTATTAATCCAGACAATATACTCACTCCTTCATTTTTGAAAAGTCAATGAGCACCATCCATCCTCTATGCATGCACTTCCCACATTTCCTCAATTCTAAAATGGCCAAGAAGCAGAATAGATTTACTAACAGCCTTTGGGTACTGGGACTGGGCATGGGGTGGTGGGGAGACAGGAGGTAGAACAGACAGGAAACACTCCATGAAGTGTTCACAGAAATCACAGTGTACACATTCTGATTTCAGAATGCTAACATGTGGCCCCCTAAGAAAGCCTTAGAATTAAAAAAAATATGCTAATTAAAAATCAAATCTTCAAATGGTATTCAGGAAGAGCCTATATATTTTGTCCCAATGATTATTTCTACACATGACTAAAAATTGGTGGAAATGACAAAAGGTTTCACGTAAATCATATTTTTGAGTAGGTGAAAATGTATTTTTAAATTTCCTTAAAGCACTTACATAGATTTATTTCAGAAACTAATAAATTGAAAAATCACTAGACCAATTAATATACACACGTATAACAAGGTGGGTGCTTTGATAATCAGTGTAAGCTTTCTCGGCAAAAACTAAAGTGGGATCTAATTTCTATTTTAGCTCTTTTTCTTCTGGAGAAAAATATGTCTGTGCCCCATCCGTGTTCAAAAAGAAATCCATAAATGCAGCAAATCAGATTAACAGCTAACCAGTCATCCTTTTGACTTGATCACTGATTCAGAAACTCAAAAGTGGACCCTGGGTTGTATTTCATCTGGTTTTTGCCACTTCACTACTTTCCAGCAGAGCCCTGCCTCGGAGCTCACCATCAGGATTAAAAGAACAGCCGATGGCAAAACAACCCTTTTGTTAAAGAATCAGCGTTTCATGAATCCCTCGAGGATCTCAATATATAATTCAAGATATCACAATGAGAAATGAAGAGAAGGACAAAGATATTGGATATCAAGATAAGGGAAGGTGTGTGAGAAAACTCTTAAGATCCAGAATACATACAAAAAAATTTTCATCATGTAGATTAGGGATAGAAAATACTTTGACACTGATACCCTGTTGTTCAGTCTTGTACCACAGCTAAGCCCTGATCAGCCCCAGACAGGTGCATCCTCAGAATCTATCTCGACACATTTCTTCAAAAAGCCACTCTAGATGATTGGCCATGCAACCAAGATAGAATTCTTGCTCCCATCACTGAAGATTGACTATTTCAAGCCACGGATGTCTTCCACATACACTGTACCCTGGCTACCCTGAGCTACCCACCTGGCTCTGAATGTACTATGCAACTTCAAGCACCTGTGCCTTTGTTTATTCTGTTTCCTCTACCTAGAAATGTCTTTTATCTACTCCCCAACCTGTGGAAATCTTACTAACTTTCTGTGACCCCATACAACAATTTCTACTTTTGTGAAGTCTGCCTCATGCATTTCCTCTAACCATAATGAATTGTTTGGAGTTGCTCATTTACTCCATGAGTTCCAATGACAGGGACTTGGATGATCTAAAAGAAAAACTCTGACCTAATAACGATAATCATCATCATCATTATTCATACCATATTTATGTATAAAATATACTTCAGTCAAAATACAAAACTAAAGAGGGAAATGATGAGATTTATGTTTTTTTTTTTTTTAATAAAGCTGAGCTTCTACTATAAAGTGAGTCAATGGCCGGGTGTGGTGGCTCACGCCTGTAATCCTAGCACTCTGGAAGGCCGAGGCGGGCGGATTGTTCAAGGTCAGGAGTTCGAAACCAGCCTGAGCAAGAGCGAGACCCCGTCTCTACTATAAATAGAAAGAAATTAATTGGCCAACTAATATATATAGAAAAAATTAGCCGGGCATGGTGGCGCATGCCTGTAGTCCCAGCTACTCAGAGGCTGAGGCAGGAGGATTGCTTGAGCCCAGGAGTTTGAGGTTGCTATGAACTAGGCTGACGCCATTGCACTCTAGCCCAGGCAACAGAGCAAGACTCTGTCTAAAAAAAAAAAAAAAAAAAAAGACAATGTGAAAGTCTGGGGTTTTTTGTTTGTTTTTTGTTTTGTTTTACATGTCAATTATCAAAAGATGCTAAGTTTTTAAGACTTCTGTTACATGATGACCTTAACTTCTTAAGTGAAGAAAGAACTTGGATATATTGTAAAAATCAATATTTATAATAACAGTGTTTTTAAAAATTAGAATCTTGACTGGGCACAGTGGCTCATGCTTGTGATCCCAGCACTTCAGGAGGCCAAGGTGGGAGGATCACTTGAGTGATCCCAGAAGTTCGAGACCAGCCACCAGCCTAGGCAACATAGCAACACCCTGTCCCTAAAAAAAAAATTTTTTTTTAATTAGCCAGGTATGGTGGTGCATACCTGTAGTTCCAGTTACTTGGGAGGCTAAGGCAGGAGGATTTCTTGAGCCCAGGAATTCAAGTTTACAGCAAGCTATGATCAGGCCATGGTACTCCATCCAGCCTGGGTGACAGAACAAGACTCTGTCTCTAAAAAAGTAAAGAAATAAAAATTTAAAAAATAGAATCTTTGCAAATGCAATTTACAGCTTGTTTGGGGCTAACAATTCACATCATAAAAGAAAAGGAAATTCTAATCTAGTGGACTCAATTAATTGGATTTTTCTGACAATCCTTTAAGCACTACTCTATGGGTAATCGATAAATACAGGGTGATTAGTCTCCTGTTAATAGCGGTCTATGCACACATGCCCCAGTTGAAACCAAGGGCATTGGGGATAGAGATGAATGAATTGACTCAAACTCTAATAAATAAATAATATGAGAAATGCATCCCACTCTCAAATAACACATAAGTTTCGCACAGCCTGGTATAACGTGTGGCTGGTAGATAAGAAGGATACTGATGTGCACTGAAGAGAACTACTTGAAATTTTATTGCAAACATTCATTTTCATGAATTTCCTTTCTGTGCTCTATCTCTTGTTGCATTTCAGGAGTCAGTTTAGAAACAAAAACAAATAATATAAACCCACTAGCTTCTTGGGTCAGACCAAGCTAAGGTGGATTTTCACCATCCCTAGAATGTGTCAATTTGTCTTTTAGGTCAAGATAAATCTGACTGTACACTGGAAAATTAATTTAAAACTCATACTTTTGCTAAGCATGGGAAAGACAACACTGCAATACTAAAAGTCTTTGGTTTCTCATGTCAAAATATAGCTCTCACATGCACGATTGTGGTTTTGGAATAGAGTTGCAATTCTCACGTCCAGCTGTGGCAACTGAGAGACTCTGGCTAATTTTCCATATGTGCACTGCAGATTTGTGGCACAGGTGACATTGGAAAGGAGGGGACTTACTGTGGGAAGTCGTATTTTCCAAAAATGGCCACATTAATATTTCCGATCCCACATGCTCTTGTAGAATTTGTTACTCACCCTTCAAGAGGTAGAATCTATTTTTCTCTCCTTGAACGTAGGTGATGCATTGTGACTACCTTTTACTAAGAGAATATAGAGGAAGCGATATTGTGTGACTTCCAAGAATAAGTCATAAAAGTTGATACAACTTCCACCTGGCTCCCTCTTGGGACAGCTGCCTTTGGAACCCAGCCACATGTATGAGGTGAGTGTGAGGAAGACCAGCAGCCGTGGAAGGGCCACATGTAGATGTTCCAGCCACAGCTCCATGGGGTCCAGCCAGCATCAACCGCCAGACACGTGACTGCTCCTGCAGATGGTCACCCCACCTGATGTAACATAGGGCAGAGGCAAAATGTCCCCATCATGCCCCAGCCAAATTGCAAGTCTATGAGCAAAGTAAATGCTCTGGTTATTTTAAGCTACTGTTTTGGGTGGTTTGTTATGTAGCAACTGGAATACAGTGCCTTGATTCTGTCAACCATTGTAGTTGCTTTTAGCCAGGAAAACAATTTAACAACCATTTAGCAGTGATTCCCTCTGCAATGATTCATATATTACAGTATCTGACTCTCTCATAATAACTGCTTTGTATCCATTATACATTTGGTCACTGTTTGGCCATTGTCATGTGAAAAATATGCTTTTTAAACTTTGGCAAGGTGAATCCTTTTTTAAAAATTATAAAAGAAATACATGGTCATCAAAATTCAAATTTTACATATTTTTAGTGAAAAAAAACCTCTTGTTTGTTGCCTAACTCCCCCCTAATCTCACATATTTCAGAAGTAACTGTATCAAAGCTGGTGTATCTTCTCCTTTCAGAACCTTCTCTACTTCCCTACACCTTTACACACATACACACATGCATACATACATACACACACACACTCCTCCTGATGTCTACATACCTTAGACATCTTCCCCTAAAGATCATGAGTCCCTTTCCAATATGTTGTTAAAGCAAGCCTATTGATAATGAAAATTAGGGAACTGTGATCAAAACATGAAGATGATGATAATAATGATAAAAGTGCCATTTTCTGAGTTCTTACTATGTGCCAGGCACTATGTTAACCACTTTACATGTGTTATTTCATTTAATACACTGCCTATTAAAGTGCATACAAATATTTAAGGAAAAATAACTCAGAAAATAAATTCAATACTCCCCAAATGTTGTTGAAGATGGCAAGACGCATTACTATCCCCTTATACAAATGAAAAAGACCCACAGAAAAGACAGTTTAAATGGTCCAATAAGTGAGAAAAAGATGTCTGCTACCTAAAGAGCAGGGTTAATGACACAAGATTCCTCAAAATCCATCCATATGCAAATCACTCAAGAATGCAGAGTTTATGCCAAACCTTCATTCTGAGTTCTAGGCCCAACCAACTTGACACATCTGTTGAGATGTCTCAAAGATGCTTCAAACTCATCATGCCCAAGATTTATGATTCCTCTTTGCCTGTGTGCACACACAGATATACAAAATGGTGTTCTCATACTTTTTTCTATGATACCACTCTCAGAGAAAGTGAGACACCACTGTTTGCACCAGTTGTTCAAACCCCAGACAGACCTGGTAATATATTGGGCACTAACCCTTATTAACTCACCTCAATTCATAGCCATAAATATCTCTGGACTCTCTCCACTTCTTTCCACTTTTACTGCCAACACCCTAGTTCAATTTACGAGCATCTCTTCCATGGACTAGGTAATAGACTCCTGATTGCCTCCCAGCATTCCATCCAGGTCAAGTCCAATCCATTCTCTGTGCTATAGCTAGAGTGATCTTTCCCAAAGGCATTCCATCCCAGGCTTAAAACTCTTCAATGGATAACCCCTGCCTTTAAGATAAAGATCCACATTCTTATCATAGTTTATAAGCCAACCATGGTTCATCCTACCACTTCAAACTCATCACATGTTCTTCTTCCTCTCACTTTTTAGCCACAAAGCCTTCTCTTACTTTCTTCAAAAACAGCAAGTTCCCTCCCACCATAAAGCCCTTGCAATGAGCTATAACATCTGTCTGAAATGCTCTCCTTTTAATTTAGTAATCTCCTTTTGCACTTTTAGCTCTCAGCTTAAGTATCAGTTCCTTGGGAGTACTTCCAGTAATGCTGCAATATAGCTTATAATTCCTTTATTATATTCTATCATGATGAGATATTCCCCTTCTTCACAGCCCTTATCACAGTTTGAGGTTATAATATTTTAAATGTATGTGTCCCCAACTTGACTAT
This sequence comes from Microcebus murinus, assembly GCF_040939455.1. Taxonomy (NCBI): domain Eukaryota; kingdom Metazoa; phylum Chordata; class Mammalia; order Primates; family Cheirogaleidae; genus Microcebus; species Microcebus murinus. The sequence goes on from NC_134115.1 coordinate 31,723,309, forward strand.
AAGCTCTTGGCCAGCAAGGACCAGTGGTGTGCCAAAGCCAGCTCACACTGGCTCACAGTTGCCGATTGTGCCCATACCTCCTCACACTGGATAACACTGATGGCTTGCAATTGGCTCTGGTGGGAGAATTTACACCACAGAAATTGGCAAATACTAAAAATCAGAGTTTTCGTTTCTGGAAAGCCAGTTGTGAAACATTTAGCAGCAAGAAGCATGTTTGCCTTGCTTAGTAACACATCTCCAGCACCTAACACCATGCACAGTACCTGGAAGGCTTTCAATAAACATTTGTGAAATAAATAAATGTCCTAATCACAGGCTCAGACAGTATTCCAGCTGATGCACTCTTGCAATGAATGTGACCTACCAGTTTTATGAATGTGCATGCTTCCAAAATGCAGCTATTGTATCTTTGTTTATAGACATGCAATTCACTGGGAGGCACAGTTCTCCAATGGTCAACTGATCATGCTAACAATATATTTAAACCCTATAACCAAAAAAGTATCATTTTTCTCCCCCTCATTCCTTTTTAGAAAAAGGACAGCCATCTATGCTTTGTAGTCTGCCGAGGAAGAAAATAATACCTGCAAGATGGTTGCCTCCAAAATTAACCACCTACCCAGATAAATAAGAGCAACTTAGGCTTAAAGGGGCCAGGCAGTGTGGGGATGATCAGGTGAGGGTCACAGGAAGTCCTGAAGAGCAAAACTGTGGATGTTATTTAATCATTATAATCTGCTCCAGGTTTCAGGTCACTGACAATAATCACAATTTATAGAATAATAGATGGCTACATGGCACTTCCCCAAATTCCATCTCTGCTTAAAATACAAATGGTTTTCAAAGCAGATTTATCTTTTCAATTAACCTTTTGTGGAGTCCAAGAAATTCTGTTGGGTCAGGCTGGACACAAGGAGATGAGGAATAGCAGTATTGGTATCGGCTGATTCTCCAATTATACTTTAAGGCTGGTCACTTCCAACACTGGACTAACAGATGGGTATTTGCTTAAATTCTTTTTTCTTTATTTATTTTTTTTTTGAAATTGCAGAAAATGTTAGAAGTATCTGTTTGCATAAAAATATCCTTAGGATATTATAAATAATGATGTGGCCTTTGCAATAGTCATACATCACTGCTGGAAAGTAGATATTCTGTGATTCCTTGTTTCTGAGACACATCAATAATTTCTACCACCGAAAATGTAACCATCATTCTGATGGCATTTCCAAAATCAAAGGCTCTAGGAAAATGCAAAGAAGTCAAGAGAAGCCTTGTATTCCTCCTGTAGAAATCAAAGAGAATGAAATTAAGGAAAATTTCTGGCATTCCAAAGCTTTTTCAGGTCAGCAAAATTAATTAATTTATCAAGAAATTTTAAATAAAAGAGTAGAAAAATCAAAGCACAGCATATTGTAAAATCCTGAGGAGGAGTCAATATAAGAAAAACCTATTAGTATCCATTAAATTATACATCAAAAGAGAAAAACAGCTTTCTCTTCCTACCCGGCTTCCCTTCCAAAACAATTCAGCTCAAAAGCCATTAGTTGAGTCTGAGAAGGAATCAGTGGGGAGGGGCATGTTGGGACTTGACTGGTGTGAGAAAGGCACACACAGGGGAGGGGCATTGGTGCATCGGTGGTAGATGAAGGTTGGTTTTATACAAGGATTTGATTATGTAAGTACCTATCTAAAGGATGGATAATGGAATTTGGATTTCTTACTCTCAGAGAAGGGAGTTACAAATGTGAGAAGGGAGAAAATTAGAATAAACCTATGGAGTTGTACCAACGTATCAATGTAAACTCATGGTTTTCTGCTTATGAAAGGATGGGTAGACAGAGAGATAGATAGATGGTTAGATACATAATATAGAAAATCACTTAGACATGTGTAAGATCGATGCATGTGTACACACCGACACATATTTCTATTCCTAGCTCAGTCCACTAGAAGGGGCCTGGAAGCAGTGACACTCAAAGAGTAGTGAGTATACCTTAGAGAGTATACCAAATTGTGGTTTCTAAATATCATTCTCCCCTAAAAGGACAAATGCTTCTTTAAAAAATGGATAATTCTAGGACTGGGTCAGGCAGTCTAGGGCTTCATCATGCTCTATAAGATGAAACTAGAGCATCTTCTTTTACCAGAAAATAAGGACACGCTTAAAGGATGAAAGGGACATGCCACGAGGACACAGAAGACAGTATGAAGGAGTTCCCACTGGCCAAATCTGGGATAATTTGAAAGCTGAAATAGTTTTCAAATAATTTTAGTAATGGATAATTTTAGTAATGGATCATAACTCAAATATGAAAGCATGAGTTTATACTGATATAAATAAATAAAAATATGTGTGAAAATTGGACATTTATATAGTCTCAAAGTGGCTTTCCACAAAACAAAATTTCTTCTAATAAAAAAAGAATATATAGGTGAGAAACCTGACAGATAACACCTTAATCAAGTGATCTACTTGAACATCACCAGTAATGAGACAAACCAAAATCATGTACCACTTGATAAGATACAACTAGCACACAGTGCTATTGTGTGATATTTTTGGCCAAAGTGCATAACCTGAATCTAATAATTAGAAAACATTAGCAAACTAAAATTGAGGAACAATCTACAAAAGACCTGGCATGTAATTTTCAAAAGAGTCAGGTTAATAAAGTCAATAAAAGACTAGGCAATTGTTCCATATTAAAAGAGACTAAAGAAACATGAAAACTAAATGCAACATACAATTCATCTTTTTGAATAAAAGATTTACTGAGACATAATTCATATCTCATAAAATTTACCCTTTCAAATTATACAAAATTTCTTAGTATATTCAGAGAGATTTGTAAACATCCACACCATCCAATTTTAAAACATTTTCATCACTCCCGAAAGAAACCCTGTATCCAATAGCAGTCTCTCCTCATTCCTTCTCTAAACGCCTCCAATCCCTAGGTAATGATCTGCTTCTAGTCTTTCTGGAACTTTAGAAAATCTATGAAATGCCTATTCTGGGCATTTCATTTAAGTAGAATCATATAATATGTGTAATATGTGGTCTTTTATGACTGGCTTCTTTCACTAACTATGATGCTTTCAAGGTTCATCTATGTTTTAGCATGTATCAATACATCTTTCCTTTTTATATCTGAGTAATATTCAATTGTATGGATATACCACATTTTGTTTATGTGGTCATCAACTGAGAGACATTTAGGTTATTTGTACTTTTGACTGTTATGAATAATGCTGCTATGAACATTTTGCATATAATTTTTGTATGGTCAGCATGTAACTCTGAGTTGGATACTACTGGGAAGTGACTGGGACAACTGGCAGGACTTGAATGGAATCTAAAGATGATGTGATAACGTATCTATCAGTGTTTATTTCTAGGTTCTGATGGTTGACTTTGGTAATGTAGGTGAATATTTCTTGTTTACAGAAAATATACACTAAAGTACTCAGGGTTGATGGGGCATGATGTCTGCAACATATCAGAAATGGTTCATGAAAAATAGTTTTCTTGTGCTATACTCAGAACTTTTCTCTAAGTTTAAAATTCTTGAGAGATACCACATTCACATAAACAAATGCTGAAAGATTTTTTTATAAAATCAACATCTGCTGCTTATTTTTTAAATTATGAAAATATCTGTATACATGGATATTTCCTTAACAAATATATGTTTGGTTTGATAAATATCTTAAACCAAAAACTGGTATCATGCTTAATAATTAAACAGGAACAAAACAAGGATGCCCATTAGCACTACTGTTATTTAGCATTGTTCTAGAATTTCTAGCTAATACAACAAGACAAGAAAGAGATGAGATTCAAATATTAACTTTAAAAGCTATTCAAATAAATATGAATGTTTAGCAAACTCACCAGTTAAACAATACATACACAAAAATACACATAAATGGGGTCTCCTGTTGTTACTCCTCTTTTACCTAATCTTGCATGTCCTACTAAATATCCTATAAATCAAAAATAATCTGATAGAAAACACAATCCAGAATACATTCCAGTAGTAATGAAATACAAAACTAAAAATCAAATAACAAACTAGGAAAATTATTTGGGATAAATATGCTTTGTACTTAAATATCTACTATAAGCCATTAAGAAAAATAAAAATGCCCTAATAAGTTAATTCCCCCAAAGAAGAAATTAAAATGGCAACAGACAAATTTTAAAAGTTCAATCTCACTAGTCATTAAAATGCAAAATAAAACAATGGAATTCCATTTATTTTTGTTCAAAGTATCAAAAACTTTTTTAAATGAACATGGATGCAAGTGTGCAGAAAAACTGGTACTCTTAAATTACTGTTGGTGGTAATGCACACTATTTATACAACTTTCCTATAGGACAATACAACAAAACATATTATAATATTATAATAAGCTTAAAAACCTTAAATACGCTACTTTTTGACTTAGTAATTTCACTTCCGGGAACTTATCCTTTAAAACAATATATATAAATTTATGTCATGGATGTATATTAACACATTAATTTGTGAGAAAAAACAAACAACCTAAATATCTAACAATGGAGGACTGATACAATAAATTACAAAACTTCAATATGATTAGATACTATGTAGCTAATAAAATGATGTTGTATGAAACGTGTTCACAAAGGATTTGTCCAAAGACATTGCAAAATGCAATTAATAATACATATGCATCCCTATGCATAGAAAAAAATGGTTTATATATATCAACCTATTAATGGTCATTTTGCTTATTCACATTTTCCAAATATTTATTTCATAATCAGAAAAGACAATACCACAGCTTCTTGTTTTTTTTTTTTAAATCATCTCTACAAGTGCTAGATAAGTCAATAACAATGAGTGAGAAAAAACAGTTTTTTTTCTTATCAACCAAGTCACTTCTGAGACTAAAGTCTGATGTGGCTGCCAAACAACCAAGATGATGGAGGATTCTCTGGCAGGAGTAGGGAATCCAAAGCTAGGTCAGTAACAGGCCCATTTTATTTTTTGATGTTTGGACAAAGCTTGGAACATTGTGCTCAGTTTGGAGAGGTACACTTAGGGGACACTGATTCCTGGGAGAGTCCAGCGTGTTCTATGATTAACAGCTAAAGGAGATGAGGAGATTTAATGCACTGAAAAGAAGTATTAAGGGCAATATAAAAATGCTCTTCAAATTTCCAAATGGCTTTTCATAAGAAAGAAAGATTAGGCTCATGCTTAGTGGTTCCAAAAATAGAGCAAGGACCAATGCACAGAAATTGCCCAGATAGCATGTAGGGACAAAAATGAGACTCATTCCACAAAGGAGGAGGAGATGAGGCACAACAGAAGTCTTCCAGCAGAGGCTTCTAATGACTCATCAGGGCTGTTTTCATGTAGAATCCACCCTTCCTAAACGGTTGTCCAATATATATAGACCCTAAGACTTTGCAGATCAAAGTGTGGTCCATGACTAGAGGCACTGACATCACCTAGGAGCTTGATAAAAACACAGACTGTTGCCCCCACTCCCAGACCTAATGAATCAGAGTCTGCATTTCTCAAGATCTCCATGCAATTCATAGCACATTAAAAAGTGGAAAGCAGATGTGGAAGATGCCCTTGGACTCAGTAGCCTCTCTGTCCACTTGGGTTCTTGGGGTCTCCTGATGTTACTCCTCTTTCACCTAATCTTGCACGACCTACTAAATATCCACTTAATTATTAGTCATTAAAGGCAGAAGACCTGAGGGTGGTGTGTGATACAATGGGTATAATGAGCTTCTGAATTAATATAATTCCTTATAGTTAGAATTTGGGATAGGAAAGATTCCACTGAAAGATTCAGTGGAATCTTTCCTATCCCAAATGGACCTTACCTGAAGTCCATTGACAGGTAAATGAGTTTGAATGCAGCCACATATACACTCCTTGGGCTTGATGAATCAGATCATGTTCCTCTGTGATTCTCATTCATTGGTCCTGTCCTCTAGAGAGCAATTTTAGGCGGATCATCCACTCTTTAGGACTACCTGCAGAGGAGAAATGGCATTTTGCCTGCCAAGCAGCACATATGCATTCATCAGTTCCATACTCCAGGAGAGTTTATCCTTGTATAGACATAAACTTCCAACCTTCAACAGCTAATAGTCCAAAACTTCAAAGAAACCAAGAGTGGAATCACAACCAGACCTCATGCATGAGACAAAGACCGGAGTATTTAATGGCAACTGGACATTAAAGGATGGGAAAACCAGGCTTCACTTCCCTTGTAGCTTCATCTCCTGCCAGTCCCCAGCTCACCAATGCTTTTCATGCTGTGGAACAACCAAACACTTCCTGTCACGACCTCCACAACTTTTCTGTTACCTTCATGTGGGGTAATACCCTTTAGACTTGTCTCTGCCTGGACAACCTCTGCTCATCCTTTAACACTCAGCACAGGCTTCACCTGCTTGTCCAGGCATCCTTCCCTCAACACTGGTTGCATGACCTGTTTTAACCTCCATTGTATTGCAGGAGACCAGAGCCATCCAATAGAAATATAACAGAAGCCACAATAATTTAAATTTTCTAGCAGCCAGATTTTTTAAAAAATGAAAAAGAAACAGGTGAAATTAATTTTAAGTATGTATTTTATTTAACCTCACGTATCTAAAATATTCTCATTTCAACAGGCAATCAAGACCATGTTAAAAACTATTAATTAGATATTTTACATTCTTTTATAATGCCAACTCTTCAAAATCCACTGTGTGTTTTACACATAGAACCCATCTCAATCCAGACTAGCCACATTTCTCAGTGCTCAATAGCCACATGTGGATGGTGGTGACTATATTGGACAACACAGCCTTACAGTTAAATAATCAACTTATGGGTTTTCCTTCCCTACTACAAGGTATGCTGCTCAAGGGCAAGGTTAATGTTATATCTGCAGTATGATCAGCGTCTCCTCGGTGCCTGGCGGATATTAAGTCCTCACTAAATGCTTGCTGAACTGAACTGACCTGGAGGTATTTTGAGAGAAAGGTGAAATTTTAGCCAGTGCTCAAATGAAGAGCAGTTTATGCATACTTACAGTAACTATGGTGATAAAAATAATAACTAATATTAGCATTTTTTTTTCTTAAACCATTTTCTATGCTCATAATGACTCTATATGCATACCATTACTACCTCCATTTTATGGATAAAGACACTTTCCCCAAATCATATAGCTACTAAGTGTAAGAGGCAGGACTTATTGAAATTGCGAAAAACAAAGTAAATAGCATTAATTACATACACACATTCACCTCCTACACAAAAAGTTGAAAATAAACCATATTCACAGATATTAAAAGCTTCCTCCAATAGGTAAGCCTTCGCCTGGATCTCATTCACCAACCCTTGTGGCATCTTGTACAGAGATTGGTCCTCTGCTGGGCTCTCCCTTATGCAGAGCATATCTGTTTACAAATTTCTGAGCCAGCCATTCCTGGCTTCATATTTGACATCTTTCATACTCACCTTCTATGCCCTTCGATTCTGCCTGTCTTGTCAAAATGGCAGCGCGGTTCAGAAGCCACTCCAGTAAATAGTCACTTTTCTCAGTGCCTCATCCTCTCCCAGAATATTGAGAAAGAGCAGTGCATAAACTGCTTCCCACCCCTGCCAGCCCTGGAGGATACCCACCCCCGGCCATCTTGCTCACAGGGCCTGTGAGGGAGGAAAGCAATAATTGTTGGCTCGTGCTTTTGTTTAATGGAACTGGGCTGAATGTGCCTCAAAAAAAAAAAAATGATGTGGATTTTAATTTTTTTTTTTTTTTGGTGTACAAAAATTCCATTATCTCTAAACCACAGGAACCAGAACCACATCTGGCAAGGGAAATAAAGCTGGAGATGTAAGGAAAGAATAGATTAGGAGAAGCCTGGAAAACAGGCGGCTGAGTTTAGATTTGATGTGGTGGGAAATAAAGATCCCTTGAGGGTTTCTGAGCATGGGAGTGATGTGATGAAAACAGTGATTAAAGAAGATGAAATACAAGCAGGACAAATTGAAGGGAGAGGCTAGGATCTGAGAGGAAGCAATAATCCGGGCCCCAGGGAGGGGGCGAGAGCAAGGGTATTTATTAGCAAAGAGGTCCAGGATCCTGTACAACTTAATTAACATATGCACACCCCTAATTCGCTTTACTACCAAGTTACTACCCAGGTTTTTGGTGGTTTCCTTTTTTTTTTTTTTTTTTTTAATTTGTGCTTTTACTATATTTGAGAAGGCAAAAATAAAACCATGAGGAGCCAGATATTTTCATTAAAATGATAATGAAATTTCATCTCTGTGAATATAAAGGTTTAACTGAGTTCCCTGCTGAGCAAATGAGCTTTATCGTAAGCATGTGGAACAGTTTGTTGGGCAGAAATGGATTTTAGAAAAATTTATATTGGGCCTTTATTCACAGAATAAACTAACACAATGAACACAAAATAATTCTTAAAGCAGCTTCTTGCAGATGAAGGTCATGTGACAGAATAGAAATGGCTGCCCTCAAAGGACAGCTCCAGCCCTGGAGTGCCCCTAACTCATCACCCTACAGGGATTCTAAATGTATTCTAAATACATCCCATCCAAGGCAAGTTCTAAAACGGCAGGAGGTGCAGGCCGACTCTTGAATTAACTGACACCATTTGCCTGGCCCCAATTCAGGAAATCCCATACCATAAACCATCATGTTCTTTAATTCTGGCTGCAATTTTAAATGGTCCAGAGACTTAAAAATGATTTTCATTCAAGTTCAGATCTGGAAAGAGCCTTGGAGAACATTTCGAAATCCATAGTTTAAGAATATTTTTCAGTTGCACAACACTTTTGCCAGTTAAATCTGATGAAATACAATGGATCAATATTAACATGGGGCTCCTTGGAGTGAACCAGAGTAAAAGGCCCAGAACTCCACCTACTCATTCTCTCCTGGTCCCAGTCCCCACTGCCACCCCCCAACTTACACATACTGGGGCAGACCCTGACACACTCCCTGGGACCGTGGGCCTGCAGAGAAAAGAGTTTGCAAGTACCGAAGAGTCTACTAGTATGTGTGTGCCTTCTTGTGACAGATGAAAATACTGAAGTTCAGAAAGCTTAACACAGGACTTGCATTTGCAGCCATATAACCTGGTTACTAAATAACTTGGAGACCCCCCATCTAGAAATACGTAGTAGAATACTAGCTAAATACAATTATCCACTTAACTGCACAAAATGAACTCACAAAGTCACCAGTTTGAAAACGGGCACAGCTAATAACCCCATAAGTCCATGTCCAGGTATGTGTCCCATAACAGTGCTTTTCAAATCAGCAGTGAAGATGCGTCATTGGGTAGTGGAATCACTTTCATAAATTGCAATCATCATACACACACACACGTACACACACACATAAGTATGTGAAATAAACTAGACTAAACTGGATTAGAATTAAATAGAAAATAAAGTTAAGTATTATTTTGAGAGACTTTTGTTCCATGTATTAGCAGGGCCTTCCACCAAAACCCGCCTGTTTCACTTCTCCTGCTCCTAAATTGAGCAGCTACTAATACTCACAGCTGATGGGGTGATTTTGGGTCATACTTTTGATTGGCTGACTACCATGTAAATGAAGTAACTTTTGGGACATGCTTCTGATTGGCTGACTACTATGTAAATGAAGTGACTTGTGAAAACTTGCCATTGGCTAACTGTAACCCCCTAAAAGGTATAAAACTAAAAGAAAATGGAAAAGGGGTGCTCAGAGTTTGGTGGCAGATAGGCCTCTCTGAGCCCACCGGCGAAATAAAGCTGACTGTCCCACTCTCCGTGTGCCGCTCGGGTTTTTCTTCGGCCAAGAGCTGTTCACACCTGCTGGAACAGTATATGTGCACACATACACATAAATACAGTACATATATGTGCTGGGTTTCCATGCAAAGTGTTTCTTTGTGCATCCAGACAAAACATTTTGAAAGAATACTATCTCAGAGAAGCTTTTGTATGTTAGGACAAGGACACGTACAGAAACACTCACTGAAGCACTGTTTATAATAGTGCAAAATTAGAAGCAATTTAAGCACTCGTAAACAGGAGAAAGAATAAATATATAGTGGTCTGCTCATGAAACATTATACCACAGAGCAGTTCAAGGGAATGAACTAGAGCTAACTTGCTGAAATCTATTGCTGAATTAAAAAAAAAAAAGCAAGTTGCAGAATGATATGTACACTGTGTTTCCATTTATTTAAAGTTTTAAAAGATGCAAAACAACAAGTACATATTGTTGAAATATGCACATGTCCTCAGAGAAAGTCTAAAAGCATGCAAATGCAAGACAGTGCTTATCTCTGGGGCAGGGAAAGGGGAAATGGGATTAAGAAGTCCACAAAGAACTTCAACTACGTCCTAAGTAAACTCATCAAACTCTTATTACACAATTGCCTCAAACTGGATAGGTGGCACACAGAGTTTTGTTATTTTATTCTTTTTTATTATTATTATTAAATAAATGGGGTTTTTTGGTCACAGGTACTATCCTGACGCCAAACAGTTGATTGGTGCATATTCTGGACTAAACCCAGGGGCAGATCCTAATTGATTCCTAGTCCGCTCCCTGTTGATGATCAGTTTGCAAATCGAAGCGTTTGCATCATTTTAGCCTCAGTCTTAGTAATTTATTTTCACCTGAAACATACTGTTTCCCACAGTCCACCCAGACCACATCTGCTCTGGCCAGAAATAGCACAAAGCACATTTGCTTTTGTGAAGGCTGAGCTGTTACTTCAGGTTGTCACTTGGCTCTGGTTTCCAACTTCACCCGTGTATTTGCAACAAAATGCCAAGCCATTGAAAGGTCAGTAGAGACTTGATCTAAATATGCAAAAAATATAAGCAAAAAAAAAAACCCACACATACACACACAAAGGGGGAGGGAAAGGAAGGAAAACCAGCCTTAAATGAGGAAATAGACAAAGATAAAAGGCGATCACATAAAGTCAGAATATTGCTAAGAAACCATAAAACAAGCATGGGGTGTATTTTGGATGATGGGAATAACTTGAAATAGTAGCATTTTTATAGCTTATGATCACAAATACATAATCTAACATGAGGGTGTTCGTTACTTTTTTTTTTTTAAGTCTATCTTAAGACAAAAACAACAAGACAAATGATGCCTTGGCAACGGCTGCAGAATCATAACACAGCGAGATTTATGGTGCTTTGGAAAAGTTCAGGGCAGTGGTTTTAATCATTGGCTCCTTTACATTCTCCGAGTTATGTAAGAGGCTCTTCCGTTTCTTCTTACAAACTAAATACATAATCATACCCTCCAGGTGTCAGCTTTAGCTTTTCAGGTGGGCGAGCAAAAGCCTTCTGATTTGGAGGGAGTGATGCTGGCAGAAAATGAAGATAACCCTTGTAGTACAGGACCCAGAGCAGATCATTCCCCAGAGCAAAGAACTTCTCACCCTGGCGTGCCCACCTGTGTTCATGATCTCTGCTGGGGAAAACTCAGCTTTCCGACAGAATTCCTTCAGTTGTATGAAGACCAAATACAGCAACAACTAACATTTTATTGAGTGCTTGCTCTTCTAAGTGCTTTATCTTATTTTGTCTTCACCACCTTCCCAGGAAGGTATTACTAGACCCATTTTACAGATGAAAAAAACTGAGACACAGGAGGGTTAAGTAAACACCTCAGGTCACCCAGAATAAGTGGTAGAACCAGAATTTGGACTAGCCAGCTGATTGTAACAGCTTGGGCTTTTAAGTGCCACACAATTTCCAGGAGGTGGTATTTAAAACAAGTAGAGGCAGCAACTGAGCAGAAAGTACCAACTTATATTAGCAGACACGGGGCCCTTGCTTCAGCTACAGGGGCTCTAAGAGGAAAGTATTCACATTTCTCTCACACCGATGAAGGTGAGGTGCTTCCCTAAAAATCAAAATCCTTAGAGTTTCCAGCAACCCAGAATACCTGCTTCTTGGGTGCAGTAGAGACTTTTCATAGTGCCTATGTATCTTGCCCTACCTAAGTTATGGCTCATTTCCGCTATGCCCTTAACTGCCAGAAAATAAAAGTGGAGATGCACTTGGAAAGGATATGGGATAAAAGTCAGAAGTCTGAAACTTGACTCCAGTATTACCATTTAGTGCCTAAATGGATTTAGATTTTCCAGGGCTCATTTTCCTCTTGGGTATAATCAGAAAAATAATGCTTAGTCCATAGAGTGATAAGAGTCAAATTAGATAGAGGCACAGAATTTTGATGGTACACGTTGCTGACACACGAGGATTTCTTTTTTCTTTGTTCCATAAATCAAAGAGCACATTACAGCAAAATGCTATAAACATCTATGACAGACACATGTGAACCCCAAAGAGCCTTCTTACATAGTATTACTGTTAACCTTGGTCAGGTCATTTTTCTTTTTCCCCCCACTATGTGTAAGAGAGGGTGTATCAATCACTATGGTCCCTATCAACTTTCTTATTTTGTGTTTTTGTTTCCCAGGTCTAGGAGAACCAAACCCAGGTTTTCTAAATGGTGGGTTGGCCACTTCCAGGCAACCTGACTCTCCTAATGTGAACAATCACATTCCAGACATCCCACCCATCACACAGGACCCCCAAATGAAATCCAACATCTACCGCAATCATAGTGGTCCCAACTGGCCCCAAGTTCAAGTGGTAGAGAAGAGAGAACCAGATTCTCCACCAGAAGAGCTGGGTGGATATCCAGTTTAGCAGGCAACCTGCTAGAAGTGGGGGTGGTAGCATTCCAACACTTGTTCTGGGTAATGCCAGACACATGAGGAATGCAGGACAGGATGACCTTTGAGGGAGCTTTTAGCCCTGTGATCTCCATGTGACTGCTTCACTGATAAGTATCACTTGAAAATGATGCCGGGTGAGACCAGCCTCGGCAGGCTGGGAGCCACAGCCCTCACAGGGTTCCTGCCTCTCTGCATGGGCCTCTCCATGGGTGATGAGCTCTCAAGCACTAGATGCATCAACCATGGCAGCTATAATTTGAGTGGGTGACTAGAGCGCAGTCCTGAAGCAGCTGTGTGCCGGCTGAATGCTCTGCTAGTTCCCTCCAGAACAGGGCTGACCCCATTCCCAGGGAAGCTAGCCCTGACAGCTGTGGGGGAAGCCAGTCCTCTGGGAGCCAAGGTGCTGGGGCTGGGAATGCTAGATCCATTCTCAAAGGGAAAGAACAGAAGGGGATCAGTCACTCGGTCAGAGTCCGCTCCCTAGATCATCCTTGGCAGCCCTGTCCCCTGGGCTCTGAAAGCCTGAAGCAGATGATAAGAGAACTCACCTGTGCAATGCAGAGCCCAGTCACAAGCCCCAAGACCCACCATCTTACAATGAGATGAGCGTGGGTGGCCTCCCCAAACCTGTGCAGGTGACACTCGCTAACAGTTCATTCTGTGTCCTCAGCAGGCCGAGCTCATGCCTGCCTCAAGGCGCCCGCACCGGCTGTTCCCTCCTGAAAGGCTTGGCCCTCAGGCTCACGCAGCGGGCTCCCTTCTAACCGAAGTTTCCTTTCCAATATCACTTTCTTAGGCCTTCCATGGACACAGCCTCCCTCCGCCCTCTATTGCAACACCCTATTTTGTGTTTCTCATAGAGCTTCTCAGTATCTGAAGAGATCCTGTGCATTTCTTCTTCATGTTTATTGTTGATTTTTCCTTCTAGAATGTTAGCTCAGTGAGAGCCAAGATTCTGTCATCATCAATGTATCCCTAGCACCAAGAAAAATTGTCAAGCAGATGATGACGGACCAATCAATATCAGTAAAATTAATTACTTAATGAATGCTACTAGGACAGGTGTGTAGTGGCACAAACAGGGTTTCCCCCTCTGTGCTCTGCAGCAGTGGTGAGATTTCAAGGCTCTCAGGTGGCACTGGCGGTCACTTTTGACCATCTCACCATTTTGGGAACCATCTCCCCTTCCTCTATCCTATTAAAGATCTGAGACTCACTCTCTGAGCCATAGGAGTTGGCTCCTGACACCTTTGTTTTTACTACATAACTTTTTCACTTAGGAATGCTTTGGGTTGCAAGTAAGAACGGCAATGACAATAACCTGTTAAAGTCACTGTTATTTCAACAAATAGGTTGTTATTTTTCTCAAATAAGAACAAATCAGGGGGTCCACAGTCAGTCATCAGTGTGACAGCTCAACCATACAGGGGCCTTGGCTCTTTCTCCTTTGTGCTCTCTGTCCTTAGCACATAGCTATCCTTTTGTGCTTGTCACATCATGGTCACACAATGGCTGCTGCCCCACCAGGCATCATGTCTGCATTCCAGAGAATAAGGGGAAAAGTAATGGCAGAAAGAGTTGTGCCAGCTAAATTTGTTGCCCCCCTCCCTTTATTTTTGTTGAGACAGAGTCTCACTCTCTTGCCCAGGCTAGAGTGCTGTGGCATCAGCCTAGCTCACAGCAACCTTAAACTCTTGGGCTCAAGCAATCCTCTGCCTCAGCCTCTCAAGTAGCTGGGACCACAGGCATGCGCCACCATGCCTGGCTAATTTTTTCCATATATTTTTAGTTGGCCAATTAATTTGTTTCTATTTTTAGTAGAGATAGGGTCTCACTCTTGCTTAGGCTGGTTTTGAACTCCTGACCTTGAGTGATCCGCCTGCCTCGGCCTCCCAGAGTGCTAGGATTACAGGCGTGAGTCACCGCACCCAGCCTGTTGCTCCTTTTTATAAAGAAAACAAAAGCTTTCCCATGATTATATCCAGCCAACTTCTATCTCCCATGTTCGAACTGGGTCACATGGCCACCCCAGACCAATTGCTGACAAACGGGAATAGGTCTACTCTCACTGGTTTAGATTGTCATAATTCACATAATTCATCCCCTGGGACAGGAGCTAGGACCTACCTTCCCTGAGATCAAGCTATTGTCACACTCTCCTGAACAAAATGGGATTCAAATAGGAAAGAAGAGAGTGGCTGTTGGCTATGCCATAACTAAATGGACTAGGGTGGACATTTGACCCCAAATTGGGCCTACAAAATTCTCGTTTTCAAGAATTACAGCAGAGACACACAGAAACTGATAGTTAAAGGCAGATCCCTTGAGCTGTCATGTTTCTGAGCCTTCTTAAGCCTTGGATGTTTAAATTCTTTAAATCCCATGATATGCATACATATCTTCCCCCCAAAGTGTCTCATTTTCTTAGCTAGTTCAAGGTAGTTTCTGTTGTTTTAAACCAAAGAATCTTTGTTACAGGAGCATTTAGCTACCAACATGCCGTGTGGTTTCCATAGGGTGTCAGACAGTTATTCACACCTCCCTGGGGAACCACACAGCCCTCTGTAGCAAACCCTCTGTTCCTTCGGAGGTGACCCAAACACTGTAGACATTATGTCATCAGCCTGACAACATCCTCTTCCTCCTCTCCACCTCCAGACAGTGCTTGCTGAGGTGCCACAGGTGCAGAGAGGCCTCTGGGCTCTAACGACCTGAGTGGTACACAGCACAACCGCACCCACACCAACTGGTGGAGCTAGTCAGTCTCATCACAAATCCATGGTAAGGGCCAAAAACTGGTCATTAGTCCAGTGCTCTTTTTCTTTTTTCAGCCTGATTATCCAGGTCAGACACACTCATATTCTTACACAGTCTTTCACATGCCCACTATTAAGGGACATGAGAGTGGGATTCCATCCCTGCTACCAGCCACAAGGAATCCTTTGTGGCAGATTCTACATAAGGATTATCACTCACACGTTCTATATGGATATCCCTGTAAAGCTCTTGCTTCATCATTTACGAACTTGATCTAAATTCTTTTTCAAGGTATATCTTCCTTCAACGTATGCAAATTTTAGACAGGATTTCTCACAAACATGTTGCTTGCAACTTACAGGTTTTAAGTGCACAAATGTTTTCATGATTAGATAACTTTTGGAAACACCTGCTTAAAGAGAGTTAAATGGCTTCTTCCACTGTCAGACATGGCAAAGCCTGCAATATTCCAATATGCATGATGAATATCTAACAGAGGGATGCAGTATGTGGCATTTTCCAAATTGGTTTAATCACTGAAATTTTTTCCTTGGTTTGTGTTGAAAGATTGATGATCTAAGAGATAGGCTTTGGGAAACACTGCTGGTGGGGAGGACTGTAGGGGCACACCCCAAAACCTATTAGAATAACTCTTTGAAGAACCAAGAGACATATTCGGTGATTTGGTTTAATAGGCCATGTCCAGACTTATATGTGTTTCTAGTGAATCTTGCTAGATAGTTAGGACTGCCCCTAGCCCACGGTGCCCTGCCAGCCTGGATGGAAGCACATTGGTCTAGGAGGGATATATTATGTTTTAGACTAATCATGTTTTTTCCCTCGTCATTGGGTTCCCCTCCCTCAAAATAAGCATGTTAGGCCAAGTGACAATAGGAAGAATGGAGTCACTGCTGGAGCACTTAACACACTATTGTTTTTCTTCTGCTCCAAGCTTTAATCAAAGTACTTTTGGTTAATGGAAGATGACCAACCCACATTGACCTCAATGACCTAGTTCATGAACTAAAAGTTTATTTGTTTTGTTTTAGATCCACCTTCCAGAAAAGAGTACTTGGTATAACATACCAAAAATATCCTGCCTACCAACCTGCAAACATGTCCCTAAATATCTGGCACTGATTTGGCTGCCTCCTAAGCATTATATGCTTTAAGCATCCCTGAACTAATGGAATGATTTTAGGAGATTCGCTGCCTGGATTGGCAATGGTTCTGCCAAAGCTTCATCCATAAGACATCTAGAAAGAAAGCTTGCTTCCCTGGACAGTTTCTCCCAGGGGTGGAGAAACTTAAGTCAAAGAGGAAAATAACTGAACAGACTCATTTATTGCCACAATTTAAAAATGTAAACTATGAATTCCAGTTCTATCCAGGAAAATGCAAGAGGTGCTATATCACCGTTGTTTCGTATAGCTGAATAGTACTCCATGGTATACATATACCACATTTTATTAATCCACTCATGTATTGATGGGCAGTTGGGTGGAAAAATAAGCACCACATGTACTCACCAGCAAATTGGTATTAACTGATCAACACCTAAGTGGACATATAGGAATAACATTTATCGGGTGTTGGGCAGGTAGGAGGGGGAAGAAGGGGATGGGTATATACATACATAATGAGTATGATGAGCACTGTCTGGAGGATGGACATGCTTGAAGCTCTAACTCTGGGGTGGGGGGAGGGGAAAGGCAACACACATAACCTAAACATTTGTACCCCCATAATTTGCTGAAATAAAAAAAAGAAAAAAATTTAATTTGTTCTTAATAAAATTAAATGGTTTATTAATTTTAATCCTAATATATATACATATATGTAAACTATGGTTCATGAAATAAGTATAGCAAAATTTCAAGTCTAACTCCAAAGGTTTAAACATTATCAGCCTTGTGATTATCAAACCTCATTGTTTATCTATATACCCAAGATGAGTATGTTCAAGATATATTAATAAGGATGAAAACTCCCCTAAGTTTACTTGGGCCTGTATTTCCCTGCATTGACTTATTTGAAGTGTCTGAGAAATTTGAGGTTCTAACCACAACCTCGTATCCTACCTCTGTGAAAAAGGGAATGGTCTTCTCTGTTCTCTGTAGCAATGGGAATAAGAATATTAAAAGACACAGTAGTATGATATAGGAAAATAACTAACAATGGCATCAGAAGACCAAGATCCTGGTCAGTTTTTAGACAGCTGATGTTGTGGGTTGTCTGCCACAAAATTCATAGTTGAAGTCCTAACCACCAGTACATCAGATATTGACTTTATTTGGAACTGGGTCTTTGCAAATGTAATCAAGTTAAAATGAGGTCATGGGGGTGGGGGGACCCTAATCCAATATGGCTGGTGTCCTTATAGAAGAGGAAATTTGGACACAAACATGCATAAAGGGAAGATAATGTGAATAGACACAGGGAGAAGACAGCCATCCACAAGCCAAAGGGAGCAGCCTGAAACCAATCCTCCCCTCACAGCCCTCAGAAGGAACCAACCCTGCCAACACCTTGATTTTGGATGTCCGGTCTCCAGAACTGTGATACAGTACATTTCTGTCTTTTAAGCCACCCAGTTTGTGATACATCATTATGGCAATCCTGACACACTAATGTGGCTCTGTTCTTGGGTAAGTCTTTTAATATCCCTGGGTCCCAATTTCCTCATCTATAGCATTAGGGGGTAAATGACCTTTGAAATTGCTTGTATCTCTAGTGATCAAGGATGCAGGTGGCCTCTCACCAATTCTCCTGAGATGTGAACATGCACTATCGTGCATCATCTTCTGAGAAAAGCTTTCCCTCTTATCTACAGATCAATGGATTACAGACGGTTAAAACCATCTTTGATTATCCTGTCCGGTTATCTTAATTTATATTTCAGTAATGACTTTAAGAAGCAAAATAAGAAGGAAAGGAGGCTCAAAATGATTCTTATGAAGGGCCACAGACTTATAAGTTCATATCTTTTTACAAGACATTCATCATTTGGCAAAACTGGCTTCTAATAGATTCTAATGAAGGTGCTAGGTAAAGCTCAGAAAGAAAGATCAATAACAAATGTAAATTTCATGACATGGTTCTCCATGGCAGAACCTCTGTCAAGTAAACAATGAAAGCACACATTGTGTGACTCTCTTCACAACCTATTCCTGGGCTCGCTCTCCCCCACTCAAATGTTTATCATGAAAGGAAACATGTTTCAGGCACAACTATTAAACTTCTGAGTGTTACTATCCTGTTCTATCACACCAATAAAACAGTTAATAACAATGACTTTTTGCAACATTTATCAACCTCTCATCAGCATGTATCATCTTGGTAAATTCCCAGACTATTAATGCATCTTCAAAGCCTGGAATATAGTATTAATGCCAGAATCTTAATGGGTAAGAGGAACATTTTGGCAATGGAAATTGCAATTCTAAAGGCTATAAAACAGAACTAATGTTCTAGCTCCCCTTCTCTGTACCTCATTGAATATATACTTTCCTGCCAAAGGAAATAGAAGAGAAACATTCTACTCCAATATGATTTTATCATTGCAAACTGGGGTGACCTTCTTAAGCAGCTGAACAGCTGGCTTAGCATCAACTGTACTAAAACACAAATCAACATAGTTGGCAAACATAAATCCAACATTTAAATGGACAGTGCTTATCTCAGCCAGGGTCCCAGTGAGATGGAACATTTATATTAGGAGAATTCAAAAAAAGTTTTATTTACTAAAGAACTTTTTACAAGGGCATATACAGGGTATATAATAGAACCACAAGGATTTGCAGGCAGTAATTCAAGGTCAGAAGCTGAAATGCTGTTACCATCTTAAAGCACAAGGAAATAAGAAAGAAGAGTAGTTACCAGAACCAGGAAGAGGAAAACCATGCGGAAAAGATTGCCTAGAATGGAGACATGGCCCAAGCTGGGCTCCCAAAGTGGGTGTGAAGGGAATCATACCCTGACTCCATTCACCTGCCTCCCTTCAATTCCCTGCCAGGTGCCCCATTGGTCATGCCCAACTAGAGACAGAAAGAAAAGTGCCCATTGATGTGGTCCATAAGGGTCAGCCTTTAAAGGGTGGAGGGGCAACTGGAGGACATACAGCATAGTGCTAAATAACCCCAACAAATGCATTGGGATACTATTTATAAGTTTTGAGAGCATAAAAATATCTATTCCTCTTCACCATTTTATCAGCTATGCCATTCCAACACCAACTAGTTCTGCTTTTCTGACACCAACTGGGTGGCCAACAAGCCAATTCCTTTTGGACACTAACTACCCAGAGTTAACATGGTTAAAAGTAAGCACCCTACAAGTTAAGAGCTTGCTTCCAAAAGATGCCCTCACTTTATACAGTCCCCAGGCTACCTGCATGTCTGTCTGGCCTACCACAAATTCAGGAGTTCCCACAACCACTTCCCAGGTTCAATCATTTGCTAGAATGACTCAGAGAACCCAGGACAGCTCTCTACTCCTGATTACAGTTTTATTATAAGGATATAATTCAGAAACAGCCAAATGAAAGAGATGCATGGGGCAGGGTGTGCAGGGCAGGGTGTGAGGGAGGCACAAAGCTTCCACACCCTCTCTGGGCAAGCCACCTCCCCAGCATAGCAATGAGTTCATCAACCAGGAAGCTCCCTCAGCCTCATTGTTTCAGAGTTTTTCTAGAAGCATCTTTCCAACATAGGCATGATTTCCCATATCACTGGCCATTGGTGATTGAGCTCAATCTCCAGCCCCTCTCCCCTTTGTGGAGGTTGGGGGAGGGCAGTGCAGAGCTGATGGCTCTAACCCCCTAATCAGGTGCTTGGCTGACCAGCCCCTATCCTGAAGTTATCTTAAGCACTGCTCTCTTTGATCACCGCATTAGCATATAAAAGACACTCCTACCCCTCAGGAATTTCCAAGCATTTTAGGAGCTCTGTGTCAGAATCTGGGACAAAGACCAAATATATTTTTTTTCTCACGCCACCCCAGCACATTGTACCATCTTGCCTGGCACGTAACTACTGACACTCAGTATTTGCTAATGAATGACAGTCTTCAGCAGGCCACTCTAAAGTTCTTTCTTCCTTCTTTTCTTCCTTCCTTTGAAGGTGCTAGTAAATCTTTTAAGCCTAAATTCTAAGTGGCTTTAAGATCCTCCTCCCTGTTTAGCTGCCCAATCTAGAGAAGACAAATCCTCCCAGGATTTTAGGGCATTTCACATCTCTGACATCCCAGGAGCAGGCAGACTCAAAAGAGAAATGTTCACCAAGAACTTTTAGAGCTGGAACCTTAACTATTGATGGACGAGCTTCTCTACTTTTCATGGTTTTATCCCTTTCTTTCACTGTTAACCATCAGATTCTGATGTCCTTACAAGGAAGAGAAAGCTAGGGTTGGACATTTTCTGGTGGGGAGAGGGTCCGTTTTTCTAATGTCATATGTTGTACATCATGCCACCAAAAGGAATTTATATTCTGGATGTTTCTCCAGTGATATGAGTTCCACCTTATTCTTTTTAAAACCCCAAGTGATCAACATTTTGCATATCATGGGGAAAACTGAATTTCTACCAGGAGAAAATCTGAAGCCAGGGATGAGGAAAACACAGAATGTGGAAGACTATTCTAAATCAACTTGAGAAAATGAAAGTGAAAAACAAACATAGGCCCATTCAGAGGTAATATGCCTTGAAAATATGGTGTGAAATTCCAGGATTTAATTATGGACTGGGGGGAAGAGTGTTGAAATTTTGTAAGATCAGCAGAGGTAGGCCATTCTGATGAACTGATGGGCTTCTCTATGGCCAGTCATAGCCTCCCAATAGTAACAAAAATGGACAAAGCTCTATGATCATCAAACTCTGGTATCCAAGGGTGTGGACAGGTCCTTTTGGAGAGCACTTTTAGCCCTGCTCACACACTCCTGGCCCACCTTTCTGTGGCAATGGGGTGCCTTTTGGCCTGAACCAAAATACAAAGTGGATCCCTGAATTTCCCCAGCTGAGGGTCATCTCTGGGTAATGCACCCTCTGTGCATGTGACATCCCCTTTGATCAACAGCACACAATACTGTCACTTCAGTTACTGATCAGAAAATGCATCCAAGAACAGAATGTGATACACAGCTTACAAAATTTGCTAGAGACACCTAATAATGGAAAAAAAATTGCCTAAGGCCATCTTTCTAAACCCAGTTGATCATACTATGAGGAGGGTAGCCAGGAGGCTCATTTGAAAGAAAGAAAGCAAGAGAGAATGGAGTGGATATCTATGTTGTTAGAGTCAAGGACCCTCAAAGACCCTCAACTCCCCTATGACTCGTCCTACACACGGGCTTCGCCCTGGAAAATTCCAGCTATAGCTCCGTGAAGAATGCATTCCATGACGAGCTGACCACGGGGTGCTCCAGGGAGTGCTGACTGCAATTGTTCTCGACCACCTGCCAGGTTGGGGTTGAGTAATCAGTCACAAACAGGATACCGATAAGACGCTGATTGGGGCTGATTGCCCCAGACCCAAGACTCATCATCACCCCACTCTATTTTTCTGTTTCTACTTCCTTGTTTCTGTATGCTTATAAAACCTACTAAGAATCCAAGTAAAGTAGACCTTGACAACCCTTGGCTTGGTCTCGTTCCTTTCTCTCGCCCATCTCTTTCAGGCATGGTCCCCCTTGACCCCACGAGTAACAGAAGGTCCCGCGGGCCGGGACACTATGTCCCACCCAAGGTGTAATGAATCAGAATTTCTAGAGGTGAGGTCTTTTGTCAAGCCATACCCTTCCCCCAGCATACAATGGCAAAAGGCACACTAATGATCCTTTCTATATCTCTAAACTATACTTACCTGGACTGGGAACATTAGAATAGCATAATGAATTTTTTCAAACTTCTGATCTTCCCCTTGTCCCATCATTCCACCCTACCTCCAGTTGAGATCCACCGAGTGCTAGTTCTCTATTACACTCAGTTACTAAAAAGAAATATATTTGGGTCACATATCTTAATTCCCTGCCGACATATCTTAATGGAATTAATATTTAACAATACACACTTGACTTAGATTAGAAATGCCTTACAGGAGTTAGCTACTTGACTTTTCCATTGTTACCCCTTCTGGAAAATCACAGTTTCAATCATCTGATACGTTACCTGACACCCATTACATAAACTCTTCACAAAATTCCATGTCAGAAAAGAGATGATCCCCCCAGCAGAATATGTCTGTGTGCTTCTACCAGACAATCGCAATGAGATAATGCAAAGCATTGCCCCAGTGCCTCAGCTGCTAGGAAACAAGCCTTTTTTTTTTTTTTTTTTTAGAAATAACTGTGCATATTGACAAGGATCCTTAGGAATGAAGTCGTGTAAGACAGTGTTGTCCAATAGAACTTCCTGTGATGATAGGGACATCCTCTATCCACACTATCCAATTCAGCAGACAGTAGCCACATGTGGTCAGGAAGTATTTAAAAATGTGGCTAGTGCAGCTGAGAAATGGATTTTAAACTTAATGTCAGCTAATTTAAATTTAAACAGCCACATGTGTCTGGTATCTACATTGAACAGCACAGTTGTTAAGGCTACTTTTTTCTTTTAAACTTTGTAGTTAATACTCATACATAAGTAAAACAATATAAAATTTTTATGGTGGTTTCAATTTAGGTGCAAATGCTATGTTTAAAATGGTAAAAGTATCATTGGCTCTTAGTAATGTTATTTGAAAGGACTGAAGAAGCTCGGTCGCTCCCATTAAAAAAAAAAGAAGTCTCAGGACTTCTCTTTGGGGCATCCTGATTTAACTAGACATGCCTCTGGGCTATTGCAGCTGGAATTAGGGGATCTGGTGACAGAATTGCTGACCTTCCTCTGAACAGTGCTGCCACCATACCTCACCCAAGTGGCAGGGGTGGTGGGGGGAACTTTTGTACTCCCCTCGACTAAGGATCTTCTGCTGTTCCAATCCCACCTGCTAAAGGGAGGTCAGGAGGTGGCTTTAAAGCTTGCTTGGTGTAAGCCAAGCAAGAACACACTTGTAGAGTATGTTCTCTGCTTAAGGAAGAGCCCAGTGAGTTTGCAGGGTTTCTCAACCTCAGCACTACTCAAATTTTGGGTCTGATAACCCTTTGTTGTGGGGGGCTCAGTTGTATATTGTAGGATGTTTAGCAGCATCCCTGGCCTCTACCCATTAGATGCCATAGCATCTCCCACCCTTCCCAGCAGTAATAACTGAGTATTTCTCCAGACATTGACAGATGTCCCCTGATTGGCAAAAGTCACCCCTATTGAGAAGGGATGGACTGTTAGAAACTTAGACTGTTGGAAACTTAAGAAAGGAGACCAAATCTTGCTTAGTTTTTTTGCTTGTTATTATTTTTTAATCTCCAGTAACCTAGCAGATGCCTGGTACGTGACATACAGTCAAATATTGCTGGGATGAATGAACAAAGGGTGACCATCACTTTAAACTTTTAAAATAGCTCCTTCAGTGCCTAACACAGTGGAAGACCCAATCAGCAAATGCTTTCTGGCTGGTTAGTGTTCTTACAGGTTTTAACAAAAAGCAAGAATTTCTACCAATGACTATCTGAGGAAGAAAAAGGATAGGGAAAATAAATCTTTTGCATACCTTAATTTGTAAGAAGCAATCTCCCGAACCTGTTGGGATTTTAAGCAAATAGTGTCAATCTACAAATACAGTCTCACCATTTCCAAACAAAGTGCCCTAATTGTCTGCGAGTGAGGCAGCAGGCTCCTTAACGTCTCTCGTCCTTTCTTCACCAAAGCTCATGGGTGCTGGCGGTCTGCAGGATCCCTTCCTCACTGACTGCTGGAGCCAGTCAACCCCAGCCATCGCCAGGACCAGAGGAGATCCCAGGAGCTTGGGCTGCCATGGGAAAATAGGAGACTGCACAAGAGAAATGTACCTCTTGGTTCAGTTCCTAGTTCCTGACCCTTGAAGCTGCATTTGCCAGCAGGTAATGCTTTTATCTCATTTGTCACAATCAAACCCCAGAGAATAAATCTACTATCTAATTAAAGCTAAACTCTTTGCACCTAAAATGTAGGGGATAACTCAACTCCAAGTACATATAGAATAGCACAGTAGAGGGGAAATAAAGGCATTCTCTCCAAGTACAGGTTTAAACTCACAATACATTTAGCATAATCTGCCCTTTACTATCTCTTTCCCTAAACTCTTTATGGTATTTCAAGCTTCTTAGAGAAGATTTTTTTTTCAATGGAAAATACCATTCTCTAAGTTCCATATTGCTGGCTGTACATTTAAAGAACTGTTGCATTCAAACAACCAAAATCATTAAGTCACACTGTTATTTTATCAGGGATAATGTCAGGACATTTATTATAATCAAACAAAAAAGGTAAAAGGAAGAAAGAGCAACTTGTTTGTAGAAACTATCACTTTCCTTAGAGCAGTGGTTTGCTGGAGACAAATCAGGATCACCTGGGGAACTTTTAAAAGTCCCCAGGGTCAGGCCACACTCTGGACCAAATTAAATCAGAATCTCCGGGTGGTTTCCAGGCATTATAATTTTTTAAAAAATAAATGCTTTATTTTAGAACACTTTTAGGTTTACAGAAAAATTGCAAAGATAGTGCAGAAGGTTCCCATATACCTCACACCTAGTTTCCCCTATTCATAACATAACATCTGTTGCAATTAATGATCCAATACTGATACATTATTAACTAAAGTCTATACTTTACTCATATATCCTCAGATTTTCCCTTATGCCCTTTTTTTCTTTTCCAGGAGTTGGTCTAGGATACCCCATTGCATTTAGTCATCATGTCTCCTTAGGCTGTTCTTAGCTGCAACAGTTCTCATATTTTCCTTGTTTTTGATGACCTTGACTTCTTTGAGAAGTACCGGTCAGATATTTTGTAGAATGTTCCTCGTTTGGGGTTTGTCTGATGTTTTTCTCATGATTAAATTGGGATTGTTTGCTTTGAGGAAGAAGACCCTGAAAGTAAAGTGCCATTCTTGTCAGATCAAAGGCATACACTAACAATCTGTATTATCACTACTGATGTTGACCTTGGTCATCTGGCAGAATGCATGTCAGGTTTCTCCAGTAGCAAGTTACTCTTTTTTCCCCTTTGCAGATTGTACCCTTTGGAAGGAAGTGACTGTGTTCAACCTACACTGAAAATATGGGGAGTTATGTTCCACTTTGTTGAGGGCAGAGGGCCTACATAAATCATTAATATTCTTTAGCACAGGAAATTTGCCTATTCTACTATATTTATTTATTCAATAATTTACTCATATCAGTATAGACCCATATGTGCTAACTTTATGCTTTGGGTTTCAATACAGTACTACTTTATTTTGTTGCTCAAATGTTCCACCTTTGTCCATTGAGAGTTCTCTGAGTTGGTTCTTTGCCCTTCTGACATATCCCCATTTTTTTTTTTTTTTTTTTTGTGTGTGTGTGTGTGTTTTCCAGCACTTCCTTACTTTTTGGCACTATAAGACGACGTTCCATGCCCAACTTGTATATTTTTTACTCTGGACCTAATATCAGCCATTTATCCAAGCCATGGTTCCTTTTGTTATAGAATGATATTAGAAACCAAGATCTTGGTGTTAGATGTGCTCATTGCTCTGGGGGTATCATTATTTCTAAGCCCTCTCAGCTGGCAAAGCAAGGAAATATATGTGTGTATATACTAACACATGTATATACACATATCTATAAGTATTGCTATCACTGGTGTCTATATTAAGCTAACAGGAGTTCATATTCACGTCTCCAACTCTGATCCATCACACCACATGGCTGATTCCAGCCTCCTTATTCTGCTAGTCTGTAACCTCCCACACCAACAGTAAGAAACATGGCTTCCACCATTGTTCATCCATTTACTTAATTGTTGGATTCCAGTGTGCATGGATAGCAGCATCAGCATTGCTACTCTGAGCTCCCTTGGGAAGCAACTTTATCAACTAGAGTAGAATGTTAATGTGCAGCTACTTTCGCCTTTCACTTTACAGCCTCCATTCAGTTCTAAAGCTGTTTAGGTCAGTACCGTTTTTTTTTTTTTTTTTTACACTCTTCAGTGAGGTTGTTTAATATATTTGTAATACAGTTAGATTATTTTGTCACAATTTGGCATTTCATCCTGGGATCTTCCAATCTCCTAAATGATTTTTTAAAGATTTGCATACATTAAGGTTCACACTTTGTGCTATAAAGTTCTATGGGTTTTGTCAAAGGCATAAAGTTATGTAACCATGATTACAGTATCATAGAGAATAGTTTCACTGTCCTAAATAATCCCCTGCAATTCACTTATTCAACCTTCTCCCCCTTACTCTGCCTCCCTGGAAACCACTAATCTTTTAACCATCTCTATAGTCCTTTTCCACAATGTCATATAATTTGAATCATATAATATGTAGGCTTTTCATACTGGCTTCTTTCACTTAGCAATATGCATTTAAGATTCATACCTTTTTTTGCAGCTTGATAGTTCATTTATTTTTATTGCTGAACAATATTTCATTGTCTGGATATAACACAGTTTGTTCATTCACCTATTGAAGGGCATCTTGGTTACTTTCAGTTTAGGCAACTATGAATTAAAGCTGCTATAACCGTTCACATGCAGATTTTTATATGGACATACAGTTTCAAGTCATTAACTGAAGTTTTCAAATCAGTAAATATGTTTGATCACTAGATAATATGTAAACTTTATAAAAAATTGCACAACTGTCTTCCAAAGTGGCTGTACTAGTTTCCATTCCCACCAGCAATGAATGGGACTTCCTGTTGCTCCACATCCTAGTTAGCAATTGATATTGCCAGGTTTTACTTTTTTTATTTTAGCCATTTGAAGTGGTGGTATCTCATTAATGTAATTTGCAATTCCCTAATAACAAATGATGCTGAATATCTTTGTACATGCTAATTTTCCATCTGTGTATCTTTTGTGGTGAGGTGTCTGTTCAGATCTTTGACCATTTTAAAATTTGATTGTTTTCTTACAGTTGAATTTTAAGAGTTCTTTGTAAATTTTAGATACAAGTCATTTATCGATATGTGCTTTGCAAATATTTTCTCCTACTCCATGGCTGGTCTTTTGATTCTTATAACAGTGTCTTTAGCAGGAGTTTTTAATTTTAATAAAGTACAACTTAACATAACTTTCTTTTATAAATCATGCTTTTAGTCATATCCAAAAACTCATCAAACCAAGGCCACATAGCTTTTCTTCTATGTTTTCTTCTAACAGTTTGATAGTTTTGTATACTACATTTAGATCTATGATCCATTTTGAGTTAATTTTTGTGAAAGTGTAGGGTCTGGGTCTAGGTTCATTTTTTTTAACATATGGACTTTCACTTGTCCCAGCACCACGTGTAGAAAAGCTCATCCTTTCTCCATTGGATTACTTTTGCTCCTTTGTCAAACATCAGTTGAACATATTTGCATGGGTCTATCTCTGGGTTCTCTATTCTGTTCCACTGATCTATGTGTCTATGTTTTCACCAATGCAATACTGTTTCAATCACTAAAGCCCTACAGTAAGTCTTGAAATTGGGTAATGTGACTCCTCCAACTTTGTTCTCCTTCCTTAGTATTGTGTTGGGCATTGTTATTTTTTTTTAAAGCTTCCCAAATGACTCCAATGTATAGCCAAGGGTAAGAATCACTGCCTTGGAGGCAGCTGGGAATAGAAACAAGAACATGGATTGTAAAGTCAAGCAGCCCTTTGTTCAAATTCATGGTCTGTAGGCAAGCCATTTGAAATCTTGGGGCTTCAGTTTTCTGTTCAGAATGTGGGAGATTAAAATGCTTACTTGGGGAGGGGGAGTGGGTTGTGAGATCAACATCTGGGAAAAACCCAGCATGAGGATGAGCATGTAGCAATTGGCCAATCGAGACAAGTTCCCTTTCATCTACTTTGAATGCTTTCTTGGCTGTTTTCTTAAGTGTACTCTGCTTTGACCAATATTATGAAGTATTGACATAGTTATCACTATGAAATATCTCCTAATAAATGCCTGAACACACAAGATGGGTTACAATCCAGAGTTTTACTTCTCCTGGAAAATAGCTGCTTAGACGTAAGAAACAGGCTGCTTGACAATCTTTTTAGAAGAGAGTGATTCTAATTAAACCCATGGAAAACTCATACTGGTCTATTTTTTTAATGACTTGGGGAGGGGATGAGGATTTACCAACTATATGGAAACATTAGTGAGAGAATAAGAAACAAATAACACAAATGACTTTTAAAAAATAAGAGTGAAGAAATTAAGTGCTTTTTAAAATAAGATAAATATGAAAATGACCAGAGAGAACATTTTTGAAGTAATGATGGATCTTGTTATAACTATAACTTGCACTTTTTTTTGGACCATTGTTTTGGTAAACTTTTACATAAGTGAAATTATTACGTAAAAAGTATAGTTTAAAGATTTTTGAATAAATGCCATCTTGCTTTCTAAAAACTCATCATTCCACAGAGTGAAAAATACACATACAAGCAAGCAAGCAAACAGCAATAAAACCAAAGATCAGAAAAGATGAAAAGAGAACTAACATTTATCAGGTTAGTTGCTCCAGGTTCTATGCCAGGAATTATACACATTTAAATTACTTAATCCTGTGACAAATATAGTACCATTCTCGCTTTGCAAAGTCTCAGGAAAGCGAGGTGACTTGCCAGGAGACATGCAGTTAACATGGCAGAGCCAGGATGCTTCCCAATTGTGCCTCAAATCCAGGCACTCCATTCTCAGTCCATTCTTACTCTGCTATCATGCTCTGACTCTTTCGTTTCTGAAAAGGAGAAAGATTGTGGGAAATGTTTAATCCCACAAAAATATCTTCAAAGTTCATAGCTATTTTAGAAACTGAATTCTAAATCCTGCTTATTTTCCTGCATGGATTCCCCAAGAATTCTGCTCCCACTCCTTTAGCATTCATTTGCGAAAGGAAAGAAATGCTTGATTTCTTGCAGAACACGGACACCTTTTCACAAAGGCGTTCCCAGGACAGCAACACTCTGTTGCATCTCCCCGCGCGTCATCGTTAGCGAGTCCCAGAGGCCTCCGTTCCTGCTCTCACGCAACCAGCCAGCCCAGCAGCAACGGCAACCGTCAGACTCAGCTGCGCAGCAAGGCGCACAGGAGACAGGGCAAGGCCCAGCCGTCCCTCTCCGCCAGCCACAAACGTTGAGCCCAACCAACCCCCCCCCCAAAAAAAAAAATTGATAACAGAACTCAAAGAAATGAAAATACCAGGAGGTCAGAACTGGTCACAGAAACCCCTGAAGAGCCCAATTAAAAGTTGGTATTTCCCAGCTTCCCTTATGACAGGTGCGTTTGTGCACAGCTTCCCGTCATTTCCCTGAGCAGAGGTGACGCAACCCAGAACGACCCAGCGGAAAACACCACTCTAAGAGAGGAGCTGTTAAAGCAGCGGTCCCCACCCGTTCTGGCACCAGGGACGGGTTTCATGGAAGACAATTTTTCCATGGGGGCGGGGAGGGTGGGGACGATTCGAATGCATTACATGTATTGTGCAGTCAGACCTCTCTGCTAATGATGATCTGCATTTGCAGCTGCTCCCCAGCACTAGCATCACCGCCTCAGCTGCACCTCAGCTCATCAGGCATTAGATTCTCATAAGGAGCCCGCAACCTAGATCCCTCGCATGCGCAGTGTACAGTAGGGTTCCTGCTCCTATGGGACTCTGATGCACGTGGCTGATCTGGCAGGAGGCGGAGCTTATGCGGTGATGTGAGCGATGAGGAGCAGCTGTAAATACAGACAAGCTTCACCAACCACCCTCCGCTGACCTCCTGCTGTGCAGCCCAGTTCCTAACAGGCCACGTGTTGGTAACCACAGTATTAAAAGACTCACAGCAGCTATCGGGTGCAAAGCAACTCAGGAGTAAAGATACTCTAAGAGAAAACACTCCTCTGTATTGTAAACTAGGAGGAAATGGGGAATTGGTGCCTTACATTTTAAGACATTTTATTCACAAGAGAGCCATGTGGCTGTCCCGTCACATGCATGGGGGGAGGGGGTGGAGAGGGGGGGCCCAGGTGGGAGTGTTTGGAAAATCATTTGTGTCTAGGGTCTCATCCTCCATCTTAGCAATCCAGAAATTCAGCCTTGTCCACCCGTTCAGAGCTACTCAAGTTCTCAGGAGATTCCCTGCTGACTTATAAGACACTAAAACACAAGCTAAAATGCCAACGCTTTTGTGTTTAATTTATAATATTTGTTGTTTGTATTCTTATAATAACACTGGACAGAATTTTCAATGAGCCACAATGCTCACACTAGAAGATCCTCCTATAGCAGTTAGCTATGGCCGTATAGCAACCATGCCAAAATTCAAAGACCTACAGCAAGCGAGCCTTTGTTTTTTCTCACATATCTAACATGATGAGCTGTTCTGGGCCAGGCCCAGCTGATCTCTCCTGGGCTCTCTCAGGCTCTCCTGGTCATCCAGTGGTTGGGCTGCGGCTGGCTGGTCTGAGAGCCCTCGCACACATGTCTGATGCTGTCTGGCAACCAGCCAGGGGAACAGCAGTAAATGGGCCTTGCTTGTCATCACTGAACAGACTGGCCTGAGTATGTTCTCATGGTGAATGTGCAGGGTGCACAGAGAGAGAGAGAGAGAAATAAAGAGAGAAAGAGAGAGAAGCATTCAAGTCCCCCTGAGACCTAGGCTTAGAAGTGGCACACCATCACTTCCACCACTTTCTACTGGCCAAAACAAATTAGAAGGCCAGGTTCAATGGGTGAGAAAGAGTTTCCACTCATTAATGGGATGAAGTGCAAAGTCACATTGCATGGGCCCTGGGTACAGGGAAGGAAATAGTTACAGCTATTTTGGCATCAATCTACCACACTTTCCTTACTCAGGCTCTTGGAAATTGAATTAATAAGCAGAGGTTGCTTGATGAATACAAAACAAAATATAACTGCATGGTGCTTAAGGGTTATTTCAACTGTCTTCAAAAGAACTTGATGAACTACCCTTGCTTCAAAACCAGAATATACCAGAATACCAGATAATCTCTCTCTCTCTCTCTCATGCATGTACACACGCACGCATACACCCCCCCCCCCAATATTTATTTGGAGATAATCTCTTAGGGTGGATTTCTGCTGCAGATGCTTGCCACTAAACTCTTCTATTATGCATTGCTTTTTGCCAGTTTCACTTTTAGGGTGACGCTTGTTTCCACATAGTAGACTTACTTTCTGTGATCTCTACAACAATGACTGTGTTTAGTTTTTAGGTCAATAAAAATTTAATTGCTGCTGAAATTGTTTCTGGAAGAGGAAAACATTCTCTCCTTTTTTTTTTTTTTTTTTTTTTTTTTTTTTTGTCTTTCATTAGCTATTGCTATAATGACCAGATATTTCTGGCCCTGTGGTTCATAATGAAGTGGAAGAGTCCAATATCTTTGGGCCACAGGTTTATCGCATTCTAGGAACCTTTCCTGAACTAATCTGAAACTGAGACCTGGCTATTTTGTGGAAATTCAAGGAGCCCAAACTCTGTCAGAGTAAATTAACGTTTTGGTTTTCCGTGGCTTTGGGATGAGTCTTTCTGTAGAAATTAGTTTTCTAGGTCGCTATTTCATTACACAGTGCCCTCCTTATAAGAGCCCAAGGGAAAAATTTCTCTCTGATCTCAGAACGGGAAATGCGTGCTGCTTTCTAGTACTCGGAGTGGTTTTGTGCAGGCTTTTTGTTACAGATAATGAGGAGCACGTACGTGAGGGCATCTCCTTCTTTGCATTGCCTGCTGGACAATTTAGCACCAAATCTAGACCTCTAGCAGATCTGCAGGTCCTTTTGGTGTGAATTTTAGATGTTAACCTCACACCGGCTTTGCCTTCTCTTTCTTAGTTCTACATACATTCTGTTATGCTTCTTCACTCAAATATTTTTATATTTATTCTGTTCTATTTAAGATACTTATTTGAGCAGCCTTAAGTGCTGTTTGGAAACTCAAGGAGAATAAATAAATAAGAATTTCTCAAGAAAGCTGTGTGGTTTAATTTTTTGAACATTTCTTTAAAAATTTCCCACTTTCATCTAGTTTGATAGAACTCTTACTTTTTGATTTTGGATGGTAAGGCTGAGTCAGTCACACTTTTCAATGGTTCGTTACCCTCTTTTCCCTTTTATCCCACTCCTAGTTCTCTACTGCCCCAAGGCAACCATGTCCTTTTGTTAATAAGTGTTCATATAAAACATATAGTTTTATATATGCGTGGGCCTTACCTATTTGTGAATATTATTGTTATAAGCATCAATTTGTTCCTTTTTTCATCTAGCAGTGTTTTTAAGACCAATATATCTTGCTATGGGTACATCTATAGAGTCTGCTGAAATGCATGAATCCAACACATTTTGTCTCTCTACTCCCCAAACTGCCTCCAACTCCCCACCACAAGGGATGAGCTGTGATGATCAGACTCAGACACACGGTGAACACTTTTGAGAATGAAAGGGTGCTATTAATAGTCACACCAGGACAGCAGCTGTTCCCAGGCAAGACAGGATACCATTTCACTCTATCGATCTAGTACTCCTGTGAACTCTTTGAGAATTCCTTTGTGACATACATACCCAGGAATGGATTTGGCTTGCTGGATCAGAAAGTATGAATAGATCAAATTTGCTATTACCACTAGAGTCCTCTGCAGTATTTCTCCACCAATCTATAATCTCATCAGCGGTGCATGAGGGTTTCTATGGTGCCAACTCCCTGCCAACACTTGACATTATCCAACTTAATTTTTGCCAGTCTAACATCTGTAAAGTGATATCTGATTGTGAATTTATTTTGCATTTTTCCGTCAGCTAATAAGTTCGAGAATCTCTTCATAGTCTTGTTAGCTTTTTGTATTTTCTCTTCTCTGAAGTTTAACTCTTCATATCTTTGCCCATTTTACATTGAGGTATTCTGTCTTTTTTTTTATCAACTTGCAGCAGAAGATATTTTTCTATAGTGAATACATATATCCTTGTCTTATTTTTTTTATTTTAGCATATTATGGGGGTACAAGTGTTAAGGTTACATATGTCTTAAATAGTGCATGATGAGCATGACTATCCTTTCCTGCAGAACTAAGTTGAATGATGAGTATAAGTAAGAATGCTGTGGATAAAAGGTGCTTTGAAATCTAGAGTTAAATGCGTACCAAACAGTCAACATCTAGGAACAATCTTCACATTTAGCCATTTGCATCTTTCTCTTAAGAGAAAGTGAAAGATGCCCATCTGTATGAGGTACTAGACAGCATAACCTGGCTGTCTCTCCAGAAAACTACTCCTGGGTCAATGGCTAAAGAGGCCAGATCCCAAATGATTTCCTCAGACTCTAGAAAATCTTTTTTTAAAATTTCAGCTATCAGCCAGGCGAGGTGGCTCACACCTGTAATCCTAGCACTCTGGGAGGCTGAGGCGAGAGGATCGCTCAAGGTCAGGAGTTCAAAACCAGCCTGAGCAAAAGCAAGACCCCGTCTCTATTAAAAATAGAAAAAAATTAATTAGCTAACTAAAAATATATGGAATAAATTAGCTGGGCATGGTGGCACATGGCTGTAGTCCCAGTTACTGGGGAGGCTGAGGCAGAAGGATCGCTTGATCCCAGGAGTTTGAAGCTGCTGTGAACTAGGCTGATGCCCTGGCACTCTAGCCTGGGCAACAGAGTCAGACTCTGTATCAAAAAAAAAAAAAAAAAAAAAATTCAGCTATCAGTATCATCAGTCTTAGCAGTATCTTCCAAAGAAGTACAAACAATAGATCATGAGTAATGTCAGCCAACTTTCTCTCACTTTTATATAACTGACCCTGCCTATTCAGGTATCTCTCCTTGTTAAGAGTTTGATTGGAATTTCAATAGAAGGCATTTACTTGAAAATTTACAAATTCTTTATCTGCTAGGGAAAACAACACTTGCTCAAGACCTGATACTGGAGCAAGGATGGAAATTAAGTTTTATTTCACATAACACCCATCTAAATGGTTGTCTGAAGCATCATGTCAAAAAAAATTTGGAGGCTGAGTATGAACTCAGTAGGTAAAAATGCCATGATGGGTTAATAATGTCGGCCACAGTTGTGGTGTGGGGTATGGATGTGCCATGTGTTTGCCATCTCTACCTATTATAGACCCTCACTCTGTCTTTAATGTTTGACTATGAAACAGCATCCTTCAAAATTTCATCTTGAATGGTAAGAGATTGGAATTTCAGTATATCATTTATAAAATGAATAAAAATGCTTCATGATATCACCTTTTAACTGTCTTTTCTAAAAAAAAAAATGCTTAATAGTGTAAGTCAATGACCATATAGCATTGAGCATTCTCTTTTCCTTTTTGATTTTTGGTTTTTTTGGTTTTTTTTTAGATGGAGTCTCACTCTATTGCCCTAGGCTTGGATGCAGGGACAAGATCATAGCTCACTAGAACCTCAAACTCCTGGGCTCAAGGGATCCTCCCACCTCAGCTTCCAGAGTAGCTGCCACTACCAGTGCACGTGACCATGTTCTGCTGTGTTAAGCACTTTCTATGTGCCCAACACTGATATGAGCAATTTATGCCTATTAACTCATTTAAACTACACAGAATACCCATTTTACAGAAAAGGCCCAAAGAGTTAATAAACAACTTCTCAAAGCTTCATAGCCAATTAGTAAGAATTCAAACCCAGAAGTTTGACACTGTAATCATCACTCTGAAATATTACATAACTTAATGCCTGCAAAAAAGATGGTTAACACCTTATCAGGAATTAATGCTGTTTGTCAGTGTGAGCTACCATTTTTTTTTTTTTTTAATCACAAGACTTTTGTGGTGCTCAAGAGTGAGCTACCATTAAAAATGGTTTCCAATTTCTAGGAAAGCTCATGATACTAGTATGGAAATTAAAAAGAAAATATGCAGAATAATCAGAAAAAGTGTTGCTTATCCATCCATGTGTTTCTGGAGCATTCAGAATGTTTATTATGCTATTCCCTGTGATAAGATGTACAAAATTATCTCATTTAATCCTCAAAACCACCCTATGAAGTGGTTAGCCCTATTAAATGGATGAGAAATAAAGGCAGAGAAGGGAAATAACTTGCTCCAAATCATACAACTAATGAATGGTGGAGCCAGGATCTCAACCTAGGTGGTCTGATTCTAGAATCCAAGTCTTAAATCTACTCCATTACTCTTTACACAAAATTTACAAAGCTTTAATTTAGGTTTACTCGTTTAGATACAGATAAAAATCTTAAATTCACTCTAATTGCATACCTCTTTTGGGCACTTGGAGACATCAAAACTTGCTGTGTGACACTTGGAATACTTTATAAAAATCAATGTCGTGTCATTTCTATAAAATAGATCAGGATACAGACTGTGTTCAGAAATCAGGTTATTTCTTCCCCTGGAAAAGTCACTGAATTCTTCTGCAGCTTCATGATTTCCACTTTTTTAAAAAATGTATTGTCCAGTATGATGACATCCTCTGATATCACCAAGTTTCCTTGAGGAAAATACACATAGCTTAAACACCTGTGTTGCTCTTATAAACCTTTTGCGTCTGCAATTAACAATGGACCAAAGATGCTGGGAGGAATCTGTGATTTTTCCAACTGGGACAGTTTGTCATAGATCCTGTAGGATAGTTTTGGGGACCGTGCTAATTGTTCTGCTGCATGTCATCGGCAACTCATAAACTCCCAAACATTGCGATCAGTTCCTACGAACGGGTAGTGAGCTAACTGCAAGTTTCCATGGTAAATTCCACTAGAAATTAATTACAATACCTAATTTAATACCATGCTGCAGTATTCCACAGGAATGAGCTTTTGTCTTGTGTGGCTGGTCTCGATCAGACCTCAAATCTCCATGTTGCCAAACCTTCTAGAGAAGCCCTTTGGATGCCTAATGAATGCTGTGCAACTCTGCACAAGGGAAGAGGACCTGGCCCAGCTTTTCACTATATGGGGTTTTTCTCCACCACCACCTGTGCCCACCCTACCCCCTTGTATCCCCTGGAGAGCTCACTTCTGGTCTTTCATGGAGCATACTCTCTTAAGCTTCGGATACCAAAATGATTGTTTGTCTTTTCCCCATTGGAGTACTGCTTCATTCTCCCACCCCTTTGCCATTGTAGTTCTTTTTAACTGTTATTAAGAAAGCTGCTACTTACAACCTCATGCCCACTCTGCTTTCTCTATCTGCCTCTCCGATTTATTATAATTTCTTGTTCTCTTCTCTCCCTTTCCCCCGTTGCTCCTCTCATGCTCCCTGGCTTTGGGCTGAACACAGCATCCATTCCAGGGGTGGTTCTCGATTTGGCCCTATGCGGTGGCTCCCCCTCCACCCCCAATTAGAAGGAGAAAACCCTGACGTTGCCTAGCAGTTGGATATGAGTGGGGTGCGTGTGCACAAGTGTGTGCATTTTTCTGGGGAAAGGACTGTGGCAAACCCTATGGATTGTCTGTCTACTCCCAAACAAGTCACAATTCCATATGCCTTTGCCTTCCCTTGCCACAGAGGCTGAAAAGCTAAAATCTTTCAATTTTCCTCCTTCCCTTGATTTGACCAATGAGGAAGAAGGTATCCCCCCTTCTTGACTAAAAAGCAAAACCTCACTAGGAAAAAACCATTTGCTCTTCATTTTTTCCCATCATTCTTGCCTGAAACATTAATGTGCGATGTGTATAAGTGGCGGCTGTCTTGAAGCATGAGGCCACGAGCCTGAGGCTGAGGCTGTGCTCCGGGGTGGAAAAGCAAAATGTCAGAAGAGCTTTAGTTTCTTGAGCCACTGTCCCAGCTCTGGACTCTCTACCTCCAGATATATTTTTATGTCATGAAATATATAAACACACACACACACACTTGCACGCATGTACACATATAATTTTTTTTTTAAAGGAGGTAAAATATAAACATAAAATATTCTTCCTGTTCCCTAACATCCCTTGCATTTGCTCCTAGCGGCAAGCATCCCATTCTGGACACCTCTGCTGAGTAACAAAGGTTATTTTATTATTTGAAATCACAAAAACTTACAGAGCATTGATGACAAAGGAGGGAAAAAATACCCAGAAAAGTATGCTATGAGATAGGATGGTAGTGTGAGGTCATTTCTGTCTTATATCTAAATGCTTGGAAGGACATACATAGATTGTTAATGGTGGTAGCCTTTAAGCTATGCTCATAGCTCTCTGAATCAACCATGTATTAAGTTGCAATAAAAAAGATACATAAATGTCATTTTAAATATCCCAATAGTTCGAGACAGGCACTTCCTATCTTTCAAAATTGACTTATTCCTTCAAAGTGCCTTGTCATGGTGCTGAGTGTCCCCTGTCCTGAACAAACATCATCTACCTAGAGCATGTTTGCTCAGGCCACCTGTTCACCTGTGATGACAGCCAGGCAGGTGTGGTGGTGAGGACAGGACAGGACACTCAGTTCAGGTGGCCTCCAGCCTGCCCTGGGGGGAGGACAGGATTCGGGTGGGGAAATGAACTCCCTGCAGGACATCGCCCTTGGTATCTACACCGCCCTCCCACGTATCAGTGGACTTTCTCCGTGTCTCACTCCACTAATCACAAAATCGCCTGAATTCTCATCCTCATCACAGAGTGATGGGCAGTCAGCCCTGGAGCACCACAGTCCGTGTTTGTTCAGAGATAGGATAGAGAAGAGCAAGCTCTGAAGGTTAAGGGTATGTCCAAGGTTAAAGTGGGCAAATCAGCAGCAGAGTGGGGAACCCAGTCAATCTCTGACAACCGCCACCCTCACTACCTCTCCGACCGCCACACAGACTCCTTCCCAAAGGCTGAGCTTTGCCCTGGGTACAGCCACGTCATATCTAATCCCTACAAACCACTACAAGGTAGGTGCTGTCACCTCCATTTTAAAGCTAAAGAAAGCAAGGCTCTGCCAGGGACCTCACAGAGGAAAACTGCAAAGCAGAGAAGGAAGAAAATAAAGAAAAAAAAAGATATCGGTGAGGATCAAACCCAGAGTCTCGGGGCCCAGTGAAAGAGTAAGAGGGCATCCCTCTCTCCCTACCACACGCCTTTGGTGACCAGTGGGCTACCAAGTTCTTTGGAGGGTTTTCTACCCCCATGATCCCAGGCACGGAAGCAAACATGGAACAGTGGGGGGGGGGGGAGAACTTGCATGATCCCAGAGCTTAGACATTCCATGCAAGGTTCCCCTCCAGGGAGAGTGACCGGACAGGCTGGAGAGCTGGCTTTCTTCCATTCAGATTCTTAGTCCTCCTGCCCCTCCCCCAACCACTGCAACCAGGAAAGCAGTTTAAGCCAAGAATTTGATGAGCGCTGCCTCTCCCCAGCAGGCACTGCTGCAGGCTGAGGTTTCTATAGAGAGTGGGACCCATGTCTTTCCTCTTGGGGACCTGTAGTGCACCCAAGGTGGCCGTTCTGGGAGCTCCCTGCCCACCGGCAATACACAGCATCATACTCCAGCAGGTCAGATGAGCAGACTGGACCCCGTGCCCCCTGAACTTGAGGGGCTTGCTGGGGGATGCAGAAGGGAGGTCTAGGAGCTGGACTTGGGTGGTGAGGGAGCCCATGGGGACAGACTGATGGGAAGATACTGTGGGGTTCCGAGACACTGCAAGCTGGGAGAGCTCCCTGATAGATTAGGGTGGGTCCTCCCGTGAGGAAGAGCCCAGCCCTGGGAGCCATAGCAACCAAGTGTGCCACATTCAGGCACTCAGGCTGACCAGGAACTGTGGCCCCTCCCTGACCATTGCAACCATTTAAGCAGCTTGAGCAGAGAATGTGGCAAGCAAAAATCTCTCTCCAGCAAGTGTGTACTCCAAGCTGAGGTCTCCAAAGAGAGCAGAGTCCGCACCTCTTCCCTTGAGAACTTGCAGTGGACCCAGTATGCCCAGTCAGGAGCTCCCTGCCTGGTGGTGTTTCCCCGAGAAGCACACAGCAGGTCAGACATGCAGGCCAAGGGGACGTTTGAGAGCTGGACTTAGGTGGCGAGGGAGCCCACATAGACAGAACTGATAGGTGAATACTGTGGAGAACATCCACCCCTCACCGCAGGAAACTGCACTATGGGATTATGGTGGGGCCTCTAGCAGGGAAGGTCCCAGCCTGGTGTTTTAGCAACAAAAGGTTAAGCCCCTCCCCCACAGACAGCCCTCTGGTCTGGAGAGCCTGCCCTG
This sequence comes from Microcebus murinus, assembly GCF_040939455.1. Classification (NCBI taxonomy): domain Eukaryota; kingdom Metazoa; phylum Chordata; class Mammalia; order Primates; family Cheirogaleidae; genus Microcebus; species Microcebus murinus. The sequence continues at coordinate 31,763,091 of NC_134115.1, forward strand.
ACTTTCCTCCCAGTGGCTCCCCCTAGCAGCTGGGAAAGCAAACTTTGAGCCCTGCCAAGGCTTTGCAAAGCTTTCCAGGCTTGAGCTACCAAACCACGCTCTGCCTCACTTGCTCCTCCACCTACCTCTGCTGTGGTGGAAATCAGGCACCCCCTGGGAGCCACAAGGCCACTCTCAAAGCCTAAGGCACTGAAGTGCTCCACCTTAGGAACTAGAGTTTACCACAGACACTAAAGAACATCTCAGCAGTTGGTTCTTTCATGCAAGCATCAACCAAACAACTCTATAGCTCATCACAGCATCTACCAACTCAGTTAAACAGGGTGTGGCTGATTCTTCCTCACAAGTACCATCCCCAATCTCAGAGATTAAGCCTGGGGACCCAATGCAATTCACACTGCAGGGAAGAAGTGAAGACAACACGATAGAGGCAACCCAAGTGGACACTGTTTATTAGGAGAGAAACAAAAGTTAAGGGCAGCTCAATCCGTGAGGGATCTCCCTCTTCTACTGCAGACCTCTGGGCTGAGTGGGGAGCTGCTCAAAGTCTGTGCAGGTACATTCCACTGGAGAGCAGGTGCACCAGAGATCTGGTGCCTGACAATACCAGGCTCCTGCAACTGACAACATCCTGATCATGCTGGTGCACACAGCCAGGTCTGCTTAGGACTCAGACATCCAGCATTAACCTTAGCATCACCTCTGCTGGGCCAGGGAGGGAACAGATGCTCCGCCCTGTTGAGCCCTATGACTGGGGGTTGAGCACACCTCTTCTTTGGCATGGAAGCTAAACACAGGGGGGACCTCAGACACCACAGGCAACATTTGGGAAGTCTCAGGCAACTGCATCAAGGGGTCCTAGGTCTGGAGGGCAGAACCATGGCTGACTAGTAGCTCCAGCCCACCTATGTAGAACCCAGGTTGCTGAGAGAAACCCCTGCCTGCATGACTAGGCATCAGCAGTCCCCATACTGGTAGAACACCCCCAGTATGGTCAGATCTGCCTTTGAAATCCCCAGAGCCAGATATGAAGCTCTCAGTGTGCCTGAGTCCAAGGCTCTGCCCCTGTAGCTCCGGGGCCCACACTGGGCCAACAACTTTACCCTTGAGACTCCAGAGTTGTGCCTGGACTCTAATACCCCATAACTGAGTCCCCACCACTACTACTGGGTTGGCAGAGCCTCCTTGAGGTCCAACACTTAACTCAGGACTCCCTATCCCGGAGCAGCCATCACTCTTGCACTTGGTTCAAGAGAGTTTCCAGCAAAGGAGAACAATTGCCCTGTAATCCTATTAACCCAGAGATAAGAGAAGAGAAGCCAGATGAGAAGAAGCTAGCAAAAGAACCTCAGCAACATGAAAAAACAAACTAGTTTGACATCCCCAAGAGAACACAATGGAGCTACAATAGTGGACTCCACCCACAAGGACATTGCTGAAACGACAGAAATGGAATTCAGAATATGGATAGCAAATAAAATGATTGTATTGAAGAGAAAGTTGAAAGCCAACAAATAGAAGCCCCCCAAAATATTTCATGAAATCAATGCAAAAAATGAAAAAGTCACTAGAAAGCAGGACAACATAAGAAAGGACATAATAGAACTTTAAAAAATTAAAGAGTCATTCAGGGAATTTTAAAATGCAGTTGAAAGCTTTAACAACAGGCTAAACAAGGAGAAGAAGGAATCTCAGATCTTGAAGACAAGGCTCTCAAGATAACCCAATCATTCAAAGAGGCAGAGAAGAGTATAAATAAAAAGGTCCAAGCAATCACTGAGAGAGATATGGGACTATATGAAGCATACTAATATTTGAATTATTTGTCCCTGAAGGTGAAGAAGAAAGAGCTAAAAATATGGAAAACCTATTTGAGGAAATTATTGAGAAAAATTTCTCAGACATCACCAGAAATTCAGACTTAGATACAAGATGGACATCAAACACTGGGAATGGTCATAGCAAATAGGTCATCTCTAAGACACACAGTAATCAACCTCATCAAAGTCAAAATGAAGGAGAAAATTCTGCAAGCAGCAAAATGAAAGTATCATATTGACAGGGAAACCCGTCAGGCACTGTGACGCCGCCACTCACCGCCTCCACCTCCCCGCTGCTCTGCATCCCCCACGGGCCGGTGCTGTGTGGGGCCAGCTGGAGGTCATAGAGGATGCACACTGCTGGGGCTGGGCCTCATGTGCCAGTCCAGGCCTGGGCTTGGTGCTTGGCACCTGCTCCTGTCCTCCAGCCAGGCTGCTTGCGTGATCCTGATTGGGTACTTTTTGAATCCAACTGTTGTTGATAGGATGTTAAAGCTTGTTGCTGATTGGATGTTAAAGCTTGATGCTAATTGGATGTTAAAACTTGATGCTGATTGGATGTTAAAGCTTGTTGTTGATTGGATGCTTTTTGAGTCCTACCAGGGGTATAAAAACTGGAGGAGAGCAAGGAAGGGGGTGTTCAGAAGTCAAAAGTCAGAAGTTGGCTGAGCCTGCTGGAGGAATAAAGACTGTTCTCTGACTCTCCGTGTGCCACTCGGTTCTTTGCCTGGTCAAGCACTGTAACAGGAGCCATAACACTAGCTGTACACCTTGCCATAACAATATAACCTACAAAGGAAAATCCATCAAGCTACCTGCAAATTCTCAGAAACCTTACAAGCCAGAAGGGACTCCACTTTTAATCAAATTAAACTAAATAACTGCCAGCCTAGAATTTTGTATTCTGCAAAACTAAGTTTCACAATAGAAGGAGAAATTAAATCCTTTCCAGATGAGCACACACTGAGGGAATTTGTTATGACCAGACCTGCTTTTCATGAAATACTCAGAACAGCACTATAGCAAATTAGCACAACAGATACCCACCAGTATAAATTCACCTAAAAGAACCCCAAACTAACAACTCCTATAAAACAATAAAACAAGAGGTAAAACAAAGCAACAACGAACAATCCAACAGGATGAATAGACCAACATCCCACATATCAATGCTATCAATTAGACTGAATGCTCTTCTCAAAAGACATACGTTGACTGAATGGATGAAAAAACACTATGCAAGTATCTTCTGTCTCCAGGAAACACACCTAAACCACAAGGATGCACACAGACTCATCATGAAACGATGGGAAAAAAATATTCCATGCAAATGGAAATCAAAAGAGAGCAGGGGCAGCCATTCACATATCAGATATTGACTTTAAGCCAACAAAAGTAAAGAAAGACAAAGAGAGAGAATCATTATATAATGGTAAAGGGAATTAACCAAAAAGAAGACATAACAATCATAAATATATATGCACCCAACACAAAAGCTCCCAGATACATAAAGTAAATCTTACTAGATCTAAGCAAAGACATAAACAGTGCCATCATAATCGCCAGGGACCTCCACACTCCACTGTCAGAGCTTGATAAATCATCTAAGAAGAAAATAAAGAAACAATGGACTTAAACCAAACTCTAAATCAAAAGGACCTAACAGATACTTACAGAACATTCTACCCATACACATTCTTCTCAGTAGCCCATAGAGCATTCTCAAAGATTGACCATATCTCAGGCCACAAAACTGGTCTCAACAAATTCAAAAAATTCAAAATCATACCATGTACCTTCTCAGACCACACCAGAATAAAATTAGAAATCAATCACAAGAGAAACACTCACTCCTACACAGTCATAGAAATTAAACAACTTCTTGCTGAATGACTATTGAGTCAAGAATGAAATTAAGATAGAAATTTAAAAATTCTTTGAGCTGAATGACAAAGGGGACACAAGCTATCAAAATATTTGGAACACAGCAAAACCATTCCTCAGGGGAAAATTCATAGCCTTAAATGCCTACATCAAAAAGAAAGATCACAAATTGATAACCTAATGTCACACCTCAAAGGACTAGAAAAGGAAGAACAAGCCAAACTCAAAGCCAACAGAAGAAAAGAAATAACAAAGTTCAGAACAGAACTAAATAAACTGGAGACCAAAAATAATAATAATAATAATACAAAGGATTAACTAAACAAAAAGTTGGTTTGAAAAGATAAACAAAATTGACCAATCTCTTGCTAGATTAACCAAGAACAGAAGAGAAAGGACTCAATTAATCTCAATCAGAAATGAAAAAGATTACATTACAGCTCATACTGCAGAAATACAAAACATCATCTATGGATTCTAAGTAAATCTCTACACACATAAACTAGAGAATGTAGAGGAAATGGATAAGTTCCTGGAAACACACAACTAGGAAGAAATGGAACTCCTGAACAGACCAATAATGATCAGTGAGATTGAATCAGTAACAACCCCCCCCACACACACACACATACCAAAAAAAGCCCTGGACCAGATGGATTAACAGCCAAATTCTATCATACCTGCAAAGAAGACCTGGTACCCATAATACAGAAATTATTCCATAATATTGAGAAGGAGGGAAACCTCTCCAACTCATTCTATGAAGCCAGTATCACCTTGATAAGAAAGCCAGGTAAGGACACAACACAAAGAGAAAACTACAGAACAATATCTCTTATGAATATAGATGCAAAAATCCTCAATAAAATACTAGAAAACTAAATTTAACAGCAGATCAAAAATACATATATATAATCCAACAGGACCAATTCGGCTTCATCCCAGGGATACAAGGACGGTTCAACATACATAAATCAATAAATGTGATTCACCGCATAAACAAAAGCAAAAACAAAGACCAAATAATCATCTCAATAGATGCAGAAAATTCAGTACCCTTTTGTGATTAAAATGCTGAACAAACTAGACATAGAATGAACATAATGCAAGATTATAAAAGCCACGTATGACAAACCCACAGCCAACATCATACTGAATGGGGAAAAGTTGAAAGCATTCCCTCTAACAGCTGGAGCAAGACAAGGATGCCCATTATCACCACTCCTAATCAACATAATGCTGGAAGCCCTAGCCAGGACAATCAGGCAAGAGAAGAATATTAATGGTTTCCAAACTGGGAGAGAGGACGTCAAACTATCACTCTTTGCTCACAATATGATCTTGTATCTAGAAAACCCCAAAGATTTCACCAAGAGTCTCCTGGAATTGATAAGTACATTCAGCAAAGTCTCAGGATATAAAATCAATGCACATAAATCAGTAGCATTCCTAAATACTAATACCAATCAAGCCAAGAGTCAAATCAAAAACTCAATACCATTCACAGTAGCTACAGAGGAAATAAAATACTTAGGAATATATTTAACCATGGAGATGAAAGATCTCTACAAGGAGTACTATGAAACTCTGAGGAAAGAAATCACAGAGGATACAAACAAATGGAAAAACATATCATGTTCATGGATAGGTAGACTCAACATTGTTAAAATGTCCATACTACCCAGAATGATTTACAAATTCAAGGCAATCCCCATCAAGTTACCAAAGTCATACTTCACAGATCTAGAAAAAATAATTCTATACTTCATTTAGAACCAAAATAAGAGCCTGAAGAGCCAAAGGAATCTTAAGCAAAAAGAACAAAACTGGAGGCATCACATTACCAGATTTCAAACTACAGAATCAGGCTATAGTAACCAAAATAGCATGGTATTGATACAAAAATAGACACATAGACCAATGGAACAGAACAGAAAACTCAGACATAAAACCATCTACCTACAACTAACTAATCTTTGACAAAGCAGACAACAATGTACACTGGGGGAAAGAATCCCTATTCAATAAATGGTGCTGGGAAAATTGGATAGCCACATGCAGAATGAAACAGGACCCCTACACCTCACCACTCCCAAAAATTAGCAAGATGGATAAAAGACTTAGATAGAAGGCATGGAGCCATAAGAATTCTAGAGCAAAATGTAAGAAAAACTCTTCTAGTTATTGGCTTAGGCAAAGAATTTATGAAAAAGACCCCAATGGCAATTGTGGCAACAAGAAAAATAAATAAATGGGATTTGATTAAACTAAAAACCTTCTGCAAAGCTAAGAAAACAATCAATAGAGCAAATAGACAACCTATGGAATGGGAGAACATACTCACAAGCTACACATCCAACAATGGGCTAATAACCAGAATTACAAAGAACTCAAGCAAATCAGCAAGAAAAAAAAAACCTATTAAAAAGACATGAACAGGTGCTTCTCAAAAGAAGAAAGACAGACGGCCAATAAACATATGAAAACTGTTCAATGTCACTAATCATTAGAGAAATGCAAATGAAAGCCACAATGAGATATCACCTTACCCCAGTTAGAATGGCTTTTATTAAAAAGGCCAAAAACGATAGATGCTGGCGTGGATGCAGAGAGAAAGGAACGCTTATATACTGTTGGTGAGACTGCAAATTAGTTCAACCTCTATGGAAAACAGTATGGAGATTCCTGAAAGAACTAAAAGTAGAACTACCATTTGATCCAGCAATCCCACTACTGGGTACTTACCCAAAGGAAAAAAAGCCCATTTTATCAAAAAGACACCTGCACTTGAATGCTTATTGAGGCACAACTGATAATAGCAAAGATATGGAATCGACCCAAGTTCCCATCAATTCATGAGTGGATTAATAAAATATGGTATACGTACACCATGGAATACTACTCAGCCATAGCACAGGATGGATTGATATCTTTTGCAACAATCTGGATGGAACTGGAGACCATTCTCCTAAGTATCATAAGAATAGAAAAACAAACATCACATGTATTCACTATTAAATTGGAACTTACCGATGAGCACACAAGTGCAGAGAGGGGAGTAAAACTCAGTGGAGAGCAACTAGGGGCTGGGGGGAGGAGGGGAGGGGAATAAAGCAACCTAATGGGTACTATGAACACTATTTGGGTGATGGTCACACTGATATCTAGGACTCAAGCATTACAAAAATGATCCATATAACCTAAAACATTTGTGTCCCCCCAATATTTTGAAATAAAAAATATAATATAAAGAAAAGAAAGTAAGGTTCAGACAGACCATGTGAATTTCCAAGGCTAGAGAAAGCAAAATCAGGAGTTGAGCACAGTTCTGTCCAGCATACAAATCTAGGCTTTTTCCACCATTTCAGCTGACTTGATAGTATTTGATCTGTTATGGATATGTCTACATAACAGTTTCCCACAGTTCCTCTTTAGGTGTCTTTAGCTATTGGAGCCTAAGTAAATCCATTTCAGTGCCATCTCTCTTTCCCCTTCGGTATGGGGACTGCGGCGTCCTGAAAGAGCCCGTTCTCTCAGCAGCTGGTGATATTTGATTTGATTAACACCCTGGGACCTATCACCAGACTTAAAGATGATGCCTAATTAATTGCTTACATTAAAGAGCTGGCACTTTCTGCATTCGGTTCACACTTCCAGCCTCAATCATGTTTTCATTTCAGCAATAATATTTACATGATTAGCAAATAGTCAATTTATACTCCGGTGTGGACTGAAGCTGTGTGGGGGACTTCCCAAAGCAGATGTCCTTGACAGGTGTGAAGAAATAGGCTTTTTTTCACAGCAAGAGCCATAGGCAAGTTCTTCTGCTCATTTTTCAATGAAAAAACCGTGCTTGGATCAACAAATATTCATTCAGCACTGACCTATTCTACGTGCCAGGTATTATGCTTCCCAGGCCCCATGGGGGCTAAAAAAAAGAAGTGCACTCACTAAAAAGTCGTATCAGAGTTAACTCAGTTTTTTAAATTTCTTTTTTCTTTTCTTTCTTTCATTATTTATTTATTTTGTTTAAATATTTATTTATTTAGGTCCAGGATCTAGATGCATAGATTAGGAAAAGCATTCTGCATTATACATCTGAAGTTCTGAAGGACATTTGCTAAGTTCTCATAGATATTTTCGGATAAAAGCCAGAAATATATGGACTTAATGGCACTACAATTAAGTGAGTTTGTGATGTTAAATGACTCCCAAGATGTGAATGGAAGACAAACTGGAAAGAGGCAAAGTGCCCCAAGACTGTTCTATGTGATATTTCAAATCAAGAATTTGGATAAGGAAACAGAAAAGCAATATTTATCTTCTTATAACAGGAAGTTGGAAAGGATAAGCCAGCATTTTGGATGACAAAGTTCTTGACAGACTAGACAATGAGTTGAATCCTAACATCATGAAGTTTAGTAGGAGCAAAAGCTAAAGAACCACCAGCACAAATACTACCTGGGGAAGATGTGGCTTCCTGGAATTAAGTGTGGAAAATATTTAGGGACTGTAATTAGCCGGAAGCTTAACATGAGACAATGGTGTGATATATGGTCCAAGTTACTAAAGCACTTGTAGAGAACCGAGACTTAAAATGGTGAAAGCTTTGCCCTTATTGTCGTAGTCAGCCCACCATTAGATACCCCACTTCATTCAGTTGTAAGGAGATTGGCCACATATGATATTGTTTGAATCAGGACACTATGAAAAGGAAAGGATTGCTAGTGATAATTAAGCATGGAAATAGGCACAAACTAAGACTCCCGGACAAATTGGACCTTTGTTAGCTTAGTTAATAAAGGATGTCGACAAATTGGGGGGTATTCAGAGTAGAGACTCAGGGAAGGGAAGGGCCTGAAAGAAATAGATTGTGGTAAGTTTTTGAAGAAAAGGATGTTTAGCCTGAGGTTTATATGAAAGCTTTTTTTTTTTTTTTTTGAGATATTCAAAAGTAGCATGTGGAAGAGGAATGGAACTTGTGAAGTATGGGTCTTGAGGGATTCTACAACAAGGTATCTGAGTGTAAAGAAAATGACTGCCTCTCAGGGTCGCTCTAGCCCAAGAGGAAGAGAATGCAAAGCTGACCTCCAACCCTAGATGTTACCATTCTATAAAACAAATTTGGGGCACTTAAAACACACCAAACCGCCAAACTTCCCCCACTCAATTCCAATTCCATGGCGATTCTTTTGTGTTCTAATTGTCCTTTGAAAGATTTTTTTGAAAGTCCACCTGGGTACATCCATCAGTTCCTGTTCACATGACTACTTAGTTCTTCAAAAAATGACAATAAAATAGGAATAATGCCTTCTTAATGAAACCTAGCGATTTTCTTTTAAAAAGTTATTATTGTTTAAATATATGGTGGTTCTTCTCTCTTTTTTCAGATCTTAGTAGCTGGCCTTTACGGACATTAGACAGACTCAGGTCTGTGATTCACTGGGGCCCCTTTGCCTTATTCAGGGGACTACTTGGGGTTGAGAATCTGCTTCAATATTCTCCTCCATAAAGACCAACACAAATATCATATACTATACTCAATCTAAGACACCATCAGTTATAAGATGCATTACTATTATGTGCCACTAAGACAGAAAAAAATGCTGCCAATTAACCTATACCCCAAACGTTTTCATATTTAGAGTCCAACTCTCCTGATCACTTTTCAACTCAGAATTGGTATATCTGGTCCCACCTTTCATAGATATGGGTATCTATGTCATTAAAAGCATGGTGGAGAATGCAGCATTTATTTAAAAAGCATTCCACTATTATCTTTGAATTTTCTTCCAAGTGACTTACACTCAATCTAAAAGCTTTGATGTTGTTACTTTTTTTTTTTTTATCTAACCAGCAGCAGACAACTGTATGTTCTCAAGTGACAACCAGGATTTAATTTTTCTTAGTTTGTTGACTGAAACTTTGGGGGGTTGAAGTTGTCCAGTTATGCCACCAGGAATAACAACAACATTTTTACTGCACAGGCAATGACACTATGTCCCAGTGGCACCAGGCTAACAAATACTGATGTATTAGAATTGATAAAATACAGTATCTACTTTTGCATATCTGCCTTCTTGTCCTAGGCTACACCCTTACCTGATAATCTCAGTACTATGTTCGTCGGCTGACTTGATTAGCTCTACCTTACATTAGCTGAGAGGCTCCTCAAGTGCCCTACTGGGCTGTCCTTATTGCTATTGTACACCCAACCTACTCTACTTTGGAAATATTTGTAATTTCCCCATTCCAGCCAGTTTTCCATTTTAAAGACATCAACTGATAGGAAACAAAGCAAAGACGAAAAGGTCAACAAAGATTTTGCATCTCAAAATGAGACACACCATCTTTCATTGTCTTTATTAAGAAGAGTTATACATCTTTACGGTAAAGAGGCACTTCTTAGCCATAGCAGTGAAGTAGGATAATTTGTTGAGATTTCTAAAATGTCGATTCCAGTGGGCTATCTCATTACCTGCTGATTCAGACGCTCAGGATGAGGAGTGAGGCATGGGGGGCAGCAGTCACTTGTATTTTTCAAAAAGTTCTACTGATAAATGTGACATGTCATCTAAATTGCAAACCATCAGGAAGAGAAGGACATTAAGCGTTTTCCGGTTCTTCTAGGGACAAGTCTATGGGCACATGCTAATACAAATCTGAAATTAAGAGTCTTAACTCTGAGTGTGTTGGAGAAAACAATTCACATGGATGCACCACGCAATTGTATTTAAACCATGATATTTACACTATGAATATTCACACCATGAATTCATGATACTCACACCATGATATTCATACTGTCCTATACTCACCATGATTCATGTGAAGGACATCATGGTGACTAGGCACGGTGAGAGCACAGGCAGGAAACAAAGGCTGAGATTTTCCTTTTCCAACATTCCAATGTCCGAAATAGTGCCTGGTCTGAGGCCACGAGAAAGATCCCCTTCTCTATTCTCTGGCCATAGCTTTCTGGGGCCATTTCAGGGGCAAGATGATCTGGAGGAGAATTAAGAGCTGGTTCTATGAATTGAGGACATTCTACAGCCTTAGAGTGCAGGGTGGTACAAATGAGGGCTTACACTCAGAAAATATGCAAATCCCTACACCAAAGTGCTCAGGACATGGTTTTATGGCTGTGGTAGAGCTCTGACATTCTCTCCTAATCATGTCCATTTTTAGCAAAGATTCTTCTGAATTTTAGATAAACATTAAAATCCCCCATGTTGTCTGGGTGAAAGCAGATAATTGGTGATTCTACTGTTAGCTCTATGGCCTTTAAATTGGTCAAGGGAATTCAGAATGCAGTACCCACACCAAAACCCAGATCACCTCTTGCTCACCTCTTAGATCTAGGAGCCTCTTGTTCATAACCAAGGAAGAGTCTAAGACTGATTGTCTCCTGTGAATTTCTTTTCCTTCTGGGCCTAAAGAAGAGGCTGAAAGAAAGAACACCAGAAGCATAAGTAATTGCAAATCAGTGCTGATGACTGAAATAAATATTTATGCTCTCCTTTTTGTCTTGCTACCGTGTGTTGAACACACATTATGTGCCAGACCCTTTACATACATTATCACATTTAATCCCCACCATGACTTTTAAAGTAGACAACATTGTCCACCCACATTTTATAAAGGGAAAACAGACTCAGTTGAAAAACAACACCCTCCAGAACACACAGCGAATAGGGGCTAAGTCAAGGAATTAATCTCAGATCTGATGCCAAAGTCAAAGGTCTCTCAAACATTGGACATATTCGAAAGGCACTGAGGAAAAAATATTATGTGTTGATGGATGGATGGATAAAGGGATGGATAGAGGGACAGATATAATAACATAAATATAATAGAAAGGATATAATAGAAGCTAGGTGGTTGTGGTTATACAGTGCTCACTGAACAATTCTTTAAACTGTTTGGTATATTTGAAAATAATTTGAAATAAATTGGGGAAAAAGAAGAAAAGTAAGGGAATCAAAGACATGGGCAATTAAACATTCTTTTAAGCATCTGTCTCACATTTCACTATGTGTTCAAGAATTTTAATTAAGTTTGACAAATATGTGTTAAGGTTTTATTATATAGTAGCCACCAAAATACCTGGCAGCCCAGGATGCTAAATTCATGGTAGGTACTGGGGATGCACAAGAAGGAACTCTTCTGGGGTTTCCAACCCAGCAGCTGACACTACTGTAACCAAAGTCCTGCAATACTGACTTTGATAAAGGTCTGCAATGAATGTGTGAGGTGCTAAAGGAACATGAAGATGGACGGGATAACAATAGCTGAGAGGTTGCAAAGTGTCTGGGAACAGGTGAGATTTGAATTGTGCCTTGGAACCTGGGGGAGATGTCAGAAGACAGGGAAGAGGAGTGGAATCCAGAGTAGTGGCAGTAGGACAAAGAAAGGCATAGGGGTGGGACAGTGTAGGAACACACAGAGAAAAGGAAGAGACTGTTGGGAGAAGAAGGAAGGAAGAGTAGGGCATTATTCACCAAAATGGGGAAGCAACCTTCATGAAGGAAATGCTTAGGATTCTCTTAGATTTCACTTTGTTGAGCCTTAACTTACTTACCAGGAAAATGGAAAGAATATCTATTCTCACAGATGTTGTTTCAAGGATTGAGTTAAAATGGTTAATATTCCTAGGATAGTGCCAGCCACATAGTTGGCACTTATTAAGCAACACTGAGCTACACATGTGAACCTGAGAGGCTGCACATAATCTAGCTACCTAGCAATGGTCAAGATTGGTATTAGGATGTATGAAATTCTCCTAAATTCCAGCAAGGTGGAGCTAAATAGTTTTGTCAGGTAGGCCTGATTTTTTTTTTTTTTTAATTTACTGATTGAGTGAGTGAATGATTTTACTTTTGAGTTCAGATTTCAATCAACTAGGTTAATTATATAAGAAATATAATTCTTTTTCCATAATGTCCATAATGACTTGCCTATATTGAGCCTATCTTCAGTGTTAGAGCCTTAATTCCACTCAATTCTGCATCCTTACTCTTTCCTCTGGGTTCCAGGCGGCTCACATTGTAGCAGGGCAACAGGGCTCGGGAGGTCATCCCATTCTCTGTGTGATGTTGTGTCTGCACCACTCTTGGCTGAGATGTTCTTGTTCCTCATGGGTCTTTGCTGTCCAGCTGTTCCCCAACACAAGACTCCTTCAGGTGTGGCACACTTCCTCTCAGCCGTTGCCAAGCCCCTTGTTAACATAAGAGACTTTATTAGACTGCTGTCAGGCCACAGGAGCACCAGAAAATTCTGTGGGTTTTTATTTTTTGTTGTTGTTACTACTGGGGTGGCACTTTCGAGCACAGAAGAATCCTTCTAACACTTACAAGTGGTGCTGGGGTGCACTCAAGTCCTCGAGGCTGGCTCATCTGTCCCCTGGACACCACTCAACCATTTCTGTTCCGGGATTTTGCAGTCTCCTTGGGCTCTACTTGGAAGTGACAGCAACCCCAGCCCATCTTCAGCTTCTGCCATCCACCGCCTTTACTTCTGGGGACCAGGGTGTGGAGTCCCTCTCTCACAGGACAGAGGGGCTACCCCTGCCTAAGAGCTCTCTCTGCATCCCTCTCCTCCCCCTTCCCTCCCCTCCTCCTCAGCTCCTAACAGGCATATAACAGCTCCCTTCCTTCCCTGCCCCACAGACACACCTGGAAAACTTCAGGTCCCACCAGGGGCTACAAGCTTGCTCCAACTCAGGCTAGGGTTTCCATGCCAAGTGCCCTCCGAGTCTTGACTTGTGAAAATCAAAAGCCTTTTCTTCTTGCCCTCTGGTGAAACTTCTTTTTTCCTAATACAACAAAGTATGCCTGAATGGAGTGAGGGGGAGAGGTAGAGGCAACAGGAGCTGCCAGAGGGGGAAAGTCAATCGATATATTGAAAATATCATCCAGCCACAGTGTTCTCCCCACCCCTTTAAATTCACTTCATCTCTTGAGCAAAGAGAGACATTAGTCCACATTGTCCTTCATGGTAATTACTATACTCCCTATTCTTGTGTTTAAAAATTTCAGTTCCAGGTGATCTGCTCTAGACTGGGCCGGAGGCTAAATCTCAAGGTGACCCTGCTACCCAAAGATGACGAATCTTACCTCTTGCAGGCTGCCTCAGCCTTAGCGTTGCTGCTGACTCTCGGGAATGTTTCCTCAAGAAACTCAGCAGAAGGATCCCCAAGCCTCTAATCTCCAAAGTATATAATACTTTAGAAATCACAATGTATTTGTGTTAGTTCTATGGCTGGTACACCTGCTGCACAGTCTTTGAAAAATTATAACACAAGATCCTTAAATTGGGGCTCTGTGTGTCACAAGCCCCACATGCTAATGACCACAACAGGGAATGAAACATTTCTCATGCTGCCACCTGTCCTCTTGTGGCTTCTCTCTTGCCCTGTTTGTTGAGGTTCCTGTTCCTCCTTGTCCCTTGAGGCAGGCATGCCTTTGACTAAATGCTGGAGTCATTTCTTTGGTTTCGGTTGCCCTCTGTGATTCCTATGATAGTCTTCTGTATCAACCAGGGGGCCTGAAACAGAGAGAAAACTTGTCAGTTTAGAAGAAAAAAAATCAAAGCCAAAGATGCAGATGTTTGAGAAAAATATTAACTTGATTCCTTCCTCCATGAATTACCCATCCCAGGGGAGATCCTAAGCAGTTTTCATTTCTAAAACATAACTCTCTGTATTAGAAAGACCCTTCAGTTCAAGTCAATAAATGCCCATAGGGCCTGTCTCCCACCATAAACCTGCACAGGTAAGGGGCAGAGATGTTTCTCCACATTAAGCAGTGAGAAACTTTCCTTGTCACAAACTAAAGCCCTCCCCTGTGGCTATGGATTTATCAGCAGACTTGATCATAATGATCGTCTTATGAATGGTGATTAGGAAAAATGAATCATGTCCGCCTGTTAACAAGGCTGCTCGAATCAGTTCAAAATGGCAGACTTTCTGCTGAAAGGAACCTTCCTTTGGCCAATAGTAATATTCACAGAGATAAAGTGGAGAGGTGAGGGGTCAGAGTGGGGTGGGGTCCACATTTCCAGCAGCTGAAGAGAAATAGTCACGACCTTACATATATTCTTAAACAACACCCAGAAACGATTTTGACCTCTAATGTGTTGAATTTTTGTTCATTTTCACCCTCCCAAAGAGTTAAATATTAATCATTCAGTTGAACTTTTACTATTTAGTAAAAAGAAATAATACAAATGCACAAGATGTAGTGTTTTATCCATTACTACCATTGTCTTCTTGGTACTCTACAAAATGCACGGGAATTTCTCTCTCAACATCCTCCCTCAAAATAAAGTGCATGCTTAAAAAAAATAAAATAAAATTCCTCACCTAACCAGACTTTCTGAGAAGCACATACAGAATTTTTCACACAAGGCAACATCCAGACCTGTTAAACATTTTTACCTCCTTTGAAGACTTCAATAAAGCAAGGAGGGTCCACACACCTCACTCGGTCTGCCCAACTTAAAGTAGTGCGAGGCAAGAACCATCCATGTGGAGTTAAACAATGAAATTTTCCAAGTATGTACATGCTGTGAGAATCAATAACCTCTTCTCAAGCCAGCAAATTGGTTTCAAGTGTTCGGTTCACTGGTTACATCCAATAGTCACACTAAGAGGCCCCCTCCTGAGTGAAAGGGAAGGTGGAGATGAATTCTTGAAAAATGTGTTATCAGAATTCCTACGCTTCTCACTATATGGATGGTATTTGCCAAACTCTTTGGAAAGAACGCTGAATTTAATTTCGAGCAATCCTCTTTGTTGGATTCTTTTTTTCACTTGAGAAAAATAACTTTAATTTTCTTATCTTAACTGTACTATACACAGGTGATCACTTTCAGAGTAAAATGAGAGTGGCTGAAATGCTTTTACAAAAACATCTCTAAAAATAACAGACTTCTATTATACTTTATAGAGTATACCTAAAAGAAAAAAAAATATATATATATAGGACTATTCAAGTGAAGAAATACTGATCTAGTGCTCAGAATACCAGAATATGTTTATTCCAGGGGTATGGGTGGGGGCAGGAACCAGGAGACAGAGGCAGAAGTTGCTTCTTGAAATGTTTTTTGCCTTATGCCTGAATGCTAAATGCTCCTAAAGAATCCAATTATGGAAAAAAAAATTACCTCATACTCAGTTTCACTTTAAAATACAATAAACAGGTTACATTCTCAAGTATTATTAAGTTGCTTATACAAAGTTGATGTCATGAGCATGACTTCAGGATCTGCTCTTTTTATAATCATTTATAATCATCTGTTGGAATTTTAAACAAAGTTTTTTTCAGAGTACTCTGTACTCTCTCATTTCATGAAAACAACTCATGGCAACAGAATTGTTGATGTTGGATATTACATTTTACTTAATTTTACAGCCAGACTATTCTCTCTAAAATAAAACTGATGTTCTGGGCCGGGCGTGGTGGCTCATGCCTATAATCCTAGCTCTCTGGGAGGCCGAGGCAGGTGGGTTGCTCCAGGTCAGGAGTTCAAAACCAGCCTGAGCAAGAGCGAGACCCTGTCTCTACTATAAATAGAAAGAAATTAATTGGCCAACTAATATATATAGAAAAAATTAGCCGGGCATGGTGGCGCATGCCTGTAGTCCCAGCTACTCGGGAGGCTGAGGCAGTAGGATTGCTTGAGCCCAGGAGTTTGAGGTTGCTGTGAGCTAGGCTGACACCACGGCACTCACTCTAGCCTGGGCAACAAAGCGAGACTCTGACTCAATAAAAATAAAAAATAAAACTGATGTTCTCTATAAAGTTTTAACAGAAGCAACTGGCCCTTCGAGAGGTATGCTCTGGGAATATTTGTGAGAAAACTGAGTCACTGATAGCAGAACTGATTGTGTCCCTCACTGAGGCAAGCAGCCTGCATTGTCTCTTTTCTCCCTTCCTTCCTTTTCATGCTCTAAGGGCCAGACACCCGTCTCTCCAGTGATCAATGTGTGGCACCATCTCCACAAAAGGCTTTTCCTCTCTTGCTACAGGGGGGCTTCTCTACTAATCCTTCTGCTTTTGGAATTTTCTTTCTTCTTTTTCCTCTTGGCATGGGATGTTTATACAGAAATTTTTGCACCACGGCAGAGCTACCTCTATAGTCTAGAATTCAGGCATCCTCAAACTATGGCCGGCGGGCCACATGTCCCACCTAGGACATTTATCCGGCCCACCGGGTGTTTTTGCCGCAGCTGCCTGTCCTGCTTAGCAGCCGACTCATCTCGGGCCCACAGTGCGCCCTCTCCAACGGTCTGAGGGACAGTGAACTGGCCCCGTGCTTAAAAAGTTCGAGGACCCCTGGAGATGAAAGAAAGGTCTTTCTCCAGCAAGGCAGGTTGTGTTTTCTACTTCAGTGCATGTACCTTCAAAGGGACATAGGCAGAGGAGAAGGAAAAGGTCTTCCCCCTGCCAGCCATAGCACCTGGCTCAGGAGCACCTTGCTCCTCCAAGTGGTCCTCAAGTCTCCCCCCTCATCACCGTCACTCTGCCCTGTCCCATGCTCACTACCAGAATTGCAGACCTTAGAACATGCCTCTGACGCTCACATCTGTGGAGCTCTGAGAGCTGCTAGTCACCGCAAGCCTCTTTCCCTCTATATCCCCCAAGTCCTTCTCAAGGCTCATAGTGGCTTAGTAGATTTCTAGAGCTTAAAACCCCTTTTTTAGAGACACTATGGGTTAACCAGGCCTTTGTGGGCTGGCCTAGGAGTACTACTAACACTAATTATATTTTATTTACCAATAACCATATACCCCTATTTGTAAAAGGGATTTTAGCATTATTAATAGTATTGTTCATGAGGAGCCTGGTACCTAAGAGAAACCATGAGCTACAAACAGCTGAATTATACACCCTATCTTTGAAAAAGTATATGAAAGTTGGAGGCTGCTTATTTTCCGTTTGTTTGCTTGCTTTTTACTTCTGTTATCTTTCCCCACATTTATCCATTCAACAAGTATCTGTGGATGCCCTGCTAGGCATTCTGTTAGGTGCTATGACCAGAAACAATAGGCTGAAGCAGAGATTTCCTGCCCTGTGGAGCTCACATTCTAGAAGAATAGACAAGAGGAGCAAATACCAAGGGGCGGGGGAGTAAAAGCAAAGCTGCTACAATAACAAATGGTCAAAAGGATGGGAACAGAGGCAGTACCAGGAGTTATTGGTCCAGTCTGAGAGGCCAAGGAAAGCTGGGTAAAGGAAGCAGAAACGAATGTTCCAGGAGAGGGACGATGTGTGTAAAAGACCCACAGCAGAGCGAGCATGGCCAGGCAAGGCCCAAGGAGAAGCCCTTGTTAGGAACACAGGGAGGGGCATGGGGTACAAGATGAGGCTAGACAGCTGGAAAAGGGCTGCATTTTGGGGGCCATTCTAGGGAAGAGTGAAGGAAGCCACTAAAAGTTTTACCTGGAAAGGGTAACGGGATCAGTTAAGAATTTTAGAAAATTACGGTAGTTACAGCACGGCAAGGACAGCAGTCTGCTTCCGGAAGGCCACTGCCGGAGCTCTCGGGAGAAACCATGGCAGCTGAGGTGGGGGTGGACGAAGACAGACCAGAGAGCCCAGCAGGTGGGAAACACACAGGCTCTGGCCACAGGAAGTATTGAGGAATAAATGACTCTACGTTTCTTATGTATCCCATTTTAACGAGTTCCTATGCTTTTTCGTTGGTTGTTGTCTATGGTTCTTAGGCACTTGTTATTAATATTTTGCTCTCTTCATAATATTTTGCTACTTCATCTTGAAGGAAAAATGCCCTGTTTCTTCAGAACTAACAATGCACAGAGCCCCTCCTCATTACTCCATCAATCCCCCCAAATCTATTTTTAATACTGTAAGATTCCCAATTGATTTCTGTTTATAATTTTTAAAGTCAGTTTGATCTCTCCCTCTTACATATTTTTTCTGCCTAGCATCATTTTCCTGAAATGGGAAATCTGAAAGTTTGATGTAGTGATGGAAGATTTTTAGTTATGAATCACTGAAACCAACTTGAACCAATTTTACCACTAAAGGGATTTTATTATGAGCATATTAGGCTATCTCGTGGAGTCAAATGCAGAAATGCAACCAAGACTTAGGAATAGGTTGGAATCCCTCAGGATTCTCTCTCCGTGTTCTGTCTGCTCTTCTCTGTATGGTGGCTATAGTCTCATCCTGGAAGGCTGGCTTTCTCCAGTCTTCAATCCATAAGATGGCACGATGACAGCTCCTGTGTTTATATGCCCTGAGTTTAGCCACAAAGACCGACCCTGAGTGCCTCAGTGTCTCAAGGATGGGGATTTAGCCTACTAGCTATAGTCAACTATAGCTGGGGTGGACAGGTGTGACATTTCAAGGAAGAACTAGCCAACATCAATTCTGAGTTTCCAGAGAAGGGAGAATTGTTGTGAATCTGGCAGGCACCCCACAAGGAGAAGGAGGGAAACAATACCTCCTTTGCTTTACTGCAGGTGTAGTAAGCACCAACCATGCTCTAGGGCCAGCCTTGGCTCCTTGATACAAAAGTAAGTGCAAAGAATTCTACCTGCAAGGAAAGTAAAACCCAGCAGTGACTGTAAACGCACCTGTAAAGTGAGGCTCCTTCTTACCTCCTCATTGTCAGTGTGGGGAAGTTGGAATCAAAAGGAATAAAGGGTATCAAGGTAGCAAATGAAGGTCTGAGAAGTTAGTCCAAATAGAAGTATTGGTTATGAGCGAAAGTAAAAAAGTGGGAACTGGCAAGAACCGCTGAGAGGTCGGGAGGTTGAGCTGGCATGAGAACAGTGTCTGCAGAGGCTGTGATAACAGATGAGGCTGAAAACTCAGACAGGAGCCTTCAGCGGAGGATTTATAAACCCAAGCTGGGAGGAGTAAGGGACAAAAACAAAGGCAACAGATACAAACAGGCCAGCAACACAAAGCTCCCTTCCAGACTGTGGCTTGTTTACCAGGTAGTTAACCTGCAGGCTGCACAGTCCCAATTTTCTCCAGTGCGTGACATGCCTCTCGCTTTGCAGATTTAGTTCTGTTTAATCTTTCCTTTTCAAACAAAGCAATAAAAAGATACCTAGTTAATGTAGTAACTTTGACCTACAAAAAAGAAAAGTTCATTATTCCCTTCAGCTGCCTTATCCAGCACAATTGCCCTTCCATCTTTTATCCCCTCAAACTTTTGTTTCCTTTTTATGATAAGCTTACATTCAGATTAGCTGCCTCTCTAGAACGCTTTTGTCTCCCTTTCAATTTTTGGCCTCCACCAGACTTTATTTTTGCATTTTTAGGGTTCAATAAATCTCCATTCCTTTGAATGAGCATTGCTGTCCATTTTAAATGCCTGTAGCACTTTAAATCAATAGCATCATTTCTGTTTGCTATTGCTCATATGATCCCCAATGCAGAACGTGGGATATTAAGCTACATTTAGTTTAATAGGTAATTTAAGCATTATTTTAAAAACCACTTTTTACTATTAGAATTCACTCCCTTTTATTTAGAATGTGCATTCTCAACAGTGACAATATTTCCTCAAAGGTGCAAAAATTGTTTCTGGGGAAGTAAAAAAAAAAATATCTTAGCTATCACAGTGATTTGTGGCCCTCCAAACCTCAACCTATCCAACTGCACAAAGAGATATGTAGCATACCTGTGATATTAACATTTCACGGGAGAAGGCATTTAAAAAAAAGTCTAAAAAGTCTGCTTAGTGGAGCAATAATGAAAAAAAAATTAAAGGATTGAAGAAAACAGATTTAGAACAAACCTATACTTGCACAGTACATAATGTTTACAAAACAGATAAATACAATCTTTCATTTAATCTCTACAAAAACCAGGTAAATTGGGTACTATTAACCTCTTTCTCAGACATGTAGATTGATGATCAGAGAGGTTGCTTCCTAATTATGACTTTGATAGCAATTCCCCCCTCCATCTATGACAGCAACAGAATACACATTCCTTTAAAGCAGGGGTCCTCAGCGCTATTGGTATTTGGGGCAGGATAATTCTGTGTTGAGGGGAGAGCTGTCCTGTGCATCATAGGATGTTCAGCAGCACCCCTGGCCTCTATCCAGGAGATGCTAGTGGCAACTCCCTATCACCACCCATTGGGACAACCAAAAATGTCCCTTCTGACATTGCCAAATGTCCCCTACGGGCTAGGGCAGGAAATCACTCCCAGTTGAGAACTACTGATGTAAAGCCTACTTAGATAGAGAGAATGGTAGCTACTGTTTTTCAATTCATACACAGTTTCATAATAGCTAACAGTTATCGAGCATTTATTATATACCAGGTACTTTATATGTATTAATTCATTTAATTCTCCCAACAACCCTATGGGGTGGATACTAGTATTGTGCCCATTTACAAATAAGGAAACCTAGGCCATATGGGTTGAAGTTAGTAAGTTGTAAATCCGGGATATATGGGTATTGATGTTGCATTTGCATCACAAAGAAGTGACATAAATGCATTTTTAGAGTTCACTAAATCTCCATTCCTTTGAATGAGCATTGCTGTCCATTTGAACTGTTGACCCAAATATAACTATTTTGTTCATACAAAATAATCTACATCATGATTATGATTGTTATGTTGACTTTGAATTTAAACCCAGGTCTGAGCACTGCCTCACCATGCTATCCTCTGTTTCAGAACCAAAATGCCCTTAGCTACTCTCCTCAATTCTACATTATTTCCTCTGTTATCCCATTTTATATACAAATGTCAATTTCTTATAGGCACTGCTTTTTAATCTATTGATTTATTTATTCCTAATAAGCTCAAAATGGAATGCTAGTAAAAAGACCAATATAAGAATGGATATGTTAATAAATGAATTTTTTAAATTTATAACTGTATGTTTAATATGATCCCTTTTTTATAAAAGGTTACATATACTGTAGTCACACACACAGAGAAAGACTGAAAATGCATATATCATCTTAATAAGATTTATCTATGGGAAGTAGGATCGTGAACATTTCTAATTTTTTCCCATATTTTCAACATATTCCACAATAAATAGATTTAAAAATATTTTCTGTAAAAGATGATTTGGTGAGTTAGGTGAATAAGGATTGAGTGTGGAAGGAAGTAGAAAAAATATTTTGTTGGACAAAGTCCCTAAATTTGAATTGCTTCCACACTAACAGAAAGGAGGACCATGTCTATAAATAAGTGAAAACAAAACCAGTGGTTCTCAATTCTCTAATTTTCTAACAAGACTGAATAAATAACCTTCTCCAAATGTTCAAGGATAGTAAATTTAGGGAGACAATTTAAAGTTTTTTCTTTATGCATTTTTAAAAAATCTTGGATATCTGCCTCTGCTTATTTCCAGCAAGACTATAAAAAGGCAAAATATGAATAACTGAATGAGCAGCAAATAATTATTTGGGAAAAATCTTGGGCACCTGAGTAGCTTAAGAACTTATTTTGTGGGATAGGAGTCATGCAATAATATTATTTTCTGTTTGGATGATAGAATTAAAAGTAAGTATTTCATGACTTCCAAATACCATGACAGCTAAACAAGGTTTAACTAGATTGTATTCCAGTGTGGGCCCTGCACCTGATTTTTCTCTACAATTCCCATCAACTGGTTTGTTGTGGGAGCCTATTATAGTATTTATGGCTTTTAATGAATGAATACAATGAAGAAAGTGTTAAATGTTTTTAAGAAGAATAAGAAAAACAACTGGCATGAGAGTTCAGAGGAGAGATGCCAGGCTGAGTTGGGGAGACAGAGACTGGCTAGTTGTTCACCAAACAATGTCTCTTTTTGTCTCCTGGGCACACAACATAGGACAACAGTTCCCACTATGCCTTGCATTTGGGTGTGGAAATGGGATCCATTTACATCCAAGAGAGTGTGGGCAGAAGGCAAAAAACCACTTCTGGAACCTGGCGTGCTTGAAGCTCTTACTTGAGGGGGGAGTGGGGGCATGGGCAATATATGTAACCTTAACACTTGTACCCCCGTAATACCCTAACATAATAAATAAATTAATTAATTAAAAAGCTACCAGCTGAAGGGAGAGGACTCTGAGCACCTGGCAGAAGATAGAGCCACTAAATGGAAGATGCCCGAACCCTGAAACACTGGCCAGGTGAAATATGCTGGACCAGGAACACCTGCATTGCACTGTTCATGAGCAAGAAAATGAGTATCATGTTAAGCCTCTGGAATTCGGGAACTTCTTGTTACATCAGTTAGCTACCCTGACTAATACATTGGGTTCAACCTGAAACCACAAATGCTCAGAACCAACCCTGGCACTGGAAGCTTTTTCAGACAAGTTGCTTCATAAAATTTCCTACAAATGCTGCCATAAATCTGTTTTGCCTCTAGCGACAACAGTACTACCATTATCAGGATAAAGGCACGCACGTACGCGAATAAGGCACTTAAGTTCACATCTGAACTAAGACATGTGGAATAAGAAAAGTCCTTTGAACCAAATGTACTTAAAAAGCCCTGTCTTCATTTCCATGTACCTTTTAACATCACAAAGGACATGCTTGTTTTCATCATGGGCAGGAGATAAACATTAGCATCCAGAAATATGGCAAGAACAAAAACTCATCTGTGAAAAACTATGGACAGGGGTTGCCTAACAGTCCCAGGGTATTTATCTTGGATCCTGTCCTATTCCATCTCCTGCCATTCTATTTCTAATTAATGTTTACTGAGTGCCCACTATGTGTGAGTCAATGTGTTTGTCATTGGAGATATGAAGATAACAGATAGTCTATTCAAATAGCCATAGTGGAACAGGTAAGAAAAACAAGCACCAGATACATTCTCCAGCAAACTGGTATTAACTGAGTAGCACCTAAGTGGACACATAGGTGCTACAGTAATAGGGTATTGGGCAGGTGGGATGGGGGAGGGGGGCGGGTATATACATACATAATGAGTGAGATGTGCACCATCTGGGGGATGGTCATGATGGAGACTCAGACTTTTGGGGGGAGGGGGGAAATGTGCATTTATTGAAACCTTAAAATCTGTACCCCCATAATATGCTGAAATAAAAAAAAATAAAAAAGAACAAGTGCTTACCTCTCTTACCCCTGCCTGCGATGATCTCACAGAGGCAGTGGTCCTTAAGAGTCCCAAGTCTACCCTTGATGAAGTAGTGGCTTGTCTTTTCTCCCATTACACATAAATTAACAGCTTTGACTGAACACTAGCTAATTATCCAGATAAGAAAATGCAATAAAAAATACAGGGAGGCCCCTTATTATCAAGAGTTTGAGCATATGCTACCTATTTATCTCTATTTGTTAGTCAACATTTTCTAATGATAAATACTAAAAAAAAAAAAAAAAAAAAAGTTGTGCATTTGTAAATTTAAAATAAACATAAATTTACTATCTTTCTCCCTGTAGTCAAGAAATACCTTAGGGGAAGATACTTTGAAACCATGCAAATCTCTTTGTTCCTGAAACCTTTGCCCACTGTGTCTAGAATTCTTTGGGGGCTCCATCTGCAACAGTGATCTCTGTGGAGGGTGCCTGGTGTCAACTTTCTATGTCTCTCATTCTTTTCACATTTAGTAATTGAAATTCTACTGCAAAAAAAAAAAAAAAGCTGCCACTTCTCCATAAACAATTGATCTTCATTTTCATGGATTACGTATTTGAGAATTCACCTGTTTGCTAAAATTTATTTGTAACTGCCCAATCAATAATCATGGCACTTTCTTGGTCATTCATGGATATGTACAGGCAGCAAAAAAATCTGAGTACCCAATGTGCATGTCCCAGCTGAGGTTGAATAAGGTCACACTCTACCTTCTTGTTTCAGCTTTCATCCTATAAACAAGTGTCCTTTTTGTTGTCTAGCTAGTGCCATATTTTTCACATTTTTTGTGCCTTTTGTTAGTCATTTTGCTGTTTAAAATGGTCCCAAGCATCACACTGAAGTTCTGTCTAGTGTTCCTAAATGCAATAAAGCTGTGATGTGTCTTACAGAGAAAATATGTGTTAGAAAAGCTATACTCAGGCATGAGTTATGGTGATGTTGTCTGTGAGTTCAGTGTTAATGAATCAACAAAATGCATTTTTAAGTAGAGATACGCATGAAGCAAGATTATGTCTTGATTCGTTAACCAGTGGCTCACAGAAACATCAACCTGTATTTCCACTAGGAGAAATGGTTCAGTATTTGCTGATTCGGTATTCACAGTGACTTTATAGAATGTAACTATCATGAATAATGAGAATCGACTATACCTATTTAACCGAATTATGTATTTATATTACTATGAATTCATGGACATTTATATTATTTTATGGGTTACAATCCAGTACTACTATTATATATTCTATTGCTCAGATTGTTCCATCTTTGGCCATTAAGAAAATAACTGTATAATGGAAAAGTCTAGTGGTGACCTTTTTGGCCAGGTGATCCACACCAACATCACCAATAATAATACATGTTGACATCATCAATGCCATGATTTGATGCACCTGAAAGGATGAGGCACCATTCTGTGGTGCTCTTGATGGGGATGTATAACCTCAGTCTGGTCATGGGAAGATTCCAGATAGGCCTGAATTAAGAAATGTGTAGCAAAATAATGGATCAGTACTGTTCAGGGTGTCAAAGTCATGAAACACAAGGAAAGACTGAGGAGCTGTTGCAGATGGCAGGAGACCAGAGACAAATGACAACTAACTGCAATATGGAACCCTGAATGGAATAGTGGGACCAACAACAAGAACAAAGAGACATGAATGAGATGCTTCGAAGTGAAGTTCAAATGGAGTCTTTAGTTTCTTGTACTGTACCAATTAATTTCCCGGTTGTGATATTTATACTATGGTATGTAAGATGTTAACAGTGGAGTATCCTGGGACAGGGACATATTTGAAACTCTGTATTATTTTTGCAATTTTTTTGTAAGTCTAAAAGTAGTTCAAAATTTTGACTATTGGGTGGTCTTACATACTCCTGGTTGTAAAAGTTGTGGAAGGTGGGAGGGAAGAGGAGGTGAGAAACTCCATTTCAGAGACTATGGATATAGATTAGTATTCAATCTTCCATAGAGTTTCTCTAAATCCAAAAAACTGTGAGGAATAGTACAGTAAATCAATGCCCTCTGCTCTAAGATATTATAGACGACTTGGTTGTTCATAGGCAGGACACTTCACTTCTACATGGGGACCTTGGGCAAACCATAATCTTAGTTGCCTCATCCATAAAATGTAGGGGTTGAAATGAATAATTTTACCTTAATATCTCATATCCCTTACAGTATAAAATCTTATGCTTCTAAATTAAAACTTGCTATTCAGCATTTGAAATCAGGCTCTGCAAAAATACCCTTTGGGATCCTTATTTACTCTACTTTCTTAGTAAAAAGCAGCAGTGTTGACATTTTACAGGAAATCCAGGAAACAAATCACAGTAGTTTGAAGAAATTCTGGAACAGTTCCCTCTGCAGCTCATCCACAAGATAGATGCAAATTATATGCTCATAAACAATGTAAATATAGCTAAGATATCAAGAATTATGCAGCTCTTTAAAATGTATAAGTCACTAAAACATTACATGGAAAAGCAGATTATAAAAGTGTACATGTATAATGATCACAGATAAACATTTTCTCACAAAAAATATTTTTAGATGGGGATGTGGTAGAACCTCTGATAATACTCTGGTAGAGTATTATTTTAAGAGACATAAGTCACTGATATTACAAAAATATACACTATCTACTGAGAACATGTGGCATGCAGAACAAACAATAATATGTTTTTACATATTTAATCCTCCCTGAACTACAAGGGAAATTATAATTTCGTCAAATATTGCTAAATTGGCTGAGAACTATAACTTCTGCCCATTTCATGATTAATGCCATTGGAAGGAAATTAGGAGAGTAGAATGAGAAAGCAAGCAATGGATTTAGTATCCATTAGTGTGCGAAGATTACTCTGCCAGAGTGTCAGAAGGAGGCAGCGAAGGGAGAATTTTTCTTTTATTACAAATCTTTTAGGGGGTACAAACATTTGGTACAAATAAAAAATATGTTTGGTACAAACAAAAAAATATGTTTGATACAAACATATTGCATTTGTACTGCCCAAGTCAGAGCTATAAGCATGTCCCTTCCAGATCATGTGTACCACGCCCATTAGGTATGATCTGCCCATCCTCTCCTCGTCTCTCCCACCTGACCTGTCCCCAGTGAATGTTACTTCCATATGTACACATAAGTGTTGATCAATTAGTACCAATTTGATGGTGAGCACATGCGGTGCTTGTTTTTCCATTCTTGTGATTTTTCACTTAGTAGAATGGGCTGTAGCTCCATCCAGGATAAAACAATAGGTGCTAGATGACCATTGTTTTATGTGGCTGAGTAGTACTCCATGATATATATCTCTATATATCTATATATATATATATACACCACATTTTATTAATCCACTCATGTATTGCACATGAATCCTTTGTGGGTTCATGAGATTTCTCCTACTTCCTTTCTCACATGAAAAATTCATCAGATTTTTTTTTTGACCAGTAAAGAAGGAATGAGAAACAAGGATAATAACAAGGACAAAGTTTAGTTTTTGGTGTTTCTCATGGGTAATAATTCTCTGCCCCATTTAATGTAGGCAAGAAAGGTCCTCTGTAAAGAAATTAAAATATTTTGAATCATAATTAATATACATTAAATTATTTGTTCAAAAGCTAATAATTCATTAGGTTTTAAAGAATTGATCCTCTAATCACTAATATATTCAATTTAAGTAGTAAAACTCAATATTAATAAAAACAATATGGTGATCAAATTAGCATAGGATTAATACTGTGGACTCTCGTCTGCTTGGATTTTTATCCTTACTTATTTTGGTAAAGCAACTTCATTCTCTGGGCCCCATTTTATCACCTCTAGCATGGGAAAAACATAGGTCATACCAAATAAGGCTATAGAGAAGATTAAATGAAACAATGTGCCTGAAATGCTTGGCATAGTATCTAGTAAATGCTCTGTATGTATGGACTGTTAGTATAAATTTTTAATAGATAAATTAATTGTGTACAAGTGTATGTGTACTTAATAAATGTATGAAAAAGACAGAAAAAATACAGCAACATATTAACAGGGGTAACCCATGAGTAGTGGGATTATAGTAATTATGTTTTTATTTATTAGATTCCTTTCTTTTGCCAAACTTCCTACAATAGACAGACATTTCTTTTCTAACAAAAAATCATATGTTGTTTGATAAACCAAACAAGATAAACAAGAACTGTAAACTGGCAAATACATTCTTTTATATCTTATTTTCTTTTCAATAATACCTTATCTAGAGTCATTTCTGACCCAGAGAATAAGATGGGTATGGACAGCTCATTCTCACTGGGTCTTGATAGAAGCGAGGGTGGGTTTGCAAGGTGTCTTCATGGACATGAAGAATAATAAAAAAATTAATGGAGGGAGGGTGAACAGCAAAGGTGAGAGATCTCCAGGCAGAAGCAGAGCCAGAGAAATAAAGAAACAGGAAAGGAAGAACTAAGTGAGGGAGCACTGCCAAAATCCTCATAGGCCAAAGCGGGGTTGCCAACAAAGCATCAGAAGAAAGAAAAGAACAGATTTTACTGTGGAGTGTTTTGTGCAAGAACCATCCATAATAATCTTTAAAAATCTACCAGAGACTTTTGGACTCTGGCCCCACATATACGGAGCTTAGCAGTTGCTACTCCTACCGAGCAACCAGAAAGCTGAACAAACTGAAAAACGAGCAACTCTTCTTAAATCTGTGAGAGAAGTGAGATCACAGGGCAAATTGCTGCCCCCAAAATTGGATACAGAGAACACCACTTGCCAGAGCAGGGACTCAGGAGCAGACACCTCCACAGGGACCAGTGCTAGAGGAGGAAACCCAAACTGTAATTGACGAATTGCTGGAGGCTCAGTGTGGATAAGTGTGAGAGTTAACAACTCCAGGGACACCCACGAAGGGGGGATGTCCCACACTTTTATGGTTTCACCTCCTGGAGCTCTACCAGGTTCTCACAGTGAATATCAGAGGAAAATGCGATCATGCTTCCAGCAAGAGGAAGGGAAAAGGAACCACTTAGGAATATCAGGAGAAACTATTTAACCAGAGCCTAACTGACCTGAGGGAAAAGAAATACTGGATTTCAGTCTCTTCAACCACCCTGTCTCACCTAAGCTGGGGGTGGGGGGAGGTCAGAGAAGCACTTGTAAAGTTCACAGGCCAGAGACATGGACTCATTGAGAAGGGGAAACCTAATCACAGAACTATACAATGCTCCCCCTTCCCCCATGACTAGAGGCCTGTATATAGCATTTTATCCAGAATACCATGTCTAGCTATCAGAAAAAAAAAAAATTACAAGGCATACTAAAAGGCAAAAAAACACAAATTGAAGTGACAGGGCTAGCATCAGAATCAGACTCAGATACAGCAGGAATGTTGAAATTATCAGACTGAGTATTTGAAACAACTAAGGGCTTTGATGGTAAAGTAGATAGCATGCAAGAATAGATGACCAATATAAGCAGAGAGATGAACATCCTAAGAAAGAAATACAAAGATGTTAGAGACCAAAAACAGCATAACAGAAATGAAGAATATCTTTGATGGGCTCATTAGTAAACAACACACCTGAAGAAAGAATCTCTGAGCATACGGATATCTCAACAGAAACCTCCAAAACTGAAAAGCAAAGAGAAAAAAGACAGGAAAAAATAAAAACAGAATATCCAAGAAATGCAGGACAACTACATAATGTGGAACATACACATAAAAAGAATACCAGATGGAGAACAAAGAAAAGAATATAAAAAATATATTTGAAGCAATAATGACTGAGAATTTCCCCCAAATTAATATCAAGTACCAAACCACAAATCTAGGAAACTCAGAAAACACCAAGTAGGATAAATGCAAAAAAAAAAAAAAATTTAAGGTAGGCATATTACTTTCAAATCACAGAAAATCAAAGATCAAGAAAAAATTCTGAAAGAAGCCAAAGTTGGGGGAGAAGAGTGACATTTCCTATAGAGGAAAGCAAAGGTAAGAATTACATCTGACTTTTCTTTGAAACCATGCAAACAAGAAGAAAGTAGAGTGAAATATTTCAGTTGTTAAGAGAAAAGACACCAATCTAGAATTCTGTACCCTGTGGGATTATACTTCAAAAGTGAAGGAGATATAAATACTTTCTCAAACAAAAATTGAGGGAATCTGTTGCCAGTATACTGGCCTTGCAAGAAATGTTCAAATAAGTTCTTTTTAAAATTTTTAAAAAATTATTTTAAAAAATGTATTTTTAATCCACAAATAATTGTATGCATTTATGAAATGAAATGTAATGTTTTGATCTATGTATACATCATAGAAAGATTCAGTCAAGCTAGTTAATGTATCCATTGCCTCACCAACTTATCATTTTTTTGTGTGGTGAGACTGTTAAAAATTTGTTTTGCAATTTTTGAAATACACAATCCATTATTACTAACTGTGATCACCATGCAGTGCAATAGGAACTTATTCCTCCAATCTAACTGAGACCTTGTAACACTTTAATCAACATCGTCCCTTTCCCATCCTTCCCACTCCCCTCAGCCTCTGGAAATCACTTTTTTACTGTCTGCTTCTACCACAGCAATTGTTTTATATTTCACATACAAGTGAGATCATGTAGTTATTTGTCTTTCTGTGCCTGGCTTATTTCAGTTAGGATAACATCCTCCAGGTTCCATCCACGTTTTGTAAATGACAGAATTTCCTTCTTTTTAAAAGCTGTGTAGTATTCTATTGTCTGTATATACCACATTTTTTAATCCATTCATCTGTTGATGGACACTTAGGCTACTTCCATATCTTGGCTGTTGTGAATAATGCTGAAATGAACATGGGAGTGCAGAAATACCTCTTTCAATTCCTTTGGATATAAACCCAGAAGTGAGATTACTGCATCATACAGTAATTCTATTTTCAAGGATAGTCTGGTACACTGTTGGTGGGAATATAAATTAGTACAGCCATTTTGGAAAACAGTATGGAGGTGCCTCAAAAAAAATAAATAACTTCTTTAGAAAGAAGGAGATTGACATACTTTGAAACTTAGATCTACATAAAGAAATGAACAGCATCAG
Organism: Microcebus murinus; assembly: GCF_040939455.1. Classification (NCBI taxonomy): domain Eukaryota; kingdom Metazoa; phylum Chordata; class Mammalia; order Primates; family Cheirogaleidae; genus Microcebus; species Microcebus murinus. The sequence goes on from NC_134115.1 coordinate 31,793,971, forward strand.
AGAAAGAATAAGTAAAGGTAAAATAAAAACTTCTTCTTCTTATCTTCAATTGATCTAACAGCTAATAGTTTGTTCAAAATAATAGCAATAGAGTATTTATTTATGCTTATGTGTGTATATACACAAACACACATGAACTTATATATACTTAAGTATAAGTGAAATGAATGACACCAATGATACAATGGATGGATGAGAAGAAGTAGGATTATTTATTATAAGGTACTCACTCAGACTACGATTAGGCAGTATAGTGTTATTTGAAAGTAGACCTGGACTGTTTGTCAATGCATTTAGCAAATCTAGGGTAATCGTTAAAAAAAAAACTTAAAAAAAAGAACTGTAACTGATATGCTAAGAAAGGAGAGAATATGGAATCACTTAAAATGCTCAATTAAAACCCACAAAAGGCAGAAAAAGTATGGAAGATAAAACTAGGAATAAAGATAAGGAGAAAAATAAAAAATAGTAATAAATTGTAGATATTAATACAACTATCAATATGTCAATAATCACTGTCTTTTGTTTGCTTTGGAGGGATTTTTTTATTTTTTTAAATTATTATGGGTACATAATAGTTGTATATTTTTATATAATATATGTGATGTTTTGATACAGGCATACAGTATAAATTAATCAAATTAGGGTAATCTATCACCTAAGGCATTTGTCATTTCTTTGTGTTAGGAACATTCCAATTCCACTCTTTTAGTTATTTTAAAGTATACCCTAACTTATTGTTGAGTATAGTCACTTTGTTGTGCTATCAAATATTGTTATTCTATCTAATTATCTAACTATATTTTTACACCCATTAATAATCACTTTGAATGTTTATGGTCTAAATGTACCAACTGAAAGACAAAGATTATCAGAGTGGATTGAAAAACAAGGACCAACAATGTGTTTTCTACAAAAAGATCTCACTTTAAATATAAAGACATATATAGATTAAAGTAATTAAGTAAATGGACAGAGAAAGATATAACATGCAAACGCTAACCAAAAGAAAGCAATATTAACTATATCAATTTCAGACAGAGCAGACTTCAGAACAAAGAATGCTATTAAGGATAAAGAGGGCATTACATAATGATAAAGAGGTCAATTCTCCAAAAGGACATATCAATCCTTAAGTGTATGCAGCACCTAACAACAGAGTGCCAAAATATGTGAGACAAAAACTGATGAAATTTCAAGGAGAAATAGAAAAATTCATTATTATAGTTGAAGACTTCAATGCCACTATAGCAGAAAGGGAAAGATCCAACAGGAACAAAATCAGTAAGGGTGTAGTTGAACTCAACAATACCGTCAATTAACTGGATATAATGGGCATCTATAGACTACTTCATCCAGCGACAGCAGAATGTACACTCCTGTCAATCTCACATGGAACATTTGCTAAGATAGACCACATTCTAGGCCATAAAACACAGTTCAATAAATTTAAAAGAACAGAAGTCATACGATGTCTCCTCTCAGACCATGATAAAATTAAACTAGAAATCAATAGCAGAAAGATAGCTGGAAAATCCTCCAAATACTTGGAGATTAAACAACATACTTCTAAATAACACTAAGATCAAAAAAGTGATCACAAGAAAAATTTTAAATATTTGACCTAAATAAAAATTAAAACACAATTTATCATTTATTGAGATGCAGTGAAAGTAGTTTTTAGGAGGAAATTTATAGCACTGCATGCACATATTAGAAAAGTCCCAAAAATCAATCATCTAAGTTTTCACCTAAGGAAACTAGAAAAAGAAGTTCAAATTAAATCCAAAGGAAGTGGAAGAAAAGAAATAATAAAAATTAAAGCAAAAATTCAGAAAACCAATAAAGAAAATCAACAGAACCAAAAGCTGGTTCTCTAAAAAGATAAATAAGATCAATAAGTCTCTAGCCAGCCTAAGGAAAAATAAAAGAGGATACAAATAATTAATATAATAAATAAAAGAAAGGATATCACTAATGAGATCATGAACATTTAAAAGATCATAAGAGACTACTATGAATAACTCTACACCCACAAATTTTGTAACCCAGGTGAAATAGACCAATTCCTTGAAAGACACAATCTGTAAAAAAAAGAAACATACAAGCTGATTAGGCCCATATCTATTAAGGAAATTGAATCAATAATTAGTAACCTTTCAAAAAAGAAAGCCCAGACCCAGATGGATTCACAAGTGAACTTTACCAAACATTTAAGGAAGATATACCAATACTCTATAATCTCTTTCAGAAGACAGAAGCCGATGAAACACTTCCTAACTCATTCTTTGAGGCCAGTATCACCTTAATACAAAAACCAGACAAAACCATTACAAGAAAACTATAGACCAACATCTCTCATGAACATAAATGCAAAAATTCTCAATAAAATATTAGCAAATCAAATCCACTAATGTATAAAAAGAATTACTCACCATGACCAAGCGGGAGTGATCCCAGGTATGCAAGGCTGGTTTAACATTCCAAAATCAGTTATTGTAATCCATCATATCAAGAAGCTAAGGAAGGAAAATCACATGATAATATTAATAGATGCAGATAAAGCATTTGACAAAATTCAACACCCATTCAGGATAAAAACTCTCAGTAAATTAGGAATAAAGAAGAACTTCTTCAACTTGAAAAAGAATATCTACAGAAAATCTGCAGCTAACATCATACTTAATGGTGATAAATTAGAAGCTTTCCCACTAGGATCGGGAACAAGGTAAGATGTCCTTTCTCACCACTGTTTGTCAGCATCATACAGTGAGCTGTGATGACGCCACTGCACTCTAGCCTGGGCAACAGAGCAAGACCCTATCTACAAAAAGAAGAGAAAAGTACCTGATTTTAAAAATGTTCTAAAGACCTTAACAAATATTTCACCCAAGAAGATAAACAAATGGCAAATAAGCATATGAAATGATGCTCAATATTCCATGTCATCAGAGAAATGCAAATTAAAATAACAAAAAGATATACACACACTTAACAGAATGACCAATATCCAGAACACTGACACCACCAAATATGGGCAAGGATGTGGAGCAACAGGAACTCTCTCATTCATTGCTGGTGGAAATGCAAAATGGTGCAGCCACTTTGGAAGACAGTTTGGCAGTTTCTTACAAAATTAAACATATTTTTACCATGAGATCCAGCAATTGTACTCCTTGGCATTTACCCAAAGGAACTGAAAATGTGTGTCCACGTAAAAACATGCACATGGATGTTTATAGTAGCTTTATTTACAACAGTCCAACCTTGGAAGCTACAAAGATATCCCTTAGTAGGTGAATGGATAAATAAACTGTGGTACAATGGAATATTATTCAGCACTAACAAGAAATGAGCTATCAAGCCATGAAATGACATGGAGGAAACTTTAAATGCATATTACTAAGTAAAAGAAGCCAGTCTGCACAGACTACTTATTAATGCTTTGTGATTCCAACTATATGACATTCTGGAAAATATGAAACTATAGAGATAGTAAAAAGATCAGTGGTTTCCAAGAGTTAGGGGAGAGGGCGGGATGAATAGGTGGAGCATAGAGGATTTTTAAGACAGTTAAACTACTCCGTATAATATTATAATGGTGCATACAATGTTACTATACATTTTTCCAAACCCACAGAACCCCAAGAGTGAGACCTATGGACTCTGGGTGATCAGGGTGTATCAATGTAGGCCCACCGGCTATAACAAATGGACGCTCTGGTGGAGGATGTTGCTAATGGAAGAGGGTATCCATGTGTGGGGATAAAGACATATCAGAAATCTCCATGCCTTCCATCAATTTTGCTGTGAATGTGAAACTTGCTCCCCAAAAAACTATTAAAAAAATCTATCGAATATCTAAAAAAGAAAACATAATTAGAGCACACTGTAGTGAGTGAGTCTTGCTATGCTGCTGAGAAATCATTCTTGACGGCTCTTCTCCAGCCGTGCTCACAGGTTGGTGACTATTTGTATTTCATTTCACAATTTTTTGAAGAGCCTGGTGAAGACAGTGATAAGGATCCAAACCACCAATGGATCAGACAAGGAACTTCCCACTCCTAATTAAACATCTAGTTTATTCTTTTAGACTGCTATTTCTGGTATTACCCAAGCAATTGCAAAACTAAACCCTCATGTAAATAATTGCCAGTGACCTCATATAACCCCTAGGAAGGCTGAAAAGCAACCTCCACTGCCCTTCTCTCTTGGATTATGAACTTCCCTTAACAAAACATGATGCTACTGACCTGCCACTCATCACTGGGATATATTTTCATGCTTACCCAACTACTTATACTGCTGCTTAAGCTTCTTCAGGAGCCTATCTGCCATAGCTGACCATGGTAAAAGGGATAGCAGTGGCCACAGGACAGAATCAAGTTTACAATATAACTATGGATTGAATCCATGATTTGTTCTTGTGAATCCATGAACCAGATGCCTACCCAATAGGTAGACAGGAAAACATTTGACAGTTGCAAAGTATAATCTGGTAGTCTGTGAACAGAATTTAAAATATAGTTTAATTCCATTAATTCTATTTTTAGGAATAGCTAAGGGCTATTTACTGGTTAGTCCTAAGTGAATTATGAAGGGTTACTAAACATATTTTTAATAATCTAAACTTAGTATATGACCAGATTTTAATAAGGATTTTTTTTCTATATTTTCCTAATATAGCTTAGTGCCAAGCAATGCTTGCCAATGTTCAAAAGCTCCCACTGGGCAGCCCCAAATATAAATATAGAATTCCTACAAATTGTTAGAAAGGGTAGTTAGAAAGGAACCTCACAACTGATTTCAGTTGGTCAAGTTTGTTTTTGTTTTTTTGTTGTTTTTTTTTTCTGACAGTCTTGCTCTGTCACCCAGGCTAGAGTGCAGTGGCATCATCATAGCTCACTGCAACCTCCAACTCCTGGGCTCAAGTGATCCTCCTGCCTCAGTCTCTCAAGTAGCTGGACTACAGGCACATGCCACTACACCTGGCTAATTTTTCTATTTTTAAGAGAGATGGGGTCTCGCTCTTGCTCAGGCTGGTCTCAAACTCCTGAGCTCAAGTGATCCTCCTGCCTTGGCCTCTCAGAATGCTTGGATTTACAGGCATGAGCCACTGCAGCTGGCCTGAGTTGGTCAATTTTTTAATTACTGTTAATTTTCCTTTTTAATTATAAATTCCCCTTAGTTTAGCATCTTCATTATGGATTTAGTTTGTGGTGGGTTGTTCGGTTAATAACAACTACTGTTTGAAGGTTTAGTTTAGTTCCAGCCCTAGGCTGAGATCTTTACATGCTCATTTGTTGCTCTTAACACCCCTTTCAGACAGATAATGGTATCATCCTCATTAAGGCATAGAGAAACTAGATAGCTTGCCTAAGATCATACAGCTGGAAACTGCAGAGCCAGGACTTGAACTTATATATCTTCTCTGTAGATCATAGGTCAGCAAGTAATTTCTGTAAAGAGCCAGATACTAAATATTCTTGGCCATAGGGACCCAACTCTGTTGTTGTAGCCCCAAAGCAGCCATAGACACCACATAATCAAATGGGCATGGCTATGTTCCAATAAAACTTTATTTACAAAAACAGGCACTAGGCAGAATTTAGCCTATGGGCCACAGTTTGCTGACTCCTGCTTTAGAGCCCTTACTCTTAACCACTATGCCATTAACATGTGCCCTCTTAGCTTCCAGTGAAACATATACACAGACTTGGGAGACTAAAATGCTCCAATAGCTATAATGAAGCACAAAGGCATTGCGATTTGGATATTAATCATCTTTGTCCTCATTGGTAAGGAAGATATAAGACATATGCCTGTGCAGCATTACATTCATTAATGATGTGAGGAAATTTTGCTTGCTCTTTTCTCAGTTGCAACATGTGATTAAGATGAACATAATACAATAATATTGAATATTGAAATTATTCAATAATATTGAATAATGAACATAATATTTGATTGTACAATAATTTATATTGCAGTGTTCTAGGATGTAAAATCGATGCATAAGATTATTATTTTAAAGTAAGTGTACAATCCACATATTTTGGGTCCCCATGCTTTATATAATCTCATTGGAACACATCCAGTAGGGAGGCCAAGGGATCTTCTCAGCCACCTGGGATGGCTACAGTCCAAAAATGTTTGAGAGACATCAAAGGAATGAGTGAGGGAAGCTTCTGGGGCCTGATCAAATCCAGGAGGTCCCAGATGGCAGGGGCAAGGAACGAGGGCATTTTATATTCAGCAACAGTCCAACACAATCATTCCTATTAAGGACTGAACTATGTTCTCCCCAAATTCATATGTTGAAGTCCTAACCCCCAGGTGACTATATTGGGAGATATGGCCTTCAAGGAGATAATTAAAGTTCAATGAAACCATCAGGTCGGAGCTTGAATCCCATATGACTGGTGCCCTTCTAAGAACTCTTTCCCTGTGCACACCCAGGGAAAATGCAGCCATCTGCAAGCCAGGAAGAGGGACCTCACCAGAAATCAACCTTCCTGGCACATTGATCTTGGACTTCCAGCCTCCAGAACTGTGAGAAAATAAAAGAGTTTTTTTGTTTAAGCCACCCAGTCTATGGTATTTTGTAGCCAGAGCATACTAACACAGTGCCCAATCTTTGAATGTAAAAATTATGAACTTCCACAAGCTATTAGTGGTACATTCACTAACTGTTGCCTAGGATTATACATAAATACACATATACACACAAATAATTAGATGTGGTGAATTCAGTATACTTGTATGTTACTAATCATAACAATATATAAATATCTTTGGAGAAAAAAGTTGTATACATATTTGGGAAATATGATTTTATATAATTGCAGATAGGGCTTGGTACTAGTAAGTCTTGACAGTCAACCCCCTTTACAACAGTTACTCCATCAGCCTCTGGCATCCTGGCTCTTTGTGGTGGGAATCATCTATTCCAGCCCCTTTTAATTCTGGGTAAATTAGCACTATCTTGGGCTCTGTCCCTCTTCCATGGCTGCCTACCTTGACAGAGGGCATGGCTCGCCCAGAATAAAATGTGTCAGTCACAGTTTGAGAAAATGATCTAACTGCAGGGATCCCATGAGCCAGGGAAGATTTTAGGCCAGGGAAGAGTCAGGCAGCGATGGGATTAAGAGCTGACCCGTTGCCATTTATCGTATCACACATCAGCCTTATTTGCCTGAGACTGGAAACTCCATGGGAAGCAGAACCAACACCTTCATCTTAAACCTCTTTCTATATCTTTTGTGGAATTTATCATAGTAAGAGATTAATTAGCAGTGTTTAACAGAAGAGATAAGGGTTTCTACACCTGGCTCCTCATCTGTGGGTAACCGACCCTACCTTGAGCATCTCTGAGGGGTGGAGAGCTAAGGACCTGCATTTTACTATGCTTGCTCTGTTAATTCTGATGCAGCCATTCTGGCACCACTTCTCAAATTTGCATTTGACAACTGTATTAGATGACAATAACCAATGGCCTCAATTAATAGCCACCCCCATTTCCTCTCCCTTTGCCCTATAACTTTGTAGTGACACACCACTCCCAACTCCGAGCTTGCCCAAGTAACTTGCTTTTGCCTACAAAATTTTAGCAAACTTGATGCAAGCAGAAACTTGGAAACGTGCTTGCCTGCATGTTTCCATTTTCTCCCTCGATCCCTGCCACCACACTGAGAATATTCTAGGCTAGCCTGCTAGAAGAATGTGAGAGGCATATAGAATCAGGCCGAGTCATGCCAGCTAAGGCCAGGCACAGCCAGCCAGCCCCCAGCCTACTCACCAGCTGACAGCAGTTGCATAAATAAGCCCAGCTAAGATCAATCAAGACCATTCCAGACAGCAGAATCACCCAGTGAATAGTAGACTTGGGGGAAATAATAAATGACTATTATTTTAAGCTATTGAAGACTGGGGTGGTTTTTCCTACAATACAGATAACGGCTACAACATCCAAGGTGCAAAGGGACCAGAGGAACAGAGCATCTACACTAAAGGCTGGGCATTGATGGTTTCAGAGAGTCTTGGGCAGAAATTTTTTATTTCTATTCTGTAGGATGATATTGAAAAGAAGAAAAGGGATTTTCCAAGGTCTGATGTCTGAGAGATGCTAAGTTAAAGTTTAGTTTAGTTGGTTTCTTTGCTGTAAGATTTCAAAGACTCTAATATGAATTCTGATAAATCTTCCAAAGCAAGAGCTTGAAAGCAATGTTTCTCACATTTATTTGACCACAGAACTTTCTCTATCCCCCACGCCCAAGCTGAAAATCACACAAATCTATATCCCACAGAACATACTTCGGGACATTATTTAAGATGAACTGATCTTCGCCCTGCTCCATTGTTGCCCCAGAAGGTAGAACTACACTTAAGGTATGAACGTTGTAGGGAGAAGGATTGAGGTTAAATAAATTCAAGCAAGAATTTGTCAACTATGAGAACTACCCAAAATGGACTTGCTGGCCTTGTGAAGCAGAGACCCCAACCCCAAGACTAAGACATTCAAAGAGAGGAATATGAGATTTAGAAGATTTTTGTGGTGACAGATTACCCTCACTAATTCTTATCTCCCAATAACATGACAAAGAATTCAGATTACTTCTTCTAGTTATAAGTAGCATGATAGTTAATTTTATATGTCCATTTGGCCAGGCTACAGTTCCCCATTGTTTGGTTAAACACCAGTCTAGATATTGCTGAGAAGTTATTTTGTAGGTGCAATTAAGATTTTAAGTAAAGCATAGATTTTAAGTAAAGCAGATTACTCTCCATAATGTGGGGGGGTCTTATTCAGTCAGTTGAGGGCAGTAAGAGCCAAGACTCAGGTTTCCCACAGAAGAAGGAATTCTGCTTTGAGACTGCAACATAGAAACCCTGCCTTAGCTTCCAGTCTGCTGGCCTGGCCTGCACATTTTGGACTTGCCAGGCCCCATAATCATGTGAGCAGATTCTTTAGCTCAAATAACTCTCTCTGTGTGTATAGATATAGATGTATAGCTATCCCATTGGTTCTGCTTCTCTGGGGAAACCCTAAATAATAACACATAGATCCTAATCATCATTTATATTTCATCACAATCCTAGATTAAAAATATCCAAAAGTCCTACTCTGCTTCCCAGTACTTGCCTAGTGTAAATTACAGTGTTAGGTTCCCCAGATTTCCCGTTCAGCTCCTCTAAGGACTCTTCTGGGCAGTCAGCTGAGAGCTAGAGCTCCTAATTGCATTACGGTGATAGCTCGCAGGTGACATTTCTAATGTTCCTGTTTTAAGAGGGGCAGATTTATGAGTCACCTTGGGTGGCATAGTAATTTCGCAGCTGTGTAATGTTTGTAAGGAACTGACAGTCCCTCGTGAACCACAGTAACCCAGCTTGGCAGGCACCCAGCACCTATTTATGGCCTGAAACACAGGGAAAGAGGTCACGGGAGGTGGTTCTCTCTTCTGGAATTGAGTCAGACAGATGATAACACTCCAGGTCAGAGTTAAGACAAAGTCTTATTTACTGCAACGTGTTCTCTGAATGACTTCCTGGGAGCCTAACTGAGCTACTACAAATCCTGTGTTGATATCCAACGGTTAGTCATTTAGAAAAAGAGGAAAGAACTGAAGAAGGTCAATAATAATAAAGAGGACTTTAAAATAGAGGAAATAAACAAGGCAACGACCGAGTATAGTCCAGTGATGGTGGAAATACAAACCTGGAACAACCGTCCTGCTAGGTTAGGCACTCTATTCACATGTGTCAGACTTTTCACACTGTAGCAGTCGCCATTTATAGCTCGTTTCTTAAGGACAAATTCTTGTGCTAATCATTCTTGTCTCTCCTGCATCGATTCAATACCTAGTACATAGCAGGAACTTAAAAAATGTTCACTGAGTGAATAAACTAGTAGGTACATAAAGCTCTTCACAGATATGTAGCGAGAGCATTCAGCCAGAATATTTCTTCTTCCTATCATTGAGCTTAGCAAGCACAGCATGACCCAGCACCTGAGGATATTTCTTTCTAAACTAGCCGTAACACAAATGTGCAGTTTCTGGGTTCTTAAAATCTTTTAGACAAGAGTCTTTATAATTATGTATGTGCGTATATATTAGTTTGCTATGGTTGCCATAACAAAGTACCATAGGCTAGGTGGCTTTAAACAAGAGAAATTTATTTTCTCACAGCCCTGGTGGCTAGAAGTCTTTGGTCAAGGTATTATGGGGGCTGGTTTCTTCTGAGGCCTCTGTCTTTGGCTTATAGATGGCCATCTTCTCTGTCTTCTCACGGTTTCCCCTTTGTATCTGTGTCCTGATCTCATATTCTTAAAAGGACACCAATCCTATTGGATTAGGGCCTCCCTTAATGACCTCATTTAATTTAATTATCTCTTTAAAGGTCCTGTCCTCCAAATATAGTCACATTCTAAGGTACTAGGACTTACAAATTCAACATACAAATTTTGGGGGAACACAAATACACATGCATACACATGTAAGATATACACAACATATATGTAAATATTTTCACAGCTTTAAGGTCAGAAAGGGCATATCTTTGCATCTGTTCTATCTTGATTCCTTTCTCTGACTGCATACTTAGGACCCCTCTTCACGTGTGAAAGAAGACAAACTATGAGACGTGTTCTATCTTTCCTCTAACTAATACATAAGCTACCTTCAGACTAATTAATTTTCATTCTCAGTTCTCAATTTTCTTGAGATAAATTTTCCTTTATCCCCAAATTTTATATCCCCTTTTAGAATTCTTCAAAGCTAAAAGATACAGGAAAACAAGAACCTAACAGTGGCCTAAGAAAAGCTGTTAGATCCTGAGCTCCTCGAGAACTGGCTGGGTCTTGAATCTGGGTATTGCCAGCAGGTGCTACGTTACCTGGCTTATAATGGTTGTTTTAAAGATATATGGCTAAAATGATATATGCAGGACAAAGCACCTCATGCCAGCTTCCTATATTCATGTTCCAGAATCATATTTGACCCCTATGCAGTATTACCATATGCTGACTTATGTCGGGCCCATTGCACCTTTAACTTTTAAAAACATATTTATGTAGAACTAGTTATTCCTGGTGTGTCAACAGATTTGCACTTGCAGCCATTTCAGTTAAAATAAGAGAAGTCTGTAGAATATTATCTACACACAAACAAAAGCCAAATGGCATCGACCTGCGAGATGACACTGTCCCTTCAGGGATGAACTCCACTGGAACATACACTAGCAGTGACTCACGGAGCCGTCTTGACGCCCCATTGCTGGGAAAGTGTGTTCAGGAGTCACGCACACCAGCCACACAGCCTGGCATCCAACCCTGCCTTTGCCCTGGCCAAAGAGGCAGCAGTAAGAGGCAAAAATAAAACTTGGTTAATCTTCAGTGTTCTTCTTGTCTAATACCATCCAGGCGTTCCTGTGATGAGCCAGTAATCCACTGATAAGAAGAACCTGTTGCTGAAAATCTTGAAAATGTAATGTCTAGCAGTCTGTATCTGACCTGTGGCTGATATTTAACTCTGATCCTTGAATGCATGGTTCTGATTTGGTTAACTTCCTGCCTTCTGGCCCTGGGCCCAGACTACATATACTCTAGTCCTTCTTATGACCTGGTTACTTATCTGGAACGGGGTGGGAAACAAGCAATAACAACTACAGCACAGTGACGAATCAGCAAGCTTCCTACCTATTCATTCAGAACAGAACGTAAAGAAAACAGAAACTTATCCTACACATTGAGACTGAATAATCTTTTTATTTTTTAGATTGAGTATTACTCTTGCTCTGTCACCTTGGCTAGAGTACAGTAGCATCATCACAGCTCACTGCAACCTCAAACTCCTGGGCTCAAGCGATCCTCCTGCCTCAGCCTCCCCAGCAGCTGGGACTACAGGCTCGCGCCACCACACCCAGTTCATTTTTTTCTATTTTTTGGTAGAGACGGGGGTCTTACTCATGCTGAGGCTGGTCTCAAACTCCTGAGCTCAAGCAATTCTACTGCCTCAGCCTCCCAGAGCGCTAGGATTATAGGTATGAGCCACCGCACCTGGCTGAGACTGAGGAATCTTGATTGGTTGATACGTGGATGGGCCACAGCTTAGCTTCTTGATAAATTTCATTATCAGCTTTCAAATCAGCTATAACCTAATAATTCTGTCCTGTTTTTGAACATCAATGGGCAAGTCCTAGAGTGCCACCCCCAAGCACTCACTAACATTGCCCTACAGCTCCATGCCGTTAGATGGAGTTAAAAGTGTGATATGATGTACACTGAACTTCAGATCATAAGGACCAAAGTTCGAATCTCAGCTCCACAGTAGCTGCATCCCCCAAGCAAGTTACTGCTTTTTCAGTTTATCAAATCAAAACAGTTTACAGTAGGGTTCACACTCCAATGAGAATCTAATGCCACCACTGATCTAACAGGAGGCGCAGCGCAGGCAGTGCTGTGAGTGATGGGGAGTGGCTCTAAATACAGAGTAAGCTTCACTCACTCTCCTGCTGCTCACTCCTGCTGTGCAGTCCGGTTTCTAACAGGCCACGGACCAGTACTGGTCCCAAGCCCAGGGTTTGGGGACCACAGCCTTAAAGAAGTGCTATGAGGATTAAATAAAGATTAATTCCAACCATTAGTCAACACATATTTATTAAGGGCATATTAAGTGCCAGGCACAGTTCTAGGATCTAGGAATATAGCTGTGAACATCACTGGTGGGACTTACATGTTAGTGGGGGTAGGGAGGATGGACAATAAATGAATGATCAAATAAATGAGGAGGGCAAAGGGAGATGAGGTCAATCACGTGGCCCTATATATATATATATCCCTCAGGGCTTTGTAGCTAAGGAACGGACATTTGGATTTTATTCTCTCATAGGAAGTAGTTGGATGATTTGAGCAGAAGAGTGATATGAGCATATGTGAGTTTTAGGGGAGCACTCTGGCTGCTCTGTTGAAAAAGACCAATAGACAAGACTGGAAGTAGGGAGCCCAGCAAGGTGGTTCCCCATTCAGGGGTGGGGAACCTGCAGCTTCGAGGCCACATGTGGCCCTCCAGATACCCAAGTGCGGCCCCTCAACCAAATCCAATCTGTGAAGTTTGGATTCAGCCAAAAGGCCACACTCAAGGTTCCAAAAGGCCACATGTGGTAGAGAGAAGCAGATGGGGTCAGGATTTATTTTTTAGGTGGAGCCACTAGAATTTGCTAATAGATTAGATGCAGATATGAGATAAAGCACATGGTACATAGTGTTACTCAGTACATGTTGATCTGGGAGTCCTACCTCAGAACTAAAGAAGTCAGATTACACCCAGGCATAAACTCTAAAACCGGGACACAATGGCTCATAACCAAGATCTGCAGTGTCGCCTTACTAAAACAGCCTGGTAGCACTGCCAACAAGATGAAATGAGGCCTCAAAAGTTTTAACATAGCTACAGAGGGGATATGTCAGCCAAATGGGGGTTTCCTAGATGCAGAAACATAACATGAAAAGAAAATTATAGAGGCAGAAGCTGACTGCACCTTTCCAAATGCCATCCAGAGTATGGGAGTGTTTGCCAAGCGATTTCAATTATTATGGCTCCATTGGCAGGGCTGTCTCTATTGTAGGGATTGATTTAGGGAATTACAGCCAATTGACTTCAAGTATTCTGGACCCTTGGCAAGATAAGCCTTATTGTGGAGATGGATGCTGATTGTTTGGTAAGCATGGCAGGCAGTAATAAAGGAAATCTGGCTATTGCCATCACAAGAGTCCAGCAAATGGCTATTAACAAGAGGGAAGTCAACAAATTGAGAAATCATTGTTCCTTGGCTCAGGTGAAAGAATTGTGATCAAACATAGGTCCTCTCTTCTACTGAAGCCTGCTCTGTATTACTTATCACCTTTAAATTAAAGGGCAATAACACTTGTCATGCATAGATGTGTTTGGATAAGAAAACACTATAATAAATTTTTTCAACCTTAGGGCTAGGTAGTGAAGAACTTAATGGATTGTTTTCAATGACTGAAATGCCAACATTAAATTTTGTTAGCCTTTGTGTAATTCAGTTGAAAAGAAAATTGTTCTTTGAAAATGGTATCCTGTTGACTGATCATAGAAAATACTTATTGCTTGTTAATGCATAAAATTTATCAAGTTTTGGAACCGTTCAAATGGATATTTCAAATGATTGCAACGTGCAGTTTTGCCACTACTTTAGGTACATTGACAAAAATAATTCTAAAATAGATCACACTCTTCCTTGCCCTCTTAAGCAAAGGACTCTGAAGATAGCTCCTAGTGACTCAGAACCATGACTATGAACATCAGTAATCATGATGCCCTCAGGAACCACTGACTTTCATGGAGGGACATGTCCCTGAACTAAATGGCCACTCTCCATGACAAAATATGATAGTTTTTCTTTAGTCCCTCCATAGTAAGCAACTACTCTACCCACCTCCCTTTTTTTTGAGACAGACTCTTGCTCTGTTGCCCCAGCTAGAGTGCCATGGCATTAGCCTACCTCACAGCAACCTCCAACTCCTAGGTTCAAGCAATCTTTCTGCCTCAGCTTCCCCGAGTAAGCTGGGACTACAGGCATATACCACCATGCCTGGCTAATTTTTCTATATATTTTTAGTTAGCCAGCTAATTTCTTTCTATTTTTAGTAAAGATGGGGTCTTATTCTTGCTCAGGCTGGTCTCAAACTCCTAGAGCTCAAATGATCCGCCCGCCTTGGCCTCCCAGAGTGCTAGGATTACAGCCATGAGCCACTGCACCCAGCCTACTCTCCCTTTTGACTGCTGTTGGTATATCTGACTTTGTGAAGTGCTATGGGCAGAACTGTGTGTCCCCCCCCCCCAAAATTCATATGCTGAAACCCTAACCCAATGTGCTGGTATTTGGAAGTGGGGCTTTTGGAGGACAATCAGGGTTAGATGAGGTCATGAGGGTGAGGCCCTCATGATGGGATTAGTGCCCTTATAGGAAGAGACATGCGAGAGCTTGCTCTTGCTCTCTCTCCATGTGCACACACTGAGGAAAGACCATTCAAGAAGGGGGCCATCTGCAAGATGAGAAGAGAGCCCTCACCAGGAACCTGAATAGACCAGCACCTTGATCTTGGACTTCTAACCTCCAGAACTGTGAGAAATAAATTTCTGTCATTTAAGTCACCCAGTCTACAATATTTTGTTATAGCAGCCTGAGCTGACTAGACACAGGGCAACCATATTTCCATTTCTGATTCATCGCTTCTAATCTCCTGTGAACTGCTCGATCGAATTTTGTTTGAACATCTGAATGTGATCCATGGGTGCTATTTCATTTATTTTGACTGCTCAGGTATCTTCATCACCTACTTTCAAACTCCAAGTTAAATTTTGGCGATTGTAAGTTCAGTATTTACATTTGTTTTCTAGGCTGCTAATAACTAAAAACTGTTTAACAAAATTAACAATGCAAGCCATAATTGGTTTTTTTTGGGGGGGGGGGTTAGTTTTTGAATTTAAGGAAAAAGGGAAAAGCATTCAATTATCCCTCACATCTGAGTTCAAAGAAGAATCTTAAAGCCTTTTCCAATTCAAAGAGAAAAGAATTCCCTTTGAGAAATCATGATGATATTCTGACTTTTAGCATTTTTCTTGTGAATAGTTGAAAGATTGGGGGAGGAAAACAAACAGAAAATGCAGGTGCTAGCATTTATTTTGTCTTCACGGATAGAGTTAAGGTGGTATTTTTAAATGCTAGCCCTTCCTCAGAGTTTGAGTGTATTTGGGAGCAAGGGAGGACAGTTGCTAATGAAACCTCTAGAATAATAAAAGTAATTAGTATGCAGTTCACACCAAACATATTATTACTGTGCTGGGGTGACAAGATAAGCATAAACTGCAAAAGACTATTGTTCTTAGAGTAAATAATGTAACTCCTGACCGGTTTTAATATTTATCCTAGGTAGGGAAAGCTAGAAGCTTGTGGGGATCTACCAGAGCTCTTTTGCTATGATTTTTAGAAGATAACTTAACAATGAGTGAGTAGGATGCTTAATAGAATGGGGTCAAAGAATACCTGATGGGAAGCCTGCTTAGGAGATGAAATTTTAAGATTATCAATTGCTAATAGGGCCCTGAAGAGACAAAAGAAAATGTACTTTGTGAGTAATGACTTATTTCATGTACATTTTATGCCACGTATATATTATGAGTATTCCAGGATGTGAAAGAGGAGAGGAAATGGAGCTTAGTTATAAAGCAAATAAAGAGACCATTTACTGATTTCAACTTCCACCTTTGGAGCAGAGCCAAGCACGTCATGTGGGTAATATATATAATGAATACAAATAATCTATGGGCCTGGTGCCAGAGCTTTAGGAGTGGCAATCAAAAATAAAAAAAAAATAAATAAATAAAAAGCAAGAAAGAAATGACTCTCCTGTATCTGTCTTATAAGCACAAGGTTCCTATGTAGTGCAGTTAGGTGTCTACTGTCCCTCCCTCCAGCAAATTTTATAACCTGGCCAAGCATAGTAGCTTAGACACAGCAGGGCAGCTAACAGATATCTGTGCAAGAAATAGCTGCATTTGTGAGACAGTTTACTAAGCACTCTCACCTAAGTTATTCTTAATACAATAGCCTTCTAAGAGAAATTGTAGTATTCTTCCTAATTTATAGATGAGGAAGGCAAAACTCTTCTTTGCTCAAGATCAAACAGCTAAAAAGGATCACAGAGAGGTCTCCAACTCAGATCTGTCTCCAAATTCAATGCTCTTTCCACTGACTGTATGAAGACAACATATACCAAACTGAGAGGCATACTGATCCTATAGCCTTGGGCTTGAGCACGGCTTGGCAACACAATAAAAATTAGCTTCAGAGTAACAATCTACATCCAAGTTATTGATATCACCGTATATTTTCTATTTCCTAACTTATTGCAGATACCTCAGTCCAACCAAAAGAATAGTGACATCTTAGCTTAGAAAGAACATCTCATCATACACCCCCCATCACACACCCTTATTCACTGGAAAAACAGGTACTTATTCATTGCACAGTTGTCTGTGAGCAGCACCTAAAAACAGCTTGTTTACAATGAATGACAGGGTAATTTCTAGTGAAGCTCAAGCTTATGGCCCAGAAAGACCAAATGTGTTGAGTCAGATTGAAAATGCCACCACATCAAACAATTTTAAAGGTTTTTAAAAGTTTAAAGATTTTCCAAAGCATGTGTAGGAATCACCAAGTTACTCTCATCTATGCCAGTAATTTAAATTAGAAATAATTTAAAAGGCTACTTTTACATGGAGATTCTGAACAAAAGTCCAGAAATTTCTTATTTCAATTCTTTGATCCTATCTTCTACCTGGAGTATTTTCTATTCTGTTCTACCAAACATTCTTTTTTTTTTTTTTTTTTTTTTTTTTGAGACAGAGTCTCACTTTGTTGCCCAGGCTAGAGTGAGTGCCGTGGCATCAGCCTGGCTCACAGCAACCTCAATCTCCGGGGCTCAGCGATCCTACTGCCTCAGCCTCCCGAGTAGCTGGGACTACAGGCATGCGCCACCATGCCCGGCTAATTTTTTGTATATATATTTTTAGTTGGTCAATTAATTTATTTCTATTTTTGGTAGAGACGGGGTCTCGCTCAGGCTGGTTTCGAACTCCTGACCTTGAGCAATCCGCCCGCCTCGGCCTCCCAAAGTGCTAGGATTACAGGCGTGAGCCACCGCGCCCGGCCCCAAACATTCTTTATAGCAGCTGACCTCCACCAAAAGGTCATGGGGATTTCAGTAACTCCCTTTATGCAGTTATTTTAACCTTCTCATTTAAATAATTAAGTTTGACACTTAACATGTAGTCACCTGTAATTTCTTCATACACAGATGCCTTTTATTTCTCATCATGATAGTACCCTCCCTGAGGATGAAGACTATGTATTGGACACTTCATACTATACCAAAACCCTATAGACAAAGTAACTGTATTAGGTCTCTAAAATAGTGAGAATTTAGAAGGAAAGTATTCCACACTGATAGAAGAGTTGAGAAGCCAAATGGAGCACAGCAATCCATAAGTCAGCAACAGTAGAAAGCCTCTTTCACTCTTAGGGGTGAGGAAGATAATGGGAAGAATGGGGTCACCACAACTCAGAAGGCAGGGCCTTCCGGTGAGAATCGGGGTCACACAGGAGATAGAGCTACTGTCATGGTCACAATAGAGGTGAGAATACCTTGACTTCTCTTCCCTACTCTTGCCCTACAACTTTCTACTAGTGCTTCCTTTTGGAAACCAAAGAGCAAGAAAGCCTCTATTGGTGATATACATCAGAGAAGAAAAGGAACAAGGGATAGATATGAAAATAAACAAGCAGTTTACAGAAATGGTGGTCAATAAATTCTCACTGGTAGACACAGGAATCAATGAACCTCCATATAATCATTGTATATTAAAATTCGACTTTCCCTTTAAAATTGGTATTAAAGACTGAAGAATGAGAAACTATTTCAGAAATGTGTATAATAGGCTTTTGGTCCTAGCAATTGTAGATCAGGAGATTTGAACCAATTCTCTTGCTGAAGCTAAAATACACACATGTACACTCACACATACACACACACACACACACACACACATTCTGCTCCATGGCATTGGTGAGCTGGCATGATAGTAAAGATCCAATGTTTTGAGTTTTTCCTATGGGGTCAATTACCAATTCAGGAAGAGGCAGCCAAAAGGGTAAGTAGCACTTTTGGCAGTCTTACAGGGATAAAGTCACAAATGTTGGATTCTTGGGCTTGGTAAGAAGCACCCTACAGTGGAGAACCAGAAGTAGACTGGCTCTTGCAGGAATTTCAGCTCAGCTTTGAATCATCTTCATCCCTGAAATTGGATTATGGTGATTTCAGAGGCAAGAGCTGATGGACACTGAGGAGAAGACATAAATCTTCCCTGTAGGAAGAAATAATCACAGGCAACAAATTATACAAATGATTTTTCAATACAATTTCCAAAATTTAATAAATGAATAGCAAGAAGACAAGAATAAGAGACAACAGAAACAACATATAATGGAAATAGACCCACAGTGGATCCAGATATTGGACTTATCTGGCATGGGCTTTAAAATAACTATGGTTGCTAAATATTGATAATTGTCGAAACTGGGTGATGGGGCTTTTGTGGGTTCATATACTTTTCTCTATACTTCAGTATATGTCATAATTTTTTAAATTATTATTATTTATTTTTTGCCAGCATATTATGGGGGTACAAATGTTAAGGTTGCATATATTGCCTTTGCATAAGAAAAAAGAAAAAAGTCTCTGAACCAATCCAAAGACAATCTTAGTTGGCTCTTTTTTTATTGTCTCATAAAGAACACACTGAATAGCATTGCCTGGAGAAATACCATATCATCTCTCTGACATCATTGGAATGGCATGAATAGCAATGAAACCTAGACAACATGAAAACAAAACTATGTATACTCTTCCAAGGAAATAAAAGAAATCCAGCTCAAAATAGAAATAATTTTTAAAGAACATATCAGATTAGAAAAGGACTAATTCACCTGAACTTAGAAGTAAAAAAAAACAAAAAAAACAAAAAAAAAAAATAAAGAAAAGGACTAAGTCAAAATTCTACAATTAAAAAATACAATAAACAAAATTAAGACATCAATACATCAGTTTAGAGCAATTTACATACAGCTGAAGAGAGATTTAATAAACTAGAACTAGTAGACAAGATCAGAAAAAAAAAACCCTCAAATTGAAGCATAAAGAGACAAAAAGTTGTAAAATATTTTTAAAAGAGGGTGAGAGGATAGAGAAAATAATGAGAAGATCTAAGGTACTTACGAAATCCAAGAGAGAAAAGAGAGAAAGAATGAGACTAAAGGAACAGTTGAAGAAACAATAGCTGAAAATTTTTCAATGTAATGGAAAACAACAAATCTTGGGTTCAAGAAATTCTGTGAACTCCAACCACAATAAGGAATAACTTTAAAGATATGTTTAAATTATCTATTTAATTAATTAAATTGCTTCCAAAGAAGCAATGATACCAACAGTCATCTTCTCAAAACATAAAAATAAAAGCCAGATGTTAATGGAATGATTTCTTTAAAGTATTTGCCTTTTCAGAAGAGGAAGGAGTGATTGGGAAGATATAAAAGAAGGACTTCTGGGATGCTGTCAATGTTTTCCTTCTTGACCTGGAGTTGATTTTGCAGTAACTTATTGAACTAGATATTTATATGTTTTATGTACTATTCTGTATGTTTATAATAATTCACAACTTTAAAAAACAGATTGTGGTAGAAAGAATTCTGATTATTCAATAATCGTACCTATCTCTCATACTGCCCTAGCTCTATTTGAAAGCAAGCTTTATTGTATTGCAAAAATTTTAGACTACAGAAGGAAAAATCTGAATATTTGAAGAAAAGAAGTTTCAGGAATCCCAGGTTTGTAATTAAAGCTAGCCTAACTTCACCTTCTTATTTATGATCCTAATGAAGCCTGGCTGTAATGAATGGATAATATGCTAACCACAAAAAATCATATCAATAATATGTTAAACATGCTTCTAAAGTGTTTAACTGAGATGTCTGAAAGCCATTTTTCTCCAAGCCCTTAAGTACCCACCATCCACTCTTTGTATTATTCATTTGTCAAAATTTAATAAACAAAGGGAAAAGACTAGCTCTTTTAACATTATCCCAAATGTAAAGGACCATTAATCGCACTATCTTAGATAATTTGCTGTTCTCTATAATCAAATTTGTATGCTCTCAAAATTACATGAGTGGAAATGGACTGGCACCATTCACTGCAGTAGTGGTAAGGCCGTATCCGCGCCACTTGTCACACTCTCCAGGGTTGCCATGAAAACAGGAAGAGAGGCTAACTGCACACAGTAAGAGTTTTAATTGACAAGTACCTGACCATTACAGCAATTTCCACTTCCAGAAGCATCCCAGCTGACATTGTTATAGAGTAGCATAACTGAAAAGAGGAAGACTAATTGGAGCAATTAATTAAAAGCACACAATTAGCTTCCATGGCAGACTTTTTTTTTTTTTTTTTTTACTTCTTTTCCTCATTGCTTGAGGCCTGTGAGGGTTTTATTGAGTCTTACCACGCTGGAGGTTGTCTGTGCTGGTAATTAACAAGGAGAGGCTGGGAAGAGAGGGCTTGAGCTCACAGCTCAACCAGGTGATGGGGCTGGTTGAGCCAACAACAGAGCAAAGACCCGGAGCCTGAATGAAAACACAGGACGGGGTCTAACGAAAACAGCTGCCAAAATGGAGAAATTTAATTCCCTTGCCAGTTCCTTCATCTGTAAAAAAGTAAGATAACTATTACTTGTCTACTTCCCAAGAGCATGGAGAAGACTCGTCAATGATGATGGTGTCAGCAGGAAAGAACACCATCCCTCTACAGGTGAGCATTGCTGCTGCCCAGCTTAAGGTTGGGGGATCTCAAGATTTGGCACCTGGTTTCTAGAATGATGTCTGATTTTTTTTTATGGCTATGCCTCTGAGTGATATGAAGAAGTCAAAACATCTCTAGAAGGATGTGAAGAGTCATGAAAGCAACATATCATCCTTTACTCGCACCCTGATCTTGCAGAGAACTGATCCAGTTCCCACCTGGAAACATGCCTAGAACATACTAATAGGCCTGGGGACCAGGGTAGACCCCAAATATCGCTGATATATTTAACATATTGACTGCCAAACTAGAAACAAATTTTTTTCCCTGGGGCCATTTTGTTTTATGAAAACAAAACGATCCTTTCTAATTTGTTATTTTTATTGTTTTCTGTGTGTGAGTTATATGCAACACAATCCACGTTTTTAGAATTAAATTGCCAGTATTAATTGTAACAATAAGAACATCAACAAGTAAGATTTTCATGAACCAACTGCAGGGTTTTGCTTCACGAGGCACCAGGCTCAAAACTAGTGTGAGTTAAATACAACTCACATGGCAGTCAACGTGTTAAAATCAAGGTGTTAGGCTGAAGTTTACACCCAGTTATCTGGCCACAAAAGAAACTGACAGTGAATACGTGAATTAAAAGTAAAGACCTTTATTAGTAAGAGCCGTCTTTGGAAAAGTTTACTATGTGATCTCATGTGTCAGTTTGCAAAGGATCTACCTGAGTTTTCCTTTCCAACCTTTTCCTGGGCACTCTGCTAGGAAATAGCATTCTTTATGGCTCCATTCTTTTCATGATCAAGCTCTGTTCCAGTAAGAGGGAGCTAGAATCATGGTGACAAAACTATATAAAGAGTATGCTCCAGTGAGCAAATAATATGAGTTAGGCTCCAAAGAAAGCTCTTTTTCATAACTGCTTTCATGGTCCAGTACATGCTACATCTGAAAAAAAGAAGATGAACTTGGTGATTCTTGGTTACAAATAAACCATGTCTTTATTTCAGCATTTTTGTTCAAGCCCTGAATTGTAATTACACATTTTTTCCTTATACTTCCACATATTTAAGATGACTAAAGCAATATGTAGTGGCAAAATACTGATGAAGTTCTATAAATTCTTACATATCTTAAAAGAAACAAATAGTGAACATCTAAAAAACAATATGAAACAACCCAAGTGCCTATCAATACATGAGTGGATTAATAAATGTGGTATAGCTATAAGAAACAATGGTGATATAGCACCTCTTGTATTTTCCTGAATAGAGCTGGAACCCATTCTACTAAGTGAAGTATCCCAAGAATGGAAAAATAAGCACCACATGTACTCACCAGCAAATTGGTTTCACTGATCAATACCTAAGTGCACATATAGGAACAACATTTATCGGGTGTCGGGCAGATGGGAGGGGGAAGGGGATGGGTATATACATACATAATGAGTGTGATGCACACCATATGGGGGACGGACACGCTTGAAGCTCTGACTCACAGGAGGAAGGGGGGAAAGGCAACACACATAACCTAAACATTTGTTCCCCCATAATATGCTGAAATAAAAAAAAAACCTCTAAAAATCTTTCAGCTAAACCTTTGAAATAGGTAAAGCTTGTGATGATTATACAGAGGTAAGACGTTACATTTACCTTTATTTTCCAATTTGATTCGACACTTAGCTATGGTAGCAATGACTGAACATTTGATACATTTCTCGTTAGCCTCTAACATATTTGCATTTTCTTGGCCAACCCTCAGTCGAATGCACATAAATCTAACTACTTGTGTTCAGTAAATATGTGCATCACATAGCCTATCAAAAATTTATGATGCTTCAGTGATTGATGCAAAATGGCAAAAGATTTTAATTGTTTTATATACCCAAGTCTTCAAGCTCACTGTAACAAAGCCAATTAAGACACTGGCATAACAGTTGGCAGCACAGAATAAATATATGTAACCTCAAATTATATTCATTACCGAAACTGTTTCAATCATTACAGGTGAGAGAAATTGTGTCAAAATCAGAGTAGTATAATGGTATTTAGATGGCAAGAGATCCTGAAAGACTGCCTTAGATACCAATCTCCCTACCTTCCCAAGATTTAAAGGAAATAAATCCATAAGAAACAGTGGCAGACAGGAAGAAAATAACCATACCTATGTGTGTTTGGGGGCCCCCCATGCAAAGCTTAGAGAAGTTGTGATAGACAATCGCCCCTCCCCCACTTGCTTCTATTTGAATTAAGCCTAAATATCTTTAGGCTGAAGCACGTTGACCTACTAACATAGTAAGGCAGAAACATAATCAGAGACAGACAACAAGAAGCAATGGCTTTCCCCAGTTGTTAGCCCAGTTCTGGTCCAAGTCTGACCACTGACACAGGGAAAAGACAAAGAAGATAAAGTGGCTGGCCCTCATCCCATTTAGGAGCAGTCCTGGTGTTCATAATTCAGCATTTACATGGAACAAATAGGAAACAGCAAGCGACACACAATGTCTAAATGTGATACTGACTAATATTCGAGTGAAACAGGAATGCTTTCAGCTGGAAGAAACAGAAAACCCATCTAACACTGACTCAAGGGTGTGCTTTCTACATGTAAGAAGTCTACATGTGGGTAATGGTGTTAGTTCAGCGGCTCAAAGATGGGAGAGCCTGGGTCTCCACCATTCTCTTCATCTTTCTCTCAACTCTGTCGCCTCATGGTTGCAAGATGACTACCAAAGTTCAGGTATCACACTTGAATTCAAGACTAGAAGTTAGAGAAGGGGGTTCCCATATGACTGTGCCTTTATTTAGAACACGAACCTGTTCCCCAAAGCCCTCAGCAGAATTCAGTTTACATTTAATTGGACAGATTTTTGTCATATCATGCCTCTTGGCTGCCAGAGAGTATGGGGAGGATTTGGAGAGTTGCCAAGGGAGTTCTCCTCCCTCTTGGGAAGAGTAAGGTGTGGGCCTAAGGGCAAGATAGAAGTGAAGACATGAGAACCTTTAGGGAGATCTCATAGTGAATATCTGGCACAGATTGTGAGGTCATATCACGAGAGGAGAGAAGGAAACAGTCCTGTTCCTTATTTGACACACACAGGAAAATATTTCAAGAAAGAGCAGAACAATATACATCATCTTACACAAAACGGATGAGCAGAAGGAACCTCCCTGGACTAACTCAATCAAAAACAGGACGGGGAACAAGCCTGGAACTTCACTGGAACCTTCATCAAAACTGGCAGGCCAAAGTTGCATCCTTTTATAGTCTTCTTTAGTATTTTGATCTACCAAACAACAAATAAGATGTGGGGAAAATAATGCCAACTAAGACACAGAAGAAACCCTTGCATTTGACAATGCATGGTCTCGTGTTGAAAATGCCTAAATAAATGAAATATTTGATAATCAATTGAATAGTGATGAGAAAGGCAAGAAAACTGAAATTCACTACTTCCCAAAGAATTTCAGATATAAAAACTTAGAGGAAATACAAAAGAAGTAGAAAAGGTTCTGCAAAGCTTTTCTAAAAACTAGTTGGTAAGATGATAAGGTGTGGGGGAATTCTATTTGGGTTCAGGAATGGTCTCATTTTTTTTCCAAGAGTTATGAAAATCCAGTTGTTTTGGTACCAAAAGGGTATTGAAGTAGAATATTTTTCATTGACCTAATTAATTAGCAAAGTAGTTCTGACCCTTTTCTATCAATTAGACTTATTTGGGAGCCTTCCAAGTTACAAATGCCTTGGTCCCCCAACTCCTCAGAAAATCTGATTTAACTGATTTGGGGTAGAGCCTAGGCATAGGCTTGTTTATTTGTTTGCTGCTCCTGTGTTGATTCCAAAGCAAAGCCAGAGGTGAGAACCACTGGATGAAAAAATAACAGCCAATGGCATTGAAGATGCAGTGACATTGGAGCACACATAAACACTAATGAGTGAAAAGTAGCATCACCTGTCTAAAATGGCATTTGGCACTATCTCATATGCCTAAACAAATTGATTCCCTTTCTAAGACTATATTCTAAGGAAATGGGCAGAGAATCACTGATTAAGATTCTGAAACACTCACTTCAACATCACTTATTAGTACAAATATCCAATAACAACAGTACAATTAAATAGCCTGATGTATTTGTGTAAAATAGTTTCAAAAAAATTCAAAAATGAGGAGCCACTAATGAAGTTTATATAAAATAAGGATACATGTGAATATATTATGGTATGATTCAAATTATATGAAAAATATACACATACAGCCAGGCACAGTGGCTCACGCCTGTAATCCTAGCACTCTGGGAGGCCGAGGTGGGCAGATTACTCAAGGTCAGGAGTTCGAAACCAGCCTGAGCAAGAGCAAGACACTGTCTCTACTATAAATAGAAAGAAATTAATTGGCCAACTAAAATATATAGAAAAAATTAGCCGGGCATGGTGGCGCATACCTGTAGTCCCAGCTACTCGGGAGGCTGAGTCAGAAGGATTGCTTGAGCCCAGGAGTTTGAGGTTGCTGTAAGTTAGGCTGATGACATGACACTCTAGCCTTAGCAACAGAGCGAGACTCTGTCTCAAAAAAAAAAATACACATACAAAAAAAAAGCAAGTACATTAAAGTACATTAACAGCAAAGTATTAACAGCAGTCTCACAGTAGAATTACATATTGGTAATATCCATTTTTATACTTTTATATAATTTTCAAATAATCTATACACACATGTCAATTTCACAATCAGAAAACAAATGTTTATTTCCAAAGCCTTTGGTTGTAGCATTTGTGGGTCCCCCACTTATTTAGAAAACCCTAGTCTGATTGCTGCCATGTTAACTCAGGATAAGGACTTCCAGTTTGAAGAAAAATGTAGGTTTTTATTATTAAATGATCAGGTTAGTCAGTTAGGGAGGAAGTACTCAAAATATATTTTTTTAAAGCTTCCATAGCTCCTTTATGAAATTAGCTCTTTTATTTTATGTAAAATATAATTTTGTCTCCAAAAATGTATTTTCAAAAGAATACAATTGTCCACGGTCAGTATATAACAAAATTAATCCAATTTTCATTGTTATTGCTATCAAAGATGTTAACCTTCTAGGAGAAATTTAACCAAAAATGTTTCTTAATATGTTAAATATACTAAATAATCCATGATATAATAAACAATATTGGAAAGTTGTAGATATTCTTTTGTAAAGATATTCTCCCAGACCTGCATACTTTCTTCTTTCTCTCCTCTTTCATTTCCATTTGGCCCAGTAATCTTCCCCCCAAAAAGAGAGCTAGTTTATTTCCCCTCTGAACTGTAATAATTACAGCATTTACACTTGCAATATTTAGTTTTGCTTCATGCAAGCTCCTGGCTGAGCCAAGCACACTGCAGCACTGGTTTCCAATTTTACATTCCCTGGGGAAACAGCTGGCTTCATGTCATGGTTATTGAGTTAATTGCTGTTTTGATGACTTGAGGTAATGACTTATATAACCCTCTAATTTAAAGCATCTCAGCAAAATGTACATGGACTCTGTTGGGAATGGACAAGAGTCCAGTTTGAGTCACTATGCTACAGAAAAAGATGGAAGAGGAAAGCCTCCACTTCCATGATAAGTTGGCTTAGGTAGCAGTTAGGAAACAGACCTGACCAGGCTGCCTTCTCGGTAGGGTGACAGCCTCCTGCTATTCGCTTATCAGCCTTTTGGAAGGACTATTCAAGTCATGAAGCTTGAATACGCTAGAGGGAAGGGGTGGGTAGTTACCAACGGACACACAGAGAAATACTACAGCTTGTATGGATCAGGCTCAGCCTAATTAGTGCATGAAAGGAGCCAGACTAAGAGCCAGTGTGATTAGAGAGTCTACAATTGTTAAGGGCAAAGACAACGGGCTGTAGATTGTATCCCAAGGAGGCCTAGTAAAGGAGCTAAATGTAAATGAGCTCCGTAAAACCTATAAGACAGGCAGTTTGTCTCTGGGCACCTCTCACCTGCTCTCCCTGCTGGCTTTTCCCCAGCGGCAACCCCAGATTCTGCTTTTGCTTTCAAACAATCATCAGTTAATTCCCACTAAATTAGCAAAGGGGCTGGCTGGCAACACCCCAAGAGGCCATTCCCCCTCTGGTCTGTTTACATGTTGGAGGGAGAGGAGTGGGGGAGGGGAAGGAGTCCAGAAAGAGAACCCACTGGCCACCTTGCAGGCCACCCAGCAGCTCCCCTCCCCACAGCCCATTCAAAAGCAGCTCCCATGAAGGGGCCTCTCATCATACCGTCATCATCCCAGGGCAGTAGGGGGCAGATGGGGACTGCGCTAGAATGAAAGGGACCTAGAGATGACCTGCAATTTCACTTAAATTAAAATGACCAAATCAAGACAATACTGTCTTCCCAGAAAAGCCACTGACTGATCATCTAAACTATAAATAGTTTACCCTGCCTCCATCTCAACTCTGCCAGCACCCCAGAAATTTAGCAGGGATTCAAGACTTTGATCCTTGAGAAAACAGTGATGATCATGTTATAATAAACAATTATTCAATATTTATTATTGAATATTTCACTATGCTTCAGGCACTGTGTTACAACTGTAAATGAACTTGGGTATATCATTAGCATCGTCATCAATTCCCAGATGCAGAAACAACCTCGGCAAGATGGAAGGTTTTGTCTTAAGTGACACAGCAAGAATGGGTGAAGCTAAGATCAAACCCAGGAAGCTGGGTAACAGGGCTTTGTCAGAAAGGAGGAGGAGGAAGGTAAGGGGGAGAAGGAGAGGAGGTAGTGTTAGAACATTAATTGTGAGTCAGCCACACCTGAACGCCAAATCTATGCCAACCTCTTTGCTAAGCATTTTTCACATACTACCTCTGCCTACCACAACAACCTAAGATTGGTTTGTTTCATCAATCCCTATTTTACACACACACAAAAACCCTGAGGACCAAAGGGATTAAATGACTTACCAAAGGTCCCCCAGCTGATGAACGCTGGAGCTAGCATTAGCATCCAGACAGATGCTCCAGTGACATCTGACCCAATATTCTTGCTGCTGCCAGGAAGAGGCACGCACTGAGCAGTCTGGCTGGAAATCTAGACTTTGAGCATCTTCTAGATTCTAGGAGGATGAGGAACATTTTCATTTTGATCTTGCTTTGTTTCATGTTTTAAGTTTGATTTCCTTAAAAGTCATGAAAAAGGGACAGGTAAGAGGGTCTTCAAACAGTGTGACTTAACCTTGAATAGAGATGGCTCAAACAGCACAAACAGTGGGCCAACAACTCTTCCTCCCAGACCACAAGTTTAATCACTAGGGGGGTTATAAGACCAATGACAGCTACAAATGGAATATGTAAAAATAGAGGGTTGTTCTTTAGTAGTATCATCTTCTTATACCCTGAATCAAGATTTTTTTCCCCCAGAGCAAATACCATCTACAGCGTAAGTCCTGAATTTCAGATGCCTGTTGAAGTCTATTACCCACCATATTATTTCCGTGATATTTGATGAAAGTGAGAGGGGATGATGAAAATTTTGTCAGGCTTTAAACAAGACTGATCAATATTTTCCATTTCCCCATTTATGTGTCACTACAACTCACTAGCTAAGAGGACAAGTTAACGGGATATAGCATAGGAGAGAAAGTCAGGCAGATCTGTAAGTTAAGGCAAAGAGAGAAGAAAAAAATAATGGAAAGAAGCTGAAGGAAGAAAGGCTAGATGCAGCAAAACAACAAGCAGTTCATAAAGAAGCTTGAAATTAACCACTGCACATATAATGAAGGTGGTGGAGCCAGTCTAGCCAGGACTAGAGGGGGTACCCCACATACAGCCAGCATCATCAGCCTCATTCTCGGAGTCACTGTCAATGATTCCTGGAGCCGTGGAAAGCAAGAACTTCAGGTCCCAGGCTCAACATCAAGAAAAGACCTTGGAAGGAGAGACCTTGGAACTGTGGCCAATTTCAACATCACTCCTGCTAAGATCTGTCGTGGTAGGCAATAGGTCACCCATTAGAGTTGATGTTGACATCTCAGGCTTCAGACTCCCTGGCACTGCTAAGATTTGGTGTCTTGTTTCCTGGGTGCCCTAAGCTTACCCCCAAGGACCTGAGAATTGTCAGTAATGGAATAAAGCTATGACGATCTAGAGGTAAAGTCAAATTTTATCCCGGTGGCTAACCAGCCCCTATCTACCTTCCATCTTGCCCTGATGAGTTAGGATGAGGAGACTATATTAGAGCTCATTGATTAGTTCCTTTAACTAAATGAAGCAGAGCTTGGGGATGGTGTGGATTTAAGAGCAACAAAGTCAAACCATCACACAGCCAGAGAATCAACAAACAACCCTGAGGGCAGGGCTAGAAATGTAGACATGGATATACATAAAAAACAAAGAGAACAATAAAGAATGAGAACAGAAATGTTGAAGACCCAAATCAGATTTCTTGGAAGGGAAAGGAGAATTAGGAGCAGTCACTAATATGCTAAAGTCTCCAATATTTGATTCTGCCTTACAAGTTTACCCCATGGCAAAACGAATCTGCTTATATTTCCATACAACTTGGGTGAGAGTGGATGCTTATTAAATTAGTTTCTGGGCAATCCACAACCCCCATTTAGCACACAGCTCCCCTCAACACTTAATGAACTAATGACCCAACAAAGCCACGGGACAGCCTTCTGGGAAGCTCCCGGTGACACAGTTGGGCAGACAGAGAGGGGCCACCAGGTGGCTTTTTTAGCCTCATGAGCCACTTGATAGGGGTTACTTCTAAAAAGAGCAAGAGGAAAAGAATGGGGCCTGAACATCAAAAAGGATTTTAATTGTGTTTGTTATGTTTTATTTAAAAAAATTAAGTAGGGGGTTAAAATGTTAATTACAAATTTTGCATGGTTTTGCTATATTGTTTTAACATATCAAAATAAAAACAAGAAAAATGATGAGACTGAGGGAGAATGAGGGAGGATGGAAGAGAGAAGGGTAGGAATAGGGGGAAAATGAGAGGGAGGGAGGGAGGGAACTTCCATGTTGAAAGGCCCTCTGAGGCTATTAGTGATCCCCACAGTAAAGTGACACAGAAACCCAGCTCTCTCAGAGCCCGTAAGTGCCCACACTAAGGGATGAGTGAAGACAAAGTTCTAGAAGCTATAAATACAGACACAGAAATCCTTAGGATCCAGGGAAAGGCCTAGAGAAGTCCTTCTAGAAATAGCACTACCCAGAGTCTCCGAAGGAGATAAAAGAATTATAGTCAGCAGGTAAATTCCACTGATGTTCCCCAAATTCCAGGGACCTTCAGCATCTTGAACCCCTGGTCCCCATCTAACCTCCCATCAGACACCTGAAATTCTTCACATAGCCCACCATGGAAGTGTTTCTCTGGCTTCAAACTAGAAGCCAATGGGGGCAAAAAATAATTCACTTTTCAGTTAAATTCTGGTAGGAAATTGACTTTTTTCATATGATGGGATACATATACTGCATTTGCATTTTCTGAAATCCAAGTAAGGGCAGTAAACGAACATACCACCTGGTGGTGGCCTACCTGTCATGCCAGAAACACAAAAATCCATTCCCTTTTGACATGAGAAAGAAAGGGTTTTTTTTTTTTTTACTCCTTATAAGACTTTAACATCCAGTAGTAAAACTAGCAGCTTATAAAATCTGCAGTGTTGGACAGAAGAAGAAAAAATTCCAAATATGTATTGATTGTTTCCTTTCATTAACTGAATACTGGGTAATAAAGGAGGCTTCACAACTGCCGGCAGAAGACATCCTCTCATTAATCCCAGCTGTTTAATTAAATCATTTGGAAGTTTCTAATTTCATTGTGTCTTTTCAGATACTTACATTTGTTTATAGGGAAGGGAAGATTTCAGATGGTTAAAGTTGCATTTGGTTACGTTTTTCCAAAGAAATAATCTCTTACTACAGAAAGGGATCGTCTGAGACAACCTACTGACAGGTTCCCTCGCAATACTTTCCAAGGCTGTCACAGAACAAAGCCATCATACACAGTGGGGCTGGCTTCTATAAGCCACATATGACAAAAGAGAAAAAAGATTAGCCTCCTCATGTGACAGACACACTTCAGTCCCCGGAGAAGGTAGAGTTTTACCATAGCACCTGGCCGGCAGAAAACTACCACGATTTGAGAAAATGCATCTACCCATCCCTTCTGGAACAGAAGATAATTCAAAGTAACAAAGGAACAAGTGACACATTTCAAAGCAATACAATAAAGGGACAAACAAATCGATAAAAGGTCAAAAAAAAAAAAAAAAAAGGAATATCAGAACCTAGAGGTCATTCAAGACATGCCTTCAGTGAATTTGTGGTTGTATTGAAGCATCAGAAACATTTTATTTCTGGGAGGGAGGAATACAACATTTAACAAAGACAGCAGTAGATTTTTAAGAAGTGTTTGTATGTAGGGACTAATTTGAATATAAACACTTGTGTTTCCCTCTACAAATAATAGATTACTTATGCTCCTCTCCTCCCCCTGGGGGAAAAAAGAAAGTTCTTGACCATAGAAACAAAGTGATTTCTGGAAAGTTACTTTTAAAAGAGAAAAAATTTGCCAAATAGTACCACCATATCATGGTGACCCAATTAGTGCTCTAGTTTTTCCTCTTTTTATGAAAGGGCAGACCTCACACATATTATATTTTTTAAAAATTGCAGGAGGCGTATTTGTTCCATCTTGAATTCACATGAAATCAAATCCCCAATCCCACATTCAATGGGGCGCCCCAAGAGGCGGTTACATTTTCATAGTCATTTCCCCTTCTCAAGTTCTCCCCACACTCAGGTCTCACCTCCCAAAACCCCTCTGTTCCTTTTATTGAGTCCTGATCCATTGAAACAGTCTCTTTTCCTAATTTTCCTAAAGCGTCACTTACTCATGGCATGAGGGTATGTAACGCACTGTATGGAAGGCCTGAAGCCTCAATTAGAATTATATCACAGCACCTCACACACCCCAATAATATAAAACATAATAACTTACTATATGTTGCTTAGTAGAGGGAGAAATGATATAAAATTGTATGCATATTCTGATTGTGTTAACATTACCTATAAGGAGTAAAAAAAAGGAAATATACAAAACTGAATAGCAGTCATCTTAAGGTGATAAAATTAAGATTCATTTTTTTTTATTCTCTCTTCCCCCCCAAGTTTTCTACATTCTCTTTGAGGCACTTGCCTCTCTACGTGTAGAGGTGGGTGGCCTTCTCTTCAGGCCCCCGCACCTGTGGGCTCCCTTTTTACATTTATAATGGAATTCCATCTCTGCCCAGCTCAGCGGACGTTTCAAGCCTGTGGCTGTACACTCTCGAATCTGCTGAGAAGAACTACATTCCAGGTGCTCATCGGAGATGACCTCTAACTCTGAGTGGCTCAATAGTTTACAAAAGTTCAGTTGAAAACGAATCACGTAAATGGAAGATTGCCTGGAGGTTATTTCTTTTCCTTCATAGAATTATACTTTGGCAAAATGCCCACAATGAGGGACGCTATCCAAAGCTGTCCTGCACAATTCAGTGCTAGTCACGGTGGGGCATTGAGGAACTTGGTCATCAGAGCTCAAAGTATCCTTTTTATGAGTAACTGTGAGAAAACATACTTCTGTTCTCAGTGCCAGGGACAATTGAGCTCCTCCTAAGAAACTTGATTTCTTCAAATCATGTAACCAAATGGAATTTTCCTCTTTGCCCTGGTCACTGGGAAGCCCAGAGCCAAATTTTTATTACACAGGCACGCATATTCTATACCTAATGTTGCCATATTTCTCTTTCCCCTTGGTCATTTATTTTGCATTCTTATTTTTTTAATTGTCTTAACACATTTATGAAATAAGACAGTCATAAGAAAAGCACTTGCCTTACTGTTATAAAGGAAACAGTGTTTTATAATTGCCCATGGAATGATGGAGGTGTATGATAAGAACTTCCTTTCAATGTTCAATGAAAACAACACCCAGCACAGCACCTTCTTTGGCAAAATTGCACTGATAAAGGAAAAGAAAGTTACTTCTCCAACCCTCAGTATTTTCTCTAAGAATCCTGGGCTGTTTTCCATAAGAAAACTGGATCTTTTTAAGAAGTTCTAAGCTGGCAAACTGTTTTCATTAAATACATTCATACAGTTTTTCCTCTATGGTTTGTCCCAGGAAAATGTGTGTGCATGAGAGTGCCTAGTGGCTTGTTTTGCATCAGCATAAGGACACATTCCTAGTCATCTTTTAGGAAATGAATGGAGACCAAGAAGAATCAAATGGATTTTTATTCCAGGGCCCTTCCACACAGAGCAGTAGTAGGTTCTAACTCTGCTTAGCTGGGGACAAGTCAACATGACACAGCGAATTTGTAGTTCCATGGCAGAGCTTGCATAGACCTCCTTTTGTATAAAGGTTGTTGTGTGATCATCGTACTGCCTAAGCTGGAGATCCCCTGGACCTCCATATAAAGTATTAAGAGCAAATACTCTTAAGCATTAACGGTCAGAGAGAAGATGTTTGCTTTCATGTTTAAAACATCCCATGCAATATGACCCACAGCTGGCTTATTTTCTCCCCAAATTACTTTCTAGAAAAACTCCCATCCTTTTTTGCTGAACTAGAGCTGTACCTTGTCACAGGGTTGTTCTGTGTATCCTCAGATGACTGTATTCCAGTAAGTGACAACAATTAAATGGAGTAAGTCCTTACCATGTGCTTGAAACCATATAAAGCTCTTTACGAAAGATCTCATTATCCTATACCACCAGCCTTCAAGGTAGGTGCTGTGGTGTGAATGCTTGTATCCCCCAAAATTCATATGCTGAACCCTAATCACCAAAGTGATGACATTAGAAGGTGGCCATCCAGATTAGGGCCCAAGGGAGCTTATCTGCTCCTTCTGCCATGTGAGGACACACAGAGGACACACAGAGGACACAATCTATGAGAAACAGGCCCTCACCGGACACTGAATCTGCTGGTGCCTTGATCTTGCCCTTCCCAGCTCCAGAATGGTGTAGACAACAGAAACCCAGATCTATCCAGCTTCCAAATATATACTCTTAAACATCACATGATTGGGACTCTATTTGTCCAGAAAAGCAAAAAGTTTCAATTCTCTTTCCAAGGCTTGGCCACTCCAATAGATCTAAGAAGTCTCAGGTACTTTCTCATGGGCAAAGGGTCTGTAAGTCCTGCTTTCTCCCAGTTAGACCCTGGAGCCGGAGCTCAGACATGCCCAGACAACCATAATAGCTTCCAACAGAAGATAGTTGCTTTAGAAAACAAAATTAGGCCAGAAATCTAGCGTCCCATGATGTTCAAAAAGGTTTTCCATTGGCTTCCTTCACTGGAAGGCATGGTCACCTCCAGCTACGTCCAGAACAGTTTGGGTGAGACTGAGCCTCTACCCCAGTATTTCTTAATGACCATGTTAGTACCCCCAGAGCGTGTCTTGGAAACAGGAAGGCACAGCTTAGTTGTCACAATGACTGAAGGTGTGTTGCTGGCTTTTAGTGGGCAGAGCCAGGATTCTAGACATCCTGCAAAGCAGGTGACACATCCTACACATCAAGAGAAATGGTCTACATGACTCATATGCAAAGATGTTCCACTAGGCATTAAGGGTATCCCCCCTATTTATAATTATCTGAGCGAAGGTCCTGATTTTGTTTCATATATGAGCACAAATTACTTTTTACAGTTTTAATATAACTGAATTTACCAGGAAGATAACTATTATGTCCAGTAAAGGGATGATTATTATTTATTTTCCTTGGAACATAACCAACTGTAGCTTACCAATTCAGAAAATCATGTCATCAACAGCTACACTACTTGTGACATGACAGTCTGCAATTCACGACGCCTGTATCATTTGGCATGTGGGACTGCCACATTCACAGATATTCCATTAATACGTGTGCAATATCTTACTCCTGTATGTCGTCTTCTGGTATGATTGGGTCATATTTCTTTATTACAAATTATTTTTCATTCATGTTTCCTTTATATTATATTCAGGACATTATTTTTATTTTTTGGTAAAGATATATATATATATATATATATATGTACAGCTTATGTTTGATTTTCATTTCAGAACAGGGAAAAGGCATTTCAAGATATTTCTTATAAGAAGAGGCAACATAGTGTTGAGAATCACTCTATTTTCCCACCAAACAGACTGCAAACCCCTAACTAGGTGACACGGATCTTCAGGTAAAAAGGAGAAGGGTTCTCCGCTCAGTGTTATCTAAGCAGAGGGTGCCCCATGCCAAGTGACTTGGGCTCCCACCTGCCATCTTCTTAGATTCACATGCCCGAGCCATCTGTTCAAGGCAGAATCCTTTGCTTTTTGGAATAAGGCAAGATCAAATGCCATTGCTAACACCCAGCCCCACTCTTTCTATCCCCGTGCTCTGTATTATAATACAGAGACATTTTTATACTCCTAAGGTACTGGATCACCCAGCCCACCCTGAAGGTTTCTGTAACCTGAAATTATAAGGAGAGGGATGGAAAGATTTTTGGTCCCTTCCTTCCCAGGAGGGCCACTGGAGTACTTATGCAAATGTATTTACCTCTATCCCCATCTGTTTGCTACAATTGTAAATTCTGAATCTCAACATGTTGTCATAGCAAAAACATCACTGGACACTCTCCCAAAACCATTGACAATTGCTTATATATCCATTCTCTATTTGGAGCCAAAAGAAATGCTGTAGAGGCAAGAGGTAGGGCAAGGATTACCTCCTTTCCTCAGTTGAAGAAAGTGAGGTTCAGAGGGGTAAGGGACTCTATCAAGGATACAGAGCTTGTGAATGGCAGAGTCTGGATGAAAAACCTCAGCTTTTGAATCTGAATGCCAGCACAGTTCATACCATATTAAAGTAATGAGATGCAAAATTTTGCAAACCCATCTCTGAGTCAAACAAGCCCCTTCTACTACACCACTTAGAAGATCTACATTTTCTTTGTTAAGCAAGGTAACTAGAGTCACCCTCTAGACAAGCAGAGAGGATATTGCTTATGATTAAGATAGCATTTTATAACCATTATAGCCAGAAATCCTTCTACCATACATACACAACTCACACACACTCACACACAAAATCCCACCTGTTATTAAAACACTTGCTCAGCTGCTTATTAATGGGAATGCCTGGGCAATTTAAAATCTTATCTAGGGGGCTACAAATTTCATGTTGGAATTATCAACCGCCACAAGCTTATTAGCCCCTTCAGTCCTGAACTCCAAGGTCCTACAGAGCCTGGGGAAAAGCCAGAAATCTCAAGAGCACCACTGTTCAGTATGTCTTCCTCATCACAATAGGAGAGCTAAGGTCTCTTTGAGCTCAGGAATCCCATGTTGCTTTGACAAGGACCATGCTTCCTTTCCCTTATCAGACACTGGGCATCTCGTCAGTCTCCTCTGAAGGTGGCTCAGAACCCCTCTGAGGGCAGCTCTGGCAAAATAGCCCTCTTGAGCACCTCTCAGAGCTAACCCCGATCCAGATCTGAGAGCCACATGCAGCTCTGTAAGGGAGAGTGGCTTTGGGCTTCTGAGGCCTGGAGCCCTGGCCCATGCTACTTCCATGGGGAGCATCTCCAGGCTGCACGCATGGGACAGACATGGTGCACCACACACTTACCCATTAGAGTTCATCTGGTAAGACTGGTGCCTGTTCTCCATTATCCATACCAATGAACAAGTACCACGGAATCACATTCAGTGGTTAAAATTACACACAGTGGAACCTTCCTGTTAACTTCTTTCCATGAAACAACTTTAGTACAAGATAGGTGCCTCCTATACCTGACCCAAGACTCTCTGTTAGGGGATGCCAGTAGAAAGTGTCACTTCTATGAGAGGTTCCTGCTATGTGGTCCAAAGGACACAACTTTATCAAGGCTTTAAACATTTCAGGTGTGAGTTCTGGCTCCAGCAGGAATTTCAGTGGGTTATAGAAGGCACAGTAAGTACAGGCTGGGTGCAGATTACCCTCATTAGTCACTTAAAAGGCCCTTTAGGTGTGTGCACGCTGTGGGGCTCCATGGTTGTGCTCTCAAACATCACAGGAATGTCAATGCAGTTGAAGGAAACCTTAAAAATAATGAAAGCAAGGCAAAGTTATATGGCAAATAAATAGTAAAGTTTCTGTAATCCCCAACCTTACTGAATATGATTACATGCATACAGTGACAAAAATTTCACAGACCCACTCCCCCCTGATACTAGAGTTCAAGATCAAAGGTAAGTTTAAGAAAACATACAACTGCAGCAGGCATTTCTGGGCAGGAAAAGAGATAAGCTCACAGAGATAGGTAAGGGCAGGGGGTTCCAAGTGCCCACACTAAGAAATTTATTTAGCTTCCAGAAGGAAAGACACTGAAAATTTCTCAGCAAGAATAATGTGTACAACAAGAAAAGCTGAGAAGATGAATTTGGCAGTGAAATTTTAAATAGATGCCACAAAACATCACAGTCTCTTACTTAATTCAAATAAATCAAAGATTTCCACCATACCCCCAAGAAGATTTTTTTAAAAAAATTAACTAGGGAATTATTTGGGGAGAAAAATACAAAGAGCCCTCCCCAAATCCTGATAGCCCACATGAGAGCCACAGTCAACTTGCTGCTTTGGTTGTAATCTCAAACGTGCACACTGCCAAGTCTAGAGACACGACAAGTGTTTATAGCTGAGCAAGGTTTTAATAGCCAGTAACATTTCCTACCAGAGATACTTTGGTGATTAAGAAAATAAAGATTCTGATGATTACCAGAGGCTGGGGGAGGTAGCAAGGGAGATAACAGGGAGTTACTGAGCAAAGGGAACAAAGTTTCAGATAGACAGGAGGAATAGGTTTTGAGATCCATGCACAACAGGGTGACCACAGTCAATAATAATGTACTGTATATTTCAAAATAACTAACAGTAAATTTTAAATGTCTCACCATAAAACATGATAGGTAAGGTGATAGATATATTAATTACCTTTATTTAAACATGCCACATTATGTACATATATCAAAACATCACCTTGTGCTCCATCAATGTATATAATTATGATTTGTCAGTCAAAAATATTAACAATAAAGTTTAAAATAAAAGAAAAATTATGGAAAAAGAAGAAAAAGATTTCAATAAAGGAGCTACTCTATCTTGCAGCATATTACATCTATTAGTAGAAATAAACTGAAGACAGTTCATAAAGCAGAGGAAATGGGAAGACAATTTGAGCTGATAAATAGTTCCTGTTTTCACCTTCAATTTCCAAATAATCCTTGTTGCAATATTTCCGATAATTCCTCCAGCGAATTGTCTCCTGAAATGAACTTGATTTGAGGAAATGATATTAGGTATACAAGGCACAGTTCTATTTCTCTTTTTATCCTATAAACTTTCTTCCATGGGCAAGGCCTCTTGAGAGTCTTTAAGAAAACCAAAGAGAAGGCAGGGCAGGACTTGGTGGAGGGGGTAGGAATTAAAATAGGAGAAAATAAGCAACTTTAGTGGATGTGATTAAAATGTCTTTGCAAAGACTTTCTAAGGAGTTATAACTATTGTACATTATAACTATTGCTTCATTTTTCCTTCAATTTATTAAAACTTCTTTCAAGTGATTAGAATTTCTAACCACTGCACTTGCTACAAGATCCTAATCAAAACAACAGAGAGGAAAAGGATGTTTTTATTTCCCCTTTCATGGAATCCTCTAAGACTCCAAGTTTTGATGATCCAATTTGGTGCTAAGTCATGATAACACAGACACTACTTGGTATCTCTTGTTTTGTTCTCATTTTATTTTTGCCTTGCTCCACAAACAGATGCTAGATGAAGGCCAATTCTAAAAGTAGCCATTTGAGAGAAAAGAATAAGAAATTGTAAAAATGTACAGTGTGCCTTTTTAAAGCATGAGACATAGCATTCATCAAGAGCTCTCACTTAGACTTCATCTAGCTACAGTAAGTATTAATGCCATTGTTCTGCATGTGAGGCTTAGAACTCAATCAAGGGACACTTCACATAAACTCAGTGGGGACACTGATCTGTGCTTGAGTTTCTCCAAACTGCTGAAAGGGATCATTCTCCTCAGATTCAGTCCACAGCCTCCTCCCAGGGAGCACTGATGTCATGTTTGCAGAGTTCTTTGAACCTACTCAGAAGAAAGGCATTCTTCTCACACTATGTAAGACATAGCGATCATTTTTTTGTTGTTGTTGTATCACATTTAGAAATCTGCCTCTCTAGCCAGGCAAGGTCTATGAAGTCACTACAAAGGGAAGAAGAGATCTTCTATGACCTTCATAGATTTTTTTGTTGAGTATCTGAGCAGTCTTTATGCCAGCCAACTTTCTCTCCATCTCCTCTCTGTTGTTTCTGGAAGTTCCTGACAAAGGGAGGAAGGAAGAAATGTAAAGAAAGAAAACTAAACAGTGATCCACACTCCTTGGAATGAGTATTCCCTGGAAGGTATTCTCTTGGAGTTCACCCAGGGAACTGATTAAAAGATCTCTTCGCATATTCCAATTCAATTCCACAAACACAGTAGGCCCTACAAGTATTTCAACCATAATTTTTGCTTTCTAGATACTTCTTTTAGAAGGAAAGACGTAAGTTTTGATTGCAAAGAAGGATATTGGTGATATTGTGGTGTTATGGCTAAGAATGTAAAAGGCAAATATTAGAGTCAGTAACAGTCTCAGGTATGTCTCATTCCCCAAGATTCCCCATCCCAATCCCAATATTCCCCCTTCCATCTCTATCGACAGTGAGATCTCTGATCTGTTCTTCCAAATGGCCTCCCATTATCTTCTTCCCAAAGCAAATCCAAGTCAATTTTTGAACGAGGTCTCATTGGGATCATTAACCATCAATTGTCTTTCAATTTGGGTTCAATAACCATGAACCATCTTTCAAATTTACAAGGAAACCTCTCCCAGAGGGTGAAGCTTTTTATTTCCCTCACATGCAAGGATTGTCATTCATAAAAACAATGAGACCTAAAAATTACTGTCATAAACATGCCTTCTAAGAGAGTTCAATTTCTCCTGGGGTGGAGGGAAATAGTATTAGAATCTACCAGGTCTTAAATCTGCTCCCACCGTGGTTTAGCAAAACAACCACAGCCTGCACCTTGTTATCCTATGAGACGAACAGCTGAAAATCACTACTCCTTTATGTTCAAAAACATATTTTCTCTCCCACACAACTCATTCAGGGCTCCTTTAAGATTTCAGCAGTGGAAGACCCAGCTCCTGCTAAAAGAGCTTCTCCAATTACAATGGAAGCTCCTTAACTCTTTGATCTGTCTATCCATTTATTCCAGACTTCTGACTCTAGGAATCATTAAGTGGTCTTTCCTCTTTTAGATGGCAAACTCTGTCATGCCTCATAATTGAGTGGGCACTCGATAAATGAATGCTATAGTGCTCTAAGAAATAATACACTTCCTATTGGCAGCAAATCCAAGAGTAACTTCCTTAGAAGAAAGGACTGTCAATTACCACTTAAACAAGCCTAAGTTTTGGCTCCCGCAGAAAAGGCAAACAAAACAATAAGGACTCACTCCCCAAGAGCAGCCACATCACTATCTGGTTGCTGCCCTCCAGTCACTTGGCATGCTGCTGGTCCCACAGAAGGTGCTCAACAAGACCTTGTTGCTAGATTGATTTGTAAGGGCATGAGATTGGTCTGGCTGTGCCCAGCTTCTGACCTCCCATGGTCCTTGGCTCTCTTACAGCTGAAAAATCTAGCTGCATGTGAGATACTGGGCCAGGAGCAGGATGTGCAAAGCGAGGACTGGGAGTCTGTTCCAGAACACAAGCAGAGGAATTGCATTCGTTTCTTCTGCAACAGCCACCACAACGTCCCTGTCCCCTAAGGGTGCAGACTCATTCAGACCTTACTACAGGGCTTTCCTTCTACACTATCTGGGGTCCAGAGCTTCAGGCTTGACAACAAGTGATTGACTATCAGAATGCACATCAGACTCACCAGGGATGATTAAAAATGCTCACACCCAGACTCCACTCCTGGACACTGTTATTCAATTGGCCTGGAGTGGAGCAGTTCTGGGGTTGATAATCTTCAAAGCTCTCCAGGTTTTAGTGTGTAGTTAGGGTAGAGAAACACAGCCTTACATCGCTTAAATCCTGGGCCCACACCTGAAATGTTTTTGCCTCTTTTAAATTGGAGCTACTGATCATCATCATCACAACAATGATAAATGTCATTATCATCAACAATAGCAGGGAACAATTACTGAGCATGTATGTATTACATGCCAGGCACTGTTCTAAGTCCTCTATTTGTGTGAATACATTGAATCCTCATAAGTGGGAGCTTTTGTTATCCCTA
Organism: Microcebus murinus; assembly: GCF_040939455.1. Classification (NCBI taxonomy): domain Eukaryota; kingdom Metazoa; phylum Chordata; class Mammalia; order Primates; family Cheirogaleidae; genus Microcebus; species Microcebus murinus. The sequence goes on from NC_134115.1 coordinate 31,835,761, forward strand.
TTTTTCAGGTGAAAAAGCAGAGGTATAAAGATAGGTTAAATAATTTGCCTGGGGTTTTATGGCTAGCAAGTGCCAGAGCTAAGCTTTGAACCCAGGAAGGCTGGCTCCAGCACCCACTCTCCTAACCATTAACCAACACTGCCTGAATGCATTTATTCATTGCACAAAGGCTTTCGGGTAACACATGGGTACCCTCTGGATCCAACCACCTTCTCAGGATAGTCATATTTGTAAATGCCCATATCTACTCCCGTCATCTCTTGATCAATATCCTTCAGTGGTTCAGGTGTGGTGGCCTATGCTTGTAATTCCTGCCCTTTGGGAGGCCAAGGCAAGAGGATCACCTGAGGTCAGCAGTTCACAGCCAGCCTGGGCAGCATAGCGGGACCTCATCTCTACAAAAAATAAGAAATATTATTAAAACAGCCAGGTGTGGTGGCATGCGCCTATAATCCCAGCTACCTGGGAAGCTGAGGGCTTGAGCCCAGTAATTTGAGGTTATGATATGCTATGAACAGGTCACTGCACTCCAGTGTGGGCAACAGAGCAAGACCCTGTGTCTAAAAAAAAAAGAAAGAAAAAGAAAAAGAACAAAACTTCAATGGCTTGCTAAATGCTTTTGGGATAAAAATTCAAATATACAAATACCTTCCTTAACAGAACTTGCGTACCTCTCTGGCATCTCCTCCCACTGTAAGCCATTCTGTCCTCCAACAATTCTGAATTACTTGCAGTTTTAAAATCTACCATGTGACACTAACAGCAGGCTCAAAACCAGGCCTTCCCTCCACTCTGCAAACAGGGCTGTTATCAGCATTAGAACTCCTCATAGATGTGTTTCTAAAACAATGAGATGTTAGGACAAAACCCTCCCAGAGAGCTAGCCTGGAAGGAGGCATATTTATTCAGAAACCACAGCCCTTCAAGGAGCATGAGCAGCAGGATAATATAAATTTAAATCTCACACATGATCAAGTAAGAAAACGTTAGCTACGTCAACTATCCACTTCTACAAAATTCCTAAAAATTCAAAAATGGAATTATCATGGTGAAATAGTACACACTTAAAGAACTTGCTGCATGACTCATAATTTGCAGATTAAAATTCTTATGTCCTAATGAGTAATCTATGCTTAGCTAGCTCAGTAGGAGCCACAATTCCCTCATTTCTATAGAAACTCCCATTGTAAGAGTGTTTTAAATGCTATGCACTATATTCCAAAAACCTCCTGTAAATTGCATTTATGACAAATGAGAACAATCAAATTTGGAGCCAGAATCATAAGAATTAATTGTCAGTTTCCAGAAAGTAAGTGGCCCAGCACCTCATTCCCACATGAACAAAACAAAAAAACAAACAAAACCCAACACTTTGCAAAATAAAGGACACTAATGAGCTCACAATACAGCCCTATATCATCCTATATTTACCTACTTCAACTTAAAATGTAAAGTACTTGTGATTTACTTTACATCTCTCCCAGCTCTGTAAATCTACCCATGGCCTCCTTTGACAGGGCATTCACATCTGTCATTGACTAAACAAAACCTAGTTTGTCCTTTCTTTGTACTGAGATGGACAACTTTCTATTAGGCCACCCAAGTTCTAAATAATGTCTCTCTACCTTGCCCCATATAAAAAGCTCATGCATTACAGAGTCATCTAACTTCTCATAAGTCTAGCCCAGGACGTCTCAGCTGTGGCACCACTGGCATTTTGGACTGGATGACTCATGGTTGCAGAGACTGTCCCGTTCCCTGGAGGATGTTCAGCAGCACCCCTGGCCTCTACCCACTAAATGCCAGTGGTGTAATACTTCCCCCCCAGGCATGGCGATTAGAAATGTCTCAAGACATTGGCAAATGTGCACTGGGGGGGTTGGAGGGTGCAGCAAAATTGCTCCCAGTTGAGAACCAACCACAAGTCCGGTTTCATACTCGATCCATTTAGGAGTTCTCTCCAGCCATATGCCATTTTGACCACATATGGCCATTGTTTTACTTTATGAAATTATTCAAAAGCAGTCTGCAAAATCATCTTTGGCCTTTGCATTTCAAAAACTTTGTTCTTACTAGATGGTAATCAGGGTTCATTTATAATAAGCCTACACTCGACATTTGATTTGAGGTTGAGGTGGGGGTGGGGAGTTGATTTGGCCAGGACGCACAAGAAAGCAGTTGTTGAGGACAGGCCTCCCTAATAATTAATGCCTGTATTCCTCTGCTAATACCCTTCAGGAGGGCTTGGGCACGTGTTCTCCACTAGTGGCCACACGTGGAGAGTTGCCCATTGCTTTGCAGTAAGCGCCTCTATCAGTTAGGTAGCAAGTAAAAGAAAGCTCAATCTAAACTGACTTAAGCAACAAAGGGAATTTATTGGCTCAGAGAAGTGAGAAGTCCCATAGAATAGCAGCTTTCAGGACAAGCTGACCTGGGATTGGGCTCACAAGTCTGGGTGCTGTTTCCAATTCCTTCAGTCTCCTCTTCCCCATGAGTTGGTTTCCTCTTCACGTTGGCTTCCTTCATGGAGGTAAAATGGCAAGAGCGGTCTGGCCTAGTGTCCACTTATCACATTACTTAGAAGACAGGACCTTTCTAACCAAGCACAAGCTCTAAGCAAAAGTCCTGAGCCTCACTACAACTGGACTAGCTTGAGACACGTGCCTAGCACCAGTTGGAGTGGCCAGAAGGCAGCCATACATTGACAGGTGGAGGCCCCTCAACCAATCATAGTGGTTGAGGAGAAGAGTTATGCCAGTAGTTTTAGAACAGTGGTTCTCAAAGTGTGTTCCCTGACCAGTGGCATCAACATCACCTGGAACTTGTTAAAAATGCAAACTCTCAGGCCTTACTGAATCAGAAACCCCAGACCTACTGAATCAGAAACTCTAGGGGTGGGGTCCAGCAATCTGTGCTTTAACAAGCTTTCCAGATGATTCTGATAGAAGCTAAAATGTAAGACCGACTAATTTACAACATCAGGTCTTCCCTATGGAGCCTAGAAGGGGGTGGATCCTATTCATTCCTCTGAGCTGTCACACAATTAGAAAATGAAGGAATGGAGGCCTGGGAGGTTACCATCAAAACGCTCCAGAGGGGGATAGCTCATTTCACGTCTCACTTTTCTATGCTGAGGCTGTTGGGTAGAACACACAATGATCAGTGCAACTCGCAAGCGGTTTGCAGATTACTTCTGATGCCCCTACTTATTAGCCTAAATCAGGCGTCCTCAAACTACGGCCCACAGGCCACATGTGGCCCACTGAGGACATTTATTTATCCCCCCAGCCGGGTGCCTGTCCTGCTTAGCAGCCGACTGGTCCCCGGCCCACAGTGCGCATGTGTGGAATATGCACTGCACTCTCCAACAGCCCTCCAACGGTCTGAGGGACAGTGAACTGGCCCCTGTTTAAAAAGTTTGAGGACCCTTGCTCTAAATAAATTTTCTTTCAGAAAGAAGAAAATAGCAAGCATCAACCTTAGCATTTTCTAGGGGCCCTAACCTACTCCCTTAGGAGAAATTGGATAAATACATTTACATACATTTGACAGAAGAAAAACAGCTTCGCAATTAACACCTCCTTAAAGAAGGCATTCTCCAAAACAGTTTCATAATCATAACTGATCTTAATAATCAAGTGAAATAGGGTTACATGCAGATTCCTGGGCTCTACCCTAGACCTACTGCATCAGGATCCCCAAGGGAGGGTCCGGGGAATCTGTACTTTCAGCAGACATCACCAGCGACTCATGTAGATTATGCATGTTTGGAAAACACTGTTCAAAGAGATAAAGCCAAAGGACTGAGGAGAGAAATCTCACGAAAGAATTATATGAATGTTTCTGGCTATGCAATTAGTAGCTTCTCTCCTTTCTTTAATGTACTCCCTCACTACCACGGCATCTAACTAATTTTTTCTTTCTGTAGTCTTAGTCTACCCCACCCCCTCCCAAATAAGCCACTTTTCATACCATTGTCAGAATGATCTTTCTAAAAGAAACTGAATGTCAGGCCTCAGATCAAAATCTGTCACAAGTGCTCGCCATGGTTCATAGGACAAAATCCAAAGCAGTGTTAGCATGACAGCCAAGGCTCCACTTAACCAAGTCCTTGCCTGCCTTTTTTTATTCTTTAGTTTGATTTTTTTCCTTACTTCATTCAAATTTTGAGGTTTTTTTTAAACACCCACAAAGTGCATAGCACTGTGCTAGCCACTGGAGATACAGTGATCAAATGCAAATGTACCACAGTTTATTTAATGGTCTTCTATTGTTCGACATTCACATTTTCCTAAATATTTTGTTAGAATTAACATGTATGTAGTTAGGTCTTTGCAAGCATTCAAGATTATTTTCTGAGGAAGTGAAACCGTGAGTGAAAGAATAAAATTGTAAAAGGCATTGACATATTTTGGCAAATGACCTCCAGACAGTTACAAAATAATTTTGTTTGGTTATTTGAAAATTTGATAACTTGTGTTTTTTTTTATTTGTCAGGCAAATTATTGATAAAAATGTTGAGCAAGAGAGGATCGGTGAAATGATTTTGGAGTAAGCTAGTAGATCATTCTTCCCCAAATTATATTAGTTCATCAATCTACATGTTGTAGGGACACCTGCCTTTCTTCTTCAGCCTTCCTTCCCACCATTAGTTCACCTGAATTCCACCCTTGAACCATCCTGAACCCTTTGCGATACCTTGAACACATGCCGCTCCTTTGCCTCTGTTCACCATGGTCCCCCTGCCCTCTTCACCCAGTATATCAGTCAGGTTAATACCAGGTTATGCTGAGGTAACAAAACCTCAGTAGATGAAGACAACAGAGATTTATTTCTCATTTGCTTAAATCAGGGGTTGGCAAGTTTTTTCTTAAAAGGGCCAGATGGTAAATATTTTAGCCTTTGTGAGCAGCATCTAGTCTCTGTTGCATGATCCCTTCTTTGTATTTTATATATAACCCTTTAAAAATAGAAAAACCATTCCTATTTGCAGGCTACTGGCTAGATTTGGCCTGTGGACCATAGTTTGTTATCTCTACTCTACTGGACTGTTGCCAGAGACACGTAGGCAGCAGGGAACTACTCAGACGAACAGCTCTGAAAGAATCTAGTCGTTCAGAGACCTGGGCTGATGAAGCAGCCACCTCTCGAACATTTCTTATCACCATGCACACAAAAAAGAGAGGGTCTCACACTTGCAATTAAATACTTCAGTCTGGAAGTGGCACCCTGTATCTTAGGCTCACAAACAATTAGCCAAGGTTAGTCTTTCAACCCCACCCAACGATAAGGGGGCCAGGAAGTGCAATCCTACCATAGGCCCAGAAGAAGGAAGAATTCAGATTAGTTGGTAAAACTGATGAGTGTATTCAGCTCTGACACAAACTCTCTGGCAAGCCATTGCTGATACCCTTATCTCATAGCCAAATTAGCTGCTCCTTGTCTATAATCTTACAGCATCTTGGGCAACTTTTGATCAGTGCTGTATATGGGGTACTGTAATTGCCCACTTATCTGTCCCCGCCACCAGAGGCTGGGCTTCCTCGGCTCTACGTGCCTACCACCTTGCACAATGCCTGCTACCCAGAGATGCTCAACGAGTGTTGCTTCAACACATACATGAATGTAGTGGGCTGTGGGAGCGAATGAGACCATGTATGCCTTTACCTGAAGGCATCTGGGATCCAGTTGTGTCAACCTCTCAGAGCCCAGTTAATTCAGCCACATCGATATCCACTTATGATCAATGAATCTTTTTAGCTATTGGTTACTTTCTATCTTAATCAAATATACTCTTCCTTTTGATCTGTTTCTTCTAATAATCAACACGTTGCAGAGAGCTAACTAGTCCTTGAGGCCACAGAGCAATCTGACATTACATAGGTTGGTTTTGTGTTTATTGTATAGGTCAGAAGGCAGGCACAGAGAGGCACAGTGATTTTTCCCAAGTTAACAGCCAATCAGAGGTGGAACCAAAAGTTATGCTTCCTTCAGATTCAACAAAAAAACTACAGGATTGAACACTGAGCTGCAGCTAAGTTCACTAACAGTTTATTTATATCCTTTGGAGGAGAAACAGAAATCACAACACATGTTTGCCAAAGATAAGTCTTATTATACCATATCAATGTTTAGCTTGTAGTGTACATTTATCTCTGAGTAAAATATTAAAATCTAGCCACATAGCTGTTTATTGCTGCTATACCTTTACATACTAATTCCATCCATCCCCTTCTTCTGTAAAATGACACAGCTCATCGGATGTACTTTCAGAACCCCAAGAACATTGATGATCGTGCATCTTTTACCATCACCTCTCAATGACTATTAGGTGACTAACACCGGCATGCATCTTCACTACTAAGTGTCATAAAACAAATTGCAGTTGTTTCACTGTATGTGTGTGTCTGCTGCAGTTTGTATCACCCACATAATAGCACTCAGAACCCCCATCCATGCTTAAGGGTTAAGCCCCTTCACATTTAGCAGTCACAATCTGGATATCCTCTGGCCCCACCACAATGTATGCTGACTCAGAATTCTCTCTCCTCTCTCCCGGGTATAGTAAGTTCCTAAAAAACATCCCATCTGATGGCTAGCCTTGACAAATGCCCAGGAGGATGTAGCTTGGCAGTGCCCACCACTCCTCAGATCACCAATAGAGTCAGAACACGATACTGTTGAAATATGGCAAGTGTGACTCATTCAAGATAAAAACTTATATATTATATATATATAATATCCTTTAATAATGTGAAATAGCTCAGTGTACCCTCCCACTCTGGTTAGATGCTCAACAGACCACAGCAGACAATGCACTTCCACCCGGGCTAAGTGTGCAAGAAAACTGAAGTCCATACAAAGCAAATTATAGGCTCAGGAACTGTCAGGCACAAGACAAGACCAACCCTTTCTAGGAGTCTTGCCTTTGCTTCCTTTTTACTTTAAGTCTTGTAATTGAACGTTACAAAGTATATCAAGGAAAATCAACTTACCGGGTTCCCCACTCCCAAACAAGAAAAGGTTAAGCTTTTAATTACAGGCCCTCAAACTATCATTTTGTGCAATTAGCAATTAACTATAATCGTTGATGAGAAAATGCAAAGCTGCGCTAGCAATTTCCCTACTCCTCATCCCAGACTGGGTTATTTTAGTCTTGTTCTATTAAGAGGACAAGCCACAACCACGGTTCTCTCTCTCTCTCTCTCTCTCTCTTTCTCTCTCTCACACACACACACACACTCTCTTTCACTTAAAGACACATTTAATTTTTAGCAAAATGGCATCTCAGCGTGCGATTGAGACAGGCATCCCGAACCCCACATCAGAGCAGCCCAAACGTTTGTATCCCCTCCTCTTCATCACTTTCTGGGTGGAGCAAGGAGGCCCGAGGAAGATGCTACCTACCAGCCTCTCTTAGGGGCGCAGGAGAGGGTGGTAGAGAGATGCTTGTTGCCCGGGAGCTGCAAGTGCCCCCCAGCTGCGAGCCCCGTTAGTGGGGAGGCGGTGGCAACAGCCGCGATAGTTGCATCAGCGCTAACTGCTGCGGCTGCATTTACTGTTGGCGCTGCCGGGAGGGTACAGTAATGACTGTAGGGAGCGCACAGCTGCCGCGGCGGCAGGTTCCCTGGATCAGGAAATTAGGACAGGCACCGGGGATTGGAGGCGAGGGCGGTGCGTGAGCCAACCAGCGGCCGCCCCGGGCCCCCGTGCGCCTCGGGCGGACGCGCGGAGCTGCCGGGCCCCTGGAGCAGTCCGGGTGGCGGCGACGGCGACGGCCACTGCCACTCACGCACGCTCACACTCGCACACCCCCGGCGCAGGCACCAGGCTGCCCGGCGCGAGAAAGAAGAGCGCGTAGAGGGGAAGGAGGGCTGGAGCCGCCGCGCTCCCCCCACCCCCCAGCTGACCACTCCCCCTCCTTCCCCCTCCCGGCTGCTCACCCCGAGCTCCAGCCGCCGCCAGTCTGGGTGCTCCGCAGCCGGCTCCTCTCGCTTCTGTCTTCTCCTCTGCTCTCGCTCCCCACCCCCCCTCTCCTCTCCTCTCCTCTGCAGCGCCTGCATTATTTTCTGCCCGCAGGCTCGGCTTGCACCGCTGCTGCAGCCCGGGGTGGTGGGTGGTGGGTTGGCTGGTGGGGAGGAGATTGAGCAAGTTGTAGGGGAGGGGGTGCTCTCTTCTTCCCCGCTCCCTTCCCCCCCGACTCCTTCCCCCTCCTTCTCCCCCTTCCCCCTCCCCGCCCCCACCTCCTTCCTCCTTTCCGAAGGGCTGGTAACTTGTTGTGCGGAGCGAGCGGCGGCGGCACCATCCAGGCGGGCACCATGGGCACGTCCGCGCGCTGGGCGCTCTGGCTGCTGCTCGCGCTGTGCTGGGCGCCCCGGGAGAGCGGCGCCACCGGAACCGGTGAGTGAGGACGCGCCCCTCCGCGGGGCACCCGGGCCCAGCCGGGGCTACCGGGGACCCGAGGCGCGGGTCTCCTTTTGCCCACCCCCCTCCTCGAAGGCGCCTCTCCGCTCTCCTCGCCGCCTTCCCCTCCCCACCCTGGTGGCGCCTCTGAGCTGTCAGCGCCGAGGCTAAAGGGAGCGGGCTTGGGGGACAGTGAGGTTCGGGGTGTCCTAAAGCCTCACCTGAACTAGTCTTCATTCCCTCACACCCCTTCCCCCAAAGCCACTGCTTTGCCTCGTTCTTTCTCCCCGTTGACAGTGACTGGGGAATGTGAGCTCCGAGCCGTGGAACAATGGTTCTGCCGCCTCTGCCGGGCGGAGCGTTGGGAAGCAGGCAGAGGGCCGAGACGTGCGCGGCGGCCCGGGGCGCGCCCCTCGGGTCTCGGGGAGGCTGGGAGCGGACGGTGGGCGCCTCGGGGACGCGGGGCGCCAGGTGCGGGCCGGGGCGGGCGGTCCTCCCGCGGCCGTGAGCGGGCGCACGTTCGGTGGGCGGCAGCCGGGAGGCTCCGCGGAGCCGGGAGAAGTGCGCAGCCTGCGCTCCCGGACTGCGACTCCCGGGGCGCCGGCCTGTCTGTCCGGCGTGCAGGTGAGGGGAGGAGTGTGGCTTTAAACGGGACTCCCCTCCTGAGCGCTTCTCCCCCCCCCCGCTCTTTCCCACCCCCGGCCACACTCGGACACCGCTCGGGTCTCCCGCGTGGCTGAACCGGGAGGGGAGCGGAACGCAGACTTAACCAGGTTAGTTTGCCGATCCCTGTCCCCGTGACGTTTCCTCGGGAGGAACTGAGTCCTAATCTAGCGAGTGTAATTAGCCTTCATTCTAAACAATAGATCAAAGGAGCAGCGCGAGAGCGGGCGCGCGGCTGGGTCTCGCCGGGGAGGGCGGCGGGGACGCTGGTCGAGGCCCCGGGGCGCGCCGCGCTGGGCCTGGGGGCCCGACCCGTCTGCAGCCACTCTCCCGCTGCGAGCCCGGAACTTTCCCAGGCTGGCGGCTGGAAGCCCTGCTAAGAGGGTTCGCTCAGAATGCTGGCGGGTCCCAAAAGTGATCTCAAGACGTGACACCTAGGGGCTCGCTTGCCAGCTCGAGGGACCTGGGACGGGAGGCTGCCCCAGCCCTAAATACTCCGACAGTCCCCAGCTCCTGTCGCCCGGTGGCTCGGGAGGCCCGCCTGCCTCCAGTCACGTGTCTCCTCGGGAGAGAGCAAACTTTCAAGTATGTGGTCAAGAAGCCTCTCGGGCAATACTTGGGCTTTTTAAGCCTGCGAGTGCAGTGCTCCCTGCCCTTTAGTTCCGACCGTCCGGAGCGTGCGAAGCTGGGACTGGCCTTTCTGCCCTCTGCGATTGGCTGGCGGTCCGATCACGTCCAGCTCGGTCACGTGGCCCCGCGGGCTCGTCGTTTAGCAGCCTGAGAAGTGTTATCTTCAAGGGAAAGTAAAAGACCCGACAGGCTCCAACGGGCTGTTGTCTAAAATGCCTTCTCCTGCCTGGGCTCTTGGGAGAAGACGAGCGTGTGCAGTGAAGACGGGATCCGATGTTGAACAAGCCCGAGAGGCTAGGAAAGCCCTGCTTTACAAGAGTTTTCAGACGCTAGCATTAATCATTAATGGACACGAGTAATACTAACTTAGTAAGCGATTTGTCCAGACAGTGCCGTGACTCGCATTATGCTTTTTGGGACATTTGCAAAACAGAGGCAGATCATAAACTGATGATTATCTAGCGAGGTGGGAGAAAAGTTTCATTTTTGCTGCATGTCCTTTCATAGTCTTGGAATTCAAGGTATAATAACTTTCCATTCGAGGTTAACTTTACCCTGTAGAATGCTAGGAATGCACCTAAACTGTTGAGATGAGTTAGCCAAAGCCCTGTGTTCAGCTTGTATCAGGCAGGTGAGGATCTTCTTTGTTTGCTCCCCTTTGTCACGTGTGAAATATGTGACGTGCCCTGAACAGTGGAAGACAGAGAAGCCCATGCAGATTCTTCAAAGGCAAGGAGGCAGTTCTTTAGGAACTGGAGGAAATGTGGAGTTGGCTGAAGCAGATATTAACTCTAAGCCAACTGAGCCTGGCTGCTCTCTTAAGCCTGGCTTCTGTCTTACGTTCAGAGTCACAGGGCATGTGGACTGACTTTCTGGCCCGGAACTTTTACACTTACTCTTTCCACCCTCACATGGTGCTGGTCCAAAACTGTAAGATAGAGCAAGTGTGCACCCAGACTCTGACAAGGAACTTAAGGCTAACAAGAGGAGTTAGTATACCTGATTGTAAAAGACCTGAGGGTTCTTGGACATTTTCCTCCAGCCTAGGTAGTCGAGATTAAGATCTGGGCTGCCATATATCCTTTAATGTCAGAGTCTAGAAGAACTAGGGTTTTGTGAGAGCTAATCAGATATAGCTAGCAACTAGCAAAAGAGTAGAAAGAAACTTGTCCTGTTGGGAGTGGGTTGGCGTTAGCGGTAGTACCAATAGATCTGGAGGTAGGAAACTGGAAGACAAGGGGAAAATAAACCTGACTTATCCAGATAACACCAAAGGAAGGGATGATGATGGTAATCCTTATCAAAAACTGAGCATGTTAACAAGAACCCTTTAAAGGAAGGTCACCAGACAAGCCCTCATTGGCAATGGCAGCTTCTTGAAGTGTTGGAGGGCTTTTGTTCCCTAAATCACCCTCTTGCCCATTTCATGTGGCCTTTTGATTCTTTGCTTTTATTACCTGCATCCCCAGGTACCTAAAGCATGTACAAAGGTCAAGTTCGATAGAGCTGAAACATGTTAAAATTTCAGTACAAACTGTATATTCAAATGCTAAACATTGCTAGCAAAGGTGACAGCCTCCATGCTCAGAAGAAGTGAAGACCTGATCCAGGTGTTTCTACTTTTTGTGAAATTGAGTAATCATAAGCTTGTCTTCACTTGAGTAGTTTTATTACAATTCTGGAAGAGGTGAAAAGTAGTTACAAGCCCCTTCTGTTCCAGGGGGGATATCAAACTAAGACTTAACAGGAACTCCTAGAATAAAACATGGCCATAAGGTCAAGGGAACAGTTAGTAGCCAGCCATATGGCTTCAGGTTTTGATCCAAAATCCAGAAGACTTGGCACACAGCCTAAGAATACAGATAATTCAGATTAAATATCCAGACCATTTTCTATTTCCCACAGAATGTAAAGTTTTTCTTTTCAGTAGAGCGCATAGTGATTAAATTGAGGCAGTTGCCTACATGACTTCAAGTCATGGTTACATTCACCTTGGATACTGACCTTCCTTTGGAAAGCCAGCTTCACATACTAGCCTGTAAGAGATTCAGTGTGTTAAAAGGCTATGATAAGGTCTATAATGATGCTCATCGTAAAGGTGCCTGCCTTAGGAGAGCTGCTCATGGTGGGCTGACACAGCTGCCCTCCACATGGTTAGTTGATACATTCAAAATTGCTTAGCTTTTTCCCTTATAAATTAATCTCAAGAAAATAGTGACACCACAGCATGACAGACTACTTTCAAAGCAAACAGTCCAAAAATACCTTCTGCTGAGGCTGTGGGTAAGATGTACTTGCTGAGCAGAAGTAAGTGGTCCAGGGATAATGTTTCCCCTAGCTGAAGAGTTTTTGGCTAAGACTTAACAGGAAGTCCACATTTAGTCCACATCTGAGGACTGATGGCTTTTCTAAGGACAAGGGGCAGAATATGACAAGGTTGAAAAGCATCTGACTTTGTAAGTGAAAATCAACTCAATTTTACTCTGTGCACTTTCCAATCTACATCAGCGTCTCTTCGCTAAGTTCTTCGTTGTCTTGCAACATAAACTCTAAACATTGTAAATACCACTTAGACATGCTAACTGTACTACAGGAACCAAACGAGATGGCAGGAGATATAGGTTGAGTATCCCTTATCCAAAATTATTGATCCAGACATGTTTTGTGGATTTGGGATTTTTTTTCAGGTTTGGAATACTTACATATACATAATGCAGTATCTTGGGGATGGGATCCAAGTCTAAACATGATATTTATTTATATTTCACATATACTTTATAAACATAGCATGAAGGTAATTTTATACAATATTTGATATTTATTTATATTTCACATATACTTTATAAACATAGCATGAAGGTAATTTTATACAATATTTGTAATAATTTTATGCATGAAACAAAGTTTTGACTATGTTTTGATTGCATTTTGACTGTGACCCACCACATGAGCTCAAATGTGGAATGTTCTACTTGTGTCGTCATGTCAGCATTCAAAAAGTTTTGTATTTTGGAAATTTTCATTAAAATTTCATTTTGGATTTTTGCATTAATAATATTCAACCCATGCCTTAAGTTTAGCACTTGTCCCTTTGCATGAAGCTCCTATGAAAACTTGGGCCTATTAGTTATTTTTGAGGCTGTAAATTAAGAAAAACAGTGGCTGCTAGGTGCTGTGAGAGTAATTATAGAAATGGTGGTGCATGCCTGTAGTCCCAGCTACTTGGGAGGCTGAGACAGGAGGATCGCTTGAGCCCAGGAGTTTGAGGTTGCTGTGAGCTAGGCAGACGCCACGGCACTCACTCTAGCTTGAGCAACAGAGGGAGACTCTGTCTCAAAAAAAAAAAAAAGGCCTTCTGGGTTGTGGCTGATTTTGCCACCTCAGGGTATCTGGGTGGGAGCCGCTGGCTAGTAGCCAGGTAAGGGAGATGAGATAAAGCCTTGTTAATAGACAGTGTTTGCAAGTTACTTCACTTGTTATAACTCAGTATTACCCCCAAATACTGTGAGTAAACAGGGTTCCTATTTTAGACTGCCTCTTATCTTTCATTTTCTTAAGAAAGCCTTCCCAAGATCTGAGTTACGAATGGATCCATAGGTTAACTATGTAGGTTGCAGATTGCAGCCAGTCATCTTTGTACATCTGCTTGAAACCACTTAAAGTACCTCTCCTGAGCACCTACCATATGGCACCAGGCATGAGGGACACAGTGACCATAGCATTGGTCCCTTCCTTCATGGCATTTAATCTAGTGGGGCAGCCAAACTGGGAAATCAATAATCCAAAGACAGCCTGGAATAGAAGCTCTGAGCAGGAGTGAGCAGATCTAGTGTTTAAGACTTAATCATAAAGGAGGCAGATAGCAGCTGAAGATTGCTGGAGTTCTCACTTGCAACATGGGTTATAGCTTATGAAGCTTTCCTAAAATCACCAAGAATTTAGACTTTCATATGGCAAAGCCAGAAACTATTTCCATCTCTGCAGATGATCTTACAAAAGTGATGTGATTCAAGCAACCATGGGTTGCTGCCAACATTACCAAAGAGCATTAAAACATGTCAGAAGTGAAATCTGGGTCTGACGTATCAAACTCTTAACCTTACCAGTTAGCCGCTGCTGTCAGAACTGCTCTACTGACATGGAAATGAGGCCAACATACCCACACTGACACACTCATTCTGATGGACAAGAGTGGAAAGACGCGCTGTTTTTAAATGAAAAAGTGCTATAAATATGAGGTGAACATACCCCCATAGGCATAGGGAACAAGAGCCTTTTACAGTCTTTCAAAGTGTTCTAGCTAGTAAAACAACTGGTCACACTTAGTTTCAATTTCAGAAAAGCTGGGAAGAATGTTTTGACAAAAGTCTCTAGTTCAGATCAGCTTTATTAGTGAACCAATACAGCAACTCATACATGCAAGACTACTAACTAGTGCTCAGAGAATCTTTGGAGGTCAGTCCCCAGGTCCTGAATGACAAAGAATAAATTGCAGCCTTGCCTTAGGGGATCTCTGTGTCTCAAGGTGGAAACCGGTAGCTAAATGCATTACAGTGCATAATGGCTGTGTGACAGGGACAAGGAGAAAGTAGCCAGACCATGCCTACCTCTGCCAAAAAAGGCACCGAGGTCCTCCTGTTGGGTAAGTGAACAGGGGTAACATGAGCAAACCCCCAGACGAAGCAGCCACACAGGAGGGCAAAGGCATGGGGAGGGAGGTGAGGGCGTCCCGTTGGAGTTGTTATCTAAGCCAGTATAACCTGAGTAGATGGTGGTGGCCGCAGACAGGGAGAAGTCTAAGGAAAATTGGTAGGGAATTTACACTCAATCCTGGAGACAGTGGGAAACCAGGAAGTGACCCCATCCTAGGCAATTCTGACCATTCTAGGTTGCTTGAATGAATCACCATCTTGGTTTGGGCAGAGAATGGGGCAGCCTGGAGGCAAATAAACAAGAGACTTACATTTAGAGTAAGTGAAAGATGAGGACTTGAATGGCCAAATGAGGAGCTTGATGGCCAAATGTCAGGGTAGTGGCCACTCTGGGCTCACTTTTGGACTACTGATTTAGAGTAAGTGATGGACCAGTCAAAGACAGAGTACACAGGAAAGGGAAGACAGATTTAGAAGAACCTCTTTATCGTACATGCCTATATAGGCATCCAAATAAATTTTACCTACATAGTGGGCTCAAGGGCTTTGCTCAGGTTGTCACCATCATGTCTGTTGTAAGAGATTGGCATTTATTTCCTATGCCCATCCAGGGATATGCATGAGGGCACATGGAGGTTAATGTTTGATAGTATGTCGTAACACTCTGAAAATAGCCACTTCCATTATGGGTAGAATTATGGATTCTTAACCTTAGTGCAGTGATTCTCAAAGTATGGTCTAAAACTAGCAGTGTCAAAATTAACTCCTTAGAAATGCAAACTTAGGCCCACCCTAAACTTACTGAATCAGTATCTCTGGGCCAGGCCCCAGCATGGTGGGTTTTAATAAGCCTTTGAGGGAATTCTGATGCATACCTAGAACTTGAGGACAACTGACTTAGTTTGCCACCCACAGAAGCCAACTTCCAAGTATATCAGGTGGAGGGCCTTTGCTCTGACTTGACCAGTGTGCCCTAGACAAGAAAACTAAGAGCCATAGCCCTTCTGGAAGAAGACCCACTGAGGAAATCCCAGCAGCATTTTTTTTTTTTAATTAGAATGAGGAAGGGGGAAGCTCAAGGCTCTGTCTCAACAATAAGGCTGTATTATGAGAGTTTGTCTTGACAAATAAAAACACCTACTTAATTGGATTAATTGAAGCTGGCTCCTTACCTAAATTCAAAGTCAACAGAATATTCTAGAAACACATAGTCCTGAGTTGGGCCCTCTACTTTATCTGATTGCTCAGTAGCACAGTATCTGGAGCCAGAGTGCCTGGGTTCAAATCCTAGCTCTGCCCAGGGTAATGATCTTGGGCAAGTTACTGTACTTCCCTTCTCTGAACAGGTTTCCTAATCCATAAAAGGTGAATAATAGTGCCAACCATAGAGGATTGAGAATTTTAAAAGTTAAGAGACATGAAGTCTTAGGACAATGCTGGGCCAACCACAAAAAACATCTACTTATTTATCCATGATTTTTAAGATCGTCTCAATCCAATATAAAGGGAAAAACTGACAGTTGTCAACTGCACTTATGTCAGTGATCAGAAGAATCAACCTACCTATTTAACAGCATTTAGTGGCCCCCAGACTGGTTCTTACAGCGCTTCGGAGGCTGACTTTAAGGCCAGAACATAACCTTTATGCTTGACAGCTCAGAACCTCTCCCTTGGCACCTACGTTGCGGTACTTTGCCTCTTATGAACCGCCTTCCTCCTAGGAAAACTTCTTTGCTGACTCAGAAATCTGCTTGTCCTAAAAGGAGTTTTAGCCTATGAATAGAAAGATAGGCATTAAAGTGGCAGGCAGTAGAAGTGAACTAGACTAAAAATAAATGCCCTTGGTGGCACCAGAGGTGCCAAAGCAAACAGATGGAAGAAATTCCAGCAGATGATAGCACCTGTATGCTCAAGCGTTGAGGAAGGGCACGAGAGGTGTAAGTGCTTGGTCCTGGTGGCCCCAGCAGTGTGGCAGCATGGGCCCCTCTGTGCTGCAGGTTGAAGTTTACACTCTGAGCCTGATACTCAGCGACACCGTCTCTCTATTTCTGGGCATGCATGTTGGAGCGCTCCTGCCACGGCGCTGCTCAGAGCCCCGCAGGGAAATGTGTAGCCCATCTTGAAGGCTCGGTATGTGCTGTAAGGTCTGTGCAGTTTTTTTCACTGAAGCTTACGTATTGTTCTCCCGTATTAACCCTTGCAGGGACAATTAGACAACAGCAGGCTGACTTCCATATGCATTAAAAACCCTGAGTTTCTTGGAGCCAGTGAACTGCCAACATGTCTGGGTAGCAACGTTAACAATTTAGGTAAGCAAGGCTCCTGGGACATGGGCGCCTTGACGTAAGTTTGCGTAGTCTGATTCCATCTCTATAAGTGACAGTAAAAGCGAATAATTCTTCGACACTTTGGGAATTCGTTCATTACAAATTTATATAGCCACATAAGTGAGTAGGCACAAGTGACTTCCAACCCCTTGACCCAAAGGAGCAGAAGTATTCATTCTAAATATCACAGCTAGAAGGAAAGCTAGACAGCTTCGTTTCTTTTAAAGCAATAGAACCCTTTTCTAATTCTTACACAGAAATCTAATGTTCGAAAGAAAGCCTTCTTGGTTGAGACAGGTAGAACACACAGGGCCCCTGCTGTTGTGGCCTTTTCCCCCACTTCACCCACCCCTCTGGCCATTAGCCATTCATGTGAAATCCCATGGCTTTGAGGCTACCTGTTAAAAATTGCATTTTACCCCAATTTCTCATCTTTCTGAGCAGGCAGACCCTGGGATAAGTAACTACCGCTTCTCCTTCCAAGGTTATTTTTTGAGGTGTTATCGGCTTCAGCTTTAATCTAAGAATTAAAAGAACCTCAGGTGTAGATGATTTCAAGCTCAACTTGTTCGCTTTATGAAAGTATAATACCAAACCCGAGACTTAACTTTCATGGATGGAAATAGACTACAGGTTCACAATCCTGTAATCCCCAGAGCTTCGGGAACCAAAAGCTCCTTAACTCATTTGGTGCTCTCCGTTCTGGAGCAGTGTATAGCAGCTGTCCCGGTTGAGCACTAGAGGTGGAAAGGCAGAACCTTTTTAAAACTTGAACAGAAAACTTAAAGTGTTGCGATCAGATGACTGGGCGCTCAGCATTCGATTTAGTGTCTGAGTTCTCCTTTGCAGAGAGCAGAGAATTAAACAAAACGAGGGAGCGTGTTCTGCCCAGTAGCAATCTCTCAAAACAAAGTGCTTAGGAAACTAAGAGGAATAGCCATAAAGCTTAAGGTCTTTATTTGCCTCTCTTTAAAGGGTCCTTTATAAAGCCAGCTTCCCTTCCCACCCCCACCCCATCTCGCTCTTTTCAGCAAGCGGGATGTTTCAGCAGTTCGTTGTACTCCTAACGCTAGTGGCTTCTCTGATGGAGTGTCTGAGCCTGTGCTGGCAAAACACAGCTTTATGACAATCGGGCAGAAGCTTCGGTGAGGTGGAAATATCAGGGATAAGAAAAAGTAAAAATGAAACTCCTTTTTATCTTAGGATATTTTCTTTTTCTTTTTTTTTTTTTTTTTTTTTTTTTTTCTTTTTTTGAGACAGAGTCTCACTTTGTTGCCCAGGCTAGAGTGAGTGCCATGGCGTCAGCCTAGCTCACAGCAACCTCACACTCCTGGGCTCAAGCAATCCTCCTGCCTCAGCCTCCTGAGTAGCTGGGACTACAGGCTTGCGCCACCATGCCCGGCTAATTTTTTTCTGTATATATTAGTTGGCCAATTAATTTCTTTCTATTTATAGTAGAGATGGGGTCTCACTCTTGCTCAGGCTGGTTTCGAACTCCTGACCTTGAGCAATCCTCCCGCCTCGGCCTCCCAGAGAGCTAGGATTACAGGCGAGAGCCACTGCGCCCGGCCTGTCTTAGGATATTTTCTTAGTAGAAATTGCTGTATCTGTCCTGAGCCTACTCAGTATGGACTCTCGAGGCAGAGTTGCCAGGATTTTAATACAATTTATGACTGTGGATGGCTTGTATGCTACAGCTAAATCCAGAGACCCTCTTCAAGGTGACAGTGGACTAAATATCAGCCTCAGGAAGCTGTATGCCCGTATTTCGTCCCAGGCCAGTTTGGATGTTTATGAAATCTGCAGCTTCTAAACTCATTTTGAAGGAGGTCTTCTTTCGGGTACCTAACCCTGAAGTGAAAAACCATCTTTGGACATCTATGTTTAGGTCCCCATCCAAGTCCGATTACAAGTTTCCTGTTTTGACTCTGTAGATATCAATGTTTTTATCTTGTTTTGACTTAACAACTTTTGGTAACTAAAACATTAAAAAAAAAAAATTCAGAGCCTTTCAGCCTTTACTGTATCCTAACTGAAACCTCTTTTTCCCCAAGTATATTTATACCTACCTATGTTCTCTGACTACAAATTGTTCTTTTTCTAGTGAAGTACTCAAAAAGAAGATTCTTACCACTCTCACCATCCTCAAAAGTAGTAAAGTTATAAAACTACAGCAAATAGCCCCTAGAACATGTCCCCCTAGCAGTGAGAATATAGAAACTATATTGAGAATCCAGTGGTAATGGGGTGGGGGGTGGGGGGGAAGCAGCTAGGTACCTCGTACTGACTTTAGCAGCATCAAAATGAACAGGTGATGCTTCCTGACAACAATCTCTTCCCTCCTCTTGTTCCCCTTCTAAATCCCTAGTATCATACAACCAATAAAATATTGGTAAGTGGAATGGATAAGTATTATGAAATGTAGGTAAGAAGTGTCATTCAGCCATACTGCTTTGTAGCTGGGTCCTGCTTTAACTAGACTCTTAAGAACAGAGTCTTTAAAGAACACAGTTTTTTTAAACAATATATTTAATATGTAAGAATGTAACTACACCCATACGTAATCTTGACTTGGGCCAAATTTTGATCGCCCAGCGAATTAGTCACAAAGCACAGAATGCTCCCAGACAGCAGGGAGTAGCTGACACTAAGGAGACCAACTAGAGTATTGTGTGCATAACACAAGCGTTCCAGTCTGTGCTTGTCGCTGTAGTATCAGTTCTTACGCCAGCATGCCACAGCTGCAAATGCTGAAAGGTGGCAGGAAATCGGAAGGCTTTCTGCTTGGAAACCTCTCTTAAGTAATTTGCATGGACTATATGATTCCACTGGTTTTCTCAAATATTTGCAGCATATTTGCTTTAAGTGACCAGATCTGTAACCTTTTTTAGAGAGTGCATCCTCCAAAAGGACAGAACTGCTAATGATAGGAATCACCTGCATATTAGTTGTCCCATGCCAGGCAAAAAACTAAGTACCTTACTTAACAAGTCTTAGTTCATGCCATTATGTAAATTAAATATTGGTACATTCGGCATAGGAAAAATGAGGTTCAGAGAAATAGAATCCAGGTCTATGGCACTACCTCATTTTCCTTTTCTCTCATCACTAAATGAGAAATGCTCTGCCTTTGCCTCTTAACTATACTTTCTTGTTACTTTTATCTTATCTTGGAGCTGTTTTGTAAACATGTGCTTTTTGCAATTAGACCTCAATTTCTAAGATGAGGAACCATATATTAAACCTCTGTTTTTACCCTCTTCTTGCTGCCCTTTCTAAATCTCCTTTACTTTGCCTACAATAGGAACATTATTCATGAATTATCATAGTATGGATGTGGGCAAGAAATGCCATTAAAGGATCAGGATTTGGCTGTGTGACTGTAGCCACACAAATGGCTTACACAAATGAGAGAAATGAGCCCAGGGTGCAGATGTGATGTCCCTTGCGGTGTCTGGACAATCCAGGTTCCTTCTGTTTTGGTCTGTCTCCATTTGCCCAAGATCACTCTTCCAGCCCCCATGCCCAGTTTTTAGGAAACAGAAAGGAATAAAGGGAAGGAAAATGGATCCTCTGTCCTTTTAATGTTTCGTAAAAGCCGTATATACCATTTCCGTTTCGTTAGCCAGAACTTAGCCCCTTGGCTGTGCCCCACCGCAAGAGAGGCTGAGCGATCTAGTGTTTTGGCTCAGCATGCGCCCAGCCAAGAAGTCAGTCACTGCCCCAGACCCACCCAGCTCTGGCCCCTAGCATGTCGCAGCCTGCTGAGGCTGCAGCTATCCCCAGAGAGCCCCTGTCCGTGGGTTTTGGGTAACTTGCATCTCTAACTTACCACCCGTCTGTCATCGTTTTGCTTAGTGTTCCCTTCTGATTCTAGGGAGAAAAGCCAAATGCGAACCCTCCCAATTCCAGTGCACGAACGGCCGCTGTATTACTCTGTTGTGGAAATGTGATGGGGACGAAGACTGTGTTGATGGCAGTGACGAGAAGAACTGTGGTAAGTAAAGAGTTCAATGATCCCACTTGCCATCTCATTTGGACTTACGCATTTTATTAAAATCGGATGATGCTGTCTTAAGTTTCTACAAATGTATTGAGATTTTGAAAATAAAATCCACTCCTAACAATTGCTTTGAACCAAAGTCCAAACAATCTGAACTTCCCTGTCTAAATGAATATAATTGAATATTTAACATGGGGTTATCAACTTGAGTATGGAGTGTTGAAGACAGGGTGGATTTCCTTTTAAATGACAGGACTCAGTATAGCTTTGATCGGGCAAACGTGGTATAAGGAGGCTGGGGGAAGGGAGAAGAGGACCAAAAATAAAGGCAGATATAAGATTGCTTAGAAGCGACTTTTTTTTTTTCTTCCAATTCTCAAATGGCTCTGATCCCAGAAAAGAAAGAAAAAGTCATGGACATGAGGAAATCCCATAAAGTTTCAGGGGGTTAATTAACCCCTAACATAGAAACTACAAGCCAGCACAGATTAAAGATCAGATAAGGGTTCTTTTTTAATTCTCTGCCTACAATAGTGGCTAATGCTAAAGCATTAGCAGTGCGGAAGACATTCTCTCCCCAAGAGAATGGGGATATAACATCATACCCATCAATCAGCATCTATGAAAAGATCATTGTGAGAAATGCCTATGTATGCATGTCTCATGTCAAGCCAGAACAGCTGAGAAGTACATGTCAAGCTCACATTAGGTACCTTGAATACATGCTGTATTTTGCTTTATGGTCCCTTTGTTTGATGTTGTAAAAATCCTGAAACAATGTTGTATGTGACTATTGGTGCTAGTGTTTTTATTTACCTTTTAAAAGATGTTATATGAAGGGCCAGGCACAGTGGCTCACGCCCGTAATCCTAGCACTGGGGAGGCTGAGACAGGAGGATCACTCGAGGTCAAGAGTTTGAGACCAGCCTGAGCAAGAGAAGACCCCGTCTCTACTAAAAAATAGAAAGAAATTAATTGGCCAACTAAAAATATATAGAAAAAATTAGTCAGGCATGGTAGCACATGCCTGTAGTCCCAGCTACTCAGGAGGCTGAGGCAGAAGGATTGCTTCAGCCTAGGAGTTTGAGGTTGCTGTGAGCTAGGCTAATGCCACAGCACTCTAGCCCGGGCAACGGAGCGAGACTTTATCTCCAAAAAAAAAAAAAATGCTATATGAAGATGTTCACTATGCAAACTAGAAATACAGAAGAAAAGTAGAAGCTAAATGTAGGTTTCATCAACTGCCATCTTGTTATGGCCTTCACTGCTTCTCCATGCATCATTACTGAGATACCATAGAGTGAATATCATGGCAAACATTGTCCTATTCTTGATGTCTCTGAGCAATGTCACAAGTGTTTTCATGCCAATATGCAGATCAATAGCCTCTTTGGAAGTATAGAAAGTCCATTCTGCAGTCTCAGGGAAGAAACTTATATCCAGTCTGAGGACCAAGAAGAGTTGTCTTGTGTAATACTTTTCCAACATTATATAATGTTAAATTTTTCCAACATTTTAAATGTTAAATTTTTCCAACATTTTAACATTCCAGCATTTTAACTCTAAGATGTTAATCTACGCCACAAGACATTGAGTTCCATGCTATTTCTAGGTTACCTAGGTAATTTAATTTCCTCACTAAATATCTCCCTTGAAGGTCCTCACTCTTGTCAACTGTTCTCTTGGTGTAAGTAGCAATTTTTCCCCTATTCTGAACCACATATTTGGCAAAACCCATTGCTTTTCCTTAAAAAATGATTGTTCTCTTTATGTTGTTAAGGTCTTCTTTTACTCTCTGACTAAATCAGTAGGAACTGACCTGGGTCATCTTAGGGCATAATCACTGGCTTTTCCTAAAATAGTCTTTTATAAATACCCTCTACTAGCCACATGGTAGGAGGGTTTGGAAGAGGGAAGGAGGTAGATGTATATTTAATTGAGATTATTTGAGGTGGGAAAAGTTAAATATATTCTTAGCCGGAATTTGTCTCTGCCTTCCAGGTGTGAAAGTAGAGGAGGAAAGTAGAAGCTTGACTCAGGCAAGCTCTGAACGATTACTTGGAGATGTTCCTTTATGGAAGAGAAAAGCTGTCCAATTACTTAAAATTTTCAAAGCCACCTCCTACTTTTCCTGTCTAATCTCTGGCTATAATTTTCAGCAGCGCTCTTTATTTCAGACATGCCAACTACTAGTAGCATATTGAGTCAGCGTGGCCTTAGATGTAATTCCATTGGTCCCATTAACGCATTCTTTTTTGTCAGTCCGAGAGGATTAATCAGTAACTTAAAATACTCTAAGTATGTAACTGCTAATTCTCTTCCTCTGTGTCACATCTAAATATCTATCCCTCTCTCAGGCCTCATCTCAAATATCCTTTCTTTGCTCTCCTAGTCTGAACAGAGGGAAGAGAGAGAACTCTATGGCAATTTGTCCCTATTTATCTTTTGCTCGCTTTGTTACAGACAGCCTTTCATATTCTCATGACATTTTCTTCTTAAAATCATCTGGTCTCTTTATAACCATTTCCCTACTCCTTTTGTTGTAACTTCTGAAGAATATCACAGATTGAATTAACCCCTTGCAGATTCTCTGGCCTCTTCCTCCATGCTCAGGAGAATGGGCCTTAGATAGCACTTAATTCATTAGCACTGGGATTTGAGTATTTTGGTGATTTCAGAAACAGGTGTGAATCTAAGAGCTGACATGACCTTTCTTGTTTCCTCGGCTATTCAATTCAAGGAGATGAATAACATTTTTGGATCATAATAATTTGTCAACCTATCTTGAGTTCTAGAAATTAACTATAATCACTATCTCCCCACTTTAAAATATCTAAGGCTAAACCAGAGTGGTCCAAGGTTAATCTCTAACCTCTGAGAGTTTTAGCTAGGCTAAGCTTAAACCCTTGACTTGATGAAGTCCCTTTCAAATTTTCAGCAAATTGCAGACTTTTAGCTGATTTTCCATCACAGAATAATTGTTAGAGAGGAATGTTTTAAAATGGAAATTCAGGTAGAAAGTATAGGCACATAGGAAGAATATAGTCTGACAAGGATAAACCTAGGGTATACTATGTGGCTATTTTATCAAGACTTTTCCTACTCTCAGATTCCTTTAGGTGTAAGGTGACCAAACTTCTGGTTTGCTTAGGACAGTCCTGATTTATGCTTATCATCTTTGTATAATTAGCAGTGTCCCCTTTCTATTGAGACTGTCCCTATTTGGACAAAAAATTGCATGGTAACCCTAAATACAGGGGAGATGGCCTGCCCTGAGAAGATACCTTGCCTTAGGCTTTTTTAACACTAGCAGTAAGTTATGGATATTAGCACTGGCAGCTTCAATAACTTTTAACTGATTGATGTTAGCCTACCCCTTGGCTAGAAAGGCTAAAATTTTTGCTGCTTGAATTCTAAATATGACCTCTCTTGTTATATATACTGTTTGAGTTTTCTCTCCTTCCTACTAGATAAGTTCCTTTGCCCCAGAAAACGAGTAGGGGTGACAATATTCGGTACTGGGGCTTGGCCTTCTATCTACATATATTGCTAAGACATGCCACTAGAACAGTGTCTTGGTTCAGACTGCTATAACAAAAATACCATAGACTGGGTGGTTTAAACAACAGAAATTTATTTCTCATAGTTCTGGAGGCTGGGAAGTCTAAGATCAAGGTGCCAGTAGATATGATGTCTGGTGAGGGCTCTCTTTCTGGTTTGCAGAGGGCCGTCTGCTCACTGTGTCCTCATGTGGTGGAGAACAGAGAGGACAGAAAGCAAGCTCTCCTTTTTTTTTTTTTATAAGGGCACTAATCCCATTCACGAGGGCTCCACCCTTGTGATGTAATTACCTCCCAAAGGCCCCACCTCTTAATACCATCCACATTGGGGGTTGGGATTGCGAGACACAAATTTTGGGGAGACACAAATATTCAGACCATAGCAAACAGTTGTACTATATGATCCAGTCACAAAACGGAACGTTCGGTCGTTAAACTTATGAAGTAGCTAAATGGCTTAGAAAATAACACATGAAGAGAATGCAAGTGTTACTTCATCTCAACGTTCTAACACAGGCAGGAAGGTAGGTGTATCTATGGGTTGTAAGATAATGGGCAACCTTCGTCTTACCCTGACTTCGGTATTCTCCACGTCTCTCAAATGAGCACCTTCCTCCTCTAAAAAACAGAATGATTTTTGTAAAGTTCTCCTGGACGTTGGCGATTGAGCGCCAACTGTGACCGAGCTTTATTTTTAGAGCCACACGTGCCAAAAATGCAGCTTTAGTCCTCCTGCGAAGATAGGGCTCTTGGGTAAGTGACTTCAACTTTAACCCTTCGAATACACTTTTGTAGTGAAGAAGACATGTGCCGAGTCTGACTTCGTGTGCAACAACGGCCAGTGTGTTCCCAACCGATGGCAGTGTGATGGGGATCCTGACTGTGAAGACGGTTCCGACGAAAGCCCAGAACAGTGCCGTGAGTGTGACTTGCTTTGGACTTGACCTTTTCCAGGCTGTCCTGCGTCTCATAATTCTAAGTACAGCTTAACCTGCTACTCGGTGTTCATTTTTCTTTGCCTGCCTTAAAGTTTTAGGCCAATTGACTCCAAGGTCAGTCAAGTTATTAACAGTTGATCAGTCTCCTTTAAAGAATAAAATCCCTGGTCTAACAAGACTGACATTCTCTTGGGTAGCTTCACTGTTGAATACAAAACACTGAAGCCAGCAGATTTGATTAAGAACTCCTTGACTAGGTGCATAGATTTCAAATGTTTGATAATAATGAATCTGAGCAGATGGTACATTGGTCCTGGAAGCTAAGTCAAGATGTGAGGTTCCCCATAGACCAAGTAGAAGCTTTTAGATGCACAGCTTCTCGTATTATTAAAAAATCTATTACTGAAGGGGTAAAGTAGCTAGTGTTTGGTGATATAGTGACTTTCAACAAACACGCAACCTATAGTTACTGAAGCAGTGATCTTACAGCTTGTTTTTAAATAAGAGAAACTTCTGAGGTATGCAAATATATACCTGTGTTCTTAGGCTGATACTCGGGCAAAAGTCTGCAACCATAGAGGATAATGGTTTTGGATCATATAAATTGAGATTATTTCAATGTCCAGGTAAAGAGAGTCTTGGAGTTCATTTTGAGGGAGGCCTGCTGACACACTGAAAAAGGACTAATGTAAACAAAGTTTAGGTCTGAAATGTGATTATAAAAGAAAATCAAACAGAAAGGAAGATAAGGGTGTTACTTTCAATTTTCTGGACAAGAAGTGAGGGGAGTAATTATACTATTGGTCAAGGCCAGTACATTAAAGACATTCTATAAAGATTCAGCCCCAAGTTTTGGTGGAGGACAAACTGGTAAAGAATCAGGGTATGCCCCTACTTTGCAAAATGTAGATCTAGAGGAGATTGTGAAGGAGGCTTGTGAAGAAATCTAGGCAATGGAAGATTTCGTAAGTGTTCGACCATCTGGCCTTGAATGAAGTTGGAATTAGGTGGCGCTGTGTGAGCGTGCCCACCTGATATCCGAGAGATAAGTAGTGATCTAGGAGCGGGCTGGCCGGTAAACTTGACCATGCCAAATAAAACAAAAGCCAGAGCCAAGCACACCCTGGGACCTTGAGAGAGTGACATGGTCAAGGCCCTCAAATGTGCCACCGTGTAGCAGAGGCTGGCGTGGCTTCTGAGGAGTGGAGCTGGCGAAAAAACTCCCCGGGCTTCAGCTAGTACGTTCGCTGTCACCAGTGTGCCAGGCCCTGAGTTGCAGGTGTTCCCACCTCCAGGCAGCCAGCGCAGGAGCAGCAGCTTTGCGTTGATCCGTTTTGAGGCTCTTTTGAGACTGTATATCGCCAACAGATATGAGAACATGCCGCATAAATGAAATCAGCTGTGGCGCCCGTTCCACTCAGTGCATCCCAGTGTCCTGGAGATGTGATGGTGAAAATGATTGTGACAGTGGAGAAGATGAAGAAAACTGTGGTAAGAAGATCAGTGTTGAGTGGCGTACCCCAAAGACCCTTTTCCTCAAGGAAGGGTGGGTAGGGGAAGCTAACCCAAGCATGAAGATGCACTTACATCGACTCACTTTTCAGTGACTTCACTATCTGCTCAATTCCTTGTCCTTCATTAACTGCCCTAAAACTCTGAAAGACATTCACGTGGGAATTGGCCATCACTTGGTGTTTCTTTTAGGCAAATAGAAATAAGGTAAGTCATTCGAGGCGTTCTATTTAAAAGTAGCTCAGTGAAGCCGCAATCGTGTGGACTTTGTTAGGCCCTTTACTCACTTTGGTTCAATAAAACTGGAAGGTGAGCAGGCTCTCGAACACGTTCGTGGGTCTAAACTAGATTGGCTTATTGGAATAAATTCCTTGAGTATCATACAAGCATTTCTTTGCTTCCAAATTAGATTCTCCCATAACCTTTCCAAAAGTTACACTGGCACAGAAGCACGAATTAACGTCTTGCTCGCAGATACCCAAAGAAAAGTCTACCCAATTTGTGATACCTTTGTCTCTCGTTATGGTTCTTATCTCTGAAAGCTAACTCCATTTCCTATTCTTACATGTTTCTGGTCTTGGAAAATCTATAATAAAATACTACATGTCAAAGGTGAGGCCCTGGGAAAATCTCTAGGTTGAGCAAACATTGCTTTGAATCTTCTTTCAAGCTACCGCCCCTTTTATAGAGCCTCTACAACAGGGGTCCTCAAACTTTTTAAACGGGGGGCCAGTTCACTGTCCCTCAGACCACTGGAGAGTGTGCACTGTGGTCCCAGGATGAGTTGGCTGCTAAGCAGGACAGGCAGCGGCAGCAAAAACACCGGGAGGGCCGCGCGCCGTAGTTTGAGGACGCCTGCTCTACAACCTACAGCTCCCTGGTCTGACACGTGCAAGCTTCGCAATGTAGTAGTATACAAGGAGCTCAGGGCACTTACAGTTGAAACACTAGTATTGTGTGTAAAAGTCACCTTCTGAGGTCAATACCACTGCACCTAGTCCAATGAGTTTTAGTGTTCGATCCTAGATTTGAACTTTATGTATTGGTAAGCCCCGGAGCTGCCAAGTGTTTCCCTCATAAATCTAGATTTGGCTTCCCAAGAGAGTCGTGGTCTCTATTCTAATTACCACCAAATTGTGACCTTAATATGTTTGGCAGGAATTTAAGTCAACATACAAACTGGCTAGTATGAGTAGCTTATCGTGATTCTAGCCCTGGCAGTGACTTTTAAAAATTGAGTGTTGCAGACGCGTTATTCCTGATCCTCATTTAAAAGACCAGAAGAGAAGGAACCATGTATGGTGGTATGTGGTTCACTTCTTCGTGGTGATGTCTTAAAGCTCGATGTGAGCATGACCTTGCCTGTTTCCATACTGCGTGGTATTCTCAGCCAGTGGTGCGATCTGGCCTGACAAGCAGTATGTTGATTCAAGGATAACTCAGTCTTCTGCCTTCCAAAATGACATCCCCTATTACATTTATTGATCACTGTCCCTGTAGAGTCAATTGTGATTCTCATCTCAAATTTATTTCTAGTCTTCAGCTGTTTTCTCGATCCTTTATTTCTGTTCTTATTCATAGTGTGCCTGCATTGTTTTTATACGACGAGACTGTTTCCTCATATTTCAGGAACTTGTTCTTGATTTAACTCCACGTTAGCTTTTAAGTTAAGCTAGGAAGCTGGGATTAATGATCAGAGATCCACATATTAGACTTTGGGACAACAGTCTTAAAAGGGCCGGTCCTGATGCACTTTCAGTGGGCATGCTCTCTCTCTCGCCAGGCAACATAACATGTAGCCCTGATGAGTTCACTTGCTCCAGCGGCCGCTGCATCTCCAAGAACTTCGTGTGCAATGGCCAGGATGACTGCAGCGATGGCAGCGACGAGCTGGACTGTGCCCCGCCCACCTGCGGTGCCCACGAGTTCCAGTGCAGCACGTCCTCCTGCATCCCCATCAGCTGGGTGTGCGACGACGACGCGGACTGCTCAGACCAGTCGGATGAGTCCCTGGAGCAGTGTGGCCGCCAGCCCGTGACACACACCAGGTGCCCCGCCAGCGAGATCCAGTGCGGCTCTGGCGAGTGCATCCACAAGAAGTGGCGATGCGACGGGGACCCCGACTGCAAGGACGGCAGCGATGAGGTCAACTGTCGTAAGTAGCTCTCTGGTCGGCGTGGCATGTCCAGCTCTCTTCCGCGGGTCAGCGGGGACAGTTTGGCTGGCGTCGTTCCAACGGGGTGTTCCCTCCCTTTGTAGCGTCTCGGACCTGCCGACCCGACCAATTCGAATGTGAGGACGGTAGCTGCATCCACGGCAGCAGGCAGTGTAATGGCATCCGGGACTGTGTGGATGGTTCTGATGAAGTCAACTGCAAAAACGGTAAGGGGCTCTCCTGGGTGGCCGGGCTAGAGGTTGCCCGGGTCAGAACCCACCAATGGAACTTCTCTTCTGTGTTTCTCTTTGTAGTCAACCAGTGCCTAGGCCCTGGGAAGTTCAAGTGCAGAAGCGGGGAATGTATAGATATCAGCAAAGTATGCAACCAGGAGCAGGACTGCAGGGACTGGAGCGACGAGCCCCTGAAAGAGTGTCGTAAGTGAAGGGGTTGCTTGAGTACAGAGCGGGGAAGGTTCACACGATCCGACGTAGCTAGTGCCATCCCGACCCTGCATGTTGCCTGGTGAAACTTTTTAATGAACTGAAGTTCAATTACAGAATTAAAAAAATTTTATGACGTAAAAGCCCAGGCAGTGACAAAAGAGTTCATGGTTTAAGCTCTTTTAAGATAACCGATCAACAAGAGAGAAACTTGACTACATGCTGGTGGCCAACTGGTAACTTGCCGAGGAGACCATCTACCTTCCAACACAGATCTATAAAACAGGATTAGGTCTAATCAGGGTTTGACCAGGCCAACTAGATAAGTTATCACAAATAAGCCCGAGATTTAAATGTGAAAGACAAATACCAATTGAGAATAGGTTGTCAAGTGACTTTGCTACGTTTTTATTCCAGATATAAACGAATGCTTGGTCAATAACGGTGGATGTTCCCATATCTGCAAAGACCTAGTTATAGGCTACGAGTGCGACTGTGCAGCTGGGTTTGAGCTGATAGATAGGAAAACCTGTGGAGGTGAGTGGAAGAAGAGAGCCGGGGCCCTGCGGGTGAGGGGAGAGGGCAGTGTGTACATCTGGTAAGGTGTAGGAACAGCAAGACTAATTCTAATTTCCCTCCTAGATATTGACGAATGCCAAAATCCAGGAATCTGCAGCCAAATTTGTATCAACTTAAAAGGCGGTTACAAGTGTGAATGTAGTCGTGGCTATCAAATGGATCTTGCCACTGGCGTGTGCAAGGCAGTAGGTAAATGGACTTGGACTGGTGTTGCTCTGGTACCTTTATGAGTAAGTGCTTATGAAAGGTACAGCCAGTGACTACAGTAGTCAAACTAAATAGGAAGTAGTCCTTGAGAGCAATGCTACTAAACTCAGTGCAGTAGCGTAGGTTAAATAGCAAATCTTCCCCCTAAACATCTGCCTTGGGCATTCCTTTTGCATACGATACCATGACCAGGTTTGCTTACTTTCCGCTTCCACAACTTGAGTGCAATTCAAATAAGTTAACTTCTTTGTCAGCCGCCCTATCGTTGAATGCTGTAACCCCAGGACTGCCTCCCTAAACGGTGGGAGGTGCTCACAGGTCCCAGGGGCAGGAACTCCGGGACAGGTACTACTAAGGTGTTCAGCAGTACCTTTACTGTTTAAGTGCTCCTCTGTTCAGAGGAGGTGACTTAGAAGGACCTTGCCTTCTTACAGCAAAACTAAGTAAACTCGACTTCTGTCTTGCAGGCAAAGAGCCCAGTCTAATCTTCACTAATCGAAGAGACATCAGGAAGATTGGGTTAGAGAGGAAAGAATATATCCAACTAGTTGAACAGCTAAGAAACACCGTGGCTCTCGATGCTGACATTGCTGCTCAGAAACTCTTCTGGGCTGATTTAAGCCAAAAGGCCATCTTCAGGTAACTTTCAGTTCCATTCTTGGTGTCTTGACATAAGTCATTGTCACTGGGCCTGTGGGAAGGTTTGAAGGAGCTTCTGGCTCTAGCCCCCATCTGGCATCTAATTACCTGGGAACATTAAATCTAACACTAATTCTTTATTAAATTGTTATCAATTCCTAATTAGACACTAACAATGTGTATGAAGTAATAGATGGTTATAGCTGTAAGACTGTATCATATGATATCTTAATTTCTAATATTTTCTTTCCCTATAGTTAACTGAGAGCTGTACATTGTTGGTACAAATAGAAATGGTAGTGCAGCCTTTTCTTAATGCAAACTATAGAAACTCAGATGATGGCTAATGAAACAAACAGCTTCACTTAGAATTTTATTGTTCTTGTGTATAGAAAGCATATCAGCAACTAGATAACTTACACAATTATTATCATCAGTAAGCAGAAAGTCCCTTGTCCAGGCTCTAATTAATGGTGTCAACCTCTTAAATTTCTTGTGACCTATTCTGTTTCAGTGCCTCAATTGATGACAAGGTTGGTAGACATGTTAAAATGATCGACAATGTCTATAATCCTGCAGCCATTGCTGTTGATTGGGTGTACAAGACCATCTACTGGACTGATGCGGCTTCTAAGACTATTTCAGTAGCTACCCTAGACGGAACCAAGAGGAAGTTCCTGTTTAACTCTGACTTGCGTGAGCCTGCCTCCATAGCCGTGGACCCGTTGTCTGGGTTTGTACTCTCTGTTTTCCATCACGTAGCCTTTTGTATGTTATCGGCGTAGGTCAGGAACTTTCCTCATACCTGAATTGGTACTATTGAATAAAATCCCAAGATATATCAGCCCCCCACTACCAAGAAATTTCTGGTTCAAGATGTCAGTGGGGCCACTGTTGAACAACCCTGGGATGGCCTCGTCTATATGACAGGTCTCCCCTGACTCCTGTACAGCTGACTGCGGGGTGACATTCACAAAATAACATTTTTTATTTGGTGTATACCAAAAGCTGTATCTGAACCTTTTGCCAGTGATATGCAAGTGATTTTTAATTTTTGTCTGCGTTAGCTCTGATCAAACATTGCAGGGATTTTGGTAACCACATTGCATCTAAAAGTGCAAGTTGTCTGAACGTCCAGTTGAAATACTTACCTGAGGTGTTTTCCCTCAATTGCCATCAAATAACAGGCAGCTTAGGAAGTTAACTAACGCTGTAGTGATCGTAGTTGGCCCCCATTGAAGCCTCGTTAGAACACAATCAGCCAGCCCCTACTATAAAATTTAAAGGGATAGTCATCTTTCACTCCTCAGAAAGAATTGGCCTTTTAAAAAAGAAATATAACCTTGTGAGTAAAATTTAAATGTCAGATGGATATAGATTATTATTACAGTCAACAATGAGCTTGCAGATTGTTTTAGTGTTAAATTTTATTTACCCGTAATTTAGACCTTCCAGTGTTACTATTTGTCTCTAGAGAATAAATCTCTTGAGTTTTCTGTTCACTCCTTAAACATTTGTTTCAAGCTACAAGTTGCATTCCTTCTAAACCTTTAAGGATTTTTTCTGATTTAATTCTTTCCAGCTTTGTTTACTGGTCCGACTGGGGTGAGCCAGCGAAAATAGAAAAAGCAGGAATGAATGGATTTGATAGACGTCCACTGGTGACAGTAGACATCCAGTGGCCTAATGGGATTACACTTGGTATGTATGTCCTTCCTTCTCGACTACCAATGCGACTGTCTTCATAGTGTTGTAACTTACCTCCACAGTTAATTCCGGGCTGCAGCAGATGATTCTCTGGTTCCTTCTATGGGAGGAATTTGGGATGAGAATGGAATAACACAAGTGGAATTGTAGACTTAAATTTCATGCTCCACAATTATGTGTTTGTTGTCCATTGGACCTGAAATATGTGATATGAATTCAGTGAATCTTGGGGACTGCCATACTGACCAAATATTCTGAGCACAGGTGCCTTAGCATTTCCTGAATTGCAAGCTTACAAGAGTTTTCTTCTGGCTCTTTGGGGGAGAACAACAAATGGTAGCCTCTTTTAATGTTTTCTGTAATGTGAGGGACATTTCTTCAGTCAGTTGCCATGAGAATCTTAGGCACCCCTTTAGACCCCAGAAATGAATGCAGGTACAGATTCTGCATGCTGCTTCAGAAGGTTTGTGGGACCCCTGTTAAGAAACCCTTCTGGAAAAGGAACCATGAAATTAGAATATTGAATTCATCAGATATTTTAAATGGAAGCCAGAGCAGTAATGGCTTATCATACAGTGACAGTTCTTTTCCTACCTAGACCTTATAAAAAGCCGTCTCTATTGGCTTGATTCTAAGCTGCACATGTTATCCAGCGTGGACCTGAATGGCCAAGATCGAAGGATAGTACTGAAGTCTATGGAGTTCCTAGCTCATCCTCTTGCACTAACAATTTTCGAGGTAAGATGTGTGCCTCACATCTAAGTGTATACCTGTGAGTAACCACAGCACTTTGGGGAAAAGAACGAGGTGTAGAGAGAAGGAGGGAAGAACAGAGGAGCATGACTTGAGGAACTGCTTTGTCTTAAAACCTGGTACAAATTAGACACTAATTCTTCAAAGCACTTCAAAAAACCTGAACTTGCTTCTTTTGTAGTTTTATATCCGATGTCCTTCCTAGATCAGCATTCAATAAACTTGGTCCATTAAGTGGCCAATAAATAATGATGACCTTAGTTAGATAATGACTTGTGTTAATCCTGGGCATACATGCTGACTCTGGGGGGTTCTGTTTTAGGATCGTGTCTACTGGATAGATGGGGAAAATGAAGCAGTCTATGGCGCCAATAAATTCACTGGATCGGAGCTGGCCACCCTGGTCAACAACCTTAATGATGCTCAAGACATCATCGTCTATCATGAACTTATACAGCCATCAGGTACTGTGGGGAAAGTACAGTCCTTAATCCCCACTTCTCTATTTTTTTTCTTTCCTTTTTTATTTCAGCATATTATGGGGGTACAAATGTTTAGGTTATGTATGTTGCCTTCCCCCCAGAGTCAGAGCTTCAAGCGTGTCCATCCCCTAGATGGTGCGCATTGCTCTCAGTATGTATGTATATATCCATCCCCTCCCCGCCTCCCATCTGCCCGACGCCTGATAAAAGTTATTCCTATATGTCCACTGAAGTGTTGATCAGTGAAACCAATTTGCTGGTGAGTACATGTGGTGCTTATTTTTCTATTCTTGTGCTTCACTCAGTAGAATGGGTTCCATCTCTATCCAGGAAAATACAAGAGGTGCTATATCACCATTGTTTCTTATAGCTGAGTAGTACCCCATGGTATACATATACGACGTTTTATTAATCCACTCATGTATTGATGGGCATTTGGGTTGTTTCCACATCTTTGCAATTGTGAATTGTGCTGCCATAAACATTCAAGTGCAGATGTCTTTTTTATAGAATGTCTTTTGTTCTTTTGGGTAGATGCCCAGTAATGGGATTGCTGGATCAAATGGTAAATCAACTTGTAGCTCTTTAAGGTATCTCCATATTGCTTTGCACAGAGGTTGCACTAGATTGCAGTCCCACCAGCAGTGTAGGAGTGTTCGTATTTCTCTGCATCCACACCAACATTATTTTGGGAATTTTTGATAAAGGCCATTCTCACTGGAGATAAGTGATATCTCATTATGGTTTTGATTTGCATTTCCCTGATGATTAGAGATGTTGAGCATTTTTTCATGTTTGTTGGCCATTATTCTGTCACCCACTTTTTGATAGGGTTGTTTTTTTCTTGCTGATTTTCCTGAGTTCTAAATAGATTGTTATCAGCCCTTTATCAGATGTGTAGCTTGCGAAAATTTTCTCCCATTCTGTAAGTTGTCTGTTTGCTCTTGTGACAGTTTCTTTGGCTGTGCAGAAGCTTTTAAATTTGATCAGGTCCCATTTATTTATTTTTGTTGATGCTGTGACTGCCTTGGGGGTCTTCATAAATTCTTTGCCTAGGGCAGTGTCTAGAAGGGTATTTCCAATGTTTTCCTCTAGAATTCTAATAGTTGCACTCCTTAGTTAACCCCCACTTCTAAGGGAAGCAGCGTGACACAGAGCCTGTTGAGTGGCAGTGGCTCTTTGGCAACTCAGCTTTCTTTAGAATGGAACTTTTGCCCTCGGGTACCTTACCTCAAACACTTCATATTTGGTGTTTCATCTCTTATTTCTGGCATCTTAGTGAATTAGCTCCATAACCTCAGTTCCTACCTTTCCCCAACCCCCAGTGTCAGCTTTCATTTCTGTTTCTTCTATGCCCCCTTAGTCTCTTGCTAAGACTATTTGCACTAGCTCCCAAAGCAACTTCTGTTCCACAAACTTTCTCTACTGTTAGTTTGCTAGAGTTGCCCTAGCAAAGTACCACAAACTGAGTACCTTAAACAACAGAAATTTATTGTTTCACAGTTCTGGAGGCTGAAAGTCCAAAGTCAAGGTGTTAGAGCCTTCCATCCTACTCCTCAGAGCCGTTTCAGGCATCTCTTGTTGGCTTGTAGTTGTCTATCATAATGCCCACCTTCCCCTCTGACACATCTGGTTATATTGCCTACTGCTCAAAACACCTGGCTGGTCCTGCTTAAGTGCAACCTTCAAACCTCCCTATAGCCGAGTTCCCTTCTACTTTATAGGAACAAGTCAAGACAAAGCCAGAACATGCTTGGTTCTCCTTCCTCTGAGCCTTGGACCATAGTGAGAGCCAATCCTGGTTCCTCACCTCCCTCCCCCACTTCCTCCTTTGGCACCCTTCTGTCGAAGATAGAACTTTTATGTTCTACCTCTAAAAAGCCCCTTCGAATCTGGTATCCTTAGAGCACGTGGCCCATACCTGTTCTTCACGGATATTGCTCTCACTTGAAGATTTGACAGAAGTTTAAGCTCCTTGGAGATGAGGGCTCGTAGCAGGGGGCTCTGGAATACCTATTTTAAAGGACTTTTTTTTCCCTGACTAGGTAAAAATTGGTGTGAAGAAGACATGGAGAATGGAGGATGTGAATACCTATGCCTGCCGGCACCACAGATTAACGACCACTCTCCAAAATATACCTGTTCCTGTCCCAATGGGTACAATCTCGAGGAAAACGGCCGAGAGTGCCAAAGTAAGGCTTTTTGCATTTCACCCACATGCAACAGGCAATATGATATAAGACATTAGCTACAAAAACTGGCCTGGCTTTTAACTAATCCTTTGAATACATCTGTGAACATACCTGCTGCATGCCAGGTGTTCGTGTTAGTTCTTCAGAAGTGACTTTTAACCTATTTAAACATTGTATATAGTTTATAGTTGACTTAAGTGTCCAAATACCTCATTACCAATTAGTCCCATAACACCACAAAGTCTTCATGTTTTCCTCCAAGGAAAAACTGAAATCATGCTTAAGGCAGGCCACGGCTATGGGAAACCTCAGCTGAAGACACTAATTTGAGCTCACAGTTGAACCAAATTTGCATTTTAGCCTTCTGTCCTTAGCTTTTGATTAAGTAGCAAATTAAACTTGCTTGTTGTGATCTAGGAACTCATATGGCTTTTATTAGCTTAATTTGGGTCATGGCAGGGACCAGCTCAGTTTATTGAGAAAGTAGTTGCAAGACAGTCTGGAACCATATGTCCCAGAACATCTTGAGAACATTTCTTATGGCTCCCAGGAGACTGGGATATTGTTTAGAGGGGTCATTAAGTTGGCTGTCCATCTGTTCTGGCCCGAGTTTTACGTTATCTCTATTTTTGTATGAAGACTGCTGTTTTTTTTTTTCCCCAGCATATTATGGGGGTACAGATTTTAAGGTTTCAATAAATGTCAGCCATACAACTTAGTTCAGCAGTGGTTTGTCTGGACTAAACAGCCACTCTGGAAGGTTGGGATTAACCAGGTGCTTGGTTTTTATAATTCAGGTACTGCAACTACTGTGACTTACAGTGAGACAAAAGATACCAACACAACAGAAATTTCACCAACTAGTGGACTAGCTCCTGGAGGTATTGGGTTCAGTACTGCAAACGGTTAATCTCAACTAACAGCCACACTTTTTGTATCTACTGCTTAAATATAATAATTAATGCAGCCTTCAGCTATTATTAGTTCTGCCCCTGATGGGTAACCTGAAAGTCTTAGCCTGACCTATTAAGGTTTCTGTTAGAAACCTGTCAGTGACATGACTATTTTAGCATGTGACTCAAATACTTCTAAGCCACAGTTGTTTTTGGTATACAATTGTAGTGCATCCTGAACATCAATATTGGGTGCAAAGGTGTGAAGTTCTCCACCTGCTGGGTGAATTCAGATCTTTTTATTCCTCTGTAGGGATCAACGTGACCACAGCAGTATCCGAGGTCAGCGTTCCCCCAAAGGGGACTTCTGCTGCCTGGGCCATTCTTCCTCTCTGTAAGTAGATTCCCTACACATCTCGATTTGATAAACTTCTTAGATGCCAGATGGGCAATTCTTGTTCACCAGCCACCCCTTACACTGTCATAGCACTTGAGAGTCTGAATTACATTCTTTTCATCCCCTACACAGCGCACTAAGTTAACGTGTATGCTTTCCTCTTTGGATGTATCCTTCGCACAATAACTGGCAGTGATAAAGCTTCAATTACATGAAAGGTGTTTATAAAAGGGAATAAGTCAGGCTAATAAAGCCAAGTCAAAACCAATAAAGAGTCCCTTTAGTGTACTGGTCTATTCCCTTTTGAAATATGTGTAATGGCTTCATACAGAGGAGATGCTTAAATGCTTTCCTGAAGAGTTGTAGGATTTGCAGAGAATAGATTAAAAGTAGTTAAGATTCTTTAAACCTAGGGGAAAGTTCCTTTAAAGCTATTATCAGACATCCAAATTCTGAGGGACTTTGCTGTAATGGCTTCTGTCTTAAGTTAGATTTCAAGCTTAGCTAACACACTAGGACCACCTGAGTGGCTCACCAGAAATTTCTGAAATTTTAATTCAGTGGGCCTGGGGTGGGGCCCAGGACTCTACACTTGCCTGGATGGCTGTGGCTAGCCCAGCTCCCATGCATAGGATGATAGAACATGAAATTTTTATTAGTGTCAATTACCATGGAATCCTGATCATCACCTTTTACTAGACCTATGTCACTTACCCTCTAACTTTTCTCAGTGCTCTTAGTGATGGCAGCAGTCGGTGGCTACTTGATGTGGCGGAATTGGCAACACAAGAACATGAAAAGCATGAACTTTGACAATCCTGTGTACTTGAAAACCACTGAAGAGGACCTCTCAATAGACATCGGCAGACACAGTGCTTCTGTCGGACACACATACCCAGCAGTAAGTCCGCTTTGTGTCTTTGCGCACCGTGACCTGGAGTGAGACTTTCTGGAAAGGAGACCACTAACTGGAGGTAGAGCTACCTGGGCTAGGAAGAGCCATTAGGATCATGGGGTCACCAAACACTTCATCTACTACCTGGACATTAAATAGTCTAGCCTGTTAGAATATAAATCAGTCATTTGCTCAGCATCAGACAGAATGGCAAATGGGTCATGGAAATGACATGTAAATATTACCATGAACCAAGTAGCTTCCTTTTGAACTGTTAAATCCATTGCCTACTGGATACTAAAAATGAAATTATATTATAAGTAGGGAATCACATACAGGGGAGTTGGCTTAAAGTCAGTGTATTTAGTAAGAGTCCCTAAATGAAGAAAAACATCTCATCCCACCTTTCAAGCTCTCTGGAAAAGCATGGAATAGTGGGCAATCCAGGGTACACTTGTATCTTTCATGTTTTTCTCTATTCTACTTAATGATCATAAGTCTTAGACGGAATTAGTCACACTGTTTTCTCTCTCTACCAAGCAGGTATAGTTGAATTCAAGTTAAATGCATGAACTTAATATTGTTTTGTATCTGACTTTCCTTATGCGTGCATTAGGGTCTTTGAATGCCAACTAAAATGCAAGGTCCATCTTAGAGACTAGAGTTGCCACCAATGAGTGATCGCCAAGCTCATTTCATATTTTTCCTTTCCACAGATATCAGTTGTAAGCACAGATGATGATCTAGCTTGACTTCTGAGACAAGTCTCGACCTTTGAGGTCTAAATCCATAATATACCCCATTGTCAGAATGGTAACCGAACCAGCAGCTGAAGTCTTTCTTCCTCCCGTCTGGAAGAACATCAAGAAATCTTTGCGTGGATCAAGCTTGTGTACTTGACTGTTTTTATGTTACTTTTGTAAATATTCTTGTCCACATTCTACTTCAGCTTTGGATGTGGTTACCAAGTATCTATAACCCTTGAATTTTTAAACAGTATTGCCACCTCTGGCCAAATATGCACTTTCCCTAGAAAGCCATATTCCAGCAACAAAACTTGTGCTATAGTGTATACCACCTGTACATACATTGTATAGGCCCTCTGTAAATATCCCAGAGAACAATCACTATTCTTAAGCACTTTGAAATATTTCTATGTAAATTATTGTAAACTTTTTCAATAGTTGGGACAATGGCAATAGGATAAAACGGGTTACTAAGATGAAATTGCCAAAAAAAAAAATTTGTAAACTAATTTTGTACTTATAAATGAAATCTTTGACCTCAATGGAGGTTTGCAAAGACTGAGTGTTCAAACTACTGTACATTTTTTTTTCCAAGTGCTAAAAAATTAAACCAAGCAGCTTAACCATGGTTTGTGCCTATTCCTCTAGGATGAACTCCCATAAACAGCCTGGATAGTATCAAGTGTTCTAACTATATATGTGACCTACAGTTCTTGATACACCTATAATTGGGCTAGTTTCTCTTACTAAAAAAATGAAGTCCCATTTA
Source organism: Microcebus murinus (assembly GCF_040939455.1). Lineage (NCBI taxonomy): Eukaryota > Metazoa > Chordata > Mammalia > Primates > Cheirogaleidae > Microcebus > Microcebus murinus. The sequence continues at coordinate 31,875,306 of NC_134115.1, forward strand.
ACATTTGTTTCCCCAATATTTCTCATTTTGTAAAAGAAGCTAGCTTAGTCTATACCTAGAATTCCTCTTGCTTAGAGGATAGTCCCTTTTCTCGTTAACTTGTTTCCTGATCTTAGAGGTATGTGCTAAGATTTCTATGAATTCTGCTTCATATTTAAGTCTGTTTTCCATGTTTTGTCATTCTGTATAGGTCAAGTGCCTTCTAAGGCGTAGGAAAGGGCTTGCTTCTTATAAAGGCCTAGACTGTCTTACCGTGAGGATGAGCGATGCCGTTCTTGAGCATTCTAAGGCAGAGTTCTCACTGTGGTCCCAGGAACAGCAGCATCCACTTCACCTGGGAACTTATTAGACATGCAAGTTCTCAGGTCCCAACCTAGACCTACTGAATCAGAAACCCCGGGAGCAGAGAGGCTGAGGAATCTGTTTTCTTAAGCCCTTCAGCTGATACTGATGTAAACTAAAATTTTAAAGCCACTGTTCTAATGTGACTTTATGGAGAATTATAACATCTCCCGAATTTTTAGTCTGGCAGGGATAGGACAGATTCTTAACAATGGATGATTTGGGGAACGTATGGTATAAAGAACAGATAAGGATTTTGTGTAGAATAAAAAGTAGCACGAGGAGTTGGGTCAGTTTTCTACTAGGTGGCCCTTTCTTTCTGTAAAGTCTCAGGAAGCCTGGAAGCAAAGGGAGACACAAGGCTTGAAGCAATGAGTGCGTGTTCTATGTCCAAAGTGAGGCGCGGGGCATTCACTGCAGAAGGTACAGCGATTCCTCTGGGCTTAAATAACTCACCGACACAGCAGCAAGAGGATGAAGAGATGTTTTTGAGCAGCTGCATGGACCAGTGGCTGACTCGTTTCACTTGCATATGGAATATAAGGCAGTTAACATCTTGCTTGTGGCTTAGGCAAGGAAACCACTAATCCAGATGAAGGGGAAGTTGATTCTATCATCTTGTTTAATGGACCTTCCCCTCTTTGTGATTTTGGTCAAATGAGTGAAACAGAAGAGAGAGGCTTGGACCTTTTTCTCGATGGGAGGCATGGGGTTAAGCCTGGGGAAGGAAAAGGCTGCCGGCGTTAAGGTGGGCTGTCTGCCCTCCAGCTGTCTTCCTGTACGCGGTCTGCACACTGAACAGGATGCGGCCAGGGGCCTATTCGGTAAGTAGGTTAGTAATCATCAAACTCGGAAGGCCATTTGTTTGGCTGGTGCTTTGACCCTGCTCTGGGACAAAAAAAAAAATAATTTTTTAAAAAATTAATACCAAATGCTCATTTAGAAGCTTAAAGTTTGATATCAGTGTTTTTTTCCCATTGCAAGGATTATACAGTATTAATCAACTATAAGGCCCAAAGTCAGTTTTTACAATAAAGCATTATTCTCCTCCATCTTTTTGCAGTCCTGAGAGTGTTCTTTTCAGATTCTGGGTACCAGTTTCCAACCCTCAAAGAATCTAAAGCAGGCTGGGCGCGGTGGCTCACGCCTGTAATCCTAGCTCTCTGGGAGGCCGAGGCGGGCGGATTGTTTGAGCTCAGGAGTTCGAAACCAACCTGAGCAAGAGCGAGACCTCGTCTCTACTATAAATAGAAAGAAATTAATTGGCCAACTAATATATATAGAAAAAATTAGCCAGGCATGGTGGCGCATGCCTGTAGTCCCAGCTACTTGGGAGGCTGAGGCAGAAGGATTGCTTGAGCCCAGGAGTTTGAGGTTGCTGTGAGCCAGGCTGACGCCATGGCACTCACTCTAGCCTGGGCAACAAAGTGAGACTCTGTCTCAAAAAAAAAAAAAAAGAATCTAAAGCATCTCATTTTTTTTTTACCTTGTCATCTCTAGTAAAAACCGTGGTACAACTTGCTGTAGTTAAGAGGTATGAACGCATTTGAAGAAAAGTATTTCTATTGAGATCAGAATAGTTACACGGTAAGTGACTGCTCGTCAATTTAGCATGTAATTACAGCTCATGAGGGACTAGAGCCCTCGGCTTTATCATCCAAACAAGGACTTAAAGAATCCTACGTGAAACGTGTTGGTGTGTTTGCTGTCTCTAGAGTTTAATGTAGGAGGAGAGAATTAATTAAGAGGTAAAATGTGAAGCTTATCAAATACTAAAGGAGTATGTTTGGACTTAGATGAGCCTGTCACACAAAGTGACAAAGTGGCCCCTCCAGAGACTTTAGGAATTGCCACAAGGATTGATGCTACATGAATAAACAGATTTGTGGTGTCTGGTAAAGAAATCCAGCCAAGTCCCTGAGTTCAAATATTTAAGTGGCTTCTACAAGGTATGTATTTGGCAAAGGTAAAAAAGTTCAACCAGCTCCCTTAAAACATTCTTACATATATTCCAAAGCCTTGGTGGTGTTTCTGAGTCTTTGGTTCTTGATGAACACAAGGCAAAAAATCGAGGCTTCAACTTTGGTACTTGCTTATATCCTTAGAAGTCAGCCCTTCTCCTCAAAAATGAGAAGCTGGGCTTTAAATAGCAAAACTATAGTATATAAGTGCATTTAAAGCACTAACTCTTCAGTTAAGAGCACTATAGAGATGAGAGACCTGCTTAAAGTCTACCTTCCAATTATCTTCACCCCAAACCAAAAGATTCTATATATAGGCTTACTCTTACAGTCTAACTGGAATAATTTCTTAGAATTCTTACCTAGTGACACAGTTTATTAATTTTGAACCCAAACAAAAGCTACACTCCTAGCTTTTAATGGCGATGAGACTTGAAAACAGCAGGTACATTTTTTCTGACCTAAGTCCAAGAACAAAGAATACAATCTGCTAATCTTGATCCCTAAATTCGAGCCCTTCAGTTTTATAATGGTTTTAGCCTGATTCTTTGCGACAGTTGAGACTGTCCATGTTTCAGCCATATCATGGACCTAAACTGCGAGAGTTCAGGAATACATAAAAGTAGAGAAAAAAATCTTCAGGGTACTACTTTAAATGTAGAGGGAATCAATTTGAAGATGAAACAATGGCATTTTTGGACTTATTTTTCTCAAATCCATCATGGGAGATTTTCAGTTCAGAATAGTTACATGTGAAGCATAATCAGTCATCTCTGTATATATCTCATGCATATCTACTGTCACACATGAAAAGCTGAATACAAGTTAGCAGCAAGGTCCCAGAAATTTGGAGATCTATAGATAAGCTAGTAACAAACTGATAAAAGTAGTGTCCCATCTCTCTATCGTGTCTCCAGCATCTGCTTAGCATTTTTGAGCCTGGTCTGAGAAACAGGAATGAAGTGGGACCACCAGAGTCCTCCTATAAATCTCCCTCCATCCATAGACACTGAGGCAGGAGTAAGACAGGCTGAGGGTAGGGAGTTTGTGCTCTGCAAGTTACCCTGTGACATATCAAAGATGTATTTTTTCCCTTAACTGTGCTTAAGGAAAAGTCATGAGTGGCAAGGTGGTTCTGTTCAGAAGCAGTGGAGTTGACAGCACAGTGTCAGTCTTATATGTGGGACCCCAGGCAAGTTACTAATTGCCTCTGTAAAGTGGAGGTGATAGGGCCTGTCTCACTGGGACATGGTGAGTGTCCAGTGAAACGCACACCAAGAGCTCGGCACAGTGGCAATTGGTGGGCGCACGGCAGACGTCACTACTGAATGTCACTGTCAGTGCTAGGTCTCTGTTTGTTGTAGCACAGTCTAGGATCTGGTAAGTGACTTTGTCGGTGAGAGTTATGGGTACCTTTGCTCCCCATAACATGGGTTAGATCCTGACCAAAGTGTTCACTACACCTGTCTAATGAGATCTAAGTCTGAAATTTAGGACATGATAGCACCTTATATAGTTAAGGAGGCTTAAGGGATTACAGGGTTTAAACCTTAGAAACACAGCTGGTATGTTTCTGCCTCAATCTTTTGACTTTACTGCCTAGGACATGGAAACAAATATTTGGGGGCCTACATAGTCTTTGGACGGCTGCCAAAGCACTTTAAATCTTCCTTAAGTACTTAACCATATGCTTGCTTTTGTGCTAAATAAGTGCTCTCAAATCTTTAATTTGATCTTCACAACAACCCTAATAGGTAAGTATTATCTCCATTTTACACGTGTAAAATCTGAGGCTGCAAACAATGTGCGATTCCAAATGCTCTGTGCTTACTGCCATCTCCTCTCAGAAGAGGATGCAGGACTGTATAAAGCTTAAGCGGGATGTCATGTTGCATCTTTGCCAGAGTTCCCTTTACTACCAATTTTAGGACGCTTTGGCAGTTTCTCAGGTGTCTCAGATGCCCATTATGGCTGTGTGCGGGAAGTATACCTCTAGCACTGCTACATCGGGGCAGCACAGAATAACTGCTACTTATGTGTCATGCCTTCACGATGCTAGACATTCCAAAATTATTTTTCTTGGCCATCCAAGTGAAGTAGCAGTAGCTTATTCAACTGCAAAGATAAAGATTCCCTAAAAGAACTTATAGACAGGCAACATCATTCCTGTGTATAAGATATGGGGGGGGGGGTAAATAAGCTGTAACATAATAAATCTTAGGTTTCAAGGCTCTCATATAGGGAGAGACATGGCCAAGACGATAGGAAGAACTGTGGCTTGCCCATTGAATGAGGGTGCTGTAACTCTAGGATTGGATCTTAGGTATTCTGGAATCTGTGCCTGAAACCTGCATATTTCTCAACTTATACACATGCACAAGGGGAAATGAATTTTTAAACAACACGACTGGCTTTGACAAAACTATATTGCCCCCTTTAAATGTCACTTGATACTAAAGTGTGATTTAAGAACATGTAATACCTTGGGAGTCCAGTGCGTACAACCAAATTATGCTCGGCATCTTGAAAATTCTAAAGGCACATGTTGGGACACATCTAGTCCTGCTGACCTGTAGATAAACATTTTTCTTTTATTAATGAACTGTACATTGAACTTAAATAAAAGTTTATTTTTGAGATAATTATTGTGGGTCTTTCCTTTTTCTAGAGATGTTTAAAAGCTTTTACTCAAATTTTTCTCCTTCTCTCAACTGACTCATTGAAGGTGACTGTCACCCCTTTCTGAGAAACATAAGGGCCACTGAGGTCTGGACTCTTCAGGCTGTAAGAGAGATATCTCCTTTCCTGCCATTCTTAGAAGGACAATTAGTGCCTCACCATAGGCACATAGTATGTCACCTTCTCAAACTGTCCCTTTCTAACCTGCCCATGAAAGGAGCAAAAGTCAAAGCTGCTATTACCCAGGAATGTTAGGTTAGCCCAGAGCTCCTTCCCTGTGGGTGACTGAGAACAGGCACTATCTGGCTACAAGGAGGGTGCCCCAGGGTGGCAGTCCAAGACAGGCCTTGACAAGCAGGTAAAATCATTTTTATGCTATTCCTTCATCAGATCTTACATGGGCTGTGTTGAAATTCACTTGGGGTAAGGCTAATAATCTTTGTAAGCCTTAGAAATATTCCAACTGAAACTTTCCCAAGCAGTGCCCCACCCCCCAGTTGTTTGACTTACATTGGGTGCTAAACCTTGAAATTGACTTGGAGGATCTAAAAGAATAGTGGGAGAAAAAAGTAAAATAAGTAAATTGAAAGAGAAACTGTCAAAAATCTTCAACAGTGAATCCTTAATGAGTGAGATACTGTGTTTTGCTAGAGATGTCAATCTCACCAGCTTTGCAGTGAGACAGAAGTTTGCATGTTCTTCCACTACTTAATCAGCTATGGCCACTGGCACGTTGCTTACAATCCAAGCCAGTTTCTTTCCTCTCCTGAAAAATCACACCACCTACCTTCATAGGGTTTTCGTAAGAAAGGCAACATATATACTCGCACCAAAAAAAATGACAATTTATATATTTTTTAAAAAGTTAAAATCCTTTATGTCCATTTGGGATCTGATTTTTTATCTGCACTGTTGTATTAAAGTCTCACTTGCAAGTGTTCTTGTTAAATGTCCCTTTAAAAAGCTAGCATTTGAAGATTTTTTTTTTTATTCCAAAAAAGTCAAGAAGATTAATGGTCCTGCACCTGTTAGCTTTGCAGAGAACATCATGTGTGACCCTCTGCTGATTAGAGAGCACAGGTGACCAATTATTCAGAAAAGTCTTTTTAATCAGCGGGAGAAGACAGGTAAACTTTACACCCCTCAACAAAGCACAGCACACTGTTCGGATTTATCAGGCTCAGCAAATGTCATTGGCCTGTCATCTAGGAAATGTTGGAGAATGCTAAATTTCAAGTCTGAACATTTAATGCTAGAGTGTCCAAACACAGTTCTTGCCTACTAGCTGAGGGCAGAGAGTACATTTTAAACCTTTAGTCGTCGTTTATGTTTTCTTAAATTTTCCCATCTACACGCAAGATTTACTGAGGATTAGTTCTTTAAAGTTGAAGGCAAATTTGCCTTTTGGCCTCACCCCAAACACATAGCCCCGTGGTTGCCTAAAAAGGATTTTTAAATGCTGGAGGATGGTTTTAGATAACCAGAGAGCAATTGGCATTCCTCCTCGGACTGCAGGGGACTCACAAGTAACCAGTTTCTGAAAGGTTCCAGAACAGTTCTATAATTGACACATCCTAGGTTGAACATTAGCTAGGGGGAAGGGCAAACATTTCTTGAATTTGTAATGAAACTGAGGAAGATCATGTGGATTCGCCCCGTCAGAAGGCCTCTCTCCACACAGACCCACGCGCTCTGTGGGTCTTCACTTCACTCACTCGGTCAGCACCTCCTGTGAGCCAGACACGGTCCTGGAGTCTGTGGAGCCAGTGAGAACATGGCTGGCCAAGGCCCCATCCTTCACCGTGCTCATCCTAGCCAGGAGTCAGGCAGTGATACAAGCTGTGACGATAGATAGGACAAGGAACAGAGGACAATAGCATGTGCTATTTTAGATGAGGCAGAAGCCCTGGAGGAATCACTGGGGGCACAGCCAAGACATGAGTTCTAAGGCAGGCGTGTGCTTGATTCATCTAAGGCAGGGGTCCTCAAACTTTTTAAACATGGGGCCAGTTCACTGTCCCTCAGACCGTTGGAGGGCCGTTGGAGAGTGCGGTGCACATTCCACACATGCGCAGTGTGGGCCCCGGATGAGTCGGCTGCTAAGCAGGACAGGGGCAAAAACACCTGGCGGGCCGCAAGTGGCCCACAGGCCGTGCGTAGATTGAGGACCTCTGATCTAAGGAAAAGCAAGGAGGCCTCCTAGCTGGTAGCAGAGGCAGAATAGGAGGAGAGAAGGGAGCAAGGATGAGTGATGTAGATTTCACGGGCCATGTTGGGGCTCAGGATTTTCTTTTTCATGATGGGACAATTTTAGAGGGCTTGGGGCAATGGAATGACCTCTGATTTTAAAAGGCTCACACTGGCTGCTTTGTTTAGAATAGACTCCTGGGAGGCGAGGGCAAAAACAGGGAGATAAGTTAGGAGACTCTGGCAGTAGTCCAAGCAGATGGCCAGGGCTTAGGCTGGGCTGGTGGGGTGGATGAAGGCTCCACTCTGCATTCAGCCCATTGCATGGTGGGTATGTGCGTAGGCTGTCTGCCTGGCGGGGTGAATGTGGGACGAGAGATGGTACCCTCATCCAGTAGCATCTCACTGGTCCCCATCTCAGCTGTGCCCTCTGCCTGTGAGATATCAGTTTGGCTGCCCACTCTCCCCCAAAATGGGCAGGAGTGACAGGCCCAACCCCAGCTTGGGTGGAAAAACTCTGTGAGGCTGCACGGAAACTAAGAGGAAAGCCATGCTTCTCTTTCCTAACCAAAAGAAGTCAGAACTTAGAAGGAAAGAAGCGCCTAAAGCATAAATCCTAGTTCACAAAAGTACAAGGGCTTCCCCCATTCATATCAAGTTCTTTCCTCCCTTCAAGATAAAGGCCTTCCGGGAACACATTTTGGCAGAATTTTTTTTGGTATGGAATCCCGTGCTGATGGTCTCTGGAAGAATGATTTTATGAATGGCACAATTTTTTTAATGTAATAGCTTTAGACAGTGTCCTGTACGTTTTGCCTATCCAACTGCTTTGTTTTCCCTGTTACTATCCTTGTCCCTACAGGCATTGGAAAACTATGAAAACTATTTTCTCTAAGAAATTTTAGAACCCTGGTATTTCTGAGTTAAAAGGGCCCCAAGGTCACTGAGTCTGACACCTGTCTTACTGAGGAGGTGACAGGTCCCTGTGGAGGAAGAAGAAAATCGCTGCCTATGGTCACCCAGTAAGGAGACCCCGTTCACCAGACAGTGCCTTAATTCACCCACAAGTAACAATGACTCTCATAGTAAGCCTATAAATTCAACAACAGCTTGTGATCCTCTAGCATAAAAAACAGAAATGGATACTGTTTTGGAAAACAAAGCCTCCTAAGACCCAAAATTTGAGAAAAGGATTTTTTGTGGGTTAGGAAGTGAGGTGTGTCTCAGCACTGCATCCCTGCATGTCACAGAATGGAGCCAAACATTCACAAACAGCTTATGAAACAGAAAGCAGCCTCTGCCCAGTCACCAGCCCCAATATTCCTGTTTCCATTCAGAGAAGGCGGCTAACTAACCGCCTATGCCTCAGGATCCGTTAGGTTCCAGAAAGGACTATGCTGAGAACAGAGATCATTTTGCTGTTCTAACTTCCCAGCACTCTGTGAACTGTCCCATTACGACACAGATAAGATTTCAATGGGCCTACCTAGTAGTTCCAATTCGCCAAAGTGCCACACCCACTCGTATGCAATCTCAAGTCCCCTTAGATATCTGGCGAAATTTGAGTGGAAAAAAGATGATTTATAATCAAAACTAAATGTAGCTTCTTTTACCTTGGCAGGAGGGCTGGGAACGTCCCTGGGAAAGGAAATTTCTGTATCGCTGTGAGGGGAGGAAAATCTTTAGATTTGCCAAAGGAGGTCCTGAGCCGAGTTTGGGACCTAGGCTACAGATGGCTGAGTTGCCCCTACCCTACAGAGGGAGGAAATCAGGTCCGGGTAGGGAAGTCATTGTGAAGCAGCAAGGTGGAGAAAAGGGCAGAAGGAGCCACATGGTATACCATGGATTCTGGGGGCTCTAGGTGACAAGCCACAGGGACATCTAATACCCAATTTTGAATTGCTTACGTTTTCTGCACCGTAAACCCCTTCACCGCCCAGTCCTTCAGTAGAGTCTGTGGCACACGCTAACACCTTGTATTGAGTGGCTTTTGATAAAACTCACAGAAAGGAGCCCAGCCCTAGACCTGGGTTGACATGGCAGCAGAACAGAGAAGGGACTTACAGAACCACCCATTCACTGAACTAATTCAGTCACTGCAGTAAGCACCCCCGGGACTCTTAGAATTCTTTGGCTGGGACACTAGTCTCTCTACAGGATGTGGAATGAAAGTTCAAGCCCATATCATCTGGAGCTTAAAGGGCAGAGTGGTGTCATGGTAATTAAATTAGGTGGGGTCAGGTGGCTTTTACATGCTACGCAGCCAGCATTTTGCTAGTCAGTGCACAGAACTTACTACAGCAATGGCCTGTAGGAACTTGGAATATTTCAAACTACGGAATCATCTTTTCCAAAGTGCAAATATGGCCATGTCACTCCCCATCTTAGATGACTTCTTATTGCCCAAAAAATGGAGGCCAAGGCCTTTGGGCCCAAGTTCAAGACCACCATGACCTGACTCCAGTCCTCCTATGTCCTGCAGTTCTCCAGCCCAACTCAATACTCTGGTAATGCTCATCTGGTTGTAATCCCTCTCCCTTCCTCTCCCTCATGCTGCTGTATCCCAACACCAGCTGAACCATGCTCCTCTCTTCCCTCTGCCTGGAAAGCCCCTCTCAGCTTTCCTCACCTGGCTCTTACTCTTCTCCAAGTCTTGGCTCAGATGTTACCTCTTCCAGGAAGCCTTGCTCATTGCTCCAATTTGGATCATCTGTCTTTTTTCTACCCAACATGTAATTCTATAATAACATGTATCAACATATCCTTATGCTGACATCATCTATTAGTGTATGTAGCTTCCTGACTGCATGAAAACACAAGCTTTTTAAAGAATTTAGTCTCAGTAATCTTTGTGCACCCAGCACATAGCACAAAGCTGGGTGCTTTTAAGTGTTCAGATACTGATTGCTAAACTAAGCAGACCCCATGAATGCAAGCCATAGTTTATTTAGTAAATAAGCATCCCAGAGTCTAGGCTTCCAACTGAGCATTGTCCCTGGAAAGAAATTTTCACGAGAGGTTGTCTGCCTAGCCTAGTGATGTCCTACGCCCCACACGAGTTGAAGGTCCCTTTGTGAATTTATGTTCAGAAACCATAAAACTGACTTTTGCATATATACGGTTAAAGCAAATCTTACATCCTTCAAGGTAGACTTACTATTTTGAAACTGAAAAAAACATTGAGTTTTTCCTCAGGGAACATAGTAATTTGTCATGCTGGTTAATGTCACTTTGGGACCCTCCATGGCGGTCCCTCATGAGAAAGTCTTATAGGACATACTTACAACCAATAGCATCATCTTTGAAATAAACACATAATCAGCCAAGGAATTACATCAAATGGGATAATACTCATTTAGGTTACTACCTACTGGTGGGGCTATTTAAAAAGTTATCCTATAACTTGATAATCACACCCATTACTTCCTTTTTGTGTTTAAAATTGACTTGCCAACTAAGTACCTTATTTAAGTATGACTACAAAAGGGCTTGATCCCACGACTCTTCTTGGGCTCTTACCCTAGTTATTAGAGAGTTGAAAGTCAGCACTCATTCATCTATGATTTACTAAGCATCCACTACATATACAGCAGGCTACTGGGTACTCTAAAACAAACAGATTATTGAGATAAAATCCCTCTTATGTATAAGAGTTAAGTAAGAAAGCAAAGCTCACCAAATGAATGTGGCAGACAGACAGTAAGTTCCCTGAAAGCTTAGGAGATGGAGAAATCTCTGTGGGCTGCTTTGATGGAGGATAGGAGAAGTTGTTTGTGTATCTATCAGAGTAATGGTTCCTTAAGAAACAAAACTGTCTTTAAAACTCTGGTGAAACCAAAAGATCAGAATATTAATAAAATATATATATGTATATATATTCACAAAATAATTTTACATTTAATTCCAGGGATCCCTGAATCTCCTGATGTCTGTCTGTATAGAGATTTTTAAAAGGTCCATTCCCCAGGTTAGAATGATTTATACATTTAAATAATTTCAAATTTTCTATATATCACTTTTTTCCCTAAAATCCTACATATAAGTTCTCTGAGATACCAACAAAACAGTGTATTAATGGGCAGAATTAATATCTTATTTAAAAGCCAAACATAACAGCTTTTTCATTATGAAACTGTAACATCTGGAAGTTGGTTGACAAAATATTCAATTCCGGGATGTTATATGAGCTTGCCCTGTGTTATATACCAAGTGTATATATTTTGAGTCTTGCAAACTCGGAATGACTTAATCACCATATGCATATTTTCACTCTGGAGAGGTAATATGCCATCATGGTAGAAGCATGAGAGCCATAGATTTGAGACTTGAGTTCTGATCTTGGTTTTGCCACTTGCTTACTTTATAATCATGGTAAATTCTCCTCTATCTCTAAGCCTCCATTTCTTCATCTGCAAAATGAGCCAATGATAAAGCTTGACTTAGTCACATCCCATAATTGTTATGAGGACCAGACAGGATAACAGATGTACACAATCCAACTGTGAGCTTTTTTTGTTTTGTTTTTAGGCTGTTTGAATAAAAGACATTTGCCATTTGTATATTTTGCAGGTTCAATTCCCAGAAAGAAATTTTATTGAAGTTTGACATCACAAACTTCTGGTTTACAGTGAAAGTCACTGTGCAGGATGTTCTGTGTTCACAATAATGCCACCCATATTGACAATGCCAAGTCATTCACACTAATGCCAAGTGGAAGCCATTGCCTAATCTCTAATGCCAAGTGAAAGCCATTGCCTAATCTAGCGAATCTTCCACTAATGTTGGCTGTGCCTTTCTCCCAGCAACACTTAATTATTTTAGAAAGGTGTTTAGGTATTGTTTGAGTTGCAGTGCAGAAGGAAATCCTGAAAGATGCTTTCATAAAACTTATATTTGGAGAAATATTTTCATGAGCTAAAAAAGGGCTTATAAAATATGATGGTTTCACTCAACACAAACCAAAGATAAATGTTTGAGCTGATGGCTATGCTAACTACTGTGATCTGATCACCATATTATATGTATCAAAACATCACTATCTACCCTATGAATATGTATACTTATTATTTGTCAATTAAATAAATTAAAAATAAAGACAGGTTATATCTTAGGCTTTTTTATCTTAGAGTAATTTTTATTACATGGCATTCAAGATGGAGATGAAATATTTGAATTTGTAATATTGGTTTTTCTTTGTTTCTTATTGTCAAGATAGGCGTGTTTATGTAAAATTTTAAACCTGGAACAGATACACTTTGTAGAATAGCAAGTAGAACCAGAAAAAAAAATCTATCATTTAAAGAAAAGGCAAAACAAAAACAAAAACAAAATATGGTGGTTTCAGTCTTAAGACAAATTCATATCATTATTTTTACAGTTTGAGTTACTAAGCTTTTTGGTTGGCACTGGCCTATGCTATCCTTGTCGCTGATGCGGTACGGTGAAACTCACTGAGAGTGGTCATTGCAATCAGATGGATCAAATTGCAATATTGTTCTTTTAAAGCAATGAACAGTGCAAAAGGAAATATGTTGGATACCATGCCCAGGAGACTGTACTTGTCCAAAATGACAAATCTCCAGTGTTGTGGGAAGGCGGCCACTTTACAAAGTTGGATTATGAATAGGTCCTTCAGATTTGTGTTTCTTTTATGACTCTTTAAACTTATAAATAAAAGAAAATCTAAAATAGTCTTAAAAATAAATTCCAGTCACTTAAAAATACTGCACTCTAGCTCTGGTCTTGGCACTTCATAAAGCAAGTATCAAGCCAGACTGGATTTATTCAACTGAATTAGGAGCCCTGGGTGCCAGGAGCAATTTTTCAACGATGATGGTTGCAGCCCCTTTACAGCCCCTCTGTAAAGAAGACACTTATTCTAGACTACGTGGAGTTTTCATCAAATGGGGTCACTTTCTCTTCTGAGTGGGAAATTCCTCTCAGCCTGTGAAAGATTAAACAAAAGCTTTATCTGTACGAACTTAGGAAATTAGAATATAATGTTTTCCTTGGTGCTTACATCTCAGCTTTCGCTGTCAACATATTTCCTGCCCATAGCTGCCAGATTCATCTTCCCAAAACATGCTTTGAAGACATCATCTTTCTACCATGGGAACCACTGGAGGCTTCTGATCAAAGCCCTAAGCTCTTGAGCCTGGCATTCAAGCCCTCCAAATGGCTTTGCTGGTGAGTTCTACCAAACATTTAAGAAATAATACTTCTACTCAATCTCTCCGGAATATTGGAGAAGATGGATCCTTTCCCAATTCATTTCAAGAGATCAACAGTACTCTGTTACCAAACAAAGACATTACAAGAATAGATATTCCTCATGAACATAGATGCAAACATTCTTAACAAAATACCATATTAGCAAATCAAATCCAACAAAATATTGAAAGGATATTATAACCACATGGAGTTTAGGATGGAGGGCTGGTTTAACCCTTGAAAAATCAACGTAATTTGCAATATTATTAGATTGTAACAGGAAAACCACGTGATTGTCTCAATAGGTACAGAAATAACATTTGACAAAATACATCTATTCCTGATTTAAAAAAAAAAAAAAACCTCAGCAAACTAGAAATATAAGGGAATGTCCCCAACAAAATGTTTATAGCTAACATCACACTTAATAGTGGAAGACTGGATGCTTTCCCTCTAAGATCACAGATAAGACAAGGGTGTTTCTCTCTCACTTCAATTCACTATTGTATTGGAGATCTAGCCAGGACAATAAGAAAAAGAGAAATAATACGTATCCAGGTTGGAAAGGAAGAAGTAAACCTTCTCTATTTACAGATAACATGATCATCTGTGTAGAAAATCCTATGAAATCTACAAAAAAGGCCCTAAAATTAATGTGTTTAGTAGTTGCAGGATAAAAGTGTAATATACAAATATCAATTATTTTTCTACAAACTAGCAACAATTAGAACTTGAAACTTAATACCTTTTACACTATTAAAAACATGAAATACTTAGGTATAAATCTGACAAAAGATATGAAGACCTAAACACAAAAATGTAGTCTATCTTGATAAATGCCACACATGCGACTTTAAAAGCATATGTATTCTGCTATTGTCAGGTGCAGTGTTCCACAAATGTCAACTAAGTCAAATTAGTTGGTAGTGCTGTTCAAGTTTTCTATATCCCTGCAGATTTTCTGCCTACACCTAACACCACACCTAACAATGATAGCTTGTATGCATACATATACAATCTCACACATACATTCACACACACACACACACACACACACGTGTCCATGTACCTATCACTGCCACTTATAAATGCAAATGAAAAAAAAAGGCTAGCAAATTAAATCCAAAAATTAAAAAATTTAATATTAAGTAATCTAATATGAATCAATGAATCAAATAAGATAAACTTTATAATAAAAAAGCAATCCAAAAGGCATTCTGTAAAATTCAGTAAGCAATTTTAAATAAAAGATCTTTGGAAACCAGCATTACAAGGTCACTTCTTTAAAATGATAAAAATATATAGCAATTTTAAGTCAATAGCCATTTTCATACTTAATGACAAAATACATTAGAAGCGTGCCTTCTGAGAGCCTCCATAAAACAAATACTCTGTTTTTTTCCAAAGATGTTTGTAACTTCCCCACTTCTGTTCTTCATGTTATATGCTCCTGGTCCCAGGGTCTTTAAATTTTCTCAGTTCATGACAAAGATAGTTGCTGCAGGATAGTGGATAACTTGTTGGCACAGGGCTTACACCTCAATTCCAAATTTGGCCAAATAATCATGGCAAAAGCATCTGTGAGCCACATACATTAAGTACACAATACAAAGCCAAAATTATTGGATAAACTATTTCCTTATAGCTGCATCAAATAGGCAACTTTGAAAAGACAAAGTTTTAGTCTTATTTTTAGAGCACTATCCTCTGGCTTATCTTATTAATACATCTTTCATCTTACAACTGAAATATTTATAGCAATAGGTTTATGTTTTAATAAAAATACTATTAGGCTGGGTGCGGTGGCTCACGCCTGTAATCCTAGCACTCTGGGAGGCCGAGGCAGGCGGATTGCTTGAGGTCAGGAGTTCGAAACCAGCCTGAGCAAGAGCGAGACCCCGTCTCTACTATAAATAGAAAGAAATTAATTGGCCAACTTATATAGAAAAAATTAGCCGGGCATGGTGGCACATGCCTGTAGTCCCAGCTACTTGGGAGGCTGAGGCAGCAGGATTGCTTGAGCTCAGGAGTTTGAGGTTGCTGTGAGCTAGGCTGACGCCACGGCACTCACTCTAGCCTGGGCAACAAAGCGAGACTCTGTCTCCAAAAAAAAAAAAAAAAAAAAATAACACTATTATATTACATATATTAATATTTTATAGACTGCATTTTTTCACTTAGCCATATAATATGACTATTTCCCATGTACTGTACCACCATCTACTTATACCTTTTGATGAATATTCATTTTGCCTCCAAATTTTCTAAAATTGGCATTTTAAGGAATATTTCCCACCTCCTCCCACCCACACAGCAAATAGAAAACCTCTTAGATTTTTCTCTAACCCAGATCACTCTCTCCCTAATCTTGATCATAACATGCAAGCTTATACTCCAGAAGAAATAAACCAGAACCTTGGATGAAAATAGGGTAGATCAAGTTGGGAGTCAACATTGTCCATTTTCAGAGCCCCAATCTCCTTAATCCCCAGATTTATACTTCTGTCTCCACACATATATTACAGGATATTGGAGGTTTTGGTATGATCAAGTTAAAGGATCTGTAATTACCAATAGTTGGCATTTCTTCTAAAAATGGCAAGGTCCTGAACTAAACCATGTATAGGGAAAACTACTCGTCAATAATCCCTGCTCATGCACACAGAATTTTAATTAGTATTTTTGTCCCTCACTCTTAAGTATGAACAGCCAAAAAGCTACCCAGAATTTTAAAGTCTTCCAACATGAAAAGCAGATTAAATTGACCAACAACAACAACAAAAAAACCTTCAGAAGAAACTATGTCAATGGAGGAAATAGAAGAAAATGTCCAAAAAATTTTCAATAAGTTATAGCTTTAAAATATAAGTACTGCATGCATAAAAGAAGAACAGGATACTATATATATTAAAAAAAGAAACATGTAGAATATGGAAAATTCTTGGAAGTTAAAAAATACTATAACCAAAAACAAAAGGTTGGTAAAAGAATTCAAGATAAAATTGAAAAAAATAAAATCTCCAAAAAGTAACACAAAAGACAAAGAAGGAGAAAAATAGAAAACAACATACATGACAACTAGAAGAACAGTAGAAGGCTCAACACTCAAAGAGAGAGAGTTCCAGCAAGAGTACAGAGAAAATGGGTAAAGACAATCAGAGAAATAATATGAGAATTTACTGGGAAAGAAAGACATGAGGTAGAGATCATAAATACTTCCAGAAAGAACAAGCCACAAAAAAAGATCAGATGACAGAATGTCAATGGACTTCTCAACACCACCACCAGATTATAGAAGAGAACGAAGGGAATATTACAAAGAAAGATTAATTTCACTTTGAATTCTATACCCAAACTATTAATCAAATGGGGGGAGGGATGAAATAAACATAGTTTCAGACATGCAGGGTCTAAGATTTCCCAAACAAAAGGTTAGGTAATTTTTCCAAGGACATAAAAAGTAGCTATACAAGAAAATAAGAATATATAAGATTCAGTATTTACATTATTATAAAAAATAAGATTTACATTATTATAAAAGTATAAATGCCAACTATGAATATATTCCCAAATTGTGTAAGAGAAGGAAGTAGGAAGGAAGAATGTGGAGGCAGCAAGTTGGGAGGGATTTCAATGAGTAAAATTCTCAGATTTTATTGTAACAAGTCAATTCATAATATCTAACTCAATAAAAATGATTTAGCAATAAAATATTATCATTTAGAGAATAAAGTGAAATATTAGCTATAAGAGCAGTAAAAGTTAATAGTACTTGTCTCTGGGGAACTGGAACAGGGTCTAGAAAAGAGGAGAGAGAGGAAACCACTAGTTTTCATGATAATCATTATAGGATTTTTTTTTACTTTTAAAAAATGCCTATATATTTTTTTTACTTTAAAAAATGCCTATTTTATACATATATATTTTTTTTAACAAAAATAACTTCAGAAAAAGAGCTCATGAAGCAAGTGCTCCAATGGCATGAACACATAGGGTTGAGGAAGTTCCTTTATGCCTTGGTGTAAGGAAGATAAAATGCTATTCCAAGAAACGGGGTAGACTCTGAATTCCAGGAGGCATTGAGGAATGTGTAGGCTGAGTCAGCAATGCCCGAGGCACAGAAAAAGGAAAATGTACTCTAGCCTGAATAGCCACACAGAAACTTTCCAAAACATACACCTGGATCAGAAACTGCTTTCTCTTTAGGAGCTCTTCCCTGAGCCCAGCCAGAGAGAATGCCATCTGTCCAAGATCTAGGCCCTGGATCAGAGAACCAAATTTTGCAAAATAGAATAAAAAGAAACGGAAGAGATGAAAGAGCGTGGCAGGAAGTGTAGGAAGAAGAGAATGGGAGAGAGCATGAATTAATCACTTATTGCTTGCCTACCATGTGTCAGGCACTGTGCTAAGCATTATTACATACACAGTACCATTCTCACATCACAATAATTAGATGTTTCTATTATCTCCATTTTACCAACGGGCGAAGCTGCAACTCTGAGAGGTGAACTAGGTTGACCAAACACACCATTAGTGAATGGTGGGGCTTGGAGTTGAGTCTGTCTGATGTCAATGTGTTCTGTGCCAGGACAGAGAAAAAGAAAGAGTCAGAGAAAAAAGGTGAATTTTCCTTGGCCTCCTGGGCATATAAAAATGTCAGGTTTTGTTGTTTTGTGTGTGTTTTTTTAAATTGTGGTAAAATACACATAACACCAAACTTACCATTTTAATCATTTCAAAGTATATACACTTCAGTAGCATTAAGTATATCCACAATGTTATACAATTGCCACAATTCATTTCCAGAACTTTTCCATCATCCCAAACAGAAAAACAATAGCATCCATTAAACAATAACAACTCCCCACTCTCTACTTCCCCAGCTCCTGGTAAACTCTATTTTTCTTTTGATTTCTAAGAATTTACTCTATTTACTGTTTATTAGTGGAATTATATTATATTTGTCCTTTTGTGTCTGGCTTTTGTGTTTGACTTATATCTGACTTATTAAGCATACTATTTTCAAGTTTCATCCATATTGTAGCATGGATCACAATTTCATTTCTTTCAAAGGCTGAGTATTATACCATTGTGTGTATATAACACATTTTGTTTATCCATTCATCTGTTGATGGACATTTGGGTTGTTTCCATCTTTTGGTTATTGAGAATAATGCTGCTATGAATATAGGTGTACAAGCATGAGTTTAAATACTTGCTTTCAATACTTTGGAAGATACAGTGCTTATTTATTGTTAAGCTGTTCTACTCTTTCGACATTATTTTTCGACAGTTCTATTTTCTCAAAATCTTTCACAAACTCATTCTTCCACTCCCACCCACTCCATGCCTCAAACATCTTCAGCCCATGAAAGACAAATAGAGGAAAATTCTCTGTACAAGAAGCTATTGAGCAGCTGGGCGTGGTGGCTCACGCCTGTAATCCTAGCACTTTGGGAGGCCGAGGCAGGAGGATTGCTCAAGCTCAGGAGTTCGAGACCAGCCTCAGGAAGAGTGAGACCCTGTCTCTACTAAAAATAAAAAGAAATTAATTGGCCAACTAATATATACAGAAAAAAATTAGCCGGGCATGGTGGCACATGACTGTAGTCCCAGCTACTCAGGAAGCTGAGGCAGGAGGATCACTTGAGCCCAGGAGTTTGAGGTTGCTGTGAGCTAGGCTGACGCCACGGCACTCACTCTAGCCTGGCCAACAAAGCAAGACTCTGTCTCAAAAAAAAAAAAAAAAAAAAGAAGCAATTGAGCTTTTTGTACTCTATGGATCTACTTAATTAACAACAAACACACTTGAATCTTTATTCATTCATTTCTTTTATGCATTCAACAAATATTTTGAACAATTCTTCTATGCCTGACACTATGCTTAGAGCATGGGATACTTCAATTAACAAAACATATAACTTTGCCATCAAATTTGCATTCTACCTGTTGGTTTTTCTGATCCAGGTTTATCAGAACATTTCCAAATCACAGGAATGGTTTTTACAGACCAGGAAAAGATAAGGTGTCTTAGTCATTCAGGAATGCAAGTCTTAAAAATATAAGTGAATTGATGAAAAAGACATGGTCCTTCGATAAGATTCAGACCCCTTCAGAAGGTTGTAAGGGGTGATTTGGCCACCCCCCTTCCCCAAAGAGATGAAAACAGAAAAGCAGCAGGAGAAGCAGCAAGAAGATGGAGCAAGAGTCTTGGTTCTAGCCTTAGCACATCTGGCTTTGATAAGTCCCATTTCCATGAGCAAGATATGACGGTGATTGTATCCTTTCATCCTGATATCTAAAAGTCCAGATTCCCCAGTGGTTTTACTGAATGACTTACATCAGCAGTCCCCAATCTTTTTGGTACAAGGGACCATTTTCATGGAAGACAATTTTTCCATGGACCAGGGGGGAGGGGAAGATGGTTTCAGGATGATTCAAGCACATCACGTCTATCGTGCACTCTATTTCTACCCTTATTACATTGTAATATATGATGAAATAATTATACAACTCACCATAGGTTGGAGACCCCTGACTTAGATTCCAACAGAAAAGTACTGCCTGTCATCTAAGTCCCCTGAGGATTCTAAAGGAAATTTTGAGTCTCTAACAAGTCAGAAAGAATGACTTTTGCAATTTTGCTCCATATAAAGGCACAGCATCCTCTACATTTTTAAAGGTTTTTTTAAAAAAAAAAAATTCTGGCACCACTATATATAGTACACTGCTGAATCTGCAAACTATTGTAGAAGGAACTGTGTCTTTCTTGGCTTTGAAGCCACTTAAAAAGCATCAGTGCCATTCCAAACTGGAGCACTAGGTTTTCCCTAAAAGTCATGGATTTGGGGTTCAGTAACTGACATCAACTCAAAAGCAAATCTCTGATGACTACAGCCCCAGCTGGCATGTTCAGGCCAGTTGATCTCTTCAAGGCACCAACTCGAATCTGGTAAGAGGCAAACAGGTGTACTTTACTTTTCCCAGGTCAAAATCAAAATTACAAATTGACACTGAAAAGCGATCTTAAAGAAGTGTGCTTCTCTAGTTTGGGCAAGAGTGGTCAGAGGAACAAAGAACTGGCTACGTTCTGTGACACATACCAACATTAATCCTTCCACCAAAGCAAGCCAAGGCTGCCAGAGTCAGCACATCATGTTCTAGTATCCAAACAACTTGACTGAAATCAACCCCAGAAAAGCAAACGGAAACAGGTTTACCAATATGACACTGCCTGAAAACATTTATTGTATTTGCCTAGGAGCCCAGGAAGGAGCTGGACCAGAGTTTCCCTGGGGTCCCTTTTTTTTTTCCTTCTGCCATCTAACTTCCCTAAATGCAAATTCTGTCTAGCCTGATTTTTCTGGGACAATGACGTTCTTTAGCATTGATTCCAAGATGGTATAATGTCCTCAGGCAGGTAAATTTTAACAATTCAAATTAATATTAAAGCCTGAGTTATCCCCAAGAGAATGTTTATAATGTAAATGTTCAAATGACATCCTCCCTTTGGGGGGCTTTAGGACATAAAAAGGAGAAACACATGCTGAGATAGGAAGTAAATAGAAAGTTCCCTAAATGGAGTATGAAAGTTGTATACTGCAAAGGTAGTCTCAGTTATGCTGGATGAGCCCAATTATGACTTTGTCTCTGTGCCAGCCTGCACATGTCAGAGGATAACTCGACCATGCACAACCTCTGCAACCAGCACCTACCGTGTTTCCCCGAAAATAAGACCTACCCATAAAATAAGCCCTAGCAGGATTTCTAAGCATTTGCGCAATATAAACCCTATCCTGAAAATAAGACCTAGTGATGGGCGTGGCTATGTAGCATATCTGCACAACCCATGCATTTCATCGAGGAGAGGTAAAGAAGTCGAGCAGCCCTTCTCACCTGCCCCATGGTGACAGGTACTATCACAGAGGTGACCGGAAAGGTGAGGGCAGCCCCACCAACAAGGTCGGCTCCCCCTGTCAGGACCTGGCCATCCTGTGTGTGCTGCAAGCTGAGGCTTTGAGGGGAAAAGAACACATCCCCTGAAAATAAGCCTTAGGGTGTCTTCTTGAGGAAAAAATAAATATAAGACCCTTATTTTTGGGGAAACAAGATAGTAAGCAACCAGAAGTTCTGAGCTACTAGCCCTGGTTATGAAGAGGGTCCAGAATCCCCTTCCCTCTTTTCAATCTTTACCGCTGTCTCCTGTGCCATACTTGTGTTTACCTGTTGCTCAACCCATGGGCACCATCCTCCATCCCTAGCCCTCACTCACGTGTGGATGGGCTTCGCTCGTTCCATTAGTCTTGTTCGGCACCTCTGCTTTAGAACCCACAGGCTAACTATTTCTCCCAGGCAAGCCATCGACCCTTCAGCCAACACCCTCAGGCGGGTGTCTCCCCTCTCCCTGGGGAGACTTAGGCTATACTTTCCACATTCTCTAATCCAGACTATACCAGTATGGGTCACTCCTGCAGGCACTGAGGCTCAGGGACCTGTGTTAAGGTCCCACACTGAAAGAGACAGTGAGCTACAATGGATAACACATCCTGACCTTGGACTTAAATAACCTGAGTTCCAACCCAGATCTACCTACCATTTACAGGCTGTGTGACCAAGTGACCTGGTAAAGTTCGAACTTCACATCTTAGCATACAAGGCCTTTCTCATTGTGGGATTCCTGACAAATCCTCTGGTTTCATCTGTCACTGCCTGCATCACTCCATTCAATCCAGCCATCTAGCCCCAACAGTAATCCCTCATGCTCCAGTAAACTTTGGTGGATTTTGTGCAGCTCTTGCCTAAACTGCCCTTCCCCTCACTTCTTGTCCTACCTGTTTTATGAACTACATCTCAGGGGTCATGATTATTGGGAAGCCTTCTCTGTCACTATACCATCATCATCCCACTGCCTCCAGCCTTCGCCTGGTTCCCTTTCTGGAATCGTGGATGTACACATCTGCCTTCCCCAATGGGCTCTAAGTTCCTCGGAGCCAGGCACTGGGCCATATTTGACTTTTAATTTCCTGTTCTAACACATAGGCCTGAAACAGAGCAGTACTCAATAAAGTTTGCAGAATGAGTGAATGCTAACCTGCTTCCCATGCCTGCTTGACTTTAATCCTCACAAGGCCTGTTTTAATATCCCATTTGGCAAATGAAGAAACTGAGGCTTAAATTTTATTAGCTAATTATCTAAGTCACACGATCACGGAGTGACAAGAGATGCTTTGTGAACTCAAGGGCAGCTGGATTCCAAGCTCCATTCTCTTTCATCAGCCTACTTCTACGATATAGAACCAACCTCAGTGAAGGATTTAAAGCAACTAATGTCACATGGATTTAACCCTCCTCTGAAGGCTTCTAGAGCTTAACAGAATGCAATATGCCATGTATCACTACCTCCAAGTGGAGCTTTAAAATTGAGATAGGCCTTGTGCCTTTGGAAAGCTGAAAGCCTACTTTTGCACTCTTGTGATATGAAATTTCCACCCCTTCAAATCTATAAGAAAGAGAAAGGGAGGTAATCAGGTGAGGGAGAAAACATGACAGGGAGAAGGGAGAGCGTTTATTTATTTAAGATCAGGAAAGCTAAGTCAGCTCATGACTAAGAATGCCATGAGCACATAACTCAGTGGAAAAGCACCTTTGCTGCAACTGGTAGAACTTGTCAATCAAGGTTCCAAAGATCTTTTCTTTCAGCACAATCATGCAGTCTGTTTTTCTGCAACAACTTCCTCTGTGCAGCTCTGGGACTCTATGCTTAGAGCCCTATGGTGCCTTCTATAATCAAAGATGGCCCTGGACTAAGACCATCAGAGCAGGGTTTGGGACACCTGTCACTTGAATCTTAGGAAAATTCAGTGTAACTAAAAATTAAACTTGCAGGGTCTTTTAGACAAGTGCTTACAATGATCCACTGCCAGAGTCTAAAGTGTGTGTGTGTGTGTGTGTGTGTGTGTGTGTGTGTGTGTGTGTGTGTTGGGACTGAAAGAGAGAGAGATGCAGTGCTGAGGCTGAGATGAGATGTATGAAACAGTATTAACCAGCAATTAACAAATATTGACAGGTCTAATAATAGTTTATCCTCAGCTAATCTCCTAGTGTGCTCCCATAATACTCTAGCTCATCACGTAGAAGCCTGAACTTCCAGCAGGCTGGCCTCAGCACCCACTTCCTGCTGTGGGTGGGACGCTGAGTAAATACTGAATTGACAATTTGTCTGTCTCAAAGACACTGACACAGCTGTGGCTGCTTTGCCTCTATTTTATTGATTCGGTTATTGACATCAGTATCAAGTTCTTGCCATGGAGTTCATATAAGATTTGGAATGGATTGCTTTTGTCTACAATCTTAAAAAAAAAAATCCAAAAAAACCACAGTATAAAAACCCCTACTTAACCAATTACAATGTTGCCTCGTTGCAAAGTGGAAATGTTCTACTATATCCATACCCCCCATAAATCATTTTTAAAACAGCCCAAGTTTGTGATATTTCTGCATGGCTTATCAAATTAACAAGATATATACCTTTTTTAAAAATCAATACTAGACTCTTCTCTATTTTAGCAGGTGCTGTTTCTTAACATGTTCTATAGCAGGAAAAGGACAAGAAAAATCATCTTTATTTTCTACCCATTAAGCTCCAAGATACAACCAAAAAATACTTTTTAATTTTCAGTCATCTGCATAATGACTATAAAAGTAACATTATTAGGATGGTTTTAGCTACACATAACAAAAAAAAAATCTAAACCATAAAGAATTTATGATTTCACTTAATAAAAAATCTAGAAGTAAAGCTGCTCCAGAGTAGGTTATCTCAGAACTTCCACATATTCACCATAGACAACCTGAGAGACTCTTACCACATATATTTCTGCTATATCACTCTGGGCTTCTCAGCTTGTCCTCAAACTGATGCTGTCATGATTGCAAGATGGCCAAATAGTTTCAGGAGTCGGTAACCAATGGGAAGACTGCTTTCCTCCAGGGGTCCTATCTTATCGGTTAGGTAACTTTTTGAGGGCTCTAGTAGCACTTTTTCCCAGATTTATCATTGGCCAGACTTATATCATGTGACCATGCTTAGACCGATCACAAGTAAGATAATTGGAGTCACTGTGATTGGCCAGTGCCATTTTAGCACTGGGTCTGAGGACCAGGTCCCCTGAGAGGTATGGCAATGTGAAGAAGGGTAGACATCTAGACACTAACAGTTCTGGTACAAATGGAGGAGGAGGAATGACCGCTGGATTAGACAACAAGAGTCTACAGCAAACGCCAGTTTCTGCAATGTGGTCATTTAATACATTCATTTTCATCCATTTAACAAATGTTTCCCAAGTGCCTTCTATGTGCCATACTCTATTCTAAGTAGGAGGAGACACCATAATGAGAAAAAATAGGTATTATCTCTGCCCTTATGGACCTCAATCTACTAGGCATTTCTTTATCGTCCACATTTTGCATAGTGCCATAGCTGGAAGGAGGCTTAGCAAGCAAATACCCCAAGCCTCTCATTTTAAAGGTGAGGCAACAGAAACCTAAAGTGACTAAGTCATTTGATGGACTAGGATACACCCGATTTTGGATCATCTGCAGTTCGCACTTTCTGTAGCATCAGTTAGCATGGGTGCAAAAGCTTTTTATATGTGTAAATAAAACTTGTCATATGCCAACCTAAAATATGACTTATTATAATAAAACAAGCTACTTCAGGGTGAACAATTTACTCTATAAAGTGATTCACCACAAGGCTCATTTAGATGGCATCTATATGCCATTAACATTTCATTTGTAAGAGTAGTTCATAATTTTTAGAGGTAACCTCTTTGTAAATCATAAAAATTCAAATTTCAAATTCTTGTATCCCATCCCAAACCACAACTCTCTCTCCTTTCTGGCTCTGTGCAGTGCTGATCAGCCCCTGTGGGTGGTAAGAGTGCCTCTAATCTGCACCCTTAATGGGTCATTTGGAGCCTTCGGCATCCTCCAAGGGATGGGTTCACCGTGTACCCCTTTCCCTTCCATTCTGAACACTGGTAGTTAAGACATGCCTTTACCTAAAAATTTTGTCCACATCCTCTGGGATTCCTCTTAATAGGTGATTCCCGAAAAGATCCAAAACCTCCCAGGGCTCTGGTATACTCTGGACATGAAAACTGTAATGGAAGCAGCCGCATCTCTCATCAGAAACTTCACTTATACTTATGCTGAATCCGTAGTTCTTATTACTCTTTTGTGAATTTATCCCACAAACAGAATCACAGAGGTGTACAAAGGCGTATTTGTTGGCAGCATTATTTGTAGAAGGCAAAAATCAAAACAATCTTAATGCTCATCAGTATATCATGGCACATGCTTGAACATCATATGACCAAAGAAACAAAAGAAGTAATTCTAGGAGCAAATATGGAAATGATTACCAGGAAACATGAACAGGAAAAGCACAGTGCAGAACAATATATATGTCATGGAGCCTGTTTGTAAATACTTTAACAAAGAAAGAGAAGGAATATATAGTATATCTACCTGGGATTGAATGTGCATGCAGGGAATACTTCTAGAACAGGAGTTAATAAACTGTGGCCTAAGGGCCAAACCCAGACCATTTTTTTTTTTTTTTTCTGAGACAGTTTCTTGCTCTGTTGTCCAGGCTAGAGTGCAATGACATCATCATTGCTCAACTGCAGCCTCAAACTCCTGGGGGCTCAATGATCCTCCTGCCTCAGCCTTCTGAGTAGCTGGGATTACAAGCACATGTCACCACACCAGGCTAACATTTTTACTTTTTGTAGAGATGGAGTCTCAATATCGCCCAGGCTGGTCTATAACTCCTGGCCTCAAGCCATCCTCCAGCTTCAGCCTCCCAAAGTGCTGGGATTACAGGCATGAACCACTGCACCCAGCCCCACTACCTATGTTTTTGTATTATATGAATGATTTTTATATGTTTTAATGGTTTAAAAAAATTAATAGAATTCAAGAGAAGAATATAGTTTCATGAAAAGTATATGAAATTCCAAGTATGATGCCTATGAATAAAGCTTTCTTGGAATATAGAACACACTTTTTGTATTGTCTTACTGCTTCCATGCAACAGTGGTAGAATTGAACAGTTGTAATAGAGATTTTTATGGCTCATGAAGGGTAAAATATTTATTACCTGATCCTTTACGAAAAAAAAAGTTTGTTGACCCCTGGTCAAGAAGAATTTACAGAGCCTGATAACTATAGTTTCCTCTGAGGAAGAGTACTGGAGTAGAAAGATTAGAGTAGGAAGAAGGCTTATGTTTTACTTACTACCTTTTTATATATTTTTGAATTTTGTATAATGGGCAAACATTACCTAATTTAAGAAAATAAACAATTTGTCAATTATTTTCTTAAATTATTTAATTAATGATGCAATCCGTTATTGGAAATTGTCTGCTCAGGATAAGAAATAGCATGTCCTTCTTGGGGCATTCAGTCCTTGGCACGGCTCCCCAGAGGGGTCCTTGGGGGTGTCAGACACGCCAGGGAGCTAGATTGGTATGTTTTCTGTGTTATTTTATCTCTGTACTTAAAATAGTCATCTCTGTTCTGTGGAAAAGAAACAAAAAAGAGGGGGTGTTTAATGTTCTTATTTTTTCTGATGAAAAATAAAAATACATGGCTATTTTAATGTTTCATGCATCATCACAGTACTTCATGATCACTTTTTCTGTGGCTGCATTTAAAAAGTAAGTGAAAGTCTTCCCTGTGATGGGCTGGACAGGATTTGAGCTTGTGTTAGGTGATTTGGGAGAATTCGAGAAAGCAGGAGTTGGTTCTGGATCGGGTGCTATGAGGAGTTTGAGACAGTTAAGATTGGGCGTCTGAACTGCACAGGCACAGTGAGGACCCCCGACTGCCTGTGATGGAGAAAGGGAAGAATCTGAGAACCTGGAAAGGAGCCATCTGGGCAGCCTTGACCCCCAAGTCAGCCTGGAGGTTGAGAAGAAACCTCAGGAAGGTCCTCAACTTCAGAGAATATTGATAAAATAAGTGGTGATGATTGTTATGTGTCTTATAATATATTTCAAGTGCACCTCTTTAAAAAAAAATAGTAGGCCGGGCGCTGTGGCTCACGCCTGTAATCCTAGCTCTTGGGAGGCCGAGGCCAGCGGATTGCTCAAGGTCAGGAGTTCAAAACCAGCCTGAGCAAGAGCGAGACCCCGTCTCTACTATAAATAGAAAGAAACTAATTGGCCAACTGATATATATATAAAAAAAAAATTAGCCGGGCATGGTGGCACATGCCTGTAGTCCCAGCTACGTGGGAGGCTGAGGCAGGAGGATTGCTTGAGCCCAGGAGATTGAGGTTGCTGTGAGCTAGGCTGACGCCACGGCACTCACTCTAGCCTGGGCAACAAAGCGAGACTCTGTCTCAAAAAAAAAAAAATAAAATAAAAAAATAAAAAAAAATAGTCAAAAAGAATGGCTTGAATTTGAATCAGAATCACTAGAGCTGGGGACTCCCCAGAGAGTCTAAAGTACATCCAGGGTTAAGAACCCTTATTCTAGGCCGGGCGCTGTGGCTCACGCCTGTAATCCTAGCTCTTGGGAGGCCGAGGCGGGCGGATTGCTCAAGGTCAGGAGTTCAAAACCAGCCTGAGCGAGACCCCGTCTCTACTATAAATAGAAAGAAATTAATTGGCCAACTGATATATATATAAAAAAAATTAGCCGGGCATGGTGGCGCATGCCTGTAGTCCCAGCTACCCGGGAGGCTGAGGCAGAAGGATCACTCGAGCCCAGGAGTTTGAGGTTGCTGTGAGCTAGGCTGACGCCACGGCACTCACTCTAGCCCGGGCAACAAAGTGAGACTCTGTCTCAAAAAAAAAAAAAAAAAAAAAAAAGAACCCTTATTCTAAAAGAGCATTTTGAAAATCAACATTAGCACAATTCAAAAGAAAACATAATGAGTAAAATAAAAAATACAATTCATGATCATAATCAAGTATCTGAAAATAATCTTAATGAGAAAAGTATATGACCTTGTACATGGAAAATAATGAAACTTATAAAGAAGGCTTGAATTACTATTATTATATTCTATGAGTAAATATTTGAAAGATGCCAATTTACTCCCTTCCTTCCCCCCCAAAAAAAACCCCATAGAATTTATTAAACTTGATAAAGTGATTCTAAAATTATATGAAAGAATAACTGAGCTGAAATATCAAAAATACTTGTGGAAAATATGGCGGCAGGCGATTCTAGAAAGACAGTGCATTAATATGTATCTGCCTTTCCTACACTCACAACTTCATCCCAACTTTGTCTCACCCCCGAGCCTAGCATCAGTTCAACCAGAACAGTATGGTGCGTCAATCTCTGGGCCAAGTGAGAGCCAGGGGGCAGGGACTGCAGAAGATAGTCTCAAGGCAAGGATCTGAAGCAGTCAGCTTTTGGGGAGAGCTTGAAACACTCCGATCCCTGGACCCCTGGAGCTAAGAAGGGAGATTAAGGTTGGGAAAGCCTTGGAGAGCCTTCCTCCTCCTCCTCACCCTCTCTCGCCCGAGGTCACAGGGAGCTGATGGCTGCCTTCTGCAGCCCAGCCAGCATTCAGGGTCAGACTACGACAGCAGCCCCTTGTCTTCCTGTTTCTCCCACATCCCACCCCAATCTCAATCCCAGTTAAGGCATCACAGCAGCTGAACTGCACTAAGCCGCAAAGAAAAATAACCAGGTCCTACAGGGGCTCGGCAGTCAGAGAAAAAACAAACAAGGATTAGAACAGGTCCTTGGTAAAATAAAGCTGACTGGCACAGAGGACAACCTATTGAAAAGAAAAAAAGCCATGCTAATATGAGCACTTAAAAGAGATTCAAATTCAGCATGTGACAGAAGATTTCCTAGAACACATGCTTTCATTTAAAACAAAAATCAGTAGATGAATTTAAAGAGAAGATGAACGCTGTTGATACTCAAATTCAGTGGCCTGAAAAATCAAAAGTACAAAATAAGTAAAACCACAAGGCAAAAATACAAAGATCTAGTAACAGTGAGAGCAAAGGCAAGAGGCTTGGACCACAGACCCAGGAAACCAACATGTGGACAGTAGGAGCCTTAGAACAAAAAAAAAAAAAAAAAAAGGGAAGATGAAATGAAGAAACAAAAGTAAAACACTTCCCTGATAAAAAACAAAACAGAGTTTTCAGATTGAAAATGTGTACTAAATTCGAGACAATATTATTGAAAGGAGAGAAATTTATCTATATTCTGTCAAAATTCTTAATCTCGAATAAAGAGAAAATCTTAACACCTTACATGTTGAATGAACAGTGCTTTTCAAAATGAAAAGAAAATTCTATAAACTGGAACAATCTCCATCCTAGTGCTATTTAAACAGGAAAAAAGAAGTTACACATTTATCCAAAGTAGAACTGAGAAAATGGTAAATTTTTGTGAAATTTATGCAGCCAATAAATCATTATAGTTACATGGAGAAGCACAGATGTAAGGTAATACAACACATTATAAAGTAAAATAGCAAATTATGAAACTCTGAAGTATAATTAAAACTGTTTTAAAATGTACATGAAAAAGAAGAAATAAAAAGATAGCAGTAGCTGAGTTAAAGTAGTTAATAGGATTATGGAGTTTTCTCCCTCTAATAGATTTTCTATAGTGTAAAATTTTAGTGATAATTTTTTGAGTTAAATAATAGTTAATGTAAAGTTCAGTTGTATTTTTTAAGGAGCTTTTTAATGAATAACATGAAAAAGTCACGGCTATGATCTGTAGATGCTAAAGGAAAGTTTACACGAGCACATGCATCACAGCCAGACCAGATGACTCAGGGCTCTAGGATCAATATGCCAATATCAATTTTTAAGACTGATACTGCCTGGCGTATGGGTTTCCCCCCAAATTTTGGGGGGTTGTTATATGGCATAAAAGCTGCCTCAATTCTGTTATTTGTGTGTTTGTCCATGCAGATTCAAACCAAAGTGTTAGGGTAAAATCTTCTTTGAAGGCATTTCTTCCTCCTCATCCAATGGGGTCCCCAACCTAATTAGGCTCTTCAATCTATAAAGCAGGAGAAGGGAAAGCAGCCCCTGACAGTCTGGAACTGGCCTTGCATTAGCAGTTGGGTCTTGATGCTGATAGAAGGCAATGTCACACTGCGTCATTCTATTACTGTGATAAGGTAAGACAGAAATATGTCCACCCCATAGTCATGTTTGAGCACAAAAATAAGGCCACTGTGAAAACCATGAATACAACCAAATATTTCTCTCAGCTCATAAGAGACTGAAGCTTCTTACCAATCACTGCTTTAACCACATTTCGTTCCTCCTGTCTTCTACATAAAAATTCAGACGCCCAATCTGAACTGTCTCAAACTCCTCATAGCACCCGATCCAGAACGAACTCCTGCTTCCTCGAACTCCCCCAAATCACCTAACACAAGCTCAAATCCTGTAACATAAACCTTTAACACCTCCTTTCCAAGCTTTCCATATGTGTATTACCTTAATATACAGCCCCCCTCGGCACAACAAGCCGAAGCACCCGGCTTGGTTTGAGTCCAAGAGCATTCCTGGTGGTCTTTGGCTTTAGAGCACTGACAAATGGGATCTCATCTTTATTCCTGGTTTTCGCCACCTTAGGACAAGCAATCAAACTTTAGTTGGCAGCCCAAGAATAGTTTGTTGGTTCTTGCTATTGCTGAGTTCATTGCTGTTATCCAGAATTTGTCAAAGATCAGTCAAGAGAAACAATACGATGAGCTTCCTCAAGCATATGCAATCATATTCTTCCAGTAAGACCTTAAAAATCTAAACCCAAATTCAAGGAGACCAGCAAAGAACTCTACCTGAATCCTCCTGTTTGGCACCTGCAGAACTATAGCACGTGCTCAAATAATATTGTGTTATTACAGTGTTGATAAGTGGGAAAAAATTGATTCCTACAAGGGACCACCATCTGCATGGAGTTTGCACGTCGTCCTCATGCCTGTGTGGGTTTTTTGTGAGTTCTCCAGTGTCCTCCCACATCCAAAAACTGAGCAAGTTAGGTGAATCGGTATGTCTCCAAGGTCCCAGTGTGAGTGTGGGGCTGGCAGTGTGCCCTGCCACGGGCCGGCGGTCTGTCCCGGGCTGGTACTCACCTTGACCCTGAGCTGCCAAGATAGGCTCTCGCTACCTGCTCCCCTAAACTGGAATTAGTGGGCAATTGTTATTTGTTTTTATTAATCCTTTTTAGATGTATACATAGGTCACATTTATTCCAATGTTTAATAATTAAAAGCGTTTTGGCCCTTATTTAGAAGTTTTGTGATGTTTTTGTGGCCAGAAACATGCTGTAGGAATGTAACTCCTTTGTATCAATCAGCCTATGGAAAAACTGGTTTTGTTGTATGTAGTTTCAATTAAAGTTACAGTTTCCAAGAACCTGTTGACCACATCAAGTGAGGACTTACTGAAGCCTTACCGAACTAAACTTTGGTACGATGCTGTAAGAGCTTCCATAAAACCTCATTGCATGGCCACTGCCGAAGATGTCGAAAACACCGTTCATTACCCAAAGCAGTTTTAGAACTCTCAGGAGAGAGGTATTTCTTTTGATATAATCAGTAACAGTTTTACTTCTTCTGAGCAATCAGTTTGTTTCCATTTTATATACAGTGTGAATTGTATAACTGCAAAGTTTCCATTTTTAAAGTTGGTTTCTAGAAAAGTGAGCCAAATCTGTAGCAAGACTAGTCTGCTGTCTGATGTTTGTCTCATTCCTGGCTCTCTTTTATATCTTTGCTGTTGTTTTCCCTTTATCCCCTTTGCCAAATTTAAGTTATCTTGCCACGTACCTATGTAAGCTGCCTGAAATACTATTTTTTTTTTAATTGGGAAGGCTATGAAGAAAGCGAGAAAGAAAAATCAAGGCTGAAATGGTGTGGTGCCAATTACAAAGCAGGGGAGGCATCTAGAAGGCAGGGAGAGCAGTAGAGGAACAGTCAGGACCTGAGCCCTGAGGGTGGACAGGGAGAGGGACACAGAAAGACATTCCCAGTTGGAGATGCAGGATACTCCCACTGACAGCAGAGCTTAGCAGAGTGCATATCGGAGGCGTGGTGAACGAGACAGCAAGAAACTCCTCTCTCCAGCATGAACATTACAGGAGAGATAAGCCTTGGAATGCAGAATGGGAGGGAAGGACTGAAGAGCACTTAGAAAACAAGGTGCAGGAGTCTAGGCTTACTGTAGGTTCCATCTGTCCTGTGTGTGTCTCTAACACACACAATTGCCCTTGTCCCCACACTCAACGACGGAGGTGGCTGAAAGGTACTGTATTAGTTTGCTAGGGCTGCCATGACAAAGTACTACAGACTGGGTGGCTTACACCACAGAAATTTATCCCTTTCACAGTTTTGCAGGCTAGAAGTCCAAAATCAAGGTGTCGGCAGGGTTGATTTCTTCTCGGGTCCCTCCTCTTGGTTTGTAGATGGCCATCTTCTCCCTGCATCTCCATATGGTCTTCCTGTCTGTGTGTCTGTCTTAATCTCCTCTTTTATAAGGATACCACTCGTACTGGATTTGGGTCCACCCTGATGGCCACATTTTACCTTAATTACCTCTGTAAAGACTCTGTCTCCAAATATAGTCACATTCTGAGGGACTGTAGGTTAGGACTTTAGCACATGAAGTTTGGAAGGACACGATGCAGCCCATGACAGGGTACCTATAGTAGCTTCTGGAGAAGACACAAAGCAGGTGGCAGATAGGGTCCACATGGAAAATGCAATTTGCCCCTGTGAGACGCAGCCACTCCCGATGGAAGGAAGCTGGGGTAAGTGAGCATTGTGAAGAAGCGCTGCCCACCTGCCTTGCCCCCCTGAAAATCAGGTAGGGCTCATCTTTTCTAAATACCTCTAATCAGGAGTCCTCAAACTTTTTAAACAGGGGGCCAGTTCACTGTCCCTCAGACCGTTGGAGGGCCGTTGGAGAGTGCGGCGCACATTCCACACATGCGCACTGTGGGCCCGGGATGAGTCGGCTGCTAGGCAGGACAGGCAGTGGCAGCAAAAACACCCAGCGGGCCAGATAAATGTCCTCGGTGGGCCACATGTGGCCTGCGGGCTGTAGTTTGAGGACCGCTGCCTCTAATCAACAACATCAAGAAGGAAGGGCAAAATTTGAGCATAAAGGAAATGACAATTTTACTGACAACTATTGTAACTGAACAGTTTATGATTTATTCCTAAACATAACGAGTGATAAAAGACACATGGTGACTCATGAGAGCTGTATCGATTGTCTCATTGCTAAGCTGGTGGTAAGAACAGGATACAGCGTGACTTGGAATGATTGTTTTCTGGCCTTCCAAACACTGTCCTCCGTAGACACCACACTATCCAGCCAAGATGTCCAATTCTCTCCTCTGTTCTAATTTCTTATCAGAGGAAGTTCATAGATTTTGCTAACATATTTCAGTATCTTTTCATTAAGAGTGCATCAGTTGAGTGCTGTGAAAATAGGCTTTGCTTCTTTTTGGTACTCTCTGCAAAAAGATCCTGGCTGCGGCTTGTGCTAGCCTGTCTTCCTCTCTAACCTTGGTGTCAGGTTGGTTTTAGGAGCTGTGTGTGCTTCATAGAAACAGCATTCTCTCCATAGAAACAACATCATTTTTAGAAAAAAAAAAAATAATCACCAAACTCCAGCCTGCTATGTGAATGGGAAAGAAATGTCGCATCCCTTCCAACAGGATGAATCACTTCCTGTTGTGGGTCTGATTGAAAAATGAATCCTTCATTAGGAAGAAACACAGAACCCATGACATTTTCTGTGCTACCTATTAAATATAGGTAGCCAACAATAACTCCTGATGTTATAATTTGGTCACTTCAATACTGGGTTAGATTAGCAAGTAAATTTTCTTCTTAGCTTTATTATAATCCCTTCTAGGTGATTTTTGCCTTTCTGTGCTACCCATCCATACATTTCATGAGTTGACTGCCACCCTTGAAAGTTATTCCCATTATAAATTCAGTTGCTTGAGGTTGCCTTCAATTGTTATTTTAAACAGATATTTTTTCCTAAGATAAAGACCTTTTATGGATTAAAGTGAGTGCCAGACCCAATTTGAAAAGGCTAAAGCTGAGAAATGGAGAATAATTGGAAGCTGCTGAGCAAAAGATTGAAAGAAAATTCTGGTGGTGGCATTCAAGGCAGATGAGCCTAGGAAAGGACTGAGAATAGTCTAGGTGGCAGTCACAGCCACCTGAACCTGAAGTGGCAGTTGGTTCTTGAATTCCCCAAAGCTACGAGAAAATAAAGGACCACAGGAACAAGCAATCTTAGAAAATGGCTACAGTCAAAGGAGGAAAAAGAAAAAAATAGGCCAGCCCAAAGGATAGGACAAAAGCCATCAGAAAAAGATGATGTAACCAAGGTTTTGTGCTAGAAATTTTTTTAATACATTATAGACCAAACTACCTTAATTTTAGATGAGGACTCAGGCTTCGAAGGTGAACTCAGGGTTGCAAAGTCTTTGGTCCCTTACTCCACACCCTCCTGGCTAGAAGGAATATCAGAATATACCAGTAAATTAGACGTATACATGTTAGAATAAAGAAAAAAAAATACACTAGCCAGATCATGAGGATATTTCTAACAGAAGCTATTTGCTTCCAAACATCTGTGAACCAGCCTGTCCCTGTTTTGATACTGGATGGGGTGAACGACTATGATTTATGCTGTCATTGGAACTGCTCAGCATCACCACCTGGCTCCCTCCGCTGACTTGGTGGCACCGATTTAGAGATATTGCCCTTGTTGATGGAAACAAACAACTGCCAAAAGTCTGAAGAAATAAAAGTCAATAACCTTGCCTTATCCAGAGAAGAGCAGGTAAAGCCAGGACACACACTAAAGTAGTTTTCCCCTAACACCCTCCCTTCATCGCTTACTAAGAGATAGCTATCTGGCTTCTGGGAAGACCGTATTTTTAGGGCCCACTGTGTAAGATCAGATCTGGCCCTGAGTGTGGAAAGATGAAGGGAGGCTGGCCGACAGGCTGAGCAGTATCACACCACCTGCCTTCAAATCCTAGACCTGTCACTCTCTGGCTGTGACTCTGGCCACTATTTAACTTCTGAGACTCAGTTTCCTCATCTGCAAAAATCAGGATAAGAATGCTTCCTCTACAGGTTGCAAAGAAGAAAATGTATGATAATTTCAACATAGGAAATGCTTTTAAAAACAGCTGCAATTAGTGTCATTGAGAAATAATATTTCTTGACCATATTCTTTGTGCCAGGCGATGGCCAAGCACTGTTGGCATGAATTACCTCATTTAACCCCCATATCTGCTTCATGCACTAGATGTTGTTATACTTTCCTGGTTCAGTGAGATGCAACTATTAGCTCAAGGTCACCTGGCTAGCAAAGGCTGGTTCCGGCTGTCACCCCCAGATCTGTTTTTCTCCAAGGCTTCTCTAGCAGATGACAGGTTTAGCCATGTTTCCATGGCCCAGGCCAGGGCATTTTTCAAAGAACATTATTATTTCCTTAGACTTGCATGACCTTGCTGTTAACTGGCTGGTCCTGTAATGTTGTTACTTTGGAGATATTCTAGGTCATTGCTCATATTCAGCTAACACCTCAAAGGGAACGGGATGCGCATTTACATTAGGTTCAGCTCTCCGTACACTGTGACAAGTAAAATCCTACCTTCAAAGTTTTGTTGTTGAGAACTCAAAGTTCCTTCTGCTTGGATCAGGGTAGAATTGTTACCAATACATTAAGCTGTGCATCTTGCCCTTTGATTGCTAGATGGATGGTGGTATTAGTCGGGGTACTCCAGAAAAACAGAACCAATCGTGTGTGTGTGTGTGTGTGTGTGTGTGTGTGTGTGTGTGTATAGCAATTTATTATGAGGAATTGGCTCTCATAGTTTCAGAGACTAAGACTCATGATCTGCTGTCTGCAAGCTAGAGACCCAGGAAAGCTAGTAGTAATTCTAATTGAGTCCAAAGGCCTGAGAAGCAGGGGAACTGATGGTGTAAATCCCAGTCCAAGGGCAGGAGAAGACCTACATCCCAGCTCAAACAGGAAAGCAGAAAAGAGGACCAATTCCTCCTTCCTCTACCTTTTTGTCCTGTTCAGGCCCTCAGTGGATTGGATGATCTCCACCCACATTGGGGACGGCGATTTACTGAGTTCACTCATCCAAATGCTAATCCTGTCTGAAAACATTCTCACAGACACACCTAGAAATAACATAATCTGGGCACCCCTGGTGCAGTCAAATTGACACACAAAATTAACTATCACGATATAGACAGAGTGTAAGTACAGATGTGGAAATATAGCATATATAAGCATCACAATCCCTTGTGTATGTCTATGTGTATCTGCACATATGTGTATGTGTGTCTGTATCCGTGTCCATGTGTATGTCTGTGTGTATGCGCTTAAGATTTTTCTTTTTCAGCACCAGACTCATGACCTATACTTTGGGATCCCAGTGGCCCCTCAATATTTCTTTGCATGACAAACATATGTCCTTGTAGTTTCCATCAGAAATGTCTTCCTGTGTTCTTCCATATTCTGCAGCCAACAATTCCTTTCCTTTCCTACATATGAAGTTACCTAGTTTTTCTGACCTTCAAAATATAGTTGAAACCTTGCCTGCTTTGCTTGAGATGGGGAAAAAAAAAAACCCCGTATGTTTGGAATTAACATCCTACATTCACAAAAATAAATAATAACCCTAATGAAGTCAAGGTTTGAACTTAGGCTTCTGGTATTGGAGCCCTCACTAATAATCACAACATTCTGCTCCTCCCCACTAATGTCAGCTAAATATAGTGGATCAGAAAATATGATTGACCATCCTAGAGGGGCTGGGGTTAAAAATAAAGAGAAAAAAAGTAGAATGGAGGTTACCAGGGCTAGAAGGGAGGGGGAATGGGATGATTCCATTTCATGTGTGCAATGATGAAAAATTTCTGGAACTATTAATAGATAGTAGTAATGATTCTACAACATTATGAATGTACTTAATGCCACCAAATTGTACACTTAAAATGGTCAAAATGGTAGTTTATGTTATGCATATTTTGCCACAGTAAGACACCAAAAAAAGAAAGTGATTACTACTTGTGTTGCAATTCATTAAACTTTTCTAAGCCTCAGTTTCCCCATAAGTAAAACAGTAGCAATAATACCTATCCTAGAAAACTGTTGTGATAATTTAACATATAGAAAGCACCACTGTGTGGCCCATTGTGGTGCTCAGCCTACTTCATCCCATGTCCCCTACCCAGTGCTAATACATTGCATTCCAAATTCAGATATCTGAAATCCAAAATGCTCCAAAATCCAGGACGGGAGTGGTGGCTCATGCCTGTAATCCTAGCACTCTGGGAGGCTGA
The DNA here is from genome assembly GCF_040939455.1 of Microcebus murinus. Classification (NCBI taxonomy): domain Eukaryota; kingdom Metazoa; phylum Chordata; class Mammalia; order Primates; family Cheirogaleidae; genus Microcebus; species Microcebus murinus. The sequence goes on from NC_134115.1 coordinate 31,913,091, forward strand.
GGTGGGAGGATCACTTGAGGTCAGGAGTTTGAGACCAGCCTGAGCAAAAGCAAGACCTTGTCTCTACTAAAAATAGAAAGAAATTACTGGAAGAACTAAAAATTTATAGAAAAAATTAGCCAGGCATGGTGGTGCACGCCTATAGCCCCAGCTACTTGGGAGGCTGAGGCAGGATTGCTTGAGACCAGGAGTTTGAGGTTGCTGTGAGCTAGGCTGATGCCATAGCACTCTAGCCTGGGCAACAGAGTGAGACTCTGTCTCAAAAAAAAAAAAAAAAAACAAGTCTTACAAAATGCTCCAAAATCCAAAACTTTTTGAGTGCTGACACAACACTCAACCATTCATTGGAGCATTTTGATTTGGGTTGCTTAACCTGTAAATATAATACAAATATACCAAAATCTGAAAATATCCAAAACCCAACACACTTCTGGTTCCAAGCAATTCAGATAAGGGATGCTCAACCATATCTGCATTCATTTATATTCCTTGGGCTTGGCTAAAGGACTTGAGAAATGTATGGGCTATATGGGAAGCATGTCTTCTACTTAAAAGTGGTAGCACACTGTCTGCAAATCCCTAGCATTTAATATGTGCATAGTGAATGTTTGTTCACCTAAATTGGATTGAATGGATAAACCACAAGGAAAGCAGAGAAGGATGAGGGTATTTCATTCTGAGATGGTTCTTGATGCAGGTATTGGGGACTCTCAATTCATAGAAGATATAAACAATATTTGTTGTTGATGAGACAACTATGTGGCTCATTTGATTTCATTCCAGATTTCCACTATATTTAAAAGCTGCTTTTTTTATGTGCAGTTTTACTATCTTGAACAACTGGAGCCAATGAGAAATTGGTGTTTGGGGACTATCTATAATAAAGAAAATGGCAGTAATTGGTACAAGCAGCAGATTCACAGGCCATAAGTTACTGAATCCCCAGTTGAGGGAATTCACACTAAAATCTGAAAAATGAAAAAAGGCATTAATTGGACCCACCTTTTATTTTCAAGTTTGCATAGAGTCTATATAGGAATGACCATCATTATTATACAATTTAAGTCACACTGTTTTTAAATTCAGAGCAAGAAACAAACCTTTATTCCACAAATATACAACTTTTAGAAGTATACCATAATTTTATATTCTGTTAGGTTAAGTGAAGAAAACAGGGTTGAATGAAAGCAGAAAAGGAAATACCGAGATGAGAGAGAGACAGGAGAGAAAGCAGACCGGGAAGGTCAGATAGAGGACCAAGGAAAATAAGAAACCCACAGAAGGAAGAGACATAAATACAGAGAGAAAGAAAGCAGCACATAAAAGACATAGAAGGATGACATGAAATTCTCACTGGGGTCTGAGATAAGTGAAAGTCAACTGCTTTCGTCATACCCTGATGCCACCATTGGCTCCTATATCATCAGATGGCTATAAAGTTCATAGTCTCGCAATGGCTGTCCTCAGAGAAAGCCTCCACCATTCAGGCACTCCAGGCAAAAATGTGGGGACATCCTAGAGCTCCCCTGTCCCTTGTCACTATTGCCGCATTGATTTTAGCACCTGCCACAAAGTGTGCATCTATTCACTTATTTCTGTCTCCACCTTGCTATTTGCATGATGACACTGGCATAGGCCATCCGCCTCTCTCACCTGGATAGGATCACTGCTGCCCACCAAGACCCTCTACCCCAGTCTCTCTGATGCCAGCAGCGATCTCTCAATGGCAAACCTCATTGCCCTGGTTAAGCTTCTTTTGCTCAAGTAACAAACTTGCTCAAGGCAGTTTAAGCCCCAAGTAGGGAAATGTGTAAGAGTTTTCTCTAACACACACACACAAATATCTCCTGTTCCTTGAGGTTAGATGGGCATAGGAAGCCAAGCAACTTCTAGGATGGGGGTGAGGGAGAGGAGAGATTGAAAAGGAAATGTGACTCCAAGTGGTCACAACGGAGCCTGCGCCAGGTCCCCCAGGGGCAGCTGGGCTCTCAGCTGAGCATGGTACAGATCCAAGTCTCCCACCCCTTGAGAAGAACCACTTGCCTGGGCAGTGCGCCAGCACCAGGACCAGGGGCCCCACTCAGCCATGGCACTGAGAACAAGACTGGCCACAGGTTGGAGCAGTCTGCCAGATAACAAGGAGAATAGCTAGCCCCATGCTGCATGACAGGAGCAAGCAAGTGCCCCTCTGGGCTCTGGTAAACATCTATAAATGTCTGAACAGCTAAAAGGAAGGATTCAAAAAAAAAAAAAAAAAAACAGAAAGAGAGAGAGACACACACACACACACACACACAGAAACTGACTGGACTTCATGCCAATCAGGGAATGCAGGAGCCATAATTTCATTTGGTCCAGCCTGGAACAGGTGTCTTCCCATGGCCCAATCACCTACAGTCAAGCAGGTCATGTCAGGTAAATTAAAGCACAGCAGCCAAAAACACACCCTTGCTGGTGAGTTGGGGGGATGGGAGTAATCAGATGAAGGGGTACCGTACTGTGTCACCACCCCAGAATGCCAACCATGCCCCACCCTCCCTGAAACCCCGTTCCCTTTCTGTGAACTAGACCAGCGGTTCTCATACTTTAGTCTATGCAGGAGTCAGCTGGAGGGTATTAAAGCACAGATGCCTGGGCCCCAACACTGAAACTCTGACAGGGCCAGAGAGTTTACATCTCCATGGACCACAGCACTGATAGGCAATGACCTAATGGATATAGTCTAAGCCTTTTTAACAGGATCTGATAGACCCCCATACCTGGTGTTCATCCACCTTTTTAGCATCATTAACTGCTACTAGCTTATCACCTTTCACTTCATACTACAGCACCTACACATGTAGCATAATGTTTGTGGGAATACTACAAAAATTTTGTTTCAAGGCTCTGTCTGCTCTTCTCTCAACCCCCTTCCTAATTTCTCCCAAAGGAGAAAAAGTTGCTATGAGTTGAAGTGACTCCAGAATACTTATTGGGCCATATTTCGTAGTGTGTGTGGGGGGGTGGAGGTTGCTAGGGGGAAGCAGGCAAGGATTCCATCCCCCCCCTTTCCTTCCCTCTCCTCCCTCTTCCCCTCTTCCTCCCCTCCCTCCCCTCTCTCGTTTATTACACACTGAAAGGCCAGGACCCACTTTACTGTTGGGGCCCCTCTGGACAGCTTGTACTGTCTCATGCTCACCTCTCTTCCACCCAAGCATCAGAAGTGGTAGCAAGGCCTTCAGGAAGAGCCCCCTCATTATCAATCTGTCTGTGGGCTCTCCAGGTTTCTGTGTGTGTGTCTGTCTCTCTCCTGCTGGTCTAGTATGAACCATACGATTCATATTTGGTGATAAAGGGAAATAGAACATTCTTAGGTTTTGAGCCTAGGGCCCATGCTCTGACCCTCATAGCCATTTTGATAAGCACATTTCAACAACCACATTGTTACCTTCTGTGGATCACCAAGTATTGCTTTATCATTGTCACGTAGTACTTTATGAGGTTACGTGCGCCAATGTGCCTAGCACATTTTGTTTTAAACAGGGAGACATTGACACACATCGGCTCAACTAAATAGATTCTCCAATCAGGACTGACTCATCTTGCTGCAGCTGCTACTTAACACTCCAGCACAAACTGAGAAGAAGCTGGCTCCAGATTGGACAGAAACTATCTTTTATTATATACCAGACACACACACACCTTGTCTTATCATAACTTCAAAACAAGCATGCGATTTGGGTATTGTTAGATCCTTATACTTGGTCACACAGTTAGTGTCAAAAGCCAGAATTCAAATGTGCGAGTTTCATTAATGACAAAGTAATTTGTCACAATAGGAGTACAGAGACATCTTTTATGTTTAACCACAACCATCCAGCCAAAAACCTACTTGCATCCCTAAGGCTCAGGTGTGCCTGTGTTCTACATCTTTCATCAGCTTAGGAAAGAAAATGCCTTCCAAACCTTGATTAACAACTTTCCTTATGTCTCAATACCTCCAAAGGTTAGAGCACATCAAAGGTTTTGCTATTCTCTTTCTTGGCACTGAGCAGGGACTTCACTCCTCAGGCACAGCCTAACACAGCAGTACTTGCCACCCATAGCACAAAGAAAGCAGAGAAATTGAAAACTGAGCATTGAGATTTTATCACAGAAACAGTGTTATCAAAACATCAATCACATAACTGCCTGGGGGGCATGGGTTGAAAGGACAAGGCAAATAACCTCCTAAAGTCATTCACCTCTGCTTTCATGAAATGGGTGACAAAGAATGACGTTGAGTAAAGGGATTTAAAACTGGCATGCTACAATTATCCAACGAACTATTCTGAAAACAGGTTTTCATGAAAAAAGAGAGAGAAAGTAATGGAAGATGGGAATCCAGAGGAGCTGGGACAGAGACATCCAAAAAGCCTGCTTAGTCCCCAAGAGTCACCAGTCCCGTTGCCATATGCTTCCGCACATCCCCATCCTCAAGCCATGGGTCCCATACCCAGCAGTGACTTAGCATCCTCCCAGGAGCTTCTAAAAACGCAGATTCTCAGGCCTTGCATCAGATCCAAAGAATAAGAATCCTTGCAGAGCGGGACTAGGAATTGGTGTTTGTTTGACTTTCACTTCTCATTAGTTGATTTTAATGCAGCCAGTCACTCCAGGAACCAGCTGTCTTAACGAAACATTGACACACAAGAAAATTTACTGAAATGGGGGAAAAAGTCCTGTGCAATTTAAATCAGAATTCCTTGCCGTCTAAAAATGCTTCTGGGAGGTCTGAGAGCTCATCTTCTGCAGCGTGGCAGCATGCGCTCCTTAGTACACTTCACTTCCTCCACCAAGTCCCATGATCACTTGTTTATCGTTAACATTTTTTCTGTGTAAGGAAGCGCTATTCATTTTGTAGCCTAACATTTCAATTTGCATTCTGGACCACAGAGGAAGCAATATTCCGCTGCCAGACAAACCTATCACCTTCCCATGAAGACATTTATACAAAGAGAAGGGGAGGTCCCTGCGCCAGCTTTCTTCAAAGATTCTCTCTTTTATTCACATGCAGGTGCACAGCTGAGGCTCAACCCTGGCCAAGATCATCGGTAAGAGAAGGACAGTGAGCAATTTAATTCATCTCCTATTCTCCCAAAGCTAAGTTTTTGCTTAAGTAAGCAAAGGCTTCTGGCTGGCTCCTCTTTGTGAAATAGTTATATCAAATAATATGTTACAGAGGGCTTTATTTGCCATATTACTTTTTCTTGCATTATTATTTTATCTAATCATCAGAATAACCCAGAGAAGTAGGCATTACTTCCTTCATAAGAGGCTGATGCTTAGTCAAGTTAAATGACCTACTCAAGGTCACACACCTAGAAAGCAGAAAAGACACAATTTAGAACCAGGTCTTTTAAACTTCAAGTTTTCTAAATGTAATAATCTTGCCTTTATTAAGGCCAAACAAATTTTGTTGAATGAATAAATGAAATGATAGATGGATGGATAGGTGGAAGGATGATCTTTTATGAAACAATGGTAAAAATTCAAATTAACTTTAATATTCACTATTAGATATAATCCAGGAAGACATTAATACCTAAATAAAAATGCATTGGAAATGGACTGCCTAACCAAAACCCAAAGTGTGAGTCTTCTGGTTGGTCTTTTCACAGTAAGACATTTATCAGGAATTTATCTGAACTGTCATTGAGGAAGCACACCATGGTGATTTAGACTCTGGAATCAAATAGCCTGAATTTGAATCCCAGATCTGCTACTTACTAGTCCTGCCACCAAGTTCTTTAACTTCTTTGTGCCTCCATTCAGTTTCTTTGTCCACAAAATGGGAGTGATAATAGATATGCTTATAAACTTATATAGAGTTGGTTGAGGATTTTAAAAATTAAGTATACTTAATGTATTTAGAATTGTACCTGTAACACAGTCATACTTTTACATGAATGAAAACATTTGCTCACATATAATCAACTCTCAGTTGTCTATGTGTGGAGTATTCATCAGGTTTAGGTTTTAGCTGGGGCTAGTTTTGTACTCTTCACACAGAGATCTGCTACCCTGAGTGTCCTTGGAAAAAAGAGAAGGGAACTGACATTTACAGGGTAAGTACCACATGCCAGGCACCAGGCCAGATACTTTACACATGCCGTCTTACTTACTTCTCATAAAACCACCACCAAGTAGCTATTATTATCCCCATTTTACAGATGAGAAAAATCTAAGGCTCAAATTTAAATAAACCATAGCTGGTAAGTGGTGAAGGGAAGATTAAATCCAAGCCTTCATCTTTCCCGAGCCCTTGCTCTTGCAAACTGTCTCTTGTTTAATATGAATATGAACATGATCCTTACTAAATTCAAACAACTACATGCCTTCCTCCCAAACCATGCAATATATCATAACCTAGCTCTAACCCAGGGGCAAATCCTGATGACCTGTAGGAACTACTTCTTGGGAATTCAAAAGGCATAGAAAGATCAACCAGCACTTTTACACTCAGCAACAAAAGCATGTCTTGTGCTATAATATGCAAAGTACTGGGATGATAATGGTACTTATCTTAGAAGGTGGTTGTGATCATTAATTGTGTTACAATAGCTCTCACCCATAGTAAGCACCCAATAGTTATTAGCTATAAAAGGCAGTTCAGTATAGTGTTAGAGCATGAACTTGAGAGACAGATTGTCTATGTTCAAATTCTGACTATGTCACTTACTAATTGTGAAACCTCGGGCAAATTATTTATTTATTTTTTATTTATTTATTTTAGCATATTATGGGGGTACAAGTGTTAAGGTTACTTATATTGCCAATGTTGGGCAAATTATTTTTCTGTGCCACAGTTGCTCAGCTGGAAACTGGAATAACAATAGTACCCTTTGAGCTACCTCAAGGGTAGCTGTGACAATTAAATGGGCTAATAAAGCCTGAAACATGTACTATTGTTGGATTTTATAGACACACACACACACACACAAAACTTTTTTTTGAGACAGGGTCTCCCTCTGTCACTCAGGCTAGAGTGCAGTGGTGCAATCATAGCTCACTATTGCCTTGAACTCCTGGGCTCAAGTGATCCTCCTGCCTCAGCCCCCTGAGCAACTAAGGCTGCAGGTATGCGTCACCACACTCGGCTTATTTTTTGTAGAGACAGGGTCTCACTATGTCTCCCAGGCTGGTGGATTTTACGTTGGTGCAACTTTTTAGAGAGTGGTTTGGCAATAGTTGAAAAACGTTTTAAATATTTGTGCCTTGTGCTTCATCAGTTTCATGCAAATAATATGAACTATAATATTGCACATGTGTGTGCGCGTGTGTTGAGGGAAACAACCAGGGATAAGAAAGAACTCCCTTAACTTAATAAGGATATCTATTAAATACTTAGGAAATAATATTTTAAGTGGAAAAATATTAGAAAATCCCCTTCAAGTCAGGAACAGAACAAGGATACGTGCTATTATCGTTCCTAGTCAATATCATACTAAAGACTAAGCTATTTGCATTAAGAAGAAAAACAATGGCCGGGCGCGGTGGCTCACGCCTGTAATCCTAGCACTCTGGGAGGCCGAGGCGGGCGGATTGCTCCAGGTCAGGAGTTCGAAACCAGCCTGAGCAAGAGTGAGACCCCCGTCTCTACTATAAATAGAAAGAAATTAATTGGCCAACTAATATATATAGAAAAAATTAGCCGGGCATGTTGGCACATGCCTGTAGTCCCAGCTACCCGGGAGGCTGAGGCAGCAGGATTTGCTTGAGCCCAGGAGACTGAGGTTGCTGTGAGCTAGGCTGACGCCACGGCACTCACTCTAGCTTGGGCAACAAAGTGAGACTCTGTCTCAAAAAAAAAAAAAAAAAAAAGAAAAAGAAAAAAGAAAAACAAATAAGAATTCAAAAGAAAGAACCAAAGCTGTTATTAAGTGCATATAAGATGATACCTACATAAAACTTAATAGAATATATAGAAATGCATTATTGAAATTAAGAGAGCTTAGCAATGTATCGAGCCATAAGAATGTAAAAAAATATTAACTTCATTTTTATATACCAGAAACAAACAGAAAACATGATTTTTATAAAGATGTTATGAGTTATATATTATTCTATAACAAATTATCCCCACAACGTTAATAGCTTAAAATAAACATTTATTATCTCAAAGTTAAGAATCCCAGAGTGGTTCAGCTGGATGGTTCTGGGTCAGGGTCTCCTGTGAGACTGCAGTCAACACATCGGTGAGGGCTGTGGACTGAATCCTTAGCTGGGACTGGAGGATCCACTTCCAACACGGCCCACTCCTGTGGCCAGAGACTGCAGACCTCATCCTCACTGGACATGAGCAAGCCCCAGTTCTTTCCATGTGGGCCTCTCTGTAAGGCTGCCTGGCTATCCTCATGACATGGCACTGTCTCCCCCCACGCCCCACAGGGGTTCATCAGAGAAAGAGCAAGGAGAAAGCCACAGTACCTTTTATGATACAGTTTTTTAATTTAGTTCTGCTTTATTTTATTCCTTGGCCACAAGTTCATCCCACACCTATCAGAAAGAGAGAATTAAGCCCCACTTTTTAAAGAGAGGCATTTCAAATAACGTGTGAATATATTCTAGAACCAGAGATGTCACATACAACAGCAGAAAAGTTACTTTGAAATAAACCTAATGAAAGACGTTTAAAATCTTAAAGAGAAAATTTTAAAATTTTAATGAAAGCTCTTAAAGAAGACCTAAATAAATGTAGAAATATATGATAGGTAGTCTTAAGAGCAATTCTTCCAAATGGAGATAATAATTCAATTCTAATTTAAGGCTTCAACAAATTTAAAAAAAATTTTTTTTGAAACTTGAAAAGTAGATTCTGAAGCACATACGGAAATAATCCGAAGGTCCAAGAATAGAAAAACTCTTGAAGGAGAAATAGTACAACATTGAAAAACATGCCCCACATATGTCAAGACTTCTTACAACGCCTGATATCAATGGCAATGAAAACACTGTGGGATTGCCTCAGAAATAGACGAACTGAGCAATAGCATGGAATAGACAGCCCAGATACAGACCTATACACCTATAGAAACTCCACATGTGCCAGAGTAACACTGCAAATAACTTGGGCAAGAATATACTATTTAACAAATAGTACTGGGACAACTGGCTATCTACAGAAGTAAAAAGAGAAATTGTATCCATATCATCTCAGACTATAACTACAAATCAATGGGTTCAAGATAAATTTTAAACTTAAATGTATCCTAGCACTCTGGGAGGCTGAGGCAGAAGGATCACTCAAGGTCAGGAGTTCGAGACCAGCCTGAGCAAGAGCGAGACCCTCGTCTCTACTAAAAAAAATAGAAAGAAATTAATTGGCCAACTAAAAATATACAGAAAAAATTAGCTGGGCATGGTGGCACATGCCTGTAGTCCCCGCTACTCGGGAGGCTGAGGCAGGAGGATTGTTTGAGCCCAGGAGTTTGAGGTTGCTATGAGCTAGGCTGATGTCATGGCACTCTAGCCCGGGCATCAGAGTGAGACTCTGTCTTAAAAACAAACAAACTTAAATGTAAAGGAAAATTATAAAAGTAACCAAAGAAGTATAAGAATATCTTTGTAAACTTATGATAGTGCTGGCCATAAAAAAGACTGATAAACGTAACTACATACTACTCAATATTTTCCTAGAGGCTGGGCTCGGTAGCTCACACCTATAATCCTAGCACACTGGGTGGCTGAGGCATGAGGATCACTTGAAGTCAGGAGTTCAAGAGCAGCGTGAGCAAGAGTGAGACCCCATTTCTACATAAAATAGAAAAATGAGCTGGGCACCTGTAGCCCCAGCTACTTGGGAGGCTGAGGCAGGAGAATTGCTTGAGCCCAGGAGTTTCAGGTTGCACTGAGCCATGATGATGCTACTGCACACTGAGGGGACACAGTAAGACTCTGTCTCCAGAAAAAAAAAAAAAAAAAAATATATATATATATATATATATATATATATATATCCTAGAGGTATAAGCAAATTTAAAAGACTGGTAAAATAAAATACATATAAACATTAAAAGGTAGAGCTAAAATTGTCTAGATTTTTTGATGATGACTTTATTTCCAGAAACTCTAGAAATTCTAGTTAAAAAAAGAAAAGAAATTTCTAGAAGATAATTTGATAAGATGGTTAAATACAAGATAAATATACAATAAATAAATGTTCTTTATACTAACAATAAGCACTTGGAAGTGGAAATGGGAGATATTTCATTTACAAAGGCAAATAAAGTGAGTAAAGTATTTCAGGAGAAATTTAACAAAGCAGGTTTAGGACTTTTATAAATAAATCTTTAAAATCTTGCCAAAAGTCATAAAACAAGATCCGACCAAATGGAAAAAACAAAACATTCTGGACAGTTCTTCTATATTCATATTTAAGTAAAATTAAGAAGGGGGGATGGGCTTGGTATATTTAGAAAATAACTCAGTATGCAGGTGAGGTGACATTTGCATTCAGCTATTCAGCAAATATTTATTAATCACCTACTAAGTTCCAGGCTCTGTACTACACATGAATAATCATCCAGACCTTGTCCTGTTCTTAAGAAGCTGATAATTATTCAGTGGTAATGGAAGACAAGGTTTAATAAAATCAAAAAACATGAGTTAGAAGAGACCTTGAACGTCACCTGTACTTATGCCATGATTTGTCAGATGTGGAAACTGAGGCCCAGAGAGATCTGACTTGTTGAAGTTTGTACAGTTAGTAGCCAAGTTGGGACTACAACTCAGTTCCCTTGAAGTCCCCAACATACCACTCTGCCTCTGAGATTGTAGCCCAAAGAGTTTAGACTACATTCCTCAATTTTGCCTAGTCTAGTACTTACAAGATTTTACAACACAATTATGGCACATGATTAGAGGCATTAGACTTGAGGGAAAACTAAACACTGTCATGGTGCTCATACTCTATTAATATTTTGTTAGACAACAAATAAGGTTCATTTTAATAGCTTTCTGGAGTATACCAAACAGCTATTAAAAAGATGATATAAATCTAGACATAGATTTACACATGGAAAAATGACTATTACATATCATTGAGTCAATAAAGGTTTTAGAATGTCACATTTATTATCCCATAGATATGAAATTATATGTATAAATGTGTATGAAATTAGACATTAAAATTATATGTGTGTATACATACGTGATAGATATAGAGAGATAGAGAGATAGCAAGACAGATTTCTGGATGAGTGTTTACCATGATGTTAACAATACATAGTTATTTGAGGTTGTAAGATTTGAAGTGTATTTTATTTTCTTTGTAAATTTCTCTATTGTTGATTTTTTAAAATATTAATCAGGTGTCTTTATGAAAGCAATGAAATTTAAAAGATAGGCTTTTCCTGAATAACCCCAGGTAGCACAAGTATGACCAATGAGTTAAAACAAATGCTTATATTAGAACATGGGTAGGGTCACAGCAGAACCTACTAATTCTGAAAAAGGAATGATGGAAAGAATCTGTATTTAGGACCAAATGATCTACCTTTCTAAAGTTTACAAATAATCAGGGATTTATCTTTATCTAAGTGTCTACTACAATAATACAAGAGATTCAAAGTATATATTTATACAAGGTGACAAAAACTTTAAGTTGGCACATCAACACCCAATCCCCAATATCTAGAGCCCCAATAATACTATAATTACTGGGAAGGGCACTAATCACCTTCCCAAACTTCCCTGTGACTCAGATCTGACTAATCAGAACTAAGTGGAATTTGCTGGGTGGGGCTTCCTTCCAGAATATTCTTTTCAAAAGAGTCCCTTGTCTCTTTTGTCCTTTTTTCTTAGTCTTTCCATCTTCTTACAGCCTGGCATATAAACTTAATTCCTGCAGGTACCAAAGTCCTCTTGCAATCATAAGGAAAAAAGTTATATACTCAAGATGGCAAAGCAGAAAGATAGAAGGATCCTGGATCCTTGGTGACATTTTTAGCCCCTCTACCAGCCTTGGACTGCCAATGTGGGGCATCTCATCCCAGAAGGAAAATAATGCCTACATGTAGAAGCCCTTATTTATCTTTCTTTCAGTTATATACAGCCAAACATAATCCTAAAAGATGTATGCAATAAAACCTCCTTAAATTGACTTTACTAAGTCATAGATTGTGATGTTCTTGGATAAGCAGGAGCTAAAATTGACTTCTGCCAAATTTATTTTAGAATAAATCAAGAGTGAAATTATGGGGGCAAGGAAAATCATTACCTTTCTTGAAAGGCTAGGCTACTTATTAATCAGAAGCTCCTTAGCGGCACCCAGGCTGGGTTACATACAAATAGTTGCTATATATAAATTATACTAATTTTTATTTATTCCATAAACAATTTTTGGCAATGCATTGCTAACCTACTTTGATCTTCAGTCAAAAATACTGACTTTTCTCGTGGCATTCTCTGAAAGCAGCTGCACTGCTTTAAAATTTAATCCACATCAACATAAGAATATAACCACAAATATATTCATTTACATCTATTATTTATGCTCTTCTTTGTGTGTAACTCTCATACACATTCATCACCTAAGGTCCAACTCTTCCCTTCTGCCTTTATGAATAGCCCCTGCAATGCAGAGAATGATATTTTACAAAGCTGCATGCAAAGTATTTATCTACACCATAGAATTTTGCTGTGACTGGTAACTGTTGACCTGTGCAAAAAAAAAAATAGGTTTTGGAGTAAAACTGCATAGGACATTTGTATAATATAATTGATTCATCATTAATCATTTGCAATCCTTTCCCATTTATTAATCCTTAAAAGATTTTCAGAGAACGGTTCTATTCCAGTGTTCTTCACATACCATCTGTTCAAGCACATTCCTTATATTCTTACTAGGTTTTCACAGATGCCACTTTTTAAATCGACAAATCTCCCCAGGAGCATCATCTGGCTCCCGTCATCCCGCTCCAGGGAGCCCTCTCACTGCAGTAATGCCCCCGCCAGAACAGATGTTCCCTAATCTCTGGCATATTTCCCTTCCTTAGTAGAGTTCTTGAATGCAAATTTTGAGATGAAGAAAAAAAACCCTTACTTAGGGTGAAAGCATTTCCTGCAAATGCTTTCTCTCTGCGCCCAATGCAGTGATCAGTCACCTTATTTCTGCTCTTCTGGAGGCTTGGGAAGAGAGAGCCTCATTGCTTGGATTATGGAGACCAGGAGAGCACAGGCAAACCAAAACAAGTTAGATGCAAAGCGGTGTCACAAATTATATGACTAAACTTTTGAAAGGTCACCTGGGCTGCTTCTGAATGGAGAGTGAGCAAGGCTCTGGTTTGGGCGGAAGAGAATATACTGCTTTGGCCAGGTATGTGGCACACAACTGTGACTACCTATGCAAAATAAACTGGAGGAGAGAAGTCCTCCACGCAATTAGATCAGTGAAGGGCAGTTAGTTTGGATAACTGATTCCAGCTCTTTTTTAAATGCCAAGATCTGATATCTAAATTACTCAAAAACATTCCCTCCGCATCTACAACTTGCTTGTTCTGTGTGGGTACAACCTCCGAATAAAAAATATACACAATGAGGCAGAAGCAATATGAAGTTAGAAGGAAAGGGCGCTGGCCAGGAGTTAGAAAAGGGTTCAAATCAGGTGCATTTAGGAGTTACTAACTCAACTACCCATGGGACCTTGGGCTAGTCACCTGCCCTTATCTGACACCTCATTGTCCTCATTTCTAAAGTGAGCAGAGGAACTAGATGACCTCTGGGTCACTCCCTGCTTGAAACAGCACAGTGCCTGGCAGGCAGTAGGTATCCTCACTCTGTGTTGAATTGTCAAGATCGAGACAAGGTATACCTCTCCCAGATGGCAAGATCTGTTGCATTACCTATCAGCTAGGGCAAAGAGAACCACATTGACAGTCCACGTATGTTTAGGAGGAATAATAAATGAAGATGAGAAACCAAATCAAGGTTGTCTAAGTAAGGGGCTGCACACTTAGTCACTGCGGTCTGGAGAAGACAACACTGCCCAGAGGGACAGGTGGGTGAGTCCCAGATCCAGCTCTGCAAAGCCACTCAGAGTGAAACCAGGCTGGAAACCCACATCTCTAATTAAAGTGGATGGATGTGCTCTGGGAGAGTAGGTGAACCTCCAGATTTAAGGCTGATTCCATAAATAAGAAAGGATGTTCAAGTTATAGCCTTTTCTTCTCCCCATCATTTACTCTTCCTTTTTTCTAAACTCACAGACAACTTTAATTTGGCCCGCAAGAGTGTCAACTGAGTAAGACACTTTGCAATCAATTGCTGCTCCCATTCATTCCACGTTTGATCCATGATAAGACAGGCAAATGTAAAGAGATGGTGAACAAATAGTTCAATTAGTAGAAGAAATTTACTGGACTTAACAGAGGCTTTGGGAGAAAACAACCTACTGTTTTTCTTTTTATGAAAGTTGGAGAGTTTTTTTAATAACTACTTTAAGTATTATATTAATTATCCAGATATTTATCTCAACTTCCCACTCTACAATTACAATCTTAGTCATTTACTTTCAAAGGCTTTAAAGCAAACACAGCTTCCCAAGTAAATGCCAAAGTTCCCTTCTGTCTCCCCTTTTCCTAACTTCTCTTCCCCACTTCTATCCCTCTCTCCCTTCCTCTCTCCCCCTTTCAGAACTAAGTCTGGGTAAATTTGCAAAGGTATTTATTAATATTCTCAGCACCCTTGACATTCCTACCATTTGCCTTAGTTTGCCGTTTTTGACACTATTCTCCCCAAACCATCCTAAATCGATTCCAAAATGCCTCCATCCCCAAGCCTGCCCAAGACCTACTCAGGCTTCTCAATCCTGTCCCATTACCCCATTCACCATCTTATCATGATTCCTTTCTCCCTGTTGCATTCCCTTTTAGTCTCACAAGTAGTAGGACAGTTTATGCTGGCAGACTCTTTTGACTAAGAGGTTTGGGAGCCCTGCATATTTCAGAGAGACCAGTCCAGACACATAATACCTTAACACTGCCCTGTCCGATAATGGTAACCACTACGTGAGGCTATTTAAATTTAACTACAAATTAATTAAAATGAAATAGACTAAATTTCATTCTTCGTAGCAGCTGTCATTTTAAACCATAATAATGTTTCTATCCACATAGAGAGTCCAGAAATTAATGTTAATGGTGGACTGAAAATATGATCATTATTTCTGTGCTGAGAAGCTCTACAGATGCTAGAAATGAACTTATTTATGTTCTGTAAGTGTACAATCAGGAATTGGGGTAGGAGGTGACTGGATGAGGGAGAGATGATTATCTCTTTGATCAGTACCTATTCTATGCCAGGATTTGGGGACAGGTCAAGTGAAGATAAAGTAGAGGAGCATTCTGTTTTTATATTAGCAGAAAATGTTTCAGTAGCCCATTTTACAGATGAGAAAACAGAGACTAAAAAAGAGGCTAAGTAATGTGCCCATAGCTTTGAAGCCAGAATGCAAAATTGAGTCTGTTTGCATTCCACAGTTTTCCTTCTACTGGGCCATGCTGCCTTAAATCTCTGTCACCAAGGAAAAGCAGGTAGGACTCCCAGCCACTGTTCCTCAAAGCTTACTAGTTTGCTTTCCTTCAAAGTGGAACCTAGAGCTATATCAATACAGAGCAATTATGTTTTTAAACTTTGAGATAATTTTAAATTCGAAGGCAGTTGTAAGAAATAGTAGAGACATTGCATATCCCTTAATAAGATTTTTTAATCTGTTACATACTAGGCACCCTACTTTAGTGCTGGGGCCACAGAGACAAGATTGTCCTTACTCTTGAGGACTTTGAAGGCTAAAGTGGGGGGGGGGGACACATAAATAAATCATTGATATGGAGTTGGTTTTAAAGCAAAAATGAAATGCTATTTTCACCTATCAATTAACATCATTATAATAATGACATTCTAGCTAAGCTTATGTGAAACAGACACTTAACTTCTGTGCTTCATTTTTCTAATCTGTAAAATAGGAGTAACAATAGCACCTTTGCTAAAGGACTGGTGTGAACATTAACATAGTACAGTATCTGGGCATTCTAGTTACTATTAATATTGCAACTATTAATATTCTGTTCTCTATGTTTAACTTTTTCTATAATGCACTTATGTAACTTGAGAGATGAGAAAAAATTTTAATTGCTCTTAGTTAAAATAAGTGTCTTATTTTTAAAGCAAGGATATGTACTAATACTATCTTCAATGAGAACACTGAGCTAATCCCGTCAGAAACACAGATGTCAGAGAAGAATCACTGAAAGAGAAGGCCGATGCCTGAGCTGACTTTTGGAGCCAGGATTTAGGGAGAAGGGAATTCAAGACAAATGGAACATCAAGCAGAGACTTAGAATCTTAATAATTTACAGGCAGAAGAGGGCCTGATGATCATCCAGTCCTACCTTCTACCCTGTGCAGGTCTCCCTTGCAGCCTGCTCTACAGATCCTCAAATGCATTCTGAGAGAGGGTGCCTCCCACTTTATGAGCCAACCCATTCCGTTGTTGGACAGTTGTATTTATTATAAAGTATTTCCTTATATGGATACTCACCTACTATTGTACCTACATACATACACATTTGAGCAAAATCCAAGCAACATGCCCAAACCAGCAGATGTATTTGGTACATAATAGTCATGTTAAGTGTGATCTATTAAGGTAATATTCCTGAATCTATTGCATGGTTGTGGTGTTTGTGCTTAGTGTTGTGATGCCATATAAACATTAATAACTCTAGTTTTTAAAGCAAAATCCTTGCATGTTGAAAGTTTGGATAAGTAGTAGTATATCATTGCAATGGAAAGAGAGGAAAACTAAAAATATGAAAATGGTGAGACTTTTACTTTTTATAATAGTATAATTGGTTCTCAAGAGAAAAGGTGCGTTTATGTAACATGTGAGAACTATTATGACAGTACTCAACACAATGTAAAGAAAAAATAGAATAAGAAAACAAGAAGTGTGTGGCTAGAGAAACAACATCAATATTGTATGCCAATAGGGGAGCACTAGAAATACATCTAGGAAATTAAAGCCTAAGCCTGTAAGAAGCTTTATCATAAGCTTGTAGGTCTGAGGCCTACAGAAAACTAAATAACATCAATGAGTGTTATACTAGCAGGTACAGACTCCATAGTTACTATTATCTGTCTCAACAACTTTGAAGCAGAGTTTAAACTATGTGATAAAGATAGCCCTACATATCAGTGAGGAAAAGCTGGATTATTCAATTAAGGTGTTGAGACATCTGGATAAAAACTTGGAAAATAAATTGGGCCACTACATCACTCTTCACATCAAAATTAATCTCTGATGGTCCAAATTCTTAGATGGAAAAATAAAACCATAAAAAGAAAATGTTTTAAGAATTACAGAATGGTAAAGACTTCTAATATCACATAACACCCACCAGTCATAAACTAAAAATTTTGCATGGGAAAAATTTCACTAAAGGATAAACTGAGAAAAAAATATTTGCAATTCATATCACAGGAAAGGGGCCTGTTTTCATGATATATTAAGCTAACCCACAAATCAAGAAAATACCAATAAATCAATGGAAAATATAGTCAAAGTAGATGAACAGATAGTTCCCAGAAAAAGAAACATAATCTCTTAATCACATGAAAAATGTTCAATCACATTCATAAGAGAAATACAAATTAAATTAACCCACATATCATTTTCACCTATAAAATTGGTAGAGTTCAAAAAGTGTGATAATACATTCTCATCCATTGATGGCAAGTTGTATATTGGTAAAACTTTTATGGTGGGAAATTTGGTACTATCAAAATTATAAATGTGTAATCATTGACCTAATAATTCCACGTCTAATGATATATCCTTTATATATATTGAACATGTATAAAGTAACATATGTATAAAGTTATATGTTATATACCATTGTTTATGAGAGCAATCTCAGCAACAACAAAAATAAATACATGGGACTTGATGCAATTAAAAAGCTTCTGCACAACTAACGAAATAATCAAAAGAGAAAAGAGACAACCTAGGGAATGGGAGAAAACATTGTCCAGCTATACATCCAACAAAAGGCTAATAACCAGAATCAATCTGCAATCTCAACAATTAAGCCTCCATATTCTATAGCTAATTCAGTTGATTGCATCTCAGCACACAGACACTGAGCACTTCCTAAGAGCAAGGTTGACCAACATTTTTATTAGCAATAATCTCCACTGCCTTCCGATTATCTAGAGATTTAAGACCACATAATCATCCTCTACGTCACACAAGGGAGGGGGAGAAAATGGACTAAGAGGCTCTAAATCCGTCCTAACACTTGCAACTTCCCCCTCAGCAAGATTAGAGCAGCCGCAGCCCCGTGACTGCGTTCAGACCTGGCGCGCTGTCTGGCAGCTCTGCGGCAATGCCTAGGCCCCTAAGTACGCTGGTCCAGTTTGTTCCCTCCGAGATAGCGCAGGCCACGTGATCCATCTTCCTAGAGGCCGTGGGCAGGCTAGGGACCCTACGACAGCCAGGAGGGAAAAGCAAGGGGTCCACCTCCCTCAGCGATGCTGAAGCACAGCGAGCGGAGGAGGTCTTGGAGCTACAAACCCTGGAACACCACGGAGAGTGAGGACGCGCCCCAAGAAGCGGGCAGCCAACACCGCCGGAGCATTTGCTCCGTGGGGGGCCGTTCCGGCTCCCAGGCCAGCATCCCGCCGTGGACGGAGGGCAATTACAACTACTACATCGAGGAGGACGAGGACGGGGCGGAGGAGGACGAGTGGAAGGATGACGTTGCCAAGGACGACCAGAAGCCAGAGGAAGTCACCACCGCCCAGCCTGAGGTCCCCACCGACCCTCCGGCCCAGTGGTCCACGCTGAACGTGAACGTGGGCGGCCAGAGCTACCAGCTGGACTACTGCGAGCTGATCGGCTACCCCAAGACGCGCCTGGGCCGCCTGGCCACCTCCACCAGCCGCAGCCGCCAGCTGAGCCTGTGCGACGACTACGAGGCGCAGACGGACGAATACTTCTTCGACCGCGACCCGGCCGTCTTCCAGCTGGTCTACAACTTCTACGTGTCCGGGGTGCTGCTGGTGCTGGACGGGCTGTGCCCGCGCAGCTTCCTGGAGGAGCTGGGCTACTGGGGCGTGCGGCTCAAGTACACGCCGCGCTGCTGCCGCATCTGCTTCGAGGAGCGGCGCGACGAGCTGAGCGAGCAGCTCAAGATCCAGCGCGAGCTGCGCGCCCAGGCGCAGGCCGAGGAGGCCGAGGAGCTCTTCCAGGACATGCGCTTCTACGGGCCGCAGCGCCGGCGCCTCTGGAACCTCATGGAGAAGCCCTTCTCGTCAGTGGCCGCCAAGGCCATCGGGGTGGCCTCCAGCCTCTTCGTGCTCATCTCCGTCGTGGCGCTGGCGCTCAACACCGTGGAGGAGGACCAGCATCAGACACACGATGACACGGGCGACCCCGACCTGCGGCCCATCCTGGAGCACGTGGAGATGCTGTGCATCGGCTTCTTCACGCTCGAGTACTTGCTGCGCCTGGCCTCCACGCCCGACCTGCGGCGCTTCGTGCGCAGCGCGCTCAACCTGGTGGACCTGGTGGCCATCCTGCCGCTCTACCTGCAGCTGCTGCTCGAGTGCTTCACCGGCGAGGACCAGCAGCAGCACGGCCAGACCATGGGCCGGGTGGGCAAGGTGGGCCAGGTGCTGCGCATCATGCGCCTCATGCGCATCTTCCGCATCCTCAAGCTGGCGCGCCACTCCACCGGCCTGCGCGCCTTCGGCTTCACGCTGCGCCAGTGCTACCAGCAGGTGGGCTGCCTCATGCTCTTCATCACCATGGGCATCTTCACCTTCTCCGCGGCCGTCTACTCCGTGGAACACGACGTGCCCGGCACCAACTTCACCAGCATCCCCCACTCCTGGTGGTGGGCCGCGGTGAGTCCCTGCACCTGGGGGTTTCTCTCCCTCTTCCCCATCCAGGCAGAAAGCTGCTCCTCCCTTTCCTTGCTTATCAATCAGCTCTGGCCTCTGACCATTCCCCTAGTCGCTGCGTGCAGCTCACAAAATGGCAGTGGATGTCAAAGGCCTGGAGACAATCTAGGTTTAGTCTTAAACCATTGACAGGCAGATTTTAAAGGAGGGTTCATTATCATTACTGTTATTTACCATTTATTGAACACCTAGTGTACTAAGTGGTTTATAAAGCTTATCTCATTTCAGCATCACAGCCCTGTGAGATGGTTATGAGTATCATTTTTTTAAAAGAGGAAAAGTAGAAATGGCTTATGTTTTTAAGGGAAACTGTGGATTTACGCAGAAAATGAAATGAGACCTAGCTGAACAATGTCGACCCTAACTGAAATTCCATGGCTTCTTGTTTCAGTCCAATCTGAGTGTGGAAAGAAGCATCTATAACTGAAACTTGTTCCAACTTCACTAAAGTTATTTCAGGACCCAGTCTTATTGCCCCATTTTACAGTAGAAGAAGTTGAGGCACAGAGAGTTTGAGTATGGACACACAAGTAGAGGTGGCAGAGCCAGGAAACTCAAACCTGTCCAATTCCAGAATCCATGCCCATTCCACACTCAGGCACTATCTCTTTCAAGTATTAGTTCTCTTGCATACCTTGTTTAATCTATGCAGTGAGTGTATTAGTTATTTTTATCATAGTTTCCTTGGCATTTTTATCTTTACCTTTTTATAATAATTTATGCCATTTACTCGAATATCTATTTCTAGTGTGCTGGACGAATCCCTGGAAATACGTGCTAAATGGGTCTTCTCAGATCAAGGATTGAGTTGGCATATATACCTAGGAAAGAATTAGATACATTGTTTCCTTACTTTTAAGTAGATTGTTTGTAATGCCTTTAAAGCATTAAGCAATTATAACCAGTTTTCCCATGTTGGAGAGTAGATATTTTCAACATTAGCTTTGTGTCGGTCAGAACCAGCAGTCTGATGTAAACTTCTGAGACACACCAACCCAGGGCTACTGTCAGTGTAGTGCAGCCTGATGGAAGATTCAGAGAACTTGATTCTCGTCCCAGATCTGCCAATAATTAAATATGACCCTGAATAATTAACTGTCAAGCCTCACTCCCTGTTCTCAGTTTTCTCATTTCTAAAAGAGGAGGTTGGACCTGTAGAGGTCCACAGTTCAATGAGTCTTCCTTCCCTTGAAATCGCAAAGCTCATATGTACACCAGGATTTGTGAGCTTTCTGCAGTGACAGGATGACGTTAGGCTCTTCCGAATGAGCCAGCCAAATGCTGCTCCTCTGATCATATTCCAAGTGATGAAAGGTCATCCCCATAGTAGATAAACCATGTGTACAGATGGAGCTCATGAAGGATGACTTGTCCCCAGCAAATGACATTTACTTTGGAGGTGACTAACGCAGGAAGGCAAAAGAGCAAATCCACATGCTGATGATATAATACAAAGTTTTAGAGTCAAATTTCCATTCATCCAAATATCTTAAAAGGCTAGCCTAACACAGGCACTGGAACTGGTGGACTCATTGATACTACAGCTTTAACCCACAAACGTTTTTTTAACCTTTTGTATATTAATATAAATATTTTGATAAGAATTATGTTACTAATACTGGATTTTTAGTTTTAAATTTTTTCTGAATACCAGTTGATCCCATTTTCTGCTTTGTTTAATGTACAATGAAGTTCAAAACTTTTAGATTATCCCTTTGACGTTAACTGAAATTATTTTACTCAAGATCAATGTTTTCCATAAGTTTTTACAAAAGTTGAATCGCCAGTTTTTTATCAATAACAAAGTTTACCAATTATTGCTTTTAGCAAGGTGAGTTTTTCTTTTGTAGACATTATGTCTTCTAGACACTATTTTCACAGGCCAAATTTTGCACATTCTAATCTTCATGTTTACCCACTTTACCCTTTACTAATGGCCTTTGTCCATTTTATTCTCAGATTGAGACCAGTAAAAATCATTACAAATAAGGCTGATAACTTGTATTTATTTATAAACTAATTATGAAATTAGCTATTTCTAAAACTATAAATAAAAACTAATTTATTTATAAACTAATTATGTTTTCTATTATGAGAACAATAGAAACAACTCCCCTCAAATATTCTAAAATTAGTCTATTCCCCAAGACTGATTGATGTTATTTATCCAATTCTTCTCTATACTTCTAATTATACTGCATAACATGTACTAAGGGTCCACATTCTCAGTAGAACAAAGAGAAAAGAACACTGCCAAAATAATGTGAACAGGCTGGGCATAGTGGCTCATGCCTATAATCCTAGCAATCTGGGAAGCCGAGGCAGGAAGATCACTTGAGGTCACAAGTTCGAGACCAGCCTGAGCGAGAGAGACCCCATCTCCACTAAAAATGCATCACAGGCCGGGTGCGGTGGCTCACACCTGTAATCCTAGCATTCTGGAAGGCTGAGGCAAGCAGATTGCTCAAGGTCAGGAGGTCGAGACTAGCCTGGGCACCATCTCTACTAAAAACAGAAAGAAATTAATTGGTCAACTAAAAATATATAGACAGAAAATTAGCCAGGCATGCTGGTGCATGCCTGTAGTCCCAGTTACTTGGGAGGTGAGGCAGAAGGATCACTTGAGCCCGGGAGTTTGAGGTTGCTGTGAGCTAGGCTGACACCACAGCACTCTAGTCTGGGCAACAGAGTCAGACTCTGTCTCAAAAATAAATAAATAAATAAAAAATAAAAATAAAAATGCATCACAAACCCCCAAAACTCAATGGCTTAAAACATCAAGCGTTTCTTTAGCTTATGAATTTAAAAGTCAGCATTTAGTCTAGTTTCAACTAGAAGGCTCTTCTCAGTCATGAAGCTATTGTCACTCATTCACATGCATAATGGTCAGCTGGCATGAAGGGAGAGACTAAGCCACATGTCCCCAATGCTGCAGCAGCTATGTATCCATGGCTTGAGCAACAGGGAAGAGGGAGAGTGCAAGCCCAATCACACAAACACTACGTAAGCTTCTGTTCATGTCATTTGCTCAACCCATTGGCCAAAGCAAGTCACATGGCCAAACTTGCTCAAGGGGTGGGGCAGGTTAGGAAACACTGCAAAGTTAATCTGGCAAGGAGCTTGGATACAGGAAGATAGAATTAGGTCCAATAATACAATTGTTCTACTGTAATAATATACTACTATTCAGATGTATTATAAGCATTGGAAAACATATTTATAAATTGAAAATTTAAAGATGAGGTGAAGAAAAATATTTTTTCTTCTGCCACTCCAGAACTTTCCCCCTTGTGAAATATTCACCCTACATTAGAGACATTGTCTAATCCATTCTTCTATGTATTTTAGTACTTTCAGACAACCCCAAGTCTGACTGACTTTTAAAAATCTTTCCTCTTTCTATGCCAGGGATCCTACAACCTTCCTCTATAATTCAATTAAGAGTTTTAAGAGGAATACAGTAATTTGCATTGCTGTGAATTTTCCTACAGCTGCAAAACAAATCCCTCATGGACACTTATGTTTGCAAAGGTTCATGAATTAGGATATAAGCTAGACGTGTCTTATTTGTCTGTCAAATGGAGGTTATTTGTGTGTACTGTAATGTAATAGGAAACATATGTGAAATGCTAGCCTGTAGTAAGTCTGCAATAAATAGAAGCTACTATACATGACTAGTTGATAGTCTCTATCACATGGAAGCAATAACCTTTGCTTCCAAATTCATTGGGGGTGGGGGGGGGATAAAACAGAAATGATTCCTTCTCTCCTGGGGAAGGGAGAGAAATTGTGAAAAACACAGAAGGGTCAGCTGTTCCATCATAGGAGAGCTGCTAAGTGTGCAAACAGGCCCACGCCTGGAGCAGTCCAGTCATTCTGGGGTTCTCTGGGCTGCCTGGGAGCGGGAAATGCGTGGCGCGGCTCCCTGTGTGGTATGCAGACCATTTCCATCTGAGCTATCCAGAGCAAGTTAAAGCTGTAGAAACCAAGCAGGAAACTTTGGCATGAACTCATTGCTTCAAAAACTAACAAAAACTTCTCAGAAAATTTCTCTCTGGCTAAGGCATCAGATAATTGTGTCCCAGAGACGTTGGTCCCATCTTTGTTTTCCTAAAGTATGTTATCATTTCCTGGCAAATAGGTGACACAAGATCACTGAAATGTATTCTTGTTGACAGATTGCTTGGAGGAGATCCATGTGGATGGTAGATTAGTTGGGTTACAGTCAGGAAAATGGACACCACAGTGGTTTTTCAAATAGAATTTGATACAGGGAAATAGATGGGTATTAGAAGACTGGAAGAGCAAAAAGGGGACGCTGAGATAATCCAGAGATTGGTAACTGCCGTGAATAGCTACTGGCCTTAAAATTGGGAGAATAAATAGGAGGAGGTAGTGCTACCAGAACATACCAGTACACAGCAGCCACCTCTGTGCAGCTGTTGCAAGAACTCCTAAGTTGGCACCATGAGGTTGCTTTCAGGAGTGCCAAAACAATGCCCAAGCCATAGCTATCAGCTGCTATTGCAGAAATGATGGCAGAAACTAGAGGCAGCAAGAGAGACCCTCAATCCTATTCCCACCTTCCAGTCTCCTGTCAGCATCTCTTGTTGGCAGAGCATAACCAGAAGACGGCAGGCAAGGGAGTCTGAGAAATGTGGTTCGCATACTCCCAACCACAGAATTACAGGGAAGAGTACAAAAGGGAATCAGGCTTGGGACTGAGAGACAACAGGTAAATAGGTGGCACAGAAGGTGTTAGAGTTCTCCTTGCTCTTTCAGAAATAGCACAGGAACTATAAATGGAGCAAAGGCTCTTAGGCACTGTTAGGACTTTTGATCTTGTAGATTCCTGATTGTAGAGTGGTAACCTTTTGTGTCTTTGAAGTATGTGTCTCCTGGTCACCAGTGACTTAAGTGGAACATGACAGAATTATAGAGGGCAGGGAGAAATATCAAGTAAGCCGAGGATATGGAGGGATCATTATTACATACCTTTCTGTAGACAGATGAATAGATCTCAGACTTGCATTTGTGGTTTTGTTTTAGCTTGTGCACACCTCTGCCTCATCATACCATTTACATACATGTCAGAATTGTAACATACAGATGAGGGTTGTTGCTCTCTCTAAGATGTTCACCCATGACCTCATTCTAACAGAGCTTCCACTAATCAAAACATTCTTTGAATTCCACTGAGGAATTACCTTCAGAGCCTGTGACATGTTCATTTGCTTCTTTGTAATGGTGTTAATGGTTGCCTTTTTGAGGCTAGATTCAGTATTTTAAAATAGTCAAGACACATGGGTTCAAGACTGGCACCTAGAGTTAACCATCAAGGGAGATATGGCCACTTGTATCAAGGTCTTGCCACTGAATTTTCTGTGCAGATTAGAATCCAAGAGAAGAATTCCAAATATACTTGTTGCAACAGTGGCCTTTGACTCTGAATCCTTTGAAGGACAGCACTCATTGAGGTGTGGAATGATTTCAAGCAAAAAGGGTTCATCTTCCACTACCTCCAATTCTTTAGGAAAACTACAAGGAGTATTATTTTGATAAATCATTTTCATTCCCTAGGATCATAATTCCTATATACATAGACTACTGGGTGCCAAGATTTAATCTATACCTAGTTTCTTATGAGGAAAACAAGCATTTCTTGTTAAATGAGAAATCTAAGTATTCTGAAGTTTTGGAGAAAAATTTGATGCTTGATATCAATGTTTGGCAGATCAGGATTTGCTGATTAGCTAGTGAGCTGCTAGGGGAAGGTCACATTCTGGCTTTGGGACCCAAGGCTAAGGAAAATATGTAAGTCTTCAGCAGAATGGTAAGTTTCCAGTTTACAGAGTTGCTGAGCTGGCCAGTTTTTTTTCAGGCTATTAAGATGGATTGCAGAAATTTTGGTCACATTTCCAAACCCAACTCCTGCTAATGTGAGAACTCACTCTGAGGTCACGTGGGTCAATCTGGGGCCTTCAGTTTTTAATGCCCATCTAGGGAGAAATGGTTTGGCCTATGGAACATGGAAAAAAAAGTTCCTGAAAGCCAAGGAAACCTGAGTTCCTCCCTGAGCAAATGAGCAAGAAACAGATCACTCATTGAATCGAATTTTCCACAAAACAGACAACATATAAATTAACTGTGCATTTTGAACAAATTCTTGAGGACCAGCCTTCTAGCAGAAGAGAACTTTTCTCCAAAAATAGAGATCCAAGATATACAAAAATATTTGGACCATATTATGCACATCAAATATTTACTTTTCTTTAAGCCAATTCTCTTTGCCTTTGACTTTTTACTCAAAGTTCAGCCAAAAATAAATAAATAAATAAATGAAGTTGAGGGTGAAGCAAAGCCAGTGTGAAGATTGATCGATCAAAAGTTTAAAATCAGCACTTTGTCTTTTCCCCCTGTGTCCTCCTGCCCTCCCCCACCCCACATCTGGACCTTTGAGTGACTGGTTTCCTCTATGGCCTCTGCATTGAACTTTCATGGATGTTTCATGTTTTAAAAGTACGCCATCCTGCCACTCACTCCTACATCCAAACTCCCTTTAGGCTTCCTCTAGGGAAAAATCGAGCTGAATTAAACGTTCATACAGAGGTGTGGCTGATGATGTTAGTGACAGATGAAAGCTGTTGTTCAGCACACACCTGGACAGAGATCTGACTCAAGTTCTTTTACTTCTGGTGTGACCAAGGACAAGATATGCATATGGAAGCAGACTTGAAGATTAACCCACGATCTCACTATACCACTGCATCACACCCCCCTTTGGTCCAGAAAGTGGGGAAAGGAGATGCTATACTAGAGCCCCCGGGCATCCCCCTTGATCTCCCTCATATAGCATTCAGCAGGAGTCAGAGAGGAGCCTGTTTCTATAGCCTGTGGGTCTAATAAGCATAGCGTAGGTAAAGTTTCTAGTGTAGAATGAACTCAATAAATGTTGGTCTTTGCCTCTTCTCAGCTGGGGCCAACTGCAGGACAGGACATCCCTGAGTTTGCTTATATACGTACTAACACTATTGCTCACGTACCCCGTGCCAGGCACCCCTTCAATTCCCGTAACAACCCTGTGACATAGTTCCCTCACACGTCAAAAGCCGAAACTAAGGCAGAGAGAATTTTAGATGTCCTGCCCAACTCACTCAGCTGGAAAGTGGAGTTAGACCTGCCGAGTCTAGTGTGCTCCCTGTCCCCGTCACCTTATCTACACCATCCAGCCTCTTTGATGCTTGTGTTCTACCACTGCAAGAGATGGCAGGAGCTCTCTTACCAGAGATGGAGCAGGGAGAGGTGGTGCATCATCTGCCCCCCAAAGAGGAAGCACATATTTTCCCTTTCCATGGGCAAGATGGAGCTGTGGTTTTCATCAGCCCCCAGACTAGCCCAGCTGGCTCACTTCTCCATTTCATTTCATTCTAACCAACCACACTACCTTCAAACTAATCCTTACATCATCAAAACAAAAACATTGACCCTAGGAAGGTAAAGGCCGCCTCAGCATGGGGCAACAGGGTGACTTTGTGCACTTTACTGCCATCTACAGGAAAATTGTGGCAGCAACTACACAAATCCATGAAACAAAGAGCACCCCCTGGAGTTGTGCAATGCAAAATTTTTTACAACTGTAAGTAACAGCCCTGCTTAAAAGGCTTCTAGTAATTTAACCAATAGCCTGGGGATCAAACGGAATACACGAAGCATAAAAAAATCAGTACCCAGGGGATTTTCCCAGGGTTTTCTCTGGCTACACTAACAGATAACTAGTCCCACGGGTATCTGCATTTTAAAACAGAAGCTTGTTAACCTAAATAAGTCTCCAATTAGTGGGATTTAAATCAATGTGACAAGAGTGATGGGAAGTATTTCATGCAGGGGTGAACATATTTTTGGTCAGTGATGTCTACAAAAGTCCTTTCGAAAAATAATGAGAGTGTTTCTCCAGACATTTGCAATTAAAGCACCTTCATATAAAATCTCGCATTTGAACTACATAACTCTGAGAAGTATAATTAATTGCCTCTGTTTTAAAGATGAGAGGAAGGCAGTAGAGGAGTTTAATGCTTTTTGTGTGCCTGGTACTGGGTTAAGTGCTTTATGTTCATTTTCTTATTTGGTCTTCACAAGAATCCCGAGAGTTGAGTGATATTTTTAGAGAGTCTGAATGTTTTACATATGGTCACTCAGCTGGAAAGGGTTAGAGTCGAGACTTGAACCCAGGCCTGACTGGTCCTAAACCGAAGCTCTTTCCAATGCATCCATCATGCAGGCAAACCCAGGGACACCCTGTCCTGAAGGTGGCCCCAGGTGAGGGGCGAGGCAAAGACCAACATGTACTCAGCATGTTCTACACCAGAAACTTAATATGATGTTATTTTAAATGCTTATTACAACTCTTCAACTAGGTATTATTCGCCACCCCCATGTTGTATATAATACATGCATAAGTTATAGGCAGAATTTAAACTGAAGTCTTTCAGCTCCATAGCTGGTATTCTATCCAGGACACAGGTCCTACGGCAGACTTTCTAGTACCTCCTAAAGTTGGCTCCGTGGGCAGCCATTACATTTCCCACATGCACCCGTAGGGAGACAAAAGACACTTCCCTGCCTGCTTCTCTCCCTTTCTCCTCCTCCCTCATGGTACTAATGATTCCTTCCTGCTTTCGCTCCTATACAGGTGAGCATCTCCACCGTGGGCTATGGAGACATGTACCCAGAGACCCACCTGGGCAGGCTTTTTGCCTTCCTCTGCATCGCTTTTGGGATCATTCTCAACGGGATGCCCATTTCCATCCTCTACAACAAGTTCTCGGATTACTACAGCAAGCTCAAGGCTTATGAGTATACCGCCATCCGCAGGGAGAGGGGAAAGGTGAACTTCATGCAGAGAGCCAGGAAGAAGATGGCAGAGTGTTTGGCCGGAAGCGACTCACAGTCCACGTTCCGGCAAGAGAATTAGCATTTTGTAGGTCAGGTGGCTGGTAGATTCCACGAACTCCAAGCCTTCATTTATTACCCCCCTTTCTTTGAATCATCACTATTGGCAGCAAAAAAGACACGTGAAGCAGCTATACACACAGGACATTCCATTGACGAAGTTCTACCTCTAGAAATGCTCATTTTGCCCCCAACGAATGTCTCATATTGCTCTATAATTGTGGCACTTGAGGGTCTGACCTTCCCAATGACACTGATGTTGAACACTTCAGAGGAGCAACAGCTCAGATTTCTCTTGTAGCTTCTCATGGCATCTAGCTCAATAAATATTTTTGGACTTGAATTGACTTGAGAAGAATTTCCTTAAAGAAAAATAGTCTTGATTTTCCAGAGAGAGAGAGAGAGAGTTACAGCAGGAACTATATGAGCTTTGGAGTTAGATCAATCTCAACCAGAATCCCAGATCTACCAGCTGTATGGTATTGGGCAGTTGACTTTAACCATCTGATCCTCAGTTTCTTCAATCCTAAAATGTAGGTAATAACACCTACCTTGTAATATGAGTGTGGGGACTGGGGATAATATTTGTAAATGTTCAATAAATGATAGCAAATTGAGTGAGCATTTTCTAAGATTCTCTAGACTGGTGGTTCTCAAACAAAGGCAGTATTGCTCCCCAGGGAACATTTGGCAATGTCTAGAGATGCTTTTGATTGTTACTACTGTGAAAGAGGATAAAGGAGGCTTCTAGCATCTGGCAAGTAGAGGCTGGGGATGATGTTAAATATCCTGCAATGCACAGGGAAGCCCCCAGAATATAGAATTCTCTGCCTAAAATGCCAACAGTGCCCAACTTGAGAAGCCCTGGTCCAGACTTAATATGGGAGCCCACACACTTGACCTGTGAAACATGCCTAAATGTATACCTCCCCTCCCCTGAAAGGAGCCCTCCCTTACACTGTCTTCACCACCTCAGGCCTCTTTTCCCTCTCCTTTCCAGGAAAGGAAAAAAGCATACACTGCCTTTTGGAAAATTGCTTTGGGCCAAGAACCGAACAAAGGGAATTAAATCAGCGTGGCCCTCTACCCTGGCTGTATGTGGGTTATAAAACCAGTACCCACAGGAAATCAATCCTTTCTCTCCCTGCAACTTTTTCCTCTTAGTTCCTCTCCCCCTCCATGAGACTACTGGATATTAAAGTCTTGAAAATTAAAGGTTCACTTGAACTGAGCACACAGAGATTACCCCAAATCTGGAGCTTGCCATGCAGATTGTCAAATTTGTCTCCGGGCATGACTGGACCTACACTTGTGTCATTAAAAATAAGAATGTATGTGTCTTACAGTGACAAGCCCCTTGGGTTGTATATATAGTATATGACTTCATTTACTCTTTAATATATCCCCCAATAAGGTATTATGTTCCTTTTTAATTTAGGAAGAAATGGAGGCTTAGACAAGTGAAGTAGTAACTCAGGCATGTTCACATAGCCAGTAAACGGTGGAGCTGGGTTCCAAGCCCAAGGCCATCTGATCCCCAGCGCCCTTGCTTGAAGTCTAAATTTGTGGTTCTCAAACTGCATCAGCACCACCTGAAGGGCTTGTGAAAGCAGAGTGTGCCCATCCCCGTCCCTAGGGCATGAGTCAGGAGGTCTGGGATGGAATGCAAAGATTTGTATTTCCAACAAGTTCCAGGTGATTCTGATGCTTCTGGTCCAGGGGAACGCATTTTGAGAGCGACAGGCCTAAATGACTTCACTGTGCCCTCCCAAGAGGGGCTGTGATTATGAAACCAGTTTGGCTGAAGCAGGCAAACTAGATCTATGTCTCCCTCCCCCTTGCTCCCAAGCATTCTTCACATCAGCAGCAATGACCTGGCACCTGAAGGGTAGGCAGAAGCCCTGTTGTAAGCCTTAGTGTTTTATGGATGCCAGATAAAATGCAGGATGCTGTTTGTGATGCTATTACAGACTGGGTGATGTGTAAAGAACAGACATTTATTGCTTACAGTTCTGGAGTCTTGAGACTTCCAAGACCAAGGCGCCTGCAGGTTTGGTTGTTTGGTGAGAGCTGCTCTCCGTTGCCAAGATGGTGCCTCCTTGCTGATTCCTCCAGAGGAGAGGAACACGGTGGAAAGGCAAGCTCTCCAGGCACTCCATGAAGCCTGTTTTAAAACAGCCTTGATCCCATTCAGGAGGGAGGAGCCCTTTTAGACTGATCACCTCTTAAAGGCCCTGCCTCTATGATACCGGCAACACCTGAATTTTGGAGGGGCCACATTCGAAACCATAGTACCAGATAAATTTGAATTTCAAGCTAAACAACAAATAACTTTTAGTACAAGCATGTTCCAAATATTGCACGGCACATACTTCTGCTACAAAACTGTTGTTTATCTAAAATTCAGACTTAACTGAGTGTACTATAATTTTCATTTACTAAATCCGGCAATCCTATACTATTGCTTTTTAGAGACAAAATTTGCTCATATGAATGGAAATTACTCATAAGTCCTACAATCAAACAGCCAGGCCCCTCCGCCAAGGGAGACTTCTCTCCCCCCTCGCCAAATAAAACAGAGAATTTTGAATACGTCTCCTTGCCAGATACAGTCACACAAACAGAGTTGCAACTCGCAAGAGGTCGGGATCACAGCTTACATAACCACCTGACGTGCTCAATTCATCAGCTGCCTCTTTTTGTCCACTTCCAGTCTTCCTGCTCCTTCTGAGGTCTACGAGGGGAGAGGTTTGTTGATGAAGCACATCTGCTGGGCTATTAAGGGCCATGGGGAATAGGAAGAGCCAATGTCCATCACCCCTCCCTCTGCTCAAGGCCCAGACCTGGCCAGCAGAAGAGAATCCCAGATAGAAAGTAGAGGCAAATGGGGGAAGGGTTGGAAGAGGTCTTCATGACAAAGATGAACTTTTCCAGGTCCCTGGGAGGGGATTTAGTAAATGAGAGTGGGTGCCTTTGTCCCAGTTTCACTGGCCACATCTGCTCAGACAGCTGTGCACTGCCTCCCAAGTAAGACTGACAGATGGAAGGGAGTTCAAACAAAAAGAACATTTCATGAGCCTCACTACATGCCAGGCACAAAACCAACATTATTTCACTTAAGCCTTCAACAGTCCTATGACATCGCTTTTAAGGTGGGCACTAACAAAGGCTCAGCCACAGTGAACTTGACATGGTCCTTGGATCTACATTTGAGACCTGGCTCTGCCATTTATTATGAGGTTATATCATATGAAGGTGCCATTTGCATAAAAAATGGCTGAATATTGGCAATTTCATGTGCTGTAACCTAATAGTTGTGTGATCACAATCTCTCTGAGCCTCGGTTTCTGCATTATTCAGATGGAGATAATAATTCTCAGGATTGTTGTGGTAATTAAATGATACAATATATATTTAAACCCTTAGCACACTATCTGGCACATGTTAAGTACTTAATAAACGTAACTATTATTATCATCACTATTTTGCTGGCCCCACAGGAAAACTGTACAAACCCAGATAGAGTCACTTGTTATGGAAAAGATTCTGTGAAGATGGGTGAAGACGGCTTTTGAATCCTATTGCCAGCCCCTAGCCCCCTATGCATAAGGATCTAGACCAGTCTGCCCAGTGGAACTTTCTGAAATGATGGAAATGTTATTATACACTGCCTAATACAGTGGCCACCAGTCATGTGTGACTACTGAGCACTTGAAATGCAGCTAATGTGATTCAGGAACCAGAGTTTTTTATTTTATTTAATTTATTTTAAATTTAAATGGCCACATTTGACTAGAGGCTGCCATATTAGACAGTATAGCTGTATGTCTTTCTTCTTTTGCCCTCATGATGGCATCTTAGGAGGAGTGTTTGGCCTTTTGTGGAGGAACAGAATCGCAAAGAAAAGAAGAAAACATGACAGTCCCCTCCTCTGGGCCAGAAGTTGGGATTGGTTTTTAGGACATGTACAGCATTGGAAATAGATATTGATCTGATTGGTAGGCTCAAATGGCTTCCTTTGGTAAAGAGAAAAGAAGCTATTAATAAAATCTTCCAAAGTGTGAGAAACAACAAAAAAAGCCCAGAAAGGACCAACCCCATCAGTCAAGTGGGTCCCAGTCTTCACCCTGAGGGACATTTGGGCTCCCTCACTTCTGCTGGCTCTGGGCCATACATGTCATCTTCTTCATCTTCCAACCCAAGCTGGGTCAAAAACACTTCCCTCGTTTTATCTTAGCTTCAAGGAAGTAAGTGAACATGTTTACAAGAAACTTTTCTTCAAATTAAGGGAAAGCATTAGGTCATCACCAGAAAAAAAAAAAAAGAAATTCATATTTCCAAAGATTCTAGGTTCAAGAAAGTAGTTTAAGTTTCGTCTAGCCCTAAATTCCCTTCTCCCAGGCTGATACCCCGACCCCTCAAATCAAGATGAATGTGGTCCCTCCACCCCAGTGTTCCCTTCCCTCCCTGTTCTCCTCTCACGTGACACCTTTAAAATGCCTGTGAATTTTGTACTCTGCTTTCTATGTCTATTCTTGTGTGCTGGGGCCTTCTCCATCTGTCCTCCCACAGACTCTGTTTACCCTTCTCTGCCCTGCGGCATGACCTCAGGGGCCTGTCTCCGTGTCTGTATCTCACAGACTCCCAGCCTTCTGGTGGGGTATCTGCAGGTGCGAGCAGAGAACATTCCAGGAGTTTACTTCCCATCGTCTCTCTGTCCATCAGTAGTCTAGGCAGCAGCCAGAGTTCCCACAGCCGTAGCCCTCTTGTTTGATCACAGCATTCACAGGTCCCAGAAACACCTTTCCCTCTTGTTGTCCCTTCAGGCCTAGGAGTAAATACAGCTTCCCACTCCTGCTGGTCCCGAGTATCTCCCCCACCCCTGCTGGTTCCCTTCATCCTGACCACACCTCCGTAAATAGAATCTTTATTAAAATCTCTTTAATTAAACTCCTTGAGTATGCCATCTATTGCCTGCTGGAATTAATACACCTTCTGGGCCGGGCGCGGTGGCTCACGCCTATAATCCTAGCACTCAGGGAGGCTGAGGAGGGAGGATCGCTCAAGGTCAGGAGTTTGAAATCAGCCTGAGCAAGAGTGAGACCCCATCTCTACTAAAATATAGAAAGAAATTAATTGGCCAACTAAAAATATATAGAAAAAATTAGTCGGGCATGGTGGCGCATGCCTGTAGTCCCAGCTACTTGGGAAGCTGAGGCAGAAGGATCCTTTGAGCCCAGGAGTTTGAGGAGCTAGGCTGATGCTATGCACTCTAGACCAGGCAACAGAGTAAGATTCTCAAAAATAAATAAATAAATAATAGTAAAAATACACCTTCTGTATTTTAAGAAAAATACATTGTTTGTATTCCCAAATAATAATAATAATAATAATACACCTTCTGTATTTTAAGAAAAATACATTGTTTGTATTCCCCAAATAGCCACCAAAAAAATGAGGGGTGTTTATCTGACGATCGTGCCTCCCCAATATGTCACCCCAGAGAAACACAGTCTTCAGTTTCATGGACAAAGAGGCATATCCGCTCACAGATGATTGGTAGGGCAGTGATGATTGGCATCCCTAAGTGTCAGCAAATGATGCATCCTTCCTGTCAAAGGCTTCCAGCTCTGCCTTCCTCAGGAGCAGTTTTCAATGACTCAACCTGTTGAGTTCCCTTACCCAACCCATCCCACATGTACAAATGGATGTTTGTGACTGTAAGATGGAATAGCATGCATAAAATCAGCCAGAACATATGCACCTAGGAACAGAAGTTTTGCTGTCTTCTGAGGACATCAAGAATTCATCTTGGCCAAGCTCCTATCTTGATTCAGGTGAGGTTTATTTACCTTGTTTCCCAGGTGATAAAACTGAGACCCAGAGACATTAAGAAAATGCCCAGAGATAAATCCATTCCCCATGCTGCCATGCACCCCCTCCCTGTGTCCATAGCAGACACCGTTAATCAATCACACTACTCATTCCCATTGGAGAGCATTTTCATCACAGTTCTCTAGCAACTGACACAAATCTGTCGGAATTGACACTCTAGACCTATTTGCCATCCTGGCATGTGCTCAAATTTTAAAAATTAGAAAGAAGGAGACCAGGTACAGTGGCTCACGCCTATAATCCTAGAACTTCAGGAGGCTGAGGCAAGAGGATCACTTGAGTCCAAGAGTTCAAGACAAGCCTGGGAAACATAGGAAGACCTGTCTTTACAAAAAAAAATAGAAAAATTAGCTGAGTATGGTGGTGTAAGCCTATAGTCCTAGCTACTCGGGAGGCTGAGGAAAGAGCAAAGGAAAATTGCTTGAGCTCAGAAGTTTAAGGCTGCAGTGAGCATTATTCCAGCCTGGGTGACAGAGCAAGAACCCATCTCTAAGAAAAAAAAAGAAAAGAAAAGGACTACAAGTCAGTCTCTATAATCTCCTAGTACACTGTTCTTTTAAAGGAATTTCCCTGTAAATTCAGAAAACCTGTGTGGGCTATGTTCATGCTATCCTTAATACCTAGTAAGTTTTCTAATAAATTTTGGTAAGTAAACTTCCCTAAGCCTCAATTTCCAGATTATACCATGGAGATCCTTATTGGGAGGGTTAACAGATATATGAATGCAAAGTACCTGGCACAATACCTATCATACAGTAGGTGCCCAGTTCATGGTAGCTCTTTTATTGATTCTTTATAAACAGAATGTCAGTGACATCCACCGTCAAGAGTGTGCCCTTCTGTGGTGTCATCAGGATCCACAGTCATTAAGCTGGCCACTGTATTTTAGTTCTCCTAGAATATGTGCACTGTAGATTGCATTTCTCCAACTAATTCAAGTTCTCTGTGGCCAAGTGGCTTGCTTTGGCTAAACGAATATGAGCAAGAGAAATATTACTTCTAAGTGGAAACATTTAATTGCTGCTTTTCTCCTCCAGTCTTCTTTTTCTATGTTTTTGCAATTGTGGAAACAGATGTCAAGATGAATACAGCATCCAGCAGCCTGAGTGACAATGATGAGCAGAACCCCAGGCTGACCCCTATGGGACATGTGGTGTAAGTGAGCAATTCCCCTGTGTTGGGTAAAGCCACTGAGATTTTGGAGTTGTTCCTAATCCACCTTGATGTCTGCTTCTTTTTGCACCAAGTTGCCAGGGAAGCTGAAACTTCTCTGTCTCACAACAGAGAGGTGACCTGAAACATTCATGTGTCTTGAATATTCATGTCTCCCAAAGTAATTTTCTCACTCTCCTACATAGTGCTTGGATAATAATGCTGCTTAGAATGTGTCAGATGCCCATTCTATGCCAAGTTTTTTTTTTCTGGAGACTTTATTCATGCTAATGTGTACATTTAGCACCATGTCAGGCATATAGTAAATGTTCAAATTCATTATTATGCATCATCTCCAGGCCTTGTGACAACCCAGTGAGGTAGGGACTATTATTATCTCCACTTGACAGAAGAGGAAACTGAGGCACAAGGTGGTTAAATACTATGCTCAAGGTTTCAGAGGCAGAACATAATGCAGCAAGGATTTGCACCCAAGTATGCCTGGACCAAAGTCCTTGTCCTTTCCAAGCTCCACACACTGCCCAGTGAAGACTGCCAAAAGCTGTGTCATACGCTTTTCTGAGACAGCTCTGTTTTCCACTGGTTGGGCAGGTACCCAACATCAGAACTGTCCTCTGGTTCTACCACTTGCACTTGTTGTAGACTAGTTCATTGAGAGGGAGAGAAACTGGACTCCCCAGGCCAACTCTTTCATGAAAATTAAACCTTAGCATTCAGGAAGAGGGTTATGTTTTCCTACCAGCTTCCAGATTCACAACAAAGATGGGTTTCTCCCTCCCTCCTTCATTTTCTCCAAAATCTCTAGACTTGTCTGTCATTTATTTCTGTTTCATAAGTAGCATGGGACAGGGGCCAATGACAAGTTTGCCCTGCCCTGCTCATCCCCCTAGAGCTGCAGAGTCCAAACGGGGAAGGAGAGAGAACCTGAGCACAGACAGACCCGCCAGCCCACCTCCTCTTGCCTCATCTGCCTCCAGGCCATTTATTTCATTAAAGCACAGGATGCTCAAGGGAGCCTCAGGAAAGGGGACAATTTCATTTTCCCCACATCTTGGAAATTAACATTCTTTCCAAAAAAATAATTTGCTTTGTTCTTTGAGGAAGCTGAGGAGTGGAGAAAAGGGGTCAAAGGAGTAAAAGGTAAGAAAATGAGAGAGAGAGAAAATAGAAAAATATATTGAAGAGAGGAATAGAGGGAGAGTAAGATAGGGAAGGAAGAGAAGAGGAAGCAAGAACAGAGTAGTAATGAGGCTATTTTTTTGTCATTCTACCAGCAATTCATTTGAATTTTCTTTTTTCAAAATTTTACTCTGTACTATATTGCCAATCATACACATCTGGGGCATTTTATAGAGTTTTTTGTACTCCCACTTATACCTCTAAAAAAGCTTCTAACTCGATGCTTCTCCTAAGTTTAGTTTATATTAATAGCCCTGGCTCATCTTACAATGATTTGGGGATGGTGGAAGAGAGACTTTCTAATATAACTGACCTGGGTTCAAAATGCAGTCCTAGCACATTATTTTCATTCAACAAATACTTACTGATAACCATAAATGTGCCAAGCACTGTTCTAGGCACAGAGTCACAGTGCACAAAAGTATTTGCCTTCATAAAGCTTCCATTCTAAAGGAATAAATAAAAGGAGACAATGTAGTATTTTAGTAATAAGTACAACGGCAGAAAATAAAATACAGGAGGAGGAAAAGGACTAACAATATTGAGATGAGGCACAACTTTAAATAAAATGGTCAGAGTGGGCCTCACTGTGCAGGATGACCCTAGAGCAAAGGCTTGCAGGTGGTGAAGAATTAACCCACAGGTATCTGGGGAAGGAACAAACACCAAGTGCAAATGCCCTGGAGTGACAGCACAACCCCCAGTGTGTGTCCAGGAAGAGTGAGGAGCCCACTGAGAGGATAAGGAGTAAAGAGGTAGAAGGATCAGTAGATTGTAGGTCCTGGTGCTTTCAAAGATTTGCTGAAGTTCAGACATTAGAGGGAGTGAACTAGAAAGAAGGACAGTGATGATCAAAAGAGGGATGTTTGAATTTGACTTTATGGAATGATCTAGAGTAAGGCCACGGGAGTGAGTGTCTAAAGTAGGGCAGAAGATAAAACCATCGAAGGAGGAGGTGGAGGGTACTGGGCCTATCATCCTGCTAGGTGTTAAGATCCCCAAGAATCCTGCAAGCCTTTGCTCTGGGGTCATCCTGCACAGTGAGGCCCACCCTGAAAATTTTATTTAAAGTTGTGCCTCATCTCAATATTGTTAGTCCTTTTCCTCCTCCTGTATTTTATTTTCTGCCGTTGTACTTATTACTAAAATACTACATTGTCTCCTTTTATTTATTCCTTTAGAATGGAAGCTTTATGAAGGCAAATACTTTTGTGCACTGTGACTCTGTGCCTAGAACAGTGCTTGGCACATTTACGGTTATCAGTAAGTATTTGCTGAATGAAAATAATGTGCTAGGAGAGGAGAGAGGAGTGGTGTTGGAAGGGGTGACAAGGAGCCAGGTCCTACCCTGCAAGGAATGGGAGGGAGAATCAGGAGTTCAGTAGCTGATTGGGAAGAGGAGGATGTCTGTGACTTGCAATTCAAACTTAGTGTGGAGCAGTTAGGGAGCAGGGCTCCCTCTTGGCCCTGGAGACTGGAGGGAGGATGGCCTATACCCTGAACTCCTCTTGACTCCTGCCACATCTCAGCTCTGTGTCCTTGGGCAAGTTACTTAACCTTGCTGAGCTGGTTTCATAATCCCTAAAGCAGCTCAAGGAGACCCATCTCACAGGATTGTTGTGGGGCTTAAAACTAGACAACATACAGAAAGCATCTAGAAGATACAGTGGCAGGTGGCAGATACCAGTTCCAGCCCCGCAGCCTGGGACTCAGGTTACACACGTCTGAGTTCAAATTCTGAACTGCCTCTTACTGAGTAACCTAGGGCAGTTATTTAACTTCTCTGAGCCTCACTTTTCTTGTATAAAAGATTGGAATAATAATACCAGGTAGATGGGGCTCTCTAAAGGAATAAATGGAAGGGTAATGTAATGTAAAACATTAAGTTTTACCTTTTTTTTTTTTTTTTTTTTTTTTTGCTAGAAGAGACTCCAAACCATAAAAAAGTAGTTTTCTCCTACACCTAGCAACTTTTAAAGCGAATCTGCAAACCTCTGTATCCTGGGTTCTCTTGTCCCAGGGATCCTAAGGAGCTCCTTTGAGAAGGTTTCAAGGCTGCTACTCAGGCTTGAAGTACGTTAATGGGTACGGTGAGATCACGCTGAACTGGAAGGCAACAGAGACTAGAATTTGGAGTTGGCATTGGACTGTGGGCTGCCTAAACCTAGAAAAAGACAGGTAGAGGATACAGGGGGCCTAGGATCTGCAAGGAGGTGGCAGAGAGAGTTCTGGCAACCTGAGGCAGGCTCAGGAATGTGCAGCGCTGCTACCAGGACAGCACGTTCTAAGTCTTCGCTCCTCTTCAGGCTCTGCCACGTTCGTGCTGTTTCTGCAGGCTGGAGGTCAAGGGCACCGCAGCGTGTGTACAACAAGCAGGTTGCACTTTTTTCCCATCTTGTTCTTGGCTTGGAGTGTAGCATGCCACCTGCTCAAGACGCAGTCAGATAGCTCCTGAGTCAAGGTTACCCTCTGCACAGGTATCCCTGGAGGTTGCTGCTCATGTTCAGTACAGGGTAGTGGCAACTGCTTGTAAAACAGTCACTTTGCCAGACATTGCAGGTGGCTAGGATGAAGTCACTTTGCTTCTGGCGCCTTCTGCTTTCCTGTGCCCTCAACCCAGCCTCCACATTTTATTTTATTTTATTTATTTTTTTTTTTCTAGGCTATATAGGCTGAAAGCCTCCACATTTTAAACTTTTCACTTTCTACTCATTCCTTGGTGACTTAGGGCTGTTCATTCAGGTAAAACTTGATAAGGGTTTTTTCTTCTATTAAATGGAAATAACTTCTGTGGAATAGGATTGTTGTGACTCATACGCATAATATAAACCCTTCAAATGGATGTGGCAATTAGTAGGTGCTAAATGAATGTCAGAGGTGGTGGTGACAATAGAACTAGTAGTAGTAGAGATACTACCAAGACAACAGACATGCAGCCCAGAGGCTGGCCCAGCTTTAATCAGTCCCTGGTAGGTAGCAGAAATAGAAAAAAAGCACACTGGCCCCCTAGTCCTGAAAACGTGGTTCTGCTCACAGCCTTGCTGCAGACTGCCCTGGTAACGATGGGTAACCCCTCAACCCTCTGCCTTTGCTTCAGTGTAAGTCAAAAGGGGATAGTCCCATCCACTTTAGGGGGAAAAAGTCAAGCTTGTGGCTGGAAGGTCCCTTTGAGAACATCTGGTCCAACCCTTTCTCCCCTACGTCCCATTTCGCAGAGGAAAAAAACTGAGGCCAACGAGGTAAAGCAGTGCATACCGTTTAGTGAATACCATTTCCAAATCTACAAAAGCTTGGTTTATAATAATTATTAGTAGTATTTTGTTTTGTTTTATTTACTGGTACGGTTTGCGAGGATTACGGAGGAGGAGCAAAGAATGTGGAAATGTGGGATTCTGTTCTCTTGAAAGGCTTTTGATTTATTGGGAAAATGAGATAAAGTCATGCAAAAAAAGTTGTAAAACTGACGTAATGCTTGACAAGTTCTCTGAAAAAATATTTGTAGAGACAAATTATGGTATCGTAGGGCCCCATGGGAAACTTCCCCCACCCTCTGAAGGTCTGCTGAAAAATCAACCAAAGAGGCAGATTATGCGATTGCCCCCACTGTGGTCTGAGAGACCAAAACAGACACCAGCTTAGCAACCAAGACGAACCCTGAGTTTAAAGAATGAACAATTACTTAGGGGTCCAGTATTCAGGGCCCAGCTGGCATGGCAGATTTCTAAATTCCTACAAGTTGAAGAAAAACCACATCCTTGCTAAATTCCCTAACAACAGGAGCTAGCAGGCTGATTTACAGCCCAGACCACTACAACTCTGAGTGGACAGAGGACGGGCCTTATAAACGTTATTTTCTGATAAGCTGTTGCAGACTTTATGCCAGTTTCAGCCAGCTTATAGAAGCTGTGCACAAACTGTCTTTGTGTCTAATAGTTCACCTTTTGACATAAAGAGCCAAATTCCACCTCATTTTTATGTTAAATTGCTACCCAAAGTGAACATGGGATGTATGTTACACACATGTTAACCCACTGCACATATACTTGGCTTCCCTCATCAATATGTATAGCTTTTCCCCCAAACCTGCTGAATATGTATGTGAGCCCTGTGAGATATAAAACCCAAATTGTCCTTCCCCTCTTCAAAAAAGAGAACAAGGCCAGGCGCAGTGGCTCACGCCTATAATCCTAGCACTCTGGGAGGCCGAGGCAGGCGGATCATTTGAGCTCAGGAGTTTGAGACCAGCCTGAGCAAGAGTGAGACCCCATCTCTACTAAAATATAGAAAGAAATTAATTGGCCAACTAAAAATATACATAGAAAAAATTAGCCAGGCATGGTGGCGCGTGCCTGTAGTCCCAGCTACTCGGGAGGCTGAGGCAGGAGGATCACTTCAGCCCAGGAGTTTGAGGTTGCTGTGAGCTAGGCTGACACCACGGCACTAGAGCACCTCTAGTCCACTCCACAAGACTGTCTATTCCTAGCTTGCAAACCAACATCACCAATAACGTTCTCCTTGCTATTATTTAGCCATCCTGGTGGCCTTTTAGATGATACCCCGAATGGGTTTCGGAAGCTTATATACCATTGTGAGGTTATAGAAAGAATGGGGGCTCAGAGCATGGCCAAAAACAGGTTATGGTGGTAAATCAGGTTGTAGATGGGTGATGGGAGGGAGAGAAGAGGAGGCCTGGCTAGCAAAGGTGGTTTCGTTATGTAGATGAAACCTCATAGGTAGCAGACCTCAGAGAGAATAGATGCTAAATGTTTCTTCCAGACCTTTTAAGGTGTCAGACTCTAGATTCTCAGTTAATCTTTCCTAAATAAGGACAAGGGAAGGCCCTCAGAGAAAGCCTGGCTGTATCCATGGAAAATTCCTCTAGATGCAAATCTCTCCCACAAAAGACAGCTTTGCAGGGCTACTTCTGATTGCTGGCTCTCTGAACAGCCATCTCAAAATATGTCAGAGAAATCTATTTCGGGGTGAAATACTTGGGTTTCCTTCAGAAGCCAGCCTGCAAGACGGCCCCCGGTGACTCCGCCTTCACATTCACACCCTTATATGGTGTCCTGTCACATTACACCAGGGCTGGTCTGTGTGACCAACAGAAGATGGCAGAAGGGATGGTCTGTCACATCCGAGATTAGGTAATAAAAGACTGCAGCTGCTAGCTGCTGTCTTGGGCTGTCTCTCAAATCACATGCTCTAGATGAGACCAGCTGTTATGCTGTGAGGACATTCAGGGAGCCTACGGAGAGGCCCACGTGGTAAAGTATCCAGTCAATGGCCACGGGGGAGCCGAGTCCTGCTAACCGCCCCACCCTATGAATGAACTTGGAAGCAGATCCTGCAGCCTTAGATGACCACAGGCCCGGCTGATGGCCTGATGGCAACTTCATGAGATACTCAGAGCCAGAAACACCCAGTTAAATCT
This sequence comes from Microcebus murinus, assembly GCF_040939455.1. Lineage (NCBI taxonomy): Eukaryota > Metazoa > Chordata > Mammalia > Primates > Cheirogaleidae > Microcebus > Microcebus murinus. The sequence continues at coordinate 31,955,704 of NC_134115.1, forward strand.
TGTCTGGATTCCTGCCCCACGAAAACTGTGAGATAATAAGTGAGTGTTGTTTTAAGCTGCTAAGTTTAGGTTTGGTATGCAGCAATAGATCACTAATAGGTAAACATAGATTGTCATCTTTCCTTACAGAGCACCTACTGTGTGCCCAGCCCTGTGCTTCCCAAAGGAGAATAGGTAGCAAAGACTTAAGGCAGAAACTCTAGGTAGGATGATGACTGCATTGGTTTCTTGGGAGCCACAGGTTGGTACACACTAAACCTTTGTCAACTGAAGAATGATGCAGTTCATAAATTTGGAAAGGAGAGCTTAATTTCTCATAAGGGATGCAGCCTGCAGGCAACCATTGTGCAGGCAGGGAAGCAGAGCCTCAGGCAGAAGCCCAGAGCAAACACTTCCAGGGAAGGGTAAAGGAAATAGAAATTTATGCTGATGGGGTAGTGGAATATACATCTTTAAAAGGCTATAGGAGGAGTCTTGAATATTTGCAAAAGGAAAAACATGCATATGTGTAATTGAGTTTTTGCCCTGTTGTGGGTCACATGTACAAAAATGGTGGCATTAGCATGATCCAAGAGTGGAGTTTTAGGCTTGCCTGATGTCAAAAGGTGAAGCAGAGGACACAAAGGCCCTCTGTGCGCAGCCTTCACAGAGACTGGCCAGAACCACTCCGTGGTCAGTGGTCTCTCATCAGGAAGGAGTGCTGGTCAGCTGTGTCTAAATTGTAAAAGGGAGGGACAGTCACAGGCTAGTTGAAATCATTGGCGGAGTGAGTCTTTCCAGAGGGCTGGTTTCTGTTTAACCATTAGGGAAGAAAGCCCCCATTTCTTCCCTAATGGCAGTTAGGGACGTTAGTTAAGTTAGTTAACCCCATGGCAGTTAAGGAGGGGGTATAATGAGGTATCCAATTTTCCATCCCATCATGGCCAGGAACTCAGTTTTAAGGTTTATCTGGGGTGCCCCTGGCCAAGATGGGGTCTTGTTCAGTTGGTTGAGGGACAAAGGATTTTATTTTTATTTCTCATCCTCAAGAGAGCTTATCAAAGTAAAGCCATTCTTTCTTTCCAAAAATGAGATCACAAGGCTTGTGTGTGTGCCTGTATAGTTGAGTGTGTGAGAGAAAGACACATATATAGTAGTGTTCTGAGACATGGCTGCCTTCCACATGGGCCTTAGAAGGAGGCCAGTTCTAAAATAGGTAGAAATAAAACACTTCTTTTCAAGAAGAGCCTTTAGCTGCTCCCATGGGAAAGCCTGGCCACTTCTGTGAACCTAGAAGAGAGCACCTATATCACATGCAGAGCAGCATCAAGCAAGTCACTTGCCCATCCACAGAATGGAAATAAAACTGAACTACTCTCTCAAAGGGATACAGCAAAGTTCAGATGAAAAAATGCCTTGCAAACTATAAAGCACTGTGCGAATGTTATTATTATAATGAAAATAAAGTGAGATCTTGTATATAAAGTCCCTAGAATAGGGCCTGGCTGGCAGGATGAGGTTAACAAATGGCAGGGTTTATTCTATTGACAGGTTTGCCAACAGTAAAGTGAGGAAAAAGCAAGTGATGAGATGGCAGCAGGGGCTTTCTAACTGCTGGCCTCCACGGATACACTTTTTTCCTAAGAAGTGCCATTCATGCCCTGAAGCCCACCCCTATACCTCTACTCCCCACATCCTCATTCCCACCCCCCAACTAGAGGCCTCTCTGCAGCTCTGCTGAGTACAGGCAGGATTTGGACCACAAAGCAGGGACAGAGGGCAACAGATCCAAGAGGATTTGACAACTTCCTCTCTCCAGGATCTGAGGACGCTGAGATAGCCTATAGGCATAGGATGGAGTGATAAGAGATAGGAAGACTGGAAGGGCAGGAAGAGAAACACAAAGCACCTTTTATCTCTCTGCCTAGGGCCTGGGTACTGATATCAGTCTCTAACTCTAGGATTCAAAGGGGCAAGGCAATACACATCTGTAAACAGGTGTGCTTCTTAGACCTTTCAGGTAAGAACTAGATCTTAAGGTCTGTAATGGGTTGAAATGTGTTTCCCACCCTCAAAGATGTTGAAGTTCTTATCCCTCCCCTGCTTCTCCCTCTTCCCCTTGCTTGATCCCAAAATGTGCCCTTACTTGGAATAAAGGTCTTAGCAGGTGATCAAGTTACAACGAGGTCATTAGGGTGGGGCCTAAACCGATATGACTGTTTTCATATTAGGGTGGGGCCTAAACCGATATGACTGTTTTCATATAAAATAGGAAATTTTATATGAAAAACGGGATTCAGAGACAGATGCACACAGGGAGAATGCTGTGTCAGATTGACAGCAGAGGTCAGGGTGATGCACTTGCAAGTCAAGGAACGGTAATGACTGCCAGCAAACTACCAGGAGTGAGGAGAGGCCTGGAACGCATGCTTCCCTCAACACCCTTTCAAAGAACCATCCCTGCCCACACGGTGATTTTGGACTTCCTGCCTCCAGAACTGGGAGACTAATTTCTGTTGTTTGAGCCACTTAGTTTATGATCTTTGTTACAGCAGCACTTGCAAATGAATACAAGATCATCTGATGTCACCAGCACAAAACCGCAAGGTCAGACAGACCTTGAACCTCTGCACTGCCACTTACTGGCAACATGTCTTGGGGCCACTCACTGGCCTTCGGGGGGCCTCAGGTTCTATATCTGTCAAATGGTAAACTCCTACATACTGTATCCACAGTCACTGAAGATCAAAGCAACAGACGCAAAGTATCCAGTTAGGATGCTGGCTCCTATTAGCCGCTCAGCAATGGCAATGGGTTATCATTAGCAGAGGTAGCAGTTTAATTCAAATTCCTTCACCCCCTAAACCACTCCACCCCTCCCCAAGGGAAAGAGAAGGACCAACTTCCTGCCAGCCTGCGAGGGCACCAACTGCTGTGAAGAAAAAGGCTCCAAGACTCACATGCATTAGACTTCTATTGCTTTGGGACAAAGTGCCACAAATGTAGTGGCTCAAGACACCACCCATTCATTACCTCACAGTTCTGTAGATGAGAAGCCCAAGGAGGCTTGGCCAGGCTCTTAGCTGGAGGCTCTGAAATGAACTGCTTCCTAGCTCACCGGCTTGCTGGCCACATTCAGTTCCTGGCAGTTGTAGGACTAAGGTTCCTGTCTTCTTGTCAGCTGTGGGCCAGGAATTACTCTCAGCTCCTCAGGGCCACTTTCAGATCTTCCACCTGGTCCCTTCGTTCCTGCAACAGAGGGCCGCTGTCATGTCAAATCCCCCTGGCGCTGTGAAGCGTTCTGACTTTTTCTGTCACTAGCTGGAGAAAACTCCCTGCTCTTAAAGGGCTCATGGGATTAGATTGAGCCCACCTTGGTAATCTCCCTGTAGCAAGTGTTAAAGACAAAAGTTAAAAATAGTAATGAAGATTTTATTCGAGAAGGGACTATCAAGACCGGTCTATAGACCACTGCGATGGGGTTTTGCAGGAGGAGAGAGAGACTGAGTGCAACTCTGCGTACAAGGAAAAGGGGGAATTTGTAGCAAGGAGCAGTGGATGGAAAATCGCTAAGAGGCAACATCAGTGGTGAGGGGGATTCTGGCTAAACTGACCTAACAGGATTCTTGCTGAAGACACGCCAGGGTGACATCATTTAGGGGATGACAGGGGCTGTGGAATTTGATCAGATATAGAAAGTGGGGGATTCTGGCTAAACTGACTAGGCGGGATTCTTGCTAAAATTGGGTGCTTGAAGGACATGCCCAGGGATGGGGCCTAATTGGGCTCAGAGGAGTCCGAATAGAGTTTGGTCAAGAAGAGAATCTTTGTCACATGTAACATAATATAATCCCAGAAGTGTCCCAGTGGGTGAAGGTCACAAGGGCCATCGTCAAATTCTGCCTACCACATGGGGATGTATTCCTGCTTCTGCCACTAAGTGGATGACTCACACTCTAATATTCCATCACTCTCCCCATTATCAAATCACATTTCTCTCACTTTCATAGGATGGATGTGTGTTCTGCTTGAGGGTTGCAAAACAAGTGTTCTCAGAGGAGTTCTGCAATCTAAATGCAGCACTCACTGTTCAGCTTTCAATGCAACTTAGGTCATCTGGGAGCTTTGAAAATATTGATGCTGGGGCCCCATCCTCAGAGATGCCGATTTCCAGGAACTCCAGGAAAAGGCGGAAAGGATGGAAGAGAACATGCCCCTCCCAGTGTGGGAACATAAAGAGAGAGGGCTGAGAGCGTTTTGCTTGCATTTAAAATCTTTCAAGGGCAGGGAGGGTTGAGGGAGTGGCAGCGGGACCCATGTGTGCATTTTGGCCCTAGACATCCCTACAAGTCACATAATTGCAGTTTGGTGGTTTTGCCTCTTATGGTTTCCTTAGGTGTGAGCTGAGGGTACAAGTTAGTAGACACATGTCTACATGGGCCAAACACTGTGTTATAGGCACGCAGCTCTCTGGGCTGCGCCTGTCTGGCTGCAAAGCTCAAGGCTAGGCTTTCTGTCTTCGAGAGGAATGAATGGAATGCATATTTTTTTAGTATAAGTATTGGCAGGTATGTATATGTGTGTGTGTGTGCTTGGGGGAGGATAGTTAGATAGTATGAAAGTTGATCATATGGATTGGATCATTCTTGTCATACCCAACCAAAACTAGATCAGGGTCACGTTCACGTATAACACCAGAAAAACAAAAGCACTCGGCTCACACACTACAATGCAACAATGATATATTAAGTGATGTAACAATTAAAGTGAAATTGAGTCCTATTAAGACAATACATTTGTGTTTCATGGGAAAATCCTTTATACTGCTTTGGTTTTTAAATTTAATTAAAATTAAGTAAAATTTAAAAATCAGCTTCTCAACCTTACTACATCTCAAGTTGTGTTCAATAGCCATGTATGGCTAGTCCACTGTATTGAGCAGTGCAGCTTAGAAAGGGGAGAGACAGGTTTGGGGGAACTGCCCGGAAGTGTGGGAATTTGGGAAGATGGAACAATCATGGGAAAGAATTTTAAAGATTTGTTATGCCATATTATCCTCCCTTTGCTACTTGCTCAAGAACATCTACAGAAAATCTGTTGTCTTTTTCAAGGCTTTTGGAATTAGATTAGTGGTTGCTTTTGCTGTTGTATTAGCCTGCTCAGGCTGCTGTAACAAAATACCACAGACTGTGTGGTTTAATCTACAGAAAATATTTTTTCACAGTTCTGAAGGCTAGTCAGCAAGGGCTGCAATAACAAGTTACCATAGATTGGGTGGCTTAGACGGCCAATGTTCATTTCTCCCAGTTCTGGAGTCTAAGTAGTCTAAGATCAAGGGGCCAGCTGATTCAGGTCCTGATGAAGGCCTACTTCCTGATTTGCCAAAGGCTGTCATAGTGTATCCTCTTATGGTGGGCAGAGAGAAGCAGCAAGCTCTCTCCTGTCTCTTCTTAGAAGAACACTAATTCTATCACTTGGGCTCCATCTGATGACCTACCTCCAAATATCATCACTTTGGGAATTAAGGTTTCAACGTACACATTCTGGGCGGGGGGGATACAAACATTCAGCTCATAGCAGTAGGCTGCACTGAGAAGGCAGTTAAGCCAATGCTTGGAGGAGGTGAGGGATATATGGGTAAAGACAGAGGTACAACCAGTGCAATCCACCAAGGCAAGAGCCTGCCCAGCATGTTGAAGGAGCATCAGGGAGGCTAGCGTAGTGTGCACGGAGCAGAGTGAACAAGAGTGACAGGGGGATGAAGCCAGAGAGGAAATGGGATGGGGCAGGGGTGGTAGGTAACATGTTGGACCTGGGAGGCCACTGTAAGGACTTTGGCTTTTATTTGGGGATAAAACAAAGAGTCACCACAGGGTTTTGAGCAGAAGCATGGCATGATTTAATTTATGTTTTACAGGATTACACTTGCTACTGTAGAAAATCAACTGTGTCATTCATAGGAGGGAGGAGGGAGGAAGAGAGACAGAGACAGAGACAGAGACAGAGACAGAGACAGAGAAGAGAAGAGAAGAGAAGAGAAGAGAAGAGAAGAGAAGAAGAGAAAGAGGAGAGAAAGAGGAGAGAAAGAGAGAGAAGGAGAGAGAAAGAGAGAAGATAAACACCCAGCCCAATAGGGAAATGGTTGAGTTATAGCAGCCGACTGGGAAAGATTTTACTGAGGTGTTGTTGAGTAGAAAAAAGCAATGTGAGGGAGAGCATATTATATATAACCCATTTTGGTAAGGCAAATAATAACCACCAAAGTGAGGTATACGAGAGGAGGAAAGCAAACAAACAAAAACAGATGGATCTTTGAAAAAATGCAAGCATGATATAATCACACTTATATCTTTATGTCAAATTATATGTGTGTGTATGTCTTTATGTGTGTGCCCATACACAGCCTCTGGGGAGTGAGACCCCAAATCTCCTGAATTACAGGAGAAACCAGGGAGTGGTGAAGATCTGATCTTGCTGACAAATTCATGGTCAACAAGGCTGGGGGTGGAGGGAAGGTGTGTGTAATAAATATACACACACACACATACCTGCTATGATTTTCTTATAATCATTTGTCTTTCTGACTTTCTTACATAATGATATTCACATGCAATCAATGACTTTCAAATACTCTGTTTTAACTTGTAAATTCTGTGTAAAACCCTATTTCTGACAGTCTTTATTTCAAATTGGGGAGGAATTACAGCACAGGCCAGGCCCAATTCTGGCAGCTCTCCCTTCTCTGAGATTTTATGAGTAACCAGTGGATTCCAAACAAACCTTCTAAACAACCCACTGATAAGGGCAGCAATTAATTTTATCAGTTGTAAATTACCAACATTAAATTACCAACAGGAAAACAAGCCAATATTTTTTATCTCTCCCCCTCCTTCTCCTCTCTCCCAGGGACAAAAAAACGGGAGAGAAAGGTTTGTTTAAAGTGATAGCACGGCAGTTAATTGCAGTGCTTATCAGTGGGCACTGCTTCACTTAGGCTTGTCAAAGAACACAATTCCACTAGTCCTAAAGCTCCCTTGCCCTGTGTTTAGCTGAGTACCTCTACTAGTAGAGATGTCTACTAAAGATCAAATGAAGATTAATGAGTTCAGCAAATTGATTAGTCTTCCTTCTCCTTTCATTGTGATGTTGAATCAGGGAAGTAAGATCTTCTGATCATGAGTGGATGATGATACATTGAGATTCCACGAATCTGGTTCAATTTCACATCTGACATTTCACAGGAAGCCTTGGTAATGTTACTAAAAGTATCTCACCTTTATGTAATGATCAGTTCACACTTTCCTGTATAGCATCTCATCTCATTTTGAACATAATTCTGAGATATAGGCAGGAAAGGCATTACTATTCTGCCTATCAGATGAGAAAAGCAAAGCCCAGAGGACTAGGGTGGTTTGTTTCAGGTCACAGAGCTAGCAAGTAGCCAAGGAGAGGCTAGAATTTAAGAAGACAACTACCTTTTGAATATGATAGCCATTATACCACATTGCTTCCTGGTTTGGCAACTCAGGGATGTCGTTGCATAGGTCTTATTTTCATGTCCCTGTCCCAAAGAACAGCTGGAAAAAGGAGGATTTGGAAAGTGAAGAGCCAGCTGTGTAGATGATGTCCAAGAACAGGATTTTGACTATTAGGCAAAGCTACCAGAATGTTAAATCCCATTCCAGGACATAGATACAACACCAGGGGATCAAGAAGAATACCTTTGCCAGCTCATGATTTCTAACCTGAGACAGAGTTCCTTAAACCAAAACATGAAAGCAAGAGAGAAGAATGACAATAATTCCCACTAGGAATTCATTGAGAATGGGTTCAGCTATAATACTTATGATCTCAGAGGTCTCAACATTTATACACAAGGAGTAGGAATGATCATAGTAAACGTGGAATTTTGATCCAAGGAGGGAACTACAGTCTCACAGATATCAAGGAGACTTGGTAGGTTGAGGTCTCACCTAAAATATGACCCAAAGGAAAGTGGAATCATTCAAGAGAAATATTTAATAGAAGAGAAAGGAGAGTCATATGAAACATTAAAAAGGTGTAGTCTTAGCTGGAAGTTCATAGATTGAAATAGACTCAGAGGGAAGAGCACTGGGGTGAAGCAAAAGGAGAGAGAAACAGAAATTCTATCTGTTGAATTTCTTGGAGTGTGCTTCCTACCAAAAGGCTACAGCAAACATCATTATTAAGAGAGGCACAAATCACAAGATTGAAGAACAGATCAGAAAAGAGATCAAGTTTTTTTTTTTTAAATAAGGCAGACTTCTAGACCCATAAGAAATTCTAGATCTATTGGAAGGAAAACGGGTATTGGCAAAATTATAAAAATGAAAATGACAAAGTTTAGATAAAGTTTCAACTCTAATTATTTCTTACTACTCCCATGGAAAATATGCAAAATAATCTGTGAAAGAGAAGTCTGGACACAAGCAATGTTAAAGTTTCCAGAGAAGGGTAAAAGATGGATTCTAGAAACAATCAACTATTGCTATGCAATAAAAATTCTAGTCTGGGGTATTTAGCGGGTAGTTTTCCATTTAGAATGGAAAGCAGTGATCTTCAGAAGCACCATGGGATCCTAAGAGCAACACATGACAAAGTAATCTCATTGCTCTGGACACAATGACTGGATTTACAGAGCAAAGGAGGCAGAGGACTTGCTATCAGAAAAATTTCTGACATTCTCTCATAATATTGGACAAAGTAAAAAAAATGAGATGAATATTAATAAAAAGAGTTATGTTAGTAGCTTGTTGGACTTGCCCAAAGAGTACTGATTGATGTATCCATGTCAACTTGACAACAGAAGAGAGTTCTCTAGTTGGTGCCTGTGGCCTTGGTTCTAGACCCAGTTTTGATCAAAACTTTTATTAAAAACTTGAGCATGCCTGGGCGTGGTGGCTCATGCCTGTAATCCTAGCACTCTGGGAGGCCAAGGCAGGAGGATCGTTTGAGCTCAGGAGTTCGAGACCAACCTGGGCAAGAGCAAGACCCCATCTCTACTAAAAAAATAGAAAAAAATTAGCTGGACAATCAAAAATATATATAAAACAAATTAGCCGGGCATGGTGGTACATGCCTGTAGCCCCAGCTACTCAGGAGGCTGAGGCAGGAGGATTACTTGAGCCCAGGAGTTTGAGGTTGCTGTGAGCTGGGCTAATGCCATGGCACTCTAGCTCAGGCAACAGAGTGAGACTCTATCTCAAAAACAAACAAACAAACAAAAAAAAAAACTTGAGCAAAGACCAAGAAGACACGGTATGCTACAGCTAGTTTGTGAAACTGACTGTTATATTTTCAAATTTCATTAGCTTGTAATTGGTTATAGTGGGAGTACTTAGACTACAGAAATTAGCAAGCATGACAAATCAAGGCCTTTTCTTTCTCATCCCAACAAGAACTTATTGTTAAACACATTTACTACCACATCATTGCATAGAAAACAGGTGTGTTAGTTAGGAATCTAGACTCAAGCTAAAATTCATTAAACAAACAAAAAAACCCAGTAATTTTTTGCTTCAAGTATCATGCTAAACTTTTTAGAAGCTACAGTTCGAATGTAACCCTAGAACAAACATCCATAGCCACATAATCAAAAATTAAAACTGTTCTGATGTTCTGGAAATCATAAATGAAATTTAAGCTTTCCAAGGTCTGCATGATCTTACAATTTCTAGCCAATCAACTACAAACAAGTAAGCTTATGCAGCACTGCTGCCCTAAAAGGAGAGTGAGTTACAAATAGTTAGTCATGATAGGGAACAATGTACTTCCTCATTTATGCTTAATAAACTGTGCTGCAACTGCTGTGAGCTGAGCTTTTTACCACTCAGTCTGAAGTCTTCTAGATCCTGATCTTCTAGATCCTGATCTGTATTTTCTCCTATTGTATGACAATAAACCTTTAAATTTTCCTAACTTGATACAGTTTTATTTTTGACCATTTTGGTATCAGAAGTGGGATCAAAGAAGACACCCCCCCCCCCATACACACACACACAGATAGACAAGCCCTAGAACCAGTAAGTAACCGGACACCAGTACCCACACAGCCCACTGAACTCACTGCTTTCTTGCTGACCATGGAGTTCTAGACTAAGTCAGTTTCAGATCCAAACTCTCCTCTCTTTGCATTTGAGCTCTCTGTTTGGCACACTTAAAGATGATATTCTGTTTGTCTGAGTTTGGGTAAGTTACCCTTTTCTGTTTATCAAGAGAGGATAAACTCAGGATGTGCTTTCCTGAGTCCCAGAATAGTAGCTCCTTTGGCTAGACTCCACATAGTTTACTTTGCATCTTAGGAAAACTAAAGGCCAGGATGGGTTCTTCCAAGTCCAAAGCATCTAGAAATTCTTCACCTAGAACTCTGGCTATTTAAAAACTATGGACTGGAATCCTGCTCCTTTTTGGAAAAATAAGTGAACTTTACTATAGGTAATTTGGAATTGCAGTGGCCACTTTGAGGAACCTTTAATTTAGATAAAAATAGTTCATCTTAGAAGTGCCCTTGAGAAAAGAGAATATAAAACCTCGTAGAAATAATAGAATGCATTTTTGATTGGTATGCAGAGGATTCTAAAAGATAGAATGACTCTAAAATAATCTTTCTTTAAAAAAAGTCTTTATAGTGTACTAATGAGAAATGTAAAGCTAAAATTCAGACTGACTTGACTGCCATGACAAAACCACTTGTTAATCCCTCTCTTTCTCCCACCTTCCATTGCCTAATTATTCTGAATACAATAACCCTTCTGTGTCTTTGTCCTTTTCTCCTGAACCCCTTCAGCACCAGATGCTCTTTTAAGATAAGACCTTTTAATGAACCTAGGGTTCCAGCCTCAGCAGAATTTAAGCTTTGATATAATCTAAACTTTGAGCTATTGTAAAGAATTTTCCAAACCCTAAAAAAAGACCAAACTAAACTTACAGAAGAATTTAAAAATCCTCTTGGTACTTATGATCCAGAACTTCCTGATTTATATCAATTTGTCTATATAGTGGTCAGTCTTAGATGCAGTGAAAAATGGCTTCAAAAAATAGACTGGAAGTATCCCACTAAATATTTTGAAGATCCTACCAAACATCTCTCTAAGGATGGAGTAAAAAGAGCTAGAAAAATAGAACAAATATTTCTTGAAGCTGTATCTGAGGTTTTTCCTATGAGAAAAGATTGTGCATTCATTTAATCTTGCAAACAAACAAACAAACAAACAAAAGGTGAATCTTCTATGAGCTAACACATCTCCTTAGAAGAAATATTTAAACAGCACTCTGGCCTTAATGGGTAAGATGAAGAAGTGGACTTGTCAGCCCATTTTGTTAATGGACTATACACATAGATAATTTATTGAAGAACCATAAACTAGAATAGGAAGTGACTCCCTTGACAAGGTTACAACATTTTGCAGAACATCCTGAGAGAACATTAGAAAAGAAATCACTGGGCATGCAAATTAATGACTTTGCAATTACAACAATTGCAAGAGCCCTCCCTTAACTTTAAAAGAACTTTATCCTATAACTCTTTTGATAAAGACATTTGTCATTATTGCTAACAAAAAAGGAAATGGAAAAAGGATTGTCCCTTATTTAAATATCAGTCTGGACCATCTGACAGACCAGAAAAGGGAGATCCTCAATCTCCTGCCTCCTGTGATAATTGTCAATGGTGACAGAGCTCCAAGGAATCTCCTGGTAAACTACTTCCAATAATTCCTTTAAATCAAAATAAATAAATAAATGAAGAAATTTTTACTGGGTTGATAGACACTACAGCAACTCTTTTTACTCTAAATCCTGCTATGATACATCAAGAACATCTTTGGTATAATAAAAAATATCTCAGTGGTGGGAATTTCTAATGAAATCCAAAGAGTTCCTCTGTTGGAACCCATAACTGTCACCCATGACCCCATCTCTGTAAGTCATGCTTTTCTATTATGTGATACTTCCTCTGTGAATCTCCTAGAAAGAGACCTGGTTTCTAAACTAGGAAGTCAAATAAAATTTTCCTCAGGAGAAATAATCATGGAAATTCCAAATTCATCAGATACTGAAACATTATGTGTTCTCTAAGTCCAAACTGATTATTCTTAGGAGACTAACAAATTCCATAAAGATATAGATATTATAAGTCTTTCTGAAATCCCTGACACTAGAGCATTAAAAATGCTAAACCTATTAAAATTCAGATTGATTCTTTAAAATCACCTCCTAAATTGCCTCAATACTCCTTAAAACCTGAAGCCACACAAGAGTTCAATCCTATAATAGAAGACTTAATGAATCAGAAGCTTATTGTTCCTTATATCAGTCCTTGCAATACTCCTATCCTACCTGTCAAAAAAAAAAAAAAAAACCCTCGACAAAAATGAAGATTTATAAAAGATCTTAGAGCTGTAAATAAAACTGTTATTCTAAGATTTTCTTTAGCACCTAACCCAAACATCCTATTGAAAAATACACCAACTGAATCTAAATGATTCACAGTGGTGGACTTATGCCCTGTTTTCTTTATCATTCCTGTAGACAAAGGGAGCCAATACTATTTGCCTTTACCTGGAAAAGTCAGCAATATACTTGGGCAGGAATATCTTAGAGATTTACTGAGGCTCCTTCATATTTCTCGTAAGTTTTACATCAGGATTTTTAAAACCCTGCAATTTCCCATAAATTGTACCCTGATTCAATATGTAGATCATTTGCTTTTTTGATTTTCATCCAAGGAGGACTTAGACATCGATTCAATATATTACTGCAACAATTGGCTTGCAAGGGGCCATAATGCTTCTTGATACAAACTTTAATTCTCACAAGATTTAATGTACTACTACTATTCCTTTTTTCTTTTTTTTAGTAGAGACAGGGTCTCACCCTGGCTCAGGCTGGTCTCGAACTCCAGAGCTCAAGCGATCCTTCTGCTTTGGCCTCCCAAGAGTGCTAGGATTATAGGCGTGAGCCACCACACCCGGCCCAATGTACTACTTCTTGTGAAAATTGAAGTTTATTCATAAAAGGAATTTTTCTGTCTCTAGAAAAGAATAAATACTATCCCAAATTATCCTAAACCAATGACTAAAAGACAAGTCAGAGGACTTCTCAGCCTTGTAGGAAATTGCAGGTCCTGGCTGACGAATATTGTATATCCATTTCTATCTCCTTCAAACCTATATATTCTGTAACTATCCGAACACTGCTACCCTCTTACCTTTGCCTAATGAAGGGGAGACTTACAATTGTGTCAACTTGGTTTCCCGAATTTGACTCTTAGCCTAGATTTATAAGAAACGCCATTGACTAATCAGACTTAGTACTCTATTGATGGCTCCTAAAGGAAAATACCAAGCTGGGTATGCTGTTACAATCCAGCATGGATTATTATAATAGAAAGAAGAGTACTTCCTCTGTTTAATTTGGCCCCAAAAACAACCAAACAAAAAAAAATTCAGCCCAACCTGGAAAATTACTTGCCCTCACTTGAGCCTGTGAATTAGCCAAAGATAAGACTGTAAATTTTCATATGGATAGTAAGTATGCCTTTGAGGTCATCCATGATTTTGGCATCTTATGAAAATAAAGTGAGTATTGGACACTAAGTGGCATGTCTATGAAAAATAGGCTTCAAGTGGCTGATATTTCTGCATTATTGCTACCTTCACAAGTTGCTATCATAAAAACTGAAGCTTATATCCACAAATATAACCCTGAATATCAAGGAAATGCTATAGCTAATGTTCAACTTGGGAGACAACTAGTGTACTAAAACTCTGTAACTTGGAGGAACTCCCTAAGATTGATCCAAGTACAAAAATTTATGACAATTTGTTTAATAAGCAATGGTATCCTCCTGAAACTGAATAAGACTGGCATAATAAAATATGTAAATTTAATACAAAACAGGGACTCATGGGGGGTCCAGATGGCTGCTAGGTACTTCTATAGTCTTTAAAACTTCCTTTACTGAAAACCTTGCATTTAGCAACTCATCATAGTATTGATGAGATGGCACAAATTTTGGAAAAATATGGGTGGAGAGATTGCTTCAAGGTGGCTAGACAGGCATATAATTAATGCTTGACTTGTCAAAACCATACTCCTGAAAAGACTATTCAAGTGACCCCAGTTACAACTCCCCAACCATCAGGACTATTTTAACATTTACAGATGAATTTCATCCAATCACTCATCTCTATGGGTTACCAATATGTGCTTATAACAATATTTATGTTTTCTGGATGAATTAAAGCTTTTTCCTGCTGAGGAAATTACTGTTGTGAAAAATTATTAGTCTCTGCACACTAAGAACCAGGTGCAAAAAAGTTATTAGTTCATCAGTTAGGATGGGGCTATTATTAAAAAGATAAAAAATAACAAATGCTGGTGAGGATGCAGAGAAAAGGGAACTCTTATACACTGTTGGTGGGAATGTTAACTAGTACAGTTACCATGGAGAACATTATGGAGATTCCTCAAAAAAGTACAAATACAACTACTGTAAGATCCAGCAATCCCACTACCTGGAATCTATCCAAAGGAAAGGAAATCATTATTGAAGAGACATCTGCACCTCCAGTATATTGCAGTATTATTCACAATAGCCAAGATATGGAATCAACCTAGGCATCCAACAACAGATGAATGGGCAAAGAAATGTGGTATAAATACATAATGGGATACTATTCAGCCATAAAAAGAATAAAATCCTGTCATACATGGCAGCACTGATAAAACTGGAGGGATATTTTGTTAAGTGAAATAGTCAGGAATAGAAAGTTAAACACCGCATATTCTCACTCATGTAGAAGCTAAAAAAAATTGATGTCATAAAAATAGAACACAGGATACTAGAGGCTGGAAAGGGTAGTCGGAAGGGAGGGATAGGGAGAGATTTGCTAAAGGACACAAAATTCAGCTAGCTAAGAGGAATAAGTTCTTGTGTTCTATACCACTATAGGATGACTATGGTTAATGATAATGAATAGCTTCAAATAACTAGGAGGAGCTTGAATGTTCCCAACACAAAGGAATGATACATGTTTGAGATGATGGATATGCTAATTATTCTGATCTGATCACTACACATTACATGTGTTGAAACATCATCATGTACCCCATGAATATATATAATTATTATTTTGTCAATTAAAAATAAAAATAATAGGGCCGGGCGCTGTGGCTCACGCCTGTAATCCTAGCTCTTGGGAGGCCGAGGCGGGCGGATTGCTCAAGGTCAGGAGTTCAAAACCAGCCTGAGCAAGAGCGAGACCCCGTCTCTACTATAAATAGAAAGAAATTAATTGGCCAACTGATATATATATAAAAAAAAATTAGCCGGGCATGGTGGCACATGCCTGTAGTCCCAGCTACACGGGAGGCTGAGGCAGGAGGATCCCTTGAGCCCAGGAGTTTGAGGTTGCTGTGAGCTAGGCTGACGCCACGGCACTCACTCTAGCCTGGGTAACAAAGCGAGACTCTGTCTCAAAAAAAATAAAATAAAATAAAATAAAATAAAATAAAATAAAATAAAAATAATAGTAAATAAATAAAATAAATAAGTCCTGGAAAAGAATACATGGATGCTGAATTTTTTTCCAGAAATTTTTTCACATTTGTTTTGATGATCGCAAAATGTTTTCCTTTATTTGCTTATATAATTGTTTTTTTGCAATTCTAGGTAGGGATGGCATACATTGATGCCTTTTTGAATGTTAAGCCAACCTCACTTGACTTAACCCTACTTAGCCATGACTAATTACTTTTTTGAGTTATATACTGCTAAATTCAGTTTCTAATCTTCTGTCAAGTTTTTTCTTGGTCTAAATTCATGAGGGTTATTATTTAACAATTTTATTTTCTTGCAGTATCCTTGTCAAATATTGGGATCAGGGGCATTCAGGCCTCAAAAAACAAGTTGGAGTGTGTTCCTCATCTTCTATTTTTCTGAAGAAGTCTGTATTTGTATCATTTCTTTCTCAAATGTTTGATAAAAATGTGGTGAAGCAAAAACAAAAACAAACAAATAAACAAAAACCCAGTATGATGCCTCCAGTTTTGTTCTTCTTGCTTAAAATTGTATAAAATCTAGTTGTCAATCAAAAAAATTATTAGAAAATGTTTTTTCACTTTGGGGAATCACAAACAAAATTTCCAATAGACGATTCACCTTAGTGTATATATTGTGAAACAAGATTATTCAAACATTATGGCATTACCCATTGTTCCTAACATTCTCAATCTTCAAGACAGATTGCACCAAAGGCATTCTAAAATCAAAATTGGCAAAACTAACTGAAATCACAGGATTGCCTTAGCCTAAGGTGTTATCTTTAGCTCTTATGATCATATCTTTTGGAAAACATAAATTGCCTCCTTATGACATAGTTACTGGATGATCCATGGCTTTAATGATAGAACCCCGTGTTCATGTAGTTCTTGTAAACTCCGACATGACCCAATATTGCAGAGCACTAATCAATATTGCAAAGTCTACTTTCAACAGGTAAAAGAAGCCTTCAGAGACCCCCTGCCTCTTTAGGACTTTGTGCCCCCCACATTGGAACTCGATGACAGAGTATTCTGGAAAAGATATCAGTGAAAAACTGCACTTGAGCCTCTCTGGAGTGGACCCTATTAGGTTCTTTTAACCTGATTAGGTTCTATTATAGCAGTTAAATTACATGGTATCAAACCTTGGGTCTACATCTCTCAACTGAAAAGAGCTTCCTCAGACTATTGGACTTGTCAAGCCACAACTGACTTAAAATTAAGGATATTCATGGAAATAGTTTTCCCCAGAAGCACATGACAACATGAGGTAGAGAGCTTCTTCCCAAGAACACAGAACAAGTCCCCACTGGATTGTCTTTCCAGATATTGTTCTTACTTTCATAATAATCATTGTGATCCTACTACTTTGCAAGCTGACAATTATTAATAATATTAGAACTTATTCCTATACACTCTTGGGTGAACAATTCAGGAAAATGGCTTTATAAAAATCTTTGGCCTCTTTCCCAAGGCAAAATAAGTCATTTGACCAATATTCATGGCCAACTGGTTTGGCATTGGGAAAAGCATTGAAAGCCCAGGGATGGCTCTTAATTACTGTAAATTTTGTTACTGGTGACTAATCTCTATGCATAGGAAACCTTAATGGTACTGGATCTAGCTTAGGTAAGATTTCAGACTTACTCTGTAAACGTTTTGATTTGATTCAGATGAAGGAGACTTAACTCCTATGTATAGTGACAGGGAATCATGATTTAAAAATGACAGTGATACCCTCAAATACATCATTAAGGACTCTACTGAAATAAAACATTGGTTCAATGGAAACTCTGTAAGTAAATGGAATGCTTTGATATCACCATTATATAAAGTATATAATGGTTTTGGACACTGGATAGACCAATGATCAGGGCATATCTGGAAAGGGAATTAATCATATTTAATTGGTGATAGAATGCATGGATCACTTTATCAAATTCATAGAAATGTTTTTTGCTCCTATACTAGTTTAAAAACCAATCATTCAAAATGACACTGTGCAGATGCCAACATGACAAAAAAAATCATGATATTCATATTACTCATGAGTAGTGAGTAATGGGATCCACCTTAACACTTTAACTCAATAATACTGGGTTGTTCATTCCGTGTGGTAATAAGACATGTAAAAGTTTTCCACTCAAATGATCTGGATACTGCTGTTTGAATTATCTCTTACCCCACATAACTAATTATGATCTTCTTAAATGCTAGTTGAATTGTTAACTTGGGATCATTTATCCACAGAATAATCCCCCATAGATAAGTTTCTCATGAACCTCAACACTCATTTTATATACTCCAAAACAGAAGAGTTCTTGATGCCCTAACTACATGATAAAAAGGAGCTTGTGCTCTTATTGGAGAAAAATGCTGTTTTTATGTCATATTGAGTCAGGAATTACAAGCCCAGAATCCCTATGACCTAAAAGATCAAATCTAATTATTCCACCTACTTGGGAAAGCTCAATCAGTTGATCTGTTCAACTGGTTAGATGTTGGCTCTTAAGGGCCTTGGCTTTGAGGTATTTTTGAAACTCTTGATATTATCCTATTAGTTAAATTGATTATATCGCTTATACACTGTATTCTTCCAGGAGGCTTATATTTATATCCTTGTCAGCAGCCACCAATTCACTGGATGATCTCCATGAGAACTGAACGACAGAAATTATATTAACTCAAATCATCAGAAAATAACCTATTGGGGCTGGGCGTGGTGGCTCACACCTGTAATCTTAGCACTCTGGGAGGCCGAGGTGGGAGGATTGTTTGAGCTCAGGAGTTTGAGACCAGTCTGAGCAAGAGCAAGACCATGTCTCTACTAAAAATAGAAAGAAATTAGCTGGACAACTAAAAATATATAGAAAAGATTAGCCAGGCATGGTGGCTACTTGGGAGGCTGAGGCAGAAGGATTGCTTGAGCCCAGGAGTTTGAGGTTGCTGAGAGCTAGCGTGATGCCACGGCTCTCTAACCTGGGCAACAGAGTAAGATTCTGTTTAAAAAACAAAAAACAAAAAAAGTACAATATTAGTATGATTGAGTTAAAGAACATAAAATATCCAACCAAGAAATGTAACACCTATGTTATAATTGTTTAACCACTCTTGGAGTATTGTATTTAGTTCTTGACATTGTACTTTACTAGGGATATTTAATATACAAGAGAAGACAGGTGAGGTTGTCCTAAAACCATATATGTAGAAAAATTTACAAAGAATGGTTGAAGAAATGAGGGAATGTTTGTTTTAGAGAAAAGACGACTTAGGGGATACAGGTTCTCTGTCTTTAAATATTGAAAGCGTTCACTTCTAACAGAAGTGATTCTAGAGGGTAGAGTCACAGGATCATGGGTTCAAGACAATAAACTACCTTCTAACAATGAGTGCTACCCGACAATGGGATGGGAACTCCTTGTCACCAGAAATGTTCAAACATGGTTTGGATGGCCAGACTTCTGGATGGGTATGGAAGAGTCTATTAGGATATTGCATAGTGGAATAGCATTTTACATGGAAGTTAGCCTCTAAAGACAGTATGGCAACAATTACATACAGCCAAAAACTCTTAAAAAATACCGATAAAGTTTGGTATATGGATCATGGTTTGGGGGCATGTGACATATATGTATTAACATATATTTAATCATGCACAATATAATAAATATAATAAACAATGTAATCTTTTAAACACTGGCATCACAAAACCCTGTGATAGGTTTTGTAGATGTGTGGAGATAAAGTAACCACCAGTTCAAGTCTCCTATTTTGTATTCACTTTGGGGCACATACTGATGGAGTGTAGTAATAAGTACATTGCCGACAGCACCTCACTCTTTCCTCCCACTACCCAACAAGCACATTTGGTTGAACCATTGTATAATAAAGAATTTGACTAGCTTGTGCCCCTCGTTCCTGGGAAGGAGACTCTAAATCCTTGTAATTTCCCAATTAATAGAAGTGTCTTTGTTATTCATGAGCCTTCTGGATTACACTTGAGTTTATGGTGAGAGATCAGGTAACTTAGGATGAGGTCTGGTCAGAAAGACAACTACATGAGGAGAAGATTCAGACATTGAGCCAGCGTGACCTCCAGGGAAGGTAGAGGGGCTGGATATTGAGTTTAGTCTCAGGGTCAATGATTCACTCAATCATGCCTACATAATGAAACCCTAAAAAAAACTCTGCATTGAGCTGAGTGGAGCACTCTCGTTGGTGTAACCATCAGTGAACAAGAAGGTGATGCTTTCTGGTTCTACAGAAAGAGGGCTTGGAAGCTCTGGACTCAGGACCCTCCCAGACCTTTCCCGATACATCTCTTTATTTGGCTGGTTCTGATTTGTATCCTTTACCAAACTGTAATTGTTATGCATAGTGCTTTTCTGAACTTTGTGAGTTATTCTAATGAATTATCAAACTTGTGGGTGTTGCTGTGGGAATTTCCAAATTTGTGGCAAGTGGTCAGAAGCATGAGTGGCCTGGAGCCCTCAAAATGTGGCTGGCATCTGAAGGGCAGCCTTATGGCTGACCATGCCCTTAAACCTGTGTAGTCATAGTTAGGGATGGTGGTGTGCACCAATAGTCCTAGCTTTTGGGGAGGCTGAGGCAGGAGGATCCCTTGAGCCCAGGAGTTGGAGGCTGCAGTGAGCTATGGTTGCACCTCTGCACTCCA
Organism: Microcebus murinus; assembly: GCF_040939455.1. Taxonomy (NCBI): domain Eukaryota; kingdom Metazoa; phylum Chordata; class Mammalia; order Primates; family Cheirogaleidae; genus Microcebus; species Microcebus murinus. Next base: position 31,975,922 of record NC_134115.1, read on the forward strand.
GCCTGAATAATGGAGCAAGACCTTGTCTCAAAAAACAAAAACAAAAAACTCAAAGAGTCTGACACCAATTCCAGGTGATTAGCACCAAAACTGTTTGGCAGCATACCAGTTGGTGTCCGAGCACATCCCGAGTCAAGGAAATACAGGATGTGATTGTACAATACCTGCAAAGAGCCTTGTAACTCCAAAATCTTATTTTTTTAAAGCAAAAAACCAAACAAAATGTATACCTTTATCTTGGTCCACAAAAAAACGATTAGGCGATTGTCTCTTTCACTATCTCACTTTATGAAACTTACGTTCAAAAGACACAAGAAAACTGGAACACAGGGATCTTCAGCCCATGCAGTTTCATGTTCCCATAAAGTTAGGAAGCGAAGGCGAAGTCTCTCTTTCTAAATCAGAGTATGGCCAGGGAGACACTAACAGCACAATAAGATGATGAGCATGCCTATGGCCTAATGGCTTAAAGGTTGCCAAGATTTTTCTTTTTCTTTCTTTTCTTTCAGAGAGATGTGAATCAAAATACCCACTGCCAATTTCACAGAAATGTAGGGGGAGGGGAAATCTACTTGCAAGGTCGTTCAGGGCCACAAGGACAATGCATTATTTTCCCAGTCCCTTCAGTCAGAGGCGGACTAACAGCAGCAGTATTCATCCCAAACACAACCTCTATTCACATCCCTTATGACGTCCCAGAGACGCTGCCCCGTTCCCTTGGCACAGAAGGGAATTCCCAGAGAGCAGAACTGGGAACAAAGGTGGAAGTTACAGGGGGACCTTCTCAGCTGACTGTAAGGAAGGACTTACTGAGTAGAGGAGGCTTCTCAGGAGATAGAGGACAAACCCTCTGTTAACAGCAGGGTCTAAGCCAAGGGCCACAGCCCTCAAAGATAAGGGATAAAGGCTGGGTGCAGTGGCTCATGCCTGTAATCCTAGCACTCTGGGAGGCCAAGGCAGGCAGATCCTTTGAGCTCAGGAGTTCGAGACCAGCCTGAGCAAGAGCGAGACCCCATCTCTACTAAAAAAAAAAATGGAAAGAAATTAGCTAGACAACTAAAAGTATACATAGAAAAAATAGCCGGGCATGGTGGTGCAGACCTGTAGTCCCAGCTACTCAGGAGGCTGAGGCAGGAGGATCATTTGAGCCCAGGAGTTTGAGGTTGCTGTGAGCTAGGTTGATGCCACGACACTCTAGCCTGGGCAACAGAGGAAGACTCTGTCTCAAAAAAACAAAACAAAACAAAAAACAAAGATAAGGACACCAGATGACATCTAGGTCCCTGCAGTTCTGACAGTCTGGTCCTAACCTGACTGTAGGTTCAAAGAAAAACCAGGGAAAATAATCTCACATAAGGAGCCTTCTCAGCCGTGTTCTTACCACAGCTATGTCTCAACAATAAATCCCACTAGAGTACCTAGTGGCATGATGTTATTTAGAGCAGTTAAGGGAGATTTTAGAACTGCTGCAATGCCATTTAAATTCATTATCTAATGCTAATTAAAATGATCTGTTTCACTGTCACCAAGGAAAATCTTGTTAGGGAAACTGATGAGGTGCAGCGAGCTCTGTCACCGAGCTGGGAGCAGATGCGTGCTTATGCCACACACCCCACGCCACTGACGATTACGGGTGGGGGAGATTAACCTGGCAGTGCAGCCGGCCTTGGGCAGCTTTCGCCAGCCAGCCAGGCACCTGAAGAGCACTCGACTGGACGGGAGACCTGCTGTTGACCCTCTTGTCAGTTACCTTGGGGCAGTCACCTCACCTCTATGGGTAGGGTTAGATCAGTGGTTTTCAACCTTGATGCCCATTAGAATCACCAAGGGAACTTGTAACAATTTGGATTCCCCAGACCAATTAGGTAAGAATCCTTGGAGATGGGCCCTGACATGAGTATTTCAAAGCTCCTCAGGTGATTCCAATGTGCAGGTATTATTGGTGACTACTGCATTGGACGGTCCCTAAAAAACTCCTCCTGCCCTGTGCCCCTGTGCTCCTCCCCACTTACAGATGAACTGAATGATGGAAAACCAATGGCTTACTTCACCACACCCTTGCAGACTCTTGTTATAATGAGTCTGACTCAAGTGAATACCACGTGACTATCTGCTAGGTGGTAATGGCTGTTAAACCATGGTCCATGTCTCAGTTATTTCTGGATATTCCTAGCACATACTAGGTGCTCAGTAGTCACTTGAGATGCAGAGGCCAACAATTCAATTTGCAATTCACCCTATCTTTCTGCTTCATTGTAAGAGGCATTTAAACCATTTTGCTGCTCTGTATCAGTTACCAGAATAAGGAGAGTGAGTTACAAAATATGAATAATGTATTAGATCCATCTTTAATAACAGAATAGCCCCAAATAGTAGTGGCTTAAACAAGAGAATTTATTTCTCTAACACTTACAATTTTGGCTTTCAAAATATGGTCCTGGAAACAGCATCATCCATATCACCTGGGAACTTGTTAGAAATGTAAACTCTTGGGCTCCAAACGAGACCTACTAAAATAGAAACTTTTGGGTTGTGGCACAAAACTCTGTTTTAACAAGCCCTCCAGGAGATTCAAGAACCACTGCCATGAACAAATTTGACAGCTAACAGTGCAAGACTAGTACAGCAATTTCATGAATGTGTCAGGGACATGCACTCCCCTATGCTTACCAATCCTTCACCCCTAGGGAACAAACATTGTCCACATGATCCAGTATGATTGCTGGAGCTCCAGCCATCACATCCAAGTTCAAAGTAGTAGGATAGAAAAAAGCCCAGAGAAAAGCACTCACTCTTCTTTAACATGACTTCCCAAGTACAACACATCTTCTCACATCTCATTGAAAACAAAAAACTTTTCTGGGAAGAAACCTGGAAAATTTTGTCTGTTAGTGGACACATAACCACCCAACTAAAAATTGAGGTTCTGTTTCTGAGGTATTGAGATAGTTAACTAGTTGTTTCTGCCTTAACTAGTCATTCAACAATGGAAATAAAGAAAACTAAAGCTTATGAATGGTTTCTGTGTCCAGGCACTGTGTTAGATTCAGTGTGTGACAGTATCTTGTTTAACATTTCCAATTCTATGGGGAATTGTTCTCATTTTATAAATGAGAAAAACTAAAGCTTGAAGAGGTTGGTTAATGTGCCCAATGTCATATAACTAGGAAGTGCTGGAGCAGAATTCCAAAGCAGACAGTTTAATCTGCACAGCATGCATTCTTAGCCTCTAAGTTATGCGGCTCTGATAAAAGTATTGCTAGAGGAAATGAAAAATGATGAGTAATAACTGATATTTTATATCCATTCTTCATTAGCAGGAATAATATAACTTTGGTTTTGTCACCACTTAATAAGGTTGAGCTTGCAAAGCAACCCCAGCCCACTCCAAATGGTCGTTTGTTATAAGACTGCATTTTCAGATCATTTAGGGCAGGTCTGCCGTGGTAGCTGCACATTTAGAAGCATGGAGCTAATGCTACAGAGAATCCTGGGTTTGTGGGGCCTGAAGCTTTTTACCATTTAGGATCCCCTTTAAGAAAAAATTATTAAATTACAGATGCAAAATTAGGCAGTGGGCTTTGGACTATCCAGCAAGCTAGGGGCCGGGATGCTCAAGCCTCATTGGCTCCACAGGAAATCTGCCTCCAGCCTGATGCTTCCTCTCTTTGCACAGCTTGGTGACAGCACCAAGGATGCTACGCAGGTCCTGGAATCACGAAATCATGAACTGTTTCATTTAGAAGGAACCCTGGAGATGGCATTCATCACTGATTTTCTTTCTCTGTTTTAACAGCAAACAAACAAAAGGAAATCTTACTCCGAATCTGAATGTGTTAAGTTAAACAGATATATGTGGGGCTGGCTCTGGTTGGAGGCTGGACCGTAGGTCTAGAGCCCCACCTGCTCTTGCCCATTGCAGCTCCAGAGGCATCTCGGGGCACGCTGGGGCTTTGAGGAACCTGTCTGAAAGCCACCAGATCTATCCTAAGCCACACTTCTCATGGAGGAGAGAACAGAGACTCAGAAAGGTTAAATAGCTCAGCTGGGGTCACCACCTAGTTATGGGCAGGGTGGAGCCTGCACTGTTACCTATCCACAGGTCTTCTCACTATACTATAATCTCTGATTTCTAGGGCAGCCTTCAAAAGTCTTTTATCAAGCTCTCACCATATTCTAAATGTATCTGTAGTATAATAGAATCGAACCACAAGGTATTACCCATTTCTATGGGAAATGTAAAAAAATCTCTCTCCTCCTGCAGACCTGGCAGAGAAGGGGTGTGTGCTCCCTCAGCTTAGGTCACTGGAGGTCATTCCCTGAACTGCTGGGCCACACACTAGCCATGTCCCCCATCCACCTGGGGGATGGAAAAGGCAAAGCCTGAAACCACTGGGCAGCATTTGTACTCTTGAAGGGAAAAGAGCAAAATTCCTTGGGGTCATGAAATAAAATTTAAAAGTTATGTATAGAGAAAAGCTACCTTATTGTATAAAAAAAGAGAAAACAGATTTAAAGAAATACTACATGTAGGCACATTGTTATTTTCTATCTTTGATTTTTATTGTTGACTTAAATATGTGCTGCAAACTTAATCCTCCCCACTTGCTGGAATTTCAAGTCTTTTTCTGACTAGGCTTCTGGTCTTGGCAGAACTTTGCCTTAAGAAACTTCTCCAGAGAGAGACTTTAATTCGCTGCTCATTTTCATTTGGTATCGCTTTCCTTTTTGCCCACCTAAATCTTGTAATAAATTTTCCCATCGTGTCATCTGCTTTTTCTTTCACGGTTTTTCTTGATTTGAACAATTCTCAAGTTGTTTATGGGCAAAATTACCTGATTTAGGTCTTGTAATTAAAAGGAAGTTCTATCAGTCTCTTGCTTTCCTTAATTATAAAATTTCACTTAAAAATCTCAAGCTGGTAAGAAGTCTTAATGTTATTCAGTAACTAAAATTGCAAATCTCTAAAGCTTTCTTTAAAACAAATGTAAACCTACAATGCAATCTTAATGTCACAGAATAGCTTTCCACAGAATAGTCACATGATGACTGCAGTTGACAACAAATGGTAACTGGAAACATTTTGGTTCTCCTATTTGAGAAACAGGCATTGACTGGCTGTTAACTTTTAGAAGGAGTGATTAAATCCCCCAGGTTTTGTACTATTAGGTTGCAAAACAACAGATAGTTACATCTAAAGTAATATAGAAACAACAAAAAGTCAAAACTATTATTTTTATAACATTAAAAACATGATTCTCATACAAATATACAATGTGTCAAAGATTTATGTAACTCACTAATTAGAAAACAGGATACTAAAAATACTGGATCTTGAGATCGAGCAGACTGAAATGATATTCCCATAAAAATATACATACTATTTCAGTGAAAGGAAGACTACTGGAATAAGATGGCAAAGTTAGATTAATACCAGGTAATATTCTATAGGGCAATAAAACTAATCTTTGGCGTTGTCTCTGTGATTAGACAGAAATCACCTGTAATTTACTGATATTCTACACATTATCCACCTTTCCAGAGTCTGGGCCTTGATTAATACAATAGTATATCAAAAAAAGTTACAGCCCCCCCCAGAAAGACAAATAGCCCCAGTTTTGCAGACAATGCTCTACTATCTATTTTTTTGTTTTCACAAACAAACCTGAAATGAATATTTATTGCAACACAGATTTTGAATGGGACAAATATTTTTGTCCTATTTCTAGGTTTTGGATAATTTTACTTAATATTATAAGTTGGTTTTTTTTTTTTGGTGTTATTTTTTTTCTTTTTAATCTGTAAACTATAAGAAGCCTGTAACTTGGGAACCAAACAATGCAAGGAATATCTGATCCATCTGAGGAATCAAAATCACCTACAGAGTTTTACCATGCAGGCACCTTCACGTATACAATCTTACTTGATTCTGACTCAACCTCACTGAGATTTTCAGGTACTGCCCCTATTTTCATAAATAAGAAAATGGAGGTTCCTAAAGATCGTGACTTATCCACATTCCTGGTCAGAACCAGGGCCAAGCTGCAAAGCCAGATCCTCCCGCAAACAAACCCCAGGTGTTTTTCATTGAGATGCTTCTCTCAACAACCCCTCACATTGTAAAGAATCTTGTGGTTTTAAAAAACCCTTTGTAAATTGAGGGAACATGAGGCAGGTGGCTGTGTTTCATATATTGGGATGCCGAGGACCAAGATCACCTGTCTGCAAGTAGCAAAATTGCAAGTAGCAGTAGAAGTGTCCAAGTTCTTCCCCAAACAAGTCCGAGGCCATTTTGTCTATAAAACAACCACTTGGAGTTAGCCCGCTCTGTCTCCTGGCACCGACCCAACTTCTATCTCTGGATGCCAAGACCACTACACAACTTGAAGCCCCCACTTCTCTGCTGTACCTATGCCTGTCAGGGCAGATAAGTGAGCTCAATTCATCCTTCTCCTGCCCCAGGGGAAAAAAAACCCTCCTTTGCTAACCTGTCTAGCTCTCTGCCACCTAACCTAAGCAAGTCGACAGACTTCTCAGGAAGGTGTTAATGACAGGCAACAGCTAAAGGTGCTATTCCTACCAGGGTTATTTACATTTTAGAAGGTGCTCATTTTGGCTCAAGTGCTTTCACCTTTTGCTTCCTAACTAACCTGTGGGCAGAAGTGATTGCCAGTGCAGCAAACCCAATCTTAGCCCAGGCTAAAATATCTATAGCTGCCGAGGGAATGAAGGCTCATGTTTGACTACTTTTCAAATGTACATAGCTGATGTTTAAAATTTTAAATGATATATTTAAAAGTGGTAATTAATTTATGGAAGTTTCTATGTGACTTCTTGGTCCATAAATGTTTAAAAGTACAACTGTAACTTTGTGTGTAGGGGCATGGGTGGATGGAATCTTCCATGGGAAAAATCTCAACGACGGGAACTTAATCCTCACAGAGACCCAGTGAAGTGTGAGTACCTTCATTTTATAAATGAAGAAACTAAAGCGGAGAGGTTATGTAACTTACCCAAGCCAAGATCATCCAGCTTCAGAGCCAGGCTTCGAATCACAATGTGGTTCCAGGTCTGTGCTTCTAGCCACTATCTTGCATTGTTTCTGATCTTCATTTTCCAAAGGGGTGTGATTTGGTTGCAAATATGTAGCAGAAGACACCTCATACTAACCCTGCTCACCTCCAGGGAGGGCCCAGCAGTAAAGAAAACTTTTTAAGTGGGGGCAAAGCTACTATAGAAAAGCAACCCAGGTTTCTGTAGAGACTGGGAAGCATTTAAGATAGGGAAAGAACTGTATTTTATCAACTGTGATACACTGGACTCTAAGACCTACCGTTATTTTATCTATCACTAAGAAAAAAAACCTGCCTATTAAACAGTGGTCATGCTAATATGCCATCAACTATAAGCTACAAAGAGAAAGATTTATTAAAATGTGAAAAAAAATGCACATTTTTCAAATTGATGAAATATAATAACATCTAGGCAGGCAGCTCCAGGCTATGGTCTGCAGAGTGTGAGATCCCAGGGAAAGGGAGAGCATCTTTCACGATTTTTCTCACAGAAGCCCTAGAACTCTAAGTGCTATAGTTTTGGTCTTATGCCAGATCATGATTCGATGCTACTTATTAATAGAGTACAGACACTTTCTGACGTACAGTGGTTCGACTCAGGATTTTTCGACGCTGCGAAAGTTGAAATGACGATGCAAAAGCAATACACATTCAGCACGCTCCTCAACTTATCGTGAGGCTACGATCCAATCGTGTAGCCCCAGGGGAAGCTGAGGAGCATCAGTACTTCATCTATTAACTAATCACCACGGCCAAGGGAATGGAGTATTGTGATTTGGGGGATTGATTTGTGCACCCCTGGTTCAGGCAGATCATGAGAATTCCACCCACTCTAATGAGATTGACAGTGAACTGTGGAAGGTGGGCGCAGAGAGGTGCCAGCCAGACCAAAAGCGTGTGTCTACCAGGTTATTATTATCAACAGATTTAGAACTAGACTTAACATATTGAACAATATAAATGGGGTCAAATCGTCGATATAGTAAGAGAAAACAAAACTCACATCTCGTTTGTTTCCTGAAAAGCGCTTTCCTGCTGGTACACAAGGCTTTTTAAGATCCACGCTTCTATCACTGCCTACTGCTCGATGTAGTAACGCCAAGTCAGGACGTCTTTACTGGTAGGTAAATCAATAAGAACAAGTTTAAAATGCAAGAGGATTTCTATCTAAAAGGAAAGTCTGTTTGTAAGCATCTGGAAGTCATTTAAAATATCGAAATTAGTCATTATGCTTAATTATAGTTATCAAGGGCTCAAAGTCAGATGATTCTCATGACCTTCCCAGACTCTTCTCACCTTCCCCTCATGTAGTCATTACATATCAAGCACAACTAAGAGCTCATCATTTCCTCCCAAGATACAATTAACTCCCTAAGATAACAAGAGAGTACGGAGCAAAACTTCTCATTCCCATGTTTTTGCCGCCCTATTTATCCACTTACATTCAGCAATGGGCATGAGTCCATGTTTAAAAACTGGATAAAACACTTTGGTGAAAGATTCCAAACACCATCCATTATAGGGATGGGAGTAAAAGCATCTATAGTTATCTTCCAAGGCACTGTTTTGAGTAGAAACACATACACAGCAATCAGTGTCTGCACACTCTGGAATGCACGGCAGTCATTTAGTTACTATTCATAAAAGATGCACAATTCAAAGAGCATATTGTGTCTCCCGGCAAAGGCTGTTCATTTGAAAAATCTTAATAATTCACCTGGGAAAAAGGGGATTTAGGGCATTTTGGCAATGGTGTTTTCAAATTTAGAAAAGAAACTAAGTTAACCTTAGTTAAAACTAAGTTTAACCTAAACTTAGTTTCCTTAGGTTAACCAATATTAGAGGTGAGAAAAGAGCTCAAGTGGCAAAGTTTTGTTTCTTTGTTTAGTTCATTAGTTTTGGGCTAGAAATATATACTTTGTTGACTCTAACTGCTGCTGAGACCTTGTGTTTTCTTATGTGTATTCTAAATATACACATCCTAATCTTTCCAAGACTTACTCTTAAAGGTGATTAATCTGCTATAATTAAGATGTAACCTTTTCAAAATCTCACTGAAAATAGAAACAGAAGTGCCATCTCATATTTTAAAGAGCCAGTCCTTTGCGTTCAGTCATACAGGAAGCCACTGCCTCTAAAAGGTCCTTATTCCATTATGCAAATGCTTATTAAACCAGACTAAAAAGGAAAATGACGTTCTTCCTTCTGATTCCTGGGAAAAGCATGGGGTTGATGCAAACTGAAAACTACAATAAGGTGAATTTTCAAAGTTAGGACTTTCTTAAATCCAGTAAGCTCTTCCAGGGAAAATAAACCCTCCACAAAGCCAAATAGGTTATTTTTAGTTTGTTTAAAGCCATTTGTGGGTTTCTGCTTAAAAAATGGTACACTGTTGAGTTTATCTCCATTCCTTCCAGAAAAAGGAATATGAAACTAAAAGAATAAGAATGATGTAAACTCACAGGAACAATGTAAACAAGAGAGAAGCTATCAGTGGGTAATGATAGCAACAAATATCTGGAAGAAAAGGAAGCTGTGGAGAGAGCAGCAAGACGGAGAAAGCTAAATACCTAGTGCATGCAGAGAAGCAAGTGAATTCTCACCATGATATATCAGAAAGTCCCTGCAACTAGAAGTGGAAGACTGGAGTAAGCCCTGGGATGGGAAACAGGGGATTGGCCCAAACTGCTTGATTATACTACTCCCCACCCCAGCAGGAGGCTGAGGATATTCTGTGGACTTATGCTCTTTCAATTTTTCAAGATTAGGGAGCCCCAGGTATGAGAGAGCACGAGGGAGAGGCACTGTACTGAAAGCAGGTGGATTAATTAAAATATGCACACTGTGTGTTGAGTAACCAAACACCGGCTGCAGGTGGATTTCTTTCTGGAGGCACTGAATGGCCCTAGATGAAAGGCCTACAGATACTGACATCTGGAGAACCCCAAGAAACAGCAGGATCCAAGCCTAATGGCCCATGCATTAAACAGAATCAACAGGAGAGAACAGGAAAAGACTGCCACCTTTATCATTGGTTTTAAGTGTCTTAAATATACAGGAGAACCAGACCTCGCCAGGAGACCTCAAACATAGAGACCAGAAAAGACAGAAAGAGCAAAGAAACAAAGTAAAATAAAACGAATAACCAAGGATAAAATACAACATCCCCAGAGACATAAGAGATATTGCATCTAAGAGATAAGAAATGGTGTTGAGAGTAGAATAAAGACATTCAGACATGCAAGGTCTTCACAATTTTAGCTCACGTGCACTCTTTCCAAGGAAGCTGCTAAAGGTTGTGCCCCACTGGGAAAAGGGCCTTTAAGAAAGAAAAGCGCGAGGGTCTGAGAAACCGGCTCTCAACAGGAGAGAAGGGAAGGGAAGGGAAGGCTCAGGGTGACACCAATGACCTGAGCAGTTATTCAGGGCACCCAGGAAGCCAGGAGGGGCGTCTCCAGGAGAACGTGGGAACGCTAGTTGACTTGACAACTTAGTATTCAGAGACAGGTTAGCACACTTTTAGCTACAAGTTTCTAAAGATCCCATTCAAAATGATCTAAATAAAAAATGGCGGTTTATTATCTCACATAATCAAAAGCTCCAGGAGTTAATTTCCATTGCTGACGTAAGGACTGGGGCCCCAGCGCTAGTCCGTACCAGTGCTCTTTTGCAAGACACACGCAGGATATGCGTATCTGTGACCCACTCAAGACACGCTGGCTGGGAAAGAGTGACTTATGGCTGGGCAAGGAGGCTCATGCCTGTAATCCTAGCACTATGGGAGGCCGAGGCGGGCGGATTGCTCGAGGTCAGGAGTTCGAAACCACCCTGAGCAAGAGCGAGACCCTGTCTCTACTATAAATAGAAAGAAATTAATTGGCTAACTAATATATATAGAAAAAATTAGCCGGGCATGGTGCGCATGCCTGTAGTCCCAGCTACTCAGGAGGCTGAGGCAGCAGGATTGCTCGAGCCCAGGAGTTTGAGGTTGCTGTGAGCTAGGCTGACGCCATGGCACTCACTCTAGCCTGGGCAACAAAGCGAGACTCTGTCTCAAAAAAAAAAAAAAAAAAAAAAAGAGTGACTTATACCAGTCAGGATATCTGAGTTGCCTGGGAAGGAGGAGACACCAGAATAACACAGGAGCCTCAGCAGACTGAAAAAAGAGGAAAATGGCTGTTGGGTAGTCACTCATGGTGCCTGTGAGAGAAGAGTTTAAGCAATTCTGATGAAAGTTTAGGAAAACTTAACAACAGAAATGTAGAAATTAAGCAAATGAAAATAAAGAAATGGTTAGTTCCAGAAAAAATAAAATGATACAATTCTACTGGGAAGAGAAAGGGAAGAGAAGAGGGAACAGTGATGATAGAAGTTCTTAATCTGTACTTTCTGTAATAGGAAGTCAAAAGAAACTACCTAAAACTGGTAGATTTAAAAAATAGACATTATAAAAACAGTATATTTAGAAATTTAGCAGAGCTCAGAGTAAATGGAAGTAGTTGTGGGGAGGCGAGGCAGGGGTGCAGGAGTGGGGCAGAGAAAGGACTGCTGCTTCTGTTACAAGCTTTATACAAGTCCCCCTCCAAATTCTGTACATGTTATTTTATTGTTTTAGTTTCAAAGATGGAACAAATAGCAGCTCCCTGCTCCCCCTGAATGGACCCTTTATATGGAGAACACAAACCACAATTATCAGTCAAACAAAAGTAAGCGCTAGCGTTGCCTTTTCCCCATTCCCCCTTCTCACCCCATCCCAGGTCTCCCAGCTGTCCCACCCACACCCTACACTCAGTTGTGTGACAGTTGGGAGGAGAATGCATGCTGAATTAATTATAGGCATCAGTTCTTTGGGGAAGGGTTCAATACACCATGGCAGGGGGAGTCTCTGTAGCTGGCAGGTTGGAGTTGTCCAAGGACTCCATGGTCTGGACAGGAAAGGCACAGCCAATTTTTCAGCGGGTGTAACTGCAGTGACAGACCTAAGTAGGTGTCCTGTTACATCAGACTATTCAGAGAAAGGGCCAAGGCTCTATATTGAAAGCAGCCAGATATTCATAAGCATGGCTATATGAGCCTGACTGAGCTACCAATCCTCCTAAGCTTTGTTGCTAAAAGCCAACCATAGATTTAAAATTCACACATACTACCTGTGATAAAATTCAAACTTCTGCCCTGTAACAGATTTGCATTTTCTTCCATCTTATGCAAATCCTACAGGCTTTGACTATTTTAGGGACAGTCTCGAGAAGGAAAGTCTCATCACAAGGAGCTATTTACTTGGAAGGTCCAAAAAACAGAGACAGACCTTGACCTTCACACTACAATCCACTGCGATCCCCTAATTCATTTAGCACATTTCCCTCAGGAGCTTCCCTTACCCGAGTGGCTTTCAAACAAAGTCTAACACGAGACCTAATCCATGAGACAGCCAGGAATGCGGCTGCTCTGGTTACAGGGTATCCCCCTCCCTGTACCCATCAAAGCCTTACGGCTCCCTGAAGTTCAGTTCAAAACCATTACTTTCTAACTTGTTGCTCCCACCAAAGACTCCCCTTGGCTCTTCTTTTCCACATCCTACCTTCCTTTGGCAGGATAGTCCTCTCGGGTCCTACCTCCTCCAGGAAGCCTTCCCAGACTGCTGCTCACTGAAGCTGTATTCTTCCCGAATCAACTAATTCAGCTTCACTTTACATATATTGGTCCCACCATATATGATTGCTAAACCTTCCACATTACTGCTCCACACTCTGATTTACTTACTACTTAATATAGCTTGGATTTAAAAAAAAAAAAGAAAAAGACCATTTTTAGAAACAATTTTATAAATAGATACTTATAAAAGAAGAAACACATATACAGAGCACCCAAATTACTAGTCAGGTGAACCCCAGCCCTTCTCTTCTGCATTGGGAAAACAGAATAGAGAACAGAGAACGGGAAAAAGCATTCCATCTTGCGCTTGACTCTTGCCACCTATGTGCTCAGCTTTTCAAGTAGAGTTTCTACTCCTTTGCTGGTGTTTTTGTTTTTTTCCAATGTGGGAATCAGGCTTTTTAGTCCAGCTTTGACTTTGTTTGCAACTTCTTGGTCAGAACTCTGGAGAAGGCTGAAGAGAGAGGAAAAAAATTAACAAAACTTAAATTTCATAAAAACCCCTAGATCATCTGCAAATACTACCCATACTCACAGTATAACAGAATTAACCGTGACACAAATCTTATAACTATACACATAATATTTTTTCATTCACCATATGATGAGGGCCAGCAGCCCACATTCTAAAACCATAGGAAAAATGTTTTAGGATCTTACTAGTGGAGCCATTCAAGCAAAGACATTTGTAGGACTCCATTCCATACAGAGTTGGTCCTATCTTCACTTTACCTTAGGACTTACTTACATCCTACCTTAAAAATTTTTCGTGTAGTCTATCTCCCTTCCTCATCTAGATTATAAGCTCACAAGGACAGTTTGTGTGTTTTTTTTTTTTTTTTTGAGACAGAGTCTTACTCTGTTGCCTGGGCTAGAGTGCTGTGGCGTCAGCCCAGCTCACAGCAACCTCAAACTCCTGGGCTCAACTGATCCTTCTGCCTCAGCCTCCCGAGTAGCTGGGACTACAGGCATGCGTCACCATGCCTGGCTAATTTTTTTTTCTATGTATTTTTAGTTGGCTAATTAATTTCTTTCTATTTTTAGTAGAGACAGGGTCTCGCTCTTGCTCAGGCTGGTTTCGAACTCCTAACCTTGAGCAATCTGCTCACCTCAGTCTCCCAGAGTGCTAGGATTACAGGCATGTTTTATTTCATGGCACCACTTGTATAGAGTAGATGGCCAAGAAATGTTCCGAGTGGCTGAAATAACACGTGTGAATGGGAACACAGAGAGGTAAGGTGGGGGCACGAGAGGCTGGAGTCAGTGGGCCTTCTCCTGGAACTCCGCAGCACTGACACTTTTGAACAGGTGGAGAGGTTTCCCGCAGAGCTTCACCGCCTCTGCCATTCAGTAACTGTACAACCAAGACCATGCTATTTGAATGCTCTAAGATTCAGTTTCCTGATCTGTAGAATGGGATTAAAAATAAAACCCACTTTCTGCCTCACAGGGCTGTTTGTTGAGGCTTAAATTATCCTGTATCCAAAGCACTTAGCCAGAGCCTGATACTTAGTAAGCACTCAATAAATGTTAGTCAGTGAACAAAATAACCCTGGGCTCTGCTTTCAGAAACCTTGCCGTAGCACTCTACCACCACAAGTGAAGGGTAACAGTAGGCCCATTTCTCTATAAACAGGGGCTGGGTGATTGACACCCAACCACAGAGAACCAGGCCTGGACTTCTGTTTGCCTCTCACTTTTTGAGGGCCACATGTAAATGCTGACCTCTGAAACACATTCTAGAAAGAAACTGCTTGGCATTTTTCAAAGTCCCCGGCCCCAGTAATTTCCATCATGTCAACAAAGAGGTGGATAAGTTATCAGCAATGAGCAGCATTCTACTGCTCGTGGGAGACAAGAAACAAGTACAGCTTGCCACCTGCAAAGTTTAAAAGGTTGAAAAGTAAAGTATCCTTTTACTAGATCTGTGACTCACTGGATGTTTTTATTTTATACACCTTGGCTAAATATAGTTACATAATGCATAACAGTAATACAAGTTAATGTTTATTGATCATATTCCAAATATTAGATGTAATGCTAGGCATTTTATATGCATTGTCCAATCTAGTTTTCATAACAACCTTAGGGTTATTATCTTGTTTTACAACCAAGAAAATTAAGGCTCAGAAAAGCTGAATAATTTTCCCAAGGCTACATAGTAAGTAAGCTGGGACTGGAACTCAGGCAGTCTGTCTAAAGCCAATGTCCTTAAATGCTAGAGAATTCTGCTTCCCTGAATCATTCTTCAGTTGATTTTATAAGGCTGAGTTTCTCTTTTCACCCAAAATGTTTTTTTTACTTAGAACCGTAAGTATTCATGTGTTCCTGTTCCAATTCTAAGAATTCATAATATACCTATACTATTCTTTTTGAAATCTACCCAACAGGAACTCTGATTGATGAGCAACTTTTATAAATTAATTTCATGGCATTGCTGAAATTTCTAGTTAATTGAGTCTAATGAAAGAATGTGTCAGTAGGTGTTAACACTCAAATGCCTGATAAAGAAATTCATAACAAAAAGTTCATGTTTCAGCTAATGGATTCTGACTGTTTAACATCAACTGGAAAATTAACTAATTTTAATGACAAATGAACAAAATGATCTGTAACATCCATGTATTTGGAAATACTGATATACCTGAAGAAATGCATGCTGTTGCATGTGTGTGTTGTTTGTAAGTATATTTGTACTAGATCAAAGTAATACCGAAGAAACATTTAACATAACATTTTCAAACAATATAGATTAAATTGCACAGCATGTTGCAAATGAAATATTGTAGGAAATTCAAACTAGGCTTGGTATCTGTTTTCGCAAACCTTGCTAACACAACAGGGGGAAAATCAACAGTGATTATTTCAAAGCAACATATAAATCTTTAAAAGGAATGCTCTTAACAGAAAAGTTTCATCTGGGTATAGAATATATGGAAATTTCTATGACCTGTAAATTATAAATTCAGCATAACTAAATCTATATAAGATGGTTTCATATATCATCAATTTTCTCTCATTTTAGGTTAGAAATAAACAATTACCACACAGACTTTAGTAGCAAATGTTTTTCTAATACTTTTAGCATCTTTGAAAACAATGACAGAAAATTACATGTGAAGTCAGGCATGACTTAAGTCACAGTTTTCACAGGGACACAACTTATTCATTAAAAAAGATACATTTTAAGGCCGGGCGCTGTGGCTCACGCCTGTAATCCTAGCTCTTGGGAGGCCGAGGCGGGCGGATTGCTCAAGGTCAGGAGTTCAAAACCAGCCTGAGCGAGACCCCGTCTCTACTATAAAATAGAAAGAAATTAATTGGCCAACTGATGTATATAAAAAATTAGCCGGGCATGGTGGCGCATGCCTGTAGTCCCAGCTACTCGGGAGGCTGAGGCAGGAGGATCGCTTGAGCCCAGGAGTTTGAGGTTGCTGTGAGCTAGGCTGACGCCACGGCACTCACTCTAGCCTGGACAACAAAGTGAGACTCTGTCTCAAAAAAAAAAAAAAAAAAAAAAAAAAAAAAAAATAAAAAAGATACATTTTGGTCAAAACCATAAATGTGGTGAAGCCACCATGACACCTTGTGAATGACACCATGTCATAATTTTATGATCCTTGACATCAAAAAGACAGCAGTTAAAATAAAAAATCCTAAGGACTGTTCAAAAGAGCTACATTTGCTTTCTATTCTTTAGAATATTTGGTATACTTGCCTAGACCATGAGTGACTAACAGTAATATCAGACTATTGGGAACAAATGTTAGAACTGAGAAATAACTGTGAAGGAAATATCCTTTGCATGACCATGTTCTGCAAAAAGAAAGGCACACATTATACATACCTAGAAAGAATAATGGCACCTCGATTTACATTAGCCCAGGACTTCAGGTTCTTCATACCAACATGCTCTACAAGTGTTTTGGCAAAACAACCTGTAAAATATACTGAAACTTAGCGAACATCACCTACCAAGATTTAAACTCCCAATCCCCTTCTCTACTGCCTTTAAACCTGCAAATATGTTCTATAATAAAAAAGCCAATAAAAAGAGTTCTCACCCAATCTCCCTTAACACTAAAAATTCCACTCAGGTTTATACAATGCATTTTTTTTTTTTTTTTTTGAGACAGAGTCTCGCTTTGTTGCCCAGGCTAGAGTGAGTGCCATGGCGTCAGCCTAGCTCACAGCAACCTCAAACTCCTGGGGATCAAGCGATCCTCCTGCCTCAGCCTCCCCAAGTAGCTGGGACTACAGGCATGCGCCACCATGCCCGGCTAATTTTTTCTATATATATTAGTTGGCCAATTAATTTCTTTGTATTTATAATAGAGACAGGGTCTCGCTCTTGCTCAGGCTGGTTTCGAACTCCTGACCTCGAG
Source organism: Microcebus murinus (assembly GCF_040939455.1). NCBI lineage: Eukaryota > Metazoa > Chordata > Mammalia > Primates > Cheirogaleidae > Microcebus > Microcebus murinus. The sequence goes on from NC_134115.1 coordinate 31,993,032, forward strand.
CAATCCGCCCGCCTCAGCCTCCCAGAGAGCTAGGATTACAGGCGTGAGCCACCGCGCCCGGCTATACAATGCATTTTTATACAGCTATTTCTTTTAACTCTGATCCAAAACAAGATATGTTTAGCAGTAATGACTCAAGAAAAACAATGAATGCTTATAAAATGCTCACTTGGTTATGTTTGCATTTCTTTGTAATATTTAATGATTTAACTTTGACCTGAAAGATATTCAGGAAGTAAATGTTTGATGGTAGCACCTGGTGTTTGGCTGAAATGAAAGTTTTCCCTTATGGAGGAATGCTCACCCAGAAGGTGCCATGAACACAACACTGTGCTCATGTGTTCAAAAGTAATTGAAGAATGTTCATTCTTCAGTAATAGTTGAAGAAAAACTGTTGTAGCTTACACCTGGCAATTTCTCTCTACAATGCTTAAATATCCACATATCTCCACATCAAAAACACCATTCATCTTATGTTATTCTAATACTTCTGATTCCCAAGGTCTTGGTATTATCTTATTCACTGTGCCATTTAAGTGCAACTAATTCTTGGGCAAAGGAGAAATTCTGATGGCTAGGATTTAGTGCAGATGGAGGTACGAACAGCCAATCTTGAAGGCAAACATCTTGGTTAAGTAGCATGTACTATGTATTCATTCAAAGATACCCAAATGTAAGGACGCTTTAAAAGCCAAGAGGCCTGCGGCTATTTATCCTTTCATGGCACCTGCTAAGGGGGGTACAGAGATCCTCCAGTGAGGCAAATTGTGTTTTCCAAAGATAACCACAACAGCATCTCCTGTCCTGTGTAGTGCTCTTCTAGAATACTGCCATTCTATCATCTAGAGGTGGAATCCATGGAATCCTCTCCTTTTGAATCTGGGTTAGCCTCTGTGATTGACTTGACCAAGAAAGTATGGTGAGAGTAACATTAAATGAATTCTGAGGATAAATCATGAAAGTACCATGCATTTACTTTGTTCTCTTGGGATGCTTACTCTTAAAAATCAACCACCATCTTGTGAGGAAGCCCAAGCAGCTTAGAAGAGAAACTAATGTACCAACTAACAGCTAGCACCAACCTGCCAGCCATGTGAGTGAGCTAAAAGTGGACACACTCCAACCCCATACTGACTCTGAAAAGAGCAGAAGCAAGCTTCCCCAAACCCTGATCAAATAACTGTCTTGAAAACTACTAAGTTTTGAAGTGGCTTGTTACACAGCAACAGATAATCGAAACAGCTAGACACAAAGCAAGACACACTCATTTGGTGCTACATAAAAATGACAAACGTATCAGGCCCAAATAGGCACATTTTAGGGCTGTCAGTGCCTTTTAATTAAGAGGGAGAGAAGTCACTAGAACATTCCTTGGACTTTAAGAGTACGCCAGACAACTTTTCTGGCATAAACTTTTAACTCAATCACACATCAACTTTTTTTGAATAATGAAAAAGATGATTCCATATGTTATTTTTCTTTAATATGTATTACAAGCTCTTTTACAAAAAAAATTTACAGTGAAAAATAGCCCTAAGTCCCTATTCTTAATGATAAAGTGAGAAGTGACAGCTCTACTGCTATACTGATTGTCTCACCAGCCATTAGAACTGCCACTGGCCTCAAGACACAGATTCATGATCTGTCACTTTTTTCAGACACAGTAATAGAAAGCTCAAACTGTTTCGACTCCGTGGAGGTGGGCGGGGGTCCAGGGGAGTCTGTTTAGTGGCTTAAATACCAGATGGAGTTTGGATTTTGTAAGTGAAGGTCTGGTGAGAGATAGCGCTAAGAGAAGAAAGGCATATTAACTTTTAATATCGTCCTCCTCTTGAGAGCTGAGTCTCCAGAGCAGCTGCAAGGCTTATGAAAAACCAGAAGTTCCAAGGACTGGCTTGCTCTTTGGTCACATGTATTTTAATGCCAAATACATAGGCGCCCGTCCAAAATTCTCTTATGAGGATAATTTTCTTCTGCTTACTCTTCCCTCAAAACTAGAGATAAATGTCCTGCCTTTCAATTGGGGTAATGATACTCACAATTGGGATCTTATACCCCCTCCCTCTTAACATCCTCTAGATATAGAATAGCATTTCTGGGAATTGACCAAGCCCGGGCAGAAGTCTGAAGTAGCAGAGGAGGGAAGACAGAAAGTGAGGGTGGGTGGGAAAGAGAAAGAAAATTAAAGGATTCTTGGACACAAACTTCTAGGGGAAAAAGCATTATTTTCAACCACTATATCATTTCTTATTCACAGACATCATTTCTAAATACTTGACACACTTTCATTTGCATTTAAATGGCCAGTGTAAAGTTCAAGGATGCCAAGAATGACTGGAATTCCACATAAGATATAAGAAAAGGTCAAGTTTCACAGCCTACCTTCTCTTCCATTTTCCTTCATCTTTTTATCTTGCTCTATTAACCACTTCAGAACTAGATGTCCTGCGGGATGTTCTGCAACGTGAAGCTATGAATGGTCAAGAACATGTTCATTTCAAAAGCTGTTTTCATCCATGCAAACACAATACATTCGAATGAATACGTACAATTCATTGTATACTCTCCCTACTGAATAGGGGAGACAAAGGGCTCAATCTCCTTACAGAGAAAACTTTCACTAGACACCTCCATTTCTCCCATTTGTCAATATGATCTGCTGGATGAGGGCAGGGCCAGGGCTCTCCAAGACCCACCGTGGCCTACTTCTCAATGTGTCTGACACATGGCCCAATCCCATGTGTCAGAAGCACCTTATCATGAATTTCATTCATGACCAAATACATGTCTGTACAAAACACTTCCAAGTGCCAGGCTTTGACCCAGACAGTTAGAGAATTAAAGATGAATACAATGTAACTGCTGCTGTGGAAACGGCTCTTGGTTGTTTACTCAACAGGCATCTCCCTCTCCACCTTTCTTCCCTGCTGATATCCCAACACCTCTACCCACATCTTCTAAAAGTCCCTTCTCAATCTCAGGGGACACATCTGGCCTGGTCTCAACCAGTCCTAGTAATCCAATTGCTTCTTCCAGAAATTGATCTAGAAGTGGATATTCCACTTAGTTCTCCCCAGTAAAATGCCAGGGAGGCCTGTTTGGAGGTTTACTTCCCAGTGCCAGGAAGACAACCCTTCTTGCTTTTTCCTTCCTGCTTGGGACCCTGATAGGGAGACATAGGCTGAGGCTGTGAAAGCCAGCTTGTGACCACAAGGCACCAAGAGCCTCAAAGACAGTGAGCCTGGGAGGTGACATGGCTGGGTTGCTGTACCACACCTGGAGCTATGTACCACTGTTTTTCTTACTGTGGTAATTAAGCAGCTCACTGCTAGAGTGAGGCATTCTATTATTTGTAGCAAAATAACTACTCGTGGCACTAGTGAGACGTTCTTAGATTTGGACTAAATCCAGATGTTATTCAGTTCCCACTGCATCCGGAACATAACTCACTGTTACAGCTACTTTGCACTGTAACGCCTTCCTTGTACATGTCTCTACAATGGATCTCAAGCTCTTTAAGGGCAGGGACCCTGTCATTTCATCTTTGAGTGCCTCTGGAAGCATTCAGTATGGATTTATTGCATTTTTGATTAATGAATGAAAGGCATGGAACTTGAATAAATTATCACATATCCTCGAACTGTAACACTGAGGATAATAATGAAAGGGTGCTGTGAGAATTAAATGAAAGCAGAGCTTCAGAAAACAGCAAGTTCCCCATAAATGTCTGTTTGTCAGGAGCTTACAACCCAGTGTAGGACAAAGGCCCTGTGTGATCTGGCCTCTGTTTTCCCCTTCCCTTTGCTCACTGATTTCCACCCCCTACCCCATCCCTACTTCAAGCCTTCTGCTCTCAGACGTGCCTAGGTCCTTTCTTCCTTAGGACTGCTGCACAACCTGTTCCTTTCTCGAATCTTTTACCAGTCTTCACTGAGCTACTAATCCTTCAGGTCTCAGCTGAGCTTTACACTGGGAAGCCTTCCTGGGGAGAAGGGTGGCTCTTACACACTCCCATAAAACTTGTAGTTTTCTTTCATAGCCCTAATCTCAATACTAACTGAAATAATTACTTGTGAAAATATTTATTTAAATATTGTGTTCCCCAGAATGGTAAGCTTTGGGAGGGCAGCGTTGGCCACTGTATACCTGAGGTGTGTGAATCAGTGAACGGAAGATGCAAGGCAGAAGAGTATGAGGCCCTAATAACACAGGCAGGAACTACCAGAAAGAGCAAGTGTTTTCTAATGAGAGGCAATAGGAAACATTTCACGGAGAAGCGTTCAGGGAACCATGGATGAGTAAGGCACAGGGAAACGGAAAAATAGGGTGGCATGCTAGGCTGGGGGAAGAATAACCCATAGCATATTCGAAATCAAAATATGAGCATAGAATATGCTGGAAAAGTAGTCTGGGGCCAACCACAGACAACAGAAAGCCACAGCAAGAGGATTTTGCTTTTACTCTGGAGGTACTATGGAGCAGGTTTCTAAAACAGACAAGGGTTGTAACGGTACTGCATTGTGAATTCACAATTTCCAAATCTACTGTTGGTATAAGGTGAGTTGAGATAATCATCATTTAAATCTCTTTATAGTCACTGGAGTCTTTGCTGCCCCTGCAGCTTTCCTGCCTGTCTTATAACAGTACATTACCTCTCCATCCTTGCCACCAGGATGCAGTTCTGCGGCAGCCAAGCTGGCGATGGCATTCATGGCAGGCTGAACGTCTCCAGTCCCAGATCCCAGAATGTCAGCAACCAACACACAGGCAGACTTATCTAGCACCACCTCCTGGGCATGCTCTTGCAGGTAGCTCAGCAAAGCTGGAGAAATGGATTCCAAGAGCTCCCGTCTGCGGATCTCTGTATCTTTCTTACTGTTGGAATATGTTGAAGAGGTATTAAGGTAAGATAAATAACAAAGGAAATATGGTGACCTTATTATCACAAAAACCTCTAAGAGCTTATCACAGTCTGTGTCACACTCTCTTATAATTGTCTCTTTCTGTTGAGCATGTAGACAATGAGTGATTTGAGGGGATCTTTGGTCTGTTTTTCATCTCTCTGTCACCAGGATCTGAATAGGGCCTGACGCAGAACATGCACTCACCAAATGAAGGTTGGCTTATGTAATACAAAAAACAAAAACAAAGAAACACATCAATCCAAAAACCAAGCAAAAAAATATCCCACAAGACAGCACGTTTATACTTCTGTGTGGACTCCACTCTCTAGGGTACTCAAATGTATGCTACCAGAAGCTTTGAAAATAAAACAAACAAAAACCAAACCCCACACCTAAGTGCCTACTATATGGCAGACATTCAGGTGTTCTTTTGGCCTGACCCTTTTATTAAATATTTCCTTTTCAAGATAAAAACTTTAAGAATCTGTCAAAACGACAGGCTTAAAAATAGAATTCGCCTTGTGAGAAGTTTTAGCTCTCAAAAACGGCATGGATGTGTGAGTGGATTTCTGGAACATGTGCTATCCACTGGCAGTGAACATTCAGAGCAGAGGAATAAAGGAGTCAAGCCATTCTACTTGCTTTTACCTGTGTGCATTTCCATCTCCTTTTTGCAGAACTTCAATGATTTCTCGAACTGTATGTGCAGGATCTCTGGGGCTTAGTAAATACAACAGGACCTTCCTTCCATATTTATCATTTACTATGTTAGGCAAGGAGCTGATAATTTCCTATAAAATTATAAACAAAAACAGAGAATCGATACCTACATTCTTAAAGTATGATTGAGATTTGAATGGTAAAGAAGAATACACACTTAACTATTTCTCCAGCAGACTTAATGGGAAATGTGGAGCTAGTTCTGAAACTCTCTATTAAAGCACAAAGAGATTTACACTTAGAACACAGGATCGATTCTCTACTGTGACTAGCATTACTGAACAATCCATTTATATTAACCAATCAAGCCCAAAGACTTAAAAACTACTTAAAAGAGTTATCTTTATTCATAATGACCAACATTTCTTAGGCCACTATTACCAGGGACATTGCTTGCTGAGGTCACTGAGTAGACACAGTTAATTTGCAGTTGCACTTAAATGAAGCATCAGCTAGGAAGAAGAACATTCTTATTAGAATTTCCCTGCTGAGATGTATGTGAAAAGAGATAAAGAAACTCTGTTAAATAGAACACGTAGATAAAGGCTTTCAAAGTTAGGTTGCTTATTCATGGCCAATGAAAGCTCTTTAACTATTGTAATGAAAAACAAAAATAAAGGGAGAAGGAAAAACAAATTCAGAAAGACTCCACTGAGCAGTTACAAATTACACTGTATGACATTTCAATCAACATGCCCAAGAAATGTAACCTCCTTTTCTAGTTATGTGACAAAAGCGATGTCCTCCCCACCCTAACTGAGCTCCTGTGTAAATGTGCTGATGTTTTCAAAGACAGAAAAGTCACTGTTTAAAAATCTTTTTATTTTTAACGGAGGATATGCAATGGAAAAAATATCATCAGTTTGTTTTTTTCCTCTTTAAGGTTCCTATTTATTGTAACAAACTTTACAAATATTCAAATGCATGTCTGAGTATTACAGATTCTTCAGAACTGGCTGGGGCCTCAGAAAGAATTCAGTCCAACTCTCCAGGTTTAAGGCAAGGGAGAAGTGATCTGCCAGGGGACATAGTGGCAGTAGTGGGGCTGGCTTAGTCCTGGTCCTCTGACTCCAAATCTAGTGTCTTTCAAAGAAAACGTACAAATCTCCTCTTAAGGAAAGTAATTCTCACTGAGATATATTCAGATCTGCTCTTCTTCAAAGTGTCTATTATAAGAAGATTAATAATTTTGGTGCAAGGAATCAACTTACAAATTAAGTCAGTCATCAACCATGGCACTGTGATACAGCAAACTCCACCATCCCATGGTTGATGAAGCAACTCCACATTCTACATATCACACTTTTTAAAATTCTAAGCTTCCCTCATCTTCTGCACAAAACTATACTGTGCTTCTGATAATTAGTAACAGTAGCTAATACTCATTAAGTGCTTACTAGGAGTCAGACACTGCTGAGAGCTGCACATCTATCATCTTAAATAACCTTCAAACCACCATGTCCTGATTCTATGATTCCAATCCCCACTGTGCTCCAGCTACTTCTGAAGAAGTTTAAACTCACAGCATAAAGATTCCCACACAAAACATGTTTTCAGAGAATATAACCACCTCAAAATGGATACATAATTTCAATCACCTAGGGAAAATGAACTTAAAATTTCAGTAATAAAAAGTGACACAGATGCAAAAAATGTATGAACTTTGATAAGTAGGAAGAATTTTTGTCAAGGTCAATAAGCTCCAAAGTAGAATCAATACGTATTTTTGATAATGAAGTGTTTAGTGCCCCCAATATGGAGTACCTTTAGTGTACCTATAGTGTACCTTTAGGTACCTGCTTTCACCAACTCATAAAAGAAGACAAATACCTTTTCTATAGTCTTACAAAAACAAAACCAACAAACCTTTGCTGTCTTTAAAAAAATGACTAGCATAATACTTTTAAAACATCCAGTTTTTATGAGAAAAAAAATTGGAGAGTATGCAGTGAACAACAATAATGGCTATTCTTTATTTTTAATCAACATTTTTTTTCTGGATATAGAGGAAAGAGGGAGGCATGAAGCTGGCCACGTATTCCTTAAAGAACTGAACTTTCTCCATAGGTTCCATGCTTAAGGCCTTATCTAACACTTACGGCTTGGGCAGAAATAGTTTTACAAAATAAGAAAGTGAGACTTTAAGATACACATAAAATCTGTGCATAAATACCACTCAGAGGATTAGTTCCCAAACTCACTGAACTTTACTGCCTTTCGGTTTATAATGAAATAATTTAGAATCTAAATTTATGTTTAATTAAGGCTTTTAAAAGAGTGCAATGTTTATAAACTAACAATCTTATGAAACTAAAAATTGTTTACTTAAAAATGGAATATTTAGTTTTTCCCCATCTCACCGTTATTCCAACATTCTCCTATCACCAAAAAACATACATTTTTGAAAAAGTAAAGGGAAACACTATATAAGCGCTCCTATAGTATGGGTACTAATCCATTTAGCTTGGGTTACAGAGAAACATGGGAAAAAGTTTTAGCTTATTGTCTGGAGACCAGTAACAATTACAGTAACATGTATAAATAGGTAAGGGACAGCTATGGCATAGTTGATATTGTGCAGAATTTAGTCTCTGGGGTATCAAGTTCAAGCTATATGTATAGCTTTGGGAAAATCTTTTAAAAACCTCTCTGCATTATCTATAAAAGGAAACAATACACCAGCCCAACTCATGGGCTATTACAAGCAAATCAGAGAGTCAAACCAAAAATTTCTAAACAACAATTATTTCATATCAAAAATACACCTCTCAATACACAGCATCCTTACCTATGGAGATTAAATAAAGCTGTAAGAGTCATGAATTTCCATCCTCAAAAGAGTGAAAATATCAACAACGAAGGTGCAATAAAGGTTTTGGCTTAGTGTGCCCCTTGCAAGAATTATCTTACAGAAAACGAGGCCCATTTGTTGTCATTTTTTCTTTTTAAGCTCTAAAGTAGGCATGTGAATAGAAGAAAGAATAGGAACAAAAGACCTCCCTTCTGAAGACATCTCTGGCTAGTTCTGACCGCCTTATGTTGATCTCTTGCCAGATTCCTTGGCACTCTTTGTTTTGCCAACCCAAAGAGGAAGGGTAAAGGTCAAAATAAAGGGTACACACAGGAAGTGCATTTTTGGCGCAGGATAGAAATGCAAAAATCAACACATGTTACTGAGAACTGAGCCTATGGTGTACACAAATCTTTGGTAGTCTGTTCTGGGGAAAAAAAAGAAATGCAGACTGCTTTCACTACAGGTGCTAAAATGTAGTGGAAGAAGCAATTAGAGTTAATGAAAAGTTAAAAACAAAAATAATAATGAGTAACAGAAATGTAGACAGAAGGTTAGATTACCAGGTGGCCTCTTGAGAGTTCTATTCTGAAAATGGGGTGATTTTATCCAAAACTCCACCTTTTTGGCTGCACACAGAAAATAGGAAAGTCAAGTTTAATGGGTATAATGTTTCAGATTTGCAAGATAATAAAATCCTGGATCATTGCATTGAAATTATTAAACACAATAGAAAAATAAGAAAAGAAGTTATGATTTATGAAACTGTAAAAAAAAATAAAATAAAATAAATAAAGTCCTGGAGATTATTTGCACAACAATGAATACATTTAATACTACCTTTACAGTATATGTAAAAATGGTTAAGATGGTAAATTTTATGTGTATTTTATACTCCAATTAAAAAGAAAAAAATTGGAAGGTCTACTGACCTGGAGATCACACTGCCAGAGGCTGGAGCCCACAGGTGGCCACCAGCCTGGACGGGGTGTGTCTCTCTCCATTCTCCATAGTTCCCACTAAACCTCCTGGTCTCACCTGGCCTGGTCACTCATTTACTTGACTGGTCAATGAAGGTTTGTAAGTTTGTGAGCCCTGGGGGAGAACATAATTAACTGCTAAAGGAAAGACAAACACTATAGTAGTTGACAGCATGGGCAGACCAGACCTGGCTGGGAGATCAGAGAAAACTATCTGATGATTAAAAGCAAGAGGAGTGATTATCAGGCTATGATTTCAACTTGACGTTTCAGGAAATCCTGTTACTCTGAACAGAATGCTTAGCAACACTAAGCTTTCTTGGCTATTTTTTAAAGCACTGTATAATGCAATAGGTTTTGTAGTGGCTGGGTGGGAAATACGGACTTTATATAAACATATGTGTAGCATATTTGACAACCCAGCAACTTTATTATGTAATTGAAACTAAATTCTGCTACATCAGAGAAACTTAATGTGTGTCCAAAGAGACATATACAAGAATGTTCATGAATTATGTGAAATAGCAAAAATTAATAAGATAAAAAAGTTTTTAAAATTATAAACCTCAATATCTATCACCAGGAAAATAGAAAAATAAATTGCAGTATATTCACATGTAGTAGAATGCTATTTGGCATTGAGAAATAAATGATTCAGAAGAACAGGGTGTGCAAACTATGGCTCATGCATCAAATCCAGCCTGTATACAGGCTGTATACATCCTACAAGCTGTGAATGGCTTTTACATCTCAAAAGGTTGTTAAAAACAAAAACAAAACAAACAAGAATATGTGGCAGAGAACACAGATAGCCTTCAAAGGCTGAGTAATTACTTTCTGGTCCCTTACAAAAAAGGCTTGCTGACCCCCATGGACACAATGACAAAAAAAAAACAGCAAGTGGCAAAAGAATACACATAAGACACTGAATATGTAGAATTTATAAATGTAAAATAAAGTGATATACAACTACACAGAATGAAAGGATAAGGAAATACATATGAGTAATAGCAAAATCATCATAGTAGGTCGATGGCAGGGATGAATACACAAAGGGCTTAAACTTGAACTGCACTGGTCAAGTTTTAAACCTTTTTAGTGTTCACTGTATTATTTATGCTTTTCTATATATTTTAAAGATAATACATTTAAAAATATGCATCAATATCTATCACCTTCAAACAGCAACTGGCTAGTATACTTAGTTCTTTTCCCATGAACACTGCTGTCAAACCAGCTGCATCATACCGATGACTATTTTGGAAAGTAAAGTAGGTGAGAGAGTTTATATCCATTTTGAAAGGTGAAGGGCTCAGCTGACCAGACTGTGATTTCAACCTGACATTTCGGGAAGTCTGAGTGCCCTGAACAGGATACTTAACAACACTAAGCTTTCTTGGTTATTTTTAAAAAACATGCATACTGCAACAGGTTTTGTGGTGGATGGGTGGGAAAAACACAAGAGCAATTAGCATTCCAGAATTTTATCACTAGCGATTAACACATAGTTTAATGACACACAGAACCTGTTGAGCATTTGTCAGAGGCAAGAGATCAGCAAATCAGGCCTTTCAGAGAAAGCTGCCCTGAGTACAAGAAAGTCATTAGGAATGTGGGTTAAATAGTTGTGGGAATCAAGCTGATAAGTACAAGGAATTAAAACTGTTTCAACAGCAACATTAAATGGGATACATTTTTGGAAAAAATGTAATCTAATAGGCAATTCTGGCAAATCCTGAAGGAAGTTCGGTTTCTCTTGAAATCTATTTGGAACAGTTATGCAAATGTTAGTTGTCATGAAAATATTAAACAAAAGCAAACTTTCAATATCCCAGCCTGTTTCCATTTTAGTCAAACAATTTTATTCATTAGCCAATTCTATGGCCTCACATCTCTGTCACAGGAATGAAAAACAATCATTATTGATTGGAGTCAAAAGGGTAATAAAGTCACAAGGAACATGTCAAAATACACAGTCTGTGACATGAAAGTCTTGCCAACTTCTTTCTTCCCACAATCCTATCCCAAAGAAAGTCATCACAATCTTAAAATAGTCAAGGGTAAAGTTGGAAAATGACAGCAAGGGCATGAGAAAATTCACACACAGTGGGACCTACAGCTGGCATCTAAGAAAACAAATCTTCCCCTCCATGAGCTGATACACTATTTCCATTAACACTCAGCTCTACTGGTCCAGAGAGGCTACAGCACCACCACCTGACAACAGGTAAATTACTTTCTGAATCATCCAATTTCCTTCCTCCCTGCCAGTGGTATGAAAGTACCATTTGTCACCAAGATTTCTCTAAGGGCCTCATGTGTATCAAACAGAAAGGTCTGTGTAATTTTCAGATGAATAACTTATGTCTATCAGATTATGTGGTTTTTAAAATATTTCCAAGTATGGTCACTGCTACCAATGTTGCATTTTCTTATCCCCACTGCTATCACCTCTACCACCTGCACACTAAAAATAAAGAAAGGGAAGAGAAAAGGATCACAGAATCAAAAGAAGAGGCTGTCATTGCAAGATGAAGGAAAAATAGTTTATAATGAAATTTTTACAGCAGAGTAGTTTCTCTAAGAGAACAATTCAGTTTTTCTGAAGACAAGTTTGGGAATAAGTAGACTACTCAAATATTACCACTTTATGTTCATTACACTAAGCTAGAGGAATTGTAGCCTGAAACATAAAAAGGAAACTAGTATTCTAATTTTAATATTATAGTAACTTTTAATCTGACTGTACAAAAGCTCTAAGAAGTATCATAATTCAGTCAGTTTTATGAGTTTTTCTTCTCCATCAGCTCACTCAGCACAGATATACTGATAAACTGGGTAATTGTGCAGAGGTAGTTTTTCCGTATGGAGAAAGAGAGTTAAAAATGTCACGGATACCCTCTGCCTATACACGAGTTCTGGAATAACTGAGGATTTACTGTGTAAACTAATTTCTGATCATAACTAAATATTACTTTGCCAATATTTTGTATTTTAGAATCATACATGGTCTAAACGGCCACATTACCCTGAAAATGTTGTCTTAATTTAACCACAGTTTTCTAAATAAGTAAAACAGCATTAGTATCAAGTTACAAGGTTGTGATTTATATAGGAATTAAGTAAACCTCCAAAATAACACTTAACTGATAACTAAAAAATAACAGAAAATACTGGTAGAAAGCACAGATGAAAGTCTTTACACATGCATGTGTGAAAACAAACTTACACACCCACAATTGGTCTATAAATGTAACTTAAATTCAAGACCTTCAGAATTACTTACTGATATGATTATCTGCTTCACAAGTTTAGTATCATCAATACAATCAAATGCCGCCAGTAAAACCAAGTGGGAGTATTGGCCCTGCAAGAATTGGAAGCCAGTAAAGGTTAAAAAAAATGCATAGACTTTCACTCTTATTTTACTCATGCTGTCCCTTCACAGAAGTTACCAACACTGACAACTTGTCCGACATAATATAAACAAGATGAATGAAAGCTGTCTAAATGAACTTCCTCTCTTATCAGGACCTAGTTAATTATATTCTAGTGGTAAGGTTGATTAAAAAAAAAAAAGGAAGAAACAGAAAAGCACATTCTTTACTACCAAATAGCCCAAGACTAACCAGGATGTAATACCTGTTTAAACAGATATCCTGTTAATGAATAGCAAGAAAGTTCAAGTGATAAGATTAAATGGAAAAAACCTCTCTATTTTTTATATATATTCATAAATAAAATATTCCAATCATGAAAAAGAAAATATATAAACTTAGACACAATTTTATACACTCACAATACTATATATATAGTATGTGTGTGTGTATATATATATATATATATATATACACACTATATATATGTAAAACACATATATACAGAAAATCCTGGAAGACAAAAAACTGTAATAGTCATTTCTGGGTTAAAGGATTACAAATGATTTTTCATTTTCTTTTGTAATTGTTCAATTTCTTTAAGATGATCCTATATAATTAGAACACAAATACCAAAAAAATAAACTAGAAGAGTATAACTGTAAACTGAATACAAGAATAAGATAAACACCATTATTTTAAAAGAGCATGGCAGCACAAGATCTTACAAATATACAATGTGGTGTTCACAACAGTCACCCCTTGAAATAATAAAATTATTCCCATGATGCTGACACTGTTATAAACATTAAAAGAACCTCTACTTTATATTAAAAACAAAAACCTGTTTTCAGAGTTTGTGGCATTTTTTTAGTACCCTGATGATGATATAAATGCTTGTTTTTAAGTTTTGAAGGGAGTTTGATATTTGATAATAGCCCACACTCATTCAGAGCCAGGTCTGATAAACACAACAGGTAATTATTGTTAATTTAAGGTAAAAAAGATAAACTGAAGAAAAACAACAAAGGTCTGACATCCCTATTTATATATATAAAGAAGAAAAATCAAAGTAGGCAAAGAACATGAAAAGTCAGTTCACAAAAAAGAGAATATAAATGGTTTTAAATGTATGAAATAATTAGGGACAATAAAACAAAAAATACCATTTTTCACCTATCCTATAGGCAATGGTGAAAACCTTTGACAATAGACTAATTTATCAAAGGTTTGGGGAAAAGCAGGCACACTTTTATGTAGGAGAGAATGTAAAGTCATTGGCTTCTTTGAAGAGCAACTGACATCTGTAAAAATTTAAAGCATGTATGATCTGATCCAGCAACTCTAGTTCTAGAGATTTATCCTACAGTCATGCTTTCAAGTAAGTACAAAGACTTACACATAAGGATATTCACTGGAGTACTAATTGTAATAAAAAAAAATCTAGAAACTACCCAAGTGTCCAACAGTAAGGACTGGTTAAATGAATTTTGGAATAGTCATACAATGAAATATTATGAAGTCTTTAAGGAAAGTGAGGTAGACAGTGTATATATATTGAAATAAAATGACCCATGAGATGCATTAAGTGAAAAACAAAATGGAGAGCATGTGGATAGAAAAAGATTATAATAAAACAAATTTTCTTCTTGGCAACTGTCTGAATTTTTCAAAATTTCTATTATGGACATGAATTCATTTTAATATTAAAAATAATTAAAAGAAATAATGTAGTTTTATTATACTTACATTAGCTATTTTTTCAACATAAGACTTCATTGTTTTCACAATCACTTTCCTGTCCTAGAAAAGAAAATTATATATGCTTTGTAAATTCTGGTTCCTGTGAAATTTATAAAAAAAAAAACAAAAAACAAAAAACTGCAATATACTATGAGAAGTCCTCTCAGAGATATTACCGTGTTTCCCTGAAAATAAGACCTACCCATAAAATAAGCCCTAGCAGGATTTCTAATCATTTGCATAATATAAGCCCTATCCCGAAAATAAGACCTAGTGATGGGTCTGGCTACACAGCGTATTTGCACAACCCATGACGAGCAGCCCTTCTCATCTGCCCCATCGTGACAGCTATTATCACAGAGGTGACTGGAAAGGTGGGGCAGCCCCACCAACAAGGTCGGCTCCCCCTGTCAGTTCCAGGCCATTCTGTGCATGCTGCAAGCTGAGGCTTTGAGGGGAAACTATTACATCATCTGAAAATAAGCCCTAGGGTGTCTTCTTGAGGAAAAATAAATATAAGACCCTGTCTTATTTTGGGGGAAACACGGTATAATCTTAGACTTCTATGTGACAAGCCACTCGAACATAAACATGGAGCCATAAAAGGCTCCATGGGTCATAAAAGGCTCCGTAAGTCAGAAGGCAAACCCAGAGAAACCACCTTATACAATGAGATCTGAGGGATCCTTCTTCCAAGGTCTGAATTGTCATCAAATGCAGAGAGTCAACTATATGGTTAATATTCATATGTATTTGTTAAATACAATTTGCATTCAGCAAAAAGTAGATATAATACAACCACCTTTTAAAGGCAGAATTATGCTGATCAAGAGAATGATCATTTCTGCTAACCTCTGATTAATAAGGTTCTTTACCCTTTTCTTCAAAGTACTTAACACCCACAGAAGCAAATGTGTGACTAGCTATTTGTGATCTCTTCCCTCCTCCTCCTCCCTCAATATGATCATTAAATGAGAAATGACAGAGCCCGACAGGTACCAAAACCTCTGTACCCTAAAGCTTAACATACATATTATGCTTACTTGCTTGACAGATCTCTTCTCATGCTTTAATGAAACTTCAAGGTTTCTACTAAAGCAGAGAAGAAACACTAGGCCTTTAGAAAATGGCTAATTCCTGTGAGGCCCCGAGGTACAACTTTGAGAAGATAATGTTGTTTATGCACAATAGGGCAAAGACCAAAGAAGACTAAAGGTCTAAGAACAGGCAGTCAAGCCTGCAGATAAGGCGCAGCCCGGAATGGCAGTGCTTACAGGCAAATGCCACCACTCACCTTGGGTGTGCCATGCCACAGGCAGTGCATGGCCACTCTGGCGCCATCGTGTGTGTGTGCCAGGTACACCACCGCTTCCCGGATGGCTTCAATCATTTCCTAGGGAACAAATGCTGTCAGGGTTTTGCTTTATTTTCTTCTGCTGCTGTTACATCTGTCTGCCTATAGGCAGGAAGTTACACACAGAGAATGAAAGGAAGAGAGGGCAGGTAGCAAACAATTTTTAATTTTGTAGACAATTAAACAGAAACACAACCTCTTTCTAGAAACAGTCTTTTCCATCAAGAGCAATAAATATTGCTGGCAGGCAATTTCTATTAAACATAGTTTCTGACTTTTAGTAAAAAAAGAAAAAAAATCACTTAATTTATTACAAGGTAGTTTAGATTAATTTAACCTTTAGTCTTCATTTTCAAAGTATGTAATTTCTTATTTACATTTTCAAGGTCTATGTACATAGGATATAAATGAGTTTGGCAGCTAACAGCTGCAAGACCCCATTTTAGTCTATTCCCAACTTAAAAAGTTATATTAAATAAATAAATGCAAAGCCCCATACCAGGAAAAAGGGCAGGTGCTACTTAGGTGCCAATTGCATCAATAAGGCATAAGCAATGTCACCCTCAAGTATTGGACAATCCTTTCCCAAGCTGAAGGACACAGCTTGCAACCAACATCCCTAAACTTATGAATCTCTTCAAAGCTAGCCAGTTGGAGTGTTATGCAGATATTCCAATTATGCTTTCATTATCCCCAAAGGTTTTTCTTCTTAAGTCTCTCTTTTGAAAACGCCCCTGGTGCCAAAATAGATAATGTGTCTCATTACTTTACATTCACACTAAGTTCCAAATGATTTTACGCTGTTACTAAAACATTCAACACTAAAAAGATACTTTCTACCACTGAATATATTCAAATGATCATTTTATCACTTCTGAACATATAGTCCTGCCTCAGTAAATCCAGAACTGTGGGTTACTGTGTTCTGCAGGAAATAGAGAGAAATACCCAAAAGAGAAGATACTGTTATGGTCACTGAACCATAAGTTTAAGTGGGTGGCTACTCTTGGGATATTATTATATTGTATGCCAATTTTAAGAAGTCAAAATTCCAACGAATGTATAATCTGGCATATTTATTAAAAGAAGGTAGTCTCATTACTACTTCAGTTATCCCTTGCGATTAGAAAATGAGAACAAATGCCAATGAGCTCATTGTATCACGAGACAAGCAAAGTTCAGGGAACTAAATGATGAATTCTCATTTGTATTCCTATCATTGACTTGAAGGGCAGTCCAATTTACCTTCATTCCCTATTCCTTCTCCTTCTATCACATAAAGCCCAGGTTTTCATGGTCCATTTGGTTTTACGTAAGTATCCTCCCCTAATCCTTTAATGCCAACAAGTTTTTTTTTTCCTTTTTTGTATTGGCATGGTTAAATTTAAAGCCATATGCATAAAGTTAATTTTCAGATTAGGTTAGCTAGAGGATACTCTCTGGATTATAATTAAAATATATTTAAAAATGTAATCAGTAAAACTAGGGTTAATTCTATTATTTTTCTGGAAAAAAACCTGAGATTAGCAGACTAGTTCAAAGGAAGTTCAGTGAATTATCTTTTCTAAATAAGAAAGCAACTCCTTAAAATTTCCAAAAGACAATGTACTTCAAAGCAGTGTTTTAAATTTCTACACTGCTCTTCCTCCATGTTTTGGTTTAAAAACAAAAACCAAGAACTTACTGATCTGAGTTTGGGGGGTGCATAGGTAAAAAAGTCCAGGAATACTTTATGTACCAATGAGTGCTTAATCACAGCTTCCCTGAAAAGAGAAAATGAACAAACAAAACCCACATCAGATCCGGCACTACTGTCATGCAGAGACAGGTAATCTCAGAGGTTCTAAAATAGTCTAAACAAGTGAAATAGTTCTACCGAATATAATTTGTCATAAGATAGATTGTATCTTTCAGCAATACTAAGATTTAAAAAAAAAATTAGACTGTAAAAGTGATTTAGTGCCATCTACAACGAAGACCAGAATACTAATTTCTAGTATCTAACCAGCAAAGATGAAGTTATCATTCACAATATGCTCCTCTCTCTTAAATAATGACATCTATATTTCTTTTTCTCCAGCACTGGACACATGATTAGAAATCCACACGTGGATCTCTTCTTTGTACAGCTGTTTTCTTTTTGCCAAGCACCCTTCACAATGCATCATATTCATAGAATAATTTTAGCAGAATTAAAATCTGAATGGACCAAATCAGTGTCAGCAATTGCAATGACACCTACTTAATCCAAGCCCTCTAGTGCCTAGAGTGAACCTGGTGAACCCAGGTGTATAGTGCAGGCTGATGGTCAGGCATCAAATAACTGAAGTTCACGAAGAGTATCCAAGTAGACAGTCAAAACTAATAGGCAAACTTTATGGCCAAAGCACTGTTCTTAGTGTTTTGGAACTAGTAACCCATTTAATCTTCATAAAACCTTATAAAGTCTGTACCATTATTAATCCAATTTTATAAATATGGAAACTGAGGCACAGAGAGGTTAAGTTATCAAAGACTACACCATAAGTAACTGGGAAGGAGGCATGAGGAGTCACACCCAGCCAGTCTGGTCCCAACCATTCCACTATGGTACAAATGCCAAGAAGGCCACATGTACAGAATCCTAAGTCTTACACTCCAATTTAAATAACAGATTATATTTGTGAAACCATTTCATATACATGGATTCAACATAGCATTTTATTTAGGGAAAGAAAGTTTCATTGCTTATAAAGTTTATAAACCACTATTGTATGCTATCATTTTACGGTATACAACATTAGAAATAAGAGATCTTCTTTTGCACCAAGAATGGTTTCAAGTAAAAAACTTTACACTCTTAGTTAGGACAGATTAATAACAGTAAGGAGAAAATAACCATCTTTTCTGGGCAAGGGTTATGTAAAACTTTTCTCCTTCAAATGCCACTTTTTAAGTAAAAACAAAAACATCTTTCTTACTTTTGGGCCATTGGAGTTAGAATCTGTTTCATTTCATCCATAATAAGCTCTAATTTTTCTGGTTGTACCTCTAACACTTTGTCCAGAGTTGGGTGGTCTGCTGTCTGCAAAAGAGAAATCAAACCCCTCTAAATTTAATCAATCTCTTCACGTCAGAAGAAAAGCGATCATAGCCATTTAAAATAAGCTTCAACAAATTTAAGATTTCCCATATTTATATAACAAAGCCCCATTGTATATGTACTCATGAAATAATTCCTGATTATCTGATTCTCAGCCTATACATTTACCAATGTATCTAAAGGTGTAAGAGAGTCTCTAAAAGGCAAAGTAAACATTCTAAAAACAGGATGCTGGAAATTAAGGAAAAGCATACAGAAAGAAACTTCTGGAAGTGTCACCTTGTACAGCTGAAATGTGTTCCCGTAGAGCTCCTCTGTCAGCATGTTCCTCTGCTCTAAAATGGCTTTGTCATTGTACGCGTACTCCACGATGGCCGATGCTTCTGCATGCCGCAGCAACTTCCTCACGTGGCCTTTAAAACTTCTGATTATCTCCGCAATCTGTGGTTTACTCCTAAACCCAACAAGATCATGGAAAAAAATAAATGATGGAGGGAGAAAGCTGGGTGACAATAAAAGATAACTTACTTCTCCTGAGACCAACTCATCAATATGTGTATGGGGGGTCTCTCACAGAGAAATGCTTATGAGTAGGAAAATTGAATTGCCCTGTATTTCTACCTCAAGCTTTACATGACTCAGAAGCCAGCCTGCCTAGGTTTGAAACTTGCTCTGCTTACCAGCTGAAAAAGACCATGAGCAATTTATTTAATCTCTGTGCCTCAGCTTCTTCGTTTATAAAATAAAAACAAGGTTGCTGTGAGGACTAAATGAGCTAAGATGCACCAAGAACTGTGACCAGCACATAGTAAGTGCTCCAAAAATGTCAGTGCTATTAAACTGTTCAGCTTGAAAAAAAAAACGTAGGGTAGGAGAAAGAGAAAGGAAAGGAAAAGATGCAGGGAAATAAGAAATTATATTCTATGATTCTCTTTGAAAACAGGATTTAATCAAAAGTATTTATACTATACTCTAAAACAATTGAGCAACTGATAATTATAGCCAGGAATACATTTAAGAAAAAAATTTACCGACTGCATGTTATTCTTTTTTGTTGTTGGTTATCATATTCAGGCACATTATTACACTCTAAAAGATTGGTCAAGTAATTATACCTCATTTAGGAAATCCTTCCATGTTGACATTTTCTAACTCACTGACTACTCACTTGCCCCTCCTAACCCCCTACCCTCTAAATAGTGGTAACTAATTACACATTAATTATTCCCTTTTTCTTCTACCAGAGCTTCAAGATATAAAAATACGCCCATAAGAATGGTGAAGGCAGTACCATAATTTTACACTAATTTCAATAAATTGTTTTTAAGGTGCTACTCCCCCAGAAACATCACAAACATCTGCTGAGGCTATTACTAGGACCACAGATTTTTGTCACAGTCAGAATCTATGCCTTCAAAACAGGAAAAAAAAAATGTATTTCATAATATAAATAAAACAACTTACCCATACATGAGAAATTTCTTAACAATATTTCTGGAATATTTGGCTTTACTTAATTCAACCAAATCATCTGAAAAATAAAAACACAGTATAATGATTTGATATCCTTATGTCAGTTCTCTGGAAACAAAAGGAAGAAAGAACTAAATAAAGGCACTATTCTAGAAACACAATTAACTCTCTATTTGTCCCAGGCATAGAACAAATAAAAACAAGAAACATCCTGCCGAAGACACATCTTGACTAAATTTTCTAGGACAGTCTTGGGTCAAGAGAAAACAAGTGGTTTACTACAAAGAATTAATATTCGATATATAACAGATACCTCGCAATTCTTCAAAAGCCTGTTTTTTCTGTTCTTCGTTACCGTACTGAATGTAACACTGGATCACACGAGTTGAATCATGTGCAAACGCAATCTGAAGGAAAAAGTGTGAGCCGTGAGACTAATTCTCTTCTGAGCAGTCATGCTTCTTATAATTTATGTTTCATTGCAACCTCTTTTAGAATTCCTTGTTAAAAAAATGGTAGACTCTTCATGAATAAAATCAAACCTAGACTACTTGGGAGTAGAAATACTTGTTTTAATTGTATGGAGCATCACTCTTTGGTTTTACTGCCTACCATATTTGATAGGTACAATTAATAATGACATTGAGGCAGGGACAGATTTAACTATTTTGCAAGATTCCTCTTTGTAATTAAAGCCAAACCAAACCAAAACCATCTAATGAACACATGGACCATATTTATTTCTCTGGAAGTTACCTTTCCTAAAAGAGAAGTATTCTAGTTTAAAAAGTCTATTACTCTATGATTTTTATATAAGTGATCTAAGAATATTTGGCTTTGGTAACCATAGGTATAGATATGAGATCTAAAAGTCTTGCCACACAAATATAACTATATATATACACATTGGCAATCATCCATTTCTAATATTTTCATTATAACTCCTGTGCATAATATCCGGTTATATTTCTGGAAGAGTTGTTACATTTCAAATCTGATCTTCCAACCCATCTCCCTCACTACGGGAAGGGCCCACTGATCAATATTCTAGAGCAACACCCACAAATCATGCCATGCAAAATTATTTTTACTATGCTACAGTACCAGTCTACTTCGAGAGTGATTATTCATTGCTCACTGTCTTTAAAATTGTTTAATTCCAACAAATCAGAAGGTGACAGTACACCTCCATCATAGTCATAGATTTCAGAAGAATTTAAGGGAGACTTGTAAGACATATTTGATAAACCTTTTTAAAAAAATAAGGCTGTTTTTGTGCATATACTGAGTACCTACTATATAACCAATATATGTGCTTTAAATATATTTTTCTTTTTTGGAACTCAAAGCAACCATAAGAATGAGCTGTTATTATTCCCACTTTCGGATGAGAAAAGTAAGGTTATAAGAAGCAACTAGCTACCCCTGAGACACTGAGGAAAAACTTAACTTCTCTAAGCCCCAGATACATCAAATGTACAATAGGATGATGACATCAGTTAAATGAAAGAACATATGTACCGGTTAGCACAATTCCAAACACCCAGTAAATAATCAACAAATAGGTTATTGTTATTGTCAAAAAGCACAAATATTTTAAGGTGCAGAGTCAGAATGTGAAAATCAAACTAATTCTCAAGTCCATGGTTATGCAGCAGTGACCTAAGGCTAGTCAGGAAAGAATCTTGAGAGCGAAACATTTACAAATTGAGAATAGACTATTGCTAGCTGATGGCAATTCTAGCCCGAAAGGGCAATTCTAGCCCAAAAGAATCTTACTGAATTTATAAGAAAGAAACAGCTGAGGACTTGCTATTTCAAGACATACCCTCAAACTGTAATATAGCATCTGGTTCATCCTATGCATATGGTTTGGCAAAGGCCACCCCTGCAGGGGTCCTGAAACTAGACTCTGTTTTTGGCAATTTAGAACATACTAAATCATGTGGAGTTCAGAGCAAGACATTAAACAAATACTACTGAACTAATAAATTCCCCAAGGTAACGTTAAGAGAACACTGACTTACTTGAACTAAATTTTTAAAACATGACACAGCTAACTGATAGTTTTGCATAGCAATAAGGCCACTCACTATTAAATGTCTATTTAGTCAGTGTTATGAAAGATTTTTAAAGTTCTTGGCCAAATATACTGGAAGCAATAACAAGTTCACCTGTCATGAATGGTCAACTACCCTTCCCTGAGAGCGAGGCAATTTCAAATTGTTTAAAATTGCAACAATGAGTATGCCCTACTTACGGTTTTAATTTTCCCTTGAATCAACTTCTGCAAGTCACTCATTAACTTTATTCTTTTCTCTTTGTCACAGTCTTTTCTACAAATGAGAAAAGAGGGAGACAACAACAACACAGTTGAGGAAGTTATTTTAAAAACACAGAACTAAAAACCCTACCAGTATACGTTCACCTGGTTCGGCATGATTTTCTTTTCGAAGGCAGCAAACCCCTGCCATTAAAATTACTATTCCAGAGCAGCCAGACAAAAGTAATTTTCTCAAAGGCAGAAACTCATCTCACAAGGTATAATTTTATGCATCAATCCAAATCTTAACAGCCAGAAACTTCAGAAGTAAAGAAAATAATAAAACAAGTCTAAGATACCAAATACTTAAGTATCTCAAAACCTAGCAGATAAGAAATTGCCCTTCATTTTCTCAGAAATCTCTCAGGAAGAATGTCAAATGTATTTTAACCTCATACATTTTCATAAGCACATCTGACGCCATCCTAATGATTCCACACATTTCTGCAATGGGCAGATATCCAAGTACTGATGCCCATACCAGTGTGTTATGAGTACTGCCTACATAACCCAAGTGCTGTGTCATTTATTTTAGGACATTTCACTATTTACAAGGTACACTGTTACTTTTCCATTGTCTCAAAGGGACTAATAAAGACACCATTAGGTAGTATTACCTTCTTAAAATCTCCCAAATCTGTTTTGCTCGAACAACAACGTCATAGTTGGTTTTATCACTGAGTTGCCTGCTCTGCTTCAGTTCCTTCTTCTTCTTTTTGAAGTCATCCCACTTGGGTTTCTTGGCTGCTGATTCTAGTTATCACAGAAATTATTTTCAATTACACTTAACATTCTGAGTGCCATAAACAAATACAAATTAGGTACAAAGGGCAATCACTAACCAGCATCAATACTCATTGTGGAAGCTAGAAGGGAGAAAATATCATTCCCTATAGGCTTTCATTTTACTTCATTTTTTGAGGAGTTTGTACATTTCAAATTTGGTTAAAGCCAATCATTCATTTAACTGCTTGTTATTAATTCTTAGCGGAATACCTATCAAGAAATTAAGGACATTAAAAGGATTATAAAAGCCACTGAAACATTGTATTTTTTTCAATTGTAAAATAAAACTCTACTTTAGACCATTAAGATTATTGGAGTTTAGGTATAATTAGTTTTCAATGAAAAAAAATTAGTCCAAGTTACAACAGGAAAAATAATTTCAAAAGTTCTCTGTTCTGAGAGCTGCTATGTATTAAGTCATTTAATTCTTAAAACAACCCTATGAGGTGGGTACTATTATTACCCACCCCCTTCACACTGAGGAAACAAAGGTACCACCAAGCAGTTAAGTTTTTGTCTGAGTCCACATAACCAGGAATAGTAGAGCCAGGATTAAGATGCAAATCAAGAAATGACCCTTTGCTGTCTCTTCCTCATGACAATGCATAACCAAAATTTCCAAGTTCTCTGCAGAGTGAAGCTATAAAAGTCAAGTATCTTTCTATTATTATTATTTTGTCCTCAAAATCCAAGTAACTTCCTATTGAGCCAATGAAGCCAAAGAACAACTTAATAAAATAGGTTTTATTTACATGAGTATCCTGCAGGAAACATTTTGGCAAATTAGTTATTTCTAAATATCTCCCTTTCTCTGATCACTTGGAAAAATGCAAAAAAATATATATATTTCCCCTATAAAATCAAAACCTAGCCATAACCACTGATTATTTCTTTCTTGTCCTTTCCCCAGGCATCTTTAAAAATGCAGAATCTGTATCTTAACGTTGTATTTTGTTTGCTCACAAAACTAAATGTTCTCTAACAACATAATTTTTAATGGCTATAAAATATACAACGTATACTATACTACTACAATGCATTTACTCATTCTCCTTATTATTTCCTTGTTTATTCCCTGCCTGCTAATACAGAGAATCATAGGCAATGGAGGAGATATTTACTATTAATATTAGGACAACCTCTACTATACAGAAGAGGATAACAACTGATTCAGAGCTAATTTAATTTCACAAATATTTGGGCATCTTGAATATGTCATGCTGGGTTGCAGTAGATATAATGTATCAGTTTTGGGGTTGTCCAGTATCTAATTTCTCTCAGTTACTGCTTAAAAAAGAGAGAGAGAATAAAATCAAGAGTTCCATTTTGAAATGTTAGGAACTTATCTCCCATAGCAAGATGTCAGGAATACATCTTCTATAGCAAAAAAAAAAAAAAAAAAAAAAATCAAGGCTATTGCATGACAGGATCTTAATGTCAGAATGAATGTATATGTGTTTAAAAGGCAGTTGTCAAGAACTCCAGTAGGGAAAGCAAGATTTGGTATCCATTAGAGAGAGTGTAGGAAACAGAAGCTGGAAGAGACACTATGGGGTAGGGTGATGAGGGAGGAACAGAAAATTAAGAGAAAAGATGCAGACTGGACCATGAAAGGATCCTACAGGCCTAATGAGAAAGAATGATATTTCCCCTTCCTTCCTCTCTCCCCACCTTCCTGTCCTAAGGTTGCTGCCCCTCTAGTAAGCCTTCAGGCAGAGTGAGGAGCAAGAACCAGGACTAGAGAGCTGGACTGAGAAGCCCCCAGGCAGTGGTCTCAGCTGGCAGCAAGGAACAGCATTAGAACATTCTGTGTTGGACAAAAAGAGAGTGAAAGAACCAGAGAAATTCTAAGGATGTTGCAGAAAAGGTAAATGTATGTAAGAACATGCAACCTAGAAACAGACTGGTTGAGACCAGTGTGGAACAATGCGTAACAGGGGTATGCTGCACAACAGAAAGCAAAGCTCTGGGTGAGAAATGATCCATCCTGATGAAGAGATTAGCAGTTTGTTTCAATAGACAAATAGGACCCCTGACAACACTCCCAATCAGGGAGCAACTTGTCCTGAACCAATTAAAATCAAATCCACTGTGTGTGCACTATACCTTCTTTGGAACTGCAACTGGCTCTGAGCCATCTGTGGGTTGACTATATTAGACTGGCCTGAGCTCTGCGAGGGCAGGGTCTATATATGTCTCTTGTTTATTAAGATATCCTTAGCCAAGGTTGACACTTACCTGGGACACAATGGTTCTTTAAGGCTCGCTTCTGTGATAATTAATTGGGGCCTATATCCTTACTAATTGCTTTTTTTTTTTTTTTGGCCCGATCTTGAGGACAATGCATAGAAAACTCAAATCTTTGTTGAAAAATGAATTAATAAATTAATTTCAGCCCACATAAAATGTTTTATTGATGCTCTACTGTATGAAACCATTACAATTTAGCTTAACTCCATGGCTACAGTAATTCAGAAATGGTCTAAGAAATAAGGAACTATAAACACTAGAGGGAAATTTTGACCAGGAAAGATACTATGTTGTTCATTTAAGCCTATCTATTAATAATATACCTTTCCCTCCTCTCGCCCCAAAATGTTCCTGGTCAAAGAACAAGAATGGGAAGTCTCTAATTCATTTCCAGAGTCCCTGTGCACAATGGTTCAGGCACTAGCTCAGGCAGGGCAAGGCCTCTGCAGAGACTATGCTCAAGAAATTAGAACTTACCGTCACTTTTACCATCTGGCTGGAATTTTCTCTTCTTGTTGAACTTATTTGCCTGCTGGAATTTGTTCTTCGGTGCTTTGTCTCCCTGTTGCTTATTCTTGAACTGCTTCACACCCTTTTTCCCAGGTTTTGTGGTACTTTTCTCAAAGTTCTTAGATGTAATTTTAGATCCACCTTCCTTAGCAACTTTTCTTGGGAATGACTTTGAAGAACCAGAAGCTAGTGACAAAAATAAATAATTACAGCTTTAATGATTTTGGACCCAGATTTCTTTTATCCACTGGATTACATTCACTACAGAAAATTAGGCACTTTTAGTGAGACATACTTTGTTTTGTTCTCAAATATATATTCTTTATTGTTTTGAATAGAGTAGGATTTAAACAACCAAAACAAAATTTAAAAACTCTTTCCCTGATTATAAAACATTAATAAAGGTTCATGATACAAAACCTAGAAACTAGAGAAATGTGTAATAAAATCTCTCTACAATTCTGCCACCTAGAGATAACCACTGTGGTCAGTTTGGTATATTTCACTAGTTGTAAGCATAGAGTTGAGATGAGATATTACTTATATACCTTTCTATTTTGCTTTAATAATTCCATATCATTAGTCCTCATACATGATTTTCAATGGTTCTTTGATAGGAGTCTAAGAATAAATTGAACACTTCAAAATTTAGAAAGTATATCATAAAGACAAACTAAAAATGTTTATATCCAAAATTTCTAGTCTTGAGAAAAAATTTTTTAAAGCCTATGATAAAATTATTTGATGAAAACCTTCTTTGGTCAACAAAGCTTGCAAACTAACGAGATGCAAATAGAAATAGCTATGTCTTAAGACTACTGAAACAAACAAACAAAAAAAGATTGCTTAAGAAAACATTTAGTTACTTATACAGTACCTGACTTTTTTATTTTGCAATACTGACACCTGATGGAATAATAAAGACATCGCCATTATAAATGCTGAAGCTAAAAGTATTTGGTTTATCAGGAGTATGTATTAACCAGCCCTAATTTATTAAGCATTGATATAAAACGTATGGTGAATTAGTGTCAATAAATGCGGCAACAGCATCGATGGCTGAAATAAGGGCCTTTCATGAGTAAAAAGCATTCCTCAATTATTCTGGCAATTTCTTAAATGTCATGAGGACCATGCTAACTCGTACACAATAACACCTATTTCTTCCTACTATTTTAATCCTAATCTTAGCTCATAACTACAGATTAAAATATGCTATATACCCTGTTATCCCCCACGTACAATGGCCAACAAATCACATGGGAAACATTTTTGGCATGGCTATCTTACCACTGTTTTTATGAAATCTGTTTTTTTCTTGTGATGGCTTTGTATTCTTTTCTGTGAATTTTTTTTTCCCTTTGACTTCCATTGCAGCAACTCTGGAAAACAAAAATCCAAACCAAAAAGAATGAATGAATTGCTCAACAAATAGCAGTCATTAAGTAGTCATTGCCACATTTAGTCCTTGAGTTGACAGATGGAGCATAAACTACCTGGGTACAGTACCCACACAAGTCCAGCAATTATACAATCACTATCTCTAAGACTTTAAAACTGAAAATGAACAAGATATCAATACAAAACCTAAGAACATGCACTCATGCTGGCTCTAGTCCCTAATATTTCTGGAGGCAACACTTCAGCAATGGTTAAAAATAGACCATTATCGACATTAAATATAAGCATCAGTGCTTCCATTTTGTAACGTGGAAAGACTTGGTGATGGGTAACGGACAATATCACTATTTGATTTCTTGGTCTCTGTCCTTAAAAGCTAGGAACAAACAATAGGCTGTACTTATCACATTTTCAAATTTAATAAAAGAAAGTAAAGGATTATCTGAAAAATCCCCATGTAACCCAATAAAGCTAAAACAAACATTACTATCCAAATTTTAACTTGTGATTGTTTTAGAGGCAGCCAAGTAGCTTGCAGTGAATGCCAAAATAAGATTATGTTGAAATATTTAATGTTTAAAAAAAGGAATTCAAAATATCTGCCCAACAGGTCAATTTTGGGTATTGAGATCCCATGGTGCACAGGACAAACAAGACATAACCCCTCACCTTCCCAAGGTCCCTAAAAGAAGCGGATCAAGGGCAAAGTCATTTGGCTCATTTTTCGACTTTCCAAAGTTGTACGTTCAATTCATTTCTAAAGTTCACCTTAAAGATGTTAAGAATTCCTAGACACTATCAGATATTTCTAGATTAGAATTTTCCATTCAAGAACTAATTTACCAAGATATTAATAAGTATAAAAGAAGAATTCTGGGATAAAATGTATTTGGAAAACAGTAAGTAAAATCAGCCTATAAGGAAAGATTTTTTAAAATTCTTTAATTTGCTAATGTAACTATCAATTACCAAGCAAAGGTTAAAGTATGCAGGATTTTTCAACCTTTGTTGAGCCACTTTTTCCTGAAACATTTCAAGGGAATGGTAGAGTTCCAAGAAACACTCTGGGAAATGCTGTTCTAATGCAGACTTTACTAATATGATCCTGAAAAAATGAATGGGTTCTGAATTACTCAGCTTCCTCTGAGCATTCAGGACTGACTGTAGGGTCACTTTTTCACTTGTTTATAGCCACTATAACCATATCACTTTTCTTTAGTTCTTCTATTACATGTAGTTTTCTAAAAATCCATTCATTTCTCTATATATTTGTTTTAATTTTTATTTTGAAATAATTTTAGTTTTGCAGAAGAGTTGAAAAGATTTGCAGTGAGTTCCCATATACCCTTTGCCCAGCTTCCCCAAATGTTAACATACAATACTATTGGGGCCAGGCTCAGTGGCTCACACCTGTAAATCCTAGCACTCTGGGAGGCCGAGGCAGGAGGATCACTCAAGGTCAGGAGTTCGAAACCAGCCTGAGCAAGAATGAGACCCCATCTCTACTAAAAACAGAAAGAAATTAATTGGCCAACTAAAAATATATAGAAAAAATTAGCCAGGCATGGTGGCGCATGCCTATAGTCCCAGCTACTCAGGAGGCTGAGGAGGAAGGATCACTTGAGCCCAGGTGTTTGAGGTTGCTGTGAGCTAGGCTGATGCCACAGCACTCTAGCACGGGCAACAGTGAGACTCTGTCTCAAAAAAAAAAAAAAAAATACAATACTATTAACTAAGTTACAGGGTTTATTTGGATTTCACCAGTTTTTCCACTAATGTCCTCTTTCTGTTTGAGGATACACTGAATTCAGCCATCATGTCTCCTTTGTATTTTGTAAAATATGGATCATTTGGGGTTTGCCTGATGTTTTCTCATGATTAGACTGGGATTATAAGGTTTTTTTAGAAGAATACCAGAGGTGAAGTACTCTTCTCATAGAATGATTTCGGGATGTACATGATATCAACATGATTTATTACTGGTGATGTTTACCTTGATCACTTGGTCAAAGTAGTGTTTGCCAGGTTTATCTGCTGCAAAGTTACCATTTTCACTTTTCATATTCTAGTAGAAGCAAGTCACTAAGTCCAGCCCAAACCCAAAAAGAGGAAAATTAATCCCCAGAAGGAGTAGTACCAAAGCATTCAGATCACAGCAATTAATAAACATTTTAGACAAGATATTTTGAGACTATGCAAATAACCTGTGCCTTCTTAAAGTTCAGCCAGCTAATTCTACCATTCTTCAGTGGATCTTGCTTGCAGCAATTACTGTGGTGGTTGGTGATTTTCTATTTCCCTTATTACTTTTACTGTTATTATTTTGAATTTTTCTGTAGGGAAGATTTGCTCCATCTTTTCCAACTATTTATTTATTTTCATCAGTATGGTCTCAGATATTTTTTTACTCCTTGGGTTATAACCTAATACCATCGTTATTTTGTTGTTCAAATAGTTCTAGCTTTGGCCAGTAGGAAGTTTTTCAGGTTGCTTCTGTGTCCTCTTGACAGGGCCTCTCCCCTCCCCTTTTTAAAAGCATATCTATATTTCCTGGCACTTGCTCCCGGTTCATCTTGTATTTTCTCCAAGGAACATGGATTCCTTTAATGGAGAATGGTATTTAAAAACCAAGATCTAAATGCTAGGTGTGCTTGTTGTCACTGAGGTGTCACTGCTTCTAGGTCCTTTCAGCAGACAGATCTAAGCAATACACATATGCATATTAACCCATGCATAAACATACACCTATATTTACTCTTATAGCTATTAAAATAGCATTAAGTTCATATTAATGTCTCTAACTCTAATCAAGCACAACAGGTTTTGTTCTAGTCATCCCCTCTTGCTCATTTGTAATTTTTTTTCTCTGACAGTGAGAAACTCCTTCCCACTATCTACAATTTATTTATATATTTATTCAACTCTACTATACATGTTAACTAGTCTCAGAATTGCTAGCCTGCACCCCTACGAGAAACAAATTTACCAATTACCGTACAGTGTTTATGCACAGTTCTTTTCTTTTAGCCTCAGAGTACCCATTCAAAATACTGTTTTCCAAAGTTACTTAGGTTAACTCCTTTCTCCCCACTCGCCACCCTCTTCAGTGGAGTTCTATGTTTATAGTACTGTCTGATTCATTTGTCAGCCTGCATTCCATCTGCAGAAATGCTGGTTGATTTATTAAATCTGCATATAGTCAAATTCCCTCTTTTTGGTGTACAATTCTATGAGTTTTGACAAATGGATAGAGTCATGTATCCGCTACCACAGTATCTTACAGAAAAGTTCCATCACTCTAAAATGTCCTCTTTGCAACCCCTTTGTAATCAACCCCTCCCCAATTCCCTGGCTGCCACTGATCTGTTTTTCATTCTGGTTTTGCCTTTTCCAGAACATCACGTAAATGGAATCACACGATATATAACCTTTTGGGTCTTGCTTCTTTTTCACTAAGCAAAATGCACTTCGCTTAGGGACTGTGTCTGTCCCTTCATAACCAATCATTACATTCCAAAGTGTCTTTCAGAATTAATTTTCCCCCTTTTTTCCCCTTCCCTCTATTATCTCATTCATGCTCTTGTTACCTCTTGCTCAGATTGTTTTGCCTTTAGATCCAATCTGCTGCAATCCACACTCTGTGGCCTGGTTAACCTTCCACTATCACGCCTATTTCATGGCATTTCCATGCTCCAGTAGTTTCAAAACTTTCCCACTGCTTACAGGAAAAGGTTCAAACTCAGATTGGCATTCACAGCTGTTCAAACTTTGGTCGTGATCAGCCCTCTCACACCACAGAGAAGCCAATTTTACTTCCCTAAAATTCTTTTTCAGGCTCCAAACTTTAAAGCCATTCTAACAACATAATTCCTACACATCCTTCAACTCCAGCTTAAGTAAAATTTTCTTATAATTTCTCCCCTATGTCTTCTGCTCTTTTCCAAAAGATTCTCTTTATTCCAGTGACACGTTTTTATATCCTTCTTAAAATATAACACTTTGAGATTCATATTAAAGTTATTCATGATGGCTCCACCTCTATCCTACAGAAATTTATTTAATATCTACAAACTACATGCTAGAAAGCTACTGGGTTGAAAAATATGAAAAAAAAAATTCAAGGTGTGCTCTAATAGAGATGGGCAAGCAGAAAATTAAAACACAATGTAATTAAGTGTTAGAAGTGTATACAAAATGTTAAGGGAGCCAGTAGCTGAGAGCTGAATCTGCCTTATGAAGGGAAATATCAAAGATTTTCCAGAGGTAGAGGGACATGTGATTGATCCTTCCTTACCTCCCTGAGCAAGCTTAGCATTGTGCTATGAAAGCAGTAAATATTCAATACTCAGTTTCTAAATGTTGACATTCCTCAACTCTTTGTGCTAGTGAACTTTCCTTCTCTCTCCACACTTCTCCCTAGGTGATGTCATTCAACCTTCTGGCTTTCTTCTCTGCTGACTATTCCCAAATTATTTTACCATTATGAATTTCTCCTTGGGCTCCAGACCTGTGTATCTAACTGCTTACTTGACATATCTGATTATGCGTCTAACAGGCACCTTACACTTAATATGCCCCAAATATAATTCTCTATATTTCCACTGCAAACCACCTCCAAACAATATCCCATCTATTTTTCCCTGCCCTACTGTTTCCCATTTCAGCCAATGGCACATCATATACTCTACTGCTTAGGCAACAAACCTAAGAATTACACTTGACTTTTTTATCTCTCTTGTCTGTGACATTAAATTTATTTAATTCCCTTTATTAATACTCTAACCACCCAACTTCTATCTCTACCACCATTCTAATGCAAACCATCAATTGTCTTCTTACTAAACTTCCAAATTAAATACATTTTCTAAAGAGAATCAAGGCCTATCATGTTTCTTCCAAATTAAATACATTTTCTAAAGAGAATCAAGGCCTATCATGTTTCTCCCTCGCTTACAAGCCTTCAGTGTTTATGAAGGCATGGTAATGTTTTCCCATTGCATATAAATAAAAAAAAATTCTCCTCCATGGAGTTCAAGGCCCTAAAGAACCTTGTCTCACTCCATCCCTCTAACTTTATCTTACATCACTGTACTCCTAGCTCCCAACTCAGGACTTAGCCCGTTATTGCCTCTGCTTAAAATAGTCTGGGGGCTTCCAGATCTCAGAAGTGCCTCCCGACGTGCTTTAGATCTGCTATAAAATTTGATCACTTCTTCAGTCCTCCCATCTTCCATCTTAACACCCAGTTCGTTTCCTTTCTAGAGCTTATAACCTGCAACGGTACACTCAGGCTGGAAACTCAGCACCTAGACGTGGCGTGAATGGTTGTCAAAAAGAGGACAGATAGGCTGATCAGAACTAGCACGGGCCGGGACTTGAGAGCGAGGCTAGTTCTGCCTAACCCAGCACGCAGGCAACCCAGTAGGAAGAGGAGTTGTAGACCCGCCCTCCTCGCCGGGCTCCCGTCAATCCCCAAATTCGTAGGCTAGGAAATGCCCCAGAAGACTGCCAGTAGGCAAAGACCCCGAGAGGCCCTCCTTTACTCTAGCGCCCGGCAGAATGCGAACCCCTCCCAGGAGCTGTCGCCGAGCCCGCCACACTCACCGCACACGTGGGGCCCAAGCCAGGTCGAGTAGCAGATCCTGGACAGCCGCTTCCGCTTCCTCGCCTTGCTCCGCCTCCGAGTCCGCTTTTTCCAATCTGCCGCAGCAGAGCTGGGGCCAAGGGGTGGAGCTTACCAGAAAACACGGAAGTTCGGCATTTCTATTGGTCCGCTGCTGTTTGCTTCTTCTAGAGGCGCCAGGGCTGCGCCTCACGCGAGTTTTGGCCCTTAGAAGGATCCGTCGGGCAGAGGCTACGTCAGCGGCTCCTGAAAGTGACGTCATTAACCCCGTCGTTTCCGTGCCAAGGAAGCAACTGAGGCTTCTGGCGAGGGTTGATGAGTTGCTTAAAGAGAAACCTGGCTGACGCGGTTAAATAGAGGTGGTTAATCCTGCAACTTGAACTAAAATTAAAATACCTAAAGTTTTAGAGTGTGCTAATTTGCATCCTTTCTGAGCAAGCTAACATGAAGGATAAAAAGGATATCTCGGGAGCCAGTTTCAGTTGTAATCCTGTTTTTTTACTTGCTAGCTGTGTGGCTCTGGGCAAATTACTGAATTTCTCTGAGCTGCGGTTTCCTGATCCATAAAATGGAAACAGTGAAGTCATACATGTAAAGCGCTTAGCACAGTGAATGATCATGAAAAGCTCTCAATAAATGTCATTTTTAATATCTGCCTGTTCCTGGATAATGCAAGTATCCCATTTCCCACTTTAGAAAATAAAACTGTAGTTAGGATATTATCACCAGATGAAGAAACACCACAGATTTGATCCTGTCAAATAACAGAACTTTTATTCTCTAACAGTTCTGGAGGATAGAACACCAAAAATCAAGGTATTGGTAGAATCGCCTACCTTCTGAAGGCTTAGGGAAGACTCCTTTGCTGCTTCCTGCTTCTGATGGTTCCAGGCGTACTATGCCTTGTGGTTGCATGACTCCAGTCTCTCTCTCTGCTTTCTAATGTCATCCTTTTCTGTGTCTGTGTCTTTTGTCTGTTTTAAGAATGCTTAATATTGGATTTAGCACCCACTGAGGTAGTCCAAAATCATCTCATGTGGAGGTCCTTAATTACATCTGCAAAGACACCTTTTTCAAATAAAGTCACTTTCACAGGTTCTGGGAGTTAGGACATGGACTTATCTTTTGGAGAACATTCAAACCCACTACATCTGGAAAGTTGAGGAATTGGGACTTGATCTCAGGTGTGTCAAACTTCAGATTATTTTTTTTACTATCTTACAACTCACTCTGTTTTCTGCCCTTTAAGGCTTTAGGTTTGAGACTAGTAATTTACTAGTATACTTTTTGAGAACAGGAGCCATCAGTACTTTCCAGGTACCTATCTCACTACTTAGCAGATATTTGATAAATACTTTTCTGCCTTATTTGTTACAAGTGTGTTTAAATTTCACCTCATTTAAGTACCATAAGAACAGTTGTGCAGTAAGTCTTTTCTCCTCATTTTATGGAGAAAGGAAAAATACCATAGCTCTGGTCCAGTGAGCCTGACTCTAGACTCAACATGGCTGTCTCTGTACTGCCTTCTCTAATCCATTCATTCTCCAGTAAATGCTAAGAGAAGAGAATATAGAACTTGAATTGTAGGAGGCCCATCAGCAGTAGCAAGTAGTATCATAGTGGGGATATTAGACCACCTTGAAACACCTGACAAGTAAAGACTGGCCCCAAAGGAAAAAAGTCACAAACACCCTACCCCGTAATCCTGGGAAGGGATACATTTTTGCTTCCAACTCCCCAGTAGCGTTTCATATCCTTGAAAACATATCCAAGTAGTTGCCTTAAACACATACACCAAAATCCTACAATTCATTTGCCTTTTCAGCATGGAGAAGAAAAATGTTATCACGTACCAATGCCCTGGATTATTGCTAATAATGTTTTTATGAAGTCTCCTGTGAAAGTGAATTGAGTGGTTTTTTTTTTATTATTTTGGAGTGTGTTGAAAGTATCTTCTTGAAGTTTTGCAGAACATTCCCTGAAATTTTATGCTGTAATTTTGCTTTTAACCAAGTAAGCCCATTAATTCTTTAATTATCTAAATGTAGACCACTATATGTACTTCTATAAGCATAAAATGCTCTTTTTGCATGATATATCATACAATTTAATCAGAGCAGCTTGATAAGCACACATCCAAGAGGTTAACAACAGCACTATAGTGATGCAATTAAGAGCATTGGCATTGGAATCAAATCAATCTGGCTTGAAATCTAAATTCTGAATGGCCATGGGCAAGGTAGTTGACTTGTATGGGCTTCAATTTCTGCATATGTAAAATGAGAATAACACTTATTTTGGGGGGTTGCTGTGTGGCTCAAAAGTGATAATATCTATAAAGTTCTTAGCCAATAGTAAATGTTGAATGATTCATAGCTTGAGAGAGAATCAAGGTGTATTCATTAGAAATACTTTTGGCTGCAAGTAATGGAAATTTCAGCTAATAGTGGCGTAAGCAATAATTTTCTTCACACAACAAAAAATTCTGAAGGTAGTTGGTGGCTGTAATCCAATGACTCAACAAAGTCAACAAAGACCCAAGCTCTTTCTGTTTCTACATTCCACTGCCATCCTCAACCTGTTTACTTTTATTCTTATGCTTGTTTTCTGATTGCAAGATGTGCTCAGTTTCAGGATTTATATTCCAGTTCAGGTCTAATATGGGCAAAGGAATGAAATCCATTTTCCCCAAACCCCAACAGGCTCTGTTGTTTTATCCCAAAAGAAAAAGATATAGCAGAGGGTCTCCTTTTATTTCAGTGCCTAGAACTGTGTTACATGGCCACTCCCAGGATAGAAAGAACAGCAAATATAATATTATAATCCAAATGGATTTCATTTTTTTTCCAGAACTCTTGTAAAATTAAAGGTCACTCAGCAAATATGCTTTTGTCCAGTAGTAGAGATTTAATTTGTAACTTAACCTAATCTGGTTTAAAACTTAAAATAACTGTAGTTTCCAAGGCTGTGGGTCAGTCTTGGTAGCACATCAGAATCACCTGTGGAGTTGACAAAACCGAAAACAAACAAACAAAAAACCAAACCCAGTAATTCTGATTTAACTGATCTGGAGTAGGACGTGGGCAATGAGAATGTGGAAAGCTCTCCAGGTCATGTGAACAGACAGCTAAGGTTAAAACTTACTTGTTTAAGGAATGGGATTCAAGTTGTTGATTTGATTTTCTAGTTAACTGGAGGTTAAATCTCCTCATACCTCCTTTTACTGCATTCACCAGAATTAAAGAATTAAATGTATAATACATTTGTTTTTTTAGGTAGAATAAGTCTTGGACATAATTATATCTTCCTTGTGAATTGAAATCTATAGTGATTTAACACCATTAGATATTGAAAATGGCTTATATTTGAACTATACACTTCCACACATATTCTAGAAAATGCTTCTTTCTTCAATTTCATGAAATTTTCTCTATTTCATAAAAATAAAGTATGTTAAGTGTCAGCTCCCACACAGCTCCCCTCCCCAAAAATCAGTTCTTTAGAGTTCTAATTAGTGGATTTTTAACTAATTGGGCTGTTTTTTCTTTCTATTTCCCAAATGCATAAGCAGGAATAAAGGGCATGTTACTGATATAAAGCACAAGTGAGATTTTTGGCAAAGATTGGGTTTATTTTCAGGACCTATTAGAATTATAAATCCATGGAAACGAAGCAGTTGCCAACACATTTTTCTTTAGTAAAAAAGAACTGCTTCTGAATAGGGTGCATTATTTTTTTCAATACCATAAATTTGCTAAAAAGTGCACTAATATGGTCTAAACATCAATTGAGCATTCATAATGTTCTGGTTGGTGTCTAGTAAACATGGAATTAACCTTGTCCTAACTTTCTTTCTTTGGTGACATGCTTTGGAGCAGCAGAAAAATTATATGACCAAGACGAAAGTTTATCTGATTGCAGTATAAAGTCTCACCTCATTGAGAGATTATGTCAGTACATGATGGAGAAATAAAATAAAAAGTAGTTAATATTACTTAAAGCCCAAGTTGTAAAACAAAACTCCTCAAGCAACATGTACCAGGTCCAGTTTTTGGCTAGGATGAGAACAATTAACACATTTGTGGTTTAAATTTTAGTTTAAATTTTGCTTTCAGGCTTGATAAAAGGTATTTCCTTTG
Organism: Microcebus murinus; assembly: GCF_040939455.1. Lineage (NCBI taxonomy): Eukaryota > Metazoa > Chordata > Mammalia > Primates > Cheirogaleidae > Microcebus > Microcebus murinus. The sequence continues at coordinate 32,030,488 of NC_134115.1, forward strand.
GAAATTAGAAGTTGGTTTTACCTTATGATTTCCTTAATTTATGAGTAAAAAAGACTTGATAACCAAGCATATATTTTATTAGGTAAACAAGAAACTTGTTTGTTTCAAATATGAAGAAAGAATAATCAATAATTTTCTAATTATTCCTCCCATTTTACTTTTAAAAACTACAGAAATTTTAAATTGGGACCTAGGATGATGATCTAGCTCTACCTACCTACCCAACCTACCTCTTCCTTTGAAGATGAAGAAAAAAAATTAATGGACATGCCCAAATCCATTATGTCAGTTCGAATTCTCCAGGGAGCAGATGCCAAGATAGAATTAGGAGGCCAAGAGACTTATTGTGAGAAAAACCTATGGAGGGCGAGGGGAGAGGAAACAGGAATAAGTGGGGAGAGCTTCGGACCATGATCCAGATCCGACACGTGTGGAGAGAGAGACAGAAGGAAGGGGGGTGTGGCAGGAAGTCTTCAGATTGAAGTGAAGCTCTGAGAAAGTCTTGGCTAGACCAACATGGCACTCCACAGCAAAGATTTCTCCTTAAAGGAGACCCAAATTGAGTAGGACTGGCCCAGCCCTAGTACCCTTGCTTAGTGCCTGGCTGGGAGCAGGCCAGGGCCAGCATGGCCGCAGCATGAATGCAATGGCGGATCCTGAACTCACGGCAGCTGGAAGCGTCAGCTAACTAGAGCCCTCACAGCAGGTTCTCTCTTGAAAAAAGACAGGGATAGTTCACTCCACGGCTGCCACAGTCCACCCCTCACATGGCACAGATCTATTTCTCTCCTCCACTGTTCCTGTGGCCCTCTCCTCCTGAGGAGAAAGAAGAGGGAGACCAGTGGGACAAGCTCTAGTCTCCAGCAGGTCCTTATCATCTCACTTCACCACAATCCATTCCTACTTCACCTCAACCTCAGCTGTTAACTTGGCAGATCTTGATGGCTTACCTGGTGGTGTGACTTAAATCATCACTCCTGCAGGGTCTGAGACCTTCTAAGGCAAGGGTTGCTATACATCTCCCTTATAGCAGGGGCTAAGGAGGCACCTGAGTGGGACACCTAGTTTCTACACATACTCCTCCATGTTCCTGCTGAATAAAAGCAGCCCTACCTCCTCCTGCTGAGCAGTTAATCACACTTGCCAAGATGGAAACTCCTCTTCTCACCCGTTGGAGACACAGTGAGTCCAAAGTGTCCAGGTGGTATCCACAGTTCAATGAAACTCTTGCTCTGTCCTCTGGCAAGAGTGTGTCCCCTTTGGGGACAAGGACTTCTAACCCTGCAGAGTCCAGGTTTGTGGGGACAGGAAACACAAATTTCCCCAGAGGGCCATTGAGAATGATGGTGAGAATGATGGTTTTTGTTTCTACCCTTGGTTCCTAGACCTATGTATTTTTATTAGGGACATAGCACTGTAGAGAGCTGATTTAGATTTATTTATTCTTCATTCTGGAGGATAGCACCCCATTATTGTAGACTATCACCTGTAGCCTGGCGCTTCGGCTGTGCCTTCAATAGGCTCTATCAGGTTGGCCGCCTCTGGACGGTGCAGTATGTGATATGACCTGTGGATTGTGTGACCATGGGCCCACTCCTGCACCTCCCTTGCTGTGAGGGGTGTCCCCTGTTTGGACACTATGTATTTAGGAATACAGGCTTATGGATTAGGCACTTCATGAGCTTCTGGACACTGATGCTGGCTTAGTCTCTGTGGGTGGGAAAGGCAAACCCATACTTGGAATAAGACTCTGTCCCAGTGAGGAGAAACTGCTGGCCCTTCCAGAATAAAAGGAGCCCAATGTCATTAACTTGCCACCAAGTGGCCTGTTGGTCCTTTTGGGAAATAAGGCCATATCAGAGACTCAACATTGGTTTCTGTTGCTGGAAGTCTCCACATTTTCAGGAAGCAGCAGTGAGACTGGCCTTGGTTAAGTGAAAGTCTATGCTGTTGGGTGTATGTGTAGTCCCACCCACCTCTGCCATGTGGTCACTCCATTAATATGCACATCGTGCCCAATGCTGAAGACTAATATCATCTGGCTAAGTCACTTTGTCTACTGCTTGTCTCTTCCTTAGTGGATAGTGGATGCTTTTTGATGGGTATTAGCATGTGAAAATGTTCATACTTTGTATCCACTCTCATATGACTCCTGGAAGCTTTACTTAAGTGGCCTGTCCCTGAATCTTCATAGGGTTTACCTTCTGCCCTCTGCAGCACATGTTTCTTATCAAGGTCCCCAGCATAACTACCATGTCTTCATTATATTGATGTAATGGATCAATGGGATATTCTGCAACTTGTCCAGATGGTCCAGATCTCTTCGGACTATATTAAGACAGAGGGTGGGCGAGCTAACATAGTCCTGGTGCAAAACTGTAAATGAATATTGTTGTTCATTCCAAGGAAAGTGAACTGTTTCTGATCCTATTTTCCATCTATTTTTTTTCTGTCCTTTTTTACCATCTGCTATGGCAACTCAGGCATTTCACCTTTGCTCAGCAATTGGGCATTGCTTTTTCCAGGTGTTGGAAAGCCACATAGCAATGTGTTTGTCCTTTCTCTTGGGGACCTCTCTGGGATGCTAAAACCTACGTCCTGAAAAAGTGATCCCAAGTCATGTATTCTTGATTGTTCATTTTTACCTTCCAGCCCTTGGTCAAACCCTCTCTTAATCCAGTGCCTGGGTAGATTTTCACAGTTTTTATAAAGGAATATTCGCGAAGTTTGTTCTTAAAGACCTTTGTTGTATATAACAGGTGATTTTGGTCTTTTAATGACTTTGGCATTTACCTCCACTCTTGGCAGGACATGCTATGGGCAATTCTTGCAGGCCCTTTGGGGTATAATCTCTCTTCTCCCTCTGTAGACCCAATATGTCCCTGGGATTTAACCCTGGATATTGGCCTGGCGGCCAGCAGAGGCAGTTAGGGGTCTTTGGGATGGGACAGGGAGGGCAGGTGCTGTCTTGTAGCAAGTGACCTCTGTGTTGTCTTCCTGCAGGAGGGAAGTCTAGATCTTTGATAAGGCACTAAAGAAAAGATTCAAGTGCAAATAGCTTATTTTGTAAATGCTTGTATGGGAAAGGGGAGACAGGGAATAGAAGGCAGCCAACCAAGTGTTCATTGTCAAACAATTTACCCTTGTGGGTAGCTGACGATTAACCTTGTTGGGGAACTCTGGGAGCCAGTACAGAACATATACCTCAGAGATATCCCGCCCACAGGGTACAGGACCTGGGGTATTGATACATGAACTCCTGCCAGTCATTGGCTAAGGGCTGCTTCTGGGGGCATGAGGTTGTGGCTCCCTAGCATTTCCAGTCTCCACATGGCATCAAGGTGGCATCAAGGTGGCATCTGGTGGCATCAGAGAAACCCTCAGAGATCCATCTCCTGAGCAGGGTGCAGTAAAGAGGTCAGGGTGGGTCTATGGACAGACTATTGGCAGGACCTACTGCAGGCAGGAATGGCAGTGCTTTATTTCAGTCCCCTAAGCAGAAAGTCACATGGATCCAGACCAATGTACTGATAGTAGGGAGTGAAAAGAAAGAACATATTTTAAACATTTTATAAAGCCATATTCACAAGGATTGTTCTTACAGATCTTTGTCATATAGAATAAGTGATTGGGCCTTATATGAGTTTGGCATTTTTACCTCTAAAAAAAAGTTGGCTTGGTCCCACATGCATTCTTTTTAATATAGTAAGGAAAATAAGTATTCATAAGAGTAATACTTTAAGATCTTATAAATGATACACATCAGGAAAGGATCTAGGGCAAAGAAGGGGGTCAGCTTATGAACACACTAGTGGGACAATGCTGTGGCACACAGTCACGCACCACCTAATGCCATTTTGGTTAACAACAGACCACACATAGAACGGTAGCCCCATAATATTATAATGGAGGTGAAAATTCTTATTGCCTAGTGATGTCATTGCAATCATAATCTTGTAGCACAATCACTTTAAAAAATAGATTTAGTGTAGTCTAAGTGTATAGTGTTTATAAAGTCTACAGTAACGTCCTAGGCCTTCACATTCACTCACCACTCACTCACTACTCACTCACTGACTCGCCCAGAGCAACTTCCAGTCCTGCAAGCTCCATTCATAGTTAGTGGCCTATACAGGTATGTTATTTTTTAATCTTTTATGTCATACTTTTATGGTACCTTTTCTATGTTTAGATACACAAATATCACTGTGTTACAATTGTCTACAGTATTCAGTATAGTGACATGCTATGCAGGTTTGCAGCCTAGGAGCAATCGATTGTCTCATATAGCCTAGGTGTGTAGTAGGTTATCCCATCGAGGTTTGTACACTCTATGATGTTCACACAATGGCAAAATTGCCTAATGATGCCTTTCTCAGAACGTTTGTATCCCTGTCATTAAGTGACACATGACTGTACGTCCAACTTCTGGACTTGCTCATTTTAATCACTCTTTTTAATGGGAACTGAACAAAAAATAATGAAGAAATAATGCAAATCAAGAAATATTATCTAGGAATATCTGAGATTAAAAATATGTACTATCTAATAGTTTGTTCAAATATTTCAAGCAAAAGATGTTGAGAAAACTCAGCACAGTCTGGAAATCAGAAAACAGAAGCATGGGAGAATAATTTACTGAGGCATGATTTAGTCTCAGTCTCATAGTTATAACTAAAAGCATGAGAAGACTTTTCCCCTTTCCTCACCCCTTTGCTCCTAACGGGTCATAAAATGCTTAAACATTAAAGTTTACAACTCAGGAATAATGACTGCATTAGACGTCTTTGTCTCTTTTTCTTTCAATTGATACTCTCAGGTGCCCTCTATCAGCATCCAAAATCAGCACTGATTGAGCAAGTTCATGCTCTTCTTGTCCAAGCAATTCTTTATTTTTTAACACATAGTAATTGAGAGAGAGCCCTATAAATGAGATTTGTAAGGACAAGACTTAAAGGTGATTTGCCTTTCTTTTTCTTTGAAGAAACAATTCAGGCATATATTATACAATTTTTCTAAATGAGAGAATTTTATGGCTTAAAGCTAGGGCTGATTAGCCCTAAAATATTCTGTAGATTCCTTGATACCCCTGCTGTCAGGTCAAGCTTGCGATAAATTCCAATGAATTATACATAGAGAACATCTTCCAGGAGGTATATTAGCTTCCACTACATTCTGGACTGTTCCCTGGTCAGCCTCTCTAGGAACTACGCCTGAGAGAATGCCAGCTTCATCTTTCCACAGTGGTGATTCTCAAACGAGCCTGCTTTTATCCCCACTGGGGTCATTGGGCAAAGCCTGGAGACATTTAAGGTTGTTACTACAAAGGTGTACCTGTCAGGATTCTCCAGAGAAACAGAACTGATAGGATGTAGGTATATATAAGATATAGATAGAGATAGAGATATAGATAGAGATAGAGAGATATTTACTTTAAGCAACTGACTCTTGTGATCATGGAGTCTGACAAGTCCAAAATCTGAGGTTCAAGTGCGAAGGCCATCAGGCTGCAGACCCTGGAAGAGTTGAGGCTGCCATTCAAGTCTAAAGGCCACCTTCTGGCAGAGTTCCCTCTTTCTCAGCAGAAGTCAGTCTTTTGTTCTATTCAGGACTTCAATCGATTGGATGATGTTTACCTACTTTATGGAAGGCATTCTGCTTTACTCAAAGTCCACTGATTTAAATGTTAATCTCATCCAAAATCACACTCAGAGAGACATCCAGAGTGATGTCTGACCACATATCTGAGCAATGCGGCCCAGCCATGGTGACACATCACAGGATGGGTGAGTGCTACTGGCATCTAAGGGGTAGAGGCCAGGGATGCCACTAAAATTCTACAATGCATAGGGGAGCCACATCAACAAAGACTTATCCAACCCTAATGTCAACAATGCTAAGGTTGAGAAACCCTGGTCCACAAGCTCTAGTCACAGGCTAAGTAATGTGAACACACCATTGTTGACTATAGGTGATGAGACTTTTCTGGCTTGTGGGAGCCATTAGATTCATCTGGAAAGAAACTGATTGGGGGAAAATATCTTAATGAAGATCATCCTTCCCTTCTCTTTCCACTTCGACTTGCTGAGAAAGAGAGTTATTCCACTGGGACCCACTTATGACAAGCCTGCTTTTTTGGAGACTTCTGAGCAGACATAAATTTAATTTCTTCATTTTAATGCTCCAGTCAATCTTTCAGCTGCAGAAATATTCTGGGAAGAAGGAAAGCAAAGAGGGTTGTTCCTGATGGTCACTCTGACCTGGGTAAAGTGTGACCTCAGAAGTAAAAACCAGCATTTGAGTGTAACTGTCTTTGGATTGTGCAGTCATCAAAGCTGGACAAGAACACTCAAACTGACAACAAATCTGCTGACGACAGTAGAGCAAATGGGCCAGTGACTCAATGGCTGCACTTTTTAGTTCATTCATTCATTTTCATGCTTTCTACAAATAACTTGTGAAGAGCCTAGAATTTGCTGGGCTCTGAGTAAATAAGAAAAGCTAGTCTCTGTTCTTACGTTTTGCAATCAGTGGTCTAATGGGATAAAACAGAAGATAAAATGCAACTAGAAATATATTATCAAGAAGAAATAGAGATTGTTATTTATGGATATATTACCTCATTTATAGATAACTTTTATTATACTCTGGTTGGAAGAGCCCTGGATTTAGGGCCAGAACTAGAACAAATCCCAGCTCTCAGACTTCCTTCCTGGCTGGACAAGTCAGTTATCCCCTTGGATCTCTTGTAAACTGGGGACAAAAATCATCAGGGAAAGGCAAATCAAAACCACAATGAGATATCACTTAACTCCAGTGAGAATGGTTTTTATCAAAAAGTCCCAAATCAACAAATGCTGGTGTGGATACGGAGAGATAGGAACACCCATGCACTACCGGTGGGACTGCAAACTAGTACAACCTCTGTGGAATGTAATATGGAGATACTTCAGAGAACTAAAAGTAGAACTACCACTTGATCCAGCAATCCTGCTACTGGGTATTTACCCAAAGGAAAGAAAGATATTCTATAAGAAAGGCATCTGCATTTGAAAGTTCATAGCAGCACAATTCACAATTGCAAAGATGTGGAAACAACCCAAGTGCCCATCAATACATGAGTGGATCAATAAAATGTAGTATATGTATACCATGGCATTCTACTCAGCCATAAAAAACAATGGTGATCTAGCACCTCTTGTATTATCCTGGATGGAGCTGGAACCCATTCTATTAAGTGAGGTATTATAAGAACGGAAAAACAAGCACCACATGCACTCACCATCAAATTGGTACTAATTGATCAACACTTATGTGCACATATGGAAGTAACATTCATTGGGTGTCAGCAGGTGGTGGGGGAGAGGATGGGTAAATTCACACCTGATGGGTGTGGTGCGCACTGTCTGGGGGATGGGCATGCTTGTACTTCTGACTTGGGTGGTACAAAGGCAATATATGTAGCCGAAGCATTTGTACCCCTGTAATATTCTTAAATAAAAAAAAAGAAAACCATAATAAAAATACTTCTATATTTTTCTCTGAGTGAAAAGGATTGTGAGCAGAGGAATGGATAGGTATGATCTGACTTGTGTTTTCTACAAGATCATTCTGGCTGCCACGTGGAGAATGAACAGGGGATGGGGGAGAGGTGAGGAAGGGAGACCAGAGGAGGCTGTTGCAACAACCTGGGAAGAGAGGCCGGTGGCTTGGACCAAGGAGCAAGCAGTGGAAGTTGTGAAGAGCAGTCAAGGAGGTGGGCGGAAGCGGTGTCGCCCAAATGAAGAGCTGGCATCACAAGGGCTACATTTAGGGCAAATTGGCCAAAATGTGAAAGAAAATCCAGGGTCAGTGTGTCAGAAACCCGAGAGTCCAATAAGATCAACACTACTTGAAGCCTCCAGATAGACAGAGAGATGGGTGCTCCCTCCACCCCCAGAAGCCCTAAAATCTTTCTGTGCACCCTGTATTTGAAATGATCCAGGCACTAATCCCAAATGAAAATGCTATTTTGAGGGGATTGCGACCTTCCCCATTATGGAAGCCTTGTGAGAAATGGAATTTAAATACTGCCAATCACTGTCTAAAAGGGACACAAAAATGTGATTCCGCACAACCTTGCTTGAGCATTGTCATGCACTGAATCTGTGAGATTTTGGAATTGACAAAACTGAGCACATGCAGTGGACAGACACGGGGAAGAGCTGTGCACTGATCCTTCTAAATGCCACTGTGATTTGCTTCATGTGAACGTTCTTCACTGCAAGACAAACAGAAGTGTGCAGCGGAGGAAGAATATCAGCCACCAGATGGCACTATTTCCCCTGAAATGCCTGATGCTACTCAACCCTACCAGGGTGGGGTGCTCCCCAGCACCCTTGGCAGGCTAGAAAGGAGAGCTGTAATTATTATTAACATTTCTTATAAAATCAGGTGCCTAGAACCTCAGAGGCAAGGGGTGAATGTGGTTGAGTCTGTTCTGAGGCCATTCTTCAGGCTTCGCTGGCACAGAATGACTTGAAGGATTGATTTTCCCAACCAAGCTTTCAACAGAGCTTAAATACAGGCACTATTAGCCCCTGTGGCAGTCTGGTGAGGCCTCTGAACTCATTCTCACTATTGCGTTTTTAAGTGCATAAAATGGAATGCATAAGATTGCAAAGGAAGCCAATTACATTGAAATGTAGTTATCAGAATATTTAAGAAAATATGAGATATAGTAATATATGTGCTCCTTTATTAATGCAGTACATAATCAGATACAGAGGCAGCCCCACATCCACTGTAATTTTGAAACAAGCAAGGAACAAAAGTGATATTTCAAGATATCTGCAGCAACTATAATGTGATGTCTGTGGCCTACAATTATGTTTGATAAACTGCTTAATTTTAGTGAAAGGTTAATGAGAATAAAGGTGTGTTTTCTTTTCCCTTCTCCCAGCCTTTCTTTTGTTCCTTTAAAAAAGACTTTTAAAAACTGTTCCAGTTCAGGAACCTCTTGATTTCTGTCCATGGACCTCTTGCATATTGGAAGACCCTAGGTTAATAATCCTTGGTTCAGTGCCTTTTTAATGAACATATTACAGATTTTGCCAACTGAAGGAAGTAAAGCCTCACTCAAGCTGGCCGGGCTCAAGTTAAAGAAGAAATGAGTTAATTACAGAGACCTTTTTTTGGAATTATTTAAAAAACCCTCTGTACGTTATACTTTCTCTCTACAAAATACTTGTTGTGGGTCATGAGTGAATTCTATTACATATGGCAAAATGCTAGAGGCTGGGATAAGCAACATATATAAAAAGTATATAGGGGAGAGAAATAGATACATTAACTTTCAATAGTACCAATGAAAGTTAATACTTTTATGACTAATAATTTAATTTCCTTGAAAATTGTGTTACTTTCCCATCATGCACAAGATGGGTGAGGACATTAATCCTTTTACCTTTGTACCTTGTGGCCCAGGCAAATCAAAGTGTAATTTACTGAGAAAAGATGCAGATGAGATCACTGAACTGCTGCTGGTGGGATTGTTGTAACCTCATGGCTATCAGGAGCCTGTAAATGGGAAATCAATTCACATCATTTTAGTTTTCTGAGAAGGGAGGAGAATAAATTCTACAAACTACAAACCACAGACTGGGGAGCTCCGTCTCAGTTCCTAAATGTGCCACGCAGAAGAAACTGTTAAAGGACACTGCTGCCAGTAGGTGGCGCCAGCAAGCAGTCTCCAAGGACAAATCCCAGCAAAGTCACTTCACGTTTGTTTTTCTGGAGCTTACTAGACTGGACTGGCGTAATAAGACCAAGTGTGAGTCCTCTGAAAGGTGTCTGGGAACCTTGCTAATGGTGTACTTTCTGACAAGTGGAGAGATGCGGGCCAAGCACAAGTTTGGTGAATTCAGAGTATTTAAAGAAATAAATAATTGGCCATGCTCGTATCTTACCAACTTGCAAGATAAGCCATTCTCTATGTCTTCTCTCTGGGAGCAACCAGTCTCCTAGACTCCACTGGCGCATGAACTTGTTTCATCAAATGGGTTCATAAGAATGGGAGGGTTGATTTGGGCAATTCTGGGCTACACTGAACTAAATATAATGTCTAGGATGAAAGATGATGGGTTTACTCTCCCCTGGGTGAGACAGACCACCTGGAAAGTTGTACTCCGTTTGGAAAGTCACATTTTTAAAGTAAATTCAGATTTCGACTACTTCAGACAGAGTGGCAAGGACGCTGAAGACTCGTGATGGGTATGGGAAATATGTACAAAAGACCGCGGATGTTTCAACATGAGGAGGAGCAGGGCTCACGGCTGGGAGGGGGATAAAGTGTGTTGCTCAAGTCTTGAAGCTGACAAGAAGACCGGACAGTCTGGACAGCGTGCAGAGTCGCTGACCCAGGACCAATAAGTGAAGGGGAAATGCTTGGAAACAGGACATCCAGTCAGTTGTTCTAAGATAAAGAGATGCTATTAGGAGGTGAATTCTCATTCGCCAGAAGTGTTCAAGCACAGGCAGGTTTCAGCACCACTTTTTATAAATTTGAGGAAGAAGACTCACGTATTGGATGAGCGGTAGGCCAGGTTGAAGTTTATCATACACTAGTCCAGGGATTGGTGATAGTCTATTATAAAAATGGTTACTAAGTCTCTGGAGAGGTACCGGCAGCATGGTTCATAAATCTAAATTTATTCAATTTCAAGGGCTATCATTTATTCTGATATTATTTATTCTTACTTGGTGAGGGTTATATGCCTTTTCTTTTCTGGGGGGAATCTTTCTAAACCAAGCCTCCTCTTCTTATGAAATAATTGTGGATGACAGATTGTAGTTGGTTTTAAAATATACCTTATTACCTGGCAAAATAAAAAGTTTGGCAATCCTCTTTTAAACTAATTTTTCTTAAAATATAATAATAAAAACTGAAATTAAAAAAAAATTCAAGGACTACTTATCTTAGTGATCTTTCAGGCTCCTTCTAATCCTGAGATGCTATGACTTTAAAAAAAAATATTCAGCATCCTTAAAGAATGAGATTCTCTTAGATTTATCTTCCCAGTTGGCCTACACACTGCTGCAGGCACACAATGGGCGCCCCTTTCCTTGCCCATCCATTCTGTGCTCATCACTTCCTGGCTTTTCTTCACACTTTTATCATGTAAGTGTATACCCCTAAACACTATAGTTTATATTTTGCATGTATTTGGACTTTACAAAAATAGAATCATAGAAAATGTGTCCTTTTGTGTCTGTTCTCTTTTTTTCAATGCTTAAAAAGGTTGATCCATATTGTTGTGTGTAGCTTTTATTTTGTGCCTGAATATAGCCAGAATGTAGCACAATTTATCAATTTTCCTTTGATGAACTCCTTTTTTAGTTTTTTGCTATTTTGAATAATGCTGCTCTGAGCATTCTTATTCATGTCCGTCCCCTCATGCAGTGTAGAGAAGAATTGATGTGAATTGAGTATTTTATATAAAATACAACCTTTGTGAAAAACAAATATCCTCTCCATGCACAATCACTGACCCAATCATTATCGCCCAGGAGGGACCCATAATAGAAATTTTTTTCAACCTATTAATATTAACAAAACCAGGAAACAAACATCCAAAAGTATCAGGTATATGGTTTGAAGTATGAGGGGTCATTTATCAATTTGCCAATTTCTCCCCCTGCTTCAGATGCACCTGCCTGAATTGGGTCTCTTCTTTTTTCTTAATATACAGTTGGTTTTTTCTTTTCTTATTTCAAAAAATATATATGCAAAAATGCATAAAATATAAATATGTAGATTAATGGATTAGTGCAAAGTGACATCTGATAACTATCACCCATGTCAGGAAATATGATATTTTCACACCCTAAAAGTCCCCATGGCCCCACCTGATCACATAGTCCCAGCCTTTACGCCCACTGTTTTCTTGGTTTGCTTCACTGTTCCCACATAAGTATGTATCCTTCAACACTATCCTTTTGTTTTTTGCCATTTTGACTTCTGTAAAAATGAAATCATAGGGAACAATTTTGTGTCTACCTTCCTTTGCCCAACATTAAAAAAAGATGTATCCATATTATTGTGGCAGGCGTCCACTGAGTTTTGTTGGTGTATGGAATGCCATTGTATACGTTTTCTACAACTTGTCAATTTTACGTTCACGGTCATTTTCCCCAATCTTTTAATATTATGAGCATGCTGCACTGGATAGTCCTCTACCTGTTTCCCGATGTGCTTATGCAGACATTTTCTAAGGTGTATCACTGGGAGCAAGACTGCTAGACCAAAAGGGATGCATCTAAAGCTTTGCTAGATAATAAGAAAATACTTTTCATTGTAGATATACAAAACACCATCAATGCACATGAGTTCTCATTGCTCCACATTTTCAACATTTGACATTGTCAGACTTCTAAAATTTAGCCATTCTAGACAATGTGCAGTAACATCTCATTGTGGCTTTGGTTTTTATTTTTCTCTGAATTAATGAAGGTGAGCACATTTTTATTTGGATTCCCTCATTTGTTAAGTGCCTAAGTCTTTTGTTCATGGTTTCTGCTAGGCTGTTTTCTTATTATATGTAGGAATTCTTCATATATTCTGGATAAAAGCCCTTTGTCAGTCACATGTGTTGCAGATATCTTTTCTCACTCTATAGTTTGCATTTTCATTCTTTAATGGTGCCTTTGATGAACAAAAATTTTAATTTTTTTTTTTTTTTTTTTTTGAGACAGAGTCTCACTTTGTTGTCCAGGCTAGAGTGAGTGCCATGGCGTCAGCCTAGCTCACAGCAACCTCAAACTCCTGGGCTCAAGCGATCCTCCTGCCTCAGCCTCCTGAGTAGCTGGGACTACAGGCATGCGCCACCATGCCTGGCTAATTTTTTATATATATATATATATATATATCAGTTGGCCAATTAATTTCTTTCTATTTATAGTAGAGGCGGGGTCTTGCTCTTGCTCAGGCTGGTTTTGAACTCCTGACCTCGAGCAATCCGCCCACCTCAGCCTCCCAGAGAGCTAGGATTACAGGCGTGAGCCACCGTGCCCGGCCCCAAAATTTTAATTTTAACACATTCATCAAGCTGTTCCATTATTAATGCTCTTTGTGTTCTAATATTTTCATACCCCAAGATTATGAAGATAGTCTACTACATTGTATTCTGAAAGATTAGTTGTTTTGCTTTTACATTTAAATCTTTAATCCTAGAACTGATCTTTGTTTAGGGTTCAAAGACCTACCCACCATTCCCTCCTACTTTCCTTCTTTTCTTTTTTTTCCACTTAGGGATATTCAATTGTTACAGCCCTATTTATTGAAAAAGACTATATTTTCCCTATGACTTAGCAATGGCTCTTTAGTTATAAATTAGGTGATCATTTATGTATGAATTTATGTCTGAGTTTTCTATCTTGTATCATTGCTCTATACACCTAAACTTGGCCCAATTATTCCCTGTCTTAATGTCTATAGCACTATAATTTGTCTTGATATCTGATAGAGCAAATTCACATATCTTGTTCTTCTCCTTTGGGAGTCTCCTGGCTACTTTTGCCCTTTGCTTTTGTACCAAATCTTTAGTAACAAAAATATAGATTTATCCAGTTTCATTTCTTTTTCTCCTGTTCTTCTCCCTAATCATTTGCTCATAGGAAGTTTTTTTTTTTTTTTTAATCCAAATTTTTTTTATAACAACACACTTGCCCATATAATTCCTGTTACTTTCTTTCAGGCTCAAAAGATTTGAATTCTAAAAAAATTGCCCTGTACTATTATTTCAGTAAAAAATAATTTTTCTACATATCTCATAGGTGGAAAAGGGAATGGAGAATAACTCTCTTAATAATGTCTTAGCATCTCATTTACAAATGAACTCAATGGATCATTCAGAGTAACTTTACATTTCATATCAATTTAAACAAGATGACATAAAACAGCAGAGTGCCATAGTGCCATCACGCCTTCATCTTTATCACAGCCTCTTTGTTGGTCCCAACTAACTCTTCCATCTCCTCCCAAACTTTCCTCCCCTATTTGGTAACGTTTGGCTTCTTTTCTCTGCGTACCCAGTACCCATTGCAATCATTCCTTCTAAGTTTTCTACCAAGCCTCCCACTTCAGCTATTACACTAAAAATCCACATCACTGTTAGAGCTCACAATGCTTCCAATGATACTTATATTTAAACAATCATCAAAGACATTCAACAGAATTTTATAAGCTCTAAATATTATTTGTATGCAGCCTTTCTATAAGAATATTGACATAACTTAGCATTAGGAAAAATGGGGTAAAATTTTCAGAAGAGTCTGTGCTATTCTATGAGCCAACCTGTAAGAATGCAACACTTCAATATACAACTTGAGCATTCCCAATGAAATCTGGACAGATACAAAGAACAGGGACAGTAAGCATTTTATTCTCTCCAACAATGTCCCAAAAGACAAGAAAAGAATCTCTTTTAAATATATGAAATCACACTAGGCACCCTGGTAAAGAAACTTTAAATATAAATTATGTTAATGAACTCGGTCCTGTGAATATTCCTAACAACAGGAAGGTAGGAGTGGGGAAGACCTACGAGGGAAGATTTGGTTGATGAGATATTGATGATGTCAATAGCAACATGTAAGGCTAGTATCCATGAGTTTCAGAGCTGCTGCTTTTTGATTAGAAGTACAGTTCTTTCTAAATTCCTCAGACCTACATAGTGGGTTCTAGTAACGAACTTATTCTCCTTGTGTATCCTTATCAATGGGAACCATTACCTTTTAGCCCCTTCCCAACAGGACCTAAGTAAAGTGACAAAAATTCGTGGAAGGTAGCCTAGGCACCAGCTCCTAGAGGAAGCAAGATTCTTCCTGGTATTGCTGGAACCACACCACAGAGACCCTACTTCTGAGGGCTCTCTTGCCTTACCCCTTCTATTTGGGTAGCTCACGTTGGCCACTGATGTTGCTCTGGCCCATCCTTTATCAGTTCCTTCACATAAGTTTGGAGGCTAATTACATATGGAAAACTGGAGAAAATATGTCTTACAGATGTTCTTTCCAAGTTAACTGTTAAAGCCCACATCTGCTCACTCTTGTGTATGACTTGGAGACTAGACCTCTCCATGCATTGTCAACCATCTGCTCCGGAGTTGTCACAAAACTAGATTTGAAAAATTTAACTAGAAAAGTAATTACTAAATCATTAAGGAATGTTTCAGGAAATGGACATCAGACTCTAAATTCAAGAATTTATGGCAACTGTGCTAGTGGATAGAACTAAATAAGCTCAAACTCTTTATTAAAAATCTTTAGCTTTGAACTGCATTTGACTGATGGTCACCAGAGACCTGATCAGAGTGGCTTAAACATATAGGGCTATTCTTTTGATATTAAAAAATCCAGAGGTAAGCAGTACAAGGCTTGTATGGTGACTGCTGCCATCAGGAATGCAAGCATCTTTCTTCTTTCTGCCCTACCATCCAGAAGGCAACTGCTCTTTGTGTAGTCTAACAAAGCCTAAATAAAATGATCACTTACTGTGAGCTTCAGGATGGAAGGACGGAGAGACTTTGCCTTTGAGGGCAACAGGAGAGGAGGAGAGATAAAAGAGGTTTCCTTTGAAAGAGCAGAGGTTGGAAGTCAATGGATACCACAAATTCTTATGCACGCCTCTGTATAGATTTCTGGACTATGGGTAGATCAAAAGGATCTTGATCCATCTTTTAAAATTTCTCTCCAGAAAATACTCCAGGAGAGTGCCCAGCTCACTGCCCTTCCCTGGTGATGCTGGCCCTCATCTCTCCATATACCCAATGCACACGTGTCTTCTCTCCAAGTTTCCTACCCAGCCCCAGTTTCAGGTATTACATTAAAATCTGATCACTAATAAAGGTCATACCTCTCCTTACGGTATGTGGATTTAAACAATCACCAAAAACAACCAAAATCGATCATTATAATTGCTTTACATCTTTTCCAATTCAGAATTAAAAACATTTCATTGCTTTATATTTATTACTAATAAGTTGTATTTTAAAAATGTTTATTGGCCTTTTGAATTTCTACTGGGAATTTTTGCTCATATTCTTTGCATATTTAAAACTTGGCATGTCAGGATTTTTTTTCCTAACTTATACAGGGATATAGGTTCTTTGCATATTACAGATATGGGCCTGTTGTCTATCATATTCATTATAACTCTTCCAACTCAGTGATTCACTCTTCAGCTATATTGATCCCATTATTTATTTATTCCACGCATTGTATTCTCTATTTAAAATATAGTTTTCACTTATTTCTTTTTTGATCTCTTGGTCTTATTTTCTGTATCCAACATCTTCCCTTATCACAAGCATCTTTCATGTTCAGTTTAGATTCTGATTCTCACAACCCTGCTTCAGATGGAATAGCAAAGGCTCCTCTGCGTGGGTTCAGGAGAGTTGGAGAAGTGGGGAAGGATGAGCCCCAGGGTGGAGCCCTGGTACCCACAAAACCACGGTTGATCTTTGTGGTTTGCTGCTATCTCACCAGGCAGCTCCTCTGTCAGGGTTGCATCCTTAAAATGTAGGGAGAGAGGGAAGTGGGGGAGTGCATCTCCCCTCTAGGTTGTCAGCAACAGCTCTGGGACTGGAAGAGAAGAGGAGCGAGTACCCCAGGACTGCACAGCCCCGTGTCTCCTTTCACTCAATGCCCCACTGCTACAAGGCTTGCTGCTGCCTGTGTCCACTGGCAGAGGAAGTCTGGGCAATTGCAGGGGTTTTTGCAGCAAAGAGTCAGTCGGTGATGGCCCCATGTAACCTAGGGGACAGGCACGTGCAGAATTTAATAAACTTTCCTGCGACTTCTCTTTTTGCTGTTGCTGCGGTTCACCCTCCCTCTCAGACGCAGCCACTCACCTGTCCCCTCACAAAACATGACCGTCTTGTCTCCCCAGGTGCCCCCCACATTTTTGAAACTCACTGCTCTCTAGAGTTCATGCTTCCTCTTTGTTCTAGGATTTCGCCAGGGTTGATTCTGGAGGAAGGGGCCAGCAGCCCAGGTAGTCAGTCATGGTCTTACTTTCCTACAGCTGCTATCACAAGTTGCCACCACAAACTGGCTTAAAATTTTATTCTCTCACAGCTCTAGAGACCAGAAGTCTAAATCAGGGTGTTGGCAGGATTGGCTCCCTCTGGAGGTCCCGAGGGAGAGGCCGTTCCATGCCTCTTTCCTAATCCTGGTGTTTCCTGGCAGTCCTCGGTGCTCCTTGGCTTGTACACGCATCACCCTGATCCCTGCCTCTGTCTTCATATCTCCTTTCCCCCGTGTCTATGTCTTCTTTTCTTATAAGGACATTTGTCATTGGATTTATGGCCCACCCAGATAATCCAGGATAATCTCACCTTGAGATCCTTAACTTAATTGCAACCGCAAAGATCCCTTTTTCCAAATAAGTCCACCTTTACAGCTTCTGGGTGGACGTATCTTTTTGGGGGCTACCATTTAACCCACTATGGCTATTTTGGCAGAAACTGAAAACTCCAAGGACAGCTGGTTCACCTGTATCTGTTTTCATCAATTCATCCCAGCAGGGCATTTGTGCCACCCTGATATATATGCTACCTTTGCCTCTTGTGAGACATGCATTCCTGAGCTCAGGGACCACCTCCCCCTGCTGTCCACCAAAAGGTCCTTCTTTCTCTCTCAAGTCTCCAGGAGGTCATAAGAACTCTTATAAAGGAGACATTTCTCAGTCTGGCTTGGAGGAAAGCCATGCATTTGCCCCAAGCCCTTTGACCTTCTTTCTCCTCTGTCAACCTTAAGAGAGACTGAATAGACATGCCTGGCAGGGCCAGACTATATAAAGATCTATAAGCCATTAACCATAGCTATATTAAACTAATAAGAATCAATTCCCACACTTGCATTCAAACTGTGCTGGGCTTCAGAAGTGACCCGAAAAGTGATGATCAGAGGGGCTGTCCCAGAGCAGTCAGCTCCCCCGTGTTTACACAGTGTCCGACCCTCCGGAGAAGGCTCTCGGCTGAACTCTAGGAGGATGATTCATCAGGAGTTGAGCAGGCCGTTCCTTCACACGGAGCGGGAACGAAGGCCCAGGAAGGATTTAACAGGGAATTAGTAATGGCCAAGCTCCTGAAGTCATCGGGCTTTGAAAAGCCCAAGTTTTGCTTTTCTAAATGGCTCGGGGTTGCATTATGCCTATTGATCTTCCTGAGCTTTCGCAGCCTATAAATGATGAGCCTTTTAGCGCACTCCACGACTGAAGGGCACACAACTGTGAGAACAGCTCATTTCATTTTTTTTCGATTTGTACAAAAGATGCTGTGGCCCGAGCCCTCTAGGCACCCATCTCAATACATAAATATGCCAATTAAGCTAAATGGAGATCCTGCAGGTTAAAAGTGCCTCATAAAAGGAGCAGGCTTTTTCCAAAGCCAGAAAGTTTATCCACAGAAGAAATGCCAAATCAACAAAAGTGAGTCTGTGCCAAACCCTGGAGGTCAAAAAAACCCCAAGTCTTCTAGGATCCAAAAAAGAAAAATAAAACAAAACAAAACAAAACACCATTTTTTTTCCACCAAAGGAAACAGGGGAAAAAATACCTTTAAGCTGTGAATTCAGGATTCCAGTCAACTGCTACTACTAACTTTTTTTTTCATCGCATTTTCTTGGGCAGGGGTCAGTGGGGGGAAGGGGAGGACAGCAGTCCCAAAGCTGAACGGACGCCGAGCGTCTCACGTACTCGCCAGAGGTGACAATGGGAGGTGTGGGCGAAACAGGGCTAGAGATGCCACAGCCTCGAGACTCAGGTGTGGTCCGTCAGACTTACACACAGCAGCCTCCGAGTCAGCAGCACCTAGGAGCTTGCTAGAAACAGAGACTGCAGGCCCCTCCCAGGCGACGTCAGCGACAGTCTGCATCCTGGCAAGATCCCCAGACAATTCTCATGCATGTTAAAAATGTAAGACGCCCTGATCTGTCTTAAATGACCAGTCTGATACTTACCATCCCATCCCTGCAGATCTGAGGCCACTTCTGCCTACCCTATAGGCCCAGCAGAGCAGGCCTGGCCCCATTCAGGGAATGGGCTAAGGGAGACAGACAAATGGATTTTCATCCCACCTTCAGTCAACTTGTGAGTAAGAATCTCAGGAGATGCTTGTGAAATGGATTTAAACACCCAGACTCACCCACTGTAAATCTCCAAACCTTTGATGATCCAACAAAAAGTTGGTCTTCCTAGGTGTTCTCTAACACCTAGTTTTGGGTCTCATACAATCCAAAAGCACTCAGAAAAGGTTTGGCAGTTTAGAAAGCAACAGATGGTCACGGATGAAAGGAGTTTTACCTTATGCTCTTAGACCTCAGATGTGCTTTTTTTTGGGGGGGGGGAGCTGAAAACATTGTATAATACTCCCAATTTTTATCCCGCTACTGTTACCAAAAAGGCTTGTAAATGCCACAAATCCAACAATGTCAACATTATCAAAATCGTTTAATCAAACCCCAAGCATTTTCACCTACTCACTCAGCTACTCCCTCAGCGGCTGATTCCGTGAGCATTTATTGATCACCTACTTGACATAAACCCATGGCCCTCAGATTGCCGCCCCTCCCCTCTGCTTTCTTTTCCTGCCAAAATGTACACATCGTCATCAATAACTGCCTTCATTTCCTTAAGAATAAAGGAATAAAGACCTTGCTGTCTTTATTTCTCTGTCATCTCTGTCTCTATGCCCATGTCTCTATAGAAATAAGCCTTGAATGTCCCTTGTATCTCTTGGCCAAGTGCAAGACAGAGATTCCTGACCTTCCACTAGGAAATAGGAACCAAGGATCACATTCTGTCTCCGGCTTCCATGACGAGACGTTTCATTTGCTCTCTTACTCCTGGAACCTCTTTCTCCCTTTGCTGTCCCCATTTCCTCTAATTGTGCATCTTCTCCAGGTAGAAAAAAAAACACTCACAGATTTTGCAATTTCCATCAACAGACTGATAATGGCCACTGCTTTTGAATAGATATGGAGCGGGGCAGGCACTGTGTTGGGCATTTAACTGACATTTTCAGTTAAATCCACAACATACCGTCAAGTTCTAGTTCTCATTTCCAATTTCAAGGCAAGAAACTCAAGGCTCAAAGGCGTTAAATATAATCACTTACTGAGGTTGCAGAGCTGCTTAGTGGGGAGCCAACTGCATTGACAATATGACCAGTAGGAATCTGTTGCCCACTGGGGCAATCTAGAATAGTGGGAGCTAGGAAGTACTAACCAGGACCTTTCGGACAACAGGAGTCCTGTAGGGACGGAGTGCCTGGCGCAGAGGGCTGGAGGGGCTGTGCCACAGACTGAGTCTGGGAGAAGAGCCTTAGTCGGAACTGCTAGGCTGATGGAGCAAGCTGGGAGGAATTTGCTTTATGGAGGCTGATGCCAAAAGAGGGCAGAATGAACTATACTACAAAGCTGTTGTAATTAAAACAATCTGGTATTGGCACAAAAATAGGATTATTGACCAGTGGAACAGATGTGAGAATCCTGATATAAAACCATCCTCATATAGCCATCTAATCTTTGACAAAGCAGACAAAAACATACGCTGGGGAAAAGAATCCCTTTTCAATAAATGGTGCTGGGAAAACTGGATAGCCACCTGTAGAAGGCTAAAACAGGACCCACACATTTCACCTCTCACAAAAATCAACTCACGCTGGATAACAGACTTAAATCTCAGGTATGAAACCATTAGAATTCTAGAGGAAAATGTTGGAAACACTCTCCTAGACGTCGGCCTAGGCAAAGAGTTTATGAAGAAATGCCCAAAGGCAATCAAAGCAGCAACAAAAATAAATAAATGGGACATGATCAAACTACAAAGCTTCTGCACAGCCAAAGAAACAGTCATGAGAGTAAACAGACAACCTACAGAATGGGAGAAAATTTTTGCATCCTACGTATCCGATAAAGGGCTGATAACTAGAATATACTTAGAACTCACAAAAATCAGCAAGAAAAAATCAAATAACCCCATTAAAAAGTGGGCAAAGGACTTGAACAGAAACTTTTCTAAAGAAGACAGAAGAATGGCCAACAAACATGAAAAAATGCTCATCATCTCTAATCATCAGGGAAATGCAAATCAAAACTACAATGAGATATCAATTAACTCCAGTGAGAATGGCCTTTATCAAAAAGTCTCCAAATAACAAATGCTGGCATGGATGTGGAGAGAGAGGAACACTCCTACACTGCTGGTGAGACTGCAAACTAGTTCAACCTCTGTGGAAAGCAATATGGAGATACCTTAAAGCGATACAAGTGAATCTACCATTTGATCCAGCAATCCCATTGCTGGGCATCTACCCAAATGATCCAATGACACTCTACCAAAAAGACACCTGCACTCGAATGTTTATAGCAGCACAATTCATAATCGCAAGGCTGTGGAAACAGCCCAAGTGCCCATCAATCCAAGAATGGATTAATAAAATGTGGTATATGTATACCATGGAGTACTATTCAGCTCTAAGAAACAATGGTGATATAGCACATCTTATATTTTCCTGGTTAGAGCTGGAACCCATATTACTAAGTGAAGTACCCCAAGAATGGAAAAACAAGCACCAGATATATTCTCCAGCAAACTGGTATTAACTGAGTAGCACCTAAGTGGACACATAGGTACTACAGTAATAGGGTATTGGGCAGGTGGGAGGGGGGAGGGGGGCGGGTATATACATACATAACGAGTGAGATGCGCACCATCTGAGGGATGGTCATGATGGAGACTCAGACTTTTGGGGGGAGGGGGGGGAAGGGCATTTATTGAAACCTTAAAATCTGTACCCCCATAATATGCTGAAATAAAAAAAAAAGAGGGCAGAATGAGTGGCATCACTAAGGAGAAGCTGGGGTCTAGAGACAGTCTAACTTGTTTTACCATAAACTCTTGACCCCAATTTATCAAATTTCCAGTTGGAATTATCACAATTTAGTTCAGTACCGTGAACACAACTGTGGGTCTTTTCTGTGCCTGTTGGTGTCTGGGGGCAAAGAGGGTAAAATTCCATGGATTTAACTGCCCAAGCTTTGATATCAGAGAGACATGGTTTCCAAGCCAGCCTCTGCTACACAGTTGCTATGTGGCCTGGTGCAAGTTACATTTCTCTCTGACTCAGTTTTCTCACCTGTAAATGGGGATAACAATAGCTTATCACTCATTCAACTGATGCAATGTCTAAATAGATTATGTTCAAGAAGCGCTCACTACCTAGAAAGCCTCCCTAAAGGATTTGATAGCCTGGAGGCTGGGAAAAAAGGGGAATAAGACAGGATCTTCGCCCTCAAGGGCTTATAATGGGGTGGGGGCGGGTAGGGAGTAGGTCTTGAAATGGGCAATTTACCCATATTCGTCTCATGGGGTTCTCATGGGGAAGCATTTGTTGGGTAAATGTGTGAGCTGACAGATTCTATCTTTATCACACTGAACAGCAAAATGAGATAAAAGGATGAAATTGTGGGGAAGCAGTTTCCAGTTTCATCATAACTAACAGCCTTCTAACAATAAGCTTGTGAAACAGCAATGAAGGAGTGAGTTTCCCAACACTGGGATTTTATAAGTCAAAAATGGATGGCCCCCAGTAGAAAATGCTGCAAAAAGGCATTGAGAGAACGAATGTCTTAATATTTGTTGTTTTGCTCCTAACTGTCTGCCTGACGCTCTCGAAAAACGGACAAGGTCAGGGCATCCTCCTCCTCCTCTTCTTTTCTTTCATCCACTCCTACTGACCACTCTGTCACTTCTTTGTCTGAGGTCTCGCTTCTGAGCCCTGCACACGTGAACGCTATTGCTGATTGAACTTGGAGACGGCTCCAATTCCCCAAGACCCCAAAGGAGCCTATGATCTTCCATCACAAAACCTGGTCCTTCTCCGGTCTGTGAGCCAGAACTCAAAGGCATTTCATAGCCATGCCACTTTCAAAGGACTTCCCTGCTGTGTTGCAAGGGAAAAGTGAGAGAAGGTACTGTCAGTAGAGGGAGATGTCAGATTAGAAAAGAATCTCATAGGCCCTGCCAACACACTTTTAAATCCGTGGAGTTTTTCTTTTTAACTCAAAAAAAGTTTTAAAATTTGCTATTTTTTTTTTTTGGAGCTGTGAAAAAATTAATGTTGCTGTTTTATAACCTCTGACAAGGTTTTTTCTATAGTCGGGTGGGTTCTTTCTGTTAATTTGCCTCATGCAAGTGAAGCACTTTTTTGTATTTGCATTTTAACATATGTAATACTCACGAATGCACACATTCAGCCTGTCTTCCTCCTGCCACCCATTGCACATACAGGCCACTTTACAAAGCCCAATGCATGTGGCTGAGTCCGGGCAAGACACAACCAGAGAAGCTGATCTGGAGAGGACAACACATGCCATAGGCCAAGTCCCCAGGTTTAGCAGGATGCTCACATCATTTATATGTAACATTGCTTCTCACTGTCACAGGCAGTCCTGTGACACAGCACAGTGTATGTGCTCAGCTCTGTTCCTGGCTCCCTTTTGTCTCATCCTTGTATTTCTGTGTCATTTTGCCCAATTATAGTTTACACTATATCATCATATGCAATTTATCCTTGGGAACTAGCTTACATCCTTTTTGGCAAAAAGGCAGGATGGGTGGGTGAATGGATAGATAGGTAAACAGGTTCTCTTTACAGCCACCTGGGCAACGGGCTCTTGATAAATCTCCGCTGGTTCCACTGATTCCACTTACAATTTTCCTCTCTTCTTTTCTTCCTCTAATTCAACTTCTCTTTGCGTTCATTCTCCTAGCCTGCCTTCTGTGCCCATCTCTGCTCCTCACATCACCTCTGGGCCAGGATAAGGTTTGGGGTGACTGCAGGCTTAACACCATTAGAGCTTTCCAGAGAGAGCCCCTCGACTGTGTCCCAGAGATGCCAGGCCAGTATTAATCTTCTTGGTCACTTTCCTGCTCTTCTTCCATTTCCTTGTTCACCCCCAGTCTTTATTCCAGAAAGCTCACCTCCCCCTGTGTCCTGCCCAGGATAGCCTGAGTCTGATTTTCTCCAAGAATTGAGATCAATTTTCACTTGAGGCATCTGGACACAACTATAAAAAAATGTCCATAAAATGGACAAGAATTCTGGAGGTTGGGAGTCTCGAGAAAAGAACTGTCAGAGAAGAAGAATCCCAAGAGCTTGCTTCTGGTAGAAGGGTCCTATGCTAGGAACATCTTGTAGCCCAGGAATAAAGTAACAATGCCCATGTGCGCACACACACACACACACACACCCCACACACACAATCAGATTCATCATATTTCAGTCATGCTATTGACCGTCACACTTTCCCACATGTTTACTCTCAGGGGGCAGGGGGAGCACTTCAGCATTGCAGCTCTCACTATCATCAGGACATGGCTTCATACTGGAAGAGTTTATGCAATACAAAGCCTACTGAATCCACCAGTTCAACAGTGGGGCCTCATCATACTCTAAGAAAGAGAAATTCCCATCAGTGCACATGTATTGAACACCTACTGCATGCAGGAGAACCTAATAGACAAACGGACTGAGAGTGAAAGTAGATGCACAAGATGTGTGCAAGCCAGTCCTTAAGACCCTTTGGGGGAAAGCACGATAAGCAAAATATTGATTCAAAATTGGCAAATCGAAATTGCCAGGTGCAGCGAATCATGATTTTGCTTCACTGCCATCACAATAATCAAGCTGAATGTTTTCACAATTCACACAGACCTATTGTACGATAAGGCCTCTGAGACAAAAGACAACTATGTGTACCAACTCTCCAGGAAATGAGCTTATCAGCAATTAAGTCCATGACTGAGTCATCAACAGCTCAGAAAATGTTTATTCCCAAACCACCGGCAGAGGCAGCAGATTGGACAGGGAACCAGTAACACTTTTTAGGGAAAAAGAGAAAGCAGCAGCAAGTTGGGGCATCAGTAGAGACGAATGTCAGGCAACTCTTCCCAAGAATGTGACCATATAAGATACTGGGTGGAGAAGCCTGCAATATACTGCCTATTTTCTTTTGGTTTATCTGCAGTTGCTATATTTTAATTCAAAGCTATGTTATTACTTATATTATGAATAAAAGAACAAAAAGCTTACTCTGGCAAACAGCTGCTCCACAGCCCTCAGCCTTGAACACTGGCTATATCCTCCTCCCACCATGTGTCTATCCTGAATCCTCGAATTGGCAATGTTTCCATTTCAGCCTCTCTGGTTTTGGCAACGGTAATGCTTATTCTTTTGTGCTTAGCTCCGTCGTCTGCTTTAATATTCTCTTTTGTAAGAACCTATCTGTTTCCTCCTTGTTTCTGAGCTTAGGTAGTAAAATAATAACAGTTTTATTCTCTACTTGGAGCCACCATCACCCCCTAACGTATTATGACAGTGCACATACAAGGGCTTCATAAACAGTAAAGCAATGTGCAAATGTTAATTGATGTGATTATAAGTAGCTGTTCTAAGTAGCTCACGTTGAATTCTAATCACAAATCCTGTTACTAGGTCGAAAATAAAATAAAATTGCCCTCCTTGCATCTGTGATGACTGAGCTGTTCAGACACAATGCTGTTATGACAGCTGGGAAGCATTTGAAAAGGAGCTTCTCTTCACTTGGTGTGTCAGATGGTCATTTAAAAAACTGGGTTCTGTTTTTTTTTTATATATCAGAATTGGCTCACATTCAGCAGGCATTTGCCCCCTGCTATGAGAGAGACTCAGGCAAGCAGCAGGGGGTGGGACATCAAACCTGGAGCACAGGGACCTGGTTACAACGCAAACCCTGAGGGAGGCTTGCAAGGATAGTCAGGCAAGAGGGAGGCGTTTGCAATACAAGGCCACTTTTGACAAGGGACAGGTGGTGATCCTGGCAGCTGATTAACTTCAGAGAGAGCCAGCCAAGGACCTTGGATGTGCTGGCAGGAGGGCAGGGCTGTCCCAGAAGTGCTGGAAGGGAGCTGGTGGTGACAGGGCTCCATTGCCTACCTGGGGGCCTAAGACAAGGTAGGCACAAATGTCCCATCTCCCACTGCTGTTCTCCTAGGTATCTTCCACCCCCTCATAGGTCAACCCCATGCAACAGATACTTCCAGACTCATGAGAACTCAATTTAGACTCCATTTATCATGGCTACTACCTAAGGAGCAACTGCTTATCATGAGCTCAGTAGCTGTTAGGTGAAGCTGCAAAAATCTACTTCTCTCTCTGTTGCCAAATTCCTGGCTTTGCAGACATAAAATAAGATGGAAGGTATAAGGCCACTTGTGCCAAAAGGTGGAGAGAGGGAAGAATACGTGTGTATTTGATGTACATGTGGAAGAATGGACAAGAAACACTAGCCTTGGTTTCTTTGGGGGAATGAACTGGAGGGCTGGGGGCGGGGGGAAACAGGGGGCAGATGGGGACGTCATTGTGTATCCTTTTTACTTTTTGAATTTTGAACCATGTGAATGTGTTGACAATTCAAAAGTTAAATTTAAGTAATTGCCAGCATTGTGACCGTCTGTCACCTGGCTTATGATGGCTGATGTGGTGAGGGTTTTGACTTCCTTGATGGTCATGCCTTTTGGGGACCTGGCATTATCATTGACTGCCATTAGTGGCACAGAACATTTCTGGTTTTGTGAAGAAAAAATTTATTTATTTTGTCTTTCTCTTTTTGTCCATATCTCTCCTTGGCATGTGGTTTACTATCACTTTACATGGGGATTCTGGTTGGCAGAAATTTGTCCTGGGGGTGGGCTGTCAGGCAGGTGTATCTTCCCAGCTTTGAGGCTAAAATTCAGGAAAGGACTCCAGCCCACACACAGACCAGGCTGGGGACCCATGTCCAACCAAAGCTGGAGGGAATGAGGTGTGATACATGTTGTCGAGGCAGAGATTCAGATACAGAGACCTCACTCCTACCCCATTTTTCTGTTCTTTGCATCAAAACTCCTGGAAAGAGCTGTCTAGATTTTCTACTTTTGTCACATCTTCTTCACTCTTCACCCTTGAAATGGCTTTCAAAGTCACTGACAACATTCATGTTACGTGTTCCAATGGCCAAATCTCTGTTTCTGCCATTTTTGACCTCGCAGCCACCTTTGACACAAATTGTTTCTCTCTCCTTCCTGAAGCGATTTCTCCTCTTGTCCCACGTCACTGCGTGCCTCTTACCTTCCTGGGAAAAACTCTCTGTCATTTTTGAAGACCTTTTCGCCTCTCTCCAGCTCTCAAAGATTCTCTGCTCCTGGCTCCCTTCCCTACATAATCCTCCAAGGAATCTCACCCAGTCCTGTGCTTTAATTATCATCTGTATGTTTCCTGGCTCTCCAAACCCTCACTACAGGTAGGGCTTCTCCTGAGTTCCAGACACATGCATCTAACTGCCTGCTTCACACCTCTGCTCAGCGCCAAGTGGCCATCTCAATCCCAGCCTACTCACAGCCCAACTCTTGATTTTCCCTCCCAAACCTGCTCCTGTCCCAGCCTTTTCCACCTGAGTAAATGGCACTGAGTTACTCAGACCAAAACCCTGGGAGTTGACCTCTGATTCTTCCTTCCCTCTCTTACTAACAGTCAATCTACCAGCAAGTTCTGTGACTGCTGTCTCCAAAATAGACCCCAAACTAGGTTGCTTTTCAGCATCCTCACTACTAAAAGCCTAGTCCTAACACCCGTCTCTCATTTGTTCTATGGCAACAGGCTCCTAAGTGGTTTTCCTGTTTCCATTCTTGCTCATATACTGGTCTGATTATCAAAAGTAACCAGAATGAACACCACACGGGATCAGTCCAATCTGCTTCAAACCTTTTAATTGCTGTTCCCTCTGCCAAAATTCTTTTCTCTAAATCTTTATGAGGCCACCTCCTCCTCATCAGCTTGACTATCAGTACTCCAGCGAGGCTTCCCTGAGCACTGCTGCTCAAGTAGCAGCCTCCAAGGCACTCTGCACACGGTTTCCCAGTGTCATTTTCTTCATAGCACTCATCATTTCCTTACTTGCTCATATGTTTATTGCATGCATCCTTCCCACTAAAATGTAAAAGGGAGGACTTCATCTTGTTTATTTATGTTATCCTCAGTGCCCGGAATCATGCTGTATTGTTTAGCATAGGATTGATAATTCTTCAATGAAACTATTTATTCCCAGGGCTCCATGGTTTAAAACAACACAGGTTTATTTTTTTGCTCAAATTATATGTATAACATAGGTTGACAGGGGAGATCGTCTCATGATAGGTATCCCACGAAGGAGGCTACACCATGGGATGACATTGTTAACTCAAGAGGACTTTCACAATTAACTGAGGGAGAAGGAAGAAAAGCCTGGAGAAACTCAACTTTCTCTTAAATGCTCCTTCATGGAGGTGACAGGCATCATTTCTGCTCACAATGTATGGATCAAGGAAGTCACAAGGCCATGCCTAACTTCAAAGGGCCTAGGAAATGAACTTCTCTTACATTTTTGGAAGGAGAGGAAAACTGGAAACATTCGCAGATGGCACTTACTTCTCCCACAATGCCTACCTGGGAGGAAGCACTCCATAAATATTAAAAATCAAATGGGAAAGAAAGAGACCCAGTAATCAGATACAAGTACAAAGCAGAGACCTGGATTCCATGCACAACACAGAGATTTATGAAAACTGGAGCACCAGGTGAGAACAGGCCAAGCAGCTGACTTGGGACAGAGTTACCTGTACACTGGATTAGGGTTCTGGATACTTCCTAACCAGGAATAGAACAGGTTTCACAGATGGGACAGAAAAAATCTGCTTGGTAGAATGAGACTGATTTCCACTGAGAATTCAGTGGAAACTAGCACCTCGAGCTGGGACTCTGTTTTACTGAAGAACCTGAGACCACCGGGCAGGTCTGCTGATCTCAGAGTATGACTCACAGAGGGGTGTGGCTCCACCAGGTCTGGGTGCCTCTTAGGAATCTGGGTTCCTGAAAGACCCCTGAAATCCTGAGTACTTCCCTGTATCTCAACAGAGATGGCCTCAGATCGTAGAGGATCAAAAGATTTCCCCTTTTGAAACTCCTTCTACTCATGAAGTCTATACCACAACCCTATGGAACTAAAGGAGATGACTGCAACCATTCACCAACTAAGCAACTATTAGCAGCTTCAGGTTCATTTCACTTCACCCTTGAAGTAAGTCTTTGAGATGTGTGTTAGTATCCATGTTTCTAAGAAAACCGAGACTTAGATTAAATAAGGAATCAATGGCTTTGGTTTTCCCGGTGAGTTTTCTTATCCTAATAGAAGGCATTCAATAAGTGATTACTGGTGAATATTCACAGACGATTTTTATTTCTTTGAGGGTTAGGACACAGTCTTCTGATGCTCCCGGGATTGGAACAGTACAGAGCACTCTGCAACCAATGGCGTGCCAATGGATTAGCTGATGTGTCAAATACGGTAAAAATTTGTGCCTATTCTTTTCTGAAATTACACCTCTGGTGTTCAGGATTAAGAACATGGCAGTGCTTTGAGGAAAAAAAAAAAAAGAGAACAAGAAGGCAAGTTTTAATAAAAAGGGGGTGAGGGTTGTAATGGTTGTCACAACAGGAGAGTTGAACAGAACACACTCCCTTGCTACTCAAAGTGTGATGTATGGCTAGCAGCACTGGCCTCACTAGGCAGCTTATTAGCAATGCAGAATCTCAAGCCACACCCCAGACCTACTGATCCAGACTCTACATTTAACAAGATCTTCAGGTGATTTATATGCACACCAAAGTTTGAGGAGTAGCTCTCTCGAGACCACCTGTATCTCCATGTTGGTGCTGCCCTAGTTCAGCACCAACATCTCCAAATGACTACGAGGGCCCAGGAGATCATGGAGCATCACACCTGTTCCCTATCTGACCATTGCTTAATGGACCCGCATTTAAGTGCCCAGGACAGCCCTCTGCAGCTGTTGTCGGTTTAATCCCTACATCTCCCCCTCTCCACATGTGTGTGAACCTGGTTTGACTGATTCAAAACTCGTGCTCTTAGCCCCTCCACTGTTGAAGGACTTGGTTCTGGAGTTTTTGTTTTGATGAACACATCCTTTCACTCTGATTTCTGGGCATTCCTAATACCTGGGAAACTATACCAACAGCCGTTGGTGCTTCCAGTGTATAACTGCATTTGTTGTTTCCTCCAAATTGTTTATGTCCTGATAAGTTACCTACACGTGGGATTTTCATTACTTTCCTTATTACATTTTAACAATAATGAATTATGTTTTCCATGAGGATGACATACTATAAATATTAAACTAATGTGTTTTTATTTCTTTTTTAAAAAATCATCATCCTTTAGTTCTTCCTTTACATAGGCTTTTTGGCCCAGGGCAGTAGAGGATGAATAAATGAAGGAATGCATAAATGAATGAGGTGATTTATGTAGCAAGACAATATGTTTAAAATGAAGCCACGTATGGTGAGTAGATTTTTCTAAATTCTTTTCATATATTAGGGATTCAGCCAGAAGTTTCTCCTATAAAGTGGATAAGATGTCACTCCATATTTGATGCCTAAATTTTGCAGCTGCCCTCCTTAGATAGAAGATAAGATTATGAAGTAAGGGAAGGAATAAATAGTCACCCCTTCTGCTCTTAAAGAATTGCAGGCTGCAGAGGGAAGAGAGACTGGCTGATGGGGGTTAAGCATGTGTCCCTCTTCTTTTGTGTTGGAAACAGTGGTTTTAGAAAGTGTATAATCATGAAGAGGGAAAGAGAAACAAATAATCCATTTCATATGATAACAGCTACATTCAATGAGCTGGGCTCATTGAATATAAGTGCTTCATATATATCATTTCATTCAACCTTCACAAGAATCCTAGCTATCATTCATTCAACCCTCATAAGAATCCTACCGTTATTACTTTTAGCAGATAAAGAAACTGAAGCTTAGAGAAAGCAAGTGTCTGGCCCAAGTTTATGTCTCTCCTAAATGGCAGAACTAGGATTTGAACACAAGTATGTCTAATTAAAGAGCCTGCACCTTCTAACCACCATGCTACAATGTCACTTTCCATAACAGTTGATCTAGAATTGGGTTGCTCTGCCTACCTATAGTCTCTACTTCCTTGACTCCCTCCTCCCTCCTCCCTCTGCCACCAAAGAGATACAAATCGGATTAGATCATTCCTCCACTTAAAAAATGGCTCCTTAGTACCTGCCTACAAGATAAAGTCCTAAGTCAACATGGCATACAGTTAAGGGAGGAAAAGCTAAATGGAGTCATATAGGATGGATACTTGTGCAGTGAGCAATTACTCTTCTCATTGCCAATGTCTTCCCCCATTCCATTAGATAAGGTCATTCATTCAATAAGCTTTTGAAATGATAGCACTTCTTGAATGGTGTTTATCTTCTCCACATATGGATATTCAATTTAAACAAGGATCTATGGCTAGGGCATGTGATCGGTACAATCACACAGGGTTCCCTGCTCAGAAGTGTGTAAGGTTTAGTGCTCTGTGGTCACTGTCTTGAAATCTTTAATAATTATATCTTTAAATTTGCATTTGTATATGAAGTATGATGGGCCAATGGAGCATAAGCCAGAGACTTAAAGCCCCAGCTCATGGGTGGTCCTGCTCCCTGGCTGCCTCTCTGGGATGAGTTTTCATCCATGTGCCAAACCCTGGGCCCTGCCTGGCCTCCCCTTCCCTGCTCTTGCCCCTTGACTGTTGCAGCAACCAAGTTGCGCTGGTGGTGGTGGGGCTTGAGTTCTGCTGTTGCACTCTGGCCCCAGTGGGGGTCTGAGCACAGGTACAGGAATGGTTGTGTCCAGACATGTGTCCTGCTGCTTCAAGAGTGGGACAAGACAATGCCAGTCCCTGCCAAGGGCTGGTAGTGTCACAGTGTGTTCGGTAGGCAACTCTGTGAGGCCCTCTTGCCCACCCCAAATCCAGGTATTGGTAGGTTGCAATCTCTTGGGTGTCACCTGGCCACTGTGGATTGGAGCAATAGGACCATGAAAAGGAGTGATTGACCCATCCCACCCCACCAGGGCTCCACATTTTTTTGAACTGAGCCCTACAAATAACGTAGCCTGCTCTGTCTATGGCTTTCCGATGTGTCTCTTTGAATATAGAACTGTCAAGTCATAATAAAAATGTGACATTAATGTGTTACCTTCAAGGGTGTTGAGTGCAAGACACTAACAATTTACTAAGTTTGGGCTTTTGCACTGACCTATATTAATGTGTGATTTCATGCTATTTTGCATGGCAAGGAAAATTTTTCAAAATTCATTTGATTGCAAGATCAATGTGAAAATGTATTATCTGCCTGCCTAGAGCATGGCCAACTGTTGACCTCTCCAATTAAGTAGACCTGAGAATGAAAATTCAATTACAATGAACAAACGTTTCTTGAACACTTTCAATGTGTGAGGCTCTATGCTGGGCCCTGTGGGGAATATGCAGATGTGTGAGATTTGTTCCTGTCTAGGGGGTGCTTGCAAGCAAGTTGGAGGAAGCGCAGATACATGCATGGATAACTGGCATCACATGCTATCCTAACTTATGAAAGCAGAGGAAATGGAATTAGTGAAACTGGATTGTTTGTAGGCAGCCCCTCATAACAGACAATGCTGGTTCCATGCTGTATGTCCATTCCCTTTCTTTGGGAATGGAACCCTGGTTTTATTCCCAAAGTTATAGAACTCCAATTCAGTGATAAATCTTAATTGGTTTAGCCCCTTTTGTAATCCTATGCTTGTTAGTGATTGGTTTAGAAGTGGCCATGTGACTCAATTCTGGCCAATGAAACATAAAGAAAAGTCTCCGGGTTACTTTTGGAAAGGTTTTCTTGTAGTATAGAGAGCTTCAAAGGTTGACAGCACAGACTCTGGAGTGGATTGACTGGTTTAGAATGCTAGGTCCATTGCCAACTAGCTGCATATCATCAGGAAAGTTACTTAAGCTTCCTGCCTCTACTTCCTCACCTGTTAAATAGGGTTAATGATAGCACATACCTAATGGGGTTGTTGTGATCAACTTCCTTGGTCACCCTGTGCTTGTGATGGGGGCCGACGTGGGATGCAGAGCAAAAGAAGGAAAAAAATCTCAGTTCTTGACAAAATCACTGAGTAATCAATCCTGAGCCCACTGTACCTCTGGACTTCTTGCTGTGTGATATGATAAATTTCCTTATTGTTTAACATAGTCTCTGTCAGGATTTTGTGTTACTGGCAGTCAAGGCACAATTTAACCTCTACAGTGATGTACTGGTGTGTGTCCTGGAGTTCCTTAGCTTGTGTGTTTTTGAAGTCCCCTATGTGTGTCCTAACTGCATACCCCAAGACATGGGCTGCCTCAGAGCAGTTACCGATATCAGTTCTGGCCAACTTGCTGCAACTCCTCATCATTCTGGCTGTACCTTTACTATGCCTAGAGAGTTTCACAAAAGACTAAGATTTCCAAGGTTTGCCTAAATCCAAAGCTACTATTGATATTCACAATAGGTGTATTAGGCAGGGTTCACAAGAAAAACAGAACCAACAGGTTATACATACAGAAAGACATTTATTGTGAGGAATAGGCTTACACAATTACGGAAGCTGAAAAGTCTCTCAGTCTGCTGTTTGCATGCTGAGACCCAGAATGGCCAGTGGTGAAATTCTAGTTCTACTTCTAAGGTTTGAGAACCAGGGGAGCCAAGGGTGTAAATCCCAGTCCGACAGCAGGAGAAGACGCATGAGCTGGGGCTCTAGCAGGCAGTCAGGAAGCAAAAGAGGTGAATTCCTCCTTCCTCCACCTTTTTGTTCTATTCTGGCCCTCAGCAGATTGAACGATACCCAACCACATTGGGGACGGCAGTTTACTTTACTAAATTCACCTATTCAAATGCTAATCTCATCCAGAGATACTCTCAAAGACATACCAGGAAATAATATTTATGATAGACACCCCTGGTGCAGTCACATTGACTCATAAAATTAACTACCTCAATGAAACACATGCTTTGAGGTCATTTTCTAATACAGTAGCATAAATTTCTACCATAAAATATAATAAATTGACATTTTGATAATCCACCTTGATTCTTAATAATTCTGTAGATACAGGGTTGGAATAATTAGTAAAGTTACTACATTCTCCCACTGAAATAAGCTCCACCCTACATCATATCATTTTTATGGTAACGTTTACTAAGAACTTATTTAAATTTTCAAGACTAAGATGAAGGTGATGAATAGCAATTTTAAAGAATGCAACAGGGAAGTTATTGCATTCATGCACTGAGAGATGCATCCTCTGAGTGGCTAACAAAAAGACAGTTGTTTCCTCACACTCATCTTGTAGCATATATCTATACCAAGTTTGTGCTTTAGGAAAATTACAAATTCATAAGTATTATAGGTCTTCAGGGTTGCTCAGAGAAATAATATTAATTTTAGATCCTTAAAAGTCATGAGTTTCATCTCTTGTGCCCACATCTATAGACTGACAATGGGTTCCTAGAGTGTCCAGCTGAGAAGGACAGTGAGGTCACATCCAGGTGCAGCAGGAAGGAGTGCAGGGATCCATTATTAATGTCTGCCCTGCATGTGGGTGGAGACAGCGGCAGCAGCCATATTTCTGCCATCCAGGGTTTCTGCCTACCATTCTTGAAAGGCAGTTTGAACAACAATTCTAGTTGCTCTGAACTTAGGATCAATCTGTGTAATCAATGTATATTGATTGAGGACCTTTGATGCACTGGGCATACTGCTAGGCAATATGGGAAACTAAAAAAAGAATTGAACACACATCCAGCCCGGAAAGAACTTGAGTTTAATAGAATAGAAAGATGCGTGCGTGTTTGGGGCAGGAAGTGATAAAATGCTGCAAGAAAGGACTGGATAAGAGGAGAAAGCAGAGGACATGTCAAAGGTGGGAAGGGGTACTTTCAGCAAGTGTAGAAGGTGGTCAAGGCATGCTGGTGAGGAGGTACTGGAGCTGAGCGTTGCGGTGATGTGAGTGAGACTGCTCATGTGGACAGAAGGGGAAGACTATTTCAGACTGAGTGGCCAGAAAGAGCAGAAGCACCAGAGTGGAAAGCTGAAAGCTCTGGGTGACTGCCTGACGGATGAGAATATGTAGCTGCTGTTTATTCCACTTCTCCCTACAGAGTGAGCAGGTTGCCTGGTGGGCTTCATTAGATTGTTGTGCTGATGTGACATCCATTTTTATAAGAGTTGTTTGGGCCAGGGGAAAACCTGCTCTTTTGAGAGATCATCTTTCATCACCATTTGACGTGTGACATATAACAAATGTCTCAAAGCAAAGGAGGGGCCTCACTGCTATCTCACGCTGCATGTTTTTTATTGTAAACCTAAGAGAACTGACAAAGGCTCCATCTTTATTTCCTTAATTACACACAGACTCATCGACTCTTGACAATGAAGAGCATTCGTGACATCATATTATTCCATGACATGAATAAGGCAAAAATTCTGAACACATTGCTGAGCTAGGAACTTAGCTGTTGATTTGTTGAAAATATTTGCAGAAATAGTCAGATTAAAATTGCAAATAGAGGATGATTGCTAACATGCTCTTATATCAGCCATACATATTACATATGTAGAAATATGAGGTAGGGTTTTGTGAAATTTCTTTTAAAACACTTCAAAAATGAAAGCAATGCTGTTTGCATTGCTAGAATAATAAAGAGAAACCAAAGAGGAAAAGACATTTGTTCTCCAGGCACATGCAAAAAGCTATAAAGAGCCAATGCAACAAGCGACAAGAAATAGACTTGTCAATAACATTAGGACACAAATTTTAGAGTTAGGAAAGAAAAAGGAAATGAACCTAAATATCCTTGTGAAGTTTAGAATGCATAGATCATGAAGTATATATGACCTTGGATGGCGATGAACTTCCCAGGCCTTCATTTTTCTTATTGCTTGGCTCGTCACTGTCTTCTAAGAAAACCTAAAACAGAGAAGGTGATTCCGTGACACTGAAATAAGTTCTAGCCAGATCCAAAGCTATAAGCAAGTTTTGCTTTCACGTCCTCTTCTTCCCCTTCCTCCCCCTTCCCCATTCCCACTCCCATTCCTTTCCCTGGAGTTTTTGTGGGCAGCCTTAAGTCTATATTTACCCACTATATTTAGTAAGTTTGATTATGCATAGCCTAAATTCAGATCTCAGACGATGATCCAGATTTTTGTTCCCTGAAAGAACTTTTTCTTTTCAATAGGTTTATAGCAAAGACTGAGCACTGACGTATTTTTTGCTACTCAGTAGACTCATTTTGCCTCAGGCCCCTCCCTTTGCTGTTCTCTGCAGGAAAGCTCTGCTCACACACCTGCCCTTGCTGGCTCCTTCCTGACATTTAGATATCTATTCAGATGCCACCTCTTTGGAGAGGTCCCAAGGAGACTCAATGTAAATAACACTCACCTCCAATTCCTGGCCTTGCCAATTTCTAGCATATCGCTCTGCTGTTTTTCTGTAATTCTTTTATGTAGGCCCTTTCTAATCTTTGTAAGTTTTTATGTAATTAAAAAATTGTCTACATATAGTAAACTTTACCCTTTTTAGTATACAGTTATTTGAGTTTTGACAAAGCATACAGCCATGTTTTGGCACCACTACATTTAAGATATATAAAAGTTCCATCATCACTGTCCAACTTTTCCTATACTCCCTTATAACCAACCCTTCCCCTCACCCCAGCTCTGATATGTTTTCTGTATGTATAATGTTGCTTTCCCCAGAATGTCATAAATGGAATCATATAGTATGTAGCCTTGTGAATCTGGCTTCTTTCACTAAGTATAATGTATTTGAGACTCATTCATATTGTTATATGTATTAGTACTTCATTCCTTTTAATTGCTGAGTATTATTCCATTGTATGGATGAAATATAGTTTATTCATTCTCCATTTGAAAGACATTTTAGTTGTTTTCAGTTTTTAGTGATTACCAATAAGGGTGCAATAAACATTCAAATATAGTTTTTAGTATAAATGCAAGTTTTCATTTCACTTGGGTAAATACCTAGGAATGAGATTGCTGGGTCACGAGGTAAGTGAATGTTTAACTGCGTAAGAAACTGTCAAACTGTTTTCCAAAGTGGCTGTACTATTTTGTATTCCCATCAGCAATGAATGAGAGTTCCAGTAGCTTTGCATCTTTGTGAGCACTTAGTATCGCCAGATTCCTTTATTTTAGATATTCTAATTGTGGTATCTTATTATGGTTTTAATTTGCATTTTCCTAATGACTAATGATACTGTACATCTTTTCACATCCTTATTTGCTATTGTGTCTTTTTTGGTGAAGCAAATCTTTTGCTTTTTCTTTTTAATCACTGAGTTTTTTTTATTATTGGACTTTTTTGAGAGTATTATATCACAAGTTCTTTTTATAAAACAGATATTTTTTTTAAGGTTTTTGATTTCCAAATATATGACTTGTCTTTCCATTCTTTTAATGTATCTTTCAAAGATTACAAGTTCTTAATTTTGGTGAAGTATAAATTTGTCATTTCTTTCTTTTGAATTTTTGGGGTATCTAAGAAATCTTTGTTTAACCTAAGGCTGAAAAGATTCTATGTTTTACCCTAGACGTTTTATGTTTTTAGGTTGTACATTTTAATCTATGATGTCTTTTAAGTTATTTCTTTTAGATGGTATGAGATATGCATTAAGGTTCATTCTTTTTATTGCTACCGATATCCAATTAGTTCAGGACCAGTTCTGAAGGATTATCACTTCTCCATTGAATTTTCTTTGCAACTTTCCCAAAAATCAATTGACTTTATATGTTAGGGTCTGTTTCTGACCTACATCTTATTCCATTGACCTACAAGTCTATCCTTTCATCAGTACTGCACAGTCTTGATTACTGTAGCTTTATGGTAAGTCTTGCAATCAGGTAGATATTACTCAGTTTATCTTTTTCAGAAAACTTACCACTAACCGAAATTATTTGTCTGCTTTTTTGGTATCTGATAAGACTCTCTGGAACCATGAAACCAGGGAGTTTGTAGCGATCTCA
This sequence comes from Microcebus murinus, assembly GCF_040939455.1. Classification (NCBI taxonomy): domain Eukaryota; kingdom Metazoa; phylum Chordata; class Mammalia; order Primates; family Cheirogaleidae; genus Microcebus; species Microcebus murinus. The sequence continues at coordinate 32,068,512 of NC_134115.1, forward strand.
TTCTCTGTTATACCCAGACCCAGACCCTTCCAAATATTCATATTCTTTTTCAAAATCAAAATGGTTCTGTTTGGAATACATAACAAATCATCTGTTTACCTTATTGAAAGAGCTGGAGAGCACAGAACAGAAAAAAATGGAGAAAGAAAGGAAATGAGCATTTTTTAGAACCAATTATGTGAACTGTTAAGTACGTGGACACATTATGTAAATCCTTGCACTCCTGGTGAAGTATGTGTTTGTTATCCCACTTTACAGATGAAAACACTAAGGTCTAGGCTGGCAGCTTAAATAAATTGTCCCGAGTGGGTCAGCATGCTAGTGAGTAGGCAGCCTACCCTCTGTGTCCTTTGCTCTACATGGCATAATCATGTGAAGGTGGGACGGGAATGGCTCCTCCCTTCCCTCAAAATTAAAGAAGGGATCCATATTGCTAATGGGCAATGGGTTTCAAAGATCCCTACCATGTGTGACAACTTGCACACAGCATATACCATTGTAGCTTTGCCTGTCTTTTTCCTCTACTTCAAGGTCAAAATCTCATTTTCTTATCTCTGCTAAAGAATTCTTGGTTTGGTTTCCTCAGTTTCCTCTTCTCTTCAAGATTTTCAATACTATAGACACCTAATGCTTTGAATAAAAGCCTTAGGGAGACATTATATAAATGAGGAAAATGTGTCTTTTTTTTTTTTAAATAAGGAAATCAAGAATGACAGTGTCCAGTAGTTTTATTTGTGTAGTTGATTTCATGTGTGGATTTTTAATTGGCTAATATTGAATAGGTGTAAAGATGGGGAGTTTTTTTTCTGGAAACATTTGTTGTACTCATCTTATTGTGGCAAGTTCTTTGTCTCAGGCAAAATCTGCATAGCTTCTAAAGAGAGGCATGTCTTGGCTTACATGATCTACACATTGGATGAGGCTCAAACAACGTAATTCAAATGGACTCATGTTTTAGGTGGATTGAACTAACTGCCACCTAAAGTCGTTCCTTAGTGAATGAAAGTCAAAGGAGATCATTTTTAAACTCCACATTTTGCAGATGAGAAAACCGAATGCCAGAAAGAGAAAATGTGACTTTGCCTGGGGTCACGCTGCTCATCACAGCCCGGCTGGAAGACTGAGCCCACTTGGAGCTGGAGGATGTGAAGGCTTCCTTTGTAGGACTCTCCCGAGCTCTCTGTTTCACTATCAGATTGTTACATTTATATTGAATTCCATTTAATAGATTATAAAACATTCCACTCCGTATCAGACTTCAAGTCTCCATAGAGAGGAAGATAACTAGTAGATACTTCTTCTCCTTTTAGGAAAGATGAAATTACTCTGAATCTCTTTAACTTGGTCCTCGGGGCAATGGAGATTTTGTAGACATAAGTGTGAAGTGTGTGTGGGGGGGGAGCATTTCTTACCGAAAGAATGGATTCTTTAAGTCGAGGATGCTCTCAGATCTGAAGCCTGTTTGGTTCACCAGTGCCACGATCTGAATGTCATAGCTCTGTCTGTATAGCAAAAAACAAACAAAAAACAAACACATCAGCTCGCAAGGCTGGTTAGCTATTCACATACATCCAAGCCATCCTTAACACACGCATGCTTTGTGAGGGTGAGAGTGTGTTCGGCATCTTATGTATGTTCATGTCTATTTATTTGGATGATATTAATATTGGTAGAGGCAACTGAAAGCCTTGTTTATTCATTAGAAGGGTTTAATAGCTATAATTTCTTGATCTAAAAATTATAAAAGTAAATGGTACTTCTGGTTAATCAAAGCACTTTTGAGGGGCAAGGCGGAAGTTTTACCAACACCAATGACAGAAAATGGCTCTAAGTAACAGAGACACTTTATGAGTCATCATTAAAGTACCAAAACGATCTCAGTCGTGGAAGGATTGGCTGAGCAAAAATCTCAGACTGACACGTAAAATAGCTAACAGATGTGATTGATTCTAAGAGGCCTCAGATGAAGGCTCATGCAATTACAGTGAGAGGATAAGTAATATTAATATAACATATCTTGGATGACTAATCTGAAGGAGTCATATTTGTAGGATTTTATTAGTCATTTTCAATCATACGTATATTTCTTCTGATCATAAAAATGTTACATATTGTAGAAAAATTGAAAAATAGGGACAAATAAAAAAATGAAATAATTCATAATGACAGTAAAGATTCTTTCTGCTTACATCATAGACTATTTCTCTTCTATTTTTTCTCTCTGTGTATTTGTAGATGTAAATGTTTAGCAAAATGATGCTTAAGTATTGCTTCATATCTTCCTTCTTTTACTCAACAGAAGCAAGTGCTATGAATATATATAGGATATATATGATATACAGGATATATATAGGATATACATGATATCCTATATCATAATTCTTGAAAATGTAGTTTTCAATGGCATTACATGAATATAGCACTATTTAATAATTCCCTATTGTTGAATATTTATATTTTTATAATAACATATTATTTGTAATAACAAAAACTTACTTTTTTCCAGCAGAAATGCTATAAAGGACATTCTTGCAATACATGTTTATGCCCTATCTACAATTATTTCCTTAGAATAAACTAGAGGTAGGCTCACCAGGCTAAAGCATATTAATGTATTTAAGGTTCCCAAAACTTATTGCTAAAATGTCTTTCAGAAAGTGTACCAAATACTTCCTCACCTACAAAGTATGAAAGTGTTAATTTTAGTACACCTTTTCCAATCCTTAATATTTAAATATTTGAGGTTAAAATATCATGAAATATTTTTATTTTAATTTTCTTGATTATTAGGCTTTTTTTTTTAATTTCAGAAATTAATGAATGATGTAAAGTCCTCCAGCTCCACTCCCACCCTGTCATTGCCAATAGTGACCTGGGTAGGCTTTAATGTCAGATTCTGTGACGCCAATCATTCAAGTTCTAGATTCTACTGGGACCAAATAAAGAGGAAAACGTAACTATACATTTAAAAAGATCAATTACAATTATGTCATTTGATCCTTTTTCAACTCATCTAACTGACTCACAACACTGTTGTGTTTTAAAATTTTCCTTCTATGATGACTACATCCAGTAGTTCACCACATTTGTGATACTTAAAGACAGATTCCTAGGAAACTAGATGTGGAGACAATAAGCTCCTTAGGAGAGGTCCAAACCTTGCTGGAATTATAGAAAGGCTGAGAGCTCAGCCTGTAAATAAGTCAGGGAGAGACATACCTACACATTTTGCCAAATGAAATCTGCCATCTTGACGCCTGAAGTAATTAATGGAAAACTTAAAGGGCAAATTGAGTACTCTGAGGTATGTGTGAGTGTATTTATGGATGCATATATGGATCAGGTTAGTCACAGCTAAGAACTCAATGGTTTCTGCTGTGGTTGTGAAGAACAATCGGTATATTTTTGCTGTGGAGTCTCTACCAAGGCTCTTCTTCAGAATACTAGGTATGATAACATAGCCCCTTCATGCTCACTTTTCATGCCCACTCCTACTCTCCACCCATGGTTAAATCCTACCTTCCCTAATGGAAGGAAACAGAGAAGCTGAGATCTTCTGTCAAAGCCCTTCTGTGTCTGTGTGGGTGTGTTAGGGGGTGATGTGGGGGAATAGTTAGGTTTCCTGACTTGATCTTGATTCATCTGACTGAGGAGAACATGTCCCCACCTAAAATTGCAGGAAAAACAAGATACTTTAGAAGCAGTGTTATGTTAGTGCCAAGATACCCAGAGGGTCAACCCCAAACCCAATAGTTATAGTACAATGTTTATAAAGCGACTGCTCATGGATACTCCTCCCAGACTGTGTCTACAGAACCCTAAATAACTACTAATTCTTTTGTACCAGTTATTTGGCAATATGCATTTTTAAGAAAGCCTGGTTGATAGACTTAGTCATTTTAAACTTTATAGAGGCAGAACAGGTGGCTTAAGTGGGGATGTATCTTAGTTCAAGGATTGACTATAAAACCATTGCTTTGTATACCAACATTTCTTTTGTAATATCCAAGAAGATATTGGGGATGTGGGAGCAACATATGCAGGAGAGTATGGTAATTCACGATGATTTTATCTTACAGAAAATCCCCCAATAGTGGAATATAGGCTTAGTAGTGCTGACCATCAAGGAAGAATGGGATGAAGAAACACAAGTGGCACAAAGCTTGGGAAAAAGTGACCCAAATTGCTGAGGATTTACTGATAGATAAAGGAAGGAATGAGGAACCTCGGCAGGCCTGGACCCTAGACAAGTGTTCTTCAAAGAGGTTTGTCCTTGCCCTAGAGAGAATGTGGGATGATACACTGGGGTATGGAATAGAGTATTGAACTATTATCTTTAAGTTTTTAGTTAGTTGTTATAGTGGCTTGAATTGTGTTTTCCACCCCAAATATTAATATATGTTCAACTCCTAACTACTGGTACTTGTGATTGTGACCTTGTTTGCAAATAGGGTTTTGCACATGTAACCAAGTTAAGATGGGGTCGTCCTGAATTAGTGTGGGCCCCAAATCCAATGGCTGGTGTCCTTTTAAGAAGAGGAGAGGGCACACAGGGAAGAAGCCCACGTGAAGACAGAGGCAGAGAGTGGAGTGATGCAGCTACAAGCAATGCCAAGGCTTGCCATGTGCCACAAGCAGCTAAAAAACAAAAGGCAGCTTCTTCCCTTGAACTTCCAGAGGGAATGTGGCCCCGGCTGACACCTTGATTTCAGACTTCCTGACTCCAGAAACTGTTAAGAGGATAATTTTCTCTTGTTGTAAGGCACCCAGTTTGTGGTAAGTTGTAGGGCAGCTCTAGGAAACGAATGCAGTTGTTTACCAAATACATGTAGAACACCAGTGAATTCATTGGATTCTAATTAACTACTAAGGGGTAAGATATTTGTTATGTTCACCTAATTCTTCAGGCTTTCCAAAGATGGGATGGTTCAATAAGACTCTCATTACATCTTAAATAATGGGATACAACATGAGTGAGCAAATGCCAACCATGTGATAGACACATGGGTCAGAGCGAGAAGAATCTGAGTAATATTGCAGAACAAAAATATGTCATCTAAAGCTGCACCACACACTCTATGTCTCCCCGTGCCTAAGCATGTGAAACAATTTCCTCCCACAATTCTTCTGATGCAGTTAGCCAAATACATAGCTATTGAGAAGTTTTATTTCATGTGAATTCCAAGGTAAGGCAGTTTAATTATGACCATTAGAAGTAGCACTTGAAACTTCCAAAGCTTTAATTATTTGATCAGCATTTCTTTTAGTTTTATAAATCACAAAGCTTGTCAACCTCTCTCCAAACCAAATCCCCTGGCAAAACTGGGTATAGCAGGTCTTTATAGGGATCCAAAAATAAAAATGATGTTTCAAAATATTTTGGCACAAGATCAGTGGCTGAGTTAGATCCAACAATCAGTCTATGTTTATTTTTTCAATGCATCCTTTTGATTTCTATTTTTGTATATCTTAAGATATATATATGAATTTCTAAATATATATATACACATAGATCTGTCTATGCATGTGTATAGGTATATACAGTGTGTCTGTATGCATGTATAAATATATAGATATATATATAGAGAGAGAGAGACAGGGAGGAAGGGAGAAGAGAAACATTTATTAAATAGTTCTGGGCTTTCTATTGTTATCTTTACTGTAACACATGCACATAATTAAAAGATCAATATTGGTATACCTGGGGGAGACATATATATAAAGTGTTTTAATTTATAGTTACACATGATCAAGAAACTTTAAAGACGACTTCTGTGAACTTTAAGGATATCAATTTCATAAAGTTAATAAAAAAAAGATAGGTTCTATTTTATTGCCAGAGCAATAAAATGAATGACAGATCCAGAATGATGGGAGGCTGTCAAAAATAAAATGTTAACAATACAATCATAAATGGTCCTGGCGGGGAAGAAAAGGGCAGTCATTGTCACACCTGCGTGGTTGCATAGGGAGTTCTCCCAGGAGTTCAGAGTTTAAAAGAATATTTGACAATAAAGGAGGGGGAGATCCTATCCCAGGCAGTACAAAGGGATAGCACCTTACTGAAAAAAATAGCATGAAAACACTGACATTCAGGAAGTGCTGAGGCTTTTAGAAAATACCAAGGAAAATAAGACTTTTAAAACAAAAACATCTGAAGGGCTACATTGAGAGTAAGAAAGAGAATAAGGGAAGAGAAATCGGGACTAGGATTGACTGTGGGATTTCTATGTGTTAATCACTCTACTCTGTTCTGTCTTTTAATATTTGCAAAAGCCTGTGGGGACAATGATTATATATGTTATTTACAGATGATGAAGTAAGGAAACTGGGATGCTAGAGAGATTCGTTAACTTGCCCAAGGTCACTCCAGTATTAAACAGCATGTAGAAGAGACTGGATAGAACCAAGACAGAGCAGATTCCAAAATATGGTCTCCTTTTACCACACAAGGGTGCTGATCTAATAAGACAAAGCACTTCCTCCCTCCTTCTTTTCTTCCTCCTGCAAAGGATTGCATGCCCATGATATCTTAGCTGCTTCGTTCAATTATGCCAGACTAAGTTCTCAAAAGGGAGGATTGTCTGCTCCTGATGCCTTCATTCAGTCATCCCACAACATTGCTGAGACTCTGAAATGCATTCAGTGAAGAGGGATACACCATAGAATAGGACTCAGTCCCTCTATTTAGGAAGCTCACAAGAAGGCAAATAATAGTAACATCAGTGCAATAATAAAGGCATGGAGGGCTGTAGGAGCCCTGGGAATCATGAGGCAGGTATGAGAGGTAGTTGGTTTGCCTTCTTCTTACCTAGCAGGGGAAATGGAGAGAAGGGTAGAAAAATATTCCCAGTAAGGATGAAACCCAAGATACGTACAGAAAAAGTAATGGAATAAAAAGATGATTTAAATTCATTCACTTACTTATACCCTAAAATATTTAAAAATATAAATATTTGAAGGCAAAAAAAAAAAAAGATGTTATTCAGGTTTGCACTAAAGCAGAAAGGGCAAAGTCCAAAACTCCAGGCAGATGTTGGCTATTGCTCTTTGAACTTTTTTTTTCTTTTTTTTTCTTTTTTTTTTTTAGAATTGGTCATTAAACAGATGGTTTATAAAGATTTAGAAAGAAAGTGGTAACTTCCAGGATGAACATGGCATAAGTCAGCATTTTCTACTTTTCCTCCTGGAAGCCATCCAAAAGCAAGGAGAATAGATACTGCAGATGGCAGACCTCATTTTCTATAAAACCAGGAGAAAGCTATCTGCAGTCTGCAACATATGGATAATGGCTGTAAAAGCAGTTGAGATTGGTTAGAAGCCACATGGAAAAAAGTACAAAAGAAGTGCAAAGAGTGACAAGAGATCCCAGGGGAAGTACAGCTCAGAACATGCTCACAAAAATACAGCACCTGAAGATAAGGAGCATTTTATGAAATGTGAAAGGTATAATCCTTATTTGTAATGTCTTGTGCAGGAATTGGGTTGAGCGGGGCTTTGAGAGCAGAAACATTTCTGGAACCGGAATGTGGTGAAACCACCTAAAGAATACAAGAGGAGCCATTCTTGCAGGAAGTAGTGGGACTCTGAGGCAGCACAGAATGAGAGAGAGACTGAGTCGAGAACAGCTGACGCATGAAGACTGTCACACCTCTCCCTGCCATGGGAACTTCTATCTGTAAATAGCTGCCCAGAAAGGTCCCATAATTTGATGATGAATAATAATAAGACCGAAATAATAAGGGAGAGGGAGATTTATTATCAGAAAAAAAAAGTAGAAAAAGTGTAGCAAAATTTACAAATACACGAAAAATGCATATCGGATAACTGATGCCATGGCACAAACAAAAAATGTAAGAAAATATTTCATCGCAAATTTTAAAACCATAATTAAGCCCTCACCTCTATAGAGGAAACAATAACTTATGCAGAAATACAATAACTCAAGGAAGAGAATAAGAACATTCATCTCAATGTGCTGATATGAAAATGTCTTTTTTTTTTTTTTTTTTCTGAGACAGAGTCTTGCTCTGTTGCCTGGGCTGGAGTGCCATGGCGTCAGCCTAGCTCACAGCAACCTCAAATCCCTGGCTTCAAGTGATCCTCCTGCCTCAGCCTCCTGAGTTGCTGGGACTACAGGCGCTCACCACTATGCCTGGCTAATTTTTTCTATTTTTAGTAGAGATGGGGTCTCACTCCTGCTCATGCTGGTCTCGAACTCCTGACCTCACGAGATCTTCCTGCCTTGGTCTCCCAGAGTGCTAAGATTACAGGCGTGAGTCACCACGCCTGGCTGGAAATGTCTTTGAGATGTGTTGTTAAGTGAAAAATTTAAGAAGTAGAAAACAGATATAGAAAGTTATCGTTTAGACATAAAAGCAGGGGAAAATAAATAAGTAAATGTACAAACTTCTATCATTATGGTTTTTGTAATTGTATATCTAAAATGAAACTCTGAAAGGATATGCAAGAAACAATAACAGTAGAGGTATGATGGGGGCAGTGGAGGGGCATGAATGGTGTCCACACTGGGAGGAAGACTTTTTATTATATATCTTGTTATATATTTTTATTGTGAATGGTGTGACTATATTCTGTCTTCAAAAAAATTAAATAACCCTTTAAGGAGACAGAAAGTCATGATATCTAGAGATCTAGCACAGTTTCACTAAGAAATTAAATAATGAATGCTATGTTCAAGTAGTTTCATTTCCTTTTTAGAGGCAGGGTTATTGAACTGGGTTATGAGTGTGAAATCAGAAATTAAGCTTATTTGGAGATCACATGCGACAAAGGTTGTAGCATATTTCCTTCTGAGTGGACAGAGGAATGTGGGCTAGGTATGAATGCAAGCAGGTGGATTTTGCGCTACTTCCATGACCAAATTCAAAGGGTGTGCATTAGGCTGGATATATGCAACCTCTGAAGGAAGATTATATCCTTGATCTTTTTCTGCTTAATATTTAAAAAATAAAGATCCCTATTTAATTTACATATGACATAAAATGGTAAGAATCACTAATATACCACACAAAAGAATTTTAAAAATAAATAAAATAATCCATTGGCTCTAGCAAAGATCCCAAAACAGCAGATGAATGCATGAGTGGAATAAATACAAAAATTAGTACTAAAGCTGACAAAAGTCAGCTGCATACTAGAAAAAGGGAACATCTGATTTAAAAGTAGATCATGTGAAAATATACTTTTTGGCTTTAATTGACTATAGACTCTAGAAAAGTACACACCAAACTTAATTTAAACTTATTATAATTCAAAACAGCAGTGGTTACTATTGTTCTGTACCCAGCAGTTGTCAGAACATATATGCTATTCTATATTTGGTTCTGGAGAAATGTTTTAAAAGGGGACATTGATAACCAGAGTATCTTGAAAAAGAGAACTAGAATTTCAAACTATTTCAAAATCATTTTTCCAAGAGGGAAGAATTGAGGATGTTAGCCTAAAGACAGAAAGACTGGGAGGACATTTAGTAGAACTTGGCAAATATTTGAACAATTGCCAATTAGAGGTTAGAACAGACCTATGTAGCTTGAATTCAGAAGCACAACTAACAGCAATGAGTAGAATTTATAGGAAGTACAATATAGGATCAATAGCAAGAATAATATTTTAATAATTAGAAATGTCAAAATTGGGAGATATTAATAGCAATGACCATATGAAAAGTCACTTAACCTGATCAATAATTAAGGAAATGCAGGCCAGGCCCAGTGGCCCATGCTTGTAATCCCAGCACTTTGGGAGGCTGAGGGAGGAGGATCACTTGGGGCCAGGAGTTTAAGACCACTCTGGGCAACATAGTGAGAGACTATCTCTACAAAAAATAGAAAACTTAGCCAGGCATGGTGGCACATGCCTGTAGTCCCAGCTACTTGGGAGGCTGAGGTGGGAGGATCACTGGAGCCCAGGAGTTTGAGGTTGCAGTGAGGTATGATGACACCACTGCATTCTACCCAGTGTGACAGAATGAGACCCTGTTCTAAAAAAAAGAAAAAAAAAAAAGATAGAGATAAGAAATGCAAACCAAACAACAAGATGCTACTTTTAAAAATTATTTTTGGGTCTATCAGACTGACAAAAATCATATAGACTGATAATATCCAGTTTAGGGAAAGATGTGGAGAAATGAACATGCTTATCTATTGCTGGTCAGAATGGTGCAACCACTGAGAAAGGTAGTATCTATCAGAGTTTAACATATACATAGCCTTTGATCCAGCGTTTGCATTTCTAGGCATCTCATTTGGAAATATTCATGTCACTGTGCACACTATATCCCAAATACCAGTCAATTACATCCATGCTCTGGGCTATTATGCATCTACTAAAAGAACAAAGCAGATCTATCTGTACAGATCCAGGACTTATTACTAAGTAAAAAAGTTAAGTTGCAGACTGCTAGTCTCATCTTGCTGTACAAACAACAAACCCCACAATGATGTCATTTGCTGGTACATGCAGGGAAAATCACCTGAAAGTACACAAATCAAGCTGTCACACTGGGGAATGCAGTGAGGGACGGGAGTATAGGAGAACTCTACACACTTTCATAGTTTTGAATGTGTATGTGAGCACATTAGGTTTTTGTAATTAAAGAAATAAAGACTTTAAAGATGGAAGGGTTGATCTGTGAGGTGGTGAGCTCTTCGTCACTGGAGTATTCAAGCACAGGCCCAAGGAAGGGTGGGAGGTATGGAGGAAAGAAAGTTGCATGAGATGATCTGAGTACCCTTGACACTCTGAAAATCCTGGAACCACTCTGCTACGCCTCCCTCCTCCAATGCATGCAGCTGAAGCTCCAACAAGGTGAAGGAAAATAGGACATTTTAAAAATGAGATAAATCTAGGTAATTGCTGCAGAGACCTTGTGAAATCCACCACCATAGGGAAGCAGCCAGTCCTTTCTGATACACCGTATACTACCTCTAAGTGCTTTTTTCCCTCTGCAGTATAGGTCAATTTTATTATATTTAATTTGTGTGTGGGGCATGGGGGGTGGCTAGACAGATGTAAGTAAATCCAGGAAGCTGACACAGAGTTTAAGACTTGATAACTTGTAATCCTAGCACTCTGGGAGGCTGAGGTGGGTGGATTGTTTGAGCTCAGGAGTTCGAGACCAGCCTGAGCAAGAGCAAGACTCTGTCTCTACTAAAAATAGAAAGAAATTATCTGGATAACTAAAACTATATAGAAAAAAGTAGCTGGGCATGGTGGCGCATGCCTGTGGTCCCAGCTACTCGGGAGGCTGAGGCAGGAGGGTCACTTGAGCCCAGGAGTCTGAGGTTGCTGTGAGCTAGGCTGACACCACGGCACTCTAGCCCAAACAACAAAGTGAGACTCTGTCTCAAAAAAATAAAAAAAATAAATAAAAAAAAGACGATAATTCAAGCCTCTGGCAAGTGACCCCATAAGATGCTGGATTTCCTTCCTTCCTCCGTGGCTGGGTGGAGAACACTGCCCTTGAGTTACCTGAAGCTCCTCTTCCTTGCCACACTCAGTGTGAAGAAGCAACCTGCCCTGAGGCTTCGTAGCTGAGGGCACCCCTGGGGACCCAGCAGGCCTTGGCTGTTCCCATGTAGGTGCTGGAGTCCCAGGGAACTGCCTGGCCCCTCCCACTCCCAGCCACCCCTTAATGCCCAGGAAACAGAAGTGCAAGCACGTCTGTATCTTCCTGCTTACCGCTTATTGGCTACAAACAGGACTTTCCCCGAGAGCGTCTCCCCTTCCTTGGCAAAAAGAGGAGTCTGCAGGAGGCACCGCACCTGATACCAATGAGTCAGAGGCTCGGTCGGGGCTGTTGACAGCCAAACTGTTACCCTGTTGGGCCAGAAAAGAGTTAAAAGCCAGTTACATGCCAGACCCACATGAATGGGTTGGACCACGACTACAACTACAGACCCACATGAATGGGTTGGACCACGACCACGACTACAACATTCTTTTTGACTCATGGAACCCTTTTAAGATACGGACAGCTGGATTTGTGCAGCAAGTACCGTGTGCTGAGTACTGAACTGAGACGTTATGTAGATTATCCGATTCAATCTACACAGCGGCCCTATGAAGTATGCCCAGCACCATGCAGAGGACAACCGCAGATCCGGGCTTCAGATTCATAGACTTGGCCATCACATCAATCTGTATTTCTGAATCAAAGCTCATTAGAGGCTCAGTGAGTGACAGAGTTAAATTAGAAACTGATTTGTTTGAAAATTACAGCAAGGGGAGAAGTCTGGAGTCTGGCCTCTTACTGTCTCATGCCAAACTACTCGGGGGTCCTGAAGGGCTTCTGGAAGTGGGAAAAATGTCTAGAACAGATGGTCACTACTGTCCTTCCAGCTGGACATCATGTGTGTGCGTGTGTTTGTGTGTGTGTGTGTTAAATTGAGGTTCTTCATTTCACATAAAGAGGTGAGAACATCTTGCTGTGTTCCTAACCCCGAGGTCACCTGTCCTGGGGCTGGGCAGTGGTGACTGGTGAGGTGGGGAGCAAGGTGCACATTAAGTATGGGGCAAATTCCTAAAGGGCCAGTTTTGGCTTGAAGATTTTGGGGAAAATTTTTATATAATTTAACTGCTAAGTAATATAAACCACTTTTAGATAAAAACATACTTAGATATAGAGTGGAATGCAAATTATATATAGAGATGTATGTAAATGTGTGTGTGTATGATAAAGCATTTAACTTCAAAGACACTTCCACCTTGAGGTATGCCACATCTCCCTTACCTTTGCAAGAACAAATTCACTCACGTGGAATATTACTGGGGGAAACAAATCATTGGATTTCTTGGACAAACATGCTTATATGGAGTAGGAATGATTTGTGCGTCACTTTCTCTCTCTCTTATTGTCAGCTCTAACGGGGCTTTTAGGGGGTCACCTCTTCCCCTGAGTCCTCCAAGGCCCCACCCCGTCCCTTTTAAGCAGGTGCAATGACAAGCCTAGACACTCTCACAAGAACTGTAGGAGAGTACACTGCAAACGTTTCCCTTTGCCTGGCATGTGACCCAGACCAAATCTTTTTGGAAGCTGGAACGCACGAGGAAGCTTGGGAACAGAGTAGGGAGGTCAGGAGGAGAACAGAGATTTGGGGGCCGTGGAGTGATGCAGCCCATACAACAAACACCAAACACTGACATCCAAGTTGTAGGTGGTCTTTTCCCTCTTTTCCCTGTAACTTTCAAAGCTGCGCAGTAGAGGAAAACGGAGTGCACAGATGGAGAAGTTTCCTAATGTTGCAATTAGCATTAGTAATACATGCCTGCCTGATCATTAAAAGATTCCAGAGTGTGAACCAAAGTGGGGGAAGAGTATGATTCAGGAAATTACCCAGACCCAAGAGGTTACATAACCAGGTGTGTTGGAAACAAAGACAGGGGCTTGGGTTACCACTCCATCTATTCTAGAAAACACCAAGAACGTTGGTAAAGCACAAACCCTCTCTCACTACGCCAAAGCTCAAACCCATTTGGCTTCAGAGGCTTTGCATATTTTAGTCAGAATTGATACGACACATGGAAAACCGTCTCATTTTCACTTCATCCTAAAATCTACAAGCAACATTAACATCTGTGTTTATTTCCTTGAAAAGTGGAGAAACAAGTATTAGTGTGGTTGAAATCAATTCTTAAACACTTTAAAATGGTGATTACAAATAGTGGAGGGAAGGATGGGATACGGGGGGCTAAGAAGGGGACAGGGGCAGGGTACACACCGAGATCCAACAAAGGCCACGTCAAACCAGAACGCCAGGCCGTGGATGAGGCCTGACTGCGCCATCTGAAACACAAAGGGGATTTCTACTCTGCAAGGAGACAGAAAGAAAGAAGAAACACTTGGAATTACTGTTTTTGTTGTTGACAGATACTCTAAATATATTTGTGAGATCAGTAGGAACATTCATAGAATATTTTCTTTCTCTCTTAAACACTTTTGCTTTGGCAGCAAGCTTCTCTCAGTGTGTGACTGATTCATGCTTGGGTGGCACTGCACATCGGAGAAGCTTGCATCTTGACAAAACCCTGCAAGAACCTTGCTATGTGCTGCCATGACCCAGAACTGCGCAAGGGTGAGTGTACCATCTGGTGCTGGGTTTGACTAATGCAGAGGAGGATGACTCAGGACACAGGTGACAATCATCCTTCAAGGAGCCAGAACATGGGTGGTGGCAGTTCCCCTGTGCAGCTGTTCAGAAGGTAATGTCTACTCAGGCCTCTGAAAAACTGAGCAGATCACAAGGGGAGCATCAAGCCCAGAAGGTCATTGTCATAGTTCATTTCTTATTCAGGGAGGCAATTGAACTTCCCACCGGGCTATAACAAGGGTCATGCAGGAGTGGCTGTGGTTTATGCCAAATGCAGAATAAGCAGGAATAGGAAAAATATTGGAAAAGATACAACAAATTCTAGATGCTGAACCTATTTTAGCTGTGGAACTTTGGAAAGTCACTTAAATTCTCTGAAACTCAGTGTGTTGAAAGGCAACAGAATCTCTCTCCTACATTCCTCATAAGGTTTTATGCATGCCAAGTTATATATATGAGAGTGCTGTGCAACCTTTGAAGCTCTTCATATTTAAAAGGTGATATTGGTCCATCTCTGAGGCTGTATCACTCTGAGGGCTCTTATTTTATTGAATTCTCTAGAGGTTTTCAAAGGAGATTGTATGTTATTTACATTCATGGTGCTAATGAAAGATCACCCAAAGGAGCTTCATTTCATCATCTAAAAAAATGGAACCAAGTCTAGGCAGAGTCTTCATTTCAGAGTTCTTTTCGAGTAGAGGGGAAGAGGACAAAAAACTAACATTTGTTGAATGCCTTCTTTAAAAATGAGCCAGTGCCTATAAAATAATTAGCACAACACTTAGTATGTAGTAAACAGTTAACAAGTTGCAGCTCTTTTCTTGTCATTATCACATGCACTGGCCTGGGTGAACTCACATATATGCTCTCACTTGAAAGGCATTAAAGCAGAGAGGTTAAAAGCCCAGAATTTGGAGTCTTCTGAAAGATGCAAATCCTAGCTCTAACACATTTCTTAATTCTGTGACCTTAAGCAACCAATCATTCAACTCTGCTTCATTTTTGTCATCTGTAAAATGGGAATAATGATAGTATCATTCACATAGGATTGTTGTACAATTAAATGAGTTATTGTATATAAAGAGCTCAGAACGGTGGTTGTATAAGTACAAGCTATGCTATTACTATTTAATTTTTCTCATTTAATTCTTAAAACAATCCTATGCAGGAGACAACAATATCCTTATTTGGCAGTAAATGAAACTAGTATTGATGTACCATTCCTGTATGTGACTGACATCTAAAATCTTCCCCGTGTGAGCTGCAAAAGTCTTCATTGAAGTTTTTGGTGGGAGATGTGGAGAGGAGATTTTAAATATCAAAAGCAACAGCAATTTGTACAAACCTTTGTAGATCTTCCTCTTCTGCATCCATGAAGTTTACTGTGTATTTGACAGTCTGAGCCATCAAAATCCTAACGTCAAATGTGTCCTCAGGGGAGAAAAACATCAAAGATGTTATTACCTTTCTGTCAAGACAAATGGAATTCGAGCAAGTTTGCAGTCTAGTTCTCCGCATGCATCACAAGTTGGATATAGAAGGCATGAGCTTAATGAGAATAATATTAATAAAAACTAACCTTTATTGAGCGCTTACTATATGCTAAACACTAAGTGCTAAGGGCTTTATTAGGTTATATCACTTATTCCTTGAAATGTCTCTAGAGTAGGTATTTGGTGTTTTTTCAAAAATGCAAAAATTTATTCAGGGGTGAGGATTTATCTCTTCCCCACATTCTGTCCAAGAAGTTCCATATGAACTTAGTCAACCCTCAGCAACAAGTATGGCATATGACCCTAGTTTGGCCAATCAGAGCATTACTTTTCCCCCTGAAGGCAGTGATTGGTTGATAGATGGGCACATGACCCAAGATAGGACAATCAGGCTCTATCTAAACTAAATATGGGGCTTTTGCCTATGTTAGTAAGAAAAGGCAGCCTCTCCTGCAGAACTCAGAATTTTAAGAATCAGAGACTGGAGTTTCCGTAGCCATTTTGCTATCACTATAGGAGAGCCTGTCTAGGAATAGAGTTAAATAAGAGGAAGTAGAGACAAGTGATGAGGACAGAAAAATCAGATCCTGGCAACACTGTTGGAGTTCCTGCAATAGGACCCCGAAGCAAACTCTATCTTCGGGCTTTGCAATTTTTAAGGGACAGTCATTCCATTTTAGCTTAAGCTAGTTTGGTTTGGGTTTCCTTCCACTTACAACTGAAAGAATTTCAGGTGATGCAAACTTAAAATTTGCCCAAGGTTACACAGCTAGACGGGGCCACAGTGGAAACTCAAATCTGATTAACAGGAAAGCTCCAGCTGTAAGCTATTATACAAGGCTTCCTCTTCTATTATCCTGGGGCCACTAGAATCAATGGGAAGTTGTGAATTATTGAACAAGTGCGAGGATTGAGTGTGTGTATGAGGTGTGTCAGGGCAGTGGGAAAACTAGAAGTTACTTACTGAAAGGTAGTTAGGAAATCTCCTTGCTTTCAATAGTATCACTCTCTGACAATGTTTTTAATTGATTGGGACACCAGAGCTAGAAGACGGAAAAACACCATGCCCCAAGGACTTCTTTCTCTTCCTCTGTGATGGCTTAGCACAGAGCCTGGCAGTGCAGTGTGTGCTATGTGAATGAGTGAGTGAATGAATCAATATATAGACGCATGCATGGGAGCGAGCCTGTAAAGAGAGCACACTCACTACTATCGGCTGTCTGAAGTATTCGTCCACTGCTGCAGCCTGGAGACTGGACAGGTTGACCCCATAGAAGCACTGCTGGTACCTAAAATAAGTAGCACAAAGAATCACCATGCACTTGCCCTCACCTGAGTCCCCAAGCCCCCCATCGCTGTGATGTGCTGTGAGGCCGCCGCACAGGTCCCCTACATTGGCGTGAGTGTTCGAACGTGTGAGGGGTAACTGGTCTACAGAAAGTGGCAGGAAATTGTCTCCAGAAAATCTTCAGACCTGTACCTGACCTGGGGCTGGGGGAAACAGCAGAGGAGAGGAAGTCGAATTGAAGGAAATTACTTGTGGGTGATTATTATTTTTTTATTATCAGAACATTTATTTTATATTTTTATGTATTTTCTCAGATTGCTTCATGCATATTCAATAAATCTGTACCATATAAGTAAACTAAAATTATAAAAATAACAAAATAGTTATTTAATATTCAGTACAAATTGCTCCAACTCTATGAGACATTTTTACTCTTTGATTTTTCATTTTACTCTTCCTATAATTCTCTCAAGTTTTATTTTTACTACTACTTTATTATAAATAAAGGAACACCTGCCCAGTGCACTATAAATCATGAATAATTAGTTATTGTATTTTGTTTAATTTAAATCAACAAACCTCACTGAACATCACAAATTAGATGCATGTGTGTGTGTGATTACAATATTCTCATCCTGAAGTTTGCTATATTTTTGTGAAATATGATACTTTAAAGCACCATTTTAATAAAGTAGTAGTAAAAATAAAACTTGTAGATGATTATTGGGAAGGATAATTGGGAGCAGGAAGGCCACTGGGCTTCATTGATCTGATGCCCATAGGTGGCCTCCTCCCTGCACTGCGCTGTCCAAGTGCTGAAATAAAATTCCCTTGGCCCTCTCACTACCCCAAACCAGAGCACAACTTCAGATGTCCAAAGCCTCTTGACACTCCTGCTGTTTTAGAAAATAGATTTCCCTTTTCTATTCTTCCACAGCCACTGGCCTGCACCTTCACGGTGGCATTTGCTGTGATGGCTGACACCAAGCAGCAAGCCACAAGTGAGCAAAGGCTGTATCGGGTGGTGAACTGGAGCCAGCTCATATCAGCTTATCAGAGCCCACTGTGCGCATTTCTTCCCAGTTCCATGGTCAGTGACATCTGAACTATAGAATCTGGCAAACACTATAAATCACATCTTCACTCCCCTCCCTACTCTGAGAAACAAAAGAATAAAGCATTTACAAGCACATCACTGGCTCTGGCTTACCTTTATGTACCTGCTACAACTCGGACCATGCCTGGAGCATAATAAGTATTCTATTCTGTGTCAGCCTGGCTAATGGCTAATGGTCTTGAACATTTAGAAAGGCAATCTAGGGTATGGATTGAGAGTGGCTTCAATTCCAGCTTTGCCACTGACTAGCTGTGTGACTTGGACAAGTCATTTGAATTCTATGCCTCAGTTTCCTTATCTTTAAAGTGAAAATATTAATACTTATCAGTTTTCCTTGTAGGTTTCTTGTAAGGGTTAAATCAGCTAATTTCACAACAAAAAAAGCACTTTGAACCACGCTTGGCATTTTGTTACTGCTGTGTAAGTGTTGGCTAGTATGGTCTGACCATCACCTTCTCAAATCAGCGCTTGGGATAGGGCAGCGCTTCCCAATCTGCCTTTGCCGAGGGATTACTTGGGGGAGCTTGTTAAGAATTCAGATTCCATGGCCGGGCACTGTGGCTCACGCCTGTAATCCTAGCTCTTGGGAGGCCGAGGCGGGCGGATTGCTCAAGGTCAGGAGTTCAAAACCAGCCTGAGCGAGACCCCGTCTCTACTATAAATAGAAAGAAATTAATTGGCCAACTGATATATATATAAAAAATTAGCCGGGCATGGTGGCGCATGCCTGTAGTCCCAGCTACCCGGGAGGCTGAGGCAGAAGGATCACTCGAGCCCAGGAGTTTGAGGTTGCTGTGAGCTAGGCTGACGCCACGGCACTCACTCTAGCCCGGGCAACAAAGCGAGACTCTGTCTCAAAAAAAAAAAAAAAAAAAAAAGAATTCAGATTCCAAGGCCCAACTACAGAAAGGCTTGGCAACCTATCACTAGAGATTGAAAGCCTTTATCTCTTATTCAGCTTCCCCAATAAAGGTGTGTGTGTGCGCCTGTGTTGTACAGTCTGTGAATCAGATGAGAACTCAGTTCATCAGTCCCCACTCCCCCAAACCCATGCTCACCAACCTGCAGGGAAGAGAGAAAAACAAAACACAGAAACATGGAATACGCAAAAACATTTTTAGTGCAGCCAGAGTTCAATGGAAGGATCAGGTAATGTAAGGCTCCAGATTAGGAGTCAAAGGCTTAAATGCAACCCTCGCCCCCTGCCCCCGAGGCAGTGAGGAAGGGCAGGCCTAGTAATATTAATCAGCAGCCAGTCCGGAACATGCAAGTGAAACTCAAGCCCCACTGAAAGACCTACGGACTCTTCCTGTGCTTGTAGCATTTCTAGCCTCTGAGCCTTTGGCTGTTTTCTCCCTTACCTATAATGCTCCTTTCCCTCTTTCACCCTGTTAATTCCTACCTGATCTTTAAGACTCAGCTCAAATATTCCCCTTTAAACATTTAAAACCTTGGAGACAATCAAATATTTATGTTTCACTCACTGAAAAGCAGAAGTATTTTCTTATTCATTCCTGTATATTTGGCACTGAGCATTGGGCCAGGAATATTGTTAGGGCTAAAATTATCTATATTTATTTATCTAATTAATGGATTCATCAGTGGGTGCATTGGAGGACTTGGTGTCCTCAATGGCTCTACATGTGGGCATAGGTACCAATAAGAAGGATAAGGAAATGGAAGGTCATTTGCCCAACTTTCCTCGTCTTCTGCTTCCACCAAAGGCCAGAGCCAAGCTGGCCCACAGGTAAAGCCAAACCGTGCTGCTAATCATTTTATAAATACATATATTGGAAACAAGGCATCTATAATCCTAAAAAATCTTTGAAAACAGAACATCATAGGTTTAAACGAACTTTTCAATATTTCAATGAGGAAGGGAGTGTTCTCAGGAAATAGTCATTTTCATAAAAGCCTATTTGAGGGAAGGAGAAAGAGAGGAGGCCAGGAGGAGAGAAAGAGGAATAGAAAGAGGAAGAGAAGGAGAGGGTGAGGGAGGAGGAGGAAGGAACAGTGAAAGAGAGAAAGGCAAATCCAGGAAGAGAGAGAATTTCCCAGTTAGCTCAGAAGGTCTCAACTTCTTCTGTTGTTTAAAATTTCTTGGGAAGCTTTTAAAGAGTGCTGATGCCTGTACTACTTCCACCCCGCCCCCAAATTGTGACTTGTTTGTAGTTGTAGTCCTAAGTGCCTGTTTGTTTCCAAAGCTCAACAGGTGATTTTCAAGTACAACTAGGGTTAGGTACTAAATTATTCTAGATTCCTGGCCAAGTAGGTGAAAGAGAAAGCCCCAAGGGCAGAAAGACAGAACAAAAAGAGCCCTCCACCTGGAAATGACTGAGCTGAAAACTGCTTTCTATGTGCTGACTACAACCTCAGCTCTCAGAGGGGATGCATCTATGCCATTTACTTCACATGTTTGGTACCAATTAAAACCCAGCAGCCACAATCAGCGTGGTACAAATGGGCACAATTTCTGGGGCAGACGGGAGAGCTACGGGCAAAGAGCCCACTGCCTGGGTTTTAAAATTTTCTGGCTGGACCATATTTCATATTTCTAATTCTTAGAAATCTCCAATATCCTTCTGTAATGCATCATAAAATAATTGAAGCAGATGGGATCTGGCATTTCTCTGCGTCTCCTAAGATACATTGTTGGGGGGGATGGATGAGAAAACTAATCTGTTGACTTGGGAACTAGGGAGAGTTTCCATTGTTTTCATCAGATATGGGTTTTATTGTCCAAGTTAACTTATGGATGCTTTATGAGCACATAAGTGAAAGAGTCCATGTGTTTTTTCTCTTGAGTTCACATTTCCAATTCCTACCGTTCTTCACGTGGGCAAATTCTTCATATTTACTACCTCTACCACCACCACCATAACACATGCGACATCTGCGAAGTCCTGCAAATACCATCTAGAGGAAAGCAATTTTACTATTAGCTACTCCAGAACATATCCAGAGGTCAAAGAATGAGCCCATGTCCCATCAGATTAACTCCATGTTTTCCATACAGCCTAGCTTGGAGAGGAGTCCAGGAGAGGCTCTTTTTCTGGTCTTTTCTGTGTTCTTGTTCTCTCTCCTCTAGTTCACCTTGGTCTTTTGTCCTTCCTCCTCCTTCCACATCTCCCCTCCCCACCAGTGTCCTGGATCTGTGTCAGAAGGCTGGTGGTACGGCCTAGGTTCTCTTGTAGCTGTTAGCATTGGTCTTTCAGATTCAACAGAGGGGAGCTTCTCTAATACAAGCACACTTTTCTCTTCCTAATATGAACACTGTCTCTCATAGCATAAATCAGATATTTTGCTTTAATAATAATATTTGCATCTTTATTGTATTCTAACAAAAAATCTACTCATCTCCATTAAAATGTTTTCTTCCTTTAAAAAATAAAGAAAACAAAGCAAGGAAGAAAGATAGATGCAAGAGAAACAAAGAGAGAAGGAAGATGGGGGGGGCTCTATTGTGCTGTCTGATAATTAAGCAACTTTTGTGTCTTAATGTGCTATGCTCCACCAGAATTAACAGCCAAGGGTACACTAACCTGATAAGAAACATATGTAACTCCAAGAACTTACAAAAGCAAGGATCTGAGAGTGTCATGGAAACCACAAGTGGTGCTGAATGCAGCATAAGAATATGGTTGGAAAAGGCTGGTAGGAGTTCATATTAGGAGAAGGGTGTACGTCGAGGAACAAACTGCATCTTTATTTGATTTCTTATATATTTATTACATACATATAGCAGGACGTGAGCCTTGGTTGTTTTTGATAATTTTCTTTCTTTTAAAATGAAATTAAATTTTATATGTTAACTGTGGTAAGAACACATTTACATGTGATTTACCCTCTTAACAAATTTTTAAGTGTATGTTATATTTGACTATAGGTAAGAGTTACACAGCAGACCTCTAGAACTTATTGATGTTGCTTGAGTGAAACTATATGCCTGTTGATTAGTAACTTCTCATTTCCCTCTCCCCTCAACTGCTGGTAATCACCATTTCACTTTTCGACTCTATGAATTTGACTATTTTAGATACTTCGTATGCATAGAATCATGCAGCATTTGTCTATGACTGGCTTATTTCAGTTAGCATAATGTCATCAAGATTCATCTATGTTGTCATATATTTCAGAATTTCTTTCTTTTTAAAGACAAAATATATCCTTTTGTATATACATACATGTCACATTTTTTTTATCCATTCATCTGTTGATGGACATTTAGGTTGTTTCCAGAACTTGGCTATTGTGAATAATGCTGCAATGAACATAGAAGTGCTAATATCATTTCAAGATCCTGATTTCAATTCTTTTAGAAAAATACCTAGAAATGGGATGGCTGGATCATATGGTAGTTCTATTTTTAATTTCTTGAGGAAAGTTCCACATAATTTTCCATAGCAGCTGCATCATTTTTCATTCCCATTAACAGTGTACAAGCGTTCCAATTTCTCCATATCCTCGCCAACACTTGTCTTCTGTTTTTTTTTTTTTTTTTCTAATAGTCATCTGGAAAGGTGTGAGGTGATATCTCACTGTGATTTTGATTTGATACAATTTTCTGCATCAGCAGAATGCAGGCATACCGCTGTGGAAGGTGGTATCTGTGTAAAAGATTCTTGCTCATCATGTCTATGATTTTACTGATTAAAATACCAGCAAAGTAGTGTGGCTAATATTTTCAATGTGCTGTGTTTATACAGTTTTTGTATCTGTAAACATGTTTTTTTTCTTTTTAGGATAAAGGAGAGGGAAAAAATGGGTGCACGGACTCTTAAAAGAAATTAAACTTCAGACTGTGCCTCTTTTGTAAGAAGTTAGGGAAAATTTGTGATTCTGTAAAGGAATCCATAGAGCATCCCCAGGTATGATGAACTCAATCTAGCTATTTGTGGTTGGCCTAAGAGTTGGGCCTATGAAAGTCATAGTAAAGGGAAGAGTGAATTATCAAGGTATCTCATTTGTTCTACCAAGCAAAGGGTTGCTCTGGCCAGGGTGGGGAACCTGTGGCCTCAAGGCCACATGTGGCCCTCCAGATCCCCAAGTGCAGACCGAATCCAAACTTCCCTTTGGATTTGTTCTGTAAAATTTGGATTCAGCCAAAAGGCTGCATTCAAAGATGTGGAGGCCACATGTGGCCTCAAGGCTGCAGGTTCCCCACCCCTCTTTTGGGATGAGACTCAGTCCCAGCCAATCCGAGCATCTTATTACCCCAGCCTGGGTGATGGGCTCAGGGTTAAGTACCTGACCCAAAGAGAGTCAAGTCTATGATATTTTTTAAACTGTGACAAAGGAGAAATAGAAATGTAGCTGTGAGTCTATAAATCTAGATTTCCTGGAAACAACATTGCTGCCACGAGGCAAAAGCTATCCAAGAACAGAGCCAAGCTGAGGGATAGAGACCAGGACCCAATGCAAGTGCGTTAAAATCCATTTGTGTCTGAGGAGCTGAATCTACCCTTGGACTTTTGAGATATATTAGTCAGAAATATTCTTTTTCTTATGTCATTTTTCGTTGAGTTTTTGGCCACTTAAAGCCAAAAGTGTTTTAACTGAAAATAAAATAAGAATCCTCAAGTACATGTTCTATGAACGTAATTCTTAGCAAATAGTTGTGCCTGATTCAGTGAAGTTATAATTCTGTGAGGACTGAACTAAATTGTTATAGCCCAGAGTGTATGGAATCAGGCCAGGGGGTGGTGAGGTAGATGTCTGCTGGACTTGACAATTCTGTCTAGAAATGGATAGCTCTGATACTGGAAGATCCAGAAACTGAAATACTACATCCCTGACCACACAGGTCTGATGTGTATGGGCCCAGAGGCAGAATAGTATAGAAGAGCCCTGAGTTTAACCAATGTTACAAAACAAGATAAACATAGAAATCGAAGTTTATTCTAAGAGCAAAGGCCAGATGAGTTCAAGAGTTGCAGATATAAACAGAGATGCAAAGGAAATATCAAGAACAAATACTGGGTAGTTGAAAGGAGATTACAGGCTAAGGAATCACTGAAATATAAATGAGCCAAGGGCAGGGGTACAGGAAAATCCAGATATGAGTGCACTGGTCACTATTCCTGTGAAAGTTCTTTCTCTGTGATGTTTTGTGCTGTATATACTTGAATTCTGATAAAAATTTAGTTATATTATGTGGTCATTGAAATGTTTTTATTTGATTCCCATAGTATTTCTATGAACAAATGACTATCAGGGCCAAATATATTTTTGCGAATGACCAGAAGGCCTCCAACTCTAGCTATGCAAAAGAACCTTTAGTACACATTTCAGTGTTGGGGCAAAATTAGCCTAGGAACAAATCATCCATTCCCTTCACAGTAGAATTCAGCAGCGTATCCATTCAGTTGAATGGTTTTTCTTAAAATGTGTTTCTCAGTAGGATTATGGTCAACAAGGCATTTAATAGACTCAGAGTGGAGAGGAGCAAGAAGGGAGCTTTCATAGCCTGCAGCAAAATTCTACCTGCATTCATCTTCACTCACCCTTTGGGAGCACACACTTCTGATTTCCGTAAAGAACAGCTGATCAGAGGCCATCTACCACCGGCATCCCCGATACCACTCAATTGGCTCTGCCCTGGTCAAGCATGATGGAAACATACCATCCACTCAAAATACCCCATAAAAGAAACCAAAAAATATATCTTTTGGTTCCTTAGGTGGTGTATCACCTTTTAAGGGTCACCTCAGATCTTTCATGTCTTATTTGTCTCTGGAATCCTCATCCATGTGTTCTGCCCTAGCTGTGCCAAAGTATGGGCTCCTCTGGCCCAACCTCACATGGACACAATGGGACAATGCCTGACCTCAGGCCTGCACCGCATGCCTCTCCCCTCCTGCCCTGGGATATCCCTGTTGACTTTGGCCATGAGATGCCATGAGACCCAGCAGGCTAGTTAATGTCAAAGGGGTGAACATTTTATCAATGGGGAGAGAAAACCAGTGTGTAAATTCATTTCTCTCCCATCATCTGTGTAAACTGTCCTGAGATGTAGTTTATTTAATCTTTTAAGATGGTCCTAAGAGATCAAGCAATCTCTTGTTGTTCGATACCACGTGGTAGCCTGTTCGGTAATGCACCTTTGTGTTAGCTCTCTTTCATTCCCTGCCTCATTCTTGTTTGTACTTGTTCTCATTTCACTAGGATTGCATTCCTTAATAAAGCCATAGTTTATAAACTTTGCCTAAGACGCTGCTTCCTGGAGAACTCAAGCTAAGACAACTGACATTAGGTGTGGTCCCAGAATGTAGACCATCAAGATGGTATTACTCACTAGTTTGATGACAGTAGAGAGTATATAAGGGGGGGATAACAGTTAGCTAGTTTTGCCATAATTTCTAATGGTCTTGCTGGTGGTTAACTAGGATGCAGCAAAGGTAGAATGTGAAACATTGGACTATAGGGTGACTGTGTGCTTGAAGTTTGGCAACAATGATGATTATATGGGTTGGGGAGTAGGCAAGCCTCTGTTAACACCATTGGAAGCTTTGCAAAAAGAAAATTATAATAATAGAGGAGCCAACTCCCAACTTAAGACACACTGTGAAATCCAGAGGGCCTTTCTAGCAGAATTTAAAGAAATTCCTATCTCCTTGGTATTACAAGGCCTTCTTGCTGAAACTCAGGTATAGAATTTGACAAGCAGAAACCACATCCTTGAAACTAAAACTAGAAAGTGAAACAGTAATAGTAGAAGAGGTGCAAAGGAGATTGCACACACAACCCTCATAGGTCTTATATCAGAGATGGGGCCCTGCCAGGGAAAGAGTAAGGCCATGGGACCTAGGACTGGGATATTTGGGAAGACAAAGCAGAGAATCCTGAAAATGCCTTTCCATTTCCCCAGAATCCTTCAAGCCTGCAGAAGCAGAACTCTCCTCCCTTTTGCCAGAGGAGAACAGTCTTCCCTTGCCTGGAGACTACGCAACAACTTCTCTTGAAGCCTGTGCCTCAAAAGATAATTTTATTCTCCTTAAGATCTGCTTCATGATCACTCATTGCCTCTAGGCTAATAGTCCCTTATTGCTGTCAGGTTGATAACTCAAGCACAGCCTGAGCAGTAAATACAATTCCTATTCCAGGAGGAGATAATTTACATACCTAAGAAATTATAGGAGCTAGATAGTATTTTCCACTAAGAACCAGGAAAAATTGTATGAGAGTGGATTTTAAGGGCATTGGACTAGGGAGGGTAGGATGTAAGCCAGGAAAGGGTATAATCCATTGACATGGGGCATTCGTAGGATTCAATGTCACCATCTGGGCCAAGACACCAGGCGCCAATAGTCTGCTGGATGTTGCTTTGAAGTTTGGTCGTCATGCTGGCTGACAGTTGAGGAGGTAAAGATTCTAGGAGTTCTGCAGCGCAGGATTGAGGAAGGGGTCAGAAGTCTCAGGGAGGTGAAAATGCTAGGCAGATTTTCTGTGGAAGCCCTAAGAACATTCAACACGATTGTCTTCTCAGAATAGAGCTCAGGAAACTCTCCTTTCACTCAGGTAATAGGGAAGGAACCAGTGAGAGAACAGTGGCAGCTTAGAGAAGCTTAGAATAGCTGTCCTTGGTAGATCAAAGGCGGTGGTAGGTGATGATGCCATTAAATTGTGCTCCCAGTGAGCACAATTAGGAGAGAATTTCAGAATGTCAGAAGCAGGAAAGCAGTAATGAACTATCATAGGCAAGAACGACAACACTCCTTTGTCAGGCAGCAAGGCTGGAGTGGTGAGCAGGGAACTCTGACCCACAGGGGTCTGTGGTGGTTGTGAATAGATCCTCGTGCTACTAGAGATGTGGGACAGTCAACTAGGATAGTGCTCGATGTGTCCAACAAAAAAATTGCTAGCTAGCAAGCAGAAGGATGATGTCAGCTGTCACAGTGGAAAGATTAGGTCCCCCACCCAGATCCAAGTGGTCTGTAGATCCAGAGACCTCCGGTTCATGATGAAAGTGGAGACCCAGTCCCCTTGAGGAAGGACTGAGCAGTGCCACCACAGCACATATGGTAAATATTCCCCACTCCTTCTCAGAGGGACCTGGGTTTCGATGACAAAGCAACTGTGTCGGAGGAAGAATATCTAGATTTGTTTGAGGAGTGTTAGACAAGGATTCTGAGCCGATACTGACACCAGGAGATCTAGAACGCCTCTGATTAGTTAGGGCTAAGGAGGACAGATAGTAAATGGAGCTTTGGACCAAATCCATCTCGCAGTGTATCCACTGGTTTCATACCAACCCTGTGGTTATTCCCCCAGTCCTTGGGTATATAAGTGGGATATATATATTCAGCATTTGGCAGAACACTGGTAACCAGATCCGTGAAGAAGGGACTCTTATGGTCCAAAAGTGTAAGTAAGGACCCATCCCTGAAGACAAAACTACCCCCTCTCCAGGTAAGTAAGAGTATTATCTTATGTATGAATAAGGAAATTATGTCTCAGAGATTAAATTAACATGACTAAGGCTTTCCAGTCGGTAACCGACAGAACCAAGAATTAAACATAGTTCAGTCTGGCTCTCGACTCTGATTCATCCAGCTTTTAAATATTGCCTATCTTGCTTATGCTTTTATGTTCCATAACTATAACAAATATAATAAGACAATCTAGTTTGATTTCAAACTTCTTTAGAATATTTGGTTGCTCTTCTTAATTGATGCTATGTATATACTTTTCTTTCTATGAGAATCCATTTAAAATTGTATTTACAGGCTTTGGTATAAAAATCCCTGAGCCAATTATTTTCAGTAAGGCTGGTGGTGCCCCATCACAAAAGGAAGTTTTACAGCTGGGAATGATGATTCTTCATGACTGAGCCTTACTCTCAGAAGATATTTGCTAGAATCTTAATTAATGAGGGCCAAGGAATCGTTATCAAAAAAGAAAAGAAAATTATTAATTTCGTAGGTGACTGCTACCAGCATCAAAATGTAGTAATGTTGTCTACTAAGAGAGCCTTATAATTGGTTATTTGGAAAGGATAAAAGTTATATGTCTATTGTACACTGTACATTAAGATGAATTTTAGAGCTAAATGCAAAATTTAAGCAATGTTAAGTGGAAAAAGTGAAAACATAAAAAGTAGAAGGAAGTTAATACCAGATTCAGGGTAGGGAAGTCTTTTCAAAATAAAGGAAAAGAAGGAAACAATAAAAGAAAATATTGGTAGATCTAGCGACATTAAAAAAAACTTTCTTTTGTGGTGAAAGCCATCACAAAGAAAATTATAAGGCAAGCTGGAAATTCTGAAGAAAACGCAATTAAGTCTTAATATCCTTAGTATAGACAGAATTTTTACAAATCAACGCATTTATCTTCTAGTCAACAAAAATGAATTCAGCAACTATTAACTAGGTTAGATGATCGGGATATGGCAGTAAACAAAGTAGCCACACTTATGGAACTTGCAGTCTCATGGGAGAGATAGACAGTAAATAAAATAAGTAAAACCACATACTGTGGCAGATGGCAACAGTGCTATAGAGAAGAATGAAGCAAGAAGTGTGTGGGGGCTTCTTGGAGAGATGGGATTACAATTTTAATTAATAGAAGGTTTTTCTGGGAAAGAGACATGTGAATGAGGGAATGCCAGAAACTGGGAGCATGCCTGGTATGTTGGAAGGGAGGGAGGCCAGTGTGGCCAGAGTGCAGAGACAGAGAAAGAGAGCAGGTAGGAGGAGACAAAGTCAGAGGGGTAGCAGGGTAGCAACCAGGTCATGCAGGGTCTTCCCATTCATTGTGAGGACTTTGGCTTTTATGATGCAGAAGGTGGGAAACCACTAGAGGGTTTTAAGCAGCAGCAGAATATGATTTGAATTATGTTCCATCAAGAGCACTTTGGTTGTTGTTTAAATAAGTTAGAAGGCCATTGCAAGACTGTAGCATACATAAGTTTTTTTTTTTTTTACTGTTGTTTTGTTCCTTTAGTTTTTTGTTTTGCAGAAGTGTGTGGGGGAGTGGAGATGGTGTGGCTCTGCAGCGTGCATGTGGACATGTTGAAATTGAGATGCTCAACGGACACTGAGTGGAGTTGTCAACAGCCTCCTGGACATCCACGTCTGTGGTTCTGGGGGAACTTCTTGGCTGGAGCGCTAACTATGCGAGGTGTGGGCGTGAAAACAGTATTCACAGCCGAGACACCGAATGAGATCAAATAGGGAAGTGAGTGTTGACAGAAAGGGGAAGACATCTGAGAACAAAACGAGGAATCACTCCAGTGTTTAAAGATTTGGGTCCTGAGGAAGAATCAGCAGAAGAGACTGATGAATGGGGGCCAACAAGGTAGGAGAAAAACCAGGTTTACGCTTCAGAAGTGAAGTGAAGAAAAAGTCAACTGTGTCATGTGTTGTTGGTAGGAAAGTCAGGGGAGCACTGATAATATATTATAACTGATGACCTTATTTAGCTTGTTACTTGTTCCTTAATCTCTCAGCTCACTCCTTCAAAACTCACCCAAACTCATTTTTTGCACCCCACCCCACTGCCTACATTTCCACTTCTTTGCCTCTTTTAACAGAAATCATGCAAGCTTTCACCACCTGTTCCCTAGATCAAGGCAACAAAAGGCCCAAATGCCAGTAATCTAATACAGAAAAAAGGAACAGGAATTAGAAGGAAAGTGAAGGCTGTGAATTTTGAGAACTATATATTTTAAAAAATATTTTTGTGTTTGTTGACTAAAAATAAAACTATTCAAATGTACCAGCTATCATAGAAATACTGCTAAAAATAAACTGGCCACGATTTTTTAATTTCTTTGCAAATCAAATTGGCATTTTAAAAAGCAGATCCCGTATGAGCAAGACTCAGCAGACATTCCCATATACTGCTGGTGGAAGTGTTAATTGGTAAAACTTTTCTAGAGGGCAAGTTGGCAATATATAAGAATAATTTTTTTTATAAGTTGCTTCTTCACACCTTTTGGTTCAGTAATTCTGCTTTTAGCAATTTATCATATGGAAATAATCAGAATGTACACCAAAATTTCTATGAAAGAATGTTTACTTCAGTGTTGCTTCTTCTAAAATGTAGAATTTATAAAATGTGTAATTCTTATAAAATATAGAATTCTATAAGATTCTATATTCTTATAGAATATCAAAACATCTTAGTATTGCTTCTTATGGAATCTATAGGATTACAATAGCAATTGAAATAATTTAATATTCAACGTTGGAGCTTGAGTCAATAAATTATGAGATATCCACAAAAGAAATACTCTTCAGCAAAGGAATATTTTAAAGATATGAACACATGTCAACAAATATTGTCAAAAAAACAAACTACATGATATGATTCTAGTTTTATAAATAAAAAGAATAGAAACATTTAAAATATATCAACTGAAATCTTAATAGTAATTATTTCTGTACATGCTTGTGCTTACTGGGGTTTTTATTCATTCAAAAATATTTACTGCGAGCCTACCGGTTGAATGTCTGGGATACATCAGTGAAACACGGACACAATGCCTAACTTTGTGAGCCTACATTCTATCAAGAGGGATATAAAAAATTGACAATAATAAAGAAAGGAATTATATATCTTCTAGGAGGTGATAAGCGCTAAGGACAAACGCAGGATAGAAAAAGAGGGCTTGGGAGTGGTGTGGGTACAATTTAAACTAGGATAGTCAAGGTCGGGCTCATTGAGAAGGTGGCTTTTGACAAAGTCTTTATGGAGTTGAAGGAATTAACTATGTGAATACTGAGTAGAAAACATTCAAAGTAAGAGGATCAGCAAATGTGAGAGCCCTAAGGTAGGAGCATGTCAGATGTGACTAAGGATCAGCAAGAAGGCCTGCGTGGCTGCAGCCAAATGAATATGGCAGTAAGAAATGAGGTGCGAGGGCACCGAGGAGTCAGAATGGGTAGAAGCCACTGTAAGGCTCTGGCTCTCTTGAGAACAGACAGGTTAGGAAGCTACTGCAATAATCCATGTGAGAGACGGTGGTGTTGGAATAAAGGGGGAACAGTAAGAATTGGTAAAATTTTGGGTATGTTTTGAAAGTAGAACCAATAGAATAGATTTTCTCAAGTTTGCGTATAGGGGATAAAGAAGGAGAGGGCTTCACAGTTTTTGGCCTGAATGATTGGGAGGATAACGTTGTCATCAACTGAGACAGAAAGGCTGTGAGTAGAGGTGGTTTTGGGGTGGGAGCAGGGAGCTCAGGAGTTGAATTTCAGACACGGTCAGTCTCTGCAAGGGGAGATGTCCAGGAGGCAGTTGGCTATGAAAATATGGAGCTTGGGGACATGTCTTGGCTGGAGAGATACACTTGGGGGGAATCATTAGCCTAGAGACAGTATTGGAAGCTATGAGAAGGGGAGAGCCCACCATGGAGTAACTGTGCATGGAGAAGATGTTTAAAGACTGCGTCCTCGAGCACTCCAACACCAGAAGGGTGAACTAGGCCCAAAAGCCAACAGCTAAGTAAAAGGATTTGATCAACTCATTTATTATACATTGAGCTGTATTGATGAATATGTCCTCTGTCAAAGGCAGGTTCTAACCAAAGCCGTAACCCTGAGTCAAAGGAGCGGAAGGTGAAAAGTAGATAGGGAGGGACAGCAGGCTGGAGGATGTTGTCACTTTAGCAGCAGGGTCGCCTTTTGGACGTTTGGTATAACATAAACTGGCGTAAACTGGTTCTGACTTGTGTACTGGCAACAGTGTCCTGGCCGGTGGAAACTTGGCACTTGAAATGTGCATTGAACACAGGTTGTCCTCAGAGACACAAGTTGCAGCAAATGCACAATTTGTTCAGTTGCCAGACACCATCTATATGGTTTTTTAATTAACAGCTTTACTGATATGTGATTGACACACCTTATGATTCACCCATTGAAAGCCTATGATTCGATGGTTTTTAGTATGTTCACAAGAGTTGTACACCCATCAGCACAATCAATTTTAAAACATCTTCATCATTCGCAAAAAAGAAACCATGTATGTGCTGGCAGTCACCTCTCATTTCCCCACAACACTAACCGACTTTATGTCTCTGTAGGTTTTCCTGCTTTGGACACTTCATGTAAATGGGGTCATACAATATGTGGCCTTTTGTGTCTGGCTTATTTCATTTAACACAATATTTGCAAGGATTATCATTTTGTAGCATGTATCAGTACTTTACTGAATAATATTTGACTGTATGGACATTGTTTCCACTTTTTGGCTATTACAAATAACGCTATTATGAACATATTTGTGTACATGCTTTTGTGTGGACATATGTTTCTATTTCTCTTGGGTCCATACCTAGGAGTGAAATTACTGGGTCCTGGGGTAACCCTGTCAAAGGCAGGTTCTAACCAAAGCCGTAGCCCTGAGACAAAGGAGCGGAAGGTGAGAAGTAGATAGGGAGGGACAGCAGGCTGGAGGATATTGTCACTTTAGCAGCAGGGTCGCCTTTTGGACATTTGGTATCACAAAAGCAGCTCCCTGATTGTTTGTCTCTGATTTGTGAGCAGTGGTTCTCAACTGGGGGTGAATTTTCCCCCCAAGGGGACATTTGGCATGTCATTTGGCAATGACATGGTTGTCACAACTCTGGGGGGAGGGTGTTACTGGCATCTAGGATGTAGAGAGTAGGGATGCTGCCAGACATCCTGCAGTGTACTGGACAGCCCCCCACATTATTTGGCCCCAAATATTAATAGTTTTAGAAACTCATGTTTACTCTGAAAAAAAAAAGGAAGGAAAGGGTCAAGAGAACATTACCAAAAGTTGGCTCTGGAGAAGTGTTCCACGTAGAGCTGTTCATCAGAAAAGGGGGCCAAGTGGATGTCGCTGAATGTCGGGAACATCATTCCTAACAGGCAAAAGACAACAGAGGTAGGAACTTGACTTCTATTGCTTGATTGAAGGCCATACTCACCTGCCACCTGAGGCCAATCCCATTGTTTTTTGTTTCAGTTATTATGCAACAGGACAAAATATAATTTTGTCTCAAAACAAGGAAAAATAATTAGGCAGAAGATTGGAGGGTCTATAGAAAAGAATACCAAACCAAGTTACAAAGCTATGCAATGATAAAAGTCCATTGACTCTTAGGTGAGCCATTCAACCAGGCATAGTTGTCTTCTCAGCCGCTGGCTTTTTTCCTTTTTTTATGTTCTGTGCTTGGAGTTCTGGGTTCATTCATTCATTTTCTTATTTATTAAAAAATCTTAGCTTCGAAAATAATCAAAATCCCATAATCCCATCACATTGTTTTCATTCTCAGGCTTTGTCCCTGTTTCATCAGATCAACTACCTATCTTCCACAGTGGCTGTTGGGCTTTATGCTTATGTGGATGCCTGCCACCCTTCATGCTGGGAAGTACACACCTGTGCCTTGTTCCTGGCACCTACAGTCATCACAGGAAAGGCAGATTATTTAGTGGGCAAGTGAGGACTTAGACAGGCATGCCTGAAAGCTGGGCCTTTTTGAGCAGGTAGACCTTGATGATCAGCCTTATTATTCTCATGACTTTAGGGAAAATCTTTCTATAACCATTTATTACATTACATATAAAAAAGGTGAACCAGTAACTCTATTTCAGAAATGAGGGTAGTCCAAGAAACCACAGAAACTGTCATTAAAATAACAAAAATAATAGCTAAAATTTCTTGATTATGTTAACCTTGCCATGTACTTTTTAATGGGATTTCCATGCATTAATTTATTGAATTCTCATAACAACATAAAGTGGGTTCTATTATTATACGTGTTTCATAAACAACAAAACTAAGGAACAAAGAAATTTAAGTTACTTGACCAAGATCACAGAGCTAATAAGTGAAGAGTAAAATACTTAATATTATGTGGCCCCATGTCTGTTAAAACAGATCATTTTATTTAGAATATCTTCAAAGGCAGTCAGCAGCAAAGCATGATTGTGACATAATTCATATGTCTCATCTAAATCTCAGATGTTGGTATCAAAATAATAATGATTGCTTAGTGGTTTTTCAATTTCAAGATAGAAAACCTCTGAGTGGAGGTTTTTCCAAGTTCTTGGTGATCATTGAGAGAAAAGAATTTCAAAATGCACCACGGAAGCCAAGCATGCAGCTTTTTATTGAAAGAAAAAGTACATTCTGTCAAGAGAAAGAGAGTAGGCAGACTCAAAAAGAGCACCTGCTCCAGGGGAAGTGGTTTTAGACCTTTTGTAGTCTTACTAATTGAGGGGAGGAATACTCAAGGCTAAGGGGTTGGCTTTTACTAAGAATTTGGGAAGTCTGGGGGATGGTCACGCTTGAAGCTCTGACTCGAGGGGAGAGGGGGGCATGGGCAATATATGTAACCTTAACATTTGTACCTCCATAATATGCTGAAATTAAAGAAAAAGAATTTGGGTAGTAATTCCTAGAACTGGGTTCCCTCCCATTTTCATACTTTATATGGTTGTCACAGAACTGTCATGATGATTTCCAGGGCAAAGAAATTTTAACACCACAATGTAAATGATATTATAATTAGCTAAAGTTCATGTAAGGTGACAGAGACAGCTGACAAGCTGGTTAAAGCTGGTTCTTGCCTGTGGTTATCAGCCCTCTAGTTACAGTCTGCTTGAGGGTTGTTTACTTTAACACCTGTACCCAATCTGCAATCCCCCCATCCTGTCTGAGTCTTGTCTCCTATTCTAACAGAAGGATATTAAACAACCTTAAAAAAGTAATATGGATCACTGGTTGTGAAAACTTATGAAGCTTCTGAGGATGATGTTGTGAGCCTCACCCTAATAGGAATTCTAAGGGTATTAGATGAAATGGAGAGGAGGAAATCATCAAAGGTAAAATACAAGAAAAATTCCAAGAGCCAAAGAAAATGTATTCATTGAATTTCCAGCAAAAAAATTTTTTTAAAAGATTCACACCAAGAACACTAGAGAGAAGATACTAAAAGTATCTGGAGGAAAAACTATGTTATTCTAAAGGATCAGGAGTTGAAATGGTATTGGACTTCTCACTAGCATGACTGGAAGCCGAAAACCCTACCACCACAAAAACAAGCAAGCAAACAAACCTTAAAACATACTGAGTAAAATAGTTTTAAGTTAAATTCTTAACCAGTCAAGTAATAATAGAAGAGCTCAACAAAAAGTAACTACTCGAGCTCCTTTTCTACAGAAGCTATTAGAGAATATCCTTTGCTGAAATGATGCTGTAAAATCAAGGAGGAGGAAAACAAAAGGATGATGATGGAAGTCAAATTATGGCAGCCATGAACTAGGGCTGGAGCGCAGCCAACTTGTGTTTGCTAGAGGAGGCCAGAGGACCACAGAATAGAAACGAGGCACGGAGGAATAAATATTGATAGGCATCTGTCTGATCTGCTGGAGCATGGAAACATTTAGCCATGAGTATATGAAAGCTAATGAAAAAAAAAACAAGGCAATTAACTCCAGGAAAAACAAAAGATTACATGATAAAATATACATACTCATCATCTACTACACCATCTGACTCAGCCCTGAACAATAATCACATCACATCACAATAATGTAAACTCTGATTATTAATTTAATCAAATAATGATTTGGGTCCCCATTCCCTTATCCTATATTCTGAAATCCAAAAATCTCTGAAAAGCAAAAGATTTTTGTAAGTTTGTAGCAGCATGATTTGATGGCAAAACCTGACCTGAACTGACATGAGTCTAT
The DNA here is from genome assembly GCF_040939455.1 of Microcebus murinus. NCBI lineage: Eukaryota > Metazoa > Chordata > Mammalia > Primates > Cheirogaleidae > Microcebus > Microcebus murinus. Next base: position 32,104,184 of record NC_134115.1, read on the forward strand.
TCATATTCTTCATTTATTCTACTTGGTATCAATATTCATATGTTTTGTTGCACAAGTATAATGTGTTTCATTATGGAGTGAGCCTCTATCCCACTGGGGGCCTTAAGTAATACATGGTGTGTGATCGTATTAACTTTCTAAAGTCCTCCAGATTCTGAGTTTTGAAATGTATCTGGCCCCAAGGGTTTGGATAAGGGATTGAGGACCTGTATAAATAAATTGGGAAGAAGGGGGTAGGGAGGGTACATCAAGAAGGGAAGGAGCTTCTATGTAGGACAACTAGATTCTCAAGCAGAGAGTGACAAGAATAGCAATATAATAATTTTATATAGAAATATGTAGGTAAATAATAGAAGAAACAACAGAGTTGAAAGTGGTTGCCTTTGGGGAACAGTCTGACAATAGGAAGAAGTGTGGCAGAAGGCTGCTATTTTTCAGTACAAGCCTTTTTATTATTATTTTATGTTTTAAATTATGTCTTATTTTGATAGAAAATAAAAATAATTAAGAAAAAATCAATCACCCTTCCCTCAGGAACATAGGCTAGAAAGCTGATAAAATCAGTATTCATTTCTACTTGCCAAGTTAAAGATACATAGCTTGGTATAAAATGTCATATCCATTTCAAATATCTGGGGTAAAAAGGATACCCAGATATTAAATCTAAATATACAGATTAGGAGAAACTTAATAGATGCATGTTAAACATCATACAAAAGCATCTAACCATCTGAATAAAAATCAGGGGGAAAAAACCCATAACAAATCTTCTTGGGGATATTGAAGAGGTCATCCAAGCCACTGTGTTTCTTCACTTTCACCCCCCCCCCCCGTTTAATTTTATCACATGTACACAAGGTTTCCAAGATCATCCTGAGCTGTTTTATAGCAAGACTACTAATGAAGTTCTTGACATTAGGTATACTTTCCGTAAGCTTACTTACTTATTTTTACATGAATCTTTTAGTACCTATTTCTGAATTTTGAAGCATGTAGGAAATTATAGACAAACTTTAAACTTAACATATATGCATGTTGGTGTGTATGAATTGCATTCTTCATTGGATATCAAGGTAGGGAGCCACAAGTTTGGCAATTTAAGGTAAATAAAATTGGGGTAAGGAGCTGAAATTCTCATGATAGATGCAACTCCAAAAATTGACCAGCTACCTTCAATGCCTTCATTCCAAATGTGTTGCTGGAATGTGTCTACTCTTCTGCAGTGAAGAATGGAAAGTTGCTGTGTGTGCAGGAGTTCTGAGTGTAAGCTTCAGTGTCATAGAGAATAGTTTCAAATCTCTGCCCTGTCACTTAGTCAATGTGTGCTCTTGCCAAGTTACTTTCCATCATCAAGTCTCAGTTTTGCCTTTGTAAAATGGGGATCAAAATAATGTCTCTCACTAACCCAGGTCTCAATCTTGCACTATTGACATTTGGGACTAGACAATTATTTGATACAGGGGACTGTCCTGTGGCACCAAAGGATGTTTTGCATCATCCTTGCCTTTTAGCCACTAGATACCAGTACCCCACCCTGCACTGCTACTGGGACAGCCAAAAATGTCTCCAGACATTGCCAAATGTCCCCCAGGGAAGGCTGAAAAATTACTGAGAACCTCAGTACTAAGCTCTCAAATAAACTGACTTTGTAAAGACTTCTCAGAATAATTTATTCAAATTGCTTAGCAGATGCAGTCACTTGGTAGGCACAAAAAGCATATTAGATCTGATATTATCTCGACTAAGTGTAGTGAGCACAGGGAAGGGGGAGAAATATAGTAGGAAAGAATATGTCAAAAAGAATGAGCAGACCCCAGAGAGTTTCTCACATTCTAGAAAGCCAACATTTGAACGGGCTTTAGAGATTATGTGTAATAATATGTCATCAGATGGATGAAGAAAGCAAAGCCAAAGGTCAAGTGTTAGCCCAAGTTTGTTAGGGAAGAAAGTGATAGAACTACGATAAAAACCCACAACTTGTCCTGGCCTTCTCTACCATATTGAATAATATGCAGCACACATGGTGTTCTTATGGTTGGAAACTAGCTAATTTGTTATGGAAGAGTAACATAAGAAAATCAAATAATTGCATATAATAGAAATGCTCTCTCTTCTCTGCATAGAATCAAATGTTAGGGAAAGAAGGTGGCAAGATTTTACAGAGAAGTGAGCCTGTTTTCTAAACCAGGAATTGGCCAACTTACCATTTGATTTTAGCCATTTTTTAGAATGAAGGTAACTCTCTAGCATCCTTTCATTGAACAGCATGTATCCCATTGGTTCAGAAACGATCACGTCTACAGCCTCAGGAAGTGAGATTTCTTCAATTTTTCCTGGCAAAACGATGATCTTGTCTGAAAGGTGGTTATTTTTCACTAGCACCTGAAAAAGATGAAATGGGGTACCAGTACTGGTGTTATTCAGAATTTTATGAAAAGTCAGTTTTATAGGGTTGAGAATATGATAGGAAGGAGAAAGAAAAAGTATTTTTTTCTAGAAACAATTCTAAGAAAAAATAACTTATTTTTCTTAATGCACAAAAAGTACATCTTTAATATAGATAAATACACAGATAAGAAACAAATAGAACACCTATAATCTTACTACATAGAAATAACTATTAATATTTTGATGTATACACTTCCAGACTCTTTACACAAACATACACATGTGTGTATTTATGTGAGTGTGTATGGTCTGTGTATGTGTGTATATCCCCGCACAATTACATTTAGGGGGCTTTTCTTTTTTATTAATGACTTCAGCTTATATCCCATTGTTCTCTCTGCAATACTGATGCCAAACAACTCTGTACAATGATCTCCCACAAATTAATGATCTTTATCCTTAGTAAATTATCCCTGGTATTTTGATTTCAAAAATAAATAATACCATGTTTACTAGCCTTTCTTTAGGAGTACATTTTTATAGTCATGTATTCATTTTCCTTGATGTCCTCTATATTGTATTTAGTAACTGAACTCCTAGAAGAGGGACCCTGGAGAGAAATACATTTATTGTATTCCTAGCGTCTTTCTTCTTATGCCAATGTGACAAGGTGATTGAATTACTACATTTATGTCTCTGTATTGTCTGAAAAAATAATTCCCAATAAACATTTGCACCAGCATAAATATATATAGCATATTCCTTTTGAAATTGTTCCTCCCTGACACTTTTAGATCTTTGTTCACAGCATTCCTATCTGGTCAGAGTCCTTCCATTTGTATTTTTGTAGCTTGATTCCTTTCCTCATCCTAAATGCAATGTACTGTACATTTGTCATGATTCAGTTGCATCATCCAGATTCTGATCACTTCTTCAAATGGCTAGGGTATCTTTTCCATTTAATCCTATCTTCTAGGGTGCTGCTTACCAATGCATGCTCTGTAAGCTTACTAACTCTCTTTTTAAGTTAACTTTATTTTTTAAAGGCAAGTAATCTCTGATCTAAGAAAGAATAATAAAGAAAACTATTTGAACATGTCATCCATTGTCAACATTCATCCATGCACAAGGACTCTTCAAATTTCATTCTGTCATCGTTCCATTCATATAAGTCAATCCATTGGCCTTTTATGGAGACAAGGCCTAAAGGTTCAAGATTTTGGTGTCTTGCTTTTCTTTCTACATTCTCTTCCCAGGACAGTCAACCCATTTGCACAGCTCTAACTCTGGCTCCACTGTGAATGCCTGTCCAACTATACCTTTAGTTTGCTCTCTCACCTAAGTTTCAACAGTCACCCGGGCATTTCCACTAACATGCTTTGTTATCTCCTGACATCAACAAGTAAACAGCCTAACTTAGCTTCTTGACAACTAATCATCCTTCTAAGTTTGCCTTTAAAATCTTTGTAAAATATTGTTTTTTTTTCTGATTCTATTTTAGTCACTAATACCACAATCCTCAATGTCTTGGCAGAATACTTAGATCCCACAGATATTAGTTACATAGTTCAGTTTTCTGAACTTTTTTTACATAATGCTACACATTAAAAGAAAACAAACCCAATTTTATGATATACTTGGGTGAAAGAAAAGGCTGCTTGCAGTTCAAGACATTTGAGCTGGGGACTCTGGCCATGACTAGCTGCCATAAAAGCAAAAGGCATCAATATTTCACTTACACGGGGAAGCCCTATTTTAGTCATCTTTCCATGAATTGTTCTACGGCATAATTTTATTAGCTGTATTTCTATTATTGAACATTCAGGTTATTTCAAATTTCTCTTTATTAAAATGTTTTCTTGTTTTTTGTTTTTTAAGATAAGTGGTCTCACTCTGTTGTCCAGGCTAGAGTACAGTGGCACAACCATAGCTCACTGTAACCTCGAACTCCTGGGTATAAGCAATCCTCCTGCTTCAGCCTCCTAAGGAGATGGGACTTCAGGCATGTGCCACCATGCCTAATTTTATTATTATTATTACTTTTGAGACAGAGTCGCTTTGTTGCCCAGGCTAGAGTGAGTGCCATGGCGTCAACCTAGCTCACAGCAACCTCAAATTCCTGGGCTGAAGCAATCCTTCTGCCTCAGCCTCCTGAGTAGCTGGGACTACAGGCATGAGCCACCATGCCCTGCTAATTTTTTCTATATATATTAGTTGGCCAATTAATTTCTTTCTATTTATAGTAGAGACGGGGTCTTGCTCTTGCTCAGGCTGGTTTTGAACTCCTGACCTCGAGCAATCCACCCGCCTCGGCCTCCCAGAGTGCTAGGATTACAGGCGCGAGCCACCGCGCCTGGCCTATTATTATTATTATTATTTTTGTAGAGACAGGGTTGTTTCCCAGACTGGTTTCAAACTCCTGGCCTTAAGCGATGCTCCTGCCTCATTCTCTCAAAGTGCTGGGATTACAGGTGTGAGCCACCGCACCTGGCCTACAATAGTATATTAATGCAATTAAGTCTGGGGATATATTTCCCACTGTTTCCTTCAAAGTTAAGGGGTATGGAACTTTTAAGTGTTTGTGATACACACTGCCCCATTGCCTGCCAGAAAGGTGGGTCACTTCCTAAATTTCAAGCCCTTTCTAAATTCTGTTTATGAGGTCTGGGGTTGTCCAGATAACTTCTGTATGTAAACCTGTCTCTTTCCATAGACTCATCAATATGGAACAGGATGTTGAAAGGGAAGATTTTCTCTATACGTTTTGTTGGAGGGATCAATATGATGGGAGATTTAGGTGAGAGTGAGGCAGGCCTTATATGCAGAATTGATAAAGAATATTCTAGACTCTTGAACCCACAGGGAGATCAGAGATATCATATTTCAAAGAGAGGATTTTATGAGCTATAAGAAGTGCAATTACTGGTAAAGGTGGTCATACCATGTGCCTGGAAGTGAGTAAACGGGCCTGCCAGCAGGTCATTGCATCTTATGACTTCATCTGTCTTTGATCAGTTTTGAAGAGCACTCGATCAGGAATCTGCAGATATGTATTCTAGTTCTCCTTTCATCACCAAAGAGCTGTGTGGCCTTGGAGAAGCCACTTAAACTCTCCAAATTTTAGTTTCCCTCCTTGCAAAATCAGGATTTCAAACTGGAGTTGTTTGAAGACCCCTTCTAGTTCTAACATTTTATGATTAAAAGAAAGCAAATTTTCTCAAAGTATGTTCCAAGAGTCCTTGAACATAAAGGCTTCATGATTCAAATAGTATGGAATTTCTTTATAATACAGATCTGTCTTACAAATTCATACAGTCCATTAGCATATTAATGGCTTTGAGGAATTCTGAAGAAAGGAAAACAGTTGGCTTGGTTAAATTAAAGACATACAAACTTATTTGATACTTTGCAGTTTTTTTCATTGAATATATAATTATCTCCCACAGATCAATCTTTAGGAAACAATGAAAACAGTTCTTTGATAATCCTAGGTTTGATTACAATTCCTGGAACAGAGATATTTGAAAATAGGACATAAATTCAACCAGCAATAGTGCTGACTGATACACAAGAGCACCTAATTTCAGATGTAATACTCCATTGTTTGAGACGATCTTGCTGCCTCCCTTCATCTTTGGTTTGTAACAGTCTCAGTACAGACAATTTTTTGCTAGCCTATCACTTCATGTGCCATTCTTCCAAAACTGCAACTCAGTAGAGATATCCTTTCCAGGAATAAATGGACCTCACTATGTCCCCCCAAGTGCTGGAAAGAGCCCCTAACACTGAGGAAGGCTCCCATCACCTACCACATTCTTGTTGCCCAGGTTTTCCCTGTATGACCTGGTCCTTCTCTAACAGTTCAAGATGTAGGGAAATTCCAAATAAAGGCTCTTCTTCCCAGATTCCATAGAGGTACAAGCAAATCCCCATCATATTCTTGTTTTAATCCTGCTTTCTTGTTATTAAATTGGATTTCCAAAGTCTATGTCAATAGTACTGTCACTTGTATCAGCTGCTTAAACACACACACACACACACACACACACTCTCTCTCTCTCTCTCTCTCTCTCTCTCTCTCTCTCTCTCTCTCTCTCTCTCTCTCTCTCTCTCTCTAGGTGGTGGTGGCAGGACAATGTATCCTTTCAGGCATCAAGGTAAGTTCCAAGATAGATCAGGGCAGTAATTTCACCTGGTATGTTGCTGTTCTTGTCTCATTTTGGAGGGTCTTCATCAAGTTACATGTGTTATCAATGTATTATTTATTTCTCTTCAATTTGGAAGTTTACTTAGTCTTAGGGGTTGTACTATACAATAGAGCAGTTAATTACAGTCTGTCTTAAATCAATGGAAAGAGCAAGAATTTTAAAGGTGAAAGACCTGGGTGTTAATTTTGGATCCTTATTAGCTGTGAGACTGTGGATAAGACACATAATTTCTTAGAAGTCCATTTCTTTGTCTATAAAATGGGAATAATAATAATACCTGTATTTCAATGTTATTTCAAGGATCAACTCAAATGAGAAAGTGTATGGGAATATATAAATCAAAGATAATATGGATTAAATAAAATAAGGGTTTAAAGAACGTATGGTAAAGCAATGGAACTGAGATCAAAAATAAGATTTCAAATTCAAGGAAACAAATCAAGAAGCAAAGAAACATAATTACAGAATAATACATAACTATTATTCAGGTAGAGAACTTACTACACTTAAATTATTTATAACTATATTAGAAAACCATTTGGCATTATTCAGTAAAGTTGAAGATGTGCTTATAATTTAGAGATATTGCCCCTTAGAAATATACATACTAGAGAAATATTTGAACATATGCACTAGATAACATGTACTAAAATATATATAATAATGTTGATAGTAACAAAAAATTTAAAATAAACTAGAAGTCACTATTGACAGGGAAATGAATATGTAAATGGTGGTATATCCATACTGTGAACATTATTCAACAGTGAGAAAAAACTAAAGGCATATGTGTTAACATAAATTTCACAAGCAGAATTTTAAAGAGGAAAAAGACAGGTTGCTAAAGAATATGTAGTATGATTCCTTTTATAAAAATTGCCAAATGTATTAAAAAATAAACTATATCATTTGGGATACTCAATTATTTTGGAAAACTCTTATGGTAAATATAAAACTCAAATGTTAGTACATTTTGGGAGTGAAGAGATGAGCATGGAATCTAATAGAGGTATATAGGGATTTTAATATATAGTTATACTTTTCTTATCCTTAGGTTGGATTGTGGGGATATGGGTGTTCATTTAATTATTATTCTTTATTACCTTATATGTATACACCTTTTTTGTATATATGACTATTTCATAATAGAAATTTTAAAATTATGCTATTAATATTTATAGAAAAGTTTGAGATAATCATATAAATGCAGATTTTAAAAGGGCAAACTGATTTCTGGAACCAGAAAGAAGCTAATAGACATACAATACAGATTAAAACAATACAGCATGTAGTTAATATCTCAGAAGTATAGATAAATACAATAGAAAAGTCCTCAAAGATACAGTAAAAGAAACTTTCCATCAAATAAAAAAATAAATTTGCTGATACAAAAAAAATACATAAGGGTCACAGGAAAATTTCATACAATAATAGTAATATAGATATATATCCTGCTGAAGATTTCGGATTTAAAGAATAGAGAATGAATTCCTTGGGTACCTAGGCAGAAAAATAAATCAGCTAAAAACAGAAAATCAGATCATAGTATTCTGAATCCCTAAATATAAGAGCTAAGGAAGATTCCTTGAAAGAAAATTTGAGAGCAATATTAAAATTGTTAGTCAAAAAATGCCAAGAGCAGAAGCCCATGAGACCATCATCTGGGCTGACAAGTCCTCTTCCTCCACCCTTGGGAATATAGAATATGTGAGGCTGATATGACTGAGTTTTGTCCCCTGGCTAAATTTCTTAGCACTGCTTTTTTAGTGATAAGCCTCAGGAGAAATTCTAGTGTGGATACTGAAACCAGAAAGATAAAGAGAAAAGAGCTTGGGAGAACTGTGGATCCCCATTTCAGACTCTGAGGGGAGAAAACTATGAGACAGTGCCACCCAAAGTTCCATTCCTGAGAATAAAACTCTTATTTTGGCAGTAGTGAAGGTCCCTAGGCTACCAGGGAGCCATGCATTTGTGTACTTTCCAGAGAAACTTACCCATCCATGTATCTTCCTCATTTAGGCAAAAGCCTTGGTCAGCTCTCCCTCTTAAGGGAGAGGCCTGTTAGGAAGGCAGACCCACAATAGCTATCTTTACTGAGCAACCCAGTCTACATTCATCAACCAAGAATCCGTGACCAAGGCTCTCCAGACATTGGAAAAAGACAAATACCACGAAAGAGAAAGTTGGAGATTAACAAATAGAACAAATCATTCCAAGGGAAATGGAAGATAACTATTTTTTAAAAATTACCAATGTTAGAGAATAGGAGAGATTTTATATTTTTTTTTTGCAATTACACAAGAGGAGGTTTATTTTCTGGCTAGCCAGGGTCCAAGCCCCAGAGCACCAACGCAGTGGCCACTCTCACAGGCAAGGACCCCGACCGGAACAATGGCATGCCTTTTATCCCCATGGTGCACAAGCTGCGCACAAGCAGACTACGCATGGATCATGCGTTGACCTTTAAAATGATTGGTTGCCCACTATTGCCTTTTGAAATAATTGGCGGGTTGGTTGCCCCCTATTGCCTGATGGGCCAGTCGCCCGTGCTTCAATGACCTCATCCCATAATTCCCCTTACAGCGGTGTAGCAAGCAAGCAATGACCAGAAGTCCTCGCTTTCTCTAGGTAGCAGACGAGCACTCTTGCTCGTCCTCAAGGTCTAATAGGAGAGATTTTTATAGTGATAAAATGGAAATAAGTTGCCATAAAATTAAGAATATGATTTCTGAATATGAGAATATATAATTCAGTTGGTGAATAGTCAAAGCTTAAGGGCTAAGATAGTGACCTGTAAGGTAAATCTGAGGTAATCTGAGAATGTAGAGCAAACTCAAAGAGACAGAAATCATAAAATAATAGTCAAGTTGACATGGACATAATAATTAAATAAATAGAAATAAATCATTCCCTGGACTAAGTAATTTTTTAAAGCTTCATGAGTATGAGGAATATACTTAACCAAGGAGGTGAAAGATCTCTACAAGGAGAACTACAAAACCCTGATGAAAGAAATCACAGATGACATGGAAAAACATCTCATGATCATGGATCTGTAGAATCAACATTGTTAAAATGTCCATAATACCCAAAGTAATTTACACATTCAATGCAATCCTCATCAAAATACCAACATCATATTTCACAGATCTAGAAAAAATCATTCTACTCTTCATTTGGAACCAGAAAAGAGCCCAAATAGCCAAAGTAATCTTTTTTTTTTTTTTTTTTTTTTTTTTTGAGACAGAGTCTCACTTTGTTGCTCAGGGTAGAGTGAGTGGTGCCGTGGCATCGGCCTAGCTCACAGCAACCTCAATCTCCTGGGCTCAAGCAATCCTACTGCCTCAGCCTCCAGAGTAGCTGGGACTACAGGCATGTGCCACCATGCCCGGCTAATTTTTTGTATATATATTTTTAGTTGGTCAATTAGTTTCTTTCTATTTTTAGTAGAGGCGGGGTCTTGCTCAGGCAGGTTTTGAACTCCTGACCTTGAGGGATCCACCCGCCTCGGCCTCCCAGAGTGCTAGGATTACAGGCGTGAGCCACCATGCCCAGCCTAAAGTAATCTAAAGCAAAAAGAACAAAGCTGGCGGTATCACATTAGCAGACTTTAAACCATACTACAAGGCTATAGTAAGGAAAACAATATGGTACTGGCACAAAAATAGAGACATAGACCAATGGAATAGAATAGAGAACCCAGATATAAAACCATCTACCAATCCATGAGCATGGTAGGGTTTTCTATGTGTTTACATCTTCTACAATTTCTTTTCTCAGTGTTTCATAGTTCTCCTTACATAGGTCTCTCACCTCCTTCATTAAATATATTCCTAAATATTTACTCTTCTTTGATGCTATTTTGAAAGGTGTTGCATCTTTGATTTGATTTTCAGCTTGACTGTTATTGGCATATATGAATGCCACTGATTTGTGTGCATTGATTTTGCATTCTGAGATTTCACTGACTTCATTTATCAATTCCAGGAGTCTCTTCATTGAATCCTTGGAATTTTCCAGATATAATATCTTACTGTCAACAAAGATTGAGAGTTTGATCTCTTCTGCCCCCATTTGGACACCCTTAATTCCCCTCTCTTGCCTGATCACTCTGGCAAGGACTTCCACCACTATGTTGAATAGAAGTGGAGATAGTGGGCAACCTTGTCTGGTTACAGTTCTGAGTGGGAATGCTTTCAATTTTTCCTTGTTCAGTATGAGGTTGGCTGTGGGTTTATCAAATATGACCTTAATAATTTTAAGATATGTCCCATCTATGCCTATTTTGTTAAGAGTTTTTATCATAAAACTGTGCTAGATTTAGTCAAATGCTTTTTCTGTGTCTATTGAGAGAATCATATGATCTTTGTTCTTGCTTTTATTTATGTGGTAAATTACATTTATAGATTTGCATATGTCGAACCATCCTTGCATCTCTGGGATAAAGCCCACCTGGTCATGATGAATTATTTTTTTGACGTGCTGTTGGATTTCCTTTGTTAAAATTTTGTTGAGGATTTTTGTGTCTATATTCATGAGAGATAAAAATGTTCCTACTACCTAAAGTAATCTACAGAATACAATCCATATCAAAATACCATCAACATTCTTTACAGATCTAGAAAAAATAATTCTATGCTTTGTATGGAACCAGAGAAGACCTCATATAGCTAAAGCAATCTTAAGAAAAAGAACAATTGAAGTCTACCAGACTTCAAGCTTTACTACAAGGCTAGAGTAACCAAAATATCATGTTACTGGCACAAGAACAGAGATACAGCTTTTGGAATAGGACTGAGAACCCAGATATAAAACTACCCTCACATTGTCATCTAATTTTTGACAAAGCAGACAAAAATATACATTGGGGAAAAGAATCCCTATTCAATAAATGGTGCTAGGAAAACTGAATAACCACATGCAGAAGATTGAAACTGGATCCCTACTTCTCTCTCTCACAAAAATCCACTCATGATGGATAACAGACTTAAACCTAAGATGTGAAATATTAAGAATTCCAGAAGAAAATGTTGGGAAAACTCTTACAGACACCGGCAGAGGCAAAGAACTTATGAAGAAGAGCCCCAAAGCAATCACAGCAGCAACAAAAATAAATAAATGGGTCCTGATCAAATTAAAAAGCTTCTGCACGGCCAAGGAAACTATCATTACAGTGGATAGACAAACTACAGAATGGTAGAAAATATTTGCATGCTACACATCTGATAAAGGGCTGATAACAAGAATCTATATAGAACTTAAGAAAATTAACAAGAAAAAAATCAAACAACGCAATCAAAAAGTAGGCAAAGACCATGAACTGAAACTTTTTAAAAGAAGACAGAATAATGGCCAGTAAACATATAAAAAAGTGCTCAACATCTCTAATCATTAGGGAAATACAAATCAAAACCACAATGAAGGCCGGGGGGCGGTGGCTCACGCCTGTAATCCTACCACTCTGAGAGGCCAATGTGGGAGGATCATTTGAGTTCAGGAGTTCGAGACCAGCCTGAGCAAGAAGGAGACCCCGTCTCTACCAAAAATAGAAAATATTAGCTGGGCATGGTGGTACATGCCTGTAGTCCCAGTTACTGAGGAGGCTGAGGCAGAAGGATCACTTGAGCCCAGGAGTTTAAGGTTGCTGTGAGCTAAGCTGCCGTACTCTAACAGGGCAACAAAGTGAGACTCTGTCTCAAAAAACCAAAAAAACCCAAGAAAACCCCACAATGAGATATCATCTAACTCCAGTGACAATGGCCTTTATCAACAAGTCCCAAAACAACAAATACTGGCATGGATGTTCAGAAATAGGAACAATCTTACACTGCTGGTGGGACTGCAAATTAGTACAACCCTTATGGAAAGTAATTTGGAGAAAATTCAAAGAACTAAAAATAGAAATACCATTTGATCCAGCAATCCCACTACGAGGGATCTATCCAAAGGGACAAAAGATATTCTATAATAAAGACATCTGCACTCGAATGTTTATGGCAACACAATTCACAATTGCAAAGATGTGAAAACAACCCAAATGCTCACCAATACAGGAGTGGATTAATAAATTGTGGTATATGTATACCATGGAATGCTACTCAATTACAAAAAACAACGGTGAACTAGCACCTCTTATATTATTCTGGATAGAGCTTGAGCCCATCCTCTGAAGTGAGGTTATCAAAAGAATGGAAAAACAAGCACCACATGTACTTGTCATAAAATTGATACTAACTGATCAACACTAAGGTACTTACATGGAAGTAATATTCACTGGGTGTTGATCAGGTGGGGGGGGTAAATTCATAACTGATGGATGCAGTGCACACTGTAGGGGGGAAGGGCAAACTTGTAACCCTGGCTTGGGAGAGGCAAAGGCATTATATGTAACCAAAATGTTTGTACCCCCATAATATTCTGAAATAAAATAAATAAATAAATAAATAAGTGGGCTATCAAAAAGATACCTGCACTCAAATGTTTATTGTAGTATGATTCATAATGGCAAAGATGTGGGATCAATCTAAGTACCCATCAAATCATGAGTGGATTAAGAAAATGTGGTATACGTATACCATGGAGTATATACTCAGCCATAAAAAGGATGAAATAATGTATTTTGTAGCAACTTGGATGGCACTGGAGATCATTATCCTAAGTGAATTATCTCAGGAATGGAAAAACAAACACCACATGCATTGTCCAATAATTGGGAGCTAATCGATGGGCACATATGGGCACCAAGAGATGTAAAAGGTCATTGGAAATCAAGAAGGAAGGAGGGGATGGGTAAAAACCTACCTATTGGGTACAATTAACACTATTGGGGTGATGGGCACAATAAAAGCCGTGACTTAAGCATTATAAAAGGCATCCATGTGACAAAAACATTTGTATCCCCTTAATATTCCAGACATGAAAAACCTCAAAGGTTTTTTCATTGTGTATGACAAATGACAAAATATAAGGAAAAATATAAGAAAAAGACAGTGGCAACTTGAATGTAAATTAGAAGAAGTGAAGAAATTTGATAAAAACCAAGAAGTTTATCCATTTTTTATTTCGGCATATGATGGTGGTACAGATTTTAAGGTTTCAATAAATGCCCTTTTCCCCCTCCCCCTACAAATCTGAGTCTCCAGTATGACCATCCCCCAGACAGTACACATCTCACTCATTATGTATGTATATACCCACCCCCGTTCCCCCTGCCCAATACCCTATTACTGTAGTACCTATGTGTCCACTTAGGTGCTGTTCATTTAATACCAGTTTGCTGGTGAGTATATGTGGTTCTTGTTTTTCCATTCTTGAGATACTTCACTTAGTAGTATGGGTTCCAGCTCTAACCAGGAACATATAAGATGTGCTATATCACTGTTGTTTCTTAGAGCTGAATAGTACTCCATGGTATACATATACCACATTTTATTACCATTTTTGATATATAGAACATTCTTCTTGCAGTGGCAAGGGTTTAGTGACATAAGATAACATTTCCTTTACTATGGGTCCAATGAAACTATTATACTTGGTTATCTAATAAAAGCTATTTATATAATTATTATATTTAATGAGATTTTCTAGGAATTTAAATTTTCAGAAGCAACCTACAGACAAAGCATTAAAGACTTTTAATAGTCTTTTCAAATCTATTTTCAAATAGACTTGAAATAGTCTGTTATCTTGACAATCTAGAAATAATATAACCAGACAAAACTGGAAGTTGGACCAGGAGAGGGAAATTCCTCCTTTGTTACGCTGGGAGTCAACAGAATATACAAATTGATAATTCAGGAAACAGAAATATGGGTACTAGGATGTAAAGTTATCATGGTAATCAGCTGAAGAACTAAATAGACATACACTCAGAATGGCCAACACCAGAGAATATGGTCGGGCATGAGTAGAGTGGGTGGGGTGTGATTACTTTTTATTTTAGACCTTCCTGTAGTGTTTGAATCTCTTTCCCCATGTACAAGTATTTACTTCAATTTAAAAGAAAAGTCAGAAGTCCTCCCAACAGCAAAATCCCTAACCCATCCTTTCATTCTCTTCTTTCAAGCTCCACTCCTTAGTGCACAACTCTGAACATCTGCTTAAACATTTATAAAAAGCAACATTAACCTTAATTGTTAAAAAAATTAATGGCTTTATTTCACTTAAATAGAACATGTAAGCTAAAGTTCTCTGCTAACTATCTGTTCTGATGCCCTCCTTTTATAAATCTCTAGTCCTGGAGCAGTCAGTGTCCAGACCAAGGTCATGCTACACGGCAGTGGCAAACTTGGAGGAAAGTGATTATATGTTTCAATGTGTTTAAACCACTTTAGTTCATGACAATGACTAACCATATGGCTTAGCTCCCTTCTGAGAAGGATCTGAGGGGGAAGGTGATGTGGTCACTCTCTCACTCCCTCTTTCTGTTCCCTCTCCCAGCACATTCCTGCCCCCTTCCTGGAATTGGGGCACTGCACAGGACCCCTGTTGGCCCACTGGTGCTGACTGTCGCTGTGCAGCAAATAGAGCCCTCTGAAACCTGCTGCCAAGAAAGAGTGAACAGGCCCCTGCAGGAGCCAGCCATGGATATGAGTGCAAGAAACCTTTGCAAACAAGAACTAGCAGGCAGGGCAAGGAGGACAACACACAGGCAGTGAGAAAGATGGAGAATGGCAGGTGAGGGAGGCAGAGCAGAAGGGAGAGAGAGGCAGAGAGAGGTACTCTTTCCTCCCTATTTGTCTCCATGCTAGTTTAAGGGCAGAGTCTGAGGAGTCCAGAAAGCTGCTCTGTGCGGAGCAAGTGCATGCCCCTTTGACACTGCAGAAACTCCAAAGGAGACAGAAGGAAGCCGCATGAAGCTTTCATGAGGCAAATGCTGCCAAACCTATAGTTTGGCTGCCAGCAAAACCCCACACTGGCAACTTTAGTACATATAGTGTTTTTCCTCTGATGATGTTACAAACTGCTCAACAACTGGGGAGAAAGAGCATCAAGGAGGCAGACAAGCTGTCTAGGCTTGGAAAGGATGTTTTGAGCAAGTTATGCTCTCAGAGAGCATGCCGTGCTAGAGGACTGGTGTGGAAGAGGGAAGAGCCTCCTCTTCTACCTACACTCCCCTGCCCTTTTGATACAAATGTGTAACTTTTCCCACTGGGGATTTTTTTTTCCATCCAAGAGCAATTTTTAGGGGTCAGAGGATTGTGAGTCTCCAGCACAATTTGCTTTAGAGAAATGCTAATTATTAGTATATCAATTAACTTCTGATATGCCTCCTCTGGGCAGATAAATCAACAGAATATAGTTATATAATTATTAACTATAGTTATGGTTAGGTTATATGATCATACAGTTATATGATTATGTTTTGGTGGCTTTTTGATAAAATCAATGATGACATTAGACTTTCACTGTTGACGAAATGTGTTCCCTTTATTTTCTCATGTGTACCTACAACACTGTGAGAGGGGCATTATTATTATCTTCAATTTATAGAAAAACTGAAAATCAAATTGATTAATTCTATCAAGGTTACTCAGTTTCTTTATAGTGATGGGTCACTAAAGAAGCTCTTAACTGGGGTTTTTAGTAGCAAAAGTGATTTTTAAATTTTCACCAAAGGACTAGATGAATTGGAGTTTTCAATAATACAAATGATTACCAAATTATATGCTTGATTTTGTTGGTTTAGAAGTTATAAAAATAATGTAAGTAAACTGGTTTAGGCCAAAACAAAGGAAGGGGCTTTGTTGGAAATGTGAAATATGTGTCTATGAAATAATTCTGACAAATCAATATTTCAGCAATTTAAATACGAAGCAGTTGGGATTATTCGGATTTTACTTTCCACCAAATGTTATGTGAGTATAAAAACCATCTTTGGTTTTACCAAACTTCGAATGCTTCATCTTCTTCAATGGTTTCCCCTCAAATGTGAAATTCAGCTAATTAGCCCATCCCCGGATTTAAGGGCAACCAGTGATTTGGGAGTATCTAGAAGCCCAATCTGCAGCCAGTTCCACAGAGCTTTGATGAGACAGCAGCTAAGTAAATAGAATCACTCCTCTGTAGTGAGGGCTGATAAAATGCATATGCCACAAAAATGTAACCAAGGCATTCTGAATATTTTTTCTCTATGTCCTCAAGAAAAAAAGAGTACCTAGTCTAAGAAAGCTGCTTATGAAAAAATCATGTTTCTGAAAGGTCAAGCAAGCAGTGTTAAGAATAGATGGAAATATTTCATGATAACCAAAAAAACGATCTAAAGAAAAGTGTTAGTTCTCACAAAACTCCATTATGAGGTGAATGTAATTAGGGATTAACAGAATAAACACGCTGGGGCAACAAGGCTCTGGTAAGAAACTAGGTCTGAATAAAAACACACTTACTGCAAGTCTTACAAATCTCTGCCTATTAGAATCTGGGTCTCGGGGTGTGCGAGTCCTTCTCCAAGCCAGCTCCCTTAGGTTACAGGGGTTGTTCAGCAAGACTGAAGTTCCAGAACTCATTCCATGGCCACACTTCTTCTTGTTGTACAGACAGATCTGGTCACGATTTGGGCAGAGGGACCCAGATCACTTCACCCTTACAAAGCATCTTTCTTCCAAGGTGATCTAAGACCACACACTGCCTCAGTGAAATGTGTTAAAGGCAATTTCATCACCATCCAGTTAGTGCCCTAATTGACTTGCTACCACCTCAAGGCATTTCAACCAGGTTTGGGAGAGAAGTGACCAGCTGATGTATTTCTGGAAGTCCCTCCCTTGTTTCAGTCAGTTATCAGGGACTTCAGACCTCCTTGAAGAAGCCTTGCGTTAAAGGGGAGGTCTGGGGTGCTTTGCCCTGTTTATGTTTCCTTCTCTCAATTGGCGTTTTATGCCAAGACTTTTGCAAAGACGTACACGCATGATGATGATGAATAGTCTTCGGTCTTGCACACGGAAATACTTCTTTCCTGAGCCATTAAGATAATTTCTCAGAGTAAGAAATAGGGTTGATGGTACTTGTCTCATGTTTCATATGATTCACTTGGAGCAAGATCAGGGTCTCATTCAAGCCTTGAGTGTAGTTTGAGATAATACAATCTAGAATATACAGATATTGACACTGAACTCCAAGAGAGCAATGAAATGGTGGGCTGTCAGAAACTAGAATGAAATTAACTACGTAGCCTGGAGACAGAAGACTGAAGGTCTATAGGTTTAAACAATGGGATGTAGTGGAAGTATGGATGGGACCTCAAAGAACACAGTCATAGTTCAATAACTTCATTGTACAAAAGAGGAAACTGAGATCCATGACTTCTCCATTTCAAAAAACAAATAAGCAACCCAGTCAAGGCTAGAAGCTAAAGGCACTGTGCCCCCTGCAAGTATTTTCTCATTCTCCCACTTGGACTCCCCTCTGGAAATGACCTCCACCACTCTCGGAACAAAAGGAGAATCTGAGTTGCTATATCAGAAAGGAACCAGATTGCACCTCATATATTTGCTGAATGAACAACTGCACATTGTTTCCTTGTCCTTGCTTTATGTAGATTAATTCAACCACCTTTTCCATCATTAGTTGCTCTTCAGACCAGCCGAGGAATTCTCATGCTGATTTATTAGTCTCTACTGGGCTGTGTTCCACATAATTTTCAAGCAAAGGAGAGAAAAGATTTCCATCAGCTAGGAAGTCATGTGAAGCGCAGAGGTTAAAACAACATCTCCCCTGAATAATACATTTAAAAAGTCACCCAAAGCATGTTATTCAATCTGGCACCCACATTTAAAGATTGCCAGATGGCCCACCCAGGCCTCTGAGGAAGAAATATCACATTGCTCTTCCTTTCTTTATCCTGCCTTGTATGATAATATCACAACTGAGTGGAGAATCACAGAACCGCAGCATTCAATTACACCAATAACTAAAGGTAAGATGCTCAGGCTGAGTGCTCTCTCTTTACCTGAAGACAAAACAGCATTTGCATATGTAATACCAAATTTCCTGAGCATTTGTAAGAAAGCCAGGAAACCTCAGGGAGATGACCAAAAAGAGGAGAGGTTTCAAATTTCTCCCAGGGCAAGCCTTTGGGATCTAACTATATGAATGGCATGATAAAGCCCTATCTACCAAATACACTATCTCACAAATGCAGACAGACTTTCAATTCCAGCCCCAGTATCACTCTGAATTATCCCTGCCTCTTATTTAGTTTAACCAGTTCAGTTCAAAGATTATGTACCAGGCACAAGGTGTTCTGCTTATGTGTTGTACTACATGTGCTGTGATACCATTGTATTAATGCATGTGACCAAGTACAGTCCCCATTCCCCCCATCTACAATAGGTTAGTGAAGGTGACAGATATATACCCACCAAATGACAATGCAGTGGGTACTTATACGACTATCTTTAAGTGCTTTGCATATATTAATTCACTTAATTGTACAACCACGTCATAAGGTAGGCTATATTATTATTCTAGTTTACTAATGTGGGAACTGAAACTAAGTCACTGTTACTGGGTTGAACTGTGTCCCACCCCTCAAATTTGTATGTTGAAGTCCTAACCCCCAGTGCCTCAGAAAGTGGCCTTATTTGGAAATAGAATCATTGCAGATATAAGTGGGTAAGTCATACAGGAGTAGGGTGGGCCCCTAAATCCAACATGACTATGTCCTTACAAAAGGGGGACATGTGGAGCCAGACACGCACACAGGGAGTACACCACGAGAAGATAAAAGCAGAGATTAGCATGAGGCAGCAGAAGCCAAGGAATGTCAGAGATTCCAGCAAATCAGCAGGAGCTGGGAGCAAGGCAAAGAGCAGATTCTCCTTCACAGACCTCCAAAGGAACCAACCTCGCTGACACCTTGAGCTTAGACTTCCAACCTCCTGAGCTGCAATGCAGTAAATTTCTGTATAAGCCACTCAGTTTGTGGTAGTTTGACATGGCAGTCCTAGCAAACTGAAACAGTCACCCAGCCCGTATGCAGGGAAGTCAGAATTCCAGCCTGAGCAGCCGGTTGGCAGAGTCTGCATTTGTAATCATTCCATCGAACTGCTCACATTGCTTAAGGCATTGAGCTACGTACCCTGCATTTCTCTACACACAAGGCAGAACATGAGAGACATGTGAAGGGACAGATAAACCAAGTTCAAAAAAGAATTTTGATTTGCATAATTCAAAATATTCACTGAGTAAGCATTTGTTGAGAATTTACAAATGTGGGGGCTTAAAAAGTGCAAAGACATGTCTCCATTCTCATGGAGCTTCATAAGCTTGTGGGAAGACTTCCCATCAGAAGTGGCATGTTAGTAAACTCTGGAAGGACAATGAGCTCAGCAGGTAACCATGTGGAGAGAGAGGGTTTTGAACAGAGAAAGTTAGGTATGGAATGTCACAGAATCACCAACTAGAGAGAGCAAGGCAAGAATGGGAATGCCCAGGTTTTGAATAAATCGTGCATGGCTGGGTTAATGCGCCGTCTACCTCAGGTTCTTACATCCCAAACAGCTAGAAAGTAGCCATGGGCTGGAGCCTGTTTTGTCATTTGACTCGTCGCTCTCATTCTGTTTTTCCCTGACTGCCTCACTTTTTAGATCCAAACCTTAGCTCCTAAGGACCACCTCAGGCCTGCCGAGTTTTTTGCCTCCACATTGCAGGTTTTCTTGGCCTTGCCCCTTGCTTTTTTTGTGGGGGACCCTGTAGTCCTTCCCTCTGGCTTCCACCTGGCAGCTGCGGACCTGGTCAGTCAAATCCGCCCTGGAGCAGGCAGTTAAAGGAGGTGAAGGGGCCGGGGCACCAGTCGGAGTGAGGAGAGGGAGGCAGGCTGTTGTGGGTTGAATTGCGTGCCCCCAAAATCCCGGTGTTGAAGTCCTAGCCCCCAGTACCTCAGCATGTGGCTGTATTTGGAGACAAGGTCCTTAAAGAGGTAATTAAGTTAAAATGCAGTCATTAGGGTGGCCCTAAGTCACTACGACTGGTGCTCTAATAAGAAGAGGCAGACACAGAGGAAAGACGGTGTGAAAATACAGGTGGAAGAAACCCATCTGCAAGCCAAGGACAGAGGCCTCTGGAGAAACCCACCCTGTTGGCACCATAATCCTGGATTCCCAGCCTCCAGAACTGTGAGAAGGACAATTCCTGTTGTTGACGCCACCCAGCCCGTGGGACTCTGTGACGCAGACCTGGTAGACTAACACACAGGTGATAAAGGAAAGGAAGGGAGAGGGCCATTTCCCAGTGGGTCCTCCTGCCACAGCTCTGGTCCCTGGAACATAGTAAAGATCAAGAGCCAGGTCCGTTCTAGAAGCCAGTTCTAGGGAAAGGCCCCCAGCTAACTAAGGGTCTGAGAAGTGGGGGGCTCAGGGAGAGACAGATCCCACCTCACTGTCCCCCACTCTCGCTAAACAGATTGAAATCAGGTTCACCTCTGAGACTGCTGTCACAATAGGGTTAAGTATGATTCCAGACCCCCACCACTCTCTTTTCTGAAGCTGTCATCTCCCACAGATAGAGTTCAAGGCCTACAAATGCAACACTGATGGAAAAGGTCAAATTCATTAACACAAGAGAAACCCAGTTGATCAATCAACGAGAGAAAGTGACAATTATTTCTTTTTCCCTGTTTTGATTAGAAAAGCAAGAGATGCTGGGATCTGGCATTAGGGCAGGGTTCACAACAGTGACGGACACAGTGTGTGTGTGCACATATGTGTTCATGCATGTATGTGTGCATGCGTGTGTGGCTGTGTACAGGGAGATGACTATAGGAATGGTGCCTGGAGACACAACAGTCAGATTTATAAAAATTCTGCCTAGTATTGGCCTTATTTACCTTTGGCAGGGTCGTTTTGGAAGTATTTTAGTTGCACTCACATAAGCAAGCCGCTGAGCTTCGGAGGATTTATGAAGATTTCTTTTGTGACTTCATTATAAAGGCACTTCTTTCCCAAGGGGTCCATTCATCAAGGTATCACGGCAGCATGCTTCCTGCCTTTGGCCTTGCCGTGGAAGCCCTTTCAAACAAACTGTGCACAGCTGCAATGCAGAGCGTGCTGCCTCGAGCACATGAATTAAATTAAACATCATTCAGTAAGTGTGAGAAAGAGGCTGTCAAGGCATCAGGAGGAAAAGTGAAAAATTCAGTCAATTTGTCCTGATCCTTCCTTGACATAATCTGCATATACAGAGCTATTGGGATCTGGTTGGAGTGGAACATTTCTTTAAGATACAGGCTGTGTCTTATTCTTCTAAAATACCTCCTAGCACCAAGCCGGGGATATAATAGCACTCAGAACATATGTATTGCAGAATTTTTCACATTATAGCTATATAGTTATGGTCTTGCAGATGTAGCCTCATTCCTAAGTAACAAGTACCACTTCTAGGTTTAATACTAAACAGTTTTTGTCATTGACTTACTTCCTTTGCAGGTTAACCTCTTGCCTGTTTATTGCAACTTTACTTTCACCTAACTAAGTGTGCAGAACAATAGTTGCCTGCCACCAGCATCAATTTACTCTAGTAAATAATGTGGCCTTTTATTCAACGTGAAAATAATAACAGCAATTAGCATTTGGACAATGCTTTGAAGTTTACAAAAGGCTTTCACATGCTTCATCTATTTAGGGTAGGGTAGGCATGTGTTCAATGCTTTTGTCAACTTCACCTGTGCAGGATCTATTCTTTCTCTGGTAAATTCTTTTTTATTATTAATATTTTTATTTTTACATTTATTTTACTTTTT
This sequence comes from Microcebus murinus, assembly GCF_040939455.1. Taxonomy (NCBI): domain Eukaryota; kingdom Metazoa; phylum Chordata; class Mammalia; order Primates; family Cheirogaleidae; genus Microcebus; species Microcebus murinus. The sequence continues at coordinate 32,126,513 of NC_134115.1, forward strand.
ATATTCTTAGCCCCGTTTAAAAAGTTTGACCCTGGTAAATTCTTAGTCTCCTACTGTGATCATGCAATGCTGGTGAGGCTACCGATTACAGCCAACTGCCCCTTCCCTAGCCACAGAAGTGGGTGTGTGACACAGGTCCAAGCAATCAATGGTACTCCCATGCCTCTGCCAATAATGATTAGAAGGTAGGCAGGTAGGCTAATCAAAATCTTTCCCTAGAATTTTTCAGTGTATACCTGGAGATTGTTTTCTGAGTCATGGATCTAAACGTAGTCTTCCCTCCACGTAAAGATGGGCTGTCTATAGTAAGAGAAGTAATTCAATGTAGAGAGAAGAAAAAAGAGCTAAGGTAGGGTCAAGGAGAGAGGGAAACAGGGAAAAAGAGACAGAGGAAGAGAAACTCACTTGAGTTGCTAGTTCTTCTCTGGACTGTCTGGTTATATGATCCAATAAACTCTATTTTTGTTAAGCCAATATGAGTTATCCTATTGTAATTTGCAACTGAAAGCCTGGCCAATACATTTTATAAAATCAGACTGATGTTTGAAGATGAAGAAACTGAACTGTTTTCTTGTTGCCCACAAGAATTATATCATTATATTATATTGTCTACGAACAGATAAACAGATAAGCAAAAATATGGCATACGCATACAATGAAATCTTATTCAGCCTTGAAAAGGAAGGAAATTCGGATACGTGCTACAACATGAATGGACTCTGAGGACATTATGCTAAGTGAAATAAGTAAGTCACAAAAAGATAGACACTGTATGATTTCATTTATATGAGGTACCTAGAGCAATCAAAATCATAGACACAAGTAGCATGGTCATTGCTAGGGGTTGCACGAAGGGGGAATGGGAAGTGACTGTTTAATGGGCATAGAGTTTCCATTTTTCAAGATGAAAAGAATTCTAGAGATGGATGGTGGCAATGGTTGAACAACAATACAAATGTACTGATTGTCACTAAACTGTACAATTCATAAATGAGTAAGATGATAAATTTTATGTTACATGTATTTTGCCACTATAAAAAATTAAAAACAAGATGCCTTAAAGAGACATATAGCACTTTGGAATAACATGTAGATGTCCTTGGAAATCTTTTCAGCAATGGGCCTTTACTGGTTTATTTTATAGCAAAGTACTGAGAAAAGCTGCTCTGCTTACAGATCAATCATGGAATTTTCTTGTTAAAGATAAGAGTCAAAATTTGCCGAAATTTTGTGTGATGACATGTAGCTGTCAGAATTATTCTATCTAGGAGGTATTTTTGAAAAAATAAACCTAATTTGCCATTCTGAGATAATGATGACTTTTAGAAATGAATGAGAGAGGAACTATTTCTCAAAAGAAACTCATGCTATGGAAAGAACATTTTGAAGTGTTTTTTTTTTTTTCTGATAGTTCATTGTTAAGCGATTTTGTTTCTAAAAATGATATAAGAAATCTCATCCCTGTGAAAGTTAAAAATGTTGCTAATATAATTTTATAACCTGTTCAAAAATCTTTCGAAAGAGAATTTTAATAATTTTAAACCTACTTCTTAAATATGTAAAAATGCAACACATTCTGATTAGATTGTAAGATCTGTTTGACATCAGGGGAAAGAGAAATGTATTAACTGAATTTCAAATGCTTTGCATGATGATAGATGGGTTGAAAGATGAATATCACGATTTACTTAGCTCAACCCATTCTGCTTTTCCTCCATTTGAATTTACATATTTTGGTGTCTATTTGTTTGTTACCAGCTGCAACAGCCCTCATAACCAAGTATAGAAATAAACTCAACTTGCCAGCAGATTTTCATATCACAGTATAACCAAACATTAAATCAATTGTTTAAACCACATAACATTATAAGGTTTTTGTGTGCCATTAATGAAAAATATAGACTTAATATATTCTTTGTTTCATCCTTATCTTTTCTCCACCTTTTAATCCTTTTTTTATATTATCGTACCAATACTTCTAGTACAATGTTGACTAGAAATTTACTTTTGTTTTTTAAAATCATGTGTATTGAGGTATAATTTACATATAACACACTAAGTATATAGTTTGATGTATTTTAACAAATATATAAACCCATGTAACCATCACAATCAAGATATAGAAAATATCCATTACCCTTCAATTTCCTGCATGCCTCTTTACAGCTAATCCTACTCCCCTTCTCTGATCCACCATCCCTCAGCCTCAGGCAACCATCGATTGGTTTTCTGCCATTATAGGTTAGTTTTGCCTGTTTTAGAATTTCACACGAATAGATTCATACAGTATATGCTTTGTTATATCTGGCTTCTTTCAATCATCATGTTTCAAAGATTCATCTACATTGTTATGTGTGTAAGCAATCCATTCATTTTTATTGTTTAACGATATTCCATTGTTTCAATATACCACAATTGGTTTATCCTATCATTTGTTGATGGGCATTTGGGTTGTTTCCAGGTTTTCAGGTGCAAATCTTCGTGTGGACATATATTTTCATTTCTGTTAGGGAAACACCAAGGAGTAGAACTGTTAGGTCATAGGGGGAATGTATTAATATGTTTAACTTTGTAAGAAACTGCCCAGTTGTTTTGGATGTTTCCATTTCAAAAACAACTGTGTCATTTTCCATTCTACCAGCAATGTATGAAGAGGGTTCCACTGTCCCTACATTCTTTCTCACTTGCTTATTGTCATTCTTTTGAATTTAAGCTACTTGCAGGTGTACAGCGGCACCTCATCACTTTAACTTCAGAGTATGTTTCTAACACACATAAAGTGTGAATACAGTAATACACATACAGCTTCCAAAACAAATCACCATGTACATATTGGTGGGATAGTCCAAAACGTGCATGATATACAACCAAACATTTGCAGATGTGCATATACACAATAACAAGCAGGTCATTGCCTTAGTGCTGGCTACCACAACACTTAGGAAGTTGCTTTTTTAGATGCTCAGAATGGAGGTTTTGAAGTTTAAAATGTTATATTCTTAAAGAGTTTAGGGAGGACAGAGAATGATTTTCCTGCTTTCCTTTCTAACTTTTGTACCTGTCAGCAGAGACTGCCTGTCCACTGGGGTAGTGAGGAGACTGTGCAGTGTGTTTTTGCTCCAGTATTGTACCCTATAGTACCAGCTTTGGTCTCACCCATGATTGAAGTTCATTTGCACAGAGGGTGCCCCTAAAGAAAAACACGTTTACCCTTCTAGCATGGCCCCAGGAGACAACTGGGCCCCAGCAGTTTCTTAGGCACTTTACTTGCCATTCACCGGAAAGTTTAGGGATACTCATCTGTCATTTCACACCTTGTTGGCAGAAAAACAACAGTGTAAATACCAAGAAACCTCAGCAGTAAGTCAGCTTCAAGCAGCTCAGATGCCCTGTAATATGCACAGTGTGATAGTTTAATCAGAGAATCATGCGGTATTATTGCTTCTGCCTGAGAGGAGCAGACATTTTCTTTCTTTTCAGGAAGGCTCTTTTCAGATAGCTATTAGGTTGTTGAATGAGGAAGTGCACACACGAAATGCCGGCTCCTTGTGGTCTTTCAGATCATTAAAAAGTAACCCAGGTGGCAAAACCAGTTATCATTTCCTTGGCTACAGTAGATGAAAGAACAAGATTGGACACCAATCTGAGGCTACATGACGGCAAAACCATCAGCTCAGAGCAAAAGAGGATTCATCAATTCTGTGGAAAATAAGGAGCGAAAGTGATTACTTGGCATTGTGCAGAGACACCAACCTGTTGATTTGGCTGATTTTGCTCTTTAGACATCAGTCTGGTCTTGAAGAGTCGCATACAGTCAGACTCAATGATCTTGTTTATTTCTTTCTTGTGGTACTTTCCACACAGTGAAACTCTTGAGTTACCCAGCCGGGAAAGTGAAAGTTGGGGAGGGGGTGTGATGAAGCGAATTCCCTGCTGGGGTGAAGGGAGCTCTAAGACATCATCAGCAATGATTAGTAATCAACCATCTGAATGCTTTTCAGTTTCAGTGTTTGGTGTGCTAATAAATCACAGCCTGTCTCAACTTCCCTGCTCTTCTTGCTAGGAAAATGTGTGGCCTGATCACAATTCCCCTAGAATGTGTAGCTGCCGTGGTAGAAAAATGCTTTAGATCAACAAGCACTTTAAGCACTTTCTCTAAACATGCTGCTGCTCTCCTGTCACAACCAGAATCCAATTGGCCTTAAATAGGGCCCGATAGCAGCAATGCACAATCGAGACTTCTAGGAGCAGATGGGTAAAGAGAGAACTAAAAGAAGAAGGTGGGTGGCTGAGAGAAAGACTTTGGCTTAATGAAAGTAGATTTCAGAAGCTGCAAAGTGAGCTAAGAAGTTACTTGAATTATGGTTTAAATATTGAGATGGCAGACACATCAATGTTGGAAAAAACTTCCCAGAGCAGAGGTATCTTAGTCCGTTTGTGCTGCTATAACAAAACACCTACAACTTGGCAATGTATAAAGAACAGAAACTTATTGCTCACAGTTTTAGAGTCAGGGTAGTCCAAGATCCAGGTGCCACAGGTTCAGCATCTAGTGAAGGCCCATTTCTCTAGGTGTCCTCACATGGCAGAAGGGATGGAAAAAACAAAAGGGGATGAACACTGTGTTCCTACATGCCAGAGGAGGAAAAGGGCACAGGGAAAGGGCCTGAGCTAGTTCCCACCAGCCCTTTTATTATTAAGTCACAAATGCAGAGCCCCAAACATCTCAGAAGATGTTCCCTGCCTCTTAATACCACTGCAATGGGGATTAAGTTTCAACACATGAATACTGAGGGAAATTCATGGATTTGGACAAACCCCTTAAGTTCTCTAGGCTTCCTCTGTAAATTGAGGAAATTGGATCTCAGTTTCAAAAGTCTTTTCTTGGTCTCCAGAACCTTCTGCAAACAAAAGTTGATCAGAAGCCAAATAAGTAAAATATATAAATGAAGTGTTGCCCTCACTTTAGAGGTCTAGGGGCGGTAGGCTCGCTGCTGCTGTTCAAGCTCCCTTCCCCTTCGAACTCAGTCCCTGAAGGGTCTCCTTGGTGCATTTTTCAAAAACATCATGGCGAATCATTTTTACAGGCTGTTTCAGTTCCAATGTTATATAACATTGGAACTCAGAGTGTGGCCCCTAATCAAAAGCAGCATCACAGGGGGCAGGGACAATATTTGTAACCCTAACAATATTTGTACCTCCATAATATGATGAAATAAAAGAAGAAAAAAAAAAGGAAAAAAAAAAGCAGCATCACTAGAACGGATTAGAAATGCAGATTCTCAGGCCACTCCCCATACCTACTGAATCAGTCACTCTGGGGAGGGGACCCAGCCATCTGTGTTTTAAAAGCCCTTCAGGGGATTCTAAGGCGTCTTCTTTGAGAACCATTGTATTGTTCCTTGGCCCTGAAGAGGTTGTGTTTCTTCTGAACAGTGGGCAATACTGAGGCCTCCTGAGCAGAACTGAGTAGATTGGGGTCAGCAGGGGAAGAACCAAGTGGGAAAAGGACTTAGGAACAGCTGTGAATTTCTCCTGAGAACTGGGTACCAGGGAGATGCTCATCACACTGCCCTGCCAAGTCTGCAGAATCTTTGAAAAAAGTTGGGAAACAACCATAGCCTCAACATCTTGTAATGTTTTGGTTTTAAAAAGGAGTAATAAAGGAAATTGCAAAATGCAATAGAGACAACACACTCTTGGAAAATGTTCTCTGTCTGGCCCTGTGCTTCCACTGTTGCCTTGGGTTCTCCCTTCTATCATATCTGTTTGGTTGATTTATACAGTGACATGGATGATAATAACCACAATGACAATAATAATAATAGCTAGAGAATGTCAGGCTAATTTTTATATGGACTTTGTCATTTAATCCTTGTAATATGTTTGTGAGGTACTATTATTATTTATAAGGTAAAGAAAATGAGGTAGAGAAAGGTCAAGTAACATACAATATACAGAATAATAGCTCCCCAGAAATGTCCATAGAACACTCTGAATATGTTACCTTACACATCAAAGGGATTTTGCAAATATGATTAACACATTAACTGCCATGTGAGTTGTATTTAACTCATGCTAGTTTTAAGCCTGGGGCCTCATGAAGCATACATAACTCTCACATCTCTTCACTTTGGGAGCCATGAGAACTATTTTTCAAATTGCATATAATTTACACACACAAAACAATGAAAAATAACAAAAGTTTCATTAAATTAGAAAGGATCATTTTGTTTTTGAAGTTTTTATTCTATTTTCATAATAAAATACCATGACCCCAAGGAAAAAAAATTTTTTTTTCTAGTGTGCCAGTCAAAGTGTTAAGGATCATAAAATGGGGATATTATCCTGGCTTATCTAGGAGAGCCCAATATAATCACATATTCCTTGTAAGAAGGAGGGTCAGAAAAGGAGACATGATGACAGAAGCGGAGGTCAGAGTGATGTGGCCACAATCCAAGTACTGCAGGCAGCCTCTAAGGGCAGGAAACAGAGGCTCCCCTACAGCCTCCAGAAAGAACACATAAATGAAGTGTTGCCCTCACTTTAGAGGTCTAGGGGAGGTAGGCTCGCTGCTGCTGTTCAAACTCCCTTCCCCTTCTAACTCAGTCCCTGAAGGGTCTCCTTGGTGCATCTTTCAAAAACATCATGGTGAATCATTTTACAGGCTGTTTCAGTTCCAATGTTATATAACATTGGAACTCAGAGTGTGGCCCCTAATCAAAAGCAGCATCACTAGAACGGATTACAAATGCAACACCTTCATTTTAGTCCCTAAGATCCATTTCCAACTTCCAACCTCCAGAACTACATGGTAATAAATTTGTATTGCTTTAAGCCACTAAATTTGCATGAATTTGTGACAGCAGAAATAGGAAATTAATACACTTGTCAAGGTCACATGGCCATTAGGGCACAGGGGCAGGGATTTAACCTCACAGTGTGTGATTCCAAAACCTGCACCCTCAATTCAAATCATGGCCAAAGTGTTTAGGATCTACCCTACAGGGAATTGAGTGGTGAGTGAGGCAAAGAGACATGAATATTCTCTCCCGTGTTGTTTCCCTGCCCTGTCAATCACCAATCCAGCTACGAGAAAAATTCTCATTTTTTTGGATGGGGGCTTTGTAGCAAACAGGGTGGCATTCTACATGGACTGCTTCAAACTCCTCCTCTGTTAAGTGTGTTACTAGCTGAATGTGCCAATGGAGAAGGCTTCCTTCTTGCATGGCAGAACTGTCTCCCTGTTTCAGTGCTTCACAAGACATCTTTTAGTAAGAGAAACATGGTTTTTCTCCTGGCTCCTGCATGAATTATTTACAGGGGTAGGTGCTCCAGCTTCTAATCAAACACATTCACCTCTTCACCTTCAAGGGAACCACTAGTTTCTGCTTTCCTGGACATTCCAGAAGGAAGCAGCAAGAGATTGTTCTCACAACCCATATCCCATCTTCATGACCTGCCTTCTCCAAGGTTCTTTGTTACCTGTAACGTGGGTATGGTATTCTCTGGTCTAAGCACCATACAGACTCTTCATGAAGATCTCTGAGCTTATAAATGTGGAAATGCTTCTTAAATTCTAAAACTTTAGCTAAGCTAAATGCTTATTATTGTTTTTTTCAATGGATTTCTTGTTGCTACCTTTTAACTTTATTGTCAGTGCAGAAATAAAAAGTGTTGACAGGATGGATGGAATTTTGTGACTCAGGCATTTGGTGTCTGTGGGAGAGTGAGGAGGAAGTAGAAGAAAAACCCTAGCTCAAAGAGTTGAAATCAGGATAAATTCATATAGGAAAACTTCAAAGAAGATGCTTTTTCTAGCGTTCAAGATTAAAAACCAGAAATGTCTTTCCAATAATTGGCCTTCAAAGCATGCATGAAGACATTATCAATATATTTAAGGTGGGGCATCCTACACAAACCTAAGGGTTTTCAAAAAGCTCATTGCTGGCAGTAAGAAGTGAAAGATGAAAAGAGGAACATTTCATTTCTTCTTATCCTTCAGGATCCAATTCAAGTCACGACTTTTCTCTGAAGGCTTCCCTAACCAGTCCAGCCCATGGGAATTGTTCCAAGCATTGGCATGGCATGTCTCATCTCTGCCCCTCATATGCACTTGGCACTCACTGTGCGTCAAGAATTTTGTTTGAAAAGCAACTGGATTACAAACTACTTGAAGGGAGGGATCGTGTCTTTTATGTGCTGCATGTCCTCACAGGGCTTAGCCTAGTACAGAGCACATCAGATCAAGTGATTCACTTGGTGTCTAGAAAGCTTTTTCTTGCAACCTTTTCCCTGTGGCTTTTCCTAAGCTTTTAGTATCATCCTGCTTGTGCCCTCACTTTAACTCCCTTCCTTTGATTTGCTATCACCTCTATCTTTATCCTCCATCAGCTTCCTGTGTTGATCTTCCTTGTTGATCCTGTGTTGATCAGGTGGTGGGATACCACACGGATCCTTCCTTCTGGACCAAAGCACCCATTCCCCTAACTGCTGGGAATGTTGGCAGATGATGGCTCTCAGCTGAGTTGTGTTCTAGGACCTGCCCTCAGCCCAAGGGAGCCAACTTACCCCAGGCCACACTCCTTTCTCAGGGTATACACATAAAAATGTGGACTATAACATCCCCTGCCCTAAGGTGGTTCAACTCTTAAGGGCCACCTCAGCTCAAGACCTCCCTATGGGATTGGCTGAGTCATTTAGTATGACTATATTACAGTTTAACTCCTCTTTCCCAATCCTATCCTCCTTCCTTCACTTCGCTGCAGGGGAAGTTCCTGAGAGCCCTTCCCAATAACCTTCCTGCATACCAATCTCCACATCCCAGAGAACCTGCACTTTGATTGATTTCACACATAAGGGAAGGACAAACAACATCCAGAGCAAGAGGAATTAAGGGGGTGCTGCCTTGCCTAAAGTCAAACCAGAATAATCTGGCCATGGCTGCCAATACCTGGCAATGAACACAGTCATTGGCCTGGTCATCATGCCAGAAAGGTGAGGTTTGGCCACTTGTGTCATCTCCACTAGTACAGTCCAACAGAACATTTTGTGATGATAGAAATATGTTCTACATCTCTCCTGTCCAATATGACCAATGACCATTACTTACTTGTGGCTACTGAGCATGAAAAATGCTAGTGTGAGAAATTTGACTTTTATTGTTAATTAACTTATATTTAAATTTAAATAACCACATGTATCTACTGGCTACCACACAGGACAGAGCAGCTTGAGACTATGAATCCAGTAGGTCTACAGAGATAATGTCATGACAGTTCCAATTCCATCTGCCTTTACTTCTACCACCTCATGGTCCAGAAATACTTGGTCTGGTTGCTTAAAAGTCATTCTAATAAGACATATATAAGAACTGTGTACTAGGAAAGTCTAATTATAAAGGGGCCCAACAGTGATTACGAGCATTTTTAAAATGAGTGCCAGAGAACTCTGTTGAAAGTTTAAGTTGATTATAGCACATATATCTAGTCATAATTGAAACTGCCCATATTAAAGTAATGTACACCAGCCTGAGCAATAATAAGACCTTGTCTTTACAAAAAATAATTAAAAAATAGCTGGGGAATGTGGGACCCTGCTGGGACCTATAGTCCTAGCTCCTTGGCAGGATGGAGCTGGAGGATCGCTTGAGCCCAGGAATTTGAGGTTGCGGAGAGCTATGATAATGCTACTGCACTCTAGCCTGAGCAATGGAGTGAGATCCTATCCCCTCAAAAATAAAAAAAAATAAAGTAATGTAGGGCCATAAGTCAAGAACTGTGGCAGAAGTCTTCTGATTTCTACAGAAGTACAGGCATACCTAAAACTTAACCAGACATTGTTTCATCACCTGCCTTCCTGTAACTGCCTACTGCTTAGGAGTCACATATCCCTGACTGGCATAAGACTTTGACTTCCCTAATCACATCTATAGATAACATCACTATTGTAAAGCCTAATACTGGTCTTTGAGATATTTTCCAGACTCTGCATTCAGGGGAACCAACTGATGCCAACCATATCAGTGGCCATACTTGAGAACTGACCACAGGTCCTGCAACCCTCTATGCAGGAACTAACTCAGTGCAAGAAGTTAATTTCTGCTTCCCAGTACTATGAGTTTATCCCCAGCTAATCAGCAGACCCAATTCCTTAGCCCTTTGTCTGCCAAACTACCTTTAAAAACCTTGGCCTTAAAATTCTCAGGGAGACAGATTTGAGAAATTCCTCCCATCTCCTCGCTCAGTGCCTGCAATATTAAACTCTTTCTCTGCTGCAACCCCTGTTGTCTCAGTGTATTGGCTTCCTCCTGTGCAGCAGACAAAAGAACCCAGTTGGGTGGTAACATAATTGCTAACCCTAATAATCTATTATTCTGCTGGCCCTTCTAGGAGTTTATCATCTAGGTGGAAAGACATGACATCTATCTGCGTACAATTTTAAGTTAAGGAATACGTCCTTCCTCAACTGTATACATGAGTAGATTTGATTAATGCTTTTTCCTTTTCCATTTGGTCTATATAATCTGGGGGCCTTTGTTTTATGTTTCATATACAAGAAAAGAAAGAAAAAAAAAAGGATAAGAGATAGCTTCAAGCTTGAAGTGGGTACATTCATAGCTTGGAGACCCATGGAAGACCTTTAGTTCTGCCCTGTTCTTTGAACAGGAATGGCCTCTTATTACTGACCCAGAAATGTTGCCTGGGACCCAGGGTAAGAGCATGTAGCTGCACCTCTGCAAGCTCATGACCAATCCTGTAAAAAATGACTTGACATGCATGCCCCCCAGACAAGGAGTTGTTACAAATCAGGCTGAGCCACTAAGTGCAATTGAAATTGAATTCAATGCAATTTGAGAATATTCTGTGTACTTAAAGCCCAGAAGCCTGGTGTGTGAAGAATCCAGGGACAGGCAGTGGTAGTTAAATTTGTACATTTTTCTTTCTTGTTGCAATTTCATCTTTTCCAAGCAATTTAATGAAGACTCTAGAGAAAAGAATTAAATGTCTGCTGGTTCAATTACCAAATAATGAAAAGGTCGAAAGGAACACCATGCGCTGTGTGCCAAGCTGCTATATCAGCCTATTCTTAAAGTAAAAATCTCCTCTGTGCTGTTCACGATCGCACGTTGCCACCCACAAACTGTACAGATGAGTGTCGGTGTCAGAAGCGAAAACCACAAGCTGGTACAGATCCTCCTCCGTGAGGTGAAAGGGCCCTGGCCATGGGGAGCAACTCCTGACACCCACACAGCAGTGACGGGCATGGTGGAGGACGTGGATTTCATCAGGAGGGAGCAGGCTGCTGTTAAATCCTGGCTTTAAGAAGATTCTAATCATCCTTGGCTCTGCATACATTTTTAACCAGCCTGTTCTTAGGACCACATGCAGGGAAGGCCTTGGGAACAAAATAGACTTGCCAGCAAGGGTTTCTAGGGCTCCCAGCAGTCCCTGACAGAATTTGGAAAGCCATCTCTGCTCCCAACTTGCCCCAGTTGTACCAAGAAAAGAAAGATTACAACAACACATACATCCTCTACAGAAGCTAACACCGGAGAGAAAATAAAACTATGGTGCTTTGGAATTCATTAGAACACTGGTTTCCATGCTTTAAAAATCAACTCTCCCTAGAAACACTATGCAAGAGAAGAGGCAGTTAAGTTTAGACTCCTCTCACCTCAGCAACATGGTGACAATCTCCCTGTCCATGTTACGGCCTGTTTTTTTGTTTTGTTTTGTTTTTTGAGATAGGGTCATGCTCTGTTGCTGGGGCTAGACTGCAGTGGCATCATCATAGTTCCCTGCAACCTCAAAGTCTCAGGCTCAAGGGATCCTCCTGCCGTAGCCTCCCAAGTAGCTGGGACTAAAGGGATGTACTACCACACCCAGCTAATTTTTCTAATTTTTGTAGAGATGGGATTTCACTCTTGCTCAGGCTGGTCTCAAACTCTCAGCCTCAAGTGATCCTCCTGCCTCAGCCTTCCAAAGTGCTAGGATTACAGGCATGAGCCACTGCTCACAGCCCCAAAGACCTGTTATCACTAACATTGAAATACACTATGGACAAGTCATTGTACAGCTTCTTTTTCACCTTTAAGTTCTTTGGTTTATATAAGAGAACAGCCCCATTTTTAGGAAATGCACACTGAAATGTTTAATGATAAAGGGCTACGATGTATATAACTGACCTGTAGGAAAAAGGTTGTGTGTCTCTATATCTATCTACATATATATACACACACACATGAATATACATATATATGTGTATATACACATACATATACATACATGTGTATATGTATGTACATATATATTCATGTGTGTGTGTATGTGGTGAGAGAGAAAGCAAGAACAAATGATAAAGCAAATGTAGTAAAATGTAATCAACAGGTGTATCTAGGTAAAAGGAATCTGAGTAGTCTTTGAACTATTTTTTTTTTTTTCATTTACTTATCAATTGATGTTTGGAGATGGCATCTTCCCATGTTGCCCAGGCTACAGTGCAGTGACTATTCACAGGTGTAATCCTAGCACACTTGCAACTTGTCTGTAAGTTTGAAAATATTTCCAAATAAAAACTTTTAAAGTTTTGTGTGTTTCCTTTTCTTCTTTTCTGTACTGGCTTCTTGCTAGAGGTTCTTATACAGCTCCACACTCTAGGTAAAAGTGTTCATGAGGGGAGGCCCACCCTGTGAGAAGGCAACAATCTTGCTGATGTGTGTTTAACCACGAGGAGAATTTTCTTGGAGAAGCCAATCACTCATTTCTAGAATGGCTTTCCCCATGGTCTGCTAGCAATTGTTGAGAGTTCATGCCATGGCTGGAAGAACTATGGCTAGGGAATGCATGAATATCTCCAGCTAGTTTATTCCTCTCTTTCCTTAAAAATACTACATCCATGCTATTCTATGGATCTAAGTGTCTATTTTTATACCAGTAACAGGCTGTTTTGGTGACTATATAGCCTTATAGTATAAGCTGAGGTCAAGTAATGTGATGCCTCCAGTTTTGTTCTTTTTGCTTAGATTTGCTTGGGCTGTTCAGGCTTTTTTCTTTCCTTCTTTCTTTCTTTCTTTTTTTTTTTTGTTCCATATGAATTTTAGGATTGTTTTTTCTAATTCTGCAAATAATGATGTTGGTACTTTGATAGGGATTGTACTGATTCTGTATGTTGCTTTGGACAATATGGTCACTTTAAAAATATTCATTCTGCCAATTCATGAGCACAGGATGTTTCTTCACTTCTTTGGGTCATTTTCAATACTTTTCATCAGTGTTTTGTACTTTTCCTTGTAGAGATCCTTCACCTCCTTGGTTAAATAGATTCTTAGGTATTTTATTTAATTTTTTGTAGCTATCCTAAATGAGAATGCTTTATTGATTTAGTTCTCAGCTTGACTATTTTGATGTATAAAAATGCTACTGATTTTTGTACAATGATTTTGTATCCTGAAACTTTGCTGAATTCATTTATTAAATCTAGTGGAATAAAGAATAGAGAACCCAGAAATAAAGGCACATATCTACAGCCAACTGATCTTTGACAAATTAAAAAAAACATACACTTGGGAAAGGCCACACTTTTCAACAAATGGTACTGGGAAAATTGGATTGCCATGTACAAAGGAATGAAACAGGACTCCTATATCTCACCATATACAAAAATCAACTCAAAATGGATTAGTGACTTACATGTAAGACCTGAAACTATAAAAGTGCTAGAAGAAAACCTAGGAAAACTCTTTTAGGCATTGGTCTAGGCAAAGAATTCATGAATAAAGCCTCAAAAGCATAAGCAATTAAAACAAAAATAGACAAATGGGACCTAATTAAACTTAAAAGCTTCTACATAGCAAAAGAAATAATCAATAGAGTGAACAACCTACAGAATGGGAGAAAATATTTGCAAACTATCCATCCAACAAGAGACTTATATCCAGAATTTACAAAGAATTCAAACAACTCAACAACAACAACAAAAACCAAATAACTACTTTAAAAAGTGTGCAAAGGACATGAATAGATATTTTTCAAAAGAAGATACACAGATGACAACCAAGCATATAAAAAATGCTCAACATCACTAAGCATCAGAGAAATGTGAATTAAAATCACAATGAGTTATCATCTTACACCAGTTAGAATGGCTATTATTAAAAAGTGAAACATATGTTGGTGAGCATACAGAGAAAACTTATACACTGTTGGTGGGAGGTAAATTAGTACTATCTCCATGGAAAACAGTATGGAGATTCTTTAAAGACTAAAAATAAAACTACCATGTGACCCAGCAATCCCTCTACCAGATATATACCCCAAAGAAAAGAAATCATTATATTAAAAAGATACCTGTACTCGTATGCTTATTGCAGCACTATTCACAATAGCAGAGATTTGGAATTAACCTAAGTGTTCATTAACATATGAATGGATAAAGAAAATGCAGTATGTGTATACAACGGAATACTATTCAGCTATAGAAAAGAATGAAATCATGTATTTGCAACAACTTGGATGGAAGTGGAGGCCATTATCTTAAATGAAACAGTTCAGAAACAGAAAGTCAAATGTTGTATGTTCTCACTTATAAGTTAAATAATGTGTACACATTAAAGTGTAGAAAAATAGACATCAGGGACTTGGAAGGGCAGGAGGTTAGGAGGAGGAGAGGGACTAGAAACTACTTAATGGATACGATATCCATTATTTGGATGATGATTACACAAAAATCCAGACTTCACTTCTGGGTAATATATCCATATAACAAAATTGTACCCCTTAAAATTATACACATAAAATAAAAAAAGAGTTAGTTTAACAGAAAGATGCATTGTATACAATAAATCATTTATCAATTTTAAATTTCAAGATGCTTCTGAAATAGTCATTTTCAGATATTTAAGAATAATAGCTCAATAATAAGTTATGGATAAGTGAATTTTTATATATTTCAAATAAAAACAAAACATACAAAAAGATCCATCCTCAAATTTTAACATTTTACTTACATTTGGTTCTAACAAAAAACTGATGTTATGTTAAAAATCAGAGACTTAGGGTTTGGAAAATAAAGACAATAACAACATTTTAAAAATAAAAAATACATCAAAGGATATTAGATTTTTAAAGTTTTAAAAATAACTAATGTATGAAACCACTTTAAAGTACATGAAAAAAATAAACTTTATGAAGAGAAGAAACTTTCTAAATTATTTATTCCACTGCTATTTTATTTTTTAGTCTGTGGTATAAGATACAATAGGGCCAATATCTTATTAGCATAGAAGCTCTTTGAATACAGGAATAGACCCGTTTCTCTTATTTGCCCCAAAACAGAATTATAGGTTACAATTGAGTGAAGATATGAATAAATGAATGAGCAGCACTTGAGACAAAATTCTAAACTCCTCATCTTTAAGAATGCATTTTAAAACCTACTAATATCTAAGCAGAGGTATTTTTATCTATGGGATTCTCTCTATATAAGTTTTATCCCCCTTTTCTCTATTTTATTGTATAATTCCATATCTAAATTTTACTAGGGACATTGGGAAAGACAAAAATGTAAGGTGCAAACTGGGAGAAGATGTTTTCCACATACACAACTAATACAGGCTTAATATCTAGAATATGGAAGTCATTCCTACAAATAAATTAGAATTAGACAAACAATTCAAAAGAAAACTTGTCAAAAGACTTGAATGCATTTTACAGAGGAGAAAGCCCAAACGGCCAAAATACTTGCAAAGATGCTCAAAGTCTTAGTAAATAAAAAATACAAATTAAAACCACAAATATCGTATCACATACATTAGATTGGCAAAATCTTCAACATCTGACAATATCAAAGTGCTGCCGAAGACACAGAACTATGACATTCTCACACACCGCTGGAGGGAGTGAAAACTGGTACAACCACTTTGGAAAACAATTTGGTATGGGATAGCAACACTGAAGGGACGCATGTCCTGCGACTCAACAATTCCACTCCTAGGTATATGCCTGAGAAACTTTAGCACAGATGCAGTGGGGACTGTGTGCAAAAATATTCATAATACTTTTATAATGGAAGCCACACAAAGTCTGCCAACAGTGCTGCGTGTGTAAACAACAGCTGTATACATCCAACAAGGATGACCTTTAGGAACACAACATCCGGTGAAAAAAAGAAAATGAAGGGAGAATATATACATTATGAGTCCATTCATGGAAAGTTCGTAAGTGATTTTGCTTTTAGGGATAGAAACATATGTGGTAACACTGTAACAAACAAGAGAATGATAAACAAAAATTCATAGGAGTAGTTACCCCTGTTCAGGGCAGAAAGGAGATGTGGTCAGAACAAGGTAAATGGGCCTTTAAAGGAAAGGCCTATGGCCTAAAAAGGGCAGTGGGCACACATTCATTTCATTGCTATTCTTCACACTGTATACATTTTACATATTCTTTTGCGTGCAGCCAATATTTAATAAAAACAACCGTTAAGAATTGGTGAATAAGTAAATGACTGAAATATTATTTTTAGAACTTGCTGGAAGAAGAAAAGAGAATATAACAACCTACCAGCCATTAGGCTCTTGACAGTTCTTCCCTCCAAACATGCCACACTTGTCTCCTTGTCTCTTGGTTTCTCTTTGCTCACTCACTCCAAAACCAGCGATCATTCAGAACTACCAGCTGCCCAGGGTTGGAGGAAAACTTCCTGGTGTTCATCTGCAGCAGCAGCCAAGCTCTCCTCCCTATCTGTCATCCTATTCCTCATTAAAATTCAGGCCTACTCCAGGTGTGAATGACAAGCACATTACCCCTTTCACGCGCGTGCACACACATCCAATCTCTGCAGCTTGATCGAGTTATTATTATATCCAAATATTACTGAAATCCATTACCACCTGACTTTTGACTTTGACTTATTTTCTAATATTTGTACACATTTCATAATGATAAGAGAACACTATATTTAAAACAAATCATCTCCCTGTCCTCCTATCGGAACCTGAAATCTTCCAAAGCTCCTTGAAAAACAGACACCTGTCTCTTCCTCTGACTGCAACCATGTAGCAATAGTTCTGTAAACCACAAGCAAAATACAAAGTGAATGGTGCGGCTATTGTCAGTACAACACTTAAAAAGAAAAAAATTAATCCAGCTACAGTGAAATCTTACTCTTCACTTGCTTGGATCATTAAAGATAAGAAAACATTCATCTCTTTCCCAGCCCACCCCTCCACTGCCTCACCGCCTCCCAGTGGATGGGAAGGGAGAAGGCATTGCAATATTTTCATTATCAGCGACATTAAAAAAGAATTGTTTCATATCAGTTACTACAGGGAAGTCAGGCTTTATCAGCAGTAACATTTCAATAGAAAAAAAAAATCAGAGACTGTTAAAAAAATTATTCTAAATGACCTACGTGGAAGAATCCATCACTGAGTACCCTGAAGTACACTGCCTTAAAAATACAACTACTTACCTCAGTATATTGTGCTATGGAACTGGCTTCAACCACATAAACTTTCCTAGCTCCAGCCTGTACAGCAAAAAATGACAGAATTCCTGATCCGCAACCAACATCTAGCACAACCTAGAAGGAAAGAAAAACAAAAAAGGGGTGAAAACACAACCAGGTTTGTGTCTGCTGGCACAAGGCCAGCTTTGGGCATCGAAGTGAGACTTAATTAAAGTCCTGGCTTTGGTATTTACCAGTGGTCTTACCTTGGCAAAGTTATGAATCTCTGTGAGACTTGTTTTGCTCACACATTAAATGGGGTTAATAATAACCACCATTAAAGTTGGCTGTAGGGTTCAACAATATGAAACGTATGCAAAACACTTGGCATATAATTGGCATTCTTTAAATCATTGCTATTATTATGATCGTTTCTTTGTAACATGGATTGCTTTTAGGATGCTTAGGGCCAAGAAAAGCAGAGTGTCACAAATGAGCTCACCTCACCAAATCTGTTAGCATGCACAAAATGAAAACTGTCTCAAATAATTTTTGGAATGATATACACATGTTTAGAAATAACTGAAGATGAAGTCTTGAAAAATCCAAAAGTGATGTATATGCTTTTTTACGAGGCCCCTTCCATAAAATTGGAGAGGTTTCTATGAAGGTTAGGAACATATGAAGGCTGTGAAATCACAAAATTTTTCTTTCCCCCCCTCTGTTCTACCATGTTTCCCCGAAAATAAGACAGGGTCTTATATTTAGTTTTTCCTCAAGAAGACACCCTAGGGCTTATTTTTAGGGGATGTGTTATTTTCCCCTCACAGCCTCAGCTTGCAGCACGCACAGGATGGCCGGGACCTGACAGGGGGAGCCGACCTTGTTGATGGGGCTGCCCGCACCTTCTGGTCACCTGTGGGATAGTAGCTGTCACAATGGGGCAGATGAGAAGGGCTGCTCGTCTTCTTTACTGCTCAGCGACAAAATGCATGGGTTGGTTGTGTAGATACGCTGCGTAGCCACACCCATCACTAGGTCTTATTTTCAGGGTAGGGCTTATCTTGTGCAAATGCTTAGAAATGTTGCTAGGGCATATTTTATGGGTAGGTCTTATTTTCGGGGAAACACGGTAATCTGGAACTTAAATCAAGGAAACCACTGCTCACTGGCACAAAGGGGCCAAGACTTGAACCTACAAACTGAGACACAAGGGGTGGACCATAGGTATCGGACCCCTTTCCCCAGATACTTCTGAATCTTGGCCTGATTTATGTAAACTTCAAGTTACTGTATTTCTGTCTCATCAGTGACTTTTATTCTCAGCATCTTTTGGCACTAGCTTTGAGCAAGACATTTTACTTGGCTTTAAATCCTCACAATAACCATATGAGTAGACAGCATTCTTATGCCCACTTAACAGATGAAAAAACTGAAAATCAGAGACATTGAACAACCAGCCAAAGTCCACCTAGCCATAAGGAGGAAAGCTAAGAGTTAAATCTGAACATTTTTGTCTTCCAAGCTCATTTTTCATATTATCATATATTGCTTACTTACATTTATCCTCTATAAAACTGACATTTTAACAAAGCGATACCAATAGGCAATGGTTGACAAGGAAACAAAGTAGTATTTTTTTGTTGGAAAATTTAGAGAAGTTAAAAAAAATTTGAGAGTAGGAAAAATTTTCCAAAAAAAATAGGAAATATCAAGAGGTTTTGTGTCTGTGTGTGTTTTAACTGCAGTATCACACTGTGCTGACACAGATACTGTGCCATTATTCTAAGAGAACATGCTGTTAGTAATGGGTTCACAGTGCTTACTTATATTAATTCTAGGGCTGTGGCTGTATTCCATATGGTTTCCTAGGGCTTGGGTAATTAGGAGCATTACCAATTTAAAATGTCACCCAGACTCCAAAATTGGCTGTCGGGCTGTCTATACTTTTAGAAATACCAATGTTCTCTTTTCCTGATACTCCCCAGGAAATCTACCATCTTCGTGTGGCCATGATCTGTTGCAAGAACACTCATGACTGCCATTTAGGGAGTAGAGGCTGTTAAGTTGGAGAATGCAATCCTTGTCCCCAAAGAAAGATGCACCACATTCAAAAGAACCTTTCTAGAACCTTCTTCAGTTGAAAATACAATACCGTAGATTCCAAGTTCAGTCCAAAATATGGATGCAAAGTAGAGAGAAGATGGAAATTGCACCTGGATGTTCTGGTAACAGGTTACCCTAGAAATGTGTAAATGGAGCTCTTTGTCTAATCTATCAGGGTGGTACAAAGCATTTCTTAGAGCAGTACTTTTTAGGTCTTGTGATCCTGTAGACTGAAAACCAAAGGAATATCTTACCATTAGGGGAGAGACGGGAGAAAAGAAATAGGGAGAAAGGAAAAAGCAACCAGAGCTGGGAGTGAGCCTTATGTGGTTAAGGTTCTGGCATATTTGGTCCATTTGGTAAAAAGATACTTTAATAGATCCAGGCCATTTCTGGAGAAGTAGTGAAAAATTACAAGCTGAGGCAATTTTCTAAAGATACAAGCCAAAATGACCTTAATCATTTGTTTATTTCAAACCAGAGTATGGGCCTTGGAAAAGAACCTGATCTTTTGCTAGCATTGTCCAGATAATTTCACCGGCTTCCCACTTGAGTGTGTATTACAAAACTTAGGTGAATTTTCAGTCATGTGACTGGGAAGAGAGGATGCGGAGATGAAGGGACATTTTGCCTTGTCTACATAGACCATGCAACTTTGGAACCAAAGCCATGGAGGGCCAAGGATAAATCCTATGGTGAAAAACTAATAGTCAAAGCAAATATTTAGGCTTTAATAAAAATATACTACCTCTCCCCTTTCCAGCTGGGATTTCCAAGACTGGGAGAGAAAAGGACGTTAACACAGATAATTCCATTACACTTTCTCCCATAGCACCTCAGGAAGCCTTGGAGCTGCCTCAATTTTTTGTCTTTGTCCTTACTGAAGATTATATTGAGTCCATTTTTTTACTCTACCCTTGGTAGATCATCACAGAACTGGCTATATTTGAGGAACTTGGCAGACATAAGGTTATACTTTTATGCTCTGGGAAAAAAGTCTCATCTCTCCTCAGGCAGAGGCAAAAAAGAGTAATAAAATCCTAGGGCTTGGGTAATTAGGAGCATTATTAACTTAAAATGTCAGGTGGCTCCATGGCACAATGGATAGCACATTGGACCTCTATAGTTTGGAGGCATTCAAAATGTAGAGTGGTTTACAGTTACCAAATGATGCTCCCCTGACAGTATCTATTTGATCCACATACCTCTCTGTAATAGAAAATACATAGTTTTGTGTCCATTTTATTGATAAGGAAACTGAGGCTCAGAAATACTAAGTAGCCAGCCCAAGGCAACATGGTTGGTAAGTGGCAGAGCTGGGGGTAGGAATCCAGTGCTTAGCTCTCTCTGCCATGATGGCCTCTTTTTGTGTAGCAAAAGATGAGAGAAAAGGGTGGACCATAAAGAGATACAAATCTGATCATCACACCTCTGATAGTTCTACACAGCTGGAGGAGGAGAAGGAGGTCTCTTTAGTCTGTTGTCCTTAGTCCTGAGCAATCCAACAGTGACTAGCGTTTCTGGTCTCTTCTTCCATATCCCTCTCCCTTTTCCCCATACTCCCCAGGCTGGAAATTACATGCCTTGCTTCATTCTGTGCTCACTTACGCACAATTCCCTGTGGCAGTAGCAGTGATCATCCCACCAAATGTTGATGCTTCCTCAGGGTGTAGTTGTTGGGAAACAGCTGCCTGGCCAGGACTACATTTCCTCACCCCCTTGCATCTCCGTGCAGCCATGTGACTACTTCTGGCCAATGGAATGTGAGGGGAAGTGATGAGTATCTCTTCTGGGCCCAGGTGGTTAAGGGCCCAGCATAATTTCCATACACTCTTTGCTCCTTACACAGAGATATTGGAGATCACCTGTTCAGGGTGAAAACACCTTGAATCTCTAGGTCACCACTTTGGGAAGAGCCACTCAGAACAAATTGGACATGACAGGAGCAAGAAATAATTTTTTAAAAAATTATATACTTTTTGTTATTTTAAAATAATTTTTACTTTTTTGTTTTTTAAAATTTCACACATTGACAGAAATAAATTTTATTACGGTAAAACACTGAAATTTAGGGATTGTTTTAGTTGGTATATATACTGATCAATATATTTCCCTTGGGTAACATTCCCTTCTCTCAGTTTTCTACCTAGGAATCTCATTTTTCCAGACCTAACTCACATCCCACATTTCAGGAATGCATTTCTTTTGACTTCCTCAGTCAGTGTAGGCTGGGCTCTCTGGTATCCTGTATATAGCTCTCTAGTAGCATTTATCACAGGATATGGCAAGGATTTCTTTATATGGTTATCTTTCCAGCTTAGCCTCTGAGCTTCCCAAAGACAGAAGTCACATCATTTATCTCTCAGCACCTAGCTAGCACAGTGGGAAGCATAAAAACCATTAACAAGTATTTATTGCCTGCATGACAGAATGGGATGACACAAAATGTCAATCCCCTCATTCCAGCATCACCTTGGAATACCTCTGGAAAAGGCCTATGACTTCTGTGTGCCCTTTGGATTCTGGGAGTGCACTTGCATCACAAGCCAGTGCCCAAAGAAAGTGAGCTTAGGGGGCCCTCACCTTATTCAAGATGTATACCCCAAACAATTTCACTCAACCTTCCCTGTCTTCTGCATTCTGGCCTCTTTCTTGTTTCTTGGCCTGCATGTCACTTCATGGACCTGGCACTTTACACTCTGCCTCCCTTCACAATCTCCACCCCTCCTTGACTATGATCTGAACGCGGTCACTTCTTCTATCTGAGGTAGCCTTTCACCAAATCCCTCTGCCCTGACACGGGTTTCATGCTTGTTCCTGCCACAGGGCCTTAGTACATGCTGCTCCCTACTGCACGCTCTATGCTATCAGCCTTGTGGTTACTTTTTTCTTTTACTTTTTTTTTTTACCTACTCAATGCTTATTGTGCTGGTTATTTTCTATTTGTTTCTCCAGATATATTCTTCACTCCTCTCCCTTCTGCACTTCGTCAGGTGCCTAACCTATGTGGACTGTATCAATACGCTTCCTTGCCATTGGACTCTAGTCATGATCAGTCAAGAGAAATGACAATAGGAGGCGAGAAGAAGTGAGTACAGTGAGGTCAGATTGTTCATTCTCCTGGCTTCCTCCTTCCTGGGTGTCTGTGGATTGGTTGTGTCCCCTCTACCCAGAGTCACAGCTCTTGCTGGGCGTTCATCTTTTACACTCTGACTATTCTCTTTAGGTCTCCAGGAACCACACTCCTGCTGCTGCCAGGGTGTTTCACCATCTCTTGTAGGTTTCCCTAACTCTGCCCACATCTTTGGAAATTGTCATGTTATTTAATTCTGGTCTTTGCTTCCTCCCAGGTGAAGTCCTCCTGTTGTGTGCTTTCTTATCACCACTGCCTCATACTCTTTCTCATAACAGTCATCAGAGTTATAATTTTTTGTGCAACATGAGTAGTTACTTAATTAACATTGGCTCTCTCCCCTGGATGGTAAACTTTGTTAAAGGAGAGAGACCCCATCTGTTTCCCACTCACTGTTGAAGCCCTGACAGGTAGCATAGGGTCTGCTGCACAGCAGAGACACTCACTAAATCTCTGATGAACAAGCTGGAATAAATGAAAATGTCTCTCACTACTGCAAATATGGGACAGACTCAGGGGCCAGAAAATATGCTGCAAATCTGTTACGTCCCTGAGAAGTCACCTTGTCCCAGCATAACAAGCCCTCTCCAACCTAGTGAACCCAAGAATCTTTCAAAGGATGGCTTTATTTTGGAATTGCCACATTATCATCACATTGCAATCCAGTCAGCCCTTGTGCACTATATTCTTTGAGACAGGGAATTCATCTTCAGCTGCCTGTTGGATACACAGGCAGTGACTGTAGACATGGCTGTTTTTCAGAATATTCAGAGCAGCACCAGAAAATGGTATGAGATCCCCGGCAGGACTAAGTGGGAAAAGTCCACAACTGGTCCATGTAACCGTGGCCAAATACTCTGAGAATTTGTTAGTAGATAAACTGTTTAAATTTTTTTTTAATAGGGTCATTTTGCTTATACATATTATTTTAATTACATGCTCTTCTGGTTTTCTGGGCAAAGAAATCCTGGAAAATATTTGGACAGGGCTAATATATCTCCAAGTGCGTTCAATGGTATTTATTTGGACTTACTAGGTTAAGATTAACAAGAAATATCCAGATCCTTATGAAAGTGTGACACTAAACTACCTTTGAATGAAAGAATACAAATAATTACAGCCATCCCTCAGTATCCATGGGGGATGGGTTCCAGGACCCCCCTCAGATACCAAAATCCTCCAGTGTTCAAATCTCTTATATAAAATGGCATATAGTATTTGCATATAACCTATGCACATCCTTCTGTACACTTTAAATCATCTCTAGATTATTTATAATACCTAACACAATATATATTCTATAAAATAATTGCTATACTATATTGTTTAGGGAATAATGACAAGAAAAAAATATCGGAACGTGTTCAGTCAGATGTAACCAACCTTTCTTTTTAATGAATATTTCTGATCCATGTTTGGTTGAATCCCTGGATGTAGAACCCAGGTATATGCAGGGCCAACTGTGTCCACTATTTGCTGTATTCTTATTATATGCTATGTCTGTCTGTGGTTTATAGGCATTACCTTAATTACTTGTCATGACAACTCTATCATGTGGGTGCTATTATTTTCTTCATGTCATAGAAAAGGAGACTGAAAATCTTTAGAAATGAGATGTTTAAAAAATTATCTAATTTGAACCCTGTGCTCTTAACCACTCTTTCCACCTTCAATTCTAAGCTATTCCTTGTACTGTTCAGACTACAGTAATATTGGCCACATTTAGCCTTTTTCACTCCAGCTTTTTGTAACTGTCTTCAAATATTGAGGTTCTGATTGTCCCACATTCAGTTCTGATTGTCCCACATTCAGTGCCTCAGTGATGCCAGTTATTATTTATTAATTCTTTCTTTATTTGCTTGAGCATATCAGTGGCTGCTCTGAATGGCAGCAGCACCCTAATTGTCACTGTTGTATACCTTATATTCAAAAGTTCTGTGCTCTACCTGTCTGTGCACTTCCACAGCCAGCACTTTTTCTAGCCCTCATTTTATTCCATCTGTACTCACCTCCGCTAGACAGCCCAAAGTCCCACGTGGCCCATGCCCTTGCACAGCGTCATAAGCTTTATCATCGCCATGAGCTTCCATGGGCTGCCTACCTCCAAGGTTGCACCCAATATCCAAACCTTCCAATATCAAACTATGGACGGACAGGTTGACTGAGCAGCTTCTGGGCAGTAATGTGAATGTGACATTATCGGAAATAGTGTCTTTATAGAGGCAATCAAGTTGAGATAAGAGCAAAGTGGATTAGGGTCACCCCTAAGTCCGACATGGCTGGTGTCATTCTGAGAAGAGAGAAATCTGCACAGAAACACCTACGTGTACTGGGAGAACACAGTAACAACAGAGGCAGTGATTGGAGTGATGCATCTACAAGCAAAGGGACAACAAGAATTGCTAATCCACTCTGGTGAGGTCACAGCAACCTCCAGATTCCAGGGCATCAGAGGGGAGATTCTAAGGACAAAATTCAAGATTAGTATTGGATGACGGCTGTGCACATTGCAGTGTGTATGTCTGACTGCACTGCTGTCTTCCTGGGATCAATTCTGCAACAGGATTTTGGAAATTATTCTGGTTATGCAGTGGCTTCCAAGCCTAGTTCTCCGGTATTCCTGCAACCTTTTAGGAAATTCTTCTTTTCTTTTTTTTCTCACAGTAGCAGAGTTGGTTTCTGCTTAGTTGGCAGCTAAGAACCCTAACTAACACACAGATTAAATGAGATAGAATATACAAAGTATCTAGCAGGAATTAGGAGTCATTTCCTACACAGCTGTTCTAAACAAGGATTCTGCTACAGCAGGGTTAACAATGATGCTTAGAATTTGGAGATACCTCAAAGAGCTGAAAATAGAAATACCATTCAATCCAGCAATAGCATTATTAGGCATCTACCCAAAAGAGCATAAGACATTCTATA
Organism: Microcebus murinus; assembly: GCF_040939455.1. Taxonomy (NCBI): domain Eukaryota; kingdom Metazoa; phylum Chordata; class Mammalia; order Primates; family Cheirogaleidae; genus Microcebus; species Microcebus murinus. The sequence goes on from NC_134115.1 coordinate 32,152,125, forward strand.
ATAAAGACATCTGCACCCGAATGTTTATGGCAGCACAATTCACTATTGCAAGGCTGTGGAAACAACCCAAGTGCCCATCAATTTATGAGTGGATTATTAAAATTTGGTATATGTTTACAATGGAATATTACTCAATTTTAAGAAATGACAGTGAGCTAGCACTGCTTATATTATCCTGGATTGAGCTTGAGCCCATTATCCAAAGTGAGGTGACACAAGATCGGAAGAATGGGCTCCACATGTACTTGCCATCAAATTGGTACTGACTGATTAACACTAGTGCTCAAAGGGTGGTGGTGTTCACCAGGGATTCAGGGGTTGAGGGGGGTAGACCCACATCTGAGGGATGTGGCAAGCATTGTGGAGGGGAAGGGCATGCCTCTAACCCTTGCTAGGGAGAGGCAAAGATATAAAATGCAACCAAAATGTTTGTACTCTCATATGTTCTTGAAATGAAATGAAATGAAATGAAATGAAATAAAATAAAATAAAATAAAATAAAATAAAATAAAATAAAATAAAATAAAATAAAAACAATGATGCTTGGGGCTAGAAGTGGAGAGTTAAAAGAAATATAAAGAAGCAAGAGCTTCCAGAAAGGCCCATGCAGCAGACCTGTGCTGCAGCCTCTAGTCTAGTCAATGATCAAGGTCAGGCCTCATTAGCATGCCAGGTTAACTCACGGTGTGCAGTGGTTTAAAGTGAGAGGAGAATTTCAGAGCAGGATTAAAAATAGACTCAAGGGCCTTTGACCAAACTGATGATAAGCCCACACCAAAGAAAACTCACATCAGAAGAACCGAGGCTCAGGCTCTGCGAATCTGAATATCAGCGGAGAGCCTAAACAGGTTGCTTTGCATGTTTGTTGTTATTTATGTTTTCTTTTAAGCCCTCAAATCCCTAAATCCCTTCTGCCTTAGCCAACGTCACATTTGGATGCACTAAGCAGCTATTGCAACTGGGGATTCTCTCCTCCGTGAAAACACTGATTTGAAAAAATAATAAGCTCTCAGCTCCTGCTTACGCTCACAAATTTCCAGCAACTGGTGCCCTGACAAACGAAGTGTCAAAACATTTCCAAATTAAAACCACACAGCTCCTACGGCCCCACACCCTCAGCAGGATGGACTTCCCTGCTTACACCCAGTGCACACTTGAAGAAACTAAAAATAGCCAGATGGCAATTAAGAGAAACTCCAAGGACGGGAGGAAGGGTGGGTTCCAGCGGGGTCAGTTTCCTGGATGGATTCCAAATGGAGTTCTTAGCCAGCAGTGCTCTGGCCAAGAAAGGACTTTCATTAAAACTGCATGGAGGAGGCAGAATAAAAAAAATCAAGATTTGAAATCTTTAAAATTATAGCAGAGGTGGAAACTACAGCACCATATCTCAAGACCATCCATAATAATAACACTTGTTAATATGTATTATGTTCATATCATGGACCATAATGAGCATATGTACTTTATCATCTTGCACTTGTAAGAACTCTAGGAAGTAGCTACTACTCTTATCATTGTCTTACTCTTATAGGACAAAGAGCAAAGCAAACAGCATGTGCAAAAAAAGCCCTTAGCATGGTGCATGCCTGTACTAAGATCCTCAATAAATAATAGCCATTGGTATTGATCATTCTAAACCCATGCCCTTTTAGTTAGTCAATTTCAATGGCCTTTTACATAGTCAATTTCAATGAGAAAGAATACAAGGATTTAGTGAAAAAGTAGCATCCTCCACAGACTCACAGGGGTTATTCTAGAATCGTTTTTAGAATGATAAATGTAAACACAAAAGGACCAAATAAAATTTTTGATTTGTGATAGATTTGGTATTAAGGCAACCAGCCACCCTAGTTTTTTCTGGGATCAAGGGGATTCTTGATCTAACACAGGGACAGTTTGCTCCTTCAGTTTGCAGGGGGAAATGTTTACTCCCAGGAGAGGGTAGTATTGGAGGTAAGAGATGTCATCTACCCTTTTACTTTTTTCCCTTCAGCAGGAGCCATTTATCTGACTGGTGGTACTGGGAAATGGGACTAAGCGTACACAGCTCAGGTGCTTGGGAGGGGCCAGCCTGCCCACACCTGCTGTGTGCCTGGAGTCCCCAACATGAGCAGCTTACAGGGCAGGCTCCGGTACTTGTCTGGGAGACCAACTGTTCTGCATACAAGTGAATGGAAAAGTCCAGTTTGGGAGAAGAAGGAACAAGAAACTATTTGGCCACAGGTCTAAGCCTCATTCTCCAAATAGCAATACTGACAACAAAGCTGATATTGTGATTTCTACCTATTTCTAAATTGGTTCAGAACTCAAAGGGGGAAAGGGATATCATTAATTATCAACCTTGATTAGTTGTCACCTTGAGAAACCCCAACAGATGGATTCCTATTTCCTTTCACTGGCAGATAAACCCATTTCAGGCAGGCAGGAAGAGGGTATTTTATAAAATCAAATGAGGTTAGAGTTGGGAGTAACCTTAAAGATAATCTGGTCCAATATCTTCATTGTTATAGATGAAAAGATACACAAATAAAACGGCCACGTGACATGATCCATGTGGAAAGTCTGCAAAAGACTTTTATAAGCAAATTATTAGCGTCATTAGTAGTTTGGGAAGTGGTCTTTAGAAGTTGTACCCAGGATTAAGAATAGATCATAAATAACATAGGAAATAGATTTGGGATAATAGATATTAATAATAGATTTCAGATTAAAACTAAGTCCCTACAGGAGAGAAGTTTCCCTAGGTAAAACTATTATCTCCAGGATATATCCTCAAACCATGAAGAAATCAACAGTTCTGGGTTGAATTTTTTTTTAATTAAAAAAAAAACCTACCTTAGGTCCACAAGACTACTTACTTATAGCTTTAAAGACCAGATAAGGGACAAAAGAAACAAATTTTCCCCCTCTGTCCTCATCCTGCCCATCCATCATAATCACATCTTCACTGTGCATGTTTGCTCCGTAATTGCTAACCAGGAGTGTCCCACTGGCAAAGAAAGTAAGGTTCCTGGGAACCTCAAGACATCCAACATGTGAGACCCTTTGGCCAAACCCGGTCATTTCTGGTCTTAATCTTTGCATCTTCTCTATTACCCTTGCCTACCAAAGGACCTAGATCTGGCTTTCATTTAGATAGTGCCCAGTCCTGAATGAGTCAGAAGAAGCCCACTTCACCCTCTCTCTGCCACTGAAAACAGCATTAAAGCCTGGACAGAGTGCATGGGACAACTATTTGAGGACTCTGAAAAGAAAAAAGTAGCAGGAAGGTTGGGGAAGAAGACTAAAATTTGAAATACTATCCCACTTATCCCTTTTTTCCCCACCCATAAAACTTGGCCTAAAGTCAACACACCAGAAATGAGCACCAGGTACAGAAAAAGAGAGCTCCCAAGTCACCTTCTAGTTCTGGTTCCAGAAGCAGGAAAGGGAATTCCTAACATGCAGAGTGTGAAAATTCTCTGTTTTTCCTCTCTCTCCTTCCTTTCCTCTTCCCCTTACTCTTTCCCTTTCTCTCCCTCCCTCCTTCCCCACTCCCGCCCCCAGCAACCTCACGGCATTGCCAAGACCAGCCTGCATTAGTCAAACTATGAGGCAAGTGAACCTTCCTCTCCGTTCACTGGCATTGTTGTTCCAAAAGGCTGGGCTGACCCTCAGTGCTTTTTCCTCTCTCTGTCTGGCCAATATATAGATAAAGTCATGGAAGTATATGGCAGAGTAAACTTTTTGGCCAGAGACTGAAAAGTGGTCACAGGGAACCAGAAAGTGTCATGTAGATCATGGAGGGGAAGGAGCTTGGCAAAGCAACCCCATGCAGTTTCCTTTATAAATTCCTGGGCTCAGCGCTGGCCTGTGCATGCATGAATGGGATACTAGTTAACATACCAGAAGTTTGAGAACTTGGCTCAGGTGCCAGACTGACCACTGGGTGACACACACAGAGGACAGATCCAAGTAGCACTGCCGAGGCTTTGAAAACTGAGCTGACATAGGAAGCACAACCCTTTGACGACCAACTATTTTGGGATGAAACTTGCAGCCTGAATCTGACCAGGTTGACTGGCTGCTAAAACTAAATGATCAATGTTCTCCATAGGCTTCATAATAAATTATTCAAAACATACAGGAGATAATACAAAATTTCTTGGCATGTGAAGAATCAGGAAAATCTCAATTCCCATAGGAAAAGATCATCAGCCAAAGCTAATACTGCCATGACACAGAGGTTAGAGCCATCTGGCAAAGACTTCAAAGCAGTTATCATCAAAAAGTTCATGGTTGCTGAATCATGAACACTGCTAACACCAATGGACAAATAGAAAGTCTCAGCCAAGAAACAGATGCTAAAACAAAGGGCCAAAATGGAAATTTTGGAAACAAAAAGTATAATAACCAAAATAAAAATGTCACTGACGGGCTCAATAGCAGAATGGAGATGACAGAGGAAAGCAAGCCATGGGCAAACCAACTCCTAGGTGGGGACCTATTTATCAATACTTTTTCATGTATCTTCCCCTCTATTTTAATTAACTATTATTGTATAACAAATTACACCAAAATTTAGTGGCTTAAACCAGAAACAATGTATTAGTTCTCCCAATTTTGTGGGAAGGCAGGGCAGTTCTCTGCTGGTCTTGCATGGATTTGTTCACATTTCTGCATTCAGAAGGCAGGGTGGTTAGACAGGAAGGCCCAAGGTGGCTTCACTCACAAGTCCGACAGTCAGTGTCGGCTGTCATCTGGGATGCCTTGGATCCATGTGACCTCCCAACTCCAGTAGGCTAGACTGGGCTTCTTCACAGTACAGCAGTCTCAAGGGTTCCAAGAAGTTGACAGCAGAAGCCACAAGGCTCTATGTCTCTTAATAAAAGGAGCAGCTAAATGACTTTGAAACATGGCATGGATATAGGGAGGTGTGAGTCATTGGGACCATTATTTCAATGTTCTACCGGGAATTAATGCTTCAAAGCTCAAAGACCATGGATCTATGATTATCAGAGAATAACAGACGGTAAAACTCAGAAAAGTTTAGTGTTTTGCCTAAGATCACACAGCTAGTTAAGGGGAAAATATGAAACTGGATCCCATGACTGCTGATTCCTCTGACTAATACTGTTGCTTCGGAGATGAGCTGTTTAGTATTTTGAACACTTTGGCTATTTACCAAGCAGAAGAATGAAAACAACAGTTGTACAAAGTGTTAGCAATCATTCATCATTTAGATCCAGTTCATGAAGGAAATAAATGCATGCACTTGTGAAGTCTATGCAAAAACTGAAGCAGAGTGTCTCATGAAGAACTATTCATTTTGTAGCAACACAGCTCCTAACCTGTTCTATGCACCAAAATGTAGTGCATTCAGTCTTTTGCATTCCTGGCATTCAGAGATTAATATTTTTAGTAAGGTAAAAAATTCACATAACATAAATTTAACTATTAACATTTTAAAGTATAGACTTTTGTGTCATGTAATACATTCATAATATCGTACAATCATTACTTCTATCTAGTTTCAAGATATTTTCATCACCCCAAAGGAAACCTTGTCCCCATTAAATGCTCACTTGCCATTTCCCTCTCCCTCTTAGCCCTGACAACTGCTAGTATGTTTTTTGTCTCTTGGATTTATCTATTTTGGATACGTCATATAAATGGAATCATATGACCTTTTGTGAGTGGTTTCTTTCACTTAGCTTGTTTTTGAGGTTTTTCCACGTTGTAGCGTGTATCAGCATTTCATCCCTTTTTATGGATAACACAAATGGAATAATATTCATAATATTCCATGTGTGACTATACTACATTTTGTTTAAATATTCATCAATTGATGGGCTTTTGGACTGTTTCCACTTTTTGGCTATTCTGAATAAGTGCTATTATGAACATTTGTCTACAAGTATTTGTTTGAATGACTGTTTTCAATTCTTTTGGGTATTTAGCTAGGAGCGGAATTGCTGGGTCCTATGGTAATTCTATCAAAGCTTCACTTTGATTCTGGGCTTGAAAAGACTTCTGAAAACGGCATGAGATGAAGAACCTGGAGCCAGCATTACCTTGTCTTTAAAGTCAGCGTGGTTCTGGAGGATGGCTCTGTGGTACGTGGCTATCCTCACAAAATCTTGCATCATGTTCTGCTGCTGGGAAATGGAGCCATAAAACTGTAAGGGGAAGAGAAAGGAGAGGGGGAGTAAACAACCTACAAGGCAGCACCGTCATGAGCATCTGGGTCCCACAGCCAGCTGGGTCAAGGCAGGCACTACCTTCAGCTCACAGGGACATGGAGGCTCTGAGAGAGTCTGTCAACATCAGACTCCTGGCTCTCAGGAGTCTGTCAACATCAGACTCCTGGCTCCTGCTCCAGACAATAGATTCAGGTCTAGATATTGGTGAGATAGGTGCCCGGGATCCCTTCCTAAAGCAGAGGCTATGGGACAGCACAGGTCAAGAACAACAGACTCAAGGGGGAAAGGGGCCAGGGCCAAAGGGATGGCCTGCCCTGGTGAGTCCCATGAACCTTGTGCAGAAAAGAGAACTTGGATAGAAATCCTGGGTGACAGTGGAGGCGGGGCAGAAGGTGGTGACGGTGGTGATCCTGATGGGGACAGAGGCAAGCCAGCTGGGTGACATGGGGTACATAACGCCAGGAACACTGACAGTAATAAACATCATCCTTGTAATCACCACCATCTGGTCGGCCATTTGGTAGGGATTTCTAGGTGCCAAGAACCATGTTAAGTGCTTCACAGTCATCATCTAATCCAGTTAAATCAGCACAACAATTAGGTGAATTATGTTGCTCAGCCAAGGAAACTGAGGCTCAGAAAAGTAAAGCGACTTGCCCAAGTCCTGACCACATAGTAAGTGGCAGAGCAGGGATGCTGTTGGTCTGGGGGCCACATTTTGAGAACCATGGCAATAGAACGTCAATCGTCTCTGGTCCACACACCCTGCCTAGGTGTGTGTGATCTTGAATCAAGTCCATCAGTCTTACCCAGGACAACTCTCCTGACCTGGAAGTATTGTGTAGCAGATGCTTCTTCTGTCTGCTGGCTGAACACTGAGTGCTCCTTTTTCTGATTCCGGCATCTTTTCAAGGTATTTGAAAATGCACTGAATTCTGCAAGGATAAAAAGCAGATCTGTTTCTTCAGCTTGGAAACCACAGAACTCACCACTGCGCTCTGCAAAAAAATTCCAACTGTGGAAATATTAGAAGATGAAAATGGCACATTCAACCCTGAACGCATACATGATAAGAATGGCAAGGTGGAAATGGGGGCCACTCTGAGGCGTGCCGCCCTTATTTACACTTGTCAGACACATTTGCGTTCAGAAATGTCAAGTGAGAGAGCACAATGGGACACAGGCAGAGCCCGGGCTCCCAGAAGGCTCCTGGTATTGTGCTCACGAAGCTCACAGCCTTATCCTCAGTATGTGCTCTGGGGAAGCGGGTCCCTGATGAGAAGGAAACACACACACAACCTCGTTCTATCATCATAATAGCAACATTTTCCCTCTCACTTAGTATCCTCTAGCTATATAGAGAAAAAGCAAAACAACTGGGGATATGTGAGTATAAAAAAAGTGCTTTATATTATTTGAGGAAAAAATACAGAAGAGAAGTCTCAAAAAGTTCCAGAAGTGATAATACTGATAGATAACACTCCATACACAGTTGCCAAATCCTGTGACTTCTGCCTCAGAAATGTCTCTTGAATCCTGCCTCGTGTCCCCACTGTGTGTGGCTTCTTCCCTCTCCACCACAGGCATTGTGACCAGGTCACTTCGTCACAACCAAGGCTGGCTCTCTAATGCCCACACACTCTTGGTCCATGATAAGCTCTGGCTCCTTAGATTCCAGACCCAACCTCTCGCATTCCTGTCTGTCCCATTCCAGCACCTTCCGTGCCCTCTCTTCCTGCACACACGAGACCTGCACTATGTTCTCCACACGCCCACTGTGCTGAACTACTTACAGGTTCTCAGATCAACCTGGTTGTGGCCAGGCTTCTTGACTTTGACCTTCTATTTTTTTATGTTAGATTATCTTTCAACATCAAACTCCTATGCATCTTCCCAGATTCTGTTCAACTAGCACTTCTTCGTTGTGGTGTTCTGGAACATCACAGGCAGAATTAGTTGCTATAATACAGTGGGTTTCAATACACAGTTGAAGATCAGAATCACCTGGAAAAGATTTTTTTTTTTTTTTTTTACCAGTGGATACCGGGCCCTCACCCTAAACCTGGCAATTCAATGTTCTGGTGGCAGGGAAAGAAGTCTCCATGTTTTCAAAAGCACGCAGGGTTAATTCTCATGTGTAGTTAGGGATGAGGAATTTTGCTCTAATATCATGTTCTCAGCCTATGACGTATCATAGTTCATATTTTATTGCATTTGTCAATTTTTAAGCTCTCCACTTCTCTACCTAAATCAAATTCTTTCAGGGCATTGTTTACAGGTTGTCTTGGTCCATTTTGTGTTGCTGTAACATAACACCAAAGACTGGATAATTTATAAAGAACACTAATTTATTTCTTACAATGCCAGAGGCTAAGAAGTCAAGGTCCAGGTGTGCATGTGGTGAGGATCTTTCCTGCCATGGCAGAAGGCAGGGGGACAAGCAGGGGCATGAGCAAGATACAGGGAAAGCTGGGCCAACTTTTATAACATACTCTCTCATTTACTACACTAATCCATGCAGGACGGTAGAGCCCTCATGGTCTAATCACCTCTTAATACTATCACAATGGTCATTAAAATTTAACATGAGTTTTGGAGGGGACACTCAAACCATAGCAGAAGTCTAAGCCTTACTTACCTCTAATCTCCAGAACATGGTGCTAAGGTAGCACCATAAATAAATCTTAAATGTAAATTCAATAAATTTGGGAAGCTATTGAATAAACTTGGTGAAACTATTTAACAGGTGGGACAGGTTTCTGAGGCCCTGGAGCTGTCCCATGTGGGGACAGATAGTCTAAACGAAGATCCTGTTGGACAATAAATACGTAAACACACATGACTGTTGCCCTTCCTGTGCAAGGGAATGTTGCCACCTGCTCCAAAGAACCTGGAGAAGGATAAAGGAGGAATTCTTAGTGGAAATATAAGCCAGGATTATTTTTATAGTATATCCTGAACTATCACTATTTCACCAGCTTATAAGGGCTCATCCCAGTCGAAATCGATAAGCCTCATGTAGCTAATGTTGCCATGTGGATCTTTCTTTTATGAAAACAGAATGGTTCTTTGGTCAAAAATTTATCTCCATTATGAAACTTTGTCAACTCTTTTTTCTTTTGCAATTATACCCTTTATCAAGAAAAGGATGCAAATGATGGTTTCAAAATAAATACAAAACCAACACATAAAAAGTGTTAGAAAATACAAGTCAAAAAGCATAAAAATAATAATCCCATTATACAAATGATTAATCATTGTTAACACATTGGTGCATGTTCTTTTGGAGCATGTGTAGTATGTGTAAACCTTCTTCTTGCAAAATTGCATCATATTATTTTCTAACCAGCTCTTTTCATTTAAGGTACTATGGATAACTTCCTAGATCATTAAGTAGTCTCTTCCACCTAGTTGTTAATAGATAAATGATTTCAACTTTTATGAATGTGCCATAATTTAACCAATTCCCTGTGGTCAGCTTCCCAAGCCCCCCTCCAAGTCTACAGTATTGGAAGATAAAGCCCAGACTCTGTATTTTTAACTGTGTCCCTGGTGATTCTGGTGACAAGAGAGTTTAGAGAACTTGTGTTAATAGAATATAGCAATGTTCATATAATAAGAATTCCACATTACAGATGTAAAAGAAATGCCAAGTCTTTATAACATCCTTCTACACATAAAATCAATATAATAATCAATACTTATGTTCTCTTGTGATTTTTGACTGTATTCTTTTGCCATTTTCTAGAAAATAACTTAATCTCATAAAATTCAGAAATGCAGAAAAGCAAGCTAAGAAGAAAATATAACTCCCAGATACAACCACTAATGACATTTTGGAAATCTCCTAGGAATTTGTCTTTATGTATTTATATCTATTTCTATTAATATATTACTTACAATGATAGTATTGCACTCTACTGTTTTACAACCTTTTTCACCAAACAATATATTGTTAGCTTTTTCTATATCAACACTTTTCACATGGAATCACTAAGCTATACATAAAGCCACAAAGCCCCTTAATTATAGTGTCATTTTTCTCGTTTCTCCAATCTGTTCTCCAAGACAACTGCAGAAACTAAGGAGATCTTAATTTCAACAATGTTTTTGACTATGTTCCCTCAAATTCTGGACCTAATTAATTGTTTATCAAATTTTGTTGGGAGTCAAAAATATCAAGTCTGTGAAACTACAATCTCCCCTACATTTGCATTTTTCTCCCTTAGAAAGATATTGGACAATATTTACCCAGCTCTGGTCTCCTGGCACCTCTCCAATTCTCTCTGAGTTCTTAAAGATTGCCAGCAGTGGTTTTTGTCACCCATCTGTGAGTTCTTTAAGTCCTGGGTATCTCTGTTGTTCGGGCTTTTCAAAGCCTATGGTAAATTAATTTGTTCAACAAATAGTCTTTTTGAATATTCTGTACACTTGCAAGTCTCCGTCCTTTGAGGAGAAATTTGAGTTCTTAATGCTAACACAACCAAAAATAATGGTTGCCTAATTTAGTGAATAGGATGTGTGGCAAATTGAAAAGTATCATTTTTGGTTCATAAACAAGATTTTGACTATAAAGTTACACAGCTGGTCATATCATATGCAGCTGACCGATTGTCTCAAAAGGAAATGTAAAAGAGAAGCTCCAACGAAGTTTTGCGCTATTCCAGTATCCATGCAATATGTAAACAGCCTACAAAGTAAGGACCAATCTGGCCATATCAGCTCTACTGTGTTTGATATTTTTCAAAAATCCAATTTTATTACATTATTAACACTAGCTTAGTCTGCTTAGGCTACCATTACAAAATGCCACAGATTGGGTTGCTTAAACAGCAAAAACTTCTTTTCTCATAGTTTTGGGGGCTAGGAAGTTCAAACTCAAGGTCCAGATGATTAAGTTCCCAGCAAAGCCTCTCTGCCTGGCTTGCAGTTTGCTGCCTTTTTGCTGTGTCCTCACATGGAGGAGAGAGAGCCATTCAGTACTCTGGTGTCTTTTCTATTAAGGATACTAATTCTGTAGGGTCAGGGCTGTGCCCTATGACCCCATTTAATCTTAATTGTGTCCTTACTCCAAATACAGCCACATTAGGAGTTAGGGATTCAACATAGGAATTTGGAGGGGACACAATTCAGTCCACAGCAGACACTATAGTCATAACTTCTCATAATCCTGGCACAGGGACCAAATTTAACAAATCGAACATCAGAGCCTCTTGTTTGATAAGCTTGAGATGTATTTATGGGATGGATGGGATTTAGGAAATCAGAAGTATCCTGACTGGTCCAGAAATCATCATCAACTAACTCCTGCCTGTCGTGAATTCTGTTAGAAAAATGTTTTCTGCACAATTAACCCTCACCTTTAACGGTTAAATACATTTTAATGGTTAAACAAATGTGTGTAAATAAAGCAAGTGTCCGTGTTTCCCCATAATGCATAAAGATGCAAAAATAAATAATAAATAAATACAGGAAACCTCTGTAAGAAGGAAAAGAAAATTAATTGTTGATTTCTCTCTTCAGCCTCCAGGACGGACTCTGGCAGCCACTTTGGAGACTCCAAAAGGAAGAGGAGCAGGAATAACCCATCCTTACCTCTGCCTCACTTCTCCAAACTGGGGGACAGGATTTTGGGTGAGAGAAATGAAGGGCTCTTTAAATCCAGTGAGTAATTTTGCCCTTGGAGAACATTTTTGGCAAGGAGTCCATTTGTTTTTTGGATGGAAAAACCTTTTGATCTGCAGATACCATTTGTTTGAAGGGTGCTGTTAATTCTGTAGAGTCAGAATGGTTCCCAGAGGGGAAAGAAAGGCCAGCTGTTTAGAACACAATAGAGTCTAAACAAATGATGTTCACATTTGCATAGAGGCTTCTACAGTTGCTCAGAGTGGAAAAGGTGGGAGAATATGGGTTAGAACTGCTGCTCTGGTATAAAGAGGTCCCTGTAGGGTTTTTTCTTCCAGGAGCCTGAGGGCAGTGGGTAGAGCATAGAAGGATGGGGAACCACATTCAATTACTAGTAGAAGTAAACTTCCTCTGAGCAGAGCATGCATCATGGATAAAATGAGAACTCCTTCCAAAGGACATGTCTACCCACACTATGTCTCAAAGGGATGACCTGGTAGAACTGCCATTATATCCTCTCAGGCTATAAGCCATTGTGTTTTGTCATTTTTTGCCACAAATGCATAGATATAATTTTCTGTATCATGTAGATATTAACCAAGGACACGGCATTCCCATGCTACAGCCATGATTCCGATTATTTTCCTTTGATTCTCAGGCTTGATTTAGGTTTCTTCCTGACCAACCATTATTTTCAATTTTAGCACATAATTATACTCGAGGATCAATACAGACTACTCAGATGCACCATTTCCTTTGTGTTCTGTCACTCCTAACAGACCAGATTGAAGGGATATGTTTTTGTTTGCTTGCTTCTCTTAAATAGCTGCTATTTACAAGCGATACTGTCTGTGGTGCTTTCTATATGGAGAGTTTATTTACCAAGACACTAGCATGTTTCTGTGCCAGGAAAGGGTAATACCTGTCTGACTACCTCAGCTGTTCTGGCCACATGTCCCAAAATTATACCAGAAAACACACAACTGACAAAATGAGAGTCATGGTGTGGATTTTTAAAAAAACAGTATGCCAAACCCTAGACATTGCTGCAGAACTGCTTCTGGACTATCTTGAATAATTTGCAGACAGTCCATTTCAATTGTCTCTAGTCCATCAGCTCAAGTTTGCTAAATTAAGTTTTGTTGTTTTTTTTTTTTTTTTTTACTGGACACCCAAAGAAGGAAAAGATATCTATTTTTTTGTAATCAGTGTAAAAAGAAGACACCAATACTAATCACTTGCCCCATTCAATTCTCTTTCCCCTGGTTTTGTGGTCTGGGTGTTTTCCCCCTCGGGATGGATCAGCTTAGGGTAGACAGCATTGATTCCTCATACTTCCTATCTCATCAGAGCAGGAGAAGTGCTGCAAAACATATGGTACATAAGTATCATTTTGTCTAGTTACTTATTTTTTTCTGTCTTGTTCAACAGAATGTAAAGTAAAAAGATTTAAATGAAGGCACAAAGATTTATTTACCATTAAATCCTAGTGCTTAATACAGTATCTGGCACATAGTAAGAATCCAATAAATATCACTGGATGCATGAGTGCATGAATGAATGAAGGCATTCTCTGCCCCCTAACCCTCACCACCACTTTCCTTTCCTTGTCTTCCTCCTCATTTTCTTCCTTCTTATTTTTGGATTCATTTCCACTCGTACCTCTTCACTGGCTTAGTCCTCAGAATCAGGAGTTTATTTTCTCACTGATTTATTTCTTTCCCAATCAGAGGTGTGCAAACTTAACTGTTTGGGCTGAGTTGCTCTATTTACTTAAAGAGGAAAGTTTAATCATGGAGTTCTTCAAGTTAAGTCCCACTGGCAAAACGAAATTATCTTTTATCCATCATGCATTTCGAATAAAAATGTATTAACTATCTGAACCCCTAAATTTGTCAATATATTTTTGCTTCTCTTTTTTTTTTAAATAGAGAAGAACATATTATCTCCATAAGACAATTCCCATTCTTTCTTCATCCCAACTCCCAGAGTTAGATAAAAACAAAACTAATTTAGGAAATTTCCCATGCAGATATACCGTGTATAGGTGTATTTCCAGAGAAAGTTATAGAAATCTCAGGTGGTGAGAGTTTAAGTGGGACTCTGCTGCTAATAAAATTCAACATAAAGGATGGCCCTTCTTATACCTTATACAAGTGGGTTTACTTAGTAAAGTAGCTAAAAGGATTTAGATATACAGTAGATTCTGAGTGCCCAACATAAATAGCATTATTGTAAGACACTGTGTGTTTCTATTGCATACATGAGAAAACGAGAATAATGGACAGCTTCACCAAACTTCAAGCTAATTTCTCCCTTTTAATGCTTTTGTCTCTTCTTTCAAAAGAACTTGTCAGCATTCCTTGAAAGCAACTGTCAAATCAAACTCTCTTAAAACAAAAGTACTTATGAGCTGTAAGAAACTGAATATATTATTGGGATTCACTCTTCAATCAAAGCCTTAGAATCAGCAACTAAACCTACAGTTCATAATTGGCATAACATTTACCTAGCACTATTTTTGTCCAACCAAAAGATTGGTACAAAGCACTGGGGAGGACTACTGGGAGTATTTGTGTATTTTTCAAATCTTTAACTGTCAAGAAGCTTATGCAGAAACAATGGGGCCCATGTCATATAAAATCAAAGACAATCTTGATACATATCTTTAAAACCAATTGATAATTATTGAGATGACCAGCAGTGACCTAAACATTAGTAAAATAACTTCAACATGTATAAAGGCCAGGGAAGTAAGTTCATTTGTTTGAATATTGAGCCAGGTGCCTAATCCCTGTGGAATCCTACTATACTTGCCCTGACACTCCACACATTAACAAGGAAAGCCCAACATTTGAGAACTACATGGTCTCCAATAAGCAGATGGACCATGGGTCAGCCTTGAGCAGGGGGTAATTGACTGAACCAGAACAGAAACAGGATGCTAAGGAACCTGTATCAGCCAAAAAAACTCTTTTGTTGACAAATGGTGGAAAATACAACTAAGTATAACTGAAATAGGAACTTCCTGGCTCACACAACTGAAAAATACATGATTAAAATGTCATTTTCAAGAATGGCTGTGTCCAAGGGCTTCAATGGTGTTTAGGACTTGGTATTTCACTTGAATTTGCATGTGTGCACTCTATCTCACTTTCTCTCTCTTTCTCTTTACCATCTTGCTTTGCATTTCTGTTTTAGCCTCTTGCCCTGGGCAGACTTCCCCCTCACAGAACAAGATGATCATCAGTAAACTCCAGAACAACACTGCTATTGGCTCAGAAACCTCAGTTCTTCCAAAATGTTCCAATAAAAGCCCCCCATTGGATCTTGCTGAATCAAATTACATTAAAAACCCATCTCTGAATCCATTTCTATGGCCATAGATCAATGCCAATTGACTAGACTTGAGCCAGACATGTCTAAACCTGTAGGGAAACTGGGCTTCTGTCATCAGAAGAAAGGAGAGTAGGCTAAAGGTAGGCAAGATCACAGTTAATCAGGACTGAAAGAGAGGTAGGAACATCATAGACTAAGCTAAAACAAGGGAAGTAGGAGTGGGAAAATCTGTATGCTTCGGGGGGCAAATGAGAGGAAGGTGAGGCATGGAAAATAGCCCTTAGCTTCTTGGCCTCTGAAATCTTGGAGCTTGGGTTAGTTTCAACCCAGATTTCGCCTCCAGCAGCAGGTTGTTGTTGTGAGAGGCCATTACTAAGCAACTGATACAACATTTCTGCTTTTGTAACATGTGGAGTCCCTGACATTGCCACAGTTCCCAGCTCTGTTTCCCTGTCCACACTCCCTAAGGAGTAGTTGGACTGCTCCCAGCCTCTGATGTTCTGTTTACACCATTGGACCCACAGCCAATCAATGGATTAGTTAAGAATGAGTGTTAACCAAAGGGTAACTCAGCCTGAATCAAAAGACCCAGGCATTATACTTAAAGAGGGACAGGCTCTGGGTTTTTAATAGGGGCTGGGGGAGGGGGTGATCCTACATCTTGGTTCACCTGGGACATACCAGTTCATATCTGTTGTCTTCGGGAAATTATTGATCCCACTCTCTTTTCAGACTCAAAAGAGTCCTGGATTAAATGATAAATTATTGAGTCATCTTGGCTATGAAGATCATGTAGTCTTAGGGAACAGGGTCATGTTAGGCCAAGTGCAAGAGGAAGAGGCAACTGAGAGAGATGGGGAGACGGAAAGACACACATGGGGACACCATGTAACACCTGAGGCCGGAGAAAGAATACCTACCTGCTTCCCCATCATGGTTCCAGGACACTGCTTCTCAGCCTGAAATGCCTTAAATTCCAGGAGATATTTCATTACAGTAACTTTCCCTTTTAGATTTGAGCTACTTTGAATAGGTACCCTGGACTAAAACAGAAATTCCTCACTTTACAATAATGTCCTTTTTTCTTTTCTTTTCTTTTTTTGAGTCACTGCATGTTACTCAGGTTTATTGAGTGTTTGTTTCGATTTGGTTTGGTCTGCCTCATTTTAAGTGGTTTTTGAATCTGCACACTTTTGTCTACCCTGGAAGTGAATCAGTCTATTTGCAATTGGGCCTATTTCTACCATTGTACTTTAACACATTGACAATGAAGACCATCCTATACTCATATTACTTAGGATCAAGATGGAATTGTGCAAAACCATCTAGTCATTTGAAAGTACCAGACCTGTAGAAAGACAAATGTATCTCTGTTCACTTAGTGAGGCAAGAATGCACCTTCTGGAGCATTTAACATGTATTCACCAAGGAACTAATTTATTTATGTGGCAGCAGGAGCTGTTATTTGATTAGTTCTCATGGCTTCCCAAGGTTTCCGTGTGCCTCCCAGCAAGTAAAGCAGTACAGGTGAACACCAAACAGGTGGCATGAAGACACATTTTCAATTTGACTAGATTTCCACAGTTTTTAAAATGGCATTTGACAACTGAAATTAACATTTTTATGATTGCCTATGCCATATTCCCTACATTCCACAAACAGATAACTTTGGAGAAGCATTAGTATAATCCAACATAAAATTTAAAAAATTGAAATAGCAGCCTGTACTTGCACTATATAATGCTTGGAACACTTTATTTTGCCAAGTGAAAACTCTCCATAATAGGTATATCAAAAAAATCTCTCTGGGCTTTCTCTTTGTACATTACCCATAAATGAATGAGACAAAACCACCTATAAACTCAGTTGAGAAATGCTGTACTTGTTGCATGGCAGAGGAAAGAAAGTGCTTTGTACCTGGAAGACTTAAGATTTCAAGTTACATAAAAAGATCAGTTTGGATGACAAGTGTCTGCTTTGTTAGTTTTGCAATACAATTTTTAAGATCTAGCTCTCTTCCCATTTGAACATGGATTTAACAATAATTCTACATGGTTGTGCTACCTAATCCTATTCAAGAAATTAATCTTGTCTTTGTTTTTTTCAGAAAGCAAAATGCATCCACTGTAGTTCTCAATGAAGTGAATCTATAATAATTGGCTAAAAGCATGGATGTGCATGTGTTTTCTTAGCTTAATCTCTTTGCTTTTTCTCTTGTTTTCTCTATCATATTTATATAGGTAGTCTACTGTACGCAAAATGAGCAGAGGCTAACTCCAGTCCATACAAATGTGTTCATTTATCATGCATTTTAAAAATCAGAAAAAGCTCACAGGAAATGTAGATATCTGCCTAAAATTGGATGACACGGCACGCTTGGGTCTGAATTGCTGTGTGGTAACAATTAGCATAAGGAAAGCAGCTACTGCCACCTTTTGAATGGGCATGAGATCTCCAGTCACCATAGCAGCCTCCATTCATTCTTCTTTGCAGCCAGCCTGCTTCGTGCATTTCCATGACTTTCCTGGGCCCTGCAGCCATTTGAGTCTGTACCTCCTGTGTACTCAAGGCCCCATTAAAAAACTTTGTAATGTGTGCGATGAGTGTGCAACTTAAAATATCAAATATTTCCCTTCTATTTCTAAGCACCATGAAGTCATAAGAGCTAAGGAAAATGACAGCCAAACTCACTTTTTTACACTTCTTTTTTCAATCAATTGATAGTTTCATTTTAAGCTTGCAGAAGAAGAAGTTGAGTTTCTTGGCAATGAACTCATTTGGCCATTTTGTGCGACACTCATTACAGTAGGTTCAATCTCTAAGTCTAGGGCTATTAGGTAAATTCAGGTGACTCTGTCACTACCATTTGCAAACAACATATTTTTATATAAATATGGTACTGTTGACTGGTCTACAGTGTGATTTCAGCCATGAAGGTGAGGTTTTATTAGATAATCCGCCTCCCCTAGGCTTCCCCTATAATTAGTGATGATCTACTAGACTCAGGAGTGTGGTATCTATAGCTAGAGGGTGGTTCCACTCAGAGAGGAAGCCCATAGAATCCACTGCATCATCATCCTCCCCCAGGGAACTGATCCAACCATCTATTCCTATGACAAGCAACCAATGGATTCAGCAATAGTTGAATTAATGCTTCCTTGTTGACATCTATCTGCACTTTTCCTCATATAGAATGGGAGGTAACATGGATACAAAGTCAGGGATAAATCCAGGGATATTGGTTAACGTTCAATGTTTTTATAAATACAATCATCGGTTATTTTTATATACATGGCTTATCTGAAACTTTAGTTACAACCCTGCTCTAAAATGAGTGTTGAATCTAGAACCTTTTGATACTTTGATAAGAAGGGATATTCTAAATCTTATTGGGAATGCAGCTCTTGAATGAGCGTTGAGTCTAGAATCCTTGATACTCTGGTATGAAGGCATGTTCTAAGTCCTACTGGGAACTCACATGAAAAAATCATCTTCAGATGTAAATGCCAAGAAAGCTTTGCTGGACATATTCTGCCCACCAGCCATTGCTCTACCTTTTATGGACACTGGGGATCTTATAAATTCACAGGCCGGGCGTGGTGGCTCACACCTGTAATCCTAGCACTCTGGGAGGCCGAGGCGGGTGGATCGTTTGAGCTCAAGAGTTTGAGATCAGCCTGAGCAAGAGTGAGACCCTGTCTCTACTAAAAAAATAGAAAGAAATTAGCTGGACAACTAAAAAAAAATATATATATATATAGTATATATATATATATACACACACACACACACACATATATATATAAAGTTAGCCGGGCATGGTGGCACATGCCTGTAGTCTCAGCTACTCAGGAGGCTGAGGCGGTAGGATTGCTCAAGCCCAGGAGCTTGAGGTTGCTGTGAGTGAGGCTGATGCCACGGCACTCTAGCCCGGGCAACAGAGTAAGACTCATTCATTCATTCATTCATTCATTCATAAATAAATAAATAAATAAATTTCACAGTGTTTCCCTTTTTGCTCATGTGCCAAGATGCTCAGAGCCAAAATCTTGGGTTGGCAGTAATATTTATGGGTTTTAATTTCCTCTTGGCCTCAGTCTTCTGTGCTTTCTATATTTTCTCTCACCTTCAACTTTATTTAATTTTTATTATATAGATATGTGAAGAAATTCAAATTCTATGTGGTAGAAGTTGAAAGATGGATGGATGGACGGATGGATGGAAAGACGGACGGGTAGAAAGACTGGTCAACTGATTCCATCAGTACCAGAAGAAGATTTAACAAAGACTGATTAAATCATGCTGTAATTTTTTTTCTGCCTCACTTTCCACACAATAACCCACCCTGCTCTGAACAGTAAACACGAGGACTTTGGAAGCAACAGCCTTGGTCCCATATGCTGAAAGCAGATGGGAGCTGCACTGTCTTCACAGTAGCAGCTGCCCAGGAACCAAAGCGAAGAGGAGGCGGCTGGGGGAAAGGAGCGCTAGGGGAGAGAAACACAAAAGAACAATCAGGAGTAGAGGAGAGAGATCCTTCCTGCTGCCAGTCTCAGCCAGGGTCACAAGTAAACATACACATACGAAGTGCTCCGTTTAGTCGTGTTTTCAATTCATGGTGTCATTTAAGTCAATCCCCACTGCCGAGAGGAATTACGATCTCCATTATACAGATGGAGGAGAGTTACAGACACAGTTTGCTCTCGAGTCAAACCAGCCAGGCCAGTGTTCATTCCAGCACCAATATCTGCACTCCGCAGAGTGGGAAATTCTAAAACATAGGACATCCCTGAGGGGCACGTCCTCCCTTGAAATAAGCTGTCTGTATATCACTTGAGGATGGTTGGTAATAAAAGGCACAAAAAATTAAGATGTAATATATTCATGGAACATAACTAACAGAGAAATGTCTTCAGCTCCAACCATGGAAAATGAGTAGACAGGGAAACGTTTTGATTCCAAGTGTTACAAAATCATGACAGTGAAAGATTTTCTGTGTAAAACTACAGACATTTCTTCTTTGGAGATAATTATTTCAAAGCTAGTTATCTATTAACTCTAGGCCAGCAAAGGTTTGCCAGAAATATATAAAAAACACTAGCTGAGCTCTCACTGTCTTTTTAAAGCAATCAATTATGCAATGTATGATTTATCACAGCAAAGCAACAAGAACACCAAGTTTATAAAATACTGCACTTTAACATTTTGTCCTGTGTTGTCTACACATGAAAACACATATACATGTATATACATACATACACATACATAAACATGAACACAAATTAATCCCAAGAGGGACAGTATAGAAACTTACAATGCAGAGTCAGAGATCTCAGACTCACACCAGTCTGTCTGGCATCAAATCCTAGAGCTACCATATGCTAGCTGTGTGGCTTTAGACAGGTTACTGTGCCTCTGTTTTGTTCTTCATAAAATGAGTATGAAAATACCTATGTCCTAGGGTTGCTGTAGAATTTATATATACATATATATAACTATAAAATATACATACATACACACACACAAATATATGTAATATAGGAAGCACTGAGTATTAGCTTAGGTTGGAAATTCTGTTTTATTTTGCTAAAGGGAAAACGAGTATAGACATAGGTGTGAATTTTATCCAAGTGGCCCCTAGGGCTCCTCTCTACTGGGGATCTGTTTCTTTCACAATTACCCCAGGGTAGGATGGCCCTTTCTGAGGTTTTTTTTTTCCTTTGAAGGTCTAGCATTGAAATTCATACCAGCACTATGGAAGGAAGCCAAGAAAGCCAGCTTTTCTTGGAAGGCTGCATGCCTCAGAACAACCTCAGCCAAGGGGGCCAGAGTGCTGGCGGTGAGTCAGCTCCTTATTAAAAAGATTTATTGATCACCTGCTGTGTGCTAGGCACAGGAGTGGTGGCTATGGAGGGGGGCTACAAACAAAATTAGAAATGAGGCTGCCCCCCTCAAGGAATACGTGATGAGAGAGGGAGGGGGGGGGAGAGAGGAGGGAGGGAGAGAGAGAAGAGAAACTGACACACGAGAGAACTACCATAGGCAATACATTGTTACACAAAATGGTGTAGGATAATTTGTATTCCAAGATCCAAGGAGACAGAGCCCTGTGCATTCCATCAGGGAAGGCTGCTTAGAGGTGGCGAACTATGAGCCAAAGGTAGAAGGAGGCACTTGGATAGGCAGAGAGGAAGGAGGAGAGGAACAGTTTGAAGCAAAGCTCCCAGCAGGGAGATTTTTGAGTTGCTGTGCAGGCAAGGATGTGGCCTGATTTTCCAGTGTGGAGGAGCTGAGACATGGAGTTACAGAAAAAATAAAAGCTGAACGGAAAGACCACTTGGTGATGTAATGTTAAATATGAGGTTGGATTTCTCATTGCATACCTTGTGTGGGTTTTTGAGAAGGGTCTGGTGGCAACTTTAGCTATTTTCTTTGGTCCTGCCATGGATATCATAGCTGACTTTATGACACTCTCTCATCAACATTCTTTAGGTCCCAACCTGCACGAGGTAAGGAACCTTGTTTCTGGCCTGTTCACCATTGTCTCGGGCAGTGACTGGCACATTTTGGAGCTAATCACTCCTACAGTGAATAAGTAGAAATCTCTTATTTAGTAATTAAGAGAGTTAATGTATATAAAGTGCCTGGAAGAATGCCTAGCACACACACACACACAAAAAAAAACCCTTCGTAAAAGTACTACTATTCTTTTCCTCCTCCCCCCACTTTTTCTTCTCCTCTTAGTCCTCCTTCTTTTTCATGAACGAGTAAGGCAGTATCACAGATGGTATGTGTCATAGCCTCAAATGAGTCCTGTCCATTGGGCAATCAGGGCAGCTGAGTATGGAGATCGTCATAGAGATTGTGTACTGCACAACCCCAGTTTACCAAACTCACGTAGACTACGAAGAGAGTAGTGTTCTTCGGAACTGTGCTACACAGCAGCCCTTCACAGGCAAGCTTTTCATGTCAACTTGGAAGTTCCTTTCACTCTTCAAAATTCTAGGAAAACCTCAAAAACCCTTCCCGTCATCACAGCAGATCAAAGAATGGGCACAGCAGAAAGAAACTATAACAGTGAAAAAATGAGAGAAGTAATTCTTAAGGTATCTGGCAGTGGCAGCAGCATTTTTTAAGTGTATTGGAAGAAAAGGACCCTCCTAAAGGGTTTACAAAAAGGAAGAATGGAAAGATCACTACTCTAAAAGCCTGGGCTTGAGTAACTACAGCTGAAGGTACAGAGAAAGCTCTGCAATTGTTATAAAATGCCTGGTTCAAGGGCGTAAGACGTCAACTTGGCATGGAAGAGCACCTGGGCCTCTAAAAAGACTCACGGGTGATGTAGATTCAAGGAGACTTCCGGAAACAAACTGAAAATGATCATGACTGTTACTAAGGGATTGATTTATTCTCTCTGAAGGTGAGGTCACCCATTAGTATCTGAGCATCCCTTTTTATTATTTTCATTTCAGAAGTATGCCCCATGATTTATACATTATATAAAAGAAAACAATTTGGAAGAAAACTATGCCATTAAAACCATATGGCAGTGCCAGTGATTTATGACAAGTCACTTTGTTATGTTTTTGTCTTTAAGGGATGAACTAGAGAATTCTATAACTAAAGACAGGCATACAGTCTAAGTAGTCCCCAGACGATGAGCTCAATTAGGATTCTGGTTGGTGGCCAGGTTGGACAGAACAACAGTAATCTTACAAGGGTACGATTCATTTTTAAGTGGAAGTTAATACAATACATAAAAGCATAGATTACCATATTTCTTAACTCCCTTGCAAATGATTTATCAACAAATTGTATAAATTTTATTAAGAATTCCTTCTAGTTAAGAGAAATCTACCAATAACAAGGTGCTATCTGCTATAAGCTCAACTGGGCTACATTACAAAGCGTGGAAAGAGGAAGCTGCCGAGGGACTGTGAGCAGATGAAAGAGGAGGGGGTGCTGGCAAGGGCGACAGTGAAGCTGAACTTCAAATGCTACAGCGCACTTGTGGCCTGCAGGGAATTAGCCGAAGTGCAAGGATTGGCCTTGCTCTGGCAGTCCCAGGTGGGTCCGCTCTCTCTTTGAGCAAACACCCTGAGCATTCCAAAACCCCAAGAAGCAGTGCTGCAAACAGCGAGATGACAAACTGTCACTGCTGTGCCTCTCTTGCAGCCAAGATCGCTCTGCCGTGTATGACAGTTATTGGGGCACGTGGCCACCTCCCTGCTAGACTCCAAGCTCCTGGAGAGTGCAGCTATATCTGGCTCATGTTTGGATCTCCCGTAGCGCCTAGCCCACCACTGGGCCTGTAGTGGAGCCTCGCAGAGTGCTGAGCTATGTACGTTTTTTCATCCATCAGCTCACTGAATCAAGCAGCAGCCCTTTGTAGGCTGCATCGCAACTCTCCCCCCATTTCACAAATGAGCAAACTGGTGCTTAGAAAGATGACGTAGCTGATGTTAAGCTGCACAGCTGATTGGCAACAGCCCCAGGATTTGCATTCCCCCCAAATCCATGCTTTTTAACCCCATTACCCTGTTTCTAGATCAAGGGTTGGGAAACTGTGACCCACAGGCCAAATCCAACCCCCTGCCTGTTTCTGTATAGCTCTTGAGCTAACAATAGTTTTCACATTTTTATATGGTTAAAAAATATCAAAGCAAGAATACTTCGTGACAAATGAAAATTATATGAAATTCACATTTCAGTGTCCATAAATAAAGTTTTATGGGAGCAGAGGCACCTTCATTCATTTATGTATTGTCTATGGCTGCTTTCATGCTACAACGGCAGAGTTGAGTGAGCCCATGGCCCATGTCATCTAAAATATTTACTATCTGGCCCTTTACAGAAAAAGTTTTTTCACTCCTGCTCTAAGCCCAGACACGCTAAGAGGCAAACATGCTTCTCTGCCCAGCTGTGCAGAAAGAATGGCACAAAAAGCTAGAGAAATCCTGGAGTGACGAGTACCAGGTCAGCTCAGAAGCACCTCTGTCCCAAAGGTCACAGCTCCAGCCTGGCCACACCTGAAAGCAGTGAGGCAGGCGGCACCAGGTGCTTGGCTCAGGCCATTTCTTGGCAGTGAAGGAAGAGCTAATAGTAGTTCTGAAGGTCAATGAGGGTGCTCAATAAACCATTGATTGATTTGGCCAACTTGCAAGCAATATGGATCTTGCGGTTGACTGGGCTCTGCAGATGATATAAAAATTACATTTAGCCTTGAGTCAGCAGCCTCCTCTCCCCCACGGAGCCCTCTGTAGAGCAGCCAACAAGTTGCAGAATTGACATATTTGAGTACCACCACCCTCTGCCAGGGATAGTAATTGAGTAGTGCCATGGCCAGGAGGCAGACAGCAGGAAAGGAGAGAGAGGTGCAAGCCAGGTGTCTGCAGAATAAGGTATCTGCAGGAGGGGAAGGGCCTGGTTGAACATTCTCTCTGTCCAGACAAGAGAACCCAGTGGAAACAGCCAGAGGGACCCCTGAAGGTGAGAAACCAGCCCCGGGAATGCGGGGGACTCAGGAGAGGGCAAGAGGAGGCCATACCATTGCCCATGTGTTTCATGGGCCTCCTGCAAAGGACACTATGACCTCGTAGGGGCTGAGACGAAGTGGTCACTGCATCGGATGCCTCATACAGGATATCAATAACTGTTATCAGCTATTCTACAGTCAATGTTCCCCACGACAGCTACCTTGAAAACGTGCAGCAATAGGAGGAAGGAGGTAGCAGAAAACAGCCCTTGGAAAACAAAGTGATACAATAAATAAAGCACAGCCTCTGAGGGCAGAATGCCCAGGCTTCAGCTTCACCTCTGACACTACGACTCCCCGTGTGATCATTACCTGGTCACTTCATTTTTCAGATCCTTGGTGAACTCCTAAGAGTTAACTTGTGAGTTGTATATTTTGTATGCGTCAGGATTAGATTTGTTTTGTATATAACAACAAAAACCCGACAAATAATAGTGGCTTAAGCAAGTTAGCAATCAAGTTTTCTCTCACATGACAGAAATCCTGAATTTGGCAGTTCAGGGCTGGTGCAGCAGTTCCATAAGGACACAGGTACCATGTGTCCTTCTCCTCTGTGTGCTTAGAGCACACGTTCCAGCTTCAGGACGCCTTGTAGTCACAAGGTGATGGCCACAGCTCTAGCAATCATGTCTGCATTCCTGGTAGCAAGATGGAAGGGGCAATGGATAAATGGCTACCTCCTCCCTGAGTTAGCCCTGTTAAGGAAATTTCCCAGAAGCCCTACTCAACAACTTCAGCCACCATCTTTATTTGCATTATTGCCACACCTAGTAATATAGACCTTTGAGTGTGGAAGAAGAGAATAGAATGGAGGTAACCACCAGTCTTGGCTGCGAACAAGGACAGCCTACGTCAAGGGCTGTCCGCCCTGGTGCTGTTCACAAATGACCCACTGCCTATGAAAGGACATTGTAAAGCTGCAGAAGGTCATGCAAATAAAATCTACACTCCTTGACTTCTCATCCAAGGCCCTTTGTGACTGGGCCCCAGTGTGACTATGATTTTGCCTTTACCCAGACCAGGTATCTTTCCCAGGAAGCTTCCCTGGAGGTCCAGGTTGGGCTAAGTATCCCTTAGCTGTGCTCCCACGGTACCCCATGGACATTCTATCCTATCACTCTCCCCACTACCTTGAAAGATCCAGTCTATGCCTTTATCTCTTCTTCAAGATCTGTGCTGAGCAATACAATAGCCACTGGCCACAATAAGGTGATAAAGCCCCTGACATGTGGTAAAGTCCAAATTCACACAGGCTGTTAAGTGTAAAATAAAATGTACTAGAGCATACTTTCAAAATCATACCAAAAGGTAAAAGAATGTAAAATATCTCCTTAACAATATTTAATATACTGGTTCCATGTTTAAATGACAATATTTTGGATGTACTGTGTTAAGTTCACCTGTTTCTTTTGGCTTTTTTTTTGTTTTTTAACATACACACATGTAGCTTGCATTGTGGCTCCTGTTATATTTCTATTGCTCAGCATTGCTCTGAAGTGTAAAATCCGAGGGGCGGAGGGGGGAGGAACTAGGTCTTATTGGTTTTTGTGTCTCTAGCATCTGCATAGTATGTATTTCCTAAGTGTTAGAGTGGGATGGTTGGACAAAGTCATGCATAGGACGAAAGCCTTGGTAAGAATGTGGCAAAGGCAGGAAAGAGGGAAAGATGACAGCAGCGAAGGACAATGGCCTGACAGAATCAAACAGGCCACATGAGGGGCTTTGAGGAAGCCTCGTAGGACCAGTATGCCTGCCATGTGCAATGGCTGCTGCACAGCCTCTGGAATTACATGGACCTTGGCTCAAATCCTGGTGCTGCTACTAACCAGTGAATGACCTTGACAAGTGACATTGACCCTGAGCCTCAGTTTCTTCATCTGTAAACCAGGGTTGATTATAGCACTGACCTCATCCCCATTTGAGGAGAAATAAAGACTAGGTTGGTAAGATGTGGGGCACAGCCCCTGAAGCATAATGAAAGATCAATAAATGTTAGCTCTTTTTATTAGGTTTTATGGGTCTGTTGCGAAACAAAAGCAATTTTTAAAAAGTTGCCCGAAGCCAACCAGCATCAAGTCATTTCCCTGCTGAATATTAAAACGGAATTTTTAATCTGAGATGACAAAAATAATTTGAGCTGGCAGATGGCATAGTGTTGTCACCCACTTTGTTGCTTGGAATTGAATGGATTATACATAAATACCACCGAACTCTTTCCTTGTTTGGAAAAGCACCTGACTCTGAGATCTGCTGCAATGTTCTATGGTATGGAAATGCCCCAGCACCCTGGCACTGTGGTACAGCCATGCAGGCAGGTGGACTGGTCACCTTGGCCAAATCATTCAGGACAGGTGAGTTAGGCCTCACAACATACAATCCCCAAATCTCAGTGGCTTGGAACACATTTACTTCTCGGCTATGTTACATGTCCATGACAGGCCACTGCAGGACTTTTGCTTCATGTTTTCTCACCAAGGACCTGGGCTAGAAAGTTCCCAGGATCCAGATTTCTTGGATGCAAGAAAACAGGGACATGGTCATTCCCTCAACGGCTTGTAAAAGGTTTAGCCAGAAGGGACACATCTCTCTCGCTCACATTCATTGGCCAAAGCAAGTTGTATGTCCATGCTTAACTTCAAGAGAGTAGGGAATTGTAATCTTATACGACCATAATAAAAGGAGGAGACCACGAACGAATGCCCACGAACAGCTCTGATGAATGCCACTGCATTAGTCAGTGGCCTCTCAATGGCAGAGAGTTGATGCCACCCAGTGTCCCAAGACCAAATTCTAGTATGCTGACAAAATCCCCCTCAATTTCATACCAGCAGAAAACAATGAAATGGAAATTTAAATGATGCACTATTTTCCTGAACAACTGAAGTAGAAAGATAGTTTTTAAAAATCTAAACCATCCAATTTTTGTATAGTTTCAGTGAAATGATACATGCAAACACTGCTAGAGTCATCATAAATCACAAAACAGAACATGTGTTCTGGAAAGTAATTTGGCAGTATGTAATAGAGTGAGAAACAAAAGTTCATACCCTTTGGCACATTTTTTCAACCTCTCAGGATTGATATGAATGAAACCATCCAAAAGCTACAGGCCTAAAGACATTTATTTATTTGTAATTTAAAAAATGTTACTAATTATAATAGAAAGGAGTAGACATTATTTATATGTGCTACTATAGGGGATTGGTTAAGCAAATTATAGGAATTCATGTGTGGAATATTATTTATATATTTTTAATGACAATTTATAAAGTCTAACAAACATGGAAATATGCTTATGATAAAAGTGTTAAATGAAAATAGTAGGATACAAAGTAGCATGTAAGTATAACTATTCAAATAATGGACATGAGGGAAAAATGCTGAAAATAATTAAACCAAAATGCTAATGGTGTTTATATTAACATTATTTTTGTCTCAAACATAATAATGAAAATGAAACTTTAAAATGGAATCTGAGCAAACTAAAGATGATCTCCAGTTGAGAGGAGGTCTCTGAAGTGGCTGCTTGGGTAGAAGTGACATTTCGAACATGGTGTCTCCATGAGAACAGAGATCTGTGATAATGCCTATTCATTGCAGGTGCTCAAACACATTATTGTATAAATAAACGAAAAAAGACGGATAAAGAAGAGAAAGAGAAAAAGGATTGGATGAATGTTGAATTAAGAACATAAAAATAGAAGAACCCTGATTAAGGTAACCTTAATCACTAATGAGAGAAAAGTCATTTTCAGGCTTAGAAAGAACAACTTCAGGATCAGTTTTTTTGTGGGCAAGAAGGTTCTAGCAGCCACAAGCCAAGAGGAAAAAACTCTTCTCTTCCTTAATGCTACCACTCTGAAGTCCCCTCGCTTTTGTTTGCTCTTCTGCCCTTCAACTATCCCTCCCTGCATTTTACCCCTCCTCCCTGTGCCTAAGACTGGTCCAGAACAGAGTTTGAGCAGCAACAGCTGCCTGCTAGAAAGAGCAGGTGCTTTGCTCAACCAAACAGGGGTCCTCACACTTTTTAAACAGGGGGCCAGTTCACTGTCCCTCAGACCTTTGAAGGGCTGTTGGGGAGTGCGGCGCACATTCCACACATGCACACTGTGGGCCCGGGGATGAGTTGGCTGCTAAGCAGGACAGGCAGCAGCGACAAAAACACCCCGTGGGCCAGATAAATGTCCTTGGCGGGCTGCATGTGGCCCGTGGGCCATAGTTTGAGGACCCCTGAAATAGAAGATAATGGTGATCTTGCTGGGTCTCTATGATCTTCCCTGTTCTTTTAATTACCTACTCTAAACACAAATCACTTAAAGAAATGCCCTTGAAAGCATGGGCTTTCCTTTCATAAGTTTCCATAGGCTTCCTTGTGAAATACAGACCTTACTAAATTTAAATACGCTAGACTGCCACGTATGGTTGTACAGCATGGGCAGTGCAAAACCCTGGGACCATATCATTCATCAAAACATCACAGATTTGTTCTTTTATTAGAATTGTTTAGCAAATGGCAGTGAATTATCTCTTTTCTAACAAAATCAGTATATCGTGATAATTTTCTGACAGATGAAAGAAAAACTGTCTTAAAGAAGGTTTTGTGCTTTTCCCCAATTTGGACAAAGTGCCACGTGGACTAGGATGGCCTTAAAGCAGGCGTCCTCAAACTATGGCCCGTGGGCCACATGCGGGTGTTTTTGCCCAATTGTTTTTTTTTTACTTCAAAATAAGGTAGGTGCAGTGTGCATAGGAATTTGTTCACAGTTTTTTTTTTTAAAACTATAGTCCGGCCCTCCAACGGTCTGAGGGACGGTGAACTGGCCCCCTGTTTAAAAAGTTTGAGGACCCCTGCCTTAAAGTATCCTTGAAGAGCACATGCATTGGACCTTGTTTTTTCTACCACGGTCTACCCTAGAAAGCGGTGGCATACTCAATCAAGCCCTCCGTGAGCACACACGTTCTGTAAATAGGTGAAGAGGGCCGAGTGTGTGCATCTTTAGAAAGCAGTGGGGCTGTAGAAAACTAGAGTGGAGAGCACAGACCTAGTCTAAATGCTTTCAAGTTTAATTTAAAAACAAAATCATCCTGTAGCAAATGTAATTAGTCTTCTGGTAAATTCATCGCTCTGGTCACCAGTTTGCAATCTCTGGTTCTTGGTTAAGTAAGTAGTTTTTTTTTTTTTTTAAATAAAAAGATACAACAGAGCTTATTTGTTATACCTTCATTTTTCTCACTGTTTCTATCAGTGAAAACCCACAGAAATCTCAAGAGGTCTCCCAGGTTAGTGGTTCTCAATCAGGGGCAATTCTGCTCCCCCCAGTGGACATTTGGCAGCATGTCTCGAGACATTTGGTTGTCACAGCGAGGTAGGGTATCTGCTACTAGCGTCTGGTGAGCAGAGGCCAAGGATGTTGTTAAACATTCTACAGTGCACAAAGCAGCACCCTGCAACAAGAAATTATCTGGCCTAAAATGTTAATAGTGCCTAGGTTGAGAAACCCTGGTCTAAGTGGTAATTAAAGGAAAAAGGAGACTTTTAGTTCAGTGCAGAGAAAATCATTACACTCTAAGCAGTATCTATAGGTGTGGATGGGAGAAATGAAAAAGGGTTAGCCAATTCATGGCCTCAGCACAGAAAAAGGGAGTGACTGAGATATAAAAAAAGAAGTATTGGCATCCCTTGGAAAATGGTTGTGTTTCAACCTCTCATTTTGTGGACCCCTGGAGGCAGGACTTTGCTCTCCCACCCTCTCTCCTTGTCCACGTACTTGTGTCATGTGTTATCTTATGTACAGGATACAGGAACCATTATTATATCTCCAAGTTGTGGGGGAAAATGTTTCATTTGCACATGAACCACTGGAGAAGGTATTTTGGCATCTTAGATTCTTTCCTCAGTGGAGGAATGATTTCTGAACGTCAAACTACCAGAAGTAGATTTTAACTCCATTCTAATACAAGATTGGTATAGACTACACATTCCAGTAGACCTGGAGGTTCTCTAAATGGAAAAACAACATATTGCCTCATCAATAAATTACTTTTAAAGCATTTCCTTCCCTGAGGTAGGTTTAATGTAGCACACTGCCTTTTCCTATATGGTCAATGGTTCCATAAGGAGACAATAAACTCTCCTGAGATTCCATGAAACAAATTGGTCTGGGGGCATCACTACCTTACCTGGGAATCATAGGGACAGTTCTCTTACAAAGAGAAGATGAGAGGGTTGGGGGAGGCACTTATCTGGTGACAAAGTCCTCCCACAATAGAAAATCAATGAAAGAAATTATTATATCCTTAGCACCCAGCACAGTGTCTGAAGCATTAGGGGTTTTAAACACTGAATAAGCATTGTTTAAACTGACTAATAAATGGTATAAATAGTGTCCCTCATTTAAAACTGTTAATTTAACTATAAGCAATTTTTATAAATACATAAAGAGACTACTATTTTTAAAACAACTGTATGGTATTTCAAATCACCATACCCCAAAGATAGACATTTCTGTTGTTGTCAGTGTTTTCCTATTACAAACAATGATTTAATGTTAATATTTTCTTAAATCTCATTTTTCCCATTTATGAATATATTCATAGGTTAAATTCCTAGAAGTGAGATCAGAAGATGTGTAAATATTTCAAAATATATTGCTAAATTATCCTCCATAGAGGCTGTAACAATTTCCACAATGCCTATTTCCCAACATCATCACCAACACAATATATTAACAACTTTTTTGAGTAAATAAATTTAAATTATTTTCAATATACAAAATCACTAGTATTTCTCTATGCCAATTGTAAACAATTTGAAAGAGAAACTAAGAAAGTGATCCCATTTATAAAAGCTACAAATAAAATAAAATATGTAGGAATAAACTTAACCAAAGAAGTGAAAGATCTCTATAATGAAAACTATAAAACATTGATGAAAGAAATTGAAAAGAACACAAAAAATGGAAAGATATTCTGTGATCACGAATTGGAAAAATCAATATTGTTAAAATGTCCATACTACCCAAAGCAACCTACAGATTCAATGCAATCCCCATCAAAATACCAATGATGTTCTTCACAGAAATAGAAAAAATAATCCTAAAATTTATGTGGAACCACAAAAGACTTAGAATGGCCAAAGCCAGTTTGAGAAAAAAGAATGAGAGTTACTTCAAATTATACCACAGAGCCGTAGTAACCAAAACAGCATGGTACTAGCACAAAAATAGACACATAGACCAACGGAACAGAATAGTGAACCCAGCAATAAATCCATGCATCTACAGTGAACTTAGACATACAAATAGCCAACAGGTATATGAAAAAATGTTCAACATCATTAGTCATCAGAGAAATGCAAATCAAAACTACAATGAGATATCATCTCACCCTTAGTTAAAATGGCTTTTATCAAAAAGACAGGCAATAATGAATGCTGGTGAGGATGTGGAGAAAAGGGAACCCTCGTACACTGTTGGTGGGAATGTAAATTAGTGAAATCACTATGGAGAACAGTATGGAGATTCCTCCAAAAACTAAAAATGGAACTACAATATGACCCAGCAATCCCACTGCTGGATATATATCCAAAGGAGGGGAAAATCAGTATATCAAGAAAATATGTGCACTCCCATGTACATTGCAACACTATTCACAATACCTAAGATGTGGAATCAACCTAAGTATCCATTAATGGATGAATGGATAAAGAAGTTGTGGTGAATACACACAATGGAATATTACATACACGCGAAAAGGAATGAAACCCCGCCCTTTGCAACAACATGGATGGAACCAGAGAACATTATGTTAAATGAAATAAGCCAAGCACAGAAAGACAAATCCCACATGTTCTCATGCATATGTGGAGGCTAAATGTTAAAAGCAATTGATGTCATGGAGACATAGAGTAGAATGACAATTACCAGGGGCTGGGAAGGGTAGTGGGGAGTAGGGGATAAAATAGAGATGGTTCATAGGTACAATAATATAGTTAGATAGTTAGAATGAACAATATTTGGTAACACAACAAAGTGACTAGAATCAACAATATGTTAGGGTATACTTTAAAATAACTAAAAGAGTGGAACTGTAATGTTTCTATACAAGGAAATAATAAATACCTGAAGTAATGGATACCCCAATTACTCTCATTAAATTAATTCACATTGTGTGCCTGTATCAAAACATCACATGTACCCTATAAAGATATATTAATACAATTATTATGTACCCATAATAATTAAAAAGAAAAAAGAAAAAAAGAAATGTAAATGAGTTTTTCTATTAAAACATTTTCTTTTGTGCTAACTTATTATTGAACATATGACATAAATTCCTTTGATACTCCTAAGAGAGCTAAGGCATTTGAAAGCACTTTAAAGAAAAGGGGGAGGTTCAAATATTAATGCCGAGCACAGTGCATCCTATAACAAATAATTACGTTCTGCTTTGTCCGACAGCTATTAGTCAAATTGCAGTAAACCCAAACTATAAAGATTCTCAAGTTCTATTCCTCAGCCACCCCAGCCTCCTGCTATTGCTACTAGAATTGTAAGACAGCATTTCAAGGTAGCTCCAAAACTGCTGATCAATACACCTTAGTTGGCCAGCAGATTGATCAACTTGTAGATAAATGAGATTTGTTTCCTTATAGCTCCTCATATCCCAAATCATATTTTTATGGACTTTTCAAACATCTACTTTTTAAAAATTCTATTATATAAATTTTCAAATGTATATAAAGTATATAGATAATACAAAGGATTCCATTTGCAACATTCAAATTTTATTAGCGTTTTATCAATCTTAATTCATCTCTACTGCTGTATTATGTGTGGTTTTTTTGGGGGGTGTGGGGGTGGACTTTTTAAAGGAAATTCCAGACATCATATCATTTCATCCATAAATATTTCAGTAGAATATAGATATTTTATGCACATGTTCAGCAGGAAATAGGGACCAGAGAATGTTACTATAATAAATATTGAGAGCAGGGAGGCATTAAGCAGTCATGCTCCAACTGGGTTTAAGTGAAGTATGAATTTTCCCTATAAGAGAAAAAAATTATAAAACAGCTCCTAGAAACCTGGAGTCTTTACTTTTTCTCTTGAGTCATTATCTGAAGTATAACCACACCTATACTCAATGGAACATCATCTTTCATATAGGAAAGGGGCATAAAATATAGATAAAATCCAGTTATAATTTTGAATTCCAACTCTCCTCCCTCAATAATCGATAGAACAAGTGGACCAAGAATCATCCAGGATCAACCCACTTGATCCAACTGATATTTAGAGAATACAGCACCCAACAATAACAAAACACACATTCTTTTCAAGGGCACATGGAAGATTCATCAAGATGGACCATATTGTGAGCCATAAAACAGATACCAACAAATTTGAAATCAGTGATATCATAAAAATCATGTGTCCAGATCACAAAAGAATTCAACTAGAAATCATAACAGAAAGATATCTGGAAAATCCCCCAGTTTGGAAATTAATCAATATACTTTCAAATAATCCCTGGATCAAAAGATAAAGCCATAGGTCAAAGAACAAATAATAATGAAAATTAGAAATTATTGAACTGTACGGCAAGGAAAACACAACAAACTAAAATTTATGAAATGTAGCTAAAGTAGTGTGTAGAAAGAAATGCACAGCATTAAATGTCCACATTAGAAAAAATAAAGGGTTTAAATTAAGGATCTAAGTATCTTCCTTAGGTTAGAGAGAGAAGAATAACCTGAAAAACAAAATAATCAAAGAAAAGGAAATAAAGGCAGAGAAAGAATTGGTAAGATAAAAAATGGACAAAATAGAGAATAATGAATGAAACCAAAAGCGGATGCATTGAAAAGATCAACAAAGTTGATAAGCCTCCAGTTAAACTAATTAAGAAAAAAAATACAAGGCCTATTACCAATATAAGAAATGAGAGAGCAGACATCATTATATTAGTAGATCATACCTATGAGATACCTAAACATACCTAAACATCTTAATAGTAACTGACTTGACAACCTAGATGAAATGGACAAATTCCATGAAAGACACAACAATTAATGCTCAGTCAATAAATAGTAGACACATTAAATAGACTTATATATCTTAAGGAAATCGACTTTGTAGTTAAAAATCTCAGAAAGAAAAGTCAAAGTCCACTTGACTTCAGTTGTTGATTCCACCAAACATTTGAGGAAATGACACTAGTTGTATATAAACATTTCTCCAAAGTAGAACAATAGGGAAAAAGTCCCAACTCATTTTATAAAGTCAATATTACTCTGATATCCAACTCAAAGACATTAAGAAAACTACAAAGCAATACCTAATGAACATAGATACAAAAATCACTTATAAAATCCTAATAAATCTAATTCAGCAATATGTTAAAAGGATCACACATCATGACAATGGGATTTAACTCAGAAATTTAAGGTTGTTTAAAAAAAGGAAGACAGGAAGGGAGAAAAAGCATACTGATAGGAAAGGAAGAAATAAAATTATTTCTAATCACAGATGATATAATCATTTATGTAGAAAATTCTAGAAATCCACCAAAAGAATCCTACAAGAACTGAGTGACTTAGCAAGTTGAGGATACAAGGTTAACATAAAAAAAAAAAAAAAAAAAGATATATTGCCTTTCCAAAGCAATGGATAATCAATGGATACTAAATTTAAGGTGGGGAGGCAGTGTCATGAAGAACAGTATATTTGTGTGATCTCAAAGTACTTTTTTCATAGACTGCTTATTAGTTACAGTTAATAGGGAAAGAATAGTACTTTTACAGTGGAGAAACTAGAAAACATCTTGACCTGGTGATCAAAATTAACATTACCAATGAGAGGAAGATGGCTGTCAGTCTCCCTGATGGGACATCCTGAGGAGGACCATAATCGCATTTAGGAAGTTTTCTACCTGGGGATGCATAACCTGAATCTTTTCATGAGGAAACCGGAAAAACCCCAACTAGGGAATATTCTACAAAATAACTAGTCCATGTTCCTTCAATATCCCAATGTGATTAAAGAAAGAAGGCTGAAGAACTGTTCCAAATTAAAGGAGACTAAAGAAACATGAAACTAAAGGCAATACCTGATCCTGGACAAGATCCAATAATGGAGAGGAAAAAAGTATGCTATAAAGCAGGAGTCCCCAATCTATGGTGAGTTGTATAATTATTACATTTTATATTACAATGCAATAATAATAGAAATAAAGTGCATAATAAGTGTAATGTTCTTGAATCATCCCAAAACCATTCTCTCTTCCCAGACCATGGAAAAATTGTCTTCTGTGTAAATGGTTCCTGTTGCCAAAAAGGTTGGGGACCACTGCTATAAAGGACATTATTGGGACAATTTATGAAATTGGACTATAGACTGAGGATCAAACATAAATTTTATAAATTCCAGAATTGAAATACTGTTAAATTCCCGAATTTGATAATTCTACTGTGGTTAGGTAAGAGAATATTCTTATTCATAGAGTGATACCCAGTGAAGTACAACAGGGTAAAGGAGTGTGACATAAGCAAATTACTCTCAAATGATTAAAAAATAAAATTATAACGTGTGTTTACATATATGCACACCACACATACAGAGAAGAGATAAATCAAATGGTGCTAAATATTATACATTATTGAATCTGTTTAAAGGGTATTCATAAGTTCTCTGATATGTTTATATAACTGTTTTATAAGTTTACAATTTTTTCAAAATAAAAATTTTGAAAAAGATGGAGAAATCTTCCCATGACTCATAAACCTCCAGAATAAAGTCTTCCAGTGTATTTGTCTTTATCAATTCATGAAATATTGATAAAAGTTGGCTTTCCCATGGTCATGATACCATCCCAATTAATGACATGAGTTTTCTACAGTAATTGTCAACAGCCAGTGCAATGAAGGGCAAAAGGGTAGTTTGGAAGCCGTAGAAAGACCATGGGGCTTGCATTTTATTTTTGTCACTTGGGCAATTCCCTTAATACCTGTGAGCCTTGGTATCTTTGCTTAGAAATGGGAATAAATAATAAAAATATACCAACCTCACAGGGCTGCTATGAGAATTACAGTGAGAGAGTGTACAAATACATGCCTTTAAGTAGTATATAAAAATGATATAATTCTTCGACCATGCCAAGCTTCTGGTACAAGTTCTCTAAAGCTTTTCATCTCCCTCAGGACAAAACCAAAGCCCTCACCATGGCCCCAAGATGCCTCAGCTGACCCAGCCTCTAGCTGTCTGATCTTGTCTCCTGCCTTCGCCATTCTTCAAAGGCATCATGCCTCAGGGGCTTTGCAATTCCATTCCCTGTCTGAACCACCCTTAGCTCAGACACACCTGGCTCCTCCCTACACCTACTATAGTTTTCTACCCAAATGTCATCTTATCCATGAAGTTTCCCCCCACCAGCAGATTAACTACATACAGTACATATGCTTAATCCTCTGTTTCTTATTCTGGTTTATTTGTATTTTCAAACTTATCCACATAACTCACTATATGTTTGTTTATTGTCTGTGTTCCTCTTTTAAGATGTCAACTATATAACTGAAGGAACTTCTATTTGTTCCATGCTGTATCTTCAGCACATAAGGAGGTGTGTGTGGCACATAACTGACTCTCAGTAAATATTTGTTAAATGAATGAATGGATAGATGGATGAACAGGAAGTTACCATTGCACAGTATCTGGTTCATATATAGCCAATGCTTCACAGATATTACCATCAGCACATTGAATATTTTTTTAAATCTTTAAAAAATTATTTTACATTCATCATTATTAAATATCTCCACTTCTTCCAAAATACAATGAATTAAAATGTATTTTACTTTTAGGATTTCACAGAAATCTTTGAGATTAATGGAGATTATTTGATATGCAACCAAATTAGGCTTGAAAATCACTGAGTTATAATTGTTAAGATGGAAGGAGGGAAGATATAGTCCTCATACAGATGATATGTTTGGATAATTGATCATGTCTTTCCTAGTGGAAAGACCCAATTATTAATATCAATACAGGTCAATTCCCCAATAAAGTTGGATTTTTTTCTTACCCAAGTTACAGATACTTGAGAGCTATTCACTCACCTCTAAATGTAAATAAGAACCTTACATTTCACACTGTACATCCTCTCATTTCAGGAAAGCAGAGCACATCTTGAAAACTCAGCAATTGTGTCTGATAGGCAGTGATACAAGTAGACGGCCTTCTGTCAAACACAGGCTGACAAATGACAATCAAGATCCCACTGCCACCCGGGATATGAGCCATCTGGGACCTTCCAAGTCACATCCTAAGACAAGCCTCATTCTGATTTTCGTTACTGAAGAATGATAATGGATTTTTTGTTTGCTTTACAACTGACCCAAATATAATTGCAGGATGTTATATTTGACCTATAAATATATGACAATATGGCTCTCTTTATCTGGGAGCCAGTCATGAAAACAGGACTTCCTCAAATATGTTTTATTATTGCAGATAAAATTCCACTTAGCATTCAAAAAATGTTTATATTTTTGACTTTTAACATGGAGGGCCCACCAAGATGTCCACAGGGACTTATCCACCAGGTCTGACCAGCTGCACTGCCTGAGAAGTGTACCTTATAAACCTCCTATGCCTAGGCTTGTTAGCTTTGGCTTCTGGGATGAGTCTAACTGTGCTAGGAGAGTCATTTTGCACTCACTGAGTCTATTTCTAAATTATTTCTGGTTTATTGCTATCTGGATATCTGGTTTTATTTCTGCCTTAAGTCTATTTAAATTATTTTTATCTAAAGTTGTCTGCACCCCTTAAATAATTGAAAAGTCCTGAAAGGTTGGTATTTATCCTCATTCAGTGTTGTCTGACTACAGTTTTCAGGATACCTTGAATGACTGAAAAGCTCACTTCTCTACAACCAGCTCAGGGAGGTAAATCTGGGCCAAGTTTATCAAGACTTGGGGCTTGTCTCAAGTGAATCATTAAGAAAGTTATACTGTGGAATATCCTACACTACTGATATTATTTTTTCTTAGCTATAGAAATAATTCTAAATTTCCTTGTCCATGTCTGTCTTTCCTATAAAGATTGTTCGTTTATGTGTCTGTGTCTGATTTGATCTGGCCCATGAGTTAAGTTTCCTATACTACCATTGTCTGGGTGTTTGTGTGGTCTATACATGAGAAAATCTTCCCCCTCCTCTTCAGGCAGCAAAAGTGTTGGGAGACATGCCACCATTGGTCTCTTACTGAGACTCACACATGTATTACTAGATATGCTAAGAATGTAAAGCCTTGACTACTCTTTGGCCGGGCTATTTCTCAGGGTTGTGTATGCAGCAAGCAACCTATAGGGATGAAGTAATATCTTCCTCTGGAACAAAGAGCCGGCTTGCTTAGTGCTTGCTATGAAACAGTGAATTCCTTGAGCTCAGCGTTCCTCTCATATAATGCAACTAACTGCATGTGCAGTACCCATCTGGCTCTCTGAATCTGTGTACAGGAACTGGGGCTCAGAGGACTGACAGAATGCTGACACTCTGGCTACTGCTCTTTCTCTTAGTAATGAAGTCTTTTATCTCTGACCCAGGACTCTTGTGTCTTTTGTTGCATCCATGAAACCATGGC
This sequence comes from Microcebus murinus, assembly GCF_040939455.1. Lineage (NCBI taxonomy): Eukaryota > Metazoa > Chordata > Mammalia > Primates > Cheirogaleidae > Microcebus > Microcebus murinus. Next base: position 32,191,444 of record NC_134115.1, read on the forward strand.
ACTCTAACTTGTTACTTTGTAAATAGGATAAAAATCTCAGACTCTTCACAGTTTCTTGATAAAAAACAACTGGTTTTTAATTGTGGTCTATAATTGGAACCCTTTGTGTCAGTGGCCAGTATTTTGGGGCACATTTTAAGATCACAGGAAGATTCTTGAACATAATAGAAACACATCATTTGCACACATTATAGGAATATCAAAGTCAAAAAGGTAGATCTACCGTTAAAAGGAAGGAAGCTTTTACAAATATTTTATGAACTGAATTTGTTTTGCCTGGCTTATAGAGCAGAAGGTTCTGACTTCTGGATTATATAATTATATGTGTGAGCTAGGATATGCGTTGGAATCAGAGTACAGAGGATGGGAATGTTGATTGTTTCCAGCTTTGCATGACCACCTATTAACTACTATTCAAATATGAAATGTTCTGAGTGCATAAATTTCTTTCTCTTGAAATAAATATGGAGGACTTCTGTTCACACCAATGACAGATTAACTGGTACCATACTTTCCCTCCACTGACATTAAGAAAGCTGGACAAAATATATGAAACAATAGTTAGCAGACATAGAGAACAGCCCATGCAAAACTGTGATGCCCAGAAGAAGGTAAACCAATGAGGACAGTGCTATAATTACCCTGGTCTTCTGCCCAAGGCATTATCATCCAGACTGCAGCACAGAGTATCAGAAGCGAAACAGAGCAAAGTGGTCTTGCTGGGTTGAACATACAAAAACTGACGTTCAGGAAGGCTGAAGCTACTGCTGGAATTTATAAGGCAGATTACCAGAGAGAAAGGAGCTATATGAAGAAAAAAGCTTTAAAAATCTGCATCCAGCTCCCCTTGAGTTTCTAGCTAAATAAATGCTAAGCAGTACATGCGTAGAATAGGTGGACAAAAACCTCTCTGGGAAAAGGATGACAATTAGGGAGCTGTACACTAAACAATTCCCAGAGATAACACAAAGTGGGGAGAGATTATAGTTCCAACCAGCCAAAATGGAAAGAACTTGTTGAACATGTGAGGCATACAGTGGAAACCACAGTGTGGTCATACTTTAGTAGCATGTTCAAATTAGACCTAGATTGAAGACTTCTCAGAAGCTAAAATCAAGCTTCAGAAGAATCAAGCTGACCTATAACTAGCTAGTCTGCCCATGTAAGCAAACTTCAATACTCCTTAAAGGAAGGCAACACATTCCAGACACTAGACAACACAACATTTAAAATGTCCAGCTTCGATAACAGAAAGGTATCTGGAAAATTCCCAAATACATAGAAATTAAAACACTTCTCAATATCCCAGGGATCAAGGAAGTAATTACAAGAGAAAGTAGCATTTATTTTGAACAGAATAATATTGAAGTTGCAACATATCAAAATTTGGTTATATAAGTAAAGCCTTATACTTAGTGGAAAACTATTGATTTTAAGAAATTATATTAGAAAAAAATAGAAGAATTAAGAATGACCTAAAGTTCCACTACAAGAAGCTAGTACAAAAGAGCAAAGTAAACCCAAAGAATGCAGAAAAAAATCATAAAGATAAGAGCAGAAATAACATTCATCTGGTGTTGGGTGGATGGGAGGGGGGAGGAGAGGATGGGTATATTCACACCTAATGGGTGTGGTGTGCACCATATGAAGGATGGACATGCTTGAAGCTGACTCAGGTGGGACAAAGGCAATATACATAACCTAAACATTTGTACCTTCGTAATATGCTGAAATAAAAAAAAAAAATTTTTAAAGGAAAAAAAAAATCAATGAAATAGAAAACAGATAAACCATAGAGAAAATAATGTGACCAAATCTCATTTGTTGAAAAGACTGATAAAACTGATAAACCTCTAGCTACGCTGATCAAGAAAAAAAATTAATAACCAGTATCAGGAAAGAAATGGGAGCAATTGTTACAAATCATACAAAATTAAAAGGATAACATGCAAATTATGGACAATTTTTCCAATAAGTCTAACATCTTAGAGGAAATGAAAAAATTACATGAAAGGATATAAAATATCAAATTCACACATGAAGAAAGTCTGAAGAGCCTTTTACATATTAAAGAATTCCATGAATATTCCCTTGAATAAACTGCCAAGCCCCAGTGACTTCACAGGTGAATTCTATCAAACATTTAACAGAGAAATAAAACTAATTCTATGCAAACTATTTTATTCAAAGTAGTTTAACAAATTTATAGAATATGATAACCTCAGTAGATTCAGAAAAGTATTTGACAAAATCCAACACCCAATAATGATAAATTTCCAGCAAACTAAGGATTGAAGGTAATTTCCCTAATCTGATAAAAGGCATCCACAAAACACACACACACACCCCACACATAACAAATATTGTCCTTAATGCTGGCATACTAGACTTTTCCTACAATCAGGAAAATGTCAAGAACAACTGCTCTGTCAGGTCTATTCAACATTGTACTGGAGGTCATAAGAATTATTAAAAAGTCAAGAAAAACATAAAAGGCATAAAGATCAGAAAGAAGAATGAATGTCTCTATTTGTAGATGACAAATGTTCTTAAATATAGAAAACTCTAAGGAATCTAAAATATAACTATTAAAACTAATAAGTGAACTTAACAGGTTTGCAATATCAAAGGTTAATATTATATACAAGTTAATTATATACAAACAGTCAAAATTTGTGATTTTTAAAATTTTATTTAAAATATTCAAAAACATAAAACATTTATGGATAAATTTATCAAAAGTTGTGTATGACCTTCACACTGAAAACTACAAAAAATTGCTGGGAAAAAATTAAAGCAGAGCTAAATAAATGGATAGAAATACCATTTTCCTTTATGGTATATGTATACAATGGACTACTACTCAATTATAAAAAACAGTGGTGATCTAGCACCTCTTATATTTTCCTGGGTAGAGCTTGAGCCCATCCTCTGAAGTGAGGTATCACAAGAATGAAGGAATGGGCACCACATGTACTCGCCATCAAATTGGCACTAACTGATCAACACTAAGGTGGTCACACAGTAGTAATATTATTTAGGGATTGGGGGGTTGGGGGTGGGTAAACTCACAACCCATGGATGCAGTGAGCATTGTAGGGGGGAAGGGCATGCCTCAAATCATAGTTTGGGTATGGCAAAGTCATAACACGTAACCAAAATGTTTTTACCCCCATAATATCCTGAAATAAAAAAAAAAAAAAGAAAGAAACACCATTTTTCTAGACTGGAAGCAAAGGCATGTTGGTAAACATTTAACAACCAACTTTCCTCCCACCCCTCCCCAGTAAAAAGCTCCTGTTTTTTTTCGAGTTTGCCAATTTGTGCGATGTAAATTCTCCCACCCTAGCCAATTTCAAACTATTAAATTCCTAAAATTTTAATAATGACTTCTCGTGATTAAGTATCATGTATCTTTAGCTCACTAAGGGTTGAAACACTTAATATTATTAAAAGTAAAATTTTCACCAAATTGATCGATCTCAATCATAAGTGGACTATGCATTTTTATAGAAATTGAAAACAATTATAACATGTATATGGAAATGTAAAGGATCAAAAATATCCAGAACAATCTTGACAAAGAAAAACAAAGTCGATGGACTTAAACTATAAGACTTCAAAAATTACCTTAAAGATAATCTAGACAATGTGATATTGATATAAGGACAATGAATGAAACAGAATAAAAAGCTCAGAAATAGATAAACTTTTATACGTTACTGGACTTGAAAAAGTCTTTTCAATAAACATTGTTAGAATAACTGGATATCCGTATGGACTAAAAATAATCTTGGCCTCATACCTTATACAATATAAAAATAATTAAGATGGATAGAATATGTAAAATATAAAAGCTAAAGCTATGAAATTTCTAGAAGGAAATGCAGGATAAAGCATTCGGTATTTGAGAGTAGGCAAAGGATTCTTAGGGCACAGAGAGCAATAGACAAAAAAAAATATGATATAATAAATTAGACTTCTTCAAATTTTAAAACTTCCCAACACAGACATCATTATGGAAATGAAATAAGCAAGCTACAAAATGGGAGTTAACATCCATAAATTACTTATCTAAGTCCAGTATCCTGGATGTATAAAGAACAGCAACGCCATAAACACAGACCCAATTAGTGACTAGAAAACAATTTCAATTCATAAGCACATGAAAAAGTGCTTAACATCATTACACATCAGGAAAATGTAAATTAAGGTATAGCTCCATACTGAGCTATAACTACATTCTCACCAAAAAAGGAAAAAAATTAAAAAGACTAAAAGACCAAATGTTAGCAAGGATGTGGAGCAACCAAAACTCTCATCCAAAATTGCTGGGAGTATAAAGTGTTACAATCACTTTGGAAAAAATTCTGGCTATTTCTTATAAAACTAAGCATGCACTTATTCTATGACCCAGGAGTTTTACTCTTAGGCATTGACCCAAGAGAAACAGAAAAAAAAAATATGGATAGAAATATATTAGAATGAGAATATTTATAGCAGCCATATTCATAACAGTCAAAACCTGGAAACAGCCTCAATGTCCATGGGTAAATAAACTGTGACTATTACTTAGCAATAAAAATGAACAAACTACTAATACTTGCAGCAACATGGATAAATCTCAAAACATTATGCTGAGTGACCTTATTAAAGAGTGTGTATATTGAAAGATTCCATTTGTAAGAAGCTTCAGAAAAAAACAAAGTCAATCTATGGTGGGAACAAAAATCAGAACAGTGATGATTACCTCTGAAAGATGACAGTAGGGAGTGACTGGGAAAGAAAGGCATGAGGGAACTTCCAAAAATGATAATACTAAGATTTGTGTATTTCAATGTACAGTATGTAAACCTAACCTAAACAGAAAAAAATGAGAACCATCAACAATTTTGAATTCCAGTTATTGGCAGGTTGAAGTAAATGGGGGTAAAATATGTTGATTATTAAAATTTACTCGGAAATACATGATAAAATAAATAGGTTGATAGATGGATGCAGAGATAGATAGATGAATAGATATATGGTAAAATACATTTCTCACTCTGGCTGACTCCAGATTCAGTTTAGAAATCAATTTAACTTCTTAATCCCCAGGTAATTATCAATAGTAAAAGATCTTTGGACATTTTAGCTAACCAGAGGAGAATCCATACCATTGTTAATGTGCTAATGTTTTACATTGTATCTGGATGTATGCTATAAAATGAGATGAAACAACTGATACTTAAGTTAAAGAAACTACCAACTACCTAAGGTAGACCCAAAGCACTGTTGAGTTTATTTTCATTATTAGGCTGGAAATCTTCCAGAGGGCTGTTGAGTATATTCTTAAAATGCTTTTATACTTTAGCTTATTTTTCTGTTTTTTGACTTTTATTGTCCAGACTTTTAAAATGCTCAACAAATGATTCAAAGACAAAAACAGGATGAAATTGTTCTGACACTCAAACTGAAAATAACATTTCTGCAAACAACCTCATCTTGAAGGAGAATCAACAACAGTGTTGTGAAGATGATGATTCTTGGTGGTCTCTCCTGCAGCTTTGAATGAAGGAAGACCGAAAGGAGGGCTAAGGATAAAAAACGTTTTCATATTCCAGGAAAAGACTGTTCTCCAGCCATGCTATCAAGTAAGCACCAGGGCCAGTTTTAATGACAACTCAGATCAGAAAACGTGCTTCTTAAGAGCCAACCAGTCAGTCACAGCTGAAAGTGAGCCAACAGGAGATTTGTCTTCAGATAAGACAGGCAGTCAGGACAGGCATAAAACTTACCAGCATGAGACTCGAACTTCATCAAAACACTGTTGCATCCCAGAGTAATCAAGATGGACTCCTTCCCAACACGGCAACATTCAGTGTCTCTGTTGAGTAAGCATTTAAAGACACAGACGCCATCAGCTATAAAGGGTTAAAAAAAAAAAAAAAAGAAAAAGAATTAGGCAAATCTATTTTGACCCTTGTGAAAAACGTTCATGAATATCACCCCTGCATTTCTCTCATGTTCTCAAGGCTCCCCACTTCTGTCTTCTTGACACGATGCCTCCTAGGACTATGTGAACATAAGGATGAGAGATGAGAAGGATCCAGCCATGACCAAATACCAATTCTCTGCATGTGGGTTAACACACAGCACAAAACTGACTCCTACTGGCTCTCTTGCCTTTATACCCAGGGCCCCGTTCCCCACAACCTTTATATTCCCCAAGTCCATTTCGTGTCTCTTGACACCATTGCAGGAGGGTTTGGGTAATGTCTAATTCTTGAGCACCTACTATTTGCCAGGGATGTCACATCAAATCCCCATTGTAAGTATTATCACTGCCAAGTTCCTTGGTGAGGGCAAGGCAGAGACAAGTGGGGAGCCTGTGGCCTTCTGGTTTCAAGATTCTTCTTTTTTTATGCATCGAAGGAGTCAAGAAAGGCTTCATCTTTCTCTGCAGCACCCCTTTTAATAAAACAATTTGTTCTGCAAAATTTGCATTCAGTCAAAAGGCCGCTCTTAAGTACCTAGAAGGCCACATTTCACCTTCGGGCCACAGGTTCCCCACCCCTGCACAGTGTGCTAAGGAAATTGTGATAAAGAGGGAGCTTAGATCTTTGGGAACTAACTAGCTAATCCTTCTTTTACAGGTTAGACAGGCCTTTAGCATGGGGCAGCTGTAGTGTTGTGGAAAGAACAACGGACTTGAGGATTTACTTTTATCTTTGAAAAGTAAACATGAACTTCTGAGTCCCCCGTTTTCATCAGGTGAAATGAAAATATTGATGCTTATTTCACAGGCTTTGGTGAAGACTGAATAAAAATGGTAAAATAATTCCTAAAATACTATTAAAATAATAAGGGACTATTATTATTTCTCCCCTTTAAAGTAGATCTTTTTATGGCTGAGTAGTACTCCTTGGTACACATATATCACATTTTACTAATCCAGTCATGAATTGATGAGCACCTCTGGGTTGATCCCACATCTTTGCAATTGTGAGCCATGCTGTGATAAGCATTTGAGTGCAGGTATCTTTTTGAGGAAAAGTCTTCTTTTCCTTCAGGTAGATACCCAATAGTAGGATTGCTAGATCAAATGGTAGGTTTACTTTCAGTTCTTTGAGAAATGTCCATTCTGTTTTCCATACGGGAAACTATTCTCCTAAGTGAAGCATCTCAAGAATGAAAAACACACACTACATGTACTCACTATTAAAATGGAACTAACCGATCGATGAGCACACATGTGCACAGAGAAAAGCAAAACTCAGTGCAAATCGACCAGGGGAGGTAAAGGGGAGAAAGTGAGGGGCAAAAACCTACCTAATGGGTATAATGAACACTATTTGCGTGACAGGCACACCTACAGCCAGAACTCACGTGTTACAAAAGTGATCCATGTAGCCTAAAACATTTGAACCCCCTTAATACTTTGAAATAAAAATAAAGTAGGCCTTAGTTCCTATCCCTAATGCCTTCCATTCTCCCTTATAAAATCAAATACAGAAAGCGTGTTAACTTCAAAGAGTAATTGTATGTAAAATTCTGTTACATATGTGTGCATGCACATTCATGTACACTATTCAGAACACACACACACACACACACACGCACAGAGTTAAGATGACCAAATATTTTCAAATATTTCCCCTACTCAAATAAATGTGTACCTCCTGATGAAAGCATTCACAAACATCTTTCACAAAATGTCTTGGCTCGTTAGATAGTGCAAATGTTTTGAAAACATTTTCTGGGCATCAAACATGATTATAGGTTTAGTTATTACAGCCCAGCCAGTGTCTCAAAGGCATCCGTGTCTCCTTGCTGAGAGGTAGCCGTGAATGAAGATGCAGGGGGACTGTGGGGCTCTTCTAAACATGTTCTCTGAAAAAGTCTATGGCCATGCCACCCTGACCGCACCCGATCTCGTCTGAAAATCATAAGAAATATTTTTTCAAGAAATTAGCATTTTTAGCATTTTGCCAATTGTTCCTCTTATGGTTTAGAAGTAGAATAAGACGGAATGAAGAAGAAATGAGACTTCTAGGCTCCTACTGTTCCTTGTACCTACAGGACTATTGTTGTACTCTGCAAGTCCTTTGCCGGCAGTGGTAATTTTACTTAATTTCCAGAATAGATATCTTTTTTTTCTAAATCAAAGCCTAGCATTGCGCTTGGTACTTAAAGGTTTGTAGAATCAGTGAAAGCATTTCTCCATGTATTGATTGAATACCATCTCCAAAGAGATAAAAACCTTCAAAATGTGTCTAGTTCAATTATCCTTAACCAGATGGGCTCAGAGTAGTTTGTTTTGTTGTGATTTGATTAAAGTAGAGTTGGTTTTTTTCTACTTCTATAAATTGCAAAATGCCTGCCCATATAGTATCCACCTTTTTTACTCTCTCCTTATCCTATATTTAAATATGAGTAGAGAAGATCTTTTTAAGCACACCACAAAATCCAGAAAGTACTACAACTACTCAAAATTTTAATATATACTTATGTAAAAAAAAAATTGAAATATCTTAAAAATGAAAAAGCAGTGATAAGCTGTGAAAATATCTAAGCATCCATAATAAAACTTAATATTCCCAAAATACAATTAGCTCTAAAAATTAAGAAGCCTCAAGCATCCCTATTGAAAAGTTAGCAAGAATGAACAAGCAATTGGTAACTAGAAAAATGCTAATAGCAAAAAAAAGTGAAAAAAAATGTTTTCAGTAATAATCAAAGAAATATGTAATAAACCAATGAGATCTATTTAATATTTCTCTCTCATTGTTAAAATTTTTAAAATACCTACTAATAATATCAAATGTTGCACAGGGGATAAGAAAACAGTGAATAAGCATTCTTGGGATTGTCAATTTCTCTATTTCTGGAATGTATAATCCCCTTATGAGTCAAAATTTAAAATTTATGTACTCTTGCTAGACATTTGACTTGTACTAATTTCTTCCAGAATGTACCTTATCAAGTGTAGGTGAATATATATTCAAGGATGTTATTAGAGTTGTTTACTATAAGAAGAAAAGGCAAAGAAGTAAGTCCATCAGTTACATGGTTGGTTAAATCAAACATGGTACCCCCATATTCAGGTTGCAGACAGCATGTAAAATATAGTAGTAATTTAATGTTGTATTTATCTTTATAGAAAGTTGTTTAAGAAGATCTTCACCAAAATGTCATCAGTGACTTCCTCTGGAGGGAGAGATTTGGGATCATTTTTATTTTTCCCTTTCTAGAATTCTGCCTTGTTTGAATTATCTAGGTGACTACTTATTTTTACAATCGGAAAAAATAAGAAAGCTATTTTCATTTGGTAAAAAGTAATCAAACAAAAGACACACTACCATCAATGTATTTCACCACACTCTCATTCTCACTGGGAATTATCTTTCTTTTGATTTTTACATTTATTAGATATTCATTGGTACTTCATTTAAAAATATTTGTTGAGGAATTACTATACCCAATATAATCGTTATTTTAATTACCATTTATAATCATTCATGAAAATGAACATCTTCCCATGTTTTTTATTTGCTAATCTCACAACTTCTTATATTTCCTATCTTTTGACCGTATTAGTACCTAAAACAAACATTATAAATGATTTCTGTTAAGTAATGGAATCAAGATAAAAATGCAGCTATTTCAGGGGAAAGTATATTATCAACTGAGAAATGTATCTTTTTAAAGAACTTACATTAGGAAAATGAAGAAATACAACAACAAATTATTGCAGAACACACACCCAGGTCCAAGAAGTAGCATAACACTGGTGAAGAATTGAGTGGTGGTGATTCTCCCAATGTACATTGTGCTAATAAGGCAGGGCATCTTTCTTTCGAGCTATTGCTACTACTACGAATAACTACATTTGCAGAACACTCTGATGCCGTCTTACAAACATCTCATGTCACCTCTTCAGTGACCCAACTGTGCTGGCTGCTTCTGTGTATTTACTATTATTCTGCTTCTGAATGTTGTTCTCATCAGCCACACTCTTTGCTATTTTTTCAAAGGGCAAGGCCTGAGCTGCTGATAGCAGGAAAATGGCAAGCAGAAAAAGTTCATGTGTACAGAGTTTAGTCAATTTTAAGAAAGTCCAGAGTCTTGCCATTCCCTCCTTGAAAAACCCCAGATGTTTCCCTCTATCCTCTCTCTCAGCCTCATCTGACAAATTTCCAAAGGCACACTGAGATATCCAGGAGTTTCCCTTTAGGCAGGTGCAGATCAGAAACCATGGAAAATGCCACAGGGTGAGGTGAAGAGAATCCTCTCCTCTCTTAACAAATATTTCTCTGCTTTTCCAATACATACCCTCTCTCCTTTCAGCCCATGCAAATACAAAATCCAATCTCCATATGAAAGCTACAACACTAGTTGTCCAAGAATTATTAGATGTCAGGCGCGATTTAGAACAGCAGTTCTACAAAATATCAATATTTTTATACATAACTTACTAAACAGAACTCATTACCTAATAATGTGGTATACATGCCAATTCTATGCTAGGTGACCCTCTTAATATTTTCTTACTCAGAAATGGGAAGTCAGGCTACCTAAGGACTGTTTCCTAGAATTAGATAACTAAAAAATGATTACATAGGCAGCACCTGTATATATGGAGTAAAGTATATAGACGTACATATTCCTTAGAGACTCATCCAAGTTGTTGCATGTGTCAATAGCTCATTCTTTTTTATTGCCGAGTAGGATTCTATGATATGGATGCACCACAGCTGGCTGAATCTTTGAGATGTTGATCCATTTTATCTGGGCCATGTCCATTTGGGGCTAGTACTAATAAAACTGCTATGAACATTCATGTACAAGTGTGTATGAACAGAAGTTTTCATTTTTTTGAGATAAGTGCCCAGGGGTGCAATTGCTGGGTTGTGTGGCACTTGCACTTTTAACAGTTTCATAAGAAACTACCAAATTGTTTTCTACACTGACTGTGCCATTTAACATTCCCATCACAATGGACAAATGACCCAGTTTCTCCACATCCCGAGCAGCATTTGGTGTTGCCACTTTTTTTTTTTTTTTTTTCTGACATGCTGATCGTTGTGCAGTGATATCTCATCATGGGTTTAATTTGCATTTCCCTGATGACTAATGATGCTGAACATCTTTTCATGTAGTTATTTTCCATCTGTATATCCTCTTTGGTGAATGCCTGCTCATGTCTTATCCACTTTCAAATTGAATTGTTTGCTTTTTGTTGTTGAGTTTTGAGAGATTTTCACATACCCTAGCGACCAGTCCCTTGTCAGATTAGTGGCCACCACTCTGTAGTTTGTCTTTTCATCCTCTTCACAGGGTCTTTCACAGATCCAACGTTTTTAATTTGATGAAGTCCAACTTATCAAATTTTCCTTATATAGGTCATGCTTTTGGTGCCAACTCTAAGAACGCTTTGCCTGAGTCCCCTGACCTTGCCCATTCTGTGGTCTCATTGCACCTCCACGGAACAACTGCAGTGGTTTCCCCACTGCTACCTGCTCCTGCCTTTGAAAACGAACTCACACTACTGAAACTGCCAGATTACAATCCACACGGCACAGGTGCAATCATGAAAACACTCTGCTCAAACCTTCAAGGATTCCCCCACTGAATACTGAACTATAGTCTCTCCTGCCTGGAATTGCAACCCTCCCAGTCACTTTTCCTGCTTCTGCCCAGCCACCTCACATCCTCTAAACATATACTGCACTATATGCATATATGCATACTGCTAACATATACTGCTAACTACCAGCTAGCTGCTTTCTGAAAAGGACTTATAATTATCATGGCAGTAGGGATGTGAACTGGAAGAGTGGGACTTCTGAAGTGATACACACAATGCCTTGTCTGCCACTCAAAATATTACCTAATTTATCAATGTCCGCTTTAAATGCCACCACCTCCATGGAGGCTTTCATGCTTGCCCCCAACTGCCATGAGTTACGTCTCCCTCACTTCACTCACTCAACAGCAGTTTGCACCTCTCCTACAGCACTTAGCTTATTTCCCCATTTGTATGCAAGTCTTATCCATTTTGCAAGAAGTCAGTCTGTCCAAAAGCAGGAATTATGTCCTCCTCATCTCTGGTTCCCCAGAAGGACCTGGTACCCAGCAAGGAACCTGAATCGTTTACTTGACTGGAACCACCGTCAGCATCGCTCCAGCCGAGACCCGCGCGGGCTGTTCGCCATATCCACTGTTCAGACAAAGTAAAGGTGGAAGCTTCGCTCATCTTTCTAGCCTCTAGATCAGCTTTAAGATTTTTTTTTTTTATCATTCTCTCTTTTCTTTGGCATCCTTCCCTACACACATGACTGCAGCAAAAAGAAGAAAAACAAATAAACATTGAAACCGATTCCATACTGAAATTTTAAACACCTCTGTGACCAATATTTTCAAATCAGAGGGAAGTAACTTTTCATTCTGCGTTTAATGAAATAGTACGCCACCTTCCCTAACAGCTTCTCTAGGAACCTACTGCTCCCTCAAATCTGCTTACAGCTCTCATCTTAGCAGTTCTTCAGCTCCCCTTGCAATTTCTCAAGTCAGAATAGCGACTACGTGCCAAAGATCCTGTGGGTGCTGGGACTTCCAGGAAAAGAAGTAATAGATTTTTTTTTTTTCCGTTTTATAATCCCAACACTTTCCTATCAAATACACATCTACTGTTTCCAGCACGTAGAATAAGACTGAAAAAAATGCTTCTTGAGTTAAACAACTGAATCGAACAGTCACAAAAACCTTGCCTAGTGTCTGAACCCACATTAAAAACAAAGACAATAAATCTCAGGGCATTACAGATGACAAAGTGTCAGTCAAAAACTTGGCAATTTTTAGTTGACTTTGTTTTCAACACTGGCAAATGGTTTGCATCCTTTGGTTTATAAAAAAAATGTTTTCTCTGTTATGATATGAGGTCAAAAAATGTCTAGTTCTTCATTTCTTCATAGGAATATAAAATTCTTTCTACTTTCCCTAAAGATGCTGCTTCTCTCAAATTTCAATTTAATTTCATTGTGAATGTCTCTTTAGGGTAACCAAGTATTACAGAGTCTACATCCTGCCTGGGTAGACTTTTTTCAAATCACCAGATTTCTCCTTGTGGTTTCTAGACTATAAACTGTCCTCTTACAGTCACCCAATCAAGGAGAATGACTCTGATGTGGATTCCCTAGCTATAAAAATAAAAATGTGGGAACTGCCCATGAAAGAATATAAAATAACAACTTGAAAGAATATAAAATAACAGCTGTCAAGAGTTGTTCTAGAGATTCATTTTTGTTTTTTCCCCGAAGCAGATGTGGTGGAACCAGGCGTCTGCAAGCCTTGGTTTGGGGATTCAGTCGTATGTGGACATGCAACTAACATTTAGGAGCATCTAATGTAAGACAGTCACTGTTGACTGGCACTAAGGAGAGGTGCAAAAATAAACAAACTGTAGCCACAGCCTCGAGAGAGCCCACAGGGCATGGAGAAGAGGTCTTCTCACAGAGCTATAGTACTCCAGAAAAAACAAGCAATGAATTTTGCCTGGGAGATTCCTCATAGGAGACATCACAGTGGACCTGAGGCTTGGAGGAAAAATAAGAGCTCGCCAACTAGAAAGGCGAGAAGGGGAGGGGAAGAGGGAGGTCATTCCAGGCAAGGGAAACAGTTGGTATGAAAGGCTGGTGAATGGACATGTCATGCATGAGCGTGACAGACCCTGGAATGAGCGGTTCCACACGGTTTGCAGATGGAGTAATGAGTGTTAAAAACATCGCTCTGCATAGGGAGATCAGAGCGGGGATTTTAAAAGGTTTTTATTTGCCACAGTTAATGTTTCCATTTTGATGGAAAACAATCGCTCACATTAAGACAAACAGAAACAGAGGAAATGAAGAGCTAGCCACCTGTGTCAAGTATTTTCAAAGCCTTTACCTCATTTATTCCTCACAGCTATGTGGAGTTTCTTATGCCAGTTCTAGAAACAGAAAACGGGAGGGTCGGAATTCCTGGGGGATTTGCTTCCACTCACCTCAGTCTGGATGCTTCCGTCTCCTCTCTCTGCTCTGCATGTGTGTCTCCCTGGGGCAAGTAAAACGAAAGTTGCAAAGTACAAAGGAAGGGACTGCAGAATTCTTCAGTACACGAGGTCAGGGATCCTGTTTCCAAAGTGCTGTTTTATTTATAGTTGCTTATAATAACTTCTTCTTTATTTACTCCTAACTACTCTTAAAAACCCACTTAAAGCCCCACCTTGAAAGACACAGAATCACTCTAGTCCACAAGGATCACCTTGCCAGGAATTAATTACACGTGGCTTTCTTTCATTACGTTCATTTCTTGCCACACATTGTTGATGATAGGCTCTTTTCAAACCAGTCTTATTCAAACTTCTTCTCCAACAGCCCCCACCTAATGCCTTAAACACAGAACATCTTCACCAAGTGCTGGTTCCCTGAGTGTAAATCAAGACTCTTTGGCCTGGCTCTGAGAAAAATTTTGAAAAACTCTGTAGAATCTCCTCCAAGAAAACTGTGGAGCCAGATGGTTTCACAAGCAATATTTTATCAAACATTTGAGGAAGAGGTAGTTTCTACGCTGTTTAAACTGCTTCAGAGCAGAGGAAAAGATGGCATGCATCCTAAATCATCTACAAAGCCAATACAATAAAATAACTCAACAAAGATACTCCCAAAATAAAGACTAAATTCTATTATGAGTTTGGAGGCAAGATAGAGACAACACAGGTTTGAATATGGGTTAGAGCACTTACTGGCGTTACCTCCTGGAGAATATTATTTAAGTTTTCCATAACTATGTTTTTTGTTATTAATGGTAAGATAATAAGAGTGCAATATGACAGTATAGGTTCAACAAAAGTGATCATGACACTTACATTCTTTCTTTGCCTGGCACTGTTCTAGGATCTTTCTAGGCATTAATGCCCAATTTTCTCTAAAACTTTGAGGTAGGTATTACCCCAGTCCCCACTTCTCAAGTGAAGTAACTAAGACAGAAGAAAGAGAACTACCACAGTGACATGACTTATATATAATAAGTGCTATGGTTTGAATGTCTGTATCCTCAAAAATTCATATGTTGAAATTCTACCCCCCAAGGTGATGGCATTAAGAAGTGGGGCCTTTGGACCTTTGTGAATGGGATTACTGCCCTTATAAACGAGACCCAAGGGAGTTTGTCCTTTCTACTATGTGAGGATGCCAAAAGAAGGCACCACCTATAAGACATGAGTCCCCGACAAGCAACGTATCTGCCAGTGCCTCAATCTTAGACTGCACAGGTTCTAGATCTATGAGAAATAAATTTCTGTTTATAAATTCCCCAGTTTATAGCATTTTGTTACAGCAGCCCGAATGGACTAAAATAGAGACAGGAATTGAACTCAGGCAGTCTGGTGCCAGGATCACATTCTTAGCAGCACCTCTAGTCATTTAAAATTAATAATTTTGTTTTAAATTAATGACATTAAAATTATGTCATATGAAAATGGCAAAGGAAAATATGTGATATATTTTATCAATGCTGAAAAGGAAAACAACACATACAGCTTTTTACTGGAAAAAATAATTCTCTAGCAATCTGAGGTAAATCTTTATTACAATAAAGAATGTTTGTATTGAGCCAAAGGTCAATGTTGGGCTTAAGTTTGAAATTCACTTAAAGTCACAAATAAGGCTGGGTGTGGTGGCTCACATCTATAATCCTAGCACTCTGGGAGGCTGAGGCAGGAGGATCACTTGAGCTCAGGAGTTTGAGACCAGCCTAAGCAAGAGCAAGACCCCCATCTCTACTAAAATAGAAAAATTAGCCAGGTGTGGTGCCATGTGCCTATGGTCCAAGCTACTCGGGATGCTGATGCAGGAGGATCACTTGAGCTCAAGAATTTGAGGTTGCTGTGAGCTATGATGACACCACTGCACTGTAGCCCAGCCAACCTAGTGGAGACGCTCTCTCAAAAAAAATAAACAAATAAACAAATAATAAAAAAAAAAAATAAAATCACAAATAAGACCGTGTTTGCAGAAAACTCTGTTAACTTACACTGTTCTGAGCATTCTAGCCAATGTAATGAGGCATGAAAATAACCAAGAGGTCTAAATAGGAGAAAAGAGATGGTTTGATAGCAGATCAGAAAGAATCAAGAGAATCAACTTAAAACTTATTCACACTAATAAGAGAGTTCAGAATGGGGAAATGGTTACAAAATAAAATTACTCAACCCATTTTATATGTCTACACAAAAATTCATTAGAAGTGTAATTCAAAGAATTCTATTTTAAAATAGCAATAAAATTATAAAACAGCTAGAAATAAACTTAGCAAGAAATATGAAGGACCCGACCATATGAACAGAACTACAGAATCTGGGGTGCATAAAAAACAAAGAAATGCAAAATCTAGAAGTTGCCTGTAAGTCCAACAAGAATTTCAGTGGTTTTCTGTGAGGAAATTATTCTGTGATTCTAAATTTTGTTCAAGAAAGAAGATGAGAAAAACATGAATTTCTTTTTTGGGGGGAGCAGGAAGGGAATAAATAAATAGCAGATATAATATTATCAGAAATTTAGAATGAAAGCTGTGTAGTAGTGGTACATTAATAAGCAGACAGATGAATGTAATGGGGGAAAAGAAACATATAAATTAAGTTATCTAAGAATTTAGTATTTGATAAAGGTAGCATTTCAAGTTACTGTGGTAAGGATTGCTTTTTAAACAAATAATGTCACAAAACAGTTGGGAAAAACTTAATTCCATGGTAGAGGGGAAGCTTTCCTTAAAAAGAGAAAATCTACCCTTCTCCTCTCTTTCACCATTCTGCTGCTTGGAAAGCAGATGTGATGGCTGGAGCTCTATCAGCCATTTTGTAACCATTAATTTGAATAGGAGTTGAATGGCAGAGGAGTTGAAAGGAAGTACCTGAAGGTTTCCTGGAGTAAACCCTGGACTGGTAACTATTGGACCTACTGGTGAGAGATAAGTGGACTTCAATTTTTTTTAAAAAAGCTATCATTTGGAAGTTTCCTGTTATATGCAACTGCACTGAATTCTAACTGATACAGATTGTACCTAAAAAATTAGACCCAAACATACGTTACTCTTTTTTTTTTTTGGATGTAAAGATGTTTACGATATATTTTTAAAGGGTTCAAATATCAGGAAACTAGTAACATAACTTCAATAGAAAGCAAAAACTGTCAAAACTAAGAGACTGGCCAATTTACCATCATCAGGAGGTGTACTTCTCTCAGTAATTGATGAGGAAGACAAAAAATAATGTAAGAATTTAGTTGATGAGAACCATACAATTAATGGGATTGTTCTAATGAATTTTTATAAAATGTTAATTCAATGTCTAGAAAATTCTATTCAAGCACACATAACACTATGAGAACTGACTATATATGAGGCCATTTGACAAATCTTTTTTTCCCCTGGGGCAATTTGTATTTATTTATTTTTTTATTTCAAAACATTACTTTTCAAAGAATAGTTTAAAAATAAGTGAGATTTTAAAAAAAATCTCTCTCAAATCTTAGGACAGAAAAGGGTTAAGTGTATATACAAAAGCAAAAAACGTAAAGAAAAATTGACAATGTAAGAATTAAGAGCTTTTTAAATAGAAAATAGTTTTAAATGTAAATCTTGGGGAAATATACAAAAGGCATTCAAAATACTTCAATACACAACAAGTTTTATATATGATTGTGGTGACGGTATCATGGGTGTAGGCATATGTTCAAATTCATTAAAATGTATACATTAAATATGTGCAATTTTTTATATCAATTATATTTCAATAAAGCTTAAAAAGAGCTGCATTTCCATCTGTCCCCCTAAGCATTTCTTTGATGAGATCTCACTGGGAAGGACAGGAAGTGATGGAATACCTAGGATTGCAAATCAACAACTTATTCCAATAGTAGGATATGTGCTCAGGCAATAAACTAAGTCACATTAAGGAAGAAACCTCTTTCGGGGTGTGAGTGTGGAAGTATATAAATGATATTCCTGCATCCATGACTCACATATGTCCAGGAGAGGAAATTAAATCTGACTGACATTTGAATAAGTGATGCAGCCCAGTCACCCTGATGAAAATTATTTGCCAGAGGAATCCTTCCAAGGCAATTAAACCAGAAACTAATCACTTCACTACAGTGTGCACAGGGTCAGGTCCCAAGAGCGCCTTTCATGCTGTCATTATGAATGGCAATAAAACCACACTCTGGGAGACAGAAGGAAGAGTAAATAAGCAGAACCCCAAATGTAAATGATGTAAGAGACGCTTAATGCAGGCAGGTCATGTGGTGCTGGACATCAAGTTGAGTGCCACTGACTAATCAAGCCGAGGAACAGGAAGGCTTTTAGGCAGGGGTCATCTCAGGCCTGGAGGAGTGAAATCTCAAAGGTGGAGTGGCAGCCATTCCAGGGACCGTGCTACGGTGCCCCTAGGAACCAGTTAGCAAGGAAAGGAGAGAGTGCACAGCACGCAGCTCGGGATCACGCCTGCATCTATGACCTTTCTATCAGCCCCCCAGCCACTGCCCTCGTTAACTTCAGGCCCTCATGACTCCTCAGCTGCATGCTGAAGCAGCCCCACACCTTTCTCACTTTTCCCTTCTCTAATTTCCTGGTGCCCCCTTCATCCTTCACATTGCCTCCAGAGATACTAAGTGGAACAAATATTAAGAAGCCTTAGCTCAAATACAGAGTTCAAATCCATCACTAGCTATGTGGACTTGGTAAGGCATGCAACCACGCTGAGCCTCAAGTTTTCCCCAAAGCAAAATATACTTGATAATCCTTTGTGCAGTCTGAGAGGATAATTTGAGGATGCAACGGAAGGTACCAGCACAGTGGTTACAAAGGCCAGTGTGCAAGTATCCTTGCACGGCTCCTTTTGCCTGCAGAAATGTCTTCTATATTGAGTTCCTTAAAACAGTATTTCCATGTGATGTTAATAATTGTTTCTAGATGAAAAAACATTTTCTTGTGCAGATGGATCTGAAAATTTTGGATTTAATAATGTTAAACAAGGTTATTATTTGTTTCAGGACTTCTCAGAGCCTTGATAGGTTAGACATGTTATTTATCTCTCTAAGAGGCAGATATGCAATATTTGATAAGCTTATTCCCCATAAAACCCTTGTATCAGAGAGAATTCCTCAGGACTAAAATTACATAAAAGACAGTTTGGAAAATGTTAATCTATCAAAGAATGTTCACATTACTAGGCAGGGCATCTAAGATACTCCATGGTCTGGCTGCAGCCTGCCTTCTCAGACTGATTTCCCATCCTCCACCTCACGGTTTAGCCCTAGTCAACGCATTGCCATTCCTAGAATAAATCAGCACTTCCCACATCCATGTCTGGGCTGATGAGATTCCCTCCACCCTTCTCACCCTCACCTTACACATTCACGCCTTCTCTACCTCTTGAAGTTCTCTCTATTCAACTTCCAGCTCACATGTTGAAGAGTGATCTTATTTAAAATCAGGATAAACAGCTAATATTTCCATTAAAGCAAATATTTAAGTTAGCTTGAAATGCTAGATATGTATTTTCAATCTGCCTTCTTGACTATTTTGTCTTCATGTGGCTCAAGCCCATACTCAAAGAAGATTTGGTGAAAAAAAGAATGACAAGATACCACTATCATTAATATAATAATACCACCTCCAATCCTGTCTTAGTCTGTTTGGTCTGCTGTAACCAAGTACCATACATTGGGTGGCTTATAAAGGACAGACACTTATTTCTCACAGTTCTGAAGGCTGGGGGTCCAAGGTCAAGGAACTTGCAGATTCAGTGTCTGGTGATGGCCACTTCCTGATTCATACGTGGTCATCTTGTCACTGTGTCTTTACATGTCAGAAGAGGGTAAGGAGCTCTCTGGAGTTCTTTTAACAGGGCATTAATCCCATTCATGAAGGCTTCACCCTCAGGACCTAATCAACTCCCAAAGGCCCCACCTAATACCGTAACACTGGGGGGACAGGTTTAAACATATGAACTGGGGTGGGGGGACAGAAACATTTAGTCCATAGCAATCCTCTTTACTTTTTTTTTTTTTAACCCTATTACTCTTTATGCATCTTTGCAATAATCTTTGATACTTACTAAAAGGTAGCAGGGAATACATTAATAACCTACAAAAAAATGGACATTCATGGAACACCTGCAACATGATGAGGAGGAGACTGAAGCTTCATGAGACTCAGGTATTTTTCCTCAAAGGAGAGAAGCTGGTATTAAAAGCTGGTCATCTCATCCTACCCCAAAGACTGGGCTTGTTCCATGTGGATGTGTGACATCACCCACCTTTAGCAACTTTTCTGCCTCTGAGATTTCCTCATTTTAGTTTCTAGAAGCTTAGATGGCTATTAAGTAAAATGGATAAAAAATATTCTAAGGATATGAAGAAAAAGAGATTTCACAGTAATCACCATGATATGCCTGCAGATAAGCCCAGTCTAAATGAAAAAGCCACACTTAGAATTTCTTCACCACCTAGGGACCACTGTAAAAACACCTTCTGCTAGTCTGAAACTACAACTTTTTTAGATAAATGACAGTGCTAACAATAATATCAGTAACAATGCTATTGCAATGTCAGCAGTAATAAAAGTCTCCATTAAGTGCCTAATATGTCCTGAGCAGTTTATATATATTAATATTATTATAGTTTAATTCTCATGACAACCCTATCAGACTGTGATTAACTTTAGAGATGATACAACTTGGGCTAAAAGTAGCAAAGCGACTTGCCCAAGGTTACAACTAATAAATTATGGGAACCAAATTCATCCCCAAATCTAGCTCACCCCAGATGTCATAATTTCTTCCTCTTGCAACATTGTCTATTATCTGCTTGAAATGTCCAATACTGTAATTCATTATGCTTTGACATTTATGTAATATTTACTATGAGGGCTGTGTCAGGCAATGAGAATGTTAAGATGAATATGGCTTGGTCCTGGCCCTCAAGGGATGCACCATTTAGTAGACAAGACCAGACCACTGTTATGATTATACAGGCTGTGCTCATGCGACTTCATTAATCACCATCCAAACAAACTTTGAGCAAATGGTCCCACCTTGAGCTGGAAACGCAAACCCATATGCAACTAATTAATTCATTATAATAAGAGCTTCAGTTAATATGTCTTAACCCATGTACATGAACCCAAAGCAGGGAATAACTAGAAATCTGGTGAGGAGTCATCCAAGCAGAAGCTCTACTCCAGTGCAGGAGTCCATAGTTCTCACTCCGTGCCCTGGTCCCTGGCTACATGGTGCTGACCATTACAGAAGGTATTCACCACAGCTCCTTCTGTAAAACTATGTACACCTGAATGCATAAAAATAATCATCTATTTGAAAAAGGTGCTTGGCAAGGAGAATTGAGTAGCTAAAGTAATCAGGGGCAGAAAATAATTGGACCACTCACTGGAAATAAAGATACAGCAATATAGTATGCTTTATATCCTTTCTGGAAAACAAAAACCTTTCAAAAGGAGAGGCAAAGCTATAAAGAAATCTTCCTTCTCTGTCAGCACGAAGACCCCTTTCTCCTCCCCTCTTAGGAGAGGTTTCTTTGAACACTGAATTCCAGCACGACCTCCTTTTTAAAAAGGAGGAATAGGTACAGAGAGAGGGAGAACAATTTGGTTGCTGTGGGGAAAGGGAAATGAGGCAACTTGCTTATTATTCATTTGTTGATTCAAGAGGAGGAATACTGTACAGAATTCAAAAGGTAGAAAAGAATACACAGAGTCTTCCTCCCACTCTTGACCCCAGCCTCCAATTCCTCTCCCCAAATGTAACCTCTATTATCAGTTGAACACCCTTCTAGAGATACACTCTGCATGCACCAATTCATGTTTGGTTGTATTGACAGGCACCACTGGATTTAACAATTCCTCTGTTCTGTATCTTGTCACATATATTATTATAAAAATATATCCTGGGTTCTGCACCTTGAATATTTTTTCAAAACTTAACGTTATCTTGGCAATTATTCCATATCAATACATATAGAACTGTCTCATCCTTTCCAGTGGCTGTATCATATTCCCTCATTTGGCTGTGTAAGGTTTTTTTTTTAATATGTATTATTTACTATTATAAATAAAACTGCAATGAATATCACATCATCTACATTGTTATTCATGTATGTTAGTGTATATGTCTTTCCTCCTCTCTGGCTTATTTTACTTCCTCTCTTAGTTTTTTTTAAATTTTGCTATATTATATCTTGAAATTTACATTCTTTTTTACTTGCTGTGCTTAGGATTCACTGGGTTTATTGAATCTATAGATTCAATCTTTTAGAAGTTCTTAAAAATTATTAGCTACTTCTCTCTTCACATATAGCTTCTGTCTTATTTTTACTTTTTCTTCCCTGGAATCCCAATTCACTACATGTTAACCTTTGTCAAACTAACCTACATGTCTCCTCTCAACTCTTCTATGACGGCCCATGGGGCTTGGGACTGCGGCTTAGGAGTTCTCTGTGCTCACCTTGGCGACCTGCATAAAGTGTAGAGCTACTTTACCCCCTAATATAGTCTAAAAACAGATTAGACACAGTTGAATTAATACACTGAAAACACATTTAGGCAATCTTCTAGAATGTGTCAGAAAGACAAAGAGACAGAAACCATAAAACCAGTTAGGAGACTGAGGTGAGAGCAAGAAGATCTAATATACATCTAGTAGAAGTTCTATGAGATGAGAACAGAGAGAATAGGGGAAAAGTAATACGTGAAAAATATAATGGATAAGAATTTTCTAACCCTGATGGAAAACATGAATCATCGTATCCTAAAAGTGCGAGGTACCATCAGGATAAAGAAAAATAAATTCTATCTTTAGATATATTGTGATGAAACGTCAGTATATCTAATCGAAGAGAAAATTGTGAAAGCAGCCAGAGAATAAAAATATCAAATCGATTTAAAACGACTGAAAAATTACACTGGGATTGCCAAAAGAAACAAAGCTATTTCTATCATAAACAATTTTTAGAACCAGAAAATTTTTACAAAGTACTTTTGTCCTAGAAAGCGAACTATATGGTCACAAAATGCAGAATCCATTAATTCCTTGTGAAAACAAAAGGCTCAAAGCCAAAGATTAAGTTTTGTACCGTGCTCTTTTTATGAAATTATCAATTTTAAAACTGGAGGAGACACTGGAGGTCATCTCACTCAAGTTGCTAATTTAAAACATGAGGACCTGAAGGTCAGGGAGTAAAATGATTTGTCCAAGATCACGTGGTTAGTTCGTAGCAGATCTGGGGCTGGAACTTTAACATCTTTCATTCTTTACCAGTGGAAATCTGCAAAGTTAGATTTTTCTTTAGTTGGTTACCTTGGCCTTAAAACATTAATCAAAAAACCTTAAATTATCTGCCAGTTCATACACACATAGATTTCCCTCACAAACCCCCATTCACACACCAATAATGATTACCATAGATGTCAGAAGCCACTCTTGTGTAGTTTGGCTAGCTTACTGCAGAGACACCTCAGAGAGACTGGTCTTTTATACCCAGTCTAAGAGATACACAAATTGCTCTTGCATGTGCTATAACAGCATTTTCATCGTTTGGCTCTACTAAAGTTCTGTTAGCTATGTTGTAATTTACCATTTCTGCCTGGAGAAATCTGAGAACAGACTATACCTTCCTTATTACCTGAAAGGTGGTAATTTTTTTTGAGGGTCAAGATTCTTTAGCATGGATGATTAGCCCATTGAAACAGAAATATATTTGGTAAAATTAAGCCCAAAGGATCTCTTTACCAAGTAAATGAAAAATCTCTTATTGTCAAGTAAGTCTAGAATCACAGAGCTGAAAAGAGCTCAAATTTCTTGTTGCTCAAATTCCTTTACTGCAGCTCAAAGTGTACTCTGTGGACCACTAGTGTTATAACCACCTGGAATCTTGATAGAAATGGTGACTCTCAGACCCGCCCCAGATACTGAATCAGAATATATATCTTACTTCAAGATCTCAGGGTGACTTGTATGAATTAGGAGTTTGAAAAGGACTGCTCTACGCATCCAAAAATGAGGGCTGCTATCCTATTTTTTATATCACATTGCCTATTTCCTTTTCTTATTTCTTTATGTTAATTCATTCCTTTATAGCATATGTGCTAATAGTCTCAGGACCTTAGCTATTGGAAAAATAGGATTCCTAGAGGTGAACATAGACCTCAAAATATCATTAGAACCATTAGACATTTGACTAAATCTTTGTCCCATTCAAAAGAAATTTCTAACACCATTAAATTAGGCTTAATTCAATGATTGCTTCAATTACCCTTGAAATATAGATCATTTAATGTTTTTGCTCTTTTGTGTGCATAAAGGCAAAACAGGAAACAATCTAATCAGTTATTGAGTGAATTCAGCTCTATGTTCCACCAACTATGATAATATTCTATGACTTGGGAGGCATTTCCAGGTTTCCTTAATGGCATTACGTTTTCTTTTTTTTTTTTAAGATGTTCAAAAGCAGCTAATGTTCTGTTTTTCAAAGTGGTTGCTAAATAGACAGATAAGCCATTTAGAATTTTAAAATGTAGAACATTTTCAATATTCTTTCACAATTAGGATCAACTAGGAAATGTTTTTCTAATGTTCTTCTAAGGCAGCAGATCTTGCCTTGGAATTTTTCAAGAAATCCCAGGTTTAAAGAAAGGGTAACAAAATGATTATCTCTGAGGCCCCCCACTGGCAGCCAAATGACAATTTTGCCCCACATCTTCACTTTATAAAGGAATCAAGAATCCTTTTACAAAAGGCATTGAGGGGCTTGATCTGACACAGCACTTGAATTTTTTACTGCAGCCATAGAAGGATGCTTAAATGGTTAGATCAGCATGCTTTTATGGAACACAATGCAAGTTTTCAAATAGTTGGAATTACTTTTTAACTGTAGAAAGCACATATAAGTGGAGATGATTTATTCAATTATTGTGTAAGACAACTGGATAAATATTTGAGGAACAAAAATAATTACATATTTACCCGTTACTTCTCCCCTAAAATAATTATGAGTAGATTAATGATTTATTTTTAGAAAAATAACAACATAAAAGCATTAGGAAAAATAGGTAAATTGCTATATAAACCTGGGCTGTGGAATATTTGCATACATTTTCCAGGCATGATACTAAAGGCAGTAGCCATGAAAAATAAACCAAATACATTTGACAACATATTCTTAGAAAGCACACAAACTGAAGACAAATTGCAAACTGGAAAATACACTGTAATATATAACAAAAGAATATCTTCGAAGATGCACAAAGTTAAGTAACAATTTTTATCTACCAAATTTTCAAAGGTATTTTCCAATTTTTTAGTGAATGTGAGTTAAGATACAGAGAAAATAGCATTCTCATACAATTAGAGTATAAATGATAGGATATTTCAAAAGGACAATTTGGAAACATATATTCAAAAGATTTTAAAATAATCATGCCCTTTGGCCCAGTAATTTTAGTTTGGTTAGTTTATTCTTAGAAAACAATAAAGATTGTATGGAAGGATTTAATTACAATTCTATTCATCAAAATGTACTTGAACTCTTGAAAATCTGGAAAATTTTAAATGTCAAGCAATAGGAGATTAATTAAATGGATTATAGTTCATCCACATAAGGGAACACTATGAAATTGCCAAAAATTTTAATATTCTTAAATAATAAGAATATTCTTATTAAATAAGAATAAGAAATAAGAATAATATTCTTATTTCTTAGAATATTTGAAATATTCTTATTTCAAAAGAATAAAATCTTTTTTACACCCTAATTTTATAAAGAAAAAATATATACACTTAGAAAAGTGTCTGGAAGCATAGGTACTAAACCTTTAAGAGTGTTCTTTTCTTTCTGGTAGGTAGAATTATGGGTTATCTTCTTGTTTCTCTCCATTTTTTTGCAGTAGTTAATATGCATTGCTTTCTTAGTAAGAAAAGACAATAAATGCTATTTTTACAAAAAAGTGAAAGTAACATAGCATATATTTCATATGCCTTGAGAAGTGGTAATAATAACTTAGTACTATTTCAAATTGAAGCCACAGAAAATGAATCATATGTATGCATAAGTCCATACTGATTTTGCACTCTTGGGAATTATTAGAATGTATTTGACACTGAATTCAGTAAGTGGATCATAAAGAAGGAGAGAGGCTGGGCATGGCAGCTCCTGCCTGTAATCCCAGCACTCTGTGAGGCCAAGGCAGCAGGATTGCTTGAGCTAGGAGCTCTATTCCAACCTGGGCAACATAGTGAGGCTCCCTCTGTACAAAAAAAATAAAAATAAAAATAAAGTGGTGATGTGCACCTGTAGTCCTAGCTACTTGGGAAACTGAGGTGGAAGGATCATTTGAGCCCAAGAGTACAAGGCTAGCACCATTGCTTGGGTCACAGAGCGCCACTGCCCATGTGACAGAGCAAAACCCTGTCTCTGAAAAGAGAGAGAGAGTGTAGTGTGTTCCTGTCTTGACACACGCACATTTTCCTAGAAATTCACATAGATTTCCAAACAAATGAGTTCATAAATAGTATTTATGTATGCATATCTTCCATATTTTAAGTTGTGAGCTTTCCAAACCTGACCATCTTCTTTTTTAAATTTTTTTCATTTTGGGGGGGGAGGGCGGTAATTGATGATTCATTTATTACACCATTGAAACACATAGCTCACTCTTTGTAAGAAAACCACTCTTAGTACGTATTTTATGTTCACTGACCTTAATGGTGCATTATATTAACTGGGTCTGATAGCCTCTTTAACCATTAGTATTTTTCTTTTTTTTGAATTAAAAGTTAAAATTGTATATATTTATGGCATAAAACATGATGTTTCAATATATGTATACATTGTTGAATGGCTATATCAAGCTATTTTAGATATGCATTACCTCACATTTTTTTGGTGAGAACACTTAACAACTATTGTCTTAGTAATTTTCAAGTACACAATATATTGTTATTAACTATAAGCACCATGATGCACAACAGATCTCTTGAAATTATTCCTCCTAACAGAAATTTTGTGTCCTTTGACAAACCTCTTCCCAATCCTCCCAGCCCCAGCTCCTAGCGTCTGATCAATGCCATTTTACTCTGTTTCCATGAATTATTTTCTTAACTCAATCTTCATCTGTTAAATTTTTCTGATAAATCTGGAACTTGATACCTCTGCACAGATGAGACAGCTTGAGTGTCCAGCCACCCACATATTAACACCACCCTCTGAAATGATACAGGTCCCAAGTTCTCTGTCCTATTTTCTCTCTGCCATATATTTTTTCTTTTCCTATTTCATTTATTTTCTTCATATTTTAACACTTAAAAATCACAATCTGGTCATTTTGCATTATTAGTATCCATGGTTTTACTATTTATTTTTTAATTTCAATAGATTTAGGGGCTACAAGTGTTTTTTTTGTTACATGGATGAATTCTATAATGCTTATAGGTCAGGGATTTTTCTGTATGAGTCACCAGAATAGTGTACACTGTATGCGATAGGTAGATTTTTGTAAACTGGGAGCTTCTTCAGGACAAAGCACCAGGCTAAAGTCCCAAAATGAGATGGAAGGAGCCATACCTGCTTCTCCACCTGCCATATGCCTTTGTCCTCCCCATGGGGCTTCAGGCCCTCTGTTTTAGTCTTTCTTATTCACACACAAACATTTCCCAACTCTGGCCCAGGAAGAAGTATGCTGATCCTAAGTTGCCTATGGGCTGCTCATCCTTCATTTCCCAACTCAGAGCCCCCTGTGGCTCTGCAGGAGCCACAGGGGGCTGGTAGGTCCCAGGGGATCCGTGTGACCCAAGAGCCTGGACATTCCAGGCAGGCTGCCTTCCAGAGAGAGGGACAGAGATGACCAGAGTGCTAACTTTCCCCCATTCAGACTCTTTTCCTCTCCTTCACCTACTCTATCCATGGCTGCCAAGATAGAGGCTTAAGCCAGGGCTCTCAGGAGCTGCTACTTCCCCTCTGCTGGGACTTCCACAGAGAGTAAAGCTCAAACCTTACCTCTTAAACACCTGCTGAAGACTAAGGGGTGCTCGAACTGTGAGCTCCATGCTCACCAGCCTTCCCCAATGCTGCTTCCTCAGCCACTCCATCAGAGCAGGGCCTACCATGAAATGAAGGGACATCACACCTGCTTGAGCAGCCCATAGGCAACTTAGGATCAGCATACTTCTTCCTGGCATGGTCAAGTATTGATCTTCAGGGACCAGGAGACAGGTATGCAGGCCAGATCCTTTACCCTCAGGACTCAATCATGTTGCTCGGGGTCATGGAGGGGAGATTTTTGAACTAATCTTAGAAGGCAAGGGAGCCCTTGTGGGCAGAACTGAAAAGAAAGCAAGGTGTGGGTACCAGCCACAACACACTCGTGTAGCACCCCTCCCCCCATAGGAAAGCTACACTTTCAACTCAGGCTGGGATCCTGGACAGGGAAGCTCCCAGCCTGCATCACTATTGCTGGGGACCTCAGCTAGTTTGAGGTCATATCTGCCAGCAGACACTGGAAGGAGAACGTGGAGCAGGGAAGAATAGTGAAATCTACTCCCAACAGCCAGATTGTGGATCTCAGATGGCCCTCACCTCCATAAGCAGATTTTCTGGCCGGGTGGAGCCACATCAGCCCCTACCTGGTGGCTTTCTCCAGAAGGCTAGAAGGGGACCTTTGCTCCCCAACAAAAGAGCTACTTTATTGGCTTCTGAGTAGCCTCAGGGCAGGCTTACCCATCCCAGCTGAGCCCAGCCTCGCTTCCCACCTGCCTCTGCTATGGTGAAGAAAAAGGACTCATCTGGAAGTTCCAGGGTACCACCCACCACCTGTGGCATTAAAATGCTTCTCCTGAGTGGCTAGAACTGGTCACAGGTCCCCAAAACAACACTGCAGCTAGTTCCTTCCAGTAAGCACCACCTACTGAAAGGGAGATTGATTTGCATAGCACTTTACAGCATTTACTGACTCAATCATACAGGGTGTGGTTGATTCTTACCCACAAGCACCACATAATTGTATCAATGATTAAACTGAGCATGACAATAAAATTCACACTGTTAAGAACACAAGACTGGGGAAAGAGAAAGAATCTTAAAGACCTCCATCTTCTTTCATCAAAGAGAGACAGGGAATATGTACACATGCATAGCTCACCACTGCTAAATACTACAAACAACTAGCAACTGAGAACCAGCACACTAAAAATATCTATAATGAAGGCCTCCATGCCAAGTCTAGACCCCCATTAAAGTACCCACAAGCAAATCCAAAGGTTCTTATCCAACATATGCTACAGACACTCCCTTATGAGTGAGGGTGGGAAAAAAAAAAAAAAGCCCCATATAAACAAAAGAAAATCCAAAAATAAAAAGTGATGGCTGGCCCAGATGAGAAGGAATCAGTGAAAGAACTCCTGAAGTATGCAAAATTAGAGTGAAAGGACACCCCCAAAAGGAAACACCAGCTCTCTAGTAATGGATGCCACCCAAAATGAAAATATTGAAATGATAAAGAATTCCAAATATGGATTGTAAGGAAGCTTAATGAAATCCAAGAGAAAATTGAGAACTCAATAAAACCAGAAAAATAATTCAGAAAATGAATGAAAAATTCACTAAAGAGACCGACACATTAAAAAAAAAGAAACCTAAAACTTGTGGAAATAAAAAATTAATTTAAGCAAATAAAAAACACAGTGGAAACTTTTAAGAATAGACTATACCAGGAAGAAGAAAATATCTCAAAGCCTGAATACAACTCTTTCGCATTAAATCAGTCAGTCAAAAATAAAAAACAGAGCATTAAGAGGAATGAACAAAGCTTACAAAAAAATATGAGGTTATGTGAGATGGCCAAATATAAGAATTATAGGTATCCCCGAGGGTGAAGAAGAACATGCATAAAGTCTGAAAAACCCATTTGAGGGAATAATTAAGGAAAACTTCACTCATCTTGCTAGAGA
Source organism: Microcebus murinus (assembly GCF_040939455.1). Classification (NCBI taxonomy): domain Eukaryota; kingdom Metazoa; phylum Chordata; class Mammalia; order Primates; family Cheirogaleidae; genus Microcebus; species Microcebus murinus. The sequence goes on from NC_134115.1 coordinate 32,221,475, forward strand.
TTTAGGCGTCCAGGTAAAAGAAGCCCAGTGAACACCTGAGGGATGTGGTGAGCATTGTGGAGGGGAGAGGCATACCTCTAACCCTTGCTAGGGAGAGGCAAAGATATAAAATGTAACCAAAATGTTTGTACTCTCATATTTTCCTGAAATAAAAAAAAACTAAAAAAAAAAAAAATAGGCAATCACTAAGACACATAGTCATCAGACTGGCCAAAGTCAACACAAAAGAGGAACTCCTGCAAGCCATGATGTTAACATATCAAGTAACTTACAAAGGAAAACTCATCAGGCTAACTGATGACTTCTCAGCTGAGACCTTATAAGCCAGAAAGGATTGCGATCCCATTGTCAGTCTTCATAAAAAGAACAACAACCAGCCTAGAATTTTGTGTTCTACAAAACTAAGTTTCATATATAAATAATAAAGACTTTTCCAAACATGAAACACTGAGGGAATTTGTCAAGACAAGGTCTGCCATGCAGGAAATACTCAGAACCACATTATACATGGATAGCACAATAGACTCCCACCAAAGTAAACCCACACAAAAGCTAAAGCTCAGAGCTCATATAAAACACCACAAGAGATAAAACAAAGCAATAAGATATACCCAACAGGATGAACAGATGAACGGAATAACACATATCAACTCTATTAATCAATGTGAATGCTGTGAATGCTCCACTCAGGAGTGGTAGGGTTGCTGAATGGATGAAAACATACAACCCAAAAATCTGCTGTCTATAGGAAACACATCTAACCCTCAAAGACTCATACACATTCAAGGTAAAGGGGTGGAAAAACATATTATGTGCAAATGGAAATCAAAAGAAAGCAGGTATAGCCATTCTCATGTCAGATAAAATGGACTTTGAAACAACAACAGTAAAGAAAGACAAAGATGGTCATTATATAATGGTAAAGAGAGCAATTTAACAAGACATAACGATCATAAATATTTCTGCACCTAACACAGGAGTGCCCAGATTCATAAAGCAAACCCTACTAGATTTAAGCAAAGAGATAAACAGTAGCATTATAATTGCTGGGGACTTCAGCACCTCACTGAGAGACCTGGACAGACCATCCAAGCAGAAAATAAAGAAACACTAGACTTTAACAGGACTCCAGAACAAATGGGCCTAACAGACATTTGCAGAACATTTTACCCTAAAACTACTGAATGCACATTCTTCTCACCAGCACAGGGAACATTCTCCAACAAATTCAAAAAAAGTAAAATCATACCATATGTCTTCTCAGACCAGAGTGGAATAAAACTACAATCAATTGCAAGGGACACACTGAACTCTATGTAAAGTCATGTAAATTAAACCACCTATTCCTGAATGATTATTGGGTCAATAGTCAACTTAAGATGACAATCAAAAGATTCCTTCAAACTGAACAAAAAAGGGGACACAAACTGCCAAAATCTATGGGATTCAGCAAAAGCAGTCCTAATGAGAAAGTTCATAGCCTTAAATCTCTACATCAAAAAGACAGAGATATCACAAATTAACAATCTAATGACATGTCTCAAAGAAATAGAAACGTAAGAGCAAACCAAACCTAAAGCCAGCAGAAGAAAAGAAATACCTAAGGTCAGAGCAGAAATAAATGAAAAGAAAAACAAAAAACAATATACAGGAGCAATGAAACAAAGTTGTTTCTTTGAAAACATAAACAAAATTGATACACCTCTTGCTATATTAACGTAGAATAGAAGAAAAGGACCCAAATAAGCTCAATCAGAAGTGAAAAAGGAGATATTAAAACTGATAGCACAGAAATACAAAATATTATTTGTGAATACTAGGAAAATCTATAAGCACGTTAACTTGATAACATAGAAGAAATGGACAGATTCATGGAAACACACAACTTGCCAAGACTCAATCAGGAAGAAATAAAACTCTTGAATAGACCAGTAATGAGCAACAAGAGTGAAGCAGTAATAAAATAATCTTCAAAAAAAACAAAGCCTCAGACTAGATAAAATTCACAGCCAAATTTTACCAGACCTACAAAGATGAGATGATACCCATACTGCAGAAATTATTCCATAACATCAAGGAGGGAATACTCCCCGATTCATTCTATGAAGTCAGTATCACCTTGATACCAAAGCTAAGAAAGGACACATACACACACAATAGACCAATATCCCTTATTAATATAGATGCAAAAATCCATAATAAAATACTAGCAAACTAAATTCAACAGCACATCAAAAACATAATCCATCAGACCAAGTGGGCTTCATCCCAGGATGATTCAACATATGTCAATCAATAAATGTGCTGCACCACATAAATGGAAGCAAAAACAAAGACTATATGATCATCTCAACACATGCAGAAAAAACATTCAACACAATCCAGCACGTTTTCATGATAAAAACACTCAACAAATTAGGCACAGAAGGAACATATCATAAGACTATAAAAGCCATATATGTCAAACCTACAGCCAACATCATACTGAATGGGCAAAAGTTGAAAGTGTCCCCATTAAGAACTGAAACAAGATAAGGATGCCCACTGTCTCCATTTCTATTCATTATAGTACTAAAAGTCCTAGCCAGAACAGTTATGCAAGAGACATAAATAAAGGACATCCAAATCAGGAAAGAGGAGATCAAACTATCCCTGTTTTCTGATGATATTATCTCATATCTAGAAAACCCTAAAGATTCCACCAAGAGACTCCTGGAATTGATAAATAAATTCATCAAAGTCTCAGGCTACAAAATCAATGTACACAAATCAGTAGCATTCCAATACACCAATAACAGTTCAGCTGAGCATCAAACCAAAGACTCAATACCATTCACAATAACTACAAAGAAGTAAAATATCTAGAAATATACTTAATCAAGGACGTGAAAGATCTCTACAAAGAAAAACTACAAAACACTGAGGAAAGAAATTGCGGATAATGCAAACAAATAGAAAAATATATCATGCTCATGGATTGGTAGAATCAACATCATTAAAATGTCCATACTACACAAAGTGATTTACAGTTTTCATGCAATCCCCATCAAAATACCAACATCATATTTCACAGATCTAGAAAAGACAGTTCTATGCTTCATTTGGATTCAGAAAAGAGCCCTAATAGCCAAAGCAATCTTAAGCAAAAAGATCAAATCTGGAGGCATCACATTAACAGATTTCAAACTATACTACAAGTCTATAGTAACCAAAACAACATGGTATTGATACAAAAATCGGGACATAGGCCAATGAAACAGAATACAGAATCCAGATATAAAACCATCCTCATACTGCTAATTGATCTTTGACAAAGAATACAACATACACACTGAGGAAAAGAAGCCCTATTCAATAAATGGTGCTGGGAAAACTGGATAGCCCCATGCAGAAGAATGAAACAGGATCTATATCTCTCACTACTCATAAAATTTTAAGATGGATAAAAGACTTAAGTATAAGGCATAAAACCATAAGAAATCTAAAAGGAAATGTTGGAAAAATCCTTATAGATATCAGTCTAGGCAAAGAGTTTATGAAGAAGACCCCAATGGCAATTACAGCAACAACAAAAATAAATAAATGGGACTTAATTAAATTAAAAAGCTTCTGCATATTGCCTGAAATAAAAAAGAAAAATAAATAAAAGGTTGGTAAAACAGCAATGGCAATGAAAAAAAACACCTTCTGCATGGCTAAGGAAATAATCAAAGGAGCAAATGGACAAACTATAGAATGAGAGAAAATATTCACTAGCCACACAACTGATAAAGGGGTAATAACAAGGTTCTACAAAGAACTGAATCAAATCAGCAAGAATAAACCAAACAACTCCATTAAAAATTTGGCTAAAGTCAGAAACAGAAGCTCTTCAAAAGAAGACAGACAAATGGCTGATAAACATATGAAAAAATGCTCAACATCACTAATCGTCAGGGAATGCAAATTAAAACCACAATAAGATATCACCAATTACAATGGCTTTTATTAAAAGTCCAGAAAGAATAGATATTGGCATGGCTGCAGAGAGAAAGGAATGCTTATACAGTGTTGGTGGGACTACAAATTAGTGTAACTTCTATGAAAAACAGTATGGAGATTCCTCAAGGAAGTAAATATAGCCTACCATTTGAACCAGCAATCCCGCTACTGGATATTATTTGCCTAATGGAAAAGAGGTATCTTTTTTTTTTAGACACCTGCATTCAAATATTTATTGCAACACAATTCATAATTGCAAAGGTGTGGAATAAACCCAAGTGCCCATCAATTCATGAGTGGATAAACAAAATGCAGTATATGTATATAGTGAAATATTACAAATCCACAAAGAAGGATGAATGAAGGCTTTTTTCAACAATTTGGATTGAACTGAATACCATTATCCTAAGTGAAATATTTAAAGAATGGAAAAACAAAAACCACATGTACTCGCTATTAAACTGGAACTAACCGATGAACACACATGTGCACAGAGGGAAGTAAAACTCAGTGGAAATCAAGCAGGGAGTGAGGCAGAGAGGATAGGCAAAAACCTACCTAACAGGTACAATGAACACTATCTGGGTGATGGGCACATTTATAACCCTGACTTGAGCATTAAAAAATCAATACATGTAAACAAAAACATTTGTATGCTCATAATATTTGGGAACAAAATGACAGCTTTGTAGTACACTTGTTCTCCTCTGCTGGGAGCTGTCTTGCTCAGTGAAGAGAGAGAAAGGTCCCTGGATGGTGTGCTTGAGTCCTACTCCAGATTGACCGGGCAGGAAAGGGATGGATTCTTTGTGTGGCTGCAACACTGATGCTCTCCTGTGTCTCCCCATTTCCCTGTGGTTATCACCGTCCAAGCAGGTGCTGGGGGATATTTGTGTAGAGGGTGAACTGGTCCCCTGGCAGCTGCTAAAAGCTCAGGAAGGGGCAGGGTGTATCCCTCTCTGCAGAGGTGGATGGCCATGATGGTTTGCTCCAGCCAGTTCCCCCAGAGGTGGCAGCAGTGGTGGCTGGGCGGGGCTACCTAGGTGGTGGCAGTGGGTGCCAGGGCTGTGGGTGTTCACTTCACTAAGGTCTGGCAGGCAGGCAGCATGTGGTGGGCTCATGGTGGCATGGGTGTTTGCTCTGCCCAGGTCCAGCAGAGTGGGTGGTGGCAGTAGTGACAGCAGTGGCTGTACTACCCAGATGGCGGCAGTGTGCCTGGGGCTGTGGGCTCCTCCTCTGTCCAGGTCCCACTATAGTTGTGGCTTGGCGCAGCTACCAAGGCAGCAGCTGCAGGCACCAGGTTCATGGGCACTTATTCTGCCTAGGTTCCCTGGTAGCAGAAGGGGTGTGTGGCACCTGCCCATGGGGCACATGTGAGCTGCCAACTTCCCTGCTGCCTCCCAGGCCTGGCAGGGGTGTTAGGGAGGTGGCAGCAACAGATCTGACCCCTGAGTAGTCACATTGTTCAGGGACTGAGACCTCAGAATGGCACCAGCTATAGTGCCCAGGGTTTGGAAGCCAGTAGGACCTCAGTGTGAATTCTCTCTGGATCGATGTCCCTGTACAGTCTCCACTCAGCCCCCTGTATCTTCCCAGAGGCCTGCTGTGTTGGAGGGGCCCTCCTGCAGCTCCAACTGCAATGTCCACAGGGGAAGTGTGGAGCCCCAGGGCTCTCTCCTTTGTCCCTTTCCCAGGCACCTCCCACAGGTACCTCTGATCCTGCCAAGTGGGTCACCCCACTTCCCTCCCCTTCACTTTGGGTGCCTCCATTGCCTCTCTGTTGAATCCCAATGCCCTCTCTTAGATGACTGATCTGAGCGTATCTACTCATCACTTCCAACCCTCTCCATGACAGCAGCATGTGCAGGCTTGCTTCTAGCTGCCATCTTCCTCTGCCATACTTCTAACCTGACGTTTCTATCACTGTGACATCTTGTGAGGTCCAGGCTCCTCAGACCATGGCTCCTCAGACATTTAAAATACTCTGCCCTAAAATCTATGTATATATGTGAGATATATATATATATATATACACACACACATTTATATTCATAAATACACTATATATGTTTAAAATATTATTTGAGAATAAACAGAAAATAATTAATGGTATTTTTGGATTGGTTTACAATGCAATTACCAAATCACACAAATTTTTAAACTTAGGTCCCTTTTGTATATTAGACACTACTGTTTGTATAGGAACATAAAAATATGCCTAATTTCACCATATTCACAGATCTGTGGAAAATATTTCTCATTGCAGTGGACCCTTAAATTACCCTGGAGAAATAACTTAAGATATACTTATTCTCCAAAATGGACCTACTAATAGAGCCTGGATTTATTAGCTTTTCCCTAAGATATATTCTGGTATTTTAGTATACTTTTTCAAGCTGGTCTTTAGTACTTATATAACATTACACAAATATTAGTGGGAACAAATGCTTATAGGCATAGATTCAATTCTGCAAAGCAAGCACTGAAGTGGTGCTATGACATGCCAGGCTCTGCTAATTAAGAGGGTAACAAAGAAGAACTAGAAGAGGTTCTGCCTTCAAGGTATTCATGGCATCAATTTATGAGCCAAGGGTTGCAGTATGAATGTGTTTTGGTGACAGAGTGCACAGAGAAAGAACACCTGCCCAGACTTGGAGAAGAGGGTAAGTGTTCCAGGAGACTTCTAGGAGATGATTCTAAATGGAGGCTTAAAAATATAACTAGGCAGAGAAGTGAGAATGATATGATACAGGCAGGGCACCAAGTCCCAGAGTCATGGAAAAGCAGGGTATGTGTGGGAAACGACACTAGTTTGATGTAGCTGGAACACAAAGTCTAAGGCCAGGAAGGACAGAAGGAGAAAGCTGGCAGGAACCTCATACACCACATTCATCCATTAGTCTTTAGTTGAAAAAACAGAAATCACTGTAGCTAGATTTTTAAAAAGAGACTTAACAGAGAGAACCAGGGTCTTGCAAAATCACCAGAAGGCCTATCTACATAAGCAGCTCCAAATCTGTTCTTTGAGGAGTGATCCCCACAACAACTGCCCACCAAACCACAACAAACTGGCCCACCAATGGAGCCACCCTCTCTGCCTTGAAACCAGGGGACCTGGAAGCGACTGCTGCAGCTGTTGGCTCCAGAGCTGCTCACCTTCAGCCACATTGATGCCAGCCAAGTGGATATTCCAGTCCTGGCTCTCAACACCCATGAAACTGAACACCAAACCCTGGGAAGTCTAGTGCCTCTGTCACTAAAAAACACAGCAAAATTTAAAAATACAAACTCCTTCATGGTAGAGAGAGCAGAAGTAATGATTGCATCATTTCTGGCTTTAAAACACAACCTCAGGTCCCCCTAGTTGGCAGAAAATCTTCAGCTTCTATTGTGCATTAAGGCTTGCTGCCAGAGTTGAAATGGATTCCAGTCATCAAACTATGATCTTCACCACACCACAGTAATTAGCATGGATTTTACCAAGGATGTTTTAATTTTTGACATGTGATTCACATACCATAAAATTCACCATTTCAGAGAGTAAAGTTCAGTGGGGTGTTTTGTTCAGAAAGTTTTTCAACCGTCATCACTATCTAATTCTAGAATATTTTCATTCCCCAAAGAAATCCCATACCCATTAGTAGTCACTCCCAATTCCCCTATCCCCTGCCAATCACTAATCTACTTTGTCTCTATGTATTTGCCTATTCTGGATATTTCATATAAATGGGATCATATCATATACTTTATATATCTTTTGTGTCAAGCTTATTTCACTCAGCATAATGTTTTCAAGGTTCATCCCTGTCATAGCATGTATCACTGCTTCCTTCCTTTGTATGGCTGAATAATACTCTAGTGTATGGATATACCATCATTTGTTTATCCGTTCATCAGTTTATCCATTGATCAGCTGGGTTGTTTCTCCTTTTTAGCTATCATAAATAATGCTGTCATGTACATTCTTGCACAAGGTTTCGTCTGAACATATGTTTTCGATTCTCTTAGGTATATATCTAGTCGAAAAGAAAAAGAAGGGCAGCAAGGAAGTAAGCAGGATCATTCCACTTCATATGATACTCAATTTCACTTCTAGAGAAGTCTAAAAGGATGAATGTAAGAATATTGGTGACTTTTGCCATTTTACTGTCTTGGTCCTTTAGGTCTAGAGGCAGTGATTGGTTGTGGATTAAAAGCTACTTCTCTCAATGTAGACCCGTCATTCAGTGACCAAGAGAACCAGAGTTCTGAGGAATGAATTATATTAATACTTTCCCATAATGAAAATTTTTCATTTAACTTTTTTCTTTTTAAATGTTTTAATTATGCCACTTTTGAAGAAGTGAAACATTTTCCCTTTTACTAATTATGATCAAGGTAGGCTTTAAAAAGAAACTGGTCCTACTGTCTAAACAATGTCACCACAAAGAGCTTCAGAGGAACTATTAATTGGTTTATATCAAATAATCCCATACAATATACCTTACCTAAACCAGTCATTTTGGTTTACATTTCACAAATGGTTCACATTGGACAATACAGCAGGAGTCTACCCTGCTCAATCTAGCCTTCTAGATGCTTAAATGAGTTATGGCTGTGGGAGATATTTGGTTGCACCTGCTTTAATAATTTTTCCAGACTAAAATTTACTAGGTCATGCTATATGGAGTAGAACTCTTGGTCTTGGTCTTCGCACACTAACTCTATGTTAACACAGGTGGAAATTTTTTTCTTAGGATAATATTGATTCTACCTTAGGTCTCTAGTCTGAACCTCAGCCCTACAGTTCACTTCTAACCAGAATATGTATGCATGAATGCATGGAAGGTGGTGAAGCATGGAGTTTAGTTCTTTTTGGGCATGCAACCTTCTCCCTCATCACCATTTTCATTAGAGAATGTCAACTGTGTGCCCAGCTTAGTTGATAGTTAAACCATATGACTCCTCACTCAACTGGCTACATCAATGCCTGTGCAAAGGGAACTTATCCAGAACCATAATCTGAACTTTCTACTGCCCACGCTATCAAAACCCTAAGAATAACAATGTTAATAAAATATTGGCTTCCAGCCTTGACATTCTGATGTCTACCTGTATATTAAGCCAAATCATCAGAACAATGTGTCTCAAATGTCCTTCCTTCCTCTTATACCTCCCCCTTTCCACTTACCATTCCCTCCATATATTTTTATGGAGACTATGAATTGATTATTTTTTCATCTTCATTTTGGTGGCTAACATGAATTTAGAGCTAAACTTGTGGTACACCCTTAGTAGCTTGCTGCTCTTGCCTTACTACTAGCACCATTTCATATCTTTACCTTTTTTCTCTTTATCTTTCTTTTCTACTTATTGAGTTTTTTCACTGTGTCTTACTTAAACCTTTGAAAGTCTCCTTAAATTAATTTTGAAATAAGATAGGGAATAAATAGCTCACATTGCTACCTTTGAAACTGTCTCCCTACTATTCACCTTCATTATGAATGTTGAGTGAGTTTTCAAACACACACTTTATCAAGTCACTGCCCTCCTTTAAACTCTTTGAAGTGTCTCCATCATATACGGCACTGATTCCAAATTCATTGGCATGGGGCCTCCAAGATCTCTTTCTCCAAACTCATTACTTATTTAGGAGACAATCTGGCATGGGAGTTAAGAGTTCAAATCCTGGCTTCACCAGTTACTATATGCTGGTAACTGGACAAATTATTTAACTCTTCTGGACCTCAGTTTCCTCATCTGTGAAAAGGCAATGACAGTAACTACTACACAGGCTGCTGGCTGGGTGAAAAGAGTTGTTGTACATACAACATTAAGAACAGTTTCTGAGACTTCAAACATGCTATCTATTGTTATTCATCTTTATTTGCTTTCCCATTAAGTGTGGTCTGTATATAACAAACTACTTGGAATTACCTATGACTCCCCCTACATTAAATCATTCATATCATACTCCATGCTATGTCTCCAGCCTTGCCCACTTTTTATAGCAGGTGAATTCCTCTTTTGCCAGACGCAACACAAGTATCTCCCCCTATGCAAATAAATAAGTAAATTCTACCTAATCTCTCCATCCCATGTGACCTCCCCCACCTGGGAAATTGAACTGAATAATTCTTTCTCTTACCACTTTACTTTGCAGTGTCTTGCATTACAGCACTTAGCTCACATCCTTTCAAATATGTATTTGTCTACTGGTCTTTCCTACTAGACCAGGAGCTCTTGTGATCTAACTATTAATATAATTGTATCTCCAGTAGAGCCAGCTATCAATAAATATTTGATAAGCTATGAATAAATGAATGAGCAACTGAATGAATGAATGATATCCTATTAGGAATGAATAATGTAAACAAAAGAAGGCATTCAAGGAAAGAATAAAGGGGATTAATGATTAATGGTTTGAGGGATCACAAAGCAGATTATGTGTTAGAAAGCAGTAGAAAAATACAGCGACATTTATGAAGATCAAAACCTCCTTCGCCCTGTTCGCCAGGTACAAGCAGTCAGTTCTCAGCAGGGACCGACAAGGCTGCTTCCCTCATTGTGTCCCTCTACCCTGCTCTGGAGCGCCAGGCCCTCAGTCGCCAGATGTCCCCCCTCTGCCTTTGGCCAGAATGACTGGGATGATGACAAGATCCTAGCATCAGTGCTGGCAGTGTACCAGCAGGAATACCTAGACAATATGAAGAAAAACAAAGCACACAGAGACGCACCCCCAGACAAGAGTTGATGGTAACCCAGGGACTGCATACCGTCTCCCAGCCCCCACCACTCCTGCCTTTGGGCGCTACCCTACCTTCTTTGGCTTTCTTCCCTCTTGCCTCCTTCCCGTCTTCCCATTCTCTTTTCTTTTCCCTCCTCTCCACTTCCATCTGCCTGGCCCACCCTTGCACTCCCTCTCATTGCTGCTACCACCACCACCACCTGTCTCTCCGCCAGCTGACCTGCCCTGTTGCCCCCTAACCCCACAAAGCATCATCCCTGCATTCCGCAGGTGACTCAGGCAAGGGAGCAGAAGGTAGGCACGAGGCACACAGAGACAAACCAACTAGGGGCAGCCAGGCAGCCCCAGAGGAAAGAAACATGCAGACAGGGAAGGTCTCCCTGCTCCCCATTCCTTGAAAGATCAGAAAAACTTGTCACTCGCCCCCACACAGTGATGCCAGGGAGGTGGGAGGAAGAAGTGAAACCCTTCCCAGTATACCAAGCATGTCTGAGCCTTCTTTGTTGAAGCTTTTACTTTTATCTTACAAAGTCAACCAATCAAAAATGAAAAAAAAAAAATGGATAGCAATGCACATTTCATTTCAAAGGCAATACAGTTCTAAGTGAAGTGTCCATATTGGCTAAGTGTTTGCTCCTAAATAAATTCAATTTGCATCTCTATAGATTATACACATTATGTGAGTTCTGCATATAAGAATAATGTTAGTCCCTGAAAAACGACTCAAAATTCCATGCTCGAAAAGGTTACAACATGTTACTGTGGGAAAATTTTATAGTTAACTATATAAAATGAATTTTCTTCACAAAATACTTATATTATTGAAGCCCTCAGTGTGATGTGGTCACCTTGGATTTACCCCAAGGCATATATATCCTTAACCCCTCATGTCACAGGGCCAATGCTCAGTATTTGTAAGAGAGCCACCAGAGGCTATAAATGTTACTTATTACCCAGAACTCAACAGAATTATTATTCCACCCCAGAATGATCATGACCTCTTTAGAACCACAGGCTATATATATTCTCACAAAATCTCTCTCAACAGGTCCATTAAAAAATTTGTCAGTAAAATAAAACCTTACCTACTCAATTTAAAAATAATCAGAAATGCCTTGAAAGCACATACTTGAAAGAAAGAGAGAGAAACAGAGACAGAGAAAGAGAGAGAGATTAGATCAGAAGGTCATATTCATTTTATTGACTGAATGAATCAAATTAAGTACCTGCCTATGTTATTAGATTTTAAAGAAATCAGTTATTGAAAAGAAAGTTCAAATCATTTAAAAATTATAAGTATATGAAATAAATTTAATCGGAATTTCATTATACACTTTTTCTTTGGTTTTTCTGGAGTAAAGCATGTAAGTTTGCTGGGAAATAGTAAAATACTTTTCCACACTCAATATATTTTAAATACTCACTATTTCACTATTAAGAAAGCTCCAAAAAAAAAAATCCTCATCTTGTATGCTAAGTAAATTCAAAATGTAACATGAACAAATTAAAGAAAAGGAACCTGAAAAGACATGAAACATGAAAAGAAACCTGAACAAATCATAAGTGTTCAGCTCATGAAACTCAATGAGTTTTAATAAATTATACACACATCCCTGGGGTATGTGTATATTTAAACTGCCAAACACTTTTCCAAAGTGCTTGTATCAATTTACACGCATATCAGGAGCATATGAGAAATTCAATTGCTTCAAATTCTCACCATTATGTCAGCTTTTAAAATTTTATCCATTGTATATGTGTATAATAATATATTATTATGGCTTTACTTTCCATTCTTATAATAACTAGTGAGATTGAGGTTTCTTTCTCATATTTATTAGCCATGTAAATATTTTCCTTTGTAAATAACCTATTGAAATTTTGTCTGTTTTTTAATGGAGGTGTCTGCCTTTTTCCTATTGATTTGTAGGAGCTCTTTACATATTCCAAAAAACTTTACTAGTGTGTGTATATATATATATATATCCAGTATATATATATACATACCATATATATTTTTATATATATATACACACTATATATTTCACACACACACACACACACATATATATATATATATATATATATATATATATATATATATATATATATATAAAATACTTTCTGTATTACATGCAGTCAGTCCTCTACTAATATGCCTAGCAATCACCTGTGGCTTGGTGGATGTTTCCCATTCTTGCCAATGACTTTTTACCACAAGTTTCTGTGTCTCTTTAATTAGAAGCTTCTGGCTCAGAGGTGTGCTCTGTCCATACTCAGGGGAAGCTGCAAGTTCCAGGGAGTTAATGGCTTCAAGAGCAACTCTCCACAAATGTGGGGCAGGACTGGATGGGTAAAAACCCTAGCTTTCTCAGTTCTCAGTGAGACACTCTTGAAGCATGCCCAACACAGTTTCTCAGAGGATCCTCAGAACTGAGCCACAGTTATCTCGTGAACTTTGTTGAGTTTTCTTCCATCTCTGCCTCATTTCTCCACTCCCTCATTGTTGTCAGAGTTGTGTTTTTTGTATGTACCGAAGATCACTTTCCAAATAAACTACTTTCACCTACTCTTCATCTAATGGTCTGCATTTAAACACAAACTCTTGACTTTTTCATATTTTCCTGGAGTCTTTTGGTGAATAAAAGTATTTAAATACATATTTCTACATAGTTTAAGTGCAGTGAAATTTTTAATAGCAAATCTAGTTACCAGTTTTCTAACTAAATTTGCTTCATTTCTTGAGTGTTATCAAAACTCCTTCCCCCCCCCCCATAGAGCCTTCCACATTGGCATTTTGTGCTCATTCTCTATTCATGACCTACCAGCATTTCCCTTAAAAAGAAACACAACCCTTGCCAAACAGAAATGTAGGTTAGCCTATTTGGAATAGATAGTTTAAATGTGTGTGCCAAACAAACACTGTTACAGACGGCATAGTGCTCACTGAGCAAGGGCTTTTAGTCTTCCTTCTTTAAAATCCAATCAACAGCCTATAAACAGAAATCATCAGTCTCTTCCGTGTGTATGTGCACAAAACATCCAGCTAGCTAGAAGAGCACTGTTTCTTATTAGCACTCACTCCACTAATAGACAACTAGTTGTCTAGTTGTCATCTAAAGACTCAGCAGGGCTGAGTCACATGATGTCTGAGGATAGAATCAAAAGTTATGGTATGTTTCTTGATGATCAGTGAGTTGTGCCAATGACCACCAGCTGGACATTGCAACTGTATTCATCAGAATTCACTGAAAACGGTGCTTGAAGATATCACACTGTGATTTAATAATTATTTTTATCAATGATTTGCGAGAATGGAATAATCTTTTTTAATTTAATTGTTATAAAATAGATAATAACCTAGATAAAGGGTAGTGAATTCAAGATGAAAACCAGAATTAGGGAAATGGTCTAGAGGGAATTAGGAGGCATAGTCATTAGTCTGTGAATTTGCTTTTTTTCATATTTGTATCCTTAGAATCTAGCATAAGCTTGGTATATGTTAGGACTCAAAATACTTTTGAATGAGTTAATAAATGACTAAACATATAAACAATGCAATGTGCTAACTATGTTAGTTACCAAATATCTAAAAATATGTCCCATATAAATCAATGCAGGATACCTCTAAGAAATGAACCTTTTGGAGGTTTAATTACTTCTAATAAAATCTTTCTGAAAAAAGATCACCACTAGATGAAACATTTATGCTAGTGGATAAGGTTTAAACTCTAAGTTAATCAATATATGATTTTCTCATACAAAATACCAAGCATAATCTAAAATCTATTAAGGACACAATCTTGCATCATCTTATGCTATTACCTTATGTCCTCTGCAACTATTCCTTCAACATATATTTATTGATTGTGTCCTGCATAGCGGGTATTGGGCTAAGTACTGGGGATAAAGTGGGTTACAATATACATATGAGACAGTTGGAGAGGTAAACAACCACATAAATGAAGAATAATGCATGATGGTGGATAGACATTTTAAAGGAAAAGTAGATGTGTAGTGAGAGATTAGAACAACAGACGATAGAGTACAATCACAGTACACAAGCAACTCAACACACATTTGTTGAATACTCACTACATGCATGGCACTGTTATCTGCCCTAATTGGAAGACAAAGATAGAAAAGACAAAGATGTCGCACTCAGGAGGGCTACAACAGTGAGCCCAACAGACACATGGTGTGTGGGAGAGGCCTTAGAAAGTCATAGCAAAACACACATTGACTGTGATTAGTACATAATTAAGATCCTAGCCTTTGAAGCCTCTCTGGGTTCAAATCTCACTCTACCACTTTCTCAGTGCCAAATGGTACATTACTTAACTTCTCTGAGGATGATGATAGTTATAAAGATTAAATAAAATAAGTATAAAGCTCTTGCACAAGGCCTGGTAGATTGTATGCACTCAGTAAGTGTTAGCTACCTTTATGATTACCCTTATTATTGTACTATGCTACAAATGAAAAACCTGGAATAAGAATGGGATTTCCACAGCAAACAAGCTTAGCTGGCTACACAACACGGTATTAATGAGACTCAGGCTATATATTTGAACCTTAAACGAGCTAATGGCTTTTCATTCTTTTTCACTGTCATAGGCTTTCATCCTTACTAACTGCCGTATAAATCCATATGACTGTTCACAAAGAGCTCTGTGTGATTAAAAGTTAATAAGATATTAAAAATAAGTTATTATAGGAAAATTCTAGGAACAAAGTCTATCAAACATGAGATACATATGAGAAATAATATATTTCTATCAGGAGCATGACGGTGAAGATCCAGAAAGCAAGCATGATTCTTTTCCACCACTAGTGGATT
Organism: Microcebus murinus; assembly: GCF_040939455.1. Classification (NCBI taxonomy): domain Eukaryota; kingdom Metazoa; phylum Chordata; class Mammalia; order Primates; family Cheirogaleidae; genus Microcebus; species Microcebus murinus. The sequence continues at coordinate 32,237,023 of NC_134115.1, forward strand.
ACTTCCACTTAGGTGTCCATGTTGAGAGAAGCATTGAATAAATTAGACTCAACTGTGGAAGATCAGTAAAAATAATTAAGTGGATACAAACAGTACCTGTGTACAATGGTGATACCATCCTATAAACAATATAGTCTAAAAAAATGAGGCAGCATCCTGTATCTGACCAAGCCCCTCTAGAATCAGCACTGTGTGCCACTTTCAGAGGTGTTAGCTTAAGAGTAGAGCCTCAGTCTGTGCCGTGCAGGGTGGGCAAATCTTCAAAAGCAAATGTGTACTATTTCTGGCTTGATGAACAACAGGACACAATGTAGGGTAATCACAGCTGCCAGATAATGAGGTGATAATCTCAGAAAGAAGAGGGCCGGAGGAAGGGAGCCAATTCTGTGGATTCACTCCATGCAAATACCTGTTGATAGCTAACTCACTCATGCATGGGACATGCTTACAAAACACTTAAGATGAAGCAAAATGAACTAAAGTGAGATTTGGTATTATCTTTAAAAATGGAAGATTTGTGGCCATGGTAACTACTTTTATATAGTCAAAGCATATTAATCTGGAATATAACCTAAAATGTATCTTTTTGAAATAACTGTGTTTAAATGATATGATATTTTTATTGAAACCACATCAGACTATCCAACCTGTATCTACCAACAGAATATAAATTTGAAAGGGGTATTTTAAATCCATTTATGAGTTGGTTTTGAATAAGTATCTTCAAAATAAATAATTATTTACCTAGCTCGAAATAATTCTCTCCAGTCATAAATTTTATCCAAGATAAAGTTTAGTCTATGTAGAGGAAGGGAGGAACTTAATTAAGACATGTACCTCCATAGAGTCCCATAGCTTAGATTGTTGAGTCTGTAAACTCTGAGCAGCACATGATTATGTTGTATTATCTCTATTACCTCTTAAGAGATTAGAATGCCTATACTCTGTTTTAAAAACAAAACAAAACAAAACTCAGACCTACACATTTTTATATTGAAAATTTAGTAGCCCAAATAGGACATTTGCCCAAAGAATAATCCACCCCACCTTCACCGGGGTGGAGCAAAAGAGTTGATGGAAGACCACTAGATAAAGCCACTATATATTGAGAAAACAGCTCAGGATTTGTTCTTACACAAATGGGGAGGAAAGGATGGTAGCCTCATGCTTCTTTTAAAGAGAGCATGGTTGTGATACTTTTTTTCCCTGGAAAATTTTCGAAATAGGTTTTATCAATTGTGAGAAATGTAACTTTCTGGTGAACCCTCTATATGAATTAGTTACAAAATTAACCCCTAGGCATCCTTGAGTTGACCTCTTATATAGTTATTAGATATAAACCAATTAAACACTATAGAACATCTGTTAAAAATAATTACTTTGGTTGAGGATTAGTTTATTGTGGGTTGTAATAGATTCTGACAATAATTAGATATCTAGCAGGACCAGCTGTCAGTTGAGTTCAATCCTACTTTCTAGTAATAAAACCATATCCCTTGTATTTTTCTTTTCTATTTAAAGGGATATGATCCCCAAATTGTTTGATATCTTTAAGATCAAGTTAAGAATAAGAGAAAAATTGGCCAAACTCCTTTCCCCAGTTTTATAGCATGGGGAATTATTACTTTCTGTGTCAGGAGATCCTTTTCTAATCATTCTGATTTTTTTTTAGGAGTATTAAGCTTGAAGATCTATGTAAATATCTGTTGACAAACATTTTATTGAGGTTAAATAGGTTAGTTTTTATACACAGTGTCAAAAAACAGAGGAAAGAGCAATTTTTAAAATCTGGAAAATATTGTGTAGTTCCTGATAGATTCCTCCATAAAGCTGACAGTATATTAGTGCTCTACTGTGTGCTACCTCTGCTTTTCTTTTTTTGTTTTCTATTTTAATTTATTTTATTTCATTTCATTATAAGAATACTTAACATGAGGTCTACCCTCTTAACAAATTTTTAAGTGTACAATCCATTATTGTTGACTATAGATACAATTTTATTCAGCAGATCTCCAGAGTTCATTCACACCTTGCTTGACTAAAGTGGAATCATACAGTATCTGTCTTTCTCTGTGTGACTTATTTCACTTAACACAATGTCCTGAAGGTTTATCCATGTTATAGCATGTGCCAGAACTTTCTTCTTTTTAAAGGTTGAATAGTATTCCATTATATATATATATGTGTAATGGAATATATATAGTTTTTATTCTCTCTCTCTCTCTCTCTCTCTCTCTCTCTCTCTCTCTCTCTCTCTCTCTCTCTCTCTCTCTCTCTCCCGTCCTCAACGCCCAGGCCTCTGACTGGTACTGGTCCACAACCTGTTAGGGACCAGACTGCAGAGCTCCACTGACCATCCCTCACCCCATGGAAAAATCGTCTTCCATGAAACTTAGGAAACGGGGATGGTAGGGGCACTACACACTACAGGAGAAGAGCAGTGGGTGAGCAAGCAAAGCTTCGTCCGTATTTACAGCTGCTCCCCATTGCCTGTATCACTGGCTGAGCTCAGTCTCCCCCACACTCCCACGCCAGTCCATGGACAAACTGTCTTCCATGAAACCAGTCCCTGGTGCCAAAAAGGTTGGAGACCACTGTATATGTACATATACACACATACCACATTTTCTTTATCCATTCATCTGATGATGACATTTAGGTTGTTTCGACGTCTTGGCTGTGGTGAATAGTACTGAAATGAACATAGGAGTGCTGATGTTTCCTCAAGGTCTTGATTTAAATTCTTTTGGATAAATACCTAGAAGCAGAATTGCTGGATCATATGATAGTTCTATTTTTAATTTTTTGAGGAACCTTCATACTGTTTTCCATAGCACTATACCATTTTGTCTTCTCACCAACAGCGTAAGAATGCTCTTTTATACCCACCTTTTAACCAATACTTGTCTCTTGGTTTTATAATAGGCATCCTGATAGGTATGAGGGGATATTTCGTTGTGGTTTTGATGTGTGTTTTTCTGGTTATTAATGACATTGAACATTTTTTCATATTCATGTTGACTATTTACACATCTTCTTTGGAGAAATGTTTAAGTTTATTTTAAAAGTTTATTTTTAATCAGGTTATTAGCTTTTTTAATTTCAAAATATTAAGGGGTACAAATGTTCTGGGTTAGATTGCTTCTGTAATGTTTGAGTCATGGCAATAAGTGTGCCCGTCACCCAGATAGTGTTCATTGTACCTGTTAGGTAGGTTCTCATCCTTCCCCTACTCCTCCTCCCTCTTGAGTTCCACTGAGTTTTACTTCTGTCTGTGCACATGTGCGCTCATTGGTTAGTTCCAATTTAATAACAAGTACATGCGGTATTTGTTTTTTCCATTCTTTAGATATTTCACTTAGGATAATGGTCTCCAGTTCCATCTACATTGTTGCAAAAGCCATTCATTCATCCTTTGTTATGGCTGAGTAATACTCCGTGGTATACATGTACCACATTTTGCTAATGCACTCATGAGCTGATGAACCCTTGGGTTGATTACACATCTTTGCAATTATGCAGTGTGCTGCAATAAATATTCAAGTGCAGGTGTCTTTTTGATAAAATAACTTTTTCTTTGGGTAGGTACCCAGTAGTGGGATTGCTGGATTGAATGGTAGGTCTACTTTTAGTTCTGCTTTCCACAGAGTATGTACTAATTTGGAGTCCCACCAGCAGTATAAAACATTCCTTTCTCTCTGCATCGACTCCAGCACTTTTTTTGTGTTTGTTTGTTTTGAGACTTTTTAATAAAAGCTATTCTAACAGGACTGAGTTGATATCTCATTGTGGTTTTAATTTGTATTTCCCTGATGATTAGTGAAAAACATTGAGGATTTTTTTCATATGTTTATTGGGCATTAGTCTATCTTCTTGTGTAAAGCTTATGTTAATGTATTTTGCCTACTTTTTAATGGAGTGTTTGTGATTTTTTCTTGCTGATTCTGGTTATTAGCCTTTATTGGATATATAGTTTGCAAATATTTTCTCCCATTCTGTAGGTTGTCTATTTGCTCTGTTGATTATTTCCTTAGGTATGCAGAAGCTTTTTCAATTTAATCAAAGTCCCATTATACTTATTTTTATTGTTGCTGTAATTGCCATTGGGGTCTTCTTCATAAATTCTTTGCCTAGGCTGTTATCTAGAAGAGTTTTTGCCATATTCTGTTCTAGAATTCTTATGGCTTCATGTCTTATGTTTAAGTCTTTTATCCATCTTGAATTAACTTTTGTGAGTAGTAATAGATATGGATTCTGTTTCAATATTCTGCATGTGGCTATCTAATTTTGAAAGCACTATTTATTGAACAGGAATTCTTTTCCCCATTGTGTATTGTTTTCTACTTTGTCAAAGATCAGTTGGCAGTATGTGAATGGTTTTGTATCTTGTTTCTCTGTTCTGCTCCATTGGTCTGTGTCTCTATGTTTGTGCCAATACTATGTTGTTTTGGTTATTATAGGCTTATAGTGTAGTTTCAAGTCTGATAATGGCATGCTTCCAGATTTGTTCCTTTTGTTTAAGATTCCTTTGGCTATCAGGACTCTTTTTTGGTTCCAAATGAAGCATAGAATTATTTTTTTGAAGTCTGTGAAATATGATGCTGGTATTTTGATGGAAATTGCATTGAATCTGTAAATCATTTTAGGTATGGATATTTTAACAATGTTGATTCTACCAATCCACAAACATGATATATTTTCTCATTAGTTTTTGTCATTATCACTATTTTTTTTTTTTTACTATTGAGCTGTAGGAGTTCCTTATATATTTTGAATATTAACCCCTTATCAGATATATAGTTTGCATATATTTTCTTCCATTCTGTATGTTGCCTTTTTCCTCTGTTAATTGCTTCCTTTACTGTGCAGAATAATTTTAGTTTGACATAATTCAATTTTTTTATTTCTGTATTTGTTGCCTGTGCTTTGGTGTTTTTAATATATCGAGGAAATCATTTCCAAGACCAATGTTACAAAGATTTTCTCCCTACACTTTTTTTCTAGAAGTTTTACAGTTGTGGGTCTTACATATATGTCTTTAATTCATTTTAAGTTGATTTTTATGTATAGTATAAGATATGGGTCCAATTTTATTTTTTTTGTTTATGGATATCCAGTTTTCTTAACCCTATTTATTGAAAGACTATCCTTTCCCCATTATTTATTCTTGGAACCCTTGTCAAAGATTGGTTGACCTTATATTAGTGATTTTATTTCTGGCTCTCTATTCTGTTCCACATGTCTATATATCTGCCTTTATGCCAGGACCATTATATTTTGATTACTATACCTTTTAATATATTTTTATATAAGAAAGTTTATTATCTCTTGCATTATTCTTCTTTCTTAAGGTTAATTTGGCTATTCTGGGACTTTTGTAGTTCCACATGAATTTCAGAATCTTTTTTTCTATTTCTGTGAAAAATGCCATTGGAATTTTGATATTGATTGCACTGAATCTGTAGATTGTTTTCGGTAGTATGTACATTTTAACAGTAGTAAGTCTTACAATTCATGAACATGGGATATTCTTCCATTTGCCTATGTCTCATTTAATTTCTTTCATCAATGATTTGTAGTGTTCAGGATACAAGACTTTCACTTCCTTAATTAAGTTTATTTCTAGGTATGTTATTCTTTTTGGTGCTATTGTAAGTAAGTTTTCTTAATTTCCTTTTCATATAGTTCATTGTTGATGTAAAGAAACACAACCAATTTTTGTATGCCATTTTTGTATCCCGCCACTGTACTGAATTTATTAGTTCTAACAGTTTTTTAAGTCCTTAGGGTTTTCTCTTATTTAAGATTGTGTTATCTGCAAACAGCGATAATTTTACTTCTTTTCTAATTTGGATGTCTTTTTCCTCTTGACTAATAGCTCTGGCTAGCACTTCCAGTATTATGTTGAATAGAAGTGGGGAGAGTGGACATACTTGCCTTGTTTCTTATCTTAGAGGAAAAGCTTTTCATTTTTCAGCATTCAGTATGATATTAGTTGTGGAGTTTTCATGTATGAAAAGGCTTTTTATTATGTTAAGGTAATTTCCTTCTATTTCTAATTTGTTGGGAGTTTTTATCACAAAAGGGTGCTGAATTTTGTCAAATACGTTTTCTGTATCTATTGAGATGATCATGTGATTTTTATCCTCTATTCTTTTAGTAATATGTTATTATTATTTTACTGCTGTCTATTTTTCCCTTCATAGGTGTCAATGTTTTCTTTATATATTAATATTTAGGTCTCTGGTGTTAGGTACATACATATTTATAATTGTTGTTATTCCTAATTGTGGTATATCACTTTAATTGATTTGTGTATATTAAACAATCCTTGCATCCCAGGAATAAATCTTACTTGGTTATGGTGTACAATCCTTTAAACGTGCTGTTGCACTTGGTTTGCTAGTATTTTGTTAAGGATTTTTGTATCTATGTTCATCACAGTTATTGGCCTGGAATTGTCTTTTCTTTTGTAGTGTCCTTACCTAGCTTTCACATGAGTTTAATGCTGTCCTTATAAATAAGTTTGACAGTGCTCCCTCCTCTTCAAGTTTTTGGAAAAGTTTGAGGAGTAGCATTAATTATTCTTTAAGTGTTTGGGAGAATTCACCAGTAAGTTGTATGCTTCTAGTTATTTGTCCGTTTCGTCTAGGTCATACAGTTTTTTGGTATATAAATGTTTGTAGTACTCTTTAGGTTTCCTTTTATTTCTGTGCCATACCTTCTAATGTCTCTTCTTTCACTTTTTATTTATTTGAGTCATTTTTTTAGTTCATTGAGCTAATGGTTTTTTAACTTTATCATGTCAAAAAAAAAACCTCTTAGTTTCATTGATTTTTTTCTATTGTTTTTCTATTTTGTTTCCATTTTTCTTCTCTAATTTTTTGTTCTTTTCTTCTATCTGATAACTTTGGGCTTAGTTTGTCCTTCTTTTCCTAGTTCCTTGAAGTATAAAATTAGGTTTTGTATTTGAAATCTTTCTCCTTCTTAAAGTAAGTGTTTATCTCAATTAATGGCACCTCTTATTACTGTTTTTGCTACATCCCGTAAGTTTTGGAATGGTGTGTTTTCATTTCATTTGTCTAGAGGTATTTTCTAATTGTCTCTCTGATTTCTTCTTTGGACCAAGTGGTTGTTTGTATTGTTTAATTTCCACATCTTTGTGAATTTTACAGTTTTCCTTTTGCTATTGATTTCTAGTTTCATTCATTGTGGTCAGAAAATATATTTTGTCTGACTTCAATTTTATTAAACTTACTAAGGTCTATCTGTTTTGTGCACTAACAGGTGATCTATCCTAAAGAAAGAACAGGTGTGTGCTTAAGAAGAATATGTATTCTGCTGCTGTTGGATAGAACGTTCTGGATACACCTGTTAGGTCCACTTATAGTGTTATTCAAGTTATATGTTTATTATTGATATTCTGTCTGGATGTTCTGTCCATTACTGAAAATGGGGTATTGAAGTCTCCTACTATTATTTTATTGCTGTCTATCTTTCCTTTCATATCTGTCAATGTTTTCCATATTTAGGTGCTCTGATTGAATACATATATATTTATAATTGTTCTGTCTTTCTGGTAAATTAACCTTTAATCATTATAAAATTCCTTTTTTGTGTATTGTGACTTTTTTATCTTACAGTATATTGTTTCTGATATAATATAGCTGTTCCTGCTCTCTTTGGATTACCATTTTCATGAACTGTAGTTTTTCATCTCTTCACTGTCAGTCTATGTGTGTCTTGAAATCTAAAGTGAGTTTCTTATAAATAGTAGTTGGGTCTTATTTTCTTATCCATTCAGATACTATATGTCTTTTGATTGGGGAGTTTAATCTATTCACATATAAAATAATTATTGATAGAGAAAATTTACTGTTGCCATTTTTTTAATTATTTTCTGTTAGTCATGTAGTTCTTCTGTCTGACTTTTCTTCTCTTATTACTTTCCTTTGTGTTTTTTAAACTTTTTGTATTGATTTGCTTTTATTACCTTTTTTCCTTCTGGGTGACTTCTATAGGTATTTGTATGTGTGGTACATAGAATTACTTATCACATGTACCAAGGTATTCAATTGTGTAACTTTTCTAGATAGTCACTTTAGATGACTAGTTATTTTGATTAGCATCTCAAGATGGAGGTGGCGAGCTAATTCCTGAATGTAAGTTAAAACATGTAATAAAGACATAAAATAGAAAGAGAAGAAGGTTTTTTGAAAAGGGTTCTGTGAAGGAGGCAAGCATGATCACTGGACTTGCTCTCTGAATCCCAGACTATCCAACTAGGTGACACCAGCTCCATTGTCCATTGCTCTGTGTGTTCCCCACTATCTTTGGCTGACTTTGATTTGTTTTTTGTGGAAAATATGTGCTTCAAAAAATCTGAGGTTATATTTGGAGAGCTTTTATTATTGGTGGCCCTATGTAAAGGATGAATCATCAACTACAACTGGCATAGAGAAGCTAATAGTTGACACAATTCATGACACTTGTACCATCTGCTATTTCTAAGATCTTGTCCACAGACCAAAAATGCTCAGAACACCAAAATGGTTAGGCTTATATCTTTAGATATGTCATTCACATTGGACTAACTGCATAGTTGAGCTAACTAACTGGGATAGAAATTAGTGACAGAAATAAAACATGACTTGTATCACTTAATCATACAAACAGATTCTACTCTTAGCTGTGTCACTTGGTTGAGTATGTTGGGCAAGGCAATTGTCTGTAAAACTAGTTTTTTTCTCTGTAAAACAGGTATATAGCTTTTTCTTTCTTCCTTTATGTGATTTGCACATTACTGCAAAGTCATATGCAGAAGGAAACCACACAGATACACAAGCAATATTGTCACATGAAAATCAAAAACTTTAGAAAACTTTGCTGGTGGCAGACTTTCAAATATAAATTTATGGATCATTTCTGATATTGAGCAGCCATGACAAGCTTACTGACATCAGAAAGCCATGTTGAAAACTCCTTTCCATTTCTAAAGAATATTTGCTAAAATTATTCCAGTCCCACCTACCCTAATTTGGGGACTATAACATGAAATGTGGAAATTCATACATTAAGACTCTACCAAGAGACTCCTGGGATTAATAAATTTAGCAAAGTTTTAGGCTACAAAATCAATGTACACAAATCAGTAGTATCCATATATGCCAACAACAGTCAAGCTGAGAATTAAATAAAAGACTCAATACCTTTCACGATAGCAACAAAGAAAATAAAATATATTTAACTAAGGAGATGAAAGACCTCTACAGGGAGAACTATGAAACACTAAGGAAGGTAACTGCAAAGGATGTAAAAAGATGGAAAACCATATTATGCTCATGGATCAGTAGAATCAACATTGTTAAAATGTCTATATTGAAAAAAAAAGTCTGTATTACTAAAAGTGATCTACAGATTCAAGGCAATCCCCACTAAAATACCAATGTTATTTTTTAAAGATCAAGGAAAGCTAGTTCTTTGCTGCGTATGGAACCAGAAAAGACCCCAAATAGCCAAAGCAACCATAAGCAATAAGAACAAATCAGAAAGCATTACTTTATCAGACTTCAAGCTATACTGCAAGGCTACAGTAACCAAACAGCATGGCACAAAAATAGAGACACAGATCTATGGATCAGAACAGAGAACCCAGATATGAAAGCATCCTCATATTGCCATCTGATCTTTGACAAAGCAGATAACAATATACGCTGGGGAAAAGAAGCCCTATTAGATAAATGGTGCTGGGAAAATTGGATAGGCACATGTAAAAGACTAAAACAGGACCCACAACTCTCGCCACTTATAAAAATTAGTTAACAATGGATAACAGACTTAAACCTAAGACATGAAACTATAACAATTCTAGAAGAAAATGTAGGAAAAACTCTTCTAGATATCAGCCTTAGGCAAAGAATTTATGAAGACCCAAAAGGCAATCACAGCAATAAAAAAAATTAACAAATGGAACTTAATTAAACAAAAAGCTTCTGTACAGCCAAGGAAACAATCCATAGAGTGAATAGATAACCTTCAGAATGGGAGAAAATATTTGCATGCTCTGCATCTGATAAAGGGCTGATAACCAGAATCTATACAGAACTCAAATCAGTGAGAAAAATCAAACAATCCCACAAAATAGTGGGCAAAAGACATGAATATAACCTTTTCCAAAGAAGATAGACTAATGGTCAATAAACATATGAAACAGTGCTCAAAGTCTCTAATCATTGGGTAAATGCAAATCAAAACCATAATGAGATATCAACTAATCTCCATGAGAATGGCTTTTATCAAAAAGTCCCCAAACAACCAATGTTGGCACGGATGTGGAGAGAAGGGAAGACTTAGACACTGTCGGAGGGACTGCAGACTAGTACAACCTCTATGAAAAATAGTATGGAGATACCTCAGAGAACTAAAAGTAGACCTACCATTTGATCCAGCAATCACACTATTGGGCATTAACCCAAAGAAATAGTCATTTTATCAAAAACATACATGTACTCCAATGTTTATTGCAGCACAATTCACAATCACAAAGATGTGGAATCAAACCAAGTGCCCAGCAATACATGAGTGGATTAATAAAATGTGATATAAGTATACTATGGAGTACTACACTGCCATAAAAAATGGTGAACTAATACCTCTTGTAACAACCTGGATGGAATTAGAGACCATTCTTCTAAGCGAAGTATCATAAGAATGAAAAATATCACATATACTCACACTATTAAATTGGAACTAATCGATCAATACCCATGTTCATATATGGTAGTAAAACTCAACAGAAACAAAATAGGTGGTAGAAGGGAGGAGAAAATGGATAAATTTACACCTATATAAGGCACGCTGCCTTAGTGATAGGCACACATACCTTTGACTCAAACTGCACAAAATCAAATCATGTAGTCAAAACATTTGTACTCCTTAATATTCTGCAATTAAAAAATCCTAATGGCCACTCTAATTAATTCTTCTTTATTAACTGTCATAAGACAAACATTGTCTTGATCTATTTTCTATCTCAAAATATACGAATGGAAGGTTTGCTATAGGTTTTATAAGCTAAATAAATCTTTGATATTACGGAACTCTGAAATTGGATCTTTATTAACAAATGGATTAAAATTATTATCTTAAAAAACCGAGTGATGTAATGCTATGGGTGCATTTTATTACCTTTAAAAAAGCTTCATTCAAAACCCAATATTGCCCAAATAAATACACCTAGTCCTTTAAGTCAAATACAATAACAAATTTTCTTATTAAGTCCCTAATTAGAAAACCTTAAGGAATACGGATAATTCTGTTTATGATATAAAGCTTATTATATGACCATTTTTATAACACGTTGGAAATTCAGACAAACAAAAGATCAGCACATCAAAAATGATTATTACAGGAGTATTTTATGAAGAAAAAAATACTCATCTCTCCAAAGCACATTCTCACGCCATTTAAAAATAGGCAAAGGAATTACTAACAACTGAACCCTCTCAACAATTGCAGCAAAAGGCAAGGAAAACAATAATTTTATTGTAAGCTTTTTTAAAAAAGAGAGTACAGACACCATTTCTGCACAATAGAGAAAGCTTAATATTTTGGTGTATTGGACTTTATCATCAGTGATTATCAACTGATCACTGATTTGTTACTTTTTAACAATAATTGAATCAACCTCCTTCTTTATTCTCCCAGAAGTCATCTGACACTCTTACTCATGGTAAGTCACAATTAATTTTACTTTGAGAATTCTTTCTAGAATTTTCTAACATTGCTGAAATCACTGAATATATTCAACATATCATAAAACAAGTATGGGAATTGTTAGGTAATCAGAAAAATGTTAAGGTTCATGACAGATTTACTCTATCAAGGGCAATTAAATAAAATAAATAGAACATTCCAATGGAGCAATTATTCAGCCACAGGATTCTTGGGTAATCTTGAGACAATCCCTCTACCTTCAACAATTAAAATGCTAAGGGTGTCAGCAACTTTGCATGTATTTCCAGTTGTTATTTGATGAAACAGTTGTATGAGCTATACAAATCAAAATTCTAATTTAAGGAACCACAGAAATGCAAATTAGTAAAATCCTCTCCAAAATAAACTGAATCATGAAGAGGAACTCAGTGAACATCTACAGTATACAAAGCAAAGAAAAATGAAAACAAAATAAATCAGACATAAGTCAGGGTGGGTATCTGAGTACATGCCATGCAAAGATCTTAGAAGCCCTCTACAAAGCAAGAAAAACTTAACTCTGCTACAACAAAATAATTATTACATTCTCTGTAAGGATAAGTAAAGAGAAAAATATTATCCTAGGCCTATGAAATTATTCTACAGCACAAGAAAAGCATGTTAATAGTAATGCTCTGAAATAAAAGTCACCTTTCTAAAAAAGATTTACTGCAAAAAAATGTAATTGTATACTCCAGGTTCTCAGTAATATAAAAGAAGAAATTGCCCTTTTAAAATAAAGCAAACTATTACAAGAAGGGCACAGGCTAAGGTAAAGAGAGCTTGTATGAAAATTACACATGTGGTAATTAAAAAACATAATGAGTTCAACCTAATGAGATTAGTTTGAAATTCATTTTGCTATATCAAAATAATATAGGCTGTAGGATCTAATATTTTTATCCCAGAAAAATTTGCTATATGTTTTCTCTCATGATAATAATAGCAATTTTATCATATACTAAATTCTTCTAAACTCTAAATTCAGTTTCTAGGCTATCTATGATATCACAATCTACTAATTTTGCAAAATTTTAATCTTGGAAGTTTTACAACATAGTAAAACTGGTCAGGAAAAGACTCCCCTAAGTTTTCTTCTTTTTAAAACATATTTTAAAATTATTCTTATTGTTCAGTCTTCTATTTAACTTTTGAAACAATTTCATTATATTAAACTTAGACTCTAAAAAATTTAGTGTTTTATTGAAATTGCATTAAACATATTAATTTTGAAACTCAAATGCACACCTAAGTGACAAAACAATCTAGACAAAAAAGATACCAAAATCTAAATGATGTTTATTTTCAAGTAATGGAATCATGGGTCATTCTAAATTTGTCCTTCATAACTTTTTCTGTTTCCACACTTCCCACAACAAACAATTATCACTGTTACAACCAAGGATTGCTTACATATTAACAGTATTAGTAAATCAGGGACTCAATATTGCATATAACTGAATCACAGAAATACAGCATAGAAATACACAAAACTTGGCAGATTTGGGGTTTCAATCCATGCTTGTCTGATTCCACAGTGTATTATCTTAACCTCCATATATCCTCTCTTCCACAATAGTACCCCACAACATCTCACAATATTATCCATGGTATATAAAATTAAATACTTAGGTCTATTTCTGGGATATCAATTCTTTCCCATTGGTCAATCTGTTTTGCTATGGTTTAGAGTAAATTTTAATATCATTAATAATAATGAATTTTTCTGATGTGGAACACAGTATGTTTTCTCATTTATCCAAGTTTTTCATGGCTCTTAGTAAAATTTTAAAGTTTCTTTATATAGATTCCTAGACATTTGTGAAAGTTGTTTCTAGAGATTTTATATTTACAGAAACAATTTAAACAGAATTTATTCCATCAAAGGCTCTATTATGTTTTTGCTCCTCTGTGGTAATGTTATTTATTTTTGTATACTTGTTTTAAATCTGATCACTTATTAAATTCTCAATTCTGACTTTCCAAATGATTCGATATAGCTTTTCTAGCTAGACAATTATATCACCTATAGATTTTATTTCTTCCCTTCTTTCTTCTTTTTGATGCTTATCATTGAATTGGTTAGAATTTTCTAGAATAATAATTGTTATAGCAGGTATCCTTGTCTTGGTTCAGACTCTAAAAGAACAGCCAAGACTAATTTTCAGCCGGTTTATTGGTACATCTTACAGGCTGATAAAGAACTGCTGTCCTGACACCCCAAAAAATCCCCAACCTCCACCCCAAATCGTCAATGTCTGGCATAGCAGGGGACTTCAAAAGACTCTGCTCTAGAGCCTACATCCTGTGCTGTGCCTACCAGTGGTTAAACGTTTCATATTTCATTGTTAGGAAATAGGCTGTTGGGTGAAGATATGTAGCCTCAAATATATTCAGAATTCTTCTCTTCCCTAGTTTAATAGCAGAAAAAAGTATGTTGAATATTTCTTAGCATAATGCCATATAGTTACTGGGAATGACATTTACAGAGGTTATTTTTTAGCACAGAAAACTGCTATGCTACAATATATTAAAAAAACACAATTTTACATGCATTCTAAAAACAAATATATTTTTTAAATGCTTAAAACAAAGAGACTTAGAAACACAAAGTATTAGTGATGATTGTTTTATGGGATGGGTTTGGTTTTGCCTGCCTTCCAACTTTTTACGATTTCCTTTGTTCTTTACATAATAGGTCTACAGTATTTCTATACCAAGAGAAATCAAACACCTTCATGTTGAAAAATGAATATAATTCAGTGCTCTCATACACTTTAAGAGACAATTTGCACATACATAAATTAAATGAAAATAATTACTGAGCATGATATGAACAAAGGTACAAGAAATCGGTATACGTTAATGTATAGACATGCAGAGGGAAGGGAATATTGGGGCAGAGTACACAGAAGAAATTATTCATTTATGACTTACATCCCTATCTACTTCTGATAAAGATTTATGGCTGTCTATAATATCCGATGAGGTCAAAAGAGGGAAAATTTCTGACAAACTTCCTAGAGGAGTACAGGTGAACTTGGCATACATCAGTCACGATGCTTTAATGATGTGCTATTTTAGTGTATCCCTGTGAATACCAGCCACTGTTACAACTGCATAGTTCGAAGTCAAGGCAATGTTAAATACTGAGGGTATTCTGAAAGCAGTAATTGTGCTGGGCCGTAAAAAACAAATCGGCATTGATACTTGACATCACTTGAACCCACCTATTTGCTTTACTTCCTTGTTAGAAAGGCTGAAAAACAATGTCTAATGAATCCTTTTCTTCCACTGTTGGTCTGCAAGCACTCACTGAAAGAAATAAAGACTTCAAGCTTCTGAGCTGCTTTGAGATATAACAAAGGAAAGAACTGGAGTATTCTCTACCACAGAATCACAAAACATAATTGAGAGACAGCAGTGGCCCTGCATTCGGTAGTTAAGGGGCTATAGACCAAACCACACTGCTTTGTGAGAATGAATGCATTAGCAAAAAACTATGAAGATGCCAGCCCCAAATCAAAAGCTCCTGCAAAATAATAGTCAAACTTCTGTTGATGTCCATGACATTTAACTAGACTTGAGTGTGAATTAATCTAATAAAAGTTATGTGCTTTCATTATAATTTAAATTAGTACAAAAATCTGGTATATTAGACTACAACAGTGCACTTGTGACTGAAAAATATATTGTCATACACCTTTATAATTTCTACAAACAACCACCAAGCAGAAGTTAGCTAAGGAAGTTTACTAACCAATAGAAATTAGCTTATGAGACTTTGGATGAGTTATTTCACCTCTTTAAACCTCAATTTCCTCAACTATAATCATGGGATGGTGATGATGATGATGATGATGATGATGATGATGATGATGATGGTGGTGGTGGTTATTCCTGCCTCACCAGGTAGTTGTGAGGCTTAAATGAACTAAAATGACCTACATGTAGTGCTTAGAACAATTTCAGTGTGTGGTTTCATAATCACTGCATAAAGATGTGCTGGGCTGTGACCTTCTGCTGGGGTATTTCATTTCTCTCTTTAATGCACAGAATGTTCTAAACAAACTACTACAATGCCAGTCAGTACATTTCAAAACAAACAGAGAGCCAGCTTAAATCCAGCAATCCTGCAAAACCATTTTAAATTACTAGCAAATGGCCAAGGGACCTACCCAGGCAAATAGAGGAGATGATAACAGAACCCAGAGGCACTGCTCCTTAACAAGCAGCTTGAACATTCAGCCAGGATAATATGCTTAAAATGAATGGAGGTCAAATGAGTAACACAATTTTTAAAATGCGAATAGGAAAATGGGAAGTGAATGTATGAAATTGTCAGGCTAGACAGGCTGCATAATGTTTCCATATCCTTGCATTGGAAGCACAGCCACATCAAGGATATTGCTTAATCAAGTGATCCGTAGAAAACTAAATTCATACCCCAATGCGGCTGTGTCCAAAAGAACTAAAAACATTTACCAAATGAGTTGAAAAGACTCTTTCCAGATCATCCCATTGTAAAGGTTCTAGTTACTTCATAAAAACCAACATATCTACCCAGTGGAAAACTAGCCCACTAATTGCCCCAGTTAAAGACCTGAGGTAGAACACTGGTACACTGATGAATTGGGGCTCCCATTCTTAGTTTGTCGAGATGTTTTGCCTTGATGAAACCACTAGCAACTGTGAGTGTTGGAAACTGTGAACTTCCATAAGTAACCTTGTCTTACTTTCATACCTCTTATAACTTTCAGATGAAAAATCTAGACTCTCGTAGGTCTTCCCTGTGGCTCATCTACTAGTTCCCATGAGCCAATCCATACTTAGGCTACCAAATCATTCTCCTTCAGAAAAAGCAGTCAATTGACTAATAACATTAAAAAATTCACAGAATGTTAGAGCTAAAAAGACCCTTAAAAATTTCAGTCTGAACTCTCCTCATTATCCAGAGTAAAAAACAAACAAACAAAAAAACAGTGGCCCAGAGAGGTAAGGCATTTGATCAAAGTTGCACAGCAAGTTAATTTCTAAACAACTGCCACTAGGAATGTGCATTTTGATGCTCTTTGCCAATACTAGAAGCTTCCAAATAGCTTTTTAAATAGTTTTTTTCCCATTATTTTAAAATAAAATCTCACACAGAACTCCAACATACATAATAGTCAGAGACACCTGCTAAAATGCAGAGCAGGAACTGGCTGACCTGGCCTCGCCTTGCCCCTCTTCCTACTCATTTTACCTACCCCTCCTCCATCCCGAAGCAGTATCCTGTACTTCTCTGCAAAACCCTGAAATTCAGTGGAGTCAAGTCTGAAAACCTTCCCATATATCATCACAGAAGTTGCATTTCTGTTGAAATACTGGGGGCTCCTTGTCTGTGTCTTCACCATGGGGCTATATCCTCTGTGATTGTTGCGGCAGTGCGTACAGCTAAGCGTTATAGCTCTTATACATTTGACCGGGGAAAGAACCGGCACACGAAGAGTCGGAAAACAGCCTTTATTCTTCTACAGCAGGCTCAGCACACCTAGTGTTACAGCTCTCTTTGTGTCTTCTGATGTTCTCTCCATGTTCTCCCCTTCCTGCCCTTCTGCCCCTGCTTTTATACCCTTGGTAGGGCTCAAGAAGCATCCAATCAACTATAAGCTTTAACATCCAATCAGCAACAGGCTTTAACATCCAATCAACAACAAGTCTTAACATCCAACCAAAAACAGTGGGATTCAAAAACTACCCAATCAGGATCACACAAGCAGCGTGGCCAGAAACAGGCCACTGCACGAGGGCCTGGGGCATTCCCGCATGCGGGTGTCCGGGGCGGCTGAGCGCTGCAGGGCTGCCCTAGCAGCGTGCCTGTAACTGGCCACGCTCAGCACTGGCCCCCGGAGATGCGGAACTACGGGGAGGCGGCAATGGGCTGCAACCTGGCGCCAACATTTTCCGCATCATGATCACTGGGCCCACACCTGGGGCCAGAGGCTCCTAGACTCATCTCGCCTGTTCTTCTTCCTTTCCTCCTTCTCCTTCATGTATGCAACTTAATTATTTCTCCTGGTGTCTTCTCTGCTGCTAGGCCATTGCCATGGACAACTTCATTAACTGCTCTGGAAGTCTGCGCAAATCTATTTAATTTTAAAATGTATCAAAGCGAAGAAAAACAGATTTTCTGGTTCAAAATGTCAATACTGTTTTATAGTTGGCCCCTTCTTAACTTAGCAGTCTACTGGAAAGGAAAAAAAAATTGAAAATGTTTTTTTCCTGGGGTTTCATCATTCTGAGCGTGATCTGAGCAGACTGATTATCCAGGGGCTTGAGAAGCCTGGGCCTCACCAAGAGGCATATGCAAAGCCAACATGCATCAGTACCTTAGGATTTGGGAAAGTCATGGGACTGAAAAAGCAGTTCAGGGCATCCCAGCAAAAAGGGAACAGACAGAAAAAGAATATTCCCAATTTCTAACTACTGTTATTTTCACAAATACTACAAGTTCATTCAAAGCAATTTTACTCCACACTATAGTATACACAGGACATGAATGCTGCTCCATGCTCCCCAGAACACCTTATTTCTCCTCTTCACTCAATGATTCTCACTGGCATTTGGAAAAGAATAGTTTTTGCTGTGTGGGATTATCCTGGACGTAGAAGGGCAGTCAGCATTACTGGCCTCCACTCACTAAAGACCAAGAATGCCACTCCCCAATCGCTGTGACAACCAAAAATACCCCTATGTACTCTAAACACCTGCCAGGAGTATAGAACTATGTCTGATTGAGAACCAGTCCCTACTCAGCGCCTCCTCCATAATCCCTTCCCGGTTTTCCCCCTGCTGGGCCAGGTGCTCATTTTCTCATATCCCCACAGCACTTTGCATTTCTTGATCACTGTCCTTAAATACAGGGTTATTAGCAGTGTCCATTTGTGCATCTGTCCCCACTGCTCTACACCCCATCTATGAATATTTTGATGTCAGGGACCATTTCTGAGCCTTTGTATTCTATTAAATGTTCAACTGATGTTCAGCAAAAAAAAAAAAAAAAAAATGAATGAAACAAAGGACATTTGCAGAGAATTTGGTCTGTGCTAAGGAAGAAGAATTGTGAATATTTTTGAAGACACTTAAAACTTTGGCCTTTCCATCATCTCAATGCCCTGAAACTATCCCCAAATTGGTAATTTTGGAAAAACTTTGTGGAGACATTTCTCTTCTTTGGAAGAACTTGTGTTATTAGTTTCTACTCGCTTTTGAACATCTGTGCTACTATCATTAATAGAAAAAAAAATCTGATTCCACCACTGATGACAAATCTATTCAAAATAATTAGCTAAACTAGTCCTATGATATTTGCATAGCCAAACTGGTAGCTAAAAGGGGACTGAAAACTCATATTTTACCTGAAGGGAATTTCGGATACTAACACTAGAAATAAGAGGCAGAACAGTGAAGTAAAAGGCCTCACCAGGGTTATGAATTATGAGAGATACACCTAAAATATAAACACACAGAAAAATATTCATAGGTCCCTTATTGTATGACATGCTTCAACTTATTTAACCTTTACTATTTAGTTCTTTAGGAAGTAATACTATTTCTATTTTACAAATCAGGAAAATAAGGCTCCCAGAGATTAAGTCACCTCCCTGGAGTCCCAAAACTCATACATCAGAGTCAAGATTCAAAATTAAGGTCTCGGCCGGATGCGGTGGCTCACGCCTGTACTCATAGCACTCTGGAGAGGCCAAGGCGGGTGGACCCTTTGAGCTCAGGAGTTCAAGACCAGCCTGAGCAAGAGCGAGACCCCATCTCTACTAAAACAATAGAAAGAAATTAGCTGGACAAAAATATATGGAAAAAATTAGCCAACCATGGTAGCACATGCCTGTAGTCCCAGCTACTCGGGAGGCTGAGGAAGGAGGATCGCTTGATCCCAAGAGTGTGAGGTTGCTGTGAGCTAGGCTGATGCCATGGCACTCTAACAGGGCAACAGAGTGAGACTCTGTCTCAAAAAAGCAACAACAAAAAAAGAAGAAAACAATATTAAGGTCTCTCTGACACACATCCACACTCTGAATCACCACGTTCAACCATTACCTACACATTTAGGACTAGCTACTCTTCCCACTAAATTAAAGGCACTTAAACATAAGCTAATGTTGTATGCTTGCTTCAAAATCACACATTACGTGATCTTCCCTTGTTCCTACTCCCACATCATGGATGTTTTCTCAAGTGGAAAAGGTTTATAGGAAGAAAAACATTTTTTGATACCTGCAGTGTGCAGGTGATGTGATTTACAGTAAAATTTCATTTAATCCTCATCATAATCATGCCTGTGTTTTCAGATAAGGAAAATGAGACTCCAAAGTTAAATCATCTATCAAATTTCATCTTTCTGTGAGGTCATACAACTAGGGAACATGCAAACTGGGATTCTGCACAAGTAAAACTCACTATTCTATAATGACAGCTCTATATTTTTTTAAACAAATAAAATATTGCAAAAGACTGAATTTTCTAAAATGTTGTCTCAGGCAGTATTTACAAGACACCAAAACATCAAGTAAAATCAACAAATCTGATAGGACGATCACTTAAGCCAATAGTAAAAATCAAATGGTAAAAACTTTTCTAAAGAAAAAGAGTGAGACTTCCACTAAATTTATTTTTGTGTTTTTTACAGAACTGATAAAATATCTAGCAAGGGGGTTTGTTGACTGATATTCTTCATCTTCAAACAAATTGTGGCCCATCAGCCAATACTCAAGAAAAATTTCATGATTGGTAATTATATTGAATTATGCAAATAGAGCTGCAGTTCTCATCTGACTGTGTTTTGTGCTTTATAACAGTCTTTTTTTCATCAGCAAAGATTAGTTACAATATGTTTTGTATAAGTAATTATAAAACCGCCACGGTATTTAGTAGGTTTCATTATATTTTCAAGCATCAGCCTCTCAGGTTATTAAATTAGACATGCTACCACTGGGGAATCTGGTAATTTTTCCTAATTAATAATGACAAAGGGAGATAAAGGGAGATAGTTTCCTGGTCCAAATGTATTCAAAAGGCAATACCTTCTAAGAACCACTACATGGTTTAGTAATACTTGTGAAATACACACACACACACACACACACACACACACACACCAGGCTCCACTCCCACAAAATAGCATAAAATAAAGCAGGCACTCAATTAAAAAAAAAAAAAAAAAAAGCAATTCTAGTTGAAATCTCTCTTTTGCACCTATTTGTGCTTTCGATGCTATTTTAACACAATTGGAATCACAATGATCATTGAAGGAAATGTTACAAGTTATATGTGGTCACTGATGAAATCAATAAGGCCTCTTAAATAACAGTTCCAATGAAACAAATTATGCATAATTTTTACCTTCACAACTCAATGGTGCTTGAAATGAAATCCCTTTTATACCCTTAATGCAAGTATGTCTTAATAGTAGTTAGTGACCTGAATAAGGAGGCTTTTATCAGCGAGATTTCTGCTACTGCACGTCCACCTCAACTTAAGGGGTCAAGAGGTGCTGAATAAATGTATTTAGGTACTTGAAGCACACTGTTTCTTAGCCTGCAGAAAAATGCTACCTACTGGGTCTTCATGATCTAAAATAGGGATAAGAAATGGAAAAAAGAAAATAATTCTTTATACACACAGGTTTTTAAACTGTATCAAAGTCTTCATAAGTCTCAAAATTACAGCTTCAAAGAGAAAATTAGAGAAACAATCTCTTAATTTCTCTTCTCTCTCTCTCTCTCTCTCTCTCTCTCTCTCTCTCTCTCTCTCTCTCTCTCTCTCTCTCTCTCTCCTTTCCAACATAGAATGGTTTTCCTAAGAATATACCAGAATAAATATCGGCAAGATTAGATACAAGGAAATATTTACACTAAGTCATGGAAATCCTATATACATACACACACACAGACAGGTATTTTTTTATGGAATAATAATGGTGGCTAACAATTACCATAGTGCTATGTGCCGGAAATTGTTCTAAATGCTTTTAATACTAACTCATTTAATCTTCATCAGATAAGTACTGATATGATGCTCATTTTACAGATGAGAAAACTGAGGCAAACTGACTTTTCTAGGTTACACGAACATAAGTGCTAGAGTCGGGATACAAACCCAGCAGTCTGGTCCCCGAGCCTGCACACTAAAAGTAAGAGCTGCTTGGCACAGCCCAGAGGACACTGCAGGAGTTGATGCCTGCTGCTACCCAACATCTTCAGTATGCTCCTCACTGTAGCCACACTGACTTCTTTCAGTCCATTCTATTCCTTTTGCCAGTCACAGGGCATTTGCACATTCTGTTAACTCTTGCTGGATCATTCTCCCCTCTCCTCCTATTCGATTTCAATTGTGTGTCACTTTCTCAGAAGCAGCTGTCCCTGACCTCCCTAACAGCCCACTGCCCTGATTAGAGGTTCTGCTAGCATCATGTCACCCTCCTTCAAAAAACATGATTACACCTGTCTGTATAAGCATGTGACTAAATGTCAATTTGCCCCACTAAATAATCAGCTCCACAATGGCAGGAACCAGGTCTCCTTTGGTCCATCATCCCACTGTCTCTGCAGTGCAGAGACATAGGGTACATTGCATGACTGTCAGGAGAAATAAACAGACTGCTATCATAGCCTCTGAGCAGATACGTCTTTCAGATGGGATTTTCTGAATTCGAAGAGTGAAAGTGGCTAACATGTAAAAAACAGCTAAAGGGACAGGGAATGTGTCAAAGAATGGAGGAGGTTAGAGGACAGAGCACAGACATAATTCATTTAGCCGGCAATCGCTAAGCATTTCTGTTATCAAGCAATGTAGACAGGATGATAAGGACAGTTCCAAAAGGAAATGGTTCTGTGACAAGTAATTAAACAAATGCAGTACAACTGAAGGGCAAGGTGCACAGTGAGGAAGACGGAGTCATGAATCAACTCAACACGGGCCACAGGTAGGAATGCTTCCCATGGCAAACAGATCTCTAGCTCAATCTAGGAGGTGGCAAGCGCATTATTTAGACTGGTTGGAAAGAATGAGATAAATTCCTATGTTCAAAGTTACAGACACACGAGCGAACTCAGTGTTCAAGGAACCACAAAGGGTCTGGAAATGCAGGTGTGTAAAGCAAAGCTGGGAATTAGTGGCAGTTACACAATGGCCAGATCCTGGAGGAAACATTTTGCCACGCACAACAGTTCTGACTTTTTCCTGTGGCCAATGAGCAAACTTTGACTAGTTATAAATGTAAGACCCACATAATATAAAACGGCAAAGATTATTCTTCCATGCCGAAAATGTTTCTTCTCTTAACTCCACAAATTCTTCACGCCTTCACCAATTTTATGGGATTTAATAAGACTCCTGCTCTCTCTGCTTGGGGCCCCTGGATTTCTTCAACTTTCAGGGGTTCAGGGATCCCCTCCATGGAGCTGATTCTGCAGACGCTATCTCTAACCCTCACACTTCCCTGAGTTTTATCTCCACACTTCCTACTTTCATCTGGACATTTTAACTTAGTTTTAGTCTTCCCTTGTCCCAACCCCTCCAGTCACTCCCCCTCATCATTTTCCTCTTTAATATTAATGAAATTATTTCCTCTTTAATATTAATGAAATTATTCACATAATTTCAATCAGGATTGAGGCCTCAAACATACATTTCCTCTTCTTATCAGAGGAGTGAAATAGTTGTGTTTATGCATGTTCTCAATCATAAGTGGGAGCCAAACTATGGGTACACACAGGCACAAAAAGATGTAAAGGACATTGGAAACTAAGAAGGGGGAGGAGGTAGGGGGGTAGGAGGATGGGGGATAAAAACTTACCTGTCTGGTACAATGAACACTGTCCTGGTGGCAAGCATGGTTAAAGCCCTGACTTCAGCATTATATAGTATATCCATCTATAAAAAGCATTTGTACCCCCTAAATATTTTGAAATAATTTTTTAGAAAGTTGTGCTTATGTATATTGGAGGAATTTTGCTGGTAACAAGGTAGAAATTATATTTAGGTCAGACCTGGGGTAGGCACTAGGAAGGCTACTATAGCCTTCTGTCTATCTCCCCTTGCCCTGATAGAGCTCCCCAAAAGTCCAAAAAGAACTATACTCTAGGAGAGGATCTTAGTTCCTAGATATGGCCAAGGCCACCATACACAGGTGTGTAGGTTGTAAACTGCACGCACATAGATTCCCAGAAAAGGATTTAACAGGGGCTGAAATCTAAGCTATATTCTTGTGAACTGAATCTTTTGTGAGTTTCCAGAGGGAGGTACCTTTTTCTAACTCAACAACAGTCTTGTGTTTAGAAATCTATGAAACAAGTAAATAATGTTTAAGATAATGCTGGAATCATACAACAAATATGTAGGAGGAAAAAAAGGAAACATTATTCTGCTCAGTAACAAATACACTGAAGTCAGTTGTATCTTTGGTAATTATAGCAGAGGTCCTAGGCTGATTGCCTGTTCCACATCCAAACCCAAGTCTCACAACCAACACACCCTACTCTCTTACACATAGCCCACTGTCACATTCCCAATGGAGAGTAAAATGCATTAGGGAAGCAGTGGAAACTCACGCCAGTTGATGGAATAATCATTACACAACTGCACAGGAAACTCCTGACAAACCCACACACTAACCAATCTAGTCTTTTTATTTATTTATTTATTTTTTTGAGACAGAGTCTCGCTTTGTTGCCCAGGCTAGAGTGAGTGCCATGGTGTCAGCCTAGCTCACAGCAACCTCGAACTCCTGGGCTCAAGCAATCCTGCTGCCTCAGCCTCCTGAGCAGCTGGGACTACAGGCTTGCGCCACCATGCCTGGCTGATTTTTTCTATATATGTTAGTTGGCCAATTAATTTCTTTCTATTTATAGTAGAGACAGGGTCTCACTCTTGCTCAGGTTGGTTTCGAACTTCTGACCTCGAGCAATCTGCCTGCCTCGGCCTCCCAGAGTGCTAGGATTACAGGCGTGAGCCACCACATCCGGCCAACCAATCTAGTCTTTAAAGAAATCTATAAACAACTAACTAAGAATTATTCCTTTGAGGAAAACCAATAGTATGAAAGAGAATAACCAAGAAAAATAATCAGACAATTGACACTAGAAGAAATAGAAATAATTTGGCAAACAGAAAAGATTATTTTAAAAGTTTTGAGGTCTACAGAGAGATATTTAAAGTTGCATCAAATGTTAGAAATGGTTGAATCTTAGAATGGTTGGTGGGTAGAGAATATTTATTGTACCCACCTTTCAACATTTTTCTGTGTCCAAAAAATTTTTTTTAAGTTGGGCATAAACCTACAGTAATCAAGACAGTGTGATATTGGCAAAAAGATAGCCAATCAATCAATGTAAGAGAATAGAGAGCCCAGAAATACACCCACATAAATATAGTCAACTGATCTTCAAAAAGGAACAAAGGCAATACAATGGATAAAAAGATAATCTTTCAACAAATGGTTCTGAACCATAGGATGTACATATGCATAAAATGAATCTAGACCTAGACCTTATACCTTTCACAAAAATTAAATCAAAATGGATCACACCCCTAAAAGTAAAACACAAAACATTAAAACTCCTAGAAGATAATATATGAGAAAAATCTAGATGACCTTGGGTTTGGTGATAACTTTTTAGATATAACACCAAAAGCATAACCCATCAAAGAGTTGATAAGCTGGACTCCATTAAATTTAAATATTTCTGGTCTCTGAAAGACATTGCCAAGAGAATGAAAAAATAAGCCACATACTGAAAGAAAATATGTGCAAAAAAAAAGTCTCACAAAGGACAGAATATCCAAGAACTCTTAAAACTCAACAACAACAATAACAAAAAAACCAAACAACCTGATTCTAAAAATAGGTAAAAAAGCTTAACAGACAATTCAACAAAGATATACAGATAAAAAATAAACATATTAAAAGAAGTTCAACATTATGTTATCGGAGAAATGTGAATTTAAACAACAATGAAATATACCACTACTTACCTACTAGAATGGTTAAAATTCAGAACACCGACTATACCAAATGCTGCTGAGGATGGGTATAAACAGGACCTCTCATATACTGCTGGTGGGAATGCAAAAGGTACACCACTTTGGAAACCAGTTTGGCAGCTTCTTCCAAAATTAAACACATACTCTCACTTATCATATAATCCAGCAATCATACTTCTTGGTGCAAAGGAGTTTAAAATTTACATACACACACACAAAATAAAAAAAACAAACAAAAAAGAACCCCTGCACAAGCACGTTTATAGCAGCTTTATTCATAATTACCAAAACTTGAAAGAAACCAAGATGTCTTTCGGTAGGTGAATGGGTAAATAAACTTTAGTACATCCAAACAATGGAATATTTTTCAGCCCTAAAATGAAATGAACTAAAAAGCCTGGAAACGACATGGAGGAAAATTAAATGCATATGACTAAGTGAAAGAGGCTAATCTGAGCAGACTACATACTGCAGATGCCGGTTATATGACATTCTGGAAAGGGCAAACGATGGAGAAAGTAAAAAAATCAGTGGTTGGATTGCTGGGCAGAGGGATGAACATGCAAAGCACAGAGGATATTTATGGCAGTGAAATTATTCTGTATGACACTACAATGGGGGTTACGTGCCCTTGTAAATTCGTTCAAACTCATAGAATATACAACCCCAAGAGTGAACCCTAATATAAACTACGGACTTTGGATGAACATGATGTGTCAATACAGGTTCATCCATTGTAACAAATGCACCACTCTGGTGGAGGGCGTTGATAATGGGGGCTGTGCATGCATGGGGCTAGGGGAATGGGGGAACCCCTATACCCTCCACTGAATTTTGCTGTGAACCTAAAACTGCTATAAAAAATAAAGTTTATTTTAAAAAATTAGCAGGCAAAAGGATATTGCATCTATAAAACAAGGACAAGGATAAGCCACTATAATTTAAGAATGGAAAACAAGAAAAAGTTCTGAAATGGAACAGGGCTATTATTACAATGAATAGGTCTAACAACCAAAAGAATGAAAGGCCACCAAATGCTAAGGAAGACAAAATTTTAAAACAACAATAACAAAAGATTGGAAATCATTATTGTGAAGTTTCACAATCCCTAGTATAGAAAAAATTAAATAAAACTACTATAGAGGAAAAAAAGATTACCTATTCAAAAAAACTGTATCAAACTAGGGAGAGACTTCTCATCACAACACTGAATATACTAGAAGACTATGGAGAAATGCATTCAAATGTCTGAGGGAAAAATCACCTTGAAGCTAGAATTATCTAGCTAGCACAGACAGAAATCAATTTGAGGGCAAAATAAAGACAGTTTGGGTCATTCAAGACTTAGAGCATTTACCTCCCATATACCCCAAATAAGACACAATGGCAAAAAAAAAAAAAAAAAATGACTTAAAAGTAGAAAGAACACTCAAAAGAAATTAAAGAGAAGCAACGGTCCTTGACATTAGGACATTCTTTCTTGATTAGCAAAGGTTTAGAGACGTTGAATTTTAGAGACGTTGAATTATATTTTTTTTCATAAATCCTCATCAGTACTTGCTTCTCCCCTGAGTACAATTTACACAATCGTAACACTGTGCTGTTATTGAACTGTTACTAAGCAAAGGAAAGTTAGAACTATGGAGCAAGGCATAAATGGTCAAAGGTCAAGGTATAAATGTTCAAAGGTCAAGGTATAAATGGTCAAAGGTCAAGGTGTAAATGGTCAAAACATCAATAATGTGAACAAATATGTGCTCAAGAAAATTAGTAGATGAAAGAAATAAGGTTAGGGGTAAAATGTTCTAATTTCTCATCTTCCATAGCCATAGCCTACACATTTTGAACACAAACTGGATAACAAAGAAAAACATATCATTTGAAATCATAAACTATGAAAAGTAACTACACGTCAGGCATTGGAGGGGCGAATGTGAAGGTGAAGTTTAAGATGGCAGAGCCTTGAACATAGTCACTTTTAAATTCCTATTTTAAATGGACATATTGTAAAATTAGCTTACATAAGGTGTCAATAAATGTTCCTTTTAAAATATTTTCTCTTTTCATGATTTTCATCCTAGGGAGCCTCAATACAGTAGCAGGTGTATTTTATATAAATGACCAAAATGTAACAATATAAGTATGCCTCACATCTTGATCTCCATCTGTTTCCCTGTTAGAAAATTAAACAGCCTTGCAGCAGATAATCCTCTCACAAATCATTCTTTCGGATGGCCTCTGTGTGTGATATATTCATTTGCGCCTTACATCTCTTAAAGTTAGAGTGACCTCTTTAGGCTCCGCTCTTGGGACATCAGTGTTTTTCCAACACAGACTCTGTCTTTATATTCTGCCAGCTGACTATGAAAATCACTTGACTACAGTGAAATCTGGCCTTCATGAGGAGTTCAGGAGTTAACTGCTACTGAAAAAAAAATCTGTGGGAGGAAAAGTCTGTCATGGTTAATGATATGATTTATTGCAATTACAGAAAACTACCCTGATTGTTCAAATTGCGGTCTATGGGCCTCAGCCAGATTAAATGCCAGGCTGCAACTAGCACAGGGAGGTAATCAAATAATTGCCTTTGCTAAATAACACTGTTCTTAATTCACACAGCAAACTTTTTAAAGTATAAATTGATATGACATGATTGAGAAAAACAAAATACCAGGATTTTTAAAAATTAAATTATGCAACAAAATGGATCTAATGTTAGCCGACCAAAACTGATTTTTAAGGCAATTTTTCTTGAAAGATATTTGAAATTTAGTTGTCAGAGCCAAAAATTTCGCATAACCCAAGTCAAGCTGATACAAACTACATCTGCCATTTGCAAAGCCAAAAAAAGCTCGTCATTCAAGAAATTTGAGGAAGAGAGGAAATTTGCAAAAATCAAGCTTGGAAAGAAGGAGAAAGAATCAAAATAGATGTATTATGTATGTTTCAATTAGATATTATCCACTTAGGAGATAATCTGCCTGAATAGATTTAAGAGAGAGGGAAGAGGCAGCATATTATAAAGTCAGTCAACCACCAACAATTAATTTGTTCTAGTTAAAAATTTAAAAAAAATCTGGTCATCTATATTATCAGTGATAGATATGATGACCAGAGTTGCCAGTGTTTAAACAATTATGGACGTGCTAATTTTTTTTTAGTCCCAAAAGAAAATGGAGCAAAGGGTAACAAGAATAGTAAATACAGTATACTTGCTATATTCATTATCTTCCAAAAACTCCATAAGATCAGTTTTTACATAACCCATTATCATTCCTAGTACATCCAGACTCAAGCATTTCCAAACAAGTACTAAAGGGTATGTGTTAATTACAGCTCCAAATGAGGGCATCAGAATCATAAATGGCTTCATATCATCCATCCCAGAAGCATGAAACTGAGCTTTGTTCAAAAGTTTAGAGATGGGCTAAGTTTCAGTTTTGCCTACGCTGAATTTACAATCTACTCAGGAAACAGAATGAATATAGAGCGATACTGCAAATAACCCACTCATGATTTACCAGGGGCATGTACAGATTCCATTGACACAAGGAAAATATGAAAATACATATACACAACTTAGACACATTAACGCACAAATTGATTTGAGTGAATGAGGAAGTATGAGATACAGATTGATCTGGAATAAGGTTAACTAACCCCCAAAGAGATGCTCTTAGACAATAAAAAAACTAGAAAGAGATGTGAAATGTCAGCGGGAAGGGTCGAAATGCAGATATCCTAATCTATTTTGGAAGGTTGGCCATGAAGTGGGGCGTGACCATAGCAGAGGTGTTTCCCTGAAGAAGCATGTGGCTGTCAGATCCTCTCAGAGAAACAAGAACTGAGCTAAGTAAGCAGGGAGGCTCAGGCCAAACACCAGCAAGAGAACAAGCGGCTGACAGGGACCAAAATCAAAATCAAAGCTTTCCAAAAGGAGAAACATAGATAAATAAATAAAAAGACAAAAATCAGAAACCAAAGAGCAACACATTATAGAACAGAAGCTAAGGAAGACGAGGAATAAAGGAAATGCTCAGTTAATTTCAACAATCTTGCTATGAGCAGTTTTAAAAGACTGGACTTGTCATTTTCACAGTTAGGCATTCAATCTGGCATCTGTTTGGTTTGTTTTGTGTTCTCCTTCTCCCTAACTCAACATCCAATAGAAACAGGGACTCTGACAACACACAAAAAAGCCCCCGTTTTCTTTTGAAAGTTTCCAGGGTGAAAATCTGACCTTGGTAACTTTTCTCAGAAATGCATACTGTTCAGAAAAGGCATGGTGATTATTTCATCATCTTTCCTTAATATCACTATATATTTGTCTCTAAAAAAATTTGTT
Organism: Microcebus murinus; assembly: GCF_040939455.1. NCBI lineage: Eukaryota > Metazoa > Chordata > Mammalia > Primates > Cheirogaleidae > Microcebus > Microcebus murinus. Next base: position 32,267,162 of record NC_134115.1, read on the forward strand.
TCTCTTCTGTGTACTGGCTTATCGGTCACAGCTTCTGTATTATTGCTATTCTTTCATTCCTGAAATACTGTCAGATAATTTACTAATAAACACTGCCAGTTATTTAAAAAATGCTACCACTAGGGAGTAACCAAGAGTAAATATTGAGATTCTCTGTATACAGAAGAAAAAAAACATTTTAGATCTCCCAATATTTAAGTTACTTAACATGTTTGGTTCACGCCAATAGTGAGCATAACACATTCTTATGTTAATTAGAAAGGTAGGTATCCCTAATATATATATATCAGGGATATATATATATATATTTTTTTTATAGAAATATATTGGTGAATAAGCCACAATTCCTGAGTTTTGGATATAGAAAGCCACAAGAGAACATCACTCCAACCCTAATATTATATACAGGGCTGAAGAGTGGAGGTTAGTTACAAGGCAACCAAGTGAAATGAATTCAAAAGGGACAAATCCTTCCAAGGGGAGATGGCAGACACAATTAGGAAAGAGTTGGCAATCTTAAAAGCAGGCAGAAAAAAACAACTGAAAGATTAATACATTTTTAAAGACTAACGGTGGACTCGCATGACAGTTTAGAATCCCTGGAGCCCCAGACACAAGTGGAGTCCTCACCCACTCTCACCAACTCCTTTCTATGGGCCACTGCTGGGTACTTATCAGACAGACAGAAGGATGCAGGCAGGAAACGTGAGAGTATAATCTCACCCCCAATGGCACAGGACACAGAGCTTGACAAGGTGCTAATTAATACAGAAGGAGAAGGACTACCTTGGAAGCCCATTTGTGCTTGAGGCCTTGCATGAGTACAACCTTGCGACTGACTGCATCTGGAAGACAAGCACAACCCTGTCTGCAACCCCCAAAATTTACTCTGTTATGGAGCAAAAGCCCCTTAGGGAGGACCAAAACCTTAAGTAAACTCAGAACTTGACCCTCATTTGGCAGGAATGAACATCTGTCCCTGGGGGACAGGGGAGAGACAAGAAATTTCCCAAGCAAAAGTTGCCCACCACTAAAAGAGGGATAGAAAACCTATCCCTCATCCTACGCTGATACTACATCAAACGCACATGGCACTAGAAGAGGAGCAGACAACCTGTTCATGCCCAAATGCTGTAATCACAATAAAGCAAGTCTACTGATGCTGAGAGGAAACTCACTTATGTAGAAGACCACTCCCCAATGCAAGGCAGCGTTGAGCTGCCATGAAGGTAGAGAAAGGGAAATTGCCTCTGATATAAACATGGACTGTGAGTAGAAAGGTGAGATTGTCTGCCACTGGAGGAAGAAAAGGAATACTCAGAAAGTCCTGCCCCCGAAACTCAGGCCCACAAAGTCTGTAAGGCTGGGACTAAAACAGGAGTATTAAGAAATTACCCCTCCTCTCACTATACTATAGGCACTGCAATGAGTAACAAGCAACAATCATGCAAAGAGACATCCCCGTGACACAGGCTTGTAAAGCAGGGTGAGAGCTAAGGCACAGAAAACAGCAAGACAAAAAAATGATCCACCTCGAGACATAAAAGCATCAATAAAACCAGGCCCAGAGATGGCCCAGCTGTTTGGACTTTCAGCTAAACAATTTTCAATAACTATGAATAAAATACTAGAAGTTCTGTTGAAAAGGTGAATAACATGCACAAACAGTTGGGAAATTTCAGAAGAGAGATGGAAACTGTAAAAAGAATCAAATGGAAATACTAGAAATGGAAAACATAATATAAATGAAGAATAACTTGAAGGGATAATAGCAGACCAGACACAGCATAAAAATCATTAAATATGAAGATAGATCAATAGAAATTATCCAAGCTGAAATACAAAGAAAAAAGTAGAAGAAAAAAAGTGAACAGTGATATATCTTTAAAAACTACAGTATAATATCATAGGATATGATCTTTTAGGATTTATTATTCCACTTTTTTTTTTTTTTTTTTTTGAGACAGAGTCTAGCTTTGTTGCTCAGGCTAGAGTGAGTGCCGTGGTGTCAGCCTAAGCTCACAGAAACCTCAAACTCCTGGGCTCAAACTTCCTCCTGCCTCAGCTTCCTGAGTAGCTGGGACTACAGGCATGTACCACCATGCCCGGCTAATGTTTTCTATGTATATTAGTTGGCCAATTAATTTCTTTCTATTTATAGTAGACGGGGTCTCGCTTTTGCTCAGGTTGGTTTCGAACTCCTGACCTCAAATGATCCGCCCACCTCGGCCTCCCAGAGAGCTAGAATTATAGGCGTGAGCCACCGTGACTGGCCTATTCCACTATTTCTTAAATTGAAGCAGAAACAGATAGATATTCTCTTGACATTCCTAGGAGAATGACAGCAAACTGTACATACCTTTTCCACCTGACTTTTTTCATCGGAGATCACCCCATAGCAATGTGTGTGCATGCGTGCATGTGCACATGTATTCTTCATATTTTCATGCCTACTTATAGTTGCAAAGTATTTCTCTTTACTGATGTATTACAGCTTATTCAACCATTCCCTTATTGATGACACTGGCTGATTTCAGTCTTCTGCTATTACAAATAGTGCTGAAAAGAATAGCTTTGATATTTGGCTTTTTAGATTTTTGCCACTGTACCTTCGGGAAAGAGTCCTGCAAGTATATAAACGCCTATATAATACTATTTTATATCCCCCCAGCAATTTGTAGGAGAGCTGTTTCCCCACAAACTTGCCAACGAAGTACACTGTTAAATTTTGAATTTTTTCCAAATGTAAATGGTAAGAAATCATATCTCGGTTTAGTTTTAATTTCCATTTCTCTTATTTCGATCAGAGTTGAGCCTCTTTTTCAGATGGATAGGACACATTTGCATCTGTTTTTCTGTGAATGGTGTACTCATATCTCTCGTCCCTGTTTCCTAAATTCTTGGCCTATTTATTCTCTAACTTCAGCATCTCTTTATATACTAGAAAAATCAACTCTTTATCTGTATTTTAAGGTGCAAGGATTTTGCCACCAGATTGTCCCGTGTTTTTTTCCTATGATTTTTGATTTGCCATGCAAAAAAAAAATTTAACATAATAAAATGTATCAGCCTTATTCCTTATTGCATCTGAATTTTGAGTCTTTTGGAACATTTTCTCTGTTCCCATGGTAGAGAGCTATTAGTCCATTTTTCTTCTAATATTTATAAGGTTTTCATTTTTACAGTTGATCTCTGAATGTAAGCTGGTGTACATCTAAGGAATGAATTCAATGTTTTTTCATTTTCCATGTATCTATCCAATTCTTCCACCACCACTTATTTATTCCAAATTATTTGAGTTGCCATCTTTACTGTTACTACATTTATATATGCAATTGGGTCTATCATGGATTTTCAATTCTTTTCCATTGACCTGTTTCCTAATACAAACCTTCCTTAATTATTAAAACTTGATAATATACAGGACTGGTCTGGCAGGGCTCATCCCCCACCTACCCATTTCTCTTCTTTTTCAAGATTTTTCTGGCTAATATTGATTATTCATCCTCTCAAGTGAGCTTAAAAAACAATCCATGTCCAGATAAAAACCCACGAAAATATAATTGCATTTTGGGGGATTTGCCTGAAACCTATACATGAAATTAGGAATAACTGACAGCTTTATGATTTTGAATCTTTCTAAAAAGAATATACTACATCTTTCCTTTTGTCCAAGGCTATTTATGTCATCTTTCAGAAAACTATTATTTTATTTATTACTATTATAAGTGGGGTCTTCTTTTCCATTTATCACCTAATTTGTTTTTTTATTTTTTATTTTTTATTTTTTTTATTTTTTTGAGACAGAGTCTCGCTTTGTTGCCTAGGCTAGAGTGAGTGCTGTGGCGTCAGCCTAGCTCACAGCAACCTCAAACTCCTGGGCTCAAGCAATCCTCCTGCCTCAGCCTCCCAAGTGGCTGGGACTACAGGCATGTGCCACCATGCCCGGCTAATTTTTTCTATATATATTATTTGGCCAATTAATTTCTTTCTATTTATAGTAGAGACGGGGTCTCGCTCTTGCTCAGGCTGGTTTCAAACTCCTGACCTCGAGCAATCCGCCCGCCTCGGCCTCCCAGAGAGCTAGGATTACAGGCGTGAGCCACCGCACCCGGCCCCTAATTTGTTTTTGTTTGCATATACACTGGCTATGGTTTTTTGGGGGGGTTAACTGACATGTAATAACTGTACATTTATGAATATACATAGTGATATTTTGATGCATACAATGCATAGTGATCAGATCAGGATAATTATGATATCCATCATCTGGAACATCTATTATTTCTTTGTGTTGGGAACATTCAATATCTTCCTTCTAGTTATTTGAAACTATGTAATGTATTATTGTTAACTATAGTCATTCTGCAGTGCTATATAACACTAGAATTTATTCCTCCTATATAGCTGTAATTTTGTACCCTTTAACAAATCTCTTTATATCTGCCCTTTCCCTTTAAACTTCCTAGCCTCTAGTATCCTCTGTTTTTCTTTTACTTCTATGAGATCAACATTTTTTAGCTTCTATATGAGTAAGAATATATAGTGTTTAATTCTCTGTTCTTGGATTATTTCACTTAACATAATGTCCTCCAGTTTCATCCATGTTGCCTCAAATGACAGGGGGATTTCATTCTTTTTTTATGGCTGAGTACTATGCCATTGTGTATATATACCACATTTTCTTTTATCTATTCATCTGATGTTGTACAGAATGGGAGGTTGATTCCACACCTTGGATATCATGAATATTACTGCAATAAACCTAGGGATGCAGATGTCTCTTCAATATACTGATTTCCTTTCCTGTGGATAAATGCCCAGCAGTGGGATTGCTGGATCAGAAAGTAGTCCTAGTTGTAGTTTTTGAGGAACCTCCAACATTGTCCTCCATATTGGATGCACTAATTTACATTCCCACCAACAGTATATAAGAGTTCCCTTTTCTCTGCATCTTCACCAGCACTTGGTATTTTTTGATAATAGCCATCCTAACTGGGGTGAGATGAAACTTCATTACGATTTTGATTTGCACCTCCCTGATGATTTGTGATATTGGGAATTTTTTATATATATGTTACATTTGTTGGCCATTTGTATGCCTTCTTTTGAGAAATGTCTATTCAGATCAGTTGCCCATTGTTTTTTGCTGTTGAGACATTCGAGTTGCTTATATATTCTGGGTATTAATCCCCTGTCAGATTAATGCCTTGCAAATATTTTCTCCCACTCTGTAGATTGCCTTTCCACTCTGTTGATTGTTTCCTTTGCTGTACAGATGTTTTGTTTGATACAATCACATTTGTTTATTTTTGCTTTTGTTGCTTGTGCTTTTGAGGTCTTCTTCATAAAATCATTTCCTAGACCAATGTCCTAAAGCATTTCCCCTGTGTTTTTTCTACTAGTTGTATAGTTTTGGGTCTTACATTTAGGTCTTTGATCCATTTTGAGTTGATCTTTGTATGGGGTGAGAGGTGAAGGTCTAGTTTCATTCTTCTGCATACAGATATTCAGTTTTCCCAGCACCACTTATTGAAGAGACTGTCCTTTCCCCAATGAGCATTCTTGGCACCTTTGCCAAAAATCAGTTGGCTGTAGATGCATGGATTAATTTCTGGGTTATCTATTCTGTTCCACTGGTCTGTGTCTGTTTTTATGCCAGTAGTTATTTATTTTTCAATGTTAATTTTGTAACCTGCTACCTAATGAAATTTTATTATTGTTTGTAGTTGTTCTTCCATTGATTCTGCTGTGTGCTTCAGATATAAAAATAGAGAGGGTTTAACTTCTTTATTTCTAATAATTATTTTTCTAACAGCTTTTTCAATTGATTTCATTGGCAAATACCTTCAACACAATGCTACAAAGTAGTGGAATTATGGGCATCTTTGTCTTATTCCTGATTTTAACAGATAAAAGCTTCTCATTTCTTCCCATTTATTGGCTTTTGGGCTGAAGCTTGTTTTAAAAAAAAAAAACAACAAAGCAATTTCTATTTGATTACTTTTAACATAAGTGGCGTTGAACTTTGTCAAATGCCTTTACTACATATATGTAGATCATATAATTTTTTCATCCTTAACTCTATTAAAATAATAAATTGCTAGATTCCCTAATATTCTTAAAATGAAACTTTGGTCATTATTAGTCATTTTTTAAACTTTTCTGTTGGAGTCTGTTTACTAATTTTATTTAAGATTTTTTACATCAATAGTAATAATCAAGACAGGTCTATACATTTTTATATAATCTTTATCAGCTTGAGGGATCAAGGATAAGTATGTTCTATAAAACGATTTGGAATGTCCTTTTCTCTGCTTTGGAATAGTTTAAGAATCCTTAATATCACCTAACCTTTAGAAGGTTCTACAGACTTTCCCCATGGCACCATCTGGGCCTGGTGCTTTTCTTGGGGAAGCCCTTTAAATATTTCCTCTATTTTCTTCTATGATAATTATTAAGCTTATAGTTCTGCCTCTAATAGGGCCAACGTTGTAAGCTGCATTTTTTTAAAATATTGTTATTTATGCTTTCAGTTTTATTTTCATAAAGTAGTACAAAGAAGTCTCATAATTTCTAAATAATTTCATTTCTTATAATATCTATTTCTCCTTATCAATTCTAGTTTTATGCTTTGTGCTTTCTCCACTTTTTCACAAATTAGCTAATGGTTTCTCTCTTTTGTTGATTTTTTTCAAAGAACAAGAATTTGAAAATGTATTCACAGTTTTTCAGCTTTCTAACTCATTAATTGCTAATTTTAACTTTATTCCTTTCTATTTTCTTTTGGTTTGAGTATTACTCTTACAACTTTTGAGTTGGTATTTATTTATTTTCATTGTTTTCATTTTATTGACAGGATAATTTAGTGCCATAAATTCCCTTTGACTATTATTTTAGCTATAGCCCATGAACTATGAAATGTCATGTTTTCATTTTCAAGATATTTTAAAACTTTGTTTTCTACTTTTCATATGACTCAAGAGATGTTAAATAGCTTATTTTTAAAAATTTTATCCTTGATTTCTACTTTTATGCTATGACACTTAAGTGAATTTGGGAGTGATAATAAAAAGGATGTAAAAGTTATAAACCTTTGATTTTCACAAGATACAAAAGAAACAAAACAAGGAGTACACTTACAAAATGAGAGAAAAAAGGAGTCAAGGGCCCAGGTTATTGAATAGATCACAGAACTATAATGGAAACTCAAAACTAAAAATTATAAATTGTATATTTTGCAAATTAAAATGCCTAGCAACCAAAAAGGGGTTATGTAAGTGATCAAAGAGAACTGGAGGGAAAGAGAACAAATACAGTATAAATGATAACCGACATTTGGCCTCAAGATCAAAGAAACCACAGGAGCAATGGGAAGACAATGTAGAAAAGGGCAACTGAGGAATTCAGAGAACACAGGTCCCATCTGAAATTAGCAGCCCTTATTCCACCCTCACAAGATTCCAGGGCCAAAATTGCAAAATCTTCCAACTTTTAAAAAGAAGCCAAAACATCCAGAATGTTATACTAAATATCTCAATTTTCAAATAGTAGCTATTAATTCAATTATAATTTTATACATTTGTTTAAAGGAAATGTCAAGTTGTTGGGATTGGTTAGGAAGACAGTGAAGTTTGAGGTTTCAGAGGTTTCTGGTGAATAACAAATTCTAGAGTGCGGCCAAGATAGTGAACAGCTAAATTGAAATAAAATGCTGAGGTCACAGAGGTTGCCCAAAGACAATAAATTACCAAGGATGATGAGAAGATGTGAACTGGACAGGAAAAGTGTGAACAGGTACCATTTTCTTTAAAGAAGTGGTATAATGGTCAGAGAGGCTTCACTAGGGCTATAATATAAAGTTGTTTTATTGACCACAAAACTTTGATCCAGGTTTCAAAGCGGTCACAGAAGTAAAATGTATAGCCCTATGAGAATCACCACTGCAAGTCCTGCCAATCTATCCTTTTAATCACCTAATATAAGAGTCTGCTAAATATTAGGACCAAGTTGACTGATCTAGACTAAATTAGAACATTTACTTATTTCTAATCATTTGGTACTTCTGTGACTCTCCACTTTCCCTAAATATAACTAAGTTCAGTTCAGAATTCCTTTCATTCCCCAAGCAACTGGGATACAATGACAGATACCCTTCCCATCATAATCATAAGTGTGGTGATTTATAATTTTCAAACTTTTTGGAAAGAACCCAGAAAAATCTAATGCAACCAAGTAAACTGACTCAATCTAGTGGTCTTTCCAATATGCCAGATTGTCTCATTTAAAAGTTGAAGATGGATTTAGTTCATGAGATCTCAAAATATCTAGCTGATAATTTTTGTACTATAAAATGTTCAGAGTTTTCCCACACTCAGAAAAAATTTTTAAAGTATCTGTTTCTAGAAAAAGTATCTTTATTATTACGATATATTCTTGTCTGAGCAAATATTTCATGAATTTCCAATTCTGTATTGTTAGCTATGGTCCTTTGGTGATCTACCTCTAACTCTAAGGTCCAGAGGAATATTAAACTATATTTTTATTCAGTCTCAGAGAAATATAATTTGACTGTCCACATTACACTGAGATAATGCAGCACAAACACTGTGCTAAAAGGCATTGGCTATGTCTACGCAGAGACAAGTATTAATAACTATAAATTGAAAGAGTGAATTATCTAGATAGCTGTTTTCTGCTTTTAAATAACCACATCCACATTATTTTAAAATATGAATGCAATTGGCTGTTTTATGCATTCATTTCCTGTGGCTACTGAAACAAATCACCACAAACTGGATGGCTTAAACCAACATAAATTCATTCTCTCACAGTTCTGGAGGCCAGAAGCTCCAAATCAAGGTGTCAGCAAGGCTGTGTCCCCTCTGGAGGCTCTAGGGGCTGCAGGTGTTCCTTGACTTGTGACCTGTTGCATCACTCCAATCTCTGCTTCTGAGGTCACGTAGCCTCCCCTTCTCCTCCCTGTAATCTGCTCCGCCTAGTTTTTATAAGCATACTTGTGATTGGATTTAGGGCAGTAGTTTCCCATCTTTTGTGCAGCAGGGACTGGTTTTCATGGAAGATAATTTTTTCCACGGATCAGGGCAGGGGTGGGGATGGTTTGGGAATGATTCAAATGCATTACATGTATTGTGTGCCTTACTTCTATTATTACATTGTAATATAAAATGAAACAATTCTACAGCTCACCATAAATGCAGAATCAGTGGGAGCCCTGAGCTTGTTTTCCTGCAACTGATGCTGCCACTGATCAGTTGGCACTGATCAGTGCCAACTCAGGGGGTGATGTGAGTCTGGGGAGCGGCTGTAAATACATATGAAGCTTCAATCACTCACAGGCTGCTCACCTCCTGCTGTGTGGCCCACTTCCTAACAGGCCACAGACTGGTACCAGTCGCAGCCTAGGGTTGGAGACCCCAGATATAGGGATTACCCAAATAATCCAAGATAAACGCCTCCTCTCAAAATCCTTAACTTAATCATATCTTTTCCCATATAAGGTAATATTCACAGGTTCTAGAGATTAGGACAAGGACATATCTTGTTAGATGCCACTACTCAGCTCATACATTTTGATGTATATAATCTATAAAAAATAATCTATAAAATATAATCTATAAAATATGCTCTTTTTTCATAAGAGAGCAAGTAGCATAATCTCTAAAATGTAAGGTTATAATATAAATTGAAAATTATTACAGTCTACAATATATTTTTATTAAGGGTAGTTTTTATAAGTCAATGATTAATGAAAATATACATTCATATTCTAAAACTAAATAAAGATATGTGTTTTTCTGTACACATCTGTTTGTTCATTGTTCCTATAGACTATATTATTTACTACTAAGTCATTAGTAGGTATAGTAAGAAAAGATTTTAATATTTTTCCAGATTCCACTGATGACATTTATTTAACTTACGAAAATCATACTATTCTAAGGTAAAACAAAGCACATTATATTTAGGCCACTTTCACATGCTCTGATTCAATTTTCACTGGCAAATATTCTGATCTAGTTTAAAGAAATGATATATGAATATTGCTATTTCTTTAAGACAGAGCTCAAAACATAACTTAAAAACTCTATATTTTTAAATATATGCTATATTTTTATCCAGTGTTGTTACGGCTGTTATTTTAGCAATTTACTACTACTGTCTTTAAACCAGAGTTAAAACTGTGAGTAGCAAGGAGTGATAACCTAAGATACTGAATTTATCAGCCACACAAGATCAGAATGTTTCAATCAGCCAAATTCACCTGGCCCTACACGAATTTGATCACTAACCTCCATGCTTTTGACTTAGAGTACATAAGGACTTTTTTTCTCCTGAAACCATTGCTTTCTCCTTTAACAAAGTTTTTTCTGACAAGAAGGTAACCAAAACAAGAGTTGGAGTAGATTAAGTATTTTTCAACCTTACAATGCATAAACATCATAGAATTTTTATTTTCTCTATTTGTGCCTCTCAGAGAACTTGAGTGTGATTACATAATTCATCTGAAATACAGTTCTGTTTATTTCTTCTTGTATTCTGATTTAATATTATTGCCCTATGTCTTATTTATTTTATTCATATTGAGTATATAAAATATTAGCATAGTTCTAAAACTCAGAACTGTACAAAAAATATATATTTTAAGAAGTATCTACCCTGTTCTGCCCCCAATTATTTCCACCCTTTTCACCCCATTCCCACCCACCCCCTTCAGGTAACCAATGTCATTAGTCTCTCATTTATCTTTCCTTTTTTTCTTTTTGGTATAAATCTTCAGATACATCCCCTTCTTCCTTATACAAAAGGCAGTGGGCTATAGTCTTTTCCACTTTACCTTTTCACTTAATCTGGAAATCACACCACAATAGTTCATGGAGAACTTCCTCGTTCATTTATTTTACAACTGCGTAATTCTCCATTGTGTGTACGCAATATTGTTCATTTAATCAATCTCCAATGTTTCAGTATTGAAGTCATTCCCAATATTGTGCAATTACGAACAATACTGCAATGAAAAACTTGATATATGTGTCTTCCTATTGTTGAAAAGGTGCCTTCATGGTCAATTCCTAAAAGTGGAATTGCTGGATGAAGAGACAAACACGTATATAGTTTTTGTTCTTTGTGCAGATATTGCCAAACTCCCCTCCGTAAGGATTATATCAATTTTAATTTCCACAACCAATATGAAATAGTGCCTGTTTTCTCACAGCCTCAAAAGTACAATGTGTTGTTATACATTTTAATTTTTGCCAATCTAATAGATAATAAATGCTATCTCAATGTTTTTTTATTTTTCATTTTTCTTATTCAGGTGAAGTTTTCTTTCATATGTTGAAGGTCCATTTTTCTATCTTTTTCTGTGAATTATCTGTTTATGTCTTTTGTACATTTCTATCTTGAATTTTAGTCTTTTTCGTTTATTTGTAAAGATTTTCTTATATATTAGGGATATTAAAAATGTTTTCTCTCGGTTCATAAATTGTGCTTTGAATTACAAACATTTTTATCTAGGAAAATATGTTAATAATTTTTCTTCCATCAGTATTTTGAATCCTGGTTAGAAAGCCTTTTCTTTCACACAGGCAAAAGAAGAATCATGCATGTTTTCTTCTGGTACTTACATGATTTTTATATTTAGATTTCTGATCTACCTGAAGTTTATTCTTGTGTATGATGTGAGTTATGGATCTAATTTTATCTTTTTTCCTGAACCAGAACCATTTATTTAAAAGTCCATTTTTGATCTGCTGATTTGTAATGCCAGTTTTACAATATAGTGAAGTTCCAGATGTTCTTGAGTATGTTTCTGGACTTTTTATTTTATTCCATTGATCTGTTTCTTAATGTTTTAATTATGGAGGCTTTGTGGTGTGTTTTAATGTATAATAGGGCTACTTTTATTGAATAGCTATTCCTTTTGTTGTTTTCCTGGCTCTTTATTTTTTCATATAAACTCTAATATCCACTTATCTAATTCTATTTTTTAAGAAAATGCTTATTGGTATTTTATTAGGATTGTGTTAAATTTATAAATTAACTTAGCAAGAATTGACATCTTTATGATATGAGTCATCCTTTCCAAGAACAGGAGAAGAGAGTCTTTCAATTTAGTCACATGCTTTTGTGTCTTTCAGAAGTGTTTTGAAGATTGCCTCATTTCATTTTTTGTAAATTCAGCATTGAATTCATTTTAAGTATATAATTTTCTTTGTTCCAATTTAAATGGGTTTCTCTACCATTATTTCATCAAATAGATTTTTGTTCCTATGCCTGAAGACTAATAATGTCTTTATAATGATTTTATATTCTACTACTCTCCTGAATTCTTTTTATTATTTGAGAAAGCATCACCACTGCTTCCCTAGGGTTTTCCAGGTACATGATCATATCACCTGTAAATAGAGAATGTTACTTCTTTTCCAATTCTTATCCCTCTAATTGCCTTGGCTATTAACTCCAGGACAAGGTTAAATAGTAGTGGAGATAGTAGGTATACTTTCCTTGCTCCTGCTTTTAGTGGAAGTGCCTCTAATATTTTCCCATTACAAAAGATACCAACTTTAAGAATAAGTTATATATTAAGTTGGATTTTGTCCAAAGAATTTTAGCAACTCTGCAGATATTCATATGTTTCTTTTTCTCCTTTGATCTGTTAACATTTTGTATTATTTAACTGGATTTCCTAATAGTGAACCAAGCTTACATTCCTGAAATAAATCTATCAGTTTTTTTTTTTTTTACAGTGGCATTAGATTCTGTTTGCTAATGTTTTATTAAGTATTTTATATCATTATTTATAAGTGATATTGGTAATGACTTTCTAATTATAGTGTCATTAACATACTTAGTTCTCAAAAAGAATTTTAATACTTCAGAATATGTTATACTCAATCTATCTGGTCTTTGAAAGTTGGTGGAATTCCCCTGTGAAACTGTCTGAGCCTGGTGCTTTCTTGCGAAGTGGCTCCCTTATAACCTTCTCTATTTCTCTGATGTAAATTGGTCTCTTTACACAGAGTCAATTTCTTTAGGAAATTGTCCAATCCCTCAAGGTTTTCAAATTTATTTGCACACATGTTAGCAAAGGAGTCTCTAATGATTTTTGAAAATTCTTCTGTTTCAATGATTATTTCCCCTTGCCAATTCTTATTTTGAATGCCTGTGCTTTCCCCCTTTTCGTTTATTGGTTAGTTAGTGGTTTTATATTTTGCTAACTTTTTCAAAACCCAGCCAGAGCATTGCCTTATTATTATCTACTTTTGTTTATTATTTCTTCCTTTTCTATTTATTTTTTGACATATTCTAGCTTTTTGAGTTGGGAAATTTGTTAATTTTCATTCTTTTCAGTTTTATTAATAAAAGTGTCTAAGGCTATGAATTTTCTTATAATCACTGTGTGAACATATGACCTTTGTAGTCTTCTTCTATCTTCATCTCCACTTGATTTAGTGTCAGATGCACAATTAAGTACATTAAATTCTCATCATTAATCCTTTACTAAAGATCATCCATTCATGTCTTTGTGGTATTCTAGTAGATTCTCAAGAATGGCTCATGGATGCAAAATCCTGTACTCTTGCATATTTAAAAATATGACAATTGTTGCTTTATTGTTGGTGCATTTTGTATCTTGTTTTAAACAAGACTATGTTGTTTATGAAAGTCTAAAGCCAGTTTAGTACTTTTGCCTTGGGTAAGGTGTTTTATCTTTTTGCCTTGTAGTTCTGATGTTTTTTTTTTAACTTTCATGAAGTCTAATAGTTTTACTCAAATAGGTTTCAGTGTTAGTTGTTATGGGCCAATATTCTCTGAGCTATTTCAATATGTAGCTTCTGATCTTTTATTTATAGAAAATACACTTTTAAAAAAACAATCACAGTTTTAAATATTGTGTTCCACTGTTTTATATGTCCCTTTTCAGAGACTCTGTTATACCTAACTGGATCATCTTTGCCTACATTTCATTTCAAACACTTTTTCTCTTAATATTTTTATTTCTTTTTATACTTCTTTTATTTTTCTTTTGGTTATCTTGGTGGTTTTCCTGATTTTCTTCAATGATCTTACTAAGTTTTCAATTGAATCCCTTATTCCTTAGGGACTTTTAAAATTAGTCTTCATTTTTCATATAATTTAGACTTCTATGTTTTCCTGAAATCAGTCAATTCTTATTTTAGTTCTTCTTGTTTAGCATCCATTTTGGTTCTTGGTGTTTTAATTTCAGTTTCAGAGTGATTTGTTTTTCATATCCCAAAATGCTTATTGAGAATATTTCATTCAGTTTCATTTAGTGGGTGGACTTTTTGTCAGCTGAATTAATTTGATTCTCATATTCTGCTATATTTTTATGTTGGTTATATAGGATTGAAGACTGCTTGTGCCTCCAAAACCACCCTTTACAAATTAATAAAGGGGTAGAAGGTGAAAACCTGGTAGTGGCCTAAACTCTGCAAAGACACAGGCATAGTTAATAATAATAATAATAATCAGCCATTGTCTCCTAGTTTATTTTCCTATAGTTGCTACTCAGGAGTCACATAGCTGATGGCCATAAAGATTCTTAACTTTCTCCATAGATCACCCTTATGAAACCTAAGGCTAGTTTTCGAGATGTCTTCTAGGCCCTGCATTCCAGTGGAACTGCTGACCCACCAGACCAAGGAGCTGACTCAACTGGTATCGCGACCTCCACCCAGGAAATGACTCAGTACAAAAACACAATTTCTCCACCCCTATGGCTCCCCAGTCCTCTGAACTCAGCCAATTAGCAGGCCCAATTGCTTAGCCTTCTGCCTGCCAAACTATCTTTGAAAACCCTTTATCCCAAATTCTCGGGGAGATGGATTTGAGAAATCCCTCCTATATCCTCACTCGGTGCTCTGTGATATTAAACTCTTTCTCTGCCACACCCCTGGCTGTCTCAGTGTATTGGCTCTTCTCTGTGCAGCGGGCAATGCAACACAGTTGGGCTGTAACAGCTCTGGATTTCTGTGTATAGAGCTGGTGGTTTGTAGTGTTTAAGATATTCCTAGTGCAAGAGTTCTTTCTTCTAATTGCCTCTTTTCTTTTGGCTTGTAGAACTGAAAATGTGCTCTCTTGCTTTTATTTCTCTTCAGCATTTGGCTTTCAAAGAGGCCTCTCTTTTTCACACTGCTCCCCTCAAGTGTTACCTTTCCAAGATTGCCTCTTGACACAGTCTGCAAATTTAAGTTCCCCCTTGCTGTCAGTTTCCCAAACTACCAGATCACTTGTTTTTTTTTTTCCCCTTTTTCAGTATTTTCACTATAGTTATGGTGCACTTTCTCCTCATGATGCTGGTTTTACATCAATATTGGGCCTTCTGCTGGTTGTTCCTTCTCTGTTCCAAACAATTTTTCAGGGACTGCCTTTGCACTTCGCAGGGACTGTGCCAGGAGGACAAGTGATAACTCATGGGGATTTGGTGTTCATTTTTGTAGGGGCAGGTCTTTTGAAGTTTGGACATTATTTGCCTTCTTGTTATGGTGAGAGCATGAGTTTTGGTTCTTCTTCGTATTTCTATTTTTGAATAGGATTCACTGAGAGATTAATATTTGTACCATCACCTCAGTTATTCATCAAATTAAAATGTTTAATAATATTGTGCCACTACATAAAATATTTGTTTTATGACATTTATGTTTTATGACATTTGTTTTATGACATTTATGTTTTATGACTGTCAGCTGTGAGCTCTAGTTTTCTACCCTTGTCCTAATACATACCCCCAAACATTACTAATTCTCTAGCAATGTTTGCTGTGTGCTGCCATACCTGAAACGACACAGGAAGACTGGGTATCTTACAACCACAGAAGAATTATATGTATTGAGGGTCTTTCCAAGATGATGCCCCACTAACTAGCTGGAGGTGAAAAGTGTGAGACAAAAAGGAAAAGCAGAATGTTGAGTTGTAGTTATCCAATGAAAGACTTTTCCTGAGTAGAAAATATAGTATTTAGTAATTACTCACTAAAGGTTATTACAAAAAGATGGACATGGGTTTAGAGTTTTTTTCAATGGAAAAGAACCCAGACTCTGTAAAATACTTTAAAGAGGTTTATTCTGAGCCAAATATGTGCAACCATGGCCCAGAGAGACACACCCAAAAAGCCTTGAGCAAGTGGTCTTGCCATGGTTGGTTACAGTTTGGTTTTATACACTTCAGGGAGACAGGAATTACATGTAGAGCCATAAATCAATACATGGAAGGTGAACATTGGTATGGCCCCAAAACACAGGATATCTCAAAGTAGGGCATTACAGGTTATAGGTAGACTTAAAGATTCTTTGATTTGTTATAGAAATGAAGCTTTGTCTAAAGGCTTAGACTGCTTTAAACTAGAATAAGGAAGTCTGTTAATCAGAGACAAGCCACTGGACATATTCTAGACATATACCCAGACTCAAGTGATCTCTTAAGTAAACTGATGATATGCAGGTATAGTTTAAGCTTTGTCTTGCATAACTTTAGGCCTGTTAATGAATTAAAAATGGTATCTCCAAGAAGGGAAAGGCTGTGGAAACAGCCCAAGTGCCCATCAATCCAAGAATGGATCAATAAAATGTGATATATGTATACCATGGAGTACTATTCAGCTCTAAGAAACAATGGTGATATAGCACATCTTATATTTTCCTGGTTAGAGCTGGAACTCATACTACTAAGTGAAGAATCCCAAGAATGGAAAAATAAGCACCACATATACTCACCAGCAAACTGGTATTAACTTAAGCAGCACCTAAGTGGACACATATGTACTACAGTAATAGGGTATTGAGCAGGGGGGAGGGGGGTGGATATATGCATACATAATGAGTGATATGTGCACCATCTGGGGGATGGTCATGCTGGAGACTCAGACTTGTGGGGGGAGGGGGGAAAAGGGCATTTATTGAAACCTTAAAATCTGTACCCCCATAATATGCCGAAATAAAAAAAAAATAAATTAAATTAAATTTAAAAAGAAGGGAAGGGGACATGATGAGGCATGTCTGACCTCTCTTCTAATGGTCAGCAACTCAGCTTGAGGATATTTCTGGTGTCCCCTTGGTCCATTCAGTCAGCTTGGGGGGCTTAGGATTTTATTTTACAGTTTTTCTAGCCTTCACTACCCCTCATGCCTCAGTTTTCTGTGTTATTTGGCTCTTATCTCATTCTATTAATATTGTGTTAAGGGTATCTTTAATAGAAATTTCATTCATTTCATTCTAAAGCGTATCTTTAATAGAAATTTAAGAGATAGTGGTCTCCACAGAGACCACCAGGAAGACCAAGTCAAGAAGTAAAGGGGCAAAGATGTACCTTTTCATAAGTTTGGGTACTCTTGGGTCTACCAACTCTTGGGTTACTCACAACAGCTCTGTGTCACTTAGGTCAAGTGATCAACAATAAGAATCACATAAATAACTGGTTATTTTTCACTACTGATAGTGTGGTATAATGGCACAATCACAGAAATGTGCTTCATAAATAACTGTAAATGAATAACTACAAGAAATAATAAAGAGCACTATTACATTTTATCCCTGCTTGCTAATGACAAATACTTCTTTGAAAAAGTTCTATTTAAAGATTATTGTTCTTACATCAAATAACACGAAGTTCTTATTGCTTAGGATCTAAGTTCCATGTAGAAAAGTGTCTTCTTCAGCTTTCTAAGGAATTTAACTTGTCAGAAATTACAGGACCTTTTTGAGAAATGAGCATCATCTATGCACTGCAAATATGTTTTGCCCACTGTAAGTTGAGCTGGCTAGAAGCATAGCAATAGAAGAAAGAAGGGTTGGGGGGAAGAGTAGAAAAACTTGCAGATTATTTCCAAAACACTAAATGATGCTTTGGTGAAGAAGACACTGCAAATTAGCTAAACTGCTTCCCTTCATTTGTCATATTATTATTATTTTAAAGTTCAGGCACATGTTCAGGAAGAATTTGCTCCAAGAGGGGCAAAATTAACTAATAAAAGCAAAGAGGAACTTGATTTATAAGAAAGGTTACAGACAAATTAGCTCACAGTAATAATGGCTGAGAAAATCTGATATAAATTGTAAGTCCATGTTTTCTAAGGAAAAAGTATACTTTCTGCCCTGAAAGCTGCATAACTATACTCACTAGAACAAGGCCCTAGTGTATATCTTCCTAGATAAGCAGAAATGATAAAGATAGATAAAAAGAAATGATAAAGACACAATCCTGAACATGAAGAACCTGAAAGGGAAGAGCCACGTGAGAATTTGGGGGAATGCAGAGAAAGCAGACAGTACTATTAAAATGCTTCAAGACTGGCTAATGTATTACCATTCTACCTGGAACATCAAAGAATCAAATGCTTTATGGGGGCGGGGGTGGGGGTTGGAAGTTCTCTTGTAAATGAAAAAGAAAAGCACAGCTATTCCTGGAAGTCAAGAGATAAAAAATCATACAAGTCGGGTAAGAGAAAGCATTCTAAATATCCTCTAAGGAGACTGGTGCAGAGGGAGGAGAACTGGCCATTGGCAGCCTGAGCTCCAGCCCTGGCTCTTTAAGTAAGTTTAGCCAGGTGAGTTTGTTATGTATCCTACCTCCCTGAACTGTAGCCTCTTCCAATGCTATTACTTTATAGGTTAAAAATGTAATATTCATTGCCTGTGTGGTTCACATGTTCTCTGCTCTTCTGATATTCCTAAAATATAAGAAAAAACAATTCATATCCTGAAGGACTTGCTGCCTGTGGAAACCAGATAATAAAACTTCCTTTCTCTGAGGAAGAAAAAACTATGAAATCAGAAATGAGTACCCTAGTAAGGAAAAAAAAAAATCAGCTTTATCCACAGGAGGTTTGTGAAGCAATTACACAGATCTTTTGTTTTCTAAGCACAGGGAAGCATTCTGAAAGCTCAGACCCCAGACCCTGACAGCTGGGTTTGCATCTCGGCTCAACTCTTTCCTCCTCGTGTCTCAGGCCGGTTCGTGAACTGTGCTTCAGTCTTTTCCAGAGCACAGCAGAGTGTCTACATTAATTTGCAATGTAGTGTTTACAAATGCCTTGGGATCTGCGATGTCTTTAGCTGGCCTGGGTGAGGCCAAGAGCTATGCACACAATTCAGATTCACTTTCCTCTTCTCCATTCCAATTGATGACTTTTCATTAATCTTTGATTTTCCGACACCCAAGATCGAAGGCATAGGTGTTCTCTCAAGCCGGTACAGAGTCTATCTCCATGTCTTTAAAATATAAATTCTAAACCCAAGACTGAGTAATTGTCAAGGTTTGTGAAATATGTTTTAGATAATTACTTAAAGCCATAAAGCATAGCTAATACAGAAAATAGCAATATCTTCAGAGTGCACTAGTTGTTTATCCCCTAAGATGCAATAAATCCAAAAGGGCTCTACCTTCCTTCTTCCCATGCTTCTTTTTGCCTTTTGCTTTTCCCTCCATCCCTCCCTTCCTTCTTCCTTTCTTTCTTTCTCATTTTCCATTTGGTATTGTTTCACTCTATAAAACTTCACTGTAATTTCTTATATTTGAAACAGCAGCTCAGTCAGTCTCCCCTATGAGTGACTTAATGAAGGTATTTCAAACAGTGTCTGAACCTAAATACAAAGTACAGTTTACCTTCAGTACAACTCTTGCCTGTGACAGAAAGCTAACTAAACCTCCATATAAAGAAATGAAGTCATGATAAGGTAAACCTAACAAAAAATTAAATAGAAGTTCCCAACAACAGGGTCAGTCTTCTTCATAAATAACGGCTTCTTTTGTCCAGCTATCCAGAGCAAAGGGCTTGGAAGCCAAAAGCACATTGGAGCTGATTTTCTGTTCCGCTGATCACTGCAGCTCTGCTGAGATATTGCCATATACTTTTACTTCCATTCTTTAGTCCTGCAACTCAGCCGCCAACACTCTGAGGGGTTCATGGCACAGACTGTATCTGATAACTAATTTTAAAAAGAAAGATACTTCACATGGTGTTTAGCAATGAAATGTTTTAGAAGCACAAAATATATTTTTTTTTCAAACAGGCCTGTAGAAAGTCCAGGACAGAATAACGACCCTGATGCTTTCTGAACGGCACTGGAAGGCAGGCTCGGCAAAAGTGGCAACTTGGTTTTGCTCACTGCTCATGGTGGGCAGACCCTAAGAAAGCCCCCAGTCAACCCCCCACCCCTACCTCCCGGATTCAACCCCTTGTGTCATCCCCTCCTCCCAAGTGTGGACTGGCCTAGTGACTAACCAATAGAACATGATAAAGGTCACAGGATGTCACTTCTATGATTAGGCTATGTAAAATTGAGACTTTCATCTTGCTATCAGACTCTTGCTGCCTTGCTGGCTTGGATGCAGCAAATCACCATTTTAGGTAGGCCCATGTGCCAAGGAATTAGGGGCACCAGTGAGTAGCCTGCAAGTTACAAGCTTAGCAAACAACCCTTGATGAAGTGAATTAAGCTGACAACCACCCAGTGAGCTTGGAAGGGGACCCTTCCCCAGTCAAGTCTTTGCATGAGACCTCGGCATTAGCCACAGCCTTGACTGCAGCTTGTGGGAGACCCTGAAGCAGGGGACCCAGGTAGGCCCTGCCTGTATTCTTGCCCACAGAAACTGTGCGATAGTAACTGTGTGTTGGTTTTAAGCCACTAAGTTGGTGGTTACTTGTTACACAGCATTGGGTAATTAACATGCTGTTACTTCCTCAGTGCCTTTAACAGTATCTGGCTCAGAATAGGTGTATAATATTAATACATACAAACTGCATGGATTATTAAATGAAATGAAGTCCAGTTACTAATATGGAGAGAGTTACTGAAGAAGGTTAGTAAACTATTCCTCACAGTGCTACCATGTACGACACAACTGGGTCAGTAAACCCAATTTTCTACAACAAACATTTTAACAAATGCAATTTCCTAAAACAAACATGTAGTAAGTAAATACAATTTCCCACAACAAACATGTTAAACAAGCTATTCAGTCATCATAATAGCCTCAAGGTTGACTTCTATTTCCTAGGAGATAACAATAAACCTTGTAGTTAAAAGCAAAATATCACTGGAGACCTTTTTACCCTTCCTAGCAAAGAGACTGACCAGGAACTCAATTTCATGATGGCAGCATTCAGAATATGAATCACGCTAACCTAAATGGTCCTTTCGCCTGACCTGGCTCGTGCACTTTATTCTCTCTGCCTTTATGATTCCTAATTGGAAAATATGCTCCAACCTTCCCACTCACATTCTCAAAAGCATTCGGGTCAACCTCTTCCCTTCCTCACAAGGCTTCTTATCAAATACTGTTTTGATTTGTGTCCTGTGATTCCAACTTCAATTTTAACCAAGGGTAAATTTTTAAAAAACATTTTTTTCTCCTTACAAGTTGCAATAACTGCCATGAAAGAAAGAGGGCTCAGATAAGCTGAGTGGGTACGGTAGGAACAGTGTGTGCTCTGCACAATGAGAAGTCCTTTCTAAAAACATGAGTTTCAACCTGTGAACTAAAGGAGGAGAGGGATCCAAATACACAAACGACCCGGATGAGGGTGTGGCCCTAGAACAGCATTGCAAGCACAATGAACAGGATATCAAAAGGGCCAAGGAAAGGTTCTTCAGCAGGGTTGCTATTACAAAGTCAGCCATACTGTGACTGTGAAAGATAACTATACACAATCAGTTAGGATTACAAAATATATTTTCCTAACATATATAATTATATATGTTAAAAATTTATATATATATATAATTTTATATATAAAGATAAATACTTTTCTACTTCTAGCATAAGACAAAGTATCCCGATGCTTTTTTAGGTGGTACTGAGCTCCATGAAAGTGGGAACTTTGCTTTATAATTGCTTGTAAAAATATCTCTGCATTATTTTGATGACTGTGATTCCACTTGCTTTCAAAATTATCATAAAAGAAATCATTTTGAATTTTTTTTTCCACTTTTCATTATTATGTTTATTTTTGCATAACCTATTAAGGTAAAAATTATCTCAACTTCCAGGAGAGAAAACTAAGGTTAAGGCAGGTTCAATAAACCTTTCAAGGCCACAAAGCTAACAGATGGGACATTTGATCTCATTGATCCACCCCCCACCCTTGCCAGCCTAGTCCTCAAAGAACAGCAGTTAAAATGGAGGGAAGCAATTGACACAAGAAGGTGGTCACGCATGATTTTATTTAGATGCTGGCCTGGAGGTTAGAAAACCTGGGTTCTGTCTAAAATACGCGAAGAGTGATACTATCAGTAACTCCACCCTCTCACTGAGGTTTCTAAGATCACTAAAGAATCCAGCTCCCTCAAAACCCAAGGAACAAATGTTTCATCATTCTGTGGGCAAATCCAACTTTGAGTTTGTAGCCAAGAGTCCAAATGTACCACAGGCTAAAGACTGGGTAACTAAACACAAGAAGGTATCATGCAAAGGGGAAAGTAATCAGGTTTTGAGGACAATATACCTGGGATAAAATGGAGCAATAAAGTGACATCAAGTGTTATCCAGGTTACCGTAAAATTAGAGATAATGTGTGTGATACCTAACACGAAGGAGTATCTTTGCTAAATGAAGGTCAATGTTATGATTGGAGAGTGAATGGTATACCCAGAGATCTCTCAGACCTGAAAAAAAAAAAAATCTCATTCAAGGATATAAGGTCATTCCTCTGAGCAAAGGGGTTTGTCTCCTACTGAAATGCTGCTGTACTGGGGAAAACCTAACCCTTTCTGCTTTTATCAGCAAATCTTCAGGGTAAAACCCTGGCTACATTGGAGAGGGAAGGGTGGGGACAGGTACAGGGTAGGAAAGGCTCCTAGACACTGGAGATTTATAAGGAAAGCGAATCATGGTAGAAAGAGAAGGATACTGATGGCAGAGTGTGCTCACTTCATACTTCTGTTTCAAATCGCCAGGGGTACCAGTACATACACTTCATCTGTGATAGAAGGACAGGCAAGAAGGGGGAAGAAGGAAAAAGAAGAGATTTTCACCATCAGATGGTTCTAATCTGGTACATTTTTATAAGCTTCATGTTTTAAAGTAATTGTTTTATTTTATTTCACAAACCCTGTGTAAGTCTAGAGATCGAATGCACAGCATGAGGACTATGGTTAATAATATTGTACACTGAAAATTTGCTAAGAGAATAGCTTTTACCTGCTCTTACCATAAAATAAAAAAATAGGTAGCTATGGAAGGTGATGGATATGTTAATTTTATTCTAGTAATCATTTCACTATGTAGATGTATATCAACACATCAGGATGTACACCTTAAATATATACAATAAAAATAATTTAAAAATACCCTATGGTCAATCGTAACACAAAGCATAAATATTGCATCAATGACATTTTCTTGTTTTAATAACTTCTTTGGTTTCTAGAATTGACTTTTAAAATCATAATATCCAACCACAAGACAGCCATGCCTCTTCTCTGCCAAGTGGCATTAACCATAAGCATTAATCAGTGGAATGCCTACCTTTGAACTGGTCAATTCATCAGTATTGAATACAGAACCACAATTTAGTGCAAATATTATAAACAGGGAAAACAAAGAATCTTAAAAGGTCTTTATTTGGCCAGGAAAACAAGCCCCCTCACCTATTTTTACTTTTGTGCTTTCAGACATAGCCACACAAGGGCAGCTTTTTATGCATCATTCATTCAGGGTACCAGTCTTGCCTGACAGAGGAAGAAAATGCCTTCTCTTCACTGATACAAACATACGAGAGCTGTCCCCCACATAATATTAACAGTGGCTGGATACTTTCCGGACAGTACTCATACAACATAATGTTGGAACAAACAAACAGGTCTACCTGAAAGTCTCAGTTTAGTTTCATTAAACATCTTTCTTGGGAAGCTATATTGGAATCATGAAAGTATTGCTCTTGGTAAAACAACAATGAAAGAAAAAAGGCACCTCATAGGATTCTGACTATATTTCACATTTTTAAACAACTCTTCAGTGAAATAATATCTAAATAGTCACTGGGACTTAACGGTAGCAAGGTTGGATTGGATGATGCATATGAGGAGCAGTCTGCTGCTTGGGAGAGGGACAATTGTGCCCAAGGTGAGCGTAGTGTTTTTCAGACAGTCTGGATGGAAAAGTGAGAGAGAGTAGTCCCAGTCCTGATTGTTAGTGGGGAAGGGGGTGTGGCTTCAGCACCCGTATCGTGTGAAGGGAGTTCTGCTAGCGATGCACAAAGGTTGTTCTTCCTTGTCACAGTAAATGCAAGAAGGGGGTTGTGACATTTAATGCCAAGGGCCCAGGGAGGGTAAACATTCTGCAGTGCCTCTCACAATGAAGAATTTCCCCAGCACAAATGCCATTCGTGCCCCATTGAGGATTACTGTGCTCCATTAACAATTCCGGCTTCTCTCCCCATCTCCACTCTCTCCCCACCGGGTTCTCTAATTGACGCACCAGGAGAGACATAACTCTGCCCATCCAGCACCCCTCCCCTCTTGCTTCCTGGCCTGTCTGCCTGCAGAGAAGGGATTTTCCGGGATAGGTTTACAGGTTTGTCTGTTCTGTTCTGTTTTTGAAGGAGGGGGACAAGTTCAATTGTGGAGTGGAGTGAAGTGAAATGGAGTGAAGAATTCGGAAGACCATTTTGGTACACATCAAAATCCATGCTTTCCTGCAAGGTCTGCACCAGGCTGGCTTTGCAACAGCAGCTTTCGCATAGCCCTCATGGGGTAGGGAGAGAGCAGGCAGAGTGGACACTCCCCCAAGCCGTACTCAGGCACCACAGACAAACCTGAGACTCCTCCATGGCCACTGCCTCAGCAGGACCATGGCAGGGAAAGAACCCCAGCCACTCAGCAGCCCTGCCTGTAGCCCCACTCCGCATGATCCCCATGCTGCCAGCCACCAGAGGGTGGTTTTGGAAACACCCTCTGCCCATGTGGCTCCACCTCTATGGTTACTGCACTGGGGTCTGACCCCATGGCCACTCACTCATCTCCTGTCCTGCCCACAGACCACAACTCAGGCTCTGAGCCTCCTGGTGGCAGTTTCTGGGGCTATAGCTCTGCCTCCCTAGGATCCAGCATTGACCCCAACCCAAGGCTCTGCCCCTATGGCTCCAATGCTCCTTCTGGGCCCATGACTCCACCTCTGAGAATCCAGCAATGCACCTGGACCATGAGAGACCCAAACCCCAAGTCTTCACCATGGCAGCAGGGCCATAGAACTGCCCCAAGGTCCAACGTTCCACCAGGAACACCCCCAACCTGGAGCCACCATTACACTTAGACTTGGTTGGAGCAAATGCCTACAGCCAGGACACCCAGGACCACTGCTTTGATAGCCTCGCCCAGCTGCCACTGTCACCTCCACAGGGAGACCCCAAGCAGAGCAATTTCCCACAACACCAGCCTCCATGAAAAGGTTTCACCCAGATCCCAACTTATGCTTCCCACAAGAATCTAGGGAACAACCCACTGCCCCTCATGAAGATTATCCAGCACTGACTTGAACTGTGACAATCATAAGGGAAAGGGACAAAACAGAGCAGTTACACTACAAGTCTCAGTGCACCCACCCCTCCCCTGCCAGGTGAACATTCACATTGCAGAGTAGGACACAAAAGTGCCATTTAGGGATCTCCTCCTCTTCTAAGTAGGAGAGTTCCCCAAAAAGGAGAACAGGTCCCCTGCAAACCTGTCAAACCTGAGCTGAGAGATGAGTATTCAGATGAGAAGAATCTAGCAAAAGAATTCCGGCAACATAAAAAAACAAAACAGTTTGACACCTCCAAGAAATCACAATGGATCTATAGTAATGGAACCCAACCAAACAGAAATTGTCGAAATGTCAAAAATGGAATTCAGATTATGGCTGGCAAATAAGATAAATGGTATTGAAGAGAAAGTTGAAAACCAACAACAACAATGAAAAAAAAAAGCCAAAAAATATTTTAGGAAATCAATGAAAAAAATAAAGAAGTCACTAAAGAGCTTGACAACATGAGAAAGGATATAATAGAACTGAAAGAGTCATTTAGCAAATTACAAAATACAGCAGAAAGCTTCAATAACATGTTAAACCAAGCAGAAGAAAGAATCCCAGAGCTTGAAGATAAGGCTCTCGAACCAATCCAGTCATTCAAAGGTGCAGAAAAGAGAGTAAAGAAGACTGAACATTTACTCATACAGGGGACTATGCAAAGCAAAGACACAAATTATAGGTATCCCTAGTGAAGAAGAAGAAAGAGCAAAAAGCATGGAAAACCTATTTGAGGGAACTATTTAGGAAAACATCCTGGTGGTGCCAGAGATTCAGACATCCAGACTCAAGATGGTCATCAAACACCAGGAAGATTCAAAGGAAATAGAACATCTCCAAGACACATAGTAATCAACCTGGCCAAAGTCAAAATGAAGGAGAAAATTCTACAATTCTACAGCAAGATTAATACAGTAACTAACCTACAAAATAAACCCAACAGGCTAACAGCAGACTTCTCAGCACAGAGCTTACAAGCCAGAAAAGACTGGGGTACCATCTTCAGAACAACTGCCTGCAAAGAATCTTGTATTCTTCAAAACTAAGTTTCATAAACAATGGAGAAATAAAGACTTTTCCAGAAGAGCAAGCACTGAGAAAATCTGTCATGACTAGATCTCCTGACTAGACAGGAAATACTCAGAACTTCATTATACATGGATAAGCACAATAGATATCTACCAGTGTGAAATCGCACCAAAGCTAAAGCTAACAGCTCATAACAAACAACAGCACAAGAGGGAAAACAAAGCAATAAGGTGCTACAACACAATGAACAGAACAGCATGCCACATATCAATATTATCACTCAATGTAAATGGTCTGAATGCACCACTAAAAGACATACACTGGCTGAATGGATAAAAAAATATAACTTACATATCTGCTATCTCCAGGAAACTCATCCTAACACACAAGGACTCCTATAGACTCAAGGGGAAAAGATGGAAAAAATATTCCATGCAAAATAGAAAGCAAAAGAGAGTGGTTATAGCCAATCTTATATCAGATAAAACTGATATTAAATCAACAATAAAAAAAAGACAAAGATGATTATTATATAATGGTAAAGGGAACAATTCTACAAGGAGATGTAACAACCCTAAATATATACACACCTAACACAGGAGCTCCCAGAATCATAAAACAAATCCTATTATATCTAAGCAAACAGATAAACATTAGTATCTTAATTGTCAGGGACTTCAATAGCCCACTGAGAGAGCTGGGCAGATCACTGAAGTAGAAAATAAATGCATAAACACTGGACTTAAACAGAACTCTAGAACAAATGGACCTAGCAGATATTTACAGGACATTCTACCCCCAAACTACTAAATATACATTCTTCTCATCAGTACATGGGACATTATCCAAGGTTGGTCATATCTTAGGCCACAATACATGTCTCAACAAATTCAACAAAATTGCAATCATACCATGTATCTTCTCAGACCACAGTGGAATAAAACAAAAAACCAATTCCAAGAGAAACACTGAAATCTACACAAAGTCATGGAAATTAAACAACCCTGCTTCTGAACAATCCTTAGGTCAATGATGAAATTAATATGGAAATCAAAAGATTCCTCAAACTGAACAAAAAGGACATGTGCTATCAAAATCTATAAAATTCAGCAAAACAGTCCTAAAAGGAAAATTCATAGCCTTAAAATGCCTACATCAAAAAGACATAAGGATCACAAATTGACAATGACACATCTCAAGGAACTAAAAAGGAAGAGCAAACCAAACCCAAAGCTAGCAGAACAAAAGAAATAGCAAAGCTCAGACCAGAACTAAACAAAGTAGAAAACAAACAAAAACATACAAAGGATAAAAAAAATTGTTCTTTGAAAAGATAAACAAAATCAATAAAGCAAAAATAGATGAGAAAGGACTCAAATAAGCTCAATCAGAAGGACAAAAGGAGATAGTACAACTGATGCCACAGAATATAAAATGTCATCCATAAATACTATAAAAACCTCTATGCACATAAACTGGAATACATAGAAGAAATGGACAAATTCCTGGAAACATACAACCTCCCAAGACTCAATCAGGAAGAAACAAAACTCCTGAAGAGACCAATAATGACAGTGAGATTGAAGCAGTAATAAAAAAATCTTCCAACCAAAAATGCCCCAGATCAGATGAATTCATAGCCAAATTCTACCAGACCTACAAAGAAGAACTGGTACTTATCCTACATATATCATTCCATAACATTGAGAAAGAGGGAATCTTCCCTAACTCACTCTATTAAGCAAGTATTACCTTGATACCAAAGCTAGGAAAGGACACAACAAAAAAAGAAAACTGTAGACCAATGTCCCTTATGAATATAGATGCAAAAATCTTCAACAAAATATTAGCAACCAGAATTCAGCAGAATTTTTTCATCAAAAAATTTATCACGATCAAGTGGGCTTTATCCCAGGGATACAAAGATGGTTCAATATATGTAAATCAATAAATGTGATTCACCACATAAACAAAAGCAAAAACAAAGATCACATGATCATCTCAACAGATACAGAAAAAGCATTCAACAAAATCTAGCACCCTTTTGAAGATAAAACCTTCAACAAACTAGACATAGAAGAACATATCTAAAAATAATAAAAGCCATGTATGACAAACCCACAGCCAACAACATGCTGAATGGGCAAAAGTTGAAAGCATTCCCCTAAGAACTGGAACAAGAGAAAGGTGCCTACTGTCACCACTTCTATTCAACATAGTACTAGAAATCCTAGCCAGAGCAATCAGGCAAGAAAAAGAAATGGAGGGTATCCAAAGTGGGAAAGAGGAAGTCAACCTATCACTTTTGCTGACAATATGATCTTATATCTAGAAAATGCCAAAGACTCAGCCAAAATATGCCTGGAATTGATAAATAAACTTAACAAAGTCTCAGGTTACAAAATCAATGTGCAGAAATCGGTAGCAGTTCTATTTATTAAGAATTGCCAAGCTGAGAATCAAATCAAAGACTCAATAATAATCACAATAGCTACAAAGTAAATGAAATACTTAGAAATATTCATAACCAAGGAGGTGAAAGATCTCTACAAGTAGAACTGTGAAACATTGATGAAAGAAATCACAGAAGTCACAAATGAATAGAAAAACATCTCATGCTTATGGATTGGTAAAATCAACATTGTTAAAATGTCCATACTGCCCAAAATGATTTACAGATTCAATGCAATCCCCATCAAAATACTAACATCATATTTTAGAAATCCAGAAAAAAATAATTCTTTTTGGAACCAAAAAAGAGCCTGGATAGCCAAAGCAGTCTTAAGCAAAAAGAACAAACCTGGAGGCATCACATTACCAGACTTCAAATTATACTACAAGGCTATAGTAATCCAAACAGCATTACACAGGTATCAAAGCAGAGACAT
The DNA here is from genome assembly GCF_040939455.1 of Microcebus murinus. Taxonomy (NCBI): domain Eukaryota; kingdom Metazoa; phylum Chordata; class Mammalia; order Primates; family Cheirogaleidae; genus Microcebus; species Microcebus murinus. The sequence continues at coordinate 32,296,624 of NC_134115.1, forward strand.
AGACCAATGAAACAGAACAGAGAACCCAGATATAAAACCATCTACCTACAACCAATTGATCTTTGACAAAGCAGATAACAACATACACTGGCAAAAGGAAGCCCTATTCATTAAGTGGTGCTGGGAAAACTGGATAGTCGCATGCAGAAGAATGTAACAGGACTCCTATTTCTCATAATATATAAAAATTAATTCAAGATGGACAAAAGACTTAAATGTAAGGCATGAAACCACTGAATGATTCACTTAAATGTAAGCCATGAAACCAAGAAGAAAAATGTTGGAAAAACTCTTCTAGATAGCAGCCTAGTCTAAGAATTTATGACTAAGACCCCAATGGCAATCACAGCAACAACAAAAATAAATAAATAGGACTTGATTAAATTAAAAAGATTCTGCATAGGAAATGAAATAATCAAAGACAACATACAGAATGGGAGAAAATATTCTCAAACTATACATCTGATATAGCACTAATATCCAGAATCTACACAGAAAAACAAGTCAGCAAGGAAAAAAAACAAACAACTCCATTAAAAAGAGTGGGCAGAAGACATGAACAGAAGTTATTCAAAAGAAGATAAACAAATAGTCAACCCTGTGAAAAATGCTCAACATCACTAACCATCAGGGAAATGCAATTAAAATCACAATAAGATATTACCTTACCTTTGTCAGAATGGCTATTATAAAAAGTCACAAAACACAGTGCTGGTGTGGGTGCAGAGGTTAAGGAATGCCCATACACTGCTGGTGGGACTGCAAATTCATACAACCTCTATAGAAAATAGTATGGAGATTCAGCAAAGAAATAAATATAGACTCACCATTCAACTCAGCAATTCCACTGTTGGGTATCTACCAAAAGGAAAAGAAGTCACTTTATCAAAAATACACCTGCACTTGAATGTTTATTGTAGCACAATTCATAGTTGAAAAGATGTGGATTCAACCCAAATGCCCAACAATTCATGAGTGGATTAACAGAATGTGATACACACACACACACACACACACACACACACACACACACACACCATAGAGTACTACTCAGCCATAAAAAGAAATGAATTACTGCCTTTTGCAGCAATTTAGAGGGAACTGAGGTCATTATCCTAAGTGAAGTATCTCAGGAATGGAAAAACAAACACCACATGTACTCTCTAATAATTTGGAACTAATCAATGTGCCCACATCGGCACAGAGAAAAAAGTCATTGGAAGTCAAAAAGGGGGAGGGGAAAGGAAGGGAGGGATAAAAAACTACCCAACAGGTACAATGATGGGCACACCCACATTATGAAGGGCAATTTGCTTTATTCAGAGTTCACCAATTTAAATGTTAATTTCATCCAAAAACCCTCTAGAAAGAAACATCTAGAATAATGTCTGACCAAATATCTAGGCACCGTGGCCCAGCCAAGGTGACACATAAAAGAAACTGTCACACCAGTCCAGGAGAATGACACACTCTTGGATCTCCAGGCCAGCTGCCAAATGAGTGGCAGTGAGTGACCTTAGTCAATGCTCAAGAATCGTCCAGGCAAGCCATGCCTGGCTCCTAGCTCGCAGAATCTGGGGACACTGTAAAATGGCTGTTTTAGGCTACCAAGTTTTGCGGTAGCTTGTTAGGCTGCAATAATAATTGGAACACTAACTTTAACTCATATTATTCCGCCTCTCTCTTATGAAGCATCAGCTACACTGGCCATCTCAAACACACCAATTCCTCCCAGCCTCAGGGCCTTTCTACCTGCCATTCTTTCTGTCTGCAATATCTTTCCACCAGCTCTTTGTTTAGCGGCCTCCTTTCATCTTTCCTTCCTGGCCCAGATCAAATATTACTTCTTCAGAGAAGCCTCCCCTGACCACACTCTCTAAATTGGCCTCCCTCCCTCTCTATGGAGCTATAAATATATTTTTTTATTCTGTTCATTTCCTTCGAGATATTTATCTCAATCCGAAATGATCTTGCTTTGCTTCTTTGGCTATTGTCTTCCCCCATGAAAACACTAGCTCTATAGGGTGGGTCCTTACTTAGCTCAGTGATGGCTCACACAGTGATTAGCACAGAACAGGTGTTCAGTAGATAGTTGTTGAATGAAAAGTAATGAATGTTTACCTCATATGGAGGTAACTGACTTCAAGATCCTGTTAGCAGGCCTCAACTTACTTTACTTTGCTACAATTATCACAGAATTTAAAGAAGGAAGATTGGAACTCCTGTGCGATGCGAAGGATGTTTTTCTCTGACTTTCCTTCTGCTCTTTTTCTCCCCCTCTCTAATGAGATGAGCATTCACCAGGGAACAAAAAGCCTAGCATCCTTTTGCAATATCTCAGAGACAAAAACCTTCACATTTTTGTACTTGATTATCCGTGGGGCTTATTTATATATTTTGCTAACACTTCCAGATTAATTATAAGACCTCTGTAGCCAGAGAAAGGGAAAGAATTTTCTCTCTTCTCTCCTGGAGATCTGGTCTCCCCCTAGCCTTTGTGTAATACAGTCTCAGCTCGTTCTTTCCCCTCCAGCACCCCAGCACAGCACAGGGCTTACAGAGAGTTTGTGCAAAGGGGTGGGAGAGAAGCAGTTTCATCTCCTACTTTTTTTTTTTTTTGTTTGTTTCCAGTTCTTAGCTTGGGTACACTGAAAGTATGGAAACAATATATTTGTTTTCCCATCATCTGAACTGAAGTTCTTAACCACAGCCCCTTCCTGCCTGCCAGTGGACACCCACTGCCACCCTATAGACTTACTAATTCCCTTGTACTCTGGTTTTCCCAAGTCTTAGCTGTGTCTTTCAGTTTCTGTATTCTTATGCTTTGACAATGGGGCCTTATTGACCCTGGAGAGAATGCCCCTCCCAGAATTCATCAGTTCCTAGAGTGAGTAAACAACTCATTTGTGAGCAAACTTTTCAAGTATAAACCAACCAGTCTAGAATCCACATCCCAATCAACTCCTTTATTGAGGTCGCATACTCTGAGCCACTATTCATCTGTCCTAAGCATGCCAGGGTCAGGTACCAAAAAACTAGACAGTCCCTATACTATAGAGCAGGCATCCTCAAACTACGGCCCGCGGGCCACATGTGAGTGTTTTTGCCCATTTGTTTTTTTTACTTCAAAATAAGATATGTGCAGTGTGCATATGAATTTGTTCACAGTTTTTTTTTAAACTATAGTACAGCCCTCCAATGGTCTGAGGGACAGTGAACTGGCCCCCTGTTTTAAAAGTTTGAGGACCCCTGCCATAGAGCCTGCTAAAATCATTCAAACTAGCCCATCCTAAGCCTGTTTACCCTCCCTCATGATTCCACCCCATGGAAACAACAATAAAGGCTCTTGCCCACAGTTGCCCCTTCTCGTTCTGCTCCCCCGGATCCTAACCCGCCCAGGTGCTTGTCTATGTGGCCGCCTTGCGGTGCGGTGTGCCTGCTCCTCTTGGGAACTGTGAGTAATAAACGACCTTTTCAATGGCGATCATCTCCTGATCTGTCGACCTTACTATAACTAAAATTTCTATTAATACAGTATATTTTAAAACATACTTTTAGACTATAAGACAGCACCTTAATCATTTTGGGCAACTCTGACTCTGTGCACTCAGTGTTTAGTATTTTAAGTTTTCTTTTAGCAAGATTTTTAAATTCTTGATTTAAAGCACTAATTCATTAAAGAAACATTTATTGATGCCTGTGTGTATTTGGTACTGTGGAAGGCTCTGGGGATAGAATAAATTAAATACACTCTCAGGCAGCCTCCTGGCAGGATAGGGACTCAAAAAAATGTTTAAGAAAAGAAGGGATGAATCAATGGCTTTCCAGAGTCCACAAGCTAGAATCCACATCTGCTGGATCCCCTGGTGTGTTACTTTTATGAAATTGTTGTCAATTTTAGAAAGCTTGATATTACAATAAACTGGTTTTGTCCTGTTCTTTTCCATTCTTTACATGTCAAGCTACTGAAATTGAGACTCTGAAAGATTGTTCAAATTTTCCAAGTGATTTTTTTTTTTTTTACCAGATTTAATTGTCTCCTTTGGAACATCTTCACAAAAATATAGTCTAACTCGCCCTAAGAACAGCCTGAGGAATCTGTTGCTTTGGAGACAGAAAGTAAATATAACATTAATAATAACAGCTAACACTTACTGAGCTCTTAATACATGCCAGGTATCATCTCAAACATGGTGTACATATTATTGTATTTAATCCTTATAACTCGTATTATTGTCCTTATTTTCCAGATGAGGAAATCGAAGCTTAAATAGGGTGGATCATTCACTACAGATAGTACAGCTAATTAGAGGTAGAGTCAGGATTTGAATCCAGGCAGAATTATTCCAGAGTAATAATTCTAGATATAAACTAAGAGACTACATAAGTTTTTCAACATACATTGCTTAGAACCATTCCTACAATTCATTAAAGAATTTTCACCAACATTCATTCCAGGAAAAATTCTAGCCATGTGTAATCCTGCTACTAAACATACAATATCTGAGTTCACCAGAATCTTTCTTCTTCTAATAATTTATTAGAATTTCTTGTCAAGCTTGCTCTGCCTAGCCACCATCTACAGGGGTCTAATTGGTGAAATAATAAAAATGAGCTACTTTAAAGAAAAATTCCAGGATAGTTTCTCTCTAGAACTCTCGGTATAAGGGTACTGAACTTTAATAACCGCATGCATGCATAGAATGCTCCTTAGGACTGGAGGGTGAGATCTCTACTTCCTTTTTGGTGAAACTTTCTCAAGGAATTCAGTCAAAATCTTGTGATAATGACTGCCTGCCTCAGCTTTAATTATTCTTTCCATTGCTTTGTGTCAATACATACCACAGAAGTCATCCCTGGACTTGATTTACTGCATTGGAGGTGAGTTTTTTCCTCTCTAGGAGAAATATGTCCTCATTGACCAGGCATTGGATAACACCTTGGGGAGTCTACAACACCAACCACTTGGAGCCTTGAATATTTCTTAACACACATTTGTGGGAAAGAAAATCACAGGACATAATGTAATGTGTAAATCTCACATCTGCTCTTTTGTTCCTCTATGTATATGGCTACAGATTAAACAAATTTACTATAGTCTGCAAACAGACCTCTTTTCTGGCACCTTGAGTTTCGGAATTCCCACACACAAAAAAAAATAACAAAAAAAAAAAAAAACACTAAAAGCTACCTCTTTTCCCCTCTTGCATCCAAAAGAGAAATCAACGAGTTACTGAGTAAGGTTTTTGACCCATTGGCACCTTGAGTTTCAGAATTCCCACAAAAAAAATACTAAAAACTACTTCTTTTCCCCTCTTGCATCCAAAAGAAAAATCAACGAGTCACTGAGTAAGGCTTTTGACCCACTGCCAAGCCTCAAGCTTCCTGAGACACTAGTCAAATGGTATTTAATACTTTAACACCCAAACTTCTACCAATAAAGGGAGAAGACACATTCCAGGGCTTTCTTTCATTCCAAAACAAGTATTTATTGTCTACTATGTGCCTGACACTGTTCTAAGGTCTTGGAGGTGAAGCAGTGAATTTGTGTCCTTCTCATCACTGAGGAGCAGGAAGACAGCATCTTCAGATTCCCACTGGAACCAATCCACAGGGCAGAACATTCTAAACTCTACTCAGACTCTCAGCAATTAGAGTTGGAAAAAAAACCCAAACGTCTTTGGAGCCTTGTAGCTGCCTTAGAGGCTCTGCTCTCCACACTTACTAGAACAAGGCATTTAACATGAGTTGGGGCCAGAGGGCATGAACCCCTCATATTTACATGAAAAGTTTTGTGCACAAGTATGCACATTTTCTGGAGCCAGGATCTATAGGTTTCCTCAAATTCTCAAAAAGGTCTGGGATTCCACAGAAGTGGGAAGCATTCTCCTAACATACCCACAGCCCGTGGCGCCCAGGAAACTGCACTGGTGAAGGCCGAGCATTTCCTTGGTGAAGGACATTTTTCGAACCCAAAATGCCAAGTGTACACTGCACTGGCGTGACAGCCACTTGGACTGGTGTCCTTCCTAACTGCTCAGTCCTTCCTAAACCTCTCCACTTCACAGGTGCGACTGTAATGTGGTCCGTTGCCTTGGAAGGGGGAGGAGAAACACACCGGCCTGGACTGGATGAGAGACACTGATTCCTGGCAAGGATATCACAACAAGCCTCTCTTCTCCGGCCCTCACTTCTCAGAGCCTGTCTGCCTGCAGCTCCAAAATTCCCTGACAGCAATAAAGGCACGGCTGGATTGATGTAACCTTTTCCTGACAGGAGAGATGGCTCCCCCAGCCCCATCTGCGCTTAGCTGGGGTGTGCACCTGCTCAGTGACAACCGGAGTGCGTCACCCGCAGTTCACGCGCGCACCAGGCACACACCCCGGCCCCGCGGCGGACGCACGCCAGGGGACACACGCGCGGCCGCACCCGCGCACCCCCGCACCCCCACACGCGAGGGAGGCCACACAGCCGCGCTGCCATCGCCGCGCGCGCGCGCAGCACAGCGGGCAGCTTCCGCGCGGACTCGGCGTGCGCGGGGCGCGCGCAGTACTTCACCGTCAGTCACCGTCGCGCGCGCCTCCTCCCCTGCCGGGTGCACCTCGAGCCGCAGAGATTTCGGGTTGGGGGACCAGAACCGCCCGGGCCGGAAGAGCTGCTCCTCGGTCACGAAGCGCAGTTGCACGCGGTACTGCCGGCGCGCGGGGACCCGGGCCGGAGCGGGGCCCGCAGCCATGGTCCGAGCGCCGCAGCCGCAGCGGCGCCCCCTCCGCGCCCTGAGGAACCGCTAGGGGGGAGGGGAGGGAATTGGAGGCCTGTGCCACCTTCCCCCGCTCCCGTGGCAAGTTCGATCTTCGACCTTTGAGACGTCCTCTGGCTGCTGCGGGCCCCTGCGGCCCTCCGCGTGCCCCACGGCCCCGGGGGAGCGCGCTGGGAAGCCGCAAGGCCGCGCCGCGCAGGAGCGCGCCGTGCACGGGCAGAAGGGCCCAGCCACGCCGCGGGCCGGCGGCGCTGAACGCAAATTTGGAGAGGCGCGCACCTGAAAACAGTTGGGGTTTGGAAGCAGAAGGGTGACACCTGCTGTTCGTTGGGACCGCTCTGCGGGCGTGGGCGTTGATTTGGAAATGGCCTTGGCCTGGGCTCTCTGGTGGGCACTTAAACTCTTGCTGTGGTTCTGGCGCCACTGGCACCCACGTGTGAGCAACGGCCCCAAGTCCTGAGGGCTTTCCTCACCGACAGGGTCCCACGAGCAGCAGGGAGGCGGTGGGGAAGCCCGGAGACGCTGGCTAGTGCAACTGTCTCCCCCAAATGCCCATGTTCATCTTCCACTACTTAACTTGGAATTGAAAGCTTACTTGTTGCTGGACTGTGAACCATTTTCCTAGAGGTGGACAGGGAGAGAGCCAGGGACTCTTGTCCCAAAGTTGATGCCTGTCTCCAGCCTAGTCACTTGGCTCCAGCTTCAAAGGACGGAGTCTCCAAACCATGGGCAACCAATTTACACATCATTTTCTTCTGTGCAGAGAAATTGGTCTTCAGCTGCAGGGAGTTAAGGGAACAGTTCTTTTGACCAGAGTTCTCCACACTCATAGAGTCATGTGCCATAAAGGGAGCTTTTCTTCAAATTCTGAACCAATTTCTGTGTGCCCCCAGTCTGATCTCCTAATAGAATGAATTGCAGGGGGAATGCAAGGTTTGTAAATCCATTCTGATTCTGTGAAGACTATGTTCTTCTTATCTAAGCAGGTTGACTTTAGGAGAACAAGTTTCCGTAGAAGTCCTGACTTCAGAGTCCCCAAATGGAACTGTTAAACCCAGCTAAGCTTCCTGAAATCCTAGGTCTCATTTATCTCCCCCTCCCACCCACCTCCCTTGTTTTCCCAGTTCCTGAGGCGGCGTCTCTGGCCCTTCCCTCACCCTCCAATACATTTTTTGATGGTGCTTAACAGAGAGAGCTCTGTAAACTACCTGATAAGCTCGCAAATTAAGTTCAGAGCTCCTGCCTTAACCCCAAAGAACGAATCCTTCATGGTTCATTTTTGGCCTTGGTAGATGAGGCATTTTGACTGATGGGCTTCCCAGCCTCTCAGTTCAGATCTTATGCAGTGCTTCCCTTATTCTACCCAGACATAACTTAGGATCTGGTCATAAACATTAGAGGCTGCCTCAATAATACGGTCCCAGGCAATCACTGGAGACTCCAATGCATGACGAACTCACCTCCCAGGACTCAGAGCTGGGCCCTCTCAAAAGTGCACGTGACTAAGAATGTCAAGTGCTTCCCTGAGCGCCTCTCAAATCCTGTCAGTGAGTAGTTCACAGCGAAGGACAAAACTGGCTCATCCTGAAAGGACCTCATTGTTTGTTCTCTGAGGTTCCTCAAGGCAAATCCTTTACAAAATCTTTATGGTAATGTCAACATTATTCACAGATGATAAAATTGGCTTATTGTATTTCATTTGTATTGGTTTCCAAGGGCTACTATAACAAAATACCACAAATTTGGTGGCTTAAAACAACAAATTTTTTCTCTCAAAGATGAAGCGCAGCAGCCTTGAAATCACCATGTCAGCGCGGTCGCGCTCCCTCTAGAGGCCCCGGGGGGAGAATCCTTCCTTGTTCCTCCCAGCGCCTGGTGGCTTTCCCGGTTTCTTGGCTTCCTTGGCTGCATCGCTCTAATCTGTTCCTTCAGGTTCACATTACTTCCTCTTCATGTGTCTGTGTCTTTTCCTCCTCTGTCTCTTATGAGGACACTTGTCACTGGATTTAGGGCCCACCCAGGTAATCCAAGATGATCTCAAGATCCTTAATTACATCTGCAAAGACCCATTTTCCACATAAGGTCACATTCACAGGTTTGGGAAGTTAGGATATAAATGTATCTTTTGGGGGAGCCACCGCTGAACCCATTGCAATGGGTCATTGAAAGAACCCAAACCTTCCCTGGTATCCAACCCTGGGGAGGAGGATGTGCTTTCAAGATACCTTTTCAAAGCTTCAGCGCAGCCTTTGTGTACATGACTTGGTGGTCAGCTCACTTCTATTCCTGGCAGGTACAAGAGAAGACAGATTGAGAGAGGGGACTTGGGGGAAGGGCTGGGGAGGGAAAAGTAACTGTACTTGAGTTACAAGAGGAACTAATTTCGAGAGGAACTAAAGTGCCCTGCACATTACAGGAAAAGATTTACTTTATTGTGAAAGATGAGGGACATTATGGAAAACATTAGGGAAAATGTTTATCTTCTTTCTTAGAAAAGAAACTCTATTTTTTTCTGCAAGTTAACAGTTTCCTCAGGAGAGGTAGGGTGAAAGAGAGAGAGAGAGAATTGATCCAACAATTACCCTCTATGCCAATGGTCTTCCAGCTGAGGTAAGACCAGCAGGGAGCATTTTAAGGGAATAAATTTCTAGACCCTCTACTTTCACAAGTACCATTTTTAAAAATTGATCCTCCTGTCATGGAGATGCCGATTCCCCTTCCTCCTTGCTCACTTTGTTAAGGACAGGCATACCTCTCGCTCACCCTAAATTTCACTCTGTCTACTTGCCATGGAGTATAAAAATATACAGAGCACCAAACAAAGACATAACTCAAAATATTGTTGTGGCTATACAGAAGTTGACTATAATTATTTCAAAAGTCAGGTGATAGCCAATTCTTTTTTTTTTTTCTTTTTTTTTTTTTGATGTGTCATTTGGACAGAAGCCAATTCTTGTTTATAATAAAGTTGAGGGATACCTAATTGAGTTGTCACCTGAGAGATTATTAAAAATAATCTTTTGATGATAGATTACTACTATGTGACTTTTGGCAGCTCCCAGCAATCACAGTGGCTATGTAAGGCCTGAAACTTATGGTTCCTCACCTTCATGGATAATTCTCCTCTGTGATTATTCATGAAAAGTGTAATAATTAAATTAAGAGTATTTTAACAGAGACATGTGGCCATGGAAGTTTCTAAAGTTGCATTAAAATTTATATACATTTTAGTTGCAGCAGTTACAAGGTTAAGAGAAAAGATTGTTAAGCATAAAATGGATTATAAGCAAGACAAAATTCTATGAGGAAAGTACAATGGAAAGAAAATTTGAACAAGAATATATATATAATTTCTGACTATGAGAGCTCATCGTGTATTTTTAATGGATGATAATGAGTATCAAATAACCATATTATTTAGAATCATTGGCTTAATTTAAATGTGAATATAACTTATTTTTAAATGTCAATATTAACAATGCACTGGAAATAATGTTCTTATGAATATTTAAACTTGAAACATTTTAGATGTCAGCTTTAAAATGTGTGCAGGTAACCTCTGAATTTATAAAATTCTCATAGGGACACACAGAGGAAAAAAACAATAACTTAATAACACTGCAGCAGAAGGGCAGAATAAAGAGGCATGCCAACACTCTTTAGCATTGGTGGGAACTTGAACCAAAGCTCTTTTTTCTACCCAGCTCTTCCCAATGGAACCTGGAGTGCCAGAGACTAGAAAGTTCTACCAAAGTCAGCAGTACATGATTCTAGCCTGAATAACTCAGACTTGGGAAAAGCTACTTCTGGAGGGAGGGGAATGAATCCTACAGTAAAACCAACTCTCAAGGGTGAGGTCAGGTTTTCTGAGAAAGGTCCCAGGGATGGCCAAAGCTAGAAGTCACGAAGGCAGTCTGGTCCTGCAGAGAGAAGGTGCACCTGCTATGAGGGAGGCTGAGGCAGATCTGGGAACATCCTGAGAGGGGCTGCCCTTAGCGCACAAGGAAAGTCTCATTGGGTGTGCACGGTTTCTCCCATCTCAGGTTAGAATTTCCCCACATTGCCCCATTTAAGTGGTTTGGTCAATTAATGTAGTGTGGTAGAGAGACAGGGTCAGAGAGAAACGTCCTGCCTCACAGCTGTGCCCCTTCTAACCTTACTGGGAGGGGACGTTTTATCTAGAAGACCCTCTCCAGGCTTACTGGTCGTTACTGGAAGCCCCACAGGGTTGGGAGTACGAGGAGGGAGCAAGCAATACTGAAGAGTATGCTAAGGGATTCTGGGGGAGGCAGATTTGGAGTCCAGCCCCAGCCCCACTCCTTATTGCCTGGCTAACTCAGGCAATTACTTAGATGCTTTGGATTTGTGGAAGCTTTTACAGTAAACCCACAATAACTCTATAAGCTTGTGAAAATTAAATGGCACTGTGCAGCAAACACTCAATGTATAGTGGCTATCATTAATATTACTCCTTGCTGAAGAAAATAGGGAAAAGAGAAGCTTAAATAAACCATATTCCCTAACCTGAAGGCAATTATGGGCCTTATTTTATAATAGTTATTTCTAATGTTTTTTTTCTATTAGCCAACTAATCTTGGCAATAAGTTGGGTTTTCTGATTGAAAGTGAAAAAAATAATGTGAATACCCCACATAAAAGAGGTATATACAAGACCTGACTCAGTTTTCCATTGATAAGAGAAAAGAAGATTAGTCACCATGTCATGTGAGTTTCTGCTTTACTTATTTTTGTTTTTGTTGTCATTTATTTATGGCTTGTGATTTATATTGTACTTGTACCCAGAGGCACATTGGCATGTTTTGTAACTCTACCAAATAAATAAACAGCAGCTCTATTTCCATATCTGTTTGTATGGAGGTAAAAGGAAACATAAAAAAACACATTGGGGAAAACAAGCTGGAAAATTGAGAAGAGTGGAAGTTGGGAAGGGCATTTTGGAAAACGTATGTGGTTTTAGTTAACCTTCCAATCCATATTCAAATCCAGCAATAGTTACAAAGACATGATTTTGCTAATCATTAGCCTGGAGTTCTTTCTGGAGAGGGGCTGTGTCTATATGAGATTTATTCTTGATTTCTCATGAGGTTCTTTTCTTGATCTCCAAGCAGGAATTACAGAGCAGACATAATGAGCTTGCTAACTCACCTCTTATTACTCAGCAATTGACCATAGACCAGAACACATTTGATTATCTGATTTACTGGAGAATATAGTAGAAAGAATAACATAGATGATATTCAAAAATGTATACTATCAGCATATACTTCACTAAGGTATCCATATCCTTTTTGATTTCTCCCTAAATAAAAGTTGCTACACCAGTTAATGTTTCCTTCCAGTTCTAATATTCATATATAGAATAATAGCTAATATTTATTCATTGCTGTACATGTTTGTAAGTATCACCTGGTTGCAGATTTATGTGTAGGCCAGTGTTAACATTAGTCCACATTCTGAAGGGCAATGCTGTATAAAATTTATCATGTATAAGAATTACCTGTAGAAATTGTTAAAATGCAGATTTCTGGGCTCCACCCCCAGCAATTCTGATTTAGCAGGCCTAGTGCGGTGCCCAAGAACTTTTATTTCTAACTCTATTGCTAACAAAGTCTGTTACTGCTGGTGCTGCTCTTGTGACCCCTGTGAACTGCACTTGAAACAACTCTGTTCTAAGCTCGGGAGGAGTTGCATCTGAAGTCAGGCTATGGGTTGAAACCTGTAGCAGCTAATTCAGGAAGCTGATGAATTGCATATAGATAATGGAGGATAACTGCTATTATCTGAATATTTGTGTCCCCCTGAAATTTATATGTTGGAATCCTCCCCTCCAAGGTGATGGTATTAGGAGGTAGGGCTTTGGGGGAGGTGATTAGGTCATAGGGGCAGACCCTTCATGATTCTGATGAGTGCCCTTATAAGACAGACCGCAGAGCGATGCCTTCTCCCTTCCACCATGTGAGAACACAACTAAAAGGCTCCACCTGTGACCCAGGAAGAGCGCCCTCACCAGACACTGAATCTGCCAGTGCCTTGATCTTGGACTTCCAGCCGCCAGAACTGTGGGAAATACATATCTGTTGTTTATGAACTACCCAATCTATGGCATTTTGTTATAGCAGCCTGAATGGACTAAGACAATAACTGTATCATTCAATTACAAGTGTGTAGTCTTTGTCAGTAGTTTTGCCTCAGACATGTGAAACTATTTCCACATCATTCAAAGATATAATAGCTTGTTTATCTTGTTAGGGACAGATTGACACAAATAAAAACTTTAGAAGGGATAAATGAAGAATAGGATTAAAGAGTCCTGACTTTATGCTTGTACACAAACCAATCAACATTTCCCTTTCATTCATATTTGATTGCTACATGAGGATCTGAGGGATAGTACAAAGAGCACTTTCACCTCTTCTGTTTCCACTTCATCTGCAGAGTAAGAATGGCAATGCCTATATCAAAGACTGGTTGTAACAATTAAGCGAATAATGCATATGAAAGCAACAACACTGCCCAGGAGAATCATCCCTGACCCACCTGCAAGTCAATCCCCATTCTCTCAGGGCACAGCATTCTTTTCCTTCGGTGGACTCATCCTAGATTGGAACCATATATTTGGAGGGGAGGATGTGATGATTTAATTAACATGAGCACCTGCTTTGCCCACTGTTGAATCCACAACACTTAACCTCATTCTGGTTCATAGCAGACAATCAGAAAATGTTTGTTGAATGAACGACAATGTTTGGCCCATGGTAAAAACTCAGTAAATGTCGATTTAAACATGAGTATACACACAAAATCTTAGATGCAATCAAAATGAGAAATTAAGAAAAAGGATATAGTCCTTAATAACTAAGAACTTGAATATTAAACTAGAAGTGGCTGCGGCCAATGCAGCACTGTCCGAGGGCTGTTGAGGTCTTTAGCTCCATGCAAATGCGAAGCAAAGACTGAAGACTCCTGCGTTTAAGAGTTGGATCATTACCTACTAGAAAAAAAAAGGCTGAGCCACTAATCTCTTGGGTTATCCTTTTTTGTTTAAGAATCTACTTCATCTCTGATTTCTTCAAATGCATTGTCTATTTTTTCCTGAGTTCTCCTTAATGGAAAATTTAAATCAGTGATAAGCACGGCATCTTAGAATTTACAAGCACAATGCAGATTTGCAGCTCAATAGCTCCTATAGGTCTGCCAAATTTGTCAAATTTATAATGATGGTCTGGGGGGAAAAATTGCTCAATTAGATTGCCAAGCACACTGACACACACAGAGCATATAAATTTTTACCTTTCAAAGATCAAAATTAATTTTTGGTATGAGGACATTATTAGTATGACAGTTTTACTGTACAAGTTAAAAATAGGAATTGCATAATAGGACAAAAACACTGCATCATTGAGTTCTTAGTCAAGGAGCACTGTGACTTGTGTTTTCTTGGAAGAAAGAGAAATAGACAGCTCAGTTCCTGAGGGAGAAGTTGCACAAAGAGACAACATATACAAGCTAATTGCAGACAATAAAAATAAATCAAAAAATCATTTTTATATACACCTAAATGCAAAGTAGACCATTTTAGACAGCTTTCCTAACCTTTGCAATCAGAACTAAACCTGCTGTGCTTGTGCTGTTTGTCAAATACAGCATTAGTTTGGGAAGCTTTCAAAATAAATTCAAATCATCTGTGGTTTTGCATTATGAGTCTGTGCTCCTTCTTCCACCACTAATTTTTATGTTGGAGAAATTATGTCAATATTAAGAAAAGGATTCCTGGTACATGCTGCAGAGATTTTTTTTATATGTATGCATATTGATTTCAGATTATTATTATGCAAAGAGACAGGATTCCAAGTCAGCAGATCTGTTTCCATCTCATTTTCACAAGCTGGTACACCTTTTTAACCTCTCTCTGTCTCAAGTGTCCCCACCTGATAAAAGTGGAATAATAATAAAGCTAACCTCACAGGATAATGGTCAGAGTTATTGTCTTCATTTTTATTTTTTTGGGCTAATTGAGAATTAGTTTCCATTAGCAAACCAAGTGTAGGTTCTATAGCCTAAGCTATGGCAATAGGAATAATATATACAAAAGTGCTTAGTAATACTGAGAGCTACACAAAGAGATTTACTGATGTTATTTTATATATCTCACCGAATTAGGAAGGAGCGTAGTTGATGGCCATTGGTAGGAACAGTCGCAAACGGTCACTTGTGAGCTGAGCCTCCTACCTGAGCCCGGGCCTCGTTAGGTCTTTCAGAGTGGGCAGTGCTCAGAGCTTTGCATCGACCTTCAGTGCTACCTGCCAATTATCTTCCCCAGGTACCTGCTAAGAGGGTTGCACTTTAGAACAGCTGCAATCTCTGCTTTTTAAAAATAGAAAACCACTTTAATGTGTGTAGGCTTAACACAAGTGGGGGCAGAGAGATCCCTCAACCTTAGTACTATCAAAGATTTTTCTCCTTTGTAACTTAAAACAATCTAGATTTTTTTTCTTTAAACAAGGACAAGTTGTTTTTCTGAAAATTTGAAATGGATTGGAAAAATGGCACATCTACTGGTAAACCAATTATGATAAAAGTGGATTACTGCAACTTTTCTTCATGTATGTCTCTACGATTGGAAGAAATAATCCATCATTGAAAGGATTTTCAAAAATCATTTAGTCCACAGACTACAAACCACCAATTCACAAAAAAGAAATACAAACATATATATATATATATATATATATATATATATATATATATATATATAAGATCAGATGCTCAAACTTATTCAATTTGGAAAAATGTCGCATTAAAACAGAATGAAAATCTCCTTTCACTTTGTAGAATTGCAAAAGATTTTTTAAGTTGTATTAGCTAAGGGACAGAGAAATGAGTACCATGCTTACTGATTATGGGTAGGTAAACGGGTAAATCTCTGGAGAACAGTATCTATCAAGTTTCACAGTACTCATGTCTGATTACACAGCAATTCTGCTTCTAAAAATGTACTGCAGGTGGACTGGAGTCAAGTCTTATGACATGTTAGAGTTTTAAGGTCAAAACCTATGGAAAAAAATCACAAATTTACCCTGAAGTTCGTTCTGTCCACCTCAAAGTACAACATATCCTATAGAGTTATAGTGTCACATCCTCTGCCTAGAGCAAACCACTGATCTTATATGAGTTGTTTTGCAAGTATGACATTCAGGGTTGGCCAGTTTTCAGAGGTGTTGATGTTTGTAGAAGCCACCTCTCCAATCCTGTGGGACTTTGTTGGTTAGGATGGAGAAGTGAGTTATTGGAGGAAGTCTTCTCCCCGATTGTCTGACTTTCAGAATGGCAGGTTCACATCCATTGGTTGGCTTATAAATGTGTGTTGTTCTTGTCGATCCATTAACAAGTTCTGGTGGCTCCTTGTTTTCATGGCCACAGAACAATCCATCTTTTCCAAAATTTGTGGCAATTTTTAAATTCTCACTAGTAAAATTTATTCAAATGTTTTTTTGATGCAGCTCTACTTCATAACCTTACAAGTGCTAGAAATGTGTAGACGAGGGCATTCACTACCTAAAGAGATGGCAGACAACTTAAGGTGATTAAATTTGGTTCATCCCTACTATGGAATACAATGTAACTATGCAAAAGGAGGGAGACCAGATGTGCAGATATAGACATCTCCATGATGTGGTGGTAAGTGAAAAGAGCAAGGTGCATGACAAGTTCTTATCTATACATAGAATCATCTGGAAGGATAAAAGAAAAAAAGGAAACTGATTAAAAATGCTTACCTCTAGAGAGAGGAACTGGGAGCATTTGGGTGTAGAGAGTGGAGGAAACTTACTCTTCACCGTAGCCTCTTTTGCTCTCTCATTTCCAGGCTGTGTGCCCCATTTGCATTACATCAGTGGGTTTCATTCCTGGCTGTGCATTGGAGTAACCTGGGGAGCTTTAAAAACAAACACAAAGCCTGTGCTTTGGCTGCACCATAGAGTGAACCCCATGTGGTGGCGTTCACCACAGCTGTCAGTAAGTATCAGCAGCAAATTAGATCCTTGAGCATTTACCCTAAATGGAAGCAGATGCAGCAAAGTGGTTGAAGGTAGGTTAGGATATGAATGCTTTGTCCTCTTTCCCCCCCAGAACCTGCATTTAAACAGTCACCAACTGCTGTGAACCGAATCTCCTGAAATAGAGCTCCTTGGAGGCCACCAGTCCTGGGCATTAATATGCATCACCTCATAGGATTTTCACAACTATTTGGAGGGGCTACTTCCCCATTTTCCTAGACAGGGAAACTAAGGCTCACACAGGGCTACTAACAGCCGGAAGTCAGAACGTCATTGACAACCACCAGAAATTTTGGACTCCAAATTCCATTCTCTTTCACACTGTCCTGCCAAACTCCTCTCTTTGGTGTGTCTTTTCAGGTCAGTTTTCCAGACTGCTTTACATAACAGCAGCCCCAAGATACACCAAAAAAGGTCTTTAAAACTTATCACACCATCAACCAAAATCCCTCTCCTCTTATTCATCCCCATTCCCTTTGTTGGATGTTTTCTCAAGGTTTGACAAACCTGGGGTGAACACCCCCTTCTTAATTCTTAAGCAAAATTAATCAGACTCTACACTCTTCCTAATTCTTAGGCAGTATTGTCCTGGCCAGAAATCTGTTTATCATACACTTCCCACCCCACTCCCCGGCTCCACACCTCCCACGGGGTTCTCACTCACCCTCTGGAATGCTCCTCGTGCTGTTTCATCAACCGGAAGCCTGTTCCCCCCACGTTCCCTATTCAGTGCAGGGTTGACATGTTCGCACGTATGTCTTTCCACCTCCTCCTAAATCAGCGCCTCCGGGGCCCCTGAGTGCTTTCAACAGTCTTCTCTCAAATCTTTCCAGCCTCTTGCATGCAACTGAGAGGCTCAGAACTAAACACAGCCAGCCAGGTGTGGTCTCCAGAGAACTCCACAGCAATTATTACTACCGTGAGAAGAGAACTCATTAATTCAAAATAAAGTGGAGCAGGAACAAAGTCTTGTCAGAATGACTGAAATTTCTAGGGCTGCTCGAGTCAGTACTTGGCTGAGGGGTGGCTGAGGGAGTGAGAAGGGGCCACAACCTTCAGCAGAGCACAATACTGACATGATGTCAGAGGCAGGGTTAGATTGCTGAGGGTGCTACAGAAACAAAATATTCCCACAAGCTGCATGTTTTCCCTCTTGGGTTCATTAAATAGGTAGATTTATCCATTTTTACTTAGCTTTCAACAGTTGCATAAGTACTCAATAGGTTAAATAGTAGAAGCTATATAAAGTGAAGCAAATAAAAGTCATATTCCATGCATCCAGGGACAATCATTGCTAACATTTTGATGCATATCCTCCAGATATTTTTTCCTACACATCTATTGATGTCTAAAATTATTTCTTAGTCTGCATTTAAATTTGATTATATATCATGAACAAATCTTTTTCATAACTTTGTAGTTAACCTTCACTAAGCATACTCCATTATATGAATTTGATCTGATGTTGGACATTTGGTTTTACTGTTTTTCGCTATTCAAAATTTCACAGTACTGCAAATAGCAACCATTTAGCTACCTCATGACACCCATTTTATGTGGCTGGGTGCCCAGGGACAGAGGGGTCCTGTTGTTGTTTTCAATGTAGGGAGGAGTCTGCCATTTGAAAGGTTGCTGGCAAGTCTCTGCTTCTGAAAGTGAAATGTGATTACTTTTGGAAGAGACTTCTTTTGTTTTTTAAATATTATCAAGACTGGCCCTTCAGTGACTAAAAATCAAAATAGCCACAGATGTGTCTGTCTTGAACTCAGAAGTTATCTCCACTTCTGAATGTAGATATTGCAGACTTGAGAGGCAAACATCTAGTTAAGCATTGTAGTGTTTGTGGTACCTTTAGCTGGCCTGTTCTAGCAAGAGTTAGGCAAGGGGTTTCCTATCAAATATGGCTTTAATCTGAATGGTGGGTGCATTAGAACAAGATGCCATAGACTGGGTGGTTTAAACAACAGAAGTTTATTTTCTCACATCTCTGGAGGCTAGAAGTCCAAGATCAAGTTTCTAGCCAATTTGGTTTCTGGTTGAGGGCTCCCTTCCTGGCGTGCAAATGGCTGCCTTCTTGCTATAAATTCAAATGAGCCTTTCTTTGGTTCACGTGCACAGAGAGAGGAAGTGAGGACTCAGGTGTGTCTTCTTATAAGATCATTGATCCTTTTGGATCAGAACCCCACCCTCATGACCTCACTTAACCTTAACACTTTCTTCAGAGGCCCCGTCTCCAAATACAATCCCATTGGAGGTTAGGGTTTTGACATATGAATTTGAGGGGCTGAAAACATTCAGTCCACAACAGTAGACATCTACCTCATGATGCTATTTAAGACTGAATAGGCTTTGAGGAGTAAAATGTTAACATTTCTGATTGCCCTGGGTTGGGGAGACTGTACTCAGACTGTACTCAGAGCATAGAGCTCCTCATGAAATAGGTGAGTTTTCTTCCTGCCTATCATACTCGGGTTGAAAAAGCAGACTATGGTGGTAAAATAGAAGAGATAAATCTATTCTCTCCGAGGCCCCCAGCACCTGGGAATCTGCTGGATGCTGACCACGGGTTTAGGGCATTTGAGCATCAGCTTGGAACTAACTGAATGCAAATCGCAGCTGTGCCTCTTGTTTGCTCACTTGGGAATATTACTTCAGTTCTTTGAGCCAGAGTTTCTCGACAGGCATATGGTAGCATGTTGGGCTACTACGTCTGCCATGCCAAGGCCTGGGGTGGCTAGAGCCCCTTGTTTGTTTTCCTCTGGCCATGAGCAGCCTCCTCTGACACTGAACAATAGTTGTTAATGTTTCATAACATGAAAAAGATTGAGAAGCACTAATTAAGCTTCAGTTTGCTTACCTGTAAAATAGTGTTTAGCTTGGCCCCAATTTGTTCACCAATTTCCTGTATCCATTTGGGCAAACGTTGACTCTACCTGGACTTCAGTTTCTACATCGGGGAAAACAAGGGATCCTAATCAAATGACATTCATGGTCCTTTCCAGCTTCACAATTCTGCCACAGTCACTAATGTCAAAGAGAAAGAAACACACTTGGCATTGTGCTTAAGTCCAGAACATGTCAGGAACACTTTTATTATGCCCACCATAGGGGACAGAAAATAGAGCTGTATCATTTTCTCCTGCACAGCCTAGAGGGTTCACCAGGAGTTCATACCATCATAAGTGATTGACAAGAGGCATAGCTATGTATTGCTATTAATAAATAGCATTTTGCTCTTTTTTTTGTATTGTCCTGTATTTTCAAGATTACCACAATAAACGTATATTAATATTTTGTATAAGCTGCTGTTTAAAAATGATTTAAAACATTACATTTCTTCACTAAAGGAAATTTAAAAGGATTTACTTCAAGCAGAAGGAAAATGATCCCAGATGGAAGGTGTGAGATACAAGAGCTGTGGTGAATGTGTGGGTAAATCTAAAACAAACATTGGCTATACAGAACAGTGGTCATAATGGCAAATGCGTGTGTTTGTAGAAACAAGCCAGAACAAAAATCACTGTGCAAAAGTTGTATTTAGCTTGGGAGGACATTATCAGGGATAACTTCCATGGCATTCTTCGCAAAGTACAGATGAATCATGGAAATGAAAAGAGAAACACTGAAAGTTTGCTGTAAGTGTTCCTTTCAAGCCATTAAAATTGAGAAAGAGGGAAAGTTTCTGACCACATTTGAAGGAGACCTCTCCACAAAACAGAAGGTCAGAATTTGTATTTTAAGAGGTAAGACAGACAATACACCTTTTGAGAATGAATTTCCCTCTTAGGAACTTAGGTCAGGAAAACAAAGAATGGCAATGACTTGTAAGTAAGGAAGCTTTTAGCAATTAGGCCATTTCATCTTAACAAATTTAGCTGATAGGTCTCTATAGCTCACAAGATATTCATAAATTCTCCAAACAAAAGCAATTTATTAGGTAGAACATGGGAAAATAAAACTTCCCTGAGACTGTCTCATAGTTTTCATATAATTGACATGATTTGTAATTTCATGTTTTGTTCTGTTTCCACACTAGATAATATAAATCTATACAGCTTGGTTCCATTCTTAATCATTTACTGATAGCTAAATTATGGGAAAATGAAGCTAATGAACATTTTCAGTCCTGTTTAATTTGTCCACATGCTAAATATCCAAGGGACACAGGAGAAAAAGGCACTTGTACTTGGAAAGACAAACCTGTGGGTTGCATGGATTTAAAGAGCATCCTTGCAAGTCTCTATATTTAATGTTTACTGAGTGGATGTGCATTAGAATGACCATGCAAATGGTTATGCACACAATTAAGCAAACCTCTTGATCACATTCCTTCTTTTGGTTTCACTTCTTTCACTCTGTCAGCTAGTCCGGAGCATCTGCGGAGATATTTTGTGCAGGACGGTTTCCCAAGTTGGCCTTGGAAGTTGAGGACGCACCAGCCTAGGTTCTGCCCAGGACTCAGCCCTCTGCACCCTTTCCTGATAGCAAGTGCCACTGGGTGCTAATGCCTAGAATATCAGCATGGGAGCTGCCCTTGTCACAGACCTCCACTCCCTTTCAGTCGAGCACCTGCACAGTTGGCCTGTGGTCTTGCATCCCGGGCTCAGCAGTGACAGCTCCTGATAGGGTTTCCCTTGACTTTCTAAATCACCATTGCTCACTCAGCCAGGGGCTGGTCACCCCTGCTTGTGGTGGGAGTGAAGCTTGTCAAAAGGTGAAGTGCCAAAAACTTAAGAGGAAAAAGAGGAGGAGGCCAGATTTTAATAAAGAGGTGAAAAAAAAAAAAAGATTCTGATCACATGGAAACATGTTGGAACATTCTTCTAACGAAAGTTGTGTATCCTACCCGAAGGAATAGAATATGTGAAGAAACACTGCATATGAGTCCAAAGTCAGAGCACCGTAGACTCTTCAGAAACAGCAGGTATATTAAAGGTCACATAGTTCAAAGCCCTCGCTGCAGGGGAAGAGGACAGAGAGAACAAACAGTCTTGCCCAATCTCATACAATATTGCAGGGGTGGAAAGTTCTGATACCTTTCCTCGTCCATCAAAGAGTCACCGCTGACACTCCTATACCAGGTTAACCAGAGGAAAACACAGCAGATTTATTTAATCAAAATTTTGCTTGGCATGAGAAGCTATAGAAAGGAAGACCCAAAGCCCCAGGGAACACTGTCTATTTTTATGCTTAGGTTTGATGACGAATGGACGGCACAAAGGGTATGACCCGATGGTGTTAGACTTGAGCGGAGACTCAGTAAGACCTGTCTATTCAGATTCTTCTTGGCCTCCCTGGGTAACTTGCCTTCCCCAGGGTATGAGGCAGGACCACACTGGAATAAGGGTCTTCAGGGAGAAGGGAGAGAGTAGCCTTTCTAAGTTTTATGGCTTGCTTTGGAGACAGGGATCAAAGTTTCTATGATCCTCCTTGGGGAAGGTTTTTATGACTCACTTTGGGGGAGGAGGGGAGCAGGAGACAGGGGAGCAGGAGGTGGTCAGAGAGACCTTGGTTCTAAGGCCTTCCAATGTCCTTTAGTTCAAAATACAGACATACTCAGACATATAATGCATTTAGTTCCAGACCACCACAATAAAGCAAATATCACAATAAAGCGAGTGACACGTTTTTGGGTTTCTAGTGCATATGAAAGTTATGTTTCAGAGCAAGATGGCCAAATAGAAATCTCCAGCAGTTGTCCCTCTGCACAAACACCAAATTCAACAACTATCCACGCAAGCAAGCACCTTTAAAAGAACCAAAAAATCAGGTGAGCAATCATACTACCTGTTTTTTTACATTACAGCAAGGAAGGAAACACCGAAAAAGGCAAAAAAGATAGTCTTGCATTGCCTATGCCACCCCTCTGCCACCCCCCCACCCCCGCAGTGCCGTGCCAGCACCCGAGTGGAGAGAGAATCTGGGGTAGGGAAAGTGAAGTGATTGTGGGGCTTTGCTTTGAAATTCGGGGCTGCCCTGACACAGGGGACACTGCAGCAGGCGGGGTTCTGCCAGTGCTCATGGAGGGAACATTTAGACCAGCCTGGCCAGAGGGAAATCCTCTGCCAAAACCCAAGTTCCAGCCAGCCACGCTACCAACTGACAAAAAGCAACCCGGGGCCTGAAATAAATTTGCAAGGAAGTTGGGCCACAAAGGCTGCAGTCCTTGGGCAATTCCTGCAGCCAGGCTGGCTCAGAGCCAGTGGACTTGGGGTGCACATGACACAGTGAGACACCAGCCATGGCGGCCAAGCCAGTGCCTGTGCCACCCCTCCCCCAACTCCAGGCAGTGAGACTCGGGGAGAGTCTTCTTCCACTTGGGGAAAGGAAAAGGAAGAGCTCCAGGGACTTTGTTTTGTTCAGCCACAGTAAAATAAACTACCAAGCAGACTCCTAAAGTCCTTGCATCTAGGCATTAGTTCCTGGATGGTATTTCTGGATCCTCCCTAGGCTAGAGGAAACATGCTGCCCTGAAGAAGAGGATCCAGTCCTGGCAGGATTCAATACCTGCTGGCTGAAGAGCCCTTGGGCTTTGAATAAACATTAGAGGTAGCCAGGCAACAGTCACCACAGGCTTTGGGTAAGACTGAGCTGGCTTCACCTGGTACTGGTGGCCACAAGTGAGCACCCACGTCACTCCTCCTCCAGCTCCAGTGGCAGAGTACAGAGAGTGAGAGACTTTGCCTGTTAATCCAGGGAATTCTTCTGTGTCCTAGCCACGTCCACTAAGGTGGCAGCACCAGGAGTCTGTAAGAGTCACAGCATTACTGGGCTTAGGGCACCTCCAGTGCTGATATGGCTGCAGTGACCAAAGACTGAGATCACAATGTCCAATTCCCTTTGAATATCTGGAAACTCTTCTCAAGAAGGATGTGTTCGAACAAGCCCAGACCAGGAAGATTAAAATAAATACCTAACTCTTCAATGCCCAGACATCAATGAACGTCCACAAGTATCAAGCACACCCAGGAAAGCACAACTTCACCAAACGAACTAAATAAGGTATCAGCGACCAATCCTGGAGTGATGGAGATAGTTGAATTCTTCCAACAAAGAATTCAAAATAGCTGTTGAAGAAGCTGTTGAAGAATTCAAAATAGCTGTTCTGAAGAAGCTCAATAAACTTCAAGACAACACAGAGAAGTAATTCAGAAGCCAATCAGAGAAAATTAACAAAAAGGTTGAAATAATAAAAAGTCAAGCAGAAATTCTGGAGCTGAAGAATGCAATTGACAAAACTGAGAAGTGCATCAGGGTCTCGCAAGAGCAGAATTGACCAAGCAGAAGAAAGAACTAGTGAGCTTGAAGACAGGCTATTTGAAAATACTCAGTCAGAAGAAATAAAGAAAAAAGATTGAAGCACACCAATAAAATCTAGAAAATAGCCTCAAAAGGTCCTAAGAGTTATTGACCTTAAAGAGGAGGTGGAGAAAGATTAAAGTAGAAAGTTTATTCAAATAAATAACAGAGAACTTTTCAAACCTAGAGAAAGATATAAATATCCAGGTACAAGGAAGATCACGGAACACGAAGCAGATTTAACCAAAATATGGCTACCTTGAAACATTTAATAATCAAGCTCCCAACGGTCATAGACAAAGAAAATGTCCTAAGGGAAGCAAGGAAAAAATAACATAGAAAGGAGCTCCCATGAATCTGGCAGCAGACTTCTCAGCAGAAACCTCACAGGCCAGGAGAAAGAGGCATGACATATTCAAAGTGCTGAACGAAAAAACCCTTCACCCTGGAATATTATATCCTGCAAAAATATCCTTCAAACATGAAGGAGAAATAAAGAATTTCCCAAACAAAAGCTGAGGGATTTCATCAAAACCAGACCTGTTCTATGAGAAATGCTAAAAGTTCTTCAATCTGAAAGAAATGGATGTTAACGAACAATAAGAAATCATTGGAAGGCATACAGCTCACTGGTAGCAGTAAGTATGCAATACAGAATATGCTATTGCTGTGATTGTGGTGTGTAAACCACTTATATCTTGAGTGGGAAGGCAACCTACCAAAAATAACGGCAACAACTTTTTGAGAGATAGTGTAAAAAGATATGGATGGAAATAACAAAAAATTTTAAAAACGGTGGTGGGGGAGCTGGGATAGAGTTCAAGTGTAGAGTTTCTGATAGATTTCTCTTGTTTATTTGTGTGTAAGCAGAGTTGTCATATGTTTTAAATAAAGTTATGTTTACACTATACTATAGTCTATTAAGTGAGTAATAATAGCATTATGTCTAAAAAAAATGAAGATACCTTAATTTTAAAATGCTTTATTGCTAAAAAGATCATCTGAATCTTCAGTAAGTTGTAATCTTTTTGCTGGTGAATTGTCTCGCTTTGATGTTGATGGCTGGTGGTGGTTGCTGAGGGTTGGGGTGTTTGTGGCAGTTTCTTAAAATAAGGCAGCAATGAAGTTTGCATCATTGAATGACTTTTCCTTTCACAAAAGATTTCTCTGTAGCATGTGACGCTGTTTGATAGCATTTTACTCACAGAATTTCTTCCAAAATTGGAGTCGATCCTCTCAAACCCTGACACTACTTTATCAACCAAGTTAACGTACTATTCTAAATCCTTTGTTGTCATTTCAACAATGTTCACAGCATCTTCACCAGGAGCAGATTCCACCTCAAGAAAGCACTTTCTTTGCTCATCTGTGAAAAGCAACTCCTCGCTCTTTCTAGTTTTGTCATGAGATTATAGCAATTCGGTCAGATCTTCAGACTCCACTTCTAATTCTAGCTCTTTTGCTATTTCCACCACATCTGCAGGGACTTCCTCTACTGAAGTCCTGAAACCCTCAAAGTCATCCATGAGGATTGGGATCAACTTCTTCCAAATTCCTGTTAATGTTGATATTTTGCTCTCCTCCCATGAATCACAAATGTTCTTAATGGCATCTAGAATGGTGAATCCTTTCTGGAAGGTTTTCAATTGACTTCACCCAGATCCATCAGAGGAATCACTGTCCATGGCAGCTGTAGCCTTATGAAATGTATTTCTTAAATAATAAGACTTGAAAGTTGAAATTACTCCTTGATCCATGGGCTGCAGAATGGATGCTGTGTTAGTAGGCATGGTTCTTGTACATCTCCATCAGAGCTCCTGGGTGAGTAGGTGCATTGTGAATAAGCAGCAATATTTGAAAGGAATCTTTTTTCCTGAGCAGTAGTTCTCAACAATGGGCTTAAAATATTCAGCAACCATGCTGTAAACAGATGAGCTGTCCTCTAGGCTTTCTTATTCTATCTATAGAGCACAGGCAGAGTAGATTAGCATAATTCTTAAAAGCCCCAGGATTTTTAGAATGGAAAAAAAAACCATTGACTTCAACTTAAAGTTTATCATCATCTGCATTAGCCCCTAACCAAAGAGTTAGCATGTCTTTTGAAGCTTTGAAGCCAGGCATTGACTTCTCTTTATCTATGTAAGTCCTAGATAGCATCTTCTTCCAATAGAAGGCTGTTTTGCTGTTTCATCTGCATTTCAAATCTGTTGTAGAGTGTAGACACCTCCATCAATGATCTTAGCTAGATTTTCGGGATAATTTAGTGTAGCTTCTATATCAGCGCTTGCTGCTTCACTTTGCACTTTAACGTTATGAAGATGATTTCTTTTCTTAAATCTCATTAACCAACCTCTGCAAGCTTCAGACTTTTCTTCTGCAGTTTCCACACCTCTCTTGGCCTTCACAGAATTGAAAACAGTTCGGGCCTCACTCTCAATTAGGCTTTGGCTTAACAAAATGTTATGGCTGGTTTGATCTTTTATCCCGACCACTAAAACTTTATCCATATCAGCAATAAAATTGTTTGACTTTCTTATTATTCATGTGTTCACTGGAGTAACACTTCTAATTTCCTTCAAGGTTTTTTCCATTGCATTTACAACTTGGCTAATTATTTGGTGCAAGAGGCCCAGCTTTCAGCCTATCTCAGCTTTCAACATGCATTTCTCACTAGGCTTAATTATTTCTAACTTTTGATTTAAAGTGAGACACCTGCAACTCTTCTTTGCACTTGAACACTTAGAGGCCATTACAGGGTTATTAATTGGCCTAATTTCAATATTGTTGTGTCTCAGGGAGTAGGGAGGCCCTAGGAGAGGGAGAGAGATGGGGGAAGAGCTGATTGGTGGAGCAGTCAGAACATCCACATTTATCAGTTAAGTTTTCCATTTTATACAGGCACAGTTTGCGGTGCCCCAAAACAATTACAATAGTAACATCAAAAGATCACTGATCACAGATGACCTTAACAGATATAATAATAATGCAAAAGTCTAAAACATTGCAAGAATTACCAAAATATGACCCAGAAATACAAAGTGAGCAGATGTTGTTGAAAAAATGGTGCCAATAGACTTGCTCAGTGCAGCGTTGCCACAAATCTTCAATTTTTGAGAAATGCGATGTCTGTGACGTGCGACAAAGGGAAGCACAATAAAGCACGCTGTCCTCAGCAAGCCAAGGTGCCATAATTTGAGGTATCATGTTCTAAGCCCCAACATTAGCAACCCCCAGTTGTGACAACCAAAAATGTCTCTGGACGTTGTTCAATGTCCCCCAGGGGGCAGAATCATCCACAGTTGAGAACCAGTGCGTACAAAGCGTGGCAGCACAGGTAGGGACACACACTTTGGAACTGCACTGCCTCGGGTCAGACCCTGTCTTCACTAATCATGAGGCCTGGACCTCATGCTTGCTGTTTCTTCTCCCCATAAAGCAGGGATTAATAACAGAGGGTTATTGGAATTATTAAGCAAGGTAATATATAAGTCCTTGTTTCTATACCTGATAAACATGCAAAAAGTTAGCTGTTAGCTTTACTAGTCAAAAAGGAGAGACTGGAATGCCAGAAAAAAAATATCTTTCCCCTCTTGCAAGGCCATCCCCATTGAACAGAGCAGGAGAACGGTGAGTGGAGGCTGCAGACCTGCTCACAGGCCTGCCCTCGGGCCTTCCTCAGAGCTCACTGGCCCCTGGCTGAGCACATGCATTGCCTCAATTAATTGTCACACTGCCCTTAAGTTGTGCGTCCTACGATTATCCAAAGTTTACAGATGATGAAACTGAACTTTAGGAAAGTGAGTTCCTGGCTACCTAGTTAGCAGAGGGCACAGCGGGAATAGAAGATGGGCGATCGAACCGGAAACGTCAGACCCTTTGTTGTAATTATACTATCGTTGGTACCAGGGAGCCTCCAGCAGGGTCAGTCGGGGGTGTGTGCTTTCCCACAACACCGCTCCCCTTCCTTGACGCAGAGAAACCAGTGCTGACTGGTTCAAAGAAGCATATGGCGCTGGGAATGGACCTTCGGATAGCTCTTTCCAGAAGGGTGACACTCTGAAGTTCCTGCCGTCATGCAATCTCAGGCAGTCAGCACTTACCCATGACAGGTATTTGAAATAGCACTTGTCACATATTTGTTGTCATCCCAGGATTAATAATAGAAACTATCCCATATTAATAATAGAAACTATCCCATTATTTCCATTAATAATAGAAACTATCCCATTATTATCCAATAATAGAAACATATCCCATAGAAACTATCCCATAGAAACTATTAATAATAGAAACTATCCCATAATAATAGAAACTATCCCATTTCTATTCACCCCATATGAGGTGAATAGAAATCACCCCATAGTTGTTGGGGTGATTAAATGAGTTAATATATGTTTTTTACATCATGCACCAGAAAGCAAGCAGTCAAAAGGAACCTCCAGGAAACACCCCTCACCCTTTGATCATGGCCGACCAGGGCTCGTTTCTCTTGTGAATGTTGGATCAGTCCAGTATTGTATCCCATTCCGATGAACCGCTATGAAGAATATCTAACTGTCATGATTTTTGTTCCTCTCAGAGAAGAAATATTCTGACTCTGAAGGAGTGTTGGTGGGTGCTCAGGTCGATTCAATTACAAGTAGCATACACCTTACCCCAGTTCTCTCGGCTTTGTCATGAGTTTACAGAGCTGTCACTGCTCTTCTGAAGTGAATTTCCCACTTAGACACATTACTCTCACTCCTTCTGTAGTGGTACCAGGTTCAGCGCTTTCATTTCTCAGAGATTTTGTTCTGTGAATCAGTCCACAGTGTGTTACGCCGCTGAGTCTAAGGAATCGTGAGTCATGCGCTACACACGTTTCCTATTTTTATCTTTGCTTGGTGGCGTGTGTTGGGTGGGGGGTTAGACTAGATCTTGGTCTACTTGAACCTTTGTATTCAAATTCATTCTGAGGTTGAAAGAAAAACTTAAAACTTAAAGAAAACTTAAAGAACAGCCTCTCATCAAAGACAAACTTGGCCATGACTATAGTGGCTGCTTCTGGAGAGCAGAGAAGTCCCTTATCGGGTAACTGGGACCCACGGCAGGGCTGTGCTGGCTGTTTCCCCGCCAGCACTTCCTACTGGTTTTCAGTTCTGAGCAAGAGGATGGGAGGACCAGCTTCCCCAGCGTGGACTTGTCTTGATGTCACAGACAAAATGATTTAATTCATTCAGGCGTTCACAAAAATCTGACATCCAAATGTTAAGAAAATGGAAGCTTGGAAATGGGCTGAACTTCAGAGAGAAGGGTGTGCCTTTTCCCGGACCCTGCGATCCTTGCTCCAACCCAGGAATTTTTGTGTAGTGGGCACAAATTTCACAGCCTATAAACTGAACGCTGTTATAAAAGTGTTTTTTAGACGTCTATCTCCAGTTCCCATTCTGTTGGTTGGCAGGAAACTTAATCTAGTTGATTCCTGGTACATTGAGGAATTCCAAAAATTTCTTTTTGGGGGATACAAGTTGTTGCTCCCCACTCTTTTCCCCAAGTGAGCAGGCTTTTGTGATGTCTAGCGTCACAGAGAAACTTCTTGCTCAAGCTCTGTCCATGTTGGAGTATCACAGCGTGATAGGATAATAATCTTAATTAAAGCTAATACTTACACTTTGCTGTCTGTTCTCAGAGCTTTACTTATATAAATTCATTCACTTCTCACAACTCTGTGCTGTTACACTAGCCTCCCCTTACCTGAGGAGAGAACCTTCCAAGACTCCCAGTGCATGCCTGAAACCGCAGATACTATAGAGCCTATATGTACTAATTTTTCTATGCATACATACCTATGACAAAGTTTAATTTATAAATTATGTACAATAAAAGATTAATAGTAATAACACATAATAAATAGAACAATTACAATATACTAGAATGAAATTTATGTGAATGTGGTATCTCTCTCTCTCACATTCACTCTCTCTCTGTCTCTCAGAATATTTTCAGACCATGGTTGACCACAAGTAACTGAAACTGAGGAAAGGAAACCCATAGATATGGGGGGACTACTGTGTCAACACTTCCATTTCAAGGCTGGGCATGGTGGCTCACGCCTGTAATCCTAGCACTCTGGGAGGCCAAGGGGGATGGATCACGCAAGGTCAGGAGTTCAAAACCACCCTGAGCAAGAGTGAGACCCCGTCTCTACTAAAAATAGAAAGAAATTAATTGGCCAACTAAAAATACATAGAAAAAATTAGCCGGGCATGGTGGCGCATGTCTGTAGTTCCAGGTATTCGGGAGGCTGAGGCAGGAGGATCGCTTGAGCCCAGGAGTTTGAAGTTGCTATGAGTTGAGCTGACACCAAGTCACTCTAGCCCAGGCAAGAGAGTGAGACTCTATCTCAAGCAAAACAAAACAAAACAAAACAAAACAAAACAAAACAAAACCTTCCATTTCACAGGTGAGGAAACTGACACAGAGAGGTGTCAAGTGACTGGAGCCCAGAGTCATAGGCTTGGAATTGGCGTGGAGGGAACTGAGACATGATTCCCATCTTCTGGCTGGGGAGTCAGTGTGCTCATGCCGTGCTGCATGACCTAGCCCATCTCTGCTTTCTCTGTCTTTGTATGTTTTTTGTTTTTTTTGCTTAGTAAAAGAGTGGGGAAGGGAAAGGCAAAAAGGAAAAGATACATAGAGAGACTGACTTTACTGTAAGAGAGGGACAGGCTTTGATCTCCTGTCTGTTTCTGCCACTCTGCCTTCTGCCTCTCGGTCTCCCTCCTGCGACCCAACTTGGAAGCCTGGCCCATTTCTCCCTTCAGGATTTGTCTGTAAACAAATTATTTAACAAATGATCACTATCTATTTGCCTTCTTTTTTTTTTTTTTTTCTGTGTCATTTCTGCTTCTCTCTTAGAACCTTGGGGACTTGGGGTGACAGCTAATCCATGGTTAGCCCTTAGTTTATAGAGGTGGAAACTGTCTTGCAGGCCATTGCTGTGCCTGAGGTCACAGTGCCAAAGAGTTCAGACCAAGAGTCTGAACACAATATTCAATGAAGAAACATAAATGATCTCTAAATATATAAAAATTATGCTCAATCTTACTAATAAAAAAAAAGTACCAATTTAAACAGTGATGCCTGGTGCCAGTTTCCTAAGGCTGCTGTGATGAATTGCCACAAACTCGTAGCTTAAACAAAAGAAATACACAGACTCACAGTTCTGGAGCTTAGGGGTCCAAAACCAGAGTGTCAGCAGGGCCATCGTCCTCTGAGACTCTGGGTGGAGTCAATCCTTCCTCGCCTCTTCCTAGCTTCCAGTGGTGGTCGTCAGCCCTTGTGCCTTGGCTTGCAGTGACGTCACTCCAGTTTCCGCCTCTGTCATCACGTGGCATTTTCTCTGTGTGTGTCTCTGTATGTGTGTGCACCAAACATCCCTCATCTTACAAGGACACCAGTCCCATTGATAAGGGCTCACCTTAATTTCCTCATCTTAACCTGATTACACTTGCAAATACCCTATTTCCAAATAAGGTCACATTCACAGGTACAGGGGTTAGACTTCAACGTATCCTGTTGGGGCATACAATTCAGCTCATAATATATATTATTTTTGCCCATCGAATAGACAGAATTTTAAAAGTTTAACAAAGGGTAGGAAATGTACAAACATGTGCACTGGAAACTAAGGAATAAAATGATAGAGCAATGTGAGAAAATAAAAATGATATATACCATATTACCTAGTACTCACATGGTCATTTATCTCTCCTCCTACAGAAATATTAGCACATGAGTATGAAGATTATATAGCTGTAGGTATAGATATTTGTTGTGGTGTTTGTGATAGTAAAAAACATTTTTAATAATCTAAATGTTGATAAGTAGGAGATAGATTAAAACACTAAGCATATTCTTAAAATTATATGAATATATGACTGTTATAAAGAATATATGATGTACTTATACATATATGATGAGGAAATACATTTTGATGTATCATTATGATAGAATGGCAAATTATATAAAGATATGTATGTGTGAACCCACATGAATTGTGCATAAATTTTATTTTGTAATAACTGTACACTTTCATCCTGTAAGAATATGTATTAATCTTTTAATAGCAGTTACTTTTGTAAAGTAGAATCTGATTGAGAGGGGGAACTTTGACTTTTACTCTGTGTAAGACTTTTACTTACTTCTGTAAGATTTTATTGTATTATTTTATGGAA
The DNA here is from genome assembly GCF_040939455.1 of Microcebus murinus. NCBI lineage: Eukaryota > Metazoa > Chordata > Mammalia > Primates > Cheirogaleidae > Microcebus > Microcebus murinus. The sequence goes on from NC_134115.1 coordinate 32,328,974, forward strand.
AAGGGTGCAATCTTCCTAACTCCTGCTAATAATCCACTTCGGACCAGACCTGGAGGAACTCATCCAATATTGTTACCCATGGCAGAATAGCTGGTTGATAGTGATGCTTCAGAATATCTTAGGTTCTCCCAGAAGAACATGGCATGCAAATGTTGGAGCTCAGAACACAATACCCCAAAGTACAGCACCTTAGCATGCTGAGTACATTGAACTGAAAGAGACAATGGGCCTCAGAAGCAAGAAGTTCTCCCTGAGCTTCTCCCACCTTTTTTTCTTTTTTCTGTTTCTCCTCAAAGCAGGTCATAAATACTAGAACTCTTCTCCCCACAAAGAAGCCATAAAATTATAACTGTAACTCTCTGGCCTTCCTCCCCCCCCCCATGGTTTGATGCATCTCACAGAGTTCATGAGTTGGGAACTTGATCCCCAATGCGATGGTTTTGGGAGGTGTTTGGGCCATGAGGGCACCACCCTCATGGATAGTCGAGTGCCATCACAAGGGACTGGGTTTGTTATCACAGGGTGGGGTTCCATATAACAGAATGAGTTTGACTCCCTTCTCTTTCTCCCTCACCCTCTCTTTGCCTTGGGATAACACAGCAAGAAGGCCCTCAGCAGATGCCAGCCCCTTGATCTGGGACTCCCCAGCCTCCAGAACTGTGAGAAATAAATTTCTGTTCATTATAAAGTGTCCAGTCTCAGGTATTCTGTTATAGAAGCACAAAACGAACTAAGACATCCCTAAAGACGCTCATGTGCTGGGCATGTTGCCCTCTGCTCAGAGGAAGGAATGCCACACAGAAAGGCTAAGAAGAATCTGAACAGGCCCTGCTGGGCTGTCCCCTCAGTTCATTGCCATTAACTTATACTCTTTTTGTTCAATCACATTTCTCCATGACTGTCCATTCTTCCTTGAACGTAAGCATAAAAACACACAGTTTTCCCAGAGTCTTTAGGTCTTCATTTCTGAAAACTCCTGAGTCATGTAAAACTTTGATTAAATAAACTTGTTATGCTTTTCTCTTTTCAATCATTTTGTTATAGAGGCATCAGCCATGAACCTTGAAATGGGTGAGGAAAAGGTATTACACCTTTTTGCCCCTACATAGCCCAGAGGCTACCTTGTCAGATATCAGGACTGCTGTACCTCCAGATCCTTGTCAAGGATTGGACCTCTAGTATGACAGAGACATGTTCTAGTGCCAGAAGAGAAAGTAGGGTTCCATAAAAGCTGGAAGTAGAGTGGTGGGAGTGGGGAGGAGGGCAGAAACTGTAAGTGTGGACATTCCCATTGGCTCAGAAATCCAGGACAAGCAGGGACAGGGAGCAGCCAAAGGAGCAGGGTGGACAAGCCCTGAGAGTGAGCCCTCTCCAGCTTTCCTCATCTGTGTGACATTGTTTACCATAAGTGTTCTTGTGCTTGGGTATGGCTGTTGTACTGATCTTAAACTGTGGGACATTTTAGATTCTGCAAATCATTCAGGATGGCCATATGGCATCCTAAATCTAATTGCCTGGGATTGGGCATATTACAGTGAGAGCATGCCTGTCAAGTGAGTAAACCATACTATTTCTGCAATTCAGACAGGGTGATTTCCTGCCCATAATATCTGCTGTTTCTTAGCGTTTCCCCTAGACACATCCTGGGGGCTTGGTTTGCTGCCACGTATCACACAGAGATCTCTGCATTCTAAAGATCACAGTGCGAGTACTCGAATGCACAAAGCCTGCTGACGTTAATAATCTGAATAGCCACTTAGGCAGAGTGGGAAAACACCAAGCACTCCAGACCATTGAGATGCATTTCTGCAGAATAGGGACAGCTTGTAACTTTTGGAAACTTCCCAAAATTTCCCATTATGATTTTTCTGAAATGATCTGGTTTGTATACCTAGAGATTTTTTGTTGTTGTTGTTTTATTTTTTTTTTAAATTTCAGCATATTACGGGGGTACATGTTTAGCTTACATGCATTACTCTTGCCCCACCTGAGTCAGAACTTCAAGCATGTCCATCCCCCAGACAGTGCGCACCGCACCCATTAGGTGCAAATACACCCATTCCCTCCTGCCTGCTCCCATATATGTGCACATAAGTGTTGGTCAGTTAATACTAATTTGATGGGGAGTACATGTGGGGCTTGTTTTTCCATTCTTGGGATACTTCACTTAGTAGAATGGGCTTCAGCTTCATCCAGGATAATACAAGAGGTGCTAGATCACCATTGTTTTTTGTGGCTGAGTAGAACTCCATGGTATACATACACCACATTTTATTAATCCACTCATGTTGATGGGCACTTGGGTTGTTTCCACAGCTTTGCAATTGTGAATTGTGCTGCTATAAACATTCAAGTGCAGATGCCTTTTTTTAAAGAATGTCTTTTGTTCTTTTGGGTAGATGCCCAGTACTGAGATTGCTGGATCAAATGGTAGATCTACTTGTATCTCTTTAAGGTATCTCTATATTGCTTTCCACAGAGGTTGAACTAGTTTGCAGTCCCACCAGCAGTGTATGAGTGTTCCTATCTCTCCACATCCATGTCGGCATCTGTTGTTTTGAGACTTTTTGATAAGAGCCATTCTTACTGGAGTTAGGTGATATCTCATTGCATTTCCTTGATGATTAGAGATGTTGAGCATTTTTTCATATGTTTGTTGGCTATTATTCTGTCTTCTTTTAAAAAGTTTCTGTTCATGTCCTTTGCCCACTTTTGATAGGGCTGTTTGATTTTTTTTCTTGCTGATTTTCCTGAGTTCTAAATAGATTCCAGTTATCAGGCCCTTATGGGATGTGTAGCATGTGAACATTTTCTCCCATTCTGTAGGTTGTCTGTTTGCTTTCACGACTGTTTCTTTGGCTGTGCAGAAGCTTTTTAGTTTGATCAGGTTCCATTTATTTATTTTTGTTGTTGCTGTGATTGACTTTGGGGTCTTCTTCATAAATTCTTTGCCTAGGCCAATGTCTGTAAGAGTTTTTCAACATTTTCTTGTAGAATTCTTATAGTTTTGCACCTTAGGTTAAAGTCTGTTATCCACCGTGCATTGATTTTTGTGAGACGGGAAGGTGCACCACCAATGCTGCTAGCAGGGGTCAAAGGTCTGTTCTCTGCTTGCTGGCAAAGCTGCCAGGGAGGGGCTGGAATGGCCTCACTCAGCCGAAAAGTGTGCATGTGGGGTTGGGGCTGTCTGAGACCTGCAGTCTGGAGCAGGTCTTGCTCCTTTCCACCCTCCCCTATTCCATGGTCTCTCCTGGGCCTCTGCCAGCAGGCAGGACCTCAAGCCATGGGGTCTCCCCTGGCTGTGATGCCAGCCGGGACCTTCCCTGCCCGGGATCACAGTCTGAGCTGGGCGTACGGCCCTCTGGTGGGAAGAGGGTTGTCCCTTAGGCACGCTGATCCACCCCTGAAGACACACCCCTCAGTAGGCTCATTCGCAAATATCCCTCCTGTGCCTCAGGGCAATGGGATGGAGACCTGAGTGTACAGATCTGTCTACAGGCCTGTCTCCTGGGCCCTGGAGATCAATCCCTGACCCTGCTAGGGAGAGGAGTGCTGGTCTCAAATCACCCACGGGGTGCCCAAGCTGGGTGGATGTCTCTCAGCCTCAGGATCTGCCCAGCTCTCCTGTAGTCACTGGGCCAGCAGCACCTGGGAAGGCCTGTGGGTAGGGAGCTCACCGTCTGGGTACCCCTCAGTCTGCTGTAGGGCCCCAAAAGGAAAGGTCCGGTTCCCTGCAGATGTGTCTGGGTGGTGGCTAAATTGTCTCTCTCTGCAGCTACGGATAGGGAAGGGGGAGGGGAGAATGGAGCAATATGGCGCCTGCCCATGGGCTGGGGCCTGCATGGAGGGAGGTGCCCAAGGGAGCTGGGAGCCTGGTGCCCTGTCCTCAAGAGACTCACCGCTCACTGGTGGCAGCTGTCTCTGGGCTGGTGTTGGCAGGTCTCTCCAACCTCTCAGGAGCCCACCAGCAGTCCCAGCCGCAAGGGAGGGGAAAGTTAACAGCTCAGCCTACCTTTGTCGCTGGTCTCCAAGCCTCAGGAGGCCTTTCTCCTTCCAGTTCTCTTCCCCAACTTCTTCCCATCGACTCTCCTGTAGTTCAGGCACCCTTCCTTCTGACCCTAGTCCAATCTATGTTTGTCTGCCTGTTTATTTTTTTTTTCACTTTCTTCTAAAATCTGTCCTTCTTGCAGAGACACTCTGCTTGGCGGTTTTTCTCGTCCGCCATCTTACCCCAGCCCACCCAGATTTTTTTTTTTTAAAGAAAATTCTTAGTATTTATTTGTTAACTGAAATGAAATTCAACAAATATATCCGTTGTGGTAAGATATAAGAAATATGGTAGGCAGTGTTCATATGTGATTATTAAAGCATGAACACTTCATCGCTACTTCTCATCTAAGACATCATTTAAAAATGTGTTGAAAGTAAAACTGGAATGCAGTAAAATATCTGGGATGCCTGTAAAATAAATGCATAAGTTACATGCTTCCTGAATTTGAGATTTTAAATCCAGGAGGATTTGGGCTTTCAAGCCATTAAGCTCTGCTAGACAGGAGAATCTCGACTCAGACTAGTTTTAATTTTTTATCGGCTCAATAAATTATCTCAAAACAAGTATACAGTTATCTACTACATATCAACTACATCAACAAACAGAACATTATGGAAACCAAAAGTGGCCTTCAGCTCTTGCCTAATCATTAATATTCTCTTCAATGGTAAACAATACTGCGACATATTTCTTCCTGTTTTTGAACTTTATAAACAGCACTTGGTGCCATTTCTCTCATGGAATGCATGGTTCTCAAAATCAAGGAATAGAGACGGGAGTAGCTCCCCACCCCATAACACTAAATAAATCATTTAAAAGATTTTTAATTCTCAGACCTGAAACATTGAGCTTAGTGGCTTTAGAGGTCCAAGTATTAAAGGCAGGAATGCTTCTAATTGCTAGCCAAGTCATAATTTGTAAGCAATTTCTAATTGGTAACCAAGTTATAATTTTATTAAATTGACAACAGAGACGGTCAGTCCTAAGACTGTCCCTTGGCCAATTTACGTTCCTCATTGTCCTAAACCAACAGGTAAAGAAGGGAGCCTCTCTAGTGATTTGAGTGGTTGACCCCAGTTATGAAAAGGAAACTGGATTATTGCTTTATCATTAGAGCAAAAAGAACTGTATTTGCAACATATTCTCTTAAGAGTCTTAGCTCTATAGTCAGTGGAAAACTGTGATAACCCAAGGAAGATTCTAAGGAATGAAGGGTTGAGTTACCTATCAGGTAAAAAACCTATAGAGGAGGCCCTGGAGAGTAAGTACGTGGGATGGGTAGAGGAATTAGCAAAATGGAGATATCAATTTAGTCCTGTTGACCAACTAGGGAAGTGAGGATTATAGCAGTTATGGCTTGGCACTTATTTACACAACGTTTCTCCATATTTTATATGAACAGAACTGGTGATGGCTACATTTTATCTTTAAAGAAAAAAATTCCCTTAACTCTTAATACATTCTTACACACAGCCCATTATGCTCTCTCAATTCCTGTGGGAGTGTGCCATCTATTTCTTGTCATAAGTGGATATAGTCCTAAACGAAGAATGACCACTGATAGCTTTAAAATCAATTAATTCTTCAGAGGCTCCAACTGCATTTTGCCATCTTGACTTTGGCATTGTTACTATTGCATGTCAACCCAGATATCAAAATTGAGAGTAAATGGTTTTGAGTTTGAAGGTTTCACCACAGCTTTTGAGCCTGATGGAAGGTAATTCTTTAAGATTATGAAAATACTTGGGGTTTATTATTCACTATTGATAATAAAGAACCAGTGTGCTATTAATAATAATTAGTATGCTATTTCTAGACTTGCCACGTTATAAGTGTAAATTAAGTTTAAAATTTGGTGGTAACATTCTAGAACACTGAAGCTTATGATTTTGGGTTGTGTATACTTTTGAAAATGTGATGAAAGCTATGAATCTGCTTTGCAGAAAAATAGGCACACAACACACACAAATTGCAGAAATGTTCAAGAATTTTATCATTCCAGTTATTAATAAAACCTCAGTTTTAGAGGCCCCTCTGCATTCACCCAAATGTTTGTTTCTTTTAAGATTATTGTGCTTATTGATGATGGGACATTATCTATGTGAACTCAATAGTTTTAAGAAACAAATTATCTCTTACTTGTATTAAATATTTTCAGAGTGGGAGAGAAACCCTGCATTACCTTCAGATCAAAATGAAGAAAAAATAATGGTGGATTGAATTGAATAAGTTAGCGAAAAACTAGTTACATTTCTCTGGTAGTAGGCTGAGTAAAACTTAAAACATCTGAGCTCCCAAGAAGAAGAAAATAATCTAAAGAATACCATGGAGTACTATTCAGCTATAGGAAAGAACAGTGATACAGCACCTCTTGCATTTTCCTGGATAGAGTGGAACCCATTCTATTAAGTGAAGTATCCCAAGAATGGAAAAATAAGCACCACATGTACTCACCAGCAAATTGGTATTAACTGATCAACACCTAAATGGACATATAGGAATAACATCTATCTGGTGCCGGGCCGGTGGGGGTGAGGGGATGGATATATACATACATAGTGAGTGTGATGTGCACCAACTGGGGGATGGACACGCTTGAAGCTCTGACTAAAGGGGGGAGGGGAGGCAAGGGCAATATATGTAACCTTAACATTTGTATCCCCATAATATGCTGGAAAAAAAACCTGTGCCAGGAGGATTACTGTAACCAAGAAGTAAATGTACTAAGTACAAGATACCTGAAAGACCTCACATTTCCAAGAGAAACCACACACAAAAATAAGGTAAGAAACCAGGAATTATATATGTATGTATGTATGTATTTAGTATGATAATTATAAATATTTCAAAAGTGGCAATGGCTGCAATATAAAAATGCCCACATTGGTCATATCCATTTTCTTTCTATTCTAGTATTGTCTCTTCTAATATTAGCTGTAATTCTGTCTACCTTTCATTTATTTATTAAATAACATTATTTGGATACATTTCCAAGTTACTGGGCCAAATATCCACATAAGTTGGAATGAATTTGGTTTCTGTGAACTAAAATGTCAGTATGTTAGCTTTAGAGGTGCTTCTGCACTGTGATATAAAGGTACCATGCTGAAAATTCCCAGAGCGATATTTTCTGCCTTGCATTTCTTTCTTTTAAAGAAACCCCAAATGAGTTGCTTATTCTATATTTTAGGAGGCAGCCCTATATATCATGATTTCAAACAAAATTAAACATCTGCAAGGGTAAAAAATGAATTTCAAACTTGATTATGGTGGCGGTTATAGGGCTGTATGTGTTTGTCAACACTCACAGGACTGTACACCAAAAAGTGAGTTTTCCCACAGGTATTCAAAGAAAAAAAACTGGCAGAGTATCTTCTTAAGTATATTAAAATGAATTTTAATAAGCTAGTTCAATCTAAGCAAGGAACTTGAGTGCCAAATATCAATGTGAAGTGACACAAAACAAACACATTATGAACATCCAAGAATCTGGATTTACAATGGAAATGTTGACAGCTTCTGAAATTAAATAGCACTCAATCACTAATTTTCTTTGAGGGTAAGATTTGTACCCTGCTGGGCTTGTAATTTTGTTTTCTCTTTTTATGCTGTTCATGTGTAAATATTGCCAATTTCATTTGACACACAAAAGGAAAACAACTTAATTATGTTTCTAAGCTAATGAGTGACAGATACTACCCTCTAGATGAGATAGTATAATATTAGCTTCCTGGCAATGATTTGAGGGGGAAAAAACAAGCCATTTCAAAAGTATTTGTAACAAGGAAACAAATTTATTGATTTTAAAAGACAAGACACCATTTTGTTTTGAAAAACACAAGAAAGCTAGCCTGAGTTCAAGTCTGAAATATTCAGAAAAATCCTACTAATATCTTTAGTATGTTCCAGTCATTTGTTTAAACAACACACTAAAAGTTAATATATATTTTTATAATTATAAAAGTTCCCCAGTTATTGTACAGTACACAATACAAATCGCCCACAAACTATTATTTAGCTCCTGCCAATTTTGAGAGGACATGATATACTAAAAGATTTAGCATTTCTCACAAAAATCACATCAGGAAATACGTATTTACAAAATCAAATACATTATACAAAAAACCATCACATGTTATTCGGTAAAGATGTTTTTAAATAATTAAAAAGTTTATTCAACTGTAGTCCAAAAACTGGAAAAGAACATTACATTATCTCACACATACAATCTCTACAAAAGTTGCTTACCTCATTTACATAATATATTCAGTCATTGTAAAATAAATGTTCAAATATCTCCTAGTGTTACTATATTTCTGTGCTTGTGGGACTGAATAATGTAATCTGCCACTTACTAAGTGAAATTTAAATGATGGCACTTAAAAAAAAATACAGTATCTTAAAAAAACACAATGAAAGAAGTTTTACCTAGAAGGTACGAAAGCCCTGAGTGATAGTGGAATTACTGATTGGTAAGCACTACAATTAACCTAATTAAAAGTTTACCACCTCAGGCACAAATTTCCAAGTTTTCTCAAGGCACTCACTTAAAGTTTCTGTAACCAACACATTGGTCACTACCATAGGTCCAAATTGATGATGGAGATGAGTAGAGAAAAAAATTTGCTTTGGTACAAAAGATGCTTTTTAAACTAATAAAATTCAATACCTCCTTTGTTGGATCATTTAAAATTGTATTTAGCAGGTTAAAACAAGGCAATCATTTGTTCAAAAATACTAATTTATCGAAGGAAAGATTTACTTGGTTATCAACAGTCAATGGGAGCTTTTATTTTTTTCTTTCCTCCAGAATCAAAATTCTTCTAACAAAGATTTGTTGTCCTCATTATTGAGCTATATAAACAATTCTTACCAAAGATTTCATTACTCAGGGCTTCCAATCCCAACATCATAATTTATTTAAAAAAAAAAAAAAAAGAAAGAGGGGAAAAAAGGAATCAAATACCAGAACCAAATAAAAGAGACACAACACATTTTTTTTTCAAAAAAAGACATTTTATCAATTACTTCAAAGAAAAGAAAAAAAAAATCCTAGGCAGTCACTTTGTAAGTGGCTTTTACTATTTAAGTAAAATTGGTAAACTAAACTCAGGTCTACTGGCACATAAAATCACTAGCAGCAATGATCAAGGCATGCAAACTGAGAAGCATTTACAGTAAATCATCATGAAGAATTTAAAAGAAGAGAGTTAAATTAAAACCCTTTGAGTATTGCATGTTAACACATGAGTAATTTGCATGTTTTGACTTCCTAAACTGCCTAAAAAGCAACGTTTACGGCATACTTGCACTACGCTATGGATGTCCTTTCAGCAGACATCAAAATAGGTTACACTCTTATTTGTGCCCAGCTAGGGCAGCGCAAGCACATCTGCAGACAACACTGCTTTCGTGTTCGGTCGCGCAGGGGACAAAGGGGATCAAGTGCACGAAGAGATTCCCTTGAATAAAATGAGCAATGGTGTCAGACCACTGGCATTGAGAGATATTAGAAGCAGTAGTCATAGCATCTCCTGACAGATGAGCTTGTAATCAAGTGCTTTGCTCTCCATTCTATCTATATATAATTTTTGACAAAGTTATTAAGGTTTAGAGCATAGATAAAATTATGCCCTGTATGAAATTCCCAAACAATATTTTATGAGCGATCTAACTCCAAATAGCCTAACTGCCCCCAAAGAGTTCAGAGTCTCTTGAACTCGTTCCTTCCTAAGGCTTCACATACTCTTGTACTTTCTAAAGCTAAATAAATGAGATCTTTTGTTTTGTTTTGGGGAAAAAAAAAGGAACATAACCCTTTCCTTATACCTTTTAAAGGCAATCTAGGTACCTTCAATGTGCAGAAATCAGTTATGACATAGGTCTCTACAGGCCCATGTATTTGTCCTCCTTTTCTAGAGAGTTATGATGTGATGCTAGAAAAGCTGATTTTTTTTTTCTGTAAACAGTACACTTACTTAGATGGCAGTGAATATTTGGGAATAAATATATCAAGCCCTCTTGAAGAAAAATTAAGAGTTGTATATAAAATGCAAGTGTTCAGCATGGAAACACTTTCTCTTCCTACCCCCCCTTTAAAAAAACAGCATAATTAGACATTTGGATATAGAGTATACTTTACCGGTCTAAGTCTAAATAAATGATCTGAAAGGCTTTTGTCCCCCATTGTATATCTTACAATGCTCAAAGGGTTAATACAAGGCATTACATCAAAGGGGTTTTCTAATACTAGAACCAAGCACTGAATTAATGCTTCTATTCCAGTTTTTTTTTTTTTAAATCACCAAACTTGCAGAAATACTAGGATTCCATTACTTGATTTGTTCTAACCATATACATGGAGGTTGCTCTGATCTAGCGACAAGCCCAATTTTCAGAAGCACTGCATGCCAACCCTCCTCCCCCATGTTCTGGTGTGATTCATACAGATCACAAGAGCTCTGATTTCAATTTTTGGATGATTGTTATTTTCTCACCAAGAATGTAAGGGGGGGTGGTTATAACAAAGGTCAATTTATTGTATATAACCACTGCCTCAAATTGTACAAAAAGGTGACTTGCCAAGTTTTTCACTTTCTACTTGTGTCCACACAGAGAGGACCAACATCACAGTGACACACATTTTTTTTCTTTTACACTAATGTTTCAAGCACAGCATTATTTTAGACATTTCAAATATATCTGAAGAATTTTTAAAAATTTGAAAATGCATTTAGCACTTTTAGACAGTGCATTCACGTAAAAAGGTTCATGATTACGGCACTGAAACCGTATTCATTCCTGAATGACTTTCACAGCATTCTACAAGGACGTATTCATTTTTACTCGTCTACTACAAATCAAAGGCAGTCAATGTTGCACACTATTAATTTTAGGTATGCAGTGTTAAAAAAACCATTTGCTAAGTTTTACTTTTGTTTTTAAAGTACACCATCTAAAGAGAGGTGCATAAACCGTGCTATACAGTACAAGAAAAAGCACAAAAAGGAAAGCAGATTTCTGAAAAGGCAGTAAGACTTACACAGTCAGTCCAAACATAGTTTGGAAGAAAATCCTGAATAAGTGACCAGCAACTTGATAGCCAAAGAAAAATTCGAAAATTGGGCCCTGTGTTCCAAGGAAATAGTTCATCCATTCCACCCTATTGTTCACTGGTTTCATGAATGCAAATCTTTTTGGGTATGATTCTCAAAGTATATGTCGAAATCAAACTATACCCTTAGTACTCGATCCTATCATATGGAAATATCTTTTCTGAAACTTAAAAATAGTCAACATATCTTCTTTACATTCTTCCTCACTGAAAGTGTAGCACTTGGTTTATGTAGATATATTTCATGACTAGTGTTTGATTATGATGCCAAGAAATACCAAGAAGTCCTTAAAATGTCTATTTGTGTCACTTGTCAATAAATCTACTACAAGGGTGTTAGTGTCTAATATTTAGAAAAGCTAGAGTTTTGATGAATAAAAAAATGGGAATAAATGAAAATGCAGTAAATGTGATTGCTCCAATCTGCTCAAGCATATAAATTATGTTTTTATTTTCTAATATATTTCACAATCCAAACTCCGAATTGGTGAAAATGTTTGTGTGTGAGTGTATGCGTGTGTGCCTGTCTTAATGTGAACTACAAAAACTGGAAGTAGCATAAGCCATAGGCATTCTTTTGTGTATTGTTCAGAACTATTTACACTAGTCATAAGAATTAATATTCCTAAGTATTCATAAAGGAGATCAGAAGATTTTTAATGAGTTAAGTTCAAATATAATAATATTTATTAGTTCCTAATCTGTCCTAATTTAGAACAAACCATGAACAATTGGAAGAAATGTTGAATCCTGGAAAGTCCCCAATCTCTAACTTTCATCAATCTAAATATTCCCATTATTATCAGATTCCTCATAATAATGATACAAATATATCCAACATTAAATTAAAGGAAACAATAATAAATACATTTAAAGTCATTCAATGAACAAGATGAAACCAGTAAATACATTTGGTCCAATGCAGATATAGTATCATCCTGGGGATGGCGGGTAGAGACAGGAAACTGAAAAACTTCAGAAAGGAGAGCAAAAATGAAGAGTGTGTGTTCAGTTTTGATTGTAATTTTACCTGTAAACTTTCCCTAATGTTCATACGATGAAGTAGATACATGATCTTTTGCAGCTTCTGATGTTTTTTTGCCTCGTGTCTGTGTGTGTGTATGTGTGTTGTGTGAGTGTCTGATGGTGCAAGTGCAATGCCTTTTTGGAAGGAAAAAGGGGGATGGTCATTTAAATGATATTTAGATGAAGGTGATGCTAGGATGCTAATGAAGGCTTCCAAATAGAGGACTGGGTTGTATAATACAAAATTGGAATCAATTTAAAAAATTACATCTAAAACATGTAAATTTTACTTAAGAAACTTTGTTGATCTTATTTGAGTAGTCTGAGGCAATCGAGCAACAACAGTTTAAATGAACTGCATATTACCCAATAGGCCATTTGGTATTTCTAACTTCACAGACTGGCTTACCCTCTTCTTTCTAACACCCCCTCCCCCCACCCCAGTGAAACTGGAAAGAGAAACAGCTTGAGTTTAATATAGGCCTTATTAATAGTCTGTAAATCATTTTGTGCTTTCCTTTTTTTTTTTTTTTTGGCTTTACTTATTTATTTATGCTGATTAGTTTTTTTTACAACTATTTAAATGAATGGATGTGCCTTTTTTGTTTTTGTTAATAATTTGAGTGCTTAAAAGAACCTTGGCTTTTCATGCAAATTAAAATGGGGATGGGTGTATACTCCCTAGGGTCTCACCTTCTGACTTTGTAGCAGACTCCCGCCCCACGGGCACGCGTGTGTACATTTGGACATACTGACACCTAGACACACAGACAAACATGGAGACTGAAAAGATGCACTTCAATAAGTACCTGCTTATTTTGTTAACTTTCTAGAATCGTAACTAGATAAGAATGGTCTAAAACATATATGATTTTATGTGACAAGTTGGTATTAAAACTAGCCTGCTATTCCACACCCTTAAGCAATCTGATTTGTAATCAAGTAATATTCAGCTCTAAGAATAAAAAATAGGTTCACGGTCACTCAAAGAGGGAAACTGATTTTTGTCTTTTTGTTTTGCTTTCTTTTCCCTAAATTTCCTTTGAAGAACATGTAACCTGTCCTTACTTCAGGAATCTGAAAATGACAGGCACACTTTGTCAAATGGATTGAAGAGTTATTCACATGAACAAAATAAACCTTACTAAACCTTAGCTTCAGTTCTGTTTTAAGGCACCATGTAATAGCCGAGGTACGATGATCCCTGATGTACATTCTTCAATGGCAATGGTCCATCCAGCCACCTATCCAAATCCTACAGAATTGGGGATAAGTAACAGTGAGGTGTGCCAGTTACACTGCCTTCAGGTTCTGTTTAAAATTTAAATCCACATACTTTAGAAACCAGGAAATATTTTTGAAGGAAATAACGTTATGCAGGTTGCTACATTCCTTGCATTCTATAAATTTTCTTTTATAATAGCAGCATATTGAACTACTATTAGGAAAAAGACCTGGAATAAAAGAAAGTCATCCAAATGGAATGGTTTCCTGTACGTCCAGCTCAGCATAAGTAGTATGTACACTTAAAAAAAAAAAGTCAAGTCATTTTTTTTCAGCTTCAGTATCTAACTACAACAGCCCCACTTAACAGCAAAATGCATCTGTGCAGTGGTCCCAAATACAGAATCAGTAGTCTTTAAACAGAGGAATTGGTATGCAAATAATAGTTAAAATTCAACTTTTAACGGAAGCTTGCATTGTTAACATGGTTTAATAATTATGTACACAAATTATGTACATATTAGCATAATCTCTTGTAATTCTGTCATTTACTCTGAACCAATAAATGTACAGCTCAATTTTTCTACAGAGAAAAATAGATGACCTTCCCAACCCTCTAGCACTATAATAAAAATGCTCTGTATTCTCTCTCCATACTCTAAAATGTTATCAAAATAGTGTCTTATGGTTCTGTCCAATGAAAAGCACCTTTCAAAAGCAAATTTGATGCATCTGCTGCCAAATGGGCATGCCTCCAGTGTAAATCAAAGAAATTCATTTCTTTTGATATTTCACAGAAGTGCATCTAATTAAAAAACTTACACATGAAATCATACACCAAGACTAACAATCAACAATAAAATATTTTAAGCTACAAAAAATGTAAATTACTTTTTAATTATAAGAAAACAAAAACATTGACATTAAGTGTTGTAAAAATCCTTCTTGACACCTGAAACTAAGGGGGAAAAAACTTATTATTAAGAGGCAAATAATTTGTTTATGTTAAAAAAAAAAAAGACCTGGCAAAATACATACACCCATTCCATTTCACAACTCCAAAAAAGTAATGTTCAGCACAGATAGAATTTGACAACAGTCGACCTTCAGGCTTATTAAATTTTCAACTTAAGCCCAATATCAACAGGGTTAATGTAAGCTGGAAAAATACGCTTTAATATTCTTTAGACTGCAGTGTAGGTATTTCCTGTAGCGCTGCACTGCCTGATAGTCTGAGTACTTGTGACGATGTGCTCGCTGTGAATTGGATTCAGGAGGCTTGGTTGCACGCCACTCTCGAGAACAGGCTGCATACAGCCCACTGGAAATGCCTGGCTCAGCTCTGTTTTCTCTCTTTTGGCTTGAGGCTCTGAAGAGTCATCCAGTTCTTCATCCATTTCACTTTCCACTTCACTGCCTTCATCTGCACAAACAAATAATACCAAGACCATTATCAGAAGACAAGTTGGAAAATAGCAATCAACACATGCTTCAGAAACACTTTATACAGTACATTAAGAAAGCAACTTCTTAGCTCTTCCCAGGGGACAAAACTTGTAGGTTTTCCTTTTATCAGATTTTACTCATATCAATGCTGTATTGATGTACCTATAAGCCTTTCAAACGTAGCAACAGATAATTTATTTTTGGAAATCTGTGATCAATAC
Organism: Microcebus murinus; assembly: GCF_040939455.1. Lineage (NCBI taxonomy): Eukaryota > Metazoa > Chordata > Mammalia > Primates > Cheirogaleidae > Microcebus > Microcebus murinus. The sequence continues at coordinate 32,344,056 of NC_134115.1, forward strand.
TTTAATAGCTCTTTTAAGAAGACCTTTGGAATTTCCTGAAGCATCTGTATTAAATAGTGGCATAATTTGTGTCATCATAAATTGGCCTATGCTGGCTTCTGGGGAATGTACTGACATGAAAATGCTAACAAAGTTTTCAGTTTCCTCCAAAAATCTATATTAAATATAAATATCATCTGTGCTGGTGTTAATGTAGGTGAGACCTATGTTGATTTATAATGCAACTATTGCATGTATAAGCAGGAGCTGCTATATAGATTTTTTGGCACACATCAATGTTGTAGATGATCACAATATTAAATAAAATCTTTAATTATTATTATAAAAAATTACAAAGACTGAGGCAGTTGTATCAGATTAAAAATGTGCACTAAATTTCTATTTCTGGCAATACTGATAGTGTTAATAGCTGGTATTTATGCCTACTCTATGGCATATCACATATAATGAATGTAGAACAGGTATCTCTACAGTCAGATTAAGTTGGACTCTTTCTAAGCAGTGTTGTGTCTAGTTTTACCATTTGAGGACACCCACGGCAGAAATCTCTGCTAATGCAGCTCTTTATATAAATGGGTTCCTTGACTTTTCTTCTTTTATTATCAGTTGGGGCAAAGAGAAAAGTTCCAGAGAAAAGTGATGGGGGATAAAAGGACCCCGACATACGGTTGTGCGGTGTGCAGTCACCAAGTCTGTGAAACGGTATGTGTGATTAAAGAGGTTGAGATTAACATGCTAGAAATAATGTTTGGAATGCATTATGTAAAGCAATAAAACAAAGTGCCCTGAGATGGAGGTAAAAAGATATCTTAGCCTTTATCCAGTTAGCTTCTGGAAAATGAGGTTGATGATAATATTAGAGTTTGCCAGACTAAGCATATTCGGAGGGCTGGGGGACTACAGGGACAGGGATACCTACCTTTGGTAGGCATCTGCTTCATCATGAGGGTATAATTGAAACATGTATGTATGATACTTTTTACTTTGTTTTTACATGTATTTATACATAAACCAAAATGTCTGGAAGGATCTTCACAAAAACTCTTAATGGTGGTAGTCTCTTAAGGGTTGTGACTGTGAAGTTTCACTTTCTATAGTTTTTAATTCTCTGTATTCTTTGAAATTTTTATACAGAGCCAAGATTACTTTTTTCATCAGTTAGAAAAATTCTCATTTTGTGAAAACTGAATGTGATTTCACATTTAATCTTTAGGCCCTGAGTATGACTATGCCTCAAGACACATCAGGTCTGTGGGTGACTGGGACCAGCAAAGCCATGTCAAGAAGGTGAGGACAAATCTCACTGTTTCACAGCTCTCTCTCCACTGACTTTTTTGTACCTGAGAAAAAGGTGTCAAAATAATAAAAGAGGAGGCACTGAAAGGAAAAAAATCATCATGCAGGTAGGCGAGTAGAGAGAGTGGGGAGAGTCCTTAAATATTCCATTGGTACTGGCAGGGTATCTTCGTAAAAACAGAACAAAACAAAACAAAACAAAACACGTAAATGTTCCAGGTTGGTTTTACTTAGGTCCATCATCTCTGGGTGATAGGGTTCCTCTGGATAGCCTAGAAGGCAATCCATAAAAGCAAACCCCTTCTCCAGTTCCTATGGAAAACCAAATGTAATTCCGTAGACATTTAATGCTTCTCTAAAGACTCAAAAACATTTCCTAGGAATCTACTTGAGGTTAGGAGAATTTGGTACAGAAAACCTGAAAGTAGGTGCTACCAGAGTTTACCAAGGACTCTGGCTCTGCACCTTAAACAGCAGCCTTGGCTGGGATTCAGTCTTTGGCCAAGCAGCCATACTCCTATGGCACCTCTGGGCTCCCAGAGATAAAGTCCTCAAATTTGGGATATGAGGCTTTCATGTCAGTGCATCATCTGTATTGCATGGGTTTCAACTGCCATCTTTCTTGCTCTAACATTACAAATTAGTGTCACTATTGATTTATTTTTCTGAGGGTTATTTGGTTAATCCTATAGAATGTATATTTGTAGCAATAATATTTTTCAGCTGTAATTTTCTAATTTCCCTGCTTTGCTACTATGCGTGTTATTAAAATGGGAATTAGGCATGCACACTGTTAAATAGAGACTGATAGGAGTTTAACATGGGAGTGATGTTGATTTGTACATAACATTCCCCAGCATATTAATGTTTTCTACCACCAAGACACAGAAGCTGAGTACTTGAATACAGCATGTCCTGGAGAATAGCACTGTACCCCTTTGCAGACTCCCCAAGTCCTTCCTCTCTCCCCACTGACTCTGGCCTGGAAGGGCTAATTGTATAGTTCTCTTCAGTCATTATGCATTTTGTCCCCGTCTCTAGAAGTCAATAACTTTCTTCATCTATACCACTAACGATCTTGCTTTTACATTAAATTTCATTGCCATTTCAGACTTCTTTTTCCACTGAAAACTGTGACACTGTGAGGTAGGTGGGCTAAGGAATCTTTTCTTGCCTGGTGGGCCTTGAAGAAAAATGTGTGGCCCAGTTTTATCACTTCTCTTTCAGAGTCTGGCCATGGTTAGAAATAATTTCTTGTTACTCATAATGAACTTCAGGCTAAAAGATAAAAGAGTTTATAACTGCATTTAAACTCAAGTCTCTGCATTTGATATATGTCACATAAAGAAGGCACAGGGATGGAGAAACATGGAGAAATAATGAAGGATTCCAAAAGACACTACTGTCATATTTAGCTAGAATTTGTATGCCACTTTCACAAAATTAGAGTGATAGAGACAGACGCTATTTTCCTCTAAGAGAGTTTCTCAGTCAAGAAAGTCCTTAAAATGGACATTATTTTCAAATCTTACCTTTATCCAGATTTCCAGGAGACACAGCATTTAAATCACCAAACTGCAAAACAATAGTCATTTGTGCAGTTGTTACTACCAGGCAGAATAAAATAATATTCTATTAGTCTGTGGTTAAGAATGGCACTCTATGACTTTTTAAAACTGTAAACTAGTGGCCATTTTGATCTCTGATTACGCCGGTCACATAATTTTGCAATCAAACTTGTCAAATTTGAACAGTTTAAATTATTTCACAATTTAGCTGTCTTAGCCTCTTTGCAGAAGGATAACACTTTTCGCTGCCTTCCATGTTCCATTTTACCTTTTATTATTTCAACTCAGCGATGAAGAGATAGGAGCCTGAGTAACCTGGATGAAGATGGATGTGGTGAAATAAATTTGGAAAGGCCCCAACCCAGCAGGACATATCAGCTCCACCCCCCATTCTTGGCCAGTGAGTCCACCTAGAGCCTCTACAGTACAGAAATGTGGTCTAGAGGTTTGGTTGAACTCTATCTTTAGAGCTTTTGTTAGTAAAAAGAAAAAATATAACTGAAGCTCCAGAATTGAGATTATTTATTTTTACAAAATTTTTAATTTGACACTCTTCTCTTATAATTTGATATTTCTTATTTGCTAAAATAATAGGGTCCCACTTGGAAAAGAAAGGCATCTGAACGCAAACCAAAAAAAAAAGAAAAAAAAAAGCTTAAAACAATTATGGAACAATTAATAACTTTCAGCTTAGGCGTTATTTTCTACCTTAGTTCAATAGCTTGATGATAATTTTATAGTGAGGAAACACATTTTGAGAGTCTCGGGGTAAACAAAACTGAACACACTAAAATAAAAACTGAATAGTAGAGGTAACAAAGCTAATCAGAAAAAGGTGAAGTGAAACTGCAAAGCATTACTTTTTAAATGGTAAACATTACTTTTTAAAAGTAGTAAGTCATTATCAGAAATTTAGATTTCTCAACAGGCTTAGAAGGGATGAGACAGAAATTCTACTTACATTTAAGTTTGTTTATAAAGACTTCCAAGATAGGAGTACTTTTTACATCTACAAGGTATGTCTATAAAGTAATAAAACTCATCTTATTTTGTAAACATACACATTTTTCCCCCATCTAGATAAGTATTGTCTTCATAGTAGCTACCTTGGGAGCTTATACATTGATTCTAAAGTCCAGGGTTCTGGAATTCCTCTTTGGCCATCAATTTCAAGAGTTAGTTTATGCATTACTCAAGAAAGCCCAACTTGTTTTATACCCAACTGTGGCTGCAAACAACATTCCAAATTTTATTCACTGCCTTTGGTCCTGGGATGATTTCTGACTGCTTACCAAAATAAAATTCATCTCCGTCACAATTTAAAGGATATTTAAAATAATATGTCATTTTACTCTTTATTATTTCTCAGCATTTCAGCGGCTGTTTAAAAAGAGGTATTCCACAATACTGAGCCATGGCAACATTACTGGAACAAATGTGTAACCTTCTTAGGTGACTCCTTTGAAAAGGGACCAGGAGCCTCTGAATACGTAACCATTAGTATGTTTGTTTGAAAATCTGCTCTGTTACTTTATATCTCACTGGGCAACAAATATCATAAGTACTCAAGTTTTGAAGTTGTTCCTGATCACATGGGTCAGATCCTTATATAAATAAAAATCATGGTGTAATTATATAGGATTTCCTGAATTAAAGAATATAGTTTAAACAATAAAAAATATGAAGGGATTCTTTATCCATTTTTGGTATTATTTAAATATTTTAGAACTACAAAGAGATAATGCTCAAAGCTGAATGGTCATTTATAAGTTATTTCTGGCATAACACAATAAGATTTTTATTTATTTTAAATGAATACTTAACACTTAAGATCCAGCTCCTGAAACAAGTTGGCAGTGATGATTCTAAACATACATCTGTACTTATAAAAAGTGAATATTCAGTTTGTTGCTGAAAAATCTCTAAATGTGGTGACTGAATTATCACTGCCATTAGTGATCAATAATATCACACCAAGGGGCTAAAACCAAATTCTGGACATACTTGAAAATTTTCTTCAAAAGGAACACTGCCTGTAGTTGCTACTTAACTCTGAAAACACAGCTTCCTTAACACAAAGATATTCCTTAGAAAGTTTCTAATTAATTTGAACAAACACACCTGATTCTTCAGGATGCTGGAAATCAAAACGAAAACAACTAAAAATCTCAGTGTTACTATCATTAGCAAAAATCCTTTTACATACTAAATGCTGTGTGCTCGTTATTATGCACTGTGCTGGACAATGTACAAAGACTCTCTGAGACACTTCCATGCCTCTGGGTGTCTCCAGGATCAGTAACAAAGTTTCACATGAACAGCAAATAGAGAGAGTAGATTTAAAATAAAATTTTAAAATGCTGTGAAGAGATAAGATTTTAATATCCTATATAGCTGAAAGTAAAGGTTTCTATAAGCATTTTACTTGTGAGGAACAAATATATGTAAAATCATAGGGGAAAAACCACTTTAATCCCAAAGATAGACTGGGTAAGATTATGGAAATCAGTTCATTCACTCATTTATTCAATAAATATTTATTGACAGCTTACTACATGCTGGGCACTATGCCAGCCAGGTCCAGTTAGATCAATTTGGAAATATTCCTCTTCATGAAGGTGGGTAGCAGAAGTTGCTTATATTATAAAGGATAGGAAGGTTAGCAGAAAAACAGGGACGCCTAAGAAAGATTTTAGAAGCATAGGCGTACAGTCTTAGAAATGGAAATCAATTGCGCGACTCTATGGCATGAGCAGCAGGTCGAAGCAGGAGGAAGGATCCAAACAGTGGCAGGGAAGACAGAGTGGGCAGAAGGAAGACAGCACTGCAGACAGGGGACAGATGACAAGTACCTAGATTAGGCTAGCACAAATCAGACACAGAAGTGAAGGAGGCAATAGAAGATTCGGATTAAAAAAGAGATGCTCACAAGAAAGTACAGACATTAGTATAAAGTTATAGCTTCAGAAACTGGAAAAACTTATTGTTTTGTAATTTCCTCTCACACAGAGGCTGGGGGGGGGTGCTACTATTCATTGACGTGACATCTTACCACTTATGAAGTGCACCCGTAGTTCAATATATGGTAGGCCTTCTCTCAAATAGACCTCAAGTGTCATGTTCTCAGTATTGCTTCCTTGAAGAGGCGTTTCCTGGCAGCCCTGTCTTAAGTATTGCCTTCCCTGTCGCTCACAGTCACTGCATCATGCTGCCTTCCTACAAAGTGCCTACCACGACCTGCAGTACTCACTTTGTTTCATCATCTAGTATGTCTCCCCAACCACAATGTCAGTGCCATGGGTAGGGACTTCATCTGTCCTCTTTCTAAAGGTATTCCAGAACCTACTATAGTACCTGATACACATTAAAGGCTGAATACTTACCAAATGAATGTATTTACTTTCTCATTTCAGCCTCATGAAAAAAAAAAAAAAAACTTATGAATGTCACAAGGTGGAGAGTTTAGATTTCATCTTACAGGTACTGAAAACAATGAGTTTATTTGTCTAATATCATATAGTAAATATGGTAGTGTTCAATTGGAGATCAGATAATCTGATCCTTAGTTCTGGAATTTGAGCAATAGGGTGTGTGTGTGGGGGGGTGGGAAATGCGGGGCGGGGGGGGAGAGAGAGGGAGAGGGAGAGAGAAGAGATATCTCGAGAGATTGAGAGATCCACATAGGAAGGAAGTAATACAAATTCAGGGATTCAAAAAGCTCTGGTGTTAGAAATCATATGGCCTTCAATGTACATAAGAATTAAAATTCTGTCAGCCAGATAAATAAATAAGGAATTTTCTGAAGTAGAAACTAGAGCAGACCACAGAGAAAACAAGTCTGTTGTTTTCTTTTCCTTTCTTTTTAATTTCAAAAAATAAAAAAGAAGGTACAAATATTTTTGATTACATGGATCACTTTTATAAGGTTTGAGTAATGGTTATAGGTATGCCTGTCACCCAGATAGTGTTCATTATACCTGTTAGATAGGTTTTCAGCCAAACCTTTTCTCCCTACTACCATGTGCTTGATTTCCATTGAGTTTTACTTCCCTCTATGCACAAATGTGGTCATTGGTTGAGTTCCAATTTAATAGTGAGTACACAGCGTGTTTGTTCTTCCATTCTTTAGATACTTCATTTAGGATAATGATCTCCAGTTCCATCCAAATTGTTGCAAAAGGCATTAAGTCATCCTTCTTCATGGCGGAATAGTGTTCCATGGTATACATATACCACATTACGTTAGTCCACTCATGAATTGATGGGTGCTTGGGTTGATTCCTCATCTTTGCAATTGTGAATTGTGCTGCAATAAATATTCAAGTGCAGGTGTCTTTTTGATAAAATGACTTCTTTTTATTTGGGTAAATACCCAGTAGTGGGATCGCTGGATCAAATGGTAGGTCTACCTTTAGTTCTTTGAGGTATCTCCATACTGTTCTCCATAGAGGTTGTACTATTAATAATTTGCAGCCCCACCAACAGTGTAGAAGTGTTCCTCTCTCTCTGCATCCATACCAGCCTGTATTATTTTTGAACTTTTTAATAAAAGTCATTCTACCAGGAATAAGGTGATCTCTCATTATGATTTTAATTTGTATTGTCCTGATGAATAGTGATGTTGACTATTTTTTGGTACATTTACTGGCCATTGTCTATCTTCTTTTGAAAAGCTTCTCTTCATGTCTTTTGTCCACTTTTTGATGGGGTTGTTTATTTTTCCTGCTGATTTCCTTGAGTTCTTTGTAGATTCTGGTTATTAACCCTTTATTGGATGTATAGCTTGTGAATATTTTCTCCCACTATGTAGGTTGTCTATTTGCTCTGTTGATTATTTCCTTGGATGTGCAAAAGATTTTTAATTTAATCAGGCCTCATTCATTTTTGATGTTGCTGTGATTGCCATTGGGGTCTTTATAAATTCTTTGCCTAGGCTGCTATTTAGAATAGTTTTCCCAATATTTTTATCTAGTATTCTTATGGTTTCATGCCTTAAACTTAAATATTTTATCCATCTTGAATTAATTTTTGTGAGTGATGAGAGATATGAATCTTGTTTCATTCTTTTGCATGAGGCTATACAGTCTTCCCAACACCACTTATTGAATAGGGATTCTTTCCCCCAGTATATATTGTCTACTTTGTTAAAGATGAGATATAAATATGAGGATGGTGCTGTATCTGGGTTCTTTGTTCTGTTCCATTGATCTGTATCTCTAATTTTGGGCCAATACTATGCTGTTTTGGTTACTACAGCCTTGTAGTATAGTTTGAAGTCTGGTAGTGTGATGCTTCCAGATTTGTTCCCTTTGCTTAAGATTTCTTTGGCTATTCCAGCTCTTTCCTGGTTCCAAACATAGTGTAGAATTATTTTTTTCTAGCTCTGTGAAATATGATGTTGGTATTTTGATGGGGATTGCATTGAATTTGTAAATCACTTTGGGTAGTATGGACATTTTAACAATGTTTATTCTACTGATCCATGAGCATATGATGCGTTTTTCCATTTGTTTATATCATCTGCAATTTTCTTTCCTCAGTGTACCATAGTTCTCTTTGTAGAGATTCTTTACCTCCTTTATTAAGTATATTCCTAGGTATTTTATTTACTTTGTAGCTATTGTGTATGATATTGAGACTGTGATTTGACACTCAGGTTGACTGTTATTGGTGTATAGGAATGCTACTAATTTGCGTACCTTGATTTTGTAACCTGAGAATTTGCTAAATTTACTTATCAATTTCAGGAATCTTTGGTGGATCTTTGGGGTTTTCTAGATATAAGACCATATTGGCAGCAAAAAATATAGTTTGACTTCCTCTTTCCCGAGTTGGATACCCTTTATTTCTTTCTCTTGCCTCACGGCTCTGGCTGGGACTTCTAGCACTATGTTGAATAGTAGTGGTGACAATGGGCATCCTTGTCTTGTTCCAGTTCTTAGTGGGAATGCTCTTAGCTTTTCTCCACTCAGTATGATGTTAGTTGTGGGTTTATCATATGTATAGCCTTTATAAATTTGAGATATGTTCCTTCTATGCCTAGATTGTTGAGGGTTTTTATTATGAAAGGGTGTTGAATTTTGGTGAATGTTTTTTTCTGTATCTATTGAGATATCATATGGTCTTTGTTTTTTACTTCTGTTTATGTGGTGAATCTCATTGATCAATTTATGTATGTTGAACCATCCTTGCATCCCTAGGAAGAAGACCACTTGTTTATGGTGTATTATTTTTTTTATGTACTGTTGAATTCAGTTTGCTAGTATTTCATTGAGGATTGCTGCATCTAATCGGAAGGGATATTGGTCTGTGTTTTCTTTTTTGCTGTGTCCTTTCCTGGCTTTGGTATCAAGGTGATGGTGGCTTCATAGACTGAACTGGGGATAATTCCCTCCTTTTCAATGTTATGGAATAATTTCTGCAGTATGGGTACCAATTCTTGTTTGTAGGTCTGACAGAATTTGTCTGTGAATTCATCTGATACAGGGTTGTGTTTTGTTGGAAGATTTTTGTATTGCTGCTTCAATCTTGTTGCTCATTATTGGTCTGTTCAGGAGTTCTATTTCTTCCTAATTGCATCTTGGGAAGTTGTGTGATTACAGAAATTTGTCCATTTCCTCTACAATTTTGAGTTCATGTGCAAAAAATTTTCACAGTATACATAGATGATATTTTGTATTTCTGTGGTATTCGTTGTAATATCTCCTTTTTCATGTCTGATTGAGCTTATTAAGATTCTTTTTCTTCTATTCCTGGTTAATCTAGCAAGAAGTCTATCGATGTGTTTATCTTTTCAAAGAACAAACTTTTTGTTTCATTGATCTTCTGTATTATTTTCTTGTTTGCAAGTTCATTTAGTTCTGCTCTGACCTTAGTTATTCCTTTTCTTCTGCTGTTGGGTATGGTTTGTTCTTGCTTCTCTAGTACCTTGAAATGTGTCATTAGATTGTTAATTTGTGATCATTCTATCTTTTTGTTGTACATATTTATGGCTATGAATTTTCCCCCTAGGGCTGCTTTTGCTGAATCCAAAATATTTTGATAGCTTGTGTCCCCAGATGGATTCACAGCTGAATTCTATCTGTCATTCAGTTTGAGGAATCTTTTCATTTCCATCTTAATTTCATTATTGATCCAATAATTGTTCAGTAGCAGGCTGTTTAATTTCCTTGACTGTGTGTGTAAAATTATGTGTTTCTCTTGGAGTTGATTTCTAGTTTTATTCTACTATAATCTAAAAAGATACATGGTATGAACTTATTTTTTTTTAATTTGTTGAGACATGATTTATGGCCTAAAATATGATCAATCTTAGAGGCAGAATGTTCCATGTGCTGAAGAGAAGAATGTAGATTCACTAGTTTTTAGGTAAAATGTCCTGTAAATGTCTGTTAGGCCCAGCTGTTCTAGAGTCCCATTTAAGTCCAATGTTTCTTTCTTTATTTTCTGCTTGCATGATTTATCCAGTTCTGTCAGTCAAGTGTTGAAGTCTCCGGCAATTACAATGCAGTTGGTTATCACTTTGCTTAGATCTACTAGGGTTTGCTTTATGAATCTGGGTGCTTTTGTGTTAGATGCACAAATATTAAGGTCATATTTAGATCATTAAATATGAAATATCTTATTCTGAATCAAAAGTGCAGTTTATTGTATCTCAAACAAGGAGCAGTACAATTAATCAAAGTATGCACCTAAACTATTGACACAGGTTTGCCATCTTAACAATAGCTTGTTTATGCCAGCAGGGAAGAAACCTGGAGAGCAATGAAATGTCCAAAGGCATTTTTCACAGCTTGTTTAAAATTGAATATTTTTCCTTGCAAGAAGCAGTCCAAGGCCTGAAAGAAGAGTTAGTCAATTGGTGCAAGGTCTGGTGAATACAGTGGATGACAGAGAGTTTCCAAGTCCAGCTTCTGTAGTTTGAACAGTGTTGTCTATGTGACATGTGATCAAGTGTTGTCTTGTAAGAGGATTGGCCTGTCTCTATTCACCAATCTTGGCTGCTTCATCACAACCATCCTCATCATTTCATCCAAATTGTTGCAATACACACCTGCTGTAATCAATTGATCAGGTTTCATGAAGCTTTAGTAGATATAACCAACACAGGACCACCAGACACCATTAGCTTTTTTTGGTGAATATTCAGTGTTGGACTGTGTTTCAGCACTTCATCTTTCTCCAAACATAGGAGAGAGCATTGTGCCGAATGCTTGCAACTGTCAAAAAGAATCCATTTTTCATCACATGTAACAATATGGTGTAGAAATGGTTCACCTTTATGTTGTGACAGCAAAAAAGACAAATTTCGAGATGATTCTCTTCTGAAGCTCATTTAATTCAAGAAGAACCCATCTATCTAGCTTCTTTACCTTGCCGATTAGTTTCAAATTGTTGGAATAGTAATGTCAAACCTGGCTGCTAATTCAAGCATAGGTTGGGATGGATTCACTTCCAATACAGCTTTCAGCTCATCATTATCCAACTTGGTCTCAAGGCACCCACCTGGCTCATTTTCAAGGTTGAAATCACCAGAACAAAACTTCTTAAACAATCAATGTACTGTGCATTCATTAACCACATCTTTCCTAAACACTTTGTTGATATTTCAAGCTGTCTGTGTTGCATAGGTTCCGTGATGGAACTCATATGTGAAAATAACACGAATTTTTTACTTATCCATGGTTTCACAAACATTGCTCTGAAAATTTTTTGAAAGATAATCACAAGCCAAAACATGCATTTGAAAGACTGAGGATATACCTTCACAATAAAACAAGAAGTGACTGAGGATATACCTTCACAATAAAACAAGAAGTGTTAAAGTGAAATGTCAGAGATATCAACTGTCAAACTTCGTACATAAGGAAATTCCATACTTAATAACCTAATATTTAGGATTGTTATGTTTTCTTGTTTTCAAGAAGAAAGTCTTCCTCTCCTAGAAACCATTTCCTCCAGGTCCTGACTAGAGGTCATAATGAACACCCTCCTAGACAATGTCAGACTACAAAAATGCGTGGTCAAGACAGTCAGTGGTTCTGTCAGATCACAAATTCAGGCTGTGACTAGCATTGCCCATGAAGTGTAATTGGGCAATAGGTCAGCACAGCTGGGGAAACTACGGGCAGGATCCCTATGACACCGTGAGTGTGATCTTGACTTGTGGCTGGGTAGTTGAAGAGTTCACTACTGGACTTCAAGGCCTAATGCTTGTCCCCCAGAACAGGCAGCATGAGAGGAGCCTGGCTGGGCAAGAGGGGGTGTAGCCCACAGGTGTACCAAAGAGACTGCTGCACAGTAGATTCAGCAGTGGCTGACTTTTCACAGTGAGGGAGGCAAGCCTTGCTCTGTAAAGCCTGGGCTCTGAAACAGTGCAAAGGTGGCCAGAGAGCCCAGACAGCAAACAGGGAAGGTTCCATGGGTAGCCCATGAAACAGAGACTGGGGGCAGAAATGGGCGATAGAAGGAAAGAATTCAGGGATCCAGATGAAGACCTCACTCACAAAGACACCTCCCCGGCTGGAAGGGTTTAACCGTCCCTTTGGAGAAAGGATTAATGAGTAATCACAATCATATTTATGTTACATGCATCATAATTTTTTGTAAGTATAGCCATTGCTTGCTATTAATAATTATTTATGCAAATCTGTGACAATTTCTTCAATAGTATTAATGTAGTTCTTTCCAAAGAACCAAGTTAAAACACTTCACGTAGGAAGTACTTAACAAATGATCACTATTGTTACTATTATTATTATTTATATGATAATTATCCTCATCATCTCCCAAGAATTGTATATCAGACATATGCAGAAATCCACCTGACTCTACTATCCTGGTACCCTGAAAGGACACAAAAAGAACTGCATCTTACATAATTATCCTCTTAATAAGGACAAGCCATTGGACAGCCAGGTGAACATTCTATAAAGAAACTGCATCTTATAAAAAATCTCCCTGTTAGCATATCCAGATTATAGATTTATTGATAGACAGATTCTCTCTCTTTCTTTCTTTCCTTCCCTCTCACTATTTATATATCAAAATATTAGTTGTCCAGGTCTAAAATCACTGTTAAGTAAACTACCACCCCCACACAAAAAATTGGTGGCAGCAAAGTATGAAAGTGTATGGTCTAGAACAGAGGCTGGTAAACATTTCTAGTAAAGGACCACACAGTAAATATTTTAGGCTTTATGGTCCATAAAGACTCTGTCACAATTATTCCACTATGACACTGCAGTGCAAAAATAGCCACACTCAATAGTCAATGAATGAGTGTGACACACTTCTAATAAAACTTTATTTATAAAAACAGATGATGGACTGGATTTGGCCTGTGGGCCATAGTTTGCTGACCCCTGGTTAGAAGAAACATTTGTAAGGGCCTACAAGACCTGCTCCAGCTCGCAAACAGTGAAAGGAGCAGAAGATTTTATCCTTAAGGAAGGTGTAGGAACTTTGGCCACCAGAGGGATATGGAACCAAAGGCTTTAAGAGTTAGCATAGCTCATGCATATGGGTATCAAATGATCAAGGTCACAAGGAAAGAAAGAAGGGTCATCTTTTACAGATAGAAGTCAGTTTGAAGAGTAATCTTCCTCCACTTTTTCTGGATGCTTGCCTATATAGACAAAGAGAGACAGACAAAGGTTGGTGTTTGATTTTGTGAACTAGTGGGTGAAGAAAGAAGAAGTCTAGGATGTAAGAAGTCTGGGATGTATGGAAGTTTGTAAGATAAGAGACTAGGAAAAAGGTTATATGTTAGTAATTCATATGGGGCAAGCTTCCCTAGTGGGAAGTTTGCTCCAATTTGGATGGTAGGTGGTCCTTTCTGAAGGCCTTGGGTAGAATTCCCCCCCCCCTTCTAGCTTCTAGAGATGGCCCACATTCCCTGGCTTCTGGCCCCCTTCCACTTCTAAAGCCAGCAATGCCAGGTTGAGTCTATCACACATTATATCACTCTGACACTGATTCTTCTGCTTTTCTCTTCCACTTTTAAGGTCCCTTGTAAATACATTGGGCCAACCTGGATAATTCAGGATAATCTCCCCATTATTTTGGCTTTTTTGGAGACAGAATCTTGCTCTGTTGCCTGGGCTAGAGTGCAGTGGCATCATCATAGCTCACTGCAACTTTGAACTCCTAGGCTCAAGTGATTCTCCTGCCTCAGTTTCCCGAGTTGCTGAGACTAGAGGTGCACACCACTATGCCTGGCTAATTTTTCTATTTTTTTTTTTTTTTTTTTTTTGTAGAGACAGGGTCTTGCTCTTGCTTAGGCTGGTCTCGAACTCCTGGGCTCAAGCAATCCTCCTGCCTCAGCCTCCGAGAGTGCTAGGACTACAGATGTAAAACTGCGCTGGCCAATCTCCCCATTTTAAGGGGAACTAATTAACAACCTTAATTCCATCTGTAACCTAACATATTCATAGGTTGTGGGGATTAGGATGTAGACATTTTTGTAGGCCCATTATACTGCCTATGATACACATCTAAGTTTTTTTTCAAATTGTCACATTTGCCTGAGTGAAACCATATGAGTAATTTTTTCCCTAGTATTGGAGGAAATACACGCAATCAGATTAAGCTGTTGAGAACATATTTACTTTTTCCTCAATTTGTTTATTTTGTGTCCTTCACCAGGGGTGGCGTAGGGTGCAATGGATCAATTCATCTTTTATCATATATTTGCCATTTAGAGCATTTATGCTTTATTTTTATTTATAGACTTTTAATTTCATATATAACTTCACACTAGTCTGAAAATTGTTACAGGATGCATTTCAAGGTCTAGGCTTATTAAAAACCATGTATGCATATGAAAAGTTTATCAGGATCACAGAGCTGAAAGTTATTAATGATACACAAGGAAATCACTGCAGAGAAACAAGTGGAAATCAAAACTGAGGAACCCAAAAGCTAGTGGGTAGTGGAGCCAGAGCAGCCCTAAGCTCCACAGCCAAATGAAGGAAGGCCCATCAAAACGACTCTAATGTTAAGGTTATACACTAAGGAATAGGATACATCCTGGTCTTCTGGACAGGACCAGGACTTGTGCAACCAGCTGCACCACAAGCAGCGCCAAAGACGTTGGAGAGCCCTCCTGTGATAGCACTGCCCAATGATTCCATGAGGACCCATGTTGCACAGAAGCTGGCAGTCAGATGCCTAGGGGCTGGCCTGCAATTAGCTGAAGGAAGTGACCACAGGCAGCATATAGAGCACAAAACAAACTTCACCATGTACCACAAGCATTCCTGTTGATCATGATGCTCAACACCTGACAGGCCATATAGTTGAACGCATGAACTAGAAAAAGACTACTCATTTGGGGGGCATCGGCTACATCAGAGACCAGTTCTGCCAGCAGTGGTAGCTTTAGATAGATGCATATATATGGAAGGAAATATGTATATATGTGTATATGTATACATTTTGCCAGTTTCTGCCAATGAATTATGTGCTCTAGGAAAGATCTTTAAGCTGTCACAGGCACTAAGAACAGATGGCTATAAAGTTCTCTGAAGTGGTTTGTCTATCTTACGGTTGAAATAGGAAGTCTCTTTGGGACTTGTTTTACCTTTTAACTTGCATAAATTGTATATAATCCTTTCTCTCTTTTTTATAAGTACATATAAAACCTTTCATTCATTCTTACTAGTTAAGATTTTATTCAAGTCTAGCTATGACTGTCTAGTTAAAACTAATTATGTTTATGTTTCATCCCTAATGTTGCCATTTTCTTTTCTAATTGACTTATTTCCTCATTCTATTTTGTTGGTTGTGTTTTTCAAAGCATTGAATTAGTTTGCCTTTGATTACCACTTTGGCTACATACCAAAGAATGCTATTGGATTCTTTATAATTCCATGAATCATTTGACTCAACATTCAAAAATTGTCTGCAGGCTATTTTTCCAGTTGTAATACAGAATTATTAAAGCCTTCATGTGCCTTTCTGTTATCTGTTTTATTAATTTCAACTTCTAAGTTCATCTTTGTATGGTTAACAAAATGATGGTCTAATTGTACACACTATTACTTGGATTGTCAGTACAGAATCAATTAAAAAAAATCTAATCCAGAGTAGAAGGCAATCAAATGCAGTCCTCCTGAGTAAAACATAGAGTTTCAGATATTTATATATTTATAGAAAGGGAAAGGAAATGGAACTAAAAAAGATTAGGAACCTACTTTGTGTCTATCTGCCTGCCCTGACTTTCCACCCCATCCACCTACCTACCTACCTACCTACCTACCTACCTACCTACCTACCTACCTATCTACCTACCTAATTTAATTCTCACAACAGCCCTATTAAGAAATGTCCATATGCTTATTTTGTTGATAAGAAAACTAAGACTCACACGAGGAGATTATATATATCTTTCCCAGGTTGCAAAAGTATTAAATGGGAAATGTAGAATTTAAATTCAAGTGTGAAGCACAGCATGGGAGGAACAACTTAAGAGGTAAAGCCAGTCTGACCTAGGTTTGAATCGCAACTCAACCTTAACTATCCGTTAAGTGATCCCAGGCAAGTTAAACTCTTGGGAGCCTTAGATTTCCTCATATGTGAAACAGACTGTGTTAACATAAAGATTAAATATACTTGTGTTTGCAAAAGAACCTAGAATAGTACTTCTTCCACAACACGTTGTCTTCAAAACCCAGTTTTCTGATACTATTGGTAAAATCCTAGAATTGCATTCAATAAAAAAGCCATTAAGATGGTGATTTTAAAATCAGCCTCTCTGGCTGAGAGGAAGTGCAATCTAAGAATGAAGTGTACCCTATGCTTTGATTTCAGGTTGTTTACATTATAGAGTTAAGGCTAGTGCTGGAGTTGGAAGTCAGTTTATGTACTGACTAAGCCATTTATAACTCAAGTAAGCAAATGCCCTGGGAAGGGTTGGCCTGAGCATGGACGGTGTGGGGTTGGGGTTGGGGTTGGGGTGTGGGGTGGGGTGTGTGTGTGGCCTTATGGAGGTGATCATATAACTGGAAATAGCTGATGAGCTCAGATGAGTATCAACATGTTGGTCTAACCAACTGCCTCTCTTTCTGCTTTTCTGAGAAGATGATGAAGGAATAAGCCCCCCTAAAGCCTTTTTCTTAATAGAATGAGGAAGACCGTTCACATGCATATTTGGAACTTCCTGACCTGATGCTAATCTTTTCAACACTCTATACTTAGCTTGAACTTTATAACATTCCAAGTTTTGCAAATCATATATAGCTCAGCAATCTCCCATGATTACAGATCTATTAACCTTTGTTAATAAAATTGATCAGAAAGGGAAAGAAAGGGTTAGGTAGTGGCAACTATTTTGGATGTTTTTGATGGTGGAGAGGAATGTCTTAAAATTTCAATTTTAAGGAGTTCTAGAACATTATTATTTTCTTTAAATGTTTCCCAAATGAGAACCAAATTTATCAAAGCATTTTAAATTTAGCACTGGTACAGAGTCTTAGCACTTAGGAAAAGTAGTTGCTGACTTTAATTTCCAATTTTATAGTATTTGTAAGGAATACTAATGCTCCATTTGGTAAGATCTTGGGCTCCTTGTTTACTTTTTTTCTGTATGTATACTTTTCTATGTATTTTCAAATATTTTTTTTTTGAAGCCTGCTAAGAAGGCCAAGGTTTCTGCCAGCTTGCTCCATACAAAGGCAAATCCTGTGCTCTAACAGCTGTTAGTCCTGCTCCTTCAGGCTAGCTAGCTGTCCTGGCAATGTGTGCTGTTGGCCACTCTGTACCCAGGGCAGCATATTCACATCATGACTCTAACTGTTCAGGCTTTTTGCCCCATGGGGACACAGCAACATGTGTACCTTTATATAATTTTCAAAACTCTAAGACACATTCACGAATGAGCATGCAAGTAGTGAAGTGTTCAAGTAAGAATACAGGCCTGGGTTCCTTTAAAAGAGAAAAGTAGTTTCAAAAATAGGAGTAGTCAACACCACGACAAGACCAAAGCAAGAGGGACCTCTGTCCTGAGACCCACACTGTGGAGAACCCTACTTTGTCTTTTTCCATGGCTGTTCCACTTCTTCTAGTGTAAAGAATCCACAGAGCCAAGAGGATGTGCCTTCCTGGAGACTGTGCTTCCTTTTCACCCCTCCAGACCATACTCCTTTTGTCTGAGATCCAAGAATTTCCTACCCAAAGGCCCTGATTTCCTTTCTAGGCCTGTGCAGGTCTATTCTCCAAGTCCACCCTTTAGATGTAAAAAGGGACAGCCAACAGGGGAAGCTGTTTGCAAAAGGTAGGAAGAACTTGAAAATTGGGCTGAGGTGTCCATAAGTATGAGCACAAAGCTATTCACAGTATACTATGGGGAGTGATGAGGTGGTCTAGGGGCCAGGGACTGGTTATGTCTATGTAACCATTTTCTGGCATGGAACTCAAAGAAGACTGAGAACTTTATATTTAAACTCAGTCTTCCAAGTTGTTATCAAGACATATTTGTCAAGGTAGGTGGATAAAACAGATTTTATTTATAGTTTGATTCACAACTTTTATAATATTTAGACATATGGTATCCTGGGCCCTGTAAATGTTGGGGTTGAACCTGGCAGCATATCCTTTATGAAATAATTATGAGTGGAAGAGAAAGATTCTTGCTCCTAACTTAACACTAGCTCCCCTTGAGGCCACGTGTGTTATCTAATAGGAAAACATGGCATTAAGTTATAATATCAGAGGAATAATAAACATCATAATTTTGATTATATCACCTCTCTTTTTGGGAAATCATTAGCTGGAGATGCAAAGGGAGTGGGGATGTAGAAACATGTTCCCTTTGTACCAAGAAAACATTTACAACAAATATAAATCAGGTTTGAAATGTTTGAATTCTCATCACACAAGATCCATATTTTCACAGAGAATCTAATTTTTAACAAATGTTGGCATGGATGCAGAGAGACAAGAACACCATACACTGCTGGTGGAACTGCAAACTAGTACAATCCCTATTGACAGTAGTACAGAGATACCTCAAAAAACTAAAAGTAGAACTACCATTTGATCCAGCAATCCTACCATTGGGTATTTACCCAAAGGAAAAAAGACATTATACAAAAAAGACACCTGCACTTGAATGTTTATAACAGCACAATTCACAACTGCAAAGATGTGGAAACAACCCAAGTGCCATCAATATATGAGTGGATTAATAAAATGTGATATATGTATACAATGGAGTACTACTCAGACATAAAAAAAAAATAGTGAACTAATTTGTCTGTATTAACCTGGATGGAGCTAGAAACCATTCTTCTAAATGAAGTATCACAAGATTGGAAAAAAAAAAACGCCACATGTACTCACCATTAAATTGGAACTAATTAATCAACACATGCACATATGGAAATAACATTCATCAGAAATCAAGCAGGTAGGAGGGGAGAGGTAGGGATTGGTAAATTCACACCTAATGAGTCCAGTGCACACTATCTAGGGATAGGCACATTTATAACTTTGACTCAAATGGTACAAAAGCAATTTATGTAACCAAAATGTTTGTACCCTCATAATATTCTGAAATAATAAATACAAAAAATATATTTTATGGCAGTGTATTTTAGTACAATGCTGATATAAAGAAAAGCAGAAAACAATTCTTATGGATTTAGGAATCTGCCCATCTCAAACAAGGTCTATTTCTTTATTAGCAGGGCCAGCTACCACTTTCACCTGTGGATGAGAGCAAACCCACCATAAAGACAATCTCAAAGCCAGAGCCATTTGGGCTAGGCAAAGGATAACAGAGTGTGGACAAGTGGCCAGTAGGTGGAGCTGTCATGCTTAATCTGTGCCAGGGAATCTTTTACACTGAGCTTGCTCTCTGGTTGGGCTGCCCAAGTAGCTTCAGTGCTACCAGACAAACTTTTTTCTAAATAAATAACCTAGTGGGGTAAGCTTTGCTGAAGAGAATTGTGTGCTGAGATTTCCCTCCTGATACCTACAGTGACCATTTTAGTCCTTGAAATGTTTTAAGGAATCTTGAACTTCTATTTTTGTTTCTTTTCTCACTTCCGAACTCTAGGAAAAATGCTGTCTAGTTGTAAGCACATATGAAAACCCAATTTCATACAGAGGTTCTCTGAAATATTATTGACAGGCACTTTCTAAGGAGAAGGTGTACTTCTTGGTCTAGAAGATTTATTTTCCAGAGTAAAGAAATCCAGTATATCAATCATGAAATCCAACAAGAAGTCCTACAAATTAGTAGTCTGTCCTTCCATCACTCCTTTGCATTTCCTTGCTAAAATGGGTATTTTTTGAGCAACTACTGTGTGGCCATTTTAGACCACGGTTATAAGCACAATTTTATCCATTCCCTGAAGAGGATAAGAGGAGAGGTTTATAGCCCAGAGCCAGCAGGGAAGAAAACCATATAAAGGAAGCTAATGAGCAGGGATCCCAGAGGGAAAGGCCTGTCTGTAGCTGTGGGCTGCTGAGTCAATAGGTTCTTTTCTCAGATGCAAGAAGAGAAACGAACAGAATGACAAACAAGGAAACAGGAGGAAAAATGGGACGGCTTGCATAGAGCCAATTCTTAAGAGCTTGGAGGATAAAGATATAGAAGGGCCTCCTACATCTCTCTAGGGGGTCACTTTCATAATTTATTTTCAAGTTGTTAGAAGTTTTGCTAATGTAGAGGAGCAGATTTACAGCTAAAACCAAACTACAGTTTCTAAAAAAATTATTTTTATTTAGGTCTGGTCTTGGGGTGGGTACAGAGGAGCTGAAGGGTGTAATTTGTTGTTGTTTGTGGCAGATTTAGCTTTCCAATTGTAATTTGCTTAGACTAATATTCCATTTAGTTTGCATATTCTGAATATCTATTAACAAAGTGGAAGGGGGAAGGATGGGTGGTAGGCTTATCAAGAGGCATCCTGTAAGGGAGAGGAAAGAAGCCCTGGAACAAAATAATACAGGCTTTTGTGCTAGGCACCTGGTTTATGACTGTGAGAGAGAAAATGAGTGTGTCGGCCTCTGTGTGTGTGTGTGTGTGTGTGCGCGTGCACGTATTTGCACATAGTCCCTATTCTGAAACCATCTACAAGTAATTTATATGGTGAAAATTTTGAACTATAGATTAAGCCTATTTGGCTATTTGAAGTGAGACAGTCCTACATACAAAGAGCCATGCAACTATTATTGTGTAGGTTCTAGAATAAAAAGTAAAAGTACAAATCAGAGAGAATAGGTCTAGTTAAGGTATTCTGGGGGTATTGGGCCTCCCCGAGGAACTGATATTTAAGACATGAAGTAGGAGTTAGAATGGGCAAGAAGAGGTGGGCAGAGGGTTCCAGGTAGAAAGAACCATTTACAAAGTGGTCCAATGATGAGAAAGGCTTGGTGAAAGAGAACAGAGAAAAGGCCACTGTGATTGTAACAGAAGGTGTAGGAAGTGGGAAGCTTAGGTTGACCAGAGAGGCAGGACCAGATCATGTAAGACCACTTAGACCAAGTGAAGAATTTTGTTCCTTAATTAGCAAGAGGGGAAAGACAGGTAAGGTGCTTAAGTGCTGGATAACACAGTCAGCTTATATTTTCATAAGATGATACTGACTGTACTCTGAGGGATTTGGGAAAGAGAAGACTTAGTAATTGGTTGGAGACTGGTGTCAAGGTATTTGAAGGATAGATAAGAGAGGACACTCAGGTGTCTGGCATGAACAACAGGGAGGATCATGGTGCCATTTACTAAGAAAGGGACATTAGTAGATAAACAGTTTAATTTCATTAAGTATATAATAAGCTCTCAATAAATAGTGACAATTGTTATTTTTTTTTTTTGTGGTTGCTGTTATTACTGATCACTGAAAACCACTTGCTGAGATTAAGAGCAACGGTGATTTTTATGGATTTCAGTGGATCTTGGCCTGATGAGTTGCTCTCATTGTGTACACAGGCACTTCTGGATTTGGTGTTTGGAAAGGGAAGTCACCCTAGGGGGCCACAAGGGGGTAGGCTTTGGATAACATGTGAGGGGAACATAAGAAAACAGCTTTCTTCTTTCTTAAATTTCCTCCTCCCTTTCCCAAGAATCATATCTAAAATCATCATATCTAAAATTTCCCAAGAAATTTTAGATATGATGATGTGACCAAAACCAATAGATCTATATCAGCCAACAGGTATATGAGGCATCAGTGCTATATGAAGAGATCAAACCTATAAAATTCACCTTAATTTGCCTTCTGGGCTGAATAATAGATGAGCATAGACAGTCAAACAATTTTCCTATAAATTACATAATAGGATAGTGAGCAAAGATATCAAGAAGTATGCTTAGTTCTTTGATCTTGACTTCCTATCTTATTTTTCCATTTAGATTCTTTTCTTTGCCTCATGTGGCAATCTATCATAATCATTTGGATCGTTTACATGTAGTAAAAAAGAAAGGTGGCCTATTAGGGTGATTATTTGGCTCATGCCCACTGCCTTTGTTCCCTAGAGACCCAAGGGGAAGCAAGGACCATGCGCCAGGATTAGCCACATGGTGTTCATGAGAATCTCTGCTATCATTATCCTGTTCATCCTGTTAAAGAAGCCCCAGAGCCTATGAGGCGGGTGGCAAATGCATTAAATATACTAAGAGACATATTCATTTCTGAAGTTTTAAACCCAGAGTTGACAAATTTTACAGTACTTAATCTACATGTCAACTGGGCATTTTGCAACAAGGCATCTATAAAACACCTAAAGAAAGAGGCAACAAGGGGAAAGGAGGTCAAATCTAAGAAAAGTCCAGATTGCTTTGGTCAGATGAGATCCTACATATAATTTAAAAGCTACAGTGATGCCTGCTTAATCTCACACATATTCATTTGGCATCAGTGAAGCACAATCATCATTGGAGAACATCATACAAAGACATATAAATAAATAAATAAATAGAAAACAGAAGCATTTGAAACAATGTTCTGAACTACTTTGACATGCATTTTATTTATACTAGATTACTTATACTTGATTACTTATAAATGTCATTGAGTATTTCAATATATTTTTTATTTATACCTTTATCATTAATATATTAAAATAGGAAAAGCATCAAACTATATTTATTTGCACTCTTTTTAATTTAAATAAGCACATGCACATAGCCTAAAAACATGTCTTCTTTATTGCTTTGATTAATTTGTAATATTTTCTAACCTGGAATAATCTAGCAAGGTACAAAGTAGGCTCAGTTCAATATAACAAAATAAGCTAGTATCAAATCATTTGAGCATTTCCATCTATTCTTTATTATATTAACCAACCCTTGTTTATTTTAACTTTAGAGTTTTAGCTTTTTGACACTTGTTGAAGGTAAGTCATTATGATTACCATCCAGAAATTCTGGAGAAGAATGTTTTTTCACATCTTTAGTGGTGAGAAGCATGAGTCTGAAAATCAGACTATTTGAAAAAGGTCTCTACCATTTACTAGCTATTAATATGTAACCATTTAATTTCTCTGTGTCTTAGCTTTCTGAATAAACCTCAGATGCTTATCTGCAAAACAGGATAAAGTAGAACCTATTCCAAAGAGTTGTTGTAAGTGTTAAATGCTTTGTTATGTGTAAAAAAACTTAGAACTGTGCCTGGTACATAATAAGGGTCCCCAAAATTGTTAGTTATCATTGTCATCATCATCCTTATTTCTAAAATAGAATAATTCACTTTGATCTTGGGGTCTGGGAAAAAGAGTCTACAAAGTACATATTTAACTTTTTCCTTTGCATTCTTAGCCTTTGTCTTACCAGAAACATCAATCTTTCTTATTTCCCACTCAAAGATTTTTTTTTTTAGTCCACTGGTTCTCAAGCTTTTTTTTTACATTGACACCTACATATTGTATCAAAACATTCCATGAGCTTTCACCTAATACAATCTACAATTTTAGAATCCTTTGGTTAAGTACATATGAACAGAGAGATTTAAAGACCCCTTGTAATACCTCCACAGCCTCTCCTGGGTCTGAAGCTCACTTGATTAGGCACCATGGTTTTAATCAATAATTAATACATTTAGATTGAAGTGTAATTCAAGTTCTTTTTAAAAAGCCCAGTAGGTCATAACACTTTAGCCTGCCTTACCTCGCCCATGACTGCTATGGGTGTCTCTCCTGTTGCCTGAGCAACACGATGTTCTACTAGGTAGAACATATATTCATCGTAGAGTAGACGGATCAGGTGGAAAGAGCCAAAGCTGGCAGCACTGCGTAAGGTTAAGTCCCGAATAACCATTGAGCTGTTATAAGAGAAAAGACACAAATGCAGCCATATTAGTGTCAAACTATTTTCCTTCTTAAAAAACGTCAAGTTGGGAGCCTATATGGTTAGTACAGCATGAAATCTGCCACGGAATAATTTCATTCTTGAAAGCAGTTGGCTCAACTCATTTAAACAGAGTGGTAATAAGATAATCCTCACTGAGACTTGATCCTTATCAGAGCTAGATAGGGCTTCAATGGGAAAAACCATTTTACCATCATAGGCAAGCCTGCTGGTTCTATTAAACTCACAAATGGATCAGAATTGAATATAAAAGAGTTTGAAAAGGTTGAGTACCCATCACTACCATAAGAAAAAGCAACTCAAAGTAAAAAATCTTGATGGGTAGCACTCTAGTCACCTATCAGTGACAATGATCTTTGGGGCATACTTTAAGAAAAGTATGTATTTGTGCCAAAGGGTACAAAATATACTAAGCAATGTTCCCAGATGTGGCAGTGTAGAATGTGAGTGAGTATGTACAGAGATTCCAACAAGTTTTGTTGGGAGATAAATTTATTAATGATTCCTGTTTCTTACTAGATTTAAATTAAGGTAATTTTCCATTAGGAATAAGTATAATAAAATCAATTGAGAGATGTATTTCTTTTAAAAATATAAGTTTAATTTACATAATATCAAAATATGAACATTATTGATAAAATATTAACAATAAACTATTATATTAAAAATGGAAGTGACTCTAAAATAAAATCTTGGCCTCATCAAATACACGTTAATTATTATGCTTATTCATGCACTTCAAACTCAGAACAGTGTGTGTGACTGTGTGTGTTTCTCATCATTTTCACTTAGTGGACTTTTTCTAAAGATTTTTGGCCTACTGACACTAAAACAACCATTCTAGTTTTAGGAGGAAGAGACAGAATCGTACAAATGTACATGCTGATATTACTATGCTGTGTTTTACAATAAAAAATTGTAAAACATCAGGCAAATGGAAAACCAGAAGACTGTACTTTTGTTT
This sequence comes from Microcebus murinus, assembly GCF_040939455.1. NCBI lineage: Eukaryota > Metazoa > Chordata > Mammalia > Primates > Cheirogaleidae > Microcebus > Microcebus murinus. The sequence goes on from NC_134115.1 coordinate 32,369,194, forward strand.
TCTGTTTCATTTTTCAACCTTATTTAAATACAGGCTACTGATACATCAAATTCTACAACTGGTAAGTGACAGACCATGATTTTACAACTTAAACCCAGAAGTCCTGAATGCTGATTCTGGCTCTTCATTAATTGACTGCTGACGTCAAACAGATCATTTCCCTGACATTGTTTATCCTTTTGGGTGAAAACAAGAACAGTATATTTAGTCTTATCTAAGTTACCTGGTTATTTCAAGGATAAAATGAGTTAAAGGATATGAAATCAACTTATGAATAAATAGAACACTACTCAAATATAAGTGATGGTGATTACAATATACAGAATAAGAGAAGTTGAGCTTCTCATTCTCATTTATTGATGGCAGCAAGAATGGGGATTTGGGGATTACTATATAATCACGGCAGAAGAGATCTCATTTCTGTGGATCTATTTACTAAGGAAAAAAAGACACATGTGTTCAGAGGATCTTAAGATAACTACCCATTACTACATTGCTACATCTATTAGAGTTAATAATATATTCATTTCATAAATAGTAGTTCTAGTGAATGATTCCTCAGATTCAAATACCTTAATGAATTCCTTAAGTTTTTAACTTTATAAATGAATTATTAAAAATAGATGAATGCTGTCATTTATGTGCCAATGATATATGGCAGAATCCTGTTTATAATTCTATCCATGCCCTTCTTAAAATTCAGTGACACATTACCCATTTGTAAAAATAATTTCTATGCATATAATAGCTATTAGACATTAAATATTTCCTTTTCTATGGAAAATTTTTTGAAAAGCAGAGAATCCTCTACTTAAAAAACCAAAAGCAAAAAAAAAAAAATAAAAAACACAGAAATAACAATAAAATGTTATATAATATTTTTTACCCATACTAACACAAAGTTGAAAAGTAAATAATTTTGAAAGTAATGCAGAAACAGAATATTTGCTACTAATTGCATTTATCTTACTGAAGAAAGCAAATATGTAAAATTTTTACAATTTAAAGGAGAAGACAAATGGCTATCGAACATAAAAATGATTTAGTCATATTCAAAATTAATAAAAATTAAAGTAAGATACCACATATTGCCTATTGCACTGTAAGAAATTAAAAGACAGTGTTACAGAAGGTTTTGGAAAATAACTCTCATTTACTGTCTCTGTGAGTATAAATTCATAAAACTTTTGTGGAAGGATTTGGTGATATTTGTAAACATTTGAAATGTAAATATCTTTGAACTAGCAACCTAATTCTAGAAATTTACACAAATGAACAAAGATAGTTTTAATTGCAGCAATATTTATACTCATGAGAAACGGGGAAAAAACTAAATATCCACCAGTAGGATGCTGATTAAATAAATTACGGTTCATTTACATATGGAATTTTATGTAATAGTTTAAAATGAGGCAGACAAACAGGTAATACCATAGAAAGAAGTCTATGATATAATATTAAGTTAAAGAATCAAAGTATATGAGTTATTTACATAAAAATTCTCCATACAGCTTTTGAAAAAACTCATCCCTAAATAAATGGGAATATCTGATACTTTATTAGCATTGAGATAGTACATTATTAAACTAGTATTAGTCACTTTAAAACATTCATATCCATTTACCTAAATTTATCCAAAGATATATATACAATTATATATAATCATTACAGTATTTTTAAAAATGGTATCAAAACACCAAAAACCAGCTAAATGTTGAAGAATACGGGAGTAAGGTAATGTTTAAATAATGTTTAAGACACATATAATGGTATACTGAGAGGACATTAAAAATTATTTTTCTAAGGATATTTAATCACAAGAAATGCTAAAGATGTAATGTTAAATAAAAAATGTTAAGGGAAAAATACAGGTAATAATCTATGGTAAACAACTGGATCCCAATTTTATTTAACACTTAAAGGAACAGTCTATCGGTAGTTACTTCTAGGTAGTAAAATTATGGGTGATTAGGTTTATTATTTATACAGTTTTTGTATTTCCCAGATTTCTAAAATGTGAATTCATATTAATTTCATGATAATTTAAAAATTTTTTTTTCTGAGACAGAGTCTCGCTCTGTTGCCTGGGCTAGCATGAGTGCTGTGGCATCAGCCTAGCTCACAGAAACCTCAAACTCTTGGGCTCAACTGATCCTCTTGCCTCAGCCTCCCAAGTAGCTGAGACTACTGGTACTTGCTACCAGGCCCCTCTAATTTTTTCTATTTTTAGTAGAAACGGGGTCTTGCTCTTGCTCAGGCTGGTCTGGAACTCCTGACCTCAAGAGATACTCCCACTGTACTAGAATTTCATAATAAAACTTTTTAAAAAGATGATGTGCATTAGAATATAAAAAAACAATACTGATTCAGTTGAATGTCAATAAATCTTTGCAGGGATAAACAATCACAGATCTAGAATGGACTCTTTCCGTATGTATTCCTTAGTTCAAATTTTAGGACTTTATATTTCTCTCAAAATATAATAACCCTGAAATCAAGCAAATGACTAGAGGAAAATGTTCATAATGAGTAGTTTACTGATAGCATTATAGAAAAGCAAAGTCATTTTTGTCTCAGAGAATTCACATTTATTCATTCAATAGATATTTATTGTGTTCCTACTCTATGCCAGCATATTGTTTTTGTCTTGTCAGACAAAATTTTGGTTTCAAAAGACTTCACATTCTAGTAGGCAAGGCAGTCAATAAACATACAAGTAGATATAAAATATAAAGTTAGATAGTGACAAATCCAAGAAATCAGTGCAAGGGATTGGAGAGTGATGGAGGCAGGCATTTTAAGTTAGCATACCTGGAAAATTCTTTCTGAGGAGCTGGTATCTGAGAGGAAACTGGATTGAAATGAGGAAATGAGCCATATTAACATATGAGTGAACAGTTTTCCAGGCAGAAAGGAGAGCACATGCAAAGATCTTGAGGCAGAACTATGTTTGATGTGTTCAGAGAATAGCCAGAAGGCCAAAGTGACTGGAGGACAGTGAGCAAAGAAAAGAATATGTGATACAGCAGCTGTGTAGGGTCTTGTAGGCCATGCTTTTGGATGGTTAGGCAATCACCTTATTTCAGCATAAAATGTACATGTAATACTAAAATACGTTGAGAAATTTTTAAAAATCTGCTGACTCTGAATTATAATACCTAGTTATTTTTTAAAGCTACTGATAAGTATGTCATAAAATTGCCATATGTTTAGAAAAGAATCAGTTGAATTGCACCATTAATGCTATGTCTACTTTATTCTCTCTGTATTGGGCCTCTGCCCTACATGCCAAATATTAAATGACACAATTAACAGTTTAATTGGAATCCTATTGTCCAGTTCAGACTTCTGGAAGATATGTTGCAAAATTGACTGCACTGAATTTCATGTTGCTAAGTTACCATGAATTCAACTCCTTTTAAAACCAGAGTTGTAAATATTAATTATTTTATAATGGATGAGAAATACTTTGTGTGTTTATATTTATAACTCATGGTGTAGAAATTGAAACATATATCCTAACACATGATATTCAACCTGCCTCTGAATATCTGAGGAAGCATTACACCTTTCCTAAGAATAAAGGTGAGAACACCACATGTGTGACCCTCATGTGAACTTTCTCTTTGAACTGGGTTTACAATTGATTCGAAAAGAGTATTAGTTTTTGGGAAAGTCATATATTGTCCAGTTGTAGGCAAACTAAGTTCCCTGTGCCCCGTTTCAAGCCCCAGTATCAAAGCTATACATTCCATTCTTTAAAAATGGGATATTTGGATAACCTTCAGGGTGGCCCTGAGGAATGCTCTCTTCCGCTATCCACAAAACACACAAGCTGAGAAATGGCCCACATAACTTTTCCATTTCTGCCCAAGAAAGGCGGTAGTTTTTTTCCTGCCTCCTAGGGAGCCACCATTAGTCATTCAAAGCCAGCTTAGGCAAGGAGAGACCCCCATTTGTAGCAGAGCATGTTTGCAGCAATATATCAACGGCTGCTATCTTGATTCTCTGCCAGTTCATTTCTATATTTTTATGTATGTAAATATATGCACAGAATTTTAGAAATTATGAGATTAAGTATCTGATTTCAGAACATGAAGGGTCTGTGTACATGATTGCCAAATTTACAATGGCATTTATGAGTTTACAAATTTTGGGCATTTCCAATGCCAAAAACATGTTTAAAAATACTCTATTTCTGCTTCTTTGATAGTTTGTGAGTATAGTTTTCATTATTCAATATGTTTTTATGTCTCAGTAAAAAATAGTTCAGATATTAAAGGCTCTTAAGTTTCTAAGCTATTGACTTTGCCTACCAGCAGGAGGTATGCATCTGTCTGAATGTGCCTTTCCTTCTGGGGCCCTGAACTGTACGCCTTCAAGTCTTTTTGAAATGAAAATAATAACCATAATAGTGTCTAATAATAACAAGCCAATTATCCCCAACTCAGGGAGGACAGAGGGCAGGCAAGTGATGAGCCACTGGGTTTGCGTATGTGCAGAGAACAAGAAATACAAGTAAGTAATTTTCTCTCCTTTCAAGATACCTGCAACAGATCTCTGTGGAGATGAAGGCTCCAGGGGTGTACTTCTAAAATGATATCAACTAAATATAGGAAAGAAAAATCCCACAGGAAAGAGGAAGGCCAAGTCTGATACTAACAACATAAGAAAGCAGGAGGAAGGAAAAGGAAAAAAAAATCTTGCCTTTTCTGACTCTGCCTTTGATCATAAAATTTTGGAATAGAAAGCCAGTGTTACTACCATTTCATCAATCACTCATGGCATCAATCACTCATGGAGCACATATACTATTTATATTATTTTCTGGGAAAAAAACTGATGAATAAAAAATTAACTCAAACAATTGGGAAAATATCTGAAATCTTAATGTCCCCAAATTAAAATTTTGAATTCCACCATTACTACTAATGTTGTTGCTTCTATTTTGAGAACACTGTGACAATGCTTTTCAAGTCTTCCCCTAAAATCGAGGGAAACTTAAAATTCTTATCAATATATTTCTTATTAACACCCAGATCAAACCTAGCACTGGCTTCACTAGAGCATACCAGTGGGTCCCAGAGTCAGACAACACCTTAACAATGTGTTTCTCAAATCATGTGAAAAGGTATTAAATATATGAGAGGCATTGTATAGAATTATGCTACTATGAAAACAAAACAACAGCAAAAACTGGCTAGTTTTCTTTCACTGCACTGGACACTAGGCTAGATACTAGAAAGGTATTTTCAAAATGTAAGAATACTTTCAACTCTTAATTAAATATATAGTGGATTTACACCTCTACTTCAGTTTAAGAAATAAGAATTAGACTAGTCGATTGAGAAGGAAAAAAGAAAAAAGTCACTTATAATAAAAACCAAAGCAACTACCATCATAATTAATTGGTGGTCAAAACAAGATGGAAATCCTGTAGTCTGGGTTCACAAGTACTACTAATTCCTAAATTCTGTTATTTATTCATATAGCTTTCCTCCTCACAACTAAGTTTTGGACTCACCACTGATATCCAGATGATGACCATAGTGTACCCACAGCCAGGGGTCAGGGGCTGTCGTGTGGTCAGTACTTTCTGATATATGCATGGCTGCAAAAAATCTAAATTAGAGACTGCCTATACTTCAAAGCAGATATGGCTTTTAGGCCTAAGTCAGTGGGGGCCACCTTTATCTAAAGAAGCAAAAAAAAAAAAAAAAAAAAAAAAAGAACTCTCACCACAAAGAACAAACACCAGAGTTAAAAATATAACTTATCTAACTTATAAAATAGAAGTCCATTACCAATTCTATCTTATGCATACATAGTATAACTGCTGACCTCATGAATGCTGTTTTTAACTCTTGTGGCAGAGCTACGGTCAACAGCTCATCCCAACATTTGATATCAGATGTCATGTAATCAGAAAACCTTTACCCTCTGGGTGCTTCTATATCTACAAAAACATATATTTCCATATTTCTACCTATATTATTTTAGTCAAAAAGTGATTCATATTATTAATAAGGAATGTTACTGTCTACTAGATTACTGGCTGTGCATTAGAATCACCAGGAGAGCTTTTTGAAAGAAATAAAAATCCCAGTTACCCATATTCCTAATCACTACTTCTTGACCACCAAGATTTTGATTTCATAGATCTTGGGGGGCACCTAGGATTTTTTTTTAACATTAAAATCTGGTAGCCAGGTTTGAAAACAATTTTAATTTATAAAATCAAGAAATTAACCAGATGATTCTGAGCATGCATCAGAATCACCTGGAGCACTTTTTAAAATACAAATTGCTGGGCCTTATACCTCCATAGGCTCTGATTCAGGGAGATTTGGGGTGGGGCCTAAGAATTTGCATTTCTAACATGTTTTCATCCAATTGATAGTGATACCACTGGTCTAGGGACCATAGTTTGAAAATCACTGAACTAGAGAACAAAAAGAAGAGTAGTGTTAAGGCCTCAAGAAAAAAGCCTAAATAATGTATATTGCAAGAGGGAGGAAGGAGGACTGTAGCCCTGTTTCAATTGTTGCTGAACACATTATCTAAACTGGAACCTCAGATGTTCCTATCTGAGAATATCTAGGGCTTTGAACAAGAGACATTCTTTTCCTAGAAGAAAGTTTATTTCCCGAAATCTCCTGGTACATTTCCATGATGTTGTAATCATTGAGTTGGGTTGAAGATAGTTACAACAGGGAGTTTCCACAAACTGAAGTCTTTACTCATTTCTTTTGTCTGAGAAGCACGAGCGTGCACACACACACACACACACACATACTTGCAGAATATGAAGAAGAAAGCTTAAGAAAAATTAAGATGATACCTGTAGAAAGACCATTTTAGCAGAAATTGCCTGGCAGCTTTAGGAAAACTGGGTCTTCCTTCATAGGGTTTCAGTGCTTGCATCATGACGTTGTCAAGCCATGCGGCCCACTGCTCCAGGGTGCTCTGCTGCTGAAGAGTCATCTTGAAGTCTGTTTCTAGTCTCTGAACCATGTTGTCATCACACTGGCACACCCAGGAAGCCTGCTCCTGGGACAGTACACCCAACGCAAAGGAAAAGTTCAACTCAGCATTTTTTTCATGGAATGTCGTACACAGACCAGATGTAAGAATGGGAAATTATAATAAAAGCTTAATATAGTGAATCAAGAAAATGAACAACTACTTATCAGTTGTTAAGGAAACTAATAGCACCTTTTTCAGTTTTAGGGGATTAATATTTCTCCTTGCTTGCTCACTTTGGTACATGAAAAAATGATGTGATATATAACCTGGTTTTTTTACATTAGCTAGCCTGCTTGTGTGAAAAACTAAAATACATGATTACTTAAAAATAGAAGACTGAACCTACAGGCAGTGTCTTTCATTCTATTCAGTTTTACTACTGCCTTCAAAATTCTCTCTACCCCTGCCCCATCAGATAAAACATTAAAGACGATTCATTTGAGAAGATTTAGGGTAAGTCAGATGGATAAAAACATTCACTTGCCCAAAAGTGGTCCCTCAAGATTAAAACTGAAACAAACACTGAATGGTACTAGGTAGAAGCATATGCTGTTATGGGTTTTATGGATTGGGAATAAAAATCCCAAGGGCTATCAAGGCAAGACTATGAATGCAAATTAATTCGGAGGACTGAAAACAACAATAACAACAACAACAAAAACTCTTGAGAAATGTAGACATGTTTCTTGCCAAAAAATTTGATTACTGCAATTTCCCTTCTGGTTCTGGTTGGGAAGTTTCATGTTTGGTAATGACAATGAAAATAGAAACTTCTATGGCGATTTTTTCAGTGGTTGGCATAAGTTTTATGATGTTTCCAGTGCTATGTTGTAAGATTAAGAAAAACACTTTTCTCTCAAGGTAAAAATTATTTGGTAATACAATATTTGGCTAGGTCAGATGACATGGATTTTAAATGAAGTCCTCAGTTAATATTAAAACAATAAAATTTAACAGAAATTTTTAAGTGAAGCTCACTGTATCCAGATAATTTTTTCAAGATGGGGCTTCTTTGGAAGGGTGTCTATGAAGGTCCTAATTCATATAAAATCTTGTGAATATATATATATTCTTCTGAAGAGTATCTGTAACTTTTATTCCATGTGTTCTCAGAGGACAAGTTCATTCAAATTGACAATTTTAGCTGAATAAATACCTAATCCTCTAAGTTGTACCATCTCTGCTGATCCTATAGATTTTACCCATTCAAGGGACATTTCAACCTTGAGGTACTTCAAATGCAAAATATTCTAAACTCAATTCATTTTATTTTCCCAGGGAAACCTACTGTTTCTTCTAATCTCAGCTGATGATACCATCCGCTATCCTTCTTTCTCTTATCTAATTAATAAGATAAGATGTTTCAGATGTTACCTCCTAAATATTACTTTTAAATATTTTAAGTACACTAAAATGTGATTATAAAAAAACCTGAACATACAAATAAGCAACAAGAAACAAAATATTAAAAATACCTAAAACAGCAACACTGAGATAACAATAACACAATGATATATATAATCTTTAAGCTTTTCACATGCATATATATAGACTTATGCACATGTTATATCAGTATAACAGTATGTATATGTTATAACATACTGTATTATTTATGAATATATTGATAATACAATTATTCCTACTTATACAAACATTTTATAATATTTATGTATTATTATATGCTTATTCACATATAAATGTTTAAAATAAAAGAGGATCATATTATACATTCTAAGAGATATTCTATTTAGTTCTACTTAACTGTATAGGATAACTATTTTTCCATGTAGGCAAATGTGGCGCTATATTTGTTGCTCAATGAATGAATTTGTTTCATCACATGAATATATCATTATTTATATAACCAATCCCATACAGTTAAACATTTGTTTGTTCTAACATTTCACTATTATGAGTAAAGCTGGAATTAGCAATCTTGTGTATTATATCTTTGCTTACTTTTTTACTTATTTCAGTATGAAGATTTACATAAGAATAGCTAAGATCTTATATACTGTCAAATGACTCCCAGAAATTTTATAGCAATTTATATTTCAAAAGAGCTCCAAGATAGTTTTAAATGTTCTCACCACAAGGAAATGGTAAATATTTGAGGTGATGATGTTCGAATTCCCCTCATTTCATCATTCCACAATGTTTACATATATTGAAACATTACTCTGTACCCCATAAATACATACATTTATTATTTGTCAACTGAAAAAATGAGTCTATGAGAGTACCCAAGAAAGAATTTTAAACATCAAGAAAGTAACAGAGTTGTGTTTTGATTTGTTCACTCATTAGAGTAAGCATTATTTTACTATCATAAAAACCCGTAACACTATCTTAACTATTTTTAAGTGTACAGTAGTGTTAACTGTTAATATATGTACTTTTTTATCTTGCAAAACTGAAACTTTATGCCCATTTTAGGAAAGTTTTATTGTTGTTGTTTGTGTATTGATAATGGGAAGGAGGAACTTATTAGTATCTGTGGAAGAATTTAATTTCATTTCTTAGCATAAATTCAACCTCATTATTTACTTGGCAGTTTGATCAAAAGAAGATGATCTGATCTAAAACCTAACTTTGAGAAATAAAACCACAGCATGTTTTTTTTTGTCTTTTCAAACTACTTTTTATTATACTTTATTTTACTACTCTCTAGAGTGAAAATATACTAGCAATAGAATACCTGTAAATATTCCCTTGTGAAAGGAATTCAGATATTTCAATTCTATAATTTAAAAAGCTAAGGATGAACATTTAAAGATGTTCTTAGAGTGTAAAAAAATTATATCCAAAATGACAAGTAGTCAGGAATGTCAAAATCAGAATGGCTTTTAAATACAGAAACAAAAATATATGTAATAATTAGGTTATCAAGTCAGCCCACCCAAATCTAATTAGCCCATAATGTATTAGGTTATTAAGTATGAAACGTCCGATTTCCTTAAATACTGAGTTTGACAGATGATCTCTCTGAATTTCATTTTGATACTTCTTGCTTTTTTCCCCCCATTGTGAAGGTATATCCTCAGTCTTTCAAATGCACATTTTGGTTTGTAATTATCTTTCCTATTTTTTTAGAGCAATTTTTGTGAAACCATGGATATGTCAAAAATTCATGTTATTTTTAAATATGAGTTCCATCATGGAACCAATGCAGCACAGATAGTTTGAAATATCATCAATGTGTTTGGGAAGGATGTGACTAATGAATGCACAGTACGTCGATGGTTTGAGAAGTTTCATTATGGTGATTTCAATTTTGAAAGTGAGCCATATGGGTGACCAGAGACCAAGGTGGTTAATGATGAGCTGAAAGCTGTAGTGGAAGCAAATCCATCTCAATCTATGATTGAATTAGCAGCCAGGTTTGACATTATTATTCCAACAATATTGGACCATTTGGAACAAATTGGCAAGGTAGTGAAGCTGGATAGATGTATACCACATGAATTAAATGAGCATCAGAAGAGAAATTGTCTTGAAGCTTGCTTTTCTTTGGTGTCACAACATAAAGGCGAATTATTTCTACACTGTATTGCTATATGTGATGAAAAATAGATTCTTTTTGACAATTGCAAGCATTCAGTACAATGGTTGGATAAAGATGAAGTGCCAAAACACAGTCCAAAACCAAATATTCCAAAATTCCAAATTCCAATATTCCAAATATTCCAATTCCAAATATTCCAGTCCAAAAAAATCTAATGGTGTCTGTTTGGTGGTCTATTGCTGGTATTAACTATCTACTACAGTGTCATGAAACCTGGTCAATTGATTACAGTGGATGTCTACTGCACTCAATTGGTCAAAATGATGAGGATGCTTGTGATTAAGCAGCTGAGATTCATCAACAGAGACAGGCTAATCCTTTTGCAAGACCACATGTCACAAAAACCAATGCTGCTTAAACTACAGAGCCTGGACTTGAAAACTTTCTGTCAACCACTGTATTCACCAGACCTTGCACCAACTGACTAACACTTCTTCCAGGCTTTCAACCACTTCTTGCAAGGAAAAATATTCAATTCTCAACAAGTTGTGGAAAACACCTTTTTTTGTGATTTTATCACCACTCGCTCTCCAGGCTTCTTTGCTGCTGGCATAAACAAGCTACTGTTAAGATGGCAAAACTGTGTCAATAGTTAGGCGCATACTTTGATTAACTGTACTGCTTCTTGTTTGAGATACAATAAACTAAACTTTTGATTCAAAATCGGACATTTCATATTTAATGACCTAATAGAAAAAACCTCCATCCATTTATATTAAAAATTAGAGAGCAATACCATTTTAATACTATTAATTAAATGAAACAGAAAACTGATTATACTGCAATAGAAAAATTATCTTGAATGCACAAGGAAAAGAAGATTTAATTAGAGGAGAATAAAGTAGGAAAAAGAGATTTATGGATATCCTGAAAGGAACTTTTTAGTACTTTCAAGCTTTTATGGTATTGTAATATTGACACATGTAATTTAATTGTTTTTAACTGAAGTTACCTTACTACCAGAGCATCACCCTTAAATTTGTCAGCCTTACTGAGCTGAATCTTACAGGGGCAGGGACAACCCCAAAATGAACAAGAGTGGGTGATAAAGGTGGAATGGGAAGCAGGGGACTCTCGGAAAACCTGGTAAAGCTTGGAAAATAAAAGGAAAGAAACAAGGGAGTTAAAGATGAAATATGCTACCTCGAAAAAGAGATTACTCATTATAATAAACAGAACAGTGAGAAGTAAAATGTACATGGAAATGAAGGGCTCGTCACTGTGTTCATGGTCCTCTGAAGAAAGGAAGGAGGTGTTGGAGGGCAGATGTTTAATCATACCCGTTCAGCATTAATGACTGTCATGGTGGACACAGAAAAACTTGATAGTTGGAAATAGAGGAAGATAAAGGGTAGTCTCGAAGTTGGTGGGTGGAGGATAAGTAGTAGTAAAGTAGATATATAATTGACCATTTATATGCAAAGATGTTCTCAAGGTTAGCGTTTATAACCAGGGAAAGACTCATTTGTATAAATATTTCATAGGATTGCAAACACACAAATACACATATGAAAATAATGCTAAAAGAACATTTAAAACCTTTCTCAGATGTTATTAGAAACCATTCTTAAAAATACTTCCTGTTAATGGGCTGAAATTACTTTGTGCAACTAGAAGTTGCCTTACTACTTCAACTTTTCTTAAGGTATTTTAAAACATATCTTTTCTGAAAGAAGATTTGAAATAAACATTACTGTCTGGATTTAGGGCTATATGAACTTTTAATATTCTCACTGAATCAGTTAATGTAAATTCCATTAAAATATGTAAAGTAAATGGTTTTGTAAACCTGAGACAATTTGTCTCACTCTCTTGCATAGGCTGGAGTGCAGTGGTACAATAATAGCTCACTGTAGCCTCGAACTCCTGGGCTCAAAAAATCCTCCTGCCTTAGATTCTCCCCAGTAGCCAGGATTATAGGTGCGCATACTATACCTGGCTAATGATTTTTTTCATTTTTGTAGATATTTTGCCTGGGTCTTACTATGTTGCCCAGGCTGGTTTTGAGCTCATGGGCTCAAGCCATCCTCCTGCCTTAGCCTCCCAAAGTGCTGAAATTATAAGAGTGAGCTATCACATACAGCCTCATTTCACTTTCTTCATGGTCTCTTTTGAAACCCAAATGTTTTAAATTTTGATTATGTTCAGTTTATGTATTTTTTTCTTTTGTTGCTTATGCTTTTGGTGAGCAATAGTATTATTTTTATGTGGTAATGATTAGCATCATCACTTTTTACTCCAGTATCAGAAATAAAATATTTGTTGAAATCCTATAATAATATTTCTAACTTAGCATTTTTTAAAGTGTACTTTACAGTACAGATGAATAGTCTCATCATAAGGTAAAAAAATACTTTTTCCATTTAAACTATCAAAATAGCCAAGCTTATAGCATGTAATTCTTTCCAAGTGAACAAATATTTAGTAGGCACCTATGGTGAACTGTTAAAATAGAGTTATTCTTAGTTCTTTGAAGCTATACTAACAGAAATATGTCTGCATATCATGGTAAAAAATTACTAAATATGTAAACAATCATCTAAGATAGGTGTTATAAGGTGTGAAAAGTAAAATCCCAGAGTAGTTAAGTAACTTGCTTAAGATCCCACAGCTGGTAGATGGAAGAGTTTAATTTCTTGCCTAACTTCAATGACTATGATCTTCATCACTCCATTAACTATTCAGCAAACCCTGGTAACATATTATGTTGCATTCTAGGACTATTAATTTTAGCAGACTTAAATCACAAAATACTGGAGCAATAAAGTCACATGTGAATAATACTCCTCTCTTTCAGAATTTAGTGAATATAGATGCTATCTGTGTACAGATGAGACTTCAAAAAGAAATTTGATGATACTAATTAAGAAGAACAAATTGAGAATCTTTCCTTAAAAGACATGTTTTGCAAGAAAACAGAGTACCTGGACATTGGCAAAATCGACACGGTTGAGGTCATTGAGCATCTGGTTGATTTGGGAAGTGTTCTGAAGCACTGCACGAGCTGCCTGGGCCAGGTGATTGAGCGATGTGTATCTTCGCAGAGTCTGGGCAAAGGCACTTACAGCGGCAACCTGTAAAGAAATCCAATTAAGTTGGATTCCTTTTTTCTCCAGTAAGAAAAGCCTCTGAAATCTTCAGATCTTTTTTTCCTTGCCAAATTTTAAATGCTTTCCTCTGACACTTATTTCAAATTCATTTGGTGAGATAGTTTACTTGTAAATTAAAGCATCTAAATCTCTAAGCCAAGTATTATTTTCCTTTTGAGTAGGTTGAGGTCAAGACAAAAACAAACTCCCACATTCTTTCACATCTGAGTGCAGCATTAATTAAACCAGTCTTGCAAATAACTACTCACCCACAGCAAGAAATGACTTTGTCTATGGAAGTAGAAAAAATGTTGGTTTTCATTCCTTTTTTGCTGTTTTTTTAGGATAGTCAACTAGAAAGTAGGTAGATTAAAAAAATTCTTTTTATTTAAAAAAACAAACTGTACATCCTTTCTTTTTAAATTGTACTAAAAAAATACATTTCAGAGAACTACCATTCAGATTTTCTCTTATTACCTTTATTTTATAAAATCTTGCATAATTTCAAGGTTAGAGAGTTCATAACCTTTATTAGCCAATATATAGGTAATAAACTTCTCAGAGGCAAACAACTAAAATAATACTTTTTAAGCGTTTAAATTTTTTTAAAAAGGCTATCCAGGAAATCTCCATTTGCATCTCAAAATCTACTTTCTATTCTTCTCCATCCTGCTCTGTGCCCAGGAAGACTAACTTGAATGGAATACAATAACCTCCTTCCTTATCTTCTGGCTTTCAACTGGGTTTGACCAGTGACAGACACAGGTAGGAGACTGAAGGCTGGGAAGAATGGCTAGATGGTTAGAGTGTTTATTCCCTACAGTCTCTGCTTTCCTGTTTGAGAATAGCCTACTTTCCTTTTTTAAGGCCACTACAGTCCTTAGGAAAAAACGGGATCTCCTTATGACGTAGATTTCACCCCCAATCCTTCAGACCTAGCGATGGTTAGGACTATTGCGAGCCTTGGAGTACTCTACCATTCATCCTTGGTTTTCTCAAATTCATTCATACATTTGGAAATAAACTCTTCTTAAGTTCTCATCAATTATTCCTCCTCCTCCCTTTGGATGCACCACTTGTTTCCTGTTGGAACCGTGAATGAACCAGTTTGCATTGAAAGACATCAAAGATAATGCCAAAAAAGTCTAGATAAAGCTCATGATCTCATGGAAATTGGTTACATGCACAGTAGATCTAATGATTCTAACCTTTAAAAAATGTTAAAAATTTTAACATATTTATAGAATATAAGGTATTGCATTAAATTACTCTGGGTATATAAATAGCAAGTGGTTGAACAATCGTTGGCTGAATGGTAGAGAGTATTCTCAGGGTAAAGGATGCTCTATCTTGATAGTTAGATGTTTTAGGGCTATGTAGAAGTTGGGAGGAAGCTCACATACCCTCAAAAATGAGTCATCCTTTTTCAAATTTTGTGGTTTATATTAATCTAGTACATACTATGTGGTATTATTATCTTGTTCAATTCTCATAACCATCTGTCAGATATGTATTATGATTTAAACAGGTTAAGTAGTTTGCTCAAGGTTGCACAGAAACTCAATTACAGTGGTGGGATCTGAACCCAAGCCATTCTGATTCCAACATTTATCGTGGCTGGAATGCTGTTTCCTCTATCAGGGTAAATTGCCTTAATTCATTGAGCACTCAGTGGAAAAATGGCTGCATTATCAGTGAAAGTGGAAGAGCAGAAGGTACCCTCCACCACTGTAAATCATCCAAATCAACCCTGCAGGTCCATGAGATGGTTAATGTTGCAGCTAAACCACTAAACTGTTCACTTTGATGACACTGGTAAGGGAAGCACTCTTAGCTGTTTGAGGTATTGTACAAACGTGATTGCAAGTTGCAAGTTTGCAAGTTGGAAAAAATTCCTCTATCATAATCAAATAGCACCTCTTTTTTGACCACCTCAATGTGGTACTCAACACAGCACTGCCAAAAAGAACTTTCTGTGATAATGGAAAGGCACTGCATATGTGCTATCCAATATGGTAGGCACTAGCCACATGGGGCTATTGAGCACTGAAATGTAGCTAGTGTGAGTAGGAGCTAAATTTTTCACTTCACTTAATTTTAATTTAAAAGTCAAATGTAGAGAGCCACATGTGGCTAGCCCTATTGCACTGATAGCATAGCTCTAGAGCAGCAATCTAAGGTGGGCCTATTAATAAACTATTGCCTTCTATATCTTTTAGAGAGAGGAAGTTTTACTGTAAACTCTAAGCCAAAGCAGAAAGAGCTGGGAGCTACTTGTGTTCCCACAGAAACTTATCAGTTATAAGAATGTCAATCTATCAACTTTTCCCCCAAATTGAAAGAGAAGGCATATTGTTAGAGTCTGATAGTAAATACAGTCACTGACAAAAAGCCACGATTGTGATTTTTGGCACCAAAATTTAGAATCAGTCCAATCTTGCCATGCACGGGATATGTTCATAGATTAGCATAAAGTGACATGGCTAGTAGTGGACAAAGTGGAGACTAGAATTCACATACTAGCTAAATAATCCACATTCCTGAGACACACTGATCTATTATGGGATAACTGTTCTCTTGAAGAAATGATTACTTGATTCACAAAAACATTCACCAATGTTGAAAAACAAAACATCCAGAAAAAGCAAAGGAACATTAATTTACATGAACTTTTCAGAATACAATAAGTATAGTAGGAAATTTTAAAAATCTAAAATTCCTTCAAATGGGAACTATTTTAACATCCTAGGGCCCAGGCTATTCTTTTTAATATTTGAAATTAAGCACATATAGTTTATATGCTTCTGATACATAGTTTAGAATATGTGTATATATATATCTGACATATTGTTTAGAAAAGGGCTTGGAAATGCACCACACTTAAAATGTTTCTCAGTTCCCTTTGAAAGGAATATCATCAAACACCTCTTATGTAAGTTCTTTATTACATGGTTATAAAATATAAAAATCAGTTTTAAAAGATTCTATACATTATAACATTAACACTGTACATGATATCATTTGATAGGACATAAAGTTCATATAGCTCAGAATAATTTCTTAAACACAAAAGAAAAAGCAAAGACATAAAATATACCTTGGTTTGTATCATTCTCTGTGGAATATTGTTCATGGCATTGGAAAGCCAACCTTCAAGGCTTTTTGCAAAATTTCGAATGGCTTGGGTCAAGGCACCTAAATGTTAAAGAACAAAAGCAGAAGGAAAAAGACACCAAAGAACATTAATCTTTATGCCAGAATATGTGTACACAACATCTGATATAGCACAAAATTCATATTGTCTTCATTGAGGAAACTTCATTTAACATTATTTCTTACTTTTTAAAGCATTCCAGAATTACTATTTTGGGTTTTTCTTTTAAAGTTATTTTTCCCCAGATACTTATAATATTATGTTGGGAAACAAAAACATACAAACATTTTTGCTTATAGCAACATATACCAGTTGTGAATATAGTTATGGAATTTTCTATCTTGGACAAAACTTTCTTTTCATTAACAGTTTTCTGATAAAAGGCTATATGTTTTCTTTATAAATTCTTCATTTTAATTTTTTCAAGCTCTTAACCTATTTCATTTCTTTAGTTAAAAAAGAAAAGTAATGCAAAGCTTTTTCTCTTTCTCTATGCATCTATTTACTGAGAACCGATGAATTGGAGTAGTTATTTCTCATTCTTGTTGAAAAGTAAGGTAAAAATTAAAATTGTCTGACTTTAAAATTCTGGATAACTATTTTCATTTCACTTGGCAGGTAGAGATAAAAGATCAGTGTGATAAAATTGCTGTCACAGAAACCAATATTCTTAAGATATTTCTAAAATAGCAC
The DNA here is from genome assembly GCF_040939455.1 of Microcebus murinus. Classification (NCBI taxonomy): domain Eukaryota; kingdom Metazoa; phylum Chordata; class Mammalia; order Primates; family Cheirogaleidae; genus Microcebus; species Microcebus murinus. The sequence continues at coordinate 32,386,721 of NC_134115.1, forward strand.
ATTCTGTATTCTTTATATATTTGTTGAAACTTGAAATAGGGATGGGTCCCATGACAGAAGATTTTATGGTGGTCATTAAATGATTAGAAGCATCTTCAGTTATCAGTGATGACTATGACTATTATATAAGAAGAGATCTGCTTACTGAGATAGCTATATATTAGGAGATAAAATTATTCTTGTTCGACAAGTAATTCAGTCAATAGTATTTTACTTCCTCTGTGCCCAAGGCTCTGTAGAGAGCAGTTTTAGATATTTAATAGATAAATGTTTCAAATACCTACAACATAAAATTAGTCTGTGCAGGTTCTCTATAATGTGGTAAGCATCAAAATATATAGTTTACTATTAGAAACAGAGAAGTTACAGTTTTATCCAAGGCTCCCAAGAATATTAATGTTATCATGGGATTAAATTCCTTGGTTTTCTTTGTGTGCTCAAATGAGTCTGACATGTTTCTCTATTACTTTTGTTAAAAGCAGGTTGTAGAATTTAATTTATTTGAGGTATTTGCAAAAGATATAAATTTTACTATTCTAATAATAAAAAAAATCCAAAGTTTTTTTTCCTGTTTTTTGTTTTTTTTAAAGATTTGTTTAACTGGCCAAAACAGGACAGAAGAGATTGGAAAGGACTAACACTCAAGAAAGTGTGCACTCAACCACGAGATTCATCTACTGGAAACACTGAATAGGAAATTTCTTGAGAACTAATCTTTTGAAATCTCTAAAGCTTCCCACTTTATCCAAAAAAGAAAAAAGGAAAGAAAAATATTTTTCTATTGTATTATGTACTAGAACCATGGAGGACAGGCATGAATGGAAATGAAAAAGAGTGAAAAAAATTAACAATACTTTTTGAAACAGTAAAATTTTGTTCAAGATTCAATTTGGCAATCTGTAGTTTCCATTATCCCTATAATTAATATACAATAATTGTTTAATCTGAAAAATCACAAGAACCTATAATGTTATTTTTAAAAAATTTATTATGGGCCTTGTTTTATCTTGATGCCAGGGAGATTATAAAATGAAAAGATGTATTTTTTATATTAAATAATTGTGAGTTTTACTTTTTTGCATTAAATGACAATTTGGGCCTTTAATTATAGTCATAATTGTACATTTAAGTGTGACCCGTTGAGTTCTTAAACAATACTTTACAATTAATGTTTTTTGCATTTTCAGATAAATGTATTTTAGAATATAGTAGCTTCAAGCTGACTTTAAATTAGTGTGATATGCAGACTTTTTTTTTAAGCTAAAAAAAGAAATCCCATCTGGACAGAAAATGGTAGAGTGAAGTACTAGTAGCGAGGAAAATACAATTTTTAAAAATAAAATTAAGTTTGCTCTCTCTATAGGGATTCATGTAAGTATAAAATCGTGCAGATTGACTCTGACAACTTTCAAATGCTCATGAATGAATAGTTTGGAATTTAAAATCTATTCCAAAGCTGACTTGTCTCAACCTGCTCAAGATTAATATTAAAATGCATACAACCAGAAGATAGCTATCTAAATTGTATTTTAAGCTTTATTTTGTTAAGCCTCATTGTAGAATGGGAATTAAATTTCCAAATTTCTTTCGCAGAGTAGTACATTAATATACCTTGTAATTTAAGAGAAACTATAAAACTGTTTTGCTGAATGTAGAGACAAGCTACTTGACAGAATACGCTGGTTTTCAAATCAAAATTTACAAAAGACAAAGGTCAAGTGTATTGTGTACTTAAAATTGTGTGGCTTAAAGTCAACTAAAATTCATACAAGATTTAAATTAGGGAACTGTTAAGTTCACAGGTTAAAATCTTATGATGCTGCTACAGAAGCAAAATATTTTAGAATTATTTAATGAATATTGATGTTGTTAATATGTCTCAAAAAAGAAAGCACCCACTGACATCCCTTCTTAAATCTCATCAGAGAAATTGTATGTTGGTGGCAAGATGTCATGGGCTAATGAGCTTCCCTATGCAAGTTGTTTTAAACATCTCTGGAGATTATCATTCAGAGCACAGGGAGCAAGAGAAAAACAAGGAAAACCAGATTCCAGAACATAAATCCGTAGAGAATTTACACAGTGAAATTTTCCATGACAACATCACTTTTAATCAATCTTTAGTCAGGAAACTTGGTACAGATATAGTGGAACATATTATCAATGTATAAAATTGTGACACAATTTCAGCTAGATTTTTAAAACTTATTCCTATATAAATTTATGTGTGTTCATTGATATATAAATACATTTAAGCATCTATTTAAGGTGGTAGAGAACATATTAAAGAACTCATACCATCCACAGTTATCTATTGTATTTAGAAAAAAAGAAAGTATAAACATACAAATGTTAACATTGTCACCTTTTCTTCTACAAAATTCTTATTTTTATATTTTCTAGAGTCATTTAACACAAATCATTTGTGAGCATTGTACTTGAAGTACATGGTTGCCAATTTCACAAGCTACATGATTGCTTTTAGTTTATTAATGTCTGTGTAGAGTAGAAACTGTTCTGTTTCTTTAAAAGTTAAGGTCACTAGTATGTGCTCATATAGATGTAGGCATAAAATAGTTTCAACTGCCTCTAACAGTATCTGTAATAGCATTTATATTGACATTTGAAGATAATAGCTTTGTTTGCTACAAAGTAGTTTAAAAAAGCATCATCACTTAAAAAGGTAATCTAACCCTATCTATGTAATGCTCATTTTCTTCATAGTGGGATTACAATGCTCATGTAGTTACACAGATTTTTCTCTCAAAATGCCAGTTAACCATTACTGTTAATGGAAACTGCATTTGTAGTTCTTAACATGATGTAGGTGACAAAATAAGTGCTTTTATAAAGGAATTCAACTTCACTGGAAATCAAGATAAATTCATTTCAAATCAAAAGCAACCACAAAAGAGGCTGGTCTAGCAATTACAGATTTCAGTAATTTTTGGGTTTATGAAGGGGACTGTGTCCTTGGGCAGAATAAATTTTATATGGCTGACTGGCCTGGGAGTGTTCTTGCAATTAGTTTATTAGGGCTGTCACATCTACAGGTTGGCTTTCTTTTATCAAAAAGAAAATGAGAGATTGGAAAACAGGTCATTTTTTCCCTTTTTACTACAGTTTTGTTCTAAGCTGCTTTCATGCAATAGTCCGTGTTGCGTGCTTTCTGTTTGGCAAATCTAAATGAAATTAGAATAATTCTAGATTGCAGTGTCACTTCCCAAAACTTCCTGGGTGGAATGTATGAGAACAAAAGCATCCGTACTTGTCTGCATTTAACTTACTAGGAATAGGTCTAAGGACGTCGGGGATGAGAATCTCCACCAAAGCCTGGTACATCCCATGGTCACAGTTACACATCCATTTCAGGATAGACTCATGTTTGCACAGAGTTATCAGCTTTGCTTTCGGAAGTCGACTTTCTATTTCACTCAGATTGCTGGTGTGAATAAATGTAGCAAATGAATAGATGGCAAATGAGGATAAAAAAGAAAATGGACTTTAAAAATAGTTTAAATTTACCAAATATTATTGAGGTTAGAACTATACCACCATTGCACTGGTGCCACATGGCTGGAGATATATATATATATATAGATAGATAGATAGATACATAAAACACTCCCCCAGAGCTTCCTATGCACATTAATATTTTTTGACGGCATGAAAGGCAGATACGATAATAATTCCATGAGGACGAAATAACTCTACCACAGTCCCCAAATCAATAAAAATGGGAGCTATATAAACACACTGAAACTTCAAGAGAGCAGTTTGTGGTTTATTTCCAGGATGGCCAAAGCATCAATCTAGTTACTTAATGTCATCAGGTAAGGTTCACAACTGGTATACATATCTCTAATTTATTAGCTGTGACATCTACTCAGCCATGAAAAAGAATTGGAAAAGCATATGGATTCTGACCTTGATTCAGTAATGGTAGTGCCATCAGTTGGAGTAGAGGGAGAATAGCGCCAGAATGTTTGCCACAATTTTTCTATCAGGCTAAATTGAAGATTCACCACAACATCCAGTATTGCCTAAAAAACAAAATGGTATCAGCATTACCTCACAATATTACTTGTGGGGATTTGTTAGGAGAACCTAATATGATGAGATTTTATATGGTAAAGAGCTCTCTTGGGCCCATAAGCTGACATGGTGAAACTGAACTAAATTTTATCAATGGAAGTGGAAGAATCAAAATTCAAAGAAATTAGCTTCGAAAAAAAAAATAGAAGAAAAAAAAAAAAAACCTCTTGAAAGATTAAGCAGGATAACACATTCCTCTATAATGGCCTCATATCCCAATCTCATCTTCAATTTTACCTCTTTTTTCTCTTCCATTTTCATGCTTGCTTTCCTTCTTCTTCATTTTTTTTCTTACTTTTCTTTCATTCCTTTACCTACTACTGCTGCCTTCTGCCTACATAGTTGTTGCCACTCTACCTATTCTCAGACCCTGAAGGGTACAGAACACAAATTCAATTTACATTAGTCCTCTCTGGGGTAGGTAAAGTTATTGGCAATCAAGGGGAGAGAAGTGAAGGGTCTGGAGGTACTTATGTGTGGCAGAGGAAGTTAGGGCTGAATAAGCTCTGTCTGCGGCTGCTGACCATGGGCTCCAAGGTGTTCCCAGCCAGGCAGAAGCTGCAGCAGAAACTATGGAGTCAGCAGGCCTTGAGAGGATACTGCCTCTCTGGGCACAGCAAGCAATGCCTTTCATTCAACATTAGTGAATCTAATCCCATCACTTCACACTTCCTTTAGAGGATACCTTGAAAACTGATCTCTTTTTCTAATATTGGGGCCTCACTTCCTTTCTCTTCTTAATTTTATCTCTAGAGCCATTTTACCAGCTTCATCAAAGGCATTTTTTTTATGATGCTAAAATCTACCACTTTCCCTATTAACTTTTGATGATCATATTTAATTTCACCCTGCCATTCCAATTAGTTTGTAAATTAGCCTTCAGAAAAAAGCAGGCATAAAACCAAAGAATAACTTGTTTGTGCAAAGAACACATAATTCTGTGATTATTTTGAGTGCTGAAAGACAGAAGTAGTCAGTATAATGTGTTTGATGTCATCAGCATTGAGGACCAAGACAGGTAAAATGTGAAACAGCCTCATCAAGATCTATAAAACTGGTGAAAGGTAAGATAAAATAGAGGCCAATCTAGAGAATCTATCTGAGTATTTTAGGCAAAAAGAGCAAACCGTAACTTCATAATTTCAGAGTTCATGTCACCCATGTAAATCTGGACTTATGTGTGATATAGGGAATAAATGATGTTAAAAACACTCATTTTAACATCAGCAACTTGCATAAAAAATATACTTGTTCCATATGTAACAAAATGGTATTAATACTTACAAAATCTTTGACAAACAAATTGTGAGAATTCTAAATAACAGGCAAAGTAGGTCTATTAACCTCTTTAAAAATATAAACTATAGGAAATGTGAAATAAAGTAGGGCAAGTAAAGAATTTCAATGTATCTTAAATTTAGTATCTCTTCAAAGTAAATAATCTCAGATAACTCTTTTGAAAAAGACATTCACATCAGCCTCATTGAGGCAGTTTTACAAATGAATAAAACATTTTATCATTTGTCCACCTACTTTCAAATATGTTCAGACTAAAATATATAGACAAGTATAAATTAAAATAACCCATATTCTCCTGGCTTAGGGCAAATGACTATTTACAGGACTGGGTATGAGATTCAGACAGTTATATTTCAAAAGTTTAGAAGTTTGACAGACAAAAATTATTAGAATTTTTCTTTTTTATATATCCTCCTCTGTCCCATGAGAGAGATGGCATGAACACTGGTAACTCTGAAAAAAATGGAGATCATTCCATGGACTGTCATTTCCCACACAGATTAATTACTATAGATGTCCCTCTCTCTTCATACAAAGTATATTTATTCCTCAAAATTGGTATATTAATGAACATTTTATAAACCAAAAGATGATTTTAATCTTATTAGGGGTGCTTATCACTTAAAATAATCTTACAGTATATGCCTTAGCAATGTAAATAATCATGCTCCAACTTACATTTTGAATAAATATGAGAAACTTAGAAAAAATCCAGATTATATTTGTATAGGTTGGTTTGCTTAAAGCAAGGATCACTTGACCATACAGAAATGCAAAATTGTTTAGAGAATCTTTATACTAATATTTATTGAATAAGATGATAGATATAGAAAGAAAAAAATTTTTCTATATATATAAGAATAATACAGGAATTCTCTAATATTGGGAAAAGTATAATACTCTAAGGAAACTGAATACTAAGTGGCTTTCATCATTCCAAGAAATGCTGGGAACTGGTAGAGCATGTTGAAGAACACTTCTGGTACCTGCTATGTTAATAAGGAGAGAACTTGCCCTTGGTTATTAGTAATCTAGCACCCTTGACAAGTACTCACATTTGCTCAAGCAATTCTTATTTCTGGAGTGGGGGGAAAAAATCTGTGAATTCTATGAACTGAGACTTCTTACTGCATACTGCACTGTCAGCAGTCAGCAGTACTGCCCAGGGAATCCAAAGGATTATCTTTTACTTCTAAGCAAGTCACAAATACCCCTGGAATAAAGGTACTTAAATTCTAAATAGAATTCTCTTTCAAAAGGAGAAGCACTTAAGAAAATCATATTGTAATCTGTTATCCCTTTCCTACTAGGTGAATTGCAGGTACATTAATATGTTGGCATGGAGAGAGTTCACCTCCTAATCAATGAAGCCAATTTGGATGTGGGATACTCATAGAGTAGGTGTGGGGACAGAAAACCCCAAAAGAAACCTTAATTAACCAAAAGAATGAAACAAAACAAATGAAACTAGATCCTCAATGATTTCTGGAAGGAACACCTAAAATGATTTATTGAACATTTCCAGAAATTATTTTTAATAGAAATTCACATTTATATGGTATAAAATTCAAAAGGTAAAAAGAGTTTATTGAAAAATTAAATCACTTTCCCTTGACTCCTAGTAATCCAGTTTACTTCACAAAGACAACCACAAGTTAATCTTTTGTGTTCTTCTTTCTAGAGAGAGGTGTAGACATGTTCATTTTCACTCAGATGATAATACGTTATACACTCTTTTTCTGCACTGTGCCTGTCCTTTTAACATTAAATACTGGCTTCATTCCTTTTAGTACATTTAGAGTTACCTATTTTTTAAATAGCTGTATAGTATTCCACTTGAAAGACTGCATCATATTTTACTTATTCAGTTCCCTATTGGACATTAAAATTATAACCAATAGTTTGCATTAAAATGAATAATGCAACAAATTCCCTTGTACACTTGTCTCATTACCCATATATAAGTATTTTTGTAGGATAAATACCTAGAAGTGGAATTGCTGCATCAAAGGATTCATATTAGGATAGGCTTAAGAAATGGAGAATAAAATTTATTCTCACTTTCCTGCATTCCTCATCTCTCCACTCTGAGACAAGAAAGAAGAAAAATGAATTCATTAGTGCTAAAAGAAATGCTCAAAAGAATTAGTGCTAACTTCATCTGTCCTCTAGGAATAAACTTGATTAGTTTGTTTTAGCAAGTTGTCTGGCAAAACTCAGGGAGTGTTCATACTATGTTTGAAAAGACTTACCTCACAGTGCTCTCGATAAAGACTCTGCAGTGACTTGATATCCTCAAAGGTAGTACCATCTGGCAGAGAAGAGATTTCAACTTCTCCAAATTCTGGAAGTGCTCGAGATGCATCTGTTACCATGACAACACAACAGAAAAAAGTGATTGTGGATGGTGCCAATTACAGATTAATGAGGGAAAATTTAGGAAGACTAAAAAGAAATTTTTTTTTAAAGGTTAGAGGTCCAAAGAGCAAGGATTTTTCATATCGATATTTTACAAGCAGAACTTAGTAACATCATCAGCACAAAATATAAAAAAAAAGAGGGAACACTCCTAAGAATTTTGCAGAAACTAAATTTTCACTACTATTATACTGGAAATAACATATTACATATTACAATGCCTTTCAATAGAGTGCCCCTATTAAAAGAAAAATATCTCGAGCTTGCAATCAATTTTGGTTATTTTTATTATGCTACTTAAATACATAAACAATGAATCTAGCTTTAAACTTATTATGTTCACACCTTTTATATAATTATAAACCAAAAGAGCTATAAAATGAATACAATGAAAATTACAAAAATAACATTAAACTTAACAACATTAATTTGATGTGATAAATGATGCTCTTGTCCTATAACTAAATTATCTCTCACAACAAGAATACAGTATTGACTGCTACAGCACAGGATCTTCTGAGTCTGACAGGTCTATACCAACCTGTGCTTTGTGGTGGCTGTTTCTCCCATTACTCTTCTATATGCAAATGACTGTGAAATTTTCTTTCACACAGAGTGTAGGGATATCATTTAGCCTTCCCTTGGGATGAAGGTGTAATTTACATAGTAAGTTTCTCTCTGTTCTTTTCTCATTAGCTCTGGACAATTAATGTAATTCACTTTGATACCTGTCTTCTTATAAATTCAAACATAAATGTGGAAATTAAAATTGTAGAGTATTTAGTTGTAGTTCTCTAGGTAATTCAGAATATGCTTGTTTTTTAAGATTATAATTTAAATAAAAACACTAAATAAAATCTTCATTGAATGCTCAAGGATCCATAAGAATATACCTGAGGACTTTAGTTTGGGAAATGCTGCCATGATGTTTTCAATTGTAGTAGCGATTCCAACCTGAGAGTCTATTTTAGTTGTTTTTGTCAGAAAGTGCACATAGACACATATACACACACACAGACACATACACACACTCACTCTCTGATAGCATCTACTTATCTTGCTGTGGTTGTATGGAAACTATGCATGTTCATCTCTAGAAGAGATGTCAATTAAAGTGCCATTTTTGATACTTTTGCTATTGCAGGAATATGCAAAGTGTTCCACTTTCTAACTCTTCCAATAACAAGAAACATGTACACCATCTACAAATTATAAAAAATAGAAAGTACTGTGATAGATTTAAAAGAATGTTACTTTTTAAATGTTTATAATATTTTTTTCTAATCTGTGACTATATGCATATGTAACTTTAAACAAAGGAAATGAGAATTCTTTTTGGTACTTGAAGTACTATTGAAAGTAAACACAACACAATTTTGATCATAAAAGCCAATTAATACAAATTCTAGAAAACAATTTCATAGCAGTGAGCCTTTAATTCATATGCATTTAAAAGTCCATTACAGCTCGAGATTTTTAAAAAATAAGCTATAGTGAACATGAAAAGTAGACATGAACTAGGACTATTATATATATGATGTGCATAGTTTCATCAGCACTAAAAAATATTTCTATGTAATTAACATCTGTAATAGACATTTCATTTGGAGAAAAGACTACCATTGTTTTCTTTACAAAATCCTAACAGAAACTAATATGCATTATACCTTAACATACCTAAAAACTGTTGATGATGTTGGCTTTGGGCAATTACAGTTTGCTCAACAGATGTGCCTGTCTGTTGACCACTTCCTGTGAAACCATCTGCAACCCCATCCACTTTCTGCATAGGCTTGTACCTAAAAATATTAGATGGGAAAAAACAAATACACCAAATTATTCCTTGCTTTTTTGTACTACCCCAAACTCCCAAGGCATTTAATTTTATTCTATCTTCTTTAATGTCTCATGATAGTTGCAAAATTTTTTTCCTTGATAGCCTCATAAAGTTAGATGCAGAAAATTTTTCAACTGAGAAAGGACTGGGGAGGGGTGGGTGAAGGGGATGCATTTTTGAAAATCCAGAAATTTACCCAAAAATGAAAGAATTATGAGGTATTTCTTTGGAAAGCAGCAGCAAAGATGTTCATAGTTATATTTCTAACACACATTAAAAGTTAATACACAATAACTTTTAATGGCCAATGGATCAAGGTAGGAACATTTTAAATACACTGGAACTTTAATCTGAACTATGATCTAGGAGCTCAGGCCTGAAAAAGGTTGATGAATGGTTTTCAATTAATTAATATTGCTAAAATATGATCAGCCTACAAACCCTACCATACTGTTTTTCATATTTCCTAGAACCATGCATCTCAATACATTTATCTCCCTTGACACTTCTTCACATCTGCAAATACAAAGACCACAAGCATCATGTTGCAGCAAAATACATGCAAAAACCCATTTGCAAACCTAATTTACCAAATCAAAAGAAAAAGTAAGTCAGCTACAATTATGTATTTATCTTTAGGTCCTAGTCGTACAAACTTATGTACTTTCCATACGGCTAAGATAGAAAAAATGTGCTTCAGCAGCATGGGCAAGAAAGAAAACGTCTTGAGAGAGAAATAGCGCATATGAAAAAAATCCTGGCCAAGTCTCCTAGGACAAGCAAACACAAAGTAAGTAAGCAGTAACTAAAATTTCTTCTTTTTCTCCGATTACATTTATTTTTCTTTATTTTTGAAATTTTGAAATAACAGAAATGCATAAGAAAAAATTAAAATCTATAATAAACTCACCCCTAGAGATAACATCATTCACATTATGATGTCTGTCCTGTTTGTTTTTCCTATTTCTGATTATATTTATAAACAAAAGAATCTAATATTCTCACCATCCAGACACTTGACTCTTATACTAATACCATAACTCAACTGCATCATTAATATAAAGTTATTATGAATTATAATGCCTCTAATAAGTGAACAGGACATACTCAAAAAAGCTTGCACTCTGACAACAGATATGAAATGAACGGACCTGGTGAAATGTACACACTAATGCTCAGGTTGGCTTAGGAAATTATTCAATCTTGGATGTTATTTATTTAGATAAATAAAACTTCCAAGAAAACTGCCAAATCTCTCATGACATTTACGTTTATTTCTTACGTGATAGTATCTTACAGACAACTATGAAAAGCAAAAACAAAATCAGAGGATGAAGAGGGTGAAAAAGGGTACAACACGCTCTATCCTTATGATTATAATTTTAGTGACCCTCTCCATCACTGTTCTCTAATGATATAGAATAACTCAAGCCTAATCTTTTATTTAATGGAAATCTTTATGGGAAGTAGTTTTCAATTGGGGCCATCCCAAGAGATAATAGAAGAGTTAGTATTGTGATGTGCTAGAAGTGCCATTTATTAAAAATTGAATGTTTTTCTGATTTTCTTCCTCCTTAAAGATTTATCTTAGAGAAGGCAAAGAAACTTCATGAGGTAAATGCTTTGTGTACTTGTGTGTGGGAACAATTGCAAACCATTCTGTTCTAACAGACTTGAATGATTTTATCCTCATTTCATTCAGGGACATTTCTTGTCCTCATCGATTCATTCCAAGTTTCATTTGATTTTAGCTTCCCTTTTTCAGCTATGAAATTATGGATCACTAATAAAATAGTCTAAAATTGCTTAACCATGTTTCTTCATTTAAGTTAATGAAGTTTGGGATTCATGGAGTTTAAACAAAAGTGGTTAAAGGAACTTGAATTATTTACCCTGGAGAAGGAAAAGATGGGAATATTTCCTATAGACTTCAATTACGTTAGGTTCTAATGCAGGATTTTAAAGTTACTATGAGACTTTTCCCAGCTATGCTCTATCAGATTTCCTTTGTCCTACACAGCATTTAGTAAACTATGGATACTTAATAGGCAAAAATATCAAAGGAAAGTAGAATTTAATCAAAAAAGAAAATGACATACATTCCTTTTAGAGCATAAGTTTTGAGAGGACAGATGCTATGTCACAATCTATCTGCCCATAGTGCTTAAGAAGCCTGTAGCCTATAAGCAAATTTATCTTCTTTCCTTAGGAAGACGGAGATAGCTGTTGGTATTATAAATGCTGGGAGTTTCTAAGGGTAGCAGATAATATATTTTAAATAAGCAATCAAAATCATGATGTGTTATAATTAATGTATGATTATGTTTAATAATAATGATATTGAAAAGCATTAATTAAAGATATACTATAATATGTCGGAGATGGAAAATGCATCTAGATCAAATTTTAAAGGGGAAAAAGGAGATAAGCTGATAGGATTGGGAGAAACTGTGCAGGTCAGTACTTAAGAAAAGGTCTTACATAGTAGAAATAAAGAAAACAAAAACAGAGAAAATATAGTCAGAACTGGGAAATGTTTCCATTCTAACCATAAGAGGAAGAGTAGCAAGGTGAATGGTGGACTGAAAAATGGACAAAAATTGAGCAAAGGGACACTATGTGTATCCATTCCTGGTTGTCCCGGCCATAGGACCTCTGTAAGCCAGAACCTTATTTTGTGCCTCCTGGGAAAAGACGTTGGGACAAAGTCTGGAAGCAGTATGTGCCATAAAGAATGACATCAGGAAGGGCAGGAATATGGTTCATGTACAAGAGGGTTAGTGTGAACCCTCTTAAATATAAGAGAACTTCTAGGTAGTGCTGATTTTTGCTTTTCCTTCTTTGAATAATGAATCATGTATTGGTATATCCACAGTGTATTGCCTGGCATTGGATTGGTACTTAGAAAAAAAATCCTGAGAAATCAGAAATATTGGGCTGAGAAAAGCTAGCTGTTCATTCTCCTGGTACTCTGTCTAAGGAAAACAACCTATCCCTACCATCACCTCAGAGGTTTGCATCTTCCCAGAGAAGGAAGTTTAAAAGGAAGTCAAGAATAATTACATTAAAAATAGGCTAAACAAATACCTGTGGTAACTGATTCTTGTTAGAAGAAATGGTTGTAGATGAATATCATTGGTTTTGTTTTTTTATTTCAATAGATTTATGGGATACAAGTGGAGCTTTATTACATGGATATATTGCATAGTGGTGAAGTCTAGGCTTTCAGTATACCCATCACCTGAATAGTGTACATTTTACTCACTGGCCATTTTTCATCACTCACCCCCACCCCGAACCCTTCTCCCTTTGGAGTCCCTAGTGTCTATTATTCTACTCTGCATGATTTTAAAACCTAATTGCATATCAAGCCAAAAAATTAAAAAACCTACCCTCACCCTAGATCTACCCTCTAAAATCTTGAGAACAGGGCTTAGGAACTGGTTCGTTTAACAAGCTTCTGATATGTTTCAGTAGCTGGCACAGCCTTGTCCACAGCTCAGTGTCGTAGAAATATACCAATTAATATTAGAGAAAAGTCATTTTTAATAAAACATGCCATCAGTTTAATTTTTTCCAATAAACTACAACTGGGATATATAATAAATAGCTTTGAATGAATATTCAAAGTAACATATTTCATTTTATCACATCATCTTTACATATATCAAATCAATATATCTTTACATATATCAAATCAATTTAACAAATATTTATTGAGAACTTACTATGGGCAGGGTACTGTAGGTACATGGTTTTTAAAAGGCTGGTATAAATATAATTTTTCTAAGATTTTTTGTGTTCTATTGAATTAAATGATAATTCTACATTATCTTAACTCTGGTTGAATTTCAACTGACTTTTAAGCATTGAAACATAAGTTTTAGATTTTCTGCCTCTCTATATTTTAATAAAATAATTACTGTAAACTTACCAAATTTATTACATTTGGAGAATGATAACAAAACAAGCCCTTTCTGCTGAATGCCTTAAAAAAAACTGTTTAATATTTAAGTATATTCCCATCCATTTATCCCCATTTACTTTACGAATTCATTTTTAGATTAGGTTTTCCCATAGTAGACTCTTAGTGCTCCTGTGTTGTATGTGCTCTGAGAAAGACCTGTACAACATCAAATGAAAAAACAGCACTTGGTTTAAAAATTAGTAAGAAGCAAATGATAATTTTAACAGCTTGCAACTCCATGGGTAATCAGAGCTAAAGTTGTTAATGATTAAGAAATGAAAGAAACTCTAATGCTTTAATAGCTGACTGTACACATGAAACCTGTCACTAACACAAGAAACTTAGAAAATTATTAGGAATCTTCCCCCATGGGGTTAGTCATAGCTGTATTTAGGACTTGGCCAGTTATAACTCTACTGTAAAAGTAATATTCTGTCAATAATTCACATACACAGATACTAAAGCAGTCTAACGGAAGGCAAAGAATGGTATGTATTTACCATCGCATTCAACTAACATTACCAGGTGGAAGGATTTTTAACAGACTAAATAAAGTATTTGGAAAAGTTTCTTCAAAGTGGCTGAAAAGTGCACACATGAAATGCAAAATATACACTGTATAGGCAAATAAAGTTATTATTATAATTCCAAAAAGTACACAATCATATGATTTGCATGAACAAAACAAAACACTGAGCGTACAATCAGGGCAAGAAGCTAGAATGTTCTATTGGAATCTTGCAATCCTCTTCAGAAAAATTTTCCCAGAAAGTGTTTAGATGACTTGGTGTCTAAAATGAACCAAGTGATATAAACATTAACGGATCAAAACAAAATAGTGAATTTAAAGAGTTCCATTCTTTTAGCATAGTAACTGACTCTTTGATTTCACATCGAATATATCTATAATACATCTAAATGATTTATAACATCAACCCCAATGGTTAATGATAGGTATCCCATCTCTTCAATTCTTGTTGGTGGCTCTCTAAGTATTTGTCTCTGCATTAGTGGTACATCTATGATTTGGCAAGGAAAGGAAGGAAAAATTAAATTCAAATGCAGTAGTTATGTTAATTGCAGTAGGGAAAGGAGGGGGTTGTAGCTGCTGGCTAAAATGAGAGCTGTGGATCATTCATTCATTTAAAAAATATTTATAGCACACTGAGTATGTGCTCAGTGCTTTCCCAGGTGCTGAGGATGCAATGCTGAAAGAGGCAGGCATGATTCCCTGATTTCACGAATTTCTTCATTGAGTCCTCTTAGCATAGGTGATTTATGGATAACCATACAGAACTGATACATACTTGCTACAAATATGCATGGCACATCTTTTATTTATAGCTGGCCCTATCTATTAAACAGATTCTAGAAGAATACCCCTCCCCATCTTCTTTATTTAGAGAATGACAATCTGGGTGCACCTGATGCCAGGATGTCAACAGTAACAACAACAACAAAAAAGTCATCTGAGGCTCTAAGAAAAAATAAATTAGTGAGCTTCTTGAATACAGCAAAAATAAATGGGCCTTCGTTCCTTTATTAGTAAATAACAATATAATTGCCAAATGAGAACTTGCATATAAAGTGCTTACTGATAAACATTTAAAATGTTCAATAAACACTGATCATGAGAATAAGTAAATGGTGACTGCTACTATTATATTATCAAGCTTTACATGAATGATTATAGCTTGATAATTACTGAGTTGTGATTATTTATGATCTCCTGTTTTCAATGGAAAATATGATCATTACATCAGGGACCAGCGCAGTGGCATAGTGAACTTTAACTACCTCAGTGCCAAGATTCCTTGTTTGTGTCCAAAAGCCAAAGGCACAGGCAGCTGATTATTTTCAGCTCCTGTTACCCTCAGCTGCCTCAGAGCAAATTAATGACCCCAGGGAATTCATGGTCTAGGAAAGAAATGATAAACTATTAACATCAATCAAAGTTGGAAACCACTAGCCTAGAGGTATAGAGAAATGGAAGCCAAATCTGCCCAATTGCCAGGCTTCCTTCTCCTCCAAAACACCTGGAAATTCCTTTAAATTTTTCTCTAATGCTTATAGTATAATAATGATAACAGTAATAATTATTAGTAATTCTTAAATGTTCCCAGTTATAAAAAAACTTTTATATACTGTTTTCCATTTGAACTTCAAAACATTTGTGAGGTAGTCTAATTATTATTAATTTCCATTTTGCATATGAAGAAACTGAGGCTCAGTGAGGTTAAGTCATATACCCAGCAGAAGTGCCAAAGGAACCTGTACTCAAATCCCCATTTTACAATTCTAAATACAGGGTTCTTTTAACTGATCTATGAGCCCTATATTAAGAAAGGTCATCTAATGACAAAAGTTCTTGGATTCCCTCCTTTACTTCTTAGGAACATGCATGCTTTTACATCTGTCTATAGCCAAAGCAAAAGTATCCTTGCTACACTATCTTTCCAACTGACTTTTCTCTCTCGCCCCTTAGTGACACAAAGGTTCATTCTTTTCCAGAATCCAGTTCTTGTGTAGAGACCATGCAAAGAGGCAGAAGTGACATATTTACTTACCTAATGGAGTAAACTCATTAAAATACGATTTCTCCCTTTATTTCATATGCAAAAATTTTATTGCATGTATAAGTTTCTGTTTTGGTTATCTTACCTCTTTGAGGGTAGAATTCTTACAAGAATAAAGAAAAGAGGAATGAGTTCTTGTTCTGGTTGCTATATGATTACGGATAAGTTATCTACCATTTATGGACTTCAGTTTTCTCATCAAGATGGGTTGGACTAGGTGATCTCTTCCTTCTAGCTTTAACATTTTATGATTCTGTGATATCTCTTTTAGATGTAATACATATATTCTATATGTGAATGACAGCTGATATGTATTTGTTGAAGAAATGATAAATGAAATTTAATATTTTGAGAATGGCTACTGGGATCAAACACAACCAAGCACATTATCCAAAGCACTTGGCTCTAATCTACCACTTTTGCTACTAGGATTTGGAAGAATAACTAAAATATATGTGCCAACACTCTCTACATATTTCTTTTAAAAAGTATTAAAAATAAACTGTAGTGAACACTTTTACTTAGTTTGGAGAGCTGAAAATTACTGACCTTCTTTTTGCTCTATAATAGCCCAATCTATTTATTATCTAAATTAGGGTAAGTAAATTACTCCATGAGTAAATTTCCTTGAAAACAAAAGATTATTTCATTTAAGTGCAAAAATTATTTTCATATGAAAATATTTTCAACAAAAGATATTTTAAAAACCATTACACAGCTCTCTTGCCTATTTAACCAGGGTATTTTATCTCTTCTTGATTACCCATAATGTTATCAATATTCAAAACAGTTATTACATTGTGTTAGATTAGATTCTAGTCTTGAGAGTGATACCTGATAGACATACTGGAGTACCTAGGTCTATTTGTCCCTCCACAGAAGGTCCAGAGACTGCTGTATTGAAAAAGTAAACAGAGGACTCTGTTTAGTTATATATCCTCTTGCCAGCTGTCACGTCCCATGATTGCCTAGGAATCAAGTGGGCTCTAATCTGCTCCCTTATTTTAGGTAAATGGCTTAAGCATGGCTTCATATTTTCAATTAAGTGAAACTATGGGCTCTGTGACATCTGCTTTCCAATCAGAAGCTGTTTCTATTTATTTTCAGACACATGGTTATGTTGCATACAATGATGTTGCTGGGAATCTGATTTGTAGATAAGTGGAAATTTCTTCTACCACCCTATCAAATCTTCAAGTGAAATACCTTATATAAAGGAGCTCAAGAAATTCTAAAGCTATATAAAACCATAATCATTAATACCCCTAAATTGGGGTATTGAATAATTCCAAATCATCAAAAAATTTATAAATTAGGCTCTAAAACTTAATTTTAATTAACAAAATAATCACTGCATATACATCTATTTTTTTCACTATAAGAACATGTGAAACATACAAATTTACATTATGGAAGATCTATACACATAGATGCATATAATAAACCTTAAAGTATTTAAACAATTTGAATATTCTGAAATATTGAATACTAGTTCTTGCTATAAACTATTTTAAACCTTTCACATGTCACTTGTATTTTAAAAAAAGAATGGCAGTCTATCATATAAATTTTAATATATTCAGTAGAATCATTTGAGTTTTGGAATCATCATTTTTAAAAGTTTGTAAGTCATAGACAAATGAAAAAAAAGTTATTTTCTCATAATTTCGACAAATACTCTTAACTTAGTCCTTACATCCAGATCTATGGAGAGAAACTTCTCTCTTATCCAATATTTCTGCACAATGGGCTAATTGGCTTCAGTTAAAGGCTATCAATGTTGTCAGATTCCTACAGAGAGACAACAGAAGACTCTTGCTGCCCCACTCATCCCAATGTGAGGCCCATGCACAGTTGGTAACACTAACACTGCAATCAGTTAGCAAGACACCATTTCAAGAGCAACTGTCCATAATCCAAAAACGTGTATCATTAAAAACACCTAACAAATTAAAAGAAGGTTCAGTACTTCTTTGGTTCTCTAACATTCTCGCTTCATAAGAAATAAGAATCAAACTCAATTAAGAAGCTAAAGTCAGCAGAATTTATTAATATGACTATAATTTTATATACTTCTTAAATACATTCATATTTTTTCTATTTCTAAAAGCAATTACAACTATACTGAGATGGCTTACTAACTTTTATAGCTCTGGCATCTGTTTCAGGAGGAGACCATGGAAAGTCCTAGGTCTTGCTTATCTAACTCAGGCTTTTTATAAAGAATGTCTCTTTAAGGCTTCCATTTTTATGAAAGCTTGCTAGAATTTCTTAAATCACAGAAGAAGTGGGCTTCAGCTGTCAGGTACAATTTATCAAGTTTTTATTCATAATTAAGCTTTAGTATATATTATTTCTGAAGCAAATTTTTTTTTTTTAAATTTCACTATCATCTCCACTGGGTAGTGCTGCTATGCATGAGTGCAGGAATCACAGCAGAAAGCAAAAGCTATAAGTGTTGCCGCTAACAGACAGAAAAAACAGTTATAACCCAAAATAATAATTTATTACAACTCACATAAACTATCTCCAACCATATAAGGTACTATTCTACAATTTACTTCACAATTTTTTTCAGAGCCCTTAATATGTTTCACTGGCTACATATCAAAAAATTAGGACCAGCAATTAAAAAAAGAGATTGAGACTCTGTGAATAAAAAACCTAAAATCCTTGAGATACCTTATATAGTAGCCAATTGTGAACTAAGTCTTTAGTCTGGAACACTTACACTGGAAAAATGACTGTGTTAAAGCCACTTAATAAGTATCCTTACCTCCAGTCTCTTTCCATTAAATATGTCTTGCCCAAAATCAAAAAGTCATCTCTCTAGAAAAAATCAAAGTTTCATTGTTTTCTTCAAAGCCTTACATAGCTTCATAGCTATGTTCTGCACAAACAACAAACTTATTAGCTTCATATGCAACCAAATCCCTTAATACATGATCCAAAGTACTTTTAAATCTCATCTCCCACTAAACTACTCAATGATCTCTTCAACTCTCCTTCTGTAATACCAACCTCAACAAATCAGGGACCACTTCCCAAAGATATCATAGACTTTATGCCTAAGTGCATCTTCCCTCTGCCTGAACATTCCTCTCTTTTTATGACTCCTCTAAGTCACTACGCAAATAGAACTTTCTCTACGCAGCTTCCCAATCCTCCCTGTCAGAATTTACTGAAAATTCCTCTGTATTCTGATAGTTTCTTGATCAAGGCTCTATTTTAGCACTACTCAGATTGCATTCCTTTTAATTTTCTATTCCCCATGTGCTTCCTCTTCTAATTTCAAAAGGTAAGAACTACTCTGTCTTATCTCTGCCTGTAAGACCAAGCACACAACACAGTAGAGACTCAATCAGTATTTGCTGACTAAATAGATAAAAGACTACTGTGTGATATATTCTTTCTCTAGCATTGAATTAGAACTAATGTTTCTGACTAAACTAGTATGGACGTGGAGATCTGGCCAAGGCAACTAATCATTCCAGATCAATAAATTAAGACCTATGCAGAAGTCTCCTTTCTCTTACCTAATGAAAAGAAAAATCACAACTACTGTCATGGAGGAACTATGCTGGTAAAGAGAGAGGGATTTTTCATTTTATTTACTCTGAATTGTGACATAAGTCACATGAGACTAGAAAGGTCTTGGCTATGCAACAGTATCATGGGCTTGTATAAATCATTTAATCTCTCTGGGATTCATCTGAAAAACAAGGCTATTAATCCTTTGATTGTCATAAGGATTAGACTGAGGTATTTTTCAGACTAGACTGAGATATACCTCAGACTAGACTGAGGTATTTTTCAATTCTAAGATCTGTGATTCTATTCATCTAGCCAGCCAGCCATTCTTCCATCCATCCGTCCATCGCTCTATCCATTCATGAATGCTTGAGAACTCTTACAGCTCTAACAATGGCAATTCTATATCTATGAAAATTGGATTCAAAGAACATGTAAGAAGTTCCAAACATTCTACAAGAATTCATATTGTGTCAAAAAAGAATGACTTGAGAGACGTGCAGAATAGCAAGTCAGAAGCTCATGAATACTGAAATAAGTTTCTCCAGTTGGTATTTGCTTGGATATGCTCCTTATGTTTTGTGTTTCATTTCCCTGTCTGAACAGTTTGGTATGTTGTACTTAACCTAAAAGGGGCCAAACAGGCTGACTGATAAGTAATTTTTAAAAATTTAGAAAACAGATAGGATCATTGAAATTTTAAATCGTATTTAAGAACTATCCGTAGTGAAAGCATGCCAACAGTAACAACATTCTTTTGCACTTAGGTATTTGTTCAGAAAAAACCTAAACAGCTAAGAAATACACAGCTTTGACATATCATTGATAATTCCAGAGTCTACCTTTGTTTCTGTTGCATGGGTTGTTGTCTCATAGCCATATACTGCATGTCCTCTTGCAGACGATTAAGAGGGGAATCTGGCTTGACACGAATCCCATAGTAATGGTACTTGGAGTTTCCTCTTCATAAAAGAGCAATGAACATTGGAGACACAAAAGTCAGTCAAATTAATATTCATATGAGATGTCCATTTAATTTCACATTTGGAAAAAGTAGGTAAAAGCAGCATATTAATACTACCTATTTATGATTTACTTATTCTGTATACTTGTGTTTTTATGGTGACAACATTTGAAGCATAAAAATAAGATTCTGAATCAATCAGCTCAAGGCCCTAAGAAAATACTTCCTTATAAGCTTTCACTTAAATATTAGTCAAACAATCCATTTATTCCACTCAAGTTACATTTTATCTTCAAATTTATATTTTAAATTTAATTTAGAAAGGGTAATGGGGGGAAAAGATTTTGGCCAATAAAAACCCATTAACAGGATAAAGGGTTGCACAGTAAATACACATTTATTGTTAAATGGCTATACAGAAAAAGAAAAAAGTCTTAATTCTACTATTGTCTTGGATTGGTTCAACATTTTTCTCTTTACTTCAAGAACGCTGAAGTAAGTTAACATCACTGTTACAAGATGCTGTGGTGAAGTCTGTTATTTAATATTTTAAAAACTAAAAAGGAAGTAGGAATTTAATTTATTGATTTTGAAACATTTTATTAGTCTCTGTTTTATGGATTCATATCAACTTAGTAGGAAGAATATGATATGTCACAACAGATATGAGGAAACTTCTCTGTGAAAATGGCAAATTTCCACCTGGAATAAAAATGTCCTAATTTCTCCATGTTCATGAGAAAGACCATGTTTGCTATTAGAAATGACAAACTATTGCTCTGAATGGAATTTGCAAATTTTTGCAAAAATAAACATTTTAAATATGTAAATTCTTGCAAAGAGAAAATAGTTTTTCACAAGTCTATATATAGCAAGGCATCAGTACTCTTTCCAATTTTTTCTTTCATTTACAAAAAGAAATGCAAGAAGAGTGTGGATTAAATATTTTTAATAAAAATAGAGCAGAGTTTTACTTCCAAGATTATAAATGAACCCTATATATTTCAAAAGATGTTACTTAAATAATACTGCTAGTTTAACAAAATGTAGGACATCTAAATACCTACATGCTTTCAGCAAAATAAAGCAAATATGAAAACTTAATGCCTATAAAGAAAAGCATTCCACTTGCAGAAATTAGATCCTGTCACCAAAATACACTGCAGAATACAGCAAAAAACAAAAAAAAATATTCATGCTAAAAACCTAAAAACCTAATTTGTAGCATTCTCCTGTATAAACTGGAGGATGGTCAGAGTAGAGGTAGGGTAGGAAGTAGGAGGCATTAATTATGAGACAAAACTACAGTGTAAAACGATGTCTCTCTTGTGAGATCCCAAATGGATGGGGTATCTAGTTTCTTTTCAGTTTCCTACAATTTAGCCCTTTGGTTGGGTTAGGAGGGAGTGTTTTGGTTTTTGTTTTCATTTCATTGGGAATGGCTGGGGAAAGAAGCATATTCATGGTCATCAAAGTTGATTTGGAGACCGGGATCTAACAAAAGGTACCTTTTGCTCTGCATTTGTTTAAGACACAGTGATTTTATTTACTTTTTATTTACTCAGGTCCAAAAACTTTAGAAAAGATCTGGTTCTGGTTTGAATAGTTTCAACAGATACTATTATTGATGGATAACAACAGTTCTGCATATAGTTCACTTAAAAAAAGTATTTGATTTAGTTTGCCTCATAATATATACTCATTTCCTTCTGTTCCTTGGATTAGGAGTATAAAGTAAATGCTAAAACAGTTTTCACTGTAGAAAGAATCTCTGGGATTCACCCCCACCATTGTCAGTTTTTCTACATCAGAGTTCTTCTATTTTCTTAACACTTCATTTGTTTAAAGTCTCTCCTATAGTATTTATTTTCTCTTTATTTTTCTAGGCTTTGCTTTACATCCCTAATTGCAAACATTACATACAATTATAAACGGAATAGGAGACATAATTATTACATAGTAAGGGAGTGGGAACCCAGACCATCAGACAGTAAAAGCTGTAATATTGCAATATGTACTTACGAGTATGGATTCTACTCATTCACAAACCCAAACAACCCCAATTTTGTCCCTTTCTATTTTAAAGATGTGTTTCAAGGTTTGAATGGAGCCTCAAAATAGGACCCATTGAAATCCCTTTCAGTAACAAAAGAAGCACAACAATACAGCTATTAGAATGTTGAATAAAGCCCAGAGTTTCAAAATATTGGCATGGTATGCCTAACTATAGAGCTATCAGCTAAGAAATAGGAGTTAGGTCCCCAAATAATGATTTTTTGTGGTTTTGGAAAAAAATACTAGAGAAACAAAAAGCTTTTTTAAAGGGAATGAGAGCTATTCCTTTAGTCTGAATAGAAAATCATATTCTCCAGTTTAAAATATACTACCTTTTCACATATAGACAGAAGAATACATTTATAAGAAAGCTGAACCTCTAGCAATCTGAAAGCTGTACAATCATTTAAAATGCAACGGGAAGGGAATAACTCACACTTTGAATACATACAGACCTTGTAAATCTCACAAAACTGATACAGTGAAGGGGTTTATGACATGCTACCCCCAAATATAGCATTTGAGGAAACAGCAGCAGTAGGCCATACAAATTAGAAAAAATTTCCCTGACCACTTTCTCCTCTGGAGCAGGCCCTAAAACCTAGTTTGCCTTCCGTGAAAAACAGGTCATGAAATCCTTCCAGAGAGTTCCTTCCTATACCTGGTCGAAAGCAATGCCCTTATTTCTAAAGACACAGGGACACAGAAGAATCTAAACAAACAGGCCTTGCTGAGTTCTCCCCAGTTTATTACCATTAGATTATATCTGTTTTGCCCAATTATATTTCTCCAGAACTATCTACTTGTTCATCAGAAAGCATAAAATATACAGTTTTCTCTATTTCTTTAGGTCTTCATTTCTGAAGGCTCCCTGTCATGTAAAATTTGTACTAACTAAATTGGTATGCTTTTCTCTTGTTAATCTTTTATTACAGGGGTTTTAGCCATGAACCATATGATGGATGAAGAAAAAGATCAATCTATTTCTCCCCTGTAACATTCACTCCTCCTTTTAGTATAAATTTATAATGAAGCCAATTACTATGGTTCTGTTTATTTTATTAAGATTAAAAACTCTTTTACTAAATACTGTGAAGTTGTGATTTATAATTAATTAAAGGTATATCATCTACTGTTATACAGTATGCAACCTCTATTTTAATGCTATTTATATAATTTCTGTAAGATTTAAGAAATCAACAGTATTCATATATCCTTCTGCCGAGCTACTTAAAATATTTATGTTATGATAATTTGTAGAAATTATAGAAAGACAAAAATGAAGCTCCACAGTTCTAAGTATTCTTTTCATCATATTTTGATTAAAGACACTCATATTATTTCCAAAGGAAGGAAAACAGTGAAACTGAAAGCTTCTTCACATTACTGGTTTCCATTCAATACAACTATACTGTATTTTTGCTTCCACACATGGGTTCACATAAAGAACAGGAAAAAAAAGGGTAATAATAGGTAAAATAGGACTGTGTCATCACAGAGGAATTCAAACACCTATATTTTGTATGTTTACCAAATGATTTTTAAGTGGTCCCCAGAAATAAAATGAAAAACTCAGCTTAATTTCTTACTCTGGTCTAGTAGTTATTTATACTGACAATTAAATGTAATGTTACAAGAGTCAAGAAATACATAATTTTTAATTTACTATGTCCCTTTATGTATCACCTTTAGTATGGTTATTTTCAAAAAGAGAATACAATGATATATTAATTTTTAAAGCATCATATGCAAGTCTTATATTAATAGGTTGGCCAGCTAATTTCTATATAGTTGAGAATCAGCTCCTCTCTTAGTGTTTAGGACAACACATCATTCTGGCATGGTAGTATTCATTGAATAATGACTTTTCCTTTTCCTGGGGATTTTATAAACTGAGCTCATTCTATATATTTTTTTCTTATATACTACCTGTAATCAAGTTCTTTTGCTTAAACAATATACCAAGCTGCTCAAGTATGAAAAAGAAACATTAGTTAATGATCTTATTTTTCAGTACTAACCTAGTGCCCAATCTCCTGGTTCGTAGCCCCATAAAAATTGACCTTATTAGTTTTCCAAAAGAGGCAGCATTGACTGGGTCCAGTTTGTGTTCCTGACAATGTCGAAGGTAGTGGTTGTATAGAGTGCTTCTGGGAAGGCTCACTCCTTCTGCTGTCTCGTAATTGTCCAACAGCCACTGGAGCTAATAAAAGTAAGACACAGTAAATACACAGAAATCATATAATTCGCCAAAATTTCTACTAGACACTGCAAACAAACATACAGAAATACTTAGAAGTTCTTCATCAAGTCTTACAATAGAGTAAACTGCTGTCATTCAGAAGCTGGTATAATCTGGCTTTAGGAATTCTCAGTAATACTGTAAATAGCTTAATATCACTTATGACCTCAGACAATATCCATTTCTTCAAATATTTAAGTATATCCTAGATATACTAATTTTCCCTGAATTGACTGCAACCCTGGAGATAAACACCTCTTCAGAGAATTCAAATCTATTAACTGGTCATAAATATCAAAAATATAATTGCTATAGAACAAAACATGTTGCCAAACCTTGCTAAGACGTCTTTAGTATCGGTGTGTTATAATACATAAACAGCAGGCTACCTTGTATGAGTTTTTATATTAAGGTTCTATTTATTTTTATAAAATTTTAATTTACTTATCTCAAATTACCACTAGATAATACAATAACAATATTGTCTAGTAGGACAAATTCTGCAAGAAGAATGGATGAAATTCAGTCATTTCTTTCTTAACTGGAAAGAAACTCACTAGACACTGGCAAAGAATTGATATGTAATGAAAAAGAATCATTTATTACAACCCTTTTTTTGCCTCAAAGCTTTTTTCCTACAATTTTGAAAGGCATAGTACAGTGGTAGTTGGTAAAGCTGTATCTTCTCAGCCCATTGTTCACATTTTAAAGTTTTATGTTGTCCTGTTATATTTTTTTTAAAAAAATAAATTTTAAAGCACATAATGTGCAAGAAATTTTAGAATATCTAATCTAGGTCTATATTATTGAATTTTAACATGGCAAAATCAAATTATTTATGTATTTATTTATTTACAAAAGAAGAACTGAAATAGACTTAAATGACTATATTAAGATCACATATTGTCTCTGAGTTTGGTTTCCAACTTACATTTCCAGTTCCTGATTATTCTAAACAAACTGTCACTTTCGCAAAACAAATATTTCACATTATCTATCTCAACAAAATTTCCATACAATATATAAGAGGTATAATAAAGAGCTAATATTAAACATGCAATTCAAGTTAAATATAAATTATGGAAGCCAAAAAACTCATTTGTTGAGCACCAACTATGAGTCAGGCAAAGTTCTAAGCATCTAGTGATGCAAAGATGAATGTGATCTTACCCTTGTCCTCTAGGAATTTATAAGAAAATGCTAACACTGATGATATCGACATTTAAACAAATGAAATATTTCTTCATTTTGCTTACATATTTTAAGATGTGTGATCAAACTTAGAACCTGAACTTTCAGACTTTTAATACAAAAATCCATTAAAAGTATTTTCAGAATTATTATTTTTAACCATGACAATTAAATTTTCCAAAACCATTTTAATTTTAAATATTACTACATGATGTTTACGTAATTAAATTTATGTCATTAAACACATAGTGATTGTTGGCTTAGAAAATATAGCTACCAAATCTACAAGACAGCAGAGAACTTTTAAAAATAAAATTAATGTTCTGGTCAGAAAGATGTGAAGGCCTTTATAGAAAACATATGCATATGAATATGTATATCTAAACATACATATTACCTCTGTAACATATACAACCTTCCACTATAAAACTTTAAAGAGATTATACAAAATAAATATTCATTTTTATAATGACAGAAAAATATTACAGACTAAAAAGAATTCTTTTGATATGAATCAACTGTAACCTTTAGGCAGTCAAATATGATTTCTAAGTATTATAAATGACACATAGAATAGGTTCACTATACATATTCATTTAGAATAAAAGAGAAGAGGTAAACTGGGAAATTAAGGTATTGAGGCTAAAACTAGTATTTTGCCTATAACAGTGAGACAACATGTCTGTTTAGTGTTTTTTTTTTAATGTTAAGACTTTATTGATTATGAGCACATCTGAGGGAACTACACATAAAATATGGCAATATAATCCTGACTCATATATTTCATACACATGTTGTGGTAAAATAATTGGGATTCAGAAGCACATGAGTGGTGGTACAGCAGCCCTAGTGAACCATATTGGACAAAGGTGCTGGCTCTTGTTTTGTGTATACATACTAGACAGAGAAGGGGTTAACTTTTAATTATATTCTCAATATATTAAAGAAAGCAATATAGGCCCTTAATATCAAGAATTGTGAAAAAAAATACTAAGGAAAAAATCCCCGGAAAGGCAAACATATAAAAAAAAGTAAATATTTTTTTGAAAAATAGTAATATTTTCCAACTAAACTAATGAAGTTTCCACATCCACAAACATAGAATACATAATATATGAGTTAAAAATGCCAAAGATATGTTTGTATGTATATCTAGCTATCTCATAAAATAATGCATTTTATAAAAGGCATACTAGTGATTTCTTAAATATGAGCAAAAAAATCAATTTTCCTTTTTTTGCTAATGTGTAGAAGATATATCTATATAGGAAATCTTAATTTAAAGAGCATTTTTTCAGAATTAGAATATAGTCAATTTCATAACAACTTTATTACCAAAAGTATACGAATAATAAAAAATAGATCTAATATAAAACTTTTAATATGATATAAAGCAAATGAAAATAATTTAATTAACCAGAAATATAAATAAAAAATTTGTTAAAACTGCCCTGTGCACTAGTTTTCTTGCAACATTTAATTACTTAGAAGTAGAGATAAATATCTAGAATGAGACTTACTCATTTCTCATGATCATGGAAATTATTGTGCAGATAAAAATTTTATGAAAGAATTTGGAAAAGTAAATCCAATAATGGAATATTTGAGAGGTACTATCAATAAATTACCTTTCATAAAAATGAAAACTAGTATAAATATGAAAGTTTCATATCAAATATTTTGAGTCCAACAGTATATTTACATTTATATATATTAAAGAATTAATCAGATGGCTCATAATCAAAGAAAACTTTTCACAGAAATAATGAGAGAATTATAGCAAAAGTTAGCATGACTACTTAGAAGCCTAAATCATAGTACTGATACCACAGCTGAACAAAATGAAGCTTCTGTTGGAGGCTGTACAGTCCCCCGAAATGATTAAGCAAGTCAAAACATCTGTACTGCTTTGTAAACTGTTCTTTTTACATAGTATATATTCTTAAAAACTCTTCATTTCTAAACCAGTTTTTTAAAATCTGAGTTTTTATATATGTACAAATATACATATCTTTCTATAAATAATCACTATAGTTAGAAAAATTCCACAAGAACTGGTGTTTTGGTTGACTATCTGACAGTAGCTAAGCTGTATTTTGTTCCCTGCCCCTGCTTGCAAGAGGAGGAACTTTATTCCTTGCCAGAAACCTGAAGAGCACATTGAAGAAACAGAAAGAAGTCAAGTGGAAGTAAAAGCCCTGAAAGGATGGAGGTGGCTCTGCTTCAGCCCTATGGGTCCCAGCAGAGAAGCCTGCCAATCTCTGCCCCATCTAGGGCTATGTCTCCTAGAAACGCACTGTACACGTGGAAACAGATTTACGGACATACCATATGAGAATTTGAGATTTAGCAGAGGATTATAATCTGTATTCTATACATTAGCATTTAACTTTTAGGTTTTAACATAGCGATGAAATGATAAATCAGACATCTGAGTTTAAAACATAGTATTAGAAAGCATTACTTTTATTGGAAGAGAAACCTGGCAGTTTCTGTGTAAGTGTAAGTGTAACCTGAAGGCAAACGCTCTGTGTGCTGCTCAAGAGAAGTTGATGCCTGTTATGATATATACTGTTTCCTTAGATCTTGTCTTTCATAAAATGTATTTGGAGATTAGAATTCAATACTACTAACATTTGGTAATTTAGAACTAAAATATTACCATTTCTTTTACTGTTTTATAAAATGTCTGGTAAAATGTTTGCTTACATTTATGTTTTAAAAGCCTATAACATAACCATAGGAACTTTTAACCTTTATCTTTAAAACCTGATCATTCTACTAATGAACTAACAAATTCATCTAAGGGTGCAAACCAAGGTAATTGTATCTTTCAACCTTAACATTTAATCTATATTAATCAGGATAGATTAAAGAAGATCAACAGTTCCTATTTTTCCCAAAGGCAAATCCTGATTGGCAAATAAAAATAAATAAATACTGCATTGCCCAATTAACATCTAAATGTAACATTTGGCATTTTTCCCCAGATGGATTATTATCCATTAGGATTCATTTTAAATTCAGTTCACTGATGATATGCATTTTGACAGACCTTATTTCTGTAATAACTTATATTTACAATATAGTAAAGTCATGGGAAAGTGAGTAAAAAAACAAGGTTTTGCTTTAAGCTGAATATATTTCAGTTGCTAAAACCAGCAAAAATAATGAAAAACTATTTGCTATATTGTGAAAAGTATATAAAATAAATGCCTAAAGCTTTCTACATACTTTAAATGGGATTTTTAAAATGTACAACTTTAATAACATTATGTATAAATTGGGAACAATTAATTTAACATTTCTGAATTCAAATTCACAACCTAAACTATCCCAATTTGGACACAACATAACCATCAACTGTTAATTTATATTAATGACAATTGAAAAAGATTATAAAATAATGTCTATAATAAAGAGAATTAGATGTTCTAATTTAATTTAGGCAGACCATACATCATTTATCCACAGCATCTTCACATACAAAATACTTGAAATAAAAATATTTAAATACAAATTATTACCCTACTAGAATTCTGTAAAGCCAAATAGAAAGTACCATTCTACAATTCAAAGAGATGAATAATGTCACTCTTGGCTAGAACTTTTTAGAGGATTAGATTATTTGGAGAGAAAAAAAAGTTGTCTACTCTTAAACTAGAGGCTGCATATGGAAAAACGATAGAGTGCGCATATATTCTTTACTCAAATGGTATGCCAGGAGACCACCCTCTACCAACTATGTTTATACATACACCTACTAAAGCAAACTTGAAAATAAAGGAAACAATACAATACATGTAAGTCTCCAAATAAATGCACACATGACTGGCAAATGCATCCTAGAATAGTGAAGGCAAAATAAGGTCTGTTCCCTTCTATTGTTTCTTATGTTTATTCATTTACCAAATATTTAGTGAGCATCTACTATATACCAGGCATTGTTCTAGGCACCAGAGATGCATTGATAAACAAAACATAAAAATCCTTACTCTCTTGGAACTTTCACTTGTCAATAAATATTTACTTACTGCCTATGAAACGTTAGTACTGAAATAATTGCTGTCATGTTAATTCTCCTAAGAATACACTGAAAAATAGGATACAAAATTTAATATCCCATTCCAACTTCTAATGTATGGAAAGAGAGTTGAAAAGTAGAGCAATCAAGCTGAATTCTACTCAGAAGGGATTATTTACTTGATTTGACCCTAATACACTTTTTTAAAATTATTGTGAATAACCAAATTTATAAAGAGAAAGTAGGAAATCCTTTCTATTCCACATGTCAAAATAGAATGAAAATTGACTTTCAGCTCAAAAGTCATGATTAACACAACCTCTTTAGAAACAAATAAATACGGGATATAAATTATTGATAATTTCTTCTAATCTTTTTGCCTAATAAAATTGATCCTTTAGAGAAATTAATAAATCAGAGCACTAATCATCATAAAGTTGAATTCATATCCACCTCAAAGAATCCCACAAACCTCAAATACTTCTATCTTACACCATATACAGTGAGAGAGAAACATAATTTATAGTTTATTGGCATCTAAAATATTAAGAGCAAATCATTTTTAAAAAGTCTCTCTACCAAAAAATTTCTGCACAGGATTTAAAATACTTTTAGCAAATAGTTATCAACTAGAATGCATGCAATAGCTAATTCCAGTTAGCTATTCTAGTTTCAATAAATCTAATGAAAATTCGGAGCATTGTTGACTTTCCAAGGAGGACAAAAAGACAATAGGATCTTTTTCTATGTTTGAGGAGAAAGTAACTTCACCAACTAGTCAGGAGAAGCACTAATCCTTTCTCCACTGTTAAAAACCATCTGTAGAATCCTTTGTATGTCTAAAGATTTCACTACAAATGTGTTTTTGAATAAATTTCCTTATACCTAAAAGGGATAATAAAAATACATCAGCATAGAGAAAGATTATCACTGCATTAGCAATATTTGCACCCACTATTTCTACATCCTGAAGTGCCTCTGGCAGTTGTTACTAATATGGAAGATTTGCTACAGTATGTTATAAAATATATGAAGCCAGAGAGTAATAACATGTCTGTTATTTATGTGGCATAGTTCACACCTTCATTAACATTAAATATTACCTCATGAATTCTGCAAGAGAAAAATAATTTATTAAAAATCCTCACATAGTTGAAAAGATTCAAACAAATCAACAAATAATTTTTAAAAATATAAAACATTCTATATTACTCTTCTACCTACATTATTATTCACAAAAATACTAATTAAGATGAGTAATTGAAGTTCAAGTTAAAAGTAAACATATTTTCTTAATTTATATATCTTAAATAAAAATGAACTGTGACTTGAATATCAAAGTACAACTTAGAAGTCTGAAAGTTGAAAAAGAGTGACTGGAAACTCTAGTTTGTCTTTTATTCTTAGTCCCTGTACATTTCTGACTAAAAGTGAGGGACATTTTCACTTGCCATTTCCAAAACATAAAGACCAGTTAATCGTCATCCCCACCCAACACACACAGCCTCGTGGTGTATATTAATAGTAAATCAGTTTTTTTTTTTTTTTTTTTTGAGACAGAGTCTCACTTTGTTGTCCAGGCTAGAGTGAGTGCCGTGGCGTCAGCCTAGCTCACAGCAACCTCAAACTCCTGGGCTTGAGTGATCCTTCTGCCTCAGCCCCCCGAGTAGCTGGGACTACAGGCATGCGCCACCATGCCCGGCTAATTTTTTATATATATATCAGTTGGCCAATTAATTTCTTTCTATTTATAGTAGAGACGGGGTCTCGCTCTTGCTCAGGCTGGTTTTGAACTCCTGACCTCGAGCAATCCGCCCGCCTCGGCCTCCCAAGAGCTAGGATTACAGGCGTGAGCCACAGCGCCCAGCCAGTAAATCAGTTTTTAACACAATCACAGACTCATTCCCAATACGGTAGGAATATACTTATGAAACATATAAAAAGAGTGACATACCAAATATAAATTTTCAAAAAAGGGAAAAATCATATTTTTAAAACTATTTCAGAAATAAGGGCCAAAATATATGCTACTATAGGTTTTTATAAATAATTTTTACCAAAATTATAGGCATTCTCTAATATGGCTAACTGGTTTTTGTTTTTGCCATGATACTTTCCTTTGAAAAAGAAACAAGGCAAAATACTCCATCTAAAAACAAATGTGTAAGAACAAAAGGAGGTATTGAGGTATTTAATTTGTGTTATTTTATAATACAAAATTTAAATGCTTCAAAAGTCAAATATTTTAAAAGAATAGTGAAAACATTTTCTAAGAGGTAAAGGCTTTAGGTTAATTGAAAGAAATAATGAGTACTTCATTTGGGTGATCTGATCTTGGACTTTTCAGTTACAAAATATGGGAAAGAATTAAGAAATCATGATGATTTTATCCCTAAATTTAAGAACACACTGTCAATTGCTAGGAAAAACTCTAATTTTTACTAAAATGTCACTAATATTAATTTAGCAGAAGGTCTATCTAAAGTAGATTTAAGTTACAGGTCTATTTACTTTTTTCCATATATTCAGAAATCATCATAATAAGGAAATTTTTAATCAGCATTTCCAGTGGTTCCCCAAATTTGAACAGTTGATGAAAATGTTTATAAGTTCACAAAACTGTAATCATTCTTTTTACACTTACCAGTATCATAGTGATGCATCTGATAACAGTGAAAAACTTCATGAAATAGCAATGGTAACTCTGTTTTATCTCTATTATTAGCAATTTATGTGTTATCTACAGCTTTACTTTTTCTTTTGGCCCACTTTTATTTCTCTTTAGGTCTTAGGATCTGAGCTCATCTATAAGGCTGATTACTGTCCATTTTATACAAATCGTTTTCAAACAGTTTATCATTGTGTTGGACATTAATCATCTTTTTCCATATATATCTTTTAATATATCTTAAAATATATTACTGGTCACACAAGTAGACAAAACTGTTTATCTCAGACATAGAGATGCAGAGTACAAGTATTTGCTTCACAATAAATATCAAACTAGAATATTTTAAATATTTAATTTCCCATTAGTTACTTTTTACAAAAATGGCAGCTTATTACTTATTAACTTGAAAATATTATATCTGTACCAAAAACAGTATGGAAACCTAATAAAGCATTACACTTGTGGCTCTATTTTTCAGATATTCCACTGTACAAAATAGCCATTAAATGATACAGAGATCATAAGGGACTGAGAAAGGAAGGTTAAGAAGCAAAATAAATAAGTAAATAAATAAAACAAGCATTTAGAGGCAAGCAACACATGCAGAACAAGCAAGAGATTAGTGTACATGAAGAAGAGGCAACTTACATGGCTGTTGAGAAGAGAGCTTCTGTGAGTGGATAGACCGTCAGACTTTTGCAGCGTCTCAATCGCCATTTCAATCTGATAATAGATGTCATTAAAAAAAGGGCTCAAGACAAGATAGTAATAAAAGGCTGACCAGAGAATTTTTGATAGACTCTTTAAAGCTCAATTTCTTCTTCAATGGTGGCTAATGAATAGCTATCACTAAATGTGTTTTCACCCCTTCTTCCCCCCACCCCCAGAGAGAAGAAAATAAAAATATGCACACTAATAATAAGCCCAATCACAAAGGTAAACCTTTTTGAACATTCTGCAATTATAATCAGAATGGAAATTTGAGGAGCAGGAACCCTGGTGGATTTTTCTAGTTATGAAAAAACATTCTTGACTTTCACAGTTCAAGATGTGGGATAGTAACCTGGCTCTTTGTAAATAGTCTCCCACCTAAAGAGTATTTAATATTTGTTCTGTTAGGTCGTGAAGGAAAAATCATACTACCGATTCTGAGTTTAATATGTATTAGTATTTTAATGTAAATGTACAAAGATTCCTTCATTAATGTTCAAAAGCTACTTAATCTATATATCCCTCTCTTAAAATTTGGAAATGGGGGGTCATTAGTATGAACAAACTTTATGATCTAATCACAGTGCCTATATTTTTGGATGTGGTGGTGAGGCAAAGATATTAGAAATGACAGCAGAAATGGAATGTAGAAGAGAAAATAATTCAGAGCCAACAGAGAAAAGGGACAATCACAGAAATAGATTTATTCCACGTAATCTCAGCATACCATAAGCAATCGCATAACCTTAATTAAGTAGCAGGTGCCGATGATAAATGTCATTCACTCTTAATAACCTCATATTTCAAGTTATCTATCTTTCCACCCCTGGTATTATTACATGTTCTGTTAAAAAACGGGTACTAAACACCCTGTAATTATATACTGGGTTATATTAGTAATATCAACTAATATTACACAATTTAAGAGAGGAAATTGATCTCATTCTTTTTATTTTAACAATCTGATCACATTAAAATTTAGTATAAGCAGTTATAAAAATATTTAAGGCTTTAAAACATAGTTAACTTTCTCACACTTCACACTGGCTATACAAATTGATGATGCCTTGAAATTTTAACATACTTCCCCCTTCCTAAACAAAAATGATAGACAGTAATATCCTTAGCAAAGTCTTTTAATTTTCTATCAAATTTACAATTTCTTTGTAGTAGAACACTTTATACACAGAATGTTCACTATCAATTATATCAACATTAAATCTAATTTTCTTCTAAACAACTTGGAAATTAATAGCTTTAATTTTATTTCATATTATTTTCCCAAGCTGCTGGTTCTTCCTTGGAGTTAATAAAATGTAATACTGAGAAGAATATGTTAGGTTAAGAAATTATAGAAAAAATATTCTTTGAAAAGATATTAAATTAAATCATAAGAAGACATAATATAATTTATTCGATTGTTAACTTTTTCAGATCACAAAATTAAGTAAACCAGCTTCTAAAACATTCTCTCTGCCAGAGGGATGTTAATGCATTTTATCATTACACTTGAAAATAAACCGAAGAAAGTGATATTGCACAAGTGAGAAAAGATACATTAGAGAAAGAATAATGTACATGTAATGACTAAACAAACATTTTTCCAAAATGTTAAACTGTGAAAGTATAAAGGACTTCATATTATATCTTTTAAAAGAGAAGCAATAAGTGCTATTGTTTTCAAAGAGAAAACATAGATTAGAAAATTGCTGAAAATATTCATGTGACTATAAATCACTTCTAGGAAGAATTTGCTCAAAACCCTAATTTGCTAAAATGCTTACATTTTCTTTAAAGTTTGAGCATGGAGAATTTGAGGTAACACTTCAGTCTATTAAATAAAAATAAAATGGCCCATAACTTATGATATTAGAGGTTTAAATAAAAGGTAAAAATTATAAGAAATATAATCACTGAGCAACACTGATGAAGTCCATACTCTGGATTTATTAGGAAGCAATTTTAAGTCAGAAAAACACTTCAGCACCTTTTTTCTGGGAAAAAAGTTGGAGATCTGCTTCTATCACTAACATTGCTACTTTTCAATAGAAATCTGAGTGGACCTAGATTTCCAGACAATTCCCTAGAAGGCCAGGTTGTTAGGAACAGCCTTCAAATTTCTGGTCAGTTTTTGAAGAGCTTTGGAAAACAGCAAGAAAGGAGCAAGAAGATATATGTTGGTCAAATTGGACTCCCTAGTGATGGACATACTGCCTTTCTAGAATGCCTTGGACCTTCAGAATTTTGGTTCTTCTTTATATCATTTTGTAATATAAATAATAAATAAACTATTTCTTTTAGCTTTAGTAATCTTCTGCCTAACTGACTCAGGCCTGTGCTGAATTTGTGGACACCAGGGAACAGAAAGGAGAAAACATGGAATGACAGGACAATCAAGAAATAAACACTGAGTTTTTCTATAAGGAAGACAAACAGTTTCAGAGCATATATGTTGGAGCCTACTTGGAAACGTACAGGCTTCCAAATACCTATAAATTCTTTGAGGCTTATTAATCAATCCAAAGGAATATACAGAAGATTTAGTTACCATCTCACTGATTACAACTTCTGAGAAGCATACAAAAAACTCAATATGTATTTAGCATATTCATTAAAAAACAAAACCACAACTTTGAAGGGAATTCTAATCTCATGAAAGGATGATAGACCTAATTACATTTCTTTAATCCCATGGCAGATTAAAATTACATTTTTAAAAGGATGGGTTTTATTTATTATATAGCTACTGTATACTTATCATATATAGGGAAGTGCGCAGGAAACTATAGCTAAAAAAACTTCAAATGTTATAATTTACTAAGAGAGACTAGGGTATGTAGTCATATTATACATTATGAACAATGCATAATTATACAAACAAAGCTATAAGAGAAACAAAAATAAAAGCATAGTTGAGAAAGGTATTAGAAAATGTAAACAGTATTCTTTAACTTTTAGAAGAGTCTTGGTCACCTTCTGAGGATGTATGAAAACTGCAAAGCCTCTACTTTAAAAAAACTTATTTAAGAACACCTACAAAATTTGCATTCACTTTCTCAGAGTTCCTCAAATTCAGAACCCATGCTTTAAAAAGATGTAAGGGTCTCAGTGGGTAAAAGTGAGGGAAAGAAAGGGTATTCTAGGCAGGAAAAATAGGCTCAATAAAGCCAAGAGGAATGAAAACACAGGGTGTGTCCATATTTGGGACAAGGAATCTAGGTTGTAGGGTATGGTATATAGGTGTGGTCTTAAGAAAGGCTGAAAAAAATAGGTTGGAATTAGATATTGGTATGTGGAAGTCAAGGAAAAAGCAAGGTCATCAAGGTTATGAGGGAAGTATATGGATGTTGAAAAATCCTGGTTTTCAGATAAGACCAGGAGATGGGTTTTGCTAATTATAATGGACAGCACTAGTCATAAGGTTAAAATAGGTAAGGGATGAAGTGTGCTCAATAAATGTTTTTGGGTTGAACAGAAGTTGTCAGGAACAAGTGTATGAAGAAGAGATTATCATCTACGGGAATATATTATGACAACAGAGGGAAAGTGAGGGTGAAAGAGAGGTTAGAGGAATAATATAAAAATGGGAAAGAAGAGTAATAATGAAGGAACATTTTGATATCATAAAATTATGGAAGATTAATTAGTGTTATTATTCCAAAGGAATTATTGATATATATAAGGAGGGGTTGGATAGAGGAACAGAGGACTGAAGTGCAAATAAGCTAATAAAATGTTAGTGAATGAGGATAAATTTCTACCAGGCTCATTAAGAACAAAATTAATTTGTTAACTTTTCCATTACAGTAGATTAGTTATTTGAGAAAATATTTGTTCAACCTTCTGGAATTTGACCAATCTCAAGAAAAAGATGGTACATTTCAGTATTTGACACCTGAAACACTGAGACAGAAGTGAACTGGTAAGATCATATGCCACCAATTTACTGTAGATCATTTAAAAAATTAAATTCATTCCTTAGGAAAAACTTATAAATTCTCTTAGGTAGTAATATACTTAGCCCTAAATGATATTCCACCACAATAACTGTAACCGTCATGCAGGAAATGATGATCAGGTAAGACAGATGGAAAATTTTCTTAAAAGTAGGCTCATTGATCCAAAAGATTATTGGCCCAAATGTTCAACATGATTTTGTCATATATCAACTGAGGAAATGTTCCTAACCTTATCAAAGATATTATATCACTGTAGCTTCATACAATGTAAGTGATTAAATAGTTAGATTATCAAGTAGCTAGAATTTAAAAGTGATTCAAATTTATCATTGCTTGACTAATTGGTAGAAGAGACACAATGGGTCTGTTCATTTACAAAGGACTGTGTGTGTGTGTGTGTGTGTGTGTGTGTGTGTGTGTGTGTGTGTGTATACAGTCTAAGTGATTAAAGGCAACCAGAATGAATTAAATAATTAAATATTACTAGAATATAGAGGAAGGGAGAGAAGGGAGAATTACTTCCTACTGTTACAATTAGACAAACCATGCGTAAGGCTGTTCTTTAGTAGAGAACTGACAAATTATGCCTAGCATTTTGATAGGGGCAGGTTAGTGAACATTTAGGCAGAGCAAACAAAATACGACACTACAATGTAAGTCTCAGGAAGGGTAGAATTGGCTAAAGAGTAAGGTTCCTTTAGGCATAGGTAAATTAAGTTGGACAGACTACAATTTCTTGGCAAGGATCTTTAATTAAATAGGATGTGAGCAATTGTTGAAAAGTCTTGAGAAAGGGAATTAATCTGATGTGGCAGCACTCTATGTATTAATTTGGGATATAGTGTAGGACGGGAGGGAGCTAGACAGGAAAACCAATTTGGAAACTATGGTAATTGTCTATGAAAGCTTGGTAGTAAGGCAGCAGTGAGAATGAAAAGGTAGAATACAAACATAGTTTTGAATTACAGATCTAAAGCGGGGAGTTTAAGGCAGAAAGCTTGGTAGTGCCTTATTTTTACTTGAAATAAACACAACGGCCTTTATTTCATCACTGTGTGATTAGAATGTTTCAAACACACATATCAAACACATTGGCATAAATAGATTCTAAAATGTTTTCCTGTTCATTTCTCTGCTGCATAATCTTTATTCTAAAAATACTGATCATTTTGTTATTGAAATTTCAACTCTAGTGCAAAGTATTGTAATCAGATTAACAAGAGGCCTGTGACAACCTAAAAGTCAGACTAATGCCAGGTCTCAATGATGTCTCTCTTCTTGAGTGTTGCTCCTTTTTCTCTACATATCTTTTCCTTTCTCTTATATTCTCTTTTCACTTTTCTAAATGTCTTTTCTTTTTTTACTTAATGATATGGAGCCAAATATTTTTTATGACTAAAATAATCTTTTATTTTTTTCAATTAAAAAGTGGGCATGGTAAACATTTTCTATTTTTTACTTAAACTAATGAAGCTTTAGACTATGAAAATATGCTTGCTTATTTTTTTAAAAAATCAATAGTCTGTACTAAGATATAGTGATCGGTTGTATCTACTAAACAATCATCTTGGGATTGAGTCACCAATAGTGTACACATCCTCCCCATGATTATCTAATGCCAGGATATAAGGCACTTGGGAGTCAAGACTAGTTCATGATAGTCCTGGACTGTTGCCTCATAATCAGATAAGAAGCTATGGCAACTCCTCTGAGATCAAATGGTGGGGTGCTTCATTTGAGATGAGATATTCAGTCTGGAAAGACAGGCTTACAAAGCATTAAGTGAGATCATTAACATAGGTGGGATGTAGAAACTACCCACGTGAAATAGCAGGTAAGAGTCTGATATCCATTCCAGCCTCTATCGGTACATGACTTCTTAGAAAAACTAGATTCTTTTCTGGAAGATAACAGAAGACCCTTGGCAATATATTTGGGATTATTTAAAATTCTCCAGATTGACTATCTAGAAGACGATTCCCAGGAGAACAGAAATCTTCTCTATATCGGTTAACACCCAGTAATGGGGACCAATTGTCTAGTACTATTGGAAGCCACAAAGATCTTCAGAAAATGGAGAGGAGGATTCTGTACTGCATTTAGACAGGCTGTTGAAACAGTGGAGGAGCAGCTGGCCTCTAGGGAAGAAAAGTGATAAAGATGGATAAAACATTTCCCAGCCTTAGGAATTATATGAGGTCTCAAAGCTTCAAATGTGATCCTGACAGAATGCCTGCAAAGGTTGAAGAGTCAAAGGTCAGGTGGAGAAAATGTGGAGAATTCACTATATTTAATATGCCGAATTCCTGACCATACATTACCAGGAAGATCAAAAGACCTCTTTGCAATGTGTCATATGACAAGGTGCTATGGAGCATAATTAGAAAAATCAGCCTGGTCAGAGTATCTTGCTGAGAGAGTGGTTCACAATGAAGGTTATTCAGAGAAAATTAGAGTTCATTAGAGAGTACAAGAACCCACCTCTTATGACTTTTGCTACAAATAACTTAAAATGGGTGAAGAAAGAGACCAAGGTAATCTATGAGAAAATAATATTTGGATTGGGGTACCAGGTAGGAATTGGAGAATTAAAGTAAATCCAGAAGTGATTAGCTCTTCCAACCAAACACCGAATTCTGAAAAGACAAAATCCCAGGGATAGTATATAAGTGGGTTGCCCTCATCTGAGTAGAAGGATCTCCATACTAAGTCTGAAGTGCCAGAGACTATACCAATTAATTTGCTTCTGGGGTACAAAGTAGCATGATCACAAATGTGATAAAAATATGATCCCATGGCAACAAGCAGACCTTAAGTCTTACGGGGTAGATTCAAGAAAAAAAATGCAATGACTCTGTAAGGCAGAGTACATCATTTCTTTTTAGTACACCAAGAATGCACATTTTATGGCAGACTATAGTAATGAAGGTAATCTTCCAGAGCTTCTTAGGAATTAGAATTAGAAATTCAGAAAAGGCAAAGGAGATGTTATATTTCACATCCAGGAGGGAAAAAATAAAGCTCAACGGTGCTCCTACAAAGATATAGCAACCCTTCTAAGAAGAACCTATAAGGGCCAGGGCACCTATTACCTGACAGGGGACAGAGATATAGTGTGATAAACATGTGGCTTAAAACTCAGGCTGAAAACTGTTTTCCAGTCACTAAAATGCTAACGTTACCTATTGCTGGAATTAAAGACAGGTAGATAGTCTCTAGGCACCCAGACCTACCTTGAGGTTTATACAATATCCAACCAAGAATCAGTGTCCCAAAAGGAACCTCAGAGAAAAGTCCTACCTGAGCCCCCAGAAAAAGAAGATGGTGGGGAGACAAGGAGTCAAATGAGGTCTGGATGGTCAGTGAACACTATCCTTGTGTTCTCTTTTGTTATGCTCAAAGAAGGGATCAATATTGTGCTTTTTTCTAAGGCAGTGCATATTTTTAAAGAGAAAAATATAAGAGAAAAAAAAGTTTTCCTATTATTAATATTTATCATTCTCACTGTTATTTACAATTTCTCATTTCCTTCTAATGAAAGAGAACCCTTCTAATGGTATGTCCCTTTGTTTTGCAATTTCTACCAGGCTTACTTGCTCATTGAAGGGCTGAGAGATTCAGAGGAGACCAGAACAATCCTAGATCTGGAAAGAATGGAGGTGAATGATCACTGGCAGAAAGAAAGGACAGACTGGGAGAACAAGGTGATGCAAAGAGGCTTTGTGCGACCGTGTTTCGGAGAGTGTGATGCTAACCAGGGCTGGGGAACCTGTGGCTCTGCGGCCACATGCGGCCTTCTGGATCCTCCAGTGTGGCCTCTTAACTGAATCCAAATTTTACAGAACAAATCCTTTAAAAATACACCATCAGTGCTTTCCCCTACAAAATCTTCAGTAAAATCTGTGCCATTCACAGGTAATTCTCATACCAGTTAATCAAGACTGGTTGGAGCACAGGGTTTATTTAGGGGCACTTGATAACTCCAAAAAGGTAAACCACGGTTTGAAATGCAGGAAAAGGAGGTGCTGCTGAGTCTTTTGTATGATTTACATGGGGCAACAAGAGGCTTTCCTGGACATGTGGTTTATATACACATTTATGTACATCTGTGCAATGTTCCTAATAGAATATCATATACATGGATAATTAGGATTCTCTCTTAATGTAAATATCGACCTTTCATTCCACTAATGCTAATAAGACAGAAAGAAAAAGAACAATTATATCATCTTATTTATTATCTTTATAGGTCAAAGCATGTTCTCCTGACTCCAAAATGGAATTTTAATCTTTTTTTTAAAGACTAAAGGTCAAGATTGATATATTCAAGTACCATTATAATTAAAATTGGTAGAAACTATTTCTTTTCTAGAACTGTTAGTGATTTGAAAATAGAATACTTAATACTTTGTGATTTAGAAAGCCTTTTACATTAATTCTTATTTGATCTTCACAGTACCTTTGTAAACTAGGAAAGCCAAGGAATATTATCTCCTATTCACAGATTAGAAAACTGAGGCTCCCTGGGATTGAGGAGCTTTTTTGAGAGTATTAAGTATTAATATCAAC
Organism: Microcebus murinus; assembly: GCF_040939455.1. Classification (NCBI taxonomy): domain Eukaryota; kingdom Metazoa; phylum Chordata; class Mammalia; order Primates; family Cheirogaleidae; genus Microcebus; species Microcebus murinus. Next base: position 32,428,830 of record NC_134115.1, read on the forward strand.
TATGATATTGAAATCCAAGGTTTATCACTATAAGTTCAACATCATTTTCATTACATACAAATGTAACATGAATATAAATAAAGTTGAAACATCTCAAATTGTTGTAATGAAACTACCTTCTGAGGAGTGGCTTTTAAAATCAAAATTTGCTAAATGATTTACTGTTAACAAGATTTACTCTCTAATAGAAAATAATTTAAATAAGATTGATAAGTATTACTTGAAAATGATTTTAAATGATCAAGTTACAAGGCAACAAAAAGTTTTGACTGAATAGTAAAATTTTAGTCATAAAAATTGTTATCCTAACATGATTGCATTTTCTTGCCAATACAGGTTAGTGTTTTAACCTCATCAGTGAGTAGCTTCTCAGAAAAATAGCATTTCTGTTTCATCATGGAAAAAAAACCCAGTGAATTCTTTAGAAAAACCCAATCAAGAGGATAAACTTCTTATGATCAGAAATTTCCTTCTGAGTAATTTCTCTTCTGAACTCTAGTACTTTAAATTTTGTTTGCATCTGAGATCAGGTAAGAAAGAAACATTTCTACTTGGAGACTTGTGTTCAGAAAAGGTATCTATGATGGCTGATATCATCACTTAGCCACTGCTCATTCACCTGTTTGAAATGACAGCCTCCTGGTGTTGTATAGTGAGAGGGATTTCTTACAGGAAGCATTGCAACCAGGAATAACAAAGGAAAGAACATTTTCACTTTGTATTTAATGTATATAATCACTAAAACTGAGGTTTTCCAAAATGTGGTCTTAGAATAGCCATATCAGAATCATTTAGGTATTTGTTAGAAATGCCCAAACAAAACCAAACCCAACAGTGGAATCTCTCTCACATGTATATTGCTAATGCTTTGATCTCCTCTTCAATTTGCTCAAAGCAGTGCTTTTCAGAATGGTAAGGTACAATCAATTAGTGAGTTATAAAATCAATTATGTAGGTCCTTACCAGCATTTCTAAAAAGTTAAAAAATCGAATAGAGTAGAAAATAATCAGAGTTCACTGCACACAGCATGGCTAAGTATCCCTTCATGGAACTTTGGTTTCAGTCATGTTTATGTGTACATGTACATACACAGTCATATATGTGTGTATGTAGATGTACACCTGTGAATGTATTTCTCATTTTAGGTTGTGGATTTAAAATTTTGAATACCTGCACTAAGCAGTTAAATCAGTATCAGTTCCCTTCTATTCAATGAATACCTTCTTCTAAGGATTCTACAGAGTATGTCTGGAAACCAGGAGGCTTGGCAAATGCACATAGAAACACCAACAATCAAGCTATGGCTCTAGCTATGATAATGTTCTTTAAGTTCTATATGTAAGTGCTATAGAAATTGATATGTATCTAATATATGATATGATATATATGATTGATATGTATCAATCTAATAAATGATTGATATGTATCTAATATATACATTACTTTCACAGCAATGCTGAAAGAAGCTTAACTGTGAGAGATTCAGAACAGCCTGTACTTTCAATCGTTAAAATTTTTCTAAGATAACCAGAAAACACACCTAGCCAACTTTTCTTTTCATGTCCTCTTGGACCAGAAAAGTAGCTAAAGACAAAATCTTGATTTTACATACTAAGTAGGCATTTAGAGAAAAGAAGTTTTAGGTCGTACAAATGTTCAATTATAGGAAATATTTTCACTGATAATCTAGTCACTGATAATTTTATGACACATAGAGAAAAATCTAATTATTATGCTTTCGACCTGAAGTTTTGGCAATTTTGTACCACCTCAAATTATTGTGAGCATTTTGGTAGGAAAAAACCATTTGGATAAAACCCTGTATAAACTGAATGTGTTCTGAAAACATTTGGTTTGTTTAAATTGGATGGTGGGCTGAAATTAAGACTATCTTCTTGGACTTTCTTTGATTATTCTGAGACATCAATTGCAGAATCACTTGGGGGCTAGAATTACCCTTCAGGAATATGCTGGGTTAGAATTAAATACTAGGATTCAAACTCAAACTTACATTTTCAAAAGGTCCCTGCCTTTTGCAATTTATTCTGAGTGCTAGAACATTTTCACGTTGTAATTGGTCTATATAGCTACTTTGGTTTTCTCAAAGTGTGGCCCTCAACAGGCATTTTCAGTAATACCTGGGTGCTTGTTAGAAATGCAAATTTTGGGGCCCTTGCCCACACTGACTGAATCAAAAGCCTTAAAGGTGAGATCCAGTGATGTGCTCCAGAAGATGCACACTCAAGTTTGAGGACCACTGCAATAAAACATGATCAAAATCTTATTTCTTTACCAGAGTCTGACTGCAATTACTACTTAGGGGAGTACAAGTAGGTAGGTAATGGGTGGGTATGGCTACAATGGTGCCATAAGTCTATTTAAAGGGTGATTTCACAGTTTAAGTTTTATTTGGATTTGTGCTTCTCTTTCACTCTCTTGCTACCCAACCCTATCCAACCTTTAGGCTATTTGAACTTATATTAGTAATATTATTAGAAGATAAGCATGATTTTGGTGAATCTACAATTAATTAATTTATAACAAATTAACATGTGTGATTTAAAAAATAATGTAGTAAGAAATGTTGAAACTAACCACTTAAAAGTCTGCAGGCTATTTGCAGATTTCCATTTTTTGCCTAGGATGATTAGGTACCTTTCAGTGCTGGAATTAGCTCCATTGGCCCATATCATAAACCTTTATGTTCATAGAAGCACAGTGCCTGGTCAATAGTGATTGCTCAATAAGCGTTTGAGAGAGTGACTAAAGAAAATAATCCAGACTGTAAACACATGAATACAAATACAACACATTCACTTTTTTATTACAAAATACTGAATAATAAGAATGGCTCTAAGAATTTCAATTAAATTTAATGTCAGTTTTCACTGTCTAAACTTTCAACATTCTAATAAAGGAGGGCTTTATATGAAACCTAGGATCAAGATTTAATTTGAATCCTGACACCTCATAGATAAACTGGGCACATAAGGAAGCGGTTGACCTACATGCATTTGGGGACTATGACCAAATAGATATATTTTATAATCATTAAGAGATTGCTAGAGATTGCTGAAAATAACAAATTATATTTTTGAATGAATAATATATTCATACACCTCCCACCATTTTTTCTTCATGCATCTTTCTAAAGATATTTTTGTGCTTACATAAGAATACACAAATGTATGTTTCTATTTACAAACACACACAACTACCCCTTGCTTTTGAACTTAAAAAATGTTTTAGAGCTCTTTCCACATCAGTATCTATATCTATCTATATGCTACTTCACTCTATTTAAAGGCTATATAAAATTCCACCAAATGCACTAAAATGAATTTAACTATTTCTCTGCTGATGTATAAAAAGGCATTTTCCAATCTTTTTCTATTACAAATAACTCTACAAGGAATATAGTTGTCTATGCAACATTTCCTATATATAAAAGCATCATCAGTAGGATAAATTTCTAAAAGTAGATTCACTGGGTCAAAAGATATGTGGATTTTCAATTTTAAGTAAAATTTCCACATTGCTCTCTGATCTTTGGCCAATTTAGATTCCTATCAATATCAATTCTCAATAATGATTGAGAATACCTATTTCCTTACATACTTGCCAAGGCTAACTCATTCTTCAGTTTTGCCTATATGGGAGATGAAAGTGGTATGTCTTTGTTGTTTATTTTTCATTTCCTTTTCATTGGACTGCCTGTTCATGTACTTTCCCCATTTTTGATCTTTTTTTTTTTTTATGGATTTGTAAGAGTGGTCTATAAATTTAAAACAATTGGTCCTTTGAATATAATGTCTCAAAACTTTATGACAGTTTGTTGCTTCTCCCTTGCCTTTGTTTATTGTGGTTTTTGTCATGCAGAATATTTTCACTTTTATGTAATTGAGTTTATCAATATTTTCTTTATAGCTTCTGGATTTTATATCACGCTTCCCACTCTAAGAGAATAAAACACATTTTTCCATCCAAGTGAAATTAATTTTGGTTTAAGGAGTAATGTATGAAACCAATCTAATTTTCTTTTCTTTTCCTTCTTTTCTTTCTTATTTTTTAGAGGTGGTATCTTGCTCTGTTGCCCAGGCTATTGTCTCAGTGGTGTAATCGTAGCTCACTGTAACCTGGACCTCCTAGGCTCCAGGGACCATCCTGCCTCAGCCTCTCAATTAGGTAGTACTACAGGCATGAGCCAATATACTCAGCTAATTAAAAAAAATTTTTGTGTGTGTGGAGATGAGAGTTTTGCTATGTTGCCCAGGCTGGTCTCAAACTCCTAGCAATTTTCTTTTATAAATGGTTATTCAGTTGTTCCAAATATCATTTACTGATAATCCATCATTTCTCCATTGACAGGCAATACCACCTTTATCATCATATATTATATTCCTATATTTGTCTGGCCTATTTATGTTCTCTAGTCTATTCATATACCTAGACAATTGTTTTCAGTATTATAATTCTGTAATGTTTTAATAGCTAATAGGCTGTTTCCTCCCATCCCACCCTTCATGTTTTCTTTTTACAAAAATTTTCTATGCTATTCTCACATGTTTATTTACATAGAGTCTTTCCTATAAAAGAACAAATCTATTAGTATTTTGATTGAGATTATGTTGCAATATTTTAAATTAATTTAGTAAGATAATGCTTGATACTGAAATTTCATATTCAAAAATATGGTATGCCTTTCCAATTATTCAAATTTCCTTTTGTGTTCCTCAGAAACTTTAAAAAGTTTTATTTAGCAGCTGGATCTTGCACATATATTGCTTTACTGCCAGGTATTTTTTCATTTTATTATAAATGAGATCTTTGCTTGCATTGTATTTTCTAACTACTGTTGTTTGTATCAACAAACACTATTTATTTCTTTGTATATTAATTTTGTACTCTGTCACCTTACTAAATTGTCTTATTTGTTATAGTTTTCATTTGGTTCTCTATGATTTTTAGCAGGCACACAATTATATCATCTACAAGTTCTTACCTCTTTACCACTTTTCTATTTTTATATTTTATTTCCTTCTCTTGCCTAACTGCATCTTTTCTGTAATTTTGAAAGCACAATTAAAAATCACATCTTCCTTTCTTATGAGACAGATGGGAAAGTCACTAAAACTTACAGTGATTAAATTTAAAATGAATGTGTAAAAATTGTTTCTAACAGTCTGTAGATTACAAAACTCCTAGCCCATGAAATTTACTGTCACCAAAGTTACAATCAAACACCACAGCTAGATTTTAAAAGAAACCAGATAGTTCTGTGGCCAGTAAATGCAATTATAGTTATGTATGCTAAGAAAGTGGTAATCGAATGATGTGTTTTTAAAGATGAACTAGTATGCGTAGGGACATGGAAAATTCCCTCTCATTACAGAAATGACAATTGGTCCTACACATTGTATCATATTTTCTTCCATTAAAATAAAGACACGGGTCAGTAGAAGATGCAGAGTTAAATCTTCATGGGTGTAATACTGACTCGCACATAACTTAGAGACTATATTATATTTTAATTTGCCACCAACGCATTTTATATTTCATCTGGATTACCTGATATCCATGAGTAAAGCATAAAATTAGTGGGGTTTTTTCCTTTAAAATTTATGATAGTTTCGAAGTAGTAAACTAATTTGAAATTTGATTTGTAAATATAAGGATCTATGAGACATAGCCTACTTTTGTATTTATGAGTAGAATTTACAAACATCCTTAAACCTTCCTAATCTAGATTTTGTATGAAATAGAATCTTGCTATTTTCTGCATGTTACCATATACCTGTGTTCTGAGATGCTGTTTCAGTATGAAATAGCTAAAAAATAAAATAATTCATTATTGTATTCTGCTTTAAAAATTCAGGGGAATTCACTGGTTATGGTCACGAGAGACTGAAGGACCCTGTCATTCTGTTTGTCTTAACCTTCCAGTTTATCAAGATTTCTAGGAGTGGAATGTCTTACAGCTTTAACGGTAAAATTACTGCCTCCAGATCTTATCAGCTTCAAGGCTGGAGCAGTGTGGAACTGATTGACAGCTGAATGGAATATAGATGAAGTGATGGAGACTACAAGTCACTCAAAGTCCCATTTTATTAAGGGCTTTGAAAATGAGGTCCCAGAACCTTCAGTCAATTTACGATTTAGTGCAGGAAGCAGAGGATTCGTGGTACTCTGTCTGAGGAGTTTTATTTGAGGGATCAGGTTGGCCTACAGAAAATGGGACATAGGAAAACAGAAAATGCTAAGATCTTAATGAAGATACGTGCTTCTGCCAAAATAAGTGGAGAGTGGTTTTCTTTAATCACTGAAGTTAATTGGAAGATAAAATTATTTTAAATAGAAATCACTATTCTTGTAATATAAAATAAAAACTATGATGTATAATAATTTATGTACATTTCTAACTTAGAAAAATTATTTTCTTCTAAGCATACCTTCACATATCATAACTAAACAAGTTTTCATCACAGGTGACTATATTGCTTCTCTATCTCTACATAGCCATAACCAATGATCCACCAAATTTTATTACTTTAACATTTTTCCCCCCTCTGGTAAGGTAGATGGGCAATTGAGCTCCTTCTAATAAAATTGCTTCTCATAAATATAAGTCCTCCAAGTATTGATACGAAAAAAGTCTCTAAGATATAGTGTCGGGTGAAAAACAAAGAACGATGTGGTATTTTTGTTATAATTTCTGTTAAAAAATGGGAGACAGAGAGAAAAATATGTCTACTCTGGTTGAATATTCATAGACTATTTCTAGAATGATACTTAAAGAACTTTGTCAGATTGGTTGCCTCTAAGGAAGAGAATTGGGGAACAGGGGTGAGAGACAGAGCACTTCCTTTTATTTTTTAAATGTACAACTTAAGAATGTAAATTGATTCATATAAATAAATTAATAAAAGTTTTAAAGTAAAACAAATGGCCACTGGTAGCATGCCAGCAAAAGAATAAGTCACCAAAATTATTTTCTGGAGAGCTAACCATATTAATCTTCTTAGAAAAAGTTTCTCCTTATACAAAATTCATAAAAATGTAAAGCCAAGAATAAAGAAATAAAAGCATCTATAATTCTTAAATGAATTTTAACTTTCCATAAATTATGTAAGTTAGAGCAAACTTTTACTTATATAGTGGCAGATAGACATTCACATTTTTCTCTAAATAATTAAAAGAAATTATAATATTTTACATTAATCAAAAGAGGTGGAAATAAGAATAATATTATTTTCGATACATTTTCCTTGTGCCTCTTGCTGAGATCTAATTTTAGCAAGAGCCTGTTAACATATATAATTACTAAATGTATATAAATAAAGCTGTTAAAATTAGCTTTCATATCATAGTTTCAAGAATGATTACTGTATTCTTATTTAGTAATGAAGAAAAATTCCATAAATAACCATTTAATTATAAGAATACAAATGTTATTTTATGAAAGATTGAAGATATTCTATTATAAAGACATCTGCACCCGAATGTTTATGCCAGCACAATTCTCACTATTGCAGGGACATGGAAACAACCCAAGTGCCCATTAATTCATGACTGGATTATTAAAATTTGGTATATGTTTACAATGGAATATTACTCAATTCTAAGAAACGACAGCAAGCTAGCACCACTTATATTATCCTGGATTGAGCTTAAGCCCATTAACCAAAGTGAGGTGACATAAGATCAGAAAAATGGGCTCCACACGTATTCACCATCAAATTGGTACTGATCAATTATCAATATGGTGCTCAAAGGGTGGTAGTGTTCACCAGAGATTTGGGGGAAGGGGGGTATACCCACATCTGAGGGATGTGGCAAACAGTGTGGAGGGGAAGGGCATACCTCTAACCCTTGCTAGGTAAAAGCAAAGTTATAAAATCTAACCAAAATGTTAAAAATAAAAAAAAAATAAACAACATTTATTGGGTGTCGAGTAGGTGGGAGGAAGGAAGAGGGGATGGGTATATATACACATTATAAGTGTAAGGTGCATTGTCAGGGGGATGGACACGTTTGAAGCTCTGACCTGAGGAGGGAGGGAAGGCAAGAGCAATGTATGTAACCTTAACATTTGTACCCCCATATTATTCTGAAATAAAAAATAATAATAATAAAATAATGTAAAAAAAAAAGAAAGAGTGAATAAGTAAACCTTCTGAAAGCAAATTGCTAAGTATTGCATAGTCTTATATAAGATAAACTGCTGTGATGAACACACAAAAAATAACTACAGATTTAAAGATTTTGGATCTTCAAATGTATATTGTGTTCATGTTCCAAAACTCTATAATTCCATAAATGTTATGATTATACAGAAAAATAAGAAAAATTCTTCAGAGTTTCAAATGAATAAAGACACATAGGGAAACATTATGTTGATATAATTAGAAGGAAGGTGTTTAATAAGTTTGAAGTTTTAACTATAGCCAATACTTCTACCTTAATGTTCATGTGCTACTGAACATTGTGCCTCTTTATTGACATTGTGCCTACTTATTAACAATAAATAGATCGCTATCATTAATGAAATTTAAAACATTTATTCAAGTTGCAACTTAGCTAAATTCATATCCAATAATAATCTACAAAAATGTTATAAAATCTTCATGAAAATTGCAGTTTAATATTATCAGCAGGCAATGCCTTTTAAATGTGTGCATATTTATATAAGTAAAAACATATGTATACATATAGAATTTATAAACATACGGACTCTATAGACCAAATAAAAGAACACAGTAAGTAAAAGAAGAAATAGTATTTTGACTAAATCTGAATATTGGTTGTTTATGCCATAATACAGTCATCATATAAAAGTTAATTTCCTACCATCATAATCTTTTGAAAAATGTTGACATTTCTATGTACCTTGAAAACTAAAAATTTTACAATGCATAAGCCAAAAATGAAATACTAAAACAGCTTTATACAAAATATTTTTTCATTTAAAGTTATAAAAATATATCATGTGCTCAAATAAAAATTACCGTTAATGATTCAGGGATCCTTCTAGTATAAGAAAGATGATTTTAGGTTTTATACAGAATATTAGATTAAGAAAATGCTTCAAGTGTTAATCATTGATTTTTCTTAGGTAGTGGCTTCAATGTCAAATCATTAACTGTTGTTGATTAGCATATCTTGAGAAACTGATTTGCATACTGGGGTGAACTTTTCTTTGAGGCAATTTTAAATGAAAGTATTTCTATACAGATACAGGTCAAATATAAGAGAGAGTCAAGGCGATTATTCTGAGAACCAGAGCAGGAAACTTTGCCAGCCAGGAACTGAGTAAAAGTGTTCAGTCTGTGCTGTTCCCAAGTATGCAAACTTAACTAGTTTCATATCGACTGAATTAATTGACTATACATTTCACTTACTTATATCCTTTAAGGAATGGCCCAATATTCCCAGTCAGGAATTCTGGCCACCGTGTAGGCTACTCCTATACAGTCAGTTGCATCAGCAAGGCTATCAGTTATGCGTTGAACATTAAACAACAGCCAGAAAAACTGAAATCATATAACATAGCCTGGATCAATGTTTGGAAAGAAACAACATAAATCTTGAACAGGTTGTTAAAAATTGTGCTCCTGCAGTTTTCTGTATGGATCTACGGTAAACAAAATAGATATATGAACTCAAGCAAATTCCCTTTAATGACATGGCACCTATTTAAAAATTCTTGATTTCTAGGAGTCAAAACAACCAAAAATCTAAGATTAGGTTTTCTAACATTTGCAAGAGGTGGATGTTAGGAAATCTTAAATAGGTTTCACAGCACTTAAACTTTGTTAATTTTATTATAGTAACAGGTGTGAAATTGTAAACTGAGAATCACAACCTCACTGTGACTCAAGCAGATCAAGATCTTAAGCATGATTGAGAAGAGAATCTAAATCAAATATATCTTTTTGTAATAAATGCAAGGTAATATAATAAATAGCAGAAGTATATTTAGCTGTAGGTACACCACTATCAATATGGGCTTTGCTGATAGCACCTTTATCCATACAAAAGTTATCTTTGTATTTAACTTTTATACTCCTTCTGTTAAAAAAAGGAAATTTTCATGTGAAACCCAAAAAAGGAAAAAAAAATGCTTCAGACATTATTTTGATCCTTAACAAAACCTCAAATATGAATGTTTTTAAGTATGAGCTTAATATGTACAATTGACATTACAAATTAGTGTTTTTAAATAGTTTTCATCTATTCCCAGTTGTTGTACTTCAGTTATTTTATGTGTTTATGTTAGCAATTAATATAAAAATCACACATCAAATCTATGTAATGAATAGATAGCTTAAGGAGTATTGCCACCTTTCATACTTATATAGAAACCAAAATGTATCCCTTACCCGAAAAATCCCAAATCATCAAATTATAAAAGACACCCTGTTAATGTTTGCAACTGCATTTACATGAACTGGAACAAACAATTTGGTTAAATTTGGTAAACCCAAATCCAGTTGATGAGGATATTTTCAGGTAGCAGAAATCAGTGTGAAGGCATGAAGGAATGCCTAGAGAAGGTGAGGTAGAAAAGGGATGGGGTTTGGAAGGATGGTATCTTAGCACAAGAGAGAGTAGATGAAATGAAAGTGGGAAAGGACACATAGGCCCCATTTTTCAGTTTTCCTAAGGCCTTTGATAAATGGCAACTATTCTCCTTTTCACTGAAAATGACTCTCTAGACAGCCTTTATTAGAAGTGATATAAAGCACTGGTACCCCTTCCTACCTCTTTTCCTTTTATTGTAAAGATATAGTTATTTTTACATGTAGAATATTTTATAATTCCTTCATAAATATTATGATTTTAAAGCTAAGAGGAAATTAGGAAATCATTTAGTCTAACTAACCTCTTATTTTATTGATAGGGGAACTGAGATCCAGAGAAGTTGTGATTTATTAAACTAAACTCCCTTTAGTTTCTAATCTACATAATATACTGGTGACTAAAACGTTTAGAAATACTATATTTAATATTATTAAAAGCACGAGACAAATATACACAGAGGAAATGTTTCAAAATCACAAAGAAAAAATTACAAAATGGAATGTTCCACTCAGAACAGCTAGTCACCTGTTCTGATGTTAGTAACAAATAGTAAATTAAAAATAAAAGGTTTTAAAAAATGCATTAGGGAAAAGGCACTGGATGATGAAAGTATGAACACATGTAATTACTACAAATACACAAAGTATATACAAAGTACTTACCAAGTACATATAATATCCTGGAGAAAATCCATAAAATGAGAAATATAAAGCCTCTCATATTATTATTTTCTCCCAAATTTATATCTACCTCTATTTCATTACAAGAACAAACTATGTGGTAAGGTAATAGAAAGGGGCATATCACTTAATTCAATCCCCAGCACCCTTTTATATGAAACATATAAAATCTACCCCATTGCTGCTTTAGCTGTAGCTCTAAATGACCATTCTCTCTCATATGCTTGGTTAAGATGAAAATGGGAAGTTCAGGTTACAAAGTTGGACAATAACAAATTCCATACAACTTTCTACGACTATTTCTATGACATAACTTCAACACATTAAAATATAGTGTGTCAATATAAATATGCTTATTAAATTTTAAAAACCTGAAAACCCAAATATGCAAGTGTGTTTCTAAAATATTATTTGCTCATAGCTATATTTAGAGCCAATGCAAATATTTTTCATCTGAATCACCTATATCATTGCTTCCCAAAGTGTCTTTCTGGTGGAATGCAACATGACTTTATGTATGGCACATAGGTAAACATTTTTAATTTTAATATTTCAGTATTAATTTCAATATGTACTAGAAAAATATTACACATAGTTTTCTATTTTAAAAGTGAGTCAATTTTTAAATATATTAAGTAAATAGTACAGGTGGCATGTGAATATGGCAAAACTTAAATGTCTAAGGTTCAGGACATGCTACCTTACATAACGTAACTTCTCTGGAGATCAGCTAGCATAAATATTACTGTTAGAAGATATGGAAATTCCAGACTAAATTATATTTTATTCTCTACATTACTACTTGGCTTTTATCTCATAAAGTAAGCATAATATTAAAGTAAGTTCTTTCAGTAGAAATGTATTTTACTGAATATAAAGGAAAAATGCTTATTAAAATCAGCAGCTTAACTTCCCATTAAAAAATAAAAACTTTCCAATTCACTTAGTTAGAGGGCATATATATCAGTAACATTCTGTATGATACTACATATGCTACATTCTACAAAATGAAGCAACTAAAGCTGCTGCTTAACACATTCTTGCCTCACTCTAATCTGTGTTGTCCTTTTTCCTCTCCAGAGGAAAATGTTAAATAGAGGGTACCTAGAAGCTAAATTAAACAAATAAAAACTTAAATACTTACTGTCGCTGGAGAGGCCCGAGTTGTGTGTGTCACTGAGTGACCAGAATTCTCCATTGAATTGCCAATCAGATAGGTTCCTCCAGAGCTGCTGATGAGTTGTCCTCCTGTGACGCCCATCTGAATCCCACCAGTACCCACCATGCTGTGGGATGAGACCACAGTAGTCACCTGTGCGGAACTCCCTTGAGTATCAAAGTAATTCCCTCCAGTGTTTTGGCTGTACATCTGCGTTTCGGTGTAAGGATAAGTTGTTGTCCGGCTTTAGAAAAAGAAGAAAGAAGAAATTTACTAGTTTATTTGTATCATCTTATTAAATTTTTTCTAGAGTGAATATATTTAAAATATATTGGTTAGCTTAGCCTTTGGAATATGGTGAGTTTGGCATTCTGTATGAAGCATCATTCCCAGAAATAATAGTTCAATTTATTTTCCAAATTAAAGGTACATTTCTTTAATAAGTACCTCCATTAGTTTCTGTACTTAGGAGGTTTTGCCCTCTCCTGGTGCCTACCTTCAGCATCTAAATAAGCTTAGGTCCTTTCCCTCCAATATATCTTGCTGACCAGGATGTTCTTCAACCGCATATAAAACTTCCTACAAATCCCAGTTTTAAAAAAGCTGGGATCTGGAATAACTAGGAGCCAACAAGTCAATTACTCACGCTACTTCACATTCCTAGGTGATTCACAATAAATCTCCATGACTAAGGTAGCTTGCATGGATCTCTTACCACCATAAGGATCTAGAGCAAACAGTTTATTCACCTTGGACCCTAAATCCCTACTTACTATCTCTCTCCTCCTTCACACTCAAGCTTCTCCTTTATCAGATGACAATGCCGCCTCTCCACATCCTCACTTTCTACTTCCCAACAACTGCAGTCAAGTTTCTGCCCTTAGCCTTTTATTAAAACTACTTTGAATAGGTCACTTGTGACCAAATCTAAATACCAAGTTAAAAGGCTCCTGTCATTCCTTATCTTTTTTGACCTATCTGTAGTATGACATTGTTGATCACTCCATGTTGCCCTTTCCCTCCTTTTTCTGTTCTGATTAAGCTCATTTATTTTTCATTTTCACTTGATTTTTTTAACTTTTTATTTTGAAATACTTTATAAACTCACAAGAAGTTAGAAAAATATACAGAGAGATAGAATATACTTTTTTTTTTAAAATCAAATATCAAATTTAAATTTCCAGTTCTTTTGCTATTCTTTTCAACTCTGCCTCCCAAAGCTAGTCACTCCTGACAGCTTGGTATGTATGTTTTCAGACATTTCCTGTACATATATTAAGGTATCTGTCTTAACCTCTCTTGTCCTTTAGTTTAGTCTACGGCATGTATTTTCCCCTATTTGCTTTTTCACCATAACATCTCAAGAACCTTTTGAAGTCTCCATTTTTCTGGCACTTTATATATTGGTATTATTCTGAGGTTTCCATTTTTAGCTCTTATTTTATTTAGACCACAGACCTCTGCACCACATACAGTACTATATGACCATATACATGCTCTTAGTAAACAATCTTATATAGGCTGATATCACTGCTCTCCTTACCTTCTAGTTATATACTTTTAAGAATATTAAATGTGGGCTTCTAACAGCCAACTAGTTATCTCTGCTAGGAACCCCCATGATATATGGGAACCTCTAAATGTAAAAGTTAACATATGCTGAGATTCTTTCTCCCTCTTGTTCTTTCTTCGATTAATATACTCCCCATCTCAGTCGAGGGCAGCACCACCATCCTCAGGTTTGGAAATCATTGCTGACTCTTCCCTCACTTAGACTGACACAAATCATTGAATCCTTTCAATTCTATCTTCTAAGTAATTTTCCAGTTCTTTCCATTCTCATATACTCTGCCTTAACTCATGGTGTTCTCTATTATACGAGTATTCCTTATCCAAACTGCTTGGGACTAGAAATGTTTCACAGTTCTGATTTTTTTGGATTTTGGAATATTTGCATATACATGATGAAATATCTTAGGGATGAGACCCAATTCTAAACATGAAATTCATTTATGTTTCATATACACCTTATGTATATAGCCAGAAGGTAATTTTATACAATATTTTTAATAATTTTGTACAGTGAGCAAAGCTGGTATACAATGAACCATCAGAAAGCAAAGGTGTCACTACCTCATGTTGGTGCTCAAAAAGTTTCAAATTTTGGGGCATTTTGGATTTGGATTTTCAGATTAGGGATACCTCAACCTGTCATTGCCTTCTAATTGATTTTCATTCCTCTCCCATGAAATTATGTTTTACTCATGTCAGTGCTCTCAACACAACACAGTTGCTGGTACACAGTAGGCACACTATATAGTCAGCAAATAAAAATATCTAAAAATATATTGGACATAATAGCAGATTATGGATTTCTATATCACAAATACTTGTTTTGTTAAAAAATAAGAAACTATGTCAAACCATTCTAAGATTTTTCTGTTTAATTTAAAACAGGTAGTTTTAACCCATTATAAATTATAATGTAATTTATAATATAACTTTTAGTAACATAATGATAGTGTTCTGAAAGTATTCCATACTGAGTAAAAAGCCCTTTCCATAAAGAGCCACAGCAGATCCAGGTATAAATTTTAGTTTGGGGTAACAATAGAAACAACTCCATATGGAACATGTTTTTACAGATAGAAAAATGTCATTTAAAATACATGTACGATTCTTCTCATCATTGCTTTATTTCCCAACTGGAAATCTCATTTATTTACTTATTTTTTGCTTACATATTTAATAAAATAAAACAGGCATGTTGTTGTCAAACTTAGGGAAAAAGAGAAATGAGGTCATTCTAATTTACGTCCACCGGATATGACAGTGGGCCCATTGAACTGTGCTCACAATAGTGCAATCTGATGTTGGTATTTAAGGATAATCAAATAAGTTATACAAATAGATATAGGACAATAAATGCCTTGACAGATGCAGGACATGCTGCCCACTTTCCTTTTCACAGCCCAAGTAGGATGATTAAGTATGCCCCCTACTAGTAAGTAGATTTCACATATAAAACATATAAATACAGCTAATGATAGCTAATATTTACTGACCATTTACTATGCAACAGGCTCTATTGCATGTGCTTTTCAGGTACTAACTCATTTAATCTTCATCATAACTTCATGAGAAAGGTACTGTTATAATTCCTATTTCACATTCAAGGTGAATAACTAAAGTTTAAAAAGGTCAAGTTTGTGTAATGCACACAGCTGGTGAATCATAGATTTGGAATCTGAACTCAGCCTATGCTCTCAACCATCATTATCACATAAAAAGAACTTAACCGTTTATGTATGTCCATGATATATATCAACCAACAAGTACTAGGAAATAGCTCTAACAGGCATAGGGACCATATGAACTTCCTGATGCTATTTGGGATTTCCTTACACCTTAGCTCACTGTTTGCTAGCACTACAACATTCTCCATTCTTACCCAGAATGGGATCTTCAGATGATGTAATTGTAAAGAAGGAGTGATGGGAAAATGCAGGACCATTTTAGATATTTACCACCACATTCTTAAATTTTATAAATTCTGTGATCATGGAAGTTGCTACTGCGTCATAAGAAAAACATCCCAATAGATTTAAATCACCCCATCTTTTGGGTATTCCCCCTTGATATAATTATTCTCAGTGAACAAGAGTAATGCAAACAAATACATCACAGATATATAAAATCTATACATAGCCCTCAAATCAGTATGAAAATATGGTAGCAAAAAACAAGCTACTTTAATTTTCATACTTCCTTCTAGCTGGAGATAATTCATGAGCTAGAAAATTATCAAAGAGCAGAAAAAGAGAGAAAGCCACTAAAGAAGTATGCCCAATTCCATAACTTTTTCCCATTATTCAATTATGTCCCACGAAACTGTGGAGAAGGCGTGGCTACTGCATAACACACACTGGAGTAAAGACTGGTAATTTCTAGGGGATGAAAAAGACACAGTTATATAAGGAAATGAAGTGTCATCAATTGTCTGAATTGGGTTTTAAGAAAAATACACTTGACAGTAGGAAATGAAGAAATCTTTTACACATTGGGTTGAGTAATAGAGGTAGATTATAATATCCTTAGTCATTGTTCTTTAAAGCTAAGAAGGCAAGCATTAACCCATTTTTTGTTTTTTTTTTATTTTTTTTATTTTAGCGTATTATGGGGGTGTAAGTGTTAAGGTTATATATATTAACCATGTCCCCCTCCCCCTTCGAGTCGGAGCTTCAACCATGTCCATCCCCCAAATGTTGCATATCTTACTCGTTGTGGTTGTATATATCCATCTCCTCCTTCCCCCTCCCACCCTCCTGACACCCTATAAATGTTACTCCTATATGTCCACTTAGGTGTTGATCCGTTAATACCAATTTGCTGGTGAGTACATGTGGTGCTTGTTTTTCCATTCTTGAGATACTTCACTTAGTAGAATGTTAACCCATTTTTTGGAGTCAAGGGTCAATCATAGGTAACTCCTAAAGGTCTTTTCCATGTCTGAATAAGCTCCTGACAGAATACTGAAGAATTTATTTTTAAAAGAAGCACCAGGGGAAATGGGCATTTATTGAAACCTTAAAATCTGTACCCCCATAATATGCCGAAATAAAAAAAAAAAAAGAAGCACCAATAGCAAAGACAAATAGTTATTTTTTAGGTACTAGAAATATACTCTCTAATTCTGATATCTCAGATCAGCTTGTCTTTTATATTGTACAGTAAGTACATTCTTCATATGAGTTATTGCTTGCACACTGTTTTCCCCAGAAATTTCTAAAACATATGCTCAAGAAAATTATTCAATTTTTGGCATATCAGATTGAAAGCGGCTAACTATTTCTGGACTGTACATTCCTGAAATAGCTAAATTCCCAAGCAATTCTGTGCACATTTAAAAGATACTGCTATGTTCATTTTGTTTGTTCTATTTTGATTACCATAGACTAAGTCACAAAAATAATGTGTCATATTATTTTGTCATTTCTATAGCACAAATCTTTCCATTGTTCTGCATATGTATCCAGTAATGAATGTGAACACATAGATATATGTCTACTTGCTGACAGAAGCTTCTTCATAGCTGACTCTATTATAAGTTTCTATGTAAATGTCAGGAATCTGATCCATTGAATTCAGTAAATGAGTGCTGTTTGTACCCCATCATGCCTTAGCATATACCTTGGCAAAGTATGGCCCTGAATATTCCCTATTTACTTATTCACTAAGATGATTATGCCAATTTATCTTAGCTATAACCAATTTTTCTGTTTTCTTTGCCTTCAGGTGTCTTATCCACAAGTCCAGATAAACTATATCTCTAAATTATGTGTTTTTTATTTTACCAAGGTTTTTAATATCTTTCCACCAATAAGCTTGTCACTATAAAATCAATGGTATGAAAGTGATAAATTAAGGAAATAAAATAGTTTGTGAATCCCACACCATAAATTGTATTATGAAGGTAGAATATAGTTATGGTGATCATTATACTATTTTACATATTATAATGTTTAATATAAATGTTAAAAATTAAAACATTTTAAATGTTTTAAACATTAGGCTACCCTGTACATATATTCTTTGAACATATATTCACTAAGCATATATTCTGGCACCTAGAAGAAAAGGAACCACACAGACATAACCTTTACGGTCATAGGAGCTATGTAATATAATGGGTAATGAACAAAAACAAGAAAGGAAATAGGATAAATTTTCTTAGATGCTATGAAAGAAAAAAAATAGAATATTAAAGCAGAATAAATGGGAGGGAGCATATTGGATAGTATAGTCAAGAAGTGTTTTCCCTGAAGAAGAGATATTTAGACAGAAACTAAAAGATGAAAAGGAGTCAGCCCTGTGAAAACGGGAATAATAATATATTAGGAAGAGAGTACAAAAACTCTCACAAAACAGCACACAACACAGGAAAAAGGCACAAAATGAAAAAGATCCTGGTATTTAGAAAGAAATTAAAAGCCTAGAGTACCCTGGATATAACAAATGAGAAGGATATTAGAAATAAATGAGGTTAACAAAGTAGATAAAAACTAAATGTGCAGGCAATGTAAACAAAATTTTTTTTTCAACTGTGGGTCATTATCCAGCAGAGGGTCATGAAATACATTTTAATAGGTTATAACAGCATTAAAAAAAGAAACAGACGAGACAATATACATCACCGCATATTACACCTAGTGCGAATAGCTATTTTTAGAAACTTTTGTTTCTGTCATATATGGTACATATAACTAAATGGTGTGTGCATGTATGCGTGTGTGCACCTAGGTGTGTGTGTATTTGTGAGTATAAAATGAACTTTCTCACTGTGGATAGTAGTTTAAAAAGCTTGAAATCCATTGTCATAGACTATGGCAAGAAGTTTAAATTTTGTTTTAGGCTAAGATGGGGTATGTAAAGGGGCATATGAGTAGGGGGAAGCACAGGAATGTTCTAGCCAGAGAACCAACAACAAAGGCCCAAGGCCAGGGAGGTGAAGAGTCACCATGAGAAAAGGGAGAAGCAACCTGGGGACAAGGCTGTGATGGGCCATCTGAGATGATTCTGGAACTTGTTCATTAGATGTAGTAATAGGAGGGGATCTTAATGCCTCTTTAAATACAATTTATTTTTGGAAGTTTGCACACTTTTCTCTTTGTGAAATACAAACAGAGGCAGCATGAAATAATAGAAAGAGCACTGGACTGGGAGATGTCCAGAGCTCAGCTCCAGTAATCCTTCATCGTCTTACTATCGGCATCATCCCCACAGCAAGTGATCTTACCTCTCGTCTTACTTTCTCCACCTGTAGAAATGAGGTAACAATTCTTAGCCTATATTGTTCACTTGGAAGTGGACCCGTGCAGTGGTCTACCTGGCAGGTGTCTCAGTGTGGTGGTAGTAATACATGTCTGAATGGACTAGACTGAGGAAATAAGTAACTAACAGCAGCCAGAAATGAAAATTTTTAAAAATATTTTTGAAAAGTTAGCATAAGAGGGGCATTTGAAAACTAGAAGAAATGTATTTAAGAGGTAGGAGATATATTATCTCACTTAATCCACATGCAGTGAGCCATACAGGTTAGGAATTGTTACTCTACTTTTACAGATGGGGAAAGCAAGATGTGGAGAGGTAAAATCACTTGCTTTGAGGATGATGCTGATAGTAAAATGATTTTTTGAAGGACCACTGGAGCTCAGCTCTGGACATACCGCCGGTCCCGTGCTCTTTCTATTGTTTTATGGTGCCTCTGTTTGTATTTCACAAAGAGCAAAGTGTACACACTTTCAAATAAACTAGATTTAAACAGGCACAGAAAATTAAAATTTTCTTAGAACACTTATTATGTAGTTGAGGAAAGGAGGCATTTGTTTTGGAAAGGGGTAAAAACTAGCCCTCCATTTTTTGTTTTGATTTTATCTCTAAGGACTTGGAAGAGAAAGTATTCTTTGGCTTTTGGAGAAATTTAGTAAAGATTTTACTTCCTGATGTAGAACTTGCTTGTTTCATTAGAAAATAACCCATGAACCTACACTCCTTGCCAAAGAGCACATCTATGACTTGGACAGGAAAATTTCTTCAGCAAATCTTCAAACAGTAAAAAGATGGCTAGACACTCTATTTTCAATGTCCAGTGGTGGCACTGACTCTTTTCCAATTAAATTTGAATATTAACTTCAAAGTGCCAAATGGATAAAAGTGGAACATGCTCCAGCTGAGGGGGAACTCAGAGGACAAAATAGTCTTTCCATCCAACCCAGAACTCTAAGACTCCACAGGACAGTCAGACAATAAATGATTAAGTGACTGATTCTGTCCATCAGTCAATCAACAGTAATTACTGAGTATCTTTCAGGTCCCATATTGTATAACAGATGCATTTGTAATATTGAATAAAACTGACATAGTTCCTATCCATAATAGGATTTAAAATTCATTAACTCAAGGGCACTATTAATACCCTAAAAACTTAGTCAATACTTTTAAGTTTTGTGATTTTTGGCTAGAAAGACCTATATCCTATTTCCTGCCTAGGATTCTAGTCCCTTTTTATCATGCTGAAGAGTCATCAGGTCATTATAGTAGAGATACTTGCAGGAATTTTTGTTTGTTACACAGCATCTGAACTCCCTATGGTTGTACAATTCCTCAACTTGTGAATGTTGGTGGAAGACAAATCCCACTGCTAAGTATAATAGCTCTACAGGCCAGATAATGGCTTTCCTAACCTCCCTTAGAACAGACCAGAGGAAATAAACTCAGGGCTCAAATAATCAGAAGTATTTGCCCTAAATAGGCAGTTAGTGGAACAAAACAGTAGGAACAGTGGCATGAGTGAGAGCCAAACCCAGTTTTCATAAGCAGTAGGTCCAATAGCCAAGACCAGCCTCCAGGGGATGGTGATGGCAGGCAGTGCCCAGGATGGTGGTGGTGGCATGGGGTCCTTAGTGGACTAACTCTGCAGTGTGGTGTTTTCTATGGTCTGGCTGCAGCCCAACATCACTTATGTCTGCCTTTTTACAGCCTTTTTCTCCAGACTTCTTGGAAATTCTTTGAGTCACAAATTTCATTCAAGAAATTCTTTGTTTTTCTTGAAAAGGCCAGAGTTCGTTTCTGTTGCTTGAAACTAAGAACTTCTGCCTAAAACAGTTTTCCATTATCAAGTTTTTAGGTGGGTCACTAAAGCCCTGCAAAGAAGTAGTTACATTACTGGGAATCTTCAACAAATTGTATTCATGTAGTATATATCTCTGGCTGCCCAGCATGCATCACTTATTTGAATTTTGAAATAGATATTCTCTTGAACACTCCAATTCAGACTGAAGGCAGGAGATACACCAGAAAAATGATGTGTATATTTTGTGAAAGATACCAAAAGGAAAACAACACTGCAGAAAAGGATTCAAGTGACCTGACATTTAACCTCTTATGAAGGTATACCTCTTAAGAATAAAAATAATAGGTTAAATATAAAATAATAAATAGTAATTAATACCACTAATAAAATATTTGCCTTCATTTAAATTCAGAAGCCATACTTATTTCTGATGACTTCAACTGCTATAACAATAAATAAAAAATAAAAGTGTTTATTAAGTTGTTGCCATGCCTACTAGGGAAGAAATGCAAGAATGAATGTCAAAAGTCAATAATACGTCTTATAATTACTAATTGAGTTTTCTCCTTCATATGCAGTATACATCAACTATACATGTTGATAATGTAGAGTATTAGAATAATAACATTAAATTTATATCATTCTATGATCATTATACGTAAGGATATGGTAAAGCAGTGGCTGTCATACCTTAGTGTGTATCAGAATCACCTAGAGGGCTTGTTAAAACACAAAACACAGATAGCTGGGTCCCACCCCCAAAGTTCCTCATTCAGTAGAACCAGGCTTGATACCAAAAGCTGGCATTTCTCACAAGTCCTCAGGTGATGTCAATGCTGCTGATCTTGAGAACACACTTTGAGAACCACTGTGCCAAAGGATACTAAAAATGTGAAGTCCTACTTTCATAGGAACAAAGGGAAAAAAGTGCTGTTTTACCACTAATAATTCTTTCAGCCTATTTGGGTTTTTTAAAAAGTCAAAGACTACAGTTATAAAAGGAGTTTTATTTTCTGTGGCAGCTGCTCATGACATTACCAAAATTTCCATTGCTATAAATGTTTTTGAAGCATACCAGAAAGATACACATAATAAATACATATATGAGTCACTTGCCCTGACAAGAGAGGTCAGGAAAGTGAATATGGACTTAAATAAACTTTGGCAGAAATGACAATATAAAGGATTTGACCCAGAGTCACTGATACAAATTTATAAACAAGAAAAACTGAGTAACCATATATATGTGCATAAGTTTTAAAAAGTTTTCCACCAGAAAACAACAACAACAACAAAATCAATAGCAAAGCTGTGTGAATGCCACCTCAGCAGCATCTTAATTCAGTTTCATTCACTTTTCCCTGTGTACTTAAAACTACCAAGTAGTCTGCTCCTCTCCCTCCTGTTATTAAATGCTATTCTTTATTTAAATCACTTAACAAATATAGATTGTGAACCTAGCACATGCCACTGTTCCAGGAATTACAGAGAGAATGGGGAATAAACAACAAGGACCCTGCCCACATGAAGCTTACATTTTAGTGGGGGAAAGATAGAAGATAGATAAGTTACAAATAGTCAAGAGAATGACAGATAGTCATAGAGTTGTGGAATAAATGCAGTCTCTCTTAGGATAATACAAGGGAACCATACAGCAATATGATTCTGGAGCTAAGGCCATAGAAAACTTACTTGCCAACAATAAGAATGAGGAGTCATTAAGGTAGGAAGGAAAAAGAAAAATATAGAGAAGCCAAAAAGAAGAGATTTAAAAAAAGATTCAAGAAAAGAGTGGTTGACTGGTTGATGGCTAGAGATTAAATAAATTTAATCTAAGAGTGTCTATTAGATTTAACAACTGAAGGTCATTCATGACACTAATAAGAGCAATGTTATGGTAATGTGGAGAAGAAAGCAAGCTTGGAAGGGGGCTGAAGAACATGTGGTCAATCCTGAGAGGTTTTAATCTGAAAATAAATGGAGAAATAAAGCACTTGTTACAGATGGATTTTGTCAAGTGAGACTAAAATAGATGGAAGCAGCTAAAGCATTTATGTATGTTGTTGAGGCCAAGAAGGGTGCTAAATCCAAGTAAATAGGTGGTATGTCCACACTCAAAGTCAGGCACACTACTAAACTGAAGGCAATTTGGGGCTTTGGAGCACCCCTGAGAGGCAAGTCTATTTACTCTGAGTGCTTCTGAGGGCCAGGCTAAGACTTGTTGGTCCTGTCCTCTAGAATCTTCTGGTAATTACAAAGTTCAACCTTTGGAAAACAGCCTTAGATCTCATATAGTCAGGGAACTTTAGCCTCTTTTTAAGGCATAATACTGTGATTCTCAACTTTTTAAAATTCATGCCTCCAACAAAGATTTTTCAATCTTGCTTCTAAATATTTGTTCCAGCAGAGATTTTTATGAAGCTTTACTTTTGCCATTAATTTTATAAGAGTAACTATACTAAAAGTGAATATATTTTTCAGACAATGCAAATTACACGGCTTCCCACCCCTCATTACTCCTTGTTCCTGAACCTGACCTGATTATTAAATAATGTTTTAAACTATTAACCCCCATTTTACAGATTAATAAATCCAGGTGCAAATATGTTATTTGCCTTAAGGTATACAACTAGTTAATGAAAGTAATAATATTTGAATAAGGGTTCTTTAGTTCATTTAAGAAAATTAATAACACAACTTGATTTTAAATCTAAAAAAGCATATGTGGATCTCTTTCATTTATCTTTTCTTACAAAAAGAGAGGGAGGAGAAGAAAAATTAAGTGTCTAAACTCTTTCAAGTGTTATCATGTAGAATTATTCTGGATGTCAATCTGCTAGATGTGAAAGTATCACAGAAAAAATTGCCCTTAATATGGCATCATTTAGTTCTATTAATGGATAATAATAAAAAGGGATAGAAATATAGCAGTCAAATGATTCTCTAGAAAGCTATTTAATTAAAACATCTAATGTTGAAAAATTATTAAATATGGACTTTTCTACACATTTATGAATATCCAAAAATGTTCTATATTAACAAAATAATTTTCACTATAAAATGTAAGATGGGATTTAAAAAAACGAAAAGTGATTCATATGAAAAAACAGACTCTTAGTCTTTAAGAATCAGCCATTAAAAAAATCATGAGTTTAATTATTATTTATCCACAATCAGATATATAATAATATAATAGTATTAAGTATAATATGTAATACCAAATTTTTGTGCTTTTTTTTTGTAATCAGCCAGCCTTACCTCCCTAAACCCCCAATAACTGAGCAAAAGATCAGTATCTGCAAATTGCTGGAAAGGACCATGTGTTGAGGGTGAGAAAATATGAACTCCAGACTAACTAGCCAGGCAAATTACCGCACCTCAGTTTACTCATCTGTAATGTGGAAGGACTGGAATACATGACTTTCACAACCTTCCCAACTCTGACATTCTGAGAAGCTATATTTGAAAGTTTTCCACCTTTGGAGAGATAGGAATTTTTATGTGATTAACAAAATGGGCCCTTCCATAATTGTAGTGACACCTCCATGGTCTTTTCCACATGACAGTTCTTTCTCCAAGAGGGCTTTTTATATAATCAGCCATATACTACTGAAATCTAAATGGTAAGTGGATTCACAAACCAACTCCTATACTGATTAGAATGTGTATATCAGTAGAAGCATAAAAGAAGAAAGCATCCTCTCCATCTCCATTTTAGAAACTCCATATAACCATTTCTTCTAAGCAGAGAACAGGTGAATGATAATAAGTATAATTTCACCTGCAAATATTGAAAACCACTATTTCACCTAAAGAGGAAAAATGACTTTAAAGAGAGTATCCTTTTAAGGTTCCTCATTAATCATTTAAAGTATATGAGAAAAAAATAATTGGATGAGTTCAGAAAATGCACTAACTACATGATTTTCAAGAGAGGACCACAGGTATAGTGTTTTTAAAATGTGAGTCCTGTCCACATGGTTGTCGATTGTGAATTAATTAATTATACAATGTCAACAATTAGTGAATTGTATATATTCAATGTCAATATACCATCTTCCAACATATACCATGGGATTTTATTAGATATTATACAGATAAAAGAACTCTATGCATTCCTATAAGACTTCTCAAACTCTACAGAGACTTTTAAAGAACCATAGAGTCCTCAACAGAAAGGCAATCATACAGTATATCACTGCTTGTGTAATCACAGAACTTTTACGGGACTAACATTTTGTGGAACATGGTTTGGGAAATTCTACATTGAGGTTGATGAGAAATCTATAATTTAAACAGGAAGACTATAAGAAGGCTGGTCAATCCTTATTACAACAGATCCCCATATAAGGAATGCTTGCATTTTAAAACATTGAGTGTCTCTTCACAGTGGGCACGCTTCAAAGAGTGGTTTATATAAGAAAATGCTTTAAAATAAAGATTTCTTAATTTGGCCATAATATGGCAAGATATCTTTATTTCTAGTTTGACTAGCATGATGTAGGAGTGGGTGGAGAAAGTATGAGTCAAAAAAAGAGTGGGGGAAAGAAAAAAAATTTATTTGAAAAAATGGTTGCAGAGCTACATCAAGAAATTTCAATTGAAATGGACTCTTTCTACATGGTATGCAATGTTTCCCAGCTGGCTTAACCCCAGTATTCTAAATGACTAGAGATCATAAATTGTAAGAATTTGTAGAAATGGAGATGACCATGATCAAGCCTTTGGAAAAATCTTAGAAGAATGATTACAAGGAAATACACAAATGGGTTAGCTTGAGTTCCTACAGAAGGATAAAATAAACAGTGGCAACAGTGAATAACAGTGAATTGAGTTACCTTCTCCCTTGAGCAAAAAAAGCTAGCCAGCACTATACAGCAGTCTCAATTGTTCAATTGAAATGTATGCGCACTCACCAACTCAAACTGTTAAGCCTGTTATTCCAGCAGTAATTGTCTATATTCACAGGGAGAACCAGGTAAACACTTTAGTATCATCAAATTACAATGATTACACATTTTCATAAGTGATGATACATATCTGTGAAGGCTGCCACCACCTCTTGAATAAGACCCCATGCATTATGACTACATGACATGGGGATGCTGGTGACCAGAGCATCAGTGAACTAGTACTTGCTAAGCATGTACAGGTTGTAGGGCCATGTACTGGGTGCTTGAAAGTTCGTAATAAAGATCAGAGCCCCTATCTTCTGAAAGTATCATTAGTAGAAAGCATTTATTATCACACAGAAGTGGGAATCTGATTGTGATCCAAGTCAGGGATCAAACACTAACTGGCTATTAATTCACTCTGATAAAACAGAAGAACATGGAGTATTTTTTTCCTAACACATATGGAAGTATATCAAATAAAAAGAGGGAGTATAAAAACCCTAAAATGAACATTAGAGACAAAAGTTGTATGTAGTCAAATGACAGCACTGCAAAATTACAGAAAGATTAAAGTAGCTTCTGCTGAAAAAAAGAAATTTGGGGTCATATTTGAGAAAAAATATAGTCCTCTAACTATTAAAATTTTGAGTATAATACATGGCAATACAATGATATTTCCTTCTTAAATATGAAAATGATGCTATAGAATCTTTAGTCAACAATTATACTTGATAGTAATGAAAAATTTTTAAAGATGCATCTTCTCTCTCTTGACAAAAAGTGCACATTTGTGACATGATTGGCTGGAGTTGAAGATACACTCTGGGCCCACACAGACCAGAACAAAGCTAATTGGACTTTGTGTCAAATGAATTCATGACCTAGACCTCATTAGTCATGATCTAACCAACTAAGCTAGTGGGCCATAGAAAATATATGTTGGCAACCAGATACTTACTTTGAATCATTTCTGTACTTAAATAGGCCCTATAATTTTTTTAAAAAACAATCTTAGAAAAGCTGTTTTTCTAAGAGTGGCTAAGGTGGTTTAAAAACGCACAAGACAATAAATAGAATTTAGAATTATAAGTAGAAGTATGTAAACAACTATGTAATTTTACAGCAATAATTAATGTTTGTTGAGTACTAGTAAACATAGTATTAAGTGCTTCAGGTGGTACACAAAGCACTTTGATAAACTGGGGTTACAGGCTCAGTATCCTTCATTCAAAATGCTTGAGATCAGAAGTGTCTGGGATTTTAAATTTTTTTCAGATTTTGTAACATGTCCATTATATACTTACCCGTTGAGCATCTCTAATCCAAAAATCCAAAATCCAAAATCCAAAATGCTTCAGTGAGCACTTCCTTTGAGTATTACATGGTTGCTCAAAAAGTTCTAGATTTTGAAGCATATCAGATTTCAAATTTTGGATTAGAAATGCTTAACTAGTATTTCTATTTCACAGATAACAGACTAATCTCTCCACCTTAACTTGGACCAGTAAAAAATGAGAAATTACTGTGACAGATAAATCACTCAGCACCCATTCCAACTGCCCTTTTCTCTTGCCACCTTCTACAGTAACAGACATGAAAGCTACAAACTTCCATTCTTAGATTCCCCTACAGGTAACCATTATTATGTCACAGGCAAGGATGAAATGACAACTGATAACTGGGTAACCTCTTGCAGTATCAAGAAAGCCATTTATTTTCCCTAAAGGCATGAAGTTCCAAGCAGCAGGCATCTCTTGCATTTGGAATAAAAGCCAACAGTACTTTGGGTTTATGGTAGAGACTGAAAACTCAGGCTCCAAGAGGCCCTGGACCTATACAAAGAGGTACAGTAAAAAAATGTTCGTAGTATGTCTAAAATAGGTAAAGAGATATAGATTCAATCAAGTAACAGAAATTTATTAACTTTTTATTATGTGTCGATCACCTAAGTGAATATAAATAAAACAACAAAATGTCAAGTTACCTTTCAGAGAAACATAAACAAGCATTTATAGTACAATGCTGGTAGTGAAAATCAGAATCCTGTGTTGTCATTTACAAGGGAAAGATAAGCTAATTGCAGAGGAGAGTCAGGGCCCATGTCACAAAGGAGGGAATGAAGTGTCAGTCTAAGACCATACTAGACTGAGTTTAGGAGGCTGGGAAGAAAGAATAGAAAGCAGAGAACGCTATTTCAGCAGAGAAAACCACATGTCTGAAAACACAGAAGTATGAAAGGGGAGTACTGGGGGAAAATGCACAAAGTTGGCTATGCCTCAAACGGGTGGAAAGTGAAGCTATAGAGGTAGGAACGGGGAGAATGTCAAGATGGAAATTGGATTTTATTTTATTTTATTTGTAATGGAGGTGGTGCTAAAGCAGTGGTGATGTAGATAGATTGAGTGACCCAAAGTAATAAGAAAAGAGAGAAAAGTCAGGATCAATGAAAAGTTTTCAGTTTTGTATCATATGTATCATATGTATCATATGTATCACAGGCCTGTATTGGGTGCTTTAAATATATTTCCTCAAGTCCTCAAAACTCAGTAAGAATGATATTATTAATGGAAAGAATAATAAAAAGTCCAAAATATTTAAATAAATATATATTTATATATAAATATATATAAATATATTATTTATAATGTATATTATAAATAATATATTATTTATAAATATAATATATAAATATATATAATAATATATATTTATATATTATAAATATATATTATATTTATAATATATAAATATATAAATATATTTATTTATAAATATATTATTTATAATGCATATTATAAATAACATATTATTTATAAATATAATATATAAATATTTAAAATTTATATAAACATTGACCACAGTTATAAAACTAATACACAGTTTACCATAATTCTAAGTTTTTAATTATAATATAATAATAATAATAGATAATAACAATTGAACACAGTCTATGTGTCATGAATTATTCTGGTGTTGGAGTTATTATAGTGGCAGAAAAAAACCCCAAAAAAATCCCGGCCTCCATGTGGAGCTTACAGGTTGACATTGAGGAAATGAATGAAACCACCCAAGGAAAGAGTAGGTGTAGTAAGAATAAAGAAAGAAGAGGTTATAATGGTTATAATCCTGGGGTATACCAACATTGAGGGGAGGCAGGCAGAAGAGTTAGTGAGAGAATTTAAATTCATTTCAGATAAACCCAGAAAGCCAACAGGCTGCAAACAAAAACCCAAGTTCAAAACAATCATGATGACTTATTGATGACTTACACTAATTCTTAGTCTCTTTTTAAATAATAAAATCCTGAATTTTAACGTGGCTGAAAAGCCCAAATAAAATACATTTACAAATTTATACTATTGTTGATGCAAGGAGAGAGTTGGTGGGGTAAGAGGGTATCTTTAGACAGGAAAATAAGACTCATTGCATATCAGGAACTTTTATGTAGAGTATCTTATTTAATAAGTGTGAGAAAAAAACTCCTAAAATACTAGTTATATTAGTTTACAGACAAGCACACATATGCATACAAATTAACCTTATATATAAAAACAAAAAGCATAGATTTTAGAAGGTATTATTTAAATATAGAAATAACTAACAAGAGTATAAGCTTTTCTCAACTTTGAAAAACTATTAGAAGATATAATAGTTTAAACAATTTAAAATATTTATAAATTTATAAATAACAATTTAAAATATCCTACAAATGTTAAGTGAGAGGAAATAAGCACATCTTAATAAACATAGACAAAGTCTTAAACATCAGTTTAACTTCAATAACTCTGATGTAGTAAAAATTACTGTGAAAACAAGGAAATGATTTGGGAATAGTGGGATGTGTTAGAAAGTACACTATTTTTCTCTGAGTGAGAGAATTAAAAAGACTTCCACATAGAAACTTACATTGCTCCATTGGTGTAGACAGTATCGCTTCCTTCCACATACTGAACCTGAGCTGGATAAACATGTTGTACCTGCTGCACAGTCTGTACCTGCTGTACCTGCAAAAACAAATATAAGGAGCTTGGTGAGAGGTAGGTATGATAGAAGGAACACATAGTGTTAGACTGACCTCAAAAGTTTCCCTGGAGTATTGATAAACATGAGAATTGCTTATTATGAAAACTATTAGATTCATATTAATTTCTTGGTTAGTAATTGTTTGAATACAGAACTATAGCATTTATGCTGCATAAATTCTATAACATTCCTGTAAATATGTATGTATATATACACATCAAATATTCAGGTTTAAAATTCAGAGAGTTTCTCAGTTACTTTGATGGTTTATAAAATTCCATTCCATTTAAATTAAGAAATTAAAGCTAAATTTAATTTTTAATTGAAAATAATTCATAATTGAAAATTTTGAACATTCAAACATAGAAAAAATACTGTAATAAACCCTATGTACTCATTATCCAAGATGAAATGTCACCCAGGCCTCTCCTTTTATCCCTTCACAGAATTATTTAAAAGCAATTACAGAGATTATCTCATTTTCTTGGTAAATATTTCAACTTATATTTCTAAGAGATAAAAACTGTTTTTAACATGAATACAATAGTAATATCACATATAAAACATTGACAATTTCTTAATATCATCTAAAATTCATTCATTGTTCAAATTTCCCTCATTATTCCAGTGATTTTGTAGTGTTGGTTTTTTCAAATCAAGATCCAGATGAGTTCTACATAATGTATTTGGTTGGTATTTTCTTTCTCTTTTAATCTCTAATAGTTTCCCCACTCTTTATTTCTTGCCTATTACTTATTGAAGAAACTGAAGAAACTGAGCCATTTATCTTAGAAAATCTCTGTCATTCTAGATTTGGCTAATAGCATCCTGAGATGTCATTTATTAATCATATGTTCCTCTACCTATCTCTTCTATGTCCTATAAACGGATAGATCTAGGGGCTTAAACAAGTTAAATTTTTGAAAAGTGTGTACTTCCTATTGTAGCCTATAAGTTGGTATATAACAACTGGTTTTCTCATGGCAATGTCAAGTTTGACCAGTGGGGTCAGGTATTGTTAGCTGGATCCATCTATTATCATGCTCCCTTATCCATGCTTTATCTGAGGGCGTTAGCAGCCACTGACGATTTCCCAGAGATATTATTTTAATTAATAAAGGTTGTAAACTTGTAGTAGTCTAATTTTGTTAATTTTTCTTCACTTATTAGTAAAACTCTTTTTATTTTTTTTTAAGACAGTCTCACTTTGTTGCCCAGGTTAGAGTGAGTGCCATGGCGTCAGCCTAGCTCACAGCAACCTCAAACTCCTGGGCTCAAGCAATCCTACTGCCTCAGCCTCCCTAGCTGGGAATACAGGCATGAGCCACCATGCCCGGCTAATTTTTTCTATATATATATATATTAGTTGGCCAATTAATTTCTTTCAATTTATAGTAGAGACGGGGGTCTCGCTCTTGCTCAGGCTAGTTTCGAACTCTTGACCTCAAGCAATCCGCCCGCCTCAGCCTCCCAGAGTGCTAGGATTACAGGCGTGAGCCACCACGCCCGGCTGAAAAACTCTTCTTATAAAGAAGAAATCCATCTCGTTAATTAGTTACTCTGAAATAAGGTTTTTACAGGAAGAGTGAGATAAAAACATGATTCTGTTATTTACCAGTACTGAAAATAATGACTTTATCTTTTAGTACTTTTCAGAGGTGGCCAATGTGGATTTTTGTTTTATTTTGTTTTGTTTGTATCCTTACGATTCTCAGCTCTTGAACATATTTGATGTTTTGCAATCCTAGCGTCTTTTTTCTTTGCTAAAATTCCCATCTTTGGCAAATAGTAGTCTTCTCAAACTGGTTCCTATGGCCTAATCACCATATCTTTCTTAACTTCCCTGCTTTCTGTTATAATAAGATGTTCTGGGCTTATATATTCTACCCCAGATCTGGAATCAGTCATTTCTTCCAAAAGTGCTAGATCTTATTAGCAAAAAATGCTATTTAAAGACCACAATCAGCGTCCTGTAAGTGGTCACTATTAAGGTGCTATTCATATTTATAGGTATTTTCATTGAACAGAGCTAGAAACCACAAATATTTTTGAAGGAGAAAAATATATATCATAAATGCATACTATTTTTTTCAACTGAATTTAATACCGTGTTTCCCCCAAAATAAGACCTACCCATAAAATAAGCCCTAGCAGGATTTGTAAGCATTTGTACAATATAAGTCCTATCCCGAAAATAAGACCTAGTGAAGGGCATGGCTACTGCAGCGTATCTGCACAACTCATGCATTTCCTTGCGGAGCAGTAAAGAAGACGAGCAGCCCTTCTCATCTGCCCCAGCGTGACAGCTACTATCCCAGAGGTGACCACCGGAAAGGTGCCAACAGCCCCAGCAACAAGGTCGGCTCCCCCTGTCAGGTCCCAGCCATCCTGTGCATGCTACAAGCTGAGGCTTTGAGGGGAAAATAACACATCCCCTGAAAATAAGCCCTAGGGTGTCTTCTTGAGGAAAAAAATAAATATAAGACCCTGTCTTACTTTCGAGGAAACATGGTATATATACAAATTTAATACATCTTTGAAAAATATCTGTCCATCTTATGCTAAAAATTGTGGTTCCTGGAGATTTTAACATGATTATTTATTTACTTTAAACATGAAATATTAGTTTCAAAATAAAAATACCAATTATTACTAAAATTTGATTACCAAATACTGTTAAGTTTCCTACAATTTTATGTCCCTAAGATATATACCTCCAGAGATGTATAACTGCATTACTATACTTAAAAGTGATTGGAAATAAAGTCATCAACTTAATACACAGTTAAATTCATGCGTTTTATTTTCTTTTTGTTCTAGGATTTGCTGTTATTTAATTTTGATTTAACTTTAGATTATGATTGCATGAAATATCCACATGGTTCCAAAGTCAAAACTATAAAACAAGGAAAATACTTAGATAATCTTGCTTCCATCTCTGTTGCTTATATCATACTTACTCCCCCACCCACCACCACCAATATAGGTGATCATTTTTACTATTTTGGTTTAACCTTTCACTGTTTTTATTTTCCTTTTTATCTTTTTTGACAAACAAGCAACTATGTACGAATGTTTATGTAAGTACCCACGTATGGATACATACACATATATACATATATGCACATACACTCTAAGATAAAAAGCAGCATACTATGCACACTGTTCTGAACCCTGGTTGTTGTTTTTTTTTTACTTAATAAAACTTAATAAACCTGGAGATATTCAACTATAGTACATTGTGCCATAAAATAATAAAATGAATACATTTCTTTTTACCGGGAATTGTGAAAAACTTTCTTAGCTACAAAATTCAGAAGTAATAAAAAATTAATTTTTACATAAAAATTTTAAAATATTTGCATGGTAAAAATATAATAAGCAAAACTAAAGACGAATGAGCATCCAAAGTTTCAGAAGAAAAAGATTAATATTCCTGTAAAAAATGATGTGTAGAAAATCTAGTTGACTTTCGGCCTAGTGATAACCTATTAGATATAACACCAAAGTTATAATCTGTGAAGGAAAGAATTGATAAGCCAAATTTCATTAAAATTTAAAATTTCTGCTCTGTTCTGCTACTGAAGAGAATGAAAAGACAAGCCACAGACCAGGAGAAAATATTTCCAAAAAACATATCCGATTAAGGACTATTATCCAAAATTTACAAAGAGCTCTTAAAAAAAAACCCTGATTTTAAAAAGGGCCAAATACCTCATCAAAGAAGATATATATACAGATAGCAAATAATCATATAAAAATGTGTTCCAGGCCGGGCGTGGTGGCTCACGCCTGTAATCCTAGCACTTTGGGAGGCCGAGGCGGGCGGATTGCTCAAGGTCAGGAGTTCGAAACCAGCCTGAGCAAGACCCCGTCTCTACCAAAAAAAGAAATAAATTAATTGACCAACTAAAAATATATATACAAAAAAATTAGCCGGGCATGGTAGCGCATGCCTGTAGTCCCAGCTACTCGGGAGGCTGAGGCAGTAGGATCGCTGAGCCCTGGAGATTGAGGTTGCTGTGAGCCAGGCTGACGCCACGGCACTCACTCTAGCCTGGGCAACAAAGTGAGACTCTGTCTCAAAAAAAAAAAAATGTGTTCCATATCCTATGTAATCAGAGGAATACAAATTAAAATAAGAATAAGATACCAAAATCCAAAACACTGAATTAAAATGGCCAAAATCCAGAACATTGACAGTATCAAATGTTGACAAGGATATGGAAAAATAGGAACTCTCACTTGCTGCTGGTAGAAATACAATATGGTACAACTTTGGAAGACAGGTTGGTGGATTCTAATAAAACTAAACATACTCTTATCATATGATTCAGTAACAGTGCTCCCCAAGAGTTGAAAGCTTATGTCCACACAAAAATCAACATGTACACACATATAACATGTTTATAGCAGCTTTATTCATAATTACTGAAACTTGGAAGCAATCAATATGTCCTTCAGTAGGTGAATGGAAAAATAAACTGCAGGACATCAAGAAAATGGAATATTATTCAACACTAAAAAGAAATGAACTATCAAACCATGAAATGACATGGAGGAAATCTGAATTCATATTAACAAATGGAAGAAGATAATCTGGCCAGGCACAGTGGCTCACACCTGTAAACTCAGCAATCTGGGAGACTGAGGCGGAAGGATTGCTAGAGGCCAGGAGTTTCAGACCAGCCTGAGCAAAAGCGAGACCCCATCTCTACAAAAAATAGAAAAATTAACCGGTCTTAGTAGCATGTGCCTGTAGTCCCAGCTACTTCGGAGGCTGAGGCTGAAGTAGCCTTTGAGTCCAGGAGCTTGAGGTTACAGTGAGCTATGATCACACCACTGTACTCCATCCAGCCTGGCTGACAGAGTGAGACCCTGTCTCTATTAAAAAAAAAAAAAAAAGAAGCAGCAGCTAATCTGACATTCTGGAATGGGCAAAATTTTGAAGGCAGTAAAAAGATCAGTAGTTGCCAGGAATTGGGGGGAGAGAGAGACAAACAGGCAGAACACACAGACTTTTTAAGGCAGTGAAACGACTCTGCATAATACTATAATGGTGGATACATGTTATACATTTGTCCTAAATACCACAGAATGTATACCACCAAGAGTGAACTCTAACGTAATTATGGGCTTTGGGTGATAATTACGTATCAATGAAGTTCATCAATTATAACAAATGTACCACTGTAGTTGGAGATGTTGATAAAGAGAGAGGTTATGCATGTTGGGAGGCGGGGCAACAGGTATATGGAAAATCACTATACCTTCCTCTCAGTTTTGCTGTGATACTAAAACTGCTCTAGAAAAAGTCACTGTTTTCTAAAAACTAAAAATTTTTTGAATATTTATATATATATACTTGTAAATACACAGATATATTCTAGTTTAATTAAAGAAATAATATAAAAATGAACAGAATAAAACAAAACCACAGAAATATTTATAGACTTAAAATAAAGAAAACCTTCCTAAAAGCATTCAAAAACCAGATGCCAGAAAAACCAGCCAGATTTGAACTAACAAAAAGGCAAATAACTGTAGGATGATTAACACCATAAACAAAGTTCAAAATTTAGAAATATACTTCAATAGTTTGCAATAATATATTTTAATAAAGTATAGCATCCTGAATAAATAAATAGCCCCTGTAAATTGATAAAAAAGATTTAAACATAGTAGAAAATAGGAAAGTATATTAATAAGCAGGTAACAAAATTTGAATTACAGATGAACAATAAATGTAGATTTTAAAAGCTCAATATCAAAAGTAATAAGAGAAAATTAAAGAAAATTACTTTTTACTCTCTAGAATTACAAAATCACCAAAGGTAATTTAATTATTATTATTAATATTAATTATTCACAATATTTTATGAAAATAAGCATGCTTACATATAGTTAATAGTAATATTAAATGTATTCTTTAGGCAATTTGGAAGGTAATTTATATACAGGCATATTATTTGGCATTTTTGTGAATTTCTTCAACAAGAAAATTCACCATCTGAAAAGTTGCTGTACAATATTATTTCAAAAAATACATAATTCATAAGAAGAACAAGTTGGAAAAACTTAATGGCCATGAAGTTTAATATTATTAAATGAACTATATAGTAAAACTCTTCTAAAGAATACATGGCTAGTATTAAAACAATAAAGTAAGATTGGCATGTATTTTGATAGCAAGATCTCTAAGATGTATTACTAGGTGAAAAGTATGTTGCAGAACAATACGTGTTTGATTTGCAATTCTATGTTTATGTATAAAATTAAATTAATGTATATATAAATATAAACATAAATCATCTATGTTTATGTGTATATATATGCATATACTTGTGTATGTGTATAAAAAATTAATATAAAGGGGAAATGACAGATATATGCCAAACTTCTAAAAATGGTTACTCTGTTGGGTGACATGAAAAGAGGTGGGAGAGTTGAGATGACTATCATCTTCTATTCTGCATATTTATATCGCTTTTGGATTTTTTTGATGAAAATGAATTCATATATTATGTACATAAATTAGAATCAGTTTATAGAAGGACTTCCACTTCTGGCCATGCTGGAGTAAATACACCTGTAAATGCAAACCCACATGAAACAAATAGAAAACTTCACAAAATATGTAAAACAATATTTTCAGTCATTCAACACAAGGCATCATAAGATTGTGAACCTTAACAGAAGGGAAAGAAGTGAGGTGAATCCTGCAATGATCATGGCTTTTGACTGAGAGACACCTCCTACACTGCAGGGCAGGAAGGGAGAAATCAAGTAGAGCATAATAGGTCTCTCTGAGGTGAGGAAAGAAAAATTGGAATTGAGGAGGCTTAAGGAAGCTAAATGTGGGAGCAGAGTATCAGAGACGACATTAGATAGAGAAATAGATCCAGAAATATGCACAGAGATCGTCTTGAGTCTATTGTTGAATACTAAGCTGCACATGTGAAGGAAACAGAGATTTTTCAAGATCTGACTAGCCATAGTGCTAAGACCTTATTAAAAGACTAGGGCATTCTACAGGTACACCAAAATGGTAAAGTCGCACTAAACTAGCTGTAAAGACTACTTTAGGCCCATCCTAACAGAGCCAAAAAGCAAGACTTGAAAATATCAAGCTGAATTATGAGGAACATGGCCTATATAAAACAAAGTTTAACATTTTAAAAAGATAGCAAAATGCAGGTGTATAATACATAAGAATCAAAATACCCAGTACCCAATAAAATATTATTAGACATAGGAAGGAACAGAAAAATGTGATCTATAACCAGGAGAAAAATCAATCAATAGAATCAGATCTACAAATGACAGATATAAAGTAGCAAGCAGAGACTTTAAAACAGTTTTATAAATAGACTTATGACTAAAGGGAAAACATGAACTTGATGAGAAAAAAAGAAAGAAGCTATAATGAAGAATTAAGTGTGATTTGTACAGTTGAAAAATACAACATCTAAAATGAAAAATTCACTGGATGGATGGAGAGCAGATTATAAAATGAAGAAGAGACTAGTTAATTTGAAAGCCTAACAATAAAAACTATCTACCACGAAGAACAGAGAAAACAAAAAACAGAGAATTAATGAACTATGGGTCAATATAGAGTAGTCTGACATAGTATATAGGAGTCCCAGACCAAGGAGTAATAGAACACATATTCAAAGAAAGAATGATTGGATTTTTTTCAAATTTGATTAAAACCACAAACATACAAATAGAAGCTGCATGTACATCAATGTACAAACAAAAAAAATTATACCAAAGTGCATTATAATCAGAGTGCTAACATCAGAAATAGAGAAAAATTTAAAGCAGACAGAAGAAAGACATATTATATCCAAGTCAACAAATATTACAATGATTATAAATTTCTCAGCCAAAAATAATGTACACCCAAGACAAATAAATAACAACTTTAAAGTAGTGAAAGAAAAAAATTGTCAACCTAGATTTCCAGAACCAGTGAAATATTCTTCAAAAATAAAGGGGAAATCCTTTTTCAGACAAATAAAAGCTGAGAAAATATTTTCAAGCAGATACCCAATGCAGATAATGACAAAGAATTTCTTCAGGCTGAAGAAAAATAATACTAGGTGGAAACTGGGATCCACACAAAGAAATGAAGAGCACTAGATATGGTAAATTTGTAGGTAAATTACATGGGTTTTTTTTTTTAGTTTTGTTTTCTTATCTTCTAATTTTCTACAAAAGGTAATTGACTATGTAAAGCAAATAGAAAAACAAAACAAAATGGGGTTTACAACTTATGTAGAAGTGAAATGTATGGATGCCAAAAATAGCACATAGGACAGGAGAGAGAAATGAAAATAATTCTATAATATTCTTGTATGTTAAATGGTATATTACCTTTAATAATTTAAACACAGACTATGACAAATTAAAGATATATATTTTAAAATCCTTGAACACTAAAGAAAAAATAGTATAGCCAATAGTGCAGATATAATTTAATACTAGAAAATGCTCAATAAATCCAATAGAAGGTAGAAATAAGGGAAGAAAAAAGGAACAGATGGGCCAACTAGAAAACAAATAACAAGATGCTAGAAATAAATGCAACATTAACAATTACACATAACAATTACACATTTAAATCTTGATTATTGGAACGGGTAAAAATGAGTGAGATATAACTATATACTATCCACCAGAACACACTTTAAATATACAGGAATGGAGAGGTTAAAAATAAAAGGATATAAAGAGAAAAACTTTGCAAACACCAATCATAATAAAGATGGAGTGGCTAGATTATCATCAGTCAAAGTAGACTTCTGGACGAAAAACATTAACAGACAAAAAGGGATATTTCTTCTAACATCTTAATTCTAGAGAAAAAAAGGGGTATTTCATTTAAAAATATCAAGAACAAATAATAAATCCTCTATGTCTTTGTACCTAAGGACAAACTTTCAGAATACATGAAGCAAAAATGGATGCAATGGAAAGAAGAAATAAGAAAATCCAGTTGCAATTAGAGATTTCAACATTCTACTCACTATAATTAATGACAGAAAATCAATAATAACATAGAGATTATCAGCCAACTTGACCTAAATGACTTTTACATGATAATTTATGCAATAGCAGAGTAGACTTGCTCTGATGCACATGAACATGCATCATGAAAGTTCAAATGCTGAGGAATAAAACAAGTCCCAACAAATTTAACAGGTTTAAAACAATACAGAGCATACTCTCTGATCAAAAATATTAAATTAAAAAGACAAAAAGATATCTTTAAACTCCCCAAATATTTATAAATATTGATAAAATAAGCAATATACATATAATATAATATAATGGAAATCACAAGAGAAATTAGAAAATATTTTGAATTGAATGGCACTGAAAATATAGTGAAATTTGCAGAATGCAGCTAGAGTACACATATTAAGAAATTCATAGCTTTAAATATAGATATTAGGGGGAAAAACCTAAAGCAATAATCTTAGTTTCTACTGTAAGAAGCTAAAAAATGAAGGGCAAATTAAACCTAAAATAAGTAGGACAAAGGCAATAATAAAGACTAAAAAAAAAGAAATCAATGAAATAGAAATCTGATAAACAGGAAAAATAAATGAAATTATAAACATCAATATAAACTTACCAAAGAGAGAAAGACATGAATTATGAATTCCAAGGATGACAGGGGAAATATCACTATACATCTTAAAGACAACCCCAAATATATATATATATATATATATATATATATATATATATATATAAAATTAAATTTATTCCAACAGAGGAACTTTAGGCCCAGATGGCTTCACTGGTGAATTCTAGCAAACATTTCAAAAGAAGAAAAAAAAAAACTACCAATCTAACACAAATGTTTTAAAAAAAATAGAGA
This sequence comes from Microcebus murinus, assembly GCF_040939455.1. Lineage (NCBI taxonomy): Eukaryota > Metazoa > Chordata > Mammalia > Primates > Cheirogaleidae > Microcebus > Microcebus murinus. The sequence continues at coordinate 32,468,696 of NC_134115.1, forward strand.
ATAAGGAAGTATCTCCCAACTGTTTTTATGAGGCTAGCCTAAATCTGAGATCAAAACTAGAAAATCCATTATAAGAAAATAAGACTACAGACTAATTTCTCCCATAAACATAAATGCAAAAATCTTTAACAAAATATAAGTAGATCTAATCCAACAAAATATTTACAGGACAACACATTATAGTCAGGTGGGGTTTCACCCAAGAATCAATTTAATATTAGAAAACCCATAGATGTAATCCACCATATTTCCAATAAGGAAGAAAACCCACAAGATCACCTCAATAAAAGCATTTGACAAAATGCATTTGACAAAATTCAACATCCATTCATAATTAAAAACTAAAACTAAAGCATATACATGCACTCTTGCTCTCTCTCAGTAAGCTAAAGATAGAAGTTTCTCAATTTGACAAAGGACATCTATGAAAAAATACAAATATTATATTTAATAGTGGAAGACAGATCTTTAGCATTTAAAAAATACTCACTCTTGTTTCATAATATAATGCCTCTGTTCTTCTTAAGTGCCTCCCTATCACATTTTAGATAAAAACAAAATAACTCAGACTAGGATACAAAATCCTCTCATTAATAATATCTAAACCTTGATGGATATTTTCAAACATGGCCTCTCTGTTCCTTTATAATCACCCATTAAAATTTTGTACATTCTTGTTACCTTCTATTGCTCACACTGTTCTCTCTATATAAGTTATCTCATTGACCAATACAAATTGAGTATTTCCTTTCAGGCCTGATCAAAAATTTAGTTTCTCCAAAATATCTTCTGTAACATATTTTATCCCATGAGCGACTACTATTCCTTTCTTTTTGCTCCTAGGACTCATCAACACAAGTGATAGTACATGTCTTAGTACTAACTTATGTTCTCAATTGGTTTCCTTCACGGAGGCCAACAGGGTGAGGTGGCAAGACCAGTTAATTTGGAATTAAGAGAACAAATTTTAAGTCCTTGTGTTTGTACTGATTGGTTATATATCAGGGTATTCAATTTATTTCTTTAAGCAATAATTTCCTTGTGTGTAAAATAAAAATGATATCTAATATGTCATAAAGGATTTTTGTGAGGCTCCAAAGCAATTAAGTTTAGATACAAAGTGTGGTAGAGGTGTATATGATAATTACAATATATCTTGAATAACTGGTGAAAGTATCAGATACTACAAAAAACGAAAATTGTCTTTTATGTCTGTCAAAATTTCTTCTTTGTATTTCATTTAGACTCAGCCATAAATATGCACAATCAATGTTCATCAAGGGTCCCTTAAAATCATGAGATTCTATAATTAAAGTAGAAATGAAACTTAGAAAATGTCAAGAATCTTAGAAAAGAAATCTGGATAGATGTTGGCTAACTCGTCTAGGACAGCAATATATAAATATGTCTCTTGATCACATGGAGACTTTACAGTACAATGTAAAAATAGGGTATATTATGCCATCCACCAAGTTAAGGAACTGACAAAGTCAACGGAAGACCAAATTTAATAGTGAAAGTACTCAATGACAGCATATTTCAGAGATAATAAAATTTTTTGTTATTATCCAGTACTATGGTTTTTCTATCAACCTTTAAGAAATTGGACTTACGAGAAGCCCTTGAAACAATTTAGTGATGGTGAGAAATAGAATTAGTCATACTGCTTGTAGTGTGAGAAGGTATTCCTTTCAGGGATGGAATGATAGTAGAAGAAGGAAAAAAGAAGGCTAAAAAAAGGACAGAAAAAGCACAGAGGAAGAAAAAAGGACAAACCTTATTTATGTATGTCTCATTCCACCAATGAGAAGTTAATATTCATGAAATCCTTTCCTTCACTTAATATTTTAGTTTCGGGTTTGTCTTATGCCCTCATTCCCCACCCCTCACCCACCCCCACTCCCAGTAGTGAGACTCTCTGCCTTTATTAGTAAAGGTGGATTGGAAAGTTATAGAAATACTCCCTTCTCCCCTAAAGTCAAGTCATTCAAGTCCAGAAAGAGAGCTGTGGCCACAGAGCCAGGCTATCTGGACTTAAAGACCCAGTCACCAGATGGCAAATGAGAATGGCAAAATTCCAGTTCATCCCTACCCCTGGGCCAAGTGCACACATACAGCAGCACATTTTTATATTTGTTGGTATATTCCCAGAGTCCATCGCAGTATAAATACACTGTAAATATTTAATAATTACTCAATAATTAAATAATACCCCATACCTAGCAAAGGAAATGCCCAGTGAATGCATTAAAATTTACAGAATCTTCTAAATGTGAATTTACTATTTTTTTAAATAATGAAATCACCAAGAAATGTTTATATTTCAAATTGGACTGATACCATTTTATACTTTTAATACTGTTGTATCAATAAAAACCAAAGGTGAAATTTAAAATAAAGATGCATGCTTTTTAAAAAATATTATTTATCATATTTATTTTAAAATATTTAACGTGATTCAAATTGTTCAAATATTATTTGATACTGCTATGGTAATCCGTTTAAATATTTACTAAATTGTTAGTTATTACAAGTTTATTTTTTATGTTAGTTGCCACTATCTTAATGTAGGAACTATGCAGGTTAGCATTTCTAAAAGAGACAGGGAAACTAGCATCCTACACCTACAGCATTTTATTATCATTCTCAGTAACTTTATTTCGCATCCATCTTTGTGAAATCTATAAACCGAGATGTTTACTACTCGCCCTATCACAGCCCTTAGAGGAGAAGAAAGAGATGATTAAATAAACTATACACAATTAATTTTAGATCTTAATTTCATTGCCTTTTCCAAAATAAATTTCCAGAAGTGTTTCCAAAGAGCATGAACAAATATTTTTCACCACTTTTGAATTTTAACAAATAGTAAATTGGGCAAAATGTGAACTGAAAAGGGATAGACAAAGGTGGAATTAGCAGGAATAATCAGTAATTCATATAGTCAATAGTTCAATGAATAATGACCTTTAGCTAATTTTTAAAAGGTTACCTAGGACATCAGTATGTTGGCAGCAGTGAAGTCTAACTGTACGAACATTCTGTACCAGAAATTTTATCTATTCTGTCTACTGAAGGAAAAAAAATTAGCCTCTAAAATATAAATATATGCAATAATATATTTACACTCAAAGACACTAGATGAAGAAACTTTCTTATTGATATATAGTTAAATAAATGAAAACAACACATATTACTATTCAAATGTAGTATTACAAATGTATTTGCTAATTTTGTGTACATTTTTTTGTAATTTGTATTATTCATAAAAAAGTGAATACAAAACAAATTACATACTACAGGAAAATGTGCTAGCTCAATGGAATCAATTAGTATATTTTGAGGACAAATTTATACAATATGTTATTTTGGATGTGCTTCAAGAAAAATGAATCACACTTCAAAACAGAAATCCTTTTCAATAGTAAATGAAATCACTTATAATTGTTAAGCTTATTAGTCAGCTAAGAACAATACTACTCTCTTTGTAAAAATTTCTTTATCATGTCAAGATTTTCATTGCCTTTCTCACGTAAGAGCATTTCTGACACATTTGGTTGGCACCAAACATTTCAAACCTTAGTTTTAAGAACTGTCAAAAACTGTATTAAGATCATCCTAATAGACCCGTTAAGAGAGAGCAGAGAGCTTTTAGCAGATTAGACTGCGGTAGGTTAGAACAGTGACTTAAGAGGCTGCTATGTCACTGACCCAATGTGAAGCAGGAGGAAGAGGGGATCCGCATTATAACAGCTATTTATCAAAGGACGGTAAGGAAGTGAGACCTCCAGAGCAGCATCAGAGAGTTAATTAGAAAAGTCACCTTGGGAGGCAAAACGAGGAATGGAACTCATTCAGTATTTCTGAACCAGTAAAACTACAGGGAAATGAAGGGACTGAGGAAACATAAGTCAAAAAAGTGAGAGGGAATAGTGCAGGTATGCTAGAAGGGAAGAAGCAAGACAAGAAAAAGCATAAGGGAAAACTGATGTCCTTAGCAAGCAATGGTTATGAAAATAAAAATCATAAGCTTAATGAGTTCAGTCTTGGTAAAATAAATTATATGTCACAGGCTATTTAATAAATCTCGCCAGCCAGGCATAGTAGGTCGTGCCTGTAGTCCCAGCTACTTGAGAGGCTGAGGCAGGAGAATCGCTTGAGCCCAGGGGGTTGACACCAGCCGGAGCAACATAGCAAGACTCTTATCTCTAAAAAATAGAAATAGAAAGAGAAAGAGAAGACAAGAAAAATACATCTTGCTAAAAATGAATCCTACAGGTATTATGAATGTTCAGTGTAACTGGGGTAAATGATGTTTACAGTTTATGACTACAGGATCACAGTGAACAAAAAGCATGACTAAGTGAAAAGACAGGTTGGAAAAAAAATGTTACTTAAATATTCTCTTTATTGAAAAAGAACAGTAAATTTCCCTGGATCTTTAACATTAATTTACAAAGTCCTTCCTGGGATATTCAATATTAATTACAAAATTGTTGTTAGTCTTCTAGGACTGGCAGCCCTTCCACATTAAAGAGTGCAAAGTATATGAAAGATTAAAAAATAGTGTGTTGTTAATTTAAATGACAGAATTCATTTTATGTACAAATGGAATTTGTTTATTTACATTATAAATTCACTCACTGTCCCTGTGTTAGATGACCCTATTAGTTATAAACTGTGCCACTTTTTCTGTTTTTTTTTTTCAGAAAATCTCAAACTTTTGGATACAGTTTTCTCATATTAGACTTTTAAAAAATGATGTTTCTAGCAGTCTCAAATCCAATAAACATCACAAATCCTGCTTCTTCAATAGGGCTACAGTTAAATATGAAACTTAAGCTTTATAGGAATTATCTACTATATTTTAAAATATAGTATTTTATAATTATTTATGTGATGCAGTCCCCAGCCTGCAGTCCCCAGTCTGTGGACCAGGACCAGTCCCTGGTCTGTTAGGAACTGAACCACATAGCAGAAGATGAGCAGCAGACAAGTGAGCCAGCAAAGCTTCACCTGTATTTATAGCTGCTCACATCACTGCCTGAGCTCTACCTCCTATCAGATCAGCAGCAGCATTAGATTCTGCATTATGGTGACTTATTTATTTCATTATATATTACAATGTAATAATAATAGAAATAAAGTGCACACTAAATCTATTGCACTTGAATCATCCCAACATCATCCCCTTGCAAGTCCATGGAAAAAAATATCTTCCATGAAACCAGTTCCTAGTGCCAAAAAGTTTGAGGACTCCTGTGCATAGGCAACTCAAAGTTATTAGGAAATTGAAAGTTTAACACTGTCATCCTTGGACTTCAAGAAGAATCATATGAAGGCTAACACAGCAGCAAGGTCCTGGCACACTCTCTTGAACTTCTGACCATACGCGAAAGGAGGAGTCAAGTGGGAGTTAATTAGCTCAATAAATCATCTGTAACTGTATCATCTATCTCCCCCCCAAAATAGGCTGGCACAAAAGAGCAGAAGCTACTTGGAAGAGGTAAATGCAAGTTTCCAAAAAGTAATAAGGGGAATGTTTTTGGGAACAGGCATACAGCTCAGAAGAGAATTGTTTAAAATTATTTCTCAATGACAAAATACAATGGACATTATATAAATATATAAACCTATTTTTTGAGTCAAAAGAAACAGAGTAACAATTATTTCTTACACAGTGCATAACATTTTATCATGACTATAACACTGTCTTAAACGTTATTTCCCTTGGGGCAAAGCAGAGCTGACCAATACTAAGATTCTACTAAACTAAGTAATAATTTGTGGGGGAAAGAATTTACTAGATAACACTCTGTGACCAGAAAGAGCAAATGAGCTAAGCATACCAACCTTACTGCAGTATTAAGAGAGGTCTTTGAACAACAGACTCCTCTAGTCTCTCTAGTAATAAATAAGTGAAACTATAGAAACATAAACTATCAATAAACATAAACAGCACATCAAAAGGTCTAACGGCACAAAATTAAATTTTGCAACTCTTGACAGACCATGAGAACATGCACTTTAAATGTATTTCCTGGTGAGAATGCTTAGATGCAAATTCATACTTGTTTCCTATGTCTGTTGACATGATGCATATTTGCAGGAGAGTAGAGATGTTGGTTATTTGGGGATAGAGAACTAGAAATTAAGAGGATGAATTATATGTATAGGGAGCCAAAGCACTATAACCTAAAAAACAGAACTTTTTAGTTATATATGATTATGAAACTAGTGCTAATACTATTACTAATAGTTATATTCAATATTATTTCAATTGCTCTTTGAAAAAATCCTAAGGTGCAATAAAGATGGTAATTCTTTTTATCCCCATTTTGCAAATGATGACATAAGCACAAAAATACTGTGACAACCCAAAGACACGGTAAGTGACACATGGCACCGATTCCAGATCTTCTGACCCCAATCCTAGAATTTTTCCCATAATCACAGTGTGTTCCCCAAAATGAGATTAATGACACTGGTAGTACAAAAGCAAGTTATTAAATTACAATGAATTATATACTAAAACCTTACTCCATTTTCAATCCTCTTTAAAATCATTTTGATATGTCAAAGAGAAGGTCACAGTCTTTACTACCTGTAACACTTAATAATTTCACTTCTTAAGGGAATGTAGGCCTCAGTGTCAGGTGCTGTCAAGCAGGAGCAGCTAGCTAAATCATATAAATATTATTTCATTTTTACTATATTCAATTTTATGTTTAGCTTACATTTATGAAAAAATATGCTGTTTTTTTCATTTTAGGTATACATTTTTTATTTTAAAACAAAATTTGTTTTAATTCATTTAAGTAATTTTATAGAAAACTATTAAGCAAAAAAAGTAACAATATTATAGATATTAGATAAAGTAAAAATGTCATGAGGCAGTTTGCAAAAGATTGAACATTAGAAAATACTTCCCTGCATATCATACACTATTAATCACACTCTTAATAAAGACATCAACAAAAGACTTTCTACTTTAGAGAGATTTACATTTTATGCATGATTTAAAACAGAAATTGTTGTTTCATTGTATCAGCTTATTATTCACCTAAATCCCTAAAAATAAAGGAGTAGCAGCCATAATACTACTATAGCAAGGATAAGGTTGATTTTGAAGCAAACTGCTAGCATATCACCTACTTTTTAGCAGCATCACATTTTATTGATCTCAGCATTTTTATAACAAAACCTACTTATATATAAATACAGTTTGATAAAAGAATCAGATGATGAAATAATCCAAGTAAAATGTGGTTACTTCCTTCTTTATGATCACACTTTCTGCTATTCCACTTCCCAGAGATAATGACTAACCATAGGATGGTATGCATTCCTCTAATCCTCTACCAATAAATTCACTCTTATGTATATATCTGTCTGTACTAACCAAAAGAGTTAATACTAACTGCCATAACAGACAACATGCAAGTGGTAACTCCTAAGCTACCTATCTCACTTGGAGGCCTTGGTTAACACAAGCTTCACCATGTTGTGGTTGTATCATCCTGATGTAGCCATTGAGGAGCTGACAGATCATATAGGCGTACTAGCTCCTAAATAGCTTGGCTCACGAATAATGTCACTTTTGCCCACAACCCACTATTGAGAATATGCCACAGGGCCCAACATAAATATAAAGGAAAAAACATAGGTGAGCATTTTATGTCTCTGATGCTATGATATATATTTTATAGAAGAGTACACACAGTGTAAGAACCATGTGAAAGATGTGTTTTCCTACTACTTGATTTTCTTCCCTTACTACATCTTGGAGGTCTTTCCAAGTGTATGTATGTGTGTCTGCATGCATATGCATGCACAGCCACTTTTAGTGGTTTCAGAGTACTCCACAGAATAAAGCCTAACTTATTTAACTATTCCACTATTAATGAACATAGTGAACTAAGTTCTCATTTATATATAGATCTGCCTACTTATCCCTGGTTCTGATACCACTCAGTTTTTATTATTATAACTTTGTAGCATCTTCTGAGATTAGATTGTGTACCAAGTCCTTTCTCTACTGCTATTCTGTTTTTGCCAAATTTTCTTGGCTATTTTTATGTATATTCTTTTTTATGAACTTTTGAATCAGCTTTTCAACTTTCAGGAAAACTGCTAAGTGTTTTAGTTGTATTACTTGAAATCATGTATTCATTCAGGACAGGAATGAATTCTTTATGATACTAAGTCTTCCTATTGAGAAATATAACTGTCTTACCATCTAGCCTTTGTAGCAAAATGCTCACTTTAAAATTTAGACCTTAATGGCTTTTCATATGTGAGTTATGTATTTCATCTTAGATCAGTGGTTAAGAGTGAGGTATTATGAAGATTAATTATAGATTTTAAAGTAGTATGGTAAGCAGAATTCTAATAATGACCTCCCCTTAATGAAGATGAGAAACTAATTCATGAAACCTGTAAATATGATGAGAAATCCCTCCATGATTATGTTATGTTATACAGTGCAATTGACATTAAAAATAGAGTAGGCCTGATCTACCCTCATGAATTCTTAAAAGTGGAGTACTTCTGTGGTTGATGGCAGAAGTCAGAGAGTCAAAACATGAGAAGGCCTCATCGTTGGATATGGAGTAACAATGTTATCATTGCTTTGAAGACAAGAGGGGCCACAAAAGAAGTAATACCACTGCCCTGCAGGAGCACAGAGCAGATCCCACCAAACAGCCAGCAAGAAAACAGAGACCTCAATCCTACAACTGAAAGGAAGGAAATGAATTGTGCCAACAATCTGAATGAGCTTGGAGTGAATTCTTCCCCAGGACCTCTGAACAAAAGCTCAGTGCAACAGACACATTAATTTCAGTCTTGTGAGACATGGGACAGAGAACTCAGCCAAGCCTACCCAGACTTTCGAACTACAGAAACTGTGAGATAATAAATGGGTGTTGTTTTGAGCTACCAAATTTTTGTAATTTCTTACACATTAAGAAAAAACTAATCCGTCTACGTAGGGTCCAAAGGAACTGTTACCACTGTTCTGCACCTCCAGGAGTTTTCAGGACTCCTCAGGGAAAAGGAAATACATTCAGAAACACCTCCCCTTTACTTTCACTCTCATTGATATTCCCTAATTAAGATTGACACATATACCAACCTAAATCCTTAATTTCCTGCTAAATTTTAAGGCCTTGGTAAAATAGAAGGATAAGGACATTTTGAATATTTAAGGTACAAGTAAATTGAAAACCAAAAATATCAAACGACAAGAAGAAATCTCAAAGTCACTGAGTAAAGCACTTAATGAAAACTTAGGAGAATAACTATTATCAAACCCTAGAATCTGAAATCTAGAGGTCAGGCTATATATGATAACCATGGTTATTTCAGTATTTTATCTAAATATATGCAGTGACTATAATATTTACAAGAGAATTCAATATTTTGATAAAACAGGAATTAATCCACAATCTTAATTCCACTAGCACAAATTGCTCTACTGCTGACCTTCTGCCTGTATGTGAAAATGTAATTTAATGCATAATATATTAAATTTCTAAAACTTTGCATACTCTAAGAAATATTAAATTATTCATATTCTTAAGCAGTTTAGAGAAATCTAAATTAATATATGGCTGACTTATATAATTTTTAAAAAGTGATCTTAAAAGAAATTTATAATGAGACTAGAATGACACGACTGAAAATAAGTTTCACTTTTTTGTCTGTGTGCTTCTATACAATTTGAATCTTTTTAAATAAAATGTGTTACATTTAGCACTTACATGAAATTTTTAAAACAAAGTATAAATAAGGTAAAGCAAGACAAAAGTAGTAAATATGAAATATAATGATTTCTATTTCAAGAGGAATAAGAATAACATTAAGTTTTAGAATATGAAAAAGTTAAAGGAAAGTAAAAAGAAGGAGAAATTGAATTGAAATAATTTAAAGATAAGAAAATAGTCTTATCAGTAAGATGGACAGGGATCTCATTTCCTTAATTAATTTTCTTTGATGTCTCCATGGTTTTTGACTTAATAAACAAAAGTTATTATTGCTCTAACTACCAAGGTGTCCCTGCATGTTGATGGGACAAGTTTCAGGAAATTGACAGTTGCTGGGAAAGCCTAGCCACCTAAAATCTACTTACTACCTGCCTGTCAAGCTCCCCAGAACCTCACAACACAGGATGATTCCTTTCAGCCAATGTTTTGCCCATTCCTAAGCACTATGGTTTATAATGAGAATTGGATGAGGGAGTTAACTTCCGTGTTTTATCATCTACTTATATCTTAGCAAAACTAGTTTCCCTGCAAAAACAACACAGTTCTGATGTGGTTAAGAAAACAATAATTTTGTTTTGTGAGTAAGCTCCATAATCACAGAAACAATGTCTGTTTCTTCCTTACCACTTATCACAATTGCTGTTACCTAGTAAGTCCTTAATAAAGATTTGATGAAAAAAAAAGCAATCACAAACTAAAATATGATGAGTAGCTTTGAGCTCCCAGGGAGGAAAATATCACACAAGCAAATGGACACCAGGGGAGAAGGACATAAAGAAAAGATAAAAGATCTGGGACTATTCTTGTCTTAGTCTGTTTGGGCTGCTGTAACAAAATACCACAAAAAGTGGGTAACTCATAAACAACAAAAATTTATTTCTCCTAGTTCTGGAGGGTGAAAAGTCCAAGATCAAGGCAGATTCAGTTTCTTATGTGGCCCTGCTTTCTGATGCATACACTGCACCTCTTGCTATGTACTCATGTGGTGGAAGGACCAAAGGACCTCTCTGGGTTCTCTTTGTCAAGGACTAATTCTATTCATAAGGGCTCCACCCTCATGGCCTAATCATTTCCCAAAAGCTCCATCTTCTTACACCATCACTTTGGAGGTGAAGATTTCAACATATGGATTTTTGTTCCCAAAGAAACACAAACATTCAGACTATAGCAATTCCTAAACAGGGCAGTTTTGTTTTTCCTCACTTCATGACTTTCTTATTTAATAGCTCCACACATATGCTATTACACATAAATAAAATTCATTGGAATTCTAGAAACTAAAATATTACCATGAAAGGGCTGCTTCCAAAGAAGTAAAAAGATGAGGCTCTTTATACACTGACAACAAATTAGATAATTACTCAGATGAAGAATACTTTTACACTAACATAGGTAGATGATGCTTTGAAGCCAAGGACAAATGATTAAAGATATGGATCAAAAACTATTGATGCCTAACTTTGTGCTGAATTAATGACCAATTAGGCTTACAGACAAGTCTTTGTAAAATGGCTGGTTAGGATATCTCATATGGTCAGAAAAAAAAAAAGTGCTCCCTAAAGTAAGTTATCTAATGAGTACATGTATGCAATATGTAGTGTTCAATTCAATATTCATCCAAATCACAAAATAGGTATAATAAAACCATAAAGTACTATTAAAAACTACTCAAAATATTTCTCATGGTTGCTTCTTAGAATCATACTTTGAATATTCAGCCCCTTACCTACTCGGTGGTTCAAAACAGTCTTCAATAAATTTACTACTCTTTTATTTCAAATTCTTCTATGAAGTATGTGATTTTTAAAAATGAAACAAAGCCTATTAATATATAATCTGTGAATGAGAACAGTGTTTGCTTCTGGGATTTGGGGCTGGGGAAAAGGTAGAGGGGAAAAGGTAGAGGAAACTTTCTGTGTTGATAAAATGCCTCATATCTTGGTCAAAGTGCAGGTTACACAGATACAAGCACTTTTCAAAACACAATGACTTGTATCAACTAAGACCTGAGCATCTTACTGTAAATAAATTATGATGACACTACTGCACTCTAGAATGGGCAAGAGAATGAAACCCTGTCAAAATAAATAAATAAATAAATAAAATCTTGCTAAAAATTATAGGCAAAATGTATATAAAATATTTCTACTTTTCTCTACTATACATAAAACATGTTTATGGAATGTAATTGCAAAATGAGATCACACATTTTATTTTACAATGTCCAGATAAGTGAGATTCACTTAGGGTGTGTATGTATGTGTGTATAGAAGGTAGAGTGTTTCCCCTCAAAAAAGTGAACAGTTATTTATCAAGTTTCTCATAAAGATGTGTGGATACAATAAAATAATAAAACATCTGTGGGAGTAATGACTAAGAATATAATTAAAAACAAAGATTGTTCAACTTACTGTTTTAACATAAAATGTATCCTTTTTTAATAAAGCAAAATAATTATTGAATTATATTACTTTGCTTAAGGGAAAAACTGATTAGAATCCAAGACATTCAATTTATTTGCTACTGTATATGAATCACTAAAAGGGAATATTATTAGTTGCTATCAATGGTAAGTCCTCTAAACATCAGAGTTGCCTATTTATAATTTATGGTATCTTTTACTTTTTAAAATTCAGATGTTTCTGTTGATAGTACTAGCAATAGTCTTTTCTTTTTTGCCAGTAGATATAAGATAAAGCAAATGAATTTAGATACTTATAAAATGTAATCAATTCACTTTCTTTAGCAGCACAGTTAATTCCTACTGTTTAATTTTAATACTTTACATTAGAGCAAAGTATTTAGGATTAAATCAGTTTTTCCACTTACACAGCTCGAAATACATTATAGTAACTATCAAACAATTGATACAGATATGCCATGACTTTGGGGATAATTTCAGTGATTTGTATAACTAAAATCATTTAAATTACTATTCAAAGGATAATAAATTACTAATAAACTCTGAAGTTTTACATGTGGCCAGAAATTTAAATTACATAAGACTTCTTTTAAATAAATATATTATCTTGAAAAGCAGTTATAGAAAACAGAATCAGCAACTTAGGTAAGAAGAAAAGCTGGTAAGCTTAGGTAAGAATAAAAAAGAATAACATGAATTACTGAATGATTGGGAAACAGCTTAACAAAGAAAGCCTAAAATAATTTGGGTTAGTAGAAAACAGAAGGCTGGGGTGGAAATTAATAATAGTCTTTATTGAAATAGGTGAAGTAATACTATGAGAACACAGACCTTTGGTACTCTCTGTCTATTGAGAAAATGATCTAAAAGATAACTCAAGTACCACCTGGAAAGACTGTTTAGGCCCTAAGAAAAATTATCTTTGCAATGTCAAGACTTTAGAGCCTAATAACAAAGATTGCTGTAAAATCTATATCCAAATGTTTAGCCACAATAGAAATGACCAAAGATGGTCATTATGCTAACACATAGTAGCAATTGTGTGTGCCATGCCCATACACTTTGGCCTACTCCTTACCACTTTAATGTACACCACCCCTGCTTCTCACTACAGCACTTAAGTTTCTTTGCCTGAGAGATTTCTTAGCCCTGTAGCATTATCTTGGCCTATGCGCACATCAACCAGCAATACCAGGAAATTACTCACCCCCATGAGTATTCACTGCCCAGGACTGACAGGAATCAGTACATAAATACCCTAGGCTTCCTCACCTCTCCAGTGAGATAACTCTGAGATGTGGTGTAGCACTGGCTCCCCAGAATTCTCCACTGTGATCTATTTCTAATTACTCATGTTGTAACGTATATAATAATAAAATCTGTATTGAATAAAGCCCCTCTTTACTCACTTTCCAAATATCCTACTAGTATTTCTAGGGATTGCCTCCCCAATAAACGACTTTTACTCAAATCTTTGTATCACAGTCTGCTTCTTTAGTACCCAAACTAAGACAGCATAAATGCCATTTCCATGTAATACCTGTCCTCTCATATACTTAATAATTTCTTAAATAGTTCTTCAATTTGTACTAAAATTTCTTGAAAAACCTTCATAATGAAAAGAAATTCAAAATGAGTAACTTCCATCTTTCATTGTTACAATACAACACAACACTAAACATAAATAATAATATCAAAACAGCTATTTAATACTAGCCAGCTATTGTTGCCTGTTGTCTCTAAGTCTGAATTCTGCTCTTTTTTTTTTTTTTTAAGTATGTCAGGGAGAATGGGGGAGGATTGGCAAACATTCGTGAGGTATTACAGATATGCTACACCAAACTGACCTCACTGACTACTCCAAGTGAATGAAAGAAAATGGAAGCGGAATAATTTCCTCACTCTGTGATTTAGTGTGTTTTTAAAGCTTTCCCAGAAAGCCTACCATATCAGCTTAGGCCACCTAAATTCACTTCACATTCCAATAGAATGTACATTGCATACTTTAGAAAATATCAAGCTACTGAATACATAACCCTGAGAAAGTAAAATCACAATCCTACTCAGAAAAAATTATTAGAGCTTCTCAATAATCTTTGACCCCTATATAATTTAAGAAAACTGTTAAATAGAGAGTTAGAAATTCTGGTCCTAATTTCCTGCATGGCTGCAGCCAAATCACTTTATTTCTCTGGGCCTCCATTTCCTCAACCCTAAAATAAGAAAGTCAAAATAGATCTGTGTTTTCTCTTCTGTTCTCCTCCTGGCCCCTTCAGGGTCAAAATGGGTGGGGAAAAGTGAAGCTCTAGGTCTCCCAACCCTATTCCTCCAAAGAAGTTCTAGGAAGATCAGTTATATATACAGACCTCTTTGTTAGAAGGAGGAGGAAAGAAAGGCGAAAGAGCAATATAGGAGGAAGAAGTAGAGGAAAAAGATTAGGCGAATACAAAGAAAAATTGACTTTAATAAATGTATTTAAAAAATACAGGCACCACTTTTCGCCTATTAGAGTGGTTACTATAAAAAAAAGAGAGAGAAAACGACAAGTGTTGGTGAGGAAGTAGAAAAACTGGAACCCTTGTGCATGGCTGGTGGTGACATAAAATGGTGCAGCTGTTATGGAAAACAGTACAGCAGTTTCTCAAAAAATTACAAATAGAATTACCACAAGATCCAGCAATTCTCCTTCTGGGTATACACCTAAAAGAAGTGAAAGCAGGGTCTGAAAGAGATATTTAAACACCCATGTTTAAATTGCATAACTGTTCACAGTAGCCAAAATGTAGGAGCAACCCTAGTGTTCATCAAAAGGTGACTAGATAAACAAAATGTGGTATATCCATACAATGAAGTATTATTCATCATTAAAGAGGAAGGAAATTCTATCTCTTCAACAAGCACACTCTGAGAGACAATGATAAATGAGAGCTAAGGCTTAGCTCAACTTTCCCATAGCCATAGGGTGATTTCCCCAGTCACCAAGGCAGTGCACATATTCTGGAGTTTCCCTTGCCTTTTCTGTAAGTTGCATCAAAACATCCACTTAAGTTCCTTCATTTGTACCATCCCTTCAAATAAAGAAATCTGGTATCCTCCAATCCCCCCAAAAGGGAATTCTGATACATGCTACAACATAGACGAACTTTGAGGATATTATGCTAAGTGAAATAAACCAAGCACAAAAAGACAAATACTATACAATTCCACTTATATGGATAACTAGAGTAGTCAATTTCATAGAAACAAAAAGTAAACAGCAGTTACCAGGGCAAATGGGGAGTTGGAATGGGTATAGAATTTCAGTTTTGCCAGATAAAAAGAGTTCTGGAGACTGGTAGTACAGCAATGTGAATTTACTTAACATGACTAAACTGTACACTTAAAAAAGGTTAAGATGGTAAATTTTATGTTATATGTATCTTATCACAGTTTTTAAAATACAGGTTTAAAAAAGCCCACCAGACTAGATGACATTTAAGATCTCTTCCAGCTCCATAGTCTTCAAATCAGCATTAACAACAATTACGTAATTTATTATTGTCATAATTCAAGGTTCATGAACAATATTAGAGCAAAAAAAGTTATTTATCTACATGTGTAAATAGTATCTACAATAGCTGCTGTATGTGTATTATAACCATTAATTTCTATGATCCAAGTAATGAGTTTCAGTGACTAATACTGATTCATGCTCTCTATAGAGATTCACTAAAGTAGTAAATGTTCAAAATCTTATGATCAGATAGAAAGTTCTGCAGATTTAGGATTGCTATTAATCTCTCTCTAAAGCTGACACCCCCACTTTGAAGGTCATTAACTCCAAGTCAGAATGATAAGCAGTTTCTTCTGGGTTCCCACAGTGTACCTTATAGCAGTGGTACCCAACCTTTTTGGCACCAGGTACTGGTTTCATGGAAGATAATTTCTCCATGGACAGAGGTGGAGGTGGTTTCAGGATGATTCAAGTGCATTATAGTTATTGTGCAGTCAAACCTCCCTGCTAAGGATAATCTGTATTTGCAGCCACTCCCTAGTGCTAGCATCACTGCCTCAGCTCCACCTCAGATCATCAAGCATTAGATTCTCATAGGAGTGCGCAACCTAGATCCCTTGCTAGTGCAGTTTACAGTAGGTTCGTGCTCCTATGAGAACCTAATGCTGCCACTGATCTGACAGGAGGTGGAGCTTATGCAGTGATGCCAGCAAACGATGGGGAACAACCCTAAACACACATGAAGCTTTGCTCGATCCCCTGCCTCTCACCTCCTGCTGTGTGGCCTGTTTCCTAAGAGGCTGCAGACTGGTATGGTCACGGCCAAGGATTGGGGACCACAGCCTTACAGCGTTCTCATGGTCAAACTTGTATCACAATGAACTGTACACATGTCTGCCACTTCACTTTCATTCTGAGTCCCAGTGAGTGGGACCTTACCATGCCATAGCTTACTTGCCTTGTCTAGTTTTGTCTGTGACACACTACATACAGCCACTGTGTTTATTTGATTTGATTAGCATAGCATCCACTCATAAATGTGCAGTTTTCTCAATATAGGATAATAATATTTCTAAAATTAAATAATTCTCATCTCATTTTTATTGTAGTATTCTATTTATTTCTTAATGAAAACATATAACTTCACTTATGTTAATTTATCTTTACGAAATTTTCTCTGTTCTTATTCTCCTTGGTTGTAACTTAAGATTTTAAAAGATTAGTTGTACCTACCTAACAGCATTGTAAAAATCTATTTAATTAGACACAAATTAGGTACCAAGTGGTTTAAGTAAAAGTAGAAATGGAAGAATAATGAGTTATCAGTGCGCAAAGATATTTAAATATATATAACAGCAATAAGCACATAAAAAGATGCTCAACATCATTAGTCATGAGAGAAATGTAAATTAAAACCAGAATGAGATATCACTGTATAATTCTCTTAAATAATTAAAAAATTATAACTACTGGCAATACCAAACTTGGCAGAGATGTGAAGCAACCAGAACTCTCATACATTGTTGGAGAGAATATAAAGCGGTACAGCCACTTTAGAAAATAGTTTGGCAGTTTCTTCTAAGGTTAAACAAATACTTACCATATGACCCAACAAGTCTACTCCTAGGTATTTACCCATGGGAAATAAAAACTTATGTCCAAAGACTTAATATATCAATGTTCAAAATTAGAGACAACCCAAATGTCCAACAATAGATGAATGGATAAAAAAAAACTGCAATATATATTAGTATGATGGTATACTATTTATCAAAAAGGAATAAGTCACTGATACACATAATACTATGGATGAACACCCAAAACACTATGGTGAGTAAAAGAAGCCAAACACAAAACATTATACACTATATGATAACATTTATTTGAAATTCTGCAAAAGACAAAGCAATCTAACTGACAGAAAGCAGATAGTATCTTCCTAGAACTGGGATAGGGGAGGGGAGGTATTGAGAGCAAAGAAGTAAGAGGGAACTATTTGGGGTATGAAAATGTTCTATATTTTGAATGTGTTGGTGTTTATACAGGCATATATATTTGCCAAAACTCTTAAAACTATACACTTAAATAAGTGGATTTTAATGCATGTAAATTACACCTTTTCCTGGAAAGTTATACTATGGTACACAATAATATTTTAGTTCAGTAGTTTCTAAACTTTTTTGATCATTTTCCCTTCTTAGTTAAAAAATGTTTACTTATAAATTACATGCATCTTCTATTATATTAATAGAAGTATATACTTTACGAAATATACAAAAATAAGAATTACAAAATAAAGAACTAAAGATCAAATATTTAAATATCTTGTTAAGTTCATTAGCTTATCCCCTAGCACAATATATAGTTAGGTGAGAGGTTCATCACTGAAGATAGTGGACATAAACCCAAATGTCAAAATCTTATTATTATTTAGAACTTTTAGAACCAACACCTTATTGAGATAGTGCCTTTAATTTGCTATGTGACTGTTAAAGAATTGGAGAAGTACTCATTCTGCCATCTTATTTGTTTCTGCTTGCAATATTAGTGCTATCTTCAATCTGTAGGCTATAAGTGGGAAAATTTTTAAGCCACTTATCAACATCATGAAGTTAGTTTAATTAAAATTAGGTTATATAATCCATTAATCTACCTTGCCAAAAACAGAAGATGCAAGAAACATCATTCAGGATGCCTCATTTGTACATAGGGTATGTATAATTTTCTATAATTTACCTATATTTCTTATCATTTGGTAAAAAATAAATAGAAATAGAAACTCTAATATTTCCTTCCCATACTCTAATAAATTTCATACAAACCTGAGATGTAGATGCTCTACTCCAGATACATCAGATAGTGACCACTTACACTATTTAGAAATTATAGTGTTTAAATTAGATTGTGTGTGCATGTACATAGTTAACATTACATATGTAATTAAAGTATTTTCAATTATTATCAATTTAGAAGGCAATTCAGTTATTACCTAGTTCACTCATTAATCCAATACACATTTATTGAGAACCTATTATGTGCCAGACATACAGCGTGTGCTAAGTTGGACTACAGTAGGAAGAAAGGGAGACAAGGTATCCAGATCATCAATATATAATATAGTTTGGGGGAGCAACACTAATTACATAAATCAATTAAAACCACAATAATGAAACAGTATGTGAGGGTAAGGTACATGGGTCTGGGAGAATATATAACAGGGAGACTTAATCTAGTTTGGGGGATCAAGCAGGCTTCCCTGGGACCATGACTGCTGACTTTTGGTGTTCCATAAAATATTATTAAGACATGCACAAACATAAACCGAGATACAAACAATGACAGTTATGGGACCAACTAGTATGATGAAGCTTTTTTTGTTTTCAATCTGCCTAAGATATCATTTAGCCTTAATTATTTTCATATTAAGGCTGGTTCTATTCTTCCTCATTAGCCCAAGGCAATTAAAGTAGTTCAACCTACCACCAAAGAGACCATAAGAACTAATGAAAACACACTGCAATTGAGTGGTAGTCTCAGTAATAATGTGGTTATTCAGATAATCTAGATTCTATTCATAGTTGCATTATATTATCTAAATAAACACACACACATACACACACACACACACACACACACACGAGTATACTTGAGAATGCACCCATATACCACACTTTGAGAAACACTGCCCTTTGCAAACATTTTCCTATCTTCATTTCTAGCAGTGTCTGACATACAAATGAATAATTTGTCCTCAAATCTGTAAAATGCTTTACAGTTTACAAAGCACTGTTAACACAGATTTTCTCATTTGATCTTTAAAACAATTATGGGTAAAATTATTTCTATTTCAAAAATAAGAAAACTAAGACTGGATGATACTTCTTCAAGGTACCACCCCCTCTAGAAAGTTTCTCACAATTGCCCAATCCCATCAACAAACTCACTTCCAAGTTATACTTGTGTTCCTCGTCTTTGCTCCCATATTCCATTTATGTATACTTCAGATATTACCATTCTCTATGCCATCTTCTGATTACTTGCCAGTCTCTTTGACCTAACCTCAAAGTTCTTTATATCCCAGCACCAAACACAATTCTGGCACATAACAGGTGCTCCACCAGTGTTGGTCAAATGAGCTCCTTTAATATAGTTATGGAAAGCGAAGCTCAGAGAAGTTAAAGGGATTAGCTTAATGAAATATAGCTTATAAGTAGCAGACCTGACATTCCAACTTACCGTATCTACTTAGATCAAATTCAAGTCACTGTCCCTTTAGCTTGTATATCTAATATTTTAGGGCAATATTATTACTGCTTCATAGGAAACAGAACAAAAATCACATTCTTTTAACAGTAAAAGTATTATCAATCAAAACAAAGGTAGAAATATAATTTAAGTTCAAACATTAAAAACATTTTTCACATGTGAAACAAAGTGTCTATTGAGATATAAAACAATTACTTAAGAACTATCTAATTAGGATTGTCAATAATGCTGTTTTTATACTGAACATAAAGAGTATGGGTTTTGTTTATTATGAAAATATGATTCTCTAGATTATATTTTTTCCCTTGATAAAGTTCCTCAACTTCTTTGATGCACTTCTGCTTTGATATTTTTAAATATCTAATTAAAATAAGTAGCTGAAGAAACACTAAATTTTGGTGAAATTGCTGGGGAAAAGAGTAATCATGAGTTTTAAATATTATAACTGTCTATCAGATCAATGAATCCAGAGAAAACAAACACTTTAATGAACCTCAAATTTGGGAAAGCATTAAAAATAAGCACAGAACAAAAAGACAAAAAAACAATTCCCAAAATTATTGGTAAAAAAAGTTTTTTGTAGAATATTTATATTATTAAGGGTCATAAACAGGACAGTAATCAATGATCTTATCAGTCCCATAAGAAAAAAATCAGAAAAAATACTATTACTGGGAATTCATGCTTGGGTTTGCTCAAAGTAAAATTAATTTACTTAGTATCACTTTCCTCAAACTTCAGAAATAATTTTGCTCTATCATTTCAATCTAAACATTTTATAGATTTGTATACAAAAACAATGAAATTCACATTAGTCTGCATTATCATTTAATTCTGCTGGTGATGAGATATAAAGTTAACTTGAGATTCACAAATGGTACAATGCCTCTCTACACCTAATTGTATTAATGAGCACTTTTATTTAAGAATTAACTTCCCATCTTACATTTGAAGTACTTACTATGTTTTCTTATATATAATTTTTTTCATTTCTCTTCTTGAATCCTATTTTTGATTCTAATCTTATTTTTAAAAAGCTGAAATTACTACAAATATAAACAGACTGATTGAATAGGATCCAAAGCTGTCAATACTTAATAACCCAGACATACCAAATAATGAAGGTAGAGAAAAAACATTATGAAAAATCATGCCTTTGGCTAGCTATGTGTATTTATAAGAAATAGCTTAGCTTACTTATAAACTTGAAATAAAAAGCTACATATATTATTATTTTCAGTGTTAAGGTTTACTCTTTTAATCGCCTGTTTAAATTATACTTCAAAGAAATAAAAAATAATCTTACAAGGAAACATTTAAAAATTAAGATTATAAAAAGATGAAAAATTATACCTGTGTATTTAATTTAAAAATCTGTATTCCACCTACTCTCCCATCCAGTAATTAATATGTCAATTATAATATGATTTGGGGGAGTTTCACTTTTTTAAAGACTACTGATCAACTGATTTGATGAACCTGGTTTTCCTCAGAGGTTGGGTAGAAATTGTTATCTGGGCCTTTAGACTCCTGGGATATATTGCCACTAGAACAATTTTTTTGCCCCTTAGAACAATTTAGTTTGCATTTTCTAGCAATGAGGTTTTTAATTTAGTCCAACTGTAACACCAATTCTATATACACTTGTGTTTTTAAAATAGTCCTTCAAAGTACCACCAATTCTTCATTGATATCTATTTTACAGGTTATTCAGGCATACTTATTTATTTTCTTGATAGTAATTACCAACATAGAAGAGTTGATGTCAAATGTAGAGCGAGCTGGGCAAAACAGCTCAAAATTGATTTTCCTCTAGACTTTTTTCTTTCCTTTAGTTAACATTGATTCACCAACATGACAAAAAAAAAATAGTAGTCGAAATTGGGGAACAATTTTTAGGAAATTCTTGTTGCTTAGAGTATCTATAAGGTATATTAGAACATAGATAAGGCAAACTTTCAGGTTTTATTTATTTAACATAAAATACTAAGTAAATACCTGTGTCTATTAAATACAATGATAATAGTTCAAATTATCACTTAATTAGCTTGCTTCACATTGGTAAAGTTACTTATTTTTAAGTGTTTTTCTTTTTTATAAGTTTAGAGTCTAGAAAAGTGGCAAGAATTATACAAAATATTCCCAGGTATCCTTTTCTCAGATTACTGCATGCTAACAATTTACTACATTGATTTTATCATTTTTCCCTCTTTTGTTTTTTAAGGTTCTACATTTATTGATGTTTATACCTAAGGTATAAATTTACATAGGGCATAGGAAGTTCAAGGTCTATTTTTTAATTTGCTAGTTATTTTGCTCAAATAGCCCTTTATACCCCAGACACTCTTGTTTCCTTCATTAGTTTTACTTGTGGGATTTTTCAATAATGCATTTTGATTGATAGACCTAAAATTAATCCTTTTTGACATAAAGTATATTATATTCTTTGCCATGGGAATGCCATATTTAATACTGCTATGTCAGGGGGCTTACACCACTTAACAGTTTATCCTGTTATAAATTATCAGACTGCTTTATCTCTGGGAATAGAGCTCAAGAGCTCTGGTTTCTGAAGTCAGATGACTTTAGTATGACTCTTGGCTAAAAAAAACATGGATAAAGAAGGTATTCCAGTTAAACATCATATTTAAGATTTAGTACTGGGCTACTAGACAGCCAGGACAAAGACGGTAGCTCTGATTTTCTCTAAATAAGAAGTCTATCCATTCATAATGGCTGTAAGAAAAATTAGCCATCAGAGCCTTTTAGAAATGGCTTTGACTGATGTCAACACAAGTTATGTCTTTGTTTTGTGCTTGTTTGTTTGTGTGGGGTGTTTTCCAGCAACTAAAAAGCCTACTAAACAAATTCTATTAAGAGCTATAACCATTACAACACAAATTTTTAAAGAAATTAGAAACGTATAACATGTATATGTATTTCTAAAATCAGCCCTGGATAAAAAGAATGGCAACACAATTATTTTTCTGTGGATAGAAAAAAATGTGTAAGTATTCCATGAAATTAGCCTTATGATATGTTTAATACAGGTATAGAGCTTAAAGATTTTTGATGAATAATTCCTCTGGCTACAAAAGAATTCACAAGAGAGTTGATTCTGAAACTGTGTTCCATAAATCCCCATAGGTTCCACAAAGGCATGTCAGGAACTGCTAACAGGGACAAGAGGAAGTTAAGTGGGCAAGGCCCAAGTCCTTTCCCCTCCACACACACAATGATTCAGTCAGAATATCTCAGTTTTTGTATTACTATATTTAGTATATTCCTTCAGTACATACTAAGCGCTTACTATTTGCCAAGTATTTACTGGTTGCATGAAAGTGCCTTTGAAAAAAAGAATCATTTGCTAAACAGATAATACAAATATGCCCCACTCCCAAAAGAAATGTAACATCAACCTCACACACATTCATTTTGTAATTACTGCCTTAGAGTATACTTCTCAACTGTAAGCACAGGCTGTCAAGGCCAAATGACTATTATCCAAAGCAAGTTATTTAAATTCTTTTAGCCCCAGTTTCCTCACCCATAAAAGGAGGCTAATATCTCCTTGCAGGGGTGTTTTAAGCTTTAGAAATAATAAGTCAGGCATTAAGCACAAAGAATGGCACATAACAGATGCTTATAGTAAATGGTATCTTCTGTTATTATAATCTGTTGTTTCAACTGGACTTCTGACAGAATTAGAATGGTGGACAACTCCAAAATGACAGCTATTATTGAAAACTTAAATAGCTTATAATGCAGACCGAAATATGATCAGAAGCTCAAGATACGAAGATTTTTGTCCAGGTGTCACCTAACACCCCACTTCACCTCTCACCACTCACTCTTCCCACGCTCTCCTCCGGCCATATGGACTCTGTTTTAACTCCACAAACCCACCCAGTCCTCTCTTGTGCCAGGTCTTCATATACTTACTTTCCTCAAAAAACGCTTCCATTTATTCCCCCACTGTTATCTCTATTCCTCAAATCTTAGCTTAAAAGTCACTCTCTTTGGGAAACCGTCCTTGACCAGCTCATACTATACATAACAATTTTGATTTAAACCTTAAAGTTTCTCTTTCTTTCAAACACTGATGGCAAACAGGTTCAGCTTTATATTGAGATCTATTAGGCTGAGGGTGTATTTTTAGCACAAATAAAGAATTCCTCTGCTTTGCTTTGACAAGAGGGTAGGTGCTCTGTTTAAATTATGTTTCAAATTGTTAAAATTGAATGTAAAACAGAATTGCCAGTTATCCTAAAGATTTCTGTTTTCTACTCATGTAAAAAAACTTGATAGAACAGACTGAACTTTCCAAGCCAAAAAAGAAAGTACTAATGTTGAAACTGATAGTTTGATAGGCAAATTAGATATTAATAGGAAACACAGTATACATCTATAAGAAGAAAGCTATGGAGTCAACTAAAATAAGTAGATACAAAATCTTACACAGTAAGTAATTTGTGGGAGAAGAAAATTACCTGCAATTCAACTCTGGGATGTCCTTTGGAAAAGTACCACTAAAGAAATAGTTTAAGCCTCTTCTAATTAGAAGCTCAAATTTATATCAAGCTACCTAAAATATATTATTTTCACCTAAATTTACTACACTTGACCCAAAATTATGATATCTCATGAGCTGTATACAATATTGGAGGTATTCCTGATCTTTATTGAGAAAGCTTCTAGTACTAGAATTTTCTAAGCACTGTGGTAACTACATCTTATGCCCACACAGAGTAGAAGACACAAATACCGCCCCTGCAGGTCAGATAGAGTTGATGCTGGTTCTGATCTGCAGCCTAAGCCTCTGTGACTCATAATACAGTTCAGTACAAGGAAGGAGGAACACATATTCTTGCTTAGTAAAGAAAATGAAAGCAGCATGGTTTTAAGACTAACATAGCTAAAGAGGATAAGTTACTTGAAAGTGATAACAAAGATGGCCAAACGCCAAATGTTACAGAAAAGGGGATAAAAAAAAACCTTAAGGCCGGGCGCGGTGGCTCACGCCTGTAATCCTAGCTCTTGGGAGGCCGAGGCGGGCGGATTGCTCAAGGTCAGGAGTTCAAAACCAGCCTGAGCAAGAGCGAGACCCCGTCTCTACTATAAATAGAAAGGAATTAATTGGCCAACTGATATATATATAAAAAATTAGCCGGGCATGGTGGCGCATGCCTGTAGTCCCAGCTACTGGGAGGCTGAGGCAGAAGGATCGCTCGAGCCCAGGAGTTTGAGGTTGCTGTGAGCTAGGCTGACGCCACGGCACTCACTCTAGCCTGGACAACAAACCGAGACTCTGTCTCAAAAAAAAAAAACCTTAAATTTTTCCATTAGAAGAACAGAGACTACAACTACTATTGCTATTATTAATAATAACACTGAAAAAATTTTTTAAAAATACTGAAGTTATTAAAGGCTTATTATAACCAGGTACTATCCTAAATTATTTAATAAATATATTACTCAATATTTTTAGCTACGTATGAGCCTGATATTATCACTATTTTATAGATAAGGAAAACTGAGTCTCACAAAAGTTAATAACAGGCCCAGAGTCATATAAGTAGAACGAGCTAGAGTCAGGAGTTGAACTCATGTCTTCCAACTATAATGCCCACTCTTGACTTCCACAAAATCTGCTTCCCTTGATGAAGTAGCTCTCAAAGAAATAAAAGTGGAGGAGGCTCAGAAGCCATAAAAGAAAAGAGGGATATGATAATCAACAGTATCAGTGTCAAAGAAAAATTCTGAAAGATCCTAAAGAATAATGTTGGATTTGGTTCATCCAAAGTATCAATAGTTGTATGGGTAGCATCCAAATTCCATAGGATTAAGAACTGAATAGACAAAAGGGAATTGTATTAGACAAGTGCAGAAGTCTTTATCAGAAAAATTGTCAGTAAGGAAATACCTAAAGATATAAGTCCATTGAACAGAGAGAGAATGAAACCCTTGGGAAGGGACAGGTGTGAAAGTACCATAAATGGGTCATCTGACTCAAACTCCTGCAAGAGGTTTTTGTGCAACACTGTTCAATATCCCTCACTTCCTAGGTCTCTTCCTTCCCAGAGATACCTGCTTCCAGTTTGCTGTTCTTGAAAACTCTCACTTTTCCTTTAGTGTAGCTCAAAAGTCACATCTTTGGTGAAGACATTGCTGATCTGCACTCCAAAGGATAATCTCCATCTTTGTTCTTGAGGTACTCTGCATATCCAATTCCATAACAACATCTATTTCCTTCAGAAAGCTGGCTTCCATATACCATAACAAATTACCTTTGAAACCCCAGCATTTAACATAGTGCCTAGCACATTCCTCTTAACATATGGTATCCAGAACTGATGACAGCGATCTGGCTCCAGATGAGAAAATATTTTAAAAATTGCTTAACAGAGAATCAAAGAATACTACTACTCAACTATTTTAACAGTAAAGCTCTCATTTGTACATATTTTCCATAGAAATGGTCAAATAAAGGGCCTTAATGTTGGATTAGCACAGCAAGATTTATTTCAACCGTAATTCAGCATGGTCCTTTAAAACACCTTGTTTTTATATTGAATACCAAAATTTAGCAGCTCTGATTCTAAAAATAAATATGCTCCTCAAAAGCTAAAATCGTTGTCTTTTTTTTCCAAAAGACATTCAAATGTAATTCATTTTAAAATGTAACCCTGTCTTTCAGGATGTCTGCCACAGTCTTAATTATGAGAACATTGTCCCTCAGGGAACCTAGCCAATGAGAATCAAGTCCCAAATAAGAGTAAATCAGAGAAAAAATGTCTTTGTTTCAGTTGATTACATGAGATAATGGTCTCAAATGAAAAGAATTCTATTCATGTCCATCAAAGCTAGGATTCCCAGAAAGCAAACCTCTTGACCTTGAACAGAAAGGAAAGATAAAGACAAGAATGATGGAGTGCTTTATCTCAGGCATAGCTCCCCAAACTGGCAAACAGACTGATTTCAGATACCAATGATCAAAATTTGATCCAAGAGAATATTTTTTATGCATTTAACACACTATAGGCAATCTTTTTCTTTTTAATCACTATTGATTGCTTTCACCAAAATAACTTTCTCATGAGTATACTACTAATTATCAGAGTTTCTTTCTGGCTTTGATCATATACTATACTTAAAACATGGCAAACAGAAGTGAGGACAAAAATGACCCTGTATTGAAACTGTGGTCTAAAGAATGAGGATTGGAGTAGTATTCATTTTAAACTTAAATTCCTAAAATCTATTTCCTAAAGGTTAAGCCATCATTTTACAGATAACCATAATAAATAGATCTATTAGAGAGGATTCATTTAAAATCTACCCTTTGTGAAGATTGTTCTTCTCCTACAACTTAATTGACAACTCTTGTTGGATTTGTTCCCCAAGAAAATGTCATTTATCTTTTTGACTGTAGGGATAATATGCTCACTTTGCAGGATATACCATAATTTATGTGGAAATGCTAAATATGTGATAGACTGATACCAACCAAAAAGAAACAATATAGCCATGTAGCTCTTCTATTTATTTTGACAACTCAAATTATGAACAAAGTGTCTCTGCCTACCTAGGTGTAAGTTTCTTTCTTGAATATAATCTTGAAGTGAGCTTTTACCACATAAAAAGAGGTTTCAAATGTCCCAGCTACATACCAAAAACCTACCAGAAACATACTCTCTGAGTCCCAGGGCAGGAAAAGGTAAAGACTGCAATATCTGATAATAACAGAAAGTTGAAAGCTGCCTTGGAAAATTATATATATATATATATTTTTGAACTCCATAGAAGTTTCTCAACCACAGAGTTCCACTGTACCTGGATGTTATATTTAGAAGAAGCAATATAGAGACAATGCATTTGCTCATTTAGAGAAAAAGATACATGTCCTTCTCCAAGAAAAAGATAAGACTGACAGGGATAGTAGAAAGAAGAAGGACTATAGTTGCAAATATAGTTAAAACTGGGAAACTTTAAAAGGAGAAAGTATCTTGCAGTCCTGGTCAAGATAGTAATTCCTCGATGTCAGCAGTATGCATGGAATATCTGGAGCCCAAGATTAAAACAAGGAACAAAAGTTCTGACTTCTGTCTTGGTTCTACCTCGAAAAGAACATAATCTGGCTGGCTATGGAATAGTAACAAGATATTTTCCTTTTTCCTTCTCCTGGATTTTTAATTCAATTGTAGAGTAAGCAAGGTTAGAAGGTCTCCTAGGTTTAGGCATGAAGTGGAAAAACTTGAAGAATAATCTACAAGAAATTCTTTAACAAATCATTCAAGGAAGAAAATAAGGAAAGGGATCAGTCCAATTCTAGTCACATTCTGTAGAGGCTCATCAGACCAAAAAGTCTGTGTATAAAGATCATAGGATAGATAATATTAAAATTTTAGTTTCTAATCAAAATATTGGACTTGGCTATTTTTATAGATTTTATTGAACTGGGCAAATATGTTTATATTTGGAAGCTAAGACTCTATGACATTTTGTGAAATAATAAAAACTTATTTAGATAGGAAATTTGATATAGTTTTACAGGCTGAGCATCCCTAATCTGAAAATACAGATTCCAAAATGCTTCAATCCTAAACTTTTTGATCACTGGCATGACACCACAAGTGGAAAATTTCACATCTGACCTCATGTGATGGGCTGTACAAAATTATTAAAAATATTGTATAAGATTATCTTGAGGCTATGTATACAAGGTATATATGAATGAATTTTGGGCTTAGCCTGGGTCCCATTATGTATCTCTCATTATGTATATGTAAAATTCCAAAATCTTTCATTATATATTTGCAAATATTCCAAAAGCCAAAAAAAAAATCCAAAATATGAAACACTTCTGATCCCAAGCACTTTAGATAAGGAATACTCAGCCTGTATATATTAACAGTAAGACCTTACTATTTTTTGTTCTGAATTCTCCATTCCTGAACTATATTGTCTAAGGAAAGGTGACAAATTGGTATTTGAGGACATACAGAATAAACAAAATACCGTAGTAATAATTTTAGGATCAACATTTGATACTTTTTTACACAGAGAAATTATAATCCTATGGCTTTGAAGAAACAGAAGTGTATAATATTAGGATACTGAAATTTTCTGGTTTCTCAACATTTTAATACATATAATATTATATGTCTCAACATACAAAATTAGCTATAGGCTTTCTCTTTATGTCAAAATGAACAAAGCAAGGTTACAACGAAAAGTTGAATCAATAGAAATAACTACCTTTGACATCAATACCACGATATCAATATCCATCAGGGGTTACTAATAAATGCTAGAAAGCCTTTAAAGGCATTTTACTACAGTTTACAAGATATCATCAGCACATTAACAATTCAAACATTATAGGCATGTCAGAGCAGTAAGAAATTACTATACATTCAATGTTATCAGTTATAGACAATTTACAACCACATGAACACTGTTAGAATGCACTGGGGAGCTTCAAATATGATACCGCTCTGGTGAAAAATAAAAAAAATTGACAAAGAAAAAAAAATCCTTCCAAATAAACCTGAAAGGACAACATCACAAGTGTCTCCAGGCAAATATCACACTAACAAACTATGTGAAATAAAACACTTTGTTGACAAAAAGAAATTGAGAGTTCTCACCTTCCTTGCTTGGTGTAAGGGAATGTAACGTATCACCTGCCTTGAATGTCCCAGAAGAAAGAGCTAATTTGAAATGAAAAATACGCCTGTTGGGGGTGAGCCATATGGCATAGTACAATGTTTTCCAAAGTGTAGTCCAGGTGTATATGAAATTATTTTTTATGAGGACAAAAATGAAGTGTGTGTGTGTCTGTGTATGTATATATAAAATCTTCAATTTATGGCTGATGATACTGACTTTCCACTTCTGGCAGCAATCTCATTTTTTTGTTTCTAATATATGTATTTAATATAAAAATAATTCTATTTAAGAAGCAATCAGACTCCCTCCACCAATCCTATGCAGTAAGGTGACTGGCTTTCTCTAACTTTGGTAAAAAGTTAGGAGGTTTATTCTTTGGTTTAATCTCTGCACTAAGGAAGACCATGCACAGGTTATACCATACAAAAAAGAGAAAGATTAAGTAAATTAGTGCAATAAATACCTAACTCCCTTCCCCCACTCAGCTCCCAGGCAGGCAAGAATTTCACCTACCAGGCAGAAAGTTAAACAAGTCTTCTTTAAAAATATGACCAGCCAAAGAGGAAAAATAAAGATACTAAACATCAGCGGGTTCCTAATTAAAAAATCGACTCAGTCAGATGACCTTATTTTGAAGTCAACAAGGCTCATTCATGCATTCAAATCAGCCTCTTATAGCTAAAATTTTAAATATGGATAAACGCCCAAAGATTATCAGACATCTGAGAAAAGCTTTTAACATAAAAGAAACTATAACAAACAAACAGAATAGAACAGAGTACCTTGAAAGAAATAGACTGTGTAAAGAGAAGAAAATTGAAACTTAAAAAAATTAATATCTTCAGAAAGAAAAAATAAAACCATGAAATAAAACACAATATTATAAAAAGGGATATATAAGATATTTTTTGAAAGCGCTTGAAAATAAAAAAAATATGATTGCAGAAAGTAAAAGTGAATGGCTGAAAGACTGAAATTGAAAGTAGAACAGAAAAGTCTAGAAGTGAAAAGAGAACAGAGGTGAGGTAATCATAAATAAAAAATTGAAGAAATTTTCCCAGAACTGAATAACCTGAATGTCCAGATTGAAAAGGCCCATTAAGCTTCCAATACATGTATGAAAATAGACCCACATCAAGGCATATCATCATGAAATTTCAAGAAACTGAGATTTGAAACATACTATAAACTTTCAGAGAGGAAAAACAATCACATAAGCCACATACAAAGGACCAGAATTTAGAATGCTCTTTGACTTGTCCATGGCAATCCTGTAAACTAGAAGAAATATAATTATTAAATTCAGGAAAAGTAAATGAGTTTTATAGGAAAGGAAGGTAATCACTAATTACTACACGGCCAGATCTGAATAACATTTATATCACTGTGGTATAAGCACTGAATACTGATCTATTAAAATTAAAACAAAATTTCTAGGTTGACACATATGAAGATACTGTTTTTGTACATAAAAACTGCATATGGTACAATCTAATCTTTTGGAAACATAAGGAATAGAAAGGGTATGTGTGTACGTGTGTGTGTGTGTTAGGGACCAAAAGTGGGGCATGCTAAGATAATGCTTAAAAATAAACATTTAAGAAGCAGTAAAATAAGTATGCTATTTTAAAATATATGGAGGTAAATATTAAAATAAGAGGTTAAAAAGGTAAATGGAATTGCCTCTAAGGAGTGGTTTATACAAGAAAAGGGTAGGTTAAGGACTTTTCTGTTTTAAATAATAAAGCTTGCTGAATGATTTGACTCTTTACACTATTATATGCATTATTAAGATCTATAGTAAACATCTGATGATATATAAATTCAATAAAAATAAAACTATTAAAAAAAAAAAAACAGAAGGAAGGGAGAGTAGAAGAAAAGACAGGGTCCAGGACTGAGGACCAGATATGTGCTACAGTTTTTTTAATGTCTCAAGAGGGCACTGGCTGGTGAGAGTGGGCACTATCTCCACCATACTTTTGTTAGAGATAGGCACTCTCAAGGCCATTCTTCTTCCATAAATGAGATACAAAACGAACCAGAGTGAATTTAACTGTTGAACATTTCCTTAGAATTGACATATCGTTGAGTTATCTTTCTAAAGTTAGGTATGAAAATGTTCCAATTGTTCTTTACTTGCCCTTTGGATGACTTAAGTTATCCTTTTCTGAATAATGTTCAGAGTCTTCAAATTGGTGATGACAACAATAATACCACAACCTTTTAAAACACTATTTTAGAGAGATTCATTTTAATGGTAAAAAAGAAAAAAATAAAGCCAAGAAAGACAAACATAATTTAAAAATTAAAACATATAATTTTTTTTTTGTAGGTCAAAACTACATATAGTTCAACCTAATAAACCTGGGAACATGAGGCATGGAAAAGATGTGTGTGTATGCATGCTAGAGAGCAGAAAAGAATATGCTAAGATTATTAAAAAAAAAAAGTTAAGCCAGGCAAGGTGTAGTCCCAGCTCTTCGGGAGGCTGAGGAAGATTACTTGAGCCTATGAGTTTGGGGCCAGCCTGGACAATATAGCAAGACCCCATCTCTTTAAAAAAATTTTTTTTTAAAGATTATTTCAGAGGTCTTTACTTACCCTAATAGTCAAAGACTGTGATTCCAGGACTCTCCCCACCCAACCCAATTCTATATCCTGAAGAGAAAATAACCTGAGTCCTTCTGTCTATCATTTTATAAAAACCTAACCACTTATTTATAATTGTAGGAGCAACAATTGCTGAAGATTCTCCTTGATACTAAGAAATTACAGGAAAATCTTGAGTCCCAAGATAATGTTATATGACATATGATCTTTCTCACTTAGGTGTTCACCACTTTTTGGGAGAAATGACAGGCCAATGAATTCACAATCCTTATGCAGAACTATTAACTGGCTTGAACAGCATTATGTTGTCAGTATCTTTCTAAAACAAGCCCACTGCCCTGAGTATGAATAAGACTTGTAGTAAACATCTGATGATGATTTCATTCCCAACTTTTTAAATAGGATGAATCAGATCTCCAGACCTTTAAGATTATTTTATTTTCATGAAACAGTATTTATGAGCCACCTAATGCCAAGGTACTTGTAAATCACCACAAAGGCAAAATCTCTGCCTATAAAGTATAAGCATTCTATCCTTTAAGTACTACTGTGAGCCAATTAAATAAAAAAATATTATTGCTGACAGTTCAATATGAAATAAAGAGAAAGTTATGATAAATAATGGGTAAAGAAGATGAGGAGAAATCCTTCTTAAGGTGCTTAAGTCAGAAAAACTCTCTTAAAGAGTCAAGAGAGACTCTTTCAGGATACGGATTATAGCTTGAGTATCTTTGTATTCCTACAGCCTAGCATAGAAAGAACCTAGCACACCCAGGAAATGCTCAAGAACCATTTGCTGAATCAACCTAAGAAATGACCTATGCCTATCTTAGCACTCAATGAGGCAAGAAAGTAAAGTCCAAATAATCTTTGGATACAGCTATGTCGGACAGTCAACACAATGAAAGTTATAGCATCTTCTCTGACAACAGCAGCTCCTTACCTGTTGCTGTACTGGTACTTGCTGTACCACCTGTGTAGGCACTGCTGCTTGACTAGCCACAGATGTTTGTAAAGTCACTGTCGAACCTGTGTCCGACCCAGTCTCTGATGTCTGCATGATGGTCTCTGAAATACATTAAAATAGAAATAAAGTTTAAAATGTTCTCATCACTAGCTTCATTACATTTGTTCTTTAATAACCAATACTGTGACTAACTTTCAACTGTCATAGTACTTCTTAACCCAACATACTGCCATGATAGTCCACACATGTAGAGTCATTTTGACCACTTTTAAATAAATACAGAAAAATACTAATAAACATTCTTTTAAAAATCCCCGTTAGTACCTCTTATCCTGAGACTATCAAAGTTAAATTTCATTGAAAGCTACCTTCCTCAGCTCTCATCTGTTATCAATTGTTACAATCCCTTTATAAACTATAGTTCAAAATTACATCAATATACTCTTAATTCTCAGAACAGAAACTATAATTGGATATAAATATGCCATGAACTACACTCTCCAGACACTTTTATGTGTCTAGAATGTAGGCTGTCAGAATGTCACTGGAGCACAATTTTAGAGTAAGTCCTTTCCAACTCTAAAATTTACTAATTGGTGATCTTAAAAAAAAAAAAATTACTGTATATCCAAACACCAACTGATATATCCTAAACTTAGCAAAAGGATTGAGTTTCTCTGCCTGGGTATAATATGGTACTAGTCTTACACAAAGATAGCCAAAAATCAATAATGTTTATTATTTTTGAAAGATGGGGTGTACCATAATCATGTAGATAAGACTTGCATACAAAGGCATGAAGTTTCACTTTCTCCCATTCACAATTCAACATGACACATTTTTCAGTTCTTATATGCCTAACCTACCAAACCAGGATTACATTTTGCAGCATGTACTATAACAAGTATGCTTTCTCAGGCTTCCTGGCCTTGACATCCTCTTTTGCTACTTATACATTCCATAAAATAAATATGAATTTATTTGCTATTAAGCAGGGACAAGATTTCTAATTTTTTCCTGGGAGTGGGGCAGGAATAGTATTTAATTGGTAGCCTAAGAAAAATGCTGCATTATGGTTTAAGTGTATGAAGAAGAGTATGGCAAATATTAATTTTCCCTAAGAAAATTCTGAGAGTATTCTGCTCTTCCAAGGAGAAGATTAACCCCTCTCAGGATCTTTTGTCACAGTATGACCTTTTCTAATTTGTCCCCCAAACCTTCTATCATCTCATTCAATTTTAAAAAGGGATCTTTGAAGACATGAAATCTACTCTTCCTATTTTATAAATGAGGAAACTAAAGCGTCCAATGGTTAAGAGACTCATTCAAGGTGACAGGAGTAGACTTGGGATCCAGACTTCTCACTCTGAATCTGTGCTTAATTTTCTTTCTAGACTTTGACATTGGCATCTCTTTAGGTGATTGAGCATTTTATAATTCTTCTGTTAGTCAAAACAATGAACATTAATAAATACAAAATGTATAGCAGTAACAGCTAGCACTGATTATTTTAGCATATACTAAGGACTCTTCTAAATGCTTCATGTTAATTCATTAATAAATTAACCCATGTAACAACTCAATACATTTGGGATAATTATAATCTCCATTCACAGATGAGTAACCTTAGGCACCCAGAGTGAAAGTGGCTAGGGATATACAAAATAAAAGGGAAGTGATGGAGACTGTGGCTAATATTCCATTCATATGGGTCACCTAACACTCAGCTCCAGGATAACAGGGATATGTGGGAAGGTCAATTTGAAGATGGCAGTTCTTTCCATTTTCCAAAGAATCTGAAAATCCAGATTTTTATGTGAAATTTCACAAATGATGACTCACTTTTTTAAATGTAGTATTGATCCATACAAACACATACCCCTCCCCCCTTTGGACTAGCATTAAGACCATGGATAGGCCCCAAAATGTTTCAGACTGACAGAATTCACTACACAAAACTCTTGCCTAATTAAGATTACTGGAACACTAATGTTTCTCAACATTTAGGAGGGAATACACAACAAATTAAGAATCCAATCTCTTCATTACAGAGGGGAGAAAAACACTCTGCTACAAAAGAAAGCAAAAGCCAGGGTCCTTTGATTGATTATATACTTATATACTATTGATGCCATTTGTGCCATATAGCAGAGGAGCTATTAGTAAAAGTGTGGCAACACTTGTCTGCAAAGAATGAAGAATGAACCAGATGTTAGATACCATCTTCACTGAGGTTTTCTCAGCCTCTCTTGCCAACTCCAAGATGGCTGGTGATCTTTGTCAGTTTAGTGTGCAGATGAGGAAGATAGGGTTGCCAGTTATGGTTTCTCCTTTGAGCTGCTGAATCAAAGGTCGATGAATTTCTTACAGTGAAGTCACTCACGCTAAAACTCTCCGTTTCCCCCAGAGCTGGCTGGGAACTTTACTAAGGCTTGCTCATGTGCCCATATATTGTATTGCAGACCAGTCTGCACATTCCTTTTTGACACATGAACTGTATTGTGACAACTGGTTTAGATCAAACATATGCAAACATGTAAAGAAAGAAGTTCTCGGCCGGGCGCTGTGGCTCACGCCTGTAATCCTAGCTCTTGGGAGGCCGAGGTGGGCGGATTGCTCAAGGTCAGGAGTTCAAAACCAGCCTGAGCAAGAGCGAGACCCCGTCTCTACTATAAATAGAAAAACAAACAAACAAAAAAAAAAAAACATTTCAATTTGATTCAATATGAATCAAGCCGGGCATGGTGGCTCACGCCTGTAATCCTAGCTCTCTGGGAGGCTGAGACGGGCGGATTGCTCAAGGTCAGGAGTTCGAAACCAGCCTGAGCAAGAGAGAGACCTGTCTCTACTATAAATAGAAAGAAATTAATTGGCCAACTGAAATATATATAAAAAATTAGCCAGGCATGGTGGCGCATGCCTGTAGTCCCAGCTACTCGGGAAGCTGAGGCAGAAGGATCACTCGAGCCCAGGAGTTGAAGTTGCTGTGAGCTAGGCTGATGCCACGGCACTCACTCTAGCCTGGACAACAAAGCGAGACTCTGTCTCAAAAAAAAAAAAAAAAAAAAAAAAAAGAAAGAAGTTCTCTTTAAAAATTAAACCTACCTTTAAAATAATTCTTAACCACTCCCAATAAACCACCTGAGAGAGCTTATCAGAAGATAAAAGGCAGAGATTTGGAAATTACTCTCTTAAGGACTGTATTAGACCCCACAGAGAGGTCTTAATTTGGCTCAGAGTGATGACAAAATTGCTCAGACCATATGTTTTATAGGCAAATTATTTAAGTGGCTATACTTATTCACTTGCCTGGCATCTATAGGTATCTGATTTTATGAATCCTTTGAGGGTAACCAAAAACCTATTCCCACAAATACAGACTGAAAACGGAAAATTGCTTTTGGGGTTTAAAAGGATATTGATGACATTTATACTGATTCACCTATTTTATACAGAAGACTAATAATAATTTATACCCAAGCTTAGACCATTTTACTAATAGAAATGTGTAATTAGATCATTGGAACTATTTTCCTCATTTTACAGATAAGTCAATTAAGGTCCAGACATGTTAAGTCACTTACCCAATGACATACAGCTAGGAAATAGGAAAGGAAAATTTAGACATCACACTGAAGCCTGATCACTAAACTACCAGACCATGTTGGCAGTCTTGAGTTTCACAATAGACAATGCACAGAGAGAAGATAGTAAAGAAAAGCAAACTGGTGAAATTTTAGAATGAGGGGGAACAAAAGAAAAAAATGTCAACTACAAAATAGGAGGAATCTTTGTAGAATAGAAAGGGGAAATAAGATAGAAAACAATAGTTTGTAAAACTCATAGCTAGAAAGTCACGGGGAATTTTCTATCCAGCCTCTGGCTCTATCTACATATCACATCAAAACTGGCACATAAAGCCCAAATCACACAACCAAGTATGAGACCAAGTATTAACCA
The DNA here is from genome assembly GCF_040939455.1 of Microcebus murinus. NCBI lineage: Eukaryota > Metazoa > Chordata > Mammalia > Primates > Cheirogaleidae > Microcebus > Microcebus murinus. Next base: position 32,505,856 of record NC_134115.1, read on the forward strand.
AGTCTCAAAGTATCTTCTGTTTATTCCCAATTATTGCTCATTGGTCAGATCTACTTGGCTCCCGAATCATAGGGTCATGCCTATTGATAAGAATTTAGTCCTTCAATTTTGTCTCCATTTTTCCTTCACAGATACAGTTTCATTCTCTGCTGATTTCAATATCTTCTTCAGCTTTGAGAAAGGGTCTCTCTTTGCCAAGCCTTATGACTTGACAGCATCTCAATTACATCCTTTCCAGAGTTTGGTCCAAAAGGTCATAATTATAGTTGGGTCTCTTAATTAGTAAGTCTTTTCCTGGTGCCAGTACTATGCTAAGTGCTTTAAATACATTTAGTAGTTTAATCCACAGAAGAACCCCACAATGGAAGTGTTATTATCCCCACTTAAGAGAAAAGGAAAGTGAGGCACAAATGGATTAATATTAATAACTTGTCAAAAGCAATACAGCTAGTAAGGGGAAGATGCTGAATTTGATCTTTATGACTCTAAAGCCCATTATGTCAACCACTACATATTAATATATTGCTTTATATCATGATCAGAGGGCTTCCAAATGAAAACCTGGAAACTATTGGCCTGAATAGCAGTCTTTGGGGTTCTCATCCCACAGTATTTAATATACATTCCAATAGCAATGGACAGACATCCCATCTCTAAAACACAAGTACATTAAGAAGTATTCTCTCTCTTTCTTGAGGTTATAATAAAACCCAAATAATAAGCCTTTTTCCAGAGGCATTTTAACTGATTAATTCTGAAGACGTGATTTAACGGCAGATCAATTAGAATGTTAAAGCATGTTTGAGGAGTATAACCCTCCTGCCAAATTTTTCTAAACAGATAATTTAAACCTACTGACACATTCATGGTATTCTGGTAGCTTTCCAACTTTTCTGCAAAGTAAGGATTCATCACATGAGCATGAGAGCAATGTCTTAGCATGCTCCATTTAGGTTTTGTTTTACTCCCAGCATAATAGTTTATGAGTACATGTGAGTTGTTCCCATTCACCCAGCAGTGGTTTCTTGTGTTTTGTTTATATTTGGGAGTAATTTGGTTAGTTTACTTCCTTCACAGACTCCTTTCAAGTGATATTTGTTTATCAGTCACAAATGTAGTCACATTAATCCATTTTGATAAGCTAAATAAACCCCTGCAGTTTGTCAATGATGTAGCCCATATGTAAATGAGCTGTATATTCTTATAGGAGAGACAAGCACAATTTCAGTCTAGTCATCCTTGCCTAATGTGGCTGTCAGGTGTGTCATGAGCAACAGATGCTTGTTTGACAAAGGACCTTTTTATTCTGGCTAATTAAGCAGTTGGACACACCCGCCTGTTAACGGTTCTGCATTGTACAGCCAGCTTTGGCTGAATCATGCAAATCCACAGCTAAATAGGCCACATTTTGAAAGAAGGCTAATTAACCCCTAGGAGAAGGAAAAGAATATTGCAAAAACCCAGCTGCTGAATGCAACAAGATTAGCATTTCTTCAACCTGATGGGCAAAACCTAAGCAAAGCAAATGTGTTTGGAACAAACATGCCTTATTGCAAGTTTTAAGGCATTCAAATGTTCTTTGTGGAACTTCCTGAAGATTATTTAATACACTCAAATTCACAGTAGGATTCCTTTTATCCCACACAATGTACATGCCAGATTAAATGGTTTAATAGTCTGACCTAATCAATTACTTATCAAACAGAACTGGGCTAGCTTAAAAATAGATAGTATCCATCTAATTTTTATTGAGGTCTGTCATCCTGAAATAATTTGCTCCCCAAAAAAGCAAAGTCTGCAAAGTTTGGTTCCACTACACTTATTGTATTGTTTTTTACAATAAAAAATGTAACAGGTTTTAATTTGATATAGAAAATAAAAACTTATAATCTAATTTTCAAGTATAAGAGAATTTGTCATTTTTTCTTAGCATAGAAAGACAAAAGATACAAGTTCCAATTCCCACTTGAACCAAATTAACCAAAATTATTATGATAGTTACTTAATGGGTATAGTAAAAATAAATCACATCTAAAATGTGACCATATTCAAGAATAACTCATTTACAAGATCATTAGAAACCTGGTTCAACATAAGATCACAGAAATGCCATTTACAGAAAAAATATGCAATTGAAAATTATTTTTAAAATAGAGAACAAGGAGTTTCACATCGGTGTACTTTTTACACAGAGTAACATCCAAATTCACTGTAACTAAAGTTCTACAACATAAAATGTTTATTGCAATACTCCGATTTGGCATTCTTAAATGTTAGGAAACAATAGTAGCATATGTAATGCCCACAGCAATTAAAATATCTATTAAAAATATCTATTAAAATTAAGACAACTAAAATGAGTAGTGCTTTTCAGGGAGGAGGGTGAATTGCCAATATTCACTTTCCTAAACATAAAATTAGTATGAAATATACACATTTCTGACTATTCTGGAGAAGATGATGAAAAAAATATTAAGATTACTCTAATTCTCCAAAAAAACCCTAAGGATAATAGGCAACTTTCAAAGAAAATATAATGCAAGATGATGGGGCACATTAGAATGTGAACATATATATGTTACACTTCTTGTTAAATAATCATGTGATAAATTCAATATTTTTAAAACTTTGGCAAAAATATATTGAACTGATCATTTTACCTAGAATTATAAAACATTATGATGTGCCTTTTTCCCCCTTCATCTAATACAAATGAAAGGAACTGGTTAAGCTATAAACTGTAGTCAACTACCAAGCTTTATTTAAAACATACCTCTGTGAAAAATGTATTCATTGTAAAATACAGGGCTTTATCAAACCAATAAATCAAGTAAATGGGGAATGTAAAAGAAAATTCATGATTTTCTATATTATAAAAGCTCTGCCTCTTTATTTAGGTTTGATGTTGTAATCCTCATGACTGTGTACAATAAATCTTTTGTGCTAAATTGATCTGTAGAAAAATGATGGAATGATAATAGTGTAGACTGTTCAGCAGTCATCTTCCTGTGATAACTGATGACAGTGATTAATGTTAGAGATGATTAATCAGCATGCTGGTAACATATACAGGTTGCCTGGGTAACTTTTTTCACTTTTCAAACAAAGGCTTTCTCTTAACGAATTCTTCCCTTGACTCAGAATAGGTTATGAGAAACTATTTCTTTAAGAAAAGAAAAATCAAATTAAACTACTGTAACAGTTTTTATCTTAAAGGACTAATTATTAAAAACTGAAACAATCCTTTAGCACAGAAGCCAAACTGCTAAGATGATATGAGAATTATTTTGTTATTTGTTTTTATTTCCAGTTATCAAGAGAAGCTGTCATCAGGCACAAAGATAATTTGGGGGAAATAAGAACCAAATAAGTAGTCCAGTCAATTACTGGTGCCATTCTAGTATTTTCTCACTCACATTCATGAATTAATAGGCAAATCAGTCTTACCTAAATGACATGTTAAAAAATGGCAATACGCAGTTAAAAGTTGAAACAATAGAAAAATAAAGCCAAACAACCAAAATCTCTTAAGTACCCTATTTCTACCCTCTTTCCTCCTGGAAGAAGGGTCTGAGAACAAAATAATGTAATATACAGAAAGATTCTTACTAAAATCTATGAGACAAAGCTTTAAATGTTTCTGCTTGTTGGTCAATCCAATCCTAAGAGTGACTAGAACCTAGTAGATGGACCATTTAATGGTAGTAACACTTAAATTGAAAGATAATGAACACTTAACATTTTATCATAAAACTATTATCAACTTCATTATTGCTACCTTATGTTGAACATTTACTATGAAATAGAATCTTTGCATAAATCTCCTAATTTTGCTAGTGAAGTAGATATTCCCATCTTATAGGAGAGGAAAGTAAGGTTTAGAGGATTAAATAATTTGTCAGGATCACAGAGCTATTAATAGATAAAGCCAGGATTCAAGTTCAAGTCTGTCTCACTCTAGTACTAATGCCTTCTCATCACCCTGCTAGTCTGCTGCACAGAGAGCAGCAGACAGTAAAATCAAATTTAAAGAAATAAAATAGTTTATGGATACTGTGGTCACTAAAAAATTCTAAATTTGAACAAAGACACAGAAATATTAAGTGAACTACAAATATGTGCCATGATTAGTAAATAATATAGTCTTTTACAAAGTTATCAAAGCTACAATTTTTATGATAAAAGGAAAAGCATGTCATGGGTTAAAGTGACCTTCACTAACCTTGTGTTTACAAAATATTTTACAGATGAAGGAGGCTATAATACAGAGAGACTCATTTGCTTTCAAGAATATAAATTTATTCTGTAAAAAAATCAAACAAAACCCCAATTGAGTGTGTGTATAATAGTATATACAAACACACAAATATCTACTTAAGTATTGCTTAAAATAGCCAAAAATAAACAACTAAAATATTCATAATTGGGTAAACTAATAAATCGTTCTATCCTGTTTCTCTAAAATAAAATACTATACAGATCTATAAATGCCAACATGGAAAGATATCTACAATACCATAAGCATAGAAAACAGATTGCCAAATAGTATGTAGCCAGTGATACGATTTTATTCACTGATATATATTAATAATTATACTTTTAGGAAAAATTCTTGATGCATATACTACAAGCTGGGCCATGGGAGGGGACAAAAACATCAATGGAATTACTAAGGGCTTCTGAAATATGGGCTTCCCCAAACCGATGACCATAAACTTTGGGTGGTTGCAAACTTACCCTGGACTTGCTGGTCAAAAGCAACATGGGCTCCAGAGATCCATCTCAGCCTGGAGCCACCCTAAATGTCAGTCTTAAATTATGTATCCTGAAAGAATCCTTATAATCCCAAAGATAGCTGTAAAGATAGATTTTGAGTGCAGTGGCTCATACCTATCATCCCAACGATTTGGGAGGCCAAGCTGGGAGGATCCCTTGAGGCCAAGAGTTAAGAGACCAGCCTATGCAGCATAGTGAAACATCTTTTCTCTATAAAAATATAAATTTGTTTTAAAAAGGTAGATTTTGATCTCTTTAGTTGCTAGGCAAGAGCTCTGCCTCCCTTCTAAGTGGCGCAAAATTCTTTAGGGGCTCAAAAAAACCATTTTTTCTATGTTTCTAATAGAATAAGCTATTTCAAAAATATCTCTGGAGATAGTATCTATAGATCTATTCATTGTTAGTTCTATGATCTTTGCCATTTTATGCTAAAGGAAAGAAATCAATAGTAATACTCATTCCCAAATGTAAACTATGATCCCTTTCTTATGACACTGCCCAATACCTATTATTCGGTCTAAAATCAAAACACCAATTTCAATTCTGCTCCCTTTGTATGCAAACTAACAGTGGTGTATGCAATGGCGCCTTTTTCAGAGATCTCAAATTGAGGAAAGGATAAAGGTGAGAAATCTAGGGAGATAGTCCCACCAAGCAAACAGTATCCCCTTTCAAAACTAGTCCTAGTGTCAGCTGTTCATTCTCCCTTCATATCCTAAACACATTTACCTTTTCTCTTTTTTTTTTTCTATACTCACCAGTGTGGTTTTATCCACATACAAGATAGTATCTGTCCTACCTTATGTTTCAGGTTGATAACAAGCATACACTTGCCAGCTAGACCTTAAAGTGGTCTTACTTTAGACAAGGTGGCAGCAAATGAAAGGCAGAGATAGCTTAACAGGCAGCATTCCTTACAGAGCCACAAAAGAAACAAGTAGGTAGTATTGTCTAAAACAGGAGTTTCCTTTTGATTTTACAGGGAGTGAAAGTAAGAACAGAATTTCTTAATTTTCTTCATACCAGAAAAGGCCCCAATGGCAATGTTCCTCTTAGATTCTCTTGCCCACACAAGAATTTTTTTTTCTCTCATCTCTTTTTCTTTTTATAAAACTAGAGAATAGAGTCTTTTGCAGTTCCTAACTATTCTAATGACAGGCTCAAAGAGATCAACACATCTAAAAGGGGAAAATAATACTGTATAATAACATTGCTAATAATGGAAACAATATACCCCATTTTAAATGTACAGTGTCTTAAAGAACTGAATTCTCATTACTGCCATTTTTTGGCAAATGTAGTGAACATGGGTGTGGGTGGACCTCAAAAAAACTCTATATATTCATACACACATAAATTCTGGGAACACTTGCTGTAAAACATAATGCTATTAAATTTTTACATAGACTTTCATTATAAAAATGCATATGTATACACTTGGAATAAAGACTTGGCCAAAGGATAAAAATGAAAACAGACTGAAGACTGTAGCCAATTCTGTAAATTCAGATACTTAACAGAAAAATTATTTCTCTTTAGAAATCAGGAAAATTTAAAATAAGTCAATAACATTGAATTAAAAACAATGTTCCTGTGGAGCACGTTTTATGGGAATTGGTGATACACTCTATATACGGCTGTCTTTCCAACTCTCTATTTTCTTGGATACAAAAACAATGATTCCCTTAAAAATTTCTTACTATATAGCTGTATTTTCTAAAGTTGGCTATCTTAGGCTATCTCATAAATCTTTACTTAATACCCCTTACTGGGGTTGTTAAAATGCTTAAAATCAACTCTAAGTCCTTTGTTATTAACAGCAGTTGTCATTATGTAATATTTTCAATAAGTGTGAGATTTCATACAATGAGTTTCATTTTCCTTTCCCCCTCTTCTTATTGAACTTTGGTGGTTTTTCATGGGGAATAAAATGGGAAGATAACTCTTCTTTTATCCCTCCTAATACATTAATAGTAATTGTTCTTATCCCAATGAGTCCTTTCATCACCAAACTTGTTCAAGAGTTCTCTACAGTCACTACCTTCATTTCTGCAAATTCTATCAACCCTCTGATGCCTCGATAGCTGGTTTCTGCCACATCGCTCTAGAAGACTATATTTTCCAAATTCACTAAGGAACAAACTCAATATACAAATTCTACGATCTTTCCTTAACTTTCAGATTCACTGTACTATCAAATTACACTTGTAATTAATGATAATCTTTTATCTTCTTGAAAAGCTCTTCCTCCTTGCCTTCCAAGACATTACATTTTTCTGATTTCCTTCCTACCTGCCCAAGCCAGTCTTTCTGTTTTCCTCAAATGTTTGATTTCCTCCCTTTGAACATATACACAAGAAGAGTTGACTTTGGGGTATCTCTTTTGCTCTCTCAAAACTCTGAAGAATTCAGCCACTAACAACTATTACCTGTATGTGAATAACTCCCAAATCTGTAACTTTAGTCGATACCCTTTCTTCTATTGAGCTACAGTTCTGGATTTTTAATAACCTGTTGAATCTTTTATAATAACTTACCATCATTACAAATTCAACTGTTCAAATGAAATTATCAAAGCTCAATTTAAATTTTCATCCTTTTTATTAAACCTTCTGCCAGTAACTGCTGTTACATGCTATGAGGGATACGTAGTCTCTGCCCTCAGTGAGTTCAAATTCTACCTATGACATAAGACAAAGTGGCAATCTTCGGATCCAGTCACCTTGGCATCCTTTTTTCTAAAGAAGCCTAAGTAAGAGCCATACTTCGTTTCTCCCCCATTCCTTAAATTTAATTAATTACTCAGTCTAATGATTCTGCTTCCTAATTATCTCTCAAAAATCTACCCATATAACTCCATCTCACCACATGGATCCCTCGAGTTCAGGCTATTCCCCACAATAGGTCCCCAGTGCTCTCAGGGCAAGCTGCAAACCCCTTAACAGGTTTATGAGGCTCTTTAAAATATAACTGCTGCTTACCAGCTCCCCACGAGTACATACAATCCAGCTATATGGAACTAAACACAGTTTCCCAACCTTGGGGCACTTGAACAGGCAGTTTTTTCTGCCCGAAACAACTCTTCCTTCTCACCTTCTCTCATTTTCACTTCTTCCAGGTCTCAGAATAAATCCTACTTTCCCCAGATAGCTAGCTTCCCAAACAACCACCTCCTTGCTCTTAACAAGTCTGGGTCTGGTATCCTCCCAGGTATTCCTATACCACCACATCCTTACTCAACGCACAGCAATTATCATATCCATAGTGTAACTGTCTTTCCAATAAGATTATAAACTCCATGAACACTTGGACTATGCTTATCTTTTTCACCTATGAATGCCACAGTGCCTAATACACAGAGGATCTTCAATCTGTTGAAGGACCACATGACTCTACAAAGAGGATGAGTTTAAGACCCTGTTGAAACATTACTACTAGAATATGCTGTATCAGAGGCATTTAATACCTTAGAATTCTATATAAATATAATTATCTATTACAGCTATTTCTAATCAAGTTATTAAGAATTTTTTCCTTAATTTTTTAATGTGACTCTACTTTCAATTTTGATTACAGCAAAATTTTATAACTCCCATATTCCAAGAATTAAAAGTCTCAAAAGATTTTGTATATGATTTTTTAAAACAAAGAAACAAGAATTAAACTCAAATGAGCAAATCAAGTCTTCAGCTATTGCTCTGAACTCTCTGACACATCATTTACTGTGTTTTATTAAGTACGCCCGATTCACCAAATTGTGGATTCATATCCAATGCTCTAATCATGCCATCTTAGAATAAGTGGCCTGGTATGCTTCCTTGGTTCTTATGAGACAGAAGTACTCAGAGATCTTTAATTTTCATAGCTGAAATGCTAACAATAAGTAATTAGCCTAATAGTGATTGTTCTGACTTCATCATTAATTAACCACTTGAAATTTATTTGAGCTTGGCAACATTCAACTGACATTCTTCTATGTTCTCTTAACAATCATTGAAACTTTCCATACACACACAAACAAAGGTATTCTAGGAAGCCTCTAGTTAGTAATTAGTTAACACATTTATGTAAGGACTTTATATACATTATTTCATCTGTCCAGAAATCCTAAGGTAGGTATTATTATCCCATTTTTTGTGGATGAGTAAACTGAGGCATACAACTTAAATAATTCTATTAGTGTCAAGATCATGTAACTAGAAATGGCAGAGTGAGAACCTGAATACACTCTATCACCTATTAGGTTCAGTAGCAAAGTTTTGTTCTTTTTTTAACCTAGCCATATGCAGTATTAGGCTTATATTAATAATATGTCAACAATTTAAATGTTTAACAGGTCAACTAATATTAAGGCCTGTCTAGAGTCTTTTATACATTTTCAATCTTCAACATTATAGGAATTAGACATGCTGTAATTTTTTAATCCAATTAATAATCTTCCATGGTACATTATGCTCTAAAAAAATCTTAATTTTATTTCCAGCAATGCTGAGTACCTGACAGGATGGCTCTAAAAAAATCTTAATTTTATTTCCAGCAATGCTGAGTACCTGACAGGATGGCAGTTTATTCTAGTCTGTAGATCTCAGCTAAGACTAATAAAAATGCATGAGTCATGTGGGTTCTATACTACCTCTGCTGAAGCATCATCACAGATAGTCTTATTTGAATTTGGATTAGGGCTCAGAAAATGCTAAAAGTTGATGTGCCCCAATGAAATCTCTTTTCTTTCTGAAATCTGGGAGTTGAACTCTCAGGTACCCACCATCAAGTCTACCTCTAAATTGGAACAACTGGCTGCAGCTTCTCTCAGAGGCCACAAGAAGGGATAATCTCAGCTAGTTCATTCATCAAAAAACTGGTTTCACTGGGTCTTTGGCACAGGTGCCAGGGGTTGTTGCTCCCTGGCCATTTCCATTCAGTCACTACTTAATAGTATTGCAATCAAAAGCAATAACTGCCAGGCGGACAAAGCTTTTAAGGAAGGTTGCAGACCAAAGATTGTCTTCAAGGTAGCCAAGCCCCATAGCAATATCATAGAGGGTACTCCTGTAATCCAACTGTCGTCTCTATTCTTGCCAAGCACAAAGCCACCCTTCCTTGATATATACCAAGTGATTCATCATATGCCGTGATTTACTCATTTTGTTACATCAGTCAAATGCTCATATAAGACATATTTCTCTATGGTGATCAAACAAGCAGAGGATACACATACAAACCACCACTGACACAATGTGTTTTTAGTATCAAAAGTTAAGTTGGATACTTAGTACATCACACACACACAAACATACACAGGAGTAAAAGACCTTCCAAATGGTCCCAAATTTAGCTACAGGGTGTGGCTGAGGAAAAGTACAGTAATTCCAAAGGCAGTAGTATTCTTCCATTACAGCTTAATTTCCCCCCATTCCTGGAAGAGATGATGATGGGAGTATGATAAAACTAGGTCTACTTTGCCAAAAATCAACACATTTTGCCAAATGGCCAATTTGACAAATTTACCAATTCTTCAGAATGTGTTTCTTTTAACCATTTATATTGTTAACAGCTATTTGTATTGAATAAAATGGTTTTAAAGGGCCTATGAAGAGTTATTTGATGTTTAAGTCAAAGAGTTCTAGGTTTTAATTTACCTGAAATTTTGTTGCATTATAGCACTGTGGCCCTATCCATACAGTATTTTTGCCATTCTCTGGTCCAACAACATTTGGAAATGAAAATTTATTTATTTTAAATCAAAGGGCTCTGGATGTCTTGAATACCATTGGGCTTATAAATGACACTATGGGATGTTTATTTCTTTCAACATACTTCCTATTCACTTAAAATACAATCTGCACTTCCCTTAATTTACATATTTGTTAACCACTTCAACACTTTTAAGCAAATAGAAAGCATTCAGTATATTAAATATCAATGATAAATTTCACCTTTAGCTGAGTTGGACTGATAAATAATTCCATAGTAAAATATCTGGGGAAAAAACTGCTACAGAAAAATTGAGATCAAATTAAAACTTAACTAAATTAATATTTCCCACAAAAAATTTCAAAGACTTTTTCAACTATTCCATTCAGCATGATTTGAGATAAGCTTTACATGTAGTTAATTCAAACACATTTCTGGCAGTTGATAATTAGTAAAACTGGTCATTAGGTAAAATGATAAGTCAGAGTATTTGATAAATTTTAAAAAATTGTCATTCAGTGAAATTATGTTTCAGCAAACTGATTTTAGTAGAAATATTCATTCAGTGAATTGATCACTCAGAAAATTTTTCTTTTGGTGGGCGTTGTGGGAGGAGTAATTGGTTTTCACAATATTGGCCTGCTTCCCAATATCACAGCATTTTAAAGTTAAAAAATATTCAGGATACCATGTAGTTCAGGGTCCTATTTCACAGAGATTCTGAGACCAATTAACCAAATGGATCCATTCGTATCAGAGTTGGCATTAGAATTCAGGATTCCCAATGCCCAGTCAAAAGCTCTTTCTAACAGACTATGGTTTATAAGAGAAAAAAGAAGGAAGGCACTTAAGAAGAAGTAGCAAAGCCTGCCAGAAGCTCGAAGTGCTTATTACACAATGAAAGAAATACTCATATAACATGGAGAATGCAATCCTAAAATAAGAGGGTCTCTTAGACATTTCCAAGTTTCTTTCTCAGATAAATGAATAAGGCACTGTTTCAGGGTGTTTAACAAGATTTTAAGTGAGGCAAACTGTGTGTGTGTGTAGATACCAACTAAAATGGTTCACTGGATTTTATATTCTATACGGATTCTGGATCATCTTGCCAATTTATTTTTTTTCCTCCGATATATGGAGTATCTTGGTGTTCCATGTTCCAGGCTTAGCATTTTATTACATGGAATATCTGAGTGCTTCAGATTCAGAATTTTATTATTACATTATCTCTGGATGCAACCTATAATACACAAACTGTGTTAACACTGAAATAAAGAAACCAATAAGACTAATTTCTAGTTTTCCTGGAAGAGGGGGAAAAGCAAAATTCAACGCAACAGTAATTTTGCCCAAATAAACAGGGAACAAATTCTGAATGTTCACTTGTAGCAAATAAGTGTAATTTGGGGATGTGAGATGGAAACCTTTTAAATGTAATGGTTTGTATAACATCTTTTATAAGGTGCACTTTTCACTGTCAAACAGCATGAAATGCTCATAAGGGTAATCAGTTTTAGATGGCAGGTTTACAAGCTTTCCACAACTCAAACTATTTATCCCCGTTAAAAATGTTTTGCAATTACCTCTTTACATATTATGTTCACACTTTCTTTTAAAAAGCTTTAAAAACTGCTTTGTACCAATGTAACTCTGAAACCAACCATATTGCTTGATTTCTTTAATTACCTGATGCATACTATTGTTTTCATTAGCTCACAAGTTGTCCACATCTAATTTACATAGAAATCGTATTTCTGAATTTGATTAAAGCAAGGTAGAAGCAAACACCTCCCAATATAACTGACTCAAAAATTTTATTTTCTATATAGCCTTTCTTATGAAGATAATGTAAGTGATTTTTTGCTTGTTGTACCCTAACAGTTAGCCAATATTTACATATTATATTCAAACCACATACAAATGTAGGCTGATTACTTCTCATGGTTCTATGGAACCACTTTTCTCACAAATCAGATTTAGAAGGATGGTGTTTTCTAAATGCAACTAAAAGGTTATTTACATATGAAAACTCCATTCCCTTTTCTTATAAGGTTTACTTAATCTTGATAAAATATTTTTATCAATATAATTCTTTTCCAATTAAGACAGCAAAAGAATATTTTAAGATGTAGGCTAATGAATCCATCCATATTCTGCTCTCCCTCCTTCCCTTTTTCTCTCTTGCCCTTTTCTCTACCCCCCCTTCCTCCCCTAAAATATAAGGACCTAGTTACACCCATAGTGAAATAGTAGCTACACAACAGCCCCTCCATATTGTTCTGTGTACATAAACTGAATCAGCAATGTAGCTTAATTGTATCAATCACTTTCTTCTTGGAAATTATTTTTGCACATCTGGACTAATTTTGACATTATCTATAGGTTCTTACAGTAAACTATTTGAATCATTACACACATCAAAAGTAACAGCTAAACTATATTTTTCAATACTTACACATAAGCCACATGGGGAAATGTTCTGTGTCTCAAAACGAAGGTTTCTGCGAAATCAGATCAACAGTGCTGAATATTCCTGGCTTGTACTATCCAGACTACAGTAGAACCACTTTATAATAAGACCACTAAAGGTCAATACTAATCATGTTGTATTACCTTCTGTGACCATGTTCAGAGAAATGTAACTCAAAACTCTAAGGTTGGACAGGCATTCAAGGTGACCTTGAGTCTTGGTTTGTGCCACAATCTGTTTGAATGTCCGTAATGAAGTTCTACCACACCACTTTTCATGGAATATGATGAATTCCAGAATTTTGCTCTGAACATGACTCTATTTTTAAGTATATAAATAACAATTTGCAGTAGAAAGGTGAAAGAAGTAAAAGCTTCAACAACTTTATAAAGATTTATAAATCATTTTGTTGTTGTTTTTTTCCTTCAGAGGGCTCTAAACACAAATATTACTTTCCTAAGGTAAACATATTGAGTAAAACGTCATAAAAGAAAGGTAGAAATAGTGAAGGTGGCATTTCAGAAGTTCAACAGCTATTGCTCCAAACCCATTTAAGCCAGTGAAATCTGTGCATCCCTAAGGTAGGCTGAGAGATGCAATGTGGTTGCAGCAAAAGCTACCACTTGGCTAAAAAAAAATAGGAGATGATCTCCTATTTTTTAAGCATGCTGACTCCATTACAAAGTTATTTTTAAAAAGAGAGGGAAATTTATGACTATCTTATAAAGTTCATAAAAAATTACAAATTTCTTACTTTTTAAAATTATTGATGCCAACAATTCTACTGGTAAATTCATCCTTTTTCCAAAGAGAATATTAATAAAGCTATCACCAATGCTGAAAATCTGTTTATTATATAATGTGAGTTGAATAAAAATCAATAAATACAGAGAATAAGGTAATTTTTAAGGTTAAGATTCTAACGTGCTTTGCATTAATGAATCTAAAAATCATACTTCTTAAATCGGTTCTTCAAGTATAGTCTTTATATACAGAAAATTTTATCAATTTAACAAGGAAAACTCCAAACCCCAAAAAAATCCTTTCCTTCAGAAATACACAGAAATTTCTGTAAAATTTTATAGCAACATCTACATTGTTTTCAGTAATAACGATTTCTCCTAAAAAAGATAGTCTGTTTTTAATCCAAATTTCCCAAATAGAAACATCTGTACCTTACTAAGTAAATATTAAAATATTTGTTAAAGCATAACATAACATATAGCAAGTAGAACTCCTTAAGTATACTCAATTTACCTGATAAATTAGGTTGTGGAATATTATAAGACTTAACAATTAATAATTTGTAACAAGTGATTTATGCTCCTCAAGAATATATAATCAAATAATTTTTATCTGGGAATTTAATATTTTAAGAATACCATATTATAATTTATGATTTGTTTGAATTTCTCAGAAGTGTATACTTTTATTTTTAAATGACCAACTTTCAGTATTTAGATTATGTTCTTTTTCATGTTTCAGTTTAACTTAAGAGAAGAAAAAAAAGAACCTCAACAGAGAAAAATACCTAAAACTACTACAGATCCCAGACACAACTTCTTTGAAGAATTCATCCCTGTTTTTCTTTCTTCTTGCTTTGAAAATAAGGAACAAATGCTTCTTGAATGTGGAATGTAACCTAACAGTTCACTGCTTTAATACCAGAGTCAAGATGGTTGGACCAATATAAGGTTAAGTTCTGCAATGCAGAAGTTTTCTTGGCACTGTTAGTAAGGCTGAAAGTGAAAAATCTTTTATGCTTTTATTGCATGATATCTCAGTGTGGGGAGATGAATACTTAGTAATAAATCAGGAAAAGAAAAAAAAAGATATTCTCCACCTAGATAACATAAAGAATGGTAAGGCTGGTGTTTGATACCTAAAAGATTCTCCCAATAAATCAGCATTTTATTTTTCAATCTTCAGTTACATATAATTAAAGAAAAAGAACGAATGAACTACCATTTATCGAACACCTACTCATCTACCAGATTCCTATTAAACTTAACATTTTAACTCTAATCCTCACAACAACCTATAAATGTGTGTTGTTCTCTAGTTTATTCAAATGGACACTGAGTTCGAGAAAGATCAAGTATTTTCCCAAAGTCTGAACACTAGTATTAATAAAGACAACGACAGGATACACATGGAATTATATCTGACTATAAAAATCTATGCTCTTTGTAGGTATGGTAAAATTCTAGTGTGAAACCATCTGGTGCAGGACTTTTCTTTTGAGGAAGGTATTTTATTGCTGCTTCAATTTCAGTACTTGATATTGGTCTGTACAGGAATTCTATTTCTTCCTGATTGAGCCTAGGGAGGCTATGTGTTTCTAAGAATTTGTCCACTCCTCCACATTTTCAAGTTTATGTGCATAGAGGTTTTTATAGTATTCATAGATGATATTTTGTATTTCCATGGTATCAGTTGTAATTTCTCCTTTTTCATTCCTGATTGAGCTTAGAGTCCCTTCTTTCTGCTTCTCATCAATATTGGTAAGAGGCATGTCAATTTTATTTATGTTTTCAAAGAACTAACTTTTTGTTTTATTAAACTTCCATATAGTTTTTTGTTATCAATTTCATTTAGTTCTGCTCTGATCTTTGTTATTTCTTTTCTTCTGCTGGGCTTAGGGTTGGTTTGCTCATCCTTTTCTAGTTCCTTGAGAAGATTCATTAGATTGTTGATTTCTGATCTTTCCGTCTTTTGGATATAGGTATTTATGGATATAAATTCTCCTCTCCGGACTGCTTTAGCCGTGTCCCACAGATGTTGACAACTTGTGTCTCCTTTATCATTTAGTTCAAATAATCTTTTGATTTCCATCTTAATTTCCTCCTTAACCCAATAATCATTCAGCAGAAGGTTGTTTAGTTTCCATGACTGTGGAGAGATGAGTTTCTAGTGGAGTTGATTTCTACTTTTATTCCACTGTGGTACGAGAAGATGCATGGTATAATTTCTATTTTTTTTTTTTTTAATTTGTTGAGACATGCCTTGTGGCCTAGGATATGGTCAATCATGGAGAATGTCCCATGACATGATGAGACAAACACATATTCAGTGATTTGGGAGTAGAATGTTTTATAAATGTTAGTCAGGCCTATTTGTTATAGAGTTCTGTTTAAGGCCACTGTTTCTTTGTTTATTTTCTGTTTGGAGGATTTGTCCTGTTCTGTCAGAGGATTGTTGAAGTCCCTGGCTATGACAGTGCTGGTGTTTATCTTTTTGTTTAGATCAAGTACCATATGCTTTGTGAATCTGGGTGCACCTGAGTTAGATATATAAATATTTAGAATTGTTATGTCTTCTTATTGAATTATACCCTTCACCATTATATAGTGACCATCTTTGTCTTACATTACTTTTGTTAATTTAAAAACTAACTTATCTGATATCAGAACTGCTATGCCAGCGTTCTTTTGGCTTCCATTTGTGTGCTATTGTTTTCCATCTCTTCACCTTGAGTCTGAATGCATCCTTGTGGGTTAGATGTGTTTCCTGAAGACAGCAGATACTTGGCTTATGTATATTTATCCATTCAGCCAGCCTATGTCTCTTTAGTGGGCAGTTCAAGCCATTCACATTTATTGAAAGAATTGATAAGTGGGGCAGGTTTCTGTTTATCCTGTTGAGCTGAACTCTGTTGCTTTGTTTTCTCTATTGAACCACTGTGGTATCTGGCCTTTGACCTTCAGCTTTTGGATGATTTTACACTGCTTAGTGTTTATTTTGCTCATCTGTGTATAATGCTGTTCTGAGTACTTCCTGGAGAGCAGGTCTTGTCTTGATAAATTCCCTAAGTCTTTGCTTGTCTGAGAAGGTCTTTATTTATCTTTTGTATAAGAAACTTAGTTTTGCAGGACACTAGAAGAACTGGTGCCTATCCTACAGAAATTATTCCACAACATCAAGAAGGAAGGAATCCTACCCAACACGTTTTATGAAGCCAACATCACCCTGATACCGAAACCAGGAAAGGATGGAGCAAAAAAAGAAAACTACAGACCAATACCCCTTATGAATATAGATGCAAAAATTCTCAACAAAATCCTAGCACACTGAATTCAGGTGCTTATCAAAAAAATAATCCATCATGACCAAGTGAGCCTGATCCCAGAGATGCAGGAATGGTTCAACATATGCAACTCTATAAATGTAATTCACCACATAAAGAGAAGTATAAACAAAGACCATATGATCCTCTCAACAGACGCAGAAAAAGGACTCCACAAAATTGAACACCCTTTTATGATAAGACTGCTTAACAAAATAGGCATAGATAGGACTTACCTAAAAATGACTGAAGCCATATATGACAAACCCATGGCTAACATGACACTGAATGGGGAAAAACTGAAAGCATTCCCACTTAGAACTGGAACCAGACAGGTTTGCCCTCTATCACCACTTCTATTGAACATAGTGTTGAAAGTCCTAGACAGAGCAATCAGACAAAAAAAGGAAATAAAGGGCATCCAAATGGGGGCAGAAGAGGCCAAACTATCACTCTTTGCTGACTATATAATCTTATATCTAGAAAACCCCAAAGATTCTGCCATGAAACTACTGGAATTGACAAACAAATTCAGCAAAGTCTCAGGTTACAAAATCAATGTACAGAAATCAGCAGCATTCCTATACCTATACCAGCATTCCTATACCAACAGTAGTCAAACGGAGAACCAAATCAAAGACCCAATCTCCTTCACATTGGCAACAAAGAAAATAAGATACCTAGGAATATATCTAAGGAGGCAAAATACCTCTAGAGGAAGAACTATGAAACACTGAAGGAGAAAACAGCAGAGGATATAAACAGGCGGAAAACCATACAAGACTCATAGGTCAGAAGAGTCAACATTGTTAAAATGTCTAACTACCTAAAGTGATTTACAGATTTGATGCAATCCCTATTAAAATGCCAACATCATTTATCACAGACTTAGAAAAATAATTCTACCCTTCATATGGAACCATAAATACCCTGTATAGAAAAAGCAATCTCAAGCAAAAAGAACAAATTAGGAGGCATCAATTTAACAGATTTCAAGCTATACTACAAGGCTATAGTAACAAAAACAGTATTACATTGACACAAGAACAGAGACATAGACCAATGGAACAGAACTGAGAACCCAGATATAAAACCTTCTTCATATACCCATCTAATCTTTGACAAAAGAAACAAAAACATACACTAGGGAAAAGAATCCTTATCCAATAAATGGTGCTGGGAACATTGGATAGCCACATGTAGAAGACTGAAATAGGTTCTGCACCTTTCACCTCTCACAAAAATCAACTCACAGTGGATAACAGACTTAAACCTAAGGCACAAAACTATAAGAATTCTAGGAGAAAATCTAGGAAAAACTTTTATAGACATTGGCCTAGGCAAAGAATTTATGAAAAAGATCCCAAAGGCAATCACAGCAACAACAAAAATAAATACATGGGACCTGATCAAATTAAAAAGCTTATGCACAGCCAAGGAAACTATCATGAGAGCAAACAGAAAACATGCAGAATGGGAGAAAGTATTCACATTCTACACAACCATTAGACTTAATAACTAGAGTCTAGGTAGAACTCAGGAAAATCAGCAAGAAAAAAAATCAAACAACCCCATTAAAAAGTGGGCAAATGACATGGATCAAAACTTTTCAAAAGAACATAGACTAATGGCAAACAAACATATGAAAAAGTGCTCAACATCTCTAATCATCAGGGAAACACATATCAAAACTACAATGGGATATCACTTAACTCCAGTGAGAATCACTTTTATCAAAAAGTCCCAAAACAATAAATGTTGGCAGGGATATAGAGAGATAAGGACACTCATACACTGCTGGTGGGAATGCAAACTGGTACAACCTCTGTGGAAAGTAATAGGGATACACCTCAAAAAGCTACAAGTAGAACTACCATTTGATCCAGCAATCCCATTACTCGGCATCTACCCAAAGGAAAAAAAAGACATTCTATAAAAAAGACATCTGCACTAGAATGTTTATAACAGCACAATTCACAATTGCAAAGATAAGGAACAACCCAAGTGCCTATCCAATACATGAGATGAGATCAATACATTAATCCAAAGAAAATGTGCTATATGTGTACCACGAAGTTCTGCTAAGCCACAAAAAACAATGGTGGTCTTGCATCTCTTTCATTATCCTGGATAGAGCTAAAACCCATTCTACTAAGTGAAATATCACAAGAATGGAAAAACAAGTACCACATGTACTCACCATCCAATTGGTATTAACTGATCAACATTTATGTGCACATATAGTAGTAACATTCATCAGGCATCAGGCAGGTAGGAGGGAGGAGGTGGGTGGAGGGGATGGTTATATTCATACCTAATGTGTGCGGCATGCACAATCCGGGGCATGGACACGCTTGGAGATCTTACTTGGATGGGGCAAAGGCAATATATACCACCTAAACATTTGTACCCCCGTAATATGCTGAAATTAAAAAAAAAAACTAAAGAAAATAAAATCTATGTTCTTACTACACCCCAGTACCCTTACAATTTTTAAAAAATTTTTTGTATTTCCAAGTTAATGGAAACAAAGTCCAGGGTTCGTATTTGAAATATTCAAGTTATGAGAATGGCACTCTGAAGACTAAAATTATAATCCTGAAAAATCAGTAAGAAATTGTAAAGCACCATAGACTTCTTTAGTTTTCATTATTCATACCAGATGAAAGACCCAAGGAGATATTTGCTGTCCTAAAAAAGAACACATTGCATTAAATACTACTAGACTTTTTTAATAGGCACAATAATAGTTACCAATCTATTTAAGGATAAAAATAACAAGACCCTACATCCACTATAGAGACAATAAATATTCTATCACTGAACTCAGGTCACGGCTGTTAGATGCTGGGAAAGATCCCAAGATGAGGAAACCATTAACTTCCCTGGCTGCCTCCTTTCTTCTTCCCTCAACAAAGACTATTCCCCTAAGATACATGCTGGCCTACATCCTGGCCTTCTGTGTTCTTCTCTATATACACTGACCCAGAAATTATATTTTATAGCTTCATCTTTCACTTGCATATTTGTGATAACTTTCAACTCTATTGCCCTAGCTCCTTCTCATTTACCTAAATATGAACTGCCTCTTTGTATTAATAAATTTAACACAATGGGATCAAGATGATATACCCTCTCACATCACATCAGGGCTGAGCCCTCAATATCTTTCTATCAATTCCTAGAAGGAAGAGGGTAATGTTCCTGAGTGTTCTGGCACTAGCCTTCCTGGAGTTTTATTCACTGCCTCAAATCTGAACCTATTTCCTCAAATTCTGAACCTATTTAGTTTATTATACTTACTCATAGTAACTTCATCTGTGGTAATGATTTCTTCCCTAACATGTACACAAAATGCTTTAAGGTATAAAGGATTGATTAAAGTTTGAAGAGATAATTTACTGTGAAAATAAAATAAGAGCACTTACTTGGGAGTCAGCCAATAACTTCCATAATCCTTACATGGAAAGCATTTTGAAGTCCTACAATCTGCCAAGCAATTTAACTAGGTACTTTATAAATACTATTCCATTTAATTTTGACAACCAAGATAAAAATAAAATTCTTTATGAGCACATGAGACAACAGCCCTATGAGAAGATTATTATCTATATTTTAGGCATGAACATTGGAATGGTTAAATAACGTATATATGATCATGTATCTAGCAAGTGATAGTGCTAGAATTTGAATCCAGGTCTAGCTAACTTCAAGACTACTAGTTATTACATTATGCTACACTGGACCTGGTTCTGCCATTTACTAAAGTCACTCCCCCAAATGCTGCTGAGAATCACTGGCTTTTCTGATACTATGCATAAAGTAATATGTTATATGAAAGTACACTGTGATAAGTTAAAGAAGCATATCAGAAAACATATAATAACCACTGAAAGAATAAAACAAAGAGGTAGAGCAATAAATCAATAAATGATAAAAGATGGAATCATAAAAATTACTCAGTTAATTCAAAAGAAGGCAAGAAAAGCGGAAAAAGGAACCAAACAATAAATAGAACAAATAGAAAATAAATGGCAACACAAGTAGATTTAAACCCAACCATAACAATAATCACGTAAAATATAGTTTAAACACATCAATGAAAAGGCAGAGATTGTCAAATAATATAAAAAGCAAAGAACCAAACTAAATGTTGTTTACATAAAATCCACTTTAAATATAATGACACAGATAGGTTAAAAGTAAAATGATAGAAAATATTAACACATTAACTTCAGACAAAGTAGATTTCAAAGCAGGAAATACTGCCAGAAATAAGGAGGGTCATTCCATAATAATAAATGAGTCAATTCATCAAGAGAACACAGCAATCCAAAATGTTTATTCACCTATTATCAGAACTTCAAAATATATAAAGTAAAACCAGATTGATCTGAAAAAGAAAAATAATAAAATGTAATATCATAGATGGAGATTTTAACACCCCTGTTTCAATAATTGATATGATAAGTAGACAAAAATCAGTAAAGATTTAAAAACTTAAACACCACTATCAACCAATTTGAGCTGACATTTTATAGAACACTTCACTCAACAACAGCAGAATATACACACTTCTCAAATACACACATAACATTTTCCAAGACAGATCATATTCTGACTATACGTCTCAATAAATTTCAAAGAATTCAAATCTTATAAAGTTGTCTGATCACAAGAGAATTAAATTAGAAATCAACAACAAAAAAATATAAGGAAAATCAAATATTTGGAAAGTGAATAGTATACTTGTAACTAATCCATGGGTCAAACAAATAAAAAGAGAAATTAGAAAATATTTTGAATTGAATAAAAATTAAAACACAACATATTATAATTTGTGAGATGCAGAACTCCCTCAATAAATACGAGTGCAGAAAAAAAGAAAAAGAAAATTAACTGATTCAACCAAACAACAGTTCTCAAAGTGAGCAAAATTGGGAATTAAAAGGAGAATCGTAAATTCATAAAATATTAGAACTGGAAAATTCTAGAAATCTTGCTAAAATTTGTAAACTCACAGAATTTACACAAGAAATAGTTCCAGGAAGAAGATACAATTTGCTTAATATTTATAATAGCAAATGCTTTTAAATGAGCAGTCTCTGCTGGTAGCTACATTATATAAATATGTGAGTTCTTTAAATGCCTATTTTCATCTAATAAAAGCAGATACACATAAAGTGTATGTGTATATTTGTTGGTTTGTATCTGATTAATATGAATATTTTGTGCTTTATATGTGCGTTTTTATGTTTACACACATAGCATAATGAACAAGAATGCTGATTTCTCTTTCCACATTGCCTAAATTCATACCTTGGCTTTACCACGACTGAGTAGCCATGATACTGGGGCAATTTATTTAATCAACAATGCCTTAGTTGCTCTACTGAAAAATATGAATAAACTATAAAATGAGAATAAACAGTTCCTACCTCCTACAGTGAGTGTAAGGATTGAGCATGTCACTGCCTTTTGTGGGCTTATAACATCTTACCTGATGCAATGGTAAGAGCTCAATAAATAGTAACCATTATATCGATTTATAATTACTTGAGGTTTATTAGTCAAGACCTGGACTTGAACTTTTTAAAAAAATGACATCAATTAAAACAGGATATGATCACAGAAAAATAAGTTGCTTCTCATTCGTGTTATCAAAAAAAAAATTAGTAGTTATTTAAGTTATTTAAAAGTCAGTATCAAAACAAAGTTGGGGCAATCTCTTTTCAAAGCAAGAGACAATGACCCAATGAAAAATTATGTGTTACATGGAGTGTTTGGGGATCAACCAACACAGTTAATAATAGCACATATGAGATGATACAAAAGTTACATATTAGTATTGCTCTGCTGCCTTCAATTATTTCTTATATACTCCATTGAATCAGAATTTATAGATTAGAATATTATAATTTTGAAACACAATATTTATTCTAAATTTGTTTTTAAATGGCTAAAAGGCAGAATGCAGCTCTGTAACATTGGAATAATTTCCATTTGGTATAGGAAAACAACAAAATGAATGTGGAACAAATTTCACATTTTTTATTTTATGCAACTTCAATGCTTTCAACACTGCATACATTACTAAAAGCACAAAAATAAATGCTGTACTATCAAATTGTAAAGAATACCAAATTGATAAAATTATGCTTTATACTTTCTTCCAAGTATCAAAAGGATAGGTTTTTTGTTTTTTATATAATTAAAATAATCTCATGAGTCTCTTATATGTTTGACAGAATAAGGTAAAATAAGTATATTTTTACTACATATCTAGAAAAGTTCATATTGTAATAAAAACTACTATTTGTAATACATGCTCTGTCTTCTGACACTGAGCCACAGCCTTCTTACCAAGGCTGAATGAGCATATACCTGAATCAATGTGGTAATAAAATGTCAAATAAATATGACTTACTTTATTCTACTGTTTTGAGAACTAAGTGGATAGCTAGATTTAGTATACCTTTAATAACATGCAACAAAAACTAGCAGATGCTCAAATCCCTTATATAAAATGGTATATTATTTGTATATAATCTATGTACTTCCTTCTGTATATTTGAAATCACTTCTAGATTACTTACAACACCAAATACAATGTAAAGGCTATGTAAACGATTGTTATACTATATTATTTATATTTTTCCCCAAATGTTTTCAATCCGTGGTTAGTTCAATTTGCAGGTGCAGAACCCATATGGAGGGCCAACTATAATTTCACCTACAACTTTTAAATTTATAAAATCACCTTTCTCTTCTCCTCATACCATACAATCATAAGAGTGCTTGTCATAAAGGCCCATGAAAGCAATGAGGGAGACTAGCTAGACAAGGCAGAAAAAACATGGGGGCCCATAGCACCACTGGTTCCTCTGAACTGCCTTCCAGCCTCCATCCATCCTTCAGTCAGCCAGCAATAGACTAAAGCTCTCAACACATGTGCTGCCTTCCTCTATATTTCAGCAAAGAACTATACCAACCGGCAGCTTTCACCACTTGGGAGAAGGATCAAAACCAAGAAAACATTCATACACAGGTTGTATACTAATGGGACATTCTAAGATTCGCTGAGCCTAAGCCCCTATAGAGAGAGGAGCACAGAGATGTGAAAAAGCAAAATGAGAAAGCTAAGGTAGTTTTGAAGCCTGATTGCCGTCAACAATATCATCACCATCAAATATGTAGCTAGAACTTTTACCATTTACAAAGTATTTTTACATACATTATTTTATTTGATCCTCATAATAGCTCTAAGTAAAAGTATAGTTTTTTTATTAATAACTTTTGCAGGTGAAGAAACTGAAAAAGTTTAAGACACTTGTCTGGGGTTACTTTAGCAAATGAGCAGGAACTTGACTTCTATGCTCCCCAAACTATCTAAAGATGTCAGTCTTCATGCTGTATCTCTGCATCCCATATAGATAAAAGAAGATACATTAATCAAAAGAAACAGGTCCTACAACAAACAAAATCAGCAATTAGTTCTATAAACCACTCTTCCATAACTGCCTTTGTTCATCAATCCCTTTCCTTCCTTTACTTCCTTACCTCCTTTCACTCCTGGTTCTTTTCTCAGATGACCCAAGATACCACAAACCATTTTTTTCATTTAAATCCCTTAGATCTTGATCTGCAAACCAAAGATATATCCTTGAGTCAAACCTGAAACCAACAAGTATAGATCCTTCTTATCTGTGAAGTACTATGGCTATATGATAAACTGGGATAAGAAGTAATGAAATCTGTGGAAATCTCAGAGGTTTCACTCTACTCAGAGGTACTAATTTTTACTATGTGCCATAAAAAAACAAGCAGGCAATGAATAATCAATACAGTATCTCCTGGTTCTAGACTGACTGTCCCCTGCAAGCTGGCCACACTCAGTGACTGAAGCAGAACAAACACTGAATATAAGAATTAAGCCAAAATAGATAGCAAAATAAGATATTAATAAACGTCTGAAGAACTACCCAGATCACCACGTTAAGTGTTTACAATATATTCTGAACTCAAAAGCTTACAAAGTCTTGAGGAGTAGGTCAAAACCAAGTAGAGGAACTAACAAAAACAATGGATAAGAAACCCCTATTGATTAAATGCAATTGTTAGGCAGCATTACATTCTAAAGAGCTATCATCTAAAGTCTAAAATAAAATAAACTTTAATACAGAAAAAAGGAACATTTAAATCACTAGCTATCCAGCTCCACAGAGATAACCATGATTAATATTTCCTAGTCTATTTTATTACAATATATGACAAAAGGAGTATGCATTTTTAAAGCACTTTAGTTCTTATTGTTATACAAAATAGCAGCAGATTAAAACTCTCAACATTCCAAGTCCTTCAACTATATGGTATCATTTGCTTATCCCATTGACCCAATGATTCAACAACTTGAATCATTCATTCATTATGCTAGTTAAGAAGATTCCATAATAAGTCAGACTTATTATTTTACAGTTTTGCCCAATTTAGCTACTTGCTTAGATGGTAAATAATGCATACTATGGATTGAAGATACAGAATATAAGAAATAAGCAGACACTGACTGAGCACCTGCACTATGCAAGGTTCCTGCTACATATAAGACACAGTGGGGGTCAGGAGGCTTTATAAACATGAGTGGCTTCAAAAAGAGAAATATACTTCAGAAATGTGATTCCTGTATGATTGAAGCATGAAGTCTGACTGTACTGTCACAATGAGCTATATTTAAAAAACAAACCTTTAAAAACTCTGCAAAAACAGTACTTTTGTCAAAATAAAGATCTGTAAGAAAACTGACAAATCGGCCGGGCGCGGTGGCTCACGCCTGTAATCCTAGCTCTTGGGAGGCCGAGGCGGGCGGATTGCTCAAGGTCAGGAGTTCAAAACCAGCCTGAGCAAGAGCGAGACCCCGTCTCTACTATAAATAGAAAGAAATTAATTGGCCAACTGATATATATATAAAAAATTAGCCGGGCATGGTGGCTCATGCCTGTAGTCCCAGCTACTCAGGAGGCTGAGGCAGAAGGATCGCTCGAGCCCAGGAGTTTGAGGTTGCTGTGAGCGAGGCTGACGCCACGGCACTCACTCTAGCCTGGACAACAAAGCGAGACTCTGTCTCAAAAAAAAAAAAAAAAAAAACTGACAAATCTGAGAGGATAAAAGATGAAAACATAAGTTATTTCCTTATTGTATAACTATACTGCAGTATAGACTAAATGTAGACTCTGAATGACTACAGACTGCTTTTGTAACATAAATTTAACACTATTCAAACATAACACTAAGAATACTATTGAACTTTAAAACAACAAGAAGATATGGAACAACTGGATCTCTCATACACTGATGGTGGGAATGTAAAACGGCAAAACCACTTCAGAAAGCACTTTTGAAGTTGTTTGTAAAGTTAAACATACAGTAACCATATGATACAGTATATTACTCCTAACTATTGATCCAAGAAAAATGAAAATATTTGTCTGAACAAACACTTGCAAACAAATGTTCACAGCAGCATTGTTCATAATAGCTAAAACTGAAAACAACCAAATATCCATCAACAGGTAAATAGACAAATTGTAGTATACTCATAAAATAGAACCATAATTAGCAATAAGAAGAAAATAACTATTGATACACACAACAATAAGGATGAAGCTCAACATGATACTGAGGAAAAAAAGCCAGACACAAAAGAGTGCATAATGTATGAGTTTACTGAAATGAAATTCTAGAAAAAAAACAGAAATCTAATCTACAGAGACAGAAAGCAGATCAGTGTTTGCCTGGGGCTGGAGATTGGTACAAGGAAGCTTTTGGGAGTATAAAAGTGTTCTACAACTTGATTGTATCAATAGTTACACAGATGGAATTTTTAAAAACTCAACTGAACACTTTTTAAAAGGGTATATTTTATTTTATGTATTGTGTATTTTATAATATGTGTATGTCAATTTAAGGTGATTTTTAAAAAGAACAACAAAATCTTAGAAGTAACATTTAGAAGAAAGAAAAAAACCCACACTATTCTTACTGTACTGCTTAGACCATATTAAGGCTATGGTATTTACTTCTATGAACATTTTAAGGAAAACTGAAATTTAAAGAAAATTCAGAGGAAGATAAGTTAAATAGTGAATGTATCTGGCAATATAATCATATATGGGAAATTCTTGAATGTTGAACCTGGTGATAAGAAGGGAAAATGGGGACATATAATTGCCCTCACATATGTGAAGAGCTACATTCTAAGGGGAAAAAACAGACTCCCACTGGGTGGAAGTTACAATAATACATGTACATTTTGTCCTCAATATATGGAAGACAATAATTATTCTAACTGGAGCTCAACTTAAAAATCAAATCACACGTGTTGAATATGTACTATCTCCCAGATACAAAGGAATGTGAGGTTTCAAATAAAGTAGTTATTGAGTTCTTATTGCTGAACTCTTCCTGTCAAGCTTACGAGAGAGGACATTAGATAGGATGATGGATTAGATGCCCTCTAAAAGCCCTTTTGCAGTATTTTGTTCCTGTTATGAAACAATGTAAAATTTCATGATTTCAAATAATTGAGCTTTCTAGTTGCTGCTAGTACTTTTTTGGTATTTAATATTTTTTAATATTTTGGGGTTTAATAAATATTTTAAAATTATATTGTGCTTTACTATTTAAAATACTGTTGTCCATCACTAATATATCCAATACAGACTTCTTATTTGGTATAAACCACCTAACAATAAAATTCTACCTTATTGGGAAACAAAATACACTTTAGAATGATTCACATTCTGGCAAAAATTTTAAGTATTACATAACAAACTAAAAAGAAAACTGTTGACAAAAAGATAACAAGCTGTGTTTCCTATAAAAGTAAAATGATTAGCCAGAACATTCATGCTTTTCCCACTGTTCAGGGAGGAAAGAGTTCCCCAATAGTTGGCAAGAATGAGAGAAAACAAAGTTAAGACTTAAAGCAGATCATAATGGTAAGTAATGGTAAGGTAAGCTACAAAAGACGATGGAATATGTAATGGACACTAATCACCTCCCATCACATTAACCCTCTCACTTTCCCCAGAAGCCAGGACTTCCATCTGGGGACCTCAGGGTTCCAAAAAAATTAACTTCACCATTGTCTCCTGGGATGGAATCTACAATCCAGAATATAACAGTTCTGAGGTAGAAATATGATCTACATTGGTTGAATCAGAATAAATAGCAAGACTTTTGTTAGAAACACTGAGACAAATACTCTTTTTCCCGGTGGAGTTAAATATGAAAACAATAAGCCTTAGATGCTACTAAAAGTTGTATCAGGACCATGTCGGGGCCAATATCAGCCATATCAGTAGTAATATGACTACTAAAAATCTTATCAGGTAAATATGGAACAATAAGCCATAGGAGCTACTGAAAGCCATGTCAAGAGCAATAGAATGAAGCCAATACCAGGAAGCCAGAGTAAAGAAATAGAAGTCATTGAGCTGCTGGATCATTCCCAAAGTAGCCCTGTCTTTGGACTTTTGAGTTGCATGAACTAATCTATTTTATTTGTGGCTTAAGTACAGAAGTCACTTTTTGACTTTTTAAATTGGACTTAATTTTATTTTTTTGGTTACATGCAGCAACAAAAACTTCATTAAAAGGAAAAGACACATTCCAATAATACTTAAAAACTGCTTTTGAAATTTACACCTAAATCTATAAAGTAATTCCTGTGTTAATACTAATATAATCTAAATTTCCAATCATTGAGCATTTTCAATTTGTCCCATATGGATATTTATGAGTACTTTTTTTTTAAACTTATAAATATCTTTAGATCCATTCAACTACCTGCTCCATATCAGCCCTAGACTTAATAGGTCTGGGCTGTAATTTTCCAACTGGTGGAGTGAAAACAAGAAAGTGCCACCTCTATTCTCACTCTACCAAATCAACTGGAAGTTGGGCCCGTTTAAAAATAAAGAGCCATGAAGTTCTGGATTTCAGGTGAGTAGCTCCAAAAAGATGAGAGCAATGTGGACACCATAAAGGTAGCCTCTGCTCCACAAAGTCTCACTATTATTCTTGGACTTTGTTCCAGGTCCCAAATAAATCAGAGCCCTAAGAATACAAATACAGAACTTCTAAAAACCATATTACAAAGTTACCAGATGGTAAAACTGCTAAAAGAAAGCTGCTATTAAAAGTAAAGGACGCCAGAATTAATGTGATTCACCCTTTTAAATATTTCAGTTAAGAACTACAGAGAAAAAAAATCATAATTAAATACTGGTAAGGAAAGACTAAATTGGTCTCACTTACCACTTTGGAATTTTGAGAACCATTGCAGATTCCAGTCTATATTCCTCGGATAAAAATCTCTGAATAAAGAAGAAATAGGAGGCCATCTTTGGTAAACTTCAGGTATAAAATCACCTCAATTTCATTTTGTCCAAATATCACTTCAATGAGAAAAGATTATTAAATACCCATTGGTATCTGTGTAAAATTTTTAGCAGGACAATATCATCCCAAATATGGGGGAGGACGAATGATAAATATCAACAGTTCAGTCACTCTAATACATAATTGAATCTCTTACTAACTGAAAAATAAATTTTATATTCAGCCTTCATATATACAAATAGAAAGTATAAGAGATTTTCATGCTCTGCAATTCTATAAATACTTTTTAATCTGCAACAAGTATGTTTTGAATATTATATATATACACACATATATGTATACATATACATATATACACAAAATACATATAGGCTGAATTCATTCTGAGATTTTTCTTACAAAAAGGACAATATTAGTCTCAATTTAAGATAAAAACTTTAGGTAGAGAACAGTGTTTAGAACTTGTTTGAGAAAGTAATATATTTTAATAAGAAAATTTTATGATTCCCCACCGCTTAGCAAAAACAAACAAACAAAACAGAAATGTGGTAGGACAAAAAGGTCAAAAGCTATGCAATCACAGGCAAATTTTACATTTACATGGACATGTATTTTCTCCAATAAGCCTGCATTCATTTTATAATCAAAAAACAAAATTATTTTTAAATGGACCCAGACATGCAGAAAAACCTCCAATTCAATATTTTTAAATATATAAAATAGTCCTACCTTCCCTATACCATATAATTCCCCATGTGGAACAAAGTTAGTTGTTTCTTCCTGAACAGTAGTGGAATACTTAGAACCCCTTGACAGTTTCTTCATCACCACTGTAATAACTTGGATATTTCAGCAGTTTAACATGGCAAGTTATAGTTTATTCATACTGCTTGGGGCTACCTGAGTTCACTGGATGTGTAAGTTGATGCTTTTTTAATGAAAAATGGGAAATTTTCAATATTTATTTCCTAAATACATTTTGTGCCCCATTTTCATGCTCTTCTCCTCTATAACTCTAATGATACCTATGCTAGACCATTAGCTGTTGTACCTTAGGTCCCTGAATCTCTGTTCATTTTTCTTCAATCTTCTTTCTCTAGGTTCCTCAGATGGAATAAATTTTATTTATATGCATCAGTTGACTGACTTTTCTTAATAGCGTAAGATATGATAAAACCAAGAAATTTTAATTATTGCTCGTTTCAGTTCTAGAATTTCCATTTAGCTCTTTTTATAGTTTCCATTTCTCTGCCAAATTTCCTACCTGTTTGTTCACTGATCAAGATCATAGTTTGTTTGGTTTAAGTCCCTGTATAAGTATGCACAAATAAGCCTTTGTCAGCTAAATCCAACACCTAGGCCATCTCAAGGTCTTTTCTCTATTGACATTATTTTCTTTGGATTATCGATAATATTTTTCCTGTTTTTTTCCTTTATTTGGATGTCTAATAATTTTGTATTATATATTGAACATTATTATCATACGATGCAGAGAATCTGGATTCTGCTTTGATCATCTGAAGAATGCCAAACTTTCAGGAAGTACAATTAATGGCTGAACACCATGACTGTTTTATTAGGATGAATTTGAGAAAAGCCCAAGGTGTTTCTCAAGCTCCTCTAGTTTGGCAGAATCAAACTTCATCTCCCCAGTACATTTTGTTGAGATCTAGTTTTAAATATGTTAGGGTTGATACAGAAAAAGCCTTGGGGAACCTGTGGCCTTCTCATTTCATGATTGTTCTTTTTTAAGCACCAAAGGAGAGAAGAAAAGCTTCAGCTTTCTTTGCTGCACACCTTTTAATAAAAGGATTTGTTCTATAAAATTTGCATTCAGTCAAAAGGCCACATGCAAGGATCCAGAAGGCCACATGTGATCCCAAAGCTACAGGTTCCCCAACCCTGCATGTGGTCCTTACTCCTAAGTTATGGACTTTCTGTTTCTCAGCTGGATGTCTATGATGTTAGTAACATCTCTCTGTTGTGCTTGGGACAAGGCTCCAATGTCCTCCAGGAACTTTAACATGTCTTTCCATGATTAGATCCCTAGTAGACACTCTCTGGTAAGTGCATAGAGTCCCACTTGTCACATGTGCAGTCCATCCCTCAGCCAAGGACTTGTGGGGAACTCACATTGAGAATTCTAGAACCCCATTTATTTCTGTGCAGCTCTCTCCTTTCTGGTGCCCTGCTCCAGATTCCAGCTATTTCATCAGCCTTAAACTCTGACTTCTGCCTTCTCAGTTCAGAGGCACCACTGTTTTTGCTTGTGTACTCCAGGCCCTTTTCACACAGTCAGGAAATTGTCCCTATGCAGAGAGCCAGGGCAAATGTGGGCCCTCTTCTTATGAATTTGCCTTCTGTCAATAATCACAGTCTTGCACTGCCTATATTGTCCAATACATGAAAACAGGTGCCTCATACTTTTTGTTCAGTTTTATCATTATGGCAGAAGGGTTAATCCAGAACCAGTTACTTCATCAAGGCCAGTGGCAGAAGCTTTTGTATATATTATTTTAAACTATTCTTATTCTCTCTCATTCTCTTAATTTATATTTCTCCTCTTCTATCCTCATCCCCAATCTGTGTAATTTATGAGCTTCAATTGAATGCATATATGGTGCTAAATAATTCTGATAGAATACCATAGAACTTTAAGATCTTATAATGATGATGGAACACTTTGAAAGTATCAACATTATTACAAGTTTTATAATTTCTGAAGTTTAAACAAAAATATTTTAAATTTATTTTTAAAAGTCTATCCTCCCATACTTATTTTCCTTTTTCATGAACAAGCAAAACATCATCAATGCCCTGCTACCATATTGCCTTTCATAGTCCTTCCTTTGTTAAAGTATGCTTGCACATTGTATTCAAGTCAAAATAAAAAGAATAGAAAATTCAGAAAACCTCAAATTATCAGAATTCTTCCCATTTCCCAATTTGTGAAGTTCGTTTGATGTCAAGGACATACAACCATCATAAGTATAAAAGTCTTCCTAGCTATATTTAAAGACTGTAGAAGCATCTACCTTCTCCCAGACAAACCACAAGAGATTTAAATGAGAAATCAAAGTAAACAATAAAGTTAATGAAGCATATTTTTGCCGAGCATGGGTTTCTCAATTGATCTAGATACTAGATATGCTCACTCAAATTCTTAGCGATAAACAGAGCTAACTAATCCATTAGGCACAGTTCCTAGGGCCCATAATACTTTTAAGGGCCCATAAAAATGTTTTCTTTTAAAATCAGAAGAATAACTTAAAATTTTAGGTCAAAGAAAATGTTTAATACACAATCTCAATATATACCAATATATCATAAAATTGTGTGTGTGTGTGTGTGTGTGTATGAACAGACATAAATTGAAAACTATTTTCAGATGTGCTAGGAATCTTAATCTCTCATAGAACCCAACACTGCCGTGTTCTCAGATGTAAGGCCCAAGGTATTTTTCCACTGGACTAGATGAGGCATTCTTCTCTCTAGGTTCTAGGAGGTGCTAATCTCATCCCTAACCATTTCCCTCTCTGATCTTTTTGGTTTGCCTGAACTGCATTCACTTGAAATTGGGCAGGCCAATAATTAAAAGATATTGGGCAGATAGTACTCTGGGTAGCTAGACATTTCTATGGCGTCTTTTAGGTTACCATGTAGTATATGTTATCTTCATGGTGGCTATACATCTGCTTTCCATTTGCTTTCAAGAATAGAAAGGTGGACTTGGTATCCCTTCCAATTTTAAAGCCCTCAATTTCTTTGAAGCAGCCCACAAAATAACATGTTCCTATCTAAGGAGTGGCTTCCCACCCACAGCCCATTTGCAGAGCCAAGATAATAAATAATTATTGAAAAAAAATTGTGGGTTCATTGAGAACATATAATCTCAAACCTTAGTTGACTTAGGCTAACAGTTTCACTAACTTTCCCAGGTTCTCTTAATTCTTATCATTCATAGCTGTTCAAGCAAGTGATTTCTGTATTTAAATCATCAGTTTCATAATGACAGAAATACTCTGATTCAGAGTGACCAACATACTTTTCAACAAGAGAAAAGGGCACTTAAGAGAATAAAATGATGTTTTCAACAACATTTAAAAGAAATCTTACATGTAAATCTAGTACTTATGATACTCAAAAACAGAGTGTTCTAGAGTAAAGCTTGGAATGAAAGATTGATAGCATGCTAGAATCTAACCATGAATCTTCTTAAATTCCTTTGCTTCAGTGAAGTTTAATTAGTTTAACCAGAAAGCCTAGATCCTAGCTATCTCCAGCTCCACAACTAGTGTACTCATTGGCAAAACATGTTGATATCAAGTAGGCTGCCTTAATTTAGTCTCAGTTCCCTCAGAAATAACATAGACATATAAATATAAACACTGACAATCTTTAATATACTATCACCATCAAATGAATAATTGTGCTTCAAAAGCACATAGTAAAATAAATTTATACTATCTTATTCTTATTCTTTTATTTCATCAAATGACACCAACATTCTTAAACTTCCTAGTCTGCTCTCCATTTGCCATAATTGTATCAATCACAAAGTTTGACTCATTCATTTGAATTTTTAAATATGTTTTATATATCAGACTTCAAAGTATAGTTGCCTCTTGAACAGCATGACTTTGAACTGCATAGTCTCCACTTATATGAAGATGTTTTCCAATAAATACATTGGAAACATTTTTGGAGATTTGTGACAATTTGAAAAAATACACAGAAGAACTGTGTAGCCTAGAAATATAAAAAAAAATAAGGGGCCGGGCGCGGTGGCTCACGCCTGTAATCCTAGCTCTCTGGGAGGCCGAGGTGGGCGGATTGCTCAAGGTCAGGAGTTCGAAACCAGCCTGAGCAAGAGCGAGACCCCGTCTCTACTATAAACAGAAAGAAATTAATTGGCCAACTAATATATATAGAAAAAAATTAGCCGGACATGGTGGTGCATGCCTGTAGTCCCAGCTACTCGGGAGGCTGAGGCAGCAGAATCGCTTGAGCCCAGGAGTTTGAGGTTGCTGTGAGCTAGGCTGACACCACGGCACTCACTCTAGACTGGGTAACAAAGTGAGACTCTGTCTCAAAAAAAAAAAAAAAATAAGAAAAAGATATGTCATGAATGTATAAAATATATGTAGATACTAGTCTATTTTATCATTTACTGCCATTTTATCATTTACCGCCATTATTTTATCATATGTACATATCTATTATAAGAAATTAAAATTTTTCAAAACTTACACACACACTTAGAGACTGTACATGGTGCCATTTGCAGTTGAGACATGTAAACAAACATAAAGATGCATTATTAAATCATCACTGCACAAAATTAACTGCAGTATACACTGTACAACTGTAATAATTTTGTAGCTACCTCCTGTTGCTATTGCCATGAGATCAAGTGTTTTAAGTATTCACCATGTGATGCTAATCATCTCCTCATGAGCAGTTCATCTCTCCAGTAAATTGAATATTGGTTGAAAAAATTCTGAGTACAAATGGACCCTCACAGTTCAAACCCATGCCATTCAAGGATCAACTGTATTTCCATAAAGTTACATGGAGTATACCTGACTATTCAGCTTCCCCTTTCATCTCCTCCACCTCTTCTGCTTCTGCCAACTTGATAAAGCAAGACTAATGTCTCCTCTTCCTCAGCCTACTCAATATCAACATGAAGATGACAAAGATGAAGATCTTTATGATGATCCACTTCTATTTAATGAATAGTGAATATATTTTCTCTTATGATTTTCTTTCTCTAGCTTACTTTATTATAAGAACACAGAATACAATATTTATAACATGCAAAATTTGTGTTAATTGTTTTTTATCAAAAGGCTTCCAGTCAAGGCTAGGCTATTAGTAGTTAAGTTTGGGAGGAGTCAAAAATTATTTGTGGCTTTCAGCTGTTCAGGGGGTCAATGCCCCTAGTCCCTGTGTTGTTCAAAGGTCAACTGTATTTCATTTGGATTACAGATTACAGGCTAAAAATGTGTTAAAACACCACTTTTCAGAAAAGATCAAACATATTCTATTTCATAGAACTTTTCATAATCAAATAAGTAAAAATCTCTGTCCTGCAATTTGTTTTATGGTCTAGAACAAAGGGTGGCACACTTACTCTGTAAAAGGCCAAATGTAAACATTTTAGGGTTTGTGAGCCATAGAATCCCTGTCAAAACTACTCAGGTCAACCACTGTACTATGAAAGCAGTCATAGACAATATGTAAACGAATGGGCACAGCAGTCCCATTAAAATATTTACAAAAACAGGTTGCCAGCCGGATTTGGCCTGCAGGCCATAGCCTGCCAACCCCTACTCCAGAACAGTACTTCTCAATCTTTACTATGCATACCTCTAATCACATGGGATCTTAATGCAGATTCTGATTCAGCAGGTCTGGGTGGGCCCTGAGATTCTGCATTTCCAACAATCTCACAATTGATGTATGGTGATGCTGCTCTGAGGATCATATATTTGAACAGCAAGGTTCTGAAAGCTCTATGAGAAGAGAGGTCCTATCTAATTATTTACTGTGTAGCCTCAGTGCCTAGAACAGTGCCTGACATACGAGGTTTGTCTGGAAAGTATCCAGCCATGGAATAGGAAAAATAGAGACATTTATTGAAAAAGATACAAGAAACACTGTACATAGGAAAAAGATTGCTTAGCTATTGAAAGTAGGCACCTTGGGACCTCACACAGTTCTCCCAGGGTCTCCTAACCTAACCCATACATGTTCAATATTCTCAGGTGTTCTTCTTGTTGCAGGCCTTCCAGAATGTGGATCCATTCAACAGATTCTCGGCCATCTTTGAAGCGGTTGTGCCACACTTTTATTTGTGCTGCACTCATTGCATCATCCCCAAAAGCATTCTGAATCATCCAAATCCACCGAGGAATGTTCATTCTAGCTTAACGCAAAATTTGATAAAAAGACTCGTCACTCTACTCGCACAGTCATTTTGACTGTGATGGTCATACAGTATACATGTTCACCCAACAGCAATTAGCACCCCACTGACTACTACAGTGAAATTGCCATTGTTCACACATGTGCATTCCAGTCTACTGTCCTTGGCCGCCAGGTTATATCAATGTTGCACAAACCATTCTGATTACATTAACAATGGTTGGACACTTTCCAGACAGATCTCGTATAATAAAGTACTCAATAAATACTCAAGGAACAAATGAATAAATAAAGAATAAGATTCTTATAGAATGTCATGCTCTGCCTTATGTCATTATTAAGTATGCTATTCTTTATGGAGCTCATTCTTCTTTATGTTCACCTTAGCATTCAAGCTTACCAAATTAAGAGTGTCTTTAACATTCCTAATAAAGGTTACAAATTCAGTCTGTACTCTTGGTTCATGTACACAGAACAAGAGCTAGTTCTTCATCAATTCACCCTAAACTCTTATGTTCATCCACAAGGATCATCTTTTATTTCCTTAAGCATTTCATATTCTTTATACTTCAAGGCCTTTGTATATATTCCTTTCCCTGATAGGAACATCCTTCCCTAATCCTTCAAGTCTAAACATAAATATCACCTCTTTGGAGAGCAGTGCAGTAAGTGCTCTTACCCTTACCTTATCCCTCCTTTCTTGCTGCAAATGCAGTTCTCTGTCTCAGCCCTGTGTGTCTTCTTCAAAGCACTTATACTTTATAGTCACAGCAATGTGTTGCTTAATGTCAGGGATATGTTCTGCAAAGTACATTGTTAGGTAATTTCCTTGTTGTGCCAACAACATAGAATATATTTAAATAAACCTAGATGGCATAGCCTACTACACACCTAGAGTATATAGTATATAGCCTATTGCTCCTAGGCTACAAAACTGTACAGCATGTTACTATACTGAATACTGCAGACACTGTAACACAATGACAAGTATTTCTGTATCTCAATACATTTAAACATATAGGCCATATATGGTAGCTCACACCTGTAGTCCCAGCACATTAGGAGGATTGCTTGAGACGAATCTGGGCAGCATAGCGAGATGGCATCTCTACAAAAAAATTTTTAATTAGCCAAGTGTGGCAGTGTGCACCCGTAGTCCTAGCTACTTGGGAGGCTGAGACAGGAAGATCTCACTAGAGCCCAGGAGTTCAAGGTCACAGTGAGCTATGATTGCACCACTGCACTCCATCGTGGGCAATAGATCAAAACCTCATCTCTTAACAAAAAGAAAATCCACATAGAAAAGGTATAGTAAAAATACAGTATGAAAGAGAAAAAATGGTACACCTATATAGAGCACTTACCATGAATAGAGCTTGTAGGAGAAGTTGCTCTGGGTGAGTCAGTGACTGAGTGGTGAATGAATGTGAAGGCCTAGAACACTACTGTATAGTACTGTAGACTTTATAAAACTGTATACTTAGGCTATACTAAATTATTAAAATAATTAAAATTAAAATAATGCTAATTATTAAAAATATTTTTTCTTTCTTCAATAATAATCTTAGCTTACTGTAACTTTTTTGCATTAAAACATTTCAGGCCAGGCGCGGTGGCTCTCGCCTGTAATCCTAGCTCTTGGGAGGCCGAGGCGGGTGG
The DNA here is from genome assembly GCF_040939455.1 of Microcebus murinus. Lineage (NCBI taxonomy): Eukaryota > Metazoa > Chordata > Mammalia > Primates > Cheirogaleidae > Microcebus > Microcebus murinus. Next base: position 32,543,850 of record NC_134115.1, read on the forward strand.
ATTGCTCAAGGTCAGGAGTTCAAAACCAGCCTGAGCAAGAGCGAGACCCCGTCTCTACTATAAATAGAAAAACAAACAAACAAAAAAAAAAAAACATTTCAATTTTTTAAAACTTTCTGACTCTTGTAGTAACACAGCTTAAACACAAATATATTGTACAGCTGTATAAAAACATTTTCTTTCCTTACTTCTATTAGCTTTTTCCTATTTTTGAATTTATTTTTATTTTTAATTTTTTTTGTTAAAAACTAAGACAAACATACACATTAGTCTAGGCCTACACGAGGTCAGAATCAACAAGATGTCACTAGGCTACAGGAATTTTTCAACTCCAGTATAATTTTAGGGAACCACCCTCATATATGCAGTCCTCATTGACCAGAACATTGTTATGCAGTGCATGACTGTATTTTATCTACTAATATGATGACTTTTTAAGTTCCATTTACTCTATTAGAATGTAAGCTCAAGAACTATATTTTACCTCATTCACCACTGAATCCCTACCAATTAGCACAGTTCCTGACAAATGTAGGTGACAAGTTTATATTTATTGATTGATATTTATTTATTGATTGAAAAGATAATTATTTATATTCATAAAGAACTTCCTTTGTTATCCTATTTTTATAATGCAGGTACCTCTTCAGGTATCTACCCAGCTTAAAAATACTGCCTTTTATCTCAGCAAGGCCACAGCATCCAAATTTGTACTTCATTGTGCTGCCTTCTTGACAATAGCTAATTAGATCAAGAGTGGACATCTGACCCAAGCTGGCCTACATTCACTCTCTCGGTATTTTTGGAACTGGGACTAAGACTCTAATGTCTGTATGCTGGTCATGCTAACTGATCAATTAAAGAGTAGTGGTGGATAATTATACTTGGTCATGTACATCTGAAAGTAAAGAAAATCCATAAAGTGTAAAAAAGGAAGAAACAAGTGTAAAAAAGGAAGCAACCATAAAAGATAAGGAGAGTACTACCTAAGTTCCCAATGGCCTTACTGATGGCAATTTCAAATTCTGCATGAAGCCAAGCTGTTCTTTGAGATTTCAGCAATAATCCTAGTATCCTTATACATTTCTATTTTTAAACAGATGAAAATGGGTTTCTGATATATACAATGAAAAGAATACTAAAAATATGACAGTATTTTTCTAACTAAACATATGCAGTTCATAAAGACCATATAGAAGCAAAAACATAGCCAAGAAAGTGTATCAAAATTATGAGGAAATTGTTAAATTGAAGAACCCTCAAGTTTCCAATAAGTAGAGTCTAATAATCAAAGGTATGAACATTACAAAATAGATTATATTTTACATGAAAGGATAAACACTATCAACAGATAAAAGTTTCTATCAATACAAACATATCCTAAAACAAAAAATACTTCCATAATTTCTCCAGGGAAAAATTTGCCATCAATGGACTCTTAGTTACAAAATTATTCAAAATGCCTCATGCTAGGTTGCTGCCCCTAAGTACATTCTCAAAAGTAAAAAGTAAACAATTCTTGGAATTAACTGATTGACATAAATGTTTCTTTAACTCAAAAGAAACAGGAGAAGAAAGAGAAATGGTGTGCAATATTTGGAGCAAAAATGAACTTTAGAAGAAAGGAAGGATAAGAAAACATCACACCCAACTGGAATTCTGTTACTCATACATACAGGGAAGGAGACATGAAAAGCAGTAGGACTGAGCCAATAGCCTCCCTAAGAATCTTCTATGAGCCAATCACCTCAAAATGTGAATCAATTCTGGTCATCCTTGCAGCCAACTATTCCTATTTAGTTTTTTAAAAAATAATTGCTAACTGAATAATCCATGTTTTTGTTGGGAAGTTAAAATGGAAATGACAAAATCCTAGCAGTTTTCTTTTATAGCCCTATTCAAAGTATCCATTATTTTTCAAGCAGCAAATGAAAATGTCAAAAACATTCTTGCTGTAGATATTTAGTTGTTTTCTGCCAAATTAATGAAAGGAAAATATTGCACTTTGAATTGGTTAATTACCATGAATCCTTCTGCAAAGGGCTCCTGCTTGCAGAATTAAGCCAGCTTTAGTTGGCACACTGCCCTAAAATTCATGGAGACTAGACTATAGGCTCCACTGTGCTCAAGAGACATTTAGCTTTTGGCATCATTCATCAGCTTACAAATCATCAGTCCTAACCACTATAGACATTCAACTGTCTGAAATAAACAGGGCAGAAAGCACCTGCATTTAATGGGGATGTACCACATTCTGCTTCTTTGAAATTGTAAGAGCTAGACCTAGAATACAAAATGAACAAGAATACCGTGATTTATATATCTTCTAGAAACTAGAGCTACTTCAACAAAAATCCTCTGGTGACAAAGCTACTTCAAGGAAATACTCTAGGAACAAGGCAATTTCAAGCAAGGGAGAACTTGGACAAGTTATTTTTCCTCAGTTTTAGGCCAGGGTTAATGAACTTATTTCAGGTATGGCCTTCCTAGGCGTCCACACAGATCTCACACCTCCCCATTTCCTAGGATTTGCGATATAAGCATTGATTTGCATATTTCACAATCTGATAAAATATCCATTGCATTATTCAAGCCTAATTCCATCTCTCTTTTCTCCCTTCTTCTTGTAATTCCCTTCCCTACAGAATTTGCAAGACTTGGAATGACCTCTGTCCATGCCAAATGACATATTAGACATAAATTTTCTTTAAAATTATATAGGAAAATATTTCTCAACTTTTTGAAAAATATATTCCACCAATCCTTCTATGTGGGAAAGAATGAGTAGAGAGATGGAAATGGGAAAAAAACAATGATTTCACTCTTCCTTTTCCTCTCTATCTCTCAATAGAATAAAAGATCCAAAATCAAGACAAATAAATACTGTTAAACCTAAGAATGCAAGCAGGCTTCTCCAAGATGTTCTCCAAGTGGTCATGAGTAAACAATGCTAGCTCCAGTGTGTTACCTCCTCATACACAGTCTTGTATCAGGGAATGTGAGCACAGAGGCCAACAGTTGATCCTTCAAAGGGTCACTCAATACCAACTACAACATTCATGTACTTTCACATCTACATATTATGGTAAATATAAAATTAGCAAGCAATATTTTTTAGGACTGACAAAATAACCCCTACAAATCCCTAGTCAAAAACATTTAGAAGACATTAGACATTCAGGCTTTTAGAACTTGATATAAGAAATCTATATCTATCTTTAAACAAATTGAAGCTTGTCCAGAAGGATAACAAGGATGCTTAAAGAGTCTAGAAACCATAAGAAATACAGTATAAAAACAAATTTAAAAAAAGGAGAAAAAAGAGAAATGAGGAACAAAGAACAGAAAGGACAAAGAGAACAAATAGCAAGATGACACACAAAAGGAACTATCAAAAATCACAGTAGTAAATGTAAATAATCTAAACAGTTCAGTGAAAAGGCAGAGATTAACAGACTCCTGAAAAAGCAAGACAGAACAATATGCGGCCTTTGAGAAATATACATTAAATATATAAACATATAGGTTAAAAGCAAAAGAATTGAAAAATATATATCACACTAATACTAGTCAAAAGAAACCTAGAGTGGCTATACTAATATCAGAAAAGTTGATTTCAGAACAGAACTATCAACAGGAATACAGGGAAAAATTTCATAATGATAAAATGGTTAATTCATCAAGATGACATAATAATTCTAAATGTTTTTGTACCTAAAAGCAGAGCTCAAAATACATCAGTAAAAACTGATGGAAAACAAGATATACAATATTCTGTCCATAAAACAAGTCTCAAATTTAAAAAGATTCAAGTCATATAGAGTATGTGATTTGTGACAACTGAAATAAATTAGAAAACAAAAACAAAGATCTCTAGAATAACCCCAAATATTTTGTAACTAAATAAGAAAATTTTAAATTAAACCAAATGTCAACAAAGAAACCAAAGGGGAATTAGAAAATTAAACTTTGAAAATATAAAATTTGTGGGATGCAACTAACAGTACTATCTATATTAGAAAAGAAGAAAGGTTTCAACTCAATGGCCTCTGCTTCTACCCCAAGAAATCAGAAAAGAGCAAATCAAGCTTAGACAGAAGAGAAAAAGTAAGGATCACAGCCAATTTTAATAAAATAGAACACAGAAGAATAGAAGAAAAAATCAATGAAAACAGAATGTCATTTTTTGAAATGGTCAATAAGATTGATAAATCTCTAGACAGACTAACCAGAAATTAAAATAGCAATTTCAGTAAAGAGAGGTGACATCACTACAGAATCTACAGATAATATGGAAACATTATAGCAACTTTATGCCAATAAGTTTGACAACTTAGAAGAAATGACCAATCCCTTCAAAGTCTCAATTTACCTAGGCTCACTCAAAAAGAAACAAATAATGTGAATATACCTAAATATATTAAATAAATTGAATTTGTAGTTAAAAAACCTTCCTACTAGGAAAACTCCAGGCCCAAATGGCTTCACTGGTGAATCCCATCAAACATTTCAAGAAGAAATGATACTAACAATACTAACAATTCTTCCAAACATTGCAGAGGACAGAACACTTACCAATGTATGCTATGAGACCAGCATTACTCTAACACCAAAAACAGACATAGGTAATGTAAGAAAAGGAAACTGCATACCAATATTTCTCATGTACATGTAAAAATCCTGAAATGTTGAATCTAACAACATCCATAAAGCATAATATATCAAGATTAAGTAGGGTCAATCTCAAAATTTCAAAGCTAGATTACAGTTTCAAGGCTGGTTTAAGTATAACTCAGCATATTAAAAAACTAAAAAAGGAAAACCTAATAGCATTCTAAACAGGCACCTAAAAAGTATTTGACAAAATCCAACATCCATTCCTGATAAAAACTCTCAGCAAAGTAGCAATGAAATGGGATTTCTTCTGCCTGATAAAAGGGATCTATGGAAAACCTGCAGTTAACATCCTCTCCTCTATAACTAGAAACAAGACTAAGATGTCTGCTCTTATCACTTCTATTGAACATGGTGCCGTAGGTTCCAGCCAGTGCAATCATGCAAAAATGGGAAGAAAGAAAGAAAAGAAAGAAAGAAAGAAAGAAAGAAAGAAAGAAAGAAAGAAAGAAAGAAAGAAAGAAAGAAGGAAAGAAGGAAAGAAGGAAAGAAGGAAAGAAGGAAAGAAGGAAAGAAGGAAAGAAGGAAAGAAGGAAAGAAGGAAAGAAGGAAAGAAGGAAAGAAGGAAAGAAGGAAAGAAGGAAAGAAGGAAAGAAGGAAAGAAGGAAAGAAGGAAAGAAGGAAAGAAGGAAAGAAAGAGAAGGAAGGGAAGGGAAGGGAAGGGAAGGGAAGGGAAGGGAAGGGAAGGGAAGGGAAGGGAAGGGAAGGGAAGGGAAGGGAAGGGAAGGGAAGGGAAGGGAAGGGAAGGGAAGGGAAGGGAAAGGAAAGGAGGAAAGAGAGGGGGAGAGGGATGGAGGGAGAGAGGAAGGGAGTGAGGGAAAGAGGAAGGGATGGAGGGAAGAAGGAAGGAAAGAAAGAGAGGAGAGGAGAGGAGAGGAGAGGAGAGGAGAGGAGAGGAGAGGAGAGGAGAGGAGAGGAGAGGAGAGGAGAGGAGAGGAGAGGAGAGGAGAGGAGAGGAGAGGAGAGGAGAGGAGAGGAGAGGAGAGGAGAGGAGAGGAGAGGAGAGGAGAGGAGAGGAGAGGAGAGGAGAGGAGAGAAGAGAAGAGAAGAGAAGAGAAGAGAAGAGAAGAGAAGAGAAGAGAAGAGAAGAGAAGAGAAGAGAAGAGAAGGAGAAAGAGAAAGAAAAAGGTATCCATATTTTAAAGAAAGAAATAAAGTTCCATTCACATACATGATCTTTTATGTAGAATATCAGACAGAAACTATAAAATAGCTACAAGAATTAGTTTAACAAAGTCACAAGACATGAGATCAATATTCAAAAATCAACTGTATATCTCTTTACTAGCAATTAAAAATTAAAAGTTACATTAAAATACCATTTATAATGGTATCAAAAACACAAATACTTAGGGATAAATCTGACAAAAGATGTGCAAGATCTGTACACTAAAAGTGACAAAATACTTCTGAGAGAAATTAAAGTTCTAAACAAGTACAGACGGATAACTAATTCATAGGTTGCATAACTTGATATTGTTTAAATGTCAGTTCTTCCCAAATTGATCTCAAGATTTAATCCAACCCAAATGGATTAGCAGAATCAACATTGTTAAAATGTCTATACTACCCAAAGTGATCTACAGATTCAATGCAAACCCTATTAAAATATCAACATCATTTTTCGCAACTCTAGAAAAAATAATTCTACACTTCGTATGGAACCAGAGAAAATACTGTATAGTAAAAGCAATCTTAAGCAAAAAGAACAAATTGGGAGGCATCAATTTACCAGAATTCAAGCTACACTACAAGGCTATAATAACAAAAACAACATGGGAATGGCACAAGAACAGAGAATAGACCAATGGAACAGAACTGAGAACCCAGATATAAAACCATCATCATATATCCATCTAATCTTTGACAAAGCAGACAAAAACATACACTGAAGAAAAGAATCCTTTTTCAATAAATGGTGCTGGGAACATTGGATAGCCACACGTAGAAGACCAAAACAGGATCCACACCTTTCACCTCTGACAAAAATCAACTCACGGTGGTTAACAGACTTAAACCTAAAAGGCAAAACTGTAAGAATTCTAGAAGAAAATGTTGAAAAAAACTCTTACAGATCCCTATGCAAAGAATTTATGAAGAAGACCCCAAAGACAATCACAGCAACAACAAAAATTAATAAATGGGACCTGATCAAATTAAAAAGCTTATGCAAAGCCAAGGAAACTATCATGAGAGCAAACAGACAACCTGCAAAAAAGGAGAAAATATTTGCATGGTATACCTCCAATAAAGGGCTGGTAACTAGAATCTATATAGAACTTAGGAAAATCAGCAATAAAAAAATCAAATAACCCTATCAAAAAGAGAGCAAAGGACATGGACAGAAACTTTTCAAAAGAACACACACTAATGTAATGGCCAACAAACATGAAAAAATGTTCAATACCTCTAATCATCAGGGACATGCAAATCAAAACCACAATGAGATATCACCTAACTCCAGTGAGAATGGCCTTTACCAAAAAGTCCCAAAACAATAAATGTTGGTGTGAATGCGAAGAGAGAGGAACACGCAGACACTACTGGTGGGACTGCAAACTAGTACAGCCTCTGTGGAAAGTAATATGTAGATACCTCAAAGAGCTACTAGTACAACTACCATTTGATCCAGCAATCCCATTACTGGGCATCTACCCAAAGGAAAAAAAGACATTCTATAAAAAAGACAACTGCACTAGAATGTTTATAACAGCACGATTCACAATTGCAAAGATGTGGAAACAACCCAAGTGCTCATCAATACATGAGTGGATTAATAAACTGCAGTATATGTATACCATGGAATTCTACTCAGTCACAAAACAGAGTGGTGATCTAGCACTTCTTGTATTATTCTCTTGTATTATCCTAGATAGAGCCAGAGCCCATTCTACTAAGTGAAGTATCACAAGAATGGAAAAACAAGCACCACATGTACTCACCATCCAATTGGTATTAACTGATCAACACTTATATGTACATATAGCAGTAACATTCATCGGGTGTTGGGCAGGATGGGGCGGGAGGGGATGGATATATTTACATCTATTGGGTGCTGGGGACACCATCTGGGGGATCAACATGCTTGAAGCTCTGACTCAGGTGGGGCAAAGGCAATATATGTAACCTAAACATTTGTACCCCTGAAATATGCTTAAATAAAAATAAACAAAATAAAATAAAAATGCAAATTCCCAAAGGCTTTTTTAAAGAGAAATCGATTCTAAAATTCATATGGCAATGCAAAAACAAATTTGATTTAAAAAAAAGAAAAGGGAGGGCTAACACTACCTGATTTTAAGATTTACCCTAAGTCTACAATAATGAAGACAGTATGTTATTGAAGTAAAGACAAACACACGAATGGAATGGAAGACAAAATTCCAAAATTGACCCACATATAAGTGAATAACCAATTTTTAAGAAAGATGCAAAGGCAATCCAGTGTAGAAAGGATAGTCCTGTTAACAAATATTGTTGGAACAAATGGATATCCATGTATTTTTAAAGTGAACTTTGTTCCATATCTGACACCATATATAAAAATTAGCTCACAATTGATTGAGAGTACATGCAAACAACTCTGAAAATACTTTGCATGTATAATGGGGTTGAATAATCAAGTAAATGAATGATAGAAGCCAACTTTCTCACTGTTAGAGAGAGACATTAGAGATAAACAATAAACCATGCTAAAATGAATCCAATGGTATTGGATTGGAGTCAGAGACATCAATATGAGCTCACATATAGTTTAAAATAATACAAATGGACAGATAGAGAAATAATTATAGATATATGTATGTCCATGGGTTAATATGTATATGTGTGTATACACACACACACACACACACACACACACACATACTTCCTCACTTTGCCTGCCAAGAAAACCTAGACATAGTGACAGCATAATAGCAACAACCAGTATACCTAGTGTCCAGATCTTGGTTTCTAAATAACATACTCCATTAACAGGAATCAGAGCTCCTTTGAGAAATGGATGATTCTAGGGCTGAGGCATAGACAACATAAGGCTTAGTCATCTTAAGGTATCAGAATGCAAGGAAGTACTCAAAAAAAAGCAGGGAGTAGAGAGGAACAGCAAGTCAAAGGGACACAGGAACCAACCTAAAAGAACTCCCAATGGTCAGAGCTGAAACAAGTCCAACAACAATATAAATAACGTTGCATTTGGTTATAATGTAAAGTATAAAATAAATATACATGAGTCCATACTCACAGAATAAATGATTGAAGAAATAAATTGGGGGAAAGAGATAAATATTTATTATAGAAGAATGTCAAATAATTTATGTAGCTATCTATCTCTAGGAGGTAGAATATAATTCCCTACTGTTAACCCCCCTTGAACATGGGCTATACTTGGTGACTTGCTTCCAAAGAACAGAATATAGAAAACGTAAAAAAAATTAACTTTACAGTAGAGAAAACTGGTTAATATTACCTTGGTCAGGTAATCACGGTTAAGCAACACCAGTGATAAGGTATATTGATATCATGTGTGCTCTGCCCAACCCCATTATGGTATGATGAGAAGGGCACTGCTCCCCCCAGAAATTATAACCGCTGTCTAATGAACAGAAATACATCAGACAAAGTCAAATTGAGGGCCACTCTATAAAATACCTGACCAGTACTGCTCAAAACCATCAGGTCATGAAAACAAGAAAAGAAGGAAAAACTGTCAAGGATTAGAACTAAGAAGGCATGAGAATTAAAAACAATGTGAAATCCCAGAATGAATTCTGGAACCGAAAACAGGTATTAATGAGAAAATGGTGAAATCCATATAAAATCTGAAGTACAGGTAAGAGTAATGTTCCAATTCTGGTTGGTTGCTTAGTTCTGACAAATATATCATGGTTATGTAAGATGTTAATAACTTGAGAAAATGGATGGGGTATACTAGAACTATCTGTACTACCTCTTCAACTTTTATGCAAATCTAAAATTATTCCAAAGTAAGAAGTTTATTGTAAAAATGGACTATACACTTAAAGGTAAAAAGTGAAAACATAAAACTTCTAGAAGAAAAGATAAAATATTTTTGACTTTGAGTTAGGCAAGATTTATTAGATCTGATGCCAACAGCATAATCTATAAAAGATAAAATTGATAAACTGGACTTCACCAAAATTAGAAACGTCTGCTCTTTTAAAAACACTGTATGGGAATGAAAAAACAAGTAGACTAGGATCTCCGAAGCATATATCTAATAAAGGACTTATATTAATAATGTAGATAAAGAATTCTCAAAACCCATTCGTAATATAAACAACCTAATTAAAAGTGGGCAAAATATTTGAACAGACACCAGAGAAGATACAAAGTTAGCAAATAAGCACATAAAAAGATGTTCAACATCATTAACCACTAAGAAGGTATAAAATAATACCACAAAAAGAAACTACTACCCACCCATTAGAATGGCTATAATTTAAAAGACTGACCATATCAAGTGTTGGTAAGGATGTAGAGAAATTAGAACTCTCATATAATGCTAGTGGGAATATAAAATGGTGCACTCATGTTGAATAACAGCTTGGGAGTTTCTTAAAACTTAAATACATGCCTACCATATTACCCAACCATGCTACTCCTTGGCATTTACCCACAAGAAAGCATTTGTCCAAAATCATGTATATCAATGGTTCATAAACGCTTTAATCATAATAATCAATAACTTGACATAACCCATTTGTCCATCAGTAGGTGAGAGTATGAATTTATTTTGGTATATCAATATGATGGAATACTACTCATAAATAAAAAGGAATGGACTATTATAGGCAACAATATGAATGAATCTCAAAATAATTATGTTGAGTGAAAGAAGTCAGACAAAAAGAATATATACTATATAATTTCATTTATATAAAGTTCTAAGTAACATAAACTAATCTATAGTTGACAAAATACAGAAGAGTAATTCCAGGGGTAGAGATAGGATCAAGCTTGGTGGGGCAGGGAGAGGCAGAAGAGGAAAATATAAAGGGGCACAGGAAAACTTTGGGGGTGACAGTATATTCGCTATACTGATTGTGGTAAGTTTCATGGATATATACTATATCAAAACTTATCAAGTTGTATACTTTATGTACAGTTTATTTTATATCCAACATACCTTAACCAAGATGTTTTTTAAAAAATTAAAAATCACAAAACCTGGAAAACCTGGGAATACACTAAACCTTGAAATGAGAAGCCTCAAGAAAGGAATGGACAGCTGATGGCATATGGAATGCAGACAGCTGATGGCATAGCAGTAAAATATTTATTAGATTTGGTCTATGTGACTTCAGAAAAAACTAGTACCCATAGAGTAGAAATTAAAAGGAAGATGCATCAGCTAGAATAATAGAATATTCTGACAACTGGAGCTGTCTAAAAATGAAATGGACTGCTTTGTAAGATAAAGTTCTCCCTCAGTCATCAAAAGAGCTTAAGCACAAACTCAACCAATCACCTGTTAAGTGATGTACTAGGAAAAATTCCCACTTGGGATAGAAGAGGGTACCTCTTGATCTTTAATTGTACTAGTTAGAAAAGCAGAACAAATACTTTGTACTTTGAAAGAAAGGTATTTGATCATATTCATCAAACTTTAAAGGCCATCAATGCCAAAACATTTCGAATGGTTTAAAGTATTCAGGAGCATGTAAGCAAAGTTAAATGAATATACTTGTAGATCTTCAACTGGGTTCTCTTCCACATAGAGAAAGCAATAAAGAAAACTTCATAGATAAACATAATTTTCTAATGAGTACATTTTTTTTGTTTCTGTTTATATAGTAAATTATAAAAAATATTTGAGAGCAGGGAGCATTTATAATGTTTACTATGCAATTCCAAGCACTTAGAGTTTAATACCTAAAAAATAATAACTACAATTTATTGAATATTTATTATGGGCCTAGAAATTTAAGCAAGACATCTTGAACACATAAACTTAATAATCCTTCAAGTAGCTATTATCCCCATTGTACAGGTAAAAAGTCTTGTTTGTTTGTTTGTTTTTTGGCTTAGCCTTTGAGAAAGCCTTGAAAAGGTAAAAAGTCTTAAGCTGAGGGAAGTTAAGGGGATCTTCAGATTGAGGACCTAAAGTCAAGTCTGTCTGACTCCATAACTCAATCATGTAAGATTGCCTACTAGTTCAATGAAGAAAAAGGGTCATGTGATGATTATCATATACAGTCTCTTTCTTCCTTCTACAAATATTTCCTGTATTCTCATCCAATTTATTTTTTAAAAATACAAATTTTCTCATGTTATGTATCCAGCTTCAAAATGCCTTCAGTGCCTTGTAACACTTTACAGGTAAAGTATAAACTTGTCAACATGGTGGATAGGAGACCTCCCCATCTACTTTTCCAGCATCATTTCCAATTATTTTTCCTATATTACAAACTAAAATATTTCAAAGTCCTTTAAAAATATAATGCATTTGTAATTGTTGTTCTCACTTTTCTGCATGCCCTTCTTATTTTTGGCCTGGTGAATGAATGAACTTTTATCCTTTCAGAATCAGTTTAAATATTGTTTCCTCGGTTGAAGTCTGCTCTGAAATTCCAGCCACAATTAGATGTGCCTTCACCACTCCATTGACATTGATAATCATTTATTTGTTGGGTTGTTTCCCACAAAAACATCTCCTCAAAGGCAGTTATTCATCCCTGTATCTCCAGTGCCCACGCCCAGTGCCTGATGTGTAGGACAGGTTCGATAAACGTCTATTGACTGAATGGATGGATGATGGACAGGTGAATGAATAAGCAAACAAATGGATATACTAACCAATGTTTGAAATTAAGAGTTTGGGGGATATATAAAAGAAATAGTACTGTGTATGACAGAGGTATACTAGTAGCTACAATTATAAAATATACTATACCTTATTAATTCTATATGATTTCACCCTAAATTAATATCTTAATTGAAGCTACTATTATTATCTACTCCATTTGATTGTGTGGTTCTATTAAAACAGTTTATTTAATCAAAAGTAAAGGTAATATGCAAAAATTAATTCTCAAGACTATAAAATTGTTGGAAACCAGGAGATCTGTGAACTATTCTGATTACTTGTCAAGAAGAAAGCCAGAGGAATAACCTTTTTGTGACCTCCTCCCACAAACAAAACTATTCACAGATTTTACCATTTCAAGATGTGACCTTGTTTAGTGCTCTCCTCCTGCAGATAATGAGAAATTAAAAAAAAAAAAAATCCCACAACTTAAAACTTCAAGCTCCTTTCCTCCTTTATGATTTTTAAATTATAATATTTTTATGTCTGGCAAATATATATTTGATTAGTTTCCTAAAATCAATCTTAACGTAACTTGAGTAATTTATGGTACATTTTGGGTTGAGGAGCTTATTTTATCATCTTATTCTCTTGCTGAGACCTGATATGGAAATAATTTGGGTTCTTGTTGGACACTGAAGTTTTGTGTTCAAATCGAGCTAGAACTAATTCTTTTTTAAAAAATGCAAAATAAGATGGAACTAAAAAAAAAAGTCATGAAGTACTGAGAACCATTCTCAGCTAATGGAAAAATTATTTTAATTACATGAGAAATGTTCTAAAGTAATCATCTGGGTGAAAACAAAGCATTACTTATTCATTGAGAAAAATGCCTTCCCTAAAGAAGTGTTCACATGTCAGAAGCCCTTAATCTATGAAATTAATGCCTTATAAATGTACGTAAAATAAAAGTTCACACCTTGATAATTTTCTTCTAAAATGCTGCCTCATTATAGGAATAACATTTTGATTTATGCTAGAAAGGGTTCCTTTCTGAAGAACCAAAATGTCATAAAAAAACACACATAGGAAAAAGCCTGAAGTGCTCTATAAAGTACTTGAACAGTCTATAGCTGTGGACTTTGCTTCAAAAGGACAAAAGAAGAAGCAATTTTAAACTACATTAAGTGTAATCATTTTTTCCCCTGAAACATGATAGTAAAATGGGAATAATAACTGAATGATTTCAGAGCCCAACAATGAAAAATTTGGGAACTGCAAAATGAAAAGACAAAAATAAAAACTTTCGGCTAACACATCCATAAAACAAAAAGAGATTATTTCTCAAAAGCTGGTATTATTTTCTCAGATTAGCCTGAGAACATAGGATATTCAATTTGTCTTAATTTTTCCTATTACAGTCTTCAACTTAGTTCCTGCATTTCTTTTTATAAATACACAGGTTAGCAAAAAGAGGAAACTGATTTTTTAACTTATCACATTGTGATCTTTCAAGTGAAACATTTCGGTTTATTCAAGTTTTGGATGCTCTAAGCATTTCTTGAGTCTCCTGCAAGAGCAGATAATAAGCCATAAAATAAAAGGACACAATGCATGAATTAAGTAAGAAGGGTTCATGAGAGAACCAGAATCTAATTACATAAACACACTTCCCTACAGGTGGATATAAATTCAAAAATCTCTGAAATCTTGTCTTTGAAGGCTAGCAGTGCTTTTTTAATTATGCTAAAAGTCCCTTGTCTGCTTGATCTCTCGTGAACAATTTTAATCAGGCAAGCCTAATATACTCCGTCTCACAGACAACTTAACAGAGCTCTCAACTATGAGCTAATGGGAAGACAAGGAACCACAAGCATTTTTATTAAAAGGAAAAAATGGCCAGCCTAGAGATTTGGCCAGCAATAAAGCAAGATTAAATCATGCTTTTCCCCTACTTAACCTACTTAACTTCAAGAACTACAGACATATAATTAATTTTCTCTTGAGATTTACTCTGTAAACATAAACAGAGACCATTTTAAAAATATTACATTCTTAAAATTCAGAGTGGTTTCATTCTCTTTCCCATTCACAAATAGACTAATATACTATTAATAACAACCATTATGCCAGAGCATAAGAACAGTCCCTAAAAATTATCCCTAAATAGTCCCTAAAAGGAGAGTTAAAAATCAATTCTCTGCAGTTTGTGGGGATCCTGACAAAGGATCCTGTTCTAAGTGAGTATTAAATTAAAAGGGCCAAATAACCTCATCTCCACCTTTGCAGCCCATTCTCAAGCCCATTTGCTACATCAGCTGTCACCATGAGTCCTCTGTCCATTCTGAGGTCGCCAAGATACAGAAGCCCATCATAACCCACATTTTTCAATTGCAATAAACTACCTAAACTTAGCTGCCACCATTTTAAACTCCTTTTTCTTAACCAATTCAACAGAGAAACTCGAAAATCGTATTGATACTTGCCCCAGGCCCTAAGAGTTTGCACCTATTGCCATCCTAGCTCATTTTGTCTATCTATCTTTATTCCTTAACTAATTTGGAATTAAAAATGATGTACTGGTCTAAGTTTACCTCTGATTAGTTGTTACATGGTTTGCAGTATGTTTTCAACTCCCTCTGTGCCTCATTTTCTTCATCTGTCAAACTATAACTAACCATACCCTCCCCTCAAAGAACTGATGTAAGAATTAAATGACAGAATACGTGGGAGAGCAGCATCCAGCACACAGTGGACGCATAATAAATTTAAGTTTCTTTCTGATGTATCTAGATCATTGTTTCCAGGTTTCAGTTTCAGTCACAGGCTTCAACAATTCCACTGAACCCCAAATAAAATGCTCAGTTTCTCACCTTTTCACTGACAACCTTGGCCAGCCTTAAGACTTACAAGCAACCTTTACCCAGAGTCTTTCTTTTATTATTTCCCAAACCTCTATACTCAGCTCCATCCCTCTTGAGGCTTTCCAGCTATTTTCACTCTACAGCTCCCTGGGCATCTCTGCCTCAATACAGTTTTCTATGCACTGAGTCACATTTGCTTATTCATTAGTGATGGCTTCATTTACCTTTGCTTCAGTTTTTACCTGCCTGGTTCTTTTCCTTAGTCGTGCTGGGCTTCTTACTAATTACAACTGTACATTATCAATTTATTCAACACTTCATTGTTTTCAAAGACAATTTTTTACAGTTAAACTAAGACATAGAAAATTAAAATATAGATTAGGACAAATTGTGATAAATATAGCCCAGGAAAAAACATTTAGTTAATTCTTTGAAAATAATTTTGCTTTTATATTTTATATATTCACTTTTCAGCTCCTGTGATTCTACTGACCTGGTTGCTTGATGAGCTGTAAAAATTCAACTTGCTTATTGAAATGGTAGTCACTAAAGAAAATACTTGCCTGGCAAGGCAGGATAAAAAATAAAATTAAAAAATAAGCTTTCAAAAATGTTCATCAATATGACTAAGATTGCAAATACACATACAAAAATCCCTTTAACGTTTCTAAAAAAGAGTTGTCTGATCTATCTGCAAATAGCCCAAAGAAAATTTCAATTCTGGAGTCAGAAAGGTGAGATTTGTAATAGGGAATGTTCCTCTTGGCACAAAATATATCAGTGGTACTATCTAGATATTTTAATTATGCTCAAAGTTAATTTTCTTGTCCTTTTTACTATTATTTTTGTTTTTCCCTTTCCTTAAGAAAATATTCTTCCCCAATCCTCTTTTGGATACACAAATTTAAAACATTTAGTGGTGCAAAGTAAAGTATTATTCTTTACATAAATATGGATTACATGTCTTTCATAGACTCCATGCGTGTTAATTTTCCTAATGGAGTTTAAAGTCTTTCCAACATCCCAGAGTTAATCCCAACCTGTTTCAAATTACCATGTTTTGAAGTTTCGCCTCAGTTTTATGGTCAAGGACACCAACAAAAAATATCGAAGGGTCATCAAGGACAGATAGTTTTCTTACTTGTTTGGTTTTTTTTTTTTTTTTTTTTAAGTAACAGAAGAATAAAATTTCTTCGTATTTTCCCTTAAAAATTCTTAAAATCATTCTATTCAATTCACATTGGCAAATTTTACAATCCAGCAAAAATTAAATTATTGCATGACCTAATTTAATACTACCTGGAAAAATGGCTAAAACTTTCTTTTCTACTAAATATTTGGTTTTAAAAGAGCTACAATTACATCTGGCACCCAGATCTTGGTTTCTAATATTATTTTCTAGTGAAAGAAAGCAGGGCTCCTTGGAGAAATAGCTGATTATAGGAATGGAGCAGGAAATATAAAAGGTAAATGTGAAGCATACTGTAGTGCAGGAAAATATGGAAGTGCTCAAAAAGAAAAATAATAAAAACAAAACACAGGCCGGGCGCTGTGGCTCACGCCTGTAATCCTAGCTCTTGGGAGGCCGAGGCGGGCGGATTGCTCAAGGTCAGGAGTTCAAAACCAGCCTGAGCAAGAGCGAGACCCCGTCTCTACTATAAACAGAAAGAAATTAATTGGCCAACTGATATATATATAAAAAAAATTAGCCGGGCATAGTGGCGCATGCCTGTAGTCCCAGCTACTCGGGAGGCTGAGGCAGAAGGATCACTCGAGCCCAGGAGTTTGAGGTTGCTGTGAGCTAGGCTGACGCCACGGCACTCACTCTAGCCTGGACAACAAAGTGAGACTCTGTCTCAAAAAAAAAAAAAAAACACAATGATGAAGGTATGTCAGAGTTCACAGGAGCCAAGTGAAAAAGTTCCCAACAGCCAAAGCTAGAACAATTTAAGCAATAAAATATAGTATTGAATTATAACCCAAAAACCATATACTCCATGAACCGCATATATATATATATATATATATATATATATAATTCAATAAATAAATAAATAAGGAAGGAGAGACAAATCTCCTTTGCAGAGCTATTCCAAATAATTTATGTAGATACCCCACTCTCAAGGGAGTAGAACATAATTCCCCACTCCTTAAGTGTGGGCTATACACAGTGACTTTCATCCAAAGAGTACAATATGAAAAGAGGGGCTAAGGAACAACTTCATAGTTGAGAAACCTAATATAATAGGAGAAACTGGGTGCAGGGTATATAGGAACTCTGTGTACTATTCTTAACAAGCGTTCTATAAATCTAAATCTATTCTAAAATTAAAAATGTATTTAAAAGTAAAAAAAAAAAGTCTGCTTTTGCCTTTGGTTTTCTGAAGTTTACTACCTAACTTACCAGTAGAAACTGAGTCAATTTTGGACCACTTAAATTGTCCAGTTCTTCACAACATTCTCAAATCCAGTGCAGTAAAACTGGAAAGATAAGGTGCATAGTTCAGGATCTGAGTTCTGCACTTCCTGCAGCTTTCCATGTGACCTATCTAAATAACCAGTTTTTTCATCCATAAAATGAGGCAAGCCTGCTGAGAGGGCTTTCTCTTACCCCTATGGGGAGGGAGCTAATACCGATGGCCTATCTGCATTCTCATCAATGATTGTTTCATCTGCATCCAGCTCCAGTCTGCCTTGGCTTGGCCCACTCAGTGTCAACTTGGTGCCAGATCTGGCTGCCTCCAGTTTGTTTCTTTGGAATTGATGCTAAAATATCATTTTTTTAAAAAAAATCATTTCATGTTAACACTATCTTTGGAAGAATAACCAGAAATTAGATACAGTGATTGCCTCTATGTAGAACAGGAGGCTACAGAGGGAAGGACAGATGCTTCACATTCTACAGACTCTTGGGCTATCTGAATTAGTTTTTACTGCATATATGCATTAGCTATTAAAAAGCTTACTATAAAAGCAACAACAAGAAATCCATTATTACTCAGGGATTACTATAGGTTTCTGATTCCAGCTTTTGTATCTACTATCAGTGTATTATCTCTTTTTAATATAGTACCATAGAAAGAAGCATGGCTCCAAAAGATTAGTCTAAAATGATTTCAATCAAGTTCTTTTGTACCAAATCAGCTATTTCAAAATAGCACAGCAGTTGTGGAATCAAAAGTGACTTAGGATGGAACACGGGCCTCTATTTACTAGATATTTAACCTCCCTAAATCCCAGCTTCCTCTTCTGTAAAACTGGAATAACAGCAATACCCACACCTCATAGGATTGTTGGAAAGATTTAAAAAAAAATACATGTACAGTTCATAGCCTAGTGGCTGGCCCAATTATTACTGTCATTATCAATATAAATGGAAGTCTATGTAAGAAGATCTTATGTATCACTCATGTCCTGTCTTCTAATCAGCTATGGATCCAGAAGCAACTTCCAAGTGTGAATACCCCTCAAGTGCAATTGATTTTTAGCAGTTATTATCTCCAGTTTTTAAAGAACTAAATACCACTAAATAACTAGAATGAATACTATTTCCTCCTATGAACAGAAAGGTCCCAAATCCTAAGACACAGAAATGATTAATTATTATGGACCATAAAGCAACAAATTATTCAAGAACAATAACATAAAACATGCTTATATGTACAGAGTGCTACAGTGAAGTTGTCTTTGGGATTATTCTGGAAAACTACATAAGTTTAACATTTTAAATTATATATGCATCTCAGCCTTTTGCCTCAGTTCACTGTAAAAGGGCATGTCATGTTTTACTTGGGGACAAATTTTTGAGACTAGAGCTAATATATATAAACAACATTAATAAAAAATACAGGTTAGAGCAGTGCATATAGATATATTAGTTGTTCAATGAATATTTGAGTGGATTTTGTGTGCATAAATATGTGAATAAATAACGATACCTCAAAAAAGCAGCTAAACAACATATTTTACCCTGATTCCCATTTTACATTGAGTTGCAAAATAAAGCATTTCAAAAACTAAAGGTATATTTCCACTCACAGAATCTTTTCTGTATTTACATAGCTTTACACAAATACATACATATATATATCAGCAACACTCTATAGAGAAGACACATGTATCTCCATGTACTTGAATGTAAATTAAGATATGAAACTTCTACCTTACCAAAAGATATATTTGAGAATTTTTTATGCTTTCTAATTCTTTGCTGAGGGTTTTATTATAAGATTCCTTAAAATTGCTTCTTGCTTCTGAGATCACACATAAGGAAAAGAACTCAAGAGCTTATGTATAACTAATTTAACACCATATCAAGTCACTTGATTACTACTAGAAAGCCCAAAAGCATGGACTCACTATAAATATTTAGACTGTCCCTGTTAGTGAATGCTCCAAAACAACTGGGAAGAAGTATAGAAGAACTCTGAAACTACAATGATAAAAATCTTTAAAAATTGTCTATTTCGACTATTAATAGTTAAAGTAGGAACCACTAAAAAAAATCCCATTCTATTAGCAGACCACCAAGTCAAATAACAGCCATTATTGACTATTTTTTTCCTCAAGCTTTCTATTTTATATAATACTTCATGGTTTGTAAGTCATTCACAAGTATATCAAGTCATCTAATCTTGACAAAAACTAAGGAAAAAAATGTTATGCAGTTAAATTGGGGATAAATAATGTGATTTGCACAAGGCCAAAGTGCAAACGCTAGTAAGTTACAAATCTGGGATGCATACTCAAGTCTTCTGCCCCCAAACTTATCTTCATTCTCTCTTCCCACCTGATCTTCAGAACTGAATTCCACGTTCACTGGCAGGCCCCATTCCTTACAGCACAATGCCCCCATCCACCCAACTACAATCCTTCCTTAGGTGGTTTATCACATCCTCTTTGGCCTCAACTCCAGGCAATTCCCCACACTGACACCAGAGATATCTTCCCAAATTTAAATCAGATAGTCTTCTACGTAAGATCAGCAAATGCTTTTCACTGTTTCTAGATAAGAAATAGACTTCTTACTATGGTCTTCAAAGGTTATGTGGCCTGACCCTCTTCCTACCTTTTCAGGTTTAGAAGGACTCTGTGCACCAGACAGGCTTTCTGAACCTCATAATTACCATGCTCACTCACCCTAGATCCCTCTCCACCTTTTTTTGCCTAGTTAATGCATACTAATTAATGCGTACTCTTTCTCACCTCAGATGAGCCTTCTCTTCCCTTCCCTTACCAACCAAATCTTCCTACTATGTAGCCTCTCTCATGGTACTATGCATCTCTACTTCACGGCAGTTATCACAGTGGCAATTTATATTTGCTCATGCAATTGTTTGATTAATGTCTGCCTTTCCCTCAGACTGTCAGTACCAAAAAGGGTAAGGAAGAGATCAGTATTTTTGTTTTTAGTCACTATTACATCTCGGATGTTTGGCACAATTTTCACCTCATAGTAGGTACAAGATACTTTTAAAAGCTGAGCGAATATAGAACTAGGTTAATTCCTCTTTCAGCTTTGAAAATAGCTATTATTCTCATGATTCCTCTCTCTACACATACATACATAAAATGTTTCAATAAGGAAACCACTCTGATTCTTTGAAATATTCCTTTTATGACAAAGTTCCCAGATACTTCTTAAAACTTGGAACCCATAAATGAACACAATGGTTATCTTCTCATCAGTACAGAGAGACTGTACTTCCCTGTTACAAATACTGTAGTGCTTTTAAAACACTCTACACCTGTGTTTTAGTCCATTTGTGCAATTATAACAGAATACCTGATACTGGGTAATTTATAAAGAACAGAAATTTATTTCTCACAGTTCTGGAAGCTAGGAAGTCCAAGATCAAGGTGCTGGGAAGTCCAAGATTGAGGTACCAGCAGGTTTGATTGTCTGGTGAGGGCTGCATCCTCCAGAGTGGAAGAACTCTGCATCCTCTCATTAGCAGAAGTCAGAGGGGCAACCTACTGAATATTGAAGCCTCTTTTATAAGGGCCTTAATGCCGTCACTGTGGGAATGAGACTTCATGATCTTATCACCTCATAAACATCCCACACTTTAATACTATCACACTGGCCCTTAGGTTTCCACACTTGGATTTTGGAGGAAACACATTCAAATCATAGCACTGTGGGACATAGCAGTGACTGTTAAACCACAAATTCCAAGGTCTCTTCATATGAACTTCTCTTAAAACATGTCTGCTTGATTCTTGACTAGTTTGATAATTTGACAAAGGCATATGCAGAATTTTACATTAATCATTATAGACCATCTTAGTTTCAACCAATCATTTCAAATGGTTAAGCTTATTTTCAATCTTGATTCCCTCATCCAGACTATTAGCTTTTGTTCCCAGCTTTATGTGGTATGCAAATGTGATGGGCCTGTTTCATCCAAGCCAGTGATAAAAATGATTAATAGGACAAGAGTAAAAAAAAGCAATAGCCATGTCATGTCATAAAAAATACCTCTCTACAAGCTGATATCAATTTATTCATAAAGTTCTTCCAACCATCCACGAATCCACCTGGCCTAATAATCCAAACCCTAATTTGACCGTGTATTTCATAAACATATCATGAGATACTTTGTCTGAAACTTTGCTAAAATAAACTTGCTCCACTTACACTGGAAAAAAAAAATAACACATTTATATGACACATTTCTAATGAGACCATGTGGTCTCCAAAAGACCACTTCTTTTTTAGGTAAGTCCTCACAAACCATCTGTCTAATGATCAAATTGTCTCATGATAGATATTAATATAAAACCCACTAATCTTATAATAGCAGCATTCTACTTTTTCCTCTCTTCTTTGAAAATAAAAATGGTACCTGCATGATCTTAGCCCTCGGAATCTCTGGTGCTGCTCAAAGATCACCAAACTATTCATATCTGCAAGTCATTTACTCCTAGGACATTAACTATTAATAGTTCAGAACATAAAAGTGCTTTCTCATCATTACCTCACCTTTCTTGACTTCAAACCCCTTGCCACCATTATTAGTCTCTTTTACTGAATTTGAATATCATCTTCCTTTGATAGAGAAATTAAAACCGACCCAGAATACCATAGCTCTGCCTTCATTCCAACATTTAATATTACAACATCTGCCCCAACCAGTAGTTTATTTTTTCTTTTCTTCTTTTTTTTTCATGATTGAACATAACATTTTGTGATACTTAGTATCTTTACAAGCTTCAATTCATTTTAAGATTCAGTCTCCTTTACGATATTACTTTTGTATTTGTGTCACAACCTTTTCTTACTTTTGAGAATCATTTTTGCTTATATGGTCAGTATTTCACCTTATGGAACCTCTATATACTTCATTCACTCAATAAATGTTTTATTGACTACCATCTGTATGTAATTTACCAAACTAGAGCAAAAGCTACAAAGATGCCTAAGATCTGGTCCCTACCTTCAAGGAGGCCAGAGGGAAATATAGACTCCTAGGCACAATTACAGGCTTCTATATAACCAAGATAAAAATGAGTGCTGTGTACGGAGAGCATAAAGCAACTAGCTTTATGAAATAGCTGGTTAAGTCTTTATCAAGGAAATGACATCTGAGTTGAGTTGTGAGGAAGTAGTCATTAGAAAACTGAAAGTGCCCTAGGAAATAGCATGTGCAAAGGCATGGCAATATAAAAAAGTACATTGTTTCATATGAGAGTGAAGTGGCTATCATTTACTGTGTACTGAGTATAGCCTGAAAATATGGAGTCGTTACAAAAAGGCCTTGTAATCTAGGTGTCTAACAAATAGGACAAATAAAACAAAGCAAATGCTCTCTACAGAATACTATGTACCAATTAGAAGTAGCAATCCAGATGTATGCCAAATGACATGGACGGATCTTTAAAATAGTGCTAAAGGCAAAATAAATAATGTCTAGAACATGATACCAGCAATGCAAATTTTGAAATGTATGCACATTCAGTATTTGTTTGCACATAAAATAAATCTACATGTTCTGCAAGGACAAATACAAATAAAAGGATTCATATCAAAAACATCAGAATAGTTACGTCTGGAGTAGGAAAGTATTAAGAGTGGAAAATAGAAATGAAGGGATTTTTTTAAAGCTGGTATGCACTTGTTTGATGTCTAAAAGAGTCTATGTTTTCCTATAGATGACAAAGGTTTTAAAATCTGGAAATGGCAAAATCTAATGTGGTTTTTAGGGGAAAAGTTTAGCACAGTGTGAAGGACAGAGTCCTGTAGCTTTCTTCTATAGTCTAAGAAGATGGATTCACTATTCTTTTTCTGCACATACTGGGTAGAACTTTATTATTCTGTAAGAAAAGGTTAAATGGGTAAAGATGGACGTAGGAATTTTGGTAACAGAAGAAAGTGAAGACAAGGTCTGACAGGGAGTAAATAGTTGCAAATAAAAGCAACATCTTAAAACTCAAATTTGATTTTCTGCCAAGAATAGTATGGAAAACATTCCTGCACTACAGTAGATGCTGAACTAAATAAATGCTAAGGGTTTCACCAAACTAAAGGTCTATTCCATTTTCTTACAAATGTTGCCAAAAGGAGAGTAATGAGAAATTAAAACAAAGCCTCGCTTAGTATGTCTTGGGAGCTCAGAGTAAAAGCTCTCTGGAATAAACTCATATAAGCCGTATCACTTGAGAGATGAATCTTGCATTACACCAAGAACTGCTTCATCTGTACAAACAGACTTTCTATAGAACTGTAACTGAACACTACAGGCTATGAGCCAACATTTTTAAATTTCATCAAGCTCTAGTGCCAGGTGACAACTGTTTGCTGGGACATGATTTATGCAACACGTTTCATCTAGTTATCTCAGAATCAAAAGAATTTTACCGAAGAGTTCTCATTCAGATAAACAGGAATGATTTCTACCCCAATCACATCTGTGAAAAGTGGAAGACCCATGTGGTAAGTTCCAGGAGAAGATCCTACAGATTAAATTCTGAGAATAAATGGCTGAAAGACATAAAATTGGCATACTTGCTGGGCACTCATCTACTGTGAAGACACTGATTTTCATTTGGATACAGAGAGCTAACCAAAAAGCAACCAGAATAAAAATAAATTTTGTGAATAATAAATGGGAAGTGTAAATAATACATAACAATACTTACTTATATAACCTTGCATTTCCACAGACATACTCATGAAGGCAAAATATTTTGTTTTTTCCTTCTTGGTCTGTGCTTCAGTATTAATGGGGATTCTTTTCTCTCTTGATCTTCTCTCTCACTTCAGCCCCTAGAGTTAATTATCCATCATCTCATCCTACTATATTCTTATCCATTGTACTCAGATTAATTATATTAATAGTTTGATAGAAGATTAGAGTTTAGAAGACAGCATCTTCCAATAATGACTCTAATACACTTTTATTTTTTCAGTTATTGCCTAAAGAAGGTGATCTGTGTTATCCACAGATGGTGAGATTACAGGTAATAGTTCCTTTCTTCTTTACATGTGTTGCTTTTAAAATCAAGAAAAAAATATTTTAAACAACTATATGGGGTGACATGATGGAGGAAAAAAAATTTATTATAACAAATGCTCAATTTCAAAAGATGATTACATATCAAAGGACCCTGCTCTGGGATCTTCTTCTTCCCTACTACTATAATACTGGCTTACAACCCAGCTTAGATATGAATATACAAACTCACCAGCTTTGTTATAGAGTCTGTGGCAAATTAGACAATGGGAGGCAGGGGCTGAAAAAAACTAAAAGTTACATATCAGCTACTAAGAAAAGACATGAAATCTATTTTGGGCTCTAAAAATAAAATTATATTTTACTAAAATGCCAAATTTTCTTATGAGACACAAATTAAATTAAAGTGGCACCAATTTATGCTGAGGATTAAATGGCTTCAAATAAAACAAAGCACAAATACTCTTACATCTCCATATACACATGGATGAAACTAAATATTAACAATGTTACATAATAGGTTTAATATTATCAGAAAAAAATCCTTGTCCAATAAAACAATCATCATCCCGAGATTTGCCATTTTCCTCCACCTTATACTCATCAAGTAAATAAGATAAACATTTAAATATATATATATATAAAACTTTCTGTGTTCACTTTTATTTGTCTTAGCATTATACTAAAATTGAAAAACTGAAGTCATTATAAAACCTTGTTCATATCCCTTAGTCACTTCATTTTTGTAGAGCGTAAATGAGGTGGGATTTCATAGAATCTCAGAGCTAGTACTTTACATCTCTCCCCTAGACTTACTTATAGGCTACACATGCCCACTATGAGAAAAAGCTTCAAAATACTGCTCACTATTTTCATGCTATTTCCAAGTATACATATTTATATTTCTAATGAGAAAAGACAGTCCTTCCCTACATGATTACTTAACCGATTTCCTAACAATATATTTTTAGTATATGTGCAACAGAGAACTACAAATGTCCCTCAATTCCCATATTATAGTCTTACTTTGATGCATTTAATGTTCTCACAGGTGATTTTTCTTATAAGATGGCAGGTTATCATAATTTACAAAATCTGACCTTTTACAGTGAACTATGGACATCCATCTCTGAGATTTACTATTTATTTCTTTCTCTTCATTAATATTCATTTAAAATACACACTGTAGTAGTAGTCCCACTGCTGCCTTTAACAGAGTACTTTGTAACTTGGCTTTTGTTTGTCACTCCATATAGTAAGTAAAAGCAAATGCAACTCAAGGGGTGAAATACTTCATAAAATATAATAATTCAGGATATCAACAACATACTTAATGATTTATTTATAGCTACTGATTCTTACATATTATATCATTATGTAGGTAGTATAAATATTTACTGCAAGGTAAGAATTTGGCATACTTTTACAGGAGAGAAATTTCAAATTCATGATTGTTATAAGAGGAAAAATGAAAATGATCTATCTATGACTTTATGAAATCCTGTTTCATATAATTTAAACTTTTCAAGTAGTTTTGAAATTTCATTATTCTAATAAATGTATAATATTTATCAAAGCAAGAACATTCCAGAAGATTTACAGGGCCTAGGGTTTCTCCTGAAGGGGTTTACAGCCTAAATTAGATAGACAAAATATATATAGCAAATGCTTATAAAGCTCTTGGCAAAATTAAAATTCTAATATTCCTGAAAGTACATAAGAAAGCAACAAAATACTTTAATCACATGAAAATATAGTTTCATGTTTATCACCCTATATAGTTCAACACTTTTATTCATTTAATCTAATTTTCCAACCCTCCAAAACAATTTTAATAGATACTGTGTTAGACGGTAAAAAGTATTTGTCATCCTGATCCAAAAGGTCACAGAATGTGCTTTGGATGAAAATAGAACAGTTTTAACACTAACATGTAAAAAAATCATCCAATGAGGTCAAGTCATTGGTGACTAAGCAATTGGAAAACATCTACCTGTCTTTTCATCTAAAAAGGATACAATTTAAGAACTATTACACTTTCCCTTGAATAGTTTCTTGCTAGGAAGAACTGTTAGTAGATAAAATACTATGCTAGATCAAAGTGTTTTTAATTCACTGTAACAATTACCATGAACAAGCCTGTTAAGCTGAAATATAAACAAAGTGTGACAATGAGAATGTACAAGAAACTTCACAAAACATTTAAATAAACAAAAACAAAAGAAGGCAAGTATTAGCATCTCTATGAATATATTTTCATATACCATATTTGTAGTTTTTTGATATTAACTTCACATCCAAAATTATAAAACTTTTAATTTGCATATTAATTTTTACAAATACTTACATAAGCATACCTACATAAGCTCTTTTGTTTTGTTTTATTTTGTTTTATTTTTAGATATAAATTACCACTTGGAGAATGTCTGAAAGGAAGAACATGCTCTTTATTACATATTAAAATATTTCTTGGCCAGGCAGAAAGTTTGGTTGAGGCCAGGAGTTCAGCCTGGGTAACATAGTGAACCTCCATTTCTGCAAAAACTAAAAAAATTATCCAGCCATGTTGGCTTATAGCACACAAAAAAGGTATACAAACACGATACTTTTATTATCAATAATAAGATACTATACATGACAAAATAAAGTGATAGAGTGGTGAATGATAAAGATAGTAACTATTGCTATGGGGAAAAAAAGCAAAAGTGGACAAGGAAGAGATATGAGGCACTTGACTACTCCTGAACAGCCAGGATTTGAACATAAATGAATGAGAGCATTCTTATCAGGGCAAAGAGCAAAAGAATGGCACAGATGAGACAATGTGAGCATTTTCAGTGGAAAGAGTAAAGACTACTTACTTGAATTGGAAAATTAGAGAGAAGTAGAAGGTTGGAAATATAGGATTTATTTATGCAAGTGGTATTTCATGAGTACCTATTATATGTCAAGCATAGTGTAGAAGAGCTGTTTAGAAAAATTCTAGACTTAGGAATCTTATCTTTTTACTCTGTAGCAGAAATAGTAAGAGTTCTACAAAGCTAATAGCAATTTGACTTAACATTAATTCAACTAACTGTAGCAACAAGCAATTATACAGAATAGGAAAACAGAGGCTCAGGGAGGTATACTCATATGCTTAAGGTCATATAGCGAGAACCAAGGCTAAAAATCCACACCTTCCTACTCTTTGCTCCATGCTCCTTTTCTTATTCTATTGGCTATACCATTCAGCCCTTTTCATTCTTAAGCAAACAACAAATCATTAAAATAAAAAATATAATGTGATAAAAACAATGTTTTAGTCAAATGCATATGGTCAGGTTGTATGGGCTGAATTTGAAGGCAAAGAACATGAAAAGAAGAAGATCTATTAGGATTCAACTATAATAATCAAGAAATAGGTGATACAGTAGAAACGGAAGTCACTGGATATGAGACTTTGTATAAAAAGATTCAACTAGATTCCTTAGTTAAAAATGCCAAGAGACTCAAAGATAACTAGGAGATCAATAGAGCCACTTATAAAATTGAAATGTGAAGAAATGTATCTATTTTATTAAGGAAATCATCTACTGTGGTCAAATTACTCCACAAACTCAAAGACATTAGATAAAACATTGTACAAGTCTCTATTCCTAAAACCAGAATAACCCAGGATTTAATACCATCATTAAATATTTTATTCACAAACACTTATAATTGTCTAAACTTAAGAGTCTAAACAATACCACTCCCCCACCTCCTATTCCAAGAGGTATCCATATGCATAAAGTCCAGAAAGAGTGTATGCCCTTTCTGGAAACCTCTAAGATGGTATATCTAAACCTAATGAATTAGTAAATATATGTTCAATTAAATCTATCATTGAGTCAAGGCTTGCTTTCAGGGGATCAGGATTATTTGTCAATCACAAGTAAACACCTAATCCCTGGATCACACAGAAAAGACTTGCAAGTGAAAAAGTATTTTGAAATCTACAAAAAGATGAACCTATTTTCATTTTAGATGAAAATTATTTCTCAAGGAAGGGTTATATTCATAACTTCTTCTAAGGTTCTAAACACTTTCATTCATTTATCATATTAGTTTATTGGACAAATAGCTCATTAATAACTATAAAATGAGATATCCAATAGATAAACTATACTTGAAAAGGGGACAATAAAGAAGGTGAAGATCAAAAAAGTGAGAGCTGAACCCAAGTAAAACCAGATGCAACCTGGAATGGAAAGAACACCAGTCAATGCTGCTCTTTTCAATGGCCAGTAGAGGCTGCCAGTGTACAAGGACACACAGGGCTTCCCCTCCCGACACCCACAGACAGACAGAGTTGCCACCAAAATAAGAAGCATTCCATGCTTCTTATGGTACAAGCATACCATGGTACAACATGAAGTCCAGCATTCTGAGCTCATCATAGAGCATTATTCAACAGCAATCATCAAGTGTCTTTTCAACCACAGCTTCTGGGTATTTGTCACAGGAACAAAGAAAGGCAGAATACTTTGAGTATTTTTGAAAGATGATCCTACTTAGCCACTCTCTGACCAAAAGAAACCACCAATCTTATGAGATCACCTTTCCAGAAATGACACCTCAAGTTTTACACAGGTTGTATGGGTTGAATTTGTATGTGAAAATTCAACCCATACAACCTGTGAAAATGGGTATTTTCACTAAACGCTACCTCAATTTACGGTCTTAAAAATCCTTGTTTGAACAGATGTACTATTTGACTTCTTTAAATGAAGTGAATCAGTTATATCTGAAGAAAATTTTCAGTTACCGAGTACAAAGTCATAATTTGATTTGTAATTTGGAAATATCAATCTTAAATTACAAATACAAATATGCTTGAAAGGAATTTCCTCATATTCAGCAGTCAGGTGAGATTCAGTCCATCTGGGCCCCTCACCCAGAGCCAAGAACACAAAGACACTCAAATACACAAAGTGGCAATCACTTTTTAAAATTCATTTCATGAATCTGCTCTACAATTTTAAGAATTATGTATCTGGCCCTTTTTGAGCTCCACAACAGTGCTATTTCTTGTAGAGAGAAACTTTGCTGTCAATCACTGCTCCCTTTTGCCACGCAAATATGTGCTGCAGCTTTCACTTGTCACTCCTATTATATGTAATGTAGGCAGCTTAGCACTAAATCAATTTAAGGAACTGCAGAAGTTAAATACATACATTATTATTATGATGACAGAAAAGGCAATGAATGTCTTGCGGCTCCATTTGCTTTCTTTGTTAAGGAAGAAAAAGCTAATTATCTGCAGCTGTCAACCATGAAGACCTAGACCTATTTAAGTCAACATTAATGTTGGACAACTGAAAACATTTCTCAGATTTTTGCCCAATTGTTTCCTTTTTGCAAAAAAAATAATTTCATTACAAAAAATTAAACATTCTAAAGGACAATGTGAAAACAAGTTGAAAATGTAAAATACACACTTGCATCCCTTTTCATATCTGTGTTTTAAAAAACTGCCAGCCAATTTGTAATATTTATCTCCAATTAATGTAGCCAAAATTTAGAAAGATGCAAAGCTTCTCCATATAAATTCACATAAAAAACATACAAATGAAAGCCCAGACTACTGATTACAATGAAAATGTGTTATAAATGATCAAGGGATAAATTTTGTTCATTTATTATTTATTTATTTATCATTTATTTAAAGGTAAACATATTCCAAAATTGAACCATTGCAAAATGACAGAAAATTCACACTGAATCATGGGCTTCCATGTTCGCATTATTCTCTTTATCTACCAATTTTCCATTTTCCAGTCTAGTTCCATTAGAATCCAGAAATGAA
This sequence comes from Microcebus murinus, assembly GCF_040939455.1. Taxonomy (NCBI): domain Eukaryota; kingdom Metazoa; phylum Chordata; class Mammalia; order Primates; family Cheirogaleidae; genus Microcebus; species Microcebus murinus. The sequence continues at coordinate 32,574,441 of NC_134115.1, forward strand.
TAACTAATTGGTTTTGAATTTTCTTTTTTCAAATTTAAGGATCAACTTCTATATATTTCCATATAAGGATGAAGAGAATATTGTGTACACGAAGGTCATTATTCTTGATTATTAACAAATATTCTTTGTGTTTGTTCTTACATTGTTTTCAGTGATAAAACATTATTTTCCTGTTTTCTTTAGAGCTCTTCTCATGGGAATATACTTAATATATTTTACAAATCCTATTAAAATACTTTCCATTTAGCTTTCAAATAAGTTTTTTAAACACCAACATAAATTCAAACTTACAAAATAAATAATGTAAGAAAAATATTTGACATATGACCTAACAGAATTAGTTTTAAAAATTACAGTTCATGTTTACATTCCTAAACCAGCCTTTAAGGGAAGATTTTTCAAAACATACCTAACCCACAACCCCAAGATTCTGATTTGCCACAAGCCCTCTCTGCAATTTTAAGGAATCTCTATTGTATTCCCAGACTCAAATTTATTAGCGACAAGAGAGAAAAGTTCAAGAACCATTAGTGTAAATAACGTAAAAGCCAAATACATTTCAGATCCAAAAAATCATAAGAGCCAGTCATGTTAAAGTACAGACATGGCCTATGTGATAGGTAAAGAAATAATAAAGTGGCCCCAATGCACCAAACACTAAGTAAATTTCCCACTGTCACAAACTAACAAACTAGCAATTGACAGGAGCAAGACTGCATCTCAACTTTTGACACCAAAGCCCAGGTTCTCCTCACAGCCCAATACTACCTCCAGAGTTCCTCTCTGACATGGCTTTACATTTTCAGAAATCTGTATCTATCAAGATTGAGAGATGGTGGCCATCCTTTACAACTGATGATTGACAATTGGTGACAATGTTATCCTCTATGCATATAAACACAGCAGAAGTGACAAAATATTATTAGGAGACAATCTGTGTCTTAAAATGAGAGGGATAAGACAAATGACCTTCAAGGGTTCTTTTAGCATTAACATTCTAATAGTCTCTGGGTGCCACAGATTATTAGTATATTCTAATATTCTCTGGCTATTTCTTTTCAAACATCCTAAAATCTGTTCAAGATAATGCTATAATTCCTAATCCATCATTTTATTTTACTTTATAAAAACTTAAAAATAGGCTAGGCGCAGTGGCTCATGCCTGTAATCCTAGCACTCTGGGAGGCCAAGACAGGAGGATAGCTCAAGGACAGGAGTCCAAAACCAGCCTGAGCAAGAGCGAGACCCTGTCTCTACTAAAAATAGAAAGAAATTAATTGGCCAACTAAAAATATATAGAAAAAATTAGCCGGGCATGGTGGCACATGCCTGTAGTCCCAGCTACTCAGGAGGCTGAGGCAGAAGGACTGATTAAGCCCAGGAGTTTGAGGTTGCTGTGAGCTAGGCTGACGCCATGGCTCTCTAGCCCAGGCAACAGAGTGAGACTGTGTCTCAAAAACAAACAAACAAACAAAAAACCTTAAAAATAGTATTCTCACAACTCTGTGAGGTGGATTATTTTATACAGGTGACAGTACTGAGGTCAAAAAGATTGTGGTGGTCCATCACCAAACTACTAAAGAGCAAAGCATTTCAAATGCAGGTCTGCCCTACACACAACTCAGGGCATTTCCCATCCTACATTAAATGCCACCATAGTAACACCATCTATTTGTGCATCCCTGTAACTTTGTAACATGTCCTTTCATTTGGTCCTCAGAATAACTCTGCAATGAAATAGGGCAAGTAATATTATTCTGGCCTCATTTTACAAAAGACAAAATTGAGACTTGGAGACTTTAAATCACTTGCTCAAGGATCTTCATAGAATAATGGCAAAGATAAGTCATCGGCCTCCTAACTCCACATCTAGTATTTCTTTTGTTGCTGTAATTTACTGTCAATTGCAAGTTTGACTTCAACATACCTTTGAAACATTTTATCTTTTCTTTTTTTTATTTCAGAATATTATGGGGATACAAATGCTTTGGTCACATAAATTGCCTTTTCACCTCCTGAGTCAAAGCTACAAGAGTGCCCATTCTCCAGACAGCACACACTGCACCCATTAGGTGTGAATTTACTGTCCCCTCCTCCCCTCTCCCACCTGCGCAATCCTGGATGAATGTTACTTCCATACATACACATAAGTGTTAACTGATTGAAACATTTCTATGCCTACCTTGTGTAACCTGGTCTAAGTCTGAAATTCACTAAGTGTAACTGAGCCCACAGAAACATTGTATTTATGCTTAGGTGTGGCATAAATAACTTATTTTTCCAATACAGAATTGCTTTTTAAATAAACTTGTCTATGAATGTCAAGAAAATTCCTACCCAGATTTTGAGTGATCAAGAATAAAGTTGCTAATTATTAGAAAAATCCTCATCAAATCCCAGCAGGAAAAAAAAATTTGCCTAATTTGTAAGTTTATTAAATTATAAATCAGCCTTCTCTTTGCTTATATCCAATTAACAGGAGAGACCATAGTACTGCCTTTCTGTCTTGAAATCCTCAGAATCTTTCTACCAAATGCACTGTGATTACTAAAGGCCAGAATGATCTCATTTAGTAAAGCAGTTCTTGCCCTTTCATTAGGCCCTAATCTAAATTATAGTATAAAGACATAAGGCTCTAAACTCATGACTGGCTCATGATAAAGGGCATTGGCTAGCCATGTGGCCTGATGAGGTCCGGGGACACAGAAGGGTCTTTTTTTGGACTTTATCAGTCTTAGAGCAGGCAATTTATTTTGAGCCAGAAAAATAAAATATAATCTTAGGCCATCTGGTTCTGGAACACTCTATATTTGTTTAGAAAGGTCACTGTTGTCAAGTTATTGAATGTTATCTCTGGAATTGACAGGAAGAGGGAAGTTTTTGAAAGCAGGCCAAGAATATTAAAGCACCGGATATTAAGGTGTAAAGTAGTATTTAAAAGCTTGAGCTTTAGTGTTAAACAGACCACAGTTCAAATCCTAGCTCCAACATCTACTAATTAAATGACCTTGGGCAAGTCACCAGCTTTCTTAATCTAATTTTCCCATCTATAAAATCTAGGTAACACATCCTAGTGGGATATTGTAATGACAAAATGATATTATGTATATATATATATATATATGTATATATGTGTGTGTGTATTATATATACATACACACACATATATATCACTAGCTCATAGTTATTCAAAATTTACTTAATAATTATTTTAGTGTAATTTTTGTTATAATTTTTCATTAGTTTTATGTGAAACTAAAATTTTCATTACTTTTATAAACACTTCTCCAGGCAGCAAAGGGTAATTTAAATTCAAAATCACAATTTATGCTATGCCTACCAAATATACAGATTTAGGGTTTATCCCTAACAAAAACTTCTATCTATCTTAAAGTATTGAAGCAATATTAATTTCTTTTTAAATTAAATTTATAGCAGTTATCATTTTGTCAGTAAAATGATAGGTTGTTGTACGACTGAAGAATGAATACTAGGCAATATCAAATCCATATCTAAACAGCTTGAGTGAGACAAGCACTACTACTTTATTGGACAGCTGTTATAGTATCCTGATGTTGTTATGCAATAGTTATTTTCTTCACATTATGTAATTTTCTATTAATGTTGTATAGCAGTACTATGATCCAACTATTGCAGTAACAAGATGATCTAGAGTTGATTTAGAAAGCCTACTTAGGCCCTTTCTCTTTTATGAGATTACTAATGTGGTTAAACATATACAAATAATTAAAACATACATAAAAAGCAGATCAATCAAAACTCCATCCAGAATGTTGCCGAAGAGCAACATTTTCAATTCAGCAGGTCAGAGTCTGGATTGACTTATATCATCCCTTAAGGATCTCAATAGTGGGTAAATACTTCACCTGCACTGTAGTAGGAATTATCCCTAGACATAACTCATTTCCTCAAAATCAAAGTAAACTCAGGCAAAAGCTGCAGTCTTAGGTTAGGAAAGACTTCCATCTGTTTTTGCTTCAAGTATTAGCTGCTATGGAGTTTGCCATCTGGTGTCACAATAACAGGCACTCGTTTTCCATATGAACCACTGGGTTCTCTTACTTCTCCATAACACTGATCTGAGAGATCTGAGAATTATTAAAAACAAATTTCTAACTCCAAGATACAGCCAAGAAGACTATCTACAGACTAACAAAAGTCTAAAACATGCATATTGAATTAGGCATTATAAAGATATATGGAACAGAAAAATGTATAATCCTGTATAGAAAATACACAATACACTTCACTTACTCGACTTGCTGTATGAACCCACATTCTTCAATTCCTCTTCAATCATACTGACAGATGCCCACAGCATGCTGAAAACTCAGTCTGTAGGAGCCTCTCTGGTATGCTCCTCACACCTCTGCTCTTCCCAAATGCTGAGCTATATGTTCTATTTGCTCCAAAACCTCATTAGGGAAGTTTTATTGCTACTGTAATCAGCTAAATTTAATTAAATATTGCATAAACCATGAAAGCGAAAATAAAGGTCTTATATCTTTAAAAACTAAGTCAAATGCTTTGACAAAATTTGATAAAGGCAAGTCACTAGAAAACATTGTTGAAATAGGCAAAGATAAAGAGAGATTTTTAAAACTGGAGAAAATCATAAAATGCAGAATTCTGGTTCTCAAACTTTAGCATAGGGGCCTTGTGAAAACACAGAATGCTGAGCCTTGTCCTCCATAGTTTCTCATTCAGTAAATATGGAGTGAAACCAAAGCATATGCATACTAAGAAATTCCCATGTGATGCTGATGCTGCTAGGTTGAGAATCATACTGTGAGAACCACTGCTTTGCAATTACCTAAATTTTTAATCTATATTAAAGAAATACAACAGCATAAACTAGATATGATTTGTTATAGATATAGATTTATGTAAGATTTGGTGTTCCAATCAGCAAACCTGTACTGCAAGGAAAGGTCCTTGGACATTTTTTAAGTTAAAATGTTAATGAGATGTATGCATCTTTGTTATGACCTACTGTCTCAACTGACTTTTTCAATTAATGGCCAAATGATGAGAACGAATCTCATCAGAAGAGATCCTCTGTCAAATATGGACCATAAAAGTACCACTGAAATGTGAAAGTCCCTTCACCTCCACCATTTGCAAGGAGGAAACTCTGCAATTGCCTCCTTGATTACAAGACTTTCCCAAAACACAAGCTCACAATATCAATGAAGCCTTTAAAATAAGTTACAAGGTTAAGTCTCACTATCTTTAATCTACAGATGAGATTTCTAACTCAGAGAGCATAAGAAACATCAAAAGGTAAGTCAACCAACAAGTGGCAGAGTTAAGACCCAAATACAGATCTCCAAATACAGTGTTTTTCTTTCTTTTTTTTCCAACCAATCAATACTGCAGTATAATCTTTAGAAGAGGCAAAGACAGGTTAGAATCAATATAAAGGTCTGCAAAACAGAAAATGACCAAAGTTATAAAGCTGTGAGAACTACATGATTATAAGCATTATATCTGTCATTTTGGACATAAACATAAACATCATCCATAAACTAAAGCTATTATTAAATGGCTAGATAGGATCATCAAATATAAGACACTGGAGGCAGCTAAGCTACCAGGATTGAAGCAAAGTTTTTGGCAACACAACCCCACTTGAGCAAGAAACCTGTGAGAAATGGATGATAGAGTCACACACAGATGTAGCAGAGTTAAGCGGAAAGCAGACAACCATGTTCAGAGAGAGGAGAAGAGGCACATTAGGTTAACACTGAAGCAATGCATCCAAAGATGCACCACTTATGGACTGCTTAGAAACAGAGGAGGCAAGGCATCCCAGTGATGGCAATCACTATTAAGATGATGCCATTAAAGCAAGTTTATCCTTTTAGAAACCAGAGGCAGACAAAACAGTACATTATCTGTCTTATAAGGTAATGATGTGTTCGTGTAGCATCTTACAAATTCCAGAAGAGAACCATATCTGTTAAACTGAATGCAAATGTTCAGTTTTATATATTCATTCTAATATTTTTAGAAAACTGGCCCTAACCTGTGGTTTAGTGTTTGAGACCAGGAAACAGTGTGAAGATTTGCAAAAATTATAGGAAACTTTCTAAAATAACTATTCTGTTTCTTTAGAATAATATAAGGAAAATAAAGACTAATATGTTAACATTAAGATAAGAATCTAGAAATGGTCTGGATGGCCACAAAAAAAAAAATTAGAAGATACCAAACATGAGGATATGAAGAAATTGTAACCCTTATACGCTGTTGGGGGGGGGAGTGTAAAAGGATGCAGATACTATGTATTTTTTTACCATATTTTAATAATCTATTGAGAAATAGTTGGCAGTATAATAAAACTAAACTCTTAAGAAGATCCACGAACTGATATATCCAATAGGTAACATTTCTCTTCCAAGATTACATGAATACATTATTTAACATGGAAATTCATATTATATCCTCTAATCTATATTTGAGCTCTGAAGTATCTTTTATTCTGATTCCTGCCTTCTTTTGTATTAAATTGGTATTTTCTATACTACCTTTTTTATTCCCATGTTGTTTCTTTTACTACAATTTTTTGAGTTATTTTCTTTGAGATTGCTCTGGGGATTGCAATTAGTATTTTAACTTAAAACATTCTGGTCTGGATTAATACAAATTTAATTTCAATAATATATAAACATCTTCCTTTAATATACTTCTCCTTCCTTGTCATATTTTTGTCATAACAAATTACATCTTTATATATTATAGCCCATCAACATAATTTTATAATCATTGCTTTGTTCAATTGTATTTTGGAGTAAAAAATATACAAATAAAAATGCATTTACTTGTATGTTTATACCTTTCCCTTTACTTCTTCATGCAGATTAGAATTTACTATCTACAGTACTTTTATTCATATTTCAAGGACTCCTTTTATTACTTCTTATACAGCAGGTCTGTTAGTGACAAATTCTTTCAGTTTTTGTTTATTTGGAAATATCTTAATTTTGCCTTCATTTTTGAAAAAGAGTTTAGCTAGACAGAATTCCTGCTTGATAGTCTTTTTCTTTCAACACTGAAAATGTCTTCTAGCCTCCAGGGTTTCAGATAAGAAGTCAGCTATTAATCAACAAGTCATTTTTCTCTTGCTGCTTTCAAGATTTTTCTCTAAATTCAACTATGATATGTCTAGGTGTCGATCACCTTGTGTTTATTCTACTTTGGTTATGATGAGCTTCTTGAATATGCAGATTAATATCTTTCAACAAGTCTGGGACATTTTCTGCCATTATTTTTTAAAATATTACTTTGCCTCTTCTCCTTCTGGGACTCCTATAATGCCTATGTTGGTACATTTGATGGAGTCCCATAGGTCTCTTGAGGCTCTGTTCATTCTTTTTTCCTTCTTTCTGCTCCTCATATTGAATAATCTCCATTAACCCATCTTCAAGTTGACTAATTATTTCATCTACCAAATTATATCAGTTGTTGAGTCTCTCTAGTGAATTTTTCATTTCAGTTATCATACTTTCAAACTCCAAAATTTCTATGTGGTTCTTTTTTTATAGTTTTTATCTTTATTGATATTCTCTCTTTGATAAAACATCAGTCTCATGGTTTCCTTTAATTCTTTACCATGGTTTCACTTAGTTCATTGAATATACTTATAATATTTAACAAAGTCTTTGTCTATTAAGTCCAAAGTCTGGGCTCCCATAGGAACATTTTTTGGCTAGTTTTTTGGTTTTATTTTTTGTTTTCCTGTATATGTGGCATATTTCCTATTTCTTTGCACGTCTTAATTTTTGTTGAAAACTGAACATTTTAGGTAACACATTTTAACAACTCTCATATCAGATTCCTACATACTGACAGAATTTTTAATCAACAGTTTATTGTTATTCTTGATGCTTATTTGTTTACTTTTTGCTTATTTGTTTAACTTTCATGAACTAATTCTAAAGATTCTGTATTCCTTGTATAGTGTGTGGCCACTGAGTTCTCTACGAGTTTTTAAGTTCTTGTTTTTATTTTTAAGCCTGGCTTACTAGGAGTCATATCTGGATCAGTATATTGTAGTGGACAACCAATGATTATTCAGAAGATTTCCTTAAATGCCTTGCCTATACATTTTCTACCCCTTTGCCATAGAGATCTTCCTGAGAAGTCACACCTTCAAACTTCAGGCAGCTTAAGAACAACCCTAGCTTTCACTTCCTGTTTACGTAGAGCCTCAAGATCTGCCAGAGGTGACATTCTACTTTCCCAGGTTATTCCTGGGCATGGGCACAGCCTTGCATATCATGCAGCCTTGTAGATATCCACGAATATGCCAGAGCTTTCCAATGTTCCCTACATTGGCTAGTTCTCCAAGATTTCCTCATAAATTCCTGGCCAAGTTCTTGTTTGCCCCAAATGAAATCATACTCTTAACCAGCTGGCATCTTGCCAAGGGTTTGCTATTGTTTCAGTAATGCCCTGGGGGTAACTTTTTTCTTCCCCCAACAGAGCTGAACTCAGAAGCAAATCAAATAGCCAACTACTCTTTGAGAATAAAGTTTTTCCAGGAGCTGCAAGTTTGGATAAAATATTAACTATTCTCTAGGGATAGTGCCTTCAATGGAGCTCCAAAACTGGTCAGATCTCTCCATTGTCTGCAATGCTGCCAGCTTTTGGCTATACCACAAAGCTGTGAAAAAAGGGAAGATGAGAACAGCCCCAAGTTAAAATTTTACAGACCCTACTGTCTTCCCAAGATTCACTAGTTTTCTCTTGGACAGATAATTTTCAATTCATTCTCTGGCCTGGTTTATTTTCTGACCAGAATTCCAAAATAGCTGATTTTCATTATTTTACCAATATTTTTGTTGTTTTACAAGGAGAGCAAAGTCACTGATCAAGTTCTGAAAAATATTTTAAATCTATCTTAGAGTCTTTTGACAAAAAGGATTTTAACCAAAAAAAAAAAACAACTTAATTTGATAAAAATTATACTTATAAATTTTTAGATCACTGAACTTTTATCTCTAATAAAATTTTACTAAAAATCTATATTGTAATGTTTAAATAGGAGAGAAACTGATCTCTGAGAGGGGAGAAAAAATAAACTGCATGAGCAATGCCTTATTGTAATACATCTTTCCAGTTTACTAATATGAGAATGACCAAAAATAAAAGTCATTCCTAGTTTTAGATCCACTTTTAGTCCCAAACAGCCTCTCAAATCTTTTCTGGACAACAGAAACAAGTTCAAGTGAGGAAGAAAGCCTACTACATCTTGTCTTACTTGACTGACCTAGACCAAATCTAATTCAACTCTGACAGTCAGGGATAAAAAAAAAAAAAGCCATAAAAAACTACAAGTAGGAAGTCAACAGAGAAGAGGAATCAGAGACCTGAACATAGGAGGCAAGCCTATCTCTTGAGATTTCTCTAAAGAGACTCAGTATAGAGAGATCGGGTTTACCTCATATTCCACGCAAGTATAGGCCAATCTCATGAGCTACTGGAAGAGAAAAGAGTAATTCATTACTATTAACTCTCTTCTATGTTAGGGGATATTGGCAAGCCAGGGAAAGACCAAAAGTATCAAAGTAGGCCAAGAGAAATAAAATCTTTTATCAAACCTTCTATTTTCAAGAACATTGTGCTACTTTTGCTTTCACATTCTTGTGTAACAAACCACCTCAAACTTATTGGCTCAAAATAATAACCATTTTATTTGCTCATAATTCTGAAATCTGGGCAAGGCTCAGCTAGGCAGTTCTTCTCATCTTGCTGGTGGTCATTTATAATAACTGCTTTCAGCTGGCAGGTGGGAAGTGTACTCAGCTAGGATAGTAGAATGGCTGGCCTTCTCTCTCCTTGTAATTTCAATGACTCTACTCTCTCCATGTGGCCTCTTTTCCACATGATCTTTCCAGGAGGAAAGTAAGATTTCTTACAGGATGATTCAGTCTCCCAAAAACACAAAAGCAGAAGTTGCCAGGCCTTCTTAAAGCTATTATCCAGACCTGGAACTGCTTTCATGCTGTTGCATTCTGTTGGTTAAGGCAAGCTACAGGCCCAGCCCAAAATCAAAAGAAAGGGATTGATTTCACAAGGGCATGAATGTGATCAATCTAACATATTACTAAAACCTCACAAAGCCAGTGTTCAGCTGACTTGAATGGAAGCAACCACAAGAAACTATAAAATGCCTAAAGGTAAATGAAAACTAGACAATTACAGTCAAATTTTATTCTCTGTTCCTTCCCACAATGAGGGTCAATCTAGGTTCAGTGAGAATCTTAATTATATGTGAGACTTGATTAATCACTTATAAGCCATATGACCTTGGACAAGTCAATTAATCTAAGCTTCAGCTCCTCAATTGTAAAACAGGGAAAATTATATGTGCCTTGCCTACCTTAGAGGAATGTTGTGTAGAACAAATAAGAGTTTTGAAAATTGTAAACTGCCATACAAATATAAGGAAGTGTTATTTGCCTAACAGGATGCTAAGTATAGTCAACCTAGCTAGGCTCCATTCTACAAAATTATAATCATCATTAATTACCCTATATGCAAAATTACCACCACAGCAATAATATATTCAATAGCAAGCCAAAATTATATTATGTTTTGTTATTAAGAATAATAACATTAACACTAGCTATAATTTATTGTTGTCCAATTATATGTCAGGTACTGCTAGATACTTTTGGCAAACTATAACTAACCCTTATAATAACTCAATAAGGTATGTATTATCCCTCTTTTACAAATAAAAAAACAGACTTGGCTACTTTAATTAACTTGCCCATAGTCACAAATCTTGTAAGTGGAAAATCCATTACTAATGTCTAATGTATAACAGGCACTTGATAAATATCTGTTGTGTAATTTAAAGAATAAAGCCAGGGCTATCTCATTTTAATGCAAGAAGTCTTTCAACTATATAAAAGTATTTCTTTCTCACAATCCTTGTTTTTATAAGCAGCTATTAAAACTATAATCACAGCAAACATATCTAATTAACATGGGCAATTTGTCACCTTTCTCATCCACAAAATGGTTTCCCATCTGAAAAATACCTTTGTTGTTTTAAACATCTAATCTTTAACCTAACTTTGGGTTATAATGGTCATGTTATAATGTGGAGACACAAACTGGAAAAACGAAGCAAAAAAAAAAAAAAGATACATTTGCATACCAAAAAAAATCACTAAAACAAAAAAACAAATTTTTAATGGCAAAATTATGCATAGTGTGAATGATAAATTTTCATATCCTTATATTATGAAGAGATCTTGAAATGTAAAAGGAGGAAGAGGAAAAGAAACTGTCCAACAGAAAAATAGATTAAAGATATAAATGGCAAATCAACAAAAGAAATATGAAAAGCTAATATATATACTTTTAGAAGTATTTTTGTCATTAGTTATCAAACAAATACAAGTCCAAATGAGATTTTTTAAACTATCTGATTGGCAAAAATCAAAAAAATTATAAAGATTGATCATACTGAGTATTCAGAGATCAAGCAAAGAAAAGAATCATTAAAACACTATTGTTGGGAGTATGAAATAGTATAATCTTTCTAGAGACAATGTGGTAATTGATAAAAACATTTAAAATGTATACAGCATTTTAACTCAGTAATTCCACCCCTAAGAATTCATATAAAGGAAATAATTGGACAGTTGCACAAAGATGCACATACAATAATTAATCATAATGTCAAAATAGCATACAGGATACTATCTAGATGTCCAAAGAAAACTGTAATTATGATACATTCACATAATATCTTATAAAAAGATATAAAATTTCATTCATTACCATGAAAGGATGTTCAAGATATGAGTATCAAAGTAAAAAAACAATGGCATGACACAATTTTTATAAAAAAGTCCGTGAATTTTTGTGTTTCTAGCAGAAAAGGCAGCACACACACACATGAGCACAAGGATATCCAAGAGCGCCAGAGTCAGCACATATGCACTCAAAGAAAGAAAGCCCAAGAAGATGTGACAGTAATCCTGTGAGCAGATGTGCAGTAATCTCTGAGCAGGTTTTTTTTACTTTCTTCTTTGTACCTTTCTATATTTTCTGAATGCTTTACATAAAAGGACATTTAATTTTTATAAGAATAACAACAATAAAATATTTTTATTTAAAATTATGTCAACCATCATAAGCATGAGGTTCTGTGAACCTTCAAATGCTATTACTTTTAATATAAAATACTGCCGAAGCAGTAGTTGATATGAACACTGAATGAAGATTTACATTTTATTCCTCCTTAAATGGCAAACTCAAAATCATAAAACCTTTATAGTTGTTTCAATTCACATGTATTAGAATTTGTATTTTCTTTAAAAATGTCACTTAAAAAATGAAAGTGAAACAGAAATGTTTAAGTGTTACAAGATACATTTGGCATAACTGTGCTATATTATATATCTCTGAGGAATAACCTGCAAATGGAAGAGCCCACAGACTTTGATTCTATAACTGAAAAAAATCCAGCATCACTTGGTATGTTAACTTGGGAGCTTATTTACTTATGCTTGTTATTTACACAGTATAATGGGAATTCTCAATTAGCCATGGGTAGAACCCATGGTACATGGTACATGGGTAGAAGCCATGGGTACAACCACTCTTGCTTTTGAGTTTAGCCATTGTACTCAGAGTATAAGAAATTTAGTTATTTACTTTGTAAATCTCTCAGCTATTTACTTCGTGTGCCAGGATTCTAGCAAAAGAAATGCTTAAAATAAATTATTCAACTTGGATAGTGGATGAGCAGGCCAGTGGGCAACTACCCTCAGGACTGAGCCTGAATATCATCCAGACATACCACTGCCCTACTTCCCACCAGGGCACTTTGGGGAATGTTTAGGGCCATTTTGGTTGTCACAATGATGGTGGGAAAGAAGTGGTTCTAATGCCATTTTGCCCAGAGAAGCTAAATATACTACAACATGAGGTCCCCACCAAGGACTGTCCCATCTTCAACAATATTGTCCCTGTCAAGACAGGGACCATGATTTTCTTGTTCAATGTTGTATTTTTAGCCTACTACATAGAGGGCATTAAATAAATATTTGTTGAATAAAGTCAAAGTAAGCAATTTATGGCACTGAGTGAGACACTGATAATACAAAAGAAGGAAAAGAAGTGGACAACAGGGAAACTGGATAGTTTTCTACTTGAGTCAGATCTTAGTGGGTAGGCTCCATTATACTTAGGGAAATTCTATAGTAGGACACATCCATACCCAAGATACTTAGAAAAGAATAAAATTCCGTCCCCCAACACAAATTATAAAGGGATTATCTTCCAATATAGATATTCAGGTATATGCTCCCACTACTAGTAAAGATCAACAAATGTGTCACTTCAAGACATTGATTCTAGTGTTCAATGTTACCTTGGGCAACTAGTTAGTAAAACAATGTAGTTTAATGTACAGGCTCTGGAGCAAGACTACTGCATTTGATATGACTTTACCATGCATTACCTGAGTAAATTACTTAACATTTTAAAATGCTATTTACAAGCCTGGCAATTTACTTAGCATCTTCTAGCATCCATCTTGTCATTTAGAAAATGGAGTAATAAAACAAGTTCACAACCCCCTATTCTAAATTTATGAGCCAGATATGTCACACAACTCAGAATTTTTTTTGGATTTTAGAAAGTAATACCATATATATATATATGTAACATCCCAGGTGAATCTAGCACAGCAACCCATATTCATATGTATTAATGATTCTGTCACCAACATAAAAAAAGTTCCAAGTGTGAGATAAAGACCCTTAAGTAGGCTCATCTCACTTAATTCAGGTTTTGGAGTCAAATTAGCTTGCCACAAACTTAGGGAACCCTGGGGTGGTGGCTCACACCTGTAATCCTAGCACTCTGGGAAGCTGAGGCCAGAGAATCACTTGAGGCCAGGAGTTTGAGACCAGCCTGAGCAAGAGCGAGACCCTATACCAAAAATACAAAAATTAGCAGGGCTTGGTGGCATGTACCTGTATTCCCAGCTACTGAGGAGGATGAGGCAGGAGGATCGCTTCAGCCCAAGAGTTTGAGGTTGCTGTGAGCTAGGCTGACCCCATGCCACTGTAGCCCAGGCAACAGAGTAAGACTCTGTCTCAAGAAAAAAAAAAAAAAGAAAGAAAGAAAACAAACTTAGGGAAATTGGTATTTTTAGATTCTTTTCAATTTCAAAAGTAATTATAAGGGTACCTACTTCCCTCAGAGAGATAATGTAAAAATTGAGTTTATATAAAGTACCTACCCCAGTGACTGTCACAGTTAGTATTTATTAGTTATCATTATGAAATGTTAGCTAGTTACAAGACTATGCAAGATAGCTAATAGAGTCAATAGACTTGTAGCTATAAGCAGGAGGGGGTAGGGGTAAGAGTGAGTAGTGGTCAGAAGAGAACCTAAGACAATTGTGCTAATCAAAATAAAACAAAATTAAAGTTGACTGACCACAAAGTAACTGCAAGAAAATAACACATCTGCCACACCGAAGATAAGTAAACATTTCCTTCCTTTTGATAAAAGGGAGCTTCTACAGGAGTTAATATCTGAAGACATTTAATATTTTCTATTTCACATGTAGTTTCCTATTTACAACTCTATATAGCTTTCTTTCTAAAAATGCATCAAGCTTTTGAAGTTTTTTGAGCAAGGTGGAACCAAAACTGGTTTCTCCCTAAGGTAATAAGGTAATCAAGCTTTTGTTACCTACAGCAGAATACAACAAAATTTGGACAATTAAATAGTAAATACAAAAAGCACACTTAACACTCTTTCCCTTTGGAAATAATTGCAGTTAAATTTGCTACTATAGCCCCTCCCTGTTCTATTGGTTTTCGTAATCCAAACTTCTGGAGAAACTTTTAGAGTTATATGGGGAATGAAGGAAATTATCATTTCTTAAGCACTATTCTATGCCAGGCCTTGAATTATGTACTTTGCATAAATTCCTTATTTAATTTTCACAAGTCTTCAAGGGAATAGTTATTGTACTCATATTACACAAGGATATTACATTATTAAGTGAATGAATCAGGATTCAAACTCAAGTTTGACTGACCTGAAAACCCATGTGCTGCTTATACTAGGCCACTTTGCCAAAGGATACTACCTCATTCTCATATTCTTGACTAATTTTTGGCTCCCTTTGTATTTTTTATCAAGAATTTTTAATGTGTACATAATAATATGGAATTTATATTATCTCTCAGAATAAATTTTAGATCTTTCTATAATTCCAAATTTGAAATGCACTTGTAATTTTTATCTTAGTTTATCTCTGAAAAAAATAATTTTAAAATGTCTATGAGTTACATCTGTCATCTTTAGCTATAAGAGCTTATTCATCAATATGTAGCATTACATTTCTAAGCAATGAGCAGCACCATATAATCAAAGAACTTTAGGCCTGGTAGAGATTTTGAGAACAATAAAGATATTATTTAGATAAATAACTAACTATTCTGGTCTTAAAGATTTTTGAGGGGTATGACCTACCAAATGCCAGTCTATAACCATAACCAACTCCAGAGTTTAATAACTTTTAGAGATGGTCTTCTTTTAAGACAAATCAAAATCACCCTTTCCATAAACTTTCAAGGTATTAATTTAAGATTTTCTTTAACATTTCTGTCATCCTGCTTTATTAATTTTAGCTGAAAGTTTGTAACAAAGAATAAAGAGAAATAAAAATAAATTTGAAAACAGTCCTAGACCAAATAAATAGGTTCCGTGGCTTGAATCTTGCTCATTCCTGTCAATATCATTTTTGCTAACCTTTTCAGTGCCTCTCCAATTGTTCTATGCTCAGAAAGAACTATAGAGAAAATAATTGGACTTTATTAGTTCAGAGTGTTTAGTTTAGCACTTTAAGAGCTCAATGAACAAGTTTAAGAAAAATAGTAATTGCCAGCTGTTGGATATTAAACTCCAGAGTCATGCTCATTTCTAAAAATACATTATTGACACATATCCAATTTATAGAATGCTATGATTTGAGTCTAAACAATAACTTTTATCTTGAACTGGTGTGATTAACTTTTAACCTTTATTAAATGTTTTTGATGGAACACTGATAGGATTTATTTTCTATTAGCAGATAAGTAATTTGATAGATTATTACATTCAATAAGGCTTAGGATTATGAAATTCAAGCAGTATTTTAAGTTGCATAAAAAATGATGCTTACTAATGTCATTTTATGCACAAGACATGATATGTTTAACATGAACAGTATATAATTCTTATAATTTTTTACATTTACATTTTTAAAACTATACTACTCTCATAAGACCAATTTTCATCAGCCCTGATAAAAAGCTAGTAATGGGTGTATCCTGTATACTGTATTAAGTCGATAAATACTAGTTGAAGATAAGCAAAGTAAAGGAAAATGCCAAGAGTCAAATATTATAATTCTTGTTTCTGGATCCATAATGCCATTATAACAAGAAGCATATAACCTTGATTGTCACTACTAGCAAATACAAGGACGGTATAGTTGACTACTTTATAGTCCTTGTACTTGGAAAGCAGTATAGAGTAACGGCTTTCAAACTTTGTCTCCAAATAACATAGTACTTAGGGTCCCAATGAAAAAAAGAGGCAAAAATGGACCCGCTCTGTTTCTAATCATTCCCCCAAAGGTGGTGCCTGAAGAATTTCTTTGATTAGAAAACATAATTTGATAATTACTAATATAATGGATAAGAACAATAGAGTAAGAGTCACCAGAGCTGGGTCTACATGTTAGATATTCCACCTGTGTAGCCTCAAAGGTATTTTTAACCTCTCAGTTTCCCCATCCACAATATGGAAAGAATTCCTTAACCATATAACTGACCTGTTGGGAAAAGTTAAATATGATGCCACAAAAGAACTCTGTAGAGCATGATCTATGTAAATATAATATTTAATTACTGTACTATATGCTATATAATATGTAAAAACAAATGTTTCCTTCCCTACTTATCTCCTCCCCAAGATACTTCCTTATTTTTCATATACAACAAAGAAGTTTAATACTATCAAAATGAAAAAAAAAGTTCCAAAAATTAGATTGAAAGGAAACAAGTGGGAAGGAGAGACACATATAAAATTTCTCTTTATTGCTCTTCTCAGAATAATATAAAGTAAGCTCATCTCCTACTATTTTCCCAAGAGTAGGATTCCACCAACACATCTATTGGTTAATCTCCTTTAAACTATTTTTAGTGAACATATTTGTAAACACGTCTAATAGAATTTATGCTGTGGAAACCCTTTTCTCCAGATGCATGTAAGATTTCACAAGTATTAGGTATGATATCAATGTCCATCATCAGATGCCCTCAACATGAAAAATGAGTGATAAGTGAAAAGAACGTCAGATTGGTTTGTTTGATACAGACAACTCAAATGGTTTGACAAATATAATAAAGTTGTAGTATTTCCTGGGGAAACTATTTGAAAGAGTTGGTATAACTTTACCTTAACTATACTATTTAAATCTCTTTAAATATACTATCTGTGATAAAGCTTATTTTATAGCTCTTAAATTATATTTCCTATACATAAATACATAGTTATTTGCTATAAATCATGCTATGAAGGACTTAAACAAAAAACTATCCATTTTATCTTGCTTGTAACCTTATATTCATAAAATTTGGAAAACATATAGGGGAATTTTTGGTGTACCTTGTGCAGAACATTCACAGAACCAAAAGTTTGAAATGGAGGACACAGCTTCACCTTACTTAAGCTTTGTCTTAAGCTTTGTCTCCTAACTAGCAAATTGTGTGTTTATCTTCCCATTAAAGCAGATGACTTTCCTCAATGGTAACAGCTACTTAAACAGAAAGAGTCCATACATCAAATTGAAGTAAGGTGCAACTTATTCCCTGTAAAGGCAGATGGATTCTACTTCATCATCACATCTTTGGTTGAAACCATATTTTAAAAGTTTTAGAAGTAAGAAATGAAAATGTAGTTTTTAAAGATAAATTATTAACACTTTTTAAAAAATTTACTAGATTATATATGCTTACAAAAAGTAAACCACATGATTATCTTAAAATAATACTGATTCTAATCATATAGCTTTCATTTTTTAAAAATTAAGAAATGTTAAAATAGCAATCTTTCATCATCCTGAATGGGCTGGCAACTGCATTTCAACTACTTAGAAAGGAAAGGAAGTAATCTGGGTGTAAATGTTATCTCAAACACCAATTATGAACAGCTTACATGTACTCACAGACACTATGCCTATCCCTCTGATGCCCTTTACCCACCCACTCACACCCCAATCCCTGCTCTTTTTTACCTTTCTGAATGTCAATGGAAGACCTCTCTTTTAAGTGCTCTTTGTAGTAGAAGCAGAAGTTCACACAACCAAACTGCTGCATCTTCCTATATAACCAAACCATTATTGAGTAGGAGAATTATGACATCAGCAGTATGTTAGCCAATTACTCTAACAAATAGTTAATCTCCACTGATACACATGCTATCATGTCATTGGCTGAATTTCAGAAAGTCTACCACTATTATTTTTCTACCTTTAATTAGGACTTACTCTGATACAGGTTTGAGGTTTGGTAGTTTCTGAAACCACTACGGAAATGCATGTGCCATACACATTTATTTGACTGCCATTTTAGAATGCCAAACCCGGACAATTTGCAGACCAACACATGGGTATCAATGAGAAAAAGACTAACCTAGGAGTCTCATATTTGTGCTCTCATTAAAACACCCTGAGTAGTGCCTGAAAATTTTATATTATAGGTGCTCCAATGCTCTTTCACTGTTTCCCTATAAACTCTGTGTGCTAGCTATTACTCATAAATACAGCATGCTTTTAATCCTACCTGGGGCAGATTTGGTGGGGGGTGGGAGCCATTAGTAGATGGAAAGGAAGAATTCTCTTGTGGTTTCTATACCACCACAGAAAGCTAGGCTAACTGAAAGCATTTAAAAATATGAACTATAACCACATAACAATGTAAAGAATAGTCAAACATTGTTTTCTCTAAACATATACAGTAATGAAAGAAAACAAAGTTCCTTACCATACTAACTATTGCCCACCACAAAAAAGGGAAAAATCTGTCTCAAAATCTTATGCATAAAAAATACTATTGAAAAAATTCAGACATGAGATCCCATATATGGCATGTTAAAAATATTCTGTTTTATGTACTTATAGTTCATAATTTATAGAGAATGTGATTAAATTACCTCATATTCTTTCCATAAGCCAAACTCAATGTATTCTCTACCATAAAATGCCAGAATGACCAAGTATCCTAAAATATTAAAAGCAAGAACAATTAGGTTAATATTAAAAATGAATTCTTTGATATCTAAAAGCTGTGATTATTTTAAATTATTTTTGAATAAATATTAATTACCATAATTATTTTTTCTTTGCATGAATTTATCTAGATTTTTTAATATTTCTTATTTAGCCAAAAAAGACATTATTTTGATTTTACATGAAATTTTTTATTTTTCAAAGAACAGAAATCAAAAAATAATCATACTATTCTAATAATCAGAAAAAATTAAGTGAGGGAGAATAATGAGAAAAGGATTCTTTGAAAGAATATATACTTTTAAATTGTGAAGCGAGAGCAAACAATTCTGGAAATCAGCCTGCTAATTTCTTATATTTAGAGAAGCAAAAGTAAGAATGGATTAGCAACTGGCATACATATGCTCATTCCTTAAAAATAATTACTTTTTAGGAAAATTTAAAAAGGAGATCTTTTATTTAGGGAGAACAATAGGCAAGGTTATTTTAAAACTAATGATCTTTGTTGTTAATAAAGTAAATTTAGGGTAGCAATAATATAAAACATACACTTATGTGTTATTTGTTTATATATGTTCATACCTTTTTTTGCCCTAAATTTGGTCCATGATATCAGAGATCAACTTAGTACAGAATATATCTGATCATTTAGTCAACTATAACACCATCATAGCTGCCTGTCATGATTTAGTTTTGTTTTCTTTTTTTCTTTAAAGGTAAAGGTGATATTAAGTGACAGTTGCCATAAATTTTTATATTGGTCCATTAAACTAAGAAAAATAACAAAGCAAACAGGCACAGCTGAGTAAATATGAACAGGCAACAGTCTAAGTACACATATTTGGGGTTACTTGAAGAAGACAAGACAAGGATCACTAAAATAATCACAGGTGTTTTCTGTGTATTTAAGCAATTACAAGTCAGATGCAGCAAAAATGCAATAATCTACACTAATTAACACACTGGAGTTCTCAAAAAACCTTGGCAATTTTATCCCTATTATCAGATTTTCCTGTTGCTTTATTTTAGTCATTAAGAAATGTAGTATATTTTCTGAAATGAGGTATTATTGTACACATGTATTATCAGAAACTAAGCAACTAAATAATATGTCAAAAGAAATTTGAGCACCATGATTACGAGTTAGACATATTCCCAATTAAATGATTATAAGATAATTTGACTTATTCCTTTAATTCTAATCCTTTTCTCCAACTACCCTTGTAGTTAAAAATTCAGGCTATTTGACAGTTATCTGTGGTCCTTTACTGCTCTCCAAATGGTTAAAAATAAAACCTCCTCTTTGAACATATCCTTCACTATTCCCCACCTCATTTTGAGCAAATACCACAATTACTCAGGATCTTGCCACTTTTAAATTATTCCAACTTCCAGAGCTACATCAGTTTACTAGTGATACAAATTTGTCTTGGCCACTCATCATTTTAACCTTAAAACCCAATTCATTTCTTAAAAACTCACTCTTGTATATTATTCAATTATTCATTTAACCACTTCTGTATGAGCGTTGACTATAGTCAACAGCCACAGATGAATGCATATAGCCGAGCATCAACTTTAGCCGTGATATGAAGGTGCACAGCTGAGCATCAACTTGAGCGTTAATAACAAAACTTCTACAACGGTACTCCGAATGGAAGCAATACAACCCCTGTATTACATCAGAAAATCTCATGCATTTTAGAGAAAGACATTTTCCAGCACCTTACAATAGTGATAAAACAAAAAGGAAAAATCCATTAAGAAGATGTATTGTATGCTCAAAAAATAATAAAAGGAGTATTACTAGATACTATTGTAAACAATGTCATGTTGGCCTATGTGTGGCCCCATGCTTCGAAATTTATCATACCAAAGAATAAAGTTTATCATAATATTCAAAAACTTGCCTTATTTTTTTATGATATGAATGAAATAAAACTATAATTTTGAATTGACTTTTCTAATTTTTCATTTATCAAAATAAAATTGTGAACATTTAAAAATAACGTAATAAAAACATATATGTATATGTTACCTATTCTGATTTACATTACAAGTAAAGCTGCCTGTAAAGTAAAACAAGCTTTCAGTGCTTTAAAGCTTTCCTCATCACACATAAGCAAAACAGATTCATCATCAATGCACAGCACAAACTATTGTGTGGACTATGAGTGCCGGCTGTGGCCAAGGTTTCGCCGCCAGTGAGCGCTGTACAGAAGTGGTTAAGAAAGACCTTGGCCAAGCATGGTGGCTCACCCCTGTAATCCCAGCATTCTGGGAGACTGAGGCAGGTGGATTGTTCAAGGTCAGGAGTTTGAGACCAGCCTGAGCAAGAGTGAGACCCCGTCTCTACTAAACATAGAAAGAAATTAATTGGCCAACTAAAAATATACAGAAAAAAATTAGCCGGGCATGGTGGCAAATGCCTGTAGTCCCAGCTACTCGGGAGGCTGAGGCAGAAGGATAGCTTAAGCCCTGGAGTTTGAGGTTGCTGTGAGCTAGGCTGATGCCCTGGCTCTCTAGCCCAGGCAACAGAGTGAGACTCTGTCTCAAAAAAAAAAAAAAAAAATGACAGCTATGTTGGGTACAACATGTACCCAAATTAAATGTACATGGTCCCACATACAAATAGCTCACAGATGACCATGCCACTCACAGCAAGATACCATCTCCCTAACATCCAAAGTTAGTCTACAGAGCCCTATTTTCATTGTTTCTTTCTATATTTCACAATGACTTTCTTTTCATCTCTGGCAAAACTATTTATATCTCACCCTTCAACATTTATTGAATTATTACTATATGCTTGGCAATGTGCTACAAGGTGATTAGGTGCTAGAGAATACAAGGATACAACAGTGAGCAAAACATGGCTATTTTGCGGTCATGTCCCTTTCCACCCACTCCCAAATACTGTCCTTTTCCCATGGCTCTATAATTCTCCTGGAACCCAGTGATCTTTCATCATTTTTACTCTCATTTTCTCATACCCTACACTACCCTGAGACACAGGAAGAGGGACCACTGTCATGGACTTTAGAGAGCCTGCTTTGGCCCTCAAGTCAGGTACTACCCCATGAGGCAAGGACTCTACACAGCCCTGGGCCATGCTTTCTTACTCCTTTAGGGTCTACCTCAGGAGATCCTCAGGACCTGGATATTCCACGCACAGATGGAGATTTAGGCATACTTACCTCTAGGCCCAACCGGTAAACAAGAGATAATCTTGCAAGGGGTGGGGCAAGATTGCTTGGGGGATGAGCATGTGGGCTTGCTATGGCAAAGAGCCTAGCATATGGGAAAAAGGAGATAGACTATAGGACAAGGACCAGATGACAGAGGGTCAGTTCTCCCTTTGCCACACTATGTTCTAGAACAGAACTACTACAAAATCTGAGAATTCTAAATGGTCATTCACCTAATGAGATGTATTGGTCAAATTAGGAGGTTAGAACATGTTTTATTTAACAGTTTCTTCACTTATATGCACCATTAAGGTATATAGAAATATAATGAGTGAGATTCTGTTTGTAAATTCTTGCTCCCACTGGTATTAAAGATGGGTCTGATTCTCACATCCTATTTCCACTGATGGTTCCCCAGCCTTCATTGTAACCAACCAAATATTATAATAGTAGTAGCCTCAATAGAAGTAAAAGTAGTAAATGTAGTGTTCATAATACCTCCTCGGGGGTGCTATCATGGTAGGCTAGTTAGGCTCTTTTATACCCTTGGTAATATTTACAACCCCACTGGCTAGTTGTTATCTACATCTTATCCATGAATTTAAAGTAACAGATTAGCAGAAGTAGTATTCCAACCAACGTCTTTCTGAATTAAAAGCCCAAATTCTTTACCTTATGCTTCCTTTCAGATGACTGAGAGAGATTTACTTGATTTCAGACTTACTCTCTGTTAATATATCCTACACATATATGCCAGATTCATCTCCCCAAAGGACCACTTTCATCTTCACATCTCACCCACTTTTAAAAACATATACTTGCTGGTTATGATATAAACAGTTAAGTTCCAAATCCTAATTATTTTTCCTTTCCACTCCATCTGCTTCGTCATTTCCCAACAAACTCTTCAAATTCTTTACACCAAAATCATACTTGCTTCCACCCCCATCACATGCTTACCCTCTTCCTCACAGCAAACACACCTCCAAAACAACATTTAAGATCCACCTCATGCCTTACCTCTTCTCTGAAGGTTTCCCTAACCACTCAAGCCCATAATCTTTATTATTCTATTTTTCTACATCCCCATAACACTGATAGCCTCTAATTAGTAATTAACAGGCATACTTAACATGGTAAGAACTCCCAAAGATATCACACCCCTTTTGACTTCAAATGACTATACTGAGTTAATCTTGTCAGAAGGCACTATAGGAAAGACTGGTAAAGTGGCTCTAGAGACAGAGTAGCTGGCTGAAAATCCTGCCTCAATCATATATTTGCATAGACTTTGGTGTTAAATTTGCACAGTACAGTAATATGCAGCACTTCTTTTATGATAAGCATAGTTTCAGTTCTGGAACCCATTTAGATCTTGAATTTTTTGACAATTCAAAAGAACTTTTGTTCACATGTGTTGCACCCAGTTGTGCACTGGTAAATGTTTAATAACCAACTCTTCCCCTTCCCCTCCCCATCAAAAAAAAAAAAAGCCAGATTTATAGTTTCTGTTCATTTCCATAGTGTAAATACTCCCAGCATGGCTAGCTTAAAAGCTAGCAATGTGACATCTTGAATGCAGAGTTAAGAAGAGATGAGCAACATTGACTCTCTCAAGCTGTAAGAATAGGCTTCAGTGTATCATTAGTTGCATCTATCCATATTCATCTTATTAAAAAATAAAATGGATAAATATAATAAATATTTACTTATTTTAAATGACAATAAAACCATTCCACATTAACATAAAAAATGTATGAAATATAGCCAAATTTTCCAAAACAAAAGATTTGATGAGAAGAGTGGAATTATTTTGCATTTTTATACATTTCTTTAAAATCTTGCTTAATAGAAGACAGTTCAATTCTCACATCTACTTCTGCACACAATCTGCTGTTTTGGTTGAAGTATAGGAAGAAAATGCAGCTACATCCTGAAAGGTAGTTGAAAAAGGGAGAACTTCCTGGGGCTGAGGAGTCTTCCACTTGTACTTTGAGAAGAATTTATATACAATGTACTTCTGCATAAAAGACTTTGGTGTGAAGAGACCTTACCAACAGTGAGAGTCTGGAGTAGTTTGGTAGTTTAATTAGGTTTTCTCATCTAGTAATTATCTCAATTTGAAGAATTCTAAATTTAGACTACTCTGAAAAGAAAGTCCATGCTATTTCAAATGTGTATATTTACATATATAGGTATATGAATGTATATACATACATACATGTATGTATACATGTATATATACATATACATATGTATATACATACATGCATGTATGTATACATGTATATATACATATACATATGTATATACATACATGCATGCATACATGCTATATTGCCTCCAAATCAATCACTCAAAGTGCTAAGAATATCAAAGAAAGAAAGATAACTACAAAGTAAGAACTTGCCCATTTTTAGGAGAAAAAATTCTATGCAGCAAGAAAATTTATGAAGCTAATGTATGAATCTTCACTGAGCTGAACATAATATTCAATTAAGCATAAAAGGTACAATTATGTTCTACATTTTTACAAGTGGACAATTATACCATACATGATAAGTCATAGTTACATATTCATTGATGTCCAAAAAATGACTGCTATCAGAATATAATTATATTTTAACTCTGAAATTTTAAATTTCTGAATTTAATAGTTTTGGCAATATTTAATTTTTTAAAATGTCATTAAACATTTTAACAATATAAACATATAAGTTGTAGTCAAGAAAAAAAAATTAGAGCTACTGGTATCAGCTACTGGTTTTATCTGAGAGACTGTATCTATGCAACATTAAGTGCTGTTTCCCTTGGCTCTAAAAGTATTTCTTTAGCCTGGTATTCATCTCACCCTTAAAATATCAAGGCAATGTTAAGCACACTCTGTGCCTCTTCCTTTCCTTAAGCTTGGGCTGAAATTACTCTCCTCAAAGAATTGAAATAGGATAGCCGTTGACTAAACCAGTTTAATCCCACAAGCTACTTCAAACCCTTACTATATTTCAAACCATTTCTGTTCTTTTGCAAATATTATCTTCTCATTAAATTAAATGCCTTTATGGTTACTTAAGCAACAACAGAATATATTAAAATGTAAACTATATTTTGTAAATCAATGATGAGAATGTTGAATATTTTTTCAGGGATAGGTTAAAAAGTACCAAAGGTAGTCAGATTTTTATGTGACTCTACGCTTGCCTTACTTCTTCTAAGCAGAAGCTATATTCATTTTCAGTTATCTTATATCAATAATTAAGCTACTTATACAAGCCTGGGAAATTTAGTCATTTCTCCTCTTATACTTTTTTACATGGAAGAAAACTTTAAAGAGAGGCTAAATGTTTAAATAATATATGTCTCTCACTGTACATATTTACTAAAATGACTAAATTTATTCTATTAAATTCCTACTATTTATGCAGTACAAGTATTTCATCTGTTAGTGCACAGTTTTCCTATCAATTATCACTCTTATAATATTTAAAGATCCTGCCCCAAGATGTAAATCTGTGAACAAGAGGGGTCACTTGATAAAAAAGTTTACTCTAAAGAATTCCTAACCACTGACCAATACTGAAAATGACTTAATAAACAATGCATAGCATCCCTCTGTGCAAACAATTTTTATTGTTTCTGATTACATCCAGTTCCATATTACTGTTTTCAGCTGCCACACTCTCCTGCAAAACCCTCTTCATATCCTACACCACAAAGACTAAGCCAGAATAATGAAAATGACAATACTAGCCACCATAATTTGAGTACTAATTCAAGACTGTCATGCTAACCTCCCTATATATACTTATCCTATTTTATCTTTCATTTTATAACCCTATTGAGTTAATAATATCCCTATTTTTATATTAAAAAATCTGGCATAAAAGCAGTCATGGAATTTATTTAAGGATAATTAGCCATCAAATAACAAAGACAAAACCTGGATTTCAACTCATGTCTCTTATTCAAAAGACTAGGACTCACATTTTTCCCTAACAATTTTGCAAGCTAGCACATCTCACACATGTGTCAGAAATTTTTATTTTTTTTAAGCTAAAGACACAGTAGTCTTGGATATTTATGGAAGTAGAATTGGCATATAAGTGTCTCACATAGCATAGTCTGGGTCTTTGTGGAAATTTCATAATCCCATGCAAGTACTACAACAGCCTTCCATTAATACTCTGACATTATGTCCTGACAAAAATCTATATTCAAGATTAGTTGCAGGAGGTAATCTTCACACAGATCTCCTTCATAATATTGAACCTGTGTTTGAGTCTTCAAGAGTGAGCTGTGATTTAATACTAACATACTGATGATCTACAGTGCTTATACCATACCTCATGATGTCAAAGATAGGGACAAAGTCACGAAATATTACAATGTGTACCAGGTCAGAATACTCAACTACTAAACTACAATACAGAAAGTTGATAGGCAGTACTGTTCAATAAGGTGCTACATAATCACTGCAGATGTCACTATACTATGTAACAAAATAAGTAGAACTATCATTGAAGGTATAAGAGCAACATAATTTTTTTTCTAGAAAAGTAGACAATTCACTGTTATTTAAGTGAAGCCTAAACTCAAGTATTAAACTCACGGTGGCTTTACTGGATTATTAAGGGACAAGTAACATTAAAAATATTTTAGAAATCAATAACCTAGTGGTGAAACTTCCAAAAGTTGAGTTATGCCTGAGTATTTACATTGAATTGGACCAAGAACTCATCACTCAGCAGGGAAAAGCTTCTTTGGTGAAGCCACACTGATCCCTGGATCTATGATGTCTCACAAAAAGAACTTTTAGTAGGAAGCTAATACAATATTAGATAGGTGTATTAAAATATCTCAATGGGGAAATGCCACTGTGGGTAAGCTATTATTATAGGGATGTAAAGCCACTTAATCACTGATAAACATCTCTACCTAAAGCAAATTTATTGTTTAAAAAAATAGCTTATACTGTACCATTTACTTTTCTATGCCATGAGCTTGCTTAAGAGGTTGATTTTACCTTTTGCTGAAGCTGTGTATTTTCTAATCTGTTTAGGGCAGCTGTCAAGTAATCAGAGTAAGCAGTGCCATTTTAATAAGGAAGTCTTTTAATGAAATATAATAGGTCACAAATACCTAATTTCTGCTCTTTACTGTAATTGCCAGTCTTACTATAACTGCCACTTTAACAATCTTTTCCAAATGCTGACACAAAAGATGAACAAATGAAGGGTATTACCATGTGTGTATATTTACAGCTTATTGCTGTCAGAGACTGTAGTTCCACTCCCAGCTCAGCAGCTATATGAGGATCTGTTTCTTTTGATGGAAGCATCCAGTTTCATTCCTGTTGTGAATGTATCTGAATTAATCTCCTTTTCATAGCTACACTAATACATACTAAAGGCTACAAAGGAGCAATGTTGACAAAGTTTCAGCACAATATTACACCTTAGGAATATCAAAGATACTTTTACTGTCACTGTAAAGGATTATGGATTTTACTACTTTCTTCCTTCCTTCCTCTTTAATAAATTCTCTGCTCCACTAGTTATTAGTTCTTAATTTCCAAAAAAATACTGTTTATATATAGTTCCAATAACCTATTTTCTTAGATAAATTTTAAAAGTTTATGATAATCATCAGTTTTACATGAACAGCTACTTGAATCAAAATCACAAACATAAAATTACAAAACTGCTGCAAAATTAAAGGATCTCAAAAGAGAAAGCGCAGTATTTTTATTTTTAAAAAGCACATTATGATTATTTTGCTACAGTTCAATTTTAAGTATTTGATAAAGTAAACTCTTTAAAAATACTACCTTAGAAACTTTACATAATAATCCTTTTTGTTTTGAGTATACTATTTTTTTTTTACTATCAGCTTTTAAAATTTGGTACTATTATTGCTATTTTAATACCAGAAGTCCTGTGCACAAACAGTAGTAGTTTTGTAAGAAGTCTGTCCATTTTTGAAAGGCTAAGCTTCCCCAAATCAAACTAGCTTACTGTGAAAAGAAAACCATGACAACTGTTTGTACCTCTTGCTTTATTATTACATCCGGCCTGGTCACTCTTAGAAATTCAATCTATTATGGTTGCTAGGAGTCTGTTGCTGTGCAACCTAAAAGGGTATGCTGTGCTTTCAGGCTAAGGAGTGCTAATAAACCTGTAGGCTTCCCTCTATGGGTCTGACCAGTGTGTTTAAAGGGCTTAATACTTTTCAAGAGTGATTGGCCCACAATTCAAGACACATCCTATTAAAAACAAGTCACACTGAGAGATTTCTAACAAAGGGACAAAATGCTAAACATACACAAATATTCAAAATGTATCCTCAGAATCCCTAACTAATTTGGTAAAACAAACAATGAACAGATTATGATCTACATTTCAATTATATCACCTACCACCAAGTTTTTATTTTTATACAGTCCCCTAAAAGGTTATAATAGATATAAATGAACTGAGCAAGTTTCAGGGGAAAAAAAGCAGAACTCAATACCTTCAACTTTTATTTTTAAAAAAACTATCATATAAACTGCAATAAAAGAAAATTAATCAAACCTAAGACCCCATAAATCATGTAGTAAAAACAAAATGCATTCCTCCCAAAACTTATTGAAAAAGTAAAGTAATTCTAAATTTTATTTTATTATAAAAACAGATAATTTTTATTTTTCTTTGTATCCCTTTTGGTCAGTAATAATTTTATATTATTCTAAAATTGATTCTATCCTATTATATATACATTCTATAACTTTAAAGACTAACACAGGTTATTGACATAAACTCAACACAATTAGATAGCATTACCTGAATGTAAATGAGAATAAAAGTATAGTAGAGTCTATCAATAAAATACTGGTAATCAAATTGCATGAAATAGATTTTAAAAAGTAAATAGAGCTTACAGGAGGACTACTAATTCTTTTAAAAGAAGAAATTGTATTGACTTATTTACTTATAAATGTTCATAAAGTATTTGAAGACAAAGATGAAGTTGTTCTACCATACAATATTAAAAACTATACAGAAAAATAAAATTAAATAATTTAGCAATCATTTTCACCATAAAAATCTATCCAAAACTTTCCAGGGGTATTGTGGCCATATTAATGCTGCCTGCAGCTTTTGAACGTTAAAGTTTTTTTTGTTTTTTAAGTCAGACAACATTCTCTCTATATTCGTGGCTACATTTAGCCCTTCAACTTAACTACTCTGAGCTGGGAACCCTTTGAATAATCTGTCAACTGCATTACCTTATTCTTTTTTTAAAGAATCTGTCCTTCATTGTTGCTTTCATTTCTTATCATTACATACCATAGGAAGCAAAGTAAAGAAAATTAACTATTGCTTCAAAAGTACCCAGGAACAACAAACAGGAATGTGGAAAAACTACCGGAAAAACAAAGACAAAGAATCCAATAATAAAGGAGAGCTGAAACAGGCTAAGAAGTGTAAAGGCAACATCTGACCAAAGAACTGAGGCTGGGGCAAGAGAATGGCTTGGTTAAGAAGGTTTAGAACTAACTGAAATAGCCTATAAGTAAAGCCAAGCAGAGCAAAACAGAACAAATGGGAGAAAAAGGGCAGATAAATGATAAAGACAAGCACACACTAGGAAAAGCAAAACTGAAAGAGGATTTGCACAAAGAAACATGAAGATTCATTTTACAGATGGCAAGAAAAGGAAAAAAAGGAAAACATTTATGAAAATTTATATTCAGTAAATTTATATTTCTTGCTTCATCACTGCTTCTTAAAAAAACATGAACTTAGAACATAACTTAGAAAAAAAGTTCTTAAAATATTCAGTGATGTCCATAGACACTTACAATGTAAAAATCAAGAGATTAGTAATTTATATATTCCACTTAATTTTACGAAGTAGTAATCTGAATACTTTCTAGTTCTCATGCAGAATTTTAACTTAATCCTAGAGCTACAGGGCCTAATGTATGAAAACTTCCTTAAAAGTAATTAAATTAATTCTTTTCCAAACAAGAACATTAAAACATATATACTACACACATACACACAGTAGTCGATAAAGTTATTAAACTTAGATTCTACTTAGGAGTATACTACACACAGGACATGTGTTAGGCAAATGCGTTAACTTCCAAAAGAGTTATTTAATACTTTATCAATTACTAGTCAAGTATATTAAATAATTCTAGAAGGATCTGATCTGAAAGAATCACAGTTCTACACTGGTTACATTAATACTTAGGATCCTGTCAGGTACTATTAACCAAAAGGCAAAAATAAAATCAATGGGGGTAGATATCCAACACTGGAAGTATTGTTGCAAAGTGCCTTTTGGTATTCATTGGGTCTGTGTCTCCTCAAAGCTATGAAGGTGCCATATAATTTTAAAGTGTGGCATCCTTAAACTATACACTATGTAGCTATAGAGAATAATATATTCAACCGTGCAATTAAGCCTCTTTTTTTGCAAATTCTAGTTTTCTTGAATTAACAACACCCTATCATATTTGATTCATTTCCACATACCCATGTGCCCAAAAAACTTTTTCTTAAAACAAAAATCCTCAATAAATGTTACCAAATAGAACTAAATACTGATATTTTTAATTTCATAATTTTTTTTATCAAGAATCATAGGCTTTTTGATATATCACATAATTAGGGTTAGTAACCAATGACTTACAGGTTAGAATTCTTTTTAGTACTCATTGTATTTTACAAAATAAAAGGAGAAAAAAAATCATTATGAGGGCCACAAATACATAATTTCTCCTTTTTCCTGATAGAATATTTCCTTATTTTGTTTCTTCAAATTATTTCCATAATTTGTTTGGCCAAGGTAAAAAAGGATTTTAATGCATAAAGAATTTTCTTAATATTAAAATAATAAAAGGAATGTGGAACAAACTGATTAGAAGAGTAATATCAATTAAATATACATTTTAAAACTTCTTAAAAATATGTGAGGTGTAAGACTTTGGGGAGCACTTTTACTTTTTAGCTACTACTATTCACTTTAATACATATAAATACTTTAAAAAACATACTGAATCAATTGATTTTTGTAATTCATAATTGAGGGTACTGAAAAGGGATCTTGAAGTACATTCTATAAATCTGAGAGATTTCAGTTACATCACATTATCAACACCAAAAACTCATTTATATATTTCACAATTTTTGGTGAAAGAAAAATACATAGAAACTCTTTAGAAAATGTAAAAGAAGCCATCTTAATAAAGAGGTAAATGTGACTTTCTCCCAGAACACTAGCAAATAGTCTTTGAGGAATCTATACTAAATTTGAAAATTACAGAGTATTTAATATGAACTCAAAATCTGAGACCAGAAATATGAAAGTTCACAATTCAAAATCTTAAATTTGATACTTGGGTAGAAACTAACTTTTATTCTTTTCATGATTGCTTTTAAACCACTTCCTCCATCTACAGGGGAGATGACACAACATGCAAAACAGAGCAATGGACCAGCAATCTGAATACTAACCCTGATTCAGCTGTGTTGGATCTCTTTCCAGAGGTAAAAAAACAAAGGGAATAATAATCAGACAGCTGCAGAGGAGAGGAGTATAGTTGAAACAAGACTAACCACAAGTTGTTAACTATTAAAGCAGAGTGATAGATACATGGGAATTCATTTCATCATTTCATCATATGCTCTATTTTTATAATATGTTTAAATTTTTCCTTAATAAAAAAGTTAGGGGGAAAAACATGAGAGCAGACTGATTGCTCCCCCAAAGTGTCTTATACCTCACATATTGTTTCATAAACACGATGGTGGTACAAACAAGTAGTGATGCTAAATTTGGCTTCTTTAATTTTTAATGTTAGAAATAACCAGGTATTCATCTTCAACAGACGCTGGCCCACAAGTTGCTAAAATATATGTACAGCGGACTCACTTCGGACACAAATGCCTGTGCATATTTGCAAGTATAATCATTTAACCAGTCTTTAAGGATGGAAACCAGGACAAAAAATGAATACTGTTTATATAATTATATAAGTTCAAACAGAGTAAGGCAGAGTGTTTTTTTGTTTTGCTTAAGTTTCCGCAGAAATTTCTACTTCCTCAACTTAAATATGTTAAAAAAAATACAAATTTATATCAATCATATTTTGTACCATTTTTGAAGTATTCCAATACAATAGCCTCAAATACTATGAAACTGCATATTTCATAATGGATGACAGGCACATAATGCTGAACATTTGACATTGAATTGAAATGGAAAGTATGATTTTGACATTAGTATACTAAAATCCCATTCTAAAAATATCAGTATGACAATCTATTTGTCAAAATAACAGAATTCAAGACAATTTGCCTCCATTAGTAACTTTTATTTATCTAAACAATCTCTCATTTATGTCTCTGCATACACAAAGTTTTACAAATAAATCCAATTTATAAATTATGATTAAAGATGACTAGATGTTAGATATTTATGCTATATAAACAATGACATTATAGTTTCACATCTTACAAGACACTGAAGAGCATTTTCATCACAGAAGCCATCATATGCAAAGACTCTTTCTCTAGTTTAAATTGCCATAAACATAAACAAATTGAGGGTATAACCAACCAAATTAGCCATCTGGTTAATTCTAATTTCTATTTGCCTATTATTATGATTTTTATTTTTACTACTTCATGTACAATTGCTGTTCAATTATTTAGAGTGTATTTTAGAAATAGTTAAAGGTGTTTCAGAAGAAACTCCAACTTGGAAGCAGGTAAGGTAGACTTGAAAAATTTAATTTTGAAAGGATCTCAATGTGCTTGATTCCTTATAGAAAACCATACTGGTCCACACACTTCAATATATATTCTCTCTTTCTCTCTTTCTGGTTCTTTCTCTCTCTTTTTATATATACATACACACACACAACACATGTACGTGAAAAGGCTGTACATTCAGAGAAAGGCATATAAAAATGATAACAGGGGACAGAGAAAAACAGAAAGTGCTATGTGAGGACAGATGTAAAAAATTAGGACTCTTTAATATAGAAGGAAGACTATCATCAATCAAAGCATCAATATCATAAATATACCAAGCCATATTTGAAGAAATATCCAAAATTTCATTCTTTCAGGTCTTTGTTCAAATGTCACCTTCTATGCAAGGTCTTCTTAATTATCTTATTAAAAATTACAACCTCTCCACCCTCATTGCCTACAGTTTCTATCCGCCCTCTTTCTTCCTTTATTTTTCTCTATGGCATTTACAACCATCTATTGTAATACATATTCATTTATTTTCTCTCTCCCTCATCTCCAATTTTTTAAATGTGAGGTTTTTGAGGGCAGAGGCCAGATTAGTTTTGTTCACTGTTGTATCCTCAACTTCTTCACCCACATTGTATATACCAGTGTGTGCCCAAGAAATGAATGAATAAAAAGTGAAAAATAAGCATATGCACTTAAACTTATTATAGAAATTGAAGGGCACTCCTTGAGTCTGGAGAGAGATTAAGATGACTTCACAAATGGTAGTAAATTCAGCAAACTCATCACCTCAAGAGATGGTACAGAATGAAAATATACTGATTAAAATGAGAGCCGGATAGATTTGTAGATGACAACTCCATATAAAAACAAGGTTTTACAGTGTAAAGTCTCTTTAGTAGACATCAAAGCAGATAACTCTAACTTTCCATAGTGCAACCCTAGTTGGAATATCACAATACAACTATAGATCTGACTACTGTAGTAATTCCATTCTGATACCACCAGTTGCTTTGGTGTAACCCTGGAACTCAAGTCCTGATCCTGCACTTCTGACATCCCAGCAGGTACAGTAAAGTTAGGCAGAAAAAGGAGAAACTTGAGAGATGTGGAGTACTCAGAGTAGTCCCCCAAAGGCAAAGTTCCCTAATACTCCAAGAGTCTCTCCCATAGCAAGCAGCATTAGGAATCACTGCAACCTGCCACAACTAGAAAACAGGAAGGTAATGGATCGTAAAAGGCATTCCCCAACTTCTAAAACTAAGAAATTAGACTTGTCAGATAAAGAAATTCAGGTAAGTCTAGAATTTCATTTATAGAGGGATATATGAAATTCATACATACATATATAAGTAGGTCAAATGTCATTTGAAAGAGGAAAAGAGACCTGGATTAAGGACAGCCCAAATCTACTGTCAGCTTGATGATCTTCCATTTGAAGAAATATCCTGAAGAAATATCCAAAATTCATAAATTCATACCATTAAATTCACTTTCAAAAAAAAGGAAGTAAATAAATCCAATGGGAATAAAAAAACTGCATTACTCAAAAGATCCTTACAAAATCACGGCTAGACAAAAATATAGAACAGTTAACTGTGTTTTCTATCATTTGATTAAAGGTATACAATCTATGGCTTAATCAACAATTATTCATTGATTGCTTCTATTAGGAAATGACAACAGGTCTTGTGCTGAGTTCAAAAACCTTAATTATGGAGTCTTCTGCCCTCAAGAAGCTTACCAACAATTTAGAAAGATTAAACATTTATAAATAAACAAAAATCTAAATCATAATTCCCAATCAGTAGCAGGGATAACAAGAAATTCATTATAAGTGGACTCATCAAGTTAGGGACCACTCTAACTCTAGAAGAGATGAATTTAAGTAGGGTGGAAAACACATTCTAAGTAGAATAAAGGATAAGAACCAAATTTTAGAGAAAAAAATGACAAGGCAGAAGTCAGGAGATCATATATGATAGCAATAGCAATTGACACTTATTGAATACTTATGTGTCAGGCACAGTGCTGTTTTGCCTATGTCATATAACATAATCTTTGAAACAATCTTTTAAGGTTGATTTTATTAATCCTATTTCACAAGTTTAAATAATCTGCCTAAGGTTCAACTACTAGTCAGAAGCAGAAGTGTAATTAAACCCCAAACCATTCATTTTGAAGTTCATACTCTTAATCAATACACAATACAGTCAGACATCCTTCAGTAACCTAGATTGGTTCCAGGGCCCCAGATCAAAATCCAAGGGTGCCCAAGTTCCTTATATAAAATGGCATAGTATTTGCATATAACCTGCACAAATTCTCCCATATATTTTAAGTCATCTCTAGATTAGCTATAATACCTAATACAATATAAATACTATATGGCTATTATACTTTATTTTTTGTATTATTTTTATCATTATATTGTTACTTTTTATTGTTTTCTTTGTCCAAATATTTTTGATCTGTTGGTTAAATCCATGGATGCGTAGTCCTGGATATGGAAGTCTGAGTATACCATAAGCCAGGATGGCCAGAAAAGAGAAGTTACAGAGCACAGTGATGAAATACAAGTTTGAAAATGGATATGAGTGTAAGCTTCATAACATCAAAGTCTATGCTGGTTTTATGGTACATCATGGCACTCAATAAATTATTTCTTAAATGATTCTGATGAATAGGCAATGAGGAATCCTGAAAAAATTCTGATCCAAGAGAGACATAAAACTCTGAGCTATTTTTAAAAATCCAAAGAATCTTCTTTTTAGAGAATTCTATTAAACCAAATCTTAAAAGTTTAAATAAAAATGTATCCAAATTATAAATTCATAAGATATTAAGACCACATTCCATATTTAAGTTCCTTCCTCCTTATATCCAACAAATAACAAATACAGCAGTTTATTATTTAGTTACTCTGGAACTCAATCTCTACATTCAAATCTCAAATTAAGACTTCCAAATATTAAGCACACTCTGTTCATCTGAATCATATTTTCAATAATTATATTTTCCATTGTATTTTATGAGTCAGTACATATGTTGACAGATCAGAAATATAGTTAAATCCAGATGTAAATTATTTAGATCCCCCCAAAAAATTGTCTTAATTAAGAGAAAGCAAAATCAACTTAATACATTAGATTCTGAGTCTTAGTTCATATGAAACAGCATTAAATTAAAAAAATAAAATCATAAAGAATAAAAATAAGGAACTTCTATATAAAAATGCAAGAGATAAGTAATATTTCATCATACTTTTGTTTATCATAGCTCTTTTTTTATTGAAGGTGAGGATAAATCCAAAGGGAACAGTTTTACAAGAAGGTTTATCTGTGGGGATTTACCTTGTTAAGAGCAAATGACAAATGGTCTTCCCCCATAGGAAACATATACCTGTTTTATATAAATGTATCCTTTCAGACTTGTACCATAAATGAAGCTGCAGAGAGCATCAGGTTACACTGGAAAGTTCATTTGTCATTTTCTTGCTCTCTCTGAATTTCAAATAATTAACTGTTAGCACTTTAATTATTCATCTTTATCACAAAAAGGATACCAAAACTAAGTTCAAGTCTGAGCTCACTGATTTACTATTAATTCTAAACACACACACACACACACACACACAGAGGCATAAGCCTGCACACACAGGGAAAAGGGTAGGGCTTGGGGGTGGGGGTTGGGGGGGACAATAACAGAAAATCTTAGTAATTATTTATTCCTGCCACAGTCTCATACTATTAATCAGTAAACAACATATCCTTCCAAAAACTCAGATTAAGAAAATAAGAAGTCATTTAATAGGATGGTTGCTGGTATTGCTTCTGGTTGCTATGGAATAAAGGGCAGTTCATTCATATACTCATTTTGTTGGTTCACAGTTACTTAAGAGTGCTGCAATACCGTTAAAGCCTAGCTGGGCAAGTCTCAGCTTGTATCACCTATATCAGCTGCCAATATTTTACTTTTGTTCCACAAAAGAATGACCTACAGGAATAAATGTTTCAATTTTTTTAATTAATTAATTAAATGGATTTTTACAACAATCTTTAAAATGATTGGAAACACCTTTACCTTCATCAAAAAAAGTAAAGAGGTGCATGCCAGACCTGAGAACTATTTATACTAGCACATTGATTATGACATGCATCAATACCCAATAAGGGGAAAAACAAATGCTAAGAATAAAACTATAATATTTTTACTTTTTTAAAAATCTAGCAAGTATGGTATGGTTGAGAAAAAAATTTAATATTTTTTCTATGTAATTCTAAAATAAAACAAATAATCCATATAACAAAAATTATAGTTGAAAATAAAAATATTAAGATATTTATCTAAATTTTGAACATAGATTTATAAAACTTGATTTTAATCTTTCTAGAAAAAATATGGAGACAAAAATTATAGATAAAATAAACAAATATTCTGAATACTAATAGCAGCACATATGAGTTATCTGCTTTTAAGAAAAGTTTTGGACTGGCATAGTGGCTCACGCCTATAATCCCAGCATTCTGGGAAGTTAAGGCAGGAGGATTCCTTGAGCCTAGGTATTTGAGACCAGTCTGAGCAACATAGCAAGACCCTATCTCTACAAAAAATACAGAAATTAGCCAGGCGTGGTAACGTGTACCTGTAGTCCTAGCTACTTGGGAGACTGAAGTGGGAGGATTGTTTGACCCCAGGAGTTTGAGGTTGCAGTGACCTATGATGACGCCACCTGGACTCTAGCCAGGGCAAATGAGAAAGTTCCTGTCTCAAAAGAACAAAAACATTTGACAAGTAGTGAGGAACCTGGGGTTCAATAGCCCTACCTCTGACAAACGTTGTATTTCATAGTGTAAGTCACTTAACCTCAGTTTTCTTACCTTTAAAATAATGGGAGGTAGGAAGAGGGGGGTCCACCTGATATACTCCAAAGTCCATTCAACCTTAAAAAATCTGATTAAAAAATAAAATATTCTAATTATGTCTCTACTGTAATCCTATGTATGTGTGCCATTTGGAAGCGTGTGTAACTCTAGTAAGAGACTTTTTCACCTCTCTAATCGCTACTGTAGCCCCATGGCTGCCTCTTTTGGTTGGCTGTGCTGGGCCAGACATAATAAAGGGGCAGAGAAATATGGCAGTAGAATAGTGAAAAAGAGACAGGAAGAAAACGTGAAGTTGGGCTCTAGAGAAAGGAAGACACTCACCAGAGAGGGTTTGAGGTTACAGACCCAAAAGCTTAGCTGCTATGCAAACAGGGTCAGGTTCAAAATACAGACAGGTCAATTCTTGGATAAACCTCTCCTTTACAAGTGAAAAGACAGCTTTCTTCCAAATTAGAGCATTAAGCTGATTGCTACAGGGGAGTTACTCCAATATAAGTAGACTAATATTATTATTCTCACATTGGAAATGGCTGGTTTTTAAATTCTATCATAGAACATAAATGCAGTGGTGGTTTCTTTTCTTCAAAAAGAAACAACTTTTAAACAGTAGAATAAAATTGACTATGCTTTTACTGATACTATGTAGAGTATCAAACAATAAAAAAACAAATAAAATTATACTTTAAGTATAAGTATTTAAAAGTACAGAAAAAGTTATATAAATGTTGAAATTGATATTGCACCACATTCATAACAAAATCTTCTATAAATATTACTGAGTTAACACGTATATTCCATATTTTGTTTTGAAGGGTTACATTTATGTTTTGTCCAAACATTGTTTGGCTCATTAAAGTTTATTCATATACCACATCATCTATCTACTTTTGGAAAGCATGAAAATCTAATATGCAGGATCACTTAATATAGATGTTTCTTAATGGCAGAAAGAATTAAATATAACCCTCAGAGAAAAGAAATCGTAGTTGTGGGATAAGATCATTTAATTAGTGCACTGCTTTAGTTATTCTGTATTATTTGACTATTTAGTCTGTCTAGTTACCCTGTATAGTAATATTTTAAAAGATTGCCACAAAATATTTTGTTGAGTCACATACAATTACACTCAATCCTTGGGATCATAAAGAAGTAAGTTTAGCAATTAAAGTTATTATATAAATGAAAAAATGCAGGCCTTATTTAATATTTACTTCATACTTTAACCATTTAATTAAATTCAAAGAAACATCAGCTTTTAAATAAACAAATTCAGTCTACATTTTGTGTCATTTATTAAAATATCATTTCTCACTATTTATTATACATATTAATCTGCTCATTACAGAATAGTTTCCAACATGAATAATGGATTCGTCCTTTTTTTGATATAGACTTTAGCACTGGAAAATAAGCTTCTTTCAAACCTGTAAGGCCTCAGTCAAATAAAAAAAAAAACTAAAGAAAACTTCTCATTCCCTAAAGATATTGAATCAGAAAATATTAAAGTGCTTTGAATGATATCATTAATTATCAGTACATTAGCTCTTGGATATCTCTTCCTTTATGTTCTATTATAAACTAATGGCATGTCCCACTGAGTAGCTAACTTTGAAGGAAATATTCCAGAAGATAGTTGGTTCGCTTCCCTCATCTACTTATAAAATGACTTTTAACTGTTTACACAAATCTACCCAAAAACAAGTTGAAATGACAGACAAAAGACTGACCCCATTTGATCCCTGAAAGATATATCTCAAGGCAGATTTTTTTTCCTCTGCCTGCAAATATGGCCTCCTGTCCTAGCATGTGCTCCTTTTTTTAATGATGGGTCAGGTTTCAAGTAGAGGAGCCTGGAATTACTAAACAAAGGACTTGACCAGCAACCGAAAACAAACTCCCTGATTTAGAAATGCTATGCTGAGAGGAAACAATATGAAGATCAATCACTTTTAAATATTGTACCTTAAACATAGCTCATTTCAAGTCTACATTGAGTCAGTTCTTAGCATAAGATTTAAATGTTTTCAAAGCAACATAGAATAAAGTATTCAAGTTTATTTCAATAAATAAATATTTCAAATGATACAGCTTTAAGAATAGGAGGTACTAATTTGTTAAATCTGTTTGATGGGCACATGGGAATTCATTATACTATTTCCTCTACTTCAATATAAGTTTTAAATATTTCAAAATATAAAAAGTTTAAGAATATAGGCCAGGCACAGTGGCTCACACCTGTAATCCTAGCACTCTGGGAGGCCTAGGTGGGCAGATCGCTCAAGGTCAAGAGTTTGAAACCAGCCTGAGCAAGAGTGAGACCCCATCTCTACTAAAAATAGAAACAAATTAATTGGCCAACTAAAAATATATAGAAAAAATTAGCCGGGCATGGTGGCATGTGTCTGGAGTCCCAGCTACTTGGGGGGGGGGGGGGGGGGCTGAGGCAAAAGGATTGCTTGAGTATAGGAGTTTGAGGTTGCTGTGAGTTAGGCTGATGCCATGGCACTCCAGCCCAGGCAACACAGTGAGACTCTGTGTCAAAAAAAAAAAAAAAAAAAGTTTAAGAATATATACATTTTGGTCCACTACATATTGGTTTCCCAAATATAGACTGCTGTAGATATCAAATAAGTTAATCAGATATCTATCCCAATTACATATATTAATTTTACATATTTCATATATTAATACTGTATTACTTTGTAGCAATACAATAATTGGAAGGAAACCCTCATGTAGCACACCTCAATTTAATGCCTTCCTACACACAACATCTAGAAATAGTCAAACCTCATGCTGTAATAGTCAAAGGTCCCTGCACCTTATATTGCCAACAAAAAAGCAACAAAAAATGTGGTGCCCACAAAGGAAATAAGAACAATCTTTCCCTCAGCTTCCCTCACTGCTTATTCATTCAACAAGTTATTTCACAATTCACATTTTGATTTATCCATCTTCCCTTATTTTTATCTTTTTTTCCAATTTTTCTACTAATTTTATCCAACTCCATTTTTCAGTATCTCCTCCTACCCATCTTTTTTATCCTTATTGATTCCCAAACATCATCTGTCATTTCTGTAGCCTTCTACAATTTGATATCTTAAAAAATATGTCCACATAGCTGGGAATATGTAAATTTATATCTAATACCTCATTTCTCTCTTTTCTTTCAAAATACCTCTTAAAACTCAATGGAAATCTAAGCCATTTCAGGATTCCTAAATTAAACCAAAATAGTATTGCACTAAATATACATTGATAAAAATCCTTTAATTCGTCATTCAAAATGAAAGCTAAAGGACAATGATATAAAACTAAAAGCTTATAGACTAATATATCCAAGTACCTCTTAGGTCTCTGATATAATGTTTTTGAATCACATATTAGAAACTACTACTGTCTTTAATAGTAGTAGTGATATTATTAGATATGCAGAATATGGCAAACTGGGATTTACATTTAGTACCTAAAATGACACTTCTTTTTCCCTACATCATCCAAGTTGCTGTTATACTCTAGGTTTTCCAATTATATGATCCTTCTTCAATTTACCCTCATTTTTGACCCAACTCCTTCAGATTAAGTTGTGATTCTGGGCATGGGGTGCCATCTATTGGCATTCTTTCTAAATTTTGTATACTAAAAGGTAAACTGGAACTTCCAAAGCTCATATACAATGCACATTTAGGAAATTCCAGATAACAATGGAAATTAACAAAAACACAATGTAATAGAGAGGCTCATGTCATTCAAGAAAGAAGTCCTTACTTCAAAGTTTCTCAAGGGCAGCAGGACTGGACAGAAGTATCAGGATCACTAAGATGACCTCCTCTCACAAACTATTCTGATTTACATCTTCAGCCCATGGTCATTTGCATTTCTATCACCACCACCACCACCCCCCCAAGGAAATGCTCAAGAAAACCTAACTCAATCAAAATAATAAAATGCATCTCTTTCCAAGTTATAAAGATAAAAGAATTCTACCTGATTTCTAAGACATATGGCTCTTAAACCTTTGTTGAAATATAAATCCACAAATATTATACACCTCTACTCATGCAATATTATTTAAAAGGTTTTAAATTTCAAAACTCGGCAGACTTCTAAAAATAAAGGAACAGATCAAATGTTCATGCAGCAGCACAATATCTTACCCTCCTATAAAAAGAATGAACTACAATTTTTGTTTTTAACTATAATTTAATTCAACTTCAGCATTCATGGTCTTTATTAACTAAAAGTAGCCTCTAAAAATCACCATATAATACAAAATACTATTAAAAATTGCTTGTAAAGTCACACAAAGGTCATTCAAGAAATGTAATCAAACATTTCCCCTAATTTTCTTTGTCTCAAGAAAATAGCACTGAGATGGAAATGCTAAATGTTCCTAAGACTATTTCAAGATATGTATAATGCAAAAACAGTACTGACAGAAGTTCTACAGCACCAAGCAAAATGTACATTAAAATGACTTTCTAAATGTCTACTCACCCACAAACACACACATATACACAAAATGCAATACCTAGGTTAAATTCCGTTTTTCTTAATATACATATACATCAACAATGTAAAGTAACGTTTTTAAATTAAAAGGCTTCAAATGCATCCAATATGAACCTGTTGTAAAACAAGGAAAATAAGTTTATTGGGATTCCATCGTATATATTAATTTTTCATGTGGTGTTGCCACCATGGCACATTAAGATACATCTTTACATTTGAAGCTGTAAAGGTGATTTTCAGATT
Organism: Microcebus murinus; assembly: GCF_040939455.1. Taxonomy (NCBI): domain Eukaryota; kingdom Metazoa; phylum Chordata; class Mammalia; order Primates; family Cheirogaleidae; genus Microcebus; species Microcebus murinus. Next base: position 32,617,369 of record NC_134115.1, read on the forward strand.
ACTAATATAATAGCTTTTCATGTTTATTATTAATGATCCTTAAGCTGACACTTCATCAAAATTTATCTCTAAGACTATCATCAGATATAATCAGATGCCAATCAGTGAAAGCCTGATGTGACAGATTATACTCTTTGGTTCCATAAAATATATTCAAAAATAGGAACAGTGGAAAAACCTAGGTTCTATAGCAAAAATACAGCCACAAAACCGCGTATCCAAAGCAAAATATAAAGAGGTAGATTAAAAGCATCACTTCTGTTATCTTGCCTCTAAACTAGATTTTCTCATTATTCCTTTCTTTTATTCCTATCTTTCTAAATCTGTGCATGACCAAATCACAATACAGACTCCTTAAAAGAGAAAGATATTATTTTATATCTACTAATATAGTAATAAATAGACATGTACAGATACGCTCAGTCTTTAGGTGAAAAGCAATCACTAACAAAAATAAAATAATTGCCCTCCCTCACAAAAGTATATGCACAATACTGCAGCAGAAAAAGAAAGCTATCTGGAAGAAATACTGGATCCCCTGAGTCTCCATCTCCTGCCTCCTCAAAAACTCCAATCCTCACCTCAATCCCCACCCCCACCAAAACTTCACAGTCCAGGAAAATTAACTGGGAGGATAAGTAATGTACTGATATCTAACACTAGAATCAGGATATGATTTCTAAATGTATCTTCTTCTTCCTGCCCCTCTTCAGCAACCTCCCCTAATCCTCTATAACTAAAGCATGGAAGAAAGAAACTTTAACAAGCAAAGTCTCTAAAATGGTTTTGGCACATTAAGGTAAACTATGCTGAATGAGACTGAAGAGGGCCAGATACATTTCAAGGATGACAGTTACACTGAAATATATGAATGCTATTAGGCATGTGTATCTGAACATGGTTCAGAAACTTGATTATGTCTATTATCAATCAGTAAAAAAAATTCAAAAATAATTTTAAAAAGCAATAACAATTACAATCTTTCATACACTCCCTTATTAGGCTGGTAAAAGAGTTGAGATACAGAAGACTATATGACTTATCTTGAATTAATGCAAAAATGCCTCTTCTCTTAGCCTGCCATGCTCCAAAGTCTTGATAAGTCTACTCACCAAATATTAAAATAAATTTTTTAAAGTATAGTTTTTTATCAATATTCAATAATTTTTCTGCTATCAAACCTAAATTAAAAGAATATTTATCCAAGTATAAACAATATTCATAAAAAAAGTAAAGTAATAATTATTACCAATGGAAAAATATAAGGGAATACTAGTGTGGAAGATGGTAATGCCTCCCAGACCACGGCCCCAAAGTAGGTCAAAGGCTCTCAGAACTTGCCCATATATTTATAGGATTTTAGCTCTTTTCAAAAATCAGTTGAATAGCTTTAATAAGTGGGAAATAAATGTTTAAAAATGAGATCAACAGAAACCTAAATTATTTTTTGTTTGTTTCTGGTAAGAGAGAGGGCACTCACACACACTCTCGTGCTCCCTCTCAACGTGCTCTTTCCCTTTCTCTCTCTGTCAAGTTGCCTATCCATGTACTTAGGAAATCATGTCCTGTTTTAAATATCTCAATGGTGAGCAACAGGCAGGAGCCCCAACTGTCAGACACTTGTCTGGCACACATACATAGAAGAGCTGGCTCCAGAAGTAGCTCAAGCTGTGAGACTCAGCTAATTCCTACGTGGGTGAGAAAATCAGGGCACTTGGCCACCACTCTCTACAGGAGCCACTGAAATGGTGGAACATTCTGAGACTTTGTTATAGGTATGACCATTATGCTAGCCCCAGGCTCTGGGTTTTCTTTCTTCGTTGTTCTTAACAAAAGAAACAATAGGCAAGCAACATGCTACCCTTTGAGAACATGGTAAAGGAAACACCAATCCCTGGCTCCATGTTACTGGCATGCTTCCCTTTACCCAGTGCCAATCTTGTCATGGAATCATAGACTGTCAGTGCTGGAAAGGGCCTTAGAGATCACATAGCCTTATTGTTTCATTTTACAAGTGAAGAATCTAAGACCTACAGGGCTTCAGTGACTAGCCTAAGGTTTTACAGTTAGTTACACTGAGTACCTTTGTTTTCTCCTCTCTCCTACTGTAAGCTGGTAGTAATACTTTTGAAGTCTTTATTTCTCGGCCTAGTCACCCTCTCTCCTTTCACCTTCTATCACCTCTCATATATGTCTTCTCTCACCAACTAATATACTTTTATTTTGAGGCCTGATGCCTCACTCTATTAGTTTTTCTACATTCAGCTCCTATCATCCCATACATGTTTTTACCTAAACAGTAATCATCAAAAACCTCTGAGAATCCTGACCACAAGCACTATAAAGCAAAGGCAAGCAGAACTGACTGGGTATTACTGCTGCTAATAAAAGTGAGAAAGAAGAATCCACAAGTAAAGAGTCAGCAATAGCAGGCATATGTGATTGTGCAAACACAGTATCTATGGACTAGATAAGAGATTTAACCCTAAAGTCCTTAGCCAGAGAACTAAGAAGGAAGTCTACTGAATCAAAACCATGTTCAGGTTACATCATTTGTTCAAGTATTTGTTCAAGAAGAGAGTGAGATGGGTAGAAGTTGTAAGAAAATAAAAGATGACTGGAAATGGTAATAATATACAGTCATGTACCACATATCATTTCTGTCAACAACAGCTAGCATATATAACAGCGGTCTTCATAAGATTATAATGGAGCTGAAAAATTCTTATCACCTAGTAACTATGTAGCCATCATAACATCATAGCTCAAAGCTATTACCTTTCCTATGTTAAGATACAAAACTACTTACTAGCACTGTTTTACAACTGGCTATAGTATTCAGTACAGTAACATGCTGTACAGGTTTGTAGCCTAGGAGCTATAGGTTACAGCATATAGCCTGGGTGTGTAGTAGGCTACACCATCTTGTTTGTATAAGTATACTCCATGAGGTTCACACAATGATGAAACTGCCTCACAATGCATTTCTCAGAATACCTCCCCGTTGTTTAGTGATATATGACTGTATAACCTTACCATTTACATCACATTTCCTAATCTTTTTCCAAAAGTTCTTTTTTAAAAATGTATTTAAAATTCATTGGTGAGAGGAAGCAGAATAGATGGCTAAGCTAAGAGTCAGTCTAATTTATATACTTGGGCTAATAATCTATAAAATAACATGAAAGGGGTCATATAATTAAACAATACAGAAGTGGGGAGAATAAGAGTGAGTAAAATGAGAAGCAGGCAAAAAGTTGTGTAATATACAATGCTTCCACAAAAAAAGGTGCCATGGTATAAGGTAAATTTTCAACTGAATGTATAAATTACATTTCCAGTTTGAGAAAGACTAGAAATATTGAGATCACTCTAAACTGAGAAAAAAAATTCATTCTTAATCAAAATGTTCAGAAAAAAATAGAAATACATCAAATTACTGAATAGCAACTTTAGATATGGCAGCCAACTTGAAAATGTTACTTTAAACATCTTTAACATCCAAAGAAAGGCAGCCAAAGATGACATTTTTCCTCTATGATTTCACATTATATGTTATACTAGATAATGTTCCAAGGTTACTTTACAGTTCAAGATTGGGACTGGCAAATTATTTCTAAATTACTTATTGCTGCAGGTATACAAGTAGTGACCTCATACATTTTTTTCCCTTAGTAAAATAACAATTCTAAGCAGTGCATTATAAAATTACAGAAAAATTCCTTGATAAACTCATCTTTACACACATGACATTTATTATCATTATATACTAATGACTACACTTACTATAAAGTTTGCAAAAAGGGCTCAAAATGTTTTCAAATGAATTCATGTATAACATGTGAAAAGGAAAACATAAATGGGACAATGAAATGGATAATAGGAAGCTCAACAAATAAGGAAATATTACATCATTAGTTCTTAATTTCAAATTCCTGAACCAGGAGAGTTATGCAAACACAGTAAATGGAGCCCGTTATAATAAGCCTGCAGAGTACAACTAAAACATAACTTTGGGCTAATATTCTATTAATTAAGTGTGATAACAAAACTGGTTATCAAATAGTAATCCACATCTGTGACTGATAGCCTGTCTGTACTTTATTTTTAAAAGTAGAAGAAAGAGAATAATTATTTGATGAGTGTAGATCAGTAGGCAAGGTTTCAAAACTTTGGGCCCATTAGAAAAGACATGGTCAGAGGAGCATATTCTAAGCATTCTTAAGTAGCAAAAACATTAGAATGGCTATCTTCTCAGCATTCCCTAATAATGAAGCCAACACATATTGAGCATGTACTGTGTCCAATACTGAGCAAAATACATTACACAAATTATCTCCTCTAATCCTCACAAAATCCTATAAAGCAGGGAAGACTGATTCTATTTTTCAAGTGAGAAAACTGAGGCTAAGTGAAGGTAAATAACTTGTCCAAGGTCACACAGTTAATAAGATTATCTAAAATCTGATTCCAAAGTCTGTATTCTTAACCAATATACTTATTCAATCCATCTGTTTAAGGAACAAAACACATATCTATTTATTGATACTCTAAATACAATTCAATTTTTAACTCATTTTCATTAAGTACATCTTATACTTTGATATAAAATAAAAACTTCAAATATAAACATTTTTAAGCAACACAACTGGTCATATAATATACTTTTAAAATTTCAGTGGAATAAATTAACTGGTAAACTGCAGGACTGTATTTTTAAAGGAACATGCCTAACCTATTTTAGCAAGACCAGTATTTAAAAATATTGTTACTTCTCTTCAGGTTTTGAATTCTTTGAGGCATTCCAACACACATGAACTATTATGCCTTATAAAGTTACTTTTAAAAAATATCACAATTAGCTGATTGAAATTAAATGTGGTAGAATAGTATAAATTCATTATCAAGATAAAAAAGGATGTATGATTTAATACATAAACATCATCTTTCTAAGCTTACTTGAGGAAGATACCACTGTTTCAGTATTTGTCTTTTAGAGTATATACTACTGTGAAGAGAGACCGTAACACGAAAGACTGGATTCAACAATTTTTCCAAAAATCTCTCACTGAACAAATATAAGACACAGAAAGAAATGTACTCTCGCTTTAGAAGTGTATGACACAGCAGAAGGCAGAGAATCTATAGCTTTTCAGATAACAAGCTAAATTAAATAACCAAGCTAGTCTACTCCAACAGCATGAAGTAGGGAGTGAATTTTTAATATTATTTTATTATTGTTGATTAATTACCTTGATAACTACTATAACCATTTATACTTTTCCAGTGCAGTTGGGTTTTTTTAAAGATTATACCATAAAAACCATATCATTAATTATGCCATATAAAAGTGTTATAAGAATGTATGACTATCGATATGTGCCAACAAAATCAAATTCACCAACTATAAAGCCACACTGTAATATAGTAGGATTCACAAGTTAAACTAAGTTTTTGAGATAGAGACTAAAATATCTCCATAAGATAATCAATGTATATGCCTATAGGACTAAAGCTAACATTCAGGCTATGCCAAAGATATCAATTTTGATATTGTTATATGTTGTGCCAATATATACAGAGACTGGTTTTGATATAAAACTTTCTATAAAGACAGTATATTAAATTTTAAACTCCATAAAAATAAGGCAATTATGTACTTGAATGCATATATAATTGAATTTTTTTCTTTAAATAAAAGTTCTAATGAGTTCACATTCTTAGTGATAATAATCTCATGTTGCAATCAGCACAGCACCCTCTGGTGCACCTATTATAAGACATAAAATTCTCACAAAAAAGGATAAAATCATAGAGTAAAAACAAACTTTAGAAATCCATAGGTTGATACTTTTATTTACTGCAGTACATATTTTTAAACAATAATGCTTAAAAACAATTTTTATTTTAAAAGATCACTATAAACTTTATACCAAATACTGAAGTTGGTTAGGAAAATGTTTTAGTTTGAAAATATGTAAAATACTGAACCAACAAAAACAATACCCATTTCCAATATATATCACTTAATTAAAATAATGCTGTCTGAAAAATCCTTTAAGTATGGGATGGCAAAGTTAACTTATCATATCAACCAAATTTCACTTTATTCAAATCTGCCTTGGCTTTTTGCTTCAGATAAATTTGACTCATTGAGTGTGTAAAGTGTTCCTGTGTACTTTTTCTGGCCTCAAAGGGAATTTACCATTATTTGTAAGAACAGACAAGTACTTTGAGAAAGGATCTGAAAGTTCCACAGCTTGAAAATAGAGTGTTATTCAGAAATAAAAATTATGTTAATGAAATTATGAATCTTGAGTAGTTCAAAATTTTACTAAAAAAAAAAAAAAAAAACCTCTTCCCAGGAAAATAATTAACTCTAAAAGTAGATTTTTTACTAACAACAAAAGCAAAAGATGCCACCTGCTTTAGACAGTCCTTTTGTGAACCACTGGGAAATCCCAATACAATGCAGTAAAAAAAATGAAAGTGACACCTGTCTAAAGCAGCCATCTGTCCCTAACAAGACAGATTTAGTCAAATCCACTTAATCTTGGATTTCCAAAATATGGGAACACTATGCTCCTGTGAACAGAGAGGAACTTAAAATTCACTTTGCGATGACTACTGGGAATATATACCAAAGAGTTAAAGGCAAGTAATTCAGTTAGGGAAACTATTTATTTTTAAAGTAGCTTAGAGCAAATAGAGAATTTTTAGCCAAATGTTCAGCATAAAAACAAAATAACCAGCAGCCTCTTCATAATTTAAAAGCTTACTTCTTTGGTATTATCATTTCTTGTAACATATTCTCAACATGGATACCAAAAACAAAGTAACATTCCTACTAGACTGTTGAGAAAAGTTTTTTTTTTTTAAATTAACTCTTGCTACATATCTGTTGCTATATCTATCCTGTTAAACACACATATACACAAACTTTAAAAATTTTAAAGCAAAATCATTGTATTCTACCTGCTGATTTCCTCAGTTGAAGAATATCAACACAGTATCAACTTTCTCAAGAATAATGAAAAATGTTACCAAAAAGTAACATATATCATCATTTAAACAATCATGAAATCTATCTTGATTTAAGATTCATTCATTTTTTAATTGCTATTTTTTAATGGTAAAAAATTTGCCATTAACAAATCTGTTCAGGGTAAAAAAAAAATTTGCTTGTTTAAGATTAAAGTATTTAAACGTACAAACTATAAACTTTTATTTAAGTACCTGCGTACAAGACTATTTGAATAATGAAGGAACAATACAGTATTTTTAAAACTATGTATACCCACCCCATATAATGAAAACAATGTGAAATGATACAAAACTTCTAGGAATGCATTAGTTTACCATATACATGTAAATGTAGTATGCCTATAATGTTTAATATAATTCATAGGCAAAACAATCCAAAAAGACTGAAATAGGCATTATGACATACATTTAACCACAGAAATTCACCTACTCAAAACAAGTTACAAATGACATCTATTTCATGGTTTCAGTTTCAAAGCATTATCACTTTTAACAGATTTCTATTAGTCTGAAAACTGAAAACACAGAACACCAATACATAATCCAGTCCCACCTCGAAAAATATTACAGAAAGAGTAAACTAACTGTTAAGTATCTATCTTTGTGTTTAATTTTAAAATATATCATTTGTTAGTATTTCTGATAATCAATATCACAGAAAAAATAAACTAAATGCTAAGTATGTACCGTTGTGTCTAATTTTAAAATTTATCATTTGTTCGTATTTCTGATTATCATTTACCCAATCCATATGAATATCAACTTAACTGAGTCCAAAGCAGCTCTAACAGCAACTTTTACATGCTTTAAAAAATGGATAATAGAATTCAATTTAAGTTCTGCTTTCAAATCAACTTGTGAATGAAAATTATAAATATCTATAAATTATTGAAAACCTGAGATATATATAATGAGTGAAATGCCTCAAAAAGTTCTTGAACACTGTATATAAAAATATTAAGCCATAACATTACAGTATATAATCTACTCAACTTAAAACCTATTATATAAATGGCATAAGGTCTGAAACTGTCCCAAGACAGCAAAACTACTATTAACTTCAGAGTTTATAGGACCCAGGAGCTTCACCATCCAAAAGAGTTCAGGCATTTGACACTCACCTGAACAGGAGAAAAAAAATACAAGTTAGTATTAGAGATTTGCATGGAACTCAATTTGGGGAGAGGATGACTGATTAAAAAGAAATCTGAGAGCTCTGAAAAAGACTTCTTTCAGAACAAAATATCATCTTCATTTAAAATAGCAATCACAAGAAAATGAATTGAAAGAGGAAAAGTTTTTTTAAACCCCTAACTCTTATTTTACAAAATATTAGCCTTAATAGCATTATAATTACCCAACCTCCTCATTGACAATTTCAAGAATAATTAACACTATCACATTATTCACAGGCTGCTCTGTCAGTTAAATCAATATGTTTGCTTTTAGAAAGAAGACTATTTAAGTATTTTAAAATTGTAAATTAAAAACTTCAATAAGTACAACTATACTAACACATTATATTTGTTTTAGCAAACATTCATTATCAAAACTCTTTACTGATAATTAATTAAAAGTTAGGCTGAAAAAGGAACAAATTTAGAGGATCTGTTAAACTGGGTTAACAATAACCAAGAACCTACTACTTGAGAACTAATTAGTATTCAAATCTACAGAGAAAAATGATTAAAAAAAAAAAAAGACTTAAGGAAAAAGTTCTCTCTCCTGAGCAGGTTCACATCACTGTCCAAAGAAACCCAAAAAGTAAATAAAAAGAATATGTTAAGCACACACATGCCTAGATCTTAACAACCACAAAGAAAGTGAAATATACACACGTTTCAAGTTGAGAAGCTTCATACATTCTTTATGAACAACTTGACTTCAATTTCAACTCTCAAAGGAAAACGAACAGAACAGAGAAGATTAAAAAAAAAAAAAAAAACAACTCTTAAAAGTACCCTAACTGTCACACATAACACTGTAAACTGAGTTTTCACAAAGCTTCCCTGTGTCCTTTCCCTGTTCACCACACAAAAGTCTCATAACGACAATGAAAATTGTTAACACTCCACTGTGGGGAGGGAGGTTCATCAAAGTGAAAGGGAACCTCACTACTACCCCTCCCATCTCCACATGAAGGATAAAGCACTGTCAATAACTATTAACCCAAGTATCACAGATGCCTGCATCCGGTTTAAATCACAAGCACACACACACCCCAAAAATGAGAGAGGAGCGAGACTTAAAAAAAAAAAATCTCTCTCCCAGTACAGCAAAGAGTGCCCAGCGAAGAGGCCCCAGGTTTCAGTGTGTGTGCAAGGGGTGTGGGGGGGAGATGGAAGAGGGGGAGGGAAGAGTGCTGGATGGATATTAAGACTGTTTGCAGCACAAAGAAAACACAGTTTTAAAAGCAAAAAGAAAACCGTGAAGCTCATGATGGTAAAAGAAGAGCAGCCCATTTAGCATCAGGCAAAGAGGGGCCAAAATGAAGGGAATAGGCGGTGGGAAAAGTTCACCAGTGTACGAAGATAAAAATAACAAAACCCATAACAAGGCCCCACAAGTGAACAACTACAACAACAAAACACCACCTCTCGAGTCCCCCCCTTCATAGTGTTGTCTATTTCGGTTCTGAAAGAAGCAGGAAACAAGCAGCTTTGAAAAAGAACAAAATTAAGGAAAGAAAAGAAAATCCTTCTCTCTTCACCTGACCCTTCTCCTCAGACTAGACCTAAGGGAAAGATCCGGCATCCGCATTGGAAAACTGTGGCTCCCTCTCCCGCTCGGCTCGCAGCCCCCCGAGCTCCCGCTCCATCCCTGAAGTGCGGCCGGCGGAGGGCCGGGGCCGGCGGGCGGGCGCCGCGGCGCCCACACCCCCGACCCAGCCGCGGCGCGCAGGGTCCATTGTAAACAAGCCCGGGGGACAGAGCCCCTCGGCAGCGGCGCCGCAGCGGCAGCCCCCGGTGTCAGGAGTGAGACCCCCGCACAGCCACACTCGGCTCGCACACACGAACACACACACGCACGGACACACGCGTTCACACGCATCCACACGCTCCCACACACATGTAGAGACCGAAGAATATTCACCTTGGCTGTGGATTATTGTGGTGTTGTTGGTGGGTGATGGAGATGGTGGTGGTGGGGAGGAGGAGGAGGAAGAGGAGGAGGAGGAGGAGAGGAGTAGTTGTTGTTGATGGGTAACAGTCGCCAGGACTACGGTGACTATGGCGCTTGATTCACAAGGCAACGGTTGCTATAACTCACAAAAGAGAGAGAGGGAGAGAGAGAGAGAGCGAGAGGGAGAGGGAGACACTCGCACGGGGAGGGGTGGGGGAGGGAAGAGGGGAGGAGGCGGGCCCGGCGGAGGCGCCGGAAGGGGCGGGCTTAGCGCCATGATTGACAAGCCCCCCAAACCCCGGTGGAGTGAGGGGGCGCGAGGCCGGGATTCCAACGTAAGACTCCGAAGAGGTGCGCCTAGGCTTGGTAGGGGCTGAGGTTACTAAGAGTCTTCTTGGAAGAATGTTACTACACGTACTGGCGAAGCCGAGAAGAGGTAGGGTCATGGAGAAAAGGGTACTTTCTGTGAAAGGACAGCTGCCTACCCCAGCAGGTAGCTTTGTGCAGAGACGCCTCCGCCCCGCCACGAAAGAGTAACGGCTAACCACGGGGAGGGGGTGGTGAGGGCAATTCAGGCACTTTGTGAAGAGATGAGCTATGGCGAGGGAAGAATACACTTTGAAGAGCTGCGTCCGTCCCCCCGCCCGAAACGTCATTTCCTGGGCGGAGCTGGTGGAGGGTCCCGGATGTGCCGCCGCTTTTTCGTTTCTGAGGCGCTGGCGGTGTTCCTGGTAGCATCCGCCTCCCGGCATGTTGCATGTCCAGACGCTTCAGAGCTCCGGGGCCTCCGCTGGATTGGAGGGTCCCAACCACTCTTGCTCTCCTGTTTTCCACGCTCTGGCCTGTTCCCGCCTTCTTAAGCTACGACTCCGAGGAGCCCGGGCGGCGGGGCGTGAGCGAGCTGTCTCTGCCGCCATCTTAGAGAAGGCGAGCCCGGGCCGCGTGTGGGCAGTGGGCCGGCCTCCCGCGGTCCCGCTGCTGCGCGGCGCGGAAAGCTGGAGGTCAGAGCATGTCCGGCCCTCGCTCGAGAACGAAGAGGCGAGGTCATCACTCCCTACCCACAGGGCTGGGAGTACGTACGTGCTAATAAGGAGCAAGAAATTGCCTCCCCGGAGGATGAGGAAACGCACTTGGCGGTACCCCTCGACTAAAGGCTTTGAGGGGCGGGGTAACTTACACCTGCCCGAGATACCATCCCGTTAGTTTCTAGTTCTCCGTTATTTTCAGCCCTTAAGTAAAGTGCTCATCCCTCTTTAAAGTTGACCAAGCCGAGATTTGAGCTCAACCCGGTACCCTATTACTTGCCTCGCCCACAGCCCCGGTTACTTGACATCGTGCTGGAGCTGAGGGTCGTGTTGTTTCTCGCTGTTTTGAGATAGACGAATGGCTTCCGTCTTTGATGAATGTTGTTAGCACATAACTTGCTCTCTCGGACGCCCGTTGATAACTCACAGCTTCTAATACCTCATGGTTCAAACATACTTGTCCAAGTCTCTGCAGACGAGTCCAGCAGGCCATGCCCCCGGGCCCCGCCAGTACCCTAAATCTCCAACATTTGTGACTAAGCTGCTTATCCAAGACAATAACATTTTAGAAGTAGAGCCTTTGGAAGTCAGTTTTCTTCTTGAGGCTTAATTTTTGCACCTGCAAATAAGGGATTTGGGCCAGCATGAGTTCGCCCCAGCTAAAATAATACTGAGCTCTTATTCTGTCCCCCAGACCTGGTGCTAAGTGTTTTACATACATTATCTCATTTAATCCTGACAACACCACTATTAGGCAGGTAATATTTGCATTTTAGGGTAAACAGAGTCCTAAAAGTCAGTGGTTTTATTTTATGACTCTGCCATGAAATACAATGTAAAGGCATTTTAGGAACCAACTGTTTGAACAATAGATTTAAGATAGTAATATTGTTGCTTTTGGCAATCTCAAGAATTTAAATGTTTTTACAATAATAATGTGTTGTGATAGTGAACAGTGGTAGCCCAGTGCTAAAGCTAAAAGGTTTCATAAGCCCTTGTAAAATGACAATGTGACCAACGGCGGTTAAATTCTTCAAATTTAAAGTAGTAATTTTGATGTACACATAAGAAATGAGGTATACATAACAGCTGTATGAAAAGTGGTAGTTATTATGAATAGTCTTTTTATATTTACAGATAAAATCTTCATTCCTATAATGATGTGTAGAGCTGTTTGCTCACACTACATGGCTCTGAATAGCTTTGCTTTTTTAGTTCTATTGTCTGTTACAGTTTGCCTGTCCCTTTCCTTACTGTCAGCTGTTGCTTCTTACTGCATTCAGTGAACATAGTTGTATTATCCTCCTCACTCTTTTAATTTACTGCTTTTAATCTGCAGGCAAGAAAACCACATAATGAAGCTTGTGCAAAACTGTCTCAAGAGTATAAATAAGTACTTTGAGGGACTGTCTTTTAGAAAAAGTGTGACCTTTATGCTGGGATATTGTAACATCAGTTCTAAGCTGCTTCGAAACAGTTTCCAGGTTCGGCCTTTTCCTGAGTTAGGAATAGGTAAAGTAATTGAATTCTTGAAAAGTTAGAATTTAGAATATTTTTCCCCGTTTTACCATAATTGATAGTATGACTTCTAACTATATGATGTTAATATGTGAAAATTTTAATGTTACCACCACACTGCATCAAATAACCAAGTTAATTCAAGCTATTAAATCGAAATATGATTTATGTGTATATTTTTTTATACTATGATTAGTTATAAAAGGACCCAAAAATCTTTTTACTTATAGTCAGTTATGATAGGATCTCCTTTTTTGGTCATTTTTTAAAGCTGCATATGTGGTACATATATTTCAGAAATAAATTATGTCTTAAGTAAGTCACAAAAAAAGACCCAGTAGTGTTAAACCACTCCATAACAGTAGCACATTATTACAGTGCAAAACACTGTGAGCTCAATAAGACATAACCAAACTAAATGGGACATAGTTACTGTATGTAAAATGTTCAAAGTTAATTTATCTATAAATTCAAAATATATTTGAACTTGGATTGTCTTTGCTCTCAGATTGAAATGATTGGCAGAGACATGGATTAATGCATTTATATCTGAACCACTTAAAGAAAAATGTAAATCCCTGATTATGTATGGATTATGTACTTTATAAATTACTTTGGGATATTCTTAAGAGTAAATTTATTTTTCGATATTATCAGGGTATTTCCTCCTATTAATATCTACTGTGTATTCAAGAACTAATAAGTCATTTCAGTGCTAGTGGTTGAAAAAAGAGTGCATATGAAAAGATAAAATACATGTGATAGGCTTGTTTCTGAAAAGTTGTATGTTTGAGAGGTTTGTAAATTAATGTATTCTATGGCATTTTTCCTTGAATTTGTGGTGAATCCTTTTATAAAGCAGAAATGACACCTGTTTAAATTTTTTCATTTGATTGTAATATCCCATTTTCTTCAGTTGGAACTCATGTGGAGTCTTAGTTCTCATATATAAAATGAATGGTTTCATTTTTACCAGTATTTATTGAGCATTTATTTGATAAGTAGATCACTGGGAAATTAGACTACTAGATTACAAATTGGCTTTACTAGATCTGAAATTCTGTGGATATATGATAATTATCAAAATAATAGAGAGTCATAGAGGCCAAGATAAATCAAAACTACATAATTTGCCACTATTCTCTGGAGCTCCCCCAAGCCTACCCATCCCCATCTAAAGTATGTTTAGGTTTTGAAAACAGTGCAATTTCTTTTCTGGTTGATTTGTCTAATTATGTTTTCTTTAAATTATGCAAACCAGCTGATTACTTAGCAGTCCTGAAGTGTGTCTACTCTTATATATATCATATAATTAAATTTTTACCCCTGCACAGAAAGATAATAATGGAATCATAAGTTGTCTGTCTTTGCTCAAGACCAAAGTAAATTATCTTTTGATTTGCACATGTAGCTTTTTCTCCTCAATTAATTCAGAATGTGAGATACAATACAGGCACACATAACGATGTTGTGGTCAACGATGGGTTTTATATATATATATATATATATATATATATATGAAAGTGGTCCCATAAGATTATAATGGAACTGAAAAATTCCTTTTTTATGTATAGATACGTTTAGATAAACAAATACTTATCACTGTCACAATTGCCTACAGTATTCAGAACAGTAACACGCTGTACAGTTTTATAGCCTAGGAGCAATAGGCTATACCATCTAGGTTTGTAAATATACTCTATAATCTCACAATGATCATCACTCTATGATGTTCACCAACTAACGAAGCATTTCTCAGAAATTATCCCTGTTGTTAAATGACATATGACTGTATTTATAGCATTAAGAACAAATGACTGAAAATCCAAATGTCTATCAGTAGAAAGATGGAAAAACAAATTGTGATATATTCATACAATGAAATACTATTGAGCAAGTGAAAGGAAAGGGCTAATGATACAAAAACACAAATATCAAAAACATTCAGCAAAAGAAGCCAGGCACAAAGAGTACATAGCTTATGAAACTATTTATATAAAATCCAAGAACAGGAAAAACTAATCTATTGTTTCCCTTTGATGGCAGAGGTGTTAGGTTGGGATTTAGTGGAAAGGGTCATGAGGAAACATTCTAGGATAATGGAAATGTTCTGCAGTATCCAAACTGGCCACTAGCCACCTGTGGCTATTGAAACCTAATTACAAATTAATTAAAATTAAAACTTAAGATTTAGTTCCACAGTCACACTAGCTACATTGTAAGTGGTCAGTAGCCACATGTGGCTGGTGGCTACCAAGTTGGACAGGGCAAAAACAGAATATTTCCATCATATCAGAAGTTCTACTACAGAGTGCTGTTCTAGATTTTGCTTTAGATAGTATTTACATTTCGATTAATGCACATTATATTACATTATATATATGTCAATGCCTGCCTCTAAGCCTTATACATCATTAATAGAATTTTTATTAGTATATTAAGTACCTAATTAGCCCACTTTTTTCTTAATATTTTTGTTCAACACTACAGAGAAAGGATAAATAGTAAAATAAACCTTGGCCAATTTTCAATTATGTAAGTGTAACGTACAGTATGTGATGTTGATTTGCTGCTCAAAAAAATGAGTTCTACTTTATGGTTCTAAATACATCTAGAAACAAGAAATTGCTTTTGAGGGCTTAAAGTAAACTGTAGATAATTACAGATAAATTTTTCCTATTGAAATAAAATATCTTAAGCATTGTGGAGAGCATATTCTTCTGAGATAACGTTTAGGAGTATTGGGAGATTTTGGTGCTCTTTCTCAACCAGGTTGTTCCTGTTGAGAAAGTCAAGAGAATTCCCTAGGAAGTCAAGCCGTCACTTATAACTGACAGCTTTTGAAGGTAGAAAAAGACTAAGTTTATAAATTAAGGATTAAAAGATCTGAATGATCTCAATTGTAAAATTCTAATTTTCATGGATTTTAAGAGAATACCAGGTTAGTTGGTTCAATATACTAACTACATATAATATATGTAATACTTTTATGAAATTAGGAAAAATTTTTGGTGGAGTACTTACTATAAATAATACGTATTTCTACCAGCATGTCTTTTTTTGTTATTTTAGCGTATTATGGGGGTACAAGTGTTAAGGTTACATATATTGCCTATGTCTCCCCACGCCCCTCAAGTAAGAGCTTCAAGCGTGTCCATCCCCCAAAGCATGTCTTAAGAACTTTGTGAACCTCAAGTAGATTTTTACAAGATAATGAACTATGTTAGAGAGTAATTCAATTATCCAAAATGTGATCTTACTTGATTCAAATGCTTTACCAGATTCTGAAGTTTTCCCTCTGCCCCTCTACCTCTACCTTTTTTTTCCCCCTCTAATATAAGGTAGTCTGGAAAAAACATTTTCCAAAATTCTTTTGGGCCATTATTTCTTTTTTAAGTATAAGTATCCTTACCCTGGAGCATGTGATTTATGTCACACACACACACACATCACCAGCATCACAATAATACTATGTAAAGCTTTCATTTAAATTATTTTTGAATGGTTATATCACCTGTTAACAACACATGACTGAATTTTTTTATTCTTATAAATACTTTTTATCAATATTCCACAGCCACTGTGAAGAAAAATAAAGATCATTGATTCAAAATTACTTGTATTTGTCTCTTTTGATGCCTTTTTCTGTTTTAAAGAGAGGGGAATTTATGTGCATTAATATTTTTCCAAAAAATTTCATTTAGCTTACATTTTTTGTTTTGAGGAATAGGGAACACAAAAATATACATTTTACAGTGGAATGTTTAAAACAGTTTTTTTCTGAGCACTGTTTCAAATTTTATCTAGCACTACTTTCTTCCATAAAAGAGATTAAAGCCATTTTAACGATTGTTCAGGATCTGGCTTAATGTGAAAGTACTGACTTGAACTTGGTTTTAGAGACCTCCCCGCAGCCCCATATAGTATTAAACATATTAAAATTTGCCCACATGCCACATAAAAAATGACTAAGCACTGAGTTTACAGATGACATAATGGTATGTTTTGTAGACATCCAATTAAATATTTGTATTTGCAGCTTTTCATATATTTAAGTCAACTTTGTTTTTTCAGATCCCGAACATTTTCAGGAGGCCTTGAAAAAACGCTTACGTTCTAAGCATAGTGCTTGGATAAAATGGCCCTGAAATAATATTAGGAAAACTGAATTTAAAACAATCTTAGTTTGCTTTTCCTTTTTCCTATAGAGGAGGGATTAATTATGCAGAAAATAGGGAGATCCACTGAGATAAAATTATAGTGAACTTTGTACTAGTTTCACAAAGGTCAGGAAAAGCTGATAAATTATTTCCTAGAATGATGAACTTGAACTCAGTACCCTAATTTTGCACTACAACCTTTACTTCATTATAAAATTATACATTATGAAAAAATAAGTTACAGACAGTGGATTTTCTTTATAGGACTACCTTGTTTGTAGCTTCAAATGTGTGACACAGTAATTACAGACTTCTTGTTAAATGTGGTGTCATTCTTCACCCAGAAGAAATAACCCTTAAATAACACTAATTTGTGCTGAAGATTGATGCAAGACAAATTTTAATGTGGATAATAAAAGATATATAAAACAGTGTATGACAAAGAATTTTTCATAGGGTTAAATATGCCTATTATGAAAGTGAATAGTTTTTTTTTACAATTCTTTGTGAAATGAAAAGATTAAAATTGCACAAAATACCCATATCATTTTTTTTCAAGTCATCACTGACTCAGTGACCCAACAATGAAATGCAAAACACTGTGTTTCTAGAAAAGCCAGAAACTACATCAGCTTTTAAAGAACCAGCTATACAGAGGTAGCAAAACTGAATGATGCATATATAAGTAAATCTAAACTGGAGCTTAATCCAAGTGGAAGTTTTCACTGCTGAGAGCAAACTAAGGAAGTATCCGATCTAATTTTTATCAGAATATTTTTAAGTTAACTTAGCTGTATAATTAAAACATTACAACTTGTTAGCATCTCTCAAAAAAGCTACACCTTTGTATTTGGCAATCATCTTTGGGAAAGAAATATAACCCCGAAAGTTTATTGTAGACTTCAAAAGATACAATGCTGACCTATCAGAAACAGATAAGGTAAACTAGTAGTTGGAACACTTTCAGAAAGGAAGTTGACAAGGACCTTACTTAAATATCCACAAATAATCTGATGTCAACTATAATGATGCAATATAAAGGTGAGAGGAGAAAATGTAATCAAAAAAATAACCAACTGAAATGGTTACTGTGGTCTTTTTTAAAATTTTTGTGTTTTCATGGGTTGATTTGCTTTGCTTTTGTTTTTTTGTTGTTGTTGTTTTTTCCATTTGTGAAGAATGAACCAAAAGAAACTGAGAGAAGCAGTAGTCCTAGAGTCAAGATACAGTTAAGATTTGGGTTAGGACTATTACTAGGAATAGTGAGGGAGAATATATCCTAAACATAATGAAGGAAATATTGACAGTACTTGAAAATTACCAAGCATGCTTGTTTCCCTAATACTTATTGAGGACCTGCTATCTATGCTATACTAGTTATTATGGGTATGTGGGTGTAGGGGACAAGGAAGAAAGGAAGATACAAAACTAAAAGCATTTCTTGTGCTGGATTATGTTGTATTTATGTCTCTACATTCACTGTCTACTCTTTTTCATCCTCTTTTCTAGAAGGCTGTCCTCCATGCATTCTGACCACATCCTTGCCTTCTGCCCATTGGTGTCTGTTAGTGTACAGCACTGGTAGGAGATTGGAGACAGGGAGATAGGAGAGTGAGGTCAGTGTATTTATTACCCTGTCTCCCACCCTGCCAAGTTGCTTCAAGATAGCTGTATCCCTTGACAAAAGATTCTGATAGGCTACTTCCCCTCTAACTTTGGGCATAAGGGTGGTAACATCTCTACTGCTGTCTAGGTTACTTCACCATTCTTTCAGTTCCTCTACACCCACATCTTGGTAAATAGGCCCTTTGTACTTAAACTCTCATTGAATTGCTCTCTTTCTAATGTGTCATCTGTTTCTTGTTGGGACTTTGATAGCACCAGATAATCTCACAGACTATGTATAACAACTTTTCTAGAGTTGACATAACAAAGCACCACAAAGACTGGGTGGTTTAAACAACAGGAATTTTTCTCACAATTTTGAAGACTAGAAGTCTGAGATCAAAGTGTTAAGAATTGGTTTCTTCTGAGGTGTTTCTCCTTGGCTTGTAGATGTAGGTCTTCTCCCTGTATCTTTACCTGGTCTTTCCTCAGGGTGTGTCTGTGCTCTAATCTCATCTTACAGGACACCAGTCTTGTTGTATTAGGGCTCACCCTAATGACCTCATTTTCACTAAATTACTTTTTTAAAGATTCTATCTTGGCCAGGCACGGTGGCTCACGCCTGTAATCCTTGCACTCTTGAGTGGCTGAGGCTGGCAGATCACTCAAGGTCAGGAGTTGGAAACGAGCCTGATCAAGAACAAGACCCCGGCTCTATTAAAAATAGAAACAAATTAATTGGCCAACTAAAAAATATATAGAAAAAATTAGCCAGGCATGGTGGTGCATGCCTGTAGTCCCAGCTACTTGGGAGGCTGAGGCAGAAGGATCTCCTGAGCCCAGGAGTTTGAGGTTGCTGTGACCTAGGCTGACGCCACGGCACTCTAGCTTGGGCAACAGAGTGAGACTCTGTCTCTAAAAAAAAAGATTCTATCTCCAAATACAGTCACATTCTGAGGTACTAGGAGTTAGGCCTAAGTCTAAAGGAACAATTCAGTCCATAATCAACTAATTGAAGAAGAAAGGCAATAACTCAAGATTAAGAGTATATGTATAATAAGAAAAGGACAGTATCACACTGTGGAGAGGAGAGGCTCATATAAAATAAATCAGATAAGCTACAAAGAACTATCAGATCTGGAGACTGATCTAGGAGCCTTCTCTAGGTAACAGAGTAACCAAAATAACTAACATTTACGTAGCATTCTAACAGAGATTACTAGTTACGGGCTCTGCTTCTCTGAGAACAAAATTACTCCTGTTTTTGGCTGGGCCTGAAAACATTCTTTTCTGGTCTCTCTTAAAGCTAGATGGAGTCTTATGACATGCTCTGTTCAATTAGATATATTCAGAAGTCTTAATAAAGCCACTTCCAAAAAATCTTCCTTAAGAAGCAGCTTGCCTGTGCCCTTTACCACTCCATCCTTTCATTTTCATCCCTCTTCATCCTGCTGCTTGGGACAAGGATGACACCAAGCCAAGCACATGAGCAACCGAATAGGAGATGAAGTCCCTAATGAGCCTGAGGCTAGTTTACTATGATGTTTACATGAAAAAGAAACATCAATCTTGTTTTCTGTCTCACAACTAAAACTAATCTTAATTAATGCAAGCATTTTCTATGTGATGTTCTCAGGTTTTTCATGTATGTTATTTTGCTTAATCCTTGTAACAATTCTGTATGTATATTATCATTATTATCCTCCATAAGGAAACACAAAGCAAGATTAGCTACTCTTCTGTGCACAACACACCTCATACGTGCTGGAGTTAGGATTTTAACCAGACCAATGGTCTCTGGCTCAAGCCTGCCTTCTGAGCCACCAAGTGGAGCTTCCCCCTCTAGTCCCTAATACTGTAGCCACCCTCCCTCATCTGGAGGACAGGATTGTTTTTGAAAGCTATAGCCTGAACAGGAGAATCTTAAATTTGCAACAGAGCTATACGATCTATGAAGGAAGGGAAAGCAAACTAAATGAAAAACTTTGGTAAAGATATCTATATGTCTCATTTTCATTGCTTATTTTAGCCTAAATTTTGCCAAAGTTTTGTTTATTCTTTGAAATACTGATAATGTGTCTGTTTCTAAAACTAATTTTTAAAAAGACGTCAGAGAGCATCTTGTGCAGCTCTATAAATCTAAAATGCATTCACTTCCTAGTTATCTGGCTGTGATCGGCCCCATAGGGCAAAGTGTTTTAGATCTGTGCAACAAAAGGGCTTCCCCTTGGCCATATTCTGCCAGAGTCCTCAGAACCCCAGCTGGATAATCTTTGGTACAATCCAGGGACAACTTCTGCACATAATTGTCAGATTTCTCTTGAGAAAGACTCAGCTCTCAGTCAGGAGTCAATCCTTATGGTGACAGTCTCTGTTGCACTCCCTCTAGCAGCAGGAGAGCTTTAAGAGTGTTACTGGGCTTTGTTAACCCCTCTCTTAAACTGGAGAAGAAAGGATTTTAAGGGCATCTTGATTTCTTTTTTAATGTTTAGTAACAGGAAAAAACTGGACCAGTGGAGATTGTTATATTCCCTTTCCATCTGTCCACATAAAAGGCTTCAGAAAGGCCATTGGATCTACTCAGATGATATTAACACATTAAAATTCTGTAAAGAAATAAGCCAATAAATAAGGAATCCATTTATGCACTTGCAGTAAGAAGTTCTGAAGACAGAACACAGAAGGCAAAGGACCTCTGATATCTCTCACACAATTAGCTTTCGGGCTATAAATAGTACTGATCGTCGAGAACAGCTTTATTAGGATGTGATTCTTAAATGAATTTATCCCTGTACCTACCGTGGTTTTTAATTTTGTCTCCCAACCCATTTTTCCAGCTAACAAGGACATTTGGAAAGTACATTTGTAATCAGAATTACAATGCCGTCTTGGGGTAGAAATAAGTTCTTATCTCTTTTTAAAAACAGGTTTATTGAAGTATAATTCCCATACAGTAAAATGTATCCATAGTAAGTGTACAATTGAGTGTTAGCGATGCATGCAGTCATTTGACACCACCACAATCAAATATTAGACATTTCAATCACTATCAAAAGCTTCCTTGTACCGTTTGCAGTCAATTCTCTCTCACCATCTACCTGACCGTACCCTCAGCCCCAGGAAAACTTTAATCTCTTGTCACTCTATTTTTCCCTTTACTATAATGACATATAAGTGGAAACATACAATATTTAAAGTTTTTTGGGGGGAGCATGGCTTTTTTCATTTGGCAGGATATTTCTGACATTCACACATATTGTTGTATATATCAATAATTCATTTGTTTTTATTGTTGAGTAGTATTCCATTGTATGGATATACCACAATTGGTTTTTAGATTTTTGTTATTGTAAATAATGCTGCTATAAGCATTTGTGTATATGTGTTCCTATAGACAGATGTTTTCATTTCACTTTAGTAGATACCTTGGAGTGAAATTGCTGGATCATATGGTAAATGCATGTTTAACTTTATAAGAAACTGCCAGTATGCTTTCCTAAGTGCTTTTATCATTTTGTATTCCCACCAGAAATGTATTAGAGTTCTAGTTGTTCCACATCCTTGCCAGTTCTCATTGTCGTTTTAATTTGTATTTCCCTAATTACTAGTAATGGTGAGCATGATTTCATGTGCTTTTTGACTATTTCTATTTCTTTTGTGAAGTATCTGCTCATATATTGCTCCCTGTCCAACCCTTTTTTTAAGTTGTCATCTTACTGAGTTATGAGAGTTCTTAATGTATTTTGGATACAAATCCTTTGTCGGATATATATTTTGCAAATGTTTCTCCCAGTGAATGGCTTACTTTTTCATTTCATTAAAAGTATCTTTCAAAGAGCAAAAGATTTTAATTTTGATGATGTCTAATCTATCAATATTGTATTTTATGATTTGTTCCTTTTTTTCCTAAAATGTCTTTGCCTAATCCAAGATTTGTTATTTTTCCCTCTATTTTCTTAACAAAGTTTTATTATTTCAGCTCTAGTTTAAGTCTATGAGATGTTTTGAATTAAATTATGTGTAAGATATAAGATAAGGGTTGAGGTTCACAACTTTCCATACAGATATCTAATTGTTCCAGCAACATTTGTTAGAAAGGCTATCCTTCCCCACTGAACTTCCTTTCAAAGATTAGTTGACCACACATATGTAGTTCTATTTGGAGATTCTCTATTCTGTTCCACTGATATGTTTTTCTGTCTTTACCCCAAAACCACACTATCTTGATTACTGTAATGTTATAATAAATTTTGAAATCATATATTATTAAACTTCCATTTTTGTTCTTTTTAAAAGTTGTTCTGGATATTCTAGGTACCTTGCATTTCCACATGAATTTTAGAATCAACTTGTTGATTTCTACAAAAAGGATTGCTGGGATTTAGACTGATATGTCAAATCTGTAAAACAATTTGATAAGAATTGACATCTTAATATTAAGTCTTCTGACCCATGAAAAAAATATATTTTTCCTCTCATTTAGGCCTTCTTTAATTTCTCTAAGTAATTTTTTTTAGTTTTTAGGTCTCTCACATCCTTTGTCAGATTTATCCCTAAGTATAACAATATTTTGATGCTATTGTGATACTATTTTTAAATTCTTACTGTTTGTTGCTAGTATAGAAAAATATAACTGATTTTTATTATGATCTTTTGTATCCTGATACCTTGTTAAAGTCACTTATTATTTCTAGTAGCTTCTTTGTCAATACCATTAGATTTTCTAAGTAAATGATTATGTCAGCTATGAATAAAAACAATTTTATCTCTACCTTTTCAAAAACTAAAAGATTTTTTCTCCCAATAGCCCTCACCTACTCAGGGCTCAGAGATAAATAACTGTTAACAATTTTCACTTTTAATACCTGTGGCAATCATAGTATTATTTAAGTGACATCTGTGGTTCTCTGTTTCAAATTTGGATAATATCTATTGACACTTCATAATGAATGATGAAAAAATTATACTATTTTCCCTTCCTTCACCCTGTGTTTCACACTCTGACTCCCATTTTTCAAATTACATTATACTTTTCCATTGTCTTAGATTTATAACAGTTGTTTCCATTTTTTACTACATAGTGGGTTAGGTAAACTGAATAATCCTCCTTTAGCAAATACCTAAAAATTGTGGATAAATTATTTTAAAACAGCTTATTAAATGTATTGCTGAACTGGCAAGAAAGTAAGGGAAATTCTTAAAGACCTAAAAAAGAACAAAAGCTCAAATCAAAAACTAAACCAGTACTGAAGAAGGAAATGTACTCTTCCTTAGTAAGCTATAGTTTCAGTTTTATTGGCCTCTTGGAGACTGGAGATAAAACCTTAGACCTCATGAGGGTAAGAAGTTATAATCTGAAACCTCTCCACAAAGCCAAGACCTGAAGGGCTACACTGGCAATGAAAATGTGAATTTGTATTGAAAATAAAGAAAATGAGAAGTCATAGAAGAAAGAAGGCAAGGAAGAAGACATGGAAGGCTTGGGTCTTGGGTAAAAGAGGGACCTGTACAAAGTCCTTTTCAAGGTCAGTTAAAACCGACTTCACTTCCATTTATTTAATCCTCATCTTCAATAATCATTGATGAGTAGAGTTTCATTTTACTATTTTCTGTACTTTGCCATTCATCTTAATCTCTTAATACTTTTGTTTCTGTGGTTATTAGATAATGATGAATTTGTGAACAGAGGAAGGAATATTAGCTCTCCTCACCCCTAACCCTAACCTTCCGTCTAATCTACAGTCAATTTACAATTAATATCATTGGGTAACATGAGTATGAGGCAGATAAAAATGAATTTTAATTTAATTTTAAGACTTTTTATGCTTACTAAATGAATTAATATGCCATTGCTTGATTTTCTTCTGCTAGTTTCAAATCTGAGATTATAAAATGCAGAAGAATATTTAAAAACCCTATCTATGTTGCCTTTAAAAATGTTTAAGTCTTTTTATGCTTTTCTCTGTATGGAAAAAAGGAAAATAGATTAAGAACCACTTGATAACTATATAAGCAATAGTGAATTAGTGGCAAGAACAAGAAAGTAGGGGCATAAAATTAAAATACAAAACAAGTTTAAAATTATGATTTAAAAAAAAAATAGCAAACTCAATCTTTTGCTCCTTTGAAATGAAGTTCTTTAATGTTCATAGTTTGAAATCCTTTTAATTGTATTACTCCCACAAATTAATTGATTGGTTTCCTACACTTTTCCCCACAAAAACTATGAAAAGTTTCTTGATTTCTAATTTCTCATTGTGCTGTAGTTTTTCTCCATGAGTGTGTGTATTTTGTAAATTCTAAATGGGTTTTTAGGTAAGCTTGAAGCAGGGGTCCTCAAACTTTTTAAACAGGGGGCCAGTTCACTGTCCCTCAGACCATTGGAGGGCCATTGGAGAGTGCGGTGCACATTCCACACATGCAACCTGTGGGCCTGGGATGAGTCAGCTGCTAAGCAGGACAGGCAGTGGCGGCAAAAACACCCAGTGGGATGGATAAATGTCCTCAGCGGGCCACATGTGGCCCATGGGCCATAGTTTGAAGACCCCTGGAAGGGTATATAATTAGGTATTTTTCTTTTCCAGTTCTGAAGTATGCTAATGGGAGCTTTTACAGGAAAAAGAGTTATCATTTTTATCCAAACATACCTTTATTCTCACATCAATATGATACTAATGTTAGACCATCCTAAATTTAACTTTTTACTAATGACCACCAAAATGGTATGAAATTCCTTGCACTTCCTATTAAGAAAACTGCATTTTATCTGTGCAGTTTTCTCCTGGTGATACAGCATCACAAGAGTTTACCAAATTTTCTTTGAATTTGGGTTTTAGAACTAGCTTTGTTGCAGTGTTGTTTTGAGGAAATCGCTTCACCTCACTAGGCTTCAATGTTTGCTCTATAAAAGGATCAGCACTTTTTAAAGTTTAAGGAACAGTCCACTTCAATGTTGATCACTCTAAGAAGTGTGAACAATGCAGCTCTTTCACCATGAGTTTATAATCTATAATGGGTTATTTGGTTATTGGTGAAATAACCAGGAAATAATAGTGCTTGACCTCCTGAATAGATACATATGTATTTCAATGCAATTTAGTTTTTGAAGCTTTACCATTTTAATAGATGTTTCATTTCTATAGTCTACTTTCTGTTAGCAAAAGTGAATGTGGGAAGATCATGCTCTGACATAAGCTAGAATTTGAATTTGTATCAACTCTAGACCTTCCATAAAAATTTTAACATAGTAAATTTTTGATGAAACAACTATTCATTAAAGCAGATTTACTCCATATAGGTTTTATGATCTAATTAATGTAATTGTGTTTTGACCTGGCAAGGTGTGTTTACATGGCCCATATTTTTTTGGTGACATTAAACATGATAAGCTACTTTCAGAAGGCTGTTGAGAAGATTTTTGAAATATCATTGAAGTTTTTTAAGTGTTCAGAAAAAAAGGTAGACTTATAAAGCATTTTAGATTCTTTTAAAAAATGGGCCGTGTAAATCCAAAGTATTATTTAAATATTCATAACACATGTTCATTTTAATCATACTTGCATCTATATTTCTCTTATGCATCATACTTTTATTAATGTGCTATATATAATAAAAATATTCATTATTATTTAAAAGTGGTAATTTCAAAAAAAAATCAATGTAGCATACAAATTTGCAATGATTCAAGCCTGTATTCATGATGGGTCTGATTTTACCTAAGTGAAATGAAAGTTATGTAATAATTAAGTAAGATGGTTTATAATGAAGTTTTGCTGTATTGTCTTGGATAATAATGATAGCTAACATTTATTGAGGGTTTTCTTTGTGCCAATCATAATTCTGTGAATTCACTCAGTCTTCACAACAACTCTGTAAAACAGGCACTCTTATAATTCCCATTTTTACATATTGAGAAAATGAGGACCAGAGAGCTTAAATAATTTTTTCAAGGTCATAAGTTAGTAGCTAATAGGGTCAAGACACACACCCAGTCAAGGGCCTGCATTTGCTATTCTACCTTTCCAGGGTACTGATGGTTATATAAATTGAGCAAATTAATATAGTAAAAGGTAAGGTGGACAATAGCTGCACCTTTTGGAATAGTTCATTCGTGAATTCAATGATAATCAGGCCCTCTAGGATTCAAGCATGCATTCAAAATCACCAGTTATTTCTAAGAATAGAAGAATTACTCATTTATAAAAGATATTATATATTCTATTTGATATATATATTCTATTTGAAAGAATATATATATTCTATTCTATATCTATAATAAAGATATATATATTCTATTTGAAAATAAGAATCCTCACCTTCATAAAGCACATCCCTTTCCACATTTTAATTAAAAAAATCTGAATGTTCAAGAATCCCAGATTTCTCTACTCATAAGCATCTCCGTTTGGATGTTCCATAATCAACTTCAAATTAAAATATCCACAATTTGGCTTTATTACTCTTATCCTCAAATTTAATTATTGTATCCTGTATCCCTTTTCTTGATGAATGGCATCACTACCCTTCCAGTTGCCCAAGATGGAAATCTGGTAGTAATGCTAGACTCTTCTCTATTACTTAACTCCCATAGCCATTCAGTCACCAAGTTCAGAATATTCTATTTGCTTAATCTCTTTCATACTCATGGCTTTTCCTTCTTCCCCACTGCCACTGTTTTTTTAGAACAGGTCCCATCTCACTGGGATTACCTCAGTGGTTTTTTCCTTTCTTTAATCTGGAAACTGCTCCTAGAGTGATCTTAAAATAGAAATCTGACCATGTCTTTAACTTCTTCAACAGTTTTTCAGAGACTTTAGGAAAATGTGCATCTTCCTAAGCTGAACACACAAAGCTCATTATAATTTGGCACCAGCCTACCTCTCTCAAAAATTGTCCAATTATCCTGGTGCAGGATCCGTGGCAGGGCAGGCTAGGGAGTATCCAGGAGGATGGCTGAGGTTCAATGGTAAGCCATACATCAACTCTGGTTGTAGTTCATAGGTCCAGTAGTTCCAGCTTAAATATCAGGAGTTGTGTCCCCTCAAAGTGCACAGTCAGATCTGCAGTAAAAAATGCAAATCTGAGAGATTAAAGAGCATAAGCCACGGTAAGGAGCCAGAAATTAGGAGAACCAATGAGTGAGGAGTGTTGTGAGAGAGTTATATCTGATGGAATTCCTGAGGGATTTACAAATGTTTGTAGCAAATTCTTACATTATTACATGCAAACTGTGAAGGCATACTTGGTTTTATGAAAGTAAATTCAAATATGTATAAAACGGTTGCTGTGACCCAGAGATGTTATACTCCATGCCTATCACATATCATTGCCTCTCGCAGAAATGCCCTCTTCTGCTTTCCCACTCTCTAACTCCTTCTCATCCCATAAGCCCAGTTCAAGCATCATATCGTCTGTAAATAGAAATAGCCAACATAAATGGTGCATTTACAGTCTCCAGGCACTATGCCAAATGCTTTAATACATAATCTCATTTAAACCTCATTAGGAAAGGTTTCTCTTTTTTCCTCATTTTACAGATTAATTCATGTTTAGAGAGATGAATCAATTTGCACAAGGTCATACAACAATTAAGTTATGGAGTGGAGAGTTAAGCCCAGAGAGTATGATTCCGGAGTTTGAGCTTATTACCACCATTGGCCTTCACCAATTCCCTAGGCTGATTTGAGATGCCTCTCCATGTGCATTTGTGTTTATAGTATCATAGCCCCATCGCTCTCTGATATAATCTTTTCTTTACCTGGCTCTCCCAGTGGTTGAAAAACTTCTAAAAATTAAGGGTCAAGTATCTACTACAAAAATAGAATTTCAACAAACATTTGCTTAATTAATGTATTGTTATTGTTCCACAAGTTGCTTAGGGAGCAGTAATTAAGGACACTGAGTATTACACCAAGGAAATTCATGTCAATTAAATGTAGCCTGTTTGTTATCCTTTTATCCTATCAGGATATTTCTTTAATAAAATCTGGGGTCAGTCAACTAGAATCAGAATATTCTCAGTATTAGATATGGATAAAATATTTTTTGTCTTAATACTTTATGCAGTTATCTACCTGCTTGCTTCTGATAATGATTATGATGCTACGGTTTTCAAGATAATTACTCATATTACATATGGTATATTTAAGGAAAATCTTTTTCCTAATTCATTTTATTTCGTATCCAACTTTGACCTTCATGAAATATTATGTCTTCTTTCAAATTTTCACATTTTGGGATTTTTAGTGGAATCTAAGAGTTTAGCCCCTTTGACTTTAATGCTGAGTAACTACATGAGACTCAGAATAGCCATGACTTGATCAAAGATGTTTCAACCAATTGTTTCAAAGTAGTAAGTTTTAGGGGTTTATTCCTATTCAATAAGTACCCCTCAAGTTACAAAGGGAAGGAAATAGGGGGAGCACTAAAAAACACTAAACAATGAAAAGAAGTACTTTAACTTGTTTGTGAGCTAATTACAGCACTTCTGTTAGAAGAACGGTATGAAAGACTTTAGGTGTTTGGTCAAGACCACTAATTGCAAGAGGACAGCTTGCTAAGTCTTAAAGTGTAATGAGGCCAGGTGTGTTGGCTCACGCCTGTAATCCTAGCACTCTGGGAGGCGGAGGCGGTCGGATTGCTCGAGGTCAGGAGTTTGAAACCAGCCTGATCAAGAGCGAGACCCGTCTCTACTATAAATAGAGAGAAATTAATTGGCCAACTAATATCTATAGAAAAAATTAGCTGGGCATGGTGGCGCATGCCTGTAGTCCCAGCTACTCGGCAGGCTGAGGCAGGAAGATCGCTTGAGCCCAGGAGTTTGAGGTTGCTGTGAGCTAGGCTGACGCCACAGCACTCACTCTAGCCTGGGCAACAAAGCGAGACTCTGTCTCAAAAAATAAATAAATAAAGTGTAATGAAAATGTACTGTGGAGTTGCCCATGTGAGGTACAATAGATCCCACTTCTAACCACAGGCTTCGTGTACCTTCAAAAGCAGAGGCAGCCTTGTATCCCTTGCCTTTGTCTCCAGTGTTTTCCATTATAGCAACTGCTGCATGGCCCATAAATGCCTCCCAGCCTCCAATGCACAGGGGCAGTCTCCAGGTCTTTTCCCCATTGGACATGGTGTAGCCCACCATCAAGGCCTTGGAAGATGTGTGCAAGATGGCTGAGGTACAAGATAGACAGAGCCAGAGAGAACAAGAAATATTCATCCATTGTGTCAGACTTGAGATTTTAGAGTGTATCTGATGGAGCAACTAACTTTACCGTTCCGCAGAATTGGAATGTGCCTGCAAACCTAAAGGAAAAGCTATATTATCTGAGTCAGATCACCTAGTTTTCCTTTGGCTCTCCTTGAATTGTTAATAAAAAGTTTTTTATAATGTCTCAGTCCTACCTCTTGTTTTCTGATGTCAAAGGAAGGATCACAGGTCAAGTTTAGGCAAGACTGGTAAGGGATGAGCAGCTCATGTCTGAGGCTAGATGTTTGGTGGTGGCAGCATTAATTAGTGATAAACATTAATACTGAAAGACAAATCTTGAGGTCAGAAGCCAGACTATGTGGTTCAGTTCTGTCCCAGTAGAGATTTTCCTTTGAGTTTCAACCCTAGAAACTGTGACCTTCATTTTATTTTGGGGTTATTTATTCTGCTTAGCTTTTATTTTTATTAAAGAAGCGGCATGTTTTTTACTAAGATCTTACCAGTCATGCCTGTATGCATACTTAAAATATAAATGGCTATTTTTGAAGTAATTTTACAGTGGCAGAAAATATGTTTTCTTAATCAGATTACATTTTCATTGAAATAATATTTACAATTTTATGTGCATAGTTCAAAGGCAAAATCCAGTCTAGCCTTTAGTCAAATTGTCATGCACTACAAGCTGGTGGGATATAAATTAATCTTACTGCTATTGATATGACCAACTGCTATCAAAATCTGTCCATAAAAAATCAACAAGTTAGACCAATAAATTTGAGAAATTAGTGAACCCTTTTACAGTGAATAATGTTAAAATTAGTTGGTAAAAATAAGTGTGTAAACAAAAGTTAATTTTCATATTCAAAGTTACTATAAAGCCAGAAGAGGAAATGCTTCCATAAATAAATTTCATCATGATTGCCTACAGAAAAAAGTAAAAACAAACAAATAAAAATCTATAGAAAAAAAAATCTGTCTTCAAATTAAGAAGTTTCAAATGTTAGGGCAGTCCCAAAATGCAGTAATATCAAAATCATATGACTACAGAAGGAGAAAACATGTGCAAGCAGAATCACAGAAAAGTTACCTCCTGAAATATCAGAACAGGAGGTTCCTGAAAGCTCACAATAGCACTGAACACTATCTAAAAATATTTTAGGAAAGTAGCGTAAAGTCTTTTTCATGTCATCTGAAAGAAGTTGCCTTGTGTTACACTGATGACACAATTCAAATGAGTGAAAAATAAAAAATTAATATCCTCTGGGGCATTTGGGTGGTAGAAAAGGAAGTATTTTCTAGTGGGTTGTACACTACACTTGAATAAAATTAGCTGATGATTTTAAAGCTTAAACCATATCCATATGGCTTTTTAAAAGACACTAGTAGCAGAACCAGAACTTAGAAAACAAGAGATACTTATCTCTACACAGATTTCTAGTTAAACATAATTGTTCCTTTATCTTTTATAAATCACTAAAAAGAATAATACTGTTAATTAATGGTGAATCATGCTCCAGTGATCTATTCATATTCTCTGGCATGTTGCTCTGGAGGTGGTAAGAAGCAAAGTGTTGATATCTATATTGACTCAGCTTGGAAAGAGATTAAGAATCTCAGTATGACAACAAATATGTGTTTTCTTCTTGTAGAAACATTTCACTCTTCTGTTCAAAATCTACAGTGGCTTTCTTAGTCTTTTTGTTTAGTAACCAAACTTCTGCCTGACCTTTAAGGGCTATTGTCAATTTACACCTAATCCACCTCAATTTACTAACTCAGACTCAATTTTCTTTTTTTACTTTTTTGCCCATGTCCCTTTACATCATTAAAGTTGTTCTAACCTCTTCTTCCATCCATGTCCTCTATCCTTTAAATTTGACTCAAAAATCAACTGTATTTATTGCATGGGAGGAGGAGGATCAGCAGAAGTAGTAGAAAGACCATTTTGTTCCACCTGATAGATAACCTTTTATGATGTTTGTAGAGAACAATGCAAGTTGCCTACCCAAAATCTATTCCTCCTTCCTTTTTAATAGCAAGATTCCAATTTTATTAGTGTAGCAATGTGCTTTTCTAAAAATACTTCTCCTTGCTCCCTTGCTACTGAGGGTGGCCATGTGTCACAATTCTGGAAAATGAGGCATAAGTTAAAGGTTTCTGGAAAAGCTGTTGTTTTCCTCCTAAGGAGCCCCTTGCTGGCTTCCTCCCTTCATCCCCATGTGGAATGTTGATGCAATACCTGGAGATAGAGTGGCGGCTTTTTGCCACCTTGATGTGAAAATCTTGATGACAAAGACCTACACACTAAGGATGATGGAGTGGGAAAATGAAAAAATGGGTCCGTAAGGTTGTCCTTGAGCTGCCATGAATGGCCCTGTTCTACCTACCTCCCCATCGCACCTCTGCCTCTAGTCTTCTCATTGTGTGAGTCAAATAAACTCCTATCTCTCTACACTATTTATAGGGTTTTTCTGCTATTACAGACAAACACATTCCTAACCGATGAAACTTTTAGAATGTTTGTAACCATAAGAATGCATCACTTTTATAGTAATAAAATAATAAATGTTTTAAATGAAAAGAAAGTACACAAGAGCCCAAGCTTTGGAAACAGGACCAAATTGAAATCCAGATTTTCCCACATACTAATTGACTTTTCGCAACTTACTTAATAGCTCTGAACCTTAATTTCCTCATCTGAAAAACAGGAATAATAAAGATGGTGATGATATCTCCCATACAATACATACAATCGTTATAAGGCTCATAGTGAGCCCTCAATAAAGTACAACTATTATTACTACCCACTGTCCCAACACACACGCGTGCACACACACACGCACACAGATGTGCTCTGCTGTGTGTTCTCCAGGCACTCACGAAGAGAGCATCATACACATCAAGAATCTCTGGAGGTTAGGATAGAGAGTTTCTGTGGCTTTGGGAATGAAATTACTTCTCTTGGCTTCAAAGTCCTCATCCAAAACATGTGTGGGACAAGATCTCAATAGATCTCAATAGACAATGATCTCAACAGATGATTTCCAACTTGAAAATTCTGTGAGTATTAACAAACCAAAAAAAGTGGCTCACGGTCACACAGTGGCTCACGCCTATAATCATAGCACTCTGGGAGGCCGAGGCGGGAGGATCAATCAAGGTCAGGAGTTCGAAACCAGCCTGAGCAAGAGTGAGACACCCCCACACACCCTGTCTCTCCTAAAAATAGAAAGAAATTAATTGGCCAACTAAAAATAGATAGAAAAAATTAGCCGGGCATGGTGGCACATGCCTGTAGTCCCAGCTACTCAGGAGGCTGAGGCAGAAGGATTGCTTGAGCCCAGGAGTTTGAGGTTGCTGTGAGCTAGGCTGATGCCATAGCACTCTAGCCCGGGCAACAGAGTGAGACTCTGCCTCACTCAAAAAACTCTATCTCACCAAAAAAAGTGATTATCAAAAATTCAGAATAGTTGTTCTCTAGGGGATAGATAGGAAGAGAGTTATGATTAGAGGCACATGGGGTAGGGATGGAGGAAATTTCAGGATGGTGGAAATGATCTGTTTGTTTACCTGGTTGGTGGTTACACAGTTGTATGTTTTATAATTACTGTATCCATACATTAAACTGTATCCATATATTTTATGCACTGCTTGTATGTATCTTATATTTCACAATTTTAGAAAATCCTGCAAAGTTGATTATTATATTTGTAGGCATACTAATTTGTTTCTGCCCTATATTATATTTTTCTACTTGTGTGATTAGGAATAAGATTTATGATAGAATTCCCTATATATCCTCCTCATGGGTAGGATGGCTCCTCGCACCTTTGTCTCTTAGTGGAAGGGTGGAAGGCAAATATCTCCTCAGGAAGGGGGAGGGTGTGACATAGGGCAAGCTCCTGAAAGCCAATAAGGGGAAGTAAAAGATAGCCCTTCAGGTTTTTGGAGAAGGGTTTGGGAAAGATAGGAGGTCAGATGGAGTCTTGAGTCACTTTCAAGCTTGAAACCCTGAAATGGAATCCCAATGGAAAATTGTTTCATACTTTCTCCCGTGCCCCTACCCCAGAGACAGGGTCTTGCTCTGTCCCCCAAGCTAGAGTGTAGTGATGCAATTATACTTCACTTCAACCTTGAATAGCTCGAGCTAGTCTCCTGCCTTGACCTCCCAAAGTGCTGGGACCACAGGCATGAGCCACCAAGCCCAGTCTTGTTCCATACTTTTAAAAAAGGAATTAATACGCCAGGTGCAGTGCCTCATGCCTGTAATCTTAGCACTCTGAGAGGCCAGGGTAGGAGAACCACTTGAGGTCTTGAGTTTGAGACCAGCCTGAGCAAGAGCAAGACCCTGTCTCTACAAAAAATATAAAAAAATTAGCTGGGCATGATGATGCTGGCCTGTAGTCCCAGCTACTTAGGAGGCTGAGGCAGGAGGATCGCTCGAGCCCAGGAGTTTGAGGTTGCAGTGAGCTATGAAGGTCCCACTGCACTCTAGCCAGGATGACAGAGCAAGATCTTGTCTCAAAGAATAATAATAATAACAGACCTTTTTTTGAGCAGTTCGCTACAGAAAAATTGAGTAGAAAGTACAAAGAGTTTCCATATACCCCCTAAACTCCTTCCTCCAGTTTCCCCTACTATTAACATCTTGCATTAATATGGTACATGTGTTACAGTTGATGAGCCAATACTGATACATTATTATTAACTAAAGTCCACAGTTTGTATTAAGATTCATTCTTAGTTTTGTACATTCTACAGATTTTGACAAAGACAAATGTTTTATAACATGTATTCACAATTAGATTATCATACAGAATACAGCCATGCTTCACTTACCAACAGGGATGTGTCTGAGAAATATGTCATTAGGCAATTTTATCACTGTGCAAACATAGAGTGTACTTACACAAACCTAGATAGCATAGCTTACTACACACCTAGGCTATATGGTATAGCCTATTGCTCCTAGGCTACAAAACTGTACAGCATGTGACTGTACTGAATACTGCAGGCAATTATAATACAATGGTAAGTATTTGTGTATCTAACATATCTAAACATAGAAAGGGTACAGTATGAATACAATATAAAAAATAACAGATAGTATACTTGTAGAGGGTACTTACCATGAATAAAGCTTGCAGAACTAGAAGTCGCTCTGGGTGAGTCATTAAGGACAGAGTGAATGTAAAGGCCTAGGAAATTACTATACACTACTGTAGATTTTATAAACCCTGTACACTTAGGCCACATTACATTTATTTTTAAAAATTTTTTCTTTAATAATAAATTCACCTTAGCTTACTGTAACATTTTTATTTTATAAATTAATTTTTTAACTTTTTGACTCTTTTGTAATGACACAGCTTAAAACACACATACATTATACAGCTATCCAAAAATATTCTTTCTTGGTATCCTTATTCTGTAAGCATTTTTCTACTTTAAAAAATTTTAATTTATTTTTTACTTTTTAAGCTTTTCTTATTAAAAACTAAGACAAATACACGTATTAGCTTAGGCCTACACAGGGTCAGGATCACCGATATCACTGTCTTCCACTTTCCCATCTTGTCCCATTGGAAGGTCTTCAGGGGCAATAACATTCATGGAGCTGTCATCTCCTATGATAGCAATACCTTCTTCTGGAATACTTCCTGAAGGATCTGCCCAGGGCTGTTTTATAGTTAACTTTTTAAATATATAAGTAGGAAGAATATACTCTAAAATAACAATTAAAAGTATAGTATGGTAAATACATAAATCAGTAATATAATCATCTATTATCATTATTGAGTATTATATACTGTATATAATTGTATGTGCTATACTTTTATACAACTCATGGCCAGTAGGTATGTTTATACCAGCATCACCACAGACATACAAGTAATGCATTGTGCTACAACATTACAGCAGCTATGACGTCACTAGGCAACAGGAATTTTTCAGCTCCGTTATAATCTATGGGACCATCTTCCTATGTGTGGTCCATCAGTCAACTGAAATCCAATACATGACTGTTCCACTGCTCTAAAATTCCCTGTGCTCCACTTATTCATCCCTCCCTCTCTCTAGCCCCTAGCAACCACTGATCTTTTCACTGTCTCCATAGTTTTTTTTTCCTTTTGCAGAATGTCATATTGTTGGAATCATACAATATTCAACCTTTTCAGATTGGCTTTGTTCACTTAGCAGTATGCAAAGATTTCTCTGTGTCTTTTCATGGCTTAATAACTATCTCATTGTATGTATATAGCAGTTTATTTGTTTACCTATTGAAGAACATCTTGGTTGCTTCCAAAGTTTAGAAATTATAAATAAAGCTGCTGTAACATTTGTGTTCAGGATTTTGTGTTGACACAACTTTTCAACTTATTGGGATAAATATGCCTTTTTCAAGAGACACAGCATCTGACATGAAGTCCTCTCCCTCCTTCTCCCTGGCAGTTAGAAGTGGCAGGGTGGCATAGAAAGTTTGCTTCAAGTTTGCACTGGAGCCAGTGTTGGCTTGGCAATAATTTCTAAATATCCAGTAGTCTTGAAGTCACATAAGTGGTGGGTTCAAGGGGCAACTCATCGGTGCCTGTGACTCCCTCCCCTCCATATCCAAGAAGTGTCCAGCAAGGAGAGAGGATTTCATGCAGAAGCTTTAGAATGGGTCATCTATCAGGGAAAAGAGATGAGACAAGGTAGCACCTCTAAAGGTCCCTGGTGCCAGGGGCTGTGGTAGTATGTACCCAGAAGTTTTCTAAACATCAAATATGCTCATGATCTAGCCAGTTGCTAAACACCACCATTGACAGGAACCAGACTGGGTGAAGACAAATAGAGCCAATGAAGAACAAATCATGGATTTAACAGGAGATGCCAGTCTGGTACCTTGTTGCAAATCTGAAAAGACAAGGCAGGCAAAATATCCTTATGGTCTTCTGAAGCCCTGTCTCACCACCACAAGGACACAATTGCTTCTCTCTTGAACACAGACTTCGTCTTTGGAAATAGAAGAGAGGAGGGAAAAATATCTATTAGAGAGTTGAACTTCAACTTGAAGGAATATTTGCCTAAAATGGTCTAAGATACTTTTAATTAGCATGCTTAGGTATCCTCCCTGCCAGCTCTTTCTACCCACCCGTAATTGGAAATGAGGGCCCTTACCCAAGGAAGTTTAGATCATTGAAGAAGGAGTAGGGGGGAGGAGGGGAAAGAAGGGGAAGGAATTTTTTTCAATCCGAGGGAGTTTGTTGTATTTTTATTCCATAACATGGTTTATGGTTATATATCTTATACAGAATGCAGTGTGCTATAATAGGATGAGAAGCACTGCTTGAAGGACAGAAGCCAGAGACTTCTCATCCTAAGGGCAATGTAGTCCCACAGTAAAGGGCGTGGACCAGTTAGTGTGTTTCAATCCAAGCATCCTCACTTATCTTCAACAAATCAATTAACCTGACAGCATTCGATTACTTGCCTATAAAATAAAAATACTCCTAATGTCTACTTCCTGGGCTACTTTGATGTTAAATAAGAGACGTGTAAATCTAGCACAGTGCTTAGCCCCAAGTATTGTTAAGCTCTAAACGTTATGCCAAGTAACTTCGTTAGCCACATGGGCTATTCGACCCTAAATTTTCTCATCTGTAATGTGAAGGAATTGCTGCCCTTTTCACAGGGTGGTTGTAAGGAATAAGTGAGATAACTAAACAGTGGTGAATGCATAGTATATACTCAGACCATGTTAGCTTTTCCCTCTCATCTCTTAAGAACACCTGGAATAGTGCAGGATTTACAATAGGTACTTAAAACTCTTAAGGATCTGTTGAGAAGCTACCTCACTCCTATTTCTGAAGTTTCTAGTCTATTTAGTGAATTATATACTCCAGGAGCTCAACTACAGATTCATGGCTCTTAGGATACCAGGGTTGAGTCTGGTCAGCTTTAAAAAAAGAAAGTACCTTGTATTTTCTGTGCCCTTCTTTCTCTCAGGGTATTTTTCCATCTTTCCTCGCTCACACCTCCCTTCGCTTCCCAGAGTCCCCATTTCAGCCCTACTCTGGCGTCCATCCCCCAGAAGGGCTGGATTACCACAACTCTTTCACTATCAAATCTTGTGCTTTGAGAGCTTACCCCTCTCCTGACCAATGGAGGGTTAGTGGCCTGAAAAATGAATCCCTCTTGGTTTTTAATGTCTGATAAGGGGTTAATTAGCATTTCATTATTTCTTCCAAGGTGTTCCCTTTTAACAGGAGACTCTGGTAGCTTCTGTGCTTTAACCCATAAGAGTAATTTTTTTATAGTCCTGTCATCACTCTTGAGCGGTAATAATGAAATATTTTGAGGTTAGATTCTCTTTTGGGGCCCCTCACGTAACACTCAGAGCTGTATACTCTGCCAACGCCATAGTAAACCCTGATCCGGACAGTATAAACACCAGTATCCTAGAGACCTGGGAATGTTAATTTTTCTCCTTTACATTGTGCCCAGGGAGTGGCGTTGGGGCACTGCAAGCATAAAGGCAAATAAAGGAAATTTATTAAGTGGAAATAATTTTCTCAGCCTAGAGATAAAATTCCGCCCTCAGTCGCTTACCAGAGTCCCATGTCTTATATCAGAGACCTGAGAACATTATAAAAATCCCCTTTAAAGTAGACGTGTCACAAGGGAGTATAGACAATAATATGGTCATTGGGAACACACTGTATTTATACTTAAGTCAGCTTTGCCCAATGGGTGCACCCTGTATGTGAGATATTAAAAAGAAAATCTCAAGTCCGTTGTAGTATTACAGGATTTTAATGCTTCTCATCTTTGTTCTTTCCATGAAGTATAGGCATCATCACCATTTCCTCTCACCAATTCTTTACAAAACTACTCTGGCTTTCTTAAACAGCCTCTGTTCCCTTTTGCGTCTCATCCAGAAAGTCAGCCTTTCTAATTCCTCCCTATCCTCTCAAGCCACAGATGGTCAGTCCTGCTATCTCTGATGCGATCCTGACACTGTGTGTTTGGAGGAAACTGTAAAGAGGTTATATCCCAGAACTGGTTCAGGACATCACCACCTTGCTTAAAATATTTGAAATCTCCCTTCTTAATCATAAATTCATTTACTTGCCAGTATTCCTTGAGCCTATTTATTATATAAGGTACTATGCTAGAAACTCTGGGGGATGCAAAAAATATGTTAATTGAACTTAAAATGTGGGTTTTATCCCTTTGTCTTTAAGCCAGTTAATGATGAGCAAATTAGAAGTGGTTAGGTTCATGGATTATAACTGAAGCCAGTTCCAGCCATTCTTTCAGTATGTAACATTTGCTATAAGAGAATCTGTATTGGCTTAAAGCCAACTAATCACCGCCATCAGAAAATTAATCATACATGTATACACATTTATGTATGTATATAATTGTTTTGAAACAGACAAAATCCCTGGCTACGCCATGATCATAATAAGGCCAATAATCATGACTCTGCTCTAACCAGTTGTTAGTATAGTACTTCCATCTGTGGGTATTGAGGAATCCTGTCAATTTTTATCATGTAGTAAGACACAGTCAAATTATTTCCATAACTTTGGAAGTTACTCATTCCACATATTCTTTATTATTTTTTGGCATTTGAGGCTATTTTATTGCTCTGACCAAATGTCTGTATCTTGATAGCAAAAACATTTGCTTTCTTCTCATCTTACTTGGTATTTTTGGAAGAACAAATTGACAACTCCCATGAATGATTCTGAGTTAGCAGGAGAGCATCTGCTACAGAATAGCTCTTCCTCTTTTGAAGTTCACTGAGATGCTAACTTCATCATTTTAAAAGCAAAAGTATTGCCTGATCTGACGTGACAATAAAAGGAATCTGGAGTCAAAGTCTTGACCACTCATGCCCAGAAAACCTTAAAGCATTAGTGTTTAGTTGGTAGACGCTAACAAATGCTACCCACGATAATAATATGTGTCCATAAACATCACTCCTGAACTGGCCTACCTTGCATTCACTTGCTTATTTGGATCTTGACATTTGTCTTTGATAATTTAATATCCAGGATGGGTTCTATTTTCAAAAATTTTAAATAGTGGGGAGAAAGGCACACACATTCACTGCATTTGATAATACTTCCATTGTTAAAATTGGTAAATAAAATATTTTCCAAAGGAGTTGTCATTACCCAGTAAGTAAAGAGACATGGGTTTATTTCCTCATTGTTCATTTTCTGAATCGTCCTTATCCAATTTTTAGCATTCCTTTAGTGGTCCATTTTTGCTACATGTGTACTATATTGTCTGATTTTTTAAAAGATGCATCTATCATTAAAGATCTTTGGGAATATGTTCAAAAATGTTAAAATGCTGGGCTTAGTGAAATTACAACAGGCAACATAAGCCAGATTGGGAAATATCTTGCCAAATAGTATTTCTCAGCAAGCCATTTGGAGAGAGTAAAATTTTTTTAAAAAGTAGTTGATACCTTGATAAAAAATATCATTTCTCCCTTCCTCCTTTTCTTAACATTAGTATTCTTGTATACATATTAATTTCTGTATGGCTACAATTCTAAAATATTCCTGGCATTTGTATGTAATTGCATATAAATGTTTGTCTTCAGAGAACCAAAAGGAACTGAGAAGTTCTCAGTGGCATAAATTATCTTTAGAAAATTAATTTAGAATTCTGTTATAACCTTTGGGCTCTGAAACCATGTGCAAAAAGTAAGTTGAAGGGAGTGCATAATTCTCTTAGTGGCCAACCCAGTATCTTTCTGAGTTTTCCCTTGAGAGAAGAATATGTTTGAGTGGCTGGTGACTACCACGCTCAGCCTTTGTGAGTGCCAGAAAAGAGAAAAATCTCTGCCTACTTTGGGGAACATGGTGAGGGTGGGAGTAGAAACCTGAGGCAGTCAGGGTTAAAAACTGAGCTCTGAAGCAAGGAAAGGAGCAACCGATGTGAATTATGGAGCGAGTAGAGAACTTTCCAGGCAAAGGGGAAACCAGGTATAAAAGACTCTGAGGAAAAATTCCTGTAACTTGAGGAATGGGCAGTATATATCAGAGTGTCTGCAAGAAAGTGGTAAAGGAAGGAGTGGCACTAGCAAGGGTTGTAATGGGCAAGACAGATCACAGGGGCCTCATGAGCCTGGTAAAGAGAACAGATTTTATTTTACGTATTGAGTGTTAAGAGGAACAGTGGCATGAATTAACTTCAGTTTTAGAAAGATTACTCTGGCCGCTCAGATTATAAACTAGAAGAGGCACGACCAATCAAAAAGCTATTAAGAAACAGAAATGACCAAAACTGGCTCAAGAAGACAATTATAAAACAAATCACAAAGGTTAAAGACTGATCATTTAAAAGAGGCGCCAGGCACAGATGGTGTCAGAGATGAATACCTTCTAACCGTTAATGAATATATAATTATTTTCAGTCCACCAATTCTAGTCTGTAGAAAAACATGGAAACCTCCTGAATAAAGCTAGAAAATCCTTAATAAAAAGCCTGATGAGGGTTACAAAAAAACTTTTTGTACTTTTTGAAAGGAAGGTATCTATCAAGATAATCTAACATTATAGGTGAAAAATACGTAATTCTGCAAATGATTACCATAGATCCATATGATAAAAATCATTAGCCATTCCTAAAAAGAAAAAAAAAATCCTCTAAGAAAATTAGGAATAAAAGTAAGCTCCCTTGTAGGTCCCAGGAGTCAGAGGAGGAATTGGTTTGGGCAGGTTCATCTGCTGCTATAAGAAGGCTGGTTTCTCCACCTGACCAGACTGTATTCTACCTGAGGTGCCACCTGCCAGGGATGACAAGTCTGGAGACCTTTAGCACCAATGGAATGTGGCCCAATGCCAAGACCTACTACTGACCTCTACTTCAAGAGCCAGCAGAGTTAGCAGTCTTGCTCACCACCTACTTCTGCTCTGAGGGTCAGTGCTTCAATCTTCCCAGCCTGGCCATGTGAACCTCCTCAGCCAGGGGCTGGGGCATTTTACAGGTCCTTTTAGAGCACCCTCTTTCCTTTTCCTCCCTCTAGCAGAAGAGGGTTTTCAGCGGCTTGGCTAGCCAGAGTTCCTCGGCCTTGGCACTACTGACATTTTGGACCAGATATTTTGTTGTGGGGAGTTGTCGATCCACTGTAGAAAATTTAACAGCATCCCTGGCCTTAACCTAGATGCCTGCACCTCACACTCTCTCAACGTGCTTCCATTCAGTTGTGACAACCAAAATGTCTCCAGGCATTGCCAAATGTCCCCTGATGGACAAAATCACCCCAGTTGAGAACTGCTAGACTAGAGGACAATGTCATGACTATGTTTGTCATAATTTATGGTTTTATATGACTGCATTTACTAATATATTCTCAGCTGCAGCAGGACAGAAAGGGAAACTACCTGTATTAGCTCAAGCTGCTATTAAAAAATACCATAGGCTGGGCTCGGTGGCTCATGCCTGTAACCCTAGCACTTTGGGAGGCCAAGGCCAGGAGCATTGCTTGAGCCCAGGAGTTTGAAACCAGCCTGGGCAACAAAGTGAAACCTCCTTTTTACAAAAGTTTAGCAGAAAAATTAGCTGGGCGTGGTGGTGCACACCTGTAGTCCCAGCTACTTGAGAGGCTGAGGCAGGAGAATTGGCTTGAGCCCAGGTGTTGGAGGTTGCAGTGAGCTATGAATGTGCCACTGCACTTCAGCCTGTGTGACGGAGCAAGATTGTCTCTATAAACAAACAAAACAAAACAAAACACCCATATATTGGGTAGCTTAAACAACAGAAATT
The DNA here is from genome assembly GCF_040939455.1 of Microcebus murinus. NCBI lineage: Eukaryota > Metazoa > Chordata > Mammalia > Primates > Cheirogaleidae > Microcebus > Microcebus murinus. The sequence continues at coordinate 32,659,824 of NC_134115.1, forward strand.
TATTTTTTCACAGTTCTGGAAGCTAGAAGTCAGAGATCAGGATGCCAGTGTGGTTGGATTCTAGTGAGGGCTCTCTTCCTGGTTTGTGGACAGCCACCTCCTCACTGTGCCTTCACATAACATAGAGAAGAGAGAGAGAGCTCTGGTATCTCTTCCTCTTCTTATAAGGGCATCAGTTTTTTCAGACAGTGCTCCACCCTTATGACCTCATTTAACCTTATCTCCTTAAAGACTCTATCTCCAATACAGTCACATGGGAGTTAGAGCTTCAACGTCATGAACTTTGGGGGGGGACATAATTTAGTCCATAGCACTATCTAAATGAGATTTTTTAAAAATTCTCTACTTAGACCCAACAACTACATCATATTCAGCAGCCATTTTTAATTATATCAGTAACAGCACAGGAATTCCTGCTTTTATCACAATTCAACACATTTTAGAGATTGATAAGACTAGAAAATAAAAGAAGCCATTTAAATATAGGAAATAAAAAGATAATACTATCTTTATTTGTAGTTGGTAGATTATATACTTAGAAAATACAAGATATTCTGCTAAAAATCGATTAGAGTTAATAAGAGAATTTAGTAACATGGCTATGGAGATACAAAATTAATAGCTTTTCTTTCTATTAATATTATACAATTAGAAATTGGAATGGAAAAATATCCCATTCATAAGTACAATAAAAAAGATAAATTACCCAAAATAAGTCTAAGAAGACAGAAATTAGATCCAAATGAAAAAAATAACATTTTATTGAAAGACATAAAATAAGACCTGAAAAATTGAGAGATGATCTCTCCTATATTAATACATAACTTTATTGCAGTTTTAATCAGAATCCCAACAGGTTTTTTTGTTTTTTCAAACTGGTCAAGTATCTCTAAAGTTCATATGGAAAAAGAATGTGTAATAACTTTCCAATTAAAAAATTACAAAGGGTAGACTTACTTTATCAAATATCAAAGTTACTATGAGTCTACTGTGATCAAAACAGTATGTGTTAGCATAATAGTAGACAAATAGATAATTAGTATATGATAAAATCTAAAATGAATATAATAAATGATGAAGTTGACATTTTGATTTAATAGAAAAAATATTTTTTTTCTTACATGATGTTAGTATAACTGTTTAGCTATCTGAAGAAACATAAAAGTATACCATATTGGCTAAAGATAGTAAGTATAAAAATTATAAGACAAAACTATCAGAAGAAAAATTGAAGCTTTAAAAAAAAAACCTTGAACATTTTAAAGCAAGACAGTAAAGTCTTGAAAACATATACAAAAAGCATATTGGTTATATTAAATTAAGACATTTCTATCCTGCAAAGAGAAGCTACTGCCATTGTCCAGGTGAGAGGTGAAATTACCACAATAGAGAAAGCAGTGGAGATGAAGAGAAGTAGATAGACTTAATATATATTTAAAAATGTCAATAACAGGCTTTTCAAATAGATTTGATGTGGGTTTAAAAGTGATAAGAAAATAGGATCGGATCCAGATTTTGTGAGATCATTTTAAAAAAAAATACAAAATTATTCACACCAAATTAAATACAAAAGTATTTCTTTAGAATGAGAAAAGAAGCCAAAACAAATTAAAAATACTGCCAAATACTATAAACATTACCAAATTTTTAAAAAAGACATACTATTTTTATTAATCAACTGCTTAACAGGTTTTTGTAGTAAACTCTTTGATACCATCATTTATATGACAATGATTTTACATGATTATTTTCTAAATAAAGAATAGAAAGATAATTCAGTCTTTGAGCATGGGTGATGATAGTTAATTAATTTATTTATTTTTCAGAGACAGGGTCTCATTCTGTCACCCAGGGTGGAGTGCAGTGATGTAATCATAGCTTGCTACAACCTTGCACACCTGGGCTCAAGTGATCCTCCTGCCTCAGCCTCCCAAGTAGCCAGGAATACAGGTGTACAACACCATGCATGACTAACTTTAAAATTTTTTAGAGACAGGGTCTCACTATGTTGCCCAAGGCTGGTCTCAAACTCCGGGGCTAAAGCGATCCTCCTGCCTTGGCCTTCCAAAGTGCTGGAATTATAGGCCACTGTGCCTGGCCAAAATTTATTTTTTTATTATTGAGAATTAGAAACATAAAACATGTGACATCACATATAGATGCACCTATTAGTAGTGTAGCTGTTAAGTTTGTGGTCTACATATAAAAATTTTGACAAACTCTGTTTTATACAATTTTCATCACTTGTATTGGTGGCAAGACAACTTCTGTTCTGACTAGGCATTGTGATGTCTCCAACAACCCAATACTGAATCAAATAAATGCTCTACTATTTAGCTAAATAAATGCAAAACATTACATTCCTGATAATTGGAAGACTTTTCCACAGACTTCTGGTTCCCAAAACTTTAAGTTTTATTTCTCTTCTCTATATAGTACTGAGTGAGATTTGTCATGCTCATACTGTAAGCAACCACAGGCCCTGAACCTTTGTGTCACAAAGCTGGATGAGTCAGCATGGTGGGGTAGTTAGGAACTTTCCCTGAAGCCAACCTATAGAAGAATCATTAGCAATATTTAACAACATACAGAAGTGTCTGTGGACAGCATAAGTTTGTCCCACTAAATCCAAACTAAAATTATCCCTAACACAACTTCCTCTTAGCTAGATCTCAAAAGTATCTGGAGCAATGACCTAAATGGGAATGTGATGGAGGGAAGCCATGGAAAAAAAGAAGTACAATCTTAACTAATTACAGTTAAAATATGCAACTTTTGCAAATTTTATGAAAACATGTGACCATGTGAATACCTTTAAGTTCCAGGGTGTTCCAAGTCACAGGCACTGAAACTTAACCTTCATTAATTCTTGGTAAATTCACTTCTGGTTGACAGAGAGAAGAGTAATATTTTATTCCCAGGTTTATGGCTTGAATAACTCAAATCAAACTCTTATTTGAGATTCACGCCATTTACCTAGAAAACCAGGTGTCTGGGTCGTATCACAGAAAGAAGAGAATCCTGCCACAACAAGCTGCCTGACCCAGGAAACTTTTTCTCTATGGGCCAGAGACTCCCTTCCTCTATATAGAGGTACTAGACAGCCTGGTCTGGGCAAACAATTTCTGCCCCTGCAGGCAGCACCATCACTGGCATGAGATAAACCAAACAGATAAAAATAGTACCATTAAAACCTTGAAAATTAAATTGTCATTGTAACCACAACCCACAAAAGTAGGCCAGGATATGTGTGCTAAACCTAAACAGAGTGACTGGCTGCTAAAATAAAAGGTTTAAATAGGATCCAGATTATCATAATGGCCAAAGTCCAGGCTACAATAAAAAAAAAAAAAATCACCTGTTATACCAAGAACTAGGAAAATTACAACCAACCTGACACCAACTCCAAGATGAATCAGATACTGGAATTAACTGACAAGGATTTTAAGCAGCCATCATAAAAATGTTTCAACAAATAATCACAAACTCTGTTGAAACACAGGAAACCATGTAAAATCACAGAAAAGCAACAGAAGTTATAAAAAATAGAATGGCATGGAAAATATAAAACTGGAAATAACATAATAGAAATAAAAACTTCCTGGAGTCTCAATAGTAGAGTGGAGATGACAGAGATAGAATCAATGAATTTAAGGACAGATCAATAGAATCTACCCAAACTGAACAAGAGACGGGGGGGGGGGACGACTAAACAAACCATTGAATAGACATTCAAGGAAACTTGGGACAATAATGAAAAATTCAACATTTGTATTATTGGATTCACAGAAGGAGAAAAGGAAAAATGGACTGAAAGAATGTTTGAAGAAATAGCAGTTAACCTTCCAAATCTGGTTAAAAAAATGAAAACAAAAAAACTACAGATTTAAGAAGCTGAACAACCCCCAAATAGGATAAACTCAAAAGTAATTCATGCCAAGACATATCATAATTAAGCTTCTGAAAACTAAAGACAATATATATATAGAAAGCAACCAGAGAGAAACAATACATTACCTACAGCAGAGCACCAATTTGAATGACAGTGAATTTCTTATCTGAAATCATGTTGGCCAGAAGGACTTGACACATTTTCAAGCCCTGAAAGAAAATAGTTGTAAATATCAAATTTTATATCCACCAAAGCTATCCTTTAGGAATGAAGGGAAAACAAAAACATTCACAGATGAAACAAAATCAAAAGACTTTGTGGCTAGCAAACCTACTCTTCAAGAATGGCTAAAGAATTTTCTTAAAACAGAAAAAAAAATGATGAATCAGGCCGGGCGCTGTGGCTCACGCCTGTAATCCTAGCTCTTGGGAGGCCGAGGCGGGCGGATTGCTCAAGGTCAGGAGTTCAAAACCAGCCTGAGCAAGAGCGAGACCCCGTCTCTACTATAAATAGAAAGAAATTAATTGGCCAACTGATATATATATAAAAAAATTAGCCGGGCATGGTGGCGCATGCCTGTAGTCCCAGCTACCCGGGAGGCTGAGGCAGAAGGATCATTTGAGCCCAGGAGTTTGAGGTTGCTGTGAGCTAGGCTGACGCCACGGCACTCACTCTAGCCTGGGCAACAAAGCGAGACTCTGTCTCAAAAAAAAAAAAAAAAAAAAAAGTTAAAAAAAAAAAAATGATGAATCAGTTTTGAGCATCAGGAAAAAAGAAAGAACAATGGAAAGAACAGAGATACGGATGCATGTAATAGATTATGCCCCTCGTGAGTTTTGTAAATTATATTTGATGAGTGAAACAAATATTATGTAATATCATCTTATACTCATGACAATGCTATATTGAAGTGGAGAAGGTAAAGAGAACTAAATAGAAGAAAGGTTTTTACACATCACTCAAAGTAATAAAATGTTGATACAAGTAGACTGTTATGTCACATAGGTATTTTTAATACCCAGATCAATCACTATAAAAACTATACAAAGAGATATACCAAAGAGCATTATAAATTAATCAAGATAGACTGTTAAACATATTTTAAGTAATCTGTAGGAAGTCATAAAAGAGAATTTGAGGAATGTGAGCTACAGGCAACAAATAGACAACAAATAGCAAATTAGCCTATATGCAAGTGGGCTACATATGACAATTAAAATTGGATTAAAATATAATCCAGTTATTTACTGTTTATAAGAAACTGCCTTAAAATTCAACAACATAGGTTGAAAGTAAAAGGCTGAAAAAATATACCAGTCAAATATTAATTTTTAAAAAAGCAGGAATAGCTATATTAATATCAGATAAAGCAGACTTCAGAGCAAAGAATATTACTAGAGGCACAGAAGCACATTCATAACAATAAAAGGGTCAATCCACCAGAAAGGCAAAAGAATCCTAATGTGTATATAACAAACAGTAGAACCTCAAAAATACATGAAACAGCAATCAAAACAGCTGAAAAAGAAATAGACAAATTCATAGTTAGAGCTGGGTCTTTAATACTCCATCTCAGCAAGCAATAGAACTAATAGACAGAAAAACAGCCAGGAGATAGAAGATCTGAACAACACAATTAACCAACAGAAAATTGAGGTCTATATAATACTCTGCCCAACAACTGAAAAATGGACATTTTTTCAAGCTCCCATGAAACTTTTACCAAAATAGACCATATACTGAGCCATAAAACAAAGCTCAACAAATTTGAAATCATTAAAATCATACAAAATGTGTTCTCTGACCATATGAAATCAAACTAGAAATCAATAACAGAAAAGATAAGAGGAAAGTCTTCAAGCACTTGAAAATTAAATAACATTTCACATAGTTACTTAACACTGCCAAACAAACCTACCCCAATTCTCTAGTAAACTTAGTTTTCCATTTCCTATGTGGATAATTTGAAGTCTCCAACATCCTCTTTCCCTGACCTTGCTCTAAGCTAATGAAATCCCTGCATATTTTATACAAAAATAGTTTCACTCCAATAAGAACTACCTCACCATCCAATCAGATAGCCCATCAACCTACTTGTATCTGTGCACACATATTGGCCTTTCTTCTAGTTATAAGAGAAGGGGCGCTGTTCCTATCTTAGCCCAACCTCTCTACTTACCTTCTTTTGTGAAGGACGTTTTGCTACTGCTATTTTTTTTTATTTTAGTGTATTATGGGGGTACAAGTGTTAAGGTTACTTATATTGCCCATACCCCCCTCCCACTTCGAGTAAGAACTTCAAGCATGTCCATCCCCCAAATGTTGCACATCTTACTCATTGTGGTTGTATGTGTTTTCTTTCTTTACTGCATTATTAGTTTCCCCCCTCTCCGCTTGCTCCTCCCTTTCCAAACTCAAGCTTTGCTTTGAGATTACCAAGCAAAACAAACAACCAAAAAAGCAAGCAAACAAAAACCTTCCTTTTGCCTATGTCTGTGCTCTCCTTCAGGGAAAAATGGTACATATTCACTGTCTCTACTCCTTCATCTCCCATTTCCTCCTCAAAATCATTCTTACTTGGGCATTTCTCCTGACCTGTCTGATAAAATGGATCTTATCTCCTCAATGATGTCATTTTGCTATTGCTAATGGTCACTTCTCTGAGATCATCTTACGTTAGTTCTTAACATTTGACAGGATGCATTATTCCCTCCTTTTGACACAGATTCTTCAACTAGTTCCCAGGATATCATGCGTCCCTGACTTTTCTCTCATCTCTTCATCTGCTTTCCCTTAAACTTCTTCACCTGCTCCCCCAGACCTCTAAGCGTTTTGGAGACCCAACTTCCTCTCCTTGGCATTCTTCTTACCTCTGTGATCTCATGTGGGTAACTTCAGCTGGTCCCAGGGCTTTAAGTACCCTCTTTCGCAGATAACCCAAATTTCTATCTCTAGCCTAGCCTTCTCTTTTCAGCTCCAAGCTCCTATGTCTTACTTGATATTTCAGTTTGGATATCCAGTTGAAAACTTTAAAAGCAAACATAGCTAAATGTTGGTTTTTAACTGTTCCAAAGTCTACCACCTCCCACTAAACATACTTACTATCTACCTGATTACTCAAAATAAATTATAGGTTTTGGAATCCTTGATTCTTCTTTCTCTCAACCTATGTCCAATCCACTAATAAATATTGTTGGTTCTACTTTCAGTATGCCTTGAACCTGTCCAATTACTACCATCTCCACAGCTATACCTTAGTCCACACCACCTATTCTTCTCACGTTGACTTAACAATTGACTTTCTGAATTTACTTAAACCTGAAACATGGCTGGCAGGTAATTTTAAAATAGTAATACCTTAAACTTCTCCATGGTCCCATATTGTATATAAGCTTTTAATTTTCATTTGGGTCTTAAAAGATATTTTAGGGAGAAACTACCTCACATGTCTTTTTAGACTGTAAATGTCTGAAGTCACAGTTCAAAAAGGCAAACCAAAAGCAGAAAGACAAATGGATAACCAACGGTAAACTTAAAATACTTGCATGAGTCTTCAAGGCTAATTTAAGGTATAAACTCTCATGGAGCTAAAGTGTGTGTAAAGTAAGGCAAAAAGAAGGGGATTTAAAAAGTTATACTAATGAGCAAGAAAAACAAACAGGAAGGGGTAGGCCCTCTGCTTGAGACAGATGGTGATAACAGACGACAAAAGCAAAGCAAGACCACTCGTTCATGTTCTGCCTGTCTTCTGCATCAAAGAAAACGCTCTTTATACTGGAGAGCATAGAGCAAGCGGGTTTAGAAGGCAACTGATGTCAAAGATGGAACGTCCAGTGCCCTGGCTCACATGAACTCCATTGTAGGGTTGGGGCGAACCAGGGAATGAGGCTTTTGAACCAGCAAAGTGTTACCACTGAAGAATGGTGGCAAAAGGGATAGGTGCTGCAGGACTGGAGAGGAGCAAATACAGTGCAAATTTTTAACGAGGGAACAAGGTAAATTCTGCACATTATAGATCAGCGAGCCTGACATTAATCCCTGTGCAAAATTACAGAATGGATTTATTAAAATGGATGGTTTTTCAAACAGTATAAAATGAAAACATGCAAATTCTTACAAAGGGAGGTGGTATTTATTCGCCAAGACCCAGCAGGGGCTACTTAAAATTAAGCTGTACCAAACTAACCTCACTTTCTTTGGGATAGGTTAACTACTACTGTTAAGAGAGCTAATATTTCTTAAGCATTTTTTTGATGTTAGACTCTAGGTTAAGTGCTTTACATCCATTTCCTCATTTAATCTTAAGTATTATTTCTCCCCATTTTATAGCTCAGAAACTATTTAGATCAGTAACTAGCCCAATACCACCACACAGCTAAAAATTGGAGAACATTTATTTCAGCACCGGTAGCCACATTTCAGAATCCACAGTCTTAATCTGTATGCTATAATGCCACCAACAAGTACAGAATGGATAAATCCTAAGAATGTTACTGAAAGTGTACACCTGAATTATGTCCATGGTAGTAAGATAGAAAAAGGTGAACTAGATGGTGGTGCACTTAGGGTGATCCATAAGTGATAGAATGGCCATTTTCAAAGAGTAGTGATTGTCATTGTCTATATAGAAAGAGATCTCTAGTGATCTTATCTCAGAATCTCATTTTTTTTTCTTTTCTTTCTTTCTTTCTTTCTTTCTTTCTTTCTTTCTTTCTTTTTTTTTTTTTTTGAGACAGAGTGTCACTCTGTCACCTGGGCTAGAGTGCAGTGGCATCATCATAGCTCACTGCAACCTCAAACTCCTGAACTCAAGCAATCCTCCTGCGTGACCCTCCTGAGTAGCTGGGACTACAGGCACAAACCACAATGCCTGGCTAATTTTTTCTATTTTTTTATAGAGATGAGGGTAGAGGTCTCACTCTTGCTCAGGCTGCTCTCAAACTCCTGGCCTCAAGCAATCTTCCCTCCTGACCTCCCAAAGTATTGGGAATACAGGCGTGAGCCACTGCACCCGGCCTAGAACCTCATTCTTAACTTATCATTGGTTAACATTTTCATAAAAAATTGGGCTAAATACATAAATGGCATGTTACCAAATTTGTGAGTCGCTTAAAATCTGCTTAGCTAGTATCTGATGACAGAATAGGATTCCCAAAAGATCTTAGCACATATGGAATAAAATAAGATGCAGCTTATTAGGCATAAATGTAAAAGCTATCACTTAGGGTTTTAGAAATCAACCTAATATCACATGGAGAAAAAAACGAGAACTAATAACAGTTCATGTTGTCAGAGCAGACTCAGCAGTACCACTGGCCCATGGCAAAACATTTCACCAGGGCAAAAATGTTAAAGAAGCTAAATACTATGTCCTGGACTGACACTTTATTGAAAGTCTACAAGGTCACAGGTGGAGAAAACAATGCTAATGGTTAAGTCCAGAGAGTTAAAGCAGGGCAAAATGCTAGAGAACAAGCAACCAGGCAGGAAGCCTAGTATTTAAAAGAATTTAATGTAGGCAAGAGAGAAAAAGACTCAGAAAAGTCAAACTCTTTTTCTTTTCTCACATGTGCACTGTCTTTTCTCTCCCCTCATACATGTGTAGCAAAAGGCTTCCTGTTACTGAGAGCTTTCATTATTTCCTTACCTCAATGTACTATAAGCAAGCCCTCAAGTGGCTTTTGTAGCACATATTTTTTGATTAATTTTGTTATTTTAATGTTTTTTAAAAATAAAATATTTTTAGCTTTTTTTAAAAAAAAATAATTGCTTCACATGTGTAGTATTTTAGAGGATTTTAGGCTTAACTATATGTGTGTCCCCTGAGGTTCAGGGAAGCCCACTTTCAGTGTATGATAGCCGTGCTGCACTGTAGTTTTCTTTCTGCGTTGCTCCTGGAGGTGTTTTGGGAAGTATGCATAGCAGCTCAAAGGAGCTTCGAATCATGTGCAAAATATATTTGGGTAGAAATATGAGTAAAGATTATGATGCAGCTACCAAATAAACCAAGGCGATGAAACTATGTCAGCAAAATTATAATATATAGAAAGAGGAACCCATTATCTCTTTTTATATACGCTTGAGTCCACACATGGACTAATAAGTTCGTTCTGACACTTTAAGAGGATGAATAGACACACTTGTATTTCCGGAGGAAACCTGGGCCGTGAAGCAATTTGGAATCATGTAATATAAGAAACTCTTGAAGAAATTGGCATGTTCTTCTTTCCTGGAGAAGATATTCATCACTATTTATCACACTGTAAAAGTGATGGGAGCAATAGTAGCTTAAAAGATCAAATGGAAAAATGTGAATTTTACCAGTGGGGATGTAGTGTAGTAGCTGAAAGCACAGGTTCTGGAGTGAGACTTCCTAGGTGTGTAGCCCAGGTCTGCTACTTACTAGCTATTTAGTCTTACACAAGTTACTTAACTGCTCCAAGCCACAGTTTCTCCATCTTTCAAATGGTTAAAGAAATAGTACAAGTCCTTAGGATTGAATGAATTAAGCTGAGAAACACAAAGACCATCGGTTGGCACATGTTAAGCAGTGAATGCATTTTAGTTATTAATAAAGAACAATAGAAATTTTTCTCTTGTTGGATAACAGTAAACTAGTGGTTAGACTTGTGTTGGTGGTTCAATTAGGAAAGAAAGTGATGGGGAAAGAAAGTGAGTAATGGTTGGTTCTGAGAATTTGAGTTTGCTTGTGCATATCATGGACTAAATCTAGCTGAAGAAAATGCATTATGATTACTAGATTTAGGAAATCTTAAAATATCTAGTAAGGCTCTATAACCCAGCAAGATCAAACACAAACTGATTGCTATTTGACTTTAAGAAATTGGATTGTCAAGAAGATAAGTAACCTACCAAGCCTGGGCAAACTTCTTAGGCTTTGCATTAAAAAAACCAAGATAATAAAACCTGTTGAGAATATCTTATCAAAATTACTATGAAAGTTACCTCTCACTTTACTATGAGCAGAGATGGTATATTAGAATAAATTATAGTATCTTTGGATCATCTATAATACAAAAATGTATATATATACAAGTGAAAATGCTATTATAAAGCATATTTTATTATACTTGGTGGCAATTGATATTTCACATTCACTATGAACTTTGTTCTAAAAGTTCTTCTCCCAAATACCACATTTTAAGAAATAGGAGCTTTTTATTTGACAAAGGTAACAGTTGTCTTCAAATAAGTTAAGGTTTTTTTACAGAAGAATGATTGAATTTTAAGGTTTTAGAAGTCAAAACATGAACAACAATTAGGAGGACAATAGCGCCCCCCTGAAACTGGACAGGCCTACTCATGATATCAGAAGACCTCAGTGAAAGATTTATGATGGCTTAAAAAGGCATAAAATGAGGGAATTTGTGTATCTGTTTGTGAGTTGGAAAAGATGACCTTGGAAATACCTATCATACAATGATGTTCTAGGATCCTTTTATTCTATAGTGTTTGATATTGCTCTCTTGCTTGCCTAAATTATCAGTACTATGTCTCCTACCTGATCTCTCTGCAACCTTATCAAAGATAGATAAAGTATTTTCATTAGTCTTTATAAAATGCTGGAAATAGCCCTTGAATTTTTATTACTTTCTCAGTAGACTTTAGATTGGGAAAAATTGATCTTATTCAACTGTCTTGTAATGTAGATGAGACAATTAAGGCTCTGGGAAGTGAAATGATTAGTCAGATATAAAAATTCAAAAATAACAGCAAAGCTAGGACTAGAACCCAAGTCTCCCAGTTTCATCTGTCATCATCTTATTACTTCTCCACTTTTGGTTTGTATCTGTTTTTCATACTATCTGCTTATAATAAGAACTTTCAAAGTTGAATTGCTTAAAATAGCAAAACAAAAAACAAACAAAAACTAGAAATGCCTGAAATTTTCAGTATCAGAGAATTGGTGAAGTTCCTATTTCAGGAATAAGATGAGGCATTCATTCCTCCAGCTCCTGGAATATTGGCAGCTGACACACCATTTTTTGTCAGATCTATTGTAACTTAGTCTTGAACTATACAGCTCAGAAATAGAAAACAGCCCATAATCCCAGCACTCTGGGAGGCCGAGGCGGTCGGATTGCTCGAGGTCAAGAATTTGAAACCAGCCTGAGCAAGAGTGAGACCCCGTTTCTACTATAAATAGAAATTAATTGGCCAACTAATATATATAGAAAAAACATAAGCCGGGCATGGTGGCGCATGCCTGTTGTCCCAGCTACTTGGGAGGCTGAGCCACCAGAAAACTAGGATTGCTTGAGCCCAGGAGTTTGAGGTTGCTGTGAGCTAGGCTGACGCCACAGCACTCACTCTAACCTGGGCAACAACGTGAGACTCTGTCTCAAAAAAAAAAAAAAAAAAAGAAATAGGTGAGGGTTTCAGGAATGTATCACTCATATTAATGCAATTGCTCTGTGTCTAGTTTTCTGGTACTCTACATTCATAGAAGGAAAAATCCTTAATCTCTCAGAGGCAAGGATATGTTACATACCATATGTTTACATATTATTATATTAACATGTTGCATATTGGACAGTAGCAATTATTATAAATTCCTGGATGAACATCAGAGTCACTTGGAGTGTTATTTAAAAACAATATTTTGTCATGGGTATTATAGAAAAAATGTTTTATTCAGTAATTTTTGAATACGTAATATTTTTACTTAGCTCAAGTTTCAAAAGGTACAAACGATTATGTGGAAAATCTCTCTCCCACTCCTATCTGCCAACACCCAGTTCTTCCCTCCAGAGGCAAAACCAATATTATCAGCTATTTGTGTAATCTTCCAGAAATATTTTATGCATATATAAGCAAATACGTATGTTCATTCTTCTTTTTAACAGCACTAGTAAAATATGATATATGCTCTTGCATTTTTCACTTAATAAAATATCTTGACGATTGGCCTCTATCCATACAATTCCAAAAAGAAGCTCCTTATTCTTTTTTGCATATGTGTTTATTGTATGGATACATTGTACGTTGTTTAGTTTACTTGGAAAGTTTTAAAAATACATGTTCCTGGGACCTCTGATAGACGTACAGAATCAAAATCTATGGCCCACAGGAATACGTACTGGGAATACGTACTTTTATTATAATAAGCTCCCAGGTGACTATTATCCAGCCAGCATAGCATCTTTCTGCAGATCGGTTTTGGGGACTCATCATTCTAGGAAACTATTCTGAATATCACTATTTTCAGCTGAGCTTTACACTGAGGCTATAAAGCACACAGGTCACATTTTCTGGGAGGAAACTGACTTATTGTTAGTACATGTTTCTGACTGAAAGGAAGGACATAATCTTTATTGTTTGATTTATAGGACATTTTTCAGAACAAAAAGATAATTCTTCTTGTAGATTGCTGCTAGTACAGTTGCCACCTATTGATTTGCCCTGAATCACAGTCAGCTGAAATGATTCTCAACGAGCCTCGACTTCTGCCTTACAGAACTCCCTGGGCAGCCACGTCTCCCCTGACAATCGGCAATTCTCAAACGGGAGCTGGAGCACAGGAATAACGATGGCCAATGTTTTTATATAATATAGAAAGGCCACTGTGGAGATTCTGATCAAATCCTTGATGGAAGTGCACCCATCCAACCTTTGGAGAAAAACTGATTTTGATTCTCCAAGAAAGCTGTAAAAATCTCCTAGGTCATCAGTATATTTATTCAGTCAAGAGAAAATGACTGATTTTTATCAAATAGAAGAATCAAAAGGCAAATGCCAATACAGCTGTATCTTCTCTCATTTTTCCTCTTACCAGTATATAACATATTTTTTTTTCTTCTCCTAGAAGCTTGTGGTATAGGACAGAAATTAGCCAATGGTATCTTTCTTAAAGGCCCTAACCATTGAATTACATGACTGTTTTATTTATTTATTTATTTGGTCCATATTTTGGGGAAGATGTGGATTTTGGACCGCACACTTTGCCTAAGAAAATGAAAATGTAAAATTAGTTAAAAATAAATACGTAAGATCGTTTCGATTTGGGGTAAGTTTAAAATGTTTGTGATTCTGTTTACACAAACCCCCTCTTCCCATCCATCCCTAAGTTGAACCTTCCGTTCTTTAATATTTGCCTCTCTTTAGATTTATCAGGCTTGTTATCAATGGGAAGGCAAAAGTAAAATGGTTCATAAGCTAAATTTGCCTTTAGGCTTTAGAAGATTTAGACCCCTGCTTTAATCGATATATTGTTTTTGTTTGAGCAATTTGAAAGAAATCAATTGTTTAAAACAACTGAAAAGATATGGTGTTACTTATTGTTTGGGATGCTAATCGTTCATGGATTCTCAGCGTCTTAATGATAGCAACTTTTGAGACGGATTTTATCGAAGCAGAAAAGGAACTAACATGCATTGATTACATTCTACATAGATTAGCTAAACAGATTATATCAAGTGTAGTCATATGTCACCATTTTATAGCTGAAAATGTTAAGTTTCAAAAAGGTGAAATAAAATACCCGAATCACACACCTGGTGAATGGCATAGCTAAGACTGGAAACTAGTTCTAATTCCAAATACTCTGCTTGATCTACAAAATCATGTTCACTATCTAGACAAATTGTATAATTTAGAGACACATTTACAGGAGGAAAATAGTGTACATATTTAGATACAAACCTATTCAATGTTTTATTCTGAATCCCCAAAATGGATAATTGAGGTGATTTAATTTCCAAGGGAAGTATTTCCATGGCTGAATGGATAATTATTGAACCAATTGTGCTATCGGATCATTCAGGTGATGTGCTATTGAGGAGAGGGGCTTTTCTATATATAGTACTATACATACATTGTGCATTGTTGAGTTTGCTTTTAGAATAATTTTAGCTATGACTGAGTATAGCAGCTTCTTGAGGGAGTTTCCAAATAAAAAAGTGATTTGTACTTTTGTTGTTGTTAACGTATAGTTAGTCCGACAGTAAATTTAATCAAACATTTATAATTGCATAGATTTAAACTTTAGCTTAAAATGTAGATCACTGGCACACTATGTAGTGCTTCTTAACATCATCTCACAGAAAATAATTAGCCACAGTAAGATTACAGGAGGCTGCTTACCTGTTTGGGACTTCTCTGAGTTCTGGAATGTTGATGGAGGATTTACCCAGCTTATGTATCTATACTTAGCAAAACAGTAGACTTTCATAAAAACAAGAAAAAAATTGTTTTTAAAGGATTGAACTCACAGTATTTAATGAGAGTATTCTCTACACCCAATTCAGTCACAAATATATTTATGCACACATATGTATGTTACATGTTATACATATGCATATATGTATTACGCAGTAGGCATTGCTATTCCCTTCCAGCCCCTAGTTAGGCAAATGAAACATCTATGCTGTGGTTTAGTCTGAATGCTTCTCCCATATTTTGCCTATCTTCTTTTTAATATCTTACCTTCTTGCCTTAACTAGATGGTACTTTAGGGCTTTTATTCTCGTTACCTATTTATGCATTTATAAAAAGTTCCCTCTGAGTGCAGTGTTTTTAATTTTGATATATTTTAATATACTTAAAATTATAGGGTCTAACATAAGAAATACTCTTGTACCCAACTCGTGGCTTCACTCCACTCCAGTATGATGTGATCAAATAAGCTTGAAAAACTAGGATTGACTTACTACATTGTTAAAATATAATTATACAATATTAAGCTATATGTAAATTCTCTCTGTCTCAAAATTCTGGTTTCCAATGTATTCCTTGGCAGGGAGTTGTGGCTCCTTATTGATTTTCTTTCCTTTTTTTTTTTTCTCAGTTCATGAATGTTAAATTAAATTTTATATGGAATTATAGCATCTCAGGCCTCAACTCCAATTTCTGTCCTTTTATTCCAATTCCCTCAAGTAATATAAATTCAAAATGTGATTTTATTATCATTTTAGATTAAAATCACAGGACTTCTTCATCCTCTTTCCTTCCAACTATTTTTTATTTATTTTTTGACATTTAAATGTTATTTTTAATTTATCACAATAATATATGCACATAGTTTAGGAAATCAAATAGTCTAAAATGTTTATAACAAAAACAGTGGCTCTATGGTTCGCCCCTCCCTCCTCCCCAAAGTGCAGTACTCACATGTATACAGCTCTGTATTTATGAATGACAGCCATATATCGTCATCTTTCCCCTTCTTTTTTTCAGCTCATTTTTCATCTTATATATCAGAAAGTTTCAAACATTTATAATAGTAATAGGAATCGTAAAATTAACCCTCATGTACCCATCACCCAAATTTAACAATTACTAACTCAGGGCTGATCTTGTTGCACTGAAATTCTTGCTGATTTTCTCTACTTAGGACTTATTTATTTTTTCTATTTTAAAAACTGCCATTGAAGTAGAAGATACATAAGGAAATGTGCACATGTCCAAAGTATACTGCTCACTGAATTTTCACATAGTAAACATACCCATGAAATCAGTACCCAGATCAGCAAAAAGAACATTAGGGGCCTCTGAGGGTTTTACTCATGCTCTGTTCCAGTAACTCTCCCTCCAGGAGTAACCACTCTTCTGACTTTTAACAGCATGGGTTTGTTTCCTCTGGTTTTGTACATTATATACGTGGAATCACACAGTATGTACTTTTTAGGTTTGACTTCTTTCACTCGATATTATATTTCTAGTATTCATTCTTTTTGTTGACTGTTGTAAGTTGTTCTTATCATTACTATTTAGTATTGCATTATGTTAAGTACACCACGGTTTATTTAGTCATCCTACTATTGGGCATTTCAGTAAGGTCCACTTTTTAGCTATTTCAAATAGCATGGCTATGAACAAGAGAAAATGTTTTTGGTGATCGTGTTTGCATTTTTATTGGGTATAGACCAGGGTTGGGGAACCTGTGGCCTTAAAGCCATATGTGGCCTTCTAGGTCCTTAAGTGAAGCCATTTGATTGAGTACAAATTTTACAGAACAAATCCTTTTATTTTTACTAATACATTTTCGTTCATCTTTTATATTTTTATTT
Source organism: Microcebus murinus (assembly GCF_040939455.1). Lineage (NCBI taxonomy): Eukaryota > Metazoa > Chordata > Mammalia > Primates > Cheirogaleidae > Microcebus > Microcebus murinus. The sequence continues at coordinate 32,676,744 of NC_134115.1, forward strand.
TATTCTTAAAATGAACGTATTTAAAATACCAAAGAATAAAATAAGTTTCAATGAAATAATCCTCCCAGATTGACTGGCACAGTTAGGACATGAGTAAGCCATAAGGGCTAAATTGATGGCTCCTGTGCTCGTGATTTAATTCTAACTTCCCCGCCTGACTGGTGCCAGTACTACACAGGCCTGGTTGTTGAGCATTTATGTGGGTTGAGTTCACTAGTCTGTTATCAGCTTTTGATGACAGTGTACTATGTTTCTCTTTGAAGTGGAATTTGTGAATAGTTGCACAGCTCGACAGTATTTTTTAATTCTGTCTGCTTAACAGCCCATCATGTCAAGGAAGACCAAGAGAACACTCAAGGAAGAAAACAGAAGATTGGGAATTGCAATATTGTTTCTGCTAAAGATAAGATGATTGGTTTGCTTCATGATACTACAACATCAACATTAAAGAAATTCAATGCTCATCAGCATTATAACACTCATAAGGACCACAAATATTTTAAATTAGAGGGGGAGATTTGAAAGATTATATTGCAGAAATTAAAAGATGAAACGCAAAAGCAAAGATAATTCTTTCAAGCAGCAATAAGACCTGTAAATAATGCCATTGAAGCAACTTATAAAGTAGCTTATATACCTGGGGAAAAGGGGAAGCCATTCAGTGATGTAGAAATTGTGAAAGAACACATTGTCAGAGTTGTAGGTTGCTTAGGCTCTGATAACGTTTCAAAGTACAAACAACTGGCTCTTTCAAGGGGAGCCATAACTTATCTGCAGCATGAATTAGCCTTCAACTTAACAAAAAAACTTCATGCAATACTTCAAAAGGAAAATATATATTATTCAATTGCTTTGTATGAATCAACTGGTACTACTGACTCAGCGCAGATTTTATACTTCACTCAGGTCATAACAGAAGATTTTCTTTGCTATGAAGAGTTACTCACTTTGGGCACTCTTGCAAACAGAACATGGGAAACAATTATCTTCAACAACTTTCAAGATAAATGTTGTGAAGTTGGACTGAATTTGGTAAATTTAGTAAGTGTATGTACAGATGGTGCACCTTCCATGACAGGAAAACATGAAGGGTTTATTGCACAGATTAAAAAAGTATTAATAGATCCAGATGCTCTTATTTCTTTTCATTGTATCTTGCATGAGCAAAATCTTTGTGCTTAAGCTACTATTTTAACTGACATTTTGCAATAAGTTATAAGTATTGTTAACTATATTCATGCAAATGCAACACAGCATTGTCAGTCTCATAACATGCTGAAGTTGGACAATGAGGTAGGTATTCAGTGTGGATTTGCCACATCATTCTAAAGTGTGTTGGCTATCACAGGGACAGGTGTTAGCCAAAACTTTATCTCTGTGAGAACAGATAGTTAAATTTTATGAAGAACAGAATTAGGAATGTGAATTATTGAAAGAAGATTTCTGTAGGAATGCAGCTGCTTTCAAGATTTTCTCTCTGTCTTTGACTTTTGATAATTTAATTATGATATGTTTCAGAATATACTTTTTTGAATTGATCTTGCTTGAGGTCCTTTGAGTTTTCTGAATCAGTATGTCTCAATCCCTACCAAGATTTGGGAAATTTTCAGACAGTATTTCTTCAAATATGATTTCTGCTCTTTTGTCACTCTCTTCTTTGAATACTCCCGTAACTTGGATATTTATATGTTTGATAGTGTCCCATGATCACCTGTGCCTTTTTCATTCTTTCTCAATCTTATTTCTTTTTGTTACCCTAATTCATTAAGTTCAAATGACCTGTCATTAATTTCAGTAATTCTTTCTTCTGTATGATCAAATCTGCTATTGAAAATATTTATTACATTTTTCAGTTCTGTCATTGTATTCTTTAGCTTCAGGATTTTTGTTTTGGACTTTTCCTAATCTCATTTGTCTATCTGTATTTTCTTGCATCTCATTGAGCTTCTTTAATATGACTATTTTGAATTATTTTCAGGCAATTCATATATCTCTATTTCTTTGGGGATGGTCATTGAAGCTTTATGAGTTTCCTTTGGTGGTGTCATGTTTGCCTGATTATTTGTTATCTGGGTAGCCTTGCATTAGTGTCTGTGCACTTGAAGATGCAAACCTCTCTTTCAGTCTTAAAGACTGGTTTCAACAAGTTAACCCTCTCTCTTTAGGTCTCCAGGCTGATGGAATTACCTCTAGAATCACAGTTAAATGGGATTGGATCTGGGTCATATGGCGAATGCTGGGTCTACAGTGGAGATCATAATTGGTAGGGTTATTTTTAGGGATTCTAGTGGGTGTGGGTCCTATCTGGTCCCTAGACTGGACTATCTCTAGAACCTTGGTCTGTGGAGCTGGCACTGAGATGAGGGTCTGCCTCAGCAGGCCTGTTACCAGGTGTGGCTTCCTCCAGGTCTATGGAAGGCCTTTGGTTGGATCACTGGATGGGTCCCTGGGCTGGCTATACTGCTTCAGTCTGTGGCTGAGATGCGCTGGACCAGAAACATGGGGTTGTTTCAGGTTCACAGCTGAGACCAAGTTATGATGGTTAGTTTTATATGTCAACTTGACTGGGCCATGGGGTGTCCAGATATTTGGTTAAACATTATTATGCATATATTACGCATATATTACGCATTATCTGTGAGGCCATTTCTGCATAACATTAACATTTGAATTGGTGGACTGAGTAAGACAGATTGCCTTTCCCAGTGTGGATGGGTATCATCCAATTCATTGAACACCTGAATAAAATCAAAGATTGAGTAAGAAAGAATTCCTTTCCTCTGCCTGACTATCTTTGAGCTGGAACATCTGTCTTCTCCTGCTTTCAGACTTGGGTTTGAACTGGACCTTATACTATCAGCTCTCCTGCTTCTCAGGCCTCTGGACTAGGCCTGAAATTATATTGGAGCTATACTATTGACTCTCCTAGTTCTGGACTTCTCAGCCATAATAATTGTGTGAGCTAATTCCTTATAATCTCTTACAAACACACACACACACACACACACACACACACACACACACACACACACACACGCACCCTCTCTCTCTCTCTACTGGCTCTGTTTCATGGAGAACACTGACTAATACACCAGTGACTATGTACTAGTATCTGATGTGATTTTAATTTCTCTGATTGCTTATAATAATGAGTACTTTTATCTCTTTATTGGATATTTGAATATATTACAGTCAGAAGTTCCTGCTTAAATCTTTTGCCTGTTAAAAAAGATTTTTGTATGTATTTCCCATAAAAATCGTGTTGTCTTTTTATTATTGAGTTAGAGAAATTCTTTATATATTTTTGACACAGGTCCTGTGTTAAAAGTTGTGAATTGCTATTTAATTTCTTAATACAGCTTTTTATTGAACATATTTTTGTTTGATAAAGTCTAACTTATCAGTTTTTATTTTACTTTATGGTTAGTGCTTTTTGTCACGTCAGAAAAACTTGGCCTATACCAAAGTTGAAATGATTTTCCCCCTATTTTCTACTAGGAGTTTTATTATTTACATGTCAGTTTACTATGTATTTTGATCTTTTTCCTATGGAATGTGAGATGTGGATCAAGGTGCATTTTTTTTTCCATACAGATATCCAATTGCTTTACTACTATTTGTTGAAAAGACTGTTCTTCCCCCTACACCCCCGCCACCACCTCAGTTGATTATTAAAGTGTGGATCTATATCTTGGTTCTATGCTCTTACACAGAGATCATTTGCCATTATTCTACAAGCCCCTGAGGTTCTATTAATTTTCCATCAATTGTCTTTCTGTCTGGTCTTCACATTGGTACTTTATCAATGTAGTGGTACTCTACCAAAGTCAGGGAATTCCTAACTTTGTAGCCAGCTGATCAGAAGTGAAGGTGGCTTGGTGCTATGGTTTGACTCTGTGTCCTCCAAAATTTAGGTGTTGCCAATGTGATAGTATCAAGAGGTCTTTAAGAGGTGATTAAGTCATGAAACTTCCTATTTTATGAAAGGATCCTCTTATAAACGAGGCTTCACATAGCACTCAGTTGGCTTGCCCATCTGCCTCTGTCATATGATGACACAATAAGGTGCCATCTTGGAAGTGGGCAGCAGCCCTCCCCAGACCACCAAAAACCAGGCACAGCCTTGATCGGAACTTCCCAGCCTCCAGAGAAAATAAATTTTTATTCTTTATAAATTACCTATTTTCAGGTATTTTTATTGCATCACAAAATGGACTAAGACACTTAGGATCCCCAGACTTGTGGCTAGAGTCTGAAGGGAGGGCATGCTTATGGAGGACTGTGCCCTTACCTGTGAAATTTGGCTTAACTCCCAGGTGAAAGGTATCATGGCTTTTCATGAAAAGTCTGAGTATCAATATATTATATAAATGAATTGCCAAACAGATTTATTATGGAGTAGCACAAAGTGATTAAGAAAGTGCATACTAAAATGGCATAGTATTATTGGAAATAGAAATATGTAAAATAAAAGAGAATTGAAAACATAGATAGGAATTGATGTAAGATTTGTTGCTAGTTTGATGGCATTGTTGCTATGATTCTAGAATGCTCAAATTCTTCCCTGCCACTCATCCCCACAGGATTCATGACACATCTCTAACAATAAAGAGCAATAGGAAAATGGGAATCAAATGTCGATTAACTGCTACTCTTATGCAAAACTGAGGTAAACAAGAGGGCAATTACCATACTATCTACGCAGCTGCCTAGAAACAGGATGAGAGAGAAGAGCGTAACCAGGGAGGCAGGCCTTGTCTAGCTCTGTTTAGCATGTGGAGAAAAGAAAGCAGGAAGTACAAAAGCAAAGGTAAAGCTAGACACCACACTTCTGTAGTCATGGCTCCTCAGGAGGCAGGAGGATTACTTGAGCCCATGGGTTCAAGTCCAGCCTGGAAAACATATTAAGACTCTGTCTCTTTAAAAAAAAATAAAAAGCAAAGACATACAGTTATACTCAGACTCAAGAGAAAGATTTATATTCCATATCTAGGGAGAGATTACCTTTCCTCTTTCCCATTAAACCAAAAAAGGAAAAAAAAAAATCCTTGTTTTCTGCTGCCAGATAACTTACAACCAGGAGACAGCCATCTTATGACAAGGAGTGAGGGAAAGTTGAGAAACAGAACTTGAATCCTTAGTGACATGCTTGAGCTGCTGAATCAACCAGTCCTGAAGTCCACTTTATCTCTAGACTTTTTGTTATGTACGTTAATAAATTTTCTTATTGTTTGGGGAAAAAAAGGTAAAGAAATATATATATACCCTGTATCCATGCATTTTAAGTTATAATCAACCCACCCAATAGTAATCATAGCCAATCTTCTTCTTGGTCCACTGAGTTATGTTTTCTTCTAAGCAGAGTTCTCTTTTCTCTCCTTGACAAGTGGGGCTGGTCACAGCCAGACCTATGATACTCAATCATAAAGTAAGAGCCAGAATAGGGAAGCATGTGCTCTGGCACAGGACAGATTTTCTTACATGATGACAATGTACTTCCTACCCAACTATAATAGCATAAAAGGTACCAACCAATGGGTCTATGTCCACCAGGCTGGCAGACTTTATGTTTCATTTGAGGCTGCACTGATGGCCAAACTTCAGGTGTACCTCCATGAAAAATAGCAGGAGGTCCTAGAGAGGCATCTCTACTAACTTGCATTTTTCATCTCATATTATTTTGCTACTTTGGTAATTTACAAAGTGAAAGTCACTTTGGACTAAGTCCAAGTTGTCATTCTTATCAACATTTGAACTTAGAACATGTGTTCTGGTCTAGAGATACGGGATGTTGCTAATGAGGTTAGTGGCGGTGGGTATGGAGGATGGCTGCATGAATTTCAGAACAGGCCTTCTATTTGCTCTGACATGCCGCACATGACACGTGGCTTTTCTTCACATCCTATCCAAGACTGCTTCAGTCTTTAGTTTTAGGATTGGTTATTTTCTGCAACCTAAAGGAATGAGGCTGTGTACAGGAATAGAAAGAGAGGAAACGGGAAGCAGGGAAGAGCGGGAAGAGATAAGGCAGTGGTATTCGGTCTTAATTAGAGCTCTAATAATACTTTGTGTAATATGCTATGCCAGGATTCAACCTACCTAATTAGGGGGTGTAAATTGTTCCTGGGTAGAAGGGAGAAGCTGAGGTCCACAATTCAGTGAGTGTTCCTAAAACCTTTACTTCCCTCCCAGAGAATCAGACCCATGTTGTTTTCCCATTTCCCCAGCAGCTATTTCTGTCAATCCCAGTACGAAGATTACAAAGGTACCGCTCCCCACTCAGTTTACATCTCTTGGGATTTGGTTATATTTCTGAGCTTTATTAGGATTTTGTCATCTCTAGTATAGTTTCTAAGGTATTGGTATAAGATTAGGCATGTTTCCACTGGATTTTCCATTCTGCAGGGGATTTTTGTTTTCTTATAATTCTAATATTTCAACTGAGGAGGATGAACTTGAGGACTAAGAACCATGCCTCTGATACTTAAAAACAAATATTTCCTTATTACTTTGAGAGAAAACCCTTTCTGTTAATGGCTGGCACCAATTACAAGAAACACATTCCCTGCATTGAGTTACTGTTTGCCTTTCCAGAATTTCCCTCCATAGTAATGTATAAGAGATCTACTTCCTTTTCCAGAGGACCAGGTTTAAATGGACAAAGACACCTATGTATTCTTATTTCCAGGCATTATAAATGTGTCTGGCAATTTCATACGTTCCTTTGTGTACTTCTAGGACTTAAAAGTTCACAAACAACATCCAGACAACTTCATAATCATACAAGAGGTGGCTAAGGCTCAGACCAGTTGACGAGGGAAAGCACTGCTTTAAATGTCAGTTAATAAATGTAGAAAAAAAATGACAGAATTAGGACAACAGCATTTCAGAAACCCTAGTTAACGTATTGATTCAGACAGGGTTTATCAAAGTTAAAATCCTTGATAAGTAAGTGATTGATGGGAAACTGGGCATTCATTTGGCAGCAAACTGATACCACACAGAATAATTGCTAATCACAAGAGGTAAAATAAAATCGTACAATAGTGAGTTCCTATTGCCATCACCCCAGAGAATGCCAGTCTTAACAAATTGATAGTGAAGGAACTAGAAGTTCTGTGTCTTCCAATGTGATACAACACAAAATACACAATAGCATCTGTGATATTCTATCCACAGTATTTCACTTGAATCCATCAAGCCTTTAAAATCATTTCCACAGGGGAAAAAGTAAAAGAGGATACGACCAGCCAGATTTTAAAAGGATATAGTATTTTGGAGATCAACTGGCCTTTAATCTTCAACAATCATTAACAAAGACACTGTTCTAGATTAAACAGTGCACGCATACACATACTACTCAAAAGATATGCACTAAGGTTTTCACAGGGGCAATCTCAAGGTGGTGGTATGTGATGTTCTTTTCTTCCCCTTGTCTATATTTGCTATTTTTCTACAATGTTTCATTAAACATCATTTAAAAATTGATGGTCAATTGGCTAAATGACTTGCCCAGTCTATATGAGATATTTTTTCAGACTCCTGCCATACTTGATATGTTCCTCTAGTTGAACTTCTTGAATTGCTATTGTCCTTCTTGAATTGTGAAACCCATTATTTGGCAAGGCAATATACCTTAGATATAATCTTACTTACTGGTGTAGAATTTCTGATGTTATTTTTAAGAATCTTGATAATCTTCAATTATTAAGGCAATTGAACACTACATTACATTTTTGGAAGCTCAATCACATTGTCAACTGTTTAGAATATAGTCTAATGACTACTTAAAGGTTAAGAATGTGGGCTTTGGAGATCTTAGGAAAATTATTTAATATCACTAAGCCTCAATTTTCTTATCTGTAAAGTGAAGAAAATACCAGAACATATTTCAGAGGGTTGTTGCAACGGTTAAATGAGATAACAGAAAAAAGAGTTGATTATAGTATAGTGCTTGGTTCACAGTCCATAAAAATATATTTAAGCTGTTATCATAATTATTACTGTGGCCATTTAAAATCTCAGAATTAGTATTGCACCATTTAGACTCCCTCTAATACTTCAAAATTATTTAGACCAAAAGTGGTGTGTTTTGCCAGCTTCCTGATGGAAATATCTTTTCATCAAAAGAGTTGGCACCAATAAGCAATTCTCTTCCCCTGATAAGTATGCCACTATATGTATTTTTTTTTACATTGTGAATTCTTTAACTGTCAAACATTGGATCTTTTGAATGTTTAGGACCTCTGGAGGCCCAGAAAACACCCACTTGAGTGGAGTTACCCCCTATTTCAGGGTAAAGTTTAGGGGACTTTCACAGTGCACTGACATTCCATGAGAATCACAAGATTTATTGAGGCACTTGGATGATTGAAGGCTCTGGGATCTAATCAGGACCACACTATTTGTTCTGTGTGTGGTTACTATACTCATGATTAACTAGTGGAACCACATTCTTAAAGATGCAGGAGGCTGTAATCTCAGAATGTTATAAGAGCATTCATTAAAATGAGGAGACAGATGATCACACGAGAGATAAAGTGATGGATAGTGTTAAAGTTTAAGTTTTAAAGTAATTGATACTCCTCCAAACCCCAAACAATTAGCCCCAAAACAGAAAAAATGTAGGGAAGCTGAATTACTTTATTATTGGAGTTTTATGTTAGATGTATTCGTGTCTTAAATGAAATCACTAATACTTTGTATATTAATTAGGATTTTTTTCCACTGCAAGTTACAGATACTTAAGCAATTGAAATAATAATGAAATGTATTGACTCACGTAACTGAAAGTCCAGAAGTAGTGCAGACGTCGGGGTTGGCTTATTCTGGCAGTGTTAGCTTTTCATCCTAACGGTGACTGCTCTCCTCTATTTGCTGGCTTTACAAAATGTCAGTCTCCACTTCACTTGGGCATACCCTCTTCCTACAGCTCTTTTTAAGCTAAAGAAACATTTTCCAGAAACTCTCAACAGGTTCTCCCTGACCTCACTGGTCAGTATTGTGTTTTGTCTCCCATTCCTGAACCCATCATTAGCAAGGGGATAAGAATACTCCTGAAACACATGACTTCAGGTAAGAGAGCTGCAGATGTATGGATGAAATTAGGATGCTCTTGGGAAGAGGGGAATCAATGTTGGGTGGCTGATCAACAAGGAGTCATCAAAATTCTTTCTGGAGGTTGGATGGAGTAAGGAGTTGTTTTGCCAGAAAATTTAGTTTTTCATACAACACTGGGCTTTTAAATAATTAAGAAAGAAAAGAGTCTAAATCTTTTCCATCTGATTTTCACCTTTGCTAAAATTACAATAATAATTTCATTATTATTGAATGAACAAATCAATAATATGATTATTAATGGGTGGTAATTATTAAATGGGTGGTAATTATTAAATGGGTGGTAGTAACAGCATCATCCAGCCAGCTTTTAGAATTCTCAAATGGTTCTGAACACTTTTAGAAGGTTTGGAGTTTGAAAAAACCTAAACTAAGCAGTAATTTTCCCTTAATTTTTAAGATATGGAATTTTTTTAACAAATGAAAATGCAATCTGTATATAATAACCTAGACTTCAAAATGTTGTTATGTAACAGCTATTTGATGTTTGACAAGTTTTTGACACTCTTTAATGAGCTTGTTTATATCTTTAATCTTAGAAATAAATTTACCAAGTGCAAATCTGAGCACCAAGTATGGTAAGTTCAGCATTTTATCCTTGAAGGGATGGAGTGGTATCTAAATTCAGCAAACCACTTTTTGATTTTCTTAAAGTGAAAACATACCCACATGTCTTAATTATTTAGTCTCAGGACTTTTTCTTTGGCTTTCATCTTTTTCTTAAACCAGATCGACAACCGTTTTTCTATAACGTCTAAGCTGTCGTTTGTGGGAAAAACCTAATGACCTGAACTTGGGAGAGCCAGATGCAAGTCTTTCAAGCTAGTTATGCGGTCATAGGAAAGTCATTTTGCCTCTCCAAATTGGTTTTATTCTCAGGTTGTTAGACTCAATGAATCATATATTCATTTGTTTAATGAACATTTATTGACTGCCTATTGTGGTTTTGGGAATTAAAAATACTAAGACTTGGTCCTTGCTCTCAAGGAGTTCATAGTAAAGAGGCATAGATGGCATATAACACAAAGGAATTTTCCTAATGAGTTAAGAACAGTGATGGAGATGTGAATGGGGCATTTTGGAATTATCTAGAAGGGATACTTAAGTCACATTAAGGTTGTAGATGGATGGAGGGAAAGTGTCCTTGGCGATGATATCTGAACTGAAAAGTGAAAGATGAGTAGGTATTGGCAGGGCAAAGGCAAGTTGGGAGGGAGTTGAAGACATTCAGAAAGAGAAGACAGTGTGAGCAAAGTTATGAAGTAAAGAATCAGCCTGCTCTAAGGGAAAATTGTAAGCGATTCATGTTACTGGAGAAAAAACTGTGAAGCTGAGAGTGGGAAAAGAGAATGTTGGAGAGGTGTGCAGGAACCACAAGGCTTTGAGGGACTTTTTTCCCTGTAGGTGATGATTCATTAAAAGATGTTATTTAAGAGTCTGACTGAAACACAACAGAGTTTTTCTAACATCTTATTCTAACCTTCTTTAATTCTACTTATTTTAATGTTAGTTATTTAACATTTAATTCTACTATTTTAACACATCATTATGTATTAGTAAAGTGTTTGTCAAAGGAGTTCAGCAAAGCCCTGATTTGGAGTATGCAACCCTCAGTTCAGTTTTCTTTCTATTTTCATAACATTAACTATTCCCCCATATAACACCAACTTAATAACTAGCAGAGTAATCTGTTGCCTTTGCATCCTCTATTACATATAAAACTTTCGATATTAGAAATGATTTTTCTCCTCCTTTTTCTCCTCCTCCTCCTTCTCTTACTTAGAAAAAATCTCCTAGTAAGCTAAAAACTAGAAGTGAGATTCATTAAGCTATATTATCTGATAATGGTAGCATGAATTATCTGACTATTTAGTTGCCCTGTGAAAAGGAAAATGTGTTTTCAGTTCAGGGTCAGATGACCAGAGGTGGAAAATGGCCTGGATGTTTGAGAAGGAAGAACCAAACATAAGCTCTGCCTCTTCACTGGAGAGAGCCATCATCAGCCAGTATGCTTTTTCTGATAAAGCAAGCCAGGGTCAAGAAGTGTGTAATGCTTAACAGAAATAATAGAAGGGTCTATTATTTAAAAGAGGGAAAGTCTAAAGTCGGTAAATAGACATTTCCTCAATATGACTGCAGACGATTATTAGAAAACAATGGACTACTTAACTTACTGATTTTTTCACCTTACTTAGGTGATCTAACCGGACAAGCATTTTGCAGCTGTCTATGATGGGGAAACTGATCTGAAATTGGAGCATCCATAGTCGTCTCCATCCTTGCTTACAGGATAAATGTCCACCTCCCAACGCTTCCCCACTTTTGCTTGAATGAACAGATGAGAAATTCCATAAGTCCTGGCAAAGAGTAGAACACATTTCTCTTAGAATTTCTCAGGAGAGGTAAAGTCACTAAGGAACTTGAAGAGGGTGCTACATGGAGGTTTGGACAAAGAGAGGGAAGGGTTGAGGCTGTTTATAAGGTAGGGAGGAAGGAAGCATACATGAGATGCATCTTTCTCATGAGGCGTAAGTCTGGAAGGGATTTCCTTCCAATAGGCTGTATAAATGGTTAGGTCAGTGAGAATTCCTATGATTCCTCTATTCCTCCTCATTGTCCTACAAGGCTAGATACATGGATATACAACCTATGCAGTTGCGCAAAACACGTACTCAGAAGGGCCCTGCACTTGGTTTAATGTCCTAATCTTATTGTCTTGAAATTCTTAATTTTTATTTTGAATTTGTGTTTTGTAAATGAAGTCCAATGGGATAATGGAGCATGAGCATAGGATATGACAATATACATGGGTGCTGCCCCATTTGCAGCCCCATTCACATGTAGTGGTCAGGATGCCCCATGAACACAGAATTTCTCTGGACCCATGATGAGTGGAATTCAGTGACATTCAAAGCAAGTACAAGGTAAGTTTGTTATATCTGTGTGAGTAAGCAGAGGCTCTGACAGCTGCAAGAGGCCAGGCTTTCTGTTTGAAGTAGTATGTACTTTGAATGCAGACCAAAGGTAATGGTGAAGAGACAACCTATAGAATGGGAGAAAATATTTGCAAACCATACACCTGATATGGGGTTTATGTCTAAAATATATAAGAAACTGAAACAGTTCAAAAAGAAGAAAGCAAATAAGCCAATTAAAAATGGGCATAGGATCTGAATAGACATTTCTCAAAAGAAAACATACAAATGCCCGAAAGGTATATGAAAAATGCTCAACATCACTAATCATCAGGGAAATGCAAATTAAAACCACAATGAGATATCACCTAACACCTGCTAGGATGGCTATTATCAAAAAGATGAAAGACAAGTGTTGGCAAGGATGCAGAAAAAAGGAAACCCTTGTACACTGTTGGTGGAAATGTAAATTAATACAGCCATTATGACTGTTTTATGAACGTCCTTCAAAAAATTAAAAATAGAACTACTATATGATTCAGCAAACCCACTACTGGATAGATACACAAAGAAAATGAAATCAGTATGTTGAAGAGATGTCTGCATTACCATGTGCACTGCAGTGTTTTCTACAATAGCCAAGATATGGTATCAACCTACATGTCCTTTAACAGATGAATGGATAAAGAAAATGTACTATATATACACAATGAAATATGCAGCCTTAAAAAAGAAGGAAATCCTGGCATTTGTGACAACATAGATGACCCTGAAGGACATTATGTAAAGTCAAATAAGCCAGGTAAATAAAGATAAATACTGCATGATTTTATTTATGTGTGAAATCCAAAGAAGTCAAACTCATAGAAGCAAAGAATAGAAAGGTTGTTACCAGGGACTGAGGGTGGTGGCGATGGGAGAAGATGTTGGTCATAGGATACAAATTTCAGTTAGGTAGAAGGAGTAAGTTCCATAGATCTATTATATAACAATGTATTACATATTTCAAAATTGTTAATAGACCAGATTTTAAGTGCTCTTACCATGGATAAACTATAAGTGTGTGAGGTAATACATATGTTAATTAGCTTGATCTAGCCATTCCACAATGCATACATATTTCAAAACACGATGTTACATACCATAAATACATACCATTTTTATTTGTCAATAAAATAAAAATAAATAAATAAAAATTTAAAACATCAAAATACTCTTATAATTAGAAAAAAATAAATTCAAAAAAGAGAAGGCAATGGTATTAAGAAATATGAACAATCCAGGGATCCTTTCATATCCTTTTTTATTCATGTTACTTCCTGATATTAGCTAACCATTTATGATAAAATAATAACAATAAATCCTGATTAATCATCAGTAACTTGAAGGTAGAGAGTGTTGGTAGAGTGTGTGCAGACTAAGAAGTAAAATAAAAATAGTTGAGTTAGTTTTGTACAGTGAATCTACTGTCTTGGTAAGAACAAGATACATATATAAATATCAGCTATGAAATACTAATTATATATTTCAATGATTCCACCTATGAGTTTAATACTCTTATATTTGTCTTTAAAAGTGATATTATATAATATAAAGGTCAATGGTAAAATTCATGCTAACAATTTAAAATTCTAATTTTTCTTTATGTAGAACACAATTAAATAGCAAATGAAAAACCACCATGACAATTTGAGAGAGACACTCCAAAAGAAAGAACCCTAGGCATAGAAGGAACAAACATACCTCAAAATAATAAAGCCATATATGATAAACCCACAGACCACATCACACTGAATGGGGAAAATTTGAAAGCCTTTCCCCTAAAAACTGGAACAATACAAGTATGCCCACTGTCACCACTTCTATTCAGCATAGTACTAGAAGTTCTCGCCAGAGCAATTCATGCAAGAGAAAGAAATAAAGGGCATACAAATCAGACAAGAGGAGGTCAAACTATCCTTGTTTGCCAACGATATGATCTTATATCTAGAAAATCCTAAAGACTCCTCCAAAAGACTCCTAGAATTGATAAATAAATTCAGTAAAGTCTCAGCTTACAAAATTAAGGTACACAAATCAGTAGAATTTCTATACGCTAGTAACAGTCAAGCTGAGAGTCAACTCAAGAAGTCAATATCATTTGCAGTAACTTCAAAGAAAATAAAATACTTAATCAGAGAGATGAAAGATCTATACAAGGAAAACTATAAAACACAGATGAAAGAAATCATAGATGACACAAACAAATGGAAAAAACTCCCATGCTCAAGGATTGGAAGAATCAATATTGTTAAAATGTCCATACTGCCCAAAGTGATTTACAGATTCAATGCAATTCCCATCAAAATTACAACATCATTTTTCATAGAATTAGAAGAAACAATCCTAAATTTCGGATGGAATAAAAAAAAAGCCTGAATAGCCAAAGCAATCCTAAGCAAAAAGAACAAATTTGGAGGCATCACATTATCAGACTTCTAATAATACTATTAATATAACCCTATAGTAACCAAAACAGCATGCTACTGGTATAAAGGTATACACATAAATCAATGGAACAGAATAGATAACTTAGAAACAAAACCATATAGCTATAACCAACTGCTTTTTAATAAATCAGACAAAAACATACTGGGGAAAGGACACCCTATTCAATAAATTGTGCTGGGCAGGTTGGGTAGCCACATGCAGAAGAATGAAACTGAATCCCTATCTCTCTCCATACACAGAAACTAACTTAAGATGGATTAGACTTAAATGTAAGACCTGAAAACATTGCCATTGCTACAGTCTAGACCAGAAACAAGGAAAACCTCCTAAGCAAAGGCAATCCCAGTGCGGATAGAGAGGGGGCCAGTGCAGCAGGCATTGTGACCACTGGAAGTTGAGGGAAACTGAAGAGCCCACCAAGGCTGACTTCTGAGTCACTTAACTGTTAGAGACTACAGAAAAAGGAAAAGGAGCACATCTTGGTGAATATAATTTGGAACTTATTCCATTTGAGGTGCCTAAGGAGTATCCAAGTGGCAATTAGCTATGTGGGCCTATGCATCTAGTACGAAAGGGAGAGACAGAGGTGTGCATGGCTGCTGCCTGTTAGTCTTAAGATCACATCATATCTGCAGGTTCCAGTAAAAGCCTGTCTGGTAAAGTGTTTTCAATAATGAATCAATACAAATGTGAAAATGCCCTTTTATTTTGGCCTTGTGGCTTATTTCCAAATAATTTGCTTTGTGCTCCATTTGGGGAACCTGTGGTCTTCTGGATCAAAGAGGGTGGCCTTTTGACCAAATTCAAATTTTATAGAACAGATCCTTTTAATAAAGGGATTTGTTCTGTGAAGTTTGGATTCAGTCAAGGGGCCGCATTTGGGGGATCTGAAGGGCCACATGTGGCCTTGAGGTCGTCTAAGTATTTGGAGGATCATTCACAGTAGCTCTAATTTCAGACTCCTGTGTTTGGCACTGATTGGTGGTCCATCTCTTCCATCTGACTAAGATGACACAAGCTACTCCAAAAGTTATGCCAAGGAGGGTTCTGAGATGTAATTTCTATTCTGAGAGTGAGATGAGCCTGTTTGGATGGGGTAAGAAAATGAAAGAAATCCTAAAATGCACAGCAAATTGATCTCCCTATACCCTAGTTATCAAACTTATAGAAACCCTTGATTTTGCAGTTTTGAATAGTGCAATGTATTTTTTTTAAAGCAATAATAAAATCCAGAAGTCCCTTTAAGGAGAGGCCAGATATGCAAGAGAGGGAAACAGTGTGCCATGCCTATGAAGCTCACAATTATACTTGGCTTTGCCTGGTGTTGAAAGTGACCAAAACTAATCAGGTCCAGAAGAGCATTCAGTAAAGCTGCTTTTCTGACTCTCTGCCTCTGCCCTTCCTGCTTCTGCTGCTGAGCAGATTGCAAGAGACTGGTGCCAACTCTACATTGCTTAATAATAATTCTCATTAGCATGCTGCCTTGGATGTGTACTGCAGAGCAAAATTTAGCTTCTCCTTGGTGTGAATCAAGAGAAGAGCATGAAATTCTCAGAATGTGCAAAGGGTTAGAAGAGGGGACAGGACACCTTTGGATGTGCATAGCTGCCTCTCTTTTCTTTCCCAAACAAGGGTGGGATAGACAAAGATGAATTTTATTAATAGTACCAAACAGAGAACTTGGTGTTCTTTCTGCTTCTCCACTTGCAGCCCCGGAGATTTCAGTTGTTCGCAGCTTCTTATTGAACAGTCTGATACATTCCAAACGTACATGGCCTACCCAAGCTCAGTGCCCCTGTGGAGCGAACGCTATTAGCTTTGGTTTGTGCATTTGACCACAGGGCAACAGGCCGCCTGTACCTGCAGCTCCATGACTTCCCTGAGGTCATTCACATTAGCTTTTGTTATGAAAGTGAGCGAGATGCCGTTTACTCTCCTGCAGATGCCAGGGTGACTGAGTGGTGCTCTGAGGAGACACGCACAACCTTGCACATTCACAGCCTATTTAACAGGGGCCATATTTCCCACAACGGCTTTCACATGCCATCTGCCGTCACATGATACCACGTGCCAGGTCCTTATAAGAAATGTATTCGATCACCCAGTTTCTCACTCCTTCTTTAGAAATAGCAAATTGAACAAGACATTAAGTAGGTTTCACACACTAAAGGAATTATGTGCATATCAAATGTAGGGAATTAAAAGGGAATTTTTATTGTCATTGCTGGCTGCAAAATGGCAATCATACACCCTCATGAAAAATTTAGAGAAGTTTTCAGACCTAGTGGTAAGTGGAAAAGATACTTAAATTTTTCGTGAATTCACTTGCCAACAGAATAACTACCAAAAAAATAAATAAATTCAAAGGGGAGTCCAAGGCATTTTCTGGTTCCATACTTTTTTCTGTTCTGCTGTTGGCGTACCATTTCTCCTGTCTGATCCAATGCTGAGCTCAGTGGTAACGAAGTGCCACATTGTGAAAGGGTGAGAGAACTGGTACAAAGCATACCAGGGAACAAGTGAATTAGTACATCCTGTCACATCTAACTCTTCAAGGATGGCATCTTCTCTGTTAATTGAAAAGAAATGTAAAATGGAAGAAATAGCAAAAAAAAAAAAAAAAATTAAAATTAAATAAAAGATTTCTGGCTCTTCTATCTTTCTTCTTCTTCATGACCTGTGACAGCATACTGTAATGTCTCACAGTTTTGCATTTTCATGTATTATTCTGATACTGTCTGTAGGGAGCCTCGAACAGGCTGCCAGAGAGACAGTCTGTAATTGAAAGTTCTTTCAAGAGAAGGACTTCTATCGGGCCTGCCACGGGAATAGGAGCTCCACCTGCTGACTTTTTTATGTTTGCCGACCCTGAAAGAATGCAAAACATAAAGAAATTGAATGGTGCTATTTCTTTTATAATTTCTCAGTGGAAATATAGTTTTCAAAATTATTGATAAGACGTACCAGTCTAACCAGGGTTTTCAAAAAGAAATTGCAATCTATAGCTCGTTTTAAGAGTGGGGATTATGCTTGACTTCCCTGAGCCAGTCTAAATAATTACTTTAATCTGTAACAACATATAAATTCATAAGTTGTTGCCACCGTGGCTATGAGGGAGTACTTGACTTTTCAAACACTGCCTCTCTCAGCCATAAATTTATACTGCTGCTGGTCCATGTGTGTGTTGTTCTAAGAAGCTGTAGCCATGCTATAGATAGTTTGGAAGGAATGCTAGGTGTTTTTGATATAAGGAATAAAGGTCAAATCTGAGTAAACATATTAGCATTTTAAATAGCACAGACGTTATTTGAGTATTTGCTGTGTGCATTTCAGAGAGAAGCTATGCAGCCCTGTATAATACCCATGCTAAACCATAAGCTACTCATTTGTCTTTTCCTTGATGAAAATTGTCATGAGGAAGTATGGAATGCATTTTAAACATGCCTGGCTGCTTAATTCCCTGGAAGATGAGATCCTTGAGGGCAGGCACATCTCCTTACAATCTCAGTGTTGTGGGTTTCATTTCTTATCTAGGTTTTGTTCACCGACAAATTTTAAGCTAGATCACTTCCTGGATTTGACTAAAAAAATTGAAACCTTTATTTATGGCTTGGGTTTTGTGCTTAGAAAGACATCTTCCCATTATTTTTATGTGCGAGTTTGTAAGTCCTTTGCTGTACTCATGAAAGCCACTGGAAGTGGATACATGAGTATCCTCTCAGGCCCTATCACAGAATTTACTGTATTCAAATGATTCTTGTGGAGGTCTTAGTTAGTTAGTTAGTTAGTTAGCTAGCTAGTTAGTTAGTTAGGTTTTTGGTCTTCCTGACAATCTTCCCCATGACCTTTTTCTTCTGGTAACACACTGGGAACCCCGGGAGCTGCCACCTACCTGCATCAGGAATGGTCACATGACTCAGACCTGGCCCATCCCCTGGTCCAATCAGAGTTCTTCCCTGGGATTCACATCTGCACAGTGGGAAAAAGAGGCTATCTCCTGCCTTAAGAGTTGCTAAACTACAGCTTCCCGTGGCCCTGTTCTCTGCTACGTGGAGACAACCTGGCTTGAGTAGGAAAATCAAGCCAGTCCTCAAAGCAAAGTGAAAGCCTGACAGAGATGAGAGCCATGGCAGGAGAACAAAAGCCACAGCAGGGTTGACTGTCTCATGCCAGTCCCCAAGGCCCTGCTTCCCGCAGCCCCTCCTTTGTTTCTGCGGGCTACCCTTGTCTTTCACCATGAGTCCTATTTCTGGCTTACAGGAGTTTGTGATGGATTTTCTGTTAATCACAACCAAAAGAGGCCTGACTACTGTTGCCCCACACAACAGAAATGACAGTGACGCAGCCAACAATTAAATACTTTCGGGGAAGGGAAGAGGCCTCATTTTCTCTATTGAGAGTAGAATTACAAAGGATGAAGAAAGGGAATCAGAACCATTTCTCGAGAGCATTAGATACCAACAAAAACTAGCATCTGTGTAGTGCTCTACAGTTTTTAAAGTACTTTCATAATCATTTTTTCATTTGACCCTTATAATAATTCTGTGAAATGAAGAGAGTACAGTGTATAATCAACCACATGTCATAAACATAACAGAATAGCAAGAGGAAGTTTTCCCTGTGGTTCGGGAATTACAGTGGAGGCCCATAGCTGAGGACAAAGGATCCTCACGTGTTTTGCATTCTGAGTCCAGGGCACCACCCCCCATCAGTTTTGGGGCCCAGCCCCTTTCTTGACAGTATTACTGGGAAGGGCCAGTTCAGAGAATGTACACAATAAACCCCAAACCCAAAGGGAGTCAAGAGAATCCTTTGTGAATATTGGGGCATCTATGAGAAGTGGAGGCTGCCATATCATGCCCCAGTTGGACATGAGTTTCACCAGAAGATCTACCTTCTTGCTCTGAACTGTCAGAGTATAGGAAAGGAAAACAGAAAAAGTGGAGTGAGAAACCAGTGCTCAGGTTACTTTTCTAAGGCCACAAATCAAATTAGCAGCGGAGTTGAGGTTTGTTTGTAAATAATCACTGACAGTCACACTTTGGCATGCATCAGAAAACCATGGGGTGTGGGGGCACTTGGTAACAGACAGATTTCTGGTTCCCACCCTAGAGCGTCTGATTCAGTAAGTCTGGAGAAGGGCCCAAGACTCAAATTCTGACAAGCTTCTAAGTGATGCTGATACTTCTGGTCCAGGGACTCGCTGTGGGAGAAACACGAATCTAGACCATCTCACTTCAAATTCTGGACTTCTTATACACTGCCACACTGTATCCTTTTAACAATGGACTAGGCAATATTCATTCTCTGTCCTATTGCAATACTGACATTTTATCAATCTTTCAAAATGTGAGTTCTAAGAAACAATATTTTATATCCAGTACTTTTAGTATTCTTCTGCAATTTTGTGCTATGAATCTAAGATGTAGTAAATGCTATTCTGGACCTGGGCTACAAAAGTTGATGCTGGAAGCAAAAATTCTAAGCCCTGATGCCCATGCTATTTTTAAGTGTATTTTAATTAAAAAAGAGTATGGTTTGGAAGCAGGGCTAAACAGTATCAGTATACACGAGAAATGGTAACTTTAGTTTTGCACATAAAATGTACATCAGGGGAAAAAAATTAAAGCAGAAAATAAACAAGATGAACTCAAAATACTGTAGCAAATGTTGGGCTGAAATACTGCCAGGTGTGGAGGTGTAGAAAAATGAACACACATTTTGGTGGCAAGGCACAAAACTCTTTAAATCCTTTTGCAGAAGTTTCTGAAAACTGTAATTTTGGCAAGGTTCTATGAGCAGAGTTGCTGGGTTAATCATGTAGGCAAACCAACAATATATGTAAGAATTGCCTTGTCCAGCCTTAGATATTGCATAACTTCTCTAAAACATCACCTCCGCATGTGTCAAAGAATGGAACATGGAGAAATAAATTCAGAAATTTTCTCTATACAATAAAAAGATACCAGAAGGTGTGAATTCTCAATCAACAGGAGCTAGCTTATGCTCTCTTAACAAAGTAATATTCCTACAAAGGACTCAAATTGATATATTTGGGTGTATGAGATATATATTTTTTTCTTTAAAATGTTTTATTAAGTTTAGTTTACCATGAAATCTAAAATTGATAACTTCTTCTGGTCAGTGTTGATGACAGAGTGAAAATTTGAGGTGGGAGACACTAGGGCACATATGTGTGTGGTAGTGACCAGATAGTGACCTTTTAAATAATGACATATGAAATCCTAAATGTATTACTTAGGAAATGGTCGATAAAGGGCAGGAGTGGAGGCAGGTTCCCTGAACACATTTGTCCTGCGAAGAAATCTAATGAAGTATTGGAGTTACAACCCAGTAATTGCTGCCCTGGGGAATGTTCACACGAACCTTGAGCTTCTAATTATAGGGGAGGCTGAGGACCGAGTTCTCCCCGAAATGTGCTTCATACGTTTTGCTACCTTTCTGACTGTGGGGCCAAGACCCAGCCTTACACAGAAGTGGAGAAGAAAGCACCCTAACCCAAGGACAGATCTCTACCTGTGAAGTGGATTTTGTTAGACTGGATTTCCAAACATTGAGTCATTATTTGGGAGAAAAAGAAGTATAAAATTTTCTAAGAAAAGAATATAAAGGAAGTATGAGAAAGTTGTATGCTGGTGAAGGAGTTTAAGAAATGTCTTTGGGTTCACCCAAAGTTTTCTCATTCAGCTATCCCCAAGATAAAAGATATATGTTTGTTATAATCTATGTGCCAGACTCTTACTAATTTGTAATCATCACTGTGGTGCTTAGAGAGAGGTGCTATTGTGATCTGATAGATGAAAAATTTTAAGGGTAGGGGCTTACACACAATTAATAAATGAGTGAGTGTGGATTCAAAACCAGCTCTCTCAGCCTCTAGAGCAGCTGATGTTTCATGTATTTGGGTAATTTTATTGAGATCTTGGAGGAAGTGAAGATAATTTTTAGTTAACATCTACTGATAGACTTAGCAATGTCTATTGGAGACTTAGGACATAGCAAAAACCTTGGGTAAAGGAAGGTGAGAAAGTTAAGGGAGCACTTAGGAATGACTAGAGGTGGCCCACTGGGAAGGTGGGACTAGTAAAATTTTAACAGTTTTTCCCCCTGGTCTCAGACTGTCCCTGGCTATACTGTCTAGGGCATGTAGTAATCAATTCAGCACATATCTATTGAGGACTTGTAATACAGTAAGCACTATACTTAGGTCATAAGACATAGGTGCTGCTTTTTTGATGTTGATGCAATGATTCTCAAACTATTACAACATTAGAATATTCTGATAATTTAAAGTTCTGATGCCAGGGACCCATCCCCAAGCTATTTGGAGTCACTTGCTCTGGGGAAAAATCTAAGTGTTATTATTTTTCTAAAAACTCTCCAGGTGATTCTACTTATAATCATAAATGTTCACCTGTCTAATAGGTGATATAAGTTCCTAATGATAGGATGGGGATGAGTATTATAGGTACACTGAGATAATATGCCCCTTAGCCCTGGCTGCAGCTATATAAATATTATCATTTTATATATCTGCTGTGATACACAAAAGGTTAGGAACACTCATAAATAATTAGAAAATAAGTCATTTTGCTAATTTTAATGTGGCATACATCACAGCTTGTGGGTGGGTTGGGTATGTGTTGTGTGTGTGTGTGTCTGTCTGTCTGTCTTTACAGAGGAGTGGCTGAGGATCCATAACCTTAGGCAATGGCCCTAAGCAGTCTTTTGCAGAATCTCCATCAGTAGGGCAAAAAAAATAATAATAATAAAATAAAATCATAAAACAGAGAGGATCTTCAAAGTCATCTTCTAGCCCAACCCCTTTGTATCAGAGATAAGGAATCTACTTTAAATCACAGAGCAAGGCAGGGTTGGAGTCTGGCCATGGACCTCATTCTTTCATATCCTCTTCAAATAGCTTGATGGTAAATCATATCCCTGCATAGGATGCAGTATTTAATTGCATAAAGTGTAAAATTAAATGTCTCCGCCAAGTCATATTTATAACGAGGCCTCACCCTGTGCTATTTTGCCTTTGTTGCACACGCTGCATACTAAGTAAAGTGACAGTCCAAGAGATAGACACTTAAGTAAAAGATCTCCAAAGAGGCTGATTATTTTCTTATGCCCAACAAGGAAAAGAAAAAAAAAATGACACAAAGCCTTCCCCAGGTAGGTAAAATGCCAAGTTTCTGCCAAGCCATCTTCCCTCTCTCTGGGCTATCTCTCCAGTCCCTCTGCCTGCTGCTGTTTTCATTGCTATCATTATTTCTGTTTCTCTGAAGGTAGAGAATTCTGCCAAACTGCTCTGTCCTCCTCAGAGTCTCTCAAATGACTGTTATCCAAAGGCCCTTTTGCCCAGCCTCCAGCCCATTCCTTTCTCTAGCTTTTACACGATGCCTCATTCTCCCTAAGACCTTACCTAGCATGTCACACTCATTCTACCACTAGCTGCTGCTGCTGCTGCTCTCACTGGCTTTGTGGCTTTCAGCACCAACATTTCCAGTGGAAATTCTAGTATAACCACTCTGTGAGATTCTGAACACTGATCCTCCATCCCTGATTATGTTTGGTGGATCTCTGCTAAAACGGGTTAAGAGCACATCCTGGGTGAAAACGGCCTCATCCTCTGCCACAGGGACACTTGCTAACATCAGCCCTAGGGGTTCTGTTCCAAAAACCATATCCTGGCACTCTGCCCCTTCCCTTCTCTTTCGTCCTCTTCCTCGCAGTGTCCTCCACATATGATATTCTCAGCTTTTTAGAGTCCCAAAACTATTTGATTGCTACCATATTGCGTAATTGTTGACTCTAAGGATTTTGGCATCAAACACCTTGCCTTTGAATTAGCTAGCTATGTCACATACCAAGTGTCTGGACTTTGGAAAGTCATTGGATTTTATGAGCCTTTATAAATGGGGCTAATAATACTTTATTTTTAAATTTTTACCCCAATATTTCTACATTATTTTAGTTAGGGTACAGCTATGCTGCTGTAACAAAGAGACCCCAAATACAGTGGCTTAAATATAACAGCAACATATTTTTCTCTCATATTACAGCCAGAGGAATGTTTGTGGTCCAGGAAATACACACCACAGGTCATTCATGGCCTTGACTTCTTTCTGTCTTGTTGTCCTGCCATCTCTGAGGATTTTCATCTGTGTGATTAAAGCTGTTTCATCTTGCTGTCTAAATTCCAGAAGATGGGAAAAGGAAAAGTTCAGGTTGAGTGGTTTTGTCTTTAAGGAAGTGACTGTAAGGAATGTCATTAATAATCACACCAGTTGGCAAAAACTGAGCCACGACCTCGCTGGCCACACCTTTCTAAGAAGTTGTAAAATATAGTCTGTAGCTGCATGGCTCTCTATTACTAAAAGGAAAAGGGGAGAATAGATAATGGGGACATTGAGTGACCTCTGTCATTTGTACAACATGATTAAAAGTTCAACTAGGACAGTGGCATGTATATGGAAATAGCAGTCATCTGCCCTAAGCTTCCTCACTCTCAATACTACTTTCTAAAGGAAACCACTTTGTGAATCAAACTCTCTTGCTTTTTAGCTATTTTAATGATTTCCTACTTATGTGATTATGCTTTTTAGCTATTTTAATGATTTCCTACTTATGTGATAATATATAAATTAATCTTAAATAGTACCTTATAGAGTCTAAGTAGGCTATCTAAATAATGTATCCTCTACATAATACCTTATTGATTTTGCAAAATAGTGAGGAAGTTTAGGGTCAAGATCTAGGAAAAGACAAACTAGAGAGAGAAACCCAGACATCAAAATTGCTTTTTTTTTCCCCCTTGAGGGTTTTTGCCAAGTCTGGGGAAGCAGCTGCAAAGCTGAACCAACCTTTTGGTGATTCCCCAGGGCTGGGCTATAGACGTTAAAAACTAAAACCTGCCAGGAATAGGGATTTGATAAATCAAGCCCCCTTTGAGCTGAGAAACTGAATGATCACAGTCTCAATATGAGGAATAACTGCAAGTAAACCAGCCCTTGCATGGATTTGTAGTCAGTTTTGCATCATTTTATGGTACGTGCGAACTCCAACTCTGACATTATATTAAGATATTACTGGAATGATAACATAAACTGCTATTTGCAAGAGCAAATGAATATCCTTTCAGGAGAAGGCATCATCATATCAAGCCTCAAAATTTCCTCCAACTAATTTGTAAAATATAATATCTGGCATGCAGAGAAAAATAACTAGGTTTACAAGGCAACGGGATGTAATGAATAATAGAAGAATAGCAAATAACAGAAAGGAGACCCTAAAATATAAGTTATTGAAATTATCAGATATGATTCATATTCTTTTTTTTTTTTTTTTTTTTGAGACAGAGTCTCACTTGTTGCCCAGGCTAGAGTGAGTGCCGTGGCGTCAGCCTAGCTCACAGCAACCTCAAACTCCTGGGCTCACCAATCCTCCTGCCTCAGCCTCACGAGTAGCTGGGACTACAGGCATGCGCCACCATGCCCGGCTAATTTTTTCTATATATATTAGTTGGCCAATTAATTTCTTTCTATTTATAGTAGAGACAGGTCTCTCTCTTGCTCAGGCTGGTTTCGAACTCCTGACCTTGAGCAATCCGCCCGTCTCAGCCTCCCAGAGAGCTAGGATTACAGGCGTGAGCCACCATGCCCGGCTTGATTCATATTCTTTGTAAAAGAGCGGAGTGAATCCATCTGGTATTTGTAACATATTTTGGTACTACCTTTCAGAGGTGCTATCAGGAATCTGAAGAAGATGAAAATATCATTTACCTTTACTTTTTTTTTTTCTTACTTCAGTTTGACAACATTTCTTATGTCTTTCCCCTGATGAAATGTATGGAAATATCGATAAAAGTACATTATGATCTGAAATAATATGTGAATGGTTTGGCGATGACTCAAGGACAAAGATCTTGAGATAGAAGACTACATTCCCTAAAAGCAGTGACACCATGTCTTTGAACAAGGCCAAGAGAGAATCTAATTTACTGAGAAGGAACATAGTTATTTCTTTCCCTTTTGCTTTTAAACTTTTTTTTTTTTAAATAATACACCACAGTAAGAAATATCTTTTACATTGTGATCAGATACACACATATGCATTGTATATGTGTGTGTATTTGAAATAACAGTTTCAGGGAATAAAACTTACCCTTACTATGTTTGATGCACTCTGAAATGATCCATTCTACTGTATTTAATTTTTTAAATGCTGTTTGAGACCATTATGTTGATTTTATGTTCCATACTTCAAAGATCACACTGCTTTAGGGTTTTACTTATCTTGCTTTTCTAAATGACAAGCCTCCTCAAGTTGACTTTAAATGCACTTAATTTGGTCCCATTCTCTTTTTTGGGATCTGTGCTTCCCAATATAAATACTAAAAGGGAATTATTAGTTAAGATGGAAGAATACTGAGAAAAATCAGTTTATGATTTGGTTGGTTAATTTACTGTCACACAAATTAATGCAACAAGGAAATTCTCCCCATCTTTCACATTCCTTGCCCATTCAAACTCTTTCATTCTTTTCTATTTCCTTCTTTTCTTATTTCCCCCGGAGACTGATTTTCAGTTGTTATTAGGCATAGCAGGTTTATTGAAAGGAATGTAGAAGACTAAGGTTAATGAGCACCAATTATGTACACAGTACTTTTTATATATTACTTCTTATCAATAACTACTCATGGTATTTTTTTTTTATTCATCCTTTTTTGCTCATAAGAAAACTTGGATTTAGAGAAGTAAATTAACTTTCCCAAGGTCAAAAAGTTCAAAAAGCTAGTTTGTGGTAGAATTGACCCACAAACCCAGGTCTTGCTAACACCAAAATCATTCCAATGTATCAATATAAAAACCACACACATAAAAAGAAAAATTAGACCTATGGTTTTAATCTGCTAACTCTAGTAAAGCACGTTTGTGTGCTTCTCTTTGAATTGTTTTTTTTTTTGTTGTTGTTGTTAGATTCTTATATTTACCAATCATTATACAGAACATATGTTGAACTTTCCAACATATATTCCATGTATACATTCTCCCCAGAACACCATTTATTCATTTCGAGTACTACAGAGCTTATAGTCTAGGTATGTCATTTTTTCCCACAAGGATTCCATGTTTTCTGTTGGCCTCACAAAGAAACCCAGGATTTTAATTTACCTTTGCATCACAACGTTTTCTTTTAATTAGCCTCCTCAATATTGAAGAGAAAATCAAAATAAAATTCTTTCCTTCCTAACCTTTAGTTCTAAGCCGAGCCCATTGGGGACTTTAAAATAATCACTCTGAAAGGCGATTTCTGCATTGGTAAACACTTTGTATGACATTAAATAAGTGTTGCCTGTTTTAGGAGACAGAATGGACTGAATTAACCCGTAGTGCCTCTCCCTTAGCTTCAGTGACAGGTATAAAGAAGAGAACGCATCCCATTGAGGGGCCTCTTTCCCTTGAGCGTGGATCAGGATTCCTCTCAACCGACAGGAGACACCAGCTCTGAAGCTGAAGCTGAAGCAGGTACCTAGTGTCTTTTAAAAACTCAACAGCAATACTGAGATGTAATTTACACAGTAAAACCCACTACTATTTCCACCCACAACAAAACCCCCAGCTCTGAAACCTGAAAGGAAAGGAGCGATACACGTGAATTTCATGCTTTCACCAGTTTGCACTCAGTCAACCTCTCCTACGATTTTGCTCTCTCTCCCTCTTCTCTACCCCCCACCCCCACTGCCCTTCTATGTGCTCCTCACATAGTGTAGTGACACGTCCACTCTGGTGCTTTCACACATGGGCTTTCAAGAATTCCTTACTGATGATGTTTTATTCCAAGGTGGGGCAACCATAAAATGGCATCATCGTACTTGAACACCTACAAGTACAGCTGATGCTTTCTGTCTGGAGAAAAACAAAGTGGCAAGAGGAGTGAAATTTCAAGTATCATCTTTCATATCACGATGAACAATTTAATATCAGGTTTTTACTTGAAGGTTTTAGATGGCAGCATGGATGGAGATGGACCCCAGTGCAGTGACTAAACAAAAGGTGAGATTACCATAATACACGTGGTGCCATGATGCCAAAGTGAAAACAACAGTGGTGTTCTCTGAATAATGCCTTCCACGATGATGATGTCGTTCTTTAAGTTTTGATACTCCTTAGGCTAACTCTCTAACTCATCCAAGGTTGGCAGACATACACACAGTGTTGTAGTATCCAAAAGATCCTATGAAAACTAAGAAAAGTTTACCCTTAGCTTCCTCTCAGTCATTTGTGAGCCTCTGTGATCCTCAGCTTAGGGGGAGAAACCATATGATAGGATGGTCTGCTAGAGATGAATTAATTTGTGTTTTTCACTCCAATGTGAGAAGGAACATGCCAGAGAATCAACTTTGGGACTCAACATTTACAGAGAAGCGAGAAAGCCCTGGAATCACCGAAGTGAGCCGTATACACTTCAGGAGGTTGGTGCAGAGCAAGTGGCCCTGTGGTGCTGGGATGATGAGGCCTTGTGTGCCCAGCAATCACAGAGGGCAGGTGACAGAGAAGCTGCCTCTTGAAACAAGTAGTCTTTTGTCCCGAGACAAGAGGTATCACCAGGCAACTTATGCTGTCAGGTTAGAAAAGGGAAAGTTGTCTAAGCTCTGAGAGTGTAGATTCTTGAAAGGAAAACAGGTCATTGGAAAAGCTAAGCATTGATGGAGAACTGAGGAAGAACAACTATAGGGAACTTCTGGCCAAGATTAAAATGGAATGAGCTGCATCTCTTGCTTCCGTCCCCAACCTTTTTGACACCAGGGACCGGTTCCTTGAAAGACAGTCTTTCCACAGATGGAAAAGAGTAAAAATAAAGTAAAGAAATCTCCTTCTAGGCTGGGCGTGGTGGCTCACGCCTGAAATCCTAGCACTCTGGGAGGCCAAGACGGGCAGATCACTCAAGGCCAGGAGTTCGAGCCTGAGCAAGAGCAAGACCCTGTCTCTACTAAAAACAGAAATAAATTAGCTGGACAACTAAAAATATATAGAAAAAATCTGCCGGGCATGGTGGCGCATGCCTGTAGTCCCAGCTACTCAGGAGGCTGAGGCAGGAGGATTGCTTGAGCCCAGGAGTTTGAGGTTGCTGTGAGGTAGGCTGAGGCCACCACACTCTACCCTGGGCAACAGAGTGAAACTGTGTCTCAAAAAAAAAGAGTGAGAGAAAAGAAATCTTCTAGAAGAAGAGTGGGTGGGGGATGGGCAACAGTTCCTGGGCTCCGCCTCAGATCAGATCATTAGGTGTTGGATTCTCCTGGGGAGCGCACGACCTGGATCCCTCACATGCGCAGTTTGAGGGTCCGATGCAGCTGCTGATCTGAGTGTGGGGGCGGGGCGGGCTGGGGCGGTGATGGGAAGGCTGGGGCCGCTGTGGGTTCAGTGGGGCTTCCACTCGCTCACCCGCCCCTCATGGGACGGTAAAGGGCAAATTCCCAAACGCACAATGAGC
Organism: Microcebus murinus; assembly: GCF_040939455.1. Taxonomy (NCBI): domain Eukaryota; kingdom Metazoa; phylum Chordata; class Mammalia; order Primates; family Cheirogaleidae; genus Microcebus; species Microcebus murinus. Next base: position 32,705,783 of record NC_134115.1, read on the forward strand.
AACATCTTAGATGTTTAAGTTGGACTGACTTTCTTAGACTACATAAGGTCTAGGATTTGGGGGATAATTTATGGAGACAGAACAGACATATTAGTGTCCTATTGCCACTTATAACCAGTTATCGCAAACTCAGTGGCTTAAAACAACACAAATTCATGATCTTATGTAGTTCTGTAGGTTTGAAGTCTGAAACGGATCTCTCCTGGCTAAAAAGGAGGCGTTACCAGGGCTGCATCCCTTCCGGATGCCACAGGGGTCTCCTGTGCTTGCCTTTCCAGCCGCTACAGACTGCCCGTATGTCTTGGCTGGTGACCCCTTCCTCCAGCAGTCAGCCCAGTCCTTCTCCCACCGCCACCTCTCTGGTTATCTTTCTTCTACCTCCCCCTTCCACTCATAAGGACCCTTAGGATTATATTGGGCTCCCTTGAATAGTCCCCCTATTTTTACGTCATCTGATTAGCAACCTTAATGCCACTTGCAGCCTTAATTCTCCTTTGCCATGTAACCTACTATATTAACACAGGTTCCAGGGATTAGAACACAGACATCTATGAGGGGTGGTATTTATGCTGCCTACCATGCAGGGGGACCCTACCAGGGAAATACTGAATTTCCTGGCAAGATGGTAGGTAGGTAAGAAGTGCAAGCAGGCTTAGGGATGGACTCAGCCATGGTTATTAACACCGACTGCGTGTATGATCATGTGACAGCTTCAAAAAATACTAATGCCCAAGTTACCCCTTGTATATTTTAATTCAATAGGCTTGGTATAGGTTCTATTTAGTAACGTTGGGATACACAGATCTGAATAACCTACATGATTTTTGTTTGTAGACAGGGTTGAGAACCCTAATCAAGGACAGGAGAGTTGGTATCTTAACTTTGGGGGTGAAGATAGAAATCCAGATCACACACATCCTAAAATTCTATGTTCTTTTTACTTACTTTTGTTATATATTGTGTCCCACTTCTCTAACTTAACTTCTAGCTATCAAATTTAATATTTGAGTTTTAAATAATCCCAGAAGTGAAGAAATCTTCTTTTAGAAAAAAAATTATTTTAAACTGCATTTTATACATTTTAATTGACTCTCTCGATCTGTCCTAACTTGTTTTCCAAACAGTCTTTTAACTGAAAAATTACATCATTAAGAGTCCATCAATAATAGTTTATTTCACAATATATACCTAGCTCATTTGTCACGAAGAGTTAAACTGTATTTCATTTACCTTAATGAAATCTATTTTCCTGAGGCTTCCCTCTATAGTGTTTACTTCATAAACACTTCATGGTATTTGAATCAGTTTATGCATTTTCTATTTTGTTACTTTTCTTATTTTATTTTATTTCATTCTTGCATATAAAATTGTTGGTAGTTGCTATGGCAATTCTAATTGATTTCTTTCTGCTGTTTTTGCAGGCTTTTAAAAAGATTTGCACAATACATCCTTCATATTGTTATTTTTATCTCTGTAAATTTGTAATAGCCTCTCCAAAAATAATAATAAAAAAAAAAGCTGTGTAACAGGAGCATCAGATGTTACTTTGCTCAGTGTGAGAACAGAAGAAAACTAAGGAAGAAAAGTCAAGCCAGGAAGGGCAATGAAGAAAAGGGTTAGAGTTCAAAAGTAAAAGTGGGTGCCACACAAAAGAAAGAGATCAGGTACCTGAGTCAGCGCCAATGCAAGGGCGGGAGATGTGCTTTTAAAGAGAATTGAACTTGTCAGTGTGACTCAGCTCTGGAAGACAAATGATGGAGGAAGAGGCAAGAGACGGAAGTGAGGTGAAGTGTCACCGTTTTCTTTGTTTATCTCTTGGTGGATCTCAAAAACCTTCTGTACACACACAAGAGTATGCACTCATGGACTGTATCGGGATATATCTATTGTCAAGATCAGTGCACAGTCTCATTTCAGCAAACCAAGGATGTGTTCTCTGGCAAGGTGCTGTGTTGTTGATTAACTGCCTTCTTCTAGGAGATGCACTACCACATTATTTGCAGTCAGTACTAGAAATCATGAGAAAAAAAGAAAAAAGATTCTAGGGGATCTGGAATAAATTGAATTTGGTTTTAGAATTCCAGAAAATTTACATAGTTTTTAGTTACCCACATATTTTTCCCAAAGCTAATTGCTATAAAAAATACATAATAAAGTGAAATAACAAATAAATCTTCTACAGTAAAGTAGGGATAAATTTAAGGCACAAATGTGTGCACCATGAACCCTACACAATGGTTAAAGATCAGTTGTGAATTTCCCTTTAAGCTTCTTACCGGCCAAAGCAAAAAGGAAAGTACAAGCAGAATCAAGACTCACAGTGCCTAGGAAGGAAACATTTTTGTCAGGTACATTGGAAAAACACAATATTTCCAAGAGCTGAGACAGGTGACAAATTTCCCCAAGGAAGGGATATTTTAATATAATGAACAATGGCCTCCACAATATCCCTGCAATATGAAACAGCAAGTTTCATACAGCAACTTTTAAAAAATTTCCACCAACAGAAGTCAAAGGCGTAACGCTGGAGCACAACTCAGAAAAAGCAGTTTAATAAGGGTGAAGATTTCTGAAGGACAAATACCCTGCTCTTGGACAATTTTGGTTATCAAAGGTTACTCTATGTGGAGAGTACTAGCATACGCATTTTAGAGAACATTTGTGTCTCATCCCACTGCATGGCTAAAATCAAGAGATTTGAGAAGGTTGTACCCTATAAGCCATTTCAGATTCTCACTTTACAACAAAGAAACATCATCTCATGCTCGCGTACGCAGATGAAAAAAGATCTCAGTGATAATAAACATGATTTATCTGAGGAACCCGTTGTAAAAATTACATTACGCAGGCTTATGTGAAATATGCAAAAGCTTTGAGAAATAAATGCCTAGAATAATCCACCATAAAACTTTTAGATAAATTATTATGACCCCGTTCTTCTGGTATAAACATAAATGTGTTTCCGATAAATGTATTTTATTACGTTTTGTTTTATAAGACCACCCTATTATAAATTCAGGATGGTTGAAAGAAAAATTTAAGGGCCTCTCTTCCTTTGGCAGTCAGAACAAGGTTTTTCAAACCAAAAACATATGTTTAAATTTAGCTCCACATGTGCCAGCCAGCTATTGAGTGAACACTGACATGTGTTTGAGCTGTAGGGATCTCAAATCTCTCTCTGCTTCTCTCCTCAGTCCCCCAACGCCACCCATCTCCCTCCCACCCTCTCTCTCACACACACAAACATGCACACACACCCCCCACATATTGGGAATTCATATATTTAGCAGGTAACAAGATCCTAGTATTCAGAGCAAACACTTTCCTTGATGAAAGAACAGTATGGCATACTGTCCACAGTACCTTACCTTGAGGGGCACAAGCGAATGATTCTTGGCAAATTCCGAATACCCCTTGAGCTTGAATTTTGAATACCCCTCTAGCTTGTCCTATTCATTAGTAAATTATTTTCCTCTGTTTCTCAGTTATGTACATGACATACTAAAATCAGTGAATTTCTTAATCAGTTCTTTTCTAGATAAGTAAACATGCCACTGGTGGAATAATATTAGCAAATCACAGTGAGAGCACAGTGTTGAAAACAATCTAGTTTTGTTCCTCTGACTGTTAAATCCTTGGCAGCCATAGTCGTGTGCCTTGCAGACCCCCAACTATGGGGAGCGATTTGACCAAGGGCCCGGAGTATTCTGAAATTCATCACCATGTCTGTGATTTGTGCCTGGACACAGTGCTGCTCTCAGCCAATGGCTGAACAGGGCAGGATACTAAGGCAGGCCCATTCCTGGGAGACACCCTGACGCTTCTATTCTACCTTTCCTTTTTCTCTCCCTCTTCACACTTGCATCCAGTCTGAAGACACTCATATTTTTCCAGTTCCTTTCCTACTGTCTCTCACACAGGTGGTTCCCCTAATAAAATCTTTCCTTGTTAAATTCTGTCTTTGCATCTATGTCTTGGAGGACCAGGACTAACGTAACATACTCTGTTTAGTTTTAAAGTTGTGTTACCTAAACTTTAGAAAATGCATCTTCACACAATCAAGGGCTGTGGCTCTTAATTAGTCTTCTGCTGGAAACGGGTGCATTACATTTTAAGCATAAAGTTGCACCTATGGATTTGGATTCTAGATCGAGCCAGATTGAAATTCCTTATAAATAACTTTCCAAAATAAATTCCTAAGTCATTCACTTGTCCAAGAAACCACAGTGATTCCTCTTACCCTAAAGTCATCAGTAGTCAATCCATTCTTCCCAAGAATGTTGAGATTTTGTTTTCTGGAACCCCACTTTCACATAAATCATGCCTATAAGTTTTCTCAATTAGAATATGTGCCAATTAGAATATATTCTGTGTCCTAAACCTCACCCTTTTCACTTGATAGATGCTACTGGCAATATACAGCTTTATATTGTTGCTTATGTGAGTGATACATCCTGGAATAATGCAGACAGGTTAAATTTAAGACCACGCAAGGAAATGCAGCCTTTTGGGTTTCTCCAAAGGAAGTAGCAAACTTTATTCCCTCTCCTAATTTGTAACCACTTAAAAACAAATAGACAATGGAGTCAGATAGAGACCAAAAGATCAACTTTCAGATATTTGATAGACCTTGCATCTAGGCCATGGGTGACCCTTTGCCCATCCAACACTAAGTCATGCAAGTAGAAAATTGAAGGACTCCCGGCTGTAGGTCAGAGCATGGCAATGGAGAGAATGTTATGTGTGGCCAATCAGCAGATTCCAGAGAGAAGAGCAAGTACTGTCTGAGAACAGACCAGCTCAAAGATAAAAGCACATAAAAAGGATTTATCTGTTCTCTACCTTACAACTGAGATAAGTTACTCCTTCTCTCTTGGGCAGAAGTGGGAGAAGGGCAGAAAGAAACTTCCTAATTTTTTTTGAAATTACAGCTATTTTGTTGTATGGACCATGGTATAAAAACAGAGCAAGGGAAATATCGTGTTCAACAAAACCCCAATCCCTGCTCTACCCCTGGGGCGGTCAGTGGCATTAACCTTGTGTGTGAAGGACAGAACGTCTCTAGGCCACCTTAGCTAAGGGGACAGTCAGGATAGACATTGCACAGAAAACAAAGCAACCTCTGCTTTCCTTCATTTCATTACTATTCACATGTTTCAGAACAATTCATTCAAGATTCATATAAAGTTAGCTATGGGCTTTTCTAAATAGAGCTCTTACATCTTAAAAATAAATCCAAGGCTTTTAAAGCTCTGTAATTATCTTGTCTATTATCTCATCTGCTGCTTCATCTTTCATTCCCTCTCTTGATCTTTTATCTGTATGGGGGGTTGCCATTTTTGCATAGCTTTTAAAGCAAATTCTGGATATTTTCAGAGATGGGGGAGGGGTAGGAGAATAGATATGTCACAATTCATGTTACTTACTCATTTTTCTAGAAGTTAACTCCTCAAGCACCTGATGAGTTATAGGCACCTGGGTGTTTATTATAGATTTATTTTTGTAATGGGGCTTTCTTCTTGCTTTTTTATTTTTTATTTCAAATTATTATGGCGATACAAATGTTTTTGGTTACATGGATCACTTTCGTAAAGCTCAAGTCAGGGTTAAAAGTGTGCCCATTACCCAGATAGTGTTCATTGTACTAAGTTATGTAGGTTTTCACCCATCTCCTCCTCCCCCTCCCCCTTGCTTGATTTCCTTTGAGTTTTACTTCCCTCTATGCACATGTGTGCTCATCAGTTAGTTCCAATGTAATAGCGACCACATATGGTGTTTGTTTTTCCATTCTTTAGATACTTCACTTAGGATAATGGTTTCCAGTTCCATACAAATTGTTGCAAAAGGCATTAAGTCATTCTTCTTTATGGCTGAGTAGTATTCCATGGTGTACATATATCACATTTTGTTAATCCACTCATGAACTGATGGGCATTTGGGTTGATTCCACATCTTTGCAATTGTGAATTGTGCTGTAATAAACATTCTAGTGCAAGTGTCTTTTTGATAAAATGACTTATTTTCCTTTGGGTAATTACCCAGTAATGGCATTGCTGGATCAAATAGTAGGTTGACTTTTAATTCTTTAAGGAATCTCCATACTGTTTTCTACAGAGGTTGTACTAATTTGCAGTACCAACAATGTAAGTAGTCCTTTCTGCTCAGGCATTAGAGTTTGAATAAGAATTTTAGTTCTATCATTTTATCACTGTGATTACACTTAAGGATGAAAATTCTTAAAATTTCCTGTGCTGTGGCATTATCACCATCATTCAAATCACATTTTTCAACTTCTTATTCTTAGGGGCTCCATCCTTAATGATTTATGTAACTAATTTAGTGACCTCTGTAAAGTAAACCTACTTTTCTGATGGGGGAAGATATCTAGAAAAAAATGTGGTATGTCTCCAGGAAAAAAAAATCACGTTTGACTAAAATACTACATAAGTAGATGTAAATTTATGCATAGTTTTCTGATTTAAAAAGTATTATATACTTTTACAAAATTTAGAAATTATAAAAAAGATAGCAGAAAAATAATATAAAGTAGAATAAAAAATATCTCTTAAATGATCATTTGATTTAACCATTAATATTTTAGTGTCTTTCTAGTATTTCATACTACACACACACACACACATACCGAATGTTTATAAATTTTGGATCATACTAAGTAGAGTTTCATATCCTTTTGTTTTCACTTAATGTAATATTGTGAGCATTTTCCTATATCATTATGTAGATATTAAAATATGTTTTTAATGACAGCATATATAAGAATTTATCATCAAATACTTTACCAAACCACTCTTAGATATATAACATTTGTTATTCCAAAATTTTTACCGTGATAAATGATGCTGTTATGAACATTCTTATGCAGAGGGTTTTTTTTTTTTTTTACCACATTGCTGATTATTTCCAAAGGAAATAAAATTAATTAAAAGAAATTATTATTTAAGAAGCAAAGATCCAATGACCAATTATTATTAATAACTTCTTTGGAGGACAGTCGCATGGAGACACTTTCTTTCTGTATTTCACAATAATTGGGAAGCCAAATTAATAGTCAGAAGTTTCCTGCAGGGAGTGTAGAATCATGGCAAGAGGTGCCAATCTTGAAGGATATTTCATCCCAGTCATAGTAAGGCTTGAAAGTTCTGACTTCTTCAGTTAAATTGATGTCTTTATACTAAAAACATTTTGTCACCACCAACATTATTGATACTGCAATCTAGATAGCTTTTGGCTTGCAATATTTACCATACTATGAAGCACTTTAAAACTCTGCATGTGCCCAGATTACTCTGCATAATCAACAAAGGACTTCATTTGTCCCAGCTGAAATGTCAGCTAAAGGTCCACTGCTGGGCCTTGGGCTTTCAGAAAGAGAACACACTCCTATAAATCTCTAAGAGAGGTGGTCTAGACCAAGGCACACCTGATAATTAAATGTTTATTAGGGACAACTGAGCATCTAGCCTTGAGGGAGACAGAGTCACATGACAAAAATTGAAGATGAGAAGAAGGTATTGATTGCTTAGATGTAGTTATGATAGCTATTTCTAATGGTAAAAGATGGCTAGTTTTATTTGTTCCATATTTGACATGCATAAATGATTTAATATTATACTTTTGACTATTCTATTATTATTCATCTCTCTTGGGAGCTGGGGAAGTGTATGTGTGTTTCTCACACTCTATCTCCCACTCCAAACCCCACCCAAAGGTAGGTTTAGACTCAGATGTGAGACCAAATTGGTATTTATGCGAAGATTGAATAAGAAACTAGCAGGGAAGAGAGTCCAGGGCTGTTCAGATCTGGGAAGGGCACTGTTTCCTTTATAGTTCACATGGATGTGTCTGCCTGTCTAAAAAGGGACACAAGCAAGTCAGGCACCCTGATGTGCCGCTCTTCGGAGGCTAAATTAGATTAATTGACTCCTTCAATCATTGCCTTCCGGGAGTTTACAGGCTATGGGAGTTATCGCTCAACTAGAAAGATCTAAAAAATGCAGATAATAGAAAAATATTCCACAAATACAGAGGAAAAAAGATATCTGATGAAATCAGGAGTGTTCAGGATTCACTCAATTGAAAACTGTGATTTATTCATTCCTTCAGCAAGTATTTATTGAGCATCTAATATATGTTGATACTAAACTAGACACTATGGATATCGGGATGAACAAGACAGACAAAATCATTGTTTTGTTTTTTTGAACTTGAGTTAGGCTGGAGAGGATAGAAAATAAGCACACACAAAGGCAGTGCAATTTGGAGGAATGATAAGTGCTAGAGAGAAAAATAAAGCCATGTAAAGGGATTCCAAGTGAAGGGGTGCCGAATTTTCTGGGAAGTCAGACTTGAATGAAGTGAGGAAGTGAAGCCATTAGGAGGCCCAGGGAAGAGTTTTCTAGGTGGAGGGAACTATAAGGTCAAAGGCCCTGAGGAAGAGGAAGCTCGGCATGTTTGAGAGGCAGCACAAAGGCCCTGGTGCGTGGGAGAGCAGAGGGAGAAAGGAGAGAGTGACTAGAAATGAGTTCAAAGAAATGGAGGACACCAGGGCCTTCTAAGAAATGGGCGGAAGTCTGGATTTTATTCTCACTGCTATACAGGAAGTCTCGGGAGAGTTTGGTCTCAAGAGCGACATAATCTAATATACAGTCAGGAAGTGTCACTCTGGCTGCTCTGAGGAGCAGGAAGACCATCGGCGGTCCTGGTGATGACAGAGGGTGACTGGAACTATCAGGATGGGAGGGGAGAGGGAGAGTGTTCAGGACAGTGATCGGTTTTGAGGTAGTCAATTAAACGTGCTGAAGACTGGGAATGGGTTGTGAAGAGAGTAACAAGAGGATGAAGCATCGTGTTTGACTCCAGAAACTGAGCGTGGGGGCACTGGGAAGGAATGGGTAAAGGATGGGAGGAGAATTTAAAGCCCCATTTTGGATGTGTTAAAGTGGAGATGTCTATTAGACAAACAAGTGACACTGTCATATAGGCAGGAAAGGTAAGTTCAGAGTTCAGGGAAGAGGTCAGAGATGGAGGCATAAATTTGTGAGCTTTCAGAATATAGGTGGTATTCAAACCCTTGTGACTGGATGGAACAGGGAGAGCGTGTGGGTAGACAAGAGAAGAGAGGAGAGGAGGGAAGGGGAGGGCAAAGGAGGGGAGGGGAGGAGAGAAGCAAAGAGGGGAGGGAAGGAGAGAAGAGAGGACTGAGTTGAAAGCCTGGCAGCATGCCAACATTTAGAAGTCAGTAAGAAGCACTTTAGGGAGGTTAACAAAGACAAGTACAGGGAAGTGACCAGTAACATTTGCAAGAAGGAGGTCATTGGTTAGATGATTTATTATCCATGTAAATGTATAGTCTGACCCATGATTTTTCAAGAGTGAGAAAAAAGTTATTAATAATTTTGCCAGGACAATAGGTGCAAGCTGGAACTGTCGTTGGCAAACCAGAACATATGGCCACAGTAGACGTTGGTGACCTTGATGGGACCAGTTTCAACAGAGTTGTAGCGATGGCAATCTGGTTGGTGTGGTCTGAGGAGAGAATAAAAGGTAAAGAAAACAGGAGGCATAGGTAACCCTTTTCAGAAATTTCACAAAAAAGGAGGGAGCAGAAAAACAGGACATGGCTAGAGAGGATATGAAATGAAGGAAAAGTTTATTTGTTTGTTTTTAAATGGGAGATATTATAGCATCTACATATGCCAATATGAAGGATTCAGGAGAGAGGAAAAAAAACTGATAATGCAGGGAGAAAGGAATAGCTGGAGAAGCAGAGTCTGTGACTAAGAGAACAGTGTAAGGACAGTGGCTGACTGGGAATCGCTTGACCATTGTCACAAGGGGAGGCAGAATCTGTGAATTACAGGCATACATGGTTGCTAGATTTGGCCGTGGGAAAATGAGTTACCTTCTTAGCTAAAGCAAGAGAGATTCCACTTTTGTGAAATCCTCTTTTTCCTCCCGCAAGAAGCCACAGTTTACCATTTGGGGGCAATTTTCTTCATAGGTGTTAAGAAGAAATATGTGAGCTATTTCTTCTCTTAGGCAAATGCCCCAATATGTATCCTTTAATAGTTTACCAGCAAATGTGGAAATTCTCCCAGGTCCAATTTAGATCTGGCAGAGAAGATGAATATTACTAGTCAGTCAGCAACTGCCTGTAACAGATGTTTTTGTTGAATGTTAACATTAACAGTTCTATTTGGCCTTTTCAGAATCGGAATTAAGAAATAAGAGAAATAGCTAAAGGTACATTGAGACCCAGATGGGCAAAAAAAATCCTTTGACTGGAGCTACAAAATATAACATCTAATGAAAGCTTTGGCACGCAGGAACTGTGTGAGCCTGTGGAAATCACTGTGCCTTGATTGTTTGATCTGAAAGAGGGAGGAAAGAGGGAGGAAAAGAAAGTAAGGATCTAGCAGGGTTTGTGCATGACACCAGCTCTGACAAACAACCATATGAGTAAGAATTTTGTGAAAATGTAAGTGATATGTGCTCTCTTACAGGGACAACACAGAACCAGCCAGGCAAATGAGTATTTCCAACGATTTAAAGTCGGAGATTAACTTGGTTTAGTTGACTCAGCAAAGAAAATCAGACTTAAATCTCTCCTTCTCTTCTGAATTACAACGTCCATTTCTCTAGTCAGCCAGGTACGGCTCCTTAAAGAGAATTTCCTCCTCCGGAAAGTGGTGTCTGAGTAGTCATATCTGTGTCTAGAAAGTGGCGTCTTCAGACACTGCAGACATTGGCTCATTGCAAGAGAATTATATATAGTGCAGCTCACCTTGGGCACACCCCAGTGTCACAATCTTACCTGCTAAGGTGCTAGAGGTAGGACCCAGGCCTTCACCAATGTGGCACTGCCACTCATGCTACTACCTGCCACCTACACATGCTGCTGCCACAGTGAGAAATCAATCAGACTTGGTTAAGATCAGTGCCGTATAAATTGGTTCTTTACAACCTTTAACATGGAGTCTCTAAGAAGAAGCTTTTTAAAATGGCACAGGAGCAGTAATTTATGGGTGCTACACTGCAAGATAGTTTAAAGAGCTGGCTGACATTCTTAGTCATTGATCTTATGGACCATTTTGATAGTCAATGACCAAGTTCAACCTAGGTGTTGAACTTATGAACAATGCTACCCATTGTATTCAAATCAAGGGTGTACTTCATAAGAACTTGTAAATAAAATCAGCTCATCTTCGCATGTTGACAACACCAATTACTGAGAAACATTTACTGTGTGACTATTTACCATCAATAGCATTTGTTTTTATTGAAACATGTTCTTTAAACTTTCCTTTTTTTAAAAGTTAACACAATATAAACTTTGAAAAAATAGAATAACTAAGGGATATGGTATTTCATGTTAAGTTCTCATTTAGAATTCAGGTTCAGATGCTTAGAAACCAATATAGTTTGGAGCCATTTCCTATGGACACTGACTCACTATTTGGAATTCACCTGTTAGGTACAGAGATAATGATCAGCATGATGTGAACAATAATGGAGTGTGTAGACGAGGTTGTTTTAGTAGCTCATAGGCTCTATGAATTCTTACTTTTGGAGGCCCCTACCTTTTATTACACATATTAAAAATGCACTCACTGAGTGGAGTTGCCCTCAAGTAGTTGACCTAATGTCACAATTTAGAGACATTTAATTAAATACTTGTTAATTTCAATGTTCATGTCTTCCTTGCGTATTGTAGAGCTAATAAAATAATTTTTATGTTTCAAACACTTTTGTGGATGTTGAATCAAACACTCGCTACTTTTAATATTGCAATTTTCTTTTCTTATTTTGAAGTTAATGTTTTTGTGTGTGTGTGGTAATGTTTCAGTTTTATAGGCCCATGAAATGTTCATGGGCTTATGGCATGGTGCCTTTGGGCTTAATGTATAAAATGGCCCTGGATGTAGGAAAAGATCTTGGCCTTAAACAATGTCTGAAGCTTTAGCTATGTAGAATTTCAGAAAAATTGCACTGGGATGTAAATGCTTATGGCATTCCACTTTCTGATTATCAAGCCAAATGGAATACTTCTTCATAACTTTTTCACCCAGACTTTGCTTTCTCCATCACCTTGTTATAGTCTCTATCATGTCAGACATAAACCATTACAAAAGACATTTTTCTCCCTGCCTGGACATCTTCCCTTCTTCAACAGACAGCCAACAGATTATTAGGCTTACTAAAATGACAGTCAACCAGGTATAATTACGTATAATTTAATTAACCAACTCATTAGTCAATTGAATTGAATGGCTTGGCTGTTTTGTAGTAATTTACTATATATTTTTGCTACTTAAATGTAAATGTTTGGCTTTATCTAAAGTGTCTTCTAACTTTCCAACAAATCTTTTCTATTTTTCTTTGACTGTGTTTAACACTTTTTCACCCTGCCATAATGGCCCCCCTGTTTTAGAAAAGGCAAATAATTAAACACATATGCCTGAAATGCCACTGGTTCTTTGACAGAGGTAAGTACAGGCTACAGTGAAAAGCACAAAGGAAGAGTCATCAATTCTTCCGGATTTGTAGGATAGAGGGGAGGGGAGGATGGTTTAGGAAAAGCTCACTTCTGGAAAATATATAATGATCTAGCTGGTATACATTTGGACAAGGGCATTCCAGATGGAAGTGGTAATATGAGCAAAGGCATCAAGGCTATTTAGATCTTGCAAATATTACTGAATTGATGACTTTGTACTTATTAAAGCAACGGTAAAATTATAATAAATTATGTTTTTGATTAAAAATAAATTATTTAGATTCCAAAGAGTGTTGAGTTTTAATATACTCACTTTTCAACTTTTTAATATATTTTCAACTACTTTAATGATTTGGAAAACAACCATTAAAAAAATACATTAAGAATATGTACCTATGGGCATACATTGTTACTTTTGTCTCAGGCTCCAATATGGCTTAGCATAGCACTGTCAGATCCTATTTTTATTTAAAATTCTGACATTTTGCTCATCATAGATTTTTTTGAATTAATTTTGATTTTTTAAAAAAATATTTCATTAAAACATTAGTTATGTTGGTTACTCAGTTTTCTGGCAGTCCCTTAAATTTTGCACCCAAGGCAAGTATGTCTCTTGCCTTACCCTCATTACAGTATTACAGTGTCAGCACTGTAGCGGTGGCTGAAGATTTACATGGTTAAAACTAGAGAAATGAAGGCAAATTCTATATCTGTTGTACTAGTTTAGGCGGAAAATGATGGAAGCTTGAACCAAGGCAACAAAGGAGATGGAAAGAAGGCTCAAGTAGGAGAGGTGTCAGGGATGGGGAATAGTGAGAACTGGATACAAATTGGATGTATGGGAATGTTCTCTATCCTGAGATTCACTCTCCAAATTTTGCCCCTCCTCCAGGAATCCTTCTTAGACCATTTTACATCCCTCTCCACGGCAATTTCTCCCTTCTCCGTGCTTTATCTCTTCAACTAGATTATAATTTCTTTGCTGCCAAAGCCCACATCTCATATTTCTTTGCTTCTCTCACTATGTTACAAGCACAGTAGATGCTCATTAAATACCTGTTGAAAGAACTAGAATCATCAATGCTTTTTAACATTTCTTCAAGGCAGTGTGCATAATAATCAGGCCAACAAAAGAAGAGTTTGGATCTTCTTCCTTGGATATGTTTTTTAAGGTTAGGATACTCATTTATCTATCCAAGATGGCATAAACGACTTCTTAGGGCCTTTTTCAATGACATGATTAACAGCCCTTTTCTGAGAAGAGTTTTTTATATGTTACCGTTAATAGCAAGAGAACTTCTCCTGGGGCCATTTTCCCTTTTATGTGATTACACTGATATTTTAGAGAAAATGAAATTACTGCATCCCAGCTGGGCAGTTCTTTTGAACTTATAAAATGCAGAGATTGCTGTAAGGATTGTAAAGTCAAGTCAGGTCTCTTATCCAATCATCAATAGATAATTTTGGTTTTTATAACCCTTCTTATAAAATTTCTGCTGTGGTTATCAAAGTCCAAAATTTGACATTAGTGTTGCCCTTGACAACTGAATCCAGAGAGTTTCTCTGGAAATTATTCCAGTTATAGTAAAAAGATAATTAATGGTCATAGAAAAAGTCTGAATTTAATGTGTCTGAGTATGGCTTTATCAGATTTTCACTTGTGGTGATATCTTGATACATTTTACCAGACATTACTATTGTTATTATTTATTATTGTTACTATTATTTTGGACGAGGAGCTTTTAGCAAAGCTCCTTAAAAAGAGACTAGATCAACTCTAACTCTGCAGATACCCTTCATGTTCTGCATTTCCCCTTCTAGATAATCTATATCATCCTGAAGGTAGAGTGTCCACCCGGTGCAGTGGTGAAGCTCTACCCCAGCTCTGGATTATCAACATCTAGGCTGCTCATTTTGTGGAGAAAACAAAACTGTTACTGTGGCTAAGCTACTAATTTTCAATTTTCTATGATTCAGAGCTGAATATGATATCAATCTGATAAAATTGGGTATCTAAAAGTGGGATGCTTTCAGCAAGCCTAAAATGGGGAATTGACTTTATGGGAGACATGGGGCTCTGGACAATAAGAACTCAGTTGGAAAGCTGGTGTTCTTTGCTATGCAGTGGCAGAACATTTGATCAAATCATCACCTGCTTTACTGGTAATGCAGGCAATGGGATAACTGAAACCACAGGATCAGGAGAAATGGTAGCAAAGATTTTTATATATTGGCATGTGCTAGCTCCACCACTTTCGGCAAAATTCAACTACAGAGATGACACCAGACTAGAACTACTTAGGCTGCAAGCAGAGGAGGAAAGAAATGCCTTTTGTTCTGAGAAAATATTTTGCTGCCTTAGGTCTATAAGTTATGGTGAAAAGAGTCCTGAAGGCAATTGCTTCTCTTCTTTAAATCTGAAGCAATTATAAATAGTGATTGACAAATAGTAGCCTAAATTGTGGTGCTCCATTGGAAGGAGGCTCAAAGCCTCATGGTAGTTATGGGATCCGGGATGTGGCCCCCCTCTTCCCCCCAGGAGCCTGCTGTCTCTAACTGCTGCAGGACAGCAGCCCCTGAGTCCAGAGCAAGGGAGAGGGGCAGAATATGGAGACCTGTGAGTTATAGAGGAGATTCCTCAGACTTGAAATCTACATCTAGTTAAGACCGTTGGCTGTTATTTCTTAAACTTAAACTTTATATGAAGCAAATAGAGCAAAACTGTACTAGGCTTAGAGGGAACTGTATTTCCTAAGTACTTCCCTCCCCCTAAGACTGGCCCCAGACTGCTTCTAGTTGGTAAATCCGTACAACAGTCCCTGGTCCCTAAAATACACAAAGCAAGTTGGCTTTGAGAGCTGTGCAGGCTTAGGAAGGGCATCTTGACCAAGCCACAGATGAGGCAGGCAGGGATCCTGGTTGATCCTTCCAGAAAGAATAACGAAGTTTAGCCAGATTGGCCAACCAACGAACTTATTCCATGGCGAGACAGGGAGTCTTTGCTACTCCTGCCAAGTAGAATTGCTTAATTGCTATCAATCACTGATGGCTGTGTGTTTCCTATCCTCTCCTTTCCAAATAGGAGTTTACTGTGGTAGTCAGTTCCTTCTCCGCTATTGCTACATTTAGGGCAATTGTCCTTTGGTTTATCAGCCAACAGACCTATAACGAAACAAACAGACCAACAGCTTTCTATCTTTATCTAATGGAAAGACTGCATATCACTCACAGTGCTTATATTTTGAGCTGGATGCAAGAAATGCAAGAGACTTTGAGGTTATCTCACTTAAGATGTTCTTTGTCTAGAAAGAAACTGGGGGGCTGATAAATGTTTAACAACCACCTGAGATAGGGTTGCACATATTTATATACATATATACATTTACTATAAATTTTACTGATATAAAGGATGCGTGGCACATAATTTACAAATAATAATAATATATACAATATTCTTTATTGTAAATTTCTTATAGCCAATTGATTCTTACAGAATGCTTTATTTGACAAAGCGGTTGTAAACAAGTGTAGTTTCCATATGAATGTTGCTTGATGTGTTTGTTTTTGTTTTTACGAGTAAAATGAAAGTGAAGCAATGAAGATGTATGTCAAAATCCCATTTGTTCATCTATGATGGAAGCAACTCTTTTCAGATCATAGTTTTCAAATACTGGAAAAATATTTCCTCGAATTGTTTGTGCTATTTCCATTGTAGGAGTAGCTGTTGCAATCTACTTTTAAGTTTAATTTGCATTAGTAACAGTTTCTTCATCATTCTTATGACTAGACAATCAACAAAACAACAAATCAAACCCTGATTTATAGTATTTGCCGATTCCTGTGGTGTAAATACTCCCCCTGTGGCTGATTTCAAGATACCAACATGATGTCACTGAGGGCAGAATGGGACCAGATGCATTTTATCACACCACTTTAAAGTATTTTCACCACATAGATATGATAGATGCAAACTTCAAGAACATAGATAACAGTGGAATGTAGTAAAATAATTAGGAAGTGATGGATTTTGAGTATATATTACTTTTATTTTTAATATAATTCATTTATTATAATTATACATTTACATAATTTAACTCTTAATAATGATTATCTCTAACAATGAACTCACAAAATTCCTGAAATTTTAACAATTGGGTTTTGTGAGCTGGTACAAGTCTTATTTCCACGTCATAGGAAATAAAGGTATATTTGAATGACAATCAAAGGGGTAGATTGTGGCAAACAGTGCTAGTTGACTGCCCTGTAGCTATCTTTCCATTTTTCCCTACTAATAAAATCTGATTTCATTAGCTGTAGCAAATGTCAAGTTAAAAATGATATACTAATAGCTTAGCCTTCTGTGAGGTTGGGGAGGGGGGTCCTGTAACATATCTCTGCCTAATTAGTTCATGACTTTGGGTGAGACTTTCATAAAATCTCTGTAAAAGTGGGCAGCAGGAAAGAGATATGTATGTCCCTTTTGTCTTTTGCCTGTTTAGATTAGGCTAGGTTATGCGGCATCAAAACTTTAATCTCAAAACATCATAAGCTTAATAAAACAAAAGTTTATTTCTCACTTCACGTCCACTGCAGGTTGCTGTGGCAGCTCTCAGCCACGTATTTTACTTAGGGTCCCCGGATGCGGCAGCTTCGCCATCTTGTAGCTGTACCATCTGGAGCATGTGGTCTGTCCGTTGTCATGACTGCTCTTCTGTGCTTCAGCCCCAGAGCGAAACACTTCATTTCCCTGTACACCCCATTGGTCAGAATTATTCATATGTCTCTGTCTAACTGCAGGGTGGTCTAGGAGTGCACCTTCATAATGTGGGAAAAAATAAAACATCCAATTTGTTTAAGGCCATTATTTTTGGATCTCTATTATTTTAAAATGCAATTCCTAAGTGATACAGTTGGTACTAATTTTTATAAATTTACTATAGCTATAGTCAATGGTATATAGACTGTGTTATATTCCAGTCCTACTAAACATATATGCAGGCATAACTCGGGAGATGTTGTGGTTCGGTTCCAGACCACAGCACTAAAGTGAGTAACACAATAAAGTGGGTCACATGAATTGTTTGGCTTCCCAGTGCATATAAAAGTTGTTTACACTATACTGTAGTCTATTAAGTGTTCAGTAGCATTTTGGCTAAAAGACAATGTGCATACCTTAATTTAAAAATACTTTATTGCTAAAATGCCACCAATCATCTGAACCTTCAGCGAGCCGTGATCTTTTTGTGGGTAGAGGGCCCTGCCTCCATGTTGCTGGCTGCTGGTGGCTGGGCTGTGGCAATTTCTTAAAGTAAGAGAACAATAAAGTTTGCCACATTGATTGACTCTTCCTTTCACGAAAGATTTCTCTGTAGCATGTGATGCTGTCTCACAGCATTTTACCCACTGTAGAACTTATTTCAAAACTGGAGTCAATCCCCTAAAATCCTGCCACTGCTTTATCAACTAAGTTTGTGTGTAATGATATTCCAAATCATTTGTTGTCATTTCAACACTGCTCACAGCATCTTCACCAGTAGAGTCCATCTGAAGAAACAACTTTTTTTGCTCATCTATAAGGTGCAACTCCTCACTCATTACATTTTGTCACAAGACTGCAGTAATTCAGTCACATCTTCAGGCTCAACTTCTAATTCAAGTTCTCTTGCTGTCTCCACCACATCTGCAATGACTCCCTCCACTGAAGCCTGGAACCCCTGAAAGTCATCCTTGAGGGTTGAAATCAACTTCTTCCAAACGCCTGTTAATGTCGATCTTTTAACCTCCTCTCGTGAATCACAAATGGTCTTAACAGCATCTAGAATGGTGAATCCTTTCCAGAACATTTTCAATATGCTTTGTCCATATTGATCAGAGGAATCATTATCTATAGCAGCTATATCCCTATGAAATGTATTTCTTAAATATTTAAAGATGAAATGACTCCTTAGTCCAAAGGCTGCGGAATGGATGCCGTGTGAGCAGGCATGAAAACAACATTCATCTCTTTGTGCATCTCCATCAGAGCTCTTGGATGACCAGGTACATTGTTAATGAGCAGTAATATTTTGAAAGGAACCTTTTTCTTTTTTTCTGAGATGTAGTTTTCAATAGTGGGCTTAAAATATTTAGTAAACCATGCTATAAAGAGATGTGCTTTCGTCCAGGCTTTGTTGTTCCATTTATAGAGCACAGTCAGAATAGATTTAACATAATTCTTAAGGGCCCTAGGATTTTCAGAATGGTAAATGAGCATTGGCTTCAATTTAAAGTCACTGGGTCCATTGACCCTTAAAAAGAGAGTCAGCCTATCCTCTGAACCTTTGAAGCCAGGCATTGACTTCTCCTTTCTAGCTAGGAAAGTCCTAGATGGCATCTTCTTCCAATAGAAAACTGTTTCATCTACACTGAAAATCTGTTGTTTAGTGTAGCCACCTTCATCAATGGTCTTAGCTAGGTCTTCTGCACAACTTGCTGTAACTTCTACATTAGCATTTGCTGCTTCACCTTGCACTTTTATGTTATGAACATGGCTTTTTCCCTTAAACCTCATGAACCAGCCCCTGCTATCTTCAAACTTTTCTTCTGCAGCTTCCTCACCTCTCTCAGCCTTTGTAGAATTGAAGAGAATTAGGGCCTTGATCTGGGTTAGGCTTTGGCTTAAGGAAATGTGCCTGGTTTGATCTTCTCTACAGACCGCTAAAACTTTCTCCATATCAGCAATAAGACTGCTTCGCTTTCTTATCATTCATGTGTTCACTGGAATAGCACTTTTAATTTACTTCAAGAACTTTTCCTTTGCATCACAACTTTGCTAAATGTTTTTGCACAAGAGGCCTAGCTTTCAGCCTATCTCAGTTTCTACATGCCTGCCTCACTAAACTTAATTATTTCTAGCTTTTGATTTAAAGTGAAAGACTCGAGACTTTTGCTTTCACTTGAACACTTAGAGGCCATTATGGATTACTGATTGGTCTACTTTTAATATTTTTCTGTCTCAGGGACTAGGGAGGCTTGAAGAGATAGAGACGGGGAAACAGCTGGCTGCTGGAGCAGTCAGGACACAGACAACATTTATCAATTAAGTTCATCTTCTTACACGAGTGTGGCTCATGGCATCCAAAACAATTATAATAGTAGCATCAAAGATTGCTGATCACAGATCACCAAAACAGATATAATAATAATGATAAATTTTGAAATTGTGTGAGGATTACCCAAATGTGGCAGAGACACAAAGTGAGCACATACTGCTAGAAAAATGGCACCGATAGACTTGCTTGACATAAGTTTGCTACAAACCTTTCCTTTGTGCACTATCTGCAGAACACAGTAAAGCAAAGAGCAATAAAACGAAGTATGGCTGTGTTAGCCCAGCAAGTGAAACCAAGTGGAAGGGTATAGATCTGACACCTAGCTGTCTTTTGGCCAGGAGGAAGATACACATTCTAACAAGGTATTATAGCTCTTCTGTACGCCTAAGGCAGAATGAGTCACAAGGGCACAGATTTTACATGAGAAATAATTTTAAAAATTAATGTATGTCTTTTTTTTTTCTGTTGCCTTTTAAAAGTACAAGACCTTGACCCTAATCTGTCCCGGGTATCTATCTGTCTGAGAGGAGATTCGAAATTAAAGCAGAAGGTAGGCAAAGAGAAAAAGGAGGTAATTTTCAGCTCTTGATACTAGGTTGGATGGTAAGATAAGACCCTGCCCTGCAAACCAGGGTATTTGTTTAAGAAAGGATTTTTTTTCAAATTCCTATATGCCCCATTTAGCATATCAAGGCCAAGTCTGTCTATAAGGTTGATCTGCAGTCAGAAAGAAAAAAGATGTAAAAATAAAAAACAAAGAAGTAAAAAAAAAAAAAAGAAAAAGAAAAAAGATGTGACATAGAATTAATAGGAAAACCCACCTATCTGGTCCCTGAAAATAGTAGGAAAAAAGGGAAAGAGAGGACAATGGAAAGGGGAGTGTTGTGACCAGACAGGAATGTCCTGGTTTTGCCCTCTCTGGGTTTAAGACAAAGGGAAATGCATTATTAAATCAGTGATGACATGCTTGAAGTAAAGAAGAGTCACTGTCCTCACTGCCCTGGGGCATAACAAACAGGTTTAGAGAGAGGAGCCCCAGCAGTTAGCATTTCCAAGCTGTTCTTAGTTGTTAGGTGGTAGAGATATTGAGTTGAAGCCACTGGGCATTCCATGGAGTCTGCCATGACTGGGCAAGATGCTGGGCATGAGCTGTCAAGTCAAAGGAATATAGAGATGACACACCTAGAGGGAATGAGTGCAGAGGTGAGGTACCGAAGGACATAAGTGTCACTGGAGTCACAAGAATAGATTAGAAGGCAAATCAGCCATACAAGGCGGCCTCCAAAGACAGCAGGGCAAGGATTACACAGGTAAGTGAAGAACAACATCCCAGGGACCGGCTGCATTCTATCCAGCACACACCTGAGCAGCAGCATGTGTCTGTCCCCACACAACTTCTCCTTTCACAGAGATCCACGCGCTCCCTTTTCCCTAAGCCATTTTAAAGAGAGGGGCAGGAGAAAGGGTAGACTCTTTGAGGACACAAACTTTATTTTTTTTTCCCCCAGAGAAACTAAACCTCACAATAATGTGACTACTCACATTATTGGGTTGAACTAAATTTGATCTAGATCATTATTTAGTTCATTTTTATTCCTACTAACCACTTAATTTATATTGATCTTCAGGAGAAGCACAAGCTATACCTTTGTAACTCTAAACAAAATAAAGGAACTAGCTATTTTCAACAATGGTGTTAAATTTTGTGACCTCACCGCAGAATATTTCTTCTGTCAGCTTTGCATGATAAACATATTTTGGAAGGTGCGTTTGCTAATGCTACCAGGGTGTCAAATGAGCAGATTTGCAACAATGCAGGGTCTGGTCTGTCACTGGCAAAGATGTTCTATTTGGCCCTAAACACAGGTAGTTTATAGATTGGGTACCATCCCTCCATCCATTCACTCCAATTAGCTGGTGAATTGTCTGGGATATACCAATAAATAGCCACATGCCACATTCTGCCTTCAAATAATAGAGTAGGGACCCCTCCTCCTTCTAATACATAAACATATTCAGTGTCTGTGTGTGTGCGTGTGTGCATACATTTAGGACTGGCTACATAATTTGCAGGGCCTAGTGCAAAATGAAAATGCAGGATTTCTTGTTTAAAAATTGCTAAGAATTTCGAGATGGCTGCAGCAGAGTATTAAACTAAGTGTGGGGTCCTTCTAAGTGAGAGGCCCTGTGAGACTGCACAGTTGTGCATGCATGAAGACACCCTACTCAGGTGCATGCACATACGTGTGTGTGTGTGTGTGTGTGTTTTGCTGGGGACTACGTGTGTGATTCTCTTGGTAGACTATGTAGTGTGAAGATGTCATTGTCTTATATTCTTCTACCTCATTTTTTAGAGTTTAGATAGTTATGCACATCAGGTCCTGACCCTTTTTAACCCTTTTAAAGTAGTTTTTAGCCTAGGATAATGGTGGAAAACATGCAAACCTGGGTTCAAATTTTCT
The DNA here is from genome assembly GCF_040939455.1 of Microcebus murinus. Taxonomy (NCBI): domain Eukaryota; kingdom Metazoa; phylum Chordata; class Mammalia; order Primates; family Cheirogaleidae; genus Microcebus; species Microcebus murinus. Next base: position 32,727,853 of record NC_134115.1, read on the forward strand.
CTCTCTAGTTGTGGGGTTGTGGGTACATTACTTATTTTCTCTGTGCATCAACTTGATGCTGTCAGGATGTCAAATTAGCAAATTTGCAACAATGTAGGGGCTCATTGGTAAAGATGTTCTCAACTTGCAAAATGGGTATATGAAATACATTCAGTTATGGAGTTATTAAGGAGATTAAAATAAAACAGTTATCTGTGCAGTGCTTGGAGCAAGTCTTGCTGTATAGTAAGCACTATGTAAGTATTTGTTAAAATAAAAATTTTGGATGCTTTATTTTGTGAGAACTTAAACATAAATCCCTTCCCCTATTCAGTACTCTGTAGCTATTAATCGCTGCCCCCCTCAACAGAACCATTTATGCCACGGGGCTATCTGGGTCAAGAAAGGCTTATTGATTTGGGAGTCTCCTAAGTTGTTAATGGATGCAAACAAAAGACTTCCCATCTGGGAGGCAAAGGACCCCTAGGGTTGGCCACCCTCATTCTGCACTGATGTTTCCTGCTTTTGCTAAATATAAAGTAAATAAATCAAAATAAACAAAAAGAAAGCCAACAACAACAACAAAATCAAAATACCAGTACATTCTTTTAGTTTCCATGGCTCTTTAAAGGACTGTAGGGAAGATAAGACCAGTTGGCTCATATACTCTTAAGAGGTTTATCAATGCCACGGTGCAGGAGGCAAAGGAGAAGGGCAAAGGAGTCGTATTGCCTAGTTCAACAGTGTAGAAACTGGCAAAGCTGTGTCTTGCAAAGTCTGGAGAAGGCAAAGAAAGTCTATGGCTTGAGACAGAAAGAGAGAGAAAGAGAATGGCTTAGCCTTTGCTGATGACACGGACACATGGAGTGCAGATGATTGCCTTTATGTATATATTTTATTTGGACCTTCATGCACCCTTTCGTTCCCATAGTCTTCCTCAGATTGGTGTCTGGTGTCCTCGTTTTGTGTCCTCCCTTCATCTTGTCTTTGGTCTTTAAATCCAACTTTCTATGCACTCACTGTTTTTCCTTAGCCTTCTCCTCAGCAATAAAATAGAGTCCATGAAATTGTGGTTTCGATGACTTAATTTTTCCCTAAAAATTATGTTAACTATGTAACAATTTTTTTTTTTTTTTGAGACAGAGTCTCACTTTTGTTGCCCAGGCTAGAGTGAGTGCCATGGCATCAGCCTAGCTCACAGCAACCTCAAACTCCTGGGCTCAAGCAATCCTGCTGCCTCAGCCTCCCAAGTAGCTGGGACTACAGGCATGCGCCCCCATGCCCGGCTAATTTTTTCTATATATATTAGTTGGCCAATTAATTTCTTTCTATTTATAGTAGAGACGAGGTCTCGCTCTTGCTCAGGCTGGTTTCGAACTCCTGACCTCGAGCAATCCACCCGCCTCGGCCTCCCAGAGTGCTAGGATTACAGGCGTGAGCCACTGCGCCCAGCCGACTATGTAACAATTTAATTAAAAAAAAAAAAATTGTCCATATATCTTCCAAAATCTCTTTAACTACTTACTGGGCTTTTGATCTCAGAGAAGTTAGAATCCACACAGGTTAACACAACTCCCTGGGGCCCTGAAGAAAGAAGGTTCATAAGGTGTGAAGGGGCAGGGGGGGCAGGCGGGGGCCAGGCAGGTGCCGGCCACTGTCTAGGAACAGGATGTTGGGAAGCTCTTCTCTCCCCTTTCTCTGTGAAGAAAGCAGATGGGCAGACGCTGGGGGGAGGGCTCAGTCAGGGCTAAGAATTGGTAGGAGGAGTATCGGGTAGCAATGAAAAATAAATAACAACAACAACAAATAAGGCTGGACCAAATAATGTCTAACTATTGACCTGAAATCTCAGCAGCCACAACGTGAGGACCTCAGGAAGCTGCTGAGCCCTCACAAACCCTGACCCTCAGAGCCCTGCTGGAGAGACCAAGAAGTTCAGAGGTTCCAGTGCACAAGAAACAGTGGCATCAAAAATGGCTTGGCGTGGGATCCGTGCTGGCAGGGAGACCAGGGGATCCACAAGAGGCTGAGAGACAGGGAGGAGGAGGCCTGTGGGTCAGGATGGGCTAAGGAAGGTATTTAATGGGTGTGGATAAATGAGAAGATGAATTAAACAAAGTAACACACACCCCTTTTTTCTTTCCATCTGAGATTCTTTTAAAGTCCGTAGACCTTCGATCTGATTTTAAATCCTCTCTTTTAAAAAAAAAAAAAGATAAGGACATCCCTTCTTTTGACATAAGTACTACAGTGCATAAGAAGTTCCTGGTAAAAATTTACAGTCCTTTCTGAATGAATGTTTTTTAATATTTTCAATTACAGATTTATGGCAGAATTTTTCATAGGCCTGAACTGTCTGTTTAACGTTAAAATGATTCTTGTAGGGAGCCATCTGTTACATGATCAGGCATGGAAATTCTTTACAGGGCTTTACATCAGTACTCCTCCAATGTTTGTCATGCTTCAAATATCCTCAGGCACTTGTGTTTCCATTTAGAGGAGCAAGGTGAGGGACTTAGAGGCAGGACATGATGTCTCCCTGATTATTCAGTGGCTGTTACTGAAAACACTGTGTTCAGCATATGGTTTGCTAAATTGTCTTTTTCCCCAAACTATGCTCAATGTTTTGCTTGACTATCGCAAAACAATATCCTGAGGAAAAGGACATTTTGTTAATCTTTGAATTTCCTATCAGAACGAGCTTTGCTCATTGCATTAATCAACTCACTTTTTCTTCAAAGCTGTTTTAGTCTTTCTTTGAAAAAAAAAATGTACTTCAGCTCACTTTCCCCCTGAGTACTATTTCCCTGAGTGCTGTTTTATTTGAGCTAACTCTATTTTCCCAAATAGATTTCATCTTAAGTGCTCACTTTGAATCGCTGGGCTGGGAGCTGCCTGAAAGTGTGTTGAGAAGGATTTTGAGGCTGTGCTCAGGCTCAGTAAAGAGTGCTACAGTTGATAACTTATGTCTGCCACGAGTATAGAAGTAGTGAGTATGGGCCATGTGCGCCATTTATTTGCCATGTCTGGCCTGTAGTTTTACTCTGTCTCCCTATTACTGTACTCATTAATAAGCAAACATACAGAGTCATGCATTTAGGCAAACATACAGAGTCGAATTAACTTCTCTAGCTGGGAAATGAGCTTGAACCTGATCTCACCATAATATAAACGATGATAATAACAGCAGCCATATTTGTTGAGCATTTGCTATGTTTATAAGCATCACTGCAGGTAATTTGCATACATTAAATAATTTCATTTATTCATCACAAACATTTTATAAGATAGACATCATTCACCTAATTTCAGAGAGAAGATAACTAAGGCTCAAAGAAGTTAAATGATTTTATTAACTTCACCCCTTTGCTCAAAGCATCCTCATAAATTCTTTTTGTTTTGGATAACTAGAACCACCACGTCCTTCCAGACCCATTCAATCATTTTCCTTCCTACATTCAAATCCTAGCTCAGTCTCTTCGTTTGTATATCTCTTCTTGCTGGAAGATTCCTTGATAAAGCCGAGAGAAATGCTAGCCTCCGCTCAGCTCAGTTGGACATACTCTGAGTCATGATGAGGGCTCTCTGTGGCTATCGTATATTATCCCATATGACCCATTTTTGATAATTCCTCCAAACCACCTGTGTAATTCAATTTTTAAAATTTCCTTTTAAATCTTTTCATCAATTGTTTACATTTTGAATTTAATTTCATTGTTATATATCTCAATGAAGTGGTCAATTCAAAACACAAGTGTATCCAACCTGAGCTTTTCAATAGTTGGTGGAAGTAAATAATCAATGCTCTCTACCAAATGGCCCTTCCACGACAATTAGTTGTGATCTTAGTGGTGATAATATGGTGAAATGACCTATACTCTTATCCTTCTATACATGAGTGAAGTAGACAATAATAACTTTTAAAAGGTGGCTGTGTCCAGTTCCCTGGTATAGTTCCCAATGCCAAGAGAGCCAAAACCCTGGTGCTATTGTTGCTTTAAATCTCTCCAGCATAGGTATGAGTCAGTTCATCCTGTGGTCACAACTAATTTGCCTGGTGATGTGTAGACTTGACCTTCGCTTCCATTCACACCTTGTCAGGAACCAACAATAGTTCACTTCCTCTTGAAAAAACTAAACAGAAATATCAAAAGGAAATGTCCCTATGGGTTGGAGACAGGATCCAATGAATGGCGGGCACTCTTGCTCATATGCAAATAAAATAACAGGAAAGAAAACAATCAGCCTAAGTTAATACTCTAGGTTCTGTTCAGTGTGTCTGTTTTCAAGGCTGTTCATGCTATTTTGCCTAAGCAAAGCTTTTGTTTGCCTTGTTAAGGTTTACTTTGCTTGGAGACAGCACATAAAAGGGTTTGGCAAACTCTCTCTGAGGCAAAATTTGAGAAGTGAGAAATTCAAACACTTGTAAAATGTAAAGAGATTTGCTTTTACTAAAACCCATTCCAGGTCTAATCTAGGTTCACTCTCTTTTACCCAACAGTTGCCTGGACAGAAGTGTGAACCCACCCAATTCACAGCCTGACTCTTCCAGCCCCCAGGGCAGACATGCAGTGTTGGAGCTCCATTGCTCATTTGCCATTACAGTTAAGAAGGCCAGTTCTCTCTCCTCTACTTTCTCCTGAGAAGAAGGAAATTAATCTAAAGAGGGTTGCATCAATGCTTCTCTCTATTTCTCTGTTTTCCCCAGAATAATATATTTTTTGTTTGTCACTCTAGTGGTGAGTTCAAATTCTACTGTCACAATGACTTTGACTTGAGTTCTCCAGCTCTTACTGAAAGGCATCTCTTCTTAATTTCCTATTATCTAGCTTAGAATAATTCCAAAACCTTTCTTGTTTCTTCTCTCTCAGTTCTGAGAATACATAATTCTCCTTCCAGGTCCGAAGGAAGGATGTTTTACCACTTTCTTTTACCTTTTTTTCTTACTTATATCACATCTTTGGATCCTCAGCAAGTGTGGATCTTATTTTCAGACCTAAGATCCTCTTTTCCTTTCTGCACAGCCCACACACTCATTTTCCACTCTTCAACAAGTGTGTTCAAGTCTTTTCATTTCCTTTGCTCACATTCTACTTCTATGCTCTGTACAAAATGTGTTAAAACAAGATTTCCCACCTTCCCTGCCACTTGGATTGTGTCATCATTTTTCTTTTGGAAGATATTAGTGATATGCTTAATTGTTTCCACGCGAAAGTCCAATTCTCTACTTCAAAGTTTTCAAAATTACACTCTTCACCCCCAACCACACCATTCCAAATCCTTCTGCCTGCCTTCATTTCCCTTTAAATTCCACCACCAGACTGTTTCCGTGCTCAGGGAGGGGGGATTGTTCCCTGGAAATCACCTTGACCTCTCCTGGTATGCATTCTTCCTTGCTCGCCAGTTGGAATGATATGAAAAGGATTTAACATGAATGGGGTCTCTCATTCTTTCCATGTTCTTCAAAGCACTACTTAAATAATTTTTGAATTTGTTTAGTGGCAGCCACTACTCAAAGATAGACTTAAAATTCTTTGACTTATTTTTACCCCTAACTCTCTTCCATTAAAACCTTTGTGCAACATGTTAGCACACTTGGTATATTTTCTTGACTTAGGGACTAAGTCAAGGGCTGGCAGTATGTTGCTGTAGAGAGACAGTATGTCCCTGCCATCCCAGAGTGCAGGAAGAGTCTGTAAATTTTCTGTGTCCCCTCCTTCATGCACCTGAGAGACAAGCCAAAATAACCCCTCCTTTCGCTAGTTCCACAGAGGAATGTGCCCCGTGTAATGAGTTCACATTCACAGACTTTAAACAGGAGAACCAACTATTGGCTCAGTCTCTAATTTTTGCTTCCTCCCTGTTCCCCACAATTGAAATCAGAATTATTTTGTAGCTTACAATTCCATTTGTACTTTCTGTAATCAACTTGATCAGGAGTCTCCTTGCTAATGCTGATAAAATGTCTGTCCTAACCCATCTTTAGTCATTCTTCCCACAGGAGGGTAGAGGCCAAGAGAAGGGATTAAAAAAAATTCTTTGAATGCTAATTTTTAGCAGCTTTAGGAAAAGGTTTGGTGATCTCGGTTCCACTCAAAAAATTGTCTGTATGGGAAGCATTTCCCTATTGGCTGTTTCAACTAATCTCTGTAAGCTCTGCATGGATGTTTATCTATAGATTTTTTTTTTTATCTTTTGTTTATCTCTATTTTCAGAGGCATTGGTTAGATGGTAAGATACTGTTTTGATTTCAAAATAAGTCACCTTCTAATAATAAAAGTAAAGAGTCAAGTAATGATGTAGAAGAATATTTCAAGAAACAATGCTACTCAGAGTATATTCAGTGAACAATGTTATAAAGAACTTGTATGGATCAATCTCATTTTTCTTTATCTATTACCTATGGATCTATCAATCTTTCACACACACATATGTAGAGAAAACTTTGTAAGACGATGTACCAAAATCTTGGTAAGAAGTAGGATTATTATGGGTGATCTTCATATCTTGTGTTTTTTACATTTTTTTAGAGAGGATACATTATCGGTATTAAAAGTATTTTTAGAAGTAAATAGTAGGTTTACTCTCCTTAATCACATGCTGTGGATTTTGTTTAGCAGAAAGATATTAGAAAGCTTCCCGTGCAAATGACTTTGAATGATTGAGGTTGTCCTTTATTGCTTCCATTTTTAAAAAATTTTAACTGGTAATTTACCTAAATCAACAAGGAAAATGGGCTAACAGAAGGACAAGAGTCATTTCACTTTTGAGAAAGTACTAAACAATTAGAGAACACATAGCTCCCTGCCAGCTGTCTGCTCTAGCAAGTGGTAAAGAGAAGGTTGTTCTGTTCCTGACATGAAGAAAAGGTACATCGGAGTTGGAAAGGACTTAGAAGCCTCCTCCCCCATTATTCTGGAGTCCCTGCCCTAGAAATTGGATATGAAGCTAACATTTATTGAGCTTACTCTGTGCATGTGCTGTCCTTGGAACGTTTTATGTGTTAACACATTTATTCCTCCCCAAACCCTATATAGTGAGAACTATTGTTACTCCCATTTTACAGGTAAGAAAACTGAGGCACAAAGACATAATAATTTGTCCAGCATCTTATCCAGTAAGCAGCACATCTGAGGTTTGAAGCAGTCCAGAGCTTGTGCTCTTAAGGGCTGATCCTGACGGCCTCTCATTTGTTCCTGCTGAAATACAGTCCAGTTGCTATTTAAGCACCTCTGGTAATATGAAATGCCCCACCTCCGGTGATGGCTAATTCCACCTTGAGATTCTATCCTACTTAAAGTTGTGCCAAGATGTGTGGGCATGTGGGCAGCAGAATAAGTCAAGAGGTGGCTCTCTTTGTATCCATTCCTTTCCCAAAGCAGATCCTGGCTGGAGGACTTGGGTGCAGGGAGTTTTCTTGGAGGTGAGCCTGGTACGCAGGATTGAGGGAGTGGGGAAAGTGAGACGAGGAAAGAAGAAAAAGCGATAAAGGGAATATTAAGTTTGTTGTGGGCAATTGAAACCTGATCTCCCCAAGGATCCTCTGACATATCACCAAGAATCAGCCTCAGAACTGTCCTACTCAGGCCTGGGGAGCCTTGGCTATTTAACCACAAACAGACATCCCTTGTTAGCCAAGGGTTTTGCCTGAAAGCTACAGATCCCCAGCACTTCCTGGCTGCTCTATTCGCAGGCTTAGCGAGATGGCCCTGTGCAGGAGAGAGCCCTTGGGAAGAGAAACAGAGACGCTCAGGGACGTGGTGGACAGAAACCATCCACCAGAGCTATAAGAGAACTCAGAGGTGGGCCAAGAGTTGTGGTGTCAGACTCCAACCCCAACAGTGCCTCCTGCAGTGGCCCTTCAAACCAGTTTGGCTAAAGATTCTCCAGTATGTTGTTAGAGAGAAGACTGAAGAGTGGCTGTGATCTCAAAGAATGATGTCCAGACCAACAGCATCAGTACCACTCAGGAGCTTGTTAGAAGTGCACATTTTCCAGCCCTTCCCAGATTGCGTTGCCCAGCAATCTGTTTTTAAAAGCCCTCTAGGTGATTCTGATACACATGAAAACTCTGCAAACCACAAGTTTTAAAGACAGAAAGGGTGCCATCCACAAATCAATTTACCTTCCTAGGGAAGATTGAGATAGAACTTTTCCGATGTTAAATACCTAGAACTCCAAACGCTAATACCCCAGGGTAATGATTCAGACATTCCCCCCCCCGCCCCCCACCCCAGGTTTGTGTATTAGTGAGGGCAAATGTTAAGCTGCTGTAACAAAAAGAACCTGAAGGACAGTGGCTCAAATAAGACAGAGGTTTATTTCTCTTGCAAGTAATAGTCTAGCCAATATAGGCTGGTGGGGGGCAATTCTGCTCCACAAAACCATCTAGGGACCCAAGGTTTCTATCTCTTTGGGCCTCTGCCTTCTCCTTAAGTAGTGTCTGCATTTGGGTAGCCAAAACTAGGTTGCTGTCTTATGGAAATACTGACCACGGGATGTGGGGAATAGTGACTAAGTCCAAAGCCAGGAGCTCATCTTAATTTGCGAGTGAAACGGCATTTGAACACACCGTATACTCTAATATTCTTTTGTTCAAACTTAGTATCTGACCACATGTAACTACAAGGAAGGCTGAAAAATGTAATCTCTGGCTTGGTAGCTTTGTTTCCAGAAAAACAAACAAACAAAAAAGGCTCTAGAGGACAGCCAGCAGACAGTCACAGCACGTGCCACGGTATCAGACAGTCACAACGCTCGAAGTGTTACTGCTGTTGTTGTTTTTTGCTTTGTTTGGTATTGTGTTTACTTATATCCCACCTTGTTCCAGTAAGATATTAAGGCATCTTCAATATGAGGATTAGATGATCTCAGGCAGATACATTACTGAGACACACATATTACCTTGGACAGGGGGACGTGTAATCCACTAGTATCTTTTAAACAAATCCATGCTCAGGGATAACAGACCAGATACCTGATGTCCAGTAAAGAGTAAGTTACTGTGAGAATGACACATAGGTCAGAGTTTTTCTGAAGGGAATAAAGCATTTCCAGATCCACATGGGAAGGAAAGAGGCATGGAAAGGATGAACTCAGAGGAAGATGACTGTCAAACTTAATCGAACTGAAATTTTTTTCCCAGGCTTGGCGGGGTTAAGGGATGGACATGTCTGGTCCTCAGGTATGGCTTCCAAATACACCCAGCCAAGGCACTTGTCCAGCCAGTGAATTCCAAGGCTTGGCTCTTAAGGGGCTACTGAAATTGAGTGATCAAGTTATGCAATCCTTGGCGAGATCAGTAAGAACCAGAAGACTAAGTCAATGCTGAATTGCTATAGGACTCCAAGGGTCCCTGGACAAAAAAAATGCAGGTTTACATTCTAAAGACCTGCAAGTCTAAATGGTGGAATTATGGCTGAAAACAAGAGGAGGCAAAAACAAAGTAAAAGACCAGGTAGAAACGGAGCAGAATAAAACAAGGTGGAAAGTAAAGTGAGATGGGTGATTTCTGAGAACAGAGCTGAATAGTCACATTTCCGGTGACAAGTTCTGCGGGTGACTTAGAATATCAAAAAGAGTCAGGGTTGGTGTGGGAAAAGAGAGCACAGAAACAATGCTTTTCTGAAGATATAACTCTCATAGCTAAAGGCAGAGAACCAAAGCCCTATTATTTCTCGAGTAATATGTCACCTCAACACACTCTCTGGGCATGGATTTAAAATAACAATTTAGAATAAAATCATAATTAGAAAGCTAATTAACTGAGGCAATGCACAGTAAAAGACATAGGCCTTGAATTGTGCCCCAGAAGCCAGCTGACTTGTGCTTTTGTGTTTTTTTTTCTTCTAGGAGGAGGGACTATAGATTATATCTAAATATATCTCAGTAAACCTAACAAATAAGCATGAGCACAATTAATCCACTCTACATAAAGCAAAGAGATTCACGAATGTCATGAAGCAGCAGCAGTGTCCTTTTAAATTTAAAGCTTCTATAAAGCCTAAAAGGAAATACCAATCAGCAACCCTTTATCCTTTTAATGAAGGACAACAGCTCTCATATTTTTATCTCTCTTTGCTTTACAGTACACAGAAATAGCCTCCGAGTATGTTGTTTTCTCCCTGCGCATCACAGAATTAGCAGAAAATTGTATATCCAAAACTATTACTTTCTAGTCCTCATCTTTTCAGAGACAAGAAATCTTCAGCACTATTTAATCATGCTCACCTGCAACAATAACATGTTGAGTCTCAGATATGCAAAAAAAAAAAAATAGACTTTCATAGACATTTTAAAGGTCCTGGCACACTTTAGCGTTCTATTGCTACGCACAGCTTTATCCTGGACACATCAGCCAGCTAGACAGAGGTCACCTTCTGTACCCATGTTCTGTGCCTTCCTCTTCCACCTTCTGTCCCCCCGTTCCTGATGCTTTCTGATGACATGTGACATGTGTGATCTAGAAGCTTAGACTCTGGAGCCATGTTGCCTGAGGTCACGATGTAGTTCTGCCACTAATAAATTGGGCCAGGCAAGTTACTTAAGCGCTCTGAGCTCTATTTTCTTCATCTATGAAATGAGCATGGACCTTCACAGATTTGTCACGAGGATTAAGTGACTTAATATTGTAAAGCCCTTTAGAACAGTTCCTGGAACGTGGTAAGTGCTCACTGGGTGAGGTGTTTTTCATTATTACTTCTGATGGCTCAGTACATACAACACGGCACCTTAACCTTGCCTGAACCTTGAGGTCAGTATCTAAGCCTTCAGATTGTCCTGGCTGCCTGGTCTTGAGGCTTTACTTCCTTTCTGTTCTTCCCTCAACCAGCTGACGGGGGAACAGGTTGAGCAAGGATTGGAGCAGGGCTTCTCAAATTTGAATGTCCAATCAAATCACGTAAGGTCCTTGTTAAAATGCAGGTTTACATTCAGGAGGTCTAGAGTAGAGCTTGTCCATGGACCACGCGTTGAATGGCATGAGCTTTACATCATCTAAGTCTAGGTCCTAATCCACTCGAGAGCTCTTGGATCTTGGGCAAATTTCTCAACTTCTGTCGGTCTGTTTAAGCTATAAAGGTACCTCAATGGATCAGTGTGGAAATTAAATAAATGAATGGTTACAAAATGTTCAGCAAAGTGTCTGACAGTAGTAAATTTCCAATAATCAGTAGCTATTAATTTGTTAGGATCAGGTTATTAGACATTAATTCCCCAGGAAATTTGCATTTTAAAAGAGAGACTTAAACCAGCTGAGTTTAACTGCTTTAATTCACAGTCGTAGTATCAAATAAGAAAACTGTAAGATACCCCTGACCACTGGTGTTACTGCAACCACCTTCAGGCCAAAGGCAAAAGTGTACAGGGAAAGCTCTATAATTTCTAAACAAAATTTCAGCCCTGCTAACAACACAGAATTTATAAACCTTGCATCTTCTTTAAGCCAACGACCCAGAATTCTTCCACTTCAAAACTGCACTAGTGACTTCTACTTCTGGCCAAAATGAAGTAACCTGGACAGTTATTTTTCTTTATATATATATAAATATATATTTATATATATTATATATTTATTTATATATATTTATATATTAAATATATATTTATATAAATATATAATATATGAAATATATTATATATTATAATATATAATAATAAATATATAATATATAATAAATATATATAAATAATAAATAAATACATATATTTATTTATTTCAGCATATTATGGGGGTACAGATGGACAGTTATTTTTCAACTGAAATATTCAAACAAACAAAATATCTAACAATTTTGAAGATGCTCAGGCAATGAAAGAGTGATTCTTGAGGGAAGGAAAACAAAGAAGGTGAGACCTATAATTAATTGTCCAGCTTTCTGGCTGCCTTGAGAGAATTTCCAGGCAAGCAAGGAAGCAAGAACCCAGGTGGAGCCCAGGAGACTCGCACTTTGAGTAGAGGAGACAGACCTAAGAAAACCAAGGGGAAAACCTTGGCAGCTTGAGTTTTCAGAACAGAGTGCCAGAGAGGAATGAATTGTGCAGAAAAAGATCTCTAGAAACCTGTAGAAGGTCCTCCTGGAGAATTCAGTGGAGTACTGACTGGTACATGTCCATGAGAAAACTACCAGAGGCTGGGAAAAGAACCAAGCGAGAGGATTGGAAGGCACAGGGCTGGCACTCTCACAGGGTCAGGAGTAGGGACTACTCCCACAAGCCGGACTGAAAAACCAAATAATTCATAAGGCATTGGGTAGAATACTCAGAAGGTCTTGCCTCAGTAATGGAGAACAATGATCCTTAAACTAAATACTGCCGTGGTCCCACCTAACACATCTTAAAAAGCAAGACCCAAAAAGATCAAACTATTTCCAAGTAATTTAACTGTATCACCAAACAAAAATATTCAATACCCAACAAGGAAGATATCACAATGTCTGGCATGGAATCAGAGATTTTCAGGCATGCAAAGAGGCAAGAAAATATGACATACTATTGAGAAAAATCAACCAATGATAACCAATTCAGAACTGATATAGCTATTAGAATTAACAAAGAAGAAGAGTTATTATAACTGTGTATTAGATGTTCAAATATTTAACTACAGACATGCAAGATATAAAAGACTAAAATTGAACTTCTAGAGATGAAAAATATAAATATCTAAAGTGAAAAATATGCTGGATAGGATTAATAGCAAATTATACATTTTAGAAATAAGAGATTAGGATATTTAGACACTGTCTGTCAATAGACACTATTCACATTAAACACAAGAGCTCATTTTTTAAAATGAGCAGATCATGAGTAAGTTGTGGGACATCTTCCAATGGTCAAATGTGTGTATAATTGGAATTCAGACCTACACAAGGAAATGAACACCAGAAATGGAAACTACATGAGTAATTATAGAAGAAATTTTCTTATTAGCAATATCTTTTTAATAATAATAGACTATATCAACAGAATAATAGCAATGTATTGTGGAGTCTCTAACACATATATAAATAAAATATGACAAAATATAGGTCTGGAAGGCAGAAATGAACGTAAATTACTATAAGGTCCATATATGTAAATGGCATGACATAACTGTAGACTGTATAAGTTATAACAGTTATTACAGTCTATAAAATATTACAGTCTATAAAATAGACTGTAATAAGTTAAAAATGTATATTGTAAGCCTTGAGGCAATCAATAAAATAATCAATGTATAGCTAATAAGCCACAAAGGGGATTAAATGGAATCATAAAAATATTTAATCCAAAAGAAGCCAGAAAAAGAGGAAAGAAGAATAAATAATAGATGGGACAAATAGAAAACAAATAGCAAGATGATAGACTTAAGCCTAAATGTATTGAAAATTCTATAAATATAAGTGGTCTAAACTCTACAAATAAAATGTAAAGATTAGCAAATTGGATAGGAAGCAGGACACAACTATGAATCAAAGGGAAATTAGAAAGTATTTTGAACTGATTAAAAATAAAAACACATTACAAAGTATATGAGTGCCACTAAGTAAGTACTTACGAGAAATATATTACTTAACCCCCAAATTAGGAAAGAAGTGGGGTCTCAAATCAATGACCTCATAATCTTTCTTAACTCTAGAAAAAGAAGAGCAAATTAATCCCAAGGAAATTAGAGGAAAAAATAATAAGGATAAATGGTAATCAATGGAAAAGAAAAGAGAAATTCATGAAATAAAAAATGAATTCTTTGAAAAGATCAGTAAAATCAATAAACCTCATCAGGCTGATCAAAAAGAGAGAGGGTGGGTAGAGAATGAGAAAGGATGGGGAAAGCACACAAATTACTACTATCAGGAATAAAAAAGGGTGCATGTCTATTGATCTCCTATTAAAATGATTAAAAGACATTTAAAAAGTAGGAAGGAATATAATAAACAACTTCATGCTAAGAAATTTGGCAACTTGAGTATAATGGATACATTTTTAAAAGACATACTACCAAAACTCCCTCAAGAAAAAGTAAATAACTGGCATTGCCCTAGATCTACTATGAAAATTGAATTTATAATTAAAGATCTTCCCAAAGGAAAAAACTCCAGGGCCAGTGGGTTCAATAAATTCTATCAAACATTTAAGGGAGAAGTAATATCAATTCTAAGAAAACACCCAGAAGATGAAATAGGAGGAAATAATTCACAACTCAGTCTATGAGGTCAGCATTACCTTGATACCAAAACCAAACAAAGACATTATAAAAAAGAAAACTATAGATTAATATCATCATGAATATAGATGCAAAAATTCAAATGATAGTTTAGCAAATCAGATCCAATAATATCAAGAAATAATAATACATCATGACTAAATGGGATTTATCCCAGGAATGCAGAATTGGTTTAACATTTGGAAAGTAATAAATATAATTCACCAAATTAGCAAAGTAAAACAGAAAAAGTATATAATCAATTCAATAAATGTAGTAAAGCATTTTAAAAATTGAACATCCATTCCTGATTTTAAAAAACCACTCTCATCAAAATCAGAATAGAAGTAAATTTTCTCAACCAGTTAATGAAAATATATGGAAAACCTACAGCTAAAATCATACTTGATGATGAAAGACTGTATACTCTTCTTCTAATATTTAAGATCATGACATACACATGTTCCTTCACATTTTCTTTTCAACAATGTACTGGAAGTTCTAACCAATGCAATAAGACAATAAAAATAAATATAAGGTATCCAGAGTGATAAGGAAGAAGTAAAACTATTCACAGAGGATTTGAGAGTATATAAAATTTTAAGGATGCCACAAAAAAGGTACTAATGAGTTTAACACCTGAAAAATATATACTCTATTGTATTTCTATATATTAGCAATAAACAATCAGAAATGGAAATTTAGAAACAATACAATTTACAACGGCATCAACAAATACAAAATTTGGGGGGATAGATATAAAAAAATATGTGTAAGTTCTGTACATTGAAACTGCAACATTGCTAAAAGATATTAAAGAAGACCTAAATAAACATTCACAGGTTAAGACTTAATATTGTTAAGATACCAATTCTGTACAAATTGTTTTGTGGATTAAATGCAATCCCTATCAAAGTCTCAAAGATTTTTTTTTTTTTGGCAGAAATTGACAAGCTGATTTAAGAATTCATATGGAAACAAAAAGGACTGAGAATATCCAAAAGAACTTTTTAAAAGAACAAAGTTGGAAGGATAATACTAGCTGAATTTGAGACTTATTATAAATCTACAGTGATAAAGATACTATGGTGTTTGTGCCAAGATATATCAATAGGATCTATCAAAGAGATCAATGAGACAGAATAGAGAATGCAGAAATAGACACACACTTTTATGGACAACTGATTTTCAACAATTGTGCAAAGGTAATTTAGTGGAAAAAGCCTAATGTTTTCAACAAATGGTAATGGGCCAATCATATTTTTGTGCAAAAAACAAAAAAGAACTTCAATTTGTACCTCACGACAGATACAAAAATTCATTCGAAATAATAATAGGCCTAGATGTTTACACCTATAAAACTTCTAGAAAAAATAGAAGAAAACCTTTGTGATCTTGATTTAGGCAAAGATTACTTAGATATGAAACCAAAAGCAGAATTTATAAAACAAACAATTGATAAATTGGACTTAATACAAATTTAAAACTTCTGTTCTTTGAGAGACACTGTTAAGATCACTAAAAAAGCAAGCTACTGACTGGGAGAATATACTTGCCAAGCATATGTCTGTTAAAGGACTTGTATCAGGAATATGTATACAAAAATAAATTCTCAATGCTCGCTAATAAGGAAACAACCCAATTTTTAAAACGAACAAAAGGTTTTAACAGACATTTCACTAAAGAAGGCACAGTCAGCCCTTCTTATCTGCAGGTCCCCTATCCAGGGATTCAACCAACCTCATATTAAAAATATTGGGGAAAAAAATAAGAAAAAACAACAAAATAAAAAATTATACAATTTTAAAATAACACAGTATAATAACTATATATCATTAGGTATTATAAATAATCTAGAGATGTCTTAAAATATACCACTTTAGAAAATAACTTGGTAGTTTTCAAAACGATTTACTATATCATTCCACTCTTAGGCATCTATCCAAGAGAAAAAAGTATACGTCTCTATACAAAGACTTACATATAAATGTTCATAGCATTTTTAATTATAAGAGCCGAAACCTGAAAATAAGCTACAAGTCCATTGATAGATGAACAGATAAACTCACTGCGGTGCATCTACACAATGGAATATCATTGCCAATTAAAAGGAATGAACTATTGATAGATGTTGCAAACACTGATGCATCTTTAAAAAACAGTACTGAGTGAAGGAAGCCAGACAAGAAAAGAGCACATACTGTATAATTCAATTTATAGAAAACGAATCTATTTTAACAGACATTAGGATGCATGGGGAGAGGGGAAGACAGTAAGTTACAAACAGGGATTAGGAAACTTTTGGGGATGATAGATAAATTCACTGTCTTGAATCTGATGCATGTATATGTCAAAACTTTTCAATATGTACACTTTATGTGCATTTTATTGTATATCAGTTATATCTCAATAAACCTGCAAATAAAAACACCTCACCTCCAACTCCAGTTTCTGATTGTTGGTCTCGTAGTTCCAGGACACTGCTGCGGGCATTCATAGGTGGGACAACCATACAGCTTGGACAGAATTCACTCCTTCCTCTTAATCCTCTAAATTCCATTCCTGAATCATCTAACTTTATCAGTTAGATGATAGTAATCTATTCTGAAGGTGACTTCAGAATTACAATTTCACTTTACATCTTTGTCTTTAACAACAAGAAGAATGTCTAGCATTTTTTTAGGAGGCTATCAATAAAGAGCCCCATGGAATCCTGAGAGTGAAGATAGTTCTAGTTAAAAAAACAAACAAACAAAAAAAAACTCTGGCATCTCAGCAAGGGCAGACTCACTAAATGGTTTTTAAACAAAATTTGTACTGACATGCAACATAGCCAAGAAATATAGCCAGGTCTTGAAATTTCTTCTGGACTCTTGGGTCCTCGTAGGTCCTTGTAGTCCTTATTCTACTCATGTCCAATCAGCCCTAAAGATATTTCCCATTATCTTGTTCCATGAACTCTACAGAAAGACATATGAGATTATTGACTTCTTAATAGTTCATAAGATAGTTTACATGTTGGATAAAGTTTATCTCTAGATGATAAAAGTAAACATTTTGATATTTGACATTAAGAAATGGGGAGCTAAATATTTTTTGTTGTTTCTCCACACTGTTAGCATTTGATCCAGTTATATTTACTTTTATACTCTACTGTTTTCACCTGATCTGAGCAGCCATCACCATTCACCTAATGACTGCAGTAGCCTCTTACCTAGTCTCCCTGCTTCTACTTTGCCTCTCTTTAGTCTATTTGCAGCCCAGCTTCCAGAGCCATCTTTTAAACATATAAGCCAGATCATGTCATTCCTCTATTGACTTAAGGTAAAATTCAAATTCTTCAGTGTATTCAAGGCCCTTTATGACCTGGTCATCATTACATCTGCCGCCATGTCCTACCATTTTCCTGAGTCTCACTCCTTTTTGTCCCACCCATCCTGTGCTCCATTCCTGGGACTGGCTGAGCACATTGCTACCACAGGGCCCTTGCACTTGCTCTTCCTTCTGCCTGTGCAGCTCTTCCCATAGTCATTTCCGCAGCCTTCCCCTTCTTCTAGTCTTTGCTCAAATGGCTCAATTTCAGTGAGGTCCATCTTGACCATCCAATTTTATATTTGCAAACTGGGCCTCATTTAGCTTACTCATTAGTTTATTGTCTGCCCAGAACTGCAGGATTTTTGCTATGTTTCATTCTCTTGTATATCCCAAGCTGCAAGAAAATTGCCTAGCACCTAGTAGGAACTTGATAAATATCTATCAAATGAATGGCTAATTCACATATTCCTTGATGTAGACATGAATAAATATTTGAATGACCTTAGCTTGCCTATATGTAACTTTTCATGATGGTGAAAGAAACTGAATTCTGATTTCAGGTATGTTAGGGTGAGTCTAGGTCACCTGTAGTCATATTTCTAGCAACTGGGGCAGTCCAGCTCTGAGCATGCTAACCATTTTCCTTGAATTGTTTTTACAGTTTTATTATTATGGCGACATGGCTTGTTCTGAGAGAGGCCCATCTGTCTCATATCTCTTCCCCACTCCATCTGTCTTCTCATCGCATGCTCTCTCTCCCACTTTCTCTCTCTTCGACCTTATGATTTGAATAAGTACAAAATGTCTTTGGCACTATCCAGAGTGAATTAAAAGCTAAAGGCTCTCTCTGTTGATACAACAAAGGGAAGCCAAGTAAATCAATTAGAAGAATGGGGTGGAAGGGAGTTTGGGGTGAGAAGTTTGTTTGCTTGCTTGTTTATTTATGTGTGTTTGTTTAAACTTCACTTCATTCTAAAAAAAGAATTTAAGCAGAGCCAAGGATATGGTTTGTTTTTTTCATCTTATTTCAGTCTAAGGAAGGGAATTAACATTTTTAAACATCTACAATTTGTGATAGGTATTCTATACACACACATACACATATACATACAAATTAAAATACATGTTACATATAGAATATGTTAAAAATATAGTTTTAAACTCAAAATTTTCTACATTATTAAAAATCTCAAATATGCATAAAAGTAAAAAAGTAGTAAAATGCATAGCCATAGTCACAATTTTTAACAATTGGCCATGTTTGTTTTATTTATCTAGATAACTTTTTGCTGAGCTATTTAAAAGAAATTATAGGCATCATGCCATATCATTCATAAATATTTTAGCATACATTTTTTAAAAATTAAAGACATTATCCTACATAGCCACAATACCATTAACACACCTAAAAAATAATTCCCTAATATCCCATCCCTATTTACATTTCCCTAATGAACCTCAAAATTTATCAAACCAAGATCTAATCAGAGATTATACATTCTTTTAATTGTTATGTCTTATGTCTCTTACAACATAAAATACTTCACCTCGATTTTTCTTCTTCCCTATGACATTAGTTCTATGGAGAATTGAGGTCAGATGTTTTGTTTTGTTCCCATGCCTGCTTGTCCCATTTTCAGTGATGCTACATTTGATCAGTGCATTAAGTTTGCAACAACCAAATCTTTCCACAGTAAAGATGTTTGTCCATTTGCAACTGGCAAGCAAGTATTCATTTTTCTATCAATATTTTACCTAATAGTTTTAGTAATCATTGATGACTTTTATGTAAAGCAATTATTTTGTTAGAGAGATCTTTTTTTCTAATGCTATCATTCTCTCTACATTTATTAGCTGGCTTTTTATTTATTTATTTTTTTCTGTAAAGAAGAGATTACTCTCATCAAGGGCAGGGGCAGGAAGGATAAATGTTTAATTCTCTCTCTCTTTCTCTCCTTTTGCCTTTTCTTTTTTCTTTCTTTGAGACATGTTCTTTTGCTCTGTTGCCCAGGCTAGCGTGCAGTGGTATAAGTATACCTTACTGCAACCTCAGACTCCTGGGCTCAAGTGATCCTCCTGCCTCAGCCTCCTGAGTAGCTGGGACAACAGGTGTGCACCACCACCTCTAGCTAATTTTTTCTTTTGTAATTTTTTGTAGAGACAGGGCCTGGCTCTCTTGCTCAGGATGGTCTCAAACTCCTGGCCTCAAGTGATCCTCCCGCCTTGGCTTCCAAAAGTGTTAGGATTACAGGCCTGAGCCATGGCACCCAGTCAATTCTCTCTCTTTAATAACTAATTTTCAAAGTAAGAAGTTGTATAACAGTCATACCAAAGGTGTCAAATGAAGGTCTTTGCTTTTTTTTCTCTCTCTCTCTTTTCGAGGATCATGTAGATTAAGTTTTACGTATTTACTGTGCTTTACAATTTACTGTTGGTTACAGTAATTATTCTTTTTAATGTTTGAATTATCCCAAATTTGGCCCTGTGGGAGCTTCTAAATTCTGTCTCCTTTTATCATTACTCAATTATAATTATTAAATACATCTTAGCTTTCTAGCCTCAAAAATGTGCCAGCTTACCTTGTACCACCACAACCCTAGACCAGAAATCATATTTCTTACAGGAGCACAGATCCCTTTTAGTAGGAAATAGTCTTTAGAAGCCAAAATCCGGGCATCAGGGATGTTTATTACTACTGTGATTTCATCGCTTCTGGGGCCAGTCAGTGGTCAGATTTAGGAAATGTATTTTTAAAATAGCAAAAATTAATCATGATATTTTCACTTCCCATTCGACAATCTAGAGTTTTTGCTTAACTTTTGATTTTATATCTGTTCTTTTACCTATGACATCTTGATTTGTAATAACTTATTTGCTTTGCCTTATAATAGTCATAAAATGGTTTCAAAATGGGCAATGTCAATATTACTGCCAACAATGAAATTAATGAAAAAAGTTGAAGATTTCCCAGCACTATTTTTGTGTGTGTGTCCTTAGATATGAGAATATGAGCACATTAAAAAGTTAAGTAACTTGCTCAGACTTTGATCAATAAGGGGCAGAGCTGTGACTCTACATAGATTTGCCTACAAGTCTTTTCTCTCTGTCCACTCTACCGAAATATAGGCAGAACTGGGAAGGAAATAGATTGAAAACTAGTGGCAACTAGGAGCAAAAAAACCCAGGAAGGACTTGGAGTATAAGATGGGCGTACAGCTGATCAAAAGTCTAGTGGAGGTGAGTAAATTTGAAGAAGCCCAAGAATTGATTACATGCCCATCCCCCAGGCTTCTCTCTTTCCCTACGCCTGTGGTCCCAAAGTGTGGTCCCAAATAAGCATCAGCACTGCCTGAGAACTTGTTAGAAATGCACTGCCCTAGGTTTACTGAATTGGAAACTCTGGCAGGGGACCCAGTGATGTGTTTTCACAAGCCCTGGGGAGCTTCTGATTCACGCTCAAGTTTGACAGCCAATGTTCCACACCTGAAGATTTCTGCTCTAGAAAGCAAAATTCCCAGAAGCCTCCTAGGAGCCAGAAAACGAGTTTTTATATTCCTCCCCCCCACCCTATGCATATATGAACTTATGCATAAATATAATACATAGATTTTTTCCCTATATTATAAATGAGCATACATGACTTTGTTCCATACATCTCATTCTGCTCTTTACTTTTTTCACTCAACATTATAGCTGATACACATGACAGTAGTGCCTATTGTGGTAATAAAAGGAATTGGAAATGGAGGATGAGGAGTGAAGAAAAGAAAAATAAAATGAGAATAACTTGCATGGATCAATGGTGCCCATGTGCCACAAATTAAGTGGTTTGATCATTCTTAAACACCTAGTCATATTTCAGTTTTTAAAATCCAGTTGCACAGAAGTTTCCTCTCAGTGTCATGATCGGGTTATAGTATGCCTCAAATTCAATTTTTATATTTGTAAAGTGGGAATAATTAGAGCCTGCCCTATGAAGTTACTGAGAGAATCTTTTGAGAGTTTATGAGCTGCAAAGAGCTATATCATTGTAGAGTATTATGAGATGCATCCATTTTAAAATAACATTCATGGAGTGAAAGCTGTGAGGCACATAGTTAAAAGTCAGTGTTCCATGCAATATCAGAATCAAGAGACAACAAAAAAGGAAATTTGCTCTTAATTAAGAAGCACCTCCCTGAGTTAAAAATATGTCAAGGGTCAGGTTAGTAAAACGCTAAGGGGGCATTATGGTGGACTCATAACATGCTTATTTCGCCCTTTTAAAGCACCTGTATTTTATTGTGATGAGAGTATTGATTGTGTTGTCTTGGCTCATACATATTTATGTTGCTTCTTTGTATATTCCGTTTTTTGCTATACACAACAGCCATTGGCATTGAGAGTAGTATGACTGGTGAGAAAAGAAGACACTCTGAAAGTTTCAAGTATTAATATTATTAGACATAAAGTCAGCCTCCTACCAAAAATCAGCAGTTACAAATTTTTTTGTCCTCAAAACTCTTCCCCTACACTTTTGGGGGGGAGGTGGGCAGGGTGATCATTTAAATCATGTGCACTATGTCAACTCTCGCCTTTATACTGATGACTCACAAATTTACTTCTCTGTTCCTTACCTCTTTTCTTGGACCTCAGACCCACATATCTAATGGGTGAGGGGACATCTTTGAGATCCTGGATCCATCAAACTCAACACATCCAACACATACCCATCATCTGCCTTCCAGAACCCCCACTCCTCTGGTTTCATTAATTTTATAACATCACTCTTCTCCTATGTGACAAGGCCAGCTCCCTCTTAGATCACCAATTGGTGATCAAGGTACTTCCATCCTATGTAATACCTTTAAAATGTCATGCATATACTATCTCTTCCTTTTCATGGAAAAACCTCTGTCTGGATTAAGGACATTTTCTTTTATTGCTCTAGCTTAACTTTTTTCCTTCCCTTCAATCTCTTCCCACATGTATTTCTTCTTCGGAATAATTTATGACTATGACAGCAAGCATTCGTGGAGTAATTACTATGTACCGAACACTACTCTAAGCATTTTTCATGTAGTATCTCATTTAATCCTCACACAACACAGGTGTTAATAGATTTCACTCCCCTGCTCTAAAACCTTCAACAGCTCCTCATTGCTTTCCCAATAAAATCCCAGGCTTTTATAGTGCTCCCCATGCAAGTCTTCAGACAAATCTCCTGCCACTCCTTCCTATACTCACTACGTTGCTCCCAGACTGGGTTGCTTGTCATTCCCCTGACACATCATGCATTCACCACTCTGCTTTTACCAACACAATTGTTCAGCCTTTCCGGTCTTCACCACTGCTCACCTCTTAAACTTCAGCTTAGACACTATCTCCTCCACAAGTCTTACCTATTTACCCATTAAAATAATTCTCTCATCATTGTCCTTTCCTTTGTTATTTATTTCATAAATCTTTATTTCCTTCATTGCTCTTTCAACAGGAGTTTTACTGCTCGGCTCGCATGGTCCCATAGCACTTTGTATCTTTAGTACAATCCTTAGAAATCTGTCTTCAAGTAAAGATAAGATTAACGTGTCTATTTCCTCTCCATGATTATAATCTCCCGAGGTAATAGGCCATGTGTTCGTTTTTGTAGCTTAATCTACCATCCTTTTGATACAGGGCTTAGAATCCATGCATGTAGGAGATCGTTCATTCAAAAATGTTGCTTGAAGGCCTACTATGTTCCAGGACCTAGAGATGAACAACAGATAACACGGTCATTCCCCTTTGGGGTTTATAGTTTGGATGGTTATAAAAAAACCTGTTTACAAGTAAATAGAATGCAATGTGATACATGCAGGGAAAATAGCAGTTAATCATGCTTACTTAGGGCAAAGGTAGTGACAAGGGACATTGGAGTCAGGTCTTTAAGAATGAATAGGAATTTACTAGGGGAGGAAAACGATCCAGAAAAAAGAATCAGTATGTTAAGGAGTAGAGGCATGAAACAGTATGATGCGTTCAAGTAAAGGTCAAACAATCTTAATTATTAGAGCTCAAGAAGCCAGTGGCAGGAGACCAAGCAGACAAGTAGATCACAGACCATTAAGGCTTTAGTGATCATCATGCCACACATGATGTGGCGTCACTGTAAGAAATTGAAGGTAACATTAAAGAAATATTCATTGGATTGAATAACACATTTTTAGAGAGGTGAAGAATATTTTCTCCCCATTCATGTGGTTCTAGAATCTTAGGCCACTTCATAAATCAGTTCCTTTCTTTCTACTTGTATTTGTGGCCGAACCCAAATATTGCAGCCTATTTTCTGGCTTCACATGGTTCACATGCACAACTCACATTCATTAGCAAAAATTGTCATGAACCTAAGCAGTCATCCTAAGTGGGGAAGGGACATGTGAGATGCATGAAATCAGGAAAAGTAGCTTTCTTCCCACCCAGGAGATTCTGATGCAATCCTCTAAGGAAGATTGTACTATGGAGAACAATGTAGATTGTGTCACCTTTTTACATTTAAGGGGTTTGTGTTGCTTTGTTTTTAATGTGGGAAGAGCTCATTCTCCAAAACTGGTTGAATTGCCAGTGAAATTATAAATTTTCCTTAGCAGCATAATAAGCAAGAAATCTAGGTTGAAGCTAAACTACTCATGCCAGCATTATTTTTTCAAATTAATTGTTTGAGCCCAAATCTGCCATTTTAAGAAGAAAATCTAGGATCAATCATTTGGTACACATCCACTCTCTTCTTCCTGCCACACATCCATACACAAAATCTCAAAGCACCTCAAAGACTTATTTAGACATAGGAGAGACTTGATAGTCCTCCAGTCTATTGTACCAAGCTTCAGCCAGAGCCATACAGTGTGGTTGTTGAACACTGGTCCTGCTCAGCCCAGGGGATGCTTGATTGGTGGAGATACTCTTGCTCAGATATTGTAATGGGCTCTACAGTTAGGTCTATGGCTCCTCAAATCACTATCCTATAACCAGGTCCAGAAGAACTTCAAGTTGCAGTCACATACTGTGATGGAATCAGTCTTTCTTAGCCTCCACATTGAGTTCATTCACCAAGACAGGCTAAATAATCTGCCTAAAGTTACACAGCTACAGTGGGCAGAGGTTGGATGCAAAGTCAAGTTTCAGATTCCCAATGCTTTTCCCATTAAAGCTTGCTACTTCTAATAGGAAACTTGTTTTGGTTTTAGGGATTGAGTATTGAGAGGAAAATCTTAATTAAGTTACTAAGAACCTCATATCATGCCCAGCTGATCTTCTTTTGAAGGGAAAAAATTCCTAGAGTCTGGGGTGGATAATTGTATTCGGAGGACATGACCTTTAGTTTGAAGGCATTTTGGACATGTAGTAAAACACTTTATGCAAAGCTACTTTTCTGCCTCAGTGGCCTGCTGCTATTATTCAGGAAGAGCCTTTTTAATGCTACATTTATTCAATCAGGACATGTAGTTCCTATGGACATGACGGATGAGCAGACATCAAGCAATATATAAAGATTCCAAGATGCATCTTATTTGTGTGAAAAGTCTCAGAAAATACTTGTAACAATGAGGCATAGAGGACATAAATTCTTAGTAATTTGTTTGTTCTTCAGCTACACAGTGAAATATATCCACCACTACACAGTGGAACCCAATCACCCCAATAATAATATTATGACAAACCTTTTAAATTGTAATGTTTTATATATAATGTTATAAGTCTTCATTAAAACATGTGATAAAGAAATAAACATAGATGAATTATGTGGTTAAAACCAAAACCATTTTTTCTAATTTGGAAAAGAAACTTTGAGAATTATATAAATCTTCCCCCAAACTGAATTGTTTCTTAAATTCTTATCAATGTTTCATTATATTGCCTCCCCACCTCACTTTTTATTCAACAATTTGCCTGATCCTCCCAAGGGTGGTGTGGTCTCCCCCCTACAAAAATGCGGTACATTCCATATGTCCCAAGGAAGGCGGAGTGATGCAAAGGATGGAAAGCTGGACTGGCAAGGGACAGATTTCCGTGTTTAGCTGTGCCGTGTTAGAAACATCACCCAATTCTAGGTTTCCGTTTTCTCGTTTACAGATTCACTGGAGAAACTGAATCAAACAACTTCTAAGATTCTTTCCACCTTTGAAATTTATGACCTTGATTAAATTGTTGATTACATTTGATTAAATTTTGATTAAATTTTTTGAATGCTAGGCTCCTCATCCTGAAGGTCACATAAGGAAATGATGGCTCAGGTCTGCTTGAGCCCTTGTAATCCCAGCAAAGTGACCAAGATGGCTACCCATGAAGCAGAAGCACACATTTGGGATATATATAGTTTCTCATTTTTAAAAATGTAACTTAGTTCACTTTTTTAGAGATCATCTTAGTCCATTTCCTACTGCTATAACAGAGTGCCACAGACTGGGTAATTTATAAAGAAAAGAAGTGTATTTGTCTCATGATTCTGGAGGCTGGGAAGTCCAAGAGCATGGCACCAGCAACTGGTGAGGGCCTCCCATGCATCATTCCAAGGCAGAAGGTGTGAGTGAGTGCACAAGACAGAGAGAAAGTGAGGGCAAAACTTATCCTTTTATCAGGAGTTATCCTGAGATAACTAACCCACTCATCTAATAACAGCTTTAGCCCATACCCCAATGGGCTATTCAGCATTAGCCCATTCATGATCTAATCACCTCTTGAATTCCCCACTTTCCAATACCATTACATTGGCAATTAAATGTCAACATGAGTTTTAGAGGGAACATTTAAATCATAGCAGAGATAAAAACATTCCTTTGTCTGTGACAATTATAAAGGGGCAAAGGAGAGGGAATAAATTCAACAATTCAACACCCTGTGTACACCAATCTGAGAGCTATAAAAAATACCTCCTGTGCAAGCAACAAAAACTTAAAAGCCAATAGTTATGGTACACAAATGATTGATAAGCTAAACTGTATTAATAGTATAAACTGTTTTATATTCCACCTCATTATAACTCTTTCAGGTAGATTCCATTCTGGTTGATTACAAATAGGCACTTGGCATTACCACTTTTATAATTGGATTCGTGGTTTGTACACTAAAAATATTTCACCCTCCCCCTCCCCATTCTTCTTTTACAGTAACAAATTTCTTTCCTCATCTGCAAGCTGACAAAATACAGCCAGATTTCTGGCTCACATGTACCACACAATAGTCACACATAGATGCTTACAAAAGTGCAGATTTTTGCTGCATAGAAGAGTATTTTAGCTGGTACTCGGGAGTTGTGGACAAGTAATTACTTTTACATTCTGATTTTAAATTTGGGTTACATAAGAAAGTTGATTTATTCTTCATTACTCTTTCATAAACCAATACTAAATATATAGCTAATCTGAAAGAAAGTTACAGATCGTGCTTTACAGAGTCCACTGAATATTTTAGTGTTCCATGAATAGCACTGTGCATGTCTAAGAGGTCACAGCTCAGGTATAAAATAGTGTAGGTGTACACATTTCTTAATCTTCGCCAACAGAGATCACCAAAATGAGACTTGTTTGGAGAGATACAGATGCCTCGAGTCTGAAAAGTATGCCTGTAATACAAATGAAACAAGCAGATGGGGGGAGAAAAAAGCCCTTTGCCTTACTGGAGAGAGAGAGGAGTCATCCCAGGGGCTCGCCTGCAAGGGAAGTCTGTGGCTCTAGCTGCATTTCAATGCAGTGCTTAGTTTATTCACCAGGGGTCATCAAAGGTCTGGATTTTCTTTGTCTACTTGTTGACTCTTACATGTACACTGTACACTCAAGAACCACTGAATTCTTTCGAGTTGTGCATTGGGAGATGTGGCTTGCTATTCCTTCTCTTCACCACGCCAGGCCCACCCCCACTACTTAGCGTCAAACCATTACTCTTTATAGATTTCTACCAACACATTGCAGCAAGCAAATCTGTTAGATGCATCATGGAAATGCCTTTTCTAACTAAACCAACTTATTAAAAAAAAAAAAAAAAAAAGGAGAAAGAGGAAACATGGTATCTAATTAGTGTTTTTTTTAAGTAATCAGTTTTTCAAAGTTAGAAAAAGGAAGGCTCTCAAACCATTGTTTTTAGATTCAAGAACCAAATTGCATGCTTGGAAAGCAAGTGGGTCATGATTCTGTCTTGTCAGAATCTACTCAGGAACTGCGTTCCTAGAGGACCAGATCAGGTCAGCAGAAGAAGAAGTTAACATTATCCTGGGAGAATTTTTTGGCCCTGCTGAACAAATAAATAATGAAAGTTTTGAATGAAGATTTTGGCACTGGCATGAAGACTAAGGATCTCATAAATCTTGGTGACCCTGATAGTGTCAGGATTGAATATCGCCTTTTGAGCAGCTCAGAGTGCCTATCTCAGTTTTTCTGTGGAGCACCCTTAAATACCTTTAGTATGAAGCTATTATAGGTAGTTTGATTCTTCTTACCCATAGTTTCTGAATAAACCAAATTGTATCCTCTGAAAGCTTAAAAGTGAGACATGCGTCAGCCACAGTAAGGAGTGGATTCAGCTTATAGATCCCTCCCGGGGCTGTGTAGACTCTGTTTAAGAGCTAGCACTGGCTCCATGTACCCTTCCTCCTCCCCAAAGTGGGCAGAAAAATAGCCTTGTTATTCAGGTGGAGGCCTTTGCACCATATTCCTTTTAGACTCTATCTTACAGTGCACTGTTGAAGCCCAAAAGTCACCTTGTTGCAGAATGTGAGAGCCGGAAGTGGCCTCAAATCGAATTTAATGCTGTGACCTCACATTTGGAAACTGAGCCCCAGAGAAGGTAAGTACTGCTTCAAGTCAGTCACTGACACACGAAAAATGGATCTGTTCACTTTATTCCATCGCACTCTGCCTCTTTCCAAATAAAATGTGGAGAAAACTTACAATACAAAATATACACAGTAATACTGTAGGAAAAAAGCAAGGAGACTGTGGAATGAAAAGGGCGGCAACTATGGCAGATGGCACGGTTGATAACGTTTAGCTCTGAGCACTCAGAGAGAATCCAGGGCACGTGGTAGCACTTAGGACTCCTGACTTCTAAGATTACTGGTCATTTTCCTGTACGTTTGTCGGTGATGCTATAAAAATATTATGGGACACATGGGCACCATGGTTGCATCAACAAAAGAAGAGTGTTTACTAAAGCTCATTACTAAGAGAGGGATCGTGAGAGCTGATAGAATATGGGGGAATGGTTAGGCAAAGCCCTCTGAGAATCTAGAAGCCTTTGGAAATCTCCACTCCACACCATTCTGGAACAAACATTTTAGCAAAACGTACAACAACGCAGGACCCAATTTTTTTTAAAGTTAAAAAACCACTACCTATGACCTGTTAACCTCCTGACATAATATGTGTTTTATAACCCTGAAAAAAAGGAGGGGGGGAGGCCCAAGGCAAGGTCAGTTGCTTTTTATTTACTCTTGGCATAAAATCTTTCTTAAAGGATGAACTAGAAAATCCTTAAGAAGCAGGACTTGACCACTGACCCTAGTCTGTTTTATGTGAAATCACATAATCAAAAATCAACTCCTGCAAAAGCACTACTTTTTCACCTATCTTCAAACTAAATAGCTGGGACAGTTATTTCAAAGTGACATTTTCATTGTCAATGGGGAACTGAATAGCTGAAGGGTAGGATAGTGATCAAGAGAAGATTTAATCCCAGGACAAAGGGAAGGCAAATATCTGTGAAAGAGATAAGACAGCCTGGAGCTGCCCATAGCTTCTTATATTTAGATAATTGGGAAACACTGCAACTTGCAAAAGGATTTATTAGGTGTGTGTGTGTGTGTGTGTGTGTGTGTGTGTGTGTGTGTGTGTGTGTGTGTGTGTGTGTGTGTTTTCAGGAGAAACTATTGACTTGGTTCAATATTTCTTATTTGTTTCTACATTTCTTATTCCTCTGATAGATCGTTGATTTTTCTCATGTTCAGATGGATCAGTTTTTGCTCCCCATGTTCAGAAAATTATCAGTTAATACAGATTTTATTTAGTCCAACAAGTCACAGACCCTGTGGGGAATGTGATCTATTTTTCAAAGCCATATGTCTTATCTCATTTTAGTTCTGGGGATTTAAAGACTTTGGAATAAATTTCAAAATTCTGCTTTCTCTACCAAGATATTGTGAGTTTGCTAGTTTGTTTTTGTTTTGGAAGGTATTTCTATGCCTCCTATTTGAAAGAGATTAAACACTTTTTAAGGGAATTTAAGGAAAAAATGAGGAAAATATGCAAGTTTTATGAAAAGAAGAGAAGGCTGCAGAGGGCACAGATTGTAGCTATTAACTATAAAAACTGTAATTATAGCAGATGATGTCCCTCTGTTTCCTATAAGACCATGGTCCTCAAACCTTGGGCTGTGGACTGGTGTCAGTCTGTGGCCTGTTAGGAACCAGGCCATACAGGAGGAGGTGAGCTGTAGTGAGTGAGCGAAGCTTCATCTGTATCTACAGCCACTCCCCATGCTCATATCACCACATCATTGCATAAGCTCCATCTCCTGTCAGATCAGCAGCAGCATTAGATTCTCATATGAGCACAAATCCTACTGTGAACTGTGTGTGAGAGGGCTCTAGGTTGTGAGCTTCCTATGAGAATCTAATGCCTGATGATCTGAGGTGGACCTGAGGCAGTGATACTAGTGCTGGGGAGCAGCTGCAAATACAGATTGTCATTAGCAGAGAGGTTTGACTACACGATAAATGTAACATGCTTGAATCATCACAAAAACATTCCCCCAACCCTCATCCATGGAAAAATTTTCTTTCATGAAACCAGTACTCAGTGCCAAAAAGTCTGGGGGCTGCTACTGTAAGACACAGAATAATGAAATAGTTTTTTTGCAAAGAAGACTGTTGACAATGCAGAATGTGTCAGTGAGCAATTAAGAGGTCTGTGAACTACTGAAAAGAAGAACAATTGAAAGAACCTGGGACGTTTAGCCTAAAGCTGAGAAGGTGTTAAGGCAACATATTAGCTTTCTTAAATAACCACAAAGGCTATTAAGAGAAAGTTCAGCTCTATAGAGCTATGTAACCCAGTGGGTGGAAGCTTTGAATAGGCAGGTGCAAAATGAACACAGGGAAGTCCTTTCCTTCAATGGAATTGACTGCCTTATACCTTTAATACTTTCTTACCAAAGTGTTTTGGTAGAGGCTGATGACTATACTACAGGAATATTGTAGAAGGATTCCTGAAATGGACAGATATTGCATTAGATTATCACAAATGCCCTTCCTATTCAAACACTGTGGACTCGACACAACAAAATAAGATGCAAATAATACACAAAAGGATTTATACATTTATACTCAGAGCTAAATCACATATGAATCAACTAAATATGACTGCCTTGCTTTTTGTGATTCTACCTAAAATTGAACCTGAGACTTTTTTCCTCCTTCCCCACCTTTCCCACACATTGCTGCTCCACTTCCCCATCCTTGAAGTCCAAGGCAATGAGTAAAAATGCACTTCAAAAATCAATAATAGATTTTTAGCAAAATTTAAAGGATATATTAGAATTATGCTATCTATACCAGAAAACCCCCAAATAACAGTAGTTTTAATGGGATAAATTATTTGCCTTTCATATAACAAAATCCAAAAGTAGGCCTTTAGAGACTGGTATGGGAACTCCATGGTGATGTCACTGATGCAGACATACACCTTTCATTGCACCATCAAAGTATGTGGTTTTCAACTCAGGGTCCAAGATGGCTGCTGGGGCTCCTGCATACATCTCAGATAGCAGGAAGGATGAAGGAAAGAAAAAGACACACTTACCCCCTTTGAACTCTCACAAAACACTTTTACTACATTTAATCAGCCAGATATAGATTCAAAGAAGGCTAGAAAATGTAGCTATTTAGCTGGGCACTGGCCCAGCCAAAAACGTAGGTTTCTGTTACTATGGAGAAAAAAAGACTAGATATTGAGAGGCAACTGGTAGTTTCTCCTGAACAGAGATTAATTTAGGTAGTATACAAAACAACATAATGTCGTTGTCTTCATTTGTTTCCTTCAATATTTTAAAGCGAATCTATTAATACTTAAAGCAGAAACCAAGCTTTTATAGTAAATGATAAAGGAAACGTTGCGAGTGGAATTTCACCTTGAAAAAAATGATACCAGAATTGTGAAAATATATTTATTTTATTTTATAGTTAACATAATTTAAGTTATAATATCAATTATTTATTAGTTTCTTCCCTAAGAATGAGTGGAGTGCTGATTATCTAATTTGACGTCATTTTAATGAGAAAGTAATATGATTTAATAAACAGGACATTCTTTGTTTCTATTTCATGATCATGGAGAGAATCTTCATGTGAAAACATGCACCACTTTCACCAAGGGCCTCTCTTAGGCCTTTGATATCCAAATCATTCTTTTAAAGAGCCAATGCTAGCATCAAAATTTCAGATGTTTTACTTCAAAATTGTCATTGGTCTTCTGCCAGACTCTCATTTGTCAGGGGCTTTGAGTGTGATATGATTAATTTGCCAACAGCACTTTCATTAACTTCATGAAATCTACCATTTGCAAGATTTGTAACCTCAATTTACAATTGTGTTTTACTACCAGATGTTCCCAACTTACTATCTGGTAGAGACTCATCTACAATTATTATGATAGATGTGTAGGAAGAGATACTACTCTTCAACAAGGAGGGATGTTTAAACAAGTACTAATATTATAATTGGACAGTTCATTGGTACATAGTTTTGTTTTAGGAAGACTTGTTTCCATAGCAATCTTACAAGCACAGGATTTTAGATAACAAAGTTTTAGATAATGAGGACTTTCTTTTCTTTCTTTCTTTCTTTCTTTCTTTCTTTCTTTCTTTCTTTCTTCCTTCCTTCCTTCCTTCCTTCCTTCCTTCCTTCCTTCCTTCCTTCCTTCCTTCCTTCCTTCCTTCCTTCCTTCCTTCCTTCCTTCCTTTCTTTCTTTCTTTCTTTCTTTCTTTCTTTCTTTCTTTCTTTCTTTCTTTCTTTCTTTTTTGCTTTATATGTTGTATTTAAGTTAGGAAGTCAGAAAAAAGAAATAGAAATGGGATTTGTATGTTGAACACATATCAGGTGCTATGTTAGAAGCATTTTGCATACTAGTTCATATAATCCTCATAGCAAGTCCATAGAATAAAGTGTTAATTTTCATTATAAGTCAGAAAACTTGGACAATCTAAGTAAATTGCAAGTAAAGATGGCATTATAGAGCTCTCATTTAAGTCTGGGACTGTCTGACTCCAAGGCCTGTGCTCTTTTCCCTTGAAATATGTTATGTTCCAGGTTTTATCAATGTGTTTTTATGGATTAGCATCATTAATGGAAAGGACAGGCAGGATAGAACATTTCCTTCTGGTTAGCTAAACATTTATCAGGCTTGAAACTTCCTGGAAGGCAGAAGGCCTTTACATCTTTATGTGTTTCTCAGCACCCATGCAGATAAATTAGCATGCTTTGAGCTGCAAGTTATTGAAACTCTTGACTCAGTG
The DNA here is from genome assembly GCF_040939455.1 of Microcebus murinus. Taxonomy (NCBI): domain Eukaryota; kingdom Metazoa; phylum Chordata; class Mammalia; order Primates; family Cheirogaleidae; genus Microcebus; species Microcebus murinus. The sequence continues at coordinate 32,760,842 of NC_134115.1, forward strand.
GACTCTTTTTTTTTTTTTTAAGAGACAGGGTCTCACTCTTGCTCAGGCTAGTTACGAACTTCTGAGCTAAGAGTGATCCTCCTGCCTCGGCCTCCCAGATTGCTAGGAATACAGGCGTGAGCCACCGCACCTGGCCTCAATGGACTTCTAAACCAGTGATTATCAATGTGTCGCCCTAGCACCAGCAATGTCAGCGTCACCTGGGACCTTGTGAGAAATGCAGATTCTCCACATCCACCCCTGGGTACATTGAATCAGAAACTCAGGAGGGGGAGCCCAGCAATCTGTATTTTAACCAGCCTTCCACACAATTCTGATGAGTGCTAAGCTTTGAAAACCACTGTTGTAGACAATAAGGAAATTCATTTTCTCACTAAGCAGGAAATACTAAGACAGGCTTTCCCTGGGTACAGCAGGATCATGGCCAAGTGCTGCTTCTCCATGACTCTCACTTCTGTCCTTTCCCACATCTTGGCTTTTCCTCAGGCGGACTCCCCTCATGACCACAACACCCAGAGGCAGAAAATGAGCCACTCTTTGTTGTCTTTTTCGAAGAGTGGAGACACCTTTCCAAGAAGTCCTCCTAAGAGGCTTGCTCTCATGTTTCAAAGGCCAGGATCCTATGACCTGACCATGTCTTCAGCCAATTACTAAGTTGAATGGGACCAATATGACTGGCTGAGACTAATCAAGACCCACTCTCTGCCATATGGCCATACCACGGAGGAAGCATACCCGAGTGTGATACGATTACCAATGAACTGCCCGATTGTAATATTAGTACCCACTGCAACATCCCTTCTAGTTAAAAAGTAGTATCTATATGTTAGTAGTATCTATATTAATTGTAGATGAGTCTCTACCAGATAGTAAGTTGTGAACATCCGGTAGTAAACCACGATGGTAAACTGGGGTTACAAATCTTACAAATGGTAGGAGATTTCATGAAGTTGATGAAAGTGCTGTAGGAAAATCAAAATTAACCATATCACACTCAAAATGAGGTTCCCGTTGAAAGAAGAAAGCAGAGCAAGGAGGTGGTACAGGAGAACGGGTATTTCACAGGCTACTGAAGAATGTCAGCTGCAAACATGAACATGGTTGAGTGACACTGCCCCCAAATCTTTCCTCTATAAGGACTTCATCTTGAAATCTGTAAATTTCTTTCAATAAACTGATCATTCTGCTTTGTTAACCTTTTAGAATTTCAGGTCAAAGGCAGCAACCTAGAGATCACAGCATTTTAAAATTTTGGTGATTATGGTCTGACATTTAAAATCAGCTAGGCATAATAATATATTAAGGAACCTTTTAGTAGCATCCTTTAAAGATCTGTTTCATCTATTTTAGCTAAATGTTCTATATTTTTGTACCCAGAGCTCTCTGAGATAATTATAATTAAAAGGACACAAAACTAGGACTAAAAATATATATTTTCCTTCTACAGCCTTTGTGCTTCTTCAAATGACAGGTGTTTCTTAAGAAAGAAAATTCTATTCATCGCTGTCTTTGCTATCTTTTCTACGGCAAAGAAAAAAAAAGAATTTTAAATAATGACTTTTTAAAAGAGAGAAAATCTGAAATGATGAACAGATTGCTTTGATCACTGCTTTGCTGAACAACTCAGACAGTTGTTTGGAGACAGGTAGGAATACAGCAAACATTTAATTTTTGCTTGATTCACACATGAAAGCATAAGTTGGGAAGATTAGTAATTACCAAATCCTCTACTCAATCAGACGCAAATGCTGCATAGCTCTGCAATTGTTTAGCTGTAATCTGAATTGATCTCAGCAGATGTAGTAAACTGTAGCTCATACCCATGGCTGTCTGAAAACTATTCACGCAGCCTGCATTTCATTGTTGTTCGGCACTAGGGGCTCCTCAGCCCTCCCATTTCTTGAGTTTTTCAATTACGTGCTTGCCTCATTTATATTCTACATCTGATCAAATACCAAAAAATGTGGATTAGTCACATTCCTACATAAATTTAAACATTATGTAACAAGTGTCCCAGCGGTTTGAGAACAAACCTCAACGTGGCATGTTGCAAAGAGCCCTGGGCTGGAAGGCAGACACCCTCTCTGGCTTTTAACCCAAACTTTACTACTGATCTGCCCTGTAATTTGGGGTAATTCACTTTACGCCTCTGGGCCTTAGATTTCAGTGGCCAAAAATTAGGAGATTGGCACTGGTCTTTAAATTCCTTGCCATTGGACTGTCCTGATCAGAGAACGATCAGAGGAGAGGCAGCTCAGCACAGGGTGAAAACCCTCGGGTTCACATCTCAGCTCAGCTACTTATTAACTGTGTGACCTTGGGCAAATTATTTAAAATCTCTGAGAGTGTTTTCTCATGGGTAGAATAGAGATAATATCAACCTCCCCATCAAGTTGTTATGAGATTTTGAGAAAAATACATTGGGAGCAGCTAGCATTGTTAATACTGTCCTTGTAACTATAATAATGTAAATGGAGAGGAAGAATTCCACCTTATTTTTTCCCCTTTCTTCCCTACTAAAATTCTTGGGGCAAAAGATGAGAAAAGAAAAATGTTAAAAGGCAGCGTCAGTATCTCCTGTCTCCACTTCTCTGTTGCCTGCTTATTCATGAACTTCTTACTGTCAAGATGACAGCTGACAACATTTTTCTACCCTGCACTAGTCCAGTGGTTCTCAAACTTAAATGTGCTTCAGAGTCACCTGCAGGGCTGTTAGAACACGGATTGCTGAGAGCTCCTGACACAGTAGGTCTGGGAACCCAGATTTCTTACGCAGACACTGGTGCTGCTGCTGGTCTCCCCACTCTGAGAACCACGGAACTGGCCCACATCAGGCTGATCAGCAGAATTTCTTTGAGAAGTTTACAAAAGAATGCAAGTTTCTAGACCTCCCCTTGGAGGTTCTGATTTAGTAAGGCTGCTTGGTCCTAGGATGCTCCAGTTTTAAAGCTCCCCAGGTGATTCCCATCTAGCAGGTTTGGGAACAGCTGCTCTGACCATTCCCAGTTTCAATGGTGAAACAAGGAACCATTCCTTGTTCCCGAAGCCTCCTGGTGGTTTTGTTGAAGCCACAATTTCCTTTTGTGATTCTTAATGCTACTGGGCCTCTCCTCCAGTTTCACTATCAAATATCATCATTCAGAATCACCTCAACTTTCCTTGATCAATGTGATTTCTCCTTGTTTTGATGCCTGCTATGAACAGAAGCTGGAAATCCTAATGCCTTATAATATTGTGTTTTTGCCTCTCAAAACATGTACCTTTGTACGTCTTTTATTTGCATTGTTTTTTCTTCCTCTCTTCAGCTCCTCTCCCCTATACTGCTAATAAGGTCCTTCAGGGCAAAGACTGCTTCGTATTCAAAGAATGCTCTAGCATAAAAACTTGCAAATCATAGGTGATCAAAACAAAGACGTGGAACTAAATTTAATACCACAAGAAAGCTGGTCACCCCCACCTCCGGCACCATTGCCATAAACCTGTGTGTTTTCCCCACATGTTTCAGTAGTAACTGCTAAACATTTATTAAGCTAACTTTATGGGCTTTCTGAGTATGAGGCACTATTCCAAGCACTTAGCCTGTATCAACTGGTATAATTCACTTAATTAGGTCTAGGCATCTTGCAATCAAGTCATTTTTCCCTCAAACCACTCCAGCAGCCACAACCATCCCTAGCAGGTAAGCAAAAATGAAGAGACCAGATGACAAATAAATGAGGAAAAGCCAGAAGTCATAGCTGGACAAAGAAACTACATCCTTGTTCTGTGAGTCAGCAAATCCTAACCTCTGCAGTGCTGACCCTGCAGCCCTTACTATAGTCCCTTAACACAACCTGAAAAGATTGCTACATTGATGGAAACAAGCCTCTTCTTCTTTTTTGTAAAATAGACTTTATTTTTTTGGAGCAATTTTAGGTTCACAGCAAAATTGAGAGGAAGGTATAGAGATATCCCGTATGCACTCCTTCCCCTACAAACCCACAGCCTCCCCAGTTATCAAAATCTCCCACCAGAGTGGTGCATTTGTTACAATCAATGAACCTACATAGACACATCATTCTCCCCCAGAGTCCATGGTACCCATTAAGGATCACTCTTTGTGTTGTACATTCTGTGGGTTTGGGCAAATGCATAATGACATGTATCCAATGTTTGAGTATCATATTGAGCAATCTCACTGCCCTCAACATCCTCCGTGCTCTGCCTATTCATCCCTTCTTCCCCCAACCTTCATGTCTGCATAAAATGTGAGCATGAGGGCAAAATCCTAACCAAGTACAAGAAAATGTGGGTCGATACCACTAATTACAACACGTGTGAGTCACGTAACCTCTGTGAACTTATTTCCTTACTGGCAAAAAATTAAAATAATTGTGTCTCTCATTGTAATTGTGATGATACAATGAGACAGTGTATCTTGAAAGAGAGCCATTTTAGTAACCACACAAAATTCAAAGAATTCAGCATGTGCAACACCGTTAGGGGCGGTTACAATGATTTCTGACACCTACGATCTGGGGAGCATTCAGTTATTGGGGATGCTATACATCTTGCAATGGGCAGGCAGTTCTGTACAATGATGAGTTGTCCTGCCTCAAGTAAATTTTCTAAAGTCAAAGACTTCAATTTGAGAAGCCAGACATTCCTGTAAGTGAAAAACTTGTTTATAATAATCCAAGTGTAGATCCTTGATTTAATATATAGACACCAAGTAGTTTTGCATGGTTGTGACATGCATTGAATTTTCCAGATGAAAATTGCCATGTGTATTGAAGAAATATGGAATTTAGTTTTGTTCTTTTGTTCTAGAACTTTCCCAAGGGTCACTTGTCATTTTGTAATTTATATCATTGATGTATCTTGCGGTACCTGAGTCACAAATGCAACACGTCCATTTCAGTTTGTGTTCGGAACCATAGTATTTACAGTGATTTATATACTTATACAGGTGTATGTACACATATATTCATCTCTATACACATGTATACATATATACACATACATAAATGAATGCATATATGTATTTACTTTACCTTTATTTGAAAAATGGTTTAAATGGAATGATACTAGTTGAATATTAACAATTTCATACTTACAAACTTTGGGTATATACAAGCATTTTACTAGTTCATTATTCTCTTTAGTGTGGTTGTACCTACGTATATGCATATTGACATACACAGTATTACTGTAATAATTATATAAATTAATTTTCTCTCCATTGCCCTTTATAGTGCAGTGAAAGCATTATATTGATGTGTTTGAAATTATGCTTGTAGATAAGCTATTTATCTATGAAGTTAGTTTCAGAATAGTGAAAGGGCCAACACAGAATATATAGTCTCTAAAGGGAGAGCTGAGACTGAGAAGGTTGAGAACTACTACACTAAAGAGATGTGAATAATTGCTATTTGTCCTTGGTTTTGCACAGGAGACTGACTGAATGACAATTAGCTAGGGATAGATGTCTCTCTGCTCTTTGTGATGTCAAGGCTGTTATATTAAGCATCTTGCCACTTGCTTCCTTTGTCCTCTAGTGTGTGCCCATTAGTTATGGTTTGCTAGGGTAATCTATGGACAGATCATAGCCGTTTTCTGCAAGATAAGTGAGCCATGGGTGTGAGAGGTAATCCTAAGGAACAATGGCTGCTGGCACAACTGGACCCTTAATTTGCTATCCACATGTGCATTTGTGCCTGGGGGCTTAATAAGAATGCTGCAGTGTCTTTCCTCAGCTTCTCTGCTAAGTGCCAATTACAGCATTATTCTAATGTGGTTATATCCTGGGCTGTGTTTAAAATATTATTCAACTTTTAACCACTTACTGAGAAAGCTTTTTCCATCAAATGTGTCAATAAGTATGTTGAAATGTGTCTGAACATTTGAAGAAGGCAAAGGGAACATAAGCCAAAAAGTCAAGAATGAGACTCATTTCCTTAACCTTACCCCATGCATTAGGCACTCCTACAAACGATACCTGATTTATTCTTATTTGTTTTTATTTTATTTTTTCTTTTTTTAATTATAATTAATTTTTATTTATTAAATTTTCTTTCTTTTTTTTTCTTTTGCACAAAGTAAAAGTCATTGGAAACTGATTTATTCTTAATAGTCACTTTATGAACTGAATCATCACCACTGTTTACAATTGAGGATATAGAAATGAAGAGTAAGGGGCACATTTTGGAGCATGTAGGTAAATGCAAAATTTGGGATTCAAACCCCTGTCACCTGATTCTAAAGCTAATCCTCTCTCCAAGATATTTCCATACTTTATGTCCCCCACAGACACAAATCTATTTGTTCATCCAAATAGTCTTTGAGCCCCTATTGTGGGAAGGACACAGCAATGGATATGACCTTGACTTTGCCTTTTGAGAGGCTTATAGGACTATTTACACTTACATATGTATATATACACACATATATTAATATCTGTACATGTATGTATTTATATACATACATAAACACACACATATGTATTTATTTTTTTTACACATGTATTTATATTATCATTATTTTTAAAATGTAAAAAACAGTTTAAATGGAATGATACTAGTTGAACCTTGTCTTACTTTCAATTTTATAAATTTTTAATATATATACTTCATTATTCTCTTTAGTGTAGTTATACCTACATGTATATATTGTAACATGGTATTCAGTTATAAATCGCTTTTATAACCAGCGGCAGGCTGACAAATAATAAGAGAGTATTGGGACCAAGGGAACCACAGAACTACAAAAGAGCAGACTGTCTGCAAGGATGGCTGCCATCCTTCTTCCCTATCTGGGCAGGCCTCCTTTTCCATCAAAAGGTGAAGTTCATCTTCCTTCTCCTTGAATCTAGGCTGCCCTTGTGACTGATTTTGGCCCGTAGGATTCAGTGGAAGTTCCATCATGTCAGGTCAGCACCTAGGCCTTGAGAGATCTGAGAGCGTCTGATTATCCCCTGTTCAAGCCCTGAGCTACTCTGAAAAGAAGTTCGATTGCCCTTATGGAAAGTGAGACTCTGTCATCCTCCAGATATCCCAGCTTCTCCGGCTCAGGCACCAGGCAAGGGATGAAGCTGTCTTGGATCCTCCAACCCCAGGGGACGCTGCCCCGGGCTAGAACCCTGGGAGCAGAGATAAGCTATCCCTGCTGAGGTCTGCTTAAATTCCTGGCCCACAGAATAATGAGCAACAAAATGTATTTTTTGCTTTAAGCCATTACTTTGGGGATGGTTTATCCTATGGCGATAGACATCAGAGATAAAATCACCACGGGAATGACTTGAGGAGAGAGAGGCTATTTGGGGTAATCTGAGAGGGATTCAGAGAAGTAGAATTTGAGCTGAACCTCGAAGGGATGAGGTGACCCTGAGGAAAAAGTTTCCATAATCCTCCCCCCACAGGGAACGTCTGTGCTATTTTAGAAGCAAAACACAACAGATGACAGTTTATCAAAAATACAAGAAAAAGGCTCAAGGGCCAGAAATTTTACCTTGGAGAGGAGGAGGAACGCCTCCGTTCTGGATCAGTCTGAAAGAGACCACCGAGGAGCAAAAGGCCTTATGCCACCCAAGTGTTCAAAGACAGCCCTGCTGTTCCCCATGCCCCAGCTTGATGTTCATTTGCCAGTTTTCCTCTACAATAAGGTCCAGCCCCTATTTCTCTTCAGAGGTTCCCCTCAGCCACACCAAGTTCCTTTATTAGCAACCATAAAAATGTGCTAAGATTTCCCCTCTAGTCTCTTAATTTTTGTGACTTCCAAAGGAAGCACTTTCCAAGTGTCTTTTCCCCAGTAGGTACTCTTGAAACTGGTATGGAATTATTAATATATGGTACTTAGTGTGCAATTGATGTGTTACAGAGAAGAAAAATTTTTTGCAAAGGAAGCAATACAAGCCAATGACTTTTGCTAAATTTCTTCTCACAATTTCTAATGAGTCAACGTGTGCTGAGAAGAAGAAATTAGTCAGAGAAGCATGTATCCTATTATACAGTTCCACTTTTGCAGGGATGAGTCAGACATTCCCTTGTTTTGGTGCTCTGAGCACCTGGCTGAGATGATTAGGGTTAAGGGGAAAAGAGAAACTTTTTCTTCTTGAAACTTAAAAGGAAACATTAGCAGAGAATCTTCCAAACAGAGTCCAATTGAGAATAAAAGAAACCATAGCCAGACCTTGGTTCTATGACTATTAAAAAATGAATGAGATTGTTTTCCCTTACCTGGTAAATTGGCAAAGCTGCTGCCCTACTACACAGGGCAAGATAAGCATTCAGCGTGGAGCTGTCATAGCAGAGCTGACCACATAAACCATTGTTTTTACCAGTCTACTCTCCACGTGCTTTATTTGAGAACCTCTTCTGTGCAAAGCATTGAACTAAGGTAAGGGAGCCTGAGCAAAACTCCACCTGCTTTCCGAGGGATTGACAAGTCAGTGGAGGAGAAAAACCTTCAGATAATGCAATAAGGGGAGTGCTGGGGGCTGGGGGTGGCATGAATTTGTGGAATGTAGTCTGAAGATGGAACCTATCAGTCTCAAAATACTTCCAAATTGAAACTGGAAATTTTTTGTTGGAGATACCTTTAAACCCTACACGAAGAGTACAATTGAGGGCCAGAAAAAAAAAAAAGAACACAAACTACTTTCTTATATTTGGACAACCACATCTACATCAAGCATACTCCCAGAATCAAACCTGGGAACCCATAACGTATTCTTACAAGGCGGAATCTTAGAAGCATGAGATGGTCCAAGGGTTGCAGTAGCCACACACAATGAGGCTGGAAAACATGTTCACTCCAAGGCTAAGTTCGGGACCCTTGCCAATCTGCGTGCCACTGCCCATAGTTGAAGATGCGTTTAATGAGTCCCACCTCTCCAGTAATTAATAATATTAGGGCAAGGATGACAGTGTGTTTGGTGCTTTCTTTTTCTTTCTTTTTTTTTTTTAAATCTTAATTATTTCAAAAAAAATGTATTAGGAACTGGAAGGAGAAACATATGGGAGGGCACAGAAGTGGTAAGCAATTATTTTTAAGTTGGATATATTCAAGCCTCACTTTGGCTAGGACCCAACCAGTAACTATCACTGTGGGAACGCTAACATGAAAACTGGTTTCATCTTTGTTTATTTTGTATTTAATAAACATTTATGGGGAAGCTGTACGCAGGGTATTGTGCCTCCTACAGACCCGCTCATCCATCTGCCTGGTCAACCTCTCCGCAGAGATGGAGGGCCAGGACTGCAAGCTCAGCAAACGAAACTCATCTGGCCCCCAAACCTGTTCCTCTGCCTGTGTTTCTTATCTCGGTAGGTGACATCACCATCCTGCCAAATGTTCAGGCCCCCACCCTTGGAATCAGTTTAAGCCTTCTCCTTCCTCACAGCTCCCCACAGATAATGGTCAAATCCAATCATTTCCTGTTCATCCTCCTCTTTCTATTTAGTCTTTCTAGCAGTTTCTTGCCCGATCTGCTTAATCGCCTCCTAAGTGATCTTCCCATTGTTGCAAGGAGCAACTCTTGTTTTTTGCTGCTAATCACCTAAGCATTTGCCTCTGGTCAACTGGTAGAGGTTTAATTGTTCAGGAGAGAAACCCTTTCTGTTCTCATGGCTTCAAAGGTGCAGGGGTGCAAGACCCAGAGCTACTAGAGGGGTTTTCCAACCATGACCTGAGAGAGGCTCCACTGAAAATGGAGCCAGCACAGAGAAAGTGCTCTTGGGCTTAATCCCCTGGTAGGGACCCAAATATACTAAGATACCTACTTTCTTCTTTTCCAGCTCCAAGCTAATCCATGTATCACAGCTTATTATTATCCTATCACAAAGTTCTAGGCCACTCCTCTGATTAAAACCTCTAGTGACTCCCTATCAGGTAAAGAATAAATTCCAAACTTTCTAACATCACCTAAAATCCCTTTATAATCTGAGCTTACTCGCATTTTCTTCCACTTTCTGATTTTTTAAAAAGATATTTTAAATATTTCCTACTAACATTAAGTCCTCCAAATAGGCTCTTTACTCTCATGCTTCTATAATTTTTTTTTTTTAATCCAGGATTTTACCACTATTTAGAATGTCCTTTCTGTCTGCGGAGCTTCTTGTCACACTGTGAAGCCCACATCAACTGCTGTTACCACTGCAAAGCCTTCTTTACTCCAACTCCTTGTTTCCAGGCTTAATTAATGGCTTCCTTCTCTGCATACGTGAAACCATTATAACACTTACCATGTTGAGTTTGTTACTCAAACTTTGTTGTTTGTGAACCTACCGTTCTCCCTGTACCATGAGTCTTTTGAGGGGGCCAACTATGTCTCTTATCCTTTCATACCCCAAGGTCCTCCAAATATTTGTTGAATTAATAAATCAAGGAATGAATATGTAAATAATCCTATTTTCTTTCCAATATATCAGCATTCTAATTAGTCTTTAGCAACATCTAATCCTAGACATCCTTTGGCTTTTACCATAACAATAGTGAACACATATATAGTACTCGTTATACGCCAGGCACTCTCTAAATGCTTTAGGTTAATTAAATCATTTCATCTTCATGATAACTCTATGAGGTTGGGCATTATTACTTAATATTATCCAATTAACAGATGACAGATGTAAGAAATGAAGCACAGAGAGGTTAAGTAGCTTTCCTGTGGTCACACAGCTAAGCAGTAAGCTGGGACTTTAACTCAAACAGACTAAATCAAAAGTCAGCACTCCAACTGTACTGCCCCACTGCTCATGATACTGTGAGAAAAATGTTCTGGCTCACTTTCATGCCATGCAAAACAGACAGTTACAAATGGGTACATCATTTGATAATTCCATTTAAAAAAATCCGACAATCCCAATTGTTGGTGAGGATGTACCATGATAGGAATACTCACTTGCTGCTGGTGGTCACGTAAACCGGAACAACTGCTTTGGAAAACTCTTTGGCATTATGTAGTAAGTTTGAAGATACATAATACTTGGGGTTCATCAATTCCATTCTCACCAATAGCTACTCTAGATGAATCTGTGTCGATGTTCATTAGTGTAAAATGTATGACCGTTCATGCCGGCCTTGTCTGTAATAGCCCAAACATCCCAAATGGACTTCAGTGGTAGAATAGATGAACGTATCTGCTAGATCCACACAGTAGACTACTACTTAGCAATGAAAATAAATGAACTACAGGTTCACCCAACCACAGGGATAAAATTCACAAATAAAAGGCTAAGCGGAAAAAAGCCAGATACAAAATGAATACATAGTGTCTGATTTCATTTACAGAAATTCAAAAACTGGCAAAATGTAAACCATACATACTGTTTATGGATTCATATTGGGATGATAAAATTAAAAATTAGCAAGAGAGTGATAACTACAGAAGTTAGACTAATGGTTCCCCTGGGGAAGGAGAGAATTGCAATCTGGAAGGGGTATAATAGGAATGTTGGGGGCTGGCAAAGGATTATTTCTTGACTGGGTGGTGGTTATACATGTGTTCACTTTAAAATAATTGGCTAAACATTAAAGATAGCACTTCTCTGCACGTCAGTTAGATTTCACTATAAATAATGAATTTTTTAAAAAGAGAAATGAAAGGGGTGCACATAGAGAGAGAGAGAGAGGAGAGGAATCTGGGACGACATTAAATGTCTCTTGTCCCTTTGTCTTGTCACACTCAAGGTCCCAAGTCCTAGGAGGCAGCGTCCTGTCGGGTGAGACTACGCCATGTGCCTGTGACTGCACCAGGGCAGGGGGAGGGAGGGCTGGGCCACAGTGTGGAGCCCCCAGAAGGCACATCAAGGAATTAAAAGGGAGGAGGACTTGGATGCCAGAAGGTCCCAACACCCAGTATCCTGTAGACTATCTAGAACCTTCAGATTTTTTTCTTCACTTATTTAATGGGGAGTAACAGCTCACTCATTGTCTCATCTTGGTGAGATAGAAGACCTAAAATTTCTCTGAAAATCTCAAAGTTCTGCCTAAAACCTGGAACATTTCATTCGTAATAACAGCCCAGAGAGGCCAGCCAAAGATGTGCTACATTTTATTTTATGGTAAGCCTTTGAGAGGGCTAACCCCATTTCTAGAAACAAGGTTGGGTTGTGGCCAAGTTGGAAGAACACACTGACTGGAAAATAACTGTGAAAACAAGCAAGAGAATTTTTTAAAAATCCGTCTCATTCTTTCTCTCTCTCTCCTTAGCACAGAACAATGAAGCCACAGGCCGGTAAGTTTTGGCAACTTTACCCCAGACCAAACCGCAGGAGCGCATTGGCTGACGGTGGTGGTTGTTTTGAAAGTTGGAACCTGCTGTAACGTTCATCTCAGAGCGCTTTCAGGGCTTTTGCTTGTTTTGTTCTCCCTTTTGACAAGAAAACCAGGGCACAACAAAATTCCACAAATTCTTTCACATAAATTATTGACCGGCTTTTAGGGCAACCTTTGTTACGCTACAGTCATCTGGTGCAAATGGATGTCCTAGAAGCCAAACGGAAAGAGACCTGCTCCAATCGTCACAACTTTGGTGCAGGCATCGTCCCCTAGTTAGTGGGGACCTGAGGTTTCTCCTTCCATGTTTTCTATTAAAAGGAAAATGACAACATAGATTCAATAGCCCTCAAATGATGTCAGGATTTGTTTGGGACTTTTAAAAAGTTGGTAATTGTTTCACTTTTTCTTTGTTTCCTCCTCACTTGTTTTGTTCTCTTGTCTTGGGTAAATTCAGCAATCTGGCCGTGTGCAAGAATTAACACCATGACAAGGTCATTACCCCATTTAGAAGGAATGTGATGAGGAAGAATATAAAAGGTTGGCAGTTTATGAGGCTTATGCTTTTCAGATTTTATCACAGCACAGATAACAATTTTCCAACAAATAATATCCCTCATTGAGCAAATAGGTGCAGTTTAAGCATAGAATAGTATAACAACCTTTAAATGATGACAAATGTTATTATAAGAAAAGCATAGATGTGTTTCAGTGCTGTGGGTTAGTTATCATTTAAAATTATTTGTTTGCTTGTATTTTAAAACAATATATGCACACCAAGGAATTTGAAAGATAGAGAAAAAGAAAAAAGCACATATGAGAATAAAAAATCACCATAATCCTGCTACCCAAATAACCGGTTAATATTATCATATACTTTACCTCCGTAATATTTGCTATTTTCTATTTCAAATTCTGGTCATTTACCTTATCCAATATACTTCACCAGAAGTTTAGAAATATGCCTAAATAAAACATTGGAAAAAGCCCAAATTTGAACACATTAATTCATGCCATTATAAAATTCACAGAGAATTATAGAAATGAAGTCTCTGATCTAGTTTACATTAATAAAAAATCAAACTACAATACTCCCCCTCCTCAATTTCGCATTCTGCTCAGTCTCAGCTAGTGGGTTCTCATTTTAGGCCTAGAGGCATCCGAGCTTTGACGAGCAGTATCCTAAGCTGTCTCTGTCTTCCACTGGAACAGGCAAAGCTCTGCCAACACCTCCCAATTTTCAAGGGCCCAGGATTCATGTGTTCAGAAAGTGCAGGCCAATTCCCAGTCACCCCAGCAATTAACCAAAACAAATGGCCTCTGGGGCAAAGGAGGGGACAGTTGTTGCAATTATTCCCCCCTCCGTTGTATGGTGTGCTTTTTAATCTGGTTAATGTAGTTTCTGGAGGCAGAGGGTTTTTGTTTGTTTGTTTGTTTGTTCTTATAGTATGTATAATTAAATCTATAGATATTTCCCCCTGTGATTTATCCCATTGCTTAAGGTTTTTCTTATTTATTTTTTACACAAGTTAGAAAATACATACGTCAGGGGTGTCGCCAACCATATTCCAGCCCAGATGTTTCCAGTTACTCAGTTCAGTCCTCTCATCACCACCAACATGGGGTTTCAGCTCCCCACCTCCAAGCACCCTATCTATCATCTATCTATCTATCTATCTATCTATCTATCTATCTATCTATCATCTATCTATCTATCTATCATCTATCTCTCATCTATCTATCATCTATCTATCTATCATCTATCTATCTATCTATCTATCATCTATCTATCTATCATCTATCTATCTATCTATCTATCTATCTATCTATCTATCTATCTATCTATCTATCTATCTAATCTATGTATCTATTTTTACAGTACTTTGAGTTGCTGTTTCACCCAAACATAATTTCTGAGCTGAAAAATATCTTGTGACATAGCAAGGAGAGGGTGTCCATACCGAGCAGTATTACAGGGACCTAACTTGGATGATATAGATGACACTCCTCCTGATGGCCAGATAACCGGTGAGGCTGCGCAGGGGCCCACTGCCCCAGCACCTGCTGGAGGACGGCCCGGCGGGGCCCGCCGCTCGGGCAATAGGAGATGCCTACTCTGCAGTCTGGGCAGTTGGCTGGTGGACACCGGCCACCTCCTTGCCACCTGAATGGTGTCCCTCAAAGGGGCCCTTCTTGTCTTCTCCCATTCTGGAGGGCTGCCTTCCCAGCATCGCCTCCCAAAGTCTTGGGACCTGTCAGGTGACTTTCCGGCTTGCCCCTTCTTGCTCTGGTGGATTTCCCAATTCTCACCTCACGTGCTGAGCAAAGAAACTGCCTATTTCACTATCACTCAATCTTGAAACAGAATCACTAGCCCCAGGAAAGCCCTCTCCTTCAGAGTGTTCTCCTCATTCTCCTCTGGGGGGACAGTATTCCAGGCTCGCCTGCGGGGAGTGCTGTTCCCTCCTGTCATTTGAAATGGGTTAAAGCCTCCCAATGTTGCAAATAGGAAAAAGAAAAAAAAAAAAAAAAAAAGGGAAGAAAGCCAAACTGAGTTTGTTTTCACATTAAAATAAGTTAAAATAAATAAATAAATAAACTCACCCATAGAGTGGAGCTGCATTTATATAGGGTTCTTTTCTAAAGTCAACATTAAAAGTACTTTAAATCATCCAAAGTAGAGTCTACTTACGTTAAACGCACTAAGATTTGACATTCCTTTTGTAGAATAAATGAAGAAATTAAAGAATAATCTATCTGCAGATATGTAGTCGTTTCAGCTATTCTGCCTCGAAAGTAACAATGAAATTGCAACAAATTGTGGAAAGAGTAGAGAATTCTGAAGTGTTCCTGCTTCATTCCACTCTGTTTTGGTACTAAACCTATAACCTTAATCCATGTTAAGAGATGTGCTTGTTGCTCTGAAAATTAAATGAAATGGCGAGTGGCGGTTTACCAGGAGTTAAATTACCAAATAAGTAAATATGTACTTTCAAATATGTATCTCTCAATAGATAGATAATACAGACCCTACTATAATCCTACTAACACAATATATAACTACTGTTAATGTATTGATGGTTTTCTCTCACATTTTTATACATACATTCATGTATCTATGTCTATATCTAAATACACACACACACATTTTGTATATCTTGTAATGAACGTCTTGTAGATAAATATTTTAACACTCTCTAATTATTTCTTAGGTTCTTTATCTTTGGAATATGTATGCTTTCTTTGTGACATGTAAATTTAAATTAAAAATTTTGTAGTCCAACTTCAAAATTTTTAAATTTATGGCATTTTTCTTGGTGCATTGTTCTTTAAAAGACTTTGAATTCCAAAATAAAATATTAACCTGTACTCTTCTATTAATTTATTTATCATATCATGTGTTTTTCCATTCATGTGTTTAACCCTGCTAAGATTTCTTATGGTATAAGCTGTGTGGTAGGAAATCAAACTTTTCCCCTAAAATGTTAGCAGGTTTTGTCACAATAAAACCTTGTCTCTTATATTATAAATTAAATTCTTACTCTATTCATAGAGGTTTATGGTATTCCAGTAATCTGAATGTTTATTCCTATACCAGGATCACATTGTTTTAATTATCAGAGTTTTATAAGACATTTTGTTATCTAGAAACTCTATTTATTTTTCCTGTGTAAATATTTTCCCCCCTATATTGTGAGCTTTTTAACAACAGGATATATATAATTTAAGTACTGTACTTATTGAGCCCATACATGGACACGACACAATATTAGACAATAAAAATCTTTTATATGTAAAATATTTTGGTTTTCAAAGTTTTCTTTATATACTTTTCTTAAGAGTTCTTGACATCTCAATTCCTTTACTAGTATACTATATGTTAGACTAACTGGTAAAAAGTTCCTTTATGCCCCAAATTCTGGCACATAGTAGGTCTTTATAGAATTCTCATTGGTTGGTCCACATTATCTTTTGTTCTACTTAAGAAAAGCTGAAAAACAATGAGAACCACTATTTATAGCCAATGACTTAACATTTTGATGAAATCAAGTGCAAAAAAAGTTACACCCTAAGCCTAAACAAAATTTGAAACCTCCTAACCAAGACTCTAGGTGTGTTGTCCTGAACTGTGATTGCCCTGAACAAATACACAGTGAGTATGAGTCTATAAAGCAACATAGAGGCACCATATGAGTGTATTAGCTTCCTACTGCTGCTGTAACAAATGAAAACCAATTTAGTGGCTGCAAACAACAAACATTTATTCCCTTATAGTTCTGGAGATCAGATGTCTGAAATCAGTTTCACAGGGATAAAGTCACACTGCTGAGGCTCTAGGGCAAAATCCATTTCCTTCCTTTCTCTAGTGCTGCATTATTCACATTTCTTAGCACCTGGCGTCTTCCTCCTTCTTCAAAGCCAGCAGTGTAGCATCTTGCTTCCATCATCATGTTGGCCTCTTCTTCTGTAGTCAAATCTTCCTCTGCCTCCCTCTTATAAGAACACTTGTGATTATATTTAGGGCCCTCCCCAATAATCTAGAATAATCTCATCTCAAAATCTTTAATTTACATCTGTAAAATCCCTTCTGCATACAAAGTGACCTTCATAGCTTCCAGGGTTTAGAACCTGGATATCCTGGAGGGCTACAATTGTTCAGGTTATTACAGTGAGTGGTTCCAGACCCTCTGAGCCGTTGTTTCAATAAACAGGCCAGGAAAATATATTGTTCCCCCAAGGGGGCATCTCCATCCAGGGAGAGCTTCTTCTTCAGTCATTCACAGAATAGGATATGAGCAAGTACTGAGGTTACTAAAATTGGCATAGTCCCTGCCTTCAAGGGGATCCGCAATTTTTGTTATTGTTATTGTTCTTTAAAAGTAGACTATATATCTGGGGCAGTGGAATCCATTGATGGTGTTATTTACACAGCAGTCCCAAGTTGTTTAGCCTTTAGAATTTGTTCTTCCCTCTTATTCTTATATATCTGAGTCCTGCTCTCCTACAAATGTCATTTTATTAGTTGTTGGAGAATGATCACACACACACACACACACACACACGCACACAATTAACCAAAAATATGCATATAAAATGACACATATTAATAAGAGCTATTCCTTAAAAAGTAAGATACGGGAAATAGAAAGGATCAGAGCAGCGGTGGTGGCACTATTTTACCAGGGTGGTCAGAGAAGGTGTCTCTGATCAAATTATATTTCAGCAAAGGCCAGAGGAAACACAGAGGAGCAAGCCAGATGTCTAGCTCAGGGAAGAGTATTCTAGGTCAGGGATTTTAGTTCAACAAACCTTAGTAAAATAACCTTTATCTTCCATCACTTCTTCCAATATATTTCCTGGTCACTCTCTCACAATTTATTGGCCCAAGCCCTCTTTCCTTTGTCTAGTCACTTTCCCATAACTTATCGCCTTTTATTGAAATGGTATACAAGACTCTAACCACTTCTTTGGGTTTTGTGTTCTATGAAACCCCTCTTCATGCAAACATATTAAGATAAAAAAAAAGGTGTATGCCTTTTCTCCTGTTATTCTGTCAGTTTAATTCACAGGCCCTGGGAACTGAACCTAAGACTTAGGTAACAGCAAAGCATTTTCCCTCCTCTACACATGCCATTATTATTATTATTATTATTGAGTTTATTCCTATTGATTACCTATTGTGTCTAAAGTAACACTCTAACCACAGTAATGAATTTAAAAAATTTTCTTTACAAATGGACAAATTGAAGCAGGAAGCAGTAAACCAAGGCTGAGCTGGGGTTTGAATTCAGGTAGCTTGGTTCCAGAGCGGGCCCACACTACATCATTGCCTATCTTTTCTACAGACATCAGATCATTTGTCTTTCCCTAGAATGCTTTTCTCCACCCCTCGGACCTTCCTTAAGATGAGGCTTGTGTTGTTTCTCAAAATTGCTGCCTTGAGATTTTCTCCCAACTCCCATGTTCTCCTTCTCTGCAGCCCCATGGCATTTAGTTCTGTCCATTATGTTTAGGTGGCTATTTGTCCTTTAGCTCCGTGTGTGATAGTCTCATCTGCTCAAAGGGACCAAACATTCTCTGACACCAGGGCCATGTCCCACACTTCCACTGAGGCATCCAGAGAGGGGCAGGCACACAAAGTGTTCAGGAAATAATTGTGGACTAATGACTACTTTTCATCAATTTGAAGAAGCACGCTTCGTTACATTTAACATCTCTGAAATCATTCAATTGACGGTGTGTCAGACTTAATTGGCAGTATTTTTTCTCTTTCTTAGCAGCCTCACAGATTTGATAAAATGTAGTAATTAAAAATCTTGACCTTGCCCCTTTATCTGGTGACTTGATATTATGAGAATTCACTGAGCATGGTGGAAGGAAGAGGAAGTGGTCTTGCTCTTTTCTGACCACATCAGCGACGGTCCCCAACCTTTTGGGCACCAGGGACTGGTTTCATGGAAGACAATTTTTCCATGGACCGGAGTGGGGAGCAGTGGCTTTGGGATGATTCAAGTGCATTGCATTTATTTTGCAGTCAAACCTCTCTGCTAATGATAATCCGTATTTGCAGCCGCTCCCCAGCACTAGCATCACCGCCTCAGCTCCACCTCACATCATCAGGCGTTAGATTCTCATAAGGAGCGCGCAACCTAGGTCCCTCGCATGCGCAGTTTCCAGTAGGGTTCGTGCTCCTATGAGAATCTGATGCCGCTGCTGATCTGAGAGGAGGCGGAGCTTATGCAGTGATGCAAGTGATGGGGAGCAGCTGTAAATACAGAGGAAACTTCCCTCAGTGGCCCACCACTCACCTCCTGCTGTGCAGCCTGGTTCCTAACAGGCCATGGACCGGTATCAACAACCTGGGGGTTGAGGACCATAGCTGTACAGAAAGCTCTTTGAGGCCAGGCGCGGTGGCTCACGCCTGTAATCCTAGCTCTCTGGGAGGCCGAGACGGGCGGATTGCTCAAGGTCAGGAGTTCGAAACCAGAAAGCTCTTTGATACTACTGAATATAAACTCAGTAAAATTCCATTTATTAGTCTATTTATGTGACTTCTGAAATAAAGAAGAAAAAAAATTCACACGTAGAAGCCAGTGGTGGAAAAAAAACTCAGGACTTTTGTTAAACATTCAAGGCCCACGTTACAGACTATAAAAAGAGGAGCCCATTTCCCAAATGGGGAATGTTTTTGAAGTACACAGATAATGCCGTCTATAATTTATTTTCTCTGCTGAAAAAAGAAACTCATGCAGGAAACATTTTGAAACCAAGTAAATAAAACAGAGATGCCCACAATTTCCTGCAAGCCTGATTAAAAATAGGAACTCTGCAATCATGAAAGTGGCTCATCTGGCAGCTGCAAGGCCATACCTTGGGAAGCTGAAATCGCTGGCAGCTGCAGAAGCCGTGTGTGGCAGGTGTTCGTACCCGCCCTTTGGGGGAAGAAAGGCTACATTTTCAGAGGCTTATATGGGCAAATATATGAGCATCTTCTTAATAATAAAAAGTATGTGTCAGAAATTATTTAATTTCTCTCCTTCTCATGTTCATCCCCACCCTAGTCTTTCAGTTCTGCCCGATTCATGCTGTCCAAAGTCAATTCCAAATCCTCACCCCCGAGAGATAAACTGAAGTTCCCACCCTCCAAAAGAGGGCTGCTAATAAACACCAGAGTTGTACTCTCCCTTCCTTTTCCACACCAAAAATATCACAAACCAATGCAGATATTAGCTCTGTTGCTAATATTTATGGCTGTCTTTTTTTATTCCCCCCTGAATTACAGGCACAGGGATTGGATCTTCAAAGCAACGCACAGGGTTTAAGCTGAGCAGTTCTCATCCAAGTCTATGGGAGGCACACAGCAAGAATCCTGTAATATCTCAGAGGATTTATTCCTTTTTAAGTTCTTTTATAAGAAGCCTTTGCTAAGGGATTTACAAGAACTAAAGATGATTTAGTGATAATGGATGAGAAATGTCGCTGGAAGTGTAAAAGGCAGCCACATTCCCACCAAAAGAATTCCTTATAAATAATGTCATTATGGTACAAAGAATACCAAATGAATTTAATCATTAGCTTCTAATTGAAGGGCTCTGCCAAATTTGCTTCTCCTTGCTACTTTAGCTGTTTTCTGTTCAGTGGGACTCTGTCAAATGTAAACAAAGAGTAGGTGAAGGAGCATGATTAATCACAAAGCCGGTGAGACAAGCCCGGGCTGGCGAATTGGTGGTGGGAATTGCATATTACATCCTTTATTTTCCTTTTGCCCCCACACTTTCTCCATTAACTCCCCGAGGGGCCTCCTAATCAATGGGTTTTGGCCAGTTGAAGTCAAATGGAGGCTTATTGAGGGATGCCAGGGCAGGATTCTCTCAAACAAAGCAAAGGCCAAATAATGTTTCCAGATCGAAAGACAGCACTGTCTTTGAATGAGTGTTTTCACTGAAAAAAAATGTCATTCAATTACATACCACATTTTTAAGGCAAGGATTTATTGCCGAATAAACGTTTCTAGGAATTCTTAAAGAGGGCATATGTACACACAGCTTTATATATGAACTCTCATAAAGTTTCAATTACTCGGAAAGTTCATGGCCCAAATTAACAGAATTGTATAATTAATTAAACATCAAACCCAACTTTTCTCATTGAAACCACTATAACTGAATAGTTTTTATGAATGCATTAACCCTCTTTCATGTCTTAGTATAATAGCAGAGTGACCTCATTTGAATTCTTTCTTTTGATAATTGGAGATCTTCTAGTTATTTAGGTTTATCTTTTTGAACATCAAGTCTATTTCTGCAGAAATAGAGAACTAGAAGGTAAATTGATCCCAAGAAATGCCCTGGAAATTGTTTGAAAATCCATGATATGAGTTCTTAATAAGGAGTTCTAAAGGAGTTCTAAAGGAGAGAAATTCCAGTTAGTTGAAGGTCCTGGTTACAACAGACATTGACTACTTATTTATAATTTGACCCTCTTCCACTCACTCAATACTTGTCCACACAAAACTACAGTTGAAAATTTTACTTCAGGCTATTCAAATAGACTACATTCCCATAACCATGAATGGGAAAACAAAATCACTCAAATCTACTTTTATGAAGATACAGCACCTCCTGAGTGATTACTATTGTGTGAAATGGCTGAATACTTTCACTTTTTCACAGCTGAAGCCAATGCTGAATGAAGATCCTGTGTTGCTCCACATTTTTTGGAGACTGGAATGTTTGTTTGTGGAATCTAGACAAGATGGCTGGTTCACTGACAGTTTAGGTGAGAGAACTGTGTGCCAAAGCCATCTGTTTTGTTACTTTGCCACAAGAAAAAGGGACACTCTCTTACAAGGAACACTCACTAACTCAATATACACACCCTAAGATGAATACACATCTTTTAAGGCCTTCGTGTGGAGTTAGACAATAGTTCTTACCGTGTTTTCTGACAATCAAGAATTACTCACTTACAGAGTGAATTCACTCAGGCCTAAACACAAATGGGCTTCTCAGAAAATGGCAACATCAAAAATTCAGAGGAAGGTTTAAAGGTCCAATGTTTCTAAAGCAATTCTCTTCAAATCCATCAGTATGTACGAAAAAGTTTACGTAATACTCTATCCTAGAAATTTCCATCTAAAGCCACCACTCTGGATTCTCTGCTACTCCTCCATAGGGTGGCCTTGCCAAAGAAGACAGAGTCTATAGAGGTGATCCAGTTAAACAAAAGGGGGTGGGGGAAGAAATAAGCAACCCTCTTATTCCTACTTTTCCCTTTTACTCAGAACCCAAGATAGTTGAACAGAAGGTCCCTTTTATTCCTGAGTACAGAAAAAAATTCAGGGCTTTCCCAGGCTATCTCACCCATACTACCTACCGCATTTGGTTTCATCTATGTTTGGCTCTAACTTCGCTAAAGATAGAAAACCCAAATATAACCTTTATTCCCCTTCCTCTTGTGTGGTGGCAGTGATGTAGAATCACCCTTGGAGATCCAAAAGAATTTGGAATTCAAATGGAGTTGTTTTCAGAGAGACAGATAGAAGACTGTAAGCAGATCCTATGAAATCATTTACATTTATATAGGACTTTCTGTTTTCAGAGTGCAGGGGAGTTCAAACGTGTAGAGTGCATATGGAAGACGAGTCGCCAAAGGGGTAGACTGTGCTGTTGATCAATGCATTATCACTTCTCTTCTCCAACGCCAGCCTCCTGTGAAAATGGAGCTTCCTTTGTTAGATGGCAAAATATGTCTTGTCTGTATGGTTTTTTCCAATTTTTTGTATGGAGATTAAACTTAATATAAAATTCACCATTTTAAAGCATGTGATTCTATGATTTTTTTTTAGTATATTTGCAATGTTGTATAATCATTACCACTATCTGACTCCATAACATTCACAATACCCCGAAAATAAATCCTGTAACTGTTCACAATGACTCCCAATTTTCCCCTCCCTCCACCAGCCCCTGGGAGCCCCTAGTCTACTTTCGGTCTCTATAGATTTGCCTCTTCATACAATATGTCACCTTTTATTGTGGCTGGATTCTTTCCCTAAGCATAATGTTTTCAAGGTTTATCCATGCTGTAGCATGTATCAGTACTTCATTCTTTCTCTTGGCTGAATGCTATTCCATTTTGTGGATATATGGCTATATCACATTTTATCCATACACATTTTAATTTATTCAGTTGATGGACATTGGAATTATTTTCATCTTTTGGATATAATGGATAAGGATGCTATAAACATTCATGTACTAGCTTCTGATGAACATTTTTTCCCCAATTCTCTTGAACATGAGAAGGAGTAGAATTTCTAGGTCATATAGTAATTCTATGTTTAACTTTCTGAGAAACTGCCAAACTATTTTCCATAGCAGTTATACCATTTTATATTTCAATCAACAGCATATAAAGATTCCTGTTTTAGACAGTTTGGGCTGCTATAGCAAATCACCATAGACTGAGTGGCTTAAACAACAGAAATTTATTTCTCACAGTTCTGGAAGTTCAAGGTCAGGGTGCTAGCATGGTGGGGGGGGCCGGGGGGGGTTCTGGTGAGAGCCCTCTTGCAGGTTGCAAACCAAAGACTTCTCCTTGTATCTTCATATGGCAGAAAGAGTGAAATACAGACAGATTCCATATGTATTTGGATCAAATTTTGAACATCCTATCCTATTCCACTGGCCTATAGTACTTGTCTATTCATGTGCCAGTACCACATTATTTTAATTATAGGAGCTTTATGTTATGTTGTAACGTCTAATAGTACTAATTCCCCCTGTAGGTGTTCTTTTTCAATGTGCCCTAGTGATTCCTGCATGTTTGTTTTTTCTGTATGAACTTTGGTATCAGCTTGTCTATAAAATAGCTTCTTGATATTTTTCTTGGAATTGCATTGAATTTATAGGTTAGCTCAGGGGAAACAGGCATCTTTTTAATCTTGTCATCTTAGCCAAGAACAGGAAATGGATTTCCAATTGTTGAAGTTTGCTTTTGCACCTTTCAGGAGTGTTTCCAAATTGTCCTCCATATGGGTTTTTCCTGTTTCTAGTTAAATGTATTCCTAAGCATTTAATCTCCTTCACTGCTATTGCAAATGGATATTCCTTACCATAAAGTCCTCCAACTATTGTTTTATATATGAGGGCTACTGATTCTGTGGGTTAATTCTATATCCTGCTACTTCACCAAATTATTTAATTGTTTGAGTTGGTTTTATTATTGATTCTCTGGGTTTTTAAAAGTGTACTATCATATCATCTGCAAATAGGGGTAGTTTTATTGCATCTTTCCCCATTCTTAGGTCTCTAATTGGTCTCTCTTAACTAATTGCATTGGCTAACACATTTAATACAGCATTTATTTCTTGTTGCTGATCTTAATGGAAATACCTCTAGCATTTTCCCATTAAATAGAAGACTAGCTTTAGGACCAACACATACATATTTTATCATGCTCAGAAAGTATCCCACAATTCCTATTTCCCTAGGGTTTTTATCAGGAATGGGTGATGAATTTGTTCAAAGGCTTTCTTAGGATCTATAGAAATAGACATAGATTTTTCCTTAGATTTATTAATATACTGTATTGTATAAATAGATTTCCCAAAGCTGAGTCAACCTTTCACTCCTTGAACATATCCTTCTTGGTCATATTGTATCATTATATTTAATGTAGTGATGGATTCTGTTTGCTAATATGTTCGTTGGTTCCCTTAACCTTAATGGTTTGCCATATTTCGATAAAGACTCCATTTAATAAAGTATCTTCCAAATCCCAGCTTGGTTGAAAATTTTTTGTTTAGAATTTTTTGCATCAATATACATGAATGATGTTTGTCTGTAGTTTTCTTTATATAGTCTTTATCTAACATATGCAATTTTACACTTGCTTCATATATGATTTAAGTGTAGTTTCTTCATTTTCAGTAATTTATAGAACATTAGAACAATCTCTTCTTTGAAGATTTGGTAGAAATCCCTCATGAAACCAACAGTGCATGGTAACTTTTTGGTGTGAACTAGTTCCTTATTGACGTCATTTCTTTTGTAGAAATTGGTTTGTTTAAGCTTTGTTACTCTAATAGGGTCAAATTTGGTGATCTATATTTCCCTACGAAATTATTCATCTCACCTTTGTTTTCAAGAATTTTTGCCATAGTAATCTGCAAAGTAGTATCTTATAATTTTTTTAAATTTATTCTGCTTTGGCAGTTATATCATTCTTGTCATTTCTTTGTTGGTATTTTGATACTCACTCTTTTTTTTTCTTTATCAAGAAAAAAAGTAGTAGTTTGTCTATTTCACTAATTTTTTTCTTTAAAATTTTAATTTGTTAAGTATATCTATTGTTTTTCTCTTCCTTAGGAGCTCATCTCAGTTCCAGGAGGTAAGGCTGATCCCTGTATATACTGTCCCTATGTTCTTTAGAGTTCTCCTTACTTCTTACTGGCCATTATCTCAGATCTATTTTTATAGATAATTCTTCATTGTAAACTTTTCTATTCAAATTACTGTGTAGTTTATGTGTCCTGATTAGACCCTAACTGATACATTCGACATCTTTTGGATTTTCTCCCTTCTTGCCACCTGCTTAACTACCGGCTTCATCCAGCCTGTATCATGACAGGTCTGGATTACTGCAATGTTTTTGTAATAGCTCATTGATCTCCATGTCTCCAGTTTAGTACCCATGTAATGTATCCTTCGTAATGTTCTCAGATCACCCTGTCTGAAATGCTATTAACCTAATCATGTCACTGTCTAATTTGAAAGCTATCAATTGGTATACTATCTTAAACACAAAGTTTAAACTCTTAAATGCGGAACATAAGGCCCTTTATGCTCTGGCTCTTCTTAACTTTCCAACCAAATCTCTTGCCCCACCTCCCTCCCTTCCATTCACCCTTCAAGCACAGTAGATACTTTGAAGTTCCTTGAACAATTGGTAACTTCACTCTGCTTTTTCAACCATTGTTAAACTTCTCCCACTGCATGGCATTCTGTCTCCAATTCCTGTCTATATAGTAGGCACCTACTCATTCTTCAAGACTTAATTCAAGCATACATTCTCATTTCTTTAGATTTATCTCCATCTTCTAGAATGCTAAATTTATTCAAAGACAGAAGCCATGTCCTACTTGTCTTGAATTTCCAAATTCTTCCCCAAGGTAGCTACTAATAAATATATGTTGAATGTTGGATGAATTTTTACAAATGTATTTAGTCTTGATACAATGCTGTGAGGGTGAGGCCCTTTCAGATATCTAAGAAATGGATAAGTTCTATCAAACACAAGAGGGCATTTCTATTGTCCCACCATTTCTATTGTTCCACCATTTCTATTGTCCCACAAGGTGATATGATGAGGAGATGGAGTTTGAAGTCCTGGGGCCAGTTCCTGGATCCTATAGATGTTCTGTGAAAATGATTCTGAGCATAATACTTTAACTACAAAACAGATATATTATTACAGTTACCCATATGATTTGAGATCCCAACAAAAAACAGAAGGTGTACTCAGCATGGATTATGAAGAAAATTAATTACTAGATTTTTTTTTTTTTGACAGAGGCTCACTCTGTTGCCTTGGCTAGAGTGCCATGGCATCAGCCTAGCTCACAGCAAACTCAAACTCCTGGGCTCAAGCAATCCTGCAGCCTCAGCCTCCCGAGTAGCTGGGACCACAGGCACACACCACCATGCCTGGCTAATTTTTTGTATATATTTTTACTTGTTCAATTAATTTCTTTCTATTTTTAGTAGAGACAGGGTTTTGCTCTTGCTCAGCCTGGTTTCGAACTCCTGACCTCGAGCGATCCATCTGCCTCAGCCTCCCAGAGTGCTAGGATTACAGACGTGAGCCACCGCGCCTGGCCAATTACTAGATCCTTTATACAGGTATGAGAAGTTTTAAGAAAAACATCGAAAAATGTCAGGGCACTTAAAACTATCAATAGCAAGAAGCCATTATACCTAGAGAAAACTGGAGGAACTGGAGAAAACAGTGTTCCTGGAGCTTGATGAGAACTGAGGCTAAAGAGAGGCTTCCTGGGAAGAGGTGTAGAGTTAGACATGCAGCTGCTGCCAGACAAAGCACAAAGCAGCAACATTGCAGGGGAAGAAATACCCCGGCCTCTTTCTCCTGCCCTCCAATCCCTTGCTGCTGCTTCCCTTTGGCCGAATGCAACTATTAATACAAGCTAGAGCCCAGGGGAACCTGGGTGGTACAGTCTGGAGAGTCAGCTTCAGCCTGCTCCAAGCACAGAGCAGTGTGGAGAGGGCCAGAGAACAGATGGGGGAGTGCAAAATGAACAACCACCAAAAAACCATCTCATTTATGTTTTGTGGGGATGAAACACATATGAAAGTGATAAATAAGTCACAAATTTTATGCAAAAAAGAATATTTCTCAAACTCAACATCAACAGAAAACACACAAAATATTCAACAGTTCATTTTTTTTTTCTAGAGGGGTTGCTTACAAATATGACAAATATGGAACTCTGATTATTTGTCTCCAGTCTGTGGTTGGGTAGCTCTTTTGATGAGAGCCTGGTGCTGGTGAGGCCATATTAAGAGGTTTTGGCATATGGGTGCCAGAGTTACGCGGACACAGGCTACAGTCCAGGCATTAGCCTGATGTCCTGCTGTTATTTCAAGGCTGTGAGCACCTCCATTGCCATTGCCCCCCAAATAATTTGTAGCAGTCTGTGTCCTCCTATAGGTGTATGTTAGAGGTGAGACACTCAGGCATTAGAAAGAATATTTCTGCAATATTTTTTAAAAAACTCATAAGCCATTTGTAGTAATTATTCAAAAACCATCCTGGCCAGGCGCAGTGGCTCACGCCTGTAATCCTAGCACTCTGGGAGGCCAAGGCAGGCAGATTGCTCTAGGTCGGGAGTTCGAAACCAGCCTGAGCAAGAGCAAGACCCCATCTCTACTAAAAATAGGAAGAAATTAATTGGTCAACTGATATATGTAGAAAAAATTAGCCGGGCATGGTGGCGCATGCCTGTAGTCCCAGCTACTTGGGAGGCTGAGGCAGGAGAATTGCTTGAGCACAGGAGTTTGAGGTTGCTATGAGCTAGGCTGATGCCACAGCACTCACTCTAGCCTGGGCAGCAAAGCAAGACTCTGTCTCAAAAAAAAAAAGAAAAAAAAGCAACAAAAAAAACCCCCATCCAGCCACAAACTTCTATACCCCACAGAATAAACAATGCTTCACAGTGGGTGTCAGAGTGAAATCGTAGAGTATAATTTGAGGAATACTCCAAGATACTCCTCCCAAAAAGATTTGCCCTACTCATTGCCCCACAGTTCTAATGTGAGAATTCCTACAGTTCTCACATTAGTGATCCTCCTTTGGTTTATTGGAAACAATGCTAGTAGTCCCATCCTAAAATATCACAAGGTGCTTAGGATTAGTGACAAATTTGCATGCAGCCCTACGGTTTCATTTATCAGGCCAGCTAGATTACTTGTTCACTTGTTCAACAAATATTTATTGAGAGCATACTCTGTGCCAGGAATATGCTAGGTGCATTTGCACAAACCAAGAACAGCACAATAGCCTAGGCTCTGTAGGGGTGGGGGAAGGTGAAGAGTACTCACAAAATGTCTAGAGCTAGAGGCCTTATCAGAGAGGATACCACATTGTGTGCCTGGCCAATGTATTAATAATTAGGGAGTGAAGGGAGAAAGCTATGGGATTGGAGCAGAGGTAAATAACGTGAGCTCACTTTAGTCTGGCAAAGAGACATAGCTGAGGATATTGCATAAATAGTGATACAATTATGTGAGCACATATTATGTGCTGAATGGCGTGTTAATATGTTAGAAATTTCTGTATCTCTCCTCCCTTACGTGGTGGGTATTGTGATGCTCATTCTTTTAATGAGAAAACTGAGGCTCAGAAAGGATGTGAGTCATCCATGTCTAAGCAGCTGATAGACGGTAGATTCAGGAATCAAATCCAATTCTATGTTCAGAACCTGAACTCTCTCCTCTCTATAACCCCATCCTTCTGTGGTTTCGAATTAGTAAAACATCTCCTTCACCTGAAACTTAGTTATTTTAAAAAATTGCCTAGACTTTAGTGATCTCTTAAAAAGAGAAAACACTGAAGGGTATCTCTCATCTTTACACAAGGTTTATCATAGTTTTGCCTTCATCAGTTTTGTTTTCTGAAGAAAAACTAAGAAGACACACTAACAGATTACTCAACAAATGTTTGGTGAATGAATCGCTCTATAATTAAGCAGTTAGAAGTCACGCAACACTTTACAACATGTAAAACACGAGAAGATGTCTCAATTCCTCCGTAAGAGTCATTTCCCATTAAATCCTAATTTTCCACTTGATGAACTGCAGACCCTCCCAATATCAACAAAGATTAGGCCGTGTTTCCTTGCCAGGCGGAGGCTTTTCCTTGCTTGCTGTGAAGAAGCAAACTATAACAAATTGGGGCTGGACCAAAGAACCCATAAATGAGTAAGTTTGCTCAATGATCTTCTAGCTTTCTTAGCTTGGCACATTCCATGGGGAAACAAAACAAGGCAATGAAGATGACCAAAAAGTTTCAGGAAGTTATGTCCCCTTTCTTGGAATTTTTCAATGGGGTTAGTTCCCAGGGATAGCCTTTCCCTTAATTATCCTTTGGCAGGCTCTGAACTATAAAGTTCCATGGGGCAGATGGGCTTACAGCCAAATGTTGATCCCTTTAGCTGGCTTAATGAAAATTACCAGGACTGTGCCCACCCAGATCACAACAGGCGAGGAACAAAAGGCCTAGGTCAGCTGCTGCTTCTGGACATTGCTCCCAAACCCCTGCTTGTTTCCAGGACATGGCTGATGTAATTCAGGAGCAAGTGCCCACTCAGTGTGAAAGTGGTAGAAAGAAAGAGAACATAGTTTCCCAGACAAAAACTAGCAAAGCCTAATGAAGCCTCCAAATCATGGAGAAGGACATCATACTTCTCTGGCCTGGCTGAAACACCATTTCTACCTTAACTTTGAAAAGCAGCAAATAGGTCAAGGGCTATCACAATATCCCCACCTACCGCATCATGGTGAACATATTTTGGATCTTTCTTGACTAAAGTTAGGGGAAGAAAAGAAACCAGGGTGTTACTCACTCAAGCCACTTCCCTCCGCTGCCTTCTGTCTGCACCTCATAGTCCCCAGCAGTGGCTAAGTGCTCTTTTTGTCTCTAATTACCATTAGACAGGCCCACTATGTTTCCAGATTCTATACAGTAATGCTGACTGCCAGGTTCCAGTATCACCACCTCCTCTATTTGTCCTTGCAGCCCTAGGGGTGGCAGTGATTCCTCTTGTTGCTAATCTCTGGGTTGCCTCACCATCTCATTGGGCTTCTCAGCTGCTCCATCACCTGTGTGACCAACTTCCTGAATCAGTCCACTCTGTTGTCAACCCTTAAGGTGGTTCCTATTTTCCTGATTAGACCTTGACTGCTACATATGTATTCTTCCCTTTATTGTGATGGTACTACCCAAAAATGTAAGGCATCAAACATAATTGTAAATCCTCCATCTCCAAAGCCAATATTTCTTTCATTCTTCCTGGCTACAAGCCAGATTGAGTTCACATCAAGTGTGTGAGAAATGGCAATGGCACTTAGAGGGCTCTCAGAGAATATCTGTTGGACAAATGGGTCTTTCTGGCATGTTGTGACATCCTGGGTGCTATGTGTCCTTGCGGTCAGCTTTCAGCCAGGAGGAAGGTGATATCATTCAGGGATGAGGGAGGGTGACTTCACTCACCTCTGTGACCTGGGGTAATAGAAGATCTTGGTATACTATAGAATATTCTATAAATAAAGTTACTTTAGGACATGTGTTCATCAGGACACTGTTGTAACATGTGACAGAAGCTCAATCAAATTAAAGCACAAAAAAATGTATTGGTTCACATTATTGAAAAGTCCAAAAGTAGGACAAGCTTTAGCTATGGCTGGGTCCAAGGATTCAAACAATGCCTTCAGGAATCTACTATATCTCTCCCCATATTTCTGATTTGCTTTGTCTTGTGTTGGTTTCATTCTCAAGCACCAATAATTGCAACAGGATCTCCAACATCTTCAAGTCCCTCTCAGTCTCAGAAAAAAGGGCATTTTCTCTCTCCCTAGAACAGTCTCTGTGTCCATGGTGATTAGGATCAGAGGCTGTGGGAGGTCAGTCTGAGTGAGGTACCTGACTTCATAGCCATCTGTATCAGGGGAACCAGAGTCCCTTGGCTGAAGAAAAAAGGAATGCTTGGCAAGTGACAACAAGAGATGCGAATACCATGAAGCAGCCAGGCACCAAGGGAAAATATTGGCTTTGAATTAGAAGACTTGAAATTGAATTCTAATTCTATCATCAATTCGCTGTGAAAGTCCAGAAAAAGTATTTCTCTAAGTCTTGGTTTCTTCATTTGTAAAATGTGTGGATTGGGCTTGGAACAGTAATTTGTAAGCATTTTAAATCACAAAATTCTCTATTCAAGTAAAGTCTTATGCAAAAGAAACAAAACCTTACCAAAACTAGTTGAAGAGATAATGAGGGGTCTGGAACTACTTGAAACTTCTATCCCCTGATGGGGCTATTTGAAATTCCTATGGCTCCTCACAACACAGTTTGAGAAACCCTGAAGTAGCTGATCTCCGGGGCCTCTTCCAGCTTGAACTTTAGGGAATTCTATGTAGATTGTCCAACCCTCTTTAATCTAATTTTTCTCACTTTCCCTCTATTTATTTTTTGGCTAAAATTATGAACTTTGGCTATGTGTGAGAGGCCACTTAGGAAAAATAATCATTTATTCAAATGCCCAGCCAATTTACTTTGGCCAATTTGGAGCTTGTTTTTCCTGACGGAGAGGGAATAAATTTCTGAAACACACTTTCAAGTTGGGGCTAGAAAAGGTGAATGTACAAGTGAGGAAAAGTAGGCAACGGAAGTTGCCAAAGCTGAGCTGAGCTGGAAGCTGTGAATTCAAACAACCTCTGTCTCCCCCACTCATGTCCCCCGACCTTGGCATCTGCGGCCAAGTGTACTCTCTGGAACGGATGGCAGAGGAGGATGTTGTGGGTTTTGGCTTTGCCACTTGTGAAAACTTGCTCTTGGGGAGACACCTTCAGCTCCAATATGAGTGTGTTTGATTGAAATATAGCATTGGGGAGGAGGAGGGGGAGGAGTTGAGCACTTGGCCTCCCTATAGCCTACAGAAGGCAAGGTAAAAGGAGGAGTTCTTTGATTCAGGCAGCACCCTGAGTGAGAAATGAGTGTTGGGGTGATTCCAAAGGAGGCCAGGACATTTGCTTCTCTTTTTCATGTAATTGTCTATTCAGAAAATATCCAAAGGGAGTTGTCAGACATTCTTTGGGGGTCTGGAGATAAGTAAGTGATGATCTCTAGCCTGTGGGACTTTACTATCAAATAGGGGAGGCAGGCAATCGATGCATAATACTGTGTTGGAAGGCTGCTATTCGGCTGGTGCACACGCGCTGGTTACGGCTAGTGTCTGTTTTGGCTGGTCAGTCCAGGCTATGCCCACTGGTAAATATTTTAATATCATCCCTGCTCTGTGATGTGCAAGAGGTACAACCAGATATATGTGTACACTCCACAGCAGTAGTAGAGAGAAGGAAAAATAACTTTAGGGGAGCTGAAGAGGATTTACAGAGGTGGTGGCATTTGGTGTGTGTTCTAATGGAAGAGTAGGATAACACCAAGAGGGGAGAGGAGAGGGAAGGGGCATTCTAGAGGACAGAGGAAGCAAGACCATGCTCTGTGGCCTGAATATGCATGCAGAGGTTGTGAAGACAAACATGAGGTTTGGTGTGAACTGAGCATCCATTGTTAGGGACAGACTACTGCTCCAGCTGGAGTGGACTGTGACAGGCCTGTAAACTGCTTATAAGTCTGGCCTTGACCATGTGAGCATTTGGGAGCCACTGGATGTGAGCAACTGAGTGACATGATGAGGCCAGTGTTCAGGAAGTTTCCTTAGGTCTCCCATGAAGCTGTAAGGGCAGGCAGTAGAAAGACCAGCTAAAATCACTCATGCCCTAGTACCCAACAATTTGCTCAGTCTTCTTTCTGTTTAATTGTAGCTGAGATTTGTTGAGGTTTAATCTGTGCCAAACCTTTGCAAAATGCTTCCTCTTGCATAGTCGTTGGCACATTCCTGGATCTCCTTTGACCCCAAGTTAAAGATGAAGAGACTGAGGCTTAAAGAAGAAACCAAGTCTTGTTCCACTGGGAGGCAGTGTGAAGAGGAAGGAGTGACTCGGAGGCTGGTATGGAGGAAAGGGACATCCAGTGAGTGGTGATCACATGCTGGTGTCCATGGGACGTGCTTTACAGTTAATTCTCACAAAACAGTCTGCACCGCGGTTCATAGCAGTTGCATTCTTCCAGTTGTTCAGGCCAAAAACTTCAGAGTCACCCTCTTTCTCTCACACCCTACATCCAGTCCATCAGGAAATTATGTCAGCTCACTATCTTCAAAAGATATCCCGAATCCAATCACTTCTTACCCTTCAGTGTTGCCAGCCTGGCCCAGCCCATTCTCCTCTCTCCCTTGAATTCCAGCCGTAGCCTTGCAAGAGCATCCTGCCTCTCTCCTGCCCCCTACAGACTGTTCTCTGTATGGCAGCCTGGATGATTCATATAGAAACCAGGTCAGATCTCCTAATGCCTCAAATTCTGCAGTGACTCCCCACATCACTGAAGTCAATGTGTTTACATCTGTCTCCAGTGACCAAGCTAATTCTGCCTCTCTGTGACCTCACCTCCTCTCTTACCCCTCTCGACCCTGCTCACTCCACTCTGGCCACACTCACCTCCCACCTCTTCCTCAAACCCACCAGGCATACCCCTGGCTCCAGACCTATGCTCTCGCTGTTCCCTGCGCCTGGAGCTTCCACTATTCCTCCAGGCATCCCCTCATCTAGGTCTCTCATCTTCAAATCTTTGCTCTTGGAGGTCGTGCTGATCACTCTATTTCATTTTGCAATCTGATCTGTTTTTTTTTTCTCATAACAATTTCCACTTTCTAATATAGTATGTATTTTGTTACTCATTATGTTTATTGGTTGTATTTTTTTTTTTTGCTAGGCTGTAACTTCCATGAGGGCAGATATCCTAGTCTGTTTCATTGACAAATTCCAAGTCATCAGATCAGTGCTGGGCATATAGTAGGTGCTCGATAAATGCTTATTGAATGCTAGAGAGTGGGGGTTTAGTAGATTATCCAAATAAGTGGTAGAGCCAGGTTTGGGGCTCAGGTTTGCCCATGGCAAGATCTAGGCTCTTGCCACCACTCTTGAGTGGGCAAGAAAAACCAGCAGAAGTGTTGCTGGACAACAGTGCTGACAGTGGGATGTCACACGAGTCACACTATACGGGGACAACATGGCAGATGCTGCAGCAAAGGAGAAAGCCAGCTCTCCTTGCTCAGTTCTGTGGCTCTAGGCTCTTTTTTCCTTTTAAATAATAAAACTCATGGCTGAAAAGACACGCTGTGTGCGTGTGCGTGTGCATGTGTGTGTGTGTGTGCCATTGGCCTTCATCCTAGAGCCTTACCTCATTTGGCAGGCATTTAACAAAGGCAGCATTATTGAATACCAACTAATTATCTGGCAGCAGAGGGAGAGACCAAGAGATGGATGGGTACAGCACACACCTGACAGGATGAAATGTTAGTCATCCACAGATGTTTTTCAGGAGGAGCAGCCAAGGAGTGCTGCTTTAGGAACACTTTGTAGGAACGCTTTATTTCCTAAAAGGTTTCTGACCTTGCAAGGCGAGGCTGACTCTGTAGGAGAGAGCCTGAGAGCCGGGCAGTTCTGCCTGGACTCCCCTGGAACTGCCGCCCAGAACCGGGTCCTGCCACCACCACCTGCCACTGGGGTTTGGAGCTGGGACCAAGTTAGCTGCTTCTCATACTCCAGACTTCCACTGGTCAATACCAAAGACTGACCCCAAGCATTGAGAGAAAGCCACTGTCACAGCAACACTGTGTAGAAAGAAGGCTGGTTTGGGAGAAGGCAGGGGACAAACACAGAAAAGTCAAGACCAGTCCTCACCCTGGCCAAGGTAGTTAGATTCTTTACTAACTTTATGCTTACTCTAATTGTTAGGGTTCTGATAAAAGCTGGGTAAGGAATGCTTTGCTAAATGCACAGGTTCCATCAGTGCTTTATTTAGAAATGAACCACACCTTTTAGTTGCAGTGATGTGTTAAACGAGTAAGGAGTAAGGCCACCAAGCACTCTCAGCGACCAAAAGAGATAAGGAGTTTACTCCTAGTTTCTTCCAAATCACAGGCATCGTTATAAGGTAGGAAGCTGTTGGATAAGCTCCTTTTTTAAAAATTTTTTTGCGACAGAGTTTCATTCTGTTGCCCGGGCTAGAGTGCCGTGGTATCAGTCTAGCTCACAGCAACCTCAAACTCCTGGACTCAAGCAATCCTCCTGCCTCAGCCTCCCAAAGTAGCTGGGACTACACGCATGCACCACCATGCCCAGCTAATTTCTTTCTATTTTTAGTAGAGACAGGGTCTCGCTCTTGCTCAGGCTGGTCTTGAACTCCTAAGCTCAAGTGATCCTTTGCCTCTGCCTCCCACAGTGCTAGGATTACAGATGTGGGCCACCACTCTCAGCCTGGATAAGCTCCTGCTACAGAAGAAACTAAATTTATTTTGCACAGAAATCAAATGATTATTCCCTAAAACTTTCAAAATTACTAGACTGACAACCACCAAAGATGATATCAAAATGTGATCAACTGTGAAATTTATTTTCTTATTAAGTAGCTGCTTTACCATGGTTTCTTCCAGAGAAGAAACATACAAATATCCCCCCACTCTCCAGGTCACTTTCAATGATGTGCAGCATAGCACAGGGGTCTATTAAGGGTCTCCACACTTGCCCGATATTTGACTTTCTTCACCACTTGAAATTTGCATCTTCTGGGTCATAAAACATTTCTATAAGATACTATCGTGGTCTTACTATTGCTTTTTCACATTTCTTCCTTACAAATGCTAATCATGGCTGCTTTATAGTCCACAATGATTTTGGACATCCTCTAAGCCAATGGTTTTTGAGCTTCAGTTAGTATGAGTCCTCTGAGGGCTGGTTAAAACACAGATCACTGGGTCCACCCCCAGGGCTTGTGATTTCAAGAAGTCTGGGGTGGGGCTTGCAAATTTGCATTCCTGACAATTCCCCAGTAAAGCTGATAGTGCTGGCTCTAGGATCTCACTTTGAGAACCTCTGTTCTGTGCTTTCTATTTTGATTGCTTCTTGAAGAAAACAAAAACCAGTTGATTTAGAACTGAACGCATACAGGCTGAAGCAAAGAGAGTATTTATTGGCTCAGATCAGTGAAAAGCCTAAAAGATGGTCTGACTTCAGGCAGGGAATGATCCATAAGCTCAAGAGTTTCTCTGTATAACTCTGGCCTCTGCTTCCTCTCTGTTTGCTCCATCCTCAAACTGATTTTGAGATCCTGGTGGCAAGATGAACAGGAGCCAGTTCCTCCCAATGGCCAAAGCCTTTTCAGGAAGCCTAGGGCTATGACTGCTCCGAGAAACGCAGGCTGGGTGGGTCATCAGCTGTGATCCAGAATAGAGAGGAAGGACAAGGGGTGGACCAGCCCACAGTCTATTAACCATAACAGCTCTTACTATTTCACCATAGGAGAAAGAGGAGAGTTTGTGACAATATAAAAATGGCACAGAACTATTTTTATTATCAAAGCTTTTCATTCTCCAAACCCAACTCCACTCAACTAAGAAAATGCCACTAAGACAATTTCCCTTGGGGGTTTTCACATAACCTTTATCTTTTTTGCCATCATTGCATGTGAAGTTTTTGCTGGTGGGGCTTCATGGCAGAACCTGTCATGTTAGTGGGAGAATTTGCTAAGAGAGGGGGAAATTGTAGCTATCATTTCCCCAGATCCACAGTAACTTTTTCAAAGAATCTTTTCCTTCTGCGGTAAAACACCTGCCTAGCTACGGAGTTGAATAGGAGACTCTGAAGAGACGTAATGCTATTTTAAGTGCCATTTTTAGTCCTGTAGAGTTTTCATTTAGTTCTTCATGTAATAGGCACATGTACAAAAGCAATTAAACTAGAACAAAGCAGAAAATAACAGCAGGCAACTTGCTGCCTTCAGTTACAGCGTTCCCAATCCAGAACACTGTCAGTCACCAGTGGGACTTGCAGAATTAAACTCCTTGGGAGAATTTATTTTTTTTTTTTTTTGGCTGAGTCAGCATCCAAATATAGGAATCTTTCTGAAGGACTGCAAGTTTCTCAGAGGGCTATGCTAGAGGCAAGGAGTAGATTGATTTTTTAAAGTCCATCCAGGAACAAAGAATTATTTCAAAATGTTACTTTCTGAGCTGTGGTCTGGAAAAAATCATTTCTGGGTCCTGACATTTGCCTTCCTCTTTGAGACCCTGGACTGCATCTTTATTTTACTGGGCTAACCATTACAATAATGTGTTCCTAGAAGGACGTAAGCTAAAAGATGTTTGGGGGTTGCATTTTAGTTGAGTAAGGATATAATTAACAGGGACTCACTTAAGCATTAAGAGGGTATGTTGGAGATTAACAGACTCAAAGGGAGAGAAATTGCTGGACCTTAGAAATTTGCTACTGCCAAGGCTCACTCACTTGCTCGCTCTCTCTCTCTCTCTCTCTCTCTCTCTCTCCCCCTCTGTCTCTCCATGTCTCTACTATGCTTGGTTCTGCTTGGCTTCATTCTCTTTCGCTGGAAACAGATTTTCACATATGGTGGAAGATGGTTCCCAACCATTCCTGATTCACATCCTCCAATTTCTATGACCCAAAAGGCAAGACACTCTATCCTTCTCCAGTTGGGGACAAACCCCAGAGAAAAAGGAGTCCACAAAGGAGATGGGAGCAGGGTGACCTAAGAGTAGGAGAGGACCCAACAGACAGCTATGGCCACAGAAATCAGAGCAGGATGGAGTTTGAAAGAGGAGGCAATGGTCAAAAACATCAGACACCACAGAGTGATTGAGCAGAATGTGATGGGAGCATTCCTGACGAAGTTCATGGCATACACAGAAAAAAATTAATGTCATGTTTATCTAAGGACGTTGTATGTGGATATATAAATAAGCATATATCACAGGGTTTTTCTTGAATATTAGTGCCCGAATGCTGTTGGTGGGTACGTTAGTTTGGACAACTTCCCATAAATTTGTGGCTCTATGTAAAGATAGTTTTATCTAGTTAAAAATGGACAAGTTGTTGGGACAGATCTGTTTTAGAAAAGCACAACTGGCCACCATAGACCCATGAGTGCAATAACTCATGGACCTTGAATTACATTTTAATAAATTGATGAGGACTGAGTTTCAAGACAGGCTATTCTCTTATTAGAGCTGTGACTCATGGTGAGGTCAGGGTCGCATGGCTTCCATCAGAAAACAAACAAACAAACAAACAAACAAACAGCTGAGGGGAGAAGCACTCTGTTTTACTTACACAGACTGGTAGGGCAGACCTGCAGAGCTGACAGAAGCCGGCCGAGATCTGGAAAGATAACCATGTGGAAGTCACTGGGCTGAATGAGCTACTGCGACTTTTTCCTATGGAAGGATGAACTGGAAACGTTTCCACTTCCCTGAGCATAGGCACGGAGGCCTGTGCACAGCCAGCACAGGAAGGGCTAGGCTGGGTTTTTCTGGTGGGCTAGATGGGCAAGAGGCAGGATCTGGAAAACAGTGGGAGCTGGAAAGGGCCAGAACAGCAGGAGCACAAGTGGCTCCACATAGAACCGGTGTGGAAGTCACAGTCCCTTTGTTCATTGCCTGCAAGGTACAAGCAGCCTTGGCTCCACAGATAAAATGCTTAACCAGAAACTGACAGAGGGCCCTATTTTTGAGTGGAGCAAAGGTTTAGCCTTGTGCAAAGGAATGTGGTAGACATTCAAATACAGACAAAGCATCGCTCATTTGCGAGTGGCTGGTGGGAGAGGACACATCCTCCCCAAAGTCTCAGTATAATATCCTGTCATTCTAGAGAAAAGATCAATATCAACAATTGTCAAGGATGGGGGGAAAACTGTCAAAGGTAGAGTAAGCCAGTCATGTAAAACGTGAAATGAATGGCCACCCTCTGCAGGGGGGAAAATTTCTAAATTGTCATCACAATAGAAAATAAAAATAAAGCCTATGAATGTCACAGAGTGAGAATGTCATGGAGAGACCTAACTCACCTCAGTGTAAGGTTTCTGCCTGCTTCTCCTACTTACCTGTTTTGACTACATATACATATTTTCTTGCTACAGTTATGTTATTCTGTGCAACAGGTTGGAGAGCTCAGAGCCAGTACTCAGAGTCCTGTAAGGGACTGGGCTATCTGGTAACACTTGCTTGGTTATTTTTGTGGTTTTATAGACAGACTTACCCTGGGATGAATCCTGGCTCTGCCATTGACTGGCTGTGACATTGAGCAAGTTACTTAACCTCTGTAAAACATACTCAGGAGTCCTGGAAAATGACGATTATATGAGACAATATAAAGTGCTATGGACAGCACTGGAACTTAGCAGGTGCTGAAAATGGTAGCGAGTCATAGCTACCATTTGGGTTTTGTTTTATTATTAAATTACATTCCCTACCTTTGAACAGCTCACAGTCTAATGGGAAAAGCAGGCGTGTGTGACTCACTCAGATATAATAGAACAGTTCTGTAAGTATATGTTGTAGTTGTTTTCAGGTTTAAGATTGCTTTTGTATAGTCAGTTACCTCTGAAGGTTTTTGTCCAGATACTGACAGCATTTGCAAAAATTCCAGGGAAAACTTACAAAGAGTTTCATCAAGCTAGAAAAGTGTTCTGGATTTTAAAACATATCAAGATCTTTGTGTGATAAGAAAAGGCACAAAATACCTAGAGATGCTAGCACTTTCAGGCAACTTGAATTTCGATGTTGGCTGCGCTATGGGAACTTTTGCAATTCCAGTGGCCATTCGACAAAGATGCCAAGATAATTTAATGGAGAAAAGACAATCTTTTCAACACATGGATCTAAAACAATTGAATATCCATATAAAAAAACTTCATAACACACAACAACAATGAACTCAAAATGGATCATAGACCTACATATAAGAGCTAAAACCATAGTACTTCTGAAAGAAAACATAGGAGAAGGCCTTCATGACTTTAGTTAGCCAAAAAGTTCTTAAATATGACACAAAAGCACAAAATACAACATACACATTTTGTATTTTATGAAAATTTAAAATGTTCATATTTCACAAAAACACCAATGAAAAAACAAAAAGGTCAGCACAGACTGGAGAAAGCATTTGCAAATCATATCTCTGATAAAAGACTTGTTGCTGGAATGTATAAAGAACTCTTACAACTCAGTAATAAGAAGACAAACAATCCAATTTTAAAAGGGGCAAAAGATTTGAATAGATATTTCACCAAACACAATAAACAAATGGCTAATTTGCACTTCAAAAGATATTTGATATCATTAGTTGTTAGGGAAATACAAATTAACACCACAAAAACATAACACAGAACTACATATTCACTAGGATGGCTAAAATTAGAAACCCTGACAACACCAACTATGGCAAGGATATGGAGAAAATAGAACCCTCAGTCATGGCTGGTGGGAATGTAAAATGGTACAAGTTGGAAAACAAGTTTGGCTATTTCTTAAAATGTTAAACATAAGCTTACCATATGACTCAACAATTTTGCTCCTAGAAATATACCCAAGAGAAATATAAACACATTTCCACACAAAAGCATGTTACCTTAATGTTCATAGCAGCGTTATTCACAATAACACCAAATTGGAAAAAAACCAAATGCCCAACTGCTGAATAGATAAACAATATGTAGCATATCTATACAGTGAAATACTGTTCCAACAATAAAAAGGAACATACTATAACATGGGTACACCCCAACAATATTATGAGATGTGAAAGAAGCAAATGCAAAAGACTACATATGTTATCATTCTATTTATATGAATGTCTACAAAAGATAAATTGATAGAGATAGGAAGAAGATCAGTGGCTCTCTGGGGCCACACGTAGGAGAAAGGATTGACTGCAAACTGGCAAGAGGAAA
Source organism: Microcebus murinus (assembly GCF_040939455.1). Taxonomy (NCBI): domain Eukaryota; kingdom Metazoa; phylum Chordata; class Mammalia; order Primates; family Cheirogaleidae; genus Microcebus; species Microcebus murinus. Next base: position 32,801,753 of record NC_134115.1, read on the forward strand.
CCTTTTGTGATGATAGAAGTGTGCTAAAACTAGGTTGTGCAGATATCTGCACTCTCATATTTATTGCAGCGCTATGCACAATAGCCAAGATATGGAATCAATCTAAGTGTTTATCAACAGATGAATGGATAAAGAAAATATGTATATACACAATAGAATACTATTCAGCCACAAAAGAGAATGAAATCCTGTTATTTGCAGCGACACGGATGGAACTGGAGAACATTATGTTAAGTGAAATAAGCCAAGCACAGAAAAACAAATACCACATGTTCTCATTCATATGTGGGAGCCAAAAAAGTGGGTCTCATGGAGGTACAGAGTTGATTGGTGGTTTCCAGTGACTGGGAAGGGTAGGAAGGAGGAAAGATGAAAAGAGGTTGTTAATGGGTGCAAAAATATAGGTAGATAGAAGGAATAAAATCTACAGTATAGTACAGTACTGTACAGTAGGGTGACTATAGTCAACAATAATGTATAGTTCAAAATGCCTATAAGAGACGAATTGGAATGTTCCCAGCATAAAGAAAAGATAAATGTTTGAGGTGATGGACATCCCAATTATCCTGAATTGATAATTTGGGGGTACATCATTTGCATGTACCCCCCAAATATATATAACTGTTAGGTATCAATAATAAAATAAAACTAGATTGTGGTGATAGCTGCCTAATTCTTTAAATATATATTTTTAAAATAATTGAATTTATAATTATAATGGGTGAATTTTATGCTACATAAAGAAGACCTCAATATAGCTGTTTTTAAAAATCCTACTGTCCAGGCTTCCCTCCAGATCCACAACATTGGGCTGTGACCCAGACGTCAGCATTTTTAACCCTCCTCCAGTTATTCCAATGGTAAGCCAATGAGACTCACTGAGGTTCTGGTTAGACAGATAGATGGAGAATTGTGGACGTAGGGATTGTGACTACAGCCATGGAAATGGCAGAGATTTTTGAGGGAGAATAATGCCAAGATTCTAGCTCTGGGAAAATCTTATGTTAAAGCATCCTATAGAGAACGTTGGGCATTCATAGGTGACAGATAGAAACATCTACAAAATTTGGATGAAGTTTCAGAAAATGTGATCCCATTGAGACCAAATAAAAAGGTGTCATCCAGAAAAAAAAAGAAAAGCATGGATTTGAATCATATCTGCACAACTCACCAGCTGTGTAACTTGGAGCATGTTATGTAATCTCTCTGAACATTATTTTCTTTGTTTATTAAATTGATTAATAATACTTACCTCATTAATTGTTTTGAGGCTAAAATGAGCTGATGAATGTAGAAGAATGCTGAATAGCATTAAGCTGAACAATTGTCTAGAATCTAGAATAGGGATGACAGTCACATGATGTGAGCCCAAGATGTGGAAGTCAGCCATAGGCTTGTCAAGAGACTCTGAGCACTGGACATTCTTATAGTAGAGAACCCTCTGAGGCTAAGTTCTAGGGTATGTAAGATTACTTTGACCTATGTCAGTTTGGGACAATTTAATAGTCACCCGAAGAGCATGTCAACAGAATCAGGTTTCCAACACTAACAGCCTGAACTATTCAAAAGTTCTCTTTTGATGAAAAAATATTGATATCATCAGTAATTTGCAGTTGTTTTGCAATTGGAAATAGGGTCAGATAGTTGAGGTTCTAAAACCTCAAAACCCTCAGCTCAAACTCTCTCAGCTGCTGTAAAGATACACAAAATTTCTTGTACCCATCAGGGTGTATTCAGCTGCAAGTAATACTTGATTTTTATTGTCTCAAGTTGTGATTATTTTTTATTTTAACAGGTAATCTGGAAGCAGGCATTCCAAGGTTATTTTGGAAATTCAAGTGGTGTTATCAAAAACCCAAGCTGTTTACATTCGTGAACTTTATCATTTATCCTCAGTCTGTGGGCAACATTTCTCATCATGGTAAGAAAACGGCGGGCAGATCTTCAAGCAACTCACTCTCACATCACAGCACCCCAAGCAGACATCTAGGGGGCTGCTAGAAAAAAAAAGATTTTCTCTTCGCATGCTTGTCTTTTATTAGGAAGGAATGAAAACCCTTTCCCAGAAGTCACGAGAAGACTTTTTTTTTTTTTTTAATTTTGAGAAGACTTTACTTTTTATCACCTTAGCTGAAATTGGGTCGAGTGCCTACCCTGTTAGGAAGGAAGAAGGAAGAATGGTCACTGGGGAGGCATCCAAAAGCATCTGCCATGTTACTTCTCTTCATATGGTGTTTTACAGCCATGCATATGTAGCAGACAGTGTTCTTAATTACAAGCAACAGAAAACGTCCCCGGCTAATTTAACCAGAAAATGACTTTATTCACAGGATTTTGAGTCATTCAGAGTTGTCACGATGTCTGAAGAATGAAGCTTGGGGTTGAGCTGCCAGAAACAATGTCCAAACCCATGCCTGAGAGCTATTCTAATGAAGAAGGCCCTGCGTCTGTCAGTCACCGCACACTTGATATACACTTGGCACCGTTGCTGTTTCTCTAATGAGAACTTGATCTTGCTTCACCATTCCTGCCAAGGCTATCAAAGAGCGAGAGTGCGTGTGTTCCCTGACCCTTGCCTGTTGTGTCACTAGCTCCCAAGTCTAAGTGTACCATGAGAGTATCTGATGAGTGGAGCCTGGGTCATAGGATTTTGCCTGGCTACAAGGGAGTCCGGGAGGGTGACTAGCTGGCAGTTTTGGTGCTTCTCAAGACCCATAAAGTGAAGGACTCCCACCTTAGATAGAGGCTTAGAGACTAGGGAGCTATAGTGAAGGACACATGGCCACTACAATGTTAATTATCTCAACTGATTCTCAAACCTTCTGCAAGTTATCCTCACTCCATGGAAAAGGAAACTGAGGCTCAGAGATCTTTACCATGTGCAATAATATAAACTCTACAGAAATAACCACACATGTAAGCAACTACAGATGTCCAGTGATGTTCATTGTGCATTATTACAGCAAATTCATTGAAAACAAACCAGATGCTTAACATTAGGTATTTGCTAAATAAATTGTGATATCTTTATACACTGGAACACTGTATAACTTTTTACAAAATGAACTAGATTTACATGTGTTCATAGGAAAAGACATTTAAGGTGTATTGTTAAATGAAAAAAATACAAACAACATAGATAGCATAATTCCACAACAGTCTTAAGAAACCCCAATTTTATGTAGATTTGGATGTATTATGTATATTACATGTATAGATGGTACCAGACTTAACAATGGTTTAAGTTAAAATTTCCAGATTTATTATGGTGTCCACACAATCTTTCTGTTTTTCACCTTCAGTATAGTATTTAATAAATTATATGAATTATCCAATAGTTTATTTTAAAATGTGTTAGATGATTTTGTCCAACTATAGACTAATGTAAGTATTTGGGGCATGTTTAAAGTATGCTAGGCTAACCTGTGATGTTTGGTAGTTTAGGTGTATTAAATGCATTTTAAACTTTTAATATTTTCCATCTTATGATGTATTTATCAGGATATAACCCCATTGTAAATTCAGGAGCATCTGTATATTTTATACATATATACACAGCCATATATACCAAACTGTTAATAGTGGTTGTCTCATGGGGATAAGAATAAGAATTCTCACTTTTTTTGAGGGGGGGCATGGGCAATATACATAACCTTAACACTTGTACCCCCATAATATGCCAAAATAAGAAAAAAAAAGAATTCTCACTTTTTTCTCTTATATATATTTTCATTTAAAAAAATTTTCCACAATAAATATGTATTATTTTGCACAGCAAAACATTCAGTACATGCAATTTTAATTGAGTCAAACTGATCATGCATAAGGTAAATCATCTATAATTCATCCATAAAGGCAAGGGTCCCAGTTGTTTAGAGGATGAAAATGGGAGAGGGGGCCTTGTCCACCACACTTAAAGGCACTTTTGCCTATAAGACTGAGATGTTGATAAAAAAATTGATGAGTCACTCAAAAAGTGAGTGGGAGAAGAAAAAGGCAGGGAGCTCAGCTCTCCTTGAGAGGCTGTGCTAGCAGCAGCTGGGCCAGAGGGGTTGCCTTCTACTGAAGTTGAGGGAGGACTTGGAATAATAAGAAAGTTCCAGGCGGCAGGATAATCAAGAAAAAATGCTTGGTCACAGATTAGGAGAGGATCCACTAGGCAGAGATATAGTCAGGCAGAGGGAGTAAGACCAGTGCAGTGGGGCAAAGAGGCTAAACACTGGCCAGAGACTGGGTAAGAGAAGGCTGGGAGGCTGAAACTGGGGCCAGGCCCAGGTAGCACCCGGCTCTGTTCTCAGCCACAACTTGAACAGGAAGCAGCAAATTACATTGTAGAATTTTTTTTTTAAATAGTTTTTCTGACACAACTTGTTATTGATGAAAACTGTTTATAGCTACAGACATCCCATTCCAGTACCACTAAGGGTACAATTAAACACACAGACACTAGAAGAGAGGTGGTATAGCTTAGTGTAAAGAAGGTGGACTTGGTGATTCGGGTGGTACAGATAAAGAGTTGATCCTGGATGTCTCCAGAGGAGTCTCTAATCAAATAGTTTGGCTTTTAGCAAATTCCCTTGGGAGAAATGACTTCAGTTGTGATGGAGACATCCCAACCCGGGCTTCACTCTGCTTTGTGGTGGCCTGGATTTCAGTTGTGGGAATTGTGGGGTCGTAGGAATACACCATGCTCTAACTTTGAAATTCTCAGGCACTTGCTATAAAATAACAAAGAAAAGATGGGTACAGTGAACCAGATTCCAGTCTGTGCTATAAGTCCTGTTGATGACAACCCGGGAGACTCTTCAGCAAGAGTCTTCTTGGTAAGTCAGAATGCCTGACTCATACTGAACATGGGAGGACAATTGAGGAAGAAGACCTATGGACGAAGGGTTCTCTACATTGTCGTATTTCCACTTGACATGATGAGGCTTGATGTTGGCAGCTCGCTCTCCACCCTCCCTGCCACATGTGTGATGTCTATCAATGCAGGTATCACAAATAACCAGTGAGAAGCTGGGATTGCAGAGGCAGATCTAGAAAGATCATTTGAGCCAATTAAGGAGAAGTGTTACCTGTGAAATGATCCTTCAACATCCATATGGATTTTTGGCTAAGTCTCCTTGGTCATTTCCCATGCCGAAGACATGACTTTGGTGCACAGAATATAGAACATTCTAGCATATAACTTTCCAGTATCAACTCTAAACCACTAGACATAGCTCCTCCAAAGACTTCAGATGAACAATTTTTAGATGTGTTATCAGTAGTCTGTCCAAAATATTACAGTTGCAAAGCAAAGATATAAATGTCATCAATCCCTGGAGGCCTTGTAGCACAGCACTCTAGAGTACAAGTTCAGGAGCCAGACTGCCTAGGATTGGATCTTGATTCTACCACTGAGGCAAGCTATTTAACTTCTTTGTGCCTCAGCATTTTCATCTTTAAATTTGGTCGCAGTTAAAGTACCTATCTCGTAGGGATGTTGTGAGGACTAAATTAGTTAGTTTTCTTTTTTCATAAAAGGGTATATAAAATAATGCCTGGTATATAGTAAGTGCTTGATGAATGGCAAGCATTGCTATTATTCAAGAATCCTGTCAGCCACTTGTAGGGCCTCATAGGGTGGAAATGGATGAAGTCATCTTGACCCTTGAGCATTATTGTAGAATGCTCATTATGGAAGATTATGGTAAGATGCTCAGCTTTGTAGATTGAGGAATGTGATCTCCTTAGTGCAAACACAGTTAAATGAGCCCAAGGGATCATCCCATATGAACCAAACCACAAATTGACAAAAGAGTTTATTGCCCCTGTACCAATGTGTTTATTTCTTGTAAGGTTTACAACAGGCAAGGAGGCCATAAAATCTTCATGTCAGCATGTCAGTGTATCTTTCACTAGTATGAAAATCTACAAGGGAAGTCAAGTTGTCATTTGAAGGTTACTTGGAGAGCATGGAAGTAGAGCTGGTAACCTTATGCTGTGCAGATTTAATGTGTTTATCTTCACTATGCAAATATCAGGTATTACCTATGTGACAAAAGGGAAAGAAAGTTCCAGTCCTCTAGTCAGGAAACCCTCTCTTGTGAACAGGGCTGAAAAATTCTGACTTGTTTATTTTCTTTTTCTCTGGCTTTATGCAGAATGTCCCATTGCAATACTATACTTTCTTATTGTGAGAATATAAAGAAGGGAAGTATCAAAAGCTTTAGACAAGCTTTACTTCTGGAACTATATTTGAGTCAGACCCTGGGTGTATCTAAAACTTTTTAGACATTTGGGCTTCAGATAAGTTTCTTTCAAACTGACCTAAGGCAGAGCGAAATTTTCAGCCCACTGAATGAGGAGGTTAAGCTTTTGATATATAGTAAAATGAAGAGATCTTTGTTTACTTGAACTCTTCTAAGCAACAGCCCTTTATCTAGTTGAAAAATACTTTATAAGCCACTTGATGTCAGTGTGGGAGGTGGCAGGGGGAGATTCCCCACCAAAGGACACAACAGAGTTGTGGCAACAGAGTTCAGGCAACAATAGATGGTCAGTAAGCCACATTCTAAGGACTACAGTTCTGTTAATTACAGGGCTTTCATTTTACAAAGGTGGAAGCAGAGTTCAGACAAATGAGCATGATGCTAAGGACAGGAAGAGAAGGATGACCTGGTTACTTGGAGAGGTAACCAGGGAAAACGGACTTGTTGGATGCAGATGTGTGAGACGGTTTGCTACAGTGAGGGGTGGGGATATGGAGTGAAAACATTCTCATCCATTTCCCATGTGCGATCGTCAGTGAAGCCTGACCTCTAAATCATACAACGTGCACTGTAACCCTGGCAAGGGACAAAGGACTGCAGTGATGTGCCTAAACCCACACAGATTAGAGGACTGCCATGAATCTGGGCTTCACACAGAAGGAGCAATGGGGTTAAAAGTGCTCTCATCCTTGAAGGGTCCTTAGAAGTCCTTCTCTCTTTTGGATTTATTCTTTTGTTTTGCTTTTCCCTCCCTCCTGTCTGAGATTGTTTTCTGCTGCCATTATGGAATACCATGGACTGGGTAATTTATAAAGAAAAGAGATTTATTTGGCTCATAGTTCTGGAGGTTGGGAAGTCCAAGACCGGGGGGATGTGTCTGGTGAGAAACTTCTTGCTGCATCATGACAGGGTAGAGGGCATCACATGACAAGAAGGGCAAGAGCAGGCGAGAACATGTGCAACAGAGAGGAAAAGGGGGGCCAAACTTCTGAGACAACTAACCCACTCTCCAAATAACAGCATTAATCTATTCATGAAGGCAGAGCCTTCATGGCCTAATCACCTCTTAAAAGTCTCACCTCTTATTACCATCACAATGGCAATTAAATTTCAGCAAGAGTTTCGGAGAAGACATTCAAACTATAGCACCTCCTATCTTTCCCTTTTCTCTATCCTCTGTCCTTCCTTTCCTTCCATTTTCCTTCCCTTCCCTTTCCTTTTCCTCTCTTACTTCTCATTTGGTGGATACAACAGGTGGACTCAATGTCTCCTTCAATTGGGGTAGAAGTCTCTCATCCCTCTCTTGGAGGAAGAAGAAACTAAAGTGGACTCTAAGAGGAAAACCATGGAGCATACTGCCTATGCCTGGTTCTGGTCTAAAATCGTTACTAGAGAGGCAGCAAGAGTCCTTGAGACTCCCGTGTGTTTTATTTTCTAAAGGAGAAAACTATATAATGATTCAGTTACCCATCAGGCTTTTTGATGTTATGCACTTCCTCTGGGAGCTGGGAGAGAGTGGTAAGGGAATGAAAATTGGCTGGTGATTCAGTGGTTTAGATCTTAGCACTTTCCCCCCCTCTATCCAAGCTCTAGTTTGAGCACAAACACCTCTAGAGCTACAATTTCTCCAAAAATGGTACTTTTCGGTGGGAAGTTACATATGATAGCTATACATGACTTTGACTTCTAGATTATTTCTCTGCTACCCATTCTTCTTCAACAGGAATAAGGCCACCATGTTACTTCAAATATTTCTGGTTTTCTAGAGTCAATATCTCTCTCTCTCTCTCTCATATAATCTAAACACCCATCCTATTTCAGATGAATCCCTGCAAAGCCACACCTCCCTCAATGGAAACACTCAAGCAAGTGGAGCTCTCACTAGTCCCTGAGCAGGAAGAGAATTACTCAGAGGGGCAGGCAGGGCAGGAACAAGCTGCAGAGCCAACAACAGTGCCTTTCCTGACTCTTCCTGTGCATGGGTGTGACTGTGCCCGCAGTGCCAATTGCCCGGCTTCTCTGGAACACTGCCTATTTTTTGAGCCCCATTCTCCACCCTTCCCAATAATTTTTGTAAGCTAAGCTAATAGCTTTCCCATAAATTCCTTTTTAAATTAATTAATTAATTTGTGGTGAAGTTAATTAGAATTGGTTTCTGTTGTTTGCAGCCAAGAACTTTGAATGATACATTCTCACTCTCTCTCCTGTTTAAAAAAATATGCCTCTCCCTCCTCTCTCTTTCTCAAGGTGATTCACACAAACCCACAACTGCAACAAAGAATAAGTGAAAGAAAAATCATCATAAAGGGTAAAACTATGGTAACAGATATTCGACGAAACCACAGGTAAGTTTAATGTGTACAATTCATATGTATTTAATATGTAAAATATATTTTCATCTCTTTTGTTACAGGCAGGTAACAGATCTGAATCTAAGCTATCTAGTAGCCAAAGCAATGATCAGAACACAGTTGTTCACACAGTTCTGTATTAATAAGAAGAAAAATAAACCAGTAGCTCCAGAATAGCAAAGCTGATGCTGATACCAGAGAACAATTTCTTCTGTGAGTCCTCCTAGAGAGGGCATCATATGAAAAAGTGAACAACATCCTGAACACTGTCTACACAGTAAATATAATATAACAGTTTCATAAAACCAAAGATCTGTAAAACTAAAGCTAAGGGTAGCCCTTGTACCGAAGCATCATTCAGCAAGATCACTTCTATGGAGGCTAAAGCAGTATCTTCCAGTTACCGAGCAGCTCCATGGTGGTCTAGCTTAATTTAGGGCTAGATTGGAAACAGTAAGCCCTTAAGCAGCTCTCATTTAATAATGAATGTTTCCCAACTAATCTTTTTAAGGGTACTGAGGTGCATTACATTTCAGATTATACTCTGACAAGTACCTGACATGCAGCTATTTCGTGTTTTTTTAGTTCATTGGAAATTCATATACTATAACAGCTTAGGGAGCTAGGGAAGGGCTGACATTTTTTGTGCGATATTAAGCACTTGAGGAGGTGATGTGCTGGAAAGGAAGACCAACCTCGCTATTAATATTATCAGAGGTGGATGAAGGGAGCACCTACCAACTGGGACAAATCTTTTTCTTAAAAGGTAAATTAGGTGGACAACCATGTTCATAGCAGCATTATTCACAGTAGCTGAAAGATGGATGTAATCCAAGCATCCATCAACAGATGAATGAATAAACAAAATGTGTGTGTACATACAATAAAATATCATTCAGCCTTACAAAAAGAAGGAAATGTTGACACGTTCTACACCATGGATAAAATTTGAGAACATTATGTTAAGTGAAATAAGCCAGTCACAAAAGGACAAATATTGTACGATTCCTCTTATACGTGGTTCCTAGAATAGTCATATTCATAAAGATAGAAAAGTAGAATGGCAGTTGCCATGAGTTGGAGGGAGAAGGGTAGTGTGGAATTAAAGTTTAATGGGCACAAAGTTTCAGTTGGGGAAGATGAGAAGCTTTTGGAGATGGGTGGTGGTGCTGGTAGTGCAATGTGAGTATACTTAATGCCACTGAACTATACACTTAAAAATGGTTAAATTGGTAAATTTTATTTTCTTACAATTGAGAAAAGAAAAAAAATAAATTAGTAACTCTCCCCAAAATGTATGAATGGCTCCAAAGTTTGTCACCATAATGCCTACTCACAATAATTTTAATTTGAAAACCTTTAAAAGTAGGCATGGACAAACATCCACCTTCACCATAAAAAACAAACAAACAAACAAACAAAAAAGCACCAATAAATCTTGTAGGTCTAAAATGTCTACTTTTGAGCAATGAAATTTTCTGGTGAGCTCCAAGATAAACTGACTTTAAAACACACATTTGGGTAAGTGAATTTACTGGACTGCTGCTTCAGGTTGTTTATGATAGTCAGTTGGGGACATTATCTTATTAATCTCTGCAATAACCCAGGATGAGTTTGGTCCATTTAGCAGATGAGCAAGTCAAGACTCATATAGCATGAGTCATGAGAGGTCAAATAGCATTTTTAAGGTCACATAGGTAGTAAATAGTGAATCTTGGATTTGAACCAACCCTCTCCAATACACATGCTGTCTGCCTAGGCTATAGGACTCCCTTATCTTCTATCACACCTACTGAATCCTCAAGCAATGAAAATGTCATCCTGGTTTCCCTTTTCTGGATCTTACAGACTATCTGGGACTAGTACAAAATAACCAGAAAGGCCTTATTTTTAACTAAAGGTCCCCTGCCCTACTTCTGCCAAAACCCTCATAGCTTATCTAGGGGATGGGGATGGACATGAATTGTGTGAATTCCCTTCACCATTTCATTTCACTTTATTTCCTCATTAGTAAACATCATTGAAAATCTACCATGTGTCAGACTGGTCTGGGATCTGGGGAGGGTAGAGCAATTCACAGAGAAAATATTTGGTAAACTTAAATAAGAAAACCCCCTTTGATTTTCTAATCTCTATCCTTAAGCTCCTGAGCACACAGCCCAAGACAAGCTCACTTAGGAAAAGCCCTACGCAAGTCACCTCCCACAATTCTCAGGGGAGGTTATTACCCAATCAAGCCCATTCTACATCCTATTATGCTCCCCTCTAGCCCTTGCTAATTGCTCCTAATTACATATCTGAAGAATTCTTTGTTCTCTGGGTGTGTGTCCAGAAAATATATTGTGTTTTGTCTTCTCTTGGGCTCATTAGCATTTGCTGAAGGAAGCAGCAGAGCTTGGAGCCCTATGATCTTCCAGTGAGGCTGTGCCCTCATTTGTCCTCCTCACAGAATTTCCTCTACTCTGTTTGTATTTCTCTGTTTAGACACCTGAGCTTCATCAGGAGCCAGGTACAGCCACCCTGGGGTTGGATGAAAAGACTCTCTTCTCTCTTTGTTCAGGTACCCTGTACCTTGGCAGCCTAAAAAGAGCGCTTGCTGAGTGTGTTAAAAGCTCAAGTTATGTCGCTTTCTCTCTCTCTGTTTTTTTTTTTTTTTTTTTTGCATTGCTTCAATGCAAACTGTATTTTATGAAGCTTCAGTGGCATTTTTCCAAAGTAGAAAGTAAGTGGTCTCCATGTATTCTTTACATATGTAGTCTGAGCAACTCCGAATGTTTAATGCAATGTCTTCTGCCCCATTGGTACATGCAATATTTATTAACCAACTGCAAGCTTATATTTCACCAACATTTTGACTGATTTCCTCTTGATTGTCACCAGAGGTATAAATAACTAGGTGATTCACACTTTGTGTGTCTGTGTCTTTCTTTTCTGGTCATGTCTTTTTTCTTTGGTCCTGCTGCTCTTTCTACAACAATACTATACATCTCAGTGCTGTTAAAAGTTGTGCTAGGTCAGATTTGAGGGAGGTACGATGCCCAAGAGTGTTCTGAAGACCTTTAGAAAAGCAGTATGGTGTGCTGGAAAGATTAATGGGCAGAAAATCAGGAACGCAAGGTACAAGCTATGATTCCACCATCAATATCCTTAGGGAAGTTATTTTCCTTCTCTGCACCTCAGTTGTACCATCTCTAAAATGAAAATGTTTTACTAGATGACATCTGTGATTCTGTCTTCATTTGTCTCCTCAAGTATTTGCTGGTTTTCAGTTATAGAGCTTGGATGAATTTTGTTGACATACAAATTGAAGAAAGCTAGATTTGGTGTTTATTTAGCCTTGCTCTCCCCCACCCCCAACAAATAGTGCCTGGGACCACCTACTTCAACTCAGCCAACTTTTTTTTATTGACCAGGAATAAAAAGTCCCTTGAGCTGCACCTGGGTTTTTGACTTCCCCTCTCCATCCACCACCTTCTAGACTCTCCTGGCTCTGGATCACTGCCCTTTCTCTTGTAAGACGTATTCTCTGCTTTTTCTCCTGCGGAAATTAATCTTACTCATTCTTCAGTGTTAATTTTACCCTATTCAACAGTAAAAAAAAAAAAAAAAACAAACTCACCTATGTTTCCTGGAAAGATCTTTACAATTCAAAGAGTTGTATAGAAAGATAAAACTTAAACTAAATTATTATGAGCATTTGATATTAGCTTGATATGAATCACAAGAATCCAAAAATAGACTCTCTTTTTAGAGAAAAGAAGTACCTGCTGTAATTGCACCACTTGCCTTGGCTTGGAGGTTGCCATTTTGGACAGCAATGTGAGTTTCCTTTCTTCTTTTTTCCTGCCCATGTGAATAAGGAAATGCCAGAGACCTTCCCACCCCCTCAGCCAACCCAGTACTCCCTGTTCAGGTGCTTCTGCCAACTAATTAACACCTCCTTTGCAAGCTGTAAATTGGACGGCAGATGCGCATAAATGCAGAGCCCAGTGGGGAGTCTCATGCTTTGTATATACATATATTTCATGAAAGGCAGGAAGTGAAATCAAGTAGGCTGATGGGAAATGCATTTGGCCAAAATGGACTCCTCCAGATTCTTAAATAAATTTATGGTCTTTTAACACAAAATAAATTTCTCATGTTTTTGGAGGCGAGGTCCATTTTGTTGCTTTTTCAAACATAACCCAATGGCTTCTAAAAAGTCCGAAAAAATGACTGAACATCATTGGGTAGCACTAGGATGGTGCTAGAGATGCAGGCACATTTGCATGCCTATCTTGGGTCCACTCAACATTATCCTTGCAGTCCTCCCAAGGACCAGGATCTTGGTCACTGAATCCCTGCCTCTAGTCTCAATCTGCTCCAATCTATTGTTTATTTTGCTGCCAGTGCTCTGTCTATAAACCAAGTAAGACCATGTAACTAACAGGCTTAAAATTGTTTTATGCTTCTCCAGGTCTCATAGGATATGTTCTAAACCATTTGTGGGTGGGCCTTAGCCCCTGAGGATCTGTCTCCTACTTACTTTTCTCTCCTGTTACCCACTCACATAGCACACACCACCCAGACTGAACGATCTGTAGTTCCCTGTACAGATGATCTTCCTTCACATCTCTACATTCCAGATCTGACCCTGTCCCATTCTTGCCCTGGAAGCTGTAATTACTACTTTCTCCAAAGAGCTTGGAAATAATTTTTTTAATTGACCTGGAATTCGATTCAATGAAAAATTCGATTCAATTCAATAAAGACTACTGAGTACTTTCTCTGTGTCGAACACTGTGCTATGCTCGGGACATACAATCAAAATGAGTCATAAAGTCTTTCTCTGAGGAGTGCACAAGATAGTGAAGTAGGGGAGATATCAGTGAATACTTGTAATCAAGGTCAATGGCTTCTTCTAGAGAGCACGCCCGAAGGCCCATGGCCGCACAGAATAATTTATTCTTCAGGAACAGTGGCTGGAATTTGGGAAGGCAAGTGTGTTGGGGGATGATTTCAGAGGGAAGATGATCATTGGAATGGGTCTGTTGTATGTCTTTGCTTTGGTTTCATGCTTCCTGGTGTCTGGTGGGTAGTTCTCTGCCTGAAACAGGAAGAAAACAACACAGAGATGAATAAACCAAATCACATGGGATGGGCCCAGAATGCTGATGATATTAAGTATCACGGATATTGAAAGATGTGAAGAAATAATCTCCATAATTATAACATATCATAAATTGGCCAACTTCTCTTTAAATAGCACTTGTCTTCCTTTCTGAGGGAGAAATGTTTATTTATTTTTTATACATATGTACACCACTATCTGTAGTCAATGGTTAAACGTAGCCCGTTGTGCGTGCAAGCAAAATGTAGAGGTTTGCAACCTACTGCTGATAGAGTTTTAACCAAGATTTCAGAAAATTTTGGACTTCTAAGTAGTGTGTGAATAACAGAATAGGCAGGTGGGGGCAAATCTAAAGGGGGTGCATTGAAGTCTCCACTTTCTTCCTACTCAGAAGCAAGTGATGACCTTAACCAGGGTATCCAAGGGAACGGCTTCTCTGAGTGTGGTCAGTATCTTTGCAGCTCAGGAGGCTGGTTTATACTGTGACGTCCATTTCTTGATTGAGGTGCTGGTGTTTGTCTCTGTGGGTTACTCCAAGGTATCCGCTAACCTGAATTTTGTATTACTATCCCTTTGTTTCCTCTATGGTTTTAATTTATTTATATCCTTAAATGACATTGTGGTGTACAGACTATCCCCAATTTACAATAGCTTAACTGACGATTTTTTAATTTTATGATGTTCATTAGTGGTAATTACCCAGTCTGTTTTTCATTTTCTGTACAGTATTTATTAATAACAAATTATATGAGATATTTAATAGTTTACTACAAAATAGGCTGTGTGTTAGGTGATTTTGCCTAATTGTAGGCTAACATAAGTGTTCTGAGCACATTTAAGGTAGGCGAGGCTGAGCTATGTTGTTCTGTAGATGAGGTGTGCTACATGCATTTGTGACTTACGATATATTCAGCTTATGATGGATTTACCGGACCATGACTCCATTGTAAGTTGAGGCGCTTCCGCATATTTTTTAACTTGATTTTCAATAAAGTATGTTCCTGAGACTCATTTCTGTAGTCATAACTCACCCCCCCCCACTACTGTATAGTATTCCTTTATATGACTGTTTTACAACTAAAATGCAGATTGGCCATCCCTAATCTGAAAATTCAAAATATGAAATCCACCAAATTCCAAAACTTTTGGAACGCTGCCATGATGCTACAAGTGGAAAACCCCAAACCTGACCTCGTGTGATGGGTCACAGTCAAAACGCAGGCACACAACACACCGTTTAGTCAGCGTCCTCCCAGCTCACTTTGGTTGGGATATATCCTTTCCAAACCCACTCAGATTCCTCCACGTGAGCATGCACACAAAGGGTAATACAATGGCACATGTGCAGGCTGGACGTGCCAATGGCAGGCTCCCCACGATGCCCTACATGTGGCCAAGACCTACATGCCTTACACACTGTGGGGTTTTATTTGCTTATTCTATGCTCTGTGGTGTAAAGACATTGTTGAAAATGTCAAAAAGGCCTGCAGATACCCCTACAGGTAACAGGTAAGAAAAAAAAAGAGAAGCATTTACATTTATCTACAGCACAAAAAGTTGAGCTGTTGGAGAAACCGAACAGCAGTGTAAGTGCAAAACATCTTATAGAAGAGTATGGTCTTGGAATGACCACCATAGATGACCCGAAGTAACAGAACAAAAAACTGTTGATGTTCTATGCTGAATTGATGAGCAGAAGTCAAGGAAAAATAGGAAAACACTGCACAAAGCTAAAAATGACAATGTCAGCCATGTATTAAAAGAGCGGATCAGTCGACAACACAGTGAACACATGCCACTTAACGGTACGCTGATCATGAAACAAGCAAAGATCTATCACAATAAACCGAAAAATGAAGGGAACTGTGAGTATTCAACGGGCTGATTGCAGAGATTTAAGAAAAGACACAGAATGAAATTTTTAAATATTTGTGGCGATAAAGCATCTGCTGAACATAAAGCAGCAGAAAAATTTATTGGCGAGTGTGCCAAGGTCATCGCTGATGAGGATCTAATGCCAGAACGAGTCTATAATGCTGATGAAACATCACTGTTTTGGCATTATTGCCCCAGGAAAGCAGCTGGTGACAGAGGCTGTCTACAGCTGGTGAGACAGCTTCTACAGGAATTAGGGATGCCAAGGACAGAATAACTGTGCTGGGACGTGCTAATGCAACAGGCACACATGAGTGTAAGCTTGCTGTGCTAGGCAAAAGTTTCCATCGTCACTGTTTTTAAGGAGTGAATTTCTTACCAGTCCATTACTGTATTCTGCTAACAAAAAGCATAGGTCTCCAGGGACATCTTTTCTGATGGGTGTCACAAACATTTTGTACCAGCTTGTGGTAGGAAGCTGGACTGGATAACAACTGCAAGATTTTGCTATTCCTTGACAACCACTCTGCTCATCCTCCAGGTGAAATTCTTATCAAAAATTATGTTTATGCCATGTACTTTCTCCCAAATGTGACTTCATTAATTCAGCCGTGTGTCCAGGGTATCCTTAGACCAATGAAGAGTAAATATAAAAGGACTTTTTTGAAGAGCTTGCTAGCAGCAGTGAACAGAGGTGAGGAGGGTCTTTAAAGGGAGTTTAACATGACAGATGCCATGTATGCTGTTGCCAACACCTGGAACACAGTGGTGGAAGACCACTGTGCCTGGCACAACCTCTGGCCTGTGACTGTGTTCCGCAATGACAATGAACAAGATGGTGACTTCGAAGGATTCCATATGTCACGTGAGAAAAAAAACTGACGTCTGGCCTCCTTACATATGCATAAAGTATCTTCAGAGTCCATCAGGAAGTTGGAAGAAGTGGATATCAAAGAGGTTTTTAGCATTGATACTAAACCTTCAGTTATTCATTTGTTGACCAATGGTGAAATAGCCAAAATTGTCCTGAATCAAGGTGATTATTGATGATAACGATGATGAAGATGACAATGGTAACAGAAAAAGTGCCTACGGATGACACGTTGAAATGTTTCTTGAGCTTATTGAAGGACTAGAACAGTGTGCATTCATAACAGAGCAAGAAATCATATTAGTTTATAAACTCAAAGAGAGACTTCTAAGACAAAAACTATTATAATGAGGAAGATGACTCTGGAGAAAACATTTTAAAAAGCCATTCATCAGGATGCCTTTTCATCCCTAGAGGACGCACTTCCTGGTCTCTCAACTGCTTCTGATGTTTTTTCTCACCTAAAAAAATAAAATACGGTGTATAGTAACCTTTTAATCAAAACAGAGCGTCCTAAGAGAAGACTGAAAGCCTGGCATTGTTTGTTGTGACTTGCTGAACTGCTGATGCAGGTATTCTGGTGATGCCCCTGGGCTGCTTTGTCACCTGGAACACATTATTTTTTCACTGTATTAATGGCTTGTCATATTTTTTTTTTTTTTACTGTTAAGTACCTATGTGTGGATAAGTGTGATTGCCTATGGGTAGCATATAAATTCAGAATCAAGAACAATGGTGATGTCAAACAACAGATTATCCACATGGGTGGCTGAGATAGCGACACCTTTGCTTTCTGATGATTCAATGCACACACGCTTTGTTTTATGCCCCCAAATTATTTAAAATATTATATAAAATTACCTTTGGGTTTTGTGTAGAAGGTGTATATGAAACACAAATGAATTTTGTGTTTAGATTTGGGTCTCATTTCCACAATATCTCATTACATATATACAAATATTTCAAAATCTAAAAAAAAAAAAAATCTGAAATCCAAAACACTTCTGGCCCCAATTATTTCAGACTAGGGTTAATCAACCTGTATCAGTTTTGGTGGCGATGATCATATGGCTTGTTTATAGTGTTTTATTATGACAAACAATGTTGCTCTGAATATTCTTTGTCTCTAGGTCACGTGTAAAAGAGTTTATCTATGATATAAAATAAGGAATAGCATTGTTGGGTCTTTTTGTGTATGGTGGGGGGCATATTTAATTTTACTAGGTATTGCCAATTGGACTCCCACCAGCAAGGCATAAATGTTCTGGTTGCTTCATATCCTTACCAACATGATATCACAGTCTGTCCTTTGTGTCCAGGGGTTCAGCATCTGTGGATTCAACCAACCAAAGATTGGAAATATTTTAAAAAATGATTAAAAAATAACAATACAAAAAATACAAAATAACAAAACAATGTAGTTTATCGGCTACTTTACATAGCATTTACATTGTATTAGATATTATAAGTAATCTAGAGATGATTTTAAAATACAGGAGGATGTGTGTTGGTTACATGCAAATACCGTGCCATTTATATGAGAGACTGAGGCATCCATGGACTTTGGTATCTTCAGGGTGTCCTGAAACCAGTCCCCTGCAGATACTGAGGGACAAATGTATTAGACTTTTATAATTTTGTCAATCCAATGTATATGAAATATGATCTCATTTTGATTGGATTTAAATTTGCATTTATTTGATGAATAATGAGGCTGAACATTTTTTCATAAATTTATTGCCCATTTGAGTTTCTTCTTCTGCTAAGTGCCTGTTCAACACTTTTGTCCATTTCCCCCTATAGACTTGTTTCCTTATTAATTTATGGTTCTTTATTTATTCTGAATGCTATCATTTTGCTGGTCTTGTATGCTGCAGATAATTTCTTCCCATTTGTGGCTCATCTTTTCACTTTCTTCATGTGCCTGGAAGAACATGTATTCTTAAATTCAGTGAAGTCAGGTCTTCTTTATTGTTTGTGCTCTTTGATTTTGCTTAAGAAATTCTTAAGTATTCCAATGTCACAAAGACATTTTTCTGTAACAAGGATTTGGCTTTCTCATTTAAATCCTGGAATTATTTATTTTTAATATATGGTGTGAGACAGGGATTCAGTTTTCATTTCTCCCATGTGGATAACCAATTGTCTCAGCATCATTTATTTATTTATTTCAGCATATTATGGGGTTACAGATGTTTAGGTTATATGTGTTGCCTTTTCCCTCACTTCCCTCCCCCCACCAGGAGTCAGAGCTTCAAGCATCATTTATTGAATTCTGTTTTTTCCTCCACTGATCTTATCATTTATAAATTGTTTCCGTATATATGTGGGTCTGTTTCTTGGCTTCCTGTCCAGCTCCACCGATTACTCTCCTGGTGCTAATATCACATTATGTTGTATTAATAACAATTCTTGATATTTGTGAAGGCAATGTGAAGGCACTACCCCAAAGAAGTCTTCCTTTTTCTCTTCTTTCTCTCCTCCCCTTTCTCCTCCTCATCTTTCTGCTCCTTCTCCTTTTTCTTTTCCTTCTTCTTTTCCAAAGCCCCCCCCCTTTTTTTTTTTTTTTGCTGTGTTAAATTCTCTTCCCCTACAAACATATAGAAAGACATTGGGATTTTAAAATTCAGATTGTATTGAATCAATAGATCAATTATGAATAACAATTTTATGATTCTGAGTCTTCCAATCCATAAATGTGGCATTTATTTCCATTTATTTAGATCATTTAAAATAAATTTTAATAAAATTATATTATTTTCTCCATTAAAATATTTTCCATATTTAGTTAGATTTATTTCTATCTCTTAGGTTTTTTAAAAAATGCCATTGTAAGCAATTTTTAATAAAATTATATTATCTATTTGTGCTTGTTAATGGAGATGGAACAAATTCATTTAAATTGCTTTTGAATTCAGGAACACTGATAAACTTACTAATTCCAATAATTTCTATGTATATTCTTTTAGGTTTTCTAGGAAGATAATAATGTCATTTGGAAATAATGAAATTAAATTATTCTTTTCTAAGTTAAAACTTAAACATAACAAAACTCAGCATCAGAGGGTAGAACTAATCATACTCGTCTGCTTGTAGCATGTTACTATCCTTGGCCACCTAAGGCCCTTTTCTTATTTATTGATTTATTCATTCTCCTTACCCCATGCTCTACTGCTATTTTCTTTGCCCCTATAGACACTTATTTTAAGGTATTTCTTTATATACACACATTTTTATATATGCTTGAATTTTCATTTATCTGAATGATATTGTATGTCATGGCATATTTTTACTTTGTTTTCACATTTTTTTATTTGGAACTGCTTTTTAAAAGATCTCTCTCTATTGCTGTGTACATATTTAAACCTTGTCGATTTTCTTCTTTGTTAAATTGCCTCTGGTAGACATTACTGCTGTCATGGACATTCAGTTTTCCCTTTCTCTCAGGATATAGAATTCTACTTCCCTGCCTCTTGAAATTAGGCAGAACCTTGTTAATTTTGTCGTCAATAATACATGGATGAAAGTGTGTGTGTCACTTCCTGATGAAAGCGTGTAGAAGCCTGAATACGCTTTCCACACTCTCTTTTCTCAGTCATGGCAGTTGTGAAAATATGTGTTGATGCAAAGGTTTTATAAGATTAAAGCAGCCCTGAAATGCCAAGCCAATTTGGCCTCACAAAGGTTTATTTTTGTGAAATTCTTCTGTATAAACTCAAAAAGAATATGAATTCTGTTTGTGTGGTATAAAATTCTGTACATATCTATTAACACAAGCTTATCTATTGTGCCACACCTTTGATAAATTTGCATATTTTTTTCTTCTGATCTATCAATTTCCATTTCTGAAAGTTGTGTGTTCAAATTGGCAACTTATAATACTTGACTTCATCTCTCTTTAGTTTTGTCAATTATTATTTGGTGTATTTTGAGTCTGTATTGTTAGCTGTGTATATGTTTATGATCAATATATCTTCTTATTTATTTGTTTCTTTTATTTCTATATAAAATCTTCTTTGTTCCTTAAGATATTATCTTTTTAAAAATAATTCCTATCAAATATTAGGATTGCTACCCCAGACTTCCCTTGGTTACTATTTCCTTGGTATGTATTTTCATCTATTTAAGTCTTTTTGTGTCTTTTTATTTTTTTAGTAAGTTCTTCTAGTAACACATAGTTGAAGCCTCTTTTATTAATCCAATCTGAGAATCTGTGTCTTTTAAATGGTTAATCTCACGCATTTATATCTATTATAACGATTGTTATATTAGAATATATTTTTTTCATCTTCATATTTTCTAGCCCTTATACTTCCTTTAGGCTTTTTCTCTCATTAGTCCTCCTTCCCTTTATTACCTTTAAAATGGTGTGGTATTATGCCATTGTCCTCTTACATTCAGTGTTGCTGTTAAGAAGTCTTATGTTATTCTGATGTTCATTCCTTTGTGATTGAGCTGCTCTTTCTCTTTGGAAGTGTTGGTAATTTTTCTTTGCCTTCAATATCTTTAAATTTTACCATATTTAGGTGTCAATTTTTCCTCATCTCTTGTATTTGGTATATATGGGCTCTTTTAATATAAGGTGTTTCATTTGTATTCAATTCTAAAACACATATATCCATTTTAAAAATGTTTTCTTCATTTTATTTCCCTGTTTCTAGAATTTCTAGCTTCTACTTATATGATCCATTTCTTTTAGATTTTATTTCATATTTTCTTTTTTTTAATCTTTTATGAGAACTTAATATGATCTACTTTATTAATTCATTTTCTTCAGCTGCATCCATTCTATTTTTCCAACCATTCTATTTTTATTGCTATATTTCTACTTGATTATTTTTACTTTTCTTTTTCTTGTTCCATATTGGTAATGTTTCTCTCATTTCATTAAGTATCTTAATAGAGTTTACTTAAAATTTTCTTTTATGTGTTCCAATATTTCTGCTTCAAATGATATGTGTTGCAGGGTTCTGGTTATTTTATTAATAGCTTGTAAACTCATGTCCCATGCAGGCGTCATCGACTCTGGCAGTGTGTGTTTAAAAATGTCAGTGGCCAGCCTTAGTATCTATCAGTGCTGGAAGGTTTAAGGAAAAGAGTGGGCTTAGGCTCAAGGTGCAGTGCTATCAGAAGAATCACAGCGCCACTGCTGAATATTACTGCTTCTTTCCCACTCTACCAGGTGACTCTCCATAGGCTTTGAACGCTAAGCCCTTAGGCCAAAACTGCATTGGGAATAGGTAACCTCCCTGGGCTGTACTCAAAAGCCCTGGCAGTGTTGAGGGTAGAGAAATGAAGGTCTTAGGGCAGCTGGTCACTCCCTAGTGTTTTCCATCAATTCCTCATCCTAGCAGGACTTTTCAATTACTCTCATACTGCCTAGCATTAATGGATGGGGTTATGGCAGTGGATTTCTAAGTGAAAAGGCAGGTGTTGGTCCTAAAGCAATTCTAGGGAGAGACAAGAGCCAAACTTGAAACCTTGTCTTCTTATCCTCTCTGGTCATCCTTTCTCAGGGCTTTAGTTACCTTCCTCAGACACTGTCTCACACTCTACCTCTCACTCTTGTTCAACACTGACTGTAACATCCTCAGCAGTTTCTCAAAGTTTCAGATTTTGTGGCTGTTTCTGTAACCCACATTTGCCTCTCACTTTTATAGTTCATACGGATTTGATTTTGAAGAGGGAAACAGCAGCCTGCAGTGGTTCACCATCATCCCAGGAAGAGCGGCCTTACTTCTTTTGCCTGACCTTGCTGTGCTGGACAGGGTCTCCAGTCCCATATCGGGTGGAAATGCTAACAGTGGGGGCTCTTTCTGTTTCCAGTGTTTTAGGAGATGTTAAGACATTGCTCTAATTTATTTGGGAAACATTTTATAAAGCTATTTTGGATTCCCAGAAAGGACTACTAATGATCAGAGGAAGAATTTTATCTCTGATTGAATCCAAGAACTTGTGGGGGTCACAGGAGTAACATTCAGACAAACACCTTATCTTTTCTGAAATCAAGTTCAATGGAATGGGCTGGAGGTAGGCATGATGGGTGAGAGTTAAAAGGTCACTGGAAGGGGGTGTGTGAAATTCCTGAGATGTTAATAAGGAGTTCTTTTTTAAAAATACTGTGCTGTTGGGGTAGTTATATGGTCAGAAATGTTTAGTAACAGGAATTTTTATTGGAAGTTTGGGATGGAGGAAAGTACACACAAATGGTCACCTGTTGTTTCTACTCTTGACACCCAAAGTAGTTTAAGCTCCTTATCTCAATCCTTGTCCAAATGATGATTCTTCAGACAGAATGCAGCTTCTAGAGAGGATATAAGTCATAGACAGTGCTCAGCTTAGGGGGAGAGAGAAGCTGTGGCACTGCACAGGCAGCCTTTTGTGGAAATTCACAAAAGATAAAGACCTGAGTCTGAATCACTGACTGATCTCAGAGTAAATGCTGCAGCAAAAACGCGTGATAATGAGTGCCTAGAAGCATCTGCCTGATGATAGCTCAGTCAAGTCAGGTTGCGACAAGGGACCTGTTGGCTAAGGTTCCCTATCTATTTACTGTTGGTGTGTGGCAATCCTGGACCTCTTGGCTTTCTTACACTGTTAGAGTCACAATTCTGGCTCTCAAAGTGGCCCAACTCATTAGGCTGCTGTGGAGACTTTTTAAATTTTATGCCAGGTTCACTGGGGCCCCCACCTCTTGCCCCCTTAATCATGGTTGGGGTCTCTGTTAACTAGTGTACCTACCCAGTGCTGGGGGTTATTGATCAGAAGAGGGGTGGATGCCTGAACCTAGATGGGTGCTCTAGAACCCCTTCTCTTGGATTTGAAATGCAGATTGATAGGCTATAATCTATATCTATGTCTATGTCTTCATCGATATCTATTTATCTAGACAGATAGATAGATAGATGTTTATAGATAAACTGGCTGATTTGCTCTATTTTCTCTCTTTAGATTGGTAGACTATGACCCTGAGAATATGAGATGGGCATCATTTGCCAGTTCTGTGAATCAGAATAGCAGAGGGGGCAGGTCTGCAGAATTAGAAAGATAGAGCAACAAGGCCAAAGAGAGTAGAGGTGAAAGATGGAGAGAGAGTGAGCTGGGTCAACTTTTCAGTTCCATTCCTGATATCTGGTTGCATTTGCACCCTGTGTCTTGCCAACAACTTTTCCTTCTCAACTTAAGCAAATGTAGGTTGATTTTTGTTACTTATAAGTAAAACCAGTAGTTTCCTTTTGTCTGGCTGTGCAGAATTTCTCTTTCCTCCCTAATAGCTTGGCTTTACCCCCCAGTACTCTGCTCTCTGCACCAATCCTGAGACTGAAGGGAAGTGATGGCAAAAGGGGATGGGACTCCTTGGCACTGCTCTGTGCAGCTGTAGCCTCTTTGAGTGGAGGCTCCCCCACCTGCATGATTGCTGTGGTTCCCGTGCTTCAGGACGGCATGCCCATCGACTTCAGAGCTCTCCTGGAACCTCTGTCCTGCCACACAGAGGGCAATCTTGTGACAGGTCAACTCCTAGATCCATTTTCATCTTGGTGAATCATTAATAGTACCAACTGCCTGCTGGAATGGCTCTGGATGCAAAGTCCTTCATAGCTTGGGAAGAAGAGATAAATGACCCAAGAGGAGAATCAACCATGGATTCTGGAGAAAATGCTGGGATAGGAAGCCAAGTGACAGCACAAATGCATGTCAGAGCTGTACAGATCACCTGCTTCAATTCCTTGAGCTTTATAGGTGGGAAGGGGAAACCAATATTCACTAATTGCCAGCCATGTGACAGGCACACGAATCCCCCAAGAACTCTGTCACTCAGGTATGATCCTCACTGAACAGATGAAGAAACTGAGGTTCAGAGTAGTCAAGTATTATAATTATGTCACTCAACTAAAATCAGGTCTCCAAACACCCAGATCAGAGCTCCTTATCTCTCACCATACTGCCCTTGTCATGGCACAGTTTGTATGGCTGGAACAACATCGATCATAGGCCAGTTGGCCAGAGCCCATCCAGGCAGCCTGAGATCTACTGCAAAGAATAGAATGGATCCAGAGCCCAGGATTTCCCACAGCAGCTTTGCCTCCACTGTGGGCTATGAGTAAGTGTTGCCAATAATAGCTCAGCACAGCCAAGTCAAGTTTTAATAAGAGCTAGTCTCCTAGAATGGGCAGGGGTGGAGGAAGTGATCACAGAGGAAAAATGAAGAGTCCAGGCTTCTTGTCATGGTTGCCTCATTTGCTAGCTGTTACCGTGGAAAACCACTGCCTCAGCATCTCAGTTGCTCTGAGGTATCAAGGGAGGCACTGGGACTGGATAGTGTTCAGTGACTGAGCTCTGAATTTCTCAGGCAGCCATGGGAGCCTGAACCATGAATGGGCCTCTTCCACCATGGGCCCTCAGACAAGAACCCTTTCTGGAGATGAGAATTTGGTGTTTTGAAAGTCTAAGCAGCAGTGATCACCGGATACATGCAGCAAGAACAGAGATGATTTGGAGTTGATGATGGAAGACCCAGCTGTGAGGTTAGGTAACATGGATATGCCCCACAGGATCCCATGGAGACTTTCAGCCTAATGGGCCATGCGGATTTGCAGTAGGGGGGAAGAGGGCATTCCATAAAGCAACTGTACAATGGGTCACGCTATATACATGGGCAACTTTTACAAAGGACTGCACTGTACAGATGTTCCACATACGGTATTTGGGGACATAGTATACAGATGTTCATTGTTGATTATAGAGCACAGCCAAGTCAGGAAGCACTTGGATTCGAAATAACAATGCATTATTTTGTTTTCAAAAGTATTAGACTACAACAAATGTTTGCATTGCGCATCATTTGCTGTCTGGCAACTGTCAAGGTATTTATTGAGTCCTGATACTCTGACACTGCCTAATGATTTTTCATGGACTTGAGAATCTGCACTGCACATCTTCTCTCCTGGTAGTTGGGGTCTATTGACTCTAAGGCTCTAAGAATTCTCCACGCTTGCCTCTAACATTTACAGGGCCTGCGGCAAGATTGCAGATGGAGGCCTACAAATGCATAGATCTAAATATTTAAAAGTTCCAAAGCAAGCTAACAAAACCTGTTAAATAAAAATACATTATGATTAAAGAGAAGGCTAGTCCCTGGCCTCCTGCCTGTGACCCATCTCCCTTCTCTTCAAGGCCCTGGTTTCATCTTCAACCATGAGAGGCTTCATGTTCACATACAGACACACCAGTCTCCATGTCTAGATCCATCCACAATCCCACAAATAGCCACTCCCTGGTTATCCCTCAAGCCTCAGGATTTACATACTGGAGACCTGATCCACTCTCGGGGGAGGTGGATGTAGGAAAGATGTATGTGTTGGCCCTGGAAGCAGCATGGGGACATTCTGACAGGGCATTCTGGGGTTCCAGATACTTACAGTGAGCCCAGAAGGGGAAGGAGAGTGGATTTGGGGTGGAGATGTCCCTTTGGCCACACAAATTCCCCATTGCTTGGGGCAGGAAGTAGCTGGAGGATGGTCAGAGTGGAGCCCTTTGAAGCATGGGGCCCAGTGCAGGAGGTCTTCTTGTTTGCTTCTAAAAAAGTGGTACTACCTTTTCTGATGGCCCGAGGAAGGTGCCAAGAGGTGTCTCTGTGTACCACAGGTTGCACTGGGTTTAAGATAAAGACAGACCCTTGGAGGTAGTATCATCAGAGGGTTTTATGATGTGGATGCACTCTGGGTTAGCTCATTTCCTTCCTGCTTCTGTGCACTAATCTCAGAACGATGGTCCTTGCTGTGGTCTCTTCACAAATGACTATTCCACACAGGGCGCAGGAGCAATGATTTTGAAAACATGGCAGTGACCCTTCAGAGAGTTCTTAGCATGCGCCTGGAACTGTGTCAGATAATCTATGTATTTATCCCATTGCCTCTGAGAAAGGCATTATGATTCCTGCTGAAAGATGAAGACGTGGGCTCAGAGCAGGGTAGTTTAGGAACTTGCTTCTCGCACTGCAAAGCATATAAATGGCATAGGACAAGGTCTGCTTGATACCAAAGCCTATGACCTTTTTTGATGCCTCCTGGGAGAAAAGAAAAAGCAATAGGTCATCCACCTCTCTCCAAAAAAAAGAAAAAAAAAAAATCTCACCACTGTTCCCTAGGGAAGAATATGCCAGCCTTGAAAGAAAATAGTCTTGAGATTTTGAAATCCCAGTGACTGTGTGTGTGTGTGTGTGTGTGTGTGTGTGTGTGTGTGTGTGTGTGAGTGCGTGCACCCAGGGCGTTGTTTATTACCAACTGGGAAACAGTAATGGGGCGCCTATGTCTTCCCCCAATGCCTCATGGGCTATGCAGCTCAGATCCCCAGCTACACAGATTGTGGTTAGTTGGCAGCATTAATTCTTTCAAGGTCTGCCTCAGCTGTTCAGCTCTCCGGAGGGCCCCAGCCAATGAATGATCAAGAAAGTAATAGCCAAGGCGCACTATTCTGCGTATGTGTGTGTGTGGCGGGGGTGGGGGGAGGGATAGTCTTCCCCAAGGGCGTGGTACCACAGCCTCGCTATTTCCACCCGACATTGGACTCTTGCAGTCTTTGCTCCGGAGCATCCGGAGGGGCTGGCAGAGCCTCTGTTTGGTGGCATCACAGCATGACGATGCCCTCTGCCTAATCCAGCTTCCGCCCTGTTCTTTTCTCAGGTGTAACTCTCCAATAAACCGTTTGTGCACCCAACTGACTCAGCAGCCGCTTCCTGGAGAACCTAACTTCCGCAGAATCTCATACTTCACGGACAACAAAAATAAACCATTTGAAACGTCATTCTGCTAGAATATAACAGCACGAGGACAGGGATGTCTTCTTTTCTGCACTATCCCTATCACCTACAGTAGTAACTGGCACAGATTATTGGGTACGGAGCTCAGTAAATAATTGTTCAAGGAATCAATGAAATCCAGACAAATCTCTGCATTTGTTCACTTTGGGATCAGCCAGGTCTAAACTAGATCTTCTTGTATTTCCCCGTAGTTCACTCCCTCCTCCTCCTGCTACACATGCGTACCCCTTCCATCCTCCTTCTCTCTCCCTTCCTTAGTTCCTGGGAATGCATATGAGGCACAGTGCTCCGTGCTCAGAACACATTCTGTAGTTCCTCCAGCCACCTTCCCCTCTCCCCTTCAGCTTCTCTTCCTCTTCCTCTTTCTCAGGAAGCCACCATTTCTACCTGGCAGGAGCAAATGCTGGTCCAGGCTGGGCTCTACTCCCATGCCACCTCAGGGGGTGGGAGAGGTTCCCAAAGAGCACCCTAAGGAACACTGGCCTGACAAGGTGCTTCTAAATTTTTTTCAATCATCTACTAGGTGTCAGGCATCAAATTAGTTGCTCTGCCTGCATTCTCTGTTTTATTTAAAATTGTGGCAAAATATACATAACAGAATTTACCATTTTATTAACCATTTTTAAGTGTACAATTTAGCAGTTTTAAGTACATTCACAATTTTGTGCAAACATCACCACTATCCACCTCTAGAACCATTTCGTCTTCTCAAACAGAAACTCTGTGCATGTTAAATGGTAACTTCCCATTCTCCTCTTCCCCCAGGCTCTGGTAACCCCTGTTCTACTTTCTACCGCTATGCATTTCACTATTCTAGATACCTCATGTAAGAAGAATCATACGGTATTTGTCCTTTTGTATTTCACTTATTTCAGTTAGCATAATGTGTTTGAGGTTCATCCATGTTGTAGCATGTATTGGAATTTCTCTTTTTTTAAAGGCCGAATAATATTCCATTGTATGCATAGATAACATTTTGTTTATCCATCCATCTCATGTTGGGCATCTGGGTTGTTTCCACCTTTTGGACATTGCAAATAATGTTGCTATGAACATTGGTATACAAGTATCTGAGTCCCTGCTTTCAATTCTTTTGAATTAAGAGTGGAGCTGTCGGGTCATATGGAAATTAAATGTTTAACTTTTTGAGGACACCCTAAACTGTTTCCACAGTACTAACAGGGTGCTTTTGCTTTTTTGGAAATTGTGTTCTCTGGTTGACAGATTGCACCCCCAGACTCTCTCCTGGAGGGTCAGGCTGCACTTTGGCACAGAAATGGCTCTGAGAGGTCCTTAACCACTTCGGTACGGCACTCACTGGCCGTGAAACCTTGCCCACAGCCGGCACTCACAGTCCGCACAACAGTCTGTGCTGTGCATTGACGACGAATCTGTTTTGCTCTTG
Organism: Microcebus murinus; assembly: GCF_040939455.1. Lineage (NCBI taxonomy): Eukaryota > Metazoa > Chordata > Mammalia > Primates > Cheirogaleidae > Microcebus > Microcebus murinus. The sequence goes on from NC_134115.1 coordinate 32,830,438, forward strand.
TGTGATGAGGAAAGCTTGAAAGCACTGAAAGCTTGTTTTACTTTATAGGCAGCTTTACTTGTAATGTAAGTCAGAATAGGTAACATGTACATATATGTTTTCATTACGTTATTTTTAAATGTTCACAATTTTATTCTGATAAATGAAAAATTAGAAAAGTCATATCATGGCTGTCGGCTAAAGTCGATGCTCGGCTGTGCGCCTTCATCTGTGGCTGTTGACTATAGTCAACGCTCGTACCCAAGTGGTTGAGTGAAGACACTTGTGCAATTTTGACCACTCTTTCCCAAACTAATTTGATGGTGGAACCCTTTTTGCAGAGTAATTGGTAGCATACCATCCCCTGTGGTTGAGGAAATAATGCTCTGAGCTCAGCAGGCTGACATAGGAAGGGCTGTGGCTCAGGGCTCAGGGTTCAGGGAAGAATTAGAGCACAGAGATGGGACCACCTCCCATCCTCAAACTGTCCTGTTGAGTGCCTTTCCTCTTGGTGTCTCTGCACATGCTCTGTTCCCTGCCTGATATATCCTTTCTTTGCTTCTTGAGGTTCTACTTAGCCTTTGGAACTAGCTCAGACATTCTCCTCCCCTTTCCTATGGAAACTCTGACCCAGCCATCCCATCTCCCCAGGTAGGATTTGAGAGCTTCTATTATGCAATGTTGCCCTGTTAAATGGTCTGCTCCTCCACTATACCAAAGGTGGTCAACTTTTAGTTTGCACAAGCAACCACCCATCCGGAGAGCTTATTAAAAATGCAGATGCCTCCATCTCACTAAAAATTCCAACTCAGTAGCTCTGTGCATTCAGTAGCTTTAGAATGTACATTTTTAACAAGCCCCAGCGAGTCTTCACAAGCAGATGATTCCTGTAGTCCTCTTCAGCTCTGTGAGGATCAGAGCCACTTCTACCTTTGTTTATTTAACACACAGCAGGCATGCAGTAAATGTTGAATGAGTAAAAAAAAAAATGAGCAAATGAATGAATGGGTGAGTGAATGAATGAAATAACCTTAGTGTCTTCCTGTGTAAAATGATGCTTATACTGGATGTTCTTTAAGCTTTCTTCTGGTTAAACTTTTCTTTATGTAATTTGGGTTATTTCACCCCAAATACTATGCTCTTAGTAGCTTTAATATCAGACTTATACAAAATACACAAGTTCAAGTACATGAGACCACCAAGGAGACCTGCTGAAGAGGATTAGACCAGGCTAATATTTAGCCAATGACCCGGGACTCATGAATAACAATATTTTTGAAACTACCACTTCTATCACAAGCTAGAGACACAAAGAGAGGCATACACTTGAACCATGTGAATTCAGTCTCATTCTCTCGCGTAAATGTGAGTTCAACAGGCAGCATTGTCAGGACGGACAAGCCCCTACGTTTGGGAATTAGGGAGCAAGGCATTGTGGGAAACCATGGGCGGGGGGGGGGGGGGGCTGGGGTGTTCAGCCGCCTTCCTACGGTGTGGAGGGGGGCAAACCGTTAGCACCGTCAGGGCCCCCTGACTCTGCTACAACCACTTTTCAGTGGCGTCTTGGAGCCTAAAACCCTGATTTTCCTTTCCCTGAGAACCCTGCGGGTTTTGAGAGGCAGCTCCAGCTTCTCACAAGAGCTGTGGCCCGAGAAAAATGAAGTCTCCCATTACTTATAACCTCTCAGCATTTCAGAGGAAAAAGGTTGGCTGTGGCTGCCAAGACCCAGCAAATATTTGGTTTGCTTGGAAAGAATGGGTGCTCATTTTCCAATTCTCACAGATTTCTCTGTGCCCAGTTCCTTTTATTAAAAACTTTAAATCCAGAGATAAAGTCGAATGGCACTCCGGGCTCTACGCATTCATCTGTATCCTGGGGAGCAGAACCCAGGATCTAAACAAAGAAGAGCTTAATCAATAGAACTCATGAATTTCCTCTAGGAACAGGACCCAACCTAGCAGAAGAATAAGCAGAGGGGCTCCTATCTGTGGTTTTCTCTGAGTGGATATTTATGGGAAGGGCTTGGGGAAGGGTATTTAATTGACTAGGGTCAGCAAGCTATGGCCCACGGGCCAAATCCTGCCCGCTGACTTTTTGTTTTTGCTTTTGTGCAGCCTGTGAATTAAGAATTTTTGTAAACCTTTTTATAGAGTTGAAAAAAAAAATCAAAACGCTATTTCATGACATCTGAAAATTAGGTGAAATTCAAATTTGTGTCCATAAATAAAGTTTTATTGGAACGCAGCCACATCCATTTGTTTGTATATTGTCGATGGCTGTTTTTCAGCTCTGGTGCCAGAGTACAAGACAGAGACCATAGAGCCTTCAAAGCCTAAATATATCCTATCTGGCCCTTTGTAGAAAAAGTTTGTAGACCCCTGGAGCAGGGAATGTAAGACTTGGCTCTCACTGGTATTTGAAATAAAAACTATAAAACACATAAGCACAGTGCAATAATTATAAATCAAACACCTGTATAACCTAACACTTGGGTCAAGAAATAAAGCATTGTCCATCAGCACCCCAGAAGACCCCATGTGACCTTTCTCCCCAGAGTTGATCAGGATGTCTGCCTTTGTGATATTTTCCTCGCTGCTCTTTCTACTTCTCCCATCTAAACTCTATTATTGAATTTGCTTGTTTTTGAACTGTGTATACATAGACTAACACTGTGTATTTGCCTCTGTGTCTGTTTGTTTCTCTCACGTGGTTTGTGAGACTCAATTCTGAGTTATTGTGTGTGGCTATAGTGCTGCCATTTCCTTTGCTGTCACTTCCATGGCATTTCACTAGGTTACTTGGGCGAGATTCATTTATTCATTGTACTGCTGATGGGCAGTTGGGTCATTTCCAGTTTGGGGTATTGTAAGTAACATTGCTATGAACATCTTATATCTGAAGTGTCACTGACTTAAGAGTCTCTGGAAAGGAGTGGAATTGTTGGGTTGTAGGGTATGTGGACCTGCACCTCTGCCACTTAATGCCGAACTGTTCTCCAAAGAGGTTGGAACAAATCACATTCCCACCAGCGTCCTCCTCTTAGGAAGCCGAGAAGCTCTTTGTGTCTAATCAGTCAGCACTATTTCCACCTCCACAACTCTGAACCATCAGTGCCTGCTCTCTGACCCTGAGGAACCAGACAAGGTACATGGGACCATGGTCCCTTCTGCTTTGTGCCTTCCCTTAAAATAAGTCTCCAGTCTTAAAAACGTAGCAAGAAAATAGTCAACTTTTAACGATGATTGTTGCGATGCGATCTCTCTGCGATTCACGTTTTGCTAGCAGGTCAGCAAGGTGTAAGAATATCCTGACCACCCACCCCAGCTGCTGATGGGAGCGGAGGACAAATGCTCATTGCAGCCAGTGGGGTCAGGTGGCTTTGAGAGCCTGGAGAGTGGACAGGATGGGGAAACCAGGGACATGGTAGCAGCCCCTTTCTCTGGGGAATCAGACTACTACAAAGTTCGGGGAACAAGCTCACGGGAAGCTGATGCTTGTGTCTTTTTCTGCAGGGTTTTAGGAAAACAGGGCCGAAAAAACCCACTCCTCCAGCCCCCAGCTTGTCGAAACCCCAGCACCTGGAGTACCAAGCGCTAGAGGCATTTCTGAAGCATGATGTAGCGCTACGTTGAAAAGGCACAAATAAACCCCAAACCCTAGCACACATTTATCCAGTTTGTGAGGCGGATTAATAGAATAACCAATAAAACATGTATAAAAGCTTTAATTAAATCTGATGAAATAAAACTTCATGTTTTATTTATGGACACTCCCAACATGTAAAGGATTCAGGGAGACATTCATTTTACTGCCATTTCGTCCTCATATCTATAATTAAATCCAGGCTGCAGCTCTGGCCCAAAGCAATGCGGCATTTTAAAGCTGGCCTTGGACATTCCCTCCCCCCACCCCCCCACCCCAGTCTGCTTTTAATTATAATTACCATCCCCAATACGTAGCAAGCTGATGGCAAAACAAAACAAAATAATGAAACAAACAAATAACGGTTGTGGCCGTTGCATTTTAAAGCGACATGCTGAAGGAGGATTCCAGGCAGGAGGGCGTAGCCTCTATTTCCAGTTTTATTCTGTACCAAGTGCACAATCCCTTCATTTTACTTTTGACATAAAAAAAGGACTTCATGAAACAAGACAAAATAACTTATGATTATATGAAACATAACTGTGACAAATCACAAAACTATACATATTAATAGAAAAAAAGTATACCTAATTCTTTAAAAGATTTATGACAATAAGCACCAGATGTGCCTCTAGAGTAAAATTGGCCCCATATCCAGTATGATATATGCAGTTCATTTCTCTACGTGAGTGTATATAACTATGTACAAGAGTCTGTGTGATTTATGGAAAACAGATTTCCACTTTTCCCCCCCAAAGTGCTTTATGTCAGCAACATTACACAGGATGCTTTGCTGTCTGTACAAAATAAATCTCTTCTGTTTTACACTCACCATTTCTCCGATGAGTGCTTTTTTTTTTTTTTTTTTTGCTTTATCCATTGCAAAAAAAAAAAAAAAAAAAAAGTAACCGCAAAAATTCCACACCACCAACAAAAAGTGCCATTAAAAAATGCTGCTATAAAATGCCATGGTCAACACAGTCAAATAAAATAGCAAATAATTAAACTGAACATTTACAGTCACTATTCCCAATACTTCAAGGCAACTAGAAAGTCAAGGTTCTCAGATTGGGGAGCTGAATTTATCCTTGTTCAGAACTGGTATTAGTGTCCTCGTGTGCTTGACAGCTGGTAATTTAAAAGCAACTGAACAAAACCAACACTCTGTTATCAGTGGAAACTATGCTGTGATCTACTAAAGACTTTTTTTTTCCATTTTAGAATCACTTATGTAATTTGGGGGAGACATGGGTAAAAGGAGATACCCCACAGGACCAGCCAACATTTAAATAATATTTAACAGCTGATCAGAGGCTAAATTACAACTGACATTTTGATGCAGTCCCTTTAGGGAATTAAGACCATGTAGCAAATTAAATGTCTCTAGGCATACTGATTTTTTTTTTTTTTTCTAACGTAATAGGATAATTGGCTTTGGGCTGTGTGTGTTTTCACAAGCACTAGTTTTTTTTTTTTTGTTTTTTTTTTATAAAAAGGGGAATGACAATCTCTGTTCGGATGTTTATGAAAATGGTTACATATCAAGACTGAAAAGGCCAGGAAATGGAAGGGAATTGTTTTTTGAAGTTTCCACTTATACACTGCTACAAAAAAGAGGAAAGCATATACGAATCTTTTGCAATGCTTCAAAAGTAAGCAAGGGACACATTTTAAGATCAGGAGAGATTCTGGAAACTAAGGACAGTCTGTGTAGTTTAAAAGGAACCTCAATGTGTCACGTCCTGAGGCCCTAACCTCAAACCTGCAGCCATCAGTGAACACGGAGAAGCACTTGAGGGGCTGCACTGCTTCCTGCAGGCTCCCTGGGACAACATGAGTGTCCCTCAGGGGCTGGGCCTCTGAGTTCCTGCTGAGGAGGGAGGCGCTGCAGGTCTGCTGCCTGGCCCCTCCCTGAATCCCTCTGGGCCAGGTGAGGCAAGAAAGGGGCAGGGTGACTGGGAGAGGCCTTGTTAAGTCCAAAAGGGGGAGGTAATGGTCCACGATTTCTGAGGTTCAGCTTCTTGTCTTATCCTCCTTCCCCCTTTCTACTTTAAATTATATACAGCCACAGGCAGGGCTGACAGCATCAACTGCAATAACACCTTAGCCTTTTCATCTTTTTTCTCATTGCACAAACAAAGGGTATTTGAGTTCCTCACAAAGGCTTCCATATTTAAGAAGGGATAAATGGTCTCTCTAAAGATGCCAGAGTTTTCCTTTCTTTCTAGAGTGTGACAGAGGATGTATGAGGGATATTACCGACGAAGCCAGTGTACGTATGCATGTGTCCTGGCTTAGGCCAAGGGGCACAAAGTCTGCAAGAAGGATGGTATTTTACATGCAGCCTGAGAGCTCACTTATAAGGGAAGCCTGGTGCGTGCCCTGTTGTAAAGCACACAACTCATCTCTTGCAGACTTCAATGTCTGCACGGTAACTTAGCACAGAGGCCACTAGTCAGAGAATCTGGACTGACCAAGTGCACTGTAAGAGTGAAACCCACACTTGGTTCTTTATTCACCTCATTCTACCGCATGTTGGAATGGACTCCTGAGCCAGGTAGAACTCTCCTGATTGTGGAGCCAGACCGGAAAGACCTGTATGTCAGGATACAAACTGTCACTGGACCCCAAGTCCAACACCACGCTGTTTCACTGTCTTGTCAAAGACTGTAATGATCTCAGTTTGACAAACAGCATCTTTCACTTTTATCCCGAAAACATTTTTAGAAAGAGATAAAAGAAACTCTGAAATGTCACACTAGCAGAATGCCAGAATGTACCAGGTCTTTGGGTTTGGCCAATTTTTTTCTAGCCTGTGCCATAGCATTTGGGATCTTTTCAATAGCTTTGTAAAGGTGTCGCGGAAAATAACTTTCTATTTAGGGTTGATACAGAATGGCCAGGTGCTCTGTGAAAATTCCAGAGATTCAAACTAGAGATTTAGAAAAAGGGGTGCCTTCTCCTGCCCACCTTCCCAAGAGTGGACGGTGAGACGGCGGCGGTGGCGGGCACGTCTGACCCACAGCCAAGGATCGGGTCAGAAAGATACAAAGGGAGGGTGGGGAGAAGTGTAAGGGACAGATAGACAGATGAGTGCATATCCTGAAGGAGTAGAGACCATGCAAAGTAACTGGACATCAGGCATCCTTTGTTTGGTTTTCCGAGAGAACCCAGGCACACAGCTCAGCCTGTCCCTGTTCTCACCTCTTCCGGCATTTCTCTGGGCGGAGCATCAGAGTGGAGGCAATGGGCAAACCAGGCAAGCAATCTTTTTCTTCAAGCAAGGTCTTCGTGGTGGAGTTGCTGAACAGTCCACCCGGGAGGGTTCCTGCTACAGCACTGGCCGCGAGGGCTGTTCCCACCCTGTCTCCCTCAGGCAGCCTGTGCTAACTGCAAAACCAACATTCCAGGGTGGGGCCAGGCAGAGCTACAGCTGTGCAGAACGTATGGAACCGAGGTGATTAAAATAATATTAATTTCCATCCAAAGAACAGACCCCTAAATATTTGTTTTCCTTTTAAAGTAGATGCGTAACAAGTCTTTAAAAACAGAGATAGGCTGCTAAAATATAAGACCTTATTTTGCTGTTGGAGAAACAGAGAAGTGATGGGTTAGCATGGGACTATCTAAGGGGAAAGTGAAATCCTGGGAGTTTCCAGGAGTTGAGACCACACTATGCTTTGGACGCGGATTTCCCTCGCGCGTCCGGCCCTGCCCCGGCCGGCAGTGAGGGCGGGTGTTGGGTGGGGCAGCCCACTGCGCCTCTGGCGATTGGGTTGTCCTTCCCTATTTGGAGTATTCGGCCAGGGCCATCCCCAAACTGCATTTGCACACGCACATCATTTCACTGGTGTCCTCTGAGGGTTGACAGCCAGGAAGTAACAGCTATCCAGTAGACAGAGACTCGAAATTCCCTTTGAGGAGACAGTCCTGCTGGTCACTGGGTCCAGCAGGCCCGGAGAGAAAAGGGAGCAACTGCACACCTTCCTGCAAAGCTAGCTCTGACCGTCCAGTCCTGCCTGCCTTGCAAAGGCACGTCAGTGAGCCCGCAGGTTCTGCTGACTGGTTCACATCCTTCCTCGCGCAGTCTGTGAGGGTACGAGAACAAAAGGCGGCAAGCAACAAGACGGTTCTAGATGTGCAGAAGGGCTGGGGGAGCTTTTAGCCCTCTGTGTGGACAGAGGAGAGCTGGCTGGGACAGCGGTCCACAGCGCTGAGCTGCAAGAATGCCGCGTCTTCGGGACCGCTGCGGAGAGACTCCCCGAAGAGGCTTGAGGAACCGGAAGGCAAGTCATACACTGGAAGAGAAAAGGACACAGGAAGTCAGTAACTCCTAATCCACACCCCACCACCCCCGTGCAGTTCCCCAAATGCCAACCGGGGGCTAACGAGGCACCCACAGGGACCTAAGTAAGGAGGCAGCCACAAGGGACCTCGGCCTTCCAGCGGGTCTCTGTCCTCAAGGGGCCTTAGCGTGGGAGGAGGCTGGCTCGCAGGCAGCTGGCTAAAACATGACTTGGCACAAAATACAAAAGGAACAGAGATAAAATTAAAGTGTTCAAAGACAGGGTGAGGGTGGTCTCGAGGAGGAGATGATATCAAAATGGAGTCATAAAAGAGAATGGGATTTTCACAGACGGAGATGTAGGGAAAGAACATTCCAGAAAGAGGAAACAGAGAGCAAAGACAGAAAGGGAGGGGCATGTGGGGTCAAAGGTGCTGGCATAGCTCAGGTGAAAGGCATGTCAGGGAAAAATTTTGTGGGCAGGTCTGGAGAGCCTGAGCAGGCCTAACTTGTGGGGAGAATTTATTTTCTAGGCAACTGGAAATTATTTAAGGCATGTGAGCAGGAAAGTGGCATATTTTATCCCTTGGTTTTGGAGGGAGGAATGACAGAGATGAGGAGTAGACCAGGGAGACTTGTTGGAAGGTTATGGCCACGGGGTGGGGAGGTACGACGGCTCTTGCACTAGGGTGGTGGAAGTGAGGCTAGCGCGGGCTGAAGAGGAAGGTGAAGACAGGTCAGGGATAGTTCAACAGGATTTGATGTGGTCACGTGCTGGGTTTCGTCCAGGCCAGCCACAGGAAACCCACCTGGTCTCTCCTGCCCACTGGCCCGAGTGCCTAAGTCACAGACACCCAACACACCTGTAATGCCGGAGTGAGTCGAGAAGGCTCTGTGGAAAACATCAAAGCCAGCCTGGCCCATGGATGTGGGGACCAGGCAGTCCTCGAAGGAAGGCACCACACTGCAGGAGCTGCCAGGCGGTACGGTTCTCTGGGAGTCGGGGTAATGTGGGGGACAGAACGTCTGCAGCTGCCCATAAAATCCTGAAATGCAAGCACAGCATTGAGCTCCTTCAGGGCGCAAGTTCCACAGGCCACTCCAACCCAGATAGAACCCAGCCTGGCCTCTCGGAATAAGATGCCATTAACTCTTCAGGCCACCTGAAAATCCTCCAAGCAAGCATTTGGAATGCACTATTTGGGCTGAAGCTCTCCTACCTTAGAGGGATTTCAAGGCTTGTTGGCTCCTAACATTTTTATCTTGTGCTTTAGCATCTGAAATGGGAGAGTTTCTTATCTTCCTTAAACTCTCTGAAGATTCCCAAACAGGGAAGGCCTGACCTTCAGGGGATGTTCCTACCCCAGACCCTCCCACCGGGTTTTGAAATGCATCTTCCTAAACTTCCTTTATCCTATATTTTGTTTTCACATTTGGTAAAAAAAACTGCAGAATGCAGAATGTTTAACCTTGAATAAGGCCCATGTAAAAATAAATGCATCCATCTGTCTTTCTAACACATAAATTCATATACATTTATATGGTCCTTATTATTTTAAATAGGTACATAGTATTCCACAGTTGGATGTACTACAATTTACTTAACAATTGTAACTGTTGTTTGTAGTAAATGATAAAACTGGAAGTGAATAATATAATGAAGAAATATGAAGGAAGATTTTCAAATATTTGAAAATAATGATTGATCTTTTGATAATCTTACTTCATCTATCCCTTTCAATCTTTTTCCATTCAGTGGAGTTTTCCTTGGGGTCCTATATGGTTCTTTTCTATGATCCTTCAAACCTTTGAAGATACCTTACCTTCTCCTTCTTTCTCTTTGCCTCATGATAAATTTAAGTCAATGGATTATTTTCTTAGGCTATGATGTGCTTTCAAAAATACAATAATGAAACCTTAATTCCATACTTTATTGAAGGGAGGGTTGCAGCTCTGCTGCTTTCTAACTCTGTATTGCATTGTGTCTGTTCCCTCAACTGTAAAATGTGAGTATCATTGTCTACTTCGCAGGGCTATTGTGAAGATTAAATGAGTCACTGGATAAGAAGTACATCTAAAATGTTTTAGAGTGCTTTATAAATGTCAGTTATTGATATCACTATTCAGTTTTTGATGGGAAAAAAACAAGAAATTAAGTGCCCCGGAATTCCTTCCACAAACACTAAATGGAGATCTCACGTTCTCATGCAGAATATGAGAAGTTCTGCTCCGAGACTGTCATCACAGAGCTAGTGATCACAACAGGAAACTGGAGAGCTGAGATGGCCACCCATAACAGGATGGTTAAGCAAACAGTGGTACATTTACATGATTGGGAGTATTAAATGGCCATTAAACCAACATTTATAAAGAGTTTTTAACAACATGGAAAGACCATTATCAAGTTTAGTTTAAAAAAAAAGGAAGACACCAAATTGAACATAAAGACTGGCTCGACGATATGGATGTCTATGTACAGGATGACGACGGCAAGGTCCCATGTCATAGTTGTCTTTGGGTGTTTATTTTTTGCCTTTATATTTTTTTGAATTCTAATAGTGGTGAAGAGCAAGCACTCTGGAGCAAGACTTCCTGGGTTCAAATCCTAGCTTAACTACTTAACAACTGTCTAGTCTTTGTACATTACTTAGCTTCTTGGTGTCTCAGTTTTCCAACTTGTAAAATGGGCTTAATAGTAGTAACTATATCTCTGAGTTATAAAGAGTTAATATTTACATATTATATAATATAATTTTTATAATCACTTAGTTATATAATTAAAATTTATATATTATATATTTTAATAACATAATTTATATACTACATATGTATTTGCTCAATAAAGGAAAATAAGAGTAATTATTTTATAATGACAATGTAGTTCTTAAAAATAAAGTTTATTGAGAGAAATAAAATTTTTGAAAAGGCACTAAGTCCTTCAAAGGTAACCAAATGTAAGAGAGAACACAGCAGCAGGCATGTGGCACACCTCAAGTTCCCAGGTGGAAATCTCTGGAGTATTCTTGGCCCATTAGAGACCTGAGTTGTATACCTCTTGCTCCTAGATTCTGCACTAACTGACACATGTTCTGTTTTCTTTGTTCACCCCAGTGGAGGCTCTAAACAGCAACGTGTTTGAGTGGTCTGAAGGAACTTGGAATGTGGAGCTGTGTGGTATGGACAGTTTCTTGGATTGATCTCAACTTTGGGTATCTGGTAGCCAGGCACATGGAAACATGGCATGCCCATCAGGAGGAAAACAGTACCATGAACTATCACGGCTGGTCTATTCGAATGTAATGTCGCCTCACTGAGCAAAACAGATGATATTTGCTATCTACACCTACATGCCAGCTCTGCTCATATTTGCCACCCATAAATTCCATGGTAGCACTCACTCCTCAGTATAATATTACCCTTCCAAGAAGAGAAGACATTTTCCACTAAACTCCCACACCTCCACAAATAGGGACATTAATCATTCAGGGACAATGATAGAGACTTTCACTGGCCTTTGGTGAAAAGCAATTCATTCTCCCTTTCCTATCTTCTCTCCTGTTTCTGAGGGAGAGCAGAAATACTACATGGCTTTAATGTATATTCGAGTGTTGTGATATGTATGAGTATACAAGGTTTGTGATGTGGTAAAATAGACCCAGTGAAGTTAAATATTAAACCCAACATTCTGGGCTCCATCTCCTAGTCTGGATCTGAGCGAGGAGGGCAGAGTAGACTATAATTCCTGCCTGTGGGTGTCTTGGCTGACACAAGAAACTGTCAAAACCAGAATGGCCCTGCAAGCATGTTTTATCACTCTAACAGCCAACTCAAGAAAAGAAAATCCTCCTTATTAAATCTCTCCTTCCAAGTAGCTGGTTACTAGACGTGCCAAATACACTGGTGTGGATGGTTGTGGTCACTCAAATCAAAGAGTTTTAACATATTCTCTTCCCAGCGCTAGTTCCATAAAACTAACAAAATTAAAAAAAAAAAAATTCCATTAGGGTCTTACCACACACATGGACTCAGAGAAAGCCTAACTCACTTTGTGATGAATGGCTCCTGTATTCCAGCAGTTGGATTTCATGTGGCAAATTTGGAAAGAGCACTACTTCTAGGACCCAAAGCAAAATGAGGCAAGATGTTAACACATTTTGTGGGCATAAAACCTAAGAGCGATGGCAAGGTCAGCCAATCTGTCAGTCAGTCAGTCAGTCAGTCAATAATGGCTATCAAGTGTGGGTTAGGGTGCTGTTGGGGAGACCAAAGTAGTAGAAGATATGTCCTTGCCTTTGAGCATTGATAATCTAGTTGGAGTGAGGACACATACATTCATGAGAGCATAGGAACATACATATAAATATACGTTGGCAATAAATGTTCGTTGTTACATTGATTGCAAAATCACCCCTCCACTTTAAAAATTATTTTATCTCCAAGAGTGGAGGAGGGGAGGTATTTGCAGATAAACTCATTCTACCTCAATTACAGCTCCTGAATGTCAAGGAGAATCACTCCTCCTCCTTTCAGTTTTGGGAAGTTTTTTTTTTTTCCTTCTAAAAACAAACTTGTTTTTCTAATTATAAAAATGTTTGAAGCTAATTATACCAACTAGAAAATGTAGATGAGTATAAACAAAGAGAGGAAAAATTGTCTTTATTTTCACGATTCGGAAATGGCCGGCTACACACAAAACTGGAATGTTTTTTATGTATACATGTGTACACACATTGTCTTGTATCCTGTTTTCTCTTCTAATATTCATTCTGGGTTTCATCACATATCACTAAAATTCATTCCTGAAAAGTCTTTCTCTTTACTTTGTCATATGGGGTCACTGGTGTCTCTGGGATGACAGGTTAGACCACGAGCTCGGGGTCACTCTTGCTGCTAACGATGATAAAGCAGCCCCATGAAGCTGGGTGTAGATTTCCTTCCCAAAGTGGAAGGGAAGTGGGGGAGGTTAGAGGAGAAAGGAACTGCATGACTAAATATGATAATAGAAGGGTATTCTCTAGGGCAGCACTAGCCAATAAAACTTACTGTGATGATGGAAATGTGCTTTATCTGCACTGTCCACTACAGTAGCTATATGTGGTTACTGAGCCCATGAAATGTGGCCAGTGCGAGTGAGGAGCTGACTTTTAAATTTTATTTGATTTTAATTAATTCGAATTGAAATAGCCACACTTGGTTTGTGGCTACTGTATCAGACAGCACAGCTCTAGCGCAATCTGCATTCCCAGGTGTAGCAGACTTTGTTAATCAGGAATGTTTCTGATTCATTTACTGAAAGAAAAACACATGACCCACCAAGATTTTAAATAAAAGCCAGATAAATGATTAGACTCCTGGTCTTCAAGATAGGAAGTATATTAGACTTTCCATTACAGTATATCTGTCTTTTCCTTATGCATTTGCCACTTCAATCTCTTTGGAGGAAACCAGAATAGAAATACATCAATAAGTAAATAATTCCCAACCCTAAAGAGACTGAGCAGTGTTTTAGGCTAAAGTGTCAGGGTGCTTCAACTCTCCTAGAGGAACCACTTTCCTTTCTGGAGGCAGCAGAAGCAGAAGGAAACACGCTCCCTACTCTCTTGACTTCAGACCGTGGGCCTAGCTCACTGTGCACACTGGGAGTGGCCACGTGCCATGGCAGGGCTCCATCTTCCACCCCATATGATGGTGGTGTGTCAACACAGAAGGTCCCAGCCAACTGTGGATACACACGCGCGGTAATGAATACCACCAGCCTGCACCGTAAAGGTGTTAAGTCACGATCTGTGTACTGAGCAGGCTTGTTTATGCAGCAGATGGCTTTGCAAAACAAGATCCTTGTTTTTCTTTAAGGTGAGGCTGGAGAACCACTACCAAACTCTGGGTACCGGGAAAAATGCTGGATGGACAACGCTCACAACCGGGACTGACCTTTCCCTGCACTAGGCTCAGCCCGCACCATCATGACAACTGACAGGACCAGGGCCCACACAATAGCAGCAGGCTCCCCCACAAATATCAGGAGGGTCCCCAAGAACCACTTCTCCCACCAGGATGTGGTCTAATCATGCATGGTAGGACGCTCTGGGAGGATCCTCCAAAACAGCATTGGGGGCCCAAGACCCCTTGGTAGCTTCAGATGGGAAAATGCTTCAACTCCCATGTGGTCCAGATTGTACCAGTTCGGGGATCCAGGCCAAGCACTGTAGTTTTTCAGCTACTACCCAAATCTCAGGAGTCATCTGTTTCTGTTGACTTTTCAGAAGAAACAGTGACTAATGTGTATGCTTGCCTTTACTGCTTTTGTTGTATTTTTGTAAAATGAGGATGTGATAGTATCTACGTGTGCAGTAACCACAGAGATTAAAGAAGATTAATAGAGACTATCCAATGTAAAGTGCTGAGCACATGCCTAACCCAGAGCTCACACTCTATAAATGTTACTTTCCCCTTCCCTTTCCTATTCTTCTAAGAACACAAGTATTTCAATTTCTATGCTTTCATTCACATGACAACTGTTTACTGTTTACTAAACACTTAAGTGCTGAGGCTACAGTGGTGACTAAATGTGCACCATGCCTTCTCGGAGCTTAAATGTTAGTGAGAAAGATGATAAATATATAAATGAGAAATCAAGTAATGTAATCTCATATAGTATATATGACAATGAAAAGGGAATTTTCTTTAAAGGATGTATAGAGGTGCAATTCTCTTCTCCAAAATGCATTCAAGATAGGAAGAATGAAAAGTAACTAATGATGTTTTGACTTTGGTTCCCTTTGTTTGACCCTGTCCAGTGAGGGCAGGTACAGGCAGGGGGCCACCCCACAGTTCTGCAGAGGACTAGCCCCAGCAGGGCAGTTTTTCTGCCAGTGGCGCTAGGCAGTTCCTGCCTGGGCAGGAGAATAAGCAGGTATTAGTGGCAGGGGCGGAGTTGGCAGCCCCTCACTTTCTTGGTGGCATGGCTGTTTGCTGGCCAAGTGGAAGGAAGGATGTATGTTTATGAGTTTTATGACCCTAATTATTTTCCCACAGATTCTATAATTTTGTGGGTTACTTTAGGAAGCGTAGCATTTTTGGCCTCAGTCATCTGATTGCTGCACAGGCAGGGGCATGGGCAAGCCTAAGTGATGAGCAGGTGGGCTCAGATCAGAAGCCAAGAGACGGGGATATATAAAGAAGATGCATAACCTTACTCTCCTGGGCTCTTTGGATTTCTTTTCCTCTAATATTCTTGTGGCTCTTTGTGGATTCCTCTACTTTCTGGGGACCCTTGGCCCACCACCTTTGAATACCTCTGGTAAACCAAGTCATGGGAAAGGAAAGAGAAAGAGACAATAAATCACCAGTCAAGTTCTTGGTGTCCCTTACTGCTTGGTTCAGGGAGAGTGATGGTGTCCTCTGGGCATGTGCTGACAGCCACTGCCCCCAAACACTGGGAGATCACACTTCCGCCATGACTTGAATCATCTTATCACTATCCCCTTCTCTATAGTGGCCCCTCCTCTGCTTCTTCCTCCTCTCTGTGCCCCCGATTTTATGGAGCAAACCACACCATTCTCCTTTAATTAAGCAAACCTGGAACTGGAGGACCCCAGCCTACTTTCCGAGTTTAGAAGTTTCTGGCAACCTGGAGAAGAACTCACTCTATGTCTCTGAACTGCCTTACAAGTTGGAATATCCCTTCAGTCCACTTCAGGGTCAACCAAGACCCATATGTCACAACCACTTTAACCAAAGGCACTGACTTATGACAGGTCTGAAAAAGGTGGCTATTTTCAATCAGCGTTGACTAGCACTACACAAGATCTCTCAAACAGCTAACTAAGGAAAGCTGAAGGATTCTTGGTTCCCAAAGATAATATTCTCTTTCGAATATGGATGGGCACACTACACATCTATTAGAATGGTGAAAGTCTGGACCACAGATAACACCAAATGACGGTGAGGATGTAGAGCAACAGCAATCCTCACTCATTGCTGGTGGGAGTGCAAAATGGTACAGCCACTTTGGAAGACAGGTTAACAGTCTCTTACAAAACTAAACATACTCTTACTATAGCATTTAGCAATTGTTCTCCGTTGTTATTTACTGAATGGAGTCAAAATGGAGTTATGTCCACACAAAAACCTGCACATGGATATTCATAGCAGTATTATTCACAAATGCCAAAACTCGGAAGCAGCTAAGATTTCCTTCAGTGGGTGAATGGACAAACCGTGGCACATCCAGACAATGGAATATTATTCAGCGCTCAAAAGAAATGAGCTATCAAGTCATGAAAAGACAAGGAGGAAACTTAAATGTATATTACTAAGTGAAAACACCAGTTTGAGAAGGCTGTATGCTTCCAGCTACATGACATTCTGGAAAAGTCAGAATATGGAGACAATAAAAAGATCAGTGGTTTCCGGGGTAGGGATGAACAGACAGAGTACAGAGAATTTTTAGGGCAGTTAAATACTCTGTATGAAACTATAACAGTAGATACATGTGTCAAAACCTAGAGAATGTACAACAGTAAGAGTGACCCCTAACATAAACTGTGGACTCTAGATGATAATCATGTGTCAGTGTAGGTTCATTGATTGCAACAAGTGCACCACACTTGTGTGAGATGTTGATAGTGGGGAGGTTATACCTGTGTATGGTGGGGTATGGAGGGGCAGGGGACATATGAAAACTCTTTGTATTTTCCACTAAATTTTGCTGTAAGCCTAAAACTACTCTAAAAAACCAGTCTATTTAAAAATAGGTGGGCATGTATGATTTTGTGTTGTGAATCTCTCTATTATATGCCTTCCCCACTGAAATACATGTTCCATAAAGGCGGAGACCTTGTCCAGTTTGTTTACTACTGCATCTACAGCACCAAGAATAGTGCCTGGCATATACTAGGCATCCAATAAATATTTGTTGAGTGCATGAAGGACAGCAAATCTTGCTTACTTTAATCATAATTGAGCTATAGGCCATTACTGATGTGATGCCTTCCCCCCCTCCCATGAACCCCATAAACTTAAAACAGGACTGCAGCCGTCAGCACTCTGTGCGGGGTTGCAGACCACCACTGGCCAACCCACACTTTTTCCCTGCTGTGAAGGTGCTCTGGTTTCACTCAGCCTTGGGTTGCAGCGTCGGAGGGTGGAATGGTGGAAAGTTTGCTGAATCCAGGGATTCTGCTTCCTGGTGAATTAAATGAACATGGGAAAGAAGATGACAAAGACAACAGCAAGTCTAAGAAGAATCCCTGCTAAAAATATCCCTTACCACACTCTGGGAGTGGGAGATTTACTTGGGTCAACTAGTTCTTTCCCAGTGATTCAAATGCTCCCTGCCAAGGTTAAAGCTTGCAATCTCTAACAATAGATTGTGAAATACCCCATGCAACCACACTGAAGCAGTCTCTGAAAATACAAATACAGAGAAGGAGAAAAAAGACAAAAAAGTCCTCACTTCCCTTGGCTCCCCTAATTTCTTCTTCTCCAACTCTCTGGCTATCTGTGGATTCCTTTATTCTCTAGGGAATTCACCATGATGTGCATGGTTTAAATATGTTCTGTAATCCATGACAGAAGCCAATGAGGAAAACAGGGGAAAAGAGTGGTAAGTCCCTGGTAAAGCTCCTAAGGACCATCAGAATATAGTCTTTCGGGCTACATCTTCTCAGCCTGACTCTATGTAATCAAACTTTTTACTCAGAGAAAAGCCCAGGGAATCTTACACGCACTACTTACACAGTACCTTAGTATTGGGGCACCTTAAAGCTTCCGTCTTAGGTATCCAACTGACATTTCTGTCTGGTAAAAAGGTAATTCAAACAAATGTTCCCATTTTACAGACAAAGAGATGGAAGCAGAGGAACTGTTGAATACCTTGCCTTTATAACCAATACTTTTTGTTTATATGATACCATGCCAATAAAAGTGGAAAATTCATCCAGCCACTTTAATATTTCTAAATATCTAGATATTCATGGATTTTGGCTTCATCTAAAAACAAATGGGCAGTAGAACTAAAATAGTGATCACATGATCTTCTACTATTCAGAGTTTGCTCATTGGCAGTCCTCTTGCTTTGACAGTTTCATAAGATATTTGGTTAGTGTTATACCAATGACTCAGAATTCTGTCATAAGGAAGGAAAGGAACTAATATTTAATTTCTTGAAGACAAGCATTGTGAAAGGTGTTTTACATACAAAATCTTCATCCTTAAAACAACTTTTTAGTTAAGTAGTTTATAGACAAAAAAGTAAAGTTAAAAATAACTTACCCCAATCCTCATAGCTACCAAGTTTCAGAACCAGGACTTAAGCCATGGTCTCTTTGGGGACACAGTTCTTGTCAGACTGCTGGGGTTTACTAAGCTCATGACCAAATCGACTTTGACAAAATCTTGCCATTTTTGTTGGGGTCTCTCACTGCCGGGCTACAGGCAAAGTTGCTAACATTTTAGAGAATACAAACATTCTGATTAGGAGAAAAAGTAATGAATTAATTGATCAAATCACCTAATCACTAAAAGAATTCTAAAAACCCTCAAGAATAGAAAAAGACACATTTTAGAAATTTCTTATGGCCAATTTTCTGTTTTAGCCACTATTTTATTTCTATCCATTGTCTGAACAGCTTAGATTTGGGTTTAAATCCCAGATGACCCATTAATCAACTGTGTGCCTTAGATAAATGATTTTCCTTCTTGAGCCTCATTTTCTTTGAAAATAATACCTATTTTATAGGGTTGTGGAAAACATTATGTATGACAGCATTTATAAAAGCATTTAGTGTATTCCCTGGCACATAGTAGGGTGTCAGTGGACACAGTAGCAATTACATGACCATGATATAAGCTTAGAAATACTTAGAGGTTCTATGTAACCCACATGCAGTCCTTAAGCAATTTTTCTCACATAACCTACCTCCCTTAAGTATAAAATGATGCTGCTCTTAAGCTGGGCATGGTGGCCTATGCCTGTAATCCCAGCACTTTCTGCTTGAGGCCAGGAGTGTGAGACCAGCCTGGCAACATAGTGAGAATCCCATCTCTACAAAAAAATTTAAAAAATTAGCCAGGTGTGGTGGTGCACACCTATAGTACCAGCTACTTAGTAGGAGGATTGCTTGAGCACAGGAGGTTGAGGCTGCAGTAAGCTATGATCTTGCCACTGCACTCCAGCCTGGGTGACAGAGCAAGATCCTCTCTCTTAATAAAAAAAAAAAAAAAAAAAAAAAAAAAAAAGATGCTGCTCTTAAAAGTGCAATCTCCACAATCTGGTTGTCATTTTTGCCTAGACTCTTGGTCTTGGCTACCAACACCATCCAGATTTTCACCTGAGCTAGGACTCTGCTAAGCTTCCTTTCTGGAAGAGGCAGAGAAACTGACTCTTCATTTTAATACAGAGTCTATAAATGGGGAAGCTGCGGGAACAGCCCGCAGACTGTGTGAGGAAGACAGATTTTTCTTCGGGCTGAGAACTGAACCAGCTTGCAAAGCACTCGAGCTATTTATGACTGACATTTAAGCAACTACTCTACCAAGAAAGAGGAAAATAATGGAAATAATAACCCTTAAAATTCCATTTTGGCACATTCCCACTGATGGAAGCCCGCTGACAACCAGAGCAACCGCCTGGTCCCTTTGCCCTTGGACGAATGGGTTGTAGCACGAGGGCTTCTAGTTAGAAAAGTCCACCTGGTTCCAAGAAGCGGGGCCATTGCCATCCACGGCTCCTGCTGCCAGCTCACAGGCCGCGGTGAGGTGCATTCTGAACACTCTGGGTGTTCTTTCCACTTGTGCCCCTCACAGCACTTCACCTAGTCTGCAGGGCACGGGTAAGAGCATTTATCAGTGTGGGCCACACGCTGGCCCTCGGGCTTGCATTCTCATTTCCAGGGATGAGGCAAGGGAGGAGGGGGAGGGTCTGCCGCTGGTAACTGCAAAGGGCTCAAATAAGAAGACAGGAGTGGGCAGAGCATTTGTTGCAAGGGACAATAAGGAAAGGAGACAGGGCAGACTGAGAAAGAAGGCATGCGTGAAACACTCTTGGCTAAAAGATGCCATCCATTTTCATTTGAATACCCCCCAAACCACCCCAAACCCTGGCACATAGTGGCCTATGGTTTCCAAATTCTCAAAATGATAAGCTGCCAAAGTAAACTAACTGCAATGTGTCTCAGAAATTGCCATGTGTGGATATATGCAGTTATAGTGCACTGGTTCAGTGAATTCTGACAGTGACCATGCACATTTAGAAAGCACATAAAATAGAGACTCTCAAAACCCAGAAGACCTGAGGAGTCTGAGACAGGTTTGGAAGCCAGCTTTGCCATTTACTGGCTGTGTGGCCTGGAGCAAACCATAGCCTCTCTGAGCCTAAGATTCCCTATTTATAAAATTCCCTATTTATAATCTTAACATTTGTACCCCCATAATATGCTGAAATAAAAAAAAAATAAAAAGAAATAAAAAGAAAAGGAGACAATAATACTCATGTGGCAGCACAATCCTCAAAGTAGGAAGGAGAAGCAGCACCGAACAAATGATTCGGTGCCCAGTTGCCCATGAGTAGCCACCCACACTCTATCACCTGCCAACCACTCTCTATAACTCAAAAATTCTGGATGTAAGTAAGACTTGGAATGAGGGATGGAGGATTCAGACATTACGTATCTGACAGTGTTGTGAAGCCATCACTGCCCACTGCTTAAGGTGGGTAAGAATGAATTAGGAATTTTTCTATGAGCAGAGACCACTCTTTGCTGGTATGTACACTGCTACTGGGTGGCTGCAAGGACCAAATGAAATAATAAGCGTGAAAATATTTTGCGAACAGTAAAACCCACTGAAAAGCCTAGCTCCTACTGTCTTGTCATAAGCCTGATGTTACTCCTCATCCTACTTTCTTTGCATATGGAGGTAAATCTGCCCATGGTTATGCCAGGCTCTTCCCCATAAAGCAACCTTTTGACTGCGGGTACTTGGACCTAAACCAGTATAAGGGAATCATGGCGAAAAATGAAGATTTAATTCCATCTGCCCTTCTCTTTCCAAGCAGGCTTTGCTGTAAGAAAGGTCTAGCAGAGAAGAAGATTCCAGACAGATATTTAAAGGGATGTTAAAAGAAAATGTTGCATATACCCACCCCCTCCTCCCCCCTCCCACCTGCCCGACACCGATAAATGTTATTCCTATATGTCCACTTAGGTGTTGATCAGTTAATACCAATTTACTGGTGAGTACACGTGGCGCTTGTTTTTCCATTCTTGAGATACTTCACTTAGTAGAATGATATACAAACATAATGAGAGAGATGCGCAACGTTTAGGGGATGGTCACGCTTGAAGCTCTGACTTGAGGGGGGTGGGGGGGGCATGGGCAATATACATAACCTTAACATTTGTACCCCCATAATATGCTGAAATTAAAAAAAAAAGAAAAGAAAAAAGAAAAAAGAAATGTTGCTGCATCCCAATTCCCTTTAGCCTGCCCCGAGCTCCACGAGAGCCACCCTGGTTCTCTCCAGCTTTTTCAAGCACTTCCCAGGAGATAAAAGAAGGAAGGTAGAAAACATTCACCTCCCCAGCCTCAGGCAAATTGCTTCCTTTGGATTATCTCTGATTGGAAAGCCATGGGGAGAGGGCACCGAGCCCTACACTTAGGCCAGTGATTCTAAAAGGAGGCGCCCCCAGCATCAGCTCCACCTGGGCAGGTTTGTTAAACAAGCATGTTCCTGGGTTCTGCGGCAGACTTAGTGAATCAGGAGCTCGGGAGGAAGGGCCCAGAATTCTGTGTGTTTAACAAGATATAACGTTTGAGAGCTTCTGAGAATATCTTTAGATGACTTACAAACACCTGAAAGCTTTCCAAATGAAATACCAATTAAAACAAAACAAAAACAGACCAAACTCTGATTTCACCTGAAATGGGGAAGAACTCTTCCCATGGGCATCTTTTCCCCTTGCGCTGGCTCCCAGCCCTTTTGGCTAGACCTGGGGCCCTTGGGGATAAAGTGATGATTGTTCCAAAGTGGCCTTGAATTACACTCTCAGCAGATTCGGATCCAGATGACTTGCCTGGCTCCTTCCCCCAGCGCCTGTCTCTCACATGTCAGTTCTCGGTCAAGGTGAAATCATGGGACCTCATCTGAATGACTCAGAAGGCTTGGTCTCACTGTTGGCCCCATACTGATCTTGTGGCCTAGACTTCTGTTGTCTAGCTGTAAGCAAACTCCCACATCATATGCACTCTACCAACTAGGTAACTCCTTGCTTCTCCGAATCCAAGTCTGTGATTATACAATTTTCCGGCACTCTAATCTAGGAGGAGTAGGCCCCATCTCACCCTTGCCAGTGATCCAGTGACTTGATTATTTCTTCCCCTGAACCTCTGCCTCATAGCTAATGCTCTGTTAGACACTGTTCCTCCCCAAAAGCTAACATTTAGACTATTATGTTGAGATTAAATCTAGGTATGAAGTAAAAGAGTACAGAAATCTATGTTTGTGGCTTTGAGATAGGTGAGTGGATGTTGTATTTGTGAAACCTGGCAAATGTCACTAGATCTCAGCATGTCCATCGCCTTCTCCCATCTGGCCGCCAGGAAACTTGCCTTTTCATCTTATCAGACCTTGTGGACATTAACTATTAATATGGACAACCTAATTTATGATCTATCATCTCTGCTCCACTTTTCCTGCTAGATAGACTTCTACCCACTGCTACTTGGGAGGCCCACTCTGATGAGTGTGTCTAGTCTACATGGTCCTTCCTTTCCTGCTTCATCTCATTCCACTGCACACCCACCTTTTAATTTTAAGTATGCATTAGGCATATCAAAATATGCCACATGCTGTAAGGAACAAATAGATGACGCGATTCCATGCTTACGTATGGTCCATGAGGAATATCCTTTGATGATTGTGTTCAAAGGCTTTGCTTATCAAGAAATACACCCTACTAACTGATATCACGGACTCCAGAGACCCCTTAGATATATACATTTAGGATGGGCAGGAATTCTTATTTATTTTCTCCATTAATGTAGCTCTCACATCCAGAACAGGACCTGGCAACAAAGTAGGAACTGAATATTTGAGAATGAATAAATGAGTGAGTGAATGGCACCCACTGCTAGAGCCTTTGGTGAAAGTGTGATGGTGAGAAAAAAAAATCACAACGTAGCTCACAGATTCTGTTCTACGAACCTTATTACACAACGGTCTATCGAGTTACAGAAAATAATGTTGACTTCCCTTTCTCTTACTGATTTTTTTAAATGAAGGAAGAAACAGAGGTGATGGAAATATGATGGGCCTTATCCAAGTGACCTGGAGGGTTTTGCTACTCTGAGGGTGACAGAGAGGCCACTGAGCCTGAAGAGAGAAAACAGAGTGGGCGGGAAAACTGAACAACTGAACTCACCCACAGAACACCTTACGCTATTTCAGTAGTTCAGTAAGCTCTTTGATGTTGGAAAGGGGCCATCCATGCCAACATCAAAGAGCTTACTCAGCTACTCTGAGCTTTATCTCTAAACTGGGGTAAAAATGTATTTCCTACTCTCTTCACAAGATTATAATGAGGATTCAGGTATTCATCCGCCAAATATTTTATTGAGCAGTTTCTACATACCCAAAGTTAGCAGGCATTCATAAAAATTATATCTGCAAGAGTAATTTATAAAACATGTATTAAAATATAAACATAGGCACTGCCACTGACCTTATTAATATTGATAAAAATGTGGCATCAGTCCAGACTCACAGAGGCAAAGAACCCTGGGTAATTACAGAGTCCCTGAATCATTTTGCTATAATGACCAAGAAAATTTAAGAACTTTCTTTGGGATATGTGATATGAGGTTGGGCTTGGTGAAGAAATGTAGGAAGGGAGAATTTGGTATTATAATAGTCACATTAAATGATTTAGAAAAATGCCTGAATGTTTGTATTTCAACGGACTTGCCATTTTGCAAGGTCTCGTTCTCAAAGACCTTGTACAAAAAAATGAAACGGAGGATTTAGTCTGAACAATCTGGTTAGAGAACGAAAATCCTATAATCAGAAGAAGCATTCAGAATTTTAAGTAAACCAACGAGAAATGAAAAGGAAACAGGCATTGTTTTGCAACATGTTGCTGAGCTCAGATGATCTGAATGGGAACAGATCAAGCCAGTTCTGGTGTTTTATTGTGTTTGTTGTTCTGTTTTATTAACACAGTGGCCTCACTAACCAGTAACCCAAATGTTCCTGATGTGTGGCTTATTTTTCCCCGTTTCCTTTAAGGAAGCTCCACCCACAGCTATTCATGTTTTTTTTTCCTTCTAAACCAGCAATTGTTTATCACATTTACAAGGGAAGTTCCAATTAAAAATACTAGAATTACAAGACACAGATTGCCATTAACATGTTTAGCTCTGAAGAGTCCAACAGAAATCAGGCCCTAAAATGGAGTCATAAGAAAAATATTTACTTGATTTTAAGAACTCCATTCCTTAAAGGCTAAATTTCATGTGTTTTCAGATGTAAGACAAAACATTTGCTTCTGAAAAGATGTCATTACTTCCCCAAAAGAGTGAAAAAGCACTAAACCTATAAGAATGTTCGTGAAACACTTTTCTATAGGTGCCTTTAAGGTAAATGACAGAGAAGTCACAATAGTCAAAGAAATGGAGATTTCCTGGGTATTTTCTTCTCATCAGTAAGTTTTTGAGTTCCGATTAAAAAAAAATCATGCTGCAAATGATGCAACTTGACTGGTAAACTGCTTAATATAAAATAAAATAATTTATAATTATTTATAAATTTAATAATATAAAAACCGAAGTCATAGTTCCTGGTATTTAATCCCTCTTATTATTAAAACTGCCTTTAGTGTTCAATGAAAAGATGAAAAGATGTTCAATCACATTACTAACTAAAGGAATTTCACCAGCTGTGTCTCAGGTATTATCCCCTTTTAAAATGCAGATACTCAGGAGAAGGAGTACCGTATTACATTTATCTTAATGTGTAAGTAAATCAGTACATTATACCATTTCCTGTAGGGAGAGGGCTCAGGTAGTTGGTCAGCATTGGGTAAGTAAGCAAGGGGACAGCAAGGTGCCCAGAGACAAGAGGGACCCTGGGAACTGGACTGGAAGTCACAATTTTGCCAAAATCTGATTGTACCAATCAGTCTAAGAAGCCATGAGCAAAAATCCCTTTCTTCCTCTTTCTATTCTTTTTGTTGTTGTTGTTGAGACAGTCTCACTCTGTTGCCCAGGCTAGAGTGCCCTGGTGTCAGCCTACCTCACAGCAACCTCGAACTCCTGGGCTCAAGAAATCCTCCTGACTCAGCCTCCCAAGTAGCTGGGACTACAGCTGTGCACCACCACGCTTGGCCAGTTTTTTCTATTTTTAGTAGAGATGGGATCTCACTCTTGCTCAGGATGGTCTCCAACTCCTGAGCTCTAGCGATCCTCCTGCCTCGGCCTCCCAGAATGTTAGGATTAAAGGCGTGAGCCACTGTGCCCTATCTGTCTCTCTTCTTTTCATTCATATTTATTCAATGGACAATTATTAAGCACTTACTGTGTGCAAAACATTGTGGGAGGATACCGTCCCAGTCTTGAGGCAACTGACAATTAAGACTGATGTCTTACTATCCTTATTGATCAAATGGCACATGAATCTGGTGGGTTTAATCTGCGCGTGTGTGCGTGTGTGTGTGCTTGTACACTGGTGTGTGCGAATGCTTAATTATGTATGTAGATTATTCACAGTTCAGTCATTTCCGCGATCAATCATTCAAACAGCTTTTCTGGGTAAGATGACCATCTCACACCCTTCCCACAAAACCCAGCATGTTGAAATGCTGACTGCACCCCTCCCCCTCCCCCCACACACACCTAAATTTAAATTTTGTTTTTTTAGAATTAGCACACTGTCAGAATTTATCAAGTACTACTTATATAAAACTGTTCTTGGGGTAATCTTGTAGTAATTAAGTATATGAGAGTAATTAAGGATTTCTCTGAATCTAATCATCAATCCCTAGTACTATGTAAACATTAATAGCATCATAGCTGCGACTGAAAATGATTCCTGATTATGACTACTGATGACAACATCGGGATGACATGAAGTGCCGTCACTGGCTCATTTCTTTTGTGACTATGTCACAACTTTCTCAGTGAAGTCTAGTACACTGTTGATTCACAATCAATTATATTTATCTTCCTCAGAGTTTGAGAAGTTGCGACACACGCTTAAGTTCTAAGCAATACAATTTCTAGACTTGCTACTTTATTATTTCACAACCTCACATATGCAGTTGTGACTAAACTTCCTGTGGAGGGGAGTATGTTTATTGTCTTTAAAAATCTCCCTATACAAACATAACCTTTAAAGATTTAACACTATAAATCCCCAGCAATGAGATCAGTTGTGGCTACAACCCATAAGCCTCTTCCCGGAAGGTACCAGAAGGTACCATTGCACAAGCACTGCGAGTAAACAGCCAACAGAGGAAGCAGTTAGTTACACTTGTACCTGCCACCTCACTGCCATTTAAATATCAATGCTCTGAGACGTCTATAGTTTGAAAGATGCTTTGGCTCTTTGGTAGGACAAGCCATGTACAATGTGTTTTGTTCTTGGAGGCCTGTTGGTGGCTGGAAACCCTTTGTTTCCTGGTGCAGTCAATTTGAACTGGGCTGACAGGCTTACAGCTCCATACTGAGGTAGGAAAATGCCACCATTGTCTGGGAGCTGACTGGCCTGCTTTTTCGGGGCCTACAGACGGGGCACGCTTTAAATCATGAGAAAGACAGCTTAGGAACCACGGGAGCCGTGACCAACGGGGAAGGCTCCCGCTTCCTGCTGCTGCTGTGCTGATATCAAACGGCCCAGGCTGAGGAGGCAGCTTCATGGTGTTTTCTTAATGAAATCTAATAACTGGACCATGGATGACAGAAATCTTTGTGCAGGCCACTGGGGACTCCAGAGGGGTGAAAAACAAGAGCTAGCAGAGGAAAGTACAGAAACCTCAGAGAATGGATGAGAAGGGCAGAAAATGCAGCAGAACCCTCAGAAGGAGGCCTCTGAACTCTACCCCTGCTTTCTGAGAGGCGGTATACATGAGTCTGTGAGGTACGCAGTGCTAGTCCCATTTTACCAATCAGAAAACCAGCCCAGAGAGCGTCTGGCAGACCCTACGCTGTGCCTACCCAGTAAACACAGTTAACAGAACCTCAGTTTTGTTAAGCATGGCCATGCACTAAAATGTCCGTCTTCCCCCTCCCTTGCCACGTGACTAAGCTTCTCCACCCTTCCTCTCCGCCTGAAACTGGGGCAAGGTGTGTAGAATGTCAGTCAGCCTTCACACTGGGACCGGGAGGGTGGAAACTACCTGTTAAAGAGGACAAAGCAGGAAGATGAGAGGAGGATTAGACACCATAGACTGCGGAGCTGTTCCTCCTCCCCCCCTCCCCCACTGGTTCCTGTTAGCCGTCCTGTCATTCCAGAAGAGTAAACCCATACTCTGGTGTTGCTGCTCTGACATGATAAATAAATCCTAAAAGGTCTTGTCCTCTGCACAAATGTGTATCACCAACAACAGGATCTTTGGGGAAACTATGATTGGGAGAGGCCACTCAGAATGTATGAAACCTTCTAATTACGGCAGTAACAAAAATATTCGAGGGGGAATTTGGGCAGCCAGGGAGGCTAGTTCAGTGTGGCTGTAGGCTGTTGTGTGGTCATTAAAAATGCACCAAAAAAAATCAACTGGAAATGTTGGCTCTCAGATGCTGAGACAACAGGTGACAGTAGAGTCCAGCACATAGGAAGGAGGTTTATCTGACATTAGCCGGGGGCCATGTGAGGAGGCTGGCTGTCGAGGAGGCTGGCTGTGCACCTCTCTGGGGAGGGAGCCCCTGAGCTTGCGCTTATTTCAAATTTTATTAAGATAGAGCCGAAAGGGCTCCTGCCTGTGAAGCAGGTAGATGGAAGGCTTTTTCAATTCTTCTCTTGCTATTCTAGCTCTCTTTGTCTAGGAAAAAATACAATTCCACGTTACCCTGACATCGTTCCCCTGTTTACCAGCTATATCTGAGTGAAATGAACTCTTTATTTAAGTCACCGCTGTTTGGCTGGTTGTTCTATACATGCCACCCGGTATAATCCCAACAGTTACAGATCAATGTCCCTACCTCTCTCATCCCATTCTCTATACCGCGTTCTACTTGATTCTCCTAAAATACAAGACTGACTTCTGTATTCTGTAGCATCACACAAAATCCTTTATGGACTGGCCTTGCTAGTTCTCTAGTCATCGCCTCCTCTATTCCTTGGTTTGACCTAAGCACTCTGCCACACGCAGAGTCCCTTTGGCTCTTCCCCCTATGCACACACCATGCTGTCATCTGTGCACTCTGCTTCCCCTCTCCCTGGAATGCCCTTCCCCACTTGGCCTGTCCAATGAGTGTTGGAAGCCCAATTCAAGCATCACCTCTAAGAAGTCTTTTCTGACACCTTTCAGTGAATAAATCAGGTGCCTTTTACACCTGCTACTGCATGGATCACACTGCATTGATTAAATGGCATTCGTGTTTGCCTGGCACATAGTGGGTGACCAAGAAACACTTGCTAAACTAAACTTGGCCTCTCCCTGACAGGCCCAGCAGTGGGAAGGTTGTGAAAATACTGTTCTAGGAATTCCCATGGCATGCTAATACCCCAGAGTGAATAGGGCATTTAAAAAGAAATTATCCCTTGGTACCATAACAAAATATACAAATATCAACTCTTGGGCAACTAATCCAGGCAAAATTCTGAAGCTTGCGTGGGCAAGAGAATTGCTCTAATGAGAAAGAAAAGACCAAAGAACAAGCTCACGTGATTGGAAAGAGGGCCTTTATGTTTACATCTAAAATAAAGGACTAAAATATACTCAGAAGTTGCCTTGGAGATGTTACCCAAACAGAGACCCGTAAATGCTGTCAACATTCAAACATTAAAAGAAACAATACTTTATCCCCCTTACTAATGAAGGCGATATGAAAGAATGAGGTAGATGCAGAATCAACAAAACTGAGCTCTGGTCCTGGGTCATTCACTAGACGAGCAAACTTGAAAAAGCGGCGCTATTAATCTTTTCAAAGTATGCCTTTTACAAAATGTCTCTTAATAAAAATGTGCATAGAGTACACACAGTGTCTAGGCTCAGTATCACCTATTGTGGCACAATTAACAAAACTGAATGAACCTCATCATCTTCATCTGTAAGACTAAAGCCTCCCTGAGTTCTAACTTTTAGGGTCTTTAAGTAATGCAACAGCATCTACATGCAGGCATCTAAATTTCCCCATGGAAAAATACAAATACATATTTACTTTGGTGTGCCTTTAACTTAGAAACATGTTGTTGATTAAAGATGTGGCTTGGAAATGTAGACCTCTTGTTAAAGGTGCCTGTGTAGTTTGCCAAGGTAGCGATGCCTAGACATTTTATATTCTTATATATCTCAGCTCCCATCTCTAAAAATACAGTGATGACATTTATCCCTGACCTCTACCTGCTGCAGGGAGTACAGAGGAGATGGGGGTGACAACGCTCATTAAAGTCATGAACTTCTTGAAAGAGAGAACAAACACTGCTGTAGCTATAGCGTTAGCAGCCCTGGCACTGCTTGGGGCTTTAAAAATCGAATTTTATTAGGAGATGAAGTTCCCTGTTACCAGAATGCTGTATAACTCCATCCAACGAAAGCTGAAAGGCACGACCAAGAAATGCAACTCATTAAGGTCTTCTCTCACTCCCAGCTCTGTATCACCCACTTGAAAAACAGTGGATGAATTTTGCCCCAATTCTAAAGAGGAGTTGATGAGAAGTGCATGTGCCTAGGAAGTTGCCGAAAAACATGTTCAGAAAAATGCTTGAAGGAGGGAGTAAGGTTGCATCTGGATTCCTGTCCTCTAATTCCCAGCAGTGGCCCAGTGGCTGACACACGGGCATTTCCTTTGTGCCCTCATCACATTCCCCCCACCCCTTGCCCACCATTTCACGAAAGTCCCATGATCCCCCAATTTGCCAAACTGTACCTTGAATTTATTTTTAGGGCTGATAGCAATTTCTCACTGGCTATGGGAATTTTTAACAATTAAAATATGAAAGTTGAAAGAACCCCAACAACTTCAAGTTGACAACATGTTCATTATTTAACTAAAAAAAAGGGAAATGCAGGAGAAGAGTATTTTGCCAAGTGGTAGGACAAAATGATAGGGTAGATCCCATTTTCTGTATCCTCTTATTTCATTATTCATTTGCTGAATGAGAGAGTATCAATCACTTATTCAGTAAATACTTACTAAATGTCTACCTTGCACCTAGTACTATGCTTGCCCAGAACTACAGACACCATCCCTATTCTCAAAGAGTCTAATAACAACAAAGAAAAGAAGGGAGTAGAAGGAAGAGTATTAAATTAATTAAGTTCCTACTCTGTGCCAGGTGCTTTTCTTGTCAAATCCTCACTACCATTGACGCAAGAGGATCGATAAAACTCTCCCCATTTAACAAATGTGAATTGAGGCTCAATAATTCGCCCACAGTCACCCAGTTCAGAGTAGACTAGTATTTGCATTCAAATTGGTCTCATTCCAAAAACCCTTTTAAAAATGTCTTTAGAAGGCACAAAAAGAGAAGAAATCACCTGTTTTCCTACCACCCTGATACAAAACCATCAATATTTTAGAGAGTTTCCTTCCAATTTTTTTTTCCTACGCATAGGTTAATTTAAAAATTTTTAAGAATGTGTTTCGCAGTTGTAATCGAAGTGTGTTAGACTGCATTTCACTGGGACGATGACACCATCGACTGTGAAATGCTCCACTATTTTATATAGTACCAGAAAGAAAAAAATCACTGCCAATTATATAATGCCACTGACTGTGAGATATGTCCAGATTTCAGCGATGTTAAAATGTGAAGGTAAAAAACGTGTTTCTAAGAATCAATGGCCTCCTCGGCATTACACGCAGCCCACTGCCGTGCTGTGCGGCTCCCTCCTGGCGGGGAAAGGATGGTTCACAGCTCAGAGGGCCGAGTCTCCTCTAGCAGACAAGCTCCTTGTCGGGGCTGGCAGGCCGCGCTCGCTCAGAAGGGAGAGGGCTCCCTTTTTTTGTCTTTCTTATGCATGCCTTGCCGTGTGCATCCTAAGCACTCAAGAAACATTTCTTGGTTGAATAAATACGTAACCAAAGCTTGAGAAGAAATTTACAGACAGAAGAAGGTAAAAATTATCACAGGCCTAAAGAAAAGGTACAAGTCCAAGTTTTGCTGGGAAACGGGGGATCTGTGTGGAACACTGAGCCAGAGAAAGTAGGCCCTGGCTTTTTAACGTCTTTTCTTTCTTACAGCCAACCACTGTTTTTATATTGCCTCCGCTTTGCTGCTCAGGCCTTTGCTCTCATGTTCTTATCCAAGCCCAGCTCCGCAGCACGGCCTGGTTCTGCCATCTTAGGAAATTATTAACACTTACTCCCACTCCAGTTGAATATTGATTTAGGTTCTTTGGCGGGACATCACCTATTGATTTCAAGTACTAACTCATATGGAGAAAATTCAGGAACTAGTAAGAGGCAGATGGAGGAGGGGGATATTTTTCACAAGCTTAAACACTAAGCCTAAATAGACAGCATCTCTTCGGTGTATACAGAAGGTCTGACTGTCCCCAGGAAGTAAAAGGCTATGACAGTTGAGTCTATCTGATTTGGCAATTCAACTTTCTGTGGATGTTCACTAAGATATTATATGCCTGAGTTGGAAAAATGGATTTAAATCAAGAAAATATATTAAGCCAGACTTAGTTCTCCATGCATGTTCCCCGTTTAACACAAGATCTGCACATTTTGAAAACCATTGTGACTTCTCTTGCTTTCTCCCTCCTCTTTTCTTCCTCCATTGACCCAAAGAGAGTCTGTGTGTCTTTACATGTGAAGGACTCTGTGAAGTTCCCCATGAAACATGACGATGGGTCAGAAAATTCTAACCTCAGAAAGAAGCTTATGCATTAATAGCCAAGGTACTTTTTCCTCATGCATAAGTAAATCACAAGGTAGAGTGAGCGCAGGTACTATCAGAGAGACACAGGTGATATGTAATCTAAGCTTAGAGCTAGGAGCAATTATGTCACCTGGGGGGGGGGGTCAGGAAAGGCTTCAGGGAGGTGGTGTCATTCCTTCTGGGCCTTGAAGGATGGAGACGATATGGGCGTATGGGAATGAGGGCAAAGAACTATGGGCGCAGGACTCCCGTTGTTTCTTTTTACATGGGCCATTTATTGTTTAGGAACAAAACGCTGTTGCTAGAGCACCAGTCAATGAATGGATCATTGCCTGGAGCAGACCAGTCCGGGGTGTCATAAGTCATACCACCATCTTAGGGCCAACGCCAGGGAAATACTATACGACTTCATGCTTATTAAGTGTGAAATTTTAGAGGAAAGTAATAAAAGCCTAAGTCTGGTGCACAACAGAACATTGACAACTGGTAACTAAGAGACTTGATTAAAAGCAACAGCACAACGTCGGTTCTCAAAACTCAAAGGGCTGCCAGCTCCGCGCTTACCGTGGACGTGGATGCCGTTTGGTTGAAAAGAAGAGTTTGTTTCCGGGTGGTAGGACTTCAGGTGAGGCTGCTGCGTGTGGGGAGGCTGTGTCCTCTGCAGTATGGAAGAAGGAGCTGGCACTCTGCGGGGGCTGATGTGGTGAGGAGATGGAGCAGGAGGTGCAAACCTGAGAAAATAATCACGAAAGGAAACATAAGGAAACGTCGTAAAACAGCAGGAACCAAGACAAACTCTCCAAAGCCAAATTCTAACTTACCCATTCTGGCTGTCCAAGAGTGTGACAACCAGCCCCTTTAAAAAAAAAAAAACAAAAAACATCCAGGACTTTTCTCCCTCCTTATGAACCACTGAATTCTCAAATAAGAATCCGAGGGAATAAAAGAGGCCAACAAAGGGAAAACCTAGTCATAGTTTGGATTTGTCAAGAATTCTTAAACTGCATTACCAATACACAGGGCTTGGTGAAATTCAAAGCACATCTTCTGCCAAGCCCTTTTTCTGCTAATTTTTAAAATCTATTTGCATTTTAGGGGAAATTTGATCCGTATGTCTCTGAATCATTTACACTTAGCTCATAAACATTTTGTTTTGTAAGACATATCTGAGGTCCAAGAAGTGTTGTTATAAGTCTTTATTATGAGCCTCTCGAATCCTATTCTCTTTAAGCAACACATTTTCTTTTGCCAAGAATAAATTAACTTAAACCTCAAAGGTCAAGTGTGGTTTGAAGCCCAGAACCCAAGAGATCTGTGTGGGTTCTGTGCTTGGCAAAGAACATTCCTGAGGGTGTAACAGGAGTACCATGTAGGACGTCTTTTGTAGTCACATGTGCCAATCACAATAAGACCATTGGTAGTTTCTGAGGGTGGACATAGTGGTGTTTAAATAACAGGACACTGTCAAGTAACCTGTTATATAAAATAGATGATTGTACACTGATCTTCCAATTGTAAGGGATCTGACTTGGTAGGCTTAAAAGGATAGGATCTGACTTAAAATTGGCAGGATCTGACTTAGTAGGCTTAAAAGGACAATTTATGCTATCATTGAAGGGAAGGTGTACTTGTGAGAACAATGTTAAAAGTTTGGCAATGTCCGTAGATGATCAAAAGGATCCTCGATTTGCCACTTTAGTAGAGGATAGGAACAAATATAGCAGGGAAAGGGGCAGGGAGTCTGTCAACACAGTGAAATGAAGCAGCAAAATAACTTTGGGGAAAATTACAGTAG
Source organism: Microcebus murinus (assembly GCF_040939455.1). NCBI lineage: Eukaryota > Metazoa > Chordata > Mammalia > Primates > Cheirogaleidae > Microcebus > Microcebus murinus. The sequence goes on from NC_134115.1 coordinate 32,864,186, forward strand.
CAATGAATTGTTTAGTTTCCCCAAAAGACCCATTAAGCTGAAAAGTTTTTTTGTTTGTTTTTTAATTGTTTTTTTTTTTTTCTTTTCTTTTTTTGAGACAGAGTCTCACTCTGTTGCCCTGGCTAGAGTGCCGTGGCATCAGCCTAGCTCACAGCAACCTCAAACTCCTGGGTTCAAGCGATCCTTCTGCCTCAGCCTTCTGAGTAGCTGGGACTACAGGCATGTGCTACCATGCCCAGCTAATTTTATCTATGTATTTTTAGTTGGCCAATTAATTTCTTTCTATTTTTAGTAGAGACAGAGTCTCACTCTTGCTCAGGCTGGTTTCAAACTCCTGACCTATATCGATCCACCCACCTTGACCTCCCAGACTGGTAGGATTACAGGTGTGAGCCACCACACCCGGCCAAGCTGAAAAGTTTTAATCGGCTGTTTCTTATACTGCGGTTTTAATCGGCTGTTTCTTATTCTGTGAAGAAAGGCTTTGTTTTGCACTAACATGTATAGGTCATTCTACAATCTGCTTACATTGTGTATTTCACAGGAATAAATAACTTCACTTTGCTGGGCTTTGGTGTAGGGCCATAGATGATAAAAAGGGGAGCTGAACTATAAAGTAATTGGAAATGTTCTGAACTAGAATATTTAATAAGGCAGAGCTTCTATTGATACATTTGCATTGCAGCAGTAAGAAAGCATGGGACAAAAATCTCACGTCTTTGGCTTTTTGCTTGTGAGGTGTGGTGAGGCTACATAAGAAGGTGACGTAAGAACCCAGAAGGGAGAATTTAAACTTGTTAGCCTCAAAGAAGTCAGGGGAGCTTAAGCAAACCAGCTGGGTTAGGATGCCTGCTTAATAGATCATTTACATTTTCATTTTGCTGAAAGAGAATAGGAACTCAGTGTCCTGGGCCGGGCAAATATATGTTTTCCAAGTTATCATCTTAATTGGAATTATCCTGAAAAGATGTGCTGAAAGGCCTTGAGAAAAAACACAGCAAATGCATCCTACACTGCCCTGAGGACATCTAGTAAAATTCACATGCCAAGGTTCATCATATGGAGGCCATTTGCTGGAAGGCCATGTCCTTAACATGTCTCACAAGTCACTCTGAAGTCGTGGGAGACATGAGGAATTGTGGGATCACAGATTTCAGGGGTAGAAGGGGTCCATTACCACCTAGTCCCAGAATCCCCTGGTCCCTAAAGATCCCCAGGGACAGAAAGAGGGAGGATGTGTATTGCAAGGCAACCTATGTCACCATTAAAGAACCACTGCTGGTATCTCCATTTTATATCTTGGGCAAAGGAGCAAGATCCTTTAATTGGCTCCCTAATTCTGTTTCATCATTCATTCATGAAGTTCCAAACACTGGCCATACTCTGTTGGCTACCATATATTACTCAGGAAAAATAACAATATTGAGTAAAAAAAAATATATGCTGGGCACATACCAAAGTTTTAGTGCTGCTCTCTCAGAGGCCTGGAGAAATGAAATATCATGCCTTCAACTGAACTTACATTTAGCATTTTGCTAATTCAGACCGGATTTTCCTCTATGTTATTCAAATAAATGAGGTTATATGGTATAAAGTTAATACAATTTCAAAAAATAATGTCACTTAAAGCATTAATAAAAATTTTAAACTATTCTAAGTGAAATAAATATATACCTAAAGTAGGATTTGATTTGGAAAAGAAAGAATTAGTACAAAAATTTTAACTTTTACATGTACAGAATGAAATGTGACAAGATGTGACCATGATTATTTAGACTAGGGACAAAAAAGTAAACAAGAATCCATCGCTCAAAAGCCCAGCATAAGAACTGAGTGTATAAATAAGATCGATTTGCAAACACAGCAGATAAAAATCAATTTTGTTACTGCCCCAAAAACACTATATAGTATTTTATGGAAAAATCTCTCACAATGTCTCTATTAATTTAAATTTAATTTGTATGAAGTTGGTTACTTGTTAACCATCTCATAGTAGAGTAGAAATAGTAAATTAAAATCAGGGACAAGGAGAAAGGAGAGGCATGAAGGTGAAAAAGAGTCCCCCTGTCAGAGGCAAAGCCCCTGGGGGTGTTCAAAAACAATTACTGACAACTCATAGCAAGAGAGATGCCAGAAAAGGGATTTAAAAAGCCAAAAGAACTCAAGAAATGGAGTAGTTTGAGGCCCTTTCATGCAAAAGCAAACAATAAACAAACAGAAAACATGCATACTTAAACAGAAGTTCACCAAGCAAAACATAAACTGTTCTTACTGCTGTTGAAGGTACTCAGAATCTCATTTCTATGTGTCACACTTACTCTCCAACCTTGTTTCTTCAACACACACACAAATCAAAATGAATATGCTCTGAATATTCTGCTCAAAAAAAGTTAGGTGAAATTTAAAATATTTTTAAATCAAAAGAAGGTGAATTACTTTGTGTGGTTTTTTTGACACTAAACTAAAAAATTTCGACACTGAGGATAAATTGTAGTTATTTACCATTTGTACCCTATGGAATATCTCATTCCCTAATTATGTCAGGAAAAGATGACATCACTCTCATTCCTGCTGAGTGACAGCGTGTCCAAGAGCAAGAAGAGAGACCTTCTGAAATCTTTTTAGGTCTAATCCTGTCCCCTAGCTGCTGAACTGCAATGGACATTTCAGAGATTTCATTGGACACAGTTTACTTAGTCTCTTCTTCAGGCTTTTATACTTTTTTGAAACAATAGAGGATTGCTCTGTAAATAGGTAGTAACAGACTGGGGGAAAAAAATCACTGCTTACCAGAAACAGATAGCACAAAAGCAAACCAGAGAACTGAGTCAACCATTTCCACTCATTTGGTGGAGGAGTTTGTATAACCTTAGCATAAGCAATGGTTTGCCAAGAAAAAAAGAAGGGTGAGGAACAGGTTTGAAAATCCCATAAAAAAATTCTCTGGGGGAGGAGGAACGTACAAAAGGTTTCTGCAAATCCGCCTTAGAGGATGTCTGGTTATTTGGGGGTACTTACTTGGCGACACTCCTTCCCTTCTACACCCTCTTTCTCTGCCTTCCTGGCCCCCACCCTCTGTTACTATTGAGCTCCCCCCTTTTGCAGTGAGGCAGGCCAGCAGCACACACAGTTTTGCAGAGCAGTAGGTCCCAATGTAGACACGACTGTTAAGGTTCACATGCAGAAAAGTGGGAATGGCAGAAAGTAGATGGGTAAGGTAGAAGACAGGCCAGAAGTCACACCCCCCTGGGCTCGGATCCTGACTACAACCCTTGCTGGCTGGGTAATCTTGAGCAGATTCTGTAATTTTTCCCAGCATCAATTTCAAGTGTAAAGATAACCTCAACCAGGTGCAGTAGTTCACACCTGTAATCCCAGCACTTTGGGAGGCCTGAGAGAGGATTGCTTGAGCCCAGGAGTTTGAGATTGGCCTGGGCAATATAGCGAGACCCAGTCTCTACAAAAAAATACAAAACTTAGCCATGTGCAGTGGCACCTACTATAGTCCCAGCTACTTGGGAGGCTGAGGCAGGTAGATCGCTAGAGCCCAAGAGTTCAAGGATGTAGTGCGCTATGATCTTGCCACTGCACTCCAGCCTGGGTGACAGAGTGAGATCTTGTCTCAACTAGCTAACTAAACAAACAAATAAATAAAATCCCAACTCTTACTGAGGATTGTGAAGTCTGAGATAACATTTATTTATTCATTCAAGAGATATTTATTGAGCACTAACTAAGTATGGGGGGCACTGTTCTAAGCACTAGGGATAGGGCCACAAAGGACATACCTCTGTCTTTGTGGACTTATTAGTGAGGAGAGGCAGGAGTGAAAAAATTTAAGTAAGCAAACTATGTATTGGGCTAGAAGAAATGAGTGCTATGCAGAAATATAAAGCATAAGAGGTAAAGGGTGGGGTGCAATACAAACAATTTTAAATTGGGAAGTCAGGGATATCAAAGTACTTAAGATAATAAGTGTCTGATGGCTCCTGTGTGATCAATACACGTTTATGCAATGACTGGCCTAAACAGAATGTACATTTAAGGCATCCCTGACATTAACATGGACCCCAGGGGTTGAGAGCTCTATAAGACTGTGGTTCCAGCACTGTATTACAGCACTGGTAGAATTCTTAAAAAATTCTCAGGGCTCTTTCCCCTATATTCAGATACGGCAATAAGGCTCAAAGAAAGTGAAGCATTTACTCATCTGGCTAATTTTCGAATTCTAGGAGCAGTTAGTCTTGGTCTTCTCTAAGGGTCTCATTTCTTGGTATGGGGTTTCCCAGTGGAATATTTCAAGTTCACCATTTCATACAATCGTACAATGTTCTACCTGGAAGGGGCACTGGAGTACCACCTATTTGGATGACGATAAAAAAGGTCCAGAGAGCTGAGATGATTTTCCCAGAGTCAGAAAGCTAGTTCTCCAGGTACCACTGTATCCAGGAAGTGAAGAAAGCCCTCTCTAGTGGAAATTCAGATGCAGGGCAAGCTAGAGGGGTAAGGTGAAGGAGGCGTGAAAGAGGACTCCCTAGGACATCTGAGATTTTCATCTTTATCAGGGCTGCTGGAAGGGCTATCAGCAACTTGCTACCTTTAAAAAATCTGGCAACGCAAGTGCTGTTCAATTTGCTTTGGTGAACTTGCTCAATCCTGAACCGGAGTTCCTCACGTGCAAGCTGGTGCATACCATTACTCTTTCCGTCGCTTGTCTATACGTCCGGAGTATTTCTGTATCAACCTATAAATTTATTTCTTTAACAAAATTTGCTAATAAGAATGTATTGCAAGTCAAGCATGTGTCATAAATATTTCCTACTTTTCTTCATGTATGCGATATTTGCAAGCAGTTCTAGCCAACAATGCGGGATTGTGTGTTTTAGCACTGCTTTTGGGGGTTAACACTTTGCAAAGAAGGAATTTATGTGTTTACATGATCAACTAGATTAAATGTTGGTATGTGTTTTGGATAGTCCCCCCCCCTTCTCTCTTCCACAGCGCCATAGACCTCCTGAAGAAGGAAGGATGCATTAGAACAGCTTGTTTCATTGTATTCACACAAAAAAATATTATTGATTTGCTGCCAGGGAGTAGAAATAATGGATACAAACTAGTCTGCGATGGATTTGGGGAGGTATTTTTTTATTTCCCCAAAGAATTGCGGGGTATCATCTGCGGTGGTTTTAAAATTCATCTGTGAAAACTAATCAATGAAAAATGGCTTTAGCAGTTGGCCCACTGCAGAGGGGGAAAAAAGGAATCCTTTTCAAAACCTGAAAAGAAAAGCACAGTTTTAAGGATTTCACATCTGATTTAACATCGAAAAAAACCCCCCAATGATAATACCCCACTTTGTATAGCCAGCCAGCGCTCCATTTTAGCAGACTTTAGCAGTCTTTATAACGATTTATGAATCACTTCATGAATTCCTGGCTGACTCATCTGGGTGACTATAGTATCTACTTATACTTCCCTTCTGTCTCACAAAAGAGACACTTGGACTCAGTTCAATCCAGATTTGTCCCCAAATGAATCACAGCACGTTACTGGGGGAACTGCAAATTGAATTCGGCTTCCGAGACAATCAAGACCAGCTTTCAGTAATGAAGAAACGGCCGCTGGGCAGTGTGGGTAATTGCAATGCTGTCCATCTGGGCAGGACCAAAGCAGGCCCAGAGCTGTATGTCCGTCTGAGAACTCTGTCCCGAAAGAGTCAAAGAGTGGAATCTGTGCCTTAGAAGGGCTTAGTGTTTCTGTCTCCTTGCAAAAGGTTGGGTCCATATTAACTGCAAATAATTCATCACGTTGGACAAGACCAAGACTCAAAAATGACTGCCTGAGCCTCCACTGAGCACGACCAAATGAGGGCTGGGAAGTTGGCTGTAGGAGAAATGATCACCAAGGCTTTTTAATGGAGACTCTCATGTATATATATCAGAATGAGTAAGCGTTTGTGGGAAATAGGAAGCACAGAGTGTTCTAGAGGAAAGTTTCTCCACTTGGGTATAGGGAGCAAGTTGTAAGTCAAGAAAACAAAGTAATCAATGCCCAAGACAGAGAAGTGTACTTTTTTTTCCTGGTAAATGCTGAAATAGGGCCCAGGACATTGCAATATTTCTCCCCTGTGGAAATGAAACAGGAGGAGGGGGGAACATCCAGGGTATGTCAGAGAAATGAATTATGCAGGACCAAGAACAGGAGTTTTCTGGAATAACTTGCCTGCAGAATTGGCTGTGACTCAGTTGTTTGTCTATTTCAGAATCTGACATGATGGGGAGAGAGAGAGAAGAAAAGTCTGATTCTGCCAAATCCTCTTTTTAAAAAAGCACCAACCAGAAGAAAACATATCCAGAGTGGTCTCGGACATTTGATGTAAAAAAAAAAAAAAAAAATCTGCTATGAAAAAAAAATCTGCAATGATATCACCCCTTGGGCTGCTCACAGTAGGTCAGAGCGAGGGGATTAACTCATGGTCCTGCAGCAAAGGGAACGATCTTTCTCTTATTCAGCATGGTGTCAGACATAGTGTTCAATCTGCTTTGCAATAATAGAATGCATTAGATGAAAGAAAAACATTCAGAAGTGAATGTAATGAGAATGCCAGATGAGAAATGAGGGAAAAAAAAAGTATTTTCTTTGTCTAAACAAGAGTAAGGGAGGCATAGGCACATCAAAAAATGGATTGTCCCATACCTTTTATCATGGTTTCAAAATGTAAATATGAGTCTCTTGAAGACACCAGAAGAACTCTGAGAACCAAGTTCAAATGCAGTGCTCCTGCCAAGTATGGCCAGGTGGCTCTGGAAGCCACTGCCAAACAAGACTTCAAAAGGCAATATAATCCATACATTTGAAAAGAAACTAGCTCGGCTGTGGTTCCGTCAGTGATAACATGTGCTGTTTATATGTGCATTTTTTTTTTCATCTGCAGGATGTCAGGTTACTATTGTAGTAACCACAAAAGAATTTTCTGCACCTTCTCTGGAAGGTAAGACTGAACACTTGACTACAGAAATGAACTGAAGGAAATAGCATATATTTTAAAACGCACAGTTGGAGAAGGGCTCTTGGCTCTTATAGACAGAACGAGCATAAATCCTCAAATGTTTGCTACTATTTTGTATCTCTAGCACCTTATCCAGCACTATGCAAAAATGACTATTTAACAAATGTTGGTCGTTGCTGTTGAAGAACTAGTCTGTTGAACATACCAAGGTTCTGCACACCGGTTCTGTAAGCTTGGATCCCAACTTGGTGCCAATTCTTGTGCCCAGGTAGATGTTACATTTGCCCAGTTAGGACAAATGTCAAGGTGGGTGTTATATTTGCACAGTTTCTAGTTCTCAAGGGAGAATTTCTATTCCAGAGTATGAGCCCAGTCAGTTAGTCTTTGAAGAAGGACTGTAACAGTGCAAGGGAGGCTTAGCATAACTATTATAGCTCCACCTTTCTGCTGTCCCCCTGCAGTAATATCCTTCAGGCTAAAAGCTTCTGCTTAGCTCCGCACATAGGCTAGAAAAAGGGTTACAATCGTCTGTTCCTTTTCCAAAATTAACTCCCAAGGAGGTAAGGAAGGAATACAAAGAAGTAACAATGCTATATTAAAGGATTTTTAGGAACATCCTGAAATTCGTCCTCCAAAGTTAACTGACCAAGAACAGAGAAGTTTACAAACTCCTTGGGTCTTCGATGACACCCACATGTCTGCAGTCATTGGGTACCTCTTGCAACCTACCTACTCCCCTTAAGATAAAAAGAGCCTAAAGTTCGTACTAACTTAGATGGTTCTTTAGGACATTAGTCCGCCATCTTCTTGCTTTGCTGGCTCTCAGAATAAAAAAGTCACTTTCCTTGTCCCAACAGCTTGTCTCTCAACTTATTGACTTGTCTTGCGGTGAGTGGTGAGAGCTTAAGCTCGGTTACAGGATAATTAAAACAGAAAATCTTTTCTCCTTGGAACTAAACAGAAAAGCTACCACAGACTATTTCTCAGAAAAGGACACAAAAAGACTCATCCCAAGAACTATGCCTGTTGGTTTTGGCTCACCCCAATAATCTCCTGATTATAGATAAATAGTCCTTCACCTGCAAAATGATAGTCTCTTGGCAGCTAAGTCTCCCAACTGCCCCTACTTCGAAGGGGAAAAGATGATGGTGATTTCTAGATCGCGTAGTTAAAACAGTAGGTAAAGGCTTCCCTTTGAACAGCCTGTTCTATGGCAGAGAGGAGAAACTTTGGAATAGGTGGATGTCTTGACTCGGGTTAGAAAGACTTGTGGGCTTTTGCTATGGGAATTCTGGCTCCATGTGACTTGCTGTTTCAGAGATAGCACATTTCAAGAACACACTGACACATCTGAGTACTACCATGGCATACAGTGTGACCTCCACTGTTGCTTCATGCTAATGCACTGAAGTAGAGGTTGCAAGAAGAAGAAGAAGAAGAAGAAGAAGAAAATCCACCTCTATTTCACCCAAGCCTTCCTTGTTATTGTCATGACTCACTTTCCTGACTGCAAATCCAAGGGGACTAAGAAAACATCATCTTGGGCTTAACATGAGGTGGATTTGTTTAGAATGTGGAACAAAATAAAGATGGTTGATTTGGCATTCAGAGGCCAAATGACTTCCCTGGCAATTGAAAAAACAGTTCCTTTTTACAGACATCCTAATAGTTGCTTTTTTGTGTGTGCTTGTAATTAATCTAAAACGAAGAACCTGTGCATTTCAAAATAAAAAAAAATGTGTCAAACAATCTGATAAGAACAAATACAGGAATCAGGAGTGGAGCTGTTTTCTTAGGAGAGTGCCCACTCATACAACACCTCCTGCCTTCCCATGAACTGCCCCAGAGGAGAGTGGAGGTGGAAGAACAACGATCACATACTCAGGGTCACTTTCCCCAGAAATAATAAAGGAATTGTAGCGGTGTTCCTCCCTTCCATCCACATTCATTCATTCCACAAAATTCCTGAGAGTCCCTTATCAGCACTGAGGAGTAAGTAAGGGCTGTGAACAAGGTAGCCATGAACTTGACATAGTCTCTGCTCAGGGAGTTCCCATTGTAGTGGAATATGAGCAGATCAGTAAAGAAAGCATAATTTCAGAGAGTCATATGCTGATGGAGAAAAATAAAGCAGAGTTAGGGAGTAAAATGAAGCTGAAGAAGGAAAGTTTTAGATAAGCGTAGTCAAGAAAGGCCTCTTTCCAAAGGGGTATTATTTCAGCAGACACCAGAAATGAAGGCACAAGTCATGTGAAGTTCTGGGGAAAGTACCTTTCAGATTTCTGGAACAGTAAGCGCAAAGGCCCTTAGGTAAGATTAGTTGGCATTTTCTAGAAACAGTAAGAAGGCCGGTATGCCTGGAGCAGATTAAACAAGGGAACAATGGTAGGGCAATTTGGCTGAGGCCAGATCATCAGAAGGTCAAGTCCCCTACAAAATGGAGTTTGGATTCCAAGTTTGATGGGAGGGGAGGTGTGAGCAGGAAAGAGATGCTGCACTTACACTGCAAAGCGTAGCTTGTGTGGTGGGGAGTGAAGGCCAGGTGTGTGCTGCTGGGGGAGGGTGGAAGATTGTGGGTAGGAAAGACTGGGTGTGGAGAGACCAGTGAGGAGGCTGTTAGGCTTGAGACGGGAGGGGATGGTGGCTAGAACTGGGATGGAGTCCATTAGGCTTGAAATGAATTTTGAAGGTAGCACTAACACACAGATTAATTAAATGTGAGAGTGTTTGAGCAAAGAGAGGAATCAAGGGTAACTCCCGGACTTTTTAGGTTTTTAACAGCAAGTTAGGCCGGGCGCTGTGGCTCACGCCTATAATCCTAGCTCTTGGGAGGCCGAGGCGGGCGGATTGCTCAAGGTCAGGAGTTCAAAACCAGCCTGAGCAAGAGCGAGACCCCGTCTCTACTATAAATAGAAAGAAATTAATTGGCCAACTGATATATATATAAAAAATTAGCTGGGCATGGTGGCGCATGCCTGTAGTCCCAGCTACTCGGGAGGCTGAGGCAGAAGGATCACTCGAGCCCAGGAGTTTGAGGTTGCTGTGAGCTAGGCTGACGCCACGGCACTCATTCTAGCCTGGACAACAAAGTGAGACTCTGTCTCAAAAAAAAAAAAAAAAACAAAAAAAAAAACAGTAAGTTTAAGACAGTCATGTAGATTAAATTATTGATTTTCCTCAAGTATTAAGAAACATACTAGACTCTGAATAGTATGTTCACAAGAGTTTTACAGGCCATATGGACATTTAAATCAGAGATAGATCAGAAAAGTCTAGAAAAGCCAGTTCAGCAATATTTTTGTTGTTGTTGTTGTTTTATTTTATTTTTCTCATGAAGCCACTCATAATCACTAGGCCAATAAGAAGAAAGTAACCAATATCATCGATTTCCTTGTAAGTGTACTCGTGACTCCTGGAGTACATGAGGGGTTGTATTAAGGAGATATCAGTAAGGTGATGATCTCTGTGAAAAGAAAGTCCCTTCCAAAGGCCAATGACCCTACTGATGCGGGCTACAGAGGACGGAGCAGGGCTGTCCTCATTCAGGGACCCTCAACGGTTAAGAAGTGTAAAGCCCGGTGGGCCATTCTGCCCTAGAATGAACATTGAGGAGTATCAGGAACTTTCCACACATTTAAAGGAAGCAAAATAGGAAAAGGCCACCAGCCTTTTCCAATCTAAGACCCAAAGCTCTAATCTCTACTTTCAAGTCTTGGATGTGGGAATTTTCTGCCTCTGTAGTTTTCACAGCATTGACATAAGGAACAACTTTTATCACATTCACTAATTCTCAACTAGGGTGCGTGTATGTGTGTCTCTGTGTGTGTGTGTGTGTTGGGGTAGAGAGTGGATTTTGGATCCCACATCTCTTAATTTCAAATGCCTGTGGAAGTCACCTTTCTAGAAAGAAACTGAGCCCCTCATGGGATGGTAAGTGAGGACAACAGCTTGACTTCAAAATAGAAAGTGCTTTAGACCAGAGAGAAAGAACGATGCTCATGGTCACCTGTCACTGGTGGGCACCACAGTGACAGACTCTACCAGCGGGTGACGGGGACACCAACATGCAGGCTGATGAAAACGGCCATTTGAGGCTTACATTTGTGTTTCCGCTATGGCTTTTCTCAATCATTCCAATGATCAAGACTGAAAAACTTTATTTATTGCCTGAGTTTATTTACTGCCTTCTAAGCTAGGTATGTTTCTATACTCATGTGACAGGGTCTGTGACACACATTAAGGAGCCTTCAGAGTGGTGATGCAACTGTGGGATGACACACAGCCATGTGGGTAACTCTTAGTCATATCCAAGTCCTTTCTGGTAGCACAGAGACAAGTGAGGTCAAGTTATTGCTGATATTAGAACTCTAATTTCTAGATGTTTGTCACTCCATATCTAACACAGAGGTAATTTTTATTTTTGGCACTCAGTGACTCTTCAAAGCCTTGGTAGGTCACAACTATAACACACAAGCTTGGAATTGCAAGGGAAAAAAGTGTCCTTACCAACTGTATGAACAAGCAAAACTGCCCTTGTTAGCCAAATATACAAATTCTTGTCTTCCAGAGACAGCCCCAATTCCTTAACGTGGCTAATGAGGTTATTCCTTCATTTACACAGTAAGCTCCATCCTTGCTCTCTTTCCTCTTAGCTTTTGTATTAATATACACACCTTGTTGCACACACCATTGTTGCCTACAGACCTTCAGATTTCAGGGAGATTTTTCTTCCTCTAGTCCTTCCTCCCAATTTTGGGTTATGTGCTCTTTCTGTATGCCTCCTTCATAATGCTCTGAATTATGGGTGCCTATCGACTCGGTTGTCTTGAAAGGACACGACTCTTTCTAAGTCTTATTCAGTGTCCAGCATATTGCCTGGTACACGAATACCAGCTAAGTTAAAGAATTAATGCACAAATAAACTCCTAATGCTTGGATAGATTTTGATAAGCTTTAATACTGGATATGCTGTTCATAATTATTGCATATATGCTAGATTAAGAAGAGAGAGGAAAGATTGTGTGTGTGTGTGTGTGTGTGTGTATAAGGCTGTGAAAAAGCTGAGCAGGTGAAGATACCAATGTCCCTGATTGCTCAGAAAGTCCTGGGAAGGAAAGAAGATTTAAGCATCAGGCCTAGTTTTGAGCTGTTCAGATGCTACCTACACAAAGAAGAGAGAATGGGGAGTATCTAGCCTCCAGTATTGAAGACCACAAGAAAACAATTCAGGGAACCAGCAATGGATGATGGCAAGGGACCCCTCATGTGTTCGTGTGTGTGTGTGTGTGTGCATGAATGTATGTGTTAGAGGAACTATTAACATGTATTGTATGAAAGTATACAGGCTACACAAGATGGTGGAACCTTGAGAATTAGGGTCATTGCCTTTCTGATCAATAAATCAAGGGAACCACTGCTTTGTGGGACCCTCCCAGCTGGACAGTGGGAGTTGACGATGACCTCCTGTTTCCTAGGCACTCCCCTCAGGGGCCTCTTCCCTTGTCAAATCTTCCTCAGCACCTACCGCTGTACTACTCGGTACAAGGCACTCTAGAGGCTATCAGGAAACTTAAGGTTCCTGGCCTACAAAGGCTAATAATCTAGGTAGCACGGTGACATCTGGTAAATGGTCAATGTGTGAGACAGATAGTGAGGACCAAGGGATTCCTCAGGGAGACTTGATCCTGTGAGTTGTGAGAGGCAGAGGCAGCTTCCTGGGTTAAGACTAAGCTGAGCTCCAAAGGCTGGTAGCATTTGATCCAGGATGAAGGGAAGTCTTTAGATGGAGATAAAGCCTGAATTAAGATGCAGAAGAAAGCAAACTAAGTCGGAAGTGACCGAACAGACAGGTTTGACTAGAACTCAAGAACCGTACAGAATTGCAAAGCCATTAAGTCGAAAATAGCTGCTGCCGCTGGCCCCTTGGCATCCAGGCAAGCAACACTACATTCCCAATGACAGAATAGAAAATGATACCTGTGAGAGTCAGTCCCGTTTACTGAAAGGCATAGAAAGACCACACATATATGAAGATGCCTGGAATTCTAGCAATCCACATCTAAATAATACATTATGAGTGAAAAACGGGCTTTTCAATACTCTACAGGGACTCAAGAAAGTGGGTTCCTTATTTGGTAAAGATACTTTGCTTTCTAAAAACAATTATTTCTAACATTTTCTGCTGTGGATTCATGTACTAGATTGCATACTCCCTGAAGAAACTACATTCTTTCTTTCTGTGACATTATGAAATATATATTTGGTCTTCCTCCTTATTCCTGGCATACGATTCCTAAAATCCTTGGTATCTTCAAAGTGATGTGTCTTTTGTATGCTAATGAGCTGGTTAATGGCTGGCAGCCTTTAGGTAGCTTCAGGATGGAGGCTGGTCACCTGGAAACACCCAGGCAGGATAAGAGGATTGGGACTTTCAGTCCTACCCCCCAACCTCCTAGAGGAGAGGGGCTGAAGATTAAGTTGGTCACCAGTGGCCAATGATGTGATCAATCATGTGTATTTAATGAAGTCTCCATAGAAACCCAAAAGGACTGGGTTCAGAGAGATTCCAAATAGTAGAACACATGGAGGTTCCTGGAGGGTGGTGAGTCGAGAGAGGGCATAGAAGTTCCACGCCCCTTCTCACATGCCTTGCCACATGCCTGTTCATCTCTTCATCTCTCTCCTTTGTAATATGCTTTATAATAAACCAGTAAGTAGAGGTAAGTGTTTCCCTGAGTTCTGTGAGTTGTTCTAGCAAATTAATCAAACCCAAGAAGGGGGCTGTGGGAATCCTAATTTGTAGCCAGTTGGTTAGGTGTACAGGCAAAATAACCTGGGCTTGCAATTAGCATTGGAAGTGGGGGACAGTCTTGGAGACTGAGCCCTAAACCTGGGTGATATGACACTATTTTCAAGTAGATAATGCCAGAATAGACTTGAATTAGAGGACACCCAGTGTCCACTGCAGAATGGACTTTTTGCTTGATGGGTGGGGGGGAAAAAACCCAGCTCTCTGGTCATAGAAGTGTTCTGTTGATTGTTGGTAAAAGAATAGTCATGCTTTCTTTTTAGTCTTTTCTGGCTCAGAAGTGGGGTTTATAGGAAGCCCTTTTATAAGTGTCTTCACTGTGGTCAATCCACAAGTCTCCTTAAGCCCTGTCCCTCATATGACAGGAGCACACCACGTTTAGAATGAAGAGAGGCAGCTGACATTCTTCTGCACAAGATGTGCAACACTAATCCAGCAGGTCTACTCTTGGGACTGTAAGATTCCTCCATTTCAAAAAGGAACTCCCATCAATATTTTTGTTTTCTCTGGTCTAACAGGCGTACTATGAAATCCAGTGAACTAACATTTCCAAAGACACGGAGTTCCTCTCATGGGAAGCCACTGTCATAAACACAAAGTGCCACTGGCTCGTTCAACATGACATAGTATAACAGCACTTCCCATAATAAGTTTTAAATCAACATTAGGTGATGTGGCGTGGTACTGCTTAAATCACTGAACTGATGTGTCATTCAGATAATATTTCAAAATAAAAATGGAACCTTGTCAAACCGAGGGAACTTGCATGTATTTTATTTTATGATGTTAGGATCAAAGGACCTGATGCTAACTGGCTGGATGTGGTGGACTTTTCCTGACTTCTGACAGTGACTCAGCCCATTTTTTTTTTTTTTAAACAAGTTAAAGCTAAGTAAATGATGAATCAATGCCCACAACGCAGGAAAAGACGCCAGTTTCCCACTAAAAATCGCAAAGTGTGATAAACCTATTTCCGTTAAGAAAACTGCTGGAGTTTTTACTGGGGGATTTCCCAGGCAAACAGAGGCAGAGATATATAAACCAAAAGCGGAAGGTAAGCACATTTCCTCTGAGTGTTTTTATGCCGGACACTAATGCAAACCCAGTGAATGACTCGGGGCCGTTTCGTGTCACCCCCCTCTCCAGACCCGCTGGGGAGAGAGCACCTACCACACTCGCACTCGCCCACCGCAGGCGGGCGGCGAGGGACGGAGCACACATCCTGTGGGCAGAGGCAAAACCACAACGGTGCAAATGTCCAGTTCATCCACCGGCCCATGTAAAGCACCGTCTCCTTCCTCTCCATTTCCCCCTCCACCATTACTTACACTATCAACCGCTGTGATCATTTAACAACATCCTCTGGCTTCTCAATGGAATCACGCAGCTAGGCCAAGGTTGCCTGTCTTTCTGTTAGTATCCACAGCTGCTGGAAGCACTCCTCGTGCCACATAAACTTGCTAGGGACTTTACCTGCCTTGGGTCTTGGAATCCTAATTCCTCATGAGGTACACGCTAAGGCTCAAAAAAAAAAAACAAAAAAACCATATCACCTATGTGGTGTTCCTGCCAAAAACGTTTACAATGAATCTGTTTAGGGGAAAACGATTCGACAAATCCAAATCATGGAACACTGTCTAAAATAAATGTCCCAAGTTCTCCCAAAACTGTTAATATCCTGAAAGACAAAAATCATCACCATCATCATCATCATCATCACCATCATCATCATCATCAAAAGCTGGGAAACTTCAATAGATTCAAGCAGACAAAAAAGAAATGAAAATTAAATGCACTGTGTGATTCTTATTAGGTTCTTGGATCATAAAAAGGAAACAAAAGAAAGAAAAAAATTCCAGCTAAATGGCATTATTCAGAAAATTGGGGAAATTTGAATGTTGATCGACTCTTAGATAATAGTACTATCTTACTGTTAAATTTCCTGAGTGGGATTATGACATTGGGTTTATGTAAGAGACCATCCTTCTTAGATCTCTACTGAAGTAAATAGGGATAAAGTTCAATGATGTCTGCAGCCATCTCTCAAATGGTTCAGAAACAAAAGGCAGCAAGCAAGCTGGCAAACAAAGAATCTCCCAAGTCAGAGACAGAGAGAGAAAGAGAAAGAGAAAGAGAGAGAGAGAGAGAGAGAGAGAGAGAGAGAGAGAGAGAGAGAGAGAGAGAGAGCGCGCGAGCATGCAGGCAAAATACCGACAATGGGTGAATACAGGTGCAGGGTGTATGGGTATTCACTGTACTATTCTAGAAATTTATTATATGTTCACAAACTTTCAAAAGAGAGAATTAAAAAATTATGAAATAACATGTTAAAAAACAAACAAACAAACCTCAAGCAGCAGGATTAGCTAAGGAACTTGCCGACAGCCGAAAAGTTAGCAACTGTCAGAACTGGGATGCAAACATCAGGTGTCTGAGTTGTGGCAGTTATTTTTAACTCCAATAATGTTTAAGTTATTTGTATACATGTATTCCTTTAAAGGCTGTGTACAAAAAAGAAACACAATGATTGCTCTTCTCTTACATTCCTGTTCAGGATTGTCGGGACTACTGACAAGGAGAGGCAGTGAAGAAGGCAGGTTCCCGTTGGGCGTTTCTGAGCTTGGCCACCTTTTGCGGTATGAGTCTCAGCTAGGCAGGGTGAAATGAGATGATGAAAAGCCCACAGCTAATATTACTTAAAACTCAGCTGAAAACTATATAAAACGCTAAGAAACTGATCATCTCAACATTCAGGAATGTATCAGGTAACTGGCAGGATAGATTTCCCGTCTCCAGTGTCTGTGAACTTAATGGATGGTTACTATTTGCACGGCTTTGCTGACAGATCCTATGGGAGGAGGCTAATGATTTGTTTATACTTTATTGTACATAGAACTGTTAAAACAAGTCTGGTATCTTCTGATTCATATTTCTAATTGCCTGGACATAGCTACATGGATCTTTTATAACTACCTAAAACTCAAACTCCTAAGGTCAATTTATCATTCCTTCTTCCTCCACCCTTCCCCGCCACTCAATACCTTTTTACCTGCACACGACCACACTCTGCATTTGCAATTTCTGTGAATGACACAAGTTTCCACCTGGGTGTGTAGGCATGAAACTCAGGAATGAATTTCAACCCTTTCTCTTTACTTCACATATATACTAATAATTTGGTGACTCTGCCTCCTAAATAATAGCTCTTGAATAAAAATTCCCCATCTTACTGGGTTGCCCTACTTCAAGTAATCGTATTGCTCACAAGGACTCCTCCAACAGCCTCCTCCTGGTTTCCTCTTACTCCAGGTTCAATTACTCTATCATCTCGTCACCTAAATTCTTTCTCTATAATGTCAATCTGATTGTGTCTCTCTCCTAATAAACAGCCCATAATGGCTCTTCATTTCTAGTGAGGATAAGGGCAAATGCCTTAAACTTATGGTTCCACATAAGCCAGCCTGCTAGTAGTATCTGACTTTATCAGCCACGTGGCCCCTGGATGCTGCCTTCCTGACCCAGTGAGGCCTCCCTTGATGTCTGACCTCTCCCTTCTCACAGCAACATCCTTCTCCACCTAGAAAGGCCCTAGTCTTTTTTCAATGCCTGTATCCCTGTGTCTTTCTTTCTCTTCCTCCCTGAGGCAGAGACAGGGACATCCTCTTTAGGATCCTGTGGCATCTCCGTTATATCATTTATTCAAATAGCCTCATTTTACTTTGTTTATCTGTCTATCTTTACCTATAAGGGCAGGAACATGTTTCAATCATCTTTCCATCCCCAGCACGGGACACAACATCCAACATATAGCAGGTACTCAAGAGATGTTCATTACACAAAATAATATTAATAAATAGGGAGGGAAGCATAAACCGTAAAATATTTGGCTTATCAGACTTAAAAATACTAACATATTAACCACTTCACAGACCAGGCCAGAAATGATGGAACCACAGATTGCTGGTAAAATCCAAATTTAAAACTTTTATTCCTGCTGCCTATTATTCAACCCAATATTTTATTCACCAAATGCTTACTACTCCACAATTGCATAGAGGTCTCCACGAGAACTTTTTTCCCCTGTGGATGATTGGGAGTAACCCCCAGCTAGCCCAATTCAAGCCAGGTGACAAGTGGAGAGAGGAGGTGACAAGAGGTGTGGGCATGCTCTCCACATGGCTGGAGGAGGCCTGGGCAGTTCTGAGACAGGGACTGAAGTGTCCAACCTCCTTCCGGAGCTACCTGCACTGATGCCATGGAGCAGGAGAAGTTCACTTAAAGCCTGCTCCCAGAAAGGGGTTTGTGGTCCACAACAGCACACCTGATATTAGGAAGCCGAGTATGAGAAAGGCCCCTCAAAGGCCTCTGGAGCCAACAGAGAAGCCAGAAGTAAAAACATCATGAAGTTCATAGTCGTTTAAAATTTTTCCCCATACAAAATCGTATGAGGGTGACGTCAATATATTCAGCGTACAGCCCCTTTCTGGTCTACTCTATAAAATCCTGTGCCCTTTTATACTCTGATCTATGTGACAGGGGCACCGGCTTACATGTGCAAAGTGTTTCAACCTGCACATACATTACCTTTAAATTGAGTCCCTGTAACAAACTGAGAAAAGGTGGGAAAGACCAGAGAAATTCTGATGCCTTTTGCCAGCACCCGGCAACTTCAGCTGGCGATTGCCAGTATCATTTCATTTGTTTTCCGTGGCAAAATAAGACAGATAATGAGGTATTTGGTCCACGTGCTTTGTGTGTATGTACTTTGAAAATGTCACCTTTGGGTAACTCAACCCACCAATGGATTATTAATAAAATTCAGCAACTGTCAAAGCGCTTCTCCGCGGAGGGAGGCTTGGCGGCGACACCTATTAGGAGAGAGAGACAGATGGCCTTACCTCTCAGCTCCGGCGTCCACAGCTGCGAGTGGAGGTAACTGGGAGGAGGGGTGGTGGGGGCTCCCCTGTACATTATGTCCCGGAGAAGGGTGACTGACAGGATGAGGGGGCGGCACGGCCCCAGCAGCTGTTCCGCTTCGGCTTGAATGATTGCTGGAGAAAAGGGGAGCTGAAACGAAGGGAGAACAAGCATGAGGCTGCGCCCCCAAAGAAGCCCGCGTTTCTTTTTTTTTTTAAATACCGAAGGCTGACAGCAAGCATATTTTAGGGGCTTGTTTGTTTTTTCTCTGGGTGGTTTGCAGGGAGCGGCTCTCCCCTTCTTGGGTATATACACAGCTTTTGTTTTCACGGTGGAACAGGTTCCTTGGAGCGCACGTGCGGCTCGCTCCAGGCGGCCGTGCCTCGCCGGTTCCCTGTCTGGACACTGTGTAATTAGTCTGTCTTGTACCGTTTGCATCCGTGCAGAGGTCTCCCTGTTAGAGCCTTTCAGTCACGGGGGATGAGAGTCATCAGGTGACAGAATATTGGGCCAGCTGACCAAGGAGAGCACAACACAGGCCTTCTTGCTCCTCTCGCTGTGGCAGGGAGCCATGCGGGTCAGGCCGGGAGTCCCTCTCTGTCACTGCTAACCCAGAGTAATCAGGACCGGGTTTCCCCATCCCCCACACAAATGTAGGATCCTACACCCTTTCAACTTAAGAGTCTAACTGACCCCAGGCATCTCCCAGATGGTGTGATGAATATTCTCGGTCTTCATCAAAAAGGGGTCCCCTCCAAACACGAGAAGGGGGCCTCAAATGCAGCCCTGGGACCTCCCCCCACTGTTGCTTGTTATGACACAGGGAGTGAGTGAGAGCCCCATTCGTAGGGGCAGCCTAGCCTTTGAGAATTGTACACGACCCCAAACATGAACGTGTGCCCATTCAGATCAGCTAATTGGTGCGATGTCACAGAGGAAACTAGGGCTTGTCACTTCCAGAGTCTTATCAGAGAGGCTCTCTCAGGGTCTGGGACCTGCTCAGCGGACATCTCATTATGCGGCAATCATACCAGCATCATTATGCCGACTCTCTTCAACTTCCTTCCCTGTACAAAGCTATGCTGAGCTTTATACCCATTTCTGCTCTCTTTGAACTTACGCTACCAATATCAAAGAATAAAGGGATTAAAAAAAAAACAACCAAAAGAAATCAGGTTCAGGGTTAAGAAAGAGAAGCCACGTTATCAAACAGATTTGAGGGTTTAAAAGTTCAAGGAGTTGTATTTTTAGACCAGTACCATTTTCCCGACCTCTCCAGGATAGGATTAATACCCCAGATGACCCAGCCCCCAAAAGCATAATCCAATGGAACAAGAGTTCAAGTATTTAAAGGAACATGTGAAGAGGCAGCATTACCATCTTCCCGCTCAAAAAGCTACTGACAGGGGTGTGATCTGATTTGAAGGGTTTATTTCTGGTAAATCAGCATCCTGCCAGGTTAACTCTTGTCCTCAGAAGCCTGTATCCACCACAGCCCTCCAAGTCCTAAAAAGGTAGTGGGGCCGGAAAATGCTTACCAGCTCACAAAGGCGATGCTGAGCTTCTGTCTTGTGCGTCAGCCTCCATAAAAGTTGCACATTTGCAAACTCGCTAGAGTCACCTTATGAATCACTACCCTCATTTATGCTCAGCTAGCTCAGGGAACCACAATTCTGCTTGTATTCCAAATAATAATTTTACCCAGGGGAGCAGGCTGTTTGGATTGACTGCGGCAGTAGTTTTCAATACTGGTGTTTGTCAGCATGGAGCTTGGTGTTTTATACACTATTCCAAAATCTAATGGAATAATAAGAGGTCACAGAGACACTGTGAAAACACAGCTAACTTTTTTTTTTTTTTCTGCCTTAGTGTAGAAATGTGAGCTCTCCTATTTATTTTGTTGTAGTTGCTGAATGCACCCATTACTTATTTTTCCCCGGAGGTATTTCTATATATATTTTTGTGTGTTTATCACAAGGGAACCCTTGCCCCTGGTGTTTATGACCCAATGGGCAACAGGAAAACTTGGGTGTACACTCTATGCTCTACTCGATGGTTCAACAGAAAGTGTGGTGCCTCTCAGAGGTGTATATTACCTACATTTGCTACATTTGGCATTTGCCGCAATGAAACAGGCTAGGAAATTTATATTGTTTGTAACATGTTACTCACTCAAAGTTAGGCCTGGTTTACGGGCTCTCCTTCATGCCATTTAACATACAGGAACAATCATCCATCAATAATCTATCCATCGATCCATCCATCCATCCTTCAACCATTATATTTTGAATTCAAAATTTATTGAATGCTTATTATGTGCTAGTCACTCTACTGTATGAGTCCCTGCCCTTGTAATTTAGTGAGAACAAACCTCCATACATTAGTTTTACCAAAATACTTAGACTTACTAGAGTAGAGCATTGAGCGTAGTACAGTTGCGGGGAGGTGCTGCCAAGCTGTGCCTGGTGCAGCTGGTTGCCATAGCAATGGCCAGCAGAAACAGGTAGTGGGGAGGATATGAGGTGAGTCCCACATGGTTTCTGATATGGGGCTGAAGGCTCAGGAACGTGCCCCCAGCTGTGCTGGACGCAGTCAAGTGCTGACTGACCAACAGTCAAACACATCCACAGCCCTTCCCTCTTCTGCTACAGCTGGTGATGGGCACAGAAACAGGCATGGTCCCCTGATGGGGCCCCATGACAGTAAGAGAGGAAGGGCTTTAGGATTCAGTTTAAAGCCTGGGTTTGGAAAGTATATGGAACAGTTTCTTACACAGGGTGTGGGAAATCACATCTCTGCAAATGAGACCCATGGTTTGCCCCTGTTTTCTAACAAATGGGATGAGGAGTATAGGCAAATATTTCTTCTGGTGAGATTACAACTTAGAAGAAGCTTGTAAGTCAGTGTCTACACAAAGCACTTTGCATGCAAAGTCCGAGCCATGACTGTTCTTTGTAGATGTTGCCTGTGACCGAGATAATGGTCAGAAATTTGGAGGAAGTAACAACAGACACAAGCATGGCTTTCCAACATTGATCCAATCCTCACATTCCATACCCTTCCAACAGAATGAACAACTCTCTGGAGTCACACAGCTGTGGCTTCAATAGGATTATCTTTGGCCTCTAGTAAAGACCCACATTTCTCAGGCACTAGAAAGGCACTAAGGCACAGGAAATGCCTCGCCCACTTATGTACACTTCACACATATTTCTGACCATACCATAGTCATACATCCAGGATTCAATCTTAATTCCTATAGTTTAGGAGTATTATTTCCTTCATTCATCCTTCCAAACACAACTTTTTAGCACCTACCTCGCATCAGGCAGGTGCTGAGCTCTACTGACTGCTGTAATCTGAATACCTGCTGACTTCACACAGACCTGCCCACCACAACACAACGCCTCCGGACAAACGTTCCGGCTCTGCCGAGTGATTTTTAACCTCAGGAAGAAAACCTCCATGTTAAAGTAAAATTGTAATGTCACTTGCAAAAGGAAGAATTCCCTTCCAACATACTCAAAGATGATTTTCCAAACTCAACCAATGGGGCACACAATGTAGCCTATCGATCAAAGCATAAGGAAGAGAACCGATCCCCCCAGAGTACCCGGCAATATTAACAAAACTGTGTGATCAAATCAACCAGCACACACAGGCTGCCCACAGGGGCGGCTTCATTGTCTGTGTCAACTCAGGGGTCACTACTGCTTCCAAGGCTGGGAGAGAGCTTTTAAGTGAACTTCCAGACTTGGCTGACGACTGGCAGCTGGAACAACTGATTAGGCACGGTAGAGGAACATATTGGAAATTCTTATTGCTTTTGTGATTAAGAGATGGTGGACTCCCCAAGGAAATAAAAGCCCTGGCCTTGAGATGAATACGTGAGCCCTGCATTCAGCAGAGGACCAGGAACCTGCCTCCCTGCTGCTTTGGGCTTTCTCTTTCTTTGGGGCCTGGCTTACTGCAGTCCCACACCCCGTCTCCAGTAGAGGGAGGTGGAGGTGACTTAGTTGGGCTCTATAATTTTAACAAAGCAGCATCTGTTGATCTATGTGCTTCTCAGATGCCATCTCACTGGCTGCTGGACTAGGACATTCTAGGCTGGTGCCTTTAACTGGCTCAGATTAATTCAGATTAACAAGCAGCTTTCACTCTGTCCAGATGAAAACTATTAATCTATATTTCTAATGGGTAAGGACAGGGCACCCCTAGGGTTATGTCAGGCGCAGTGTGATGTAGGCGCAGTGTGAACAGAGAGAGACAAAGAGGGTTAGTGGCATCCCCAAATAACGACTACTTGTCCCAGGCCCATCACCAGAGCAGGGGAAAGCCACCAGAGGCATTGCTTGGTGGCTGTGTTTTCATCATTTTAGAAGGCAAGGATGAAGACCTGCCTTGTCAGACTAAGGGGTATTAAAAACAGCCAATATGCACCCCTGTTCAAAACTATGAGAACAGACAGAACCCTGCTTCTCAAACCCTAATGTGCAAACAAATCAACCAGGTAAAACATAGATTCTAATTTCCAGGTCTTGCAAGCAGAGGGTGCTGAGATTCTGAACTTCTAACACACTACCAAAGTCCCTGGTGATGCTGAGGCCTCTGGTCTGGAAACTGTACTTTGAGTAGTAGATGCTGGACCCTATCTCAGCTGCATTTCATCTTCTTGCTGTCCCACACCTCGGAATTAATAACTAAGATTTATTGAGTACTTATTTATGTGCTAAATACTTCATAAACATTTTCCCAGCTGACTGATGAGGAACTTGAGGCCCAATCTGCTTCCTGGTTAAGTTACCTGGCCTGGGTCACATGATGGTTAAATAGTGGAACTGGAATGTCAAACCAGGAAGCCTGATTTCAGGTCACATGACCCTGACCACCAGCCTGTTTTGCCTCTCAAATACAAAATGAGTTCAAGTAAAGGCGTAAGACTGTTGATACTGTATGGGAAGCCCTGAACACTCTTGTTTGCAAAGGCCTCTGGGAGTCAACAGGCACTCCTCCCCCACCGCGCACAATGCACACGAGTGGCTACAACCACCAAACTGCAGGTTAGAATGCAAAAAGGATATTCCCATTTCAGTTTCTGTCCATCCTAAAAGCAACTCAGCATTGATGAGAGAAATTTTACAGCCCTGAAAATTAATTCAGGCAAGAAATTAACTGAATTATTTGGTTTGGAAAACAAACAGCTGGTAGAAAATGTGTTTTTTTTTTTTTTTTTCCAAATAAAGATTTCAGATGCTTGTCAGAGATATATTGATCCACTGGTGGGAAAAGAAGGCAGGCAGGGAGGGGTTAGTCACAAGCAATCAGTTATACACACCCTTTACCACATGCAATCACCTTGTTCTGGGCCAAAAGGCCACCACCTGTCAGCAATGCTCCAAGAGGAGGTTTACTGTGTAGATTTGCAGCCTCTGAGCTGCTTCGTAAATCTGCATCTGGAGCCACTCTGGTTGCCGAGCAGCTATGGCGTTGCTCCCTCTTGTCAGGCTTGTTCTTGTAGGAAAGGGGGAACCAATCTTATCCATGGCCTGTGATTTCACTTGGGTACCGGAGTAATGGTGGGATCCTGACAAGTGACATTAATTGCGTGGTGGCTAGTACATGAGAAGAGGTATGAGCTCATCGTTCACCTCTTGAGCAGTATTTCCAGGGTCAAGGCACAGAGGGGTAAACTAATCAATGAAATCAGGGTAAACGGGCTTGCACAGAGATACTAAAAAGAATGAGAAGACCCATGTAAATGGTGAGCTCAGTCTTGTCTCTGTCTCTCTCACCAGAGGAGAATTTGCACCTGGGAAGGGTTCAGGGAACAGTTGAACTACGATGGAAATTTTGGCTCGGTTGGCCTCAGCAGAAACTGGCACTCTGTAGAGACAGTGTCAGGATGGTTATTCACAGAAAGGAGTACACACAAGGTGAGTCAGGTGGACCTGGATTTGAATTTTAGCCTTGGCAATCACTAGCAATGTGTCCTGGGCAAGTCACTTAACCTCAGTTTCAGTTTATTCATCTTAAAGAAGGTATTACCTCGCATGATTGTGAGGAAGATTATAGAATGTGTAGAAAACACTTAGCATAGTGCCTGAACGAACCCTGGTTCTGGTTAAGTGCTTCAATAAACCACTGTTGCTATTATTTGGCTATTTATATTATTGTAATTATTACCATTATTAATAGGATTAGGGAAAGACAAAGGCATGTGTTGCTCCAAAATGGTAAATTGCCAAAAAAGTATGGTTTCCGATCTAAACTACAGATGGGAGAATGCATATAAATATAAACTGTAAACTAGAGTTATTTTAAAATGCAGAGGAGTTTATACATTATACTCAATAAGCTTTTTATTGTTCAATTTTTTATATGAGCTGCTATAAAGTGTTCAGGGCCTGTGAAAGAATCCTCATCAGGCTAAAATGTACTTTATTTTGCACAAGTTATACACACCTTTGAGTTACAACCCATAATACATTTCAGTTTAAACGATAACAAGTCATTTTCATGCATGACTGCACTTCGTTAAGGAGCGAAAATGGGCTGTTACTAAAATGTCAATACAATTGTCCCTCTTGAAGCTTAGTTTATCTTGAAGTATTTTTACATTTTCGGCACTTCTTTTTGTTTGTTTCTCTAAGAGCATAAAGATCCAGCCTTGGTTGATTTTCAGAATTCAAGAAAGACTTCCTTTCAGGCATTTTGAAGAAAATGACTGAGATTGAAGGTGACAAGAGTTTTGGGTCCTAATAGTGCAAATTTAGGCCCCAATACCTGCAGTTCTTTGCATTTCACCTTTGAGCAATTTAATTGTGCTGTCCTTCAATGGAGGATGCTCTCCCGACCTAAATTCACAAACCAGAAAGAGTTTTCTAGCAAGGTACCCCCCTCCCACCCCATCAGGGTCACTTAGAAGACTGCATTTGACATTGAGTTTAATTGGAGAATGGAAGAGATGCCTCAGCTAATCTTTGTCTTGTTGCCTATGAGTAGAAAGGGTTAGTTTTTCCTTTTCTTTCCTCCTAATGTTTGGGCATTTTGCCCCTCCCCCTCCCTCCCTACCGGGAAGGGCATCGTTCCACATTCCACCTGTATTAGGAAAAAGTAGCTTCTTAAGTGTCTGCACAGTCATCTCTCTAATCTTTCCCTGCTCCTTGCGGCATGAATAATTTTAATATTGCCAATCCCTAAAAATCTATTCTTTCTGCTTGTCTTTTTTTTTTTTCTCCCCACGTTGCAGTGTGGAGTATCATTATCCAGCAGCCCTGATAAGAGGATAATGAAACAATCCCTTCTCAACTGGATCGGGTGGCTGTCAGACTAAAATGACACCACCCGTACATCCTTGACATGCTACCCCAAGCTAATTGATGGCAAACAATGGCAACTGTCTCCCGTGCACGTAGACAAAGAAAACATACTCATGTCACCTGATGGGAGAGCTACCTGGCAACGGATAAACAAATGTGTTAGGGAGACATTCTATTAAGGTAAGCGAGGGCACCACTCTGAAGAACATGCCTATTAACTTTGAGCTTAAGAGTGCTGCTGTTCACTGGGGAACAGAAATAAATAAGCTAAAATGAGAATTTATTGATGTCTGGACAGTTACATGAATATTCAGGTTTTCTTACAAATAAATATTCTCCCATGAGCTCCAAACTTCTGTGTAGGCTACCCAATTACATTTCCACTTCACACAGCTTGGATTTATAGCCAGGGAAGAAGCTATTAGGGTTTGGAAGCGGATACATGCATACACGCCTTTCTGGAATACACTGCGATACGACTAGGAGATAATGGCTGATGTCATCCACATAAATGCCAATGGTTACCATCAAACATTCTGAAATACCAGGTGTAATTAACTTCAGGTTAGGAAGAGCTCCTGAAATATCTGCATTTCAGACAAAGACATTTTGTTACAAGTAGAATGGCATCATCTGGCAGCTTTCTCGACTTCTCTGGGAGCAACATTTCATGTAGCTCTCTTGGATCTTTCCAGACAACGCGTGGCATATCTAACCTCAAACCTCATTCTTTATCTCTCCTCCCTCCCAACCCACCCACTCACCCTCAAAGAGGTCACTGCACAGAGAGTCAGTAAAATAATGTGAACAAGCCAAAGATTCAGACTACCCTGCAGGAAATCCATCATTTCCTCCTGGTCTCTGTTATATCAAGCCCTGTTTGGGGCAGAGTGAGAAGGCAGAAAGAAGAAAGATGAAGCAGCCATGGCCAACTACTTCTGGAAGCTTCTACAGGAAGGCTCCCCATATCTCTTTCTTTGGAAATAAAGTCTGACATGGCCACAAAACACAGTTTTAGTAAAAGATACTGCATTCTCTAATTCCTCATTATTCATCCCCTAACTAGCTCCTACCTGTGTACCATGTAGACCACGAAAGATGCGTCCTCCCTTACAGAGCCTGCTGGGACAGTCCCACCCCTCTACCTTCACATGACTTCAGAAAACACTTCACAGTGAAGGCTCCTTGGAAACAGATTTTTAGCACAGACAGCCAATCCAATTTTTGATGCAGTATTATTCCAGCCAAAATCAAGGGCTGAACTATCAACTCTGTTTGAACTCTCTCAGGGGAATCTCTCCTTTTCCTAGATCCGTAAAATGGAGTAACAGCAGCCCTTTCGGGGGAATTATGGTACAGTGAGGAAGCAAAGTCTTCAATTATCACCAGCCTCTAGGCAAAACTGCCTAGGATGAAGTTGGCTTTGTTGTAACTCCAGGGAACCCCTTTTCCTCCTTTTTTCACACTCTGACCACACTCTTCCATTTTGCCGTCAGGCACTTAGTGGTACTCCCTAAGTTTACTCTCAAGACAGATGCTGATAAATCAATCAATGCTATCATGAATTTGTGCCCATAAAACAGCCTTTTTCAAGCAATTTTTATTTAAAGGCTCTTCTCTACCTGTGGAATGGAGGGATCGGTATTCAGTTATATTAATTTCAAACAACCTTGCTGCTGGTAGAAAATGTATTGTGAAGAAGCAAGCATCATCCCTGTTAGAATGTAACCAAATGGGTCCCTAGAGTTTTTCAATTTTTGGCTTTACTCCTGGGCATTAATTTATATGTCTATGAAAGACTTAGATTTTAGAAAGCATGATCCTTGATATCCAAGTGTTTGAGCTACTTCTGTTTTTAGGAAAAACAAACTTGAGGCAGAATAAAACCAGGACTCTCCCTGTGATCTCTCTGTAGCCTTTGGTTCACCATAACTAGAACCGAGCCCTTCCTGTCCTCTGGCAACCTCTTCCCAACGAGGAGCCACAATACTCAAAACTTACCCTCCCACGGTGGTCCATGCTGCCTCTGCAGATATCTTCTTGCAATCTGATGATTAAATCAGTAATGCTTCCATTTGAGGGCCACTACTTTTAGGGTTCTACAGAATGCTGCAAGGAAGACTAGGAGTGTTGGGCAGTACAAATGGTCCCGATCCTTTCAATGGCAACAGCTCTGCTTTTATCTGTTTTAAATATTGGGCCTTATAAAAATCTCTGAAAACCCATGGGCTAGAAGACTACTAAAGTATTTACCAAATATAAAATATCATGGGGATCGACAAAACCTGTATGTATTGCATGATCCTAAACTGTCTTATAAATATTCTCTTCTTTAATTCATTTTAATTAATCCACTTTACAGCTGCCTTGATGTCACTCAGTTATTTTGACAAATGTCACAGAAGTAAGTATAAAGTAGGGGTTGGCAAACCTTTCTTGTAAAGGGCCAGATAGTAAAGATTTTAGGCTGTGCAGGCAAGAGGCGATGTCTACATTCTTGAAACAAACGTTCTCACCTAAAGGCTAATAAATAACCTTTTCTACATTTTTACATTTTAAAATCTCAAAGCCACCTTAGTTCTCAGGCCCCACAAAAGCAAGAGGTACACCAGATTCGGGCTCTGGGCCATCATTTGCTGACCCTTGATGTAATACATTGTCTGTTGCAAGTTAACTACTAAGAACCCTCATGAAAAGACTAAGAAACCAGTTTTGAAATGTGGAAACTAAATTTGAGGTAAGGAAATAGTCAAGGACAGTTTTCTAGACACCTTGGAGTATATTTTGAGATAAACGGCATGGCCTGGGAGAGTCTGTTTGCAAAATGACACCGGGAGGGACCAAGGCAAAGCCAAAACAATGACTGAGTAAAAGTGCATTGGTCGAGGCCACCAGTCCAATTTCTTTTTTCCTCCACCTGCCTCACCTTCACAAATTCACTATTCATTACATTCATTTTTCAAGCAGGCACAGTGGTGCTCTGTATAACCAGTCTAAGCATAGAGTAGTTAATTTACAGACCTGAAAAATGGGTCTTAGAATATGGAGGTTCCAAGTCCTCACCTTGATTTGAATTCTTCATAGAAGACACTGTTTATCTCAGGATATCTATTACTGAACCCCAAGAGGTAGCACTCAGTATAAAAGGAATGGATCCTATTCCCTGTTGCAGACATCAACTTGGTTCACAAGTAATTCTTTAAGCTTTTAAGCAAAGAGGAAGGAAGAAAAGAAAGGCAAATGGATTGAGTATCTCCCAGTTGCCAGGGAGTGTACTGAACTCCTGTGCTATCTCATTTATTTCTCATACCAGTGCTATGGTATCAGTATTATTACCATTATTTTATGGAAAAGGAAAAGTAACTTCCCCAAACTGAACACCTAAGAAGTGGAGAGCCAGGATTGGAGTTTAAATCTAGCTCCATGTTCTTTCTCTGAGGCCCCCAAACCCCAGTCCGTGGCCTGTTAGGAACCAGGCTGCAGAGCTCTGCCACCCACCCCCAAAATCACCGTACATGGAAAAACTG
Organism: Microcebus murinus; assembly: GCF_040939455.1. Lineage (NCBI taxonomy): Eukaryota > Metazoa > Chordata > Mammalia > Primates > Cheirogaleidae > Microcebus > Microcebus murinus. The sequence continues at coordinate 32,893,766 of NC_134115.1, forward strand.
TCTTCCATGAAACTTAGGAAACACGGCGGGGGAGGTGGGGTGCCCACAACAGCAGGAGGTGAGCGGCGAGCAAGCCAGAGAAGCTTCATCTGTATTTACAGCTGCTGTTCCCCATCGCTCCCATCACCGCCCGAGCTCCACAAACCCCTGCCCCCTCCACCCTGCTCCCGTCCATGGAAAAAACTGTCTTCCATGAAACCAGTCCCAGGTGCCAAAAAGGTTGGGAACCACTGTATTTCTACCATAGCACACACATTTCTAAGAAACAAAAACAATACAAAATAAAAAACACAAGTGGGTTTGAAAACCCAAACCCTACTAACCATCAAAACACAATTTTGACTTGGTGAGTTTGAGAGTATTACCACCCAAGTGATGGGTTTCTTATTCCAGGGTGTTTTTCCTGAGAGACCTACAGTAGATTTCTTTAATTAAAAAATGTCATGTGAACTACTGCCAAAATACTGGAATACAAAATGTAAAGAAATATATTTTAGTTTTCTTCATTTCTACTGAATGACGCTGATTAAATTCCCAATTTGTTTAGGTTTACATTTCTTCTCATTTCCCGAAAGAAAAAATAAATGAGGGTTGTGGGAATTTGTGGCACCTATTCCCTATCTGCTTCATAAAACTATAACATGTATTTTTCTAGTATTTGGATAAAAGCAACAATAATTAAAACTAATAGATGCTGAACACTTACTATGTTTTAAGAACTCTTTATGTCATTGAATCCAGCAATTGATCTCAGGAAGAAGAAAATCTTGAGTTAGAGGAAGAAGTATCAATAACATTTACACTTTTAATGTTACATTTGAGTGTAGATTGGCTACACAGATGATCAGAAGAATTGTAGAAAATAGGGTTAGTAATATAATTTAAGAAAAAAATACAATATACTGCCCATATTTACCTTTTGTATAGGCATAACCCCAAACTTCCTTAGTGCTTCAGAACCATGGATCCTAGATCATTACGGTCCTAATCACAAAGTTTTCTGGGGCAGTTGATGCCTTGCATTTTTAATGAAGTACATCCATTTCTCAGAAATGCTTGATAAGCATCCCTGTGAACCAGCTTGGGGAGCAAATTCCTATGCACATTGATGAGAATTTATCTCTTTTCTTTTGAACCCTAAAGAATTCACTTTCTGCAGCCACTCATTCCCAGAAGGTAGAAATAAGAACTTTCTCTACACCCTCAGGAAAAAGGTTCCAGTGCAGCGTATAAACCCTGGACATCTTAGGGTGCTGTTAGGTGTTAAGAGAAACTCTAGAGTAAAACTCAACTTTGAAATCCAGAGCCCACGGACAGTCAGAGCAGGAGCAGACTCGAGCAGCTAAATTCTCTAAGAGAGAATGGGGCTGGGGTTCCAGGAGCAAGCTCTGGGCACAACCAGAAACAGGGGGTCCTGGAAGTCAGGCAAAAGCAGCCTTGAAGCTTAGGTAGGAAAACTAAGACTCCAGAGAGGCAGCTGTAACTTCTGATGAATCCATGCTTGCTGTTAAGGTAGAACAATGGATGCTTCCAGTCATGGCCGGGGCACCTGCGTGGGGCAGATCAGTCTCTGATAATACCGAGGAAAACACTATAAAAGCCTGTTTTCTGAGACACTGCTGTTGGTTGCAGGGAACGAATAAGATTCCACAATGCTCCCTTTATTTGGTGCCTGCAATATACTCTCTTATTACTGTGAGATATGACAAGCAATCTCCAAGTTAATTCATTAATGTCCTTCGAGTTAGAGTCCTTTGCCATTCTTAACATTTATTTTTAGTACTCGCACAAGTGTAAAAAAGGGAACTTTCACTATGACTACAAACACCTTGAAAATGTCCAGTTTCTTTTTTCTTTATTCTTCACATGAAAGAGACATAACTACTTCTTTCTTTCTTTGGAAGGTAAATTCAGATAAAGCAGAAAGTCAGAACTCTGGACTCAGAAGTTTGACCTATAACTTCCTAACTACCAAAAGCATTAGCTTCTCATTCCAGAAATTCTCTCCTGAATTCTCTTGTCTTGCCATCCATCTGTCTCTTAAGATCTTCTTGGGGTACATCTTAAAGTAGACCCAACCTTCTATTTTCATATCCCATTTGAGTGCTGGGAAAAATAATATTAAATGAGGAAAAGGAGAAATAATAGTATAAAGATAACCAATACTTTTCCCAATAGGAATAAAGCTACAATTGCCCAGCCTCACTACTTTCCACACCTCCCCAGCGAAGTATGGAATTGTTTTTGCTCACCCACAAAAATATTTTTACAGCAAAAACTTGTGCATATTATAAAACTGAGTAATTCAGCTTAATCTTGCATGAAAAGCTAACATGAATACAAGGGAATAAGTGGATATGGAAAATTAAAGCAACAAATTAAGCAAGCTTGCAAACATATAAAGGCATTAACATTAGCTGCATACATGCAAATGTGCCTTGTGCTGGCTGGGAATCGGAATTTTAATTTTTTTTAGATGAGTGGTTGAAGATCTCACTCTTAATCAAAATATAAGTAGTGCCACTATAACACTGGTGTGTGGGGTGACAAACAAAATATCTGCTTATAGGCTTTCTGTAGTGACAAACAGAAATACATACTACAGTACAATTCTTAGTCTACCAATGCCCCGGCCAAAATTCAGATCATATTTTGCCGGGAGTTACATTTCCACATTTATCGTCCAGAGCAATGGTTTTCAAAATGTGGTCCCTGGACCAGCAGCGCCTGGTATCACCTGGGAACTTGTTAGAAACACCTGGCAGAAATGCAAATTCTTTGGACTTACTCAGACCTACTGAATCAGAAACTCAGGGAGGGGAAACGGGGGAGCAGAAGGACCAGGAAACTGTATTTTCACAAGCCTTCCAAGTGATTTGATGCCCGCTGAAGGATTGGCTCAGGAGGAGGGCGGCTCAGTTGACAGGTTAAAGCTATCAGTGCCTTCAACAGAGAAGGATGAGGCTTGCTTTACCCTCACTGAGCCTCTAATCCACCTTGGTGGATAAACCACAGACGCAAGAGATGTTACAAAAACAATGTAAGATTTTGACAGCAGTTCAAGGCAACATCAGAAAAGATGTCACAGAGAGGTTATTGCCAAGTGTTTCCCTTTAAATCCCTTTTGTACCCTGAATCTCCACCTTCTTCTGTCCACCACCCATTTCCAAGTTGTTCTGTTGTTTTTTCACCTTCACGAATTCCAAGCAAAGCAGTGCTTCTGAAGTTAATGCAAGTAAAAACTACGAGTTTTATAATGCTCTGTCTTTTTAAAGACTTTTATATAGATCATGTTGTTTAATCTTCACAACTCCCCTATAAAATTTAACCTACTGGGAAATTTGTGTGTCAATTTAGAACCCTCTAATAAAGTCTCTAAATTAACAACCACTTTTTGAGAACAGACTATATGAAGCCCTTTTATAGAAAATTATTTCTAACACTTACAACTCTGCAAGCTGTCCCACGGCAGCAAATATACTCAAGAATGTAGAAAGATGCATGAAAACATATACCATAAAAGTACATTGAAATGAAACATTAACTATTTCACAAAGTATGTTAAATTCTGTATAGATTTAATATGGGGCTATTTATTACAAAAAAAAATAATGATATTGTGAGAAAGAAGCCCTCACCCCTCAGTAATGAGGGTGGAGCAGAGGAAATGACAACATGACTTCAAAAATTCCTGTTCTAGAAAAAAGTCTTTATTTTCCTTTTACACTTCCATATCTGAACAAAACACCTATTTTTCTCTGAAAAATCTAAGGTCACATTCTAAATTCGTAAAATTCAATAGGACTTGTAAGCTCGAAACACACAACCATTTTGTAATCCAATAGGAGTGGTACCGATAAAACTCCCTTATTCTTGCAGATTCCCTTTGTTCTAGCTGTGTTAGCTCTTCCCTGATGGGTGGTTTCTGTGGGACTCAAACCTCTCAACCACAATGGCCTCCTTGATGTCTTCATGGCTTAGGTCATTTGCTAAAGTCATGTTTTACTGACTTCATAGCACAGCTTCGGTTTGGAGGGAGCCATAATTTTTGTGATCACCCACAGGACAGATCATCTTCCATAGAGTGATCTTTATTAGTAAATGGACCCCCTGCCAAGACCACACACTGGTCCAGGCTGTCCATGGTGTTGCAGTCTGACTTACTAAATTGCAGGCTTACGCGATCCACCAGTTCATCATAGGAGCAAACCAGAAGACCTATACAAGTACTAAGGCATGAAAGTGGCATTCACCCCTTGATCTACTACTGGCTATGAAACAGTCCCTCTCAGATTATCCAATGAATCACCTAAATTTACAGGCTGGTGCTCTGCAGTATTATCTATCTGGGGCATAGACCCTCTGAAGAAAAGGGCAGAAAATTTAAGTGAACCATCCTTGAGGCTTGCTCGTCACTGCCCGGCCTTCCCATTAGATCACAACACTGCTCTTAGGTTAGCTCAGGAGCAGGACTGGGGAGCCCTGGGATTTTCAGAGTAGTAGAGAAGTAAACACCTCAATTTAAAATCATCCTCAGTGTGACCTCGAGTGACGTCTGGCTGCTTTAACCTGGGATGCTATTTTCTTCCACAGAAATAAAAGTCTTTGTGGGCAATCCTTTCCAATCAAGCTCTGTCTTATCAACCTGAGAAATTTGTTTCAATAAAGGAAGCCAGCATTTCCGGAGACTTGTAAAAATTGTGTATGTCACAACTGCCATTTTCCCTCTTCACCTTAATGCTGTGCAAACTATCCGTCTCTCGGAATCTTACAAATCATCTTCTACTAGCCATTAAAAATTTCCTTTGCAAAACCATGACTTCTTCAGACCATGAGTCCTTCATTGTCATGGCTTCTGAAAGATAGTAGTGTTTAATGCCAACTTTAACTGCTTCCTATCCTACACCCTGCATACTCAACAGGTTTCCATCAAAACGTTTTTTTGTGATAAATTAACTTACTGGCATTTAAACGCATAAGTGCTTGACAATCATTAAATAAATATTTTATTGATATTGTATAATAGAAGGTAAAGGGAATAACTCCAAGTACTCTTGCCATTTAGCCAAGTCTTAATCTTTGTCAAATTGCCTTAACACTTCAGATTTTACATTTACCTAATTGATGAATTTCCTTTTGCACCTTTGGCATTTTTTACAGTTTGGCATCTTTCCATAGATCTACAGGGCAGGTCTGCAGCCGGTGTGAACATGCACACTCGACAACTGCATTTCCAGAACTTTTAACAGAAAGCTTATCATTTTTGTTTTGTAATTGTTCCTCCTGTCTGGTCCTGACTCTGGTTTGTTGCTTATCCAGCAAAAAAAAAAAAAAAAAAAAAAAAAAAAGGCATAATTAATTTTTATTAAAAAGGCAGGAACTCAGCTGGGTGCAGTGGCTCACACCTGTAATCCTAGCACTCTGGGAGGCTGAGGCGGGCGGATTGCTCGAGGTCAGGAGTTCGAAACCAGCCTGAGCAAGAGCGAAACCCCGTCTCTACTATAAATAGAAAGAAATTAATTGGCCAACTAATAAATATAGAAAAAATTAGCCAGGCATGGTGGCGCATGCCTGTAGTCCCAGCTACTTGGGAGGCTGAGGCAGCAGGATTGCTTGAGCCAGGAGTTTGAGGTTGCTGTGAGCTAGGCTGATGCCATGGCACTCACTCTAGCCTGGGCAACAAAGCGAGACTCTGTCTCAAAAAAAAAAAAAAAAAAGGCAGGAACTCAGAAAGTAACATAGGACCTAAGGGAAGGGAAGGAGGGATAAGGAAAGAAGTAGGGAGGATAAACTGTCACACTTATAAGCTACCTGGAGAAGTAAAATTCCAGGAACAAAGCTGAGCAAGATGGCCTTCAGCCTGTTTCAAATGTTGTCAGAGCCACAGAAAATGGGGTTCAACCTGAAGATGCCCCACTGATGGCTGTGGAAACTTAGGCTTCCTCACCTGTTACGGTGGTTCACCCACCACAGCTGGAGGATCAAATCCAAGAGCTCAAAATCTTTTCGAGGAACAAATATGAAAAAGTGTCATGAACAAAAAGTGGATATCTATTGGGAATGACAATACCATTTCAAACCAAACCATTCAAAGTTTAAAACTCTAAAACTTCAAAAACACTGCCAGACGCACAAACACACACACCAAAATGAATGTAACAATTTGAACATGAGTCACATGCTGTATGCAAAGGTGCTAATGTTTTCCATAGATACAGGTATGTTTGCTTCGCAAACCAATTTCCAAGAGGTTTAAATGCGGCAAGACTAACCCCTCGCTAGACACTATTTATATTGGGTGCTGGGCCATTTCTTAATCATTTCTGGTTACTTTTGCCTTTAACTATTGGATTTCAGGTCTTCAGTAAAATCATAGATTTATGGACTGAAGAAATAAGGGAATGCTTTGTAGCCTGTTTTAAACTGATTGTTAATTTCATGTGCTGGAATAAAAAGTTCATACATGAAATATCTGACAAATCAAATAGACATACACAAACAAAAGCCAGTCATGCTTTTTCAAGTACATATTTGATACAAAATACGTCTGTATGTGTTGGTGACACTGTACAATGGGGTATCTCATATGTGTATATACATCTGCATCTGAAAACTCTGTAAGATTGGTCAGCCATTCAAATAAGTTTTAAGCTCATCTCTCTGGGTCTCAAAAGGCAGAGGCTATGTTGTCTCTAACAGTAAATCCTCAAAGTTCTAATAAAGGTCCATTGACACCCATCCACCATTAAGGATATCTTGATGACTGACACTTCTGAAATACTTGCCTAATGCCTTTCACCCTTGCATTTGGATCAGCTGAGAACTATCAAGTTTAAAAAGTTACACAAGCATGTCTTTTTCCTATTCCACTGTAAGGCATCTGTAAATTCTTAATTCTCAATAGTTTATTAGCATTTTTCAAAAGAAAAAATAGCTGCCAAACCTGGCTCTAGAATCAGATGGGGGTGAGAGTGGGATTTGCAACCCAAAGAAAATAGACAATTTTCATTGTCAGAAATGTGGACCTGGTGAAACTTTTGTGTTCATGTTCCCAGGATGACAGGAAGAGCTTTCCATATGTAAGGATGATAGTTAATTATATTTGCATAAGTACATCACCATTATAGAAAGTGCATAAGAATCCAGGCAAGAGAAAGTAAAAGTAACTTTCTTACTGCATAATAATCCTTTCTTAGTTTTCTTATTTTTTTACTACATACATGTAATTTCCCAAACACAAAGTCATCTATTACTCAAACCCAGGCAAAAGGAAGGTGGTCTGGGAGTGCCATCCCATCTCCCCTCCTCCAATGGTTGGCAAACGTTAATGAACATTTTTACAAGTTGGTTGACCTATGTGAAAATTTTCTCAGAGACCTGGGGCTTCTTTTTACAAGACAAAGATGACAATGACTATTCCATTAAGAAATCCACATGCAGAGTGTTATCTGCTGGAGGGGGGAACCTTTCCTTGGAGTCTAAATCAAGTTAGTAAATTTAAGGTAATGGAGAGGGTTGGGTGCATTGAACCTTCTGGCAGAAGTCCAGAACTAAACAGCGAATGCATTTTTTTTTTTTTTACTTTGTTTCTTTATGAGAAAAAAACAGTCTGTTGCCAAACCCAGGTAAAGAATCAGAAGGGGTGGAGAGCGATTTGCAGCCCATGGATAAAGCAAAATATAGATGATCTTAGGAGAATTTCTGTTCTTGTGAGCATTCCCTTTAACCAGGGTGAAAGCCTTAAAGAAGGGTAGCTGTGGCTGGCTCTGCCTTGGCTGTGTTTACCTGGATAGAGGTCAGGCCCGGGCCCAGGGGAGCAGCCCACAGTCCCCTCTGCAGCAGCGTCTCTCGGGGAGGTGGCCGGCTGCAGAGGCTGCACAGTGAGGCAATCCGTGAGCAGGTCTGGATGGAGCTCTGTGCTGGACCGCAACTAAGAGAAGGAGAGAACAGAAGAGAGATTGATATGGTAAGCTGGTCCTTGGCATGCTTTCCTGAAAATACATCATGCCCTAGGGTTTGATACAATTCAACCCACAAAAATTTATCAAGCAGCAAGTATAGGCAAGGCACAGAGCATTAATAAAAGGGTCAGTTCTTCAATTCTAGTAACACCTGGCAGGTGCTTCAGGAAAATATGGCTAGAGGCGGATTTGACTCCAGTGCTTGATATTTCCACCTCTGGGAACTCAACCTCCTATTTTATTTCCTTTTATTTGCTCTGTATCTTATCAGAACTTGTAGTGATAACGAAAACAAACTCAAGTGGATTTAGTCTATGTTTGAAAGTGCTTTTAAAATATAGATATACTGTCATGAACATATCTAAGAGATAATTAAGAAAAGTCCATTGAGATTTGACTCCTATAGATTTTACATGAAAGGAAAATACTCTAGTTAAATTTTAAAATATTATGGAGCATGATTAGAAGAAAAGCCAGTATCATTAACAGCAACAAAAACCCAACAGTAAGTTACATGGAAATAAAACAATTCAGATATTCACTTATCACATATAATAAAATAAATTATTTATATATTGAGCTACATGTAAAAAAATCAAGCCATAAAAATGTTAGAATAAAGTGTACCTGAAAGGTTATCTCCTCTCTTTATGAATAAGAATTTTGTGAGTATAATTCGACAGAAAAAAAAAATAACAGTAGAAGATTTGGTAACATAAAACCTTGTGCTTGTACAAAAACATAATACCTTTAAAACAATACAGAGATACACTTGTCGCAAATATTACAAATGGTTATCATCTTCGTTATTTAAAAAGGGTATGATTTTTGTAAAGACAACACTAAACCTTTAGACACAGGGCCAGAACATACTTACCAATTCAATAAACACTCACTGAGTGTCACACACTCCTCTAGACCCTAGAAATACTTACTGCCTTTATGGAACTTAGACTCTAGGTGGGGGAGCAGATGATGAACAACAGAATATACAACATCAGATCAGATGGAGATAAATGCTACATAGAAAAGCAATGGAGAGAAGGGAGGCAGCGAGTAAGGATTGAGGGGTGGCAACTTAAGACAGGGGATCAGGGAAAGCGTCCTGGAGATGACATTTGCAAAAAGCCTTGAAAGAAGTGAGGAATGAGCCCTGCAGACCTGTGGGGGAAGAACCCGTGGCCCTGCGGTGTGTCTGGATGACACGAAAAGCAGCAAGGCTGGGCACAGTGAGCCTGGGGCCTAGGGAAGAGACACCAAGGATGAAACCAGAGACGTAAGGAGAGTGGGGAGCAGAAGCTGGATAAAGCCCTGACGTGAACAGAAACTGTTAAAAAGGAGAAAGAGACATGGAAATAAACCTGAAAGATGTTCGGCATACTTGCAAAGAAGTGCGATGTTAAAACTATTTTTTACACTTATCAAATTATCCAAAACTTTAAAAAAGAAACAGTAGTAGTGAAGATATAATGAGGGAGGTAATCTTAAACACTGTTGGTAGGAGCATATTTTGGTACAAATGTTCTAGATGTTATCTGGGTATATTTTTTCAAGATCCATCATTGAAATATTTTGATTCTAAGACCTGTCTTATGGAAATAGCCAGAAACGTTAAGGAAGATTTATACCTACACACACACACACACACACACACCCAACGATATATGGTATTATTTATAGGAATACCAAATCAGGAAATATTATTTAAATGTCCACACTTAGAGCTAACAATTGACCTCACATCAATTTGATGGAATATCACGCAACCATTAAAATGATATTCACAAGCACAAAAGCACAACACAAAATTATATACACAAAATGATAATAATTATGTAAAAACACACACACAAAATAGCAGAAGGTAATATAATCCAGTATTAAAATTTATTTTGTTTCTCAATAGCAATATTATGAATTTATTTCCTTCACTTTTTAGCCTTTCCTCTGCTTTCTGAATTTTCTACCTTCTAATGATGTACTCGGAGTTGGCTTGTACTGATCTGGGAGTGCCAAATATGTGCTGCTTCTCCAAACTTTCTATGCAATGATGTCTGATAGCTTGAAACTGGTTATGATGAAAATATTTACACCATGGAAATTAGAAAATGCTGTAAACTGGGGCTTTTTCATCTGGAGAGCTGGTTGTTAAAAATTCTCAGCACACTACTAACAATGAGTGTGACCACATTCTGATCAGAGAGAAACACACACACACACACACACACACACACACACTATATCAGTAAGTTACTATTTAAATAATAGTATTTTCTTGGACCTCAGAAGCTTCATAAAGAGACAAATATACGTCCAGGTCTTAGTCCAAGAATACAGACTAAGGGAAGGAGCATTTAACACATGTAGCGAATGAGACATACTTTCATTATAATTTCCTCAGCTTTGGTATACTGGCATCTCTGACCAAGACGGTCTGTGTTACTGTCGAACCCTCTCAGGGGCTTAAGAAGGTATGTTTGTTATTTTGGTACTAACCTAATACATGCAGTATAGGGAAAAATGGAAAAAAATCAAGGCTTAGAATGAGTTCTGGTGATCACTTCTAATTTATCTTCCATCGTTAACATATGATCTGGGGTCCACATGTTCTACTAAGGGCAGACATGAATGCTTCTCTGCTTTCTATTACCACCTACTCTAGAGTTTTATAGTTATCGGTACCAATGAGGTATTTCCAAGAAATTTCATGGCCATGGTTACTCCTGGCGTCAAAGGCAAACAATTCTTTCTGAGGCTTTAATAAGTATTCATGTTTCCAAGAGTGTGATTCCATATGACTTTGTGGTGAGAGTTAATTTGGTTTTCCTTGCGATTAGACATGGTTCTAGAAAGTACTTCTTAAATTGGACAAGCCTAAATTTTGACCTTATGCAAAATTTCCAAAGGAGGGCCATATGCATAGTAATGTAGTAATGATATGTTAAGTTTAGTATCCCGTATCCCTCCCAAATCATTAGGGCAGAAAAAGGCCTTCCAGATCATTTAAGGTTGTTAAACATTTTGTAGTATAGAAATTATCTAATGGGTGAGGCAAGATGCCCAAGAAGAATCTTCTGGGAGGGATGTCTTTCAGTAGAATACAGTTTTATATTTGCAATAAGAGGCCCAACTATTGACACAAAACAATTACATAATGCATATTTTAACATCTTAGCTGCTAGGGAGACATGAAGAAGATAGATGGAAATTTTTCAGTGGTGGGAGGGGTCTCTAACTGCTGTTCTCAAACCTGGGCATGCACCTGCAGGGCTCCACCCCACAGGTGCCGGTTCAGTAGGTCTGGGGTGCACTTCTAAGTCCCCAGGTGGTAATGATGCTGCTGGTCTGAGGATCTCACACTTTCAGAACCACTGGTCTCTAAGAATTTTGATGAGAACTAAGATTTTTCTGGTTATGGAAAGATGAAAGGAATTGTGGAAACAGGGAATTATGAAAACCTAGTATGTTTTAATGCAGGAACTGAAATCTTACCATCTTATCTTCTTTGATTAGCTGTCGCTAAACAATCTTTCTGGAACAGAGATTTTAGGCCTTTAATTAGTAGGTATTAGGAAAGGCCACTGGGAGGAGAAGATAAGGACAAATGCTAGGCATGTTCGCAGGTCATTAGACTTGGAGATCCTTGGAAAGTAAGTTCAAACCCATGTAGGGGTGAGTGTGTCATGTTTTGTATCTTGTCATCATAAAATATCTTGGCAATTTTGAAAGAAGCCTCCTTGGGATATCTGGACCTTAAAAGTTTAGTGTCACCTCCTGTGGCACTAATTAAATACTAAGGGTTACGATAGAGAAGATTCTTAAATTCCCTATGTGCACTTCCGACTGTCTTTCTTCAGATCATATAATAATAGATGGTAAATGAGAATCACTTCTCAAAAACAATTTGGACATGTATTTTCTTTCAGAAGGATAAAAATGGTTTAAAAAATGTCAATCTAGTTTAATATCTGCTCTTAGGGGACAGCAAAGGACTTGTCCTTTATGAAACCTTTACTGCTCTTTGGAGAAAGAAGTGGAATTTGGACCCACTGATCATTAATTCGTCTATTTTAAAGGACTGCTGAGTAGCATGACACAGGGACCTTTCTCCATGCTGTAGTCTATGGGCGCAGCGCCCTGCAGTCACTCAGCTGAGCTGCCCTCACCATACCATCAGTTCCAGAGTGGCACCGCCCTGATCTCTCCTCATCCATTCACTGAACAAACAGTTCTTGGGCCTCAACTACGTGCCAGGCGCTGTTCTAGGGGCGTGAAATACAATAGCCGTCAAAGCAAAGATTCCCTCAGAGGCCTCTTCTACATCCTAGAGAAGGGAGACAATAAACAACAATAAACAAACTAAAATGAATAGATTTTAGAGGAGGTGATAAGTGCAATGGGAAAAGGAAAACAAAGAGAAGGGTGGGTAGATGAGACTGGGAGTGAGGGGGAGAATCGTGGCCTCCTGGAGAAGAGCTATTTGAGCAAAGACTTGAAGGAGCTGGAAAAATGAGCAAAGTGAATATCCAGGGGAAGAAAGTTCCAGAAGGAGGCTGAAGTGGGATAATGTAGGGAGAGAGGTGGGAAATGAAGTCTGTGGGTAGAGTGGGGACAGGGCCAGGTCACACAGGACCTTACAGCCCTCAATAAGGACTTTGGATTTTAGTTGTGGTGCAGGAGGAAACCCTTGTGGGCTCTCTACCATTTGCCTCCCGGGAGACTCATCTCATCCTCTATTTACATCCACAGTCTCATAGGCACGTTGTCTCCCCTTCTTTGAGATCATGATCAGTGAGGTATGGCTACTGTGGTGGTGAGTTTCATGTGTCGGCTTGGCTAGGCTTGAGTACCCAGCTATTCAATCAAACTAGTTGTTGCTGTGAAGGAATCCCGTAGATGGGGTTCGCATCCACAGTCAGTTGACTTTAAATATAGGAGATCATCCCTACAACCTGGGTGGGCCTCATGCAATCAGTGAAAGGCCTTAAGTGCGTAAAAACTAAGGTTTTACTAAAAAAGTAGAAATTCTGCCTCTGGGCTGCAGCAACAGTTCCTGCCCAAGAGTTTCTAGCCTGCCAGCCTGTCCCACACATTTCTGACTTGCCAGCCCCATAATCTTGTAAGCCAATTTCTTGAAATCATTCTCTCTCTCTACACACACACACACACACACACACACACACACACACACACACACACACACACAATACAAATATATACATCTCCTACTGGTTCTGTTTTCTGGAGAACCCTGACTGACACAGATACTACTACAACGTACTTTAAAACCACTACCATATGATGATCTGTTTTGGTTCAAGAAGGAAAGAGCATCCCACAGATGAATCCCACAGAAAAGGGCTGGATGTATGTGTACAATGAACATGACATACTGTTAGAGACTGCATTTCAACTCAATAAATATACACTGAATCCCTACAATGTGCTCCATACCATGTGCCCCACAACAACTCTCTGAGGTCCATACTATTGTGATTTCCATGGTAGAGATGAGAACGTTATTAATAGAATCACACAGCTAGTAAATGTCAGACTCAGATTCAGGTGTGTTAGAATCCAGAGTCAGGCTCTTAGGCTTTATGACGTTATACTGGCTCAAGAAATAATTCACCCCCAACTCTCTCCGCCTCCCCACCACACCACACCGACAGGCTCACACACTTTCCCTTTCTCTGATCACCAAGAGCTTATCATTCTGAGCTTGGTCTGGGAAGCAAAGAACAAAGGGCAGCCAGGTTCTTTGGAAAGGTCCCCAGCATACCTTGTCACCACCGTGTGTATTCTGACACAACGTCCTTTGGGGAAAGCGGTCTTTGTTGGAGTAGAAATTGAAGCAATAAAACAGAACAGACCACTCTGCTTGGTGTTCACTGTTCCTTCCCCTGCAGGTTTATCACCAGGCTTCGTCCTGGCCCAGTAACATGAGTGTCTGAATTAAGCACAGAACTCATCATTCCTGATCTCCTGCGTCCTAAACACAGGCACAGTGGTCCCAGGGCACTATCTCTGTTCCCTCAATGATTAGCCCTGGTTCTTGGGATGGGAGCACCATAGTGGTGATGTTTTGATCCTGAGATGAGATGATCTTGACCCAATCCACGAGGATTGGGCTGACTGCCTCTTAAGCTTTAGAAACCCTTCAGTACCCTAGCAGCATTGTGGCATATGATTTAGCCACCAACTGAATTTGTAAGAATGGAGCCACAATTTTTTATCGAGGAAAGTTACAATCTCTACTGGCGTGTGAATATATCTACAATATACTATGTGGTCATCTCTTAATTTGCCCTCCTCATGGAGAATTTCAGAGACATGTGGTGGACAGACTGTTAATGCCCTGTCCAGCTCCTCTCTGACACCTCTGATTAGCAATGTGCCACCCCTCCCCCCCACCTCAGCTTTGGTGTGCCCATCCCCCAGCTTCTGTGTACTTCAGAGCCAACAGCTAACTAGCACCCGCCCCCCACCCCCAAACACACATGTCAGAGACTAAACAGTGCTCCTTTGCTTCAAAGTGGGACAAACTCTGAGATGTAAGTTTTGCTCCAGAGCTCCCTGTAAGATCTGGTTGAGGCTGATGCCACCTACTCACCCCTGGGTTTCTCTTTACTAAGGCGCATGCACCTGGATCCTTGGCTCATAGGGGGCTTGTGGAGCACCCGACTTAGTAAACACTCCACACTTAGTTTAATTTGGTTCAGGAAAGCTGAGAACCAATCAGAAATCAGAAGCACTTAAAAGGATGCTTGGATGCACATTCGTTCATTTCTCTTCTGCACCTACACCAGGGGGAAGGTAATCAGATGTTTAATGACACTGGGGTGTTCTGGACCATTATGGATAATACTAAAAACCTAACTGTGGAGACTAAATTAAAAATAAAAACCCTACTTGACAAGAACAATCAGCATTCAAAGGGGCTTCAGACGTCACTGCATCCAAAACTCTGTGTCTGACTTCCCTGACAGCAACCCCAGTATGTGGCTCTTTCAGACTCTGTGGCTTGATACCCTAGAGGAAGGGGCAACTTCTTCATTGTGGTCATGAGCTTCAATTTTAGACAGTTCCAATTGTCAGAAAGTTTTTCGTATATTGACTTAGTTGTCAGCAACTGTTAGGATTGCCCGCATCCTTCCATCTATCCATAAACCTGCGGTAAGGCTCATGGACAGACAACAGACAGCTCCGAGTCTCACAAACCAATCTGTGAGTCTTTGAGTGTTAATGATTCTGATCTTCAATGAACCATTTTCGAGCTTAATTTCTCAGCCTATCCAGGTGGAAGAAAACAAATTGGCTCCTTAGGTTCCCTACACTCCCCCATTATGAAAATTTGTTCCAAATGATAGTTTTTCAACCTTAATAGTGAAAACACCCATCAAGGTTTGACAAGGTTTCCCGCATGCGGAAAAGTGAGCTGCTTCCCTATTAATGCACGGATTGTTCCTAATATATAAAAACAAGGTAAGGCACCACCCACTGTGATTTATATTTGTTTTTTTGTTCCAGACTATTCTGCTAATGTTTATAAGCTCTCAAAACAAGTGATGGAAATTCTACTCCCGTCATTTTCTCATTTCAGATATGATTAAATAATTGCCCAAGATTAAGTGAGTCAAGTGGAAATAATCAGAAAAGGGAAAAAGGCCCAGATTCTTCAATTTTCAGTTCCATTACATTTAATTCCAGGAGCAAAGGCATTCTGTTAGTCTGAAGGCAGAGCTACTACTTCCAAAGAAAACGAGGCACAAAGGCCTTTTGTTTTCCCTTCTCCAGTGAGCAGAGTCCACCTGGGCCCTGGATGTTTGTGCATCACCTTATAGAGGTTCCTTCATTCTCCAGAAATCAAAAGCCACCAAAATATGTTTCTGAAGAAACTCAGCCAGAAGGCAAGACAGGGAGGAGCTTTTCCCCAGAAGGTTAAGGTTTATTACCAGAATGTCGTTATCAAGTGCTCTACGACACTTCAAATGATGCAGATCTCAGGGAATTAACTCATTGCCAAAAGGCTTAGAAATAATCACAATGAATTAACCTATTATATTAATTACAATTAATTTTCAGTTAAATCTAAGGATTCCATTTCTAGGGGATTCCTTAGCACTGACATTTAGGAAGTGGTTTTGGCATATCATAGATAATTAATCTCCTACAATCTGCTATTGATTTGTTTCCTTTGGGAATGACCAATATGCAAAGAGGGAAAGAAAGGAGAGTGAAGACTTAGAAAAATAGCACTGGAAGAAATCTCTTTGGGAACATGAGTGTCCAACGAGGCACCCTGAACTTCTGTATAGGGGATATCTATTTGGTTTACAGTGATGCCAAAGGCCAAAAATTTTTATCCATAGCTAATTAATGAACATTCTAAGATATTAGAATGGGTATACATGCTGGGGTATAACTCAATAAGGTACATTTTAAAAAATGCCAGGATAGACACAACAAAACTAATGGCTATTTAGTCAAAACTGATGGTAGATGGGAACTATTCACAGAAACATAAAGTTTCAGAGTTAAAAGGAACTAAGATCCAAAAATCTTGCCCACCAACTCTACAGTGGAGCTATCCAACTGAAATTTCTGCCATGCTGGGAAGGTTCTGCACTGGACAGCTTGGTAGTCACTAGCCACACGTGATTAACCAGTATTTAAAATGTGGCTAGTGCAACTGAGGAAGCAAACCTTTAATTTTATTTAATTGTAATTAAATTTATAGTATTGAACTTCACAGCCGTACTGCACAACATGGTGGCAATTCAGCTGTTGTCCAAACCCTTTCTAGGACAGGGAACACATTTCCTTACCACCCAGTGCTCTCCATTGCTAGAAAGGTCTAATCATTAGAAAAGTTTTGCCTCAAGTTGAACTGTAATCTGCTAACTATAAATCTACTCTCTGGGGTTTATTCCTCCTCTTCTCCCCTAGACCACACAGGTTACTTTCATGCTTCTTTTAATATTTGAGAAGCTTCAAAGTGCGGTAGTATTGCAGAATTTCACCCCCGGAATGGGCCATGGTTTAGCTTCGTCAGCCCTCCTTCAGGACATTTTTTTCAGGCTGAACATCTTTAGTTTTTTCTAGGTAAGAGGATACTTCAGTAGGAAGAGCTTGGGCCTTTTAGTTTGACAAACTGCAGTGCAACTACTGTGTGATACGGGGCATGTATATTCACTTTCCTGAGTATAGTGTCCCTTTCTGTAAAATAAGGGTAATATCATTTGGCTATCTTGGCTGCTTTGAGGAATAAATCAGGTAAGATACAGAAAGCAGCTAATACCATGCTTTGCACACAAAAGTCACTTACTAAAGCGTCAGTCCCTGCTCTCCTGTGTAGCACACTATTCCATTAACTACCTCCGTCACTCCCAATGCTGGATCTCCAATGGCCTACACGTAAATAATATCCAAATACTAATATAGCATAATGAATCAGCTGTATGATCAGGACGGAGCACAACAGAACGGACACATCTCTTGGTCTAGACTTTCTGCTTCTATTAATACAGCCCAAAGTGGTCAATAGCTTTTTTTAAATCCATGTTCATTCATTAATTCATTTATAAATTCAGCACATGTTTGTTGCGTCCTTACCAAGTACCCAAAACTACACTAAGCCCAGGAGAGTAAGTAGTGCCTAAGAAAACCAAGTTCCCTATCCACACAGGGTTTGTAGTGAGGCACAAATAAAACTCATCATCAAGTAAAATCCCTCGATCTTTTTTTCATGTGTGATGCTCTTTATTTCTGATGGCTCTTTGTATTGGGAAGCTAACTTCCTAAAGCTCGATTGCTGTTTGGTGGTACAGAACCTCTTCTTGGTTGCATATAGTATAAGTCAACCACTCAGCTGGCCACCACGTGCCCCCTTCAGCGCCATCTGCAAACTTGGTGAAAACATCCTCTGGCTCAAGAGTGAGTTTTTTGTGAAAAATAGCCTCTGCTCTATGAACAACACTAAGCTATTAATAACCACTTAAATAATAGTTCATCTATGATATGGATCATAAAACATAAGAATCTGGGCTTGGGATCCAGATTACCTGGATTTGAACTTTCGTATCCTTACTTATGAAGTGTTAGACAACTGCTAAAGAGTTGTTTAACATCTCATTAGCCTAGTTCTCTTTGTATGATGTAGATAATAATGGCACTTAATTTATAAGGCTGTTGTTAAGGATAACATGAGATAACAAAGTCTTCTACCAATACATGGTATATTATCAATGTTAAACACATGTTAACTGCTATTTCTATTATTTTTTTTCATTAACATGCAGTGTGGAAACATTGTAACACTCCATAACATGTACTCTTCTTTTCTTTTTTTCTCCCATCCATTTTTGGGATATTTTCTTTCTCTCTATATCAACTTCCTCTTTTTGTATGCCATAGTGTGGCAATGTAACACAGGGAAAAGAATGGGGACTTTGGGGTCAATGGATACAAGTTCAAATCTCAGCTCTGCCATCTACTACTGTGTGGCCTTAGGCAAGATCTTTAATCTCTTAAGGCTTCAGAACCCTCCTCTATACAATGTGGATGGTAACACTAACTCTGTCGGGTTGTTACAGGTTTACATGATGCAACCTGTAAGGACAATGGCTAGTGTCATACAGGATTTGTTTTACTCAAGAAGAAGAAGCTATTATGATTGTTAAGAGTGACACCTATGTCAGTAATTACTCAGCCTCAGAATCAGAGTCCAGGTGCTAAACGGTGTCTTAATCAAGACGTGAGCACAGTTTTCTAGAATTAATATTACCCTGGAATTATTCTATCTCCAGAGACTATAGCTAGTGTGTGCTCTCTTAGAAGAGACAAAAATATATTATAAACCAAAACCAACAATAAAACATTTCAGAACATTCTGAGGATGTGAATACTTCATCTAGCTGCCCTATTTACCAAAATCTGTACCACCATCCAGCTATCCTGGACAAAGCCTAGGAGTTGAGGCTCAAAAAAAATGTTGAAATCAGAAAGGCACGCAACATGTATTTTTTTGTACTGACACATTTGTACAAACACCATTTTCTTCCTAAGTCAATATTTTTCTAGAACTGACACCAAGAACCTCACATTTTTTTCTGACTGGAAAATGATTCACAAATAGACACATAGTCAAAGGTGGATTCAAGAGACACCCGGAAGTACATTTCAAAAGCAGAACACTACACTGAAGGGTGGATTCTTTTTTTTTTTTTTTAAGACAAACAAAGAAATATACAGAATTTCACTTGAAAAACATCCTCCTTCACCCTCTGGGGCCCGGTGATGGGGCTGTGAAGATGAAGGGATTATTTTTCATCACCGCTTCATAAATTCCTCCGACACCGGCTCATTGCACTAATGTGACCACACACATTCCAGCCTATGCATTCAAGTGTAGCATTTTTCTTTCTATTCAAGTATTCTCAAGGTTTAATTAAAGCAGCCAGCTATCTAGTAATTACTTCCCCTGTCCATCTTACCAGCTCTGTATTGTCTTCCCTTGAATTGATTTCTGACTACCGCCCCTGCCCATGCTATGGTTTAGGAAGAGTGGAGAGGGACTTACTGCAGAAGTCAGTGGATCTCATTTTTTTTTTCCCCTTCTTTTCAGTTAATTAAAACAGATTGCCTGACGAAGATTTAAGGCTGATTTTAATGTGCATGAGTGTTTGGACAATTTTAAAAATACCTCCTTCTAAAAGCTGAAGGCTGTCATTTCAATGGAGAGCACTTGCTTTCTGCACTCCCAACCACCCTGCACTCAACAGTCAGTTTAAGTTGTCCTTAAGTACACCACTGACAATGTCAACCCTCCATTCAGCGCCCTTAGTGACTCCCCTCAAACATTACCTACAGCCCAAACTCACGGGCTTTAACAAGCTGGCTCTCCCCCAGCTGGGAAGCTTCATGTCCCACGACTGGGGTCACACAGAGCCAAGATGCTTTCCCCTCAATCCTTGCTCATTTTCATTCATGTCTCATGCTGTTACTTCTGGCCTCCCTCACCTGGAGACCCTTTTTCTCCAGACTCTACATATCTATGGCACATTCTGCATATTCTCCAGGGTCTAATTCAATGTCACTTTTCCCTTGAAGCTTTCCCAGGTCTTTCCATTCCAAAGTCACTTCTTCCTTTTTTACATTCAAAGAGCAACTTCTCTTCATCTTGCTGATGGCACTTGTGGATTTCTACATTTTGTAATAGTTATTTATAAATTATATTGATGTGCGTGAGTATCACAGAAGACAAAAAAGGGTCTTGTAAACAGAACCCCTGAGTGTTTGACCAGCAACCTAAAACAGTGTTTCTTTTCACATGAAAGGTACTCTATAAATGTCTGGGGAATGCATGAACAAATAAACGAATGAATAACAGATGAGTCAATAGCTGCTAAGGATTCATTAATCCATGCTTATCCTTTAGGGCAGGCCCCAAAGACAGATGAAATCATGTTTCCATGCAATATGAGGGGAAAATAAGGGTAAGGCTGTTTAAGCATGCCTAAATTATCAATTAAGTATAAAGCAGCAAATCACCAAGTGAAATCTTAACAGAAGTTTTTTTTTTTTAAAAAGACACTTGTGAAGTTTATTTCCTTATAATACTCATTCCCCATTCATGCCAAATTTCACTCGATAATACCATTCACATTTATATACTGCCTCTTGGAATGTGCAAATGAGCAATTCTTCCAATAGGAAATGCTAATTCATTACTTTCATATTTCATATCTCTCATTCATCTGGAAGGGCTGGGAACAAGTCCAATTTTCTACCTTGCTTTTAAAATTCAGTGTCTAGTATATATTTGATAAGTAGAAAACAGAAATTTCAAGCTGAGTGGGTCCCAAATTACACATTCTAGACCCCTGTTTGACAACCTAGAAAGCCAAGATAAGAACCTCTATCTTCTGACTCCAGACTGAGTAAGTGACCAGCCTATAGCCCTTATCAAAGAAATACTCTTATATATTAAATATATGCTAAGGAAAGGAAAAATGCCATAGAAAGATATGTCTTTCTTCCCCAACCATGTCTAAAGGAGAACGAAGGAAAAATGAAGTATTGTAGAGTTAAACAATCAGCATTTCAAGTATGGGGGACATAGTTTTTATCTGACTTAATGGAATGAAAATCAGATCTTTTTTTTTTTTTTAGAAATCCAAAATTCACAAGTAGAATAAGTCTCCTAGCTTGTGAAGAAGAAAATCTTAGAACCAAAAAGTAGAGACATCAAGAAACAATAAGCTGCCCTTCTGAGAATTCTGTTTTACTGTCCATAGCAACTAAAGACTGTGCTTTTTAGCAGAAACCCAAGAGTCTGTTGACAATAGAAAGCACATGCCTTTGTAAAACTCCCATAGTAATCAAACATCAAGGAAAGGTAGTATGTGAAATACAGGCAGGCGACTTAATTTTTCCCTAGGAAAGTGAAGATCAAAAGAATATCTCTATTCTACCACGGAGACACCCCCAGTCTTCATTCTCCCCACTGGGGGACCAAGCAAATTCCTTGGTTTCTCATGTCATTACCACAGGCTGAAATGATGTAGCAATAACAGCAAACAGGGGTGTCCCCCTGCGCCAATTCTCTAATCAGTTTCAAAGTATGTTTTGTTGGTTCTCATTGACGCCACTCAAAGGAACTGGTCACTCGTGGTCTCAAAAGTTTTACAACAAATTGTGTGATTAAATTCCTTAAACACGTCTGTCCATTACTAATCCTCTTTTGCCAACATCCCTTTCAGAGAAAAATTGCAGCGCTGCATGGTGCCTGATTTATATTTCATTTTGAGAACAGGAAGTAAAAGGATTAAAGTTAAGGATTAAAACACTTACTCTTTACTGCATTTTTTCCTCCTCCCAAATGGCTTCCTGGTTGCCATGGCTACTGTTCACTGGTCCTTAGCCCTGAATACACATCTCTTTGCATTAATAAAATATTTTAAATAAGACTTCATGAAAAACAATAGGGAAAGTAGCTTTAAGTTCAATTGCTCTTGAAAAGAAGCAGCTAGAATTTTTTAGAAATCTTTTTTCTTTGTCCTTTTATTGGAATCTTCAAGAAGGAAACTTGAACTAAAAGACAGTACAAGGACAATCTAAAGATGTACAATGCAAAATCAGAATCATTCAGCAGGGGCACAAGGAGAAAACTCTGAGATAGTGAGTTGGTCCTGAGATTACAAACCAGTGTTTATGTGAAGATTAAAGGTCCCTGGGAATTTCTCAAAAGTTGCAATACCACAGAACATTTAAAAGACAAAAATGCACGTAAATGCATGTCGCAATTCCAAATTGGAAATACCAGCCAGGAAATGAAAAACTGAGGTTTTCATTACCCAGAGTTAACTTAACCATATCAATGTAAGTATCATTGCTTTGTATTCAAGTTGCTTGAGATCATGGTGGCAGTATCTCTAGGAGTGTGGCCAAAGGGGCCACTCCCATGAACAGCATGTGCTGTCAGGGCTGAAGATGTCTGCATGTATAGTGCACATGGGTGACGCTGAGTTAGGCATCCAGATGAAAGGGTGAGGTTGACAAGTGAGCAGACACAACTCCATTTGAGTTGTTCCTTTAAAAACCCTCCACTGACATTCATTTTAGAATATACTGCCTATATTCCTTTAAAAAGCCAAGGAAAACTGAGAAGAGGAACATAATAAAGCTCCATTTTAACTTCTATTCTTTTTTTTTTTTTTTTTTTTTGAGACAGAGTCTTATTCTGTTGCCTGGGCTAGAGTGCTGTGGCGTCAGCCTAGCTCACAGCAACCTCAAACTCCTGGGCTCAAGCGATCTTCCTGCCTCAGCCTCCTGAGTAGCTGGGACTACAGGCATGTGCCACCGTGCCCAGATAATTTTTTCTATGTTTAGTTGTTTGGTTAATTTTCTTTCTATTTATAGTAGAGACAGGGTCTCGCTCTTGCTCGGGCTGATCTTGAACTCCTGAGCTCAAGTAATCCTCCCTCCTCAGCCTCCCAGAGTGCTAGTATTACAGGCATCAGCCACCACGCCCGGCCTTAACTTCTATTCTTAAAGTCCAGTAGCAGGATAGGCTCTGGTATAAATTGTGGAGTGACTGCTAAAGCACTATTCCATCCATTTTTTTTTCCCCAATGCTCCCTACTGCTGGGTTTTACTCTGCCTTGTCATCCAGTAGTTTCAAGTTATTCTTTTATTCTCTCAGGGGCCCCACTCAGGACCAAGTATACTCATTATTTCTTGCTTTTTCCAATCCCATATTCCTATTAAAACCACCTTCCCTGTATAGTATCTACAGAGGACAGACACAGCTACTTTGTGAAAACTGGCAATTGGAGCCATGTTGATACACATTAATGGGAGTGAAGGAACTGTTGCATTGCCTTTGCTATATAACAAAAAAATTGCATAGGGATCTCCTGGAGATAATCTCACAACTGGAAAGAATGACTGCAATGGTGGCAACTCTGTGCATTCTGAAAGCATAGCGGGTATGGATAATTTTAGATGGCGAAAGAGTTGGGGGTGGGTGAGGAATTCCCAGATCAAACCAAGAGATAACTGATGCTACCTACCAATGAGCAGGATTGTAGAATCTAAAACAAATGTGGATGTCAATGGTCAGAGTACAATACAGACTGGCAAGATAGAGAATCACGTCTTTCAAATATCCATGGTCCTTCTTTCCTGGTTTCAGTCTTTTCTTTTTGAAATTACTTATAATTCAGGACTATCCTGAAGACTCAGGTCAGTCCAGGGCAAGCTTAAGCTGGGGTTTGGCTGTCCTTGCACATCTGCAATCAAAGGGGACCAACAGGGCCCTACTGCTAAGAGGCAATTCTCCACCAGTCTCTCATTTTTACGTGTCTTATGAGCAGAGGCTCGGACTGCCTTTTTGGACTGTCTTTTCAAAGATGTTTATGTACCAAACAGCTTTGAAAAACCAGGACAGTGTCTCCTTCCTGATCAAAGGCAGGCATGCTTATGTCCATTATAAAAGATTCAAGTTCCCTGAGCTCAGAGTTCCCGTCCGGTAACACAACCCACTAAGGGTGCCTAGTCTTCTCCGTGTTACCTCGAGGGAGCTGGGACTTAAGAAGCTGACATAAGAAAACGATGATGCTCTAGATACCGTGTTTCCCCGAAAATAAGACAGGGTCTTATATTTATTTTTCCTCAAGAAGACACACTAGGGCTTATTTTCAGGGGATGTGTTATTTTCCCCTCAGAGCCTCAGCTTGCAGCACGCACAGGATGGCCGGGACCTGACAGGGGGAGCCGACCTTGTTGGTGGGGCTGCCCGCACCTTTCCGGTCGCCTCTGGGATAGTAGCTGTCACGATGGGGCAGATGAGAAGGGCTGCTCCTCTTCTTTACCGCTCCGCGATGAAATGAGTGGGTTGTGCGGATACATTGCGTAGCCACGCACATCACTGGGGCTTATTTTGGGGGTAGGGCTTATATTGCACAAATGCTTAGAAATCCTCCTAGGGCTTATTTTATGGGTAGGTCTTATTTTCGGGGAAACACGGTACTACTATTGCTATAAGTAATATCTGCCTTTTGTCTCTGACCCAGGAAGCCCATGTCTTCTGCCAGCATCCATGAAATGGTGACAGGCTAACTTGCTAGTTTGTAACGAAGCTAAAATCTGACAGATTCTTTGCAATTCCTGCCACTACAGGGCCATCCCTAGGATGCATATGGCACTGGGCAAAAAAAGTTGGGGAACTTGTTCTTGTCACATTTTTAAATATAAAATAACAAGGTTTTTTTCCTATCTTTAAAAAGGAGAGGGGGAATGGAACATCCTTGATTGCTATTTTGAGTACACAGAAATGCAATCTGATTTCTGTATTTGCTTATGTACAAATGAGGAAATGTCAAGGATGTTCTTTGCCCTATCATTTCAAAACACAGTTTCTATTCAAAGCCCACAATGGGTAAACATTATCCAAATTCCTATAGCTGGCGCTTGAATGCTAAGCTAGCCCAAAGCACTACTGTGAAACAGAGCTTGTCTGTTGTGCCCTGCTAGTTCTGTACCTACATTTTCCCTTTTGACTCTCATTTTTCAGAGCCCAGTGATGTCCTTGAGGTACAGAATGAGAAAAACTTCTCATGGCAGTAATTTATAATTTTACCATCAAAATTTAGTGATCTTGGGTCACAACCCTGCAGGACTTTGCAGTATGATTATCACCCATCTGAAAGAAAATCAGAGCTAAAGTACTGATTGTGCACAGTGGTGTCATGCATTATTCCTTCAAGGTAAGGGGTGGAGTCAAAAAGCTGCCTGTGTATAGATACTGTGTACCTCACACAGTATTTGAGATACTGTGTATCTCAAAGTGAGAAAAGTTAAAATTTTATTCAGATCATCCATAAGAAAGTGCCCTTCTCATGAAATGTTACTGTGTCAAGGAGAAAAGAAGAAAGTATTTGCTAAGTATTTCCTATATTCTGCAGTCTGGGCTTTCCACTAAGTCCATTCACATGCATGATTTCCCGTGAACTGACAATAGCCCTATGGAGGTGGGCTGTTTTAACGTGAACTGGAAGCTCAGAGAACATAAGCAATTTTTCCCAGAATCAGAGCTGAGATGCAAACTCAGTCAGGTCCAAAGCCTTACTTGTTCTTCCACAAGAAACAAGTTAGAACTACCACTGTCAAAAGACCAATTTAATTAAATGAAGAATCAGAGTCTAATCAAAATGGTGGAACAATGGGTTGGCCTTTGTAAGAGTGACATCAAAACAGAAACCTTTAAAAAAAGAGAAAAATCTAAAAATAAGAGTTTATAAATATATATATAGTAAATTTGTATGATTAAAAAATTTACACAGCAAATCAAGTTTAAAAAATGGCAAACTACTAAAAGATTTGCAATCTGCATGACAATAAGGCATTAATTCAGTTATATGAAAGAGTTACTTCAAAACAGTATAAAAATCTTCATAGAAAAATGAGAAAAGATCATAGATAATTCATAAAATTGAAGTACAAATGGCTAACAAACGTTGAAGAAATAATCAAATTTACCAGCAATCTAAGAAAATCTTACATACATTTATTACGTATAATTCATCTTTCCATTAGTTATCATACTGTATTCTCATTCTCTCTCTCTTTCTTTCTCTCTTTCTCTCTCTCTCTCTCTCTCTCTCTCTCTCTCTCTCTCTCTCTCTCTCTCTCTCCCTCCCTCCCTCCCTCCCTCCCTCCCTCCCTCCCTCCTTCTCTCCCTCCTCACTGGTACGGTGTAAGAAAAATTCAGTTTTATATAGTCTTAACAGAAATTCAAGTAAACTGTTATAAATTTGGAGGACATCAATTTAACAATAAATTAAGAATTTATTCTAAGTAGTTCAGCACATGCACTAAGATCTATGTACCAGCATTTACTTATAGAATTGTTCATAATAGTAAAATCTTTAAAACATTCTAATTGTCTAAAAATAGAAGACTGGTTAAATGAAATGCAGCATATCTTTAAAATGTAGCCATTAAAAGTATAGTTACTGATAAGGCAATATATTCATTATATGCTATTTAGTAAAAAGAATCAAAACATAAGGACTCCATAATATGTTTATATATGTAATAGAAAAATATATGGCAAGTCACCAAGGTTAAGCCATCATGATTCACTGAGTCTAAGACATATTTTAACATCTCTGAAATCAGGGCATGTCTTACAATCAATAGTGTCTTGGTTTCAATGGAAGTGTACATGTGTCTTTATTTCTTTTCATCACTTCTATAATTTTAAAAAGATGGACTCTGAGCATAACAAAGTACAAGGTCTGTCCGGAAAGTATCTAGCTATGTAATATGAAAAATACAGACATTTACTGAAGAAGATACAAAATACAAGAAACATTGCACATGGAACAATGATGCCTCAGTCCCTTTCAAAGTAGGCACCTTGGGACTTGACACAGTTCTCCCAGAGTCTCTTAACCTAATCCATACACATTCAACATTCTCAGATGTTCTGCTTGTTTCAGGCCTTCTAGAATGTGGATCACTTTCAAAAGATTCTCAACCATCTTTGAAGCGTTTGTGCCACACTTTCACTTGTGCTGTACTCATTGCATCCTCCCAAAAAGCCTTCTGAATCATCCACATCGTTTCTGCGGAGGAAATGTTCGAGCTCAATTCAAAATTTGATGCAGATGTGTTGCTCTACTAGCTCAGTAATTTTGGGCTTTTATTAATTTTTTTTTTAATTTCAGAATATTACAGGGGTACACACGTTTTGGTTACATGAATTGCTTTTGTACAGTTACAGTCAAAGTTGTAAGTGTGCCCATCACCCAGATAGCGTGCATTATAGTTGATAGCTATGAATTTACCGGTCCCCTCTTGCCCTCTCCAACCTGCTTGGTTTCCACTGAGTTTTACTTTCATGTGTGCACAAGAGTGTTGAACAGTTAGTTCTAATTTAATAGTGGTTACATGTGGTGTTTGTTTTTCCATTCTTACAATATTTCACTTAGAAGAATGGTCCCCAGTTCCATTCAGGTTGTTATAAAAGGCATAAGTTCACCATTTTTTTAAATGGCTAAGTAGTAAGTACTCCATGATATACATATACCACTTTTTATCAATCCACTCGTGTATTGATGGGCACTTGGATTGATTCCACATCTTTTTTAATTGTGAATTGTGATGCAATAAACATTCGAGTGCAACTGTTTTTTTTTTTTTTTTTTTTATAAAATGCCTTTTTTTTCCCCTTGGGTAAATCCCCAGTAGTGGGATTGCTGGATCAAATGGTAGATCTACTTTTAGTTCTTTGACGTATCTCTATACTACTTTCTATAGAGGTTGTACTAGTTTGCAGTTCCACCAGCAGTTTGTAAGTGTTCCTTTCTTATTTCTCTGTTCCTTCTCTTCGTCTGACTTGTTTAGCTTAAAGGTGTTGTCTTCAAGATCTGAGAGTCTTTCTTCTGCCTGATCAATCCTGTTCTTAAGGCTTTCCACCGTGTCTTATAATTCCTTAAATGAATTTTTCATTTTCAGAAGTTCTGTTTGTTTTTTCTTTAATAATTCAATTTCTTTGGAGAATTTTTCATACATTTCCTGCACAGGTTTTGTGGTTTCTTTGTGTTGAGTTTCTATTTTATCTTGTATTTCACTGCACTTCCTTACAATCCATATTCGAAATTCATCATCTGTCATTTCAATCTTTCCGTTTGGGTTGGTATCCATTGGTAAGGAGTTATTATCTTCTTTTTAGGGGGCCCTTTCACTCTGATTTTTCATTTTTCTGGAGCTTTTTCACAGATTCCTTCTCATCTGGCCTCTCAATTGAGAGCCGGGTGTGGTAGTGCTGGCTAACTGGCTTGTCTCTGGGTCCCTGAAGATCAATCCCTGACTGTGCCGGGGAGAGAAGTGCTGGTCCTGAATTAACTCTGGGGTGCTCTAGCAGGTGCGATGAACCTCTTGGGTTACCTCTGACCTGCTGTCTTCACCCCTTCCCAACAGTGTGTTCTGAGTTATGTCCTCCAGCTTAATCTCCTTGATGGTGGGTGGTATTTGTGAGTATAAATCTGCCACTTCCTGTTTGCTCGAGTGGGAAGGTGCTGTGATTAGCTATGAGGCTATTCTCCCATCACTGATTGCAGTTTACATGGTACAGCCAGCTGCCAAGGTATTTTTTTTTGTGTGTGTGTGCTTGTGGTGAGCTCTGGTCCCCCAGGTGGGACACACAAATACCCCAAGCTTTAGGAGAGACTCTGTATCTCTGAGGGGGAAATGCAAGACAGATTGTGGCTGGAGTGTGAGAGTCCGAGAGGCTGTGCGGGGCTCAGAGGTTGATTTTTCATCTGCTATGGGGAGACACTGGTATGGAGCCCATCTCTGCAAGCTGGGAGGGACGTTCATGAGGGAGGGGCCTAATCATGTGATTGCTAAGGTTCCGGGTCAGGCTCTTTCTGCCCTTGTCCACTAGTACGGTTTCTCTGTGGGGTAGGGTGCTGCTCAGTCATTATGAATGCAAAGGCCACTTAGTGCCCATGCTCACTCAAAGGCGTCTAGGGCCCCATTGACTTGTACAGCAAAGTGTCACTGTTTACACATGCGCATTGCAGTCTGCTCGCCCTGGCTGCCAGAATACAACGTTGTCACGCAAACTATTCTCATTATATTAACAATGGCTGGATACTTTCCGGACAGACTTCATATATAACAACTCTGGTATATACTACCTGGTTTGTATCTTTTCCACAGAAGAGAGTGCTGAAGGAGAAAAACAATTAGAAAAACAATTGCTGGAGATGAGGTAGGGGAGGAGAGTAAAGGAGACAGCCACACATATACTGAGCCTAGAATTCAACAAGATATTTAGCAAAAGTCTCTCATGATAGCGTTTTGGAAAACACTGAGAAACCTAGAACTGCTGATGGCACAGCTAGGTGTAGTCGTAGTTGGATGAGCCACTGAATCTACAGAATGTTGATTAATGGAAATATGCCAACCTAACTAATTGCCTTGTCTCCTTTCACCCTAAGACCCTAATTCATTCCCCATGTTGCCACCATAATTATCTTTATAAATCACAGATCTGACCACAGTCAAATATGTTTAACACTTCCAGCAGGGCATATAATGTCCTTTAGCGTCAGTTTCTTTGTCAACCTTTTCAACCTCCATAGCCAATAAATGACACTGCAAGTTTCACGTGACCCTTGCTGAAACTGTATTCTACAGCCTGAATGAAATGGAGAGGAATCAGATCCATATGCTAAAAAATATCTGGAATCTGGGTAATTAGAAACTAGGAGTGGATTTCTACATACATCATGTCACTATGCAAAAGAAAAATCACCCTTGGAAGACAGAACCTGAGCCCATGTGTGGATGTTTCAGAAAGGTAGGTTTTTGACCCTATAAAGAACGTCTGGACATATGAGACTTGCTAATAAAAAACCCCTACTCAAAAAGATCATCTTAAAAGTCAGAAGCTTAAGATTATATAAAGAGGCTTTATAACTATCTTTTGGGACTTTCTAAATGTGATTCCCATACTAGGCTGCAGATGGATGAGGTGACATTTAAGGATTCTTAAAATGCTGATGGATGACACAGTTTAGACCTCAGCTGTGTCCGCAGCTGGCCCCATGTAGTGGCGGTATGGCAAGCACCCATCCTAATAATCCCTGTGGGAAAAACATCTTCCTATTCTAGTTAAAAGACTAGCCTTAATGAGGCAGCAACTATCTGTGGTCCTTGAACAGTTAAACTGAGTTAGTCCATACTCAACAGAGGAAACGGTGAGTTTTTAAGATGTCCCATGACACTTCCCTAGAGTTTATATAGAGGGCTTTGAATTGTCAAGTGGGAGAATAATCTTTTGCCAGAATGTTTTGTGGAATGCCACAATTGCAAACAATGTGTCAAGACTTAATGGACGGCTTTGCGTTAGGCAGTATTAACTAACCCTGGCGTGTATTCTGCAGGTCTTTTGGCTGGCAGGAAAGCAGCATACCACCTTTTGGCATCATACTTGGCTCCCTTCCCACTTCTAAACTTTCTCATTCCTCAGAAATGAACTACAGAGGGCAGAAGTAATAATAAAAATTCACCCTGAATCTAAAGGCCAAAAGAAAAAAATAATATATATAAAATGGCTCTGAAATGTCAAAAGCATTACATATAGGCAAAATAAGGCCCTTTCTTTGTCACTATTACTACGATTACTATTAAAGCATCTGAATCATGGAGATTGGATTCCACTTGATGAGCAATTCAAACGGAGCCTGCAGAAGGCTCAAAGATCTATCAGTCAAGTTTCCCTAACTTCATAAGCCAGAATCCAACTAAACCAGCTGGAGCAAGAAAAAAAAAAACTCTTTTCCCCTTAGAAAATTCTTGCTGTTATCTGGCTTTCACCTTTTATGCTACTAATTAAAGTCCATTTCCTCAGCAGAAATGAAGGATGACAAACCATTTTCCTGTATATTGTGGCACCTTCTAATAACCGTCACCATCACCACCACCATCCAAGGCCACTTGTCCTCTCCTCCAACGACTGGGTCCCATCTGTGTGTGGGATTGCACCAAGTACGGTACATGTGTTTTCTCATTAATCTCCACAACAATCCTACAAGATTGCTGTTACCATCTTGACGTTCCAAATGAGGGCCTGAAGTTCAGAGATATTAAATAACTCATCTAAAGTTATATCATTAAAACTGGTGAGTAAGGAAGTCCATGACTCAGAAGTCCACATGACAAAGAAATGAGCAGGTCACTTACATAAGAGGAAATAAAATAGCAAATAATTATAATAACAAGTAAATAATGGTAAGTCTTCTGTCAACTTAGAAAAGGTAAATTCAGGAAACAACCAAGGCCTAACGGCTGTAAAAGTAAAACTCTTGAACGTGAAATCTAGACCCATACATCTCTCATTCATATATCTACAGAAGGACTGACAAATGCCAGGAATTTCTGATCTAAAGACATATAGATTTCTGGATAAAAACGGGCATTAGGATAATCAGATATCTAGTGAAGATTTTAAAACGTGAACACAGAAAATGTGTTTCTTATGTAAAGGAAAAGTAGATATGTAATTAATTCACAATTATACCATAATCTCAGTTTCATTAATTATTTTTAAACAGCTAAAATCTCTCTGGGGGGGTAAATTAATTAATGGAGGAGTCTGGAGTAGAAAAACCCAGCTTACTAAAATTTCAACAACCACTTGTCTTCCCTCTTAAAAACCCTTAATAGACAACGTGTAATTCTAGTAGTAATACCTAACTTTTGTCGAGTATGAGTAACATGTCAGGTATCATGCTGAGTGTTTTACTATCATTCTCTCATTTAACACGATACAAATGCACTGTATTAGCAAACATTATATATAAAGTTATGATCAAAATGAATGATTTTAAGTTAACATATTATGATAAACTTGTATGATTGTGTAAATTCTCTGATATATACTGTAAAACATTAGTTTAAAAAAACACAGAAATATCCACTTTTTTGCTTAAAGAATAACCCACTTTCACTCTCCCAGTATGGTATCTTTAACTTAACTGTCACAAACATATTTTCTCTGAATAGTTAATGTCATAATGAAAGGGATGGGACCAGGTATATCCAATAATTAATTTCCTTTTGTTTTTCTAGTGAATAATCAACTTTCACTAATATAAAGGACACTTTGAGATTCACCATTTTCATGTAGCTAGGGTTACGTTCAAATAAAAATATCCTCAGTTAAAATTTAACATAGAGGATTTTAGTGTGTAGGTGTGATGGTCAGTTTTATGCATCAATTTGGCTACCTATAGTCCCTAGGTTTTCAACAAAACACTGATCTAGGTATTGCTGTAGAGGCATTTTTTAGATGTGATTAACATCTGCAATCAGCTTACTTTTAGGTAAAAGAAATTATCTTTCATAACCTGGGTCAATCTCCAACACTAGTAACTTCTGTGCCATCTTTACTCTTCCTTCCCCCTCACTCCTGGCATTCAATCCATCACCACTTCCTGTCCACTAATTTTCATCCCAACTGCCACTAGCTTTGTCCAAGCTGCTGTTAAATCTCGTCAAAGTGCACACAGTCCTAACTGGTGCAATTGCTTCTAGTCTATGTTCACACCCTTCCTTCAATTCACCATCCGTTCCATTAACCTGCCCCTTATCCACATCCAGCTTTAACATCTCTGACTGCTTCAAGGAAAGGGAGCCTATCTTACCATTTTTTGTAACTCGAGCACTTAGCAAAATATCAGACACCCAGTAAATATCAGATACGTGTTTGCTGAATAATTTGAAATCTGTACCAGCAGGAGTCAATCCTCCAGGGCATGAGAGGCACAGAATCTTCTTAGCTGGGCACAGTCTTCTGGGGTATTATAACTAAAGCCAGATGAAACAGTCACTAGGAGTCCTTCATTTCTTTTAGCCCAGAGACTCTTAATTTCAGAGGGTCAGTGAAATCTATGGAGCCTCTCTTCAGAAAAATACATTTTGCATATAATTTCTAGGAGTTCATGAGCTTCCTAAAACCCATTCATCCATGGACCACCCCCCTGTGGTTTATGGACCCCAAGCGAATAACCCATGAAGAATCAAATATCACAGGCTCAAAGTTTTATTTTAATTCCCTCTAGTTTGTGTTCCAGTTTCCTTTCCTTTGTCTGGATCTTTTTCATACTATTATCTAAGCGTCCATATGACCCAGAAAGACTGGCTATGGTAATCACTGAAAGATGACTCCACCCACAAGAATATTCAGTTCTCAGAAAAGAAGATATTTCCAAGGATACTGTTGGTCTGTTGTTAGTAACAGTAGACCGCCGTGGATCGCAGGTCTGTGATATAACAATGCTTTCTACTGAAATAGCTCCCCTTTCACCTCTGGGGCCCCATGTTTGCCTTTCAAGTTAGTTGCAAAGATGGGGAAATGGAAAAACCAGGAGGATGTAACTTGAGCTAAGTCACAAAGCAATTCATGGCACTGCTTAAAAGAAGCCCACACCTTCTGACGTCCAATCCAAACATTACTCTAAGACACGGCCACCTGCCCAGTATCCACCAGGAAAAGTTTTTGCATTAGGCTTATCCAAGCCCTGGTGTAAAGTCACCCTGAAAATAAATCTTCACAGCTCAGAAAGCCAAGATACAAACAAATGAGAAAATATTGCCCATGGATATCAATGATGAAAGACAAGAGAGAATTCTAGAGGGAGTGGTAATTGTACAAGGGGTGTGAATACTTTGGTGGAGCGAAGAGTGAACTCTGGAGAAGGACAATGGTGAACTACGTCATGATATTTCAGGATACTATATTTAGGCGGCACAGCAGTGAGTCTGAGCTAAATGCTTTTATTCCAAGATCATTTTCATCAAGAATGCACACAATTTAATAAGATAGGGAATGAGAAGCTTAGAAGGCTTCTGCATGTCAGTCAATCAATCAGAAAAGCAATTATCTAGGAACTATTTCCATAAGGTAGCTGTGCTAGGCACGGTACAGGCTGAACTGCTCATTAAAGCACCTGTCAGAGGGTCCCCATTCCTTACATAGTTGGCCACAAATGTGCCAAAATCCTGTATCTTTTTTCGTCCTGATTAAGAATTTTCAAAGAGAACAGAAATAAAACTACTTTGCTACATATGACAAAGAACTGTAATGTAATCAAGACTAATATAAAAACCCATTGATCTTGCTGTTGCTTTCAAACAATAAAACTTAAGGCTTCACTCCTTAATGATCTCTATCATTTGCAAAGGAACTCCCACGTATCGTGTTCCAGAAGCACTTTCTGTGTGACTTTATCACAGCATTCCCCCTACTGTACTAAAAGCAAAGTCTCCATGTGTCTCTAGTTAGAATACAAACTTCAGGAGAGCAGGGCCAGGTTTTACTTGTCTCTAAATCGTCCCAGCTGGCACAGGGCCTCACCTGTACCGAGCACAGCAGGTCCTCGAATAATGTCATATACATTATAGCCTTGATGAGAAAGAGAAAACTGATCCCTGGTCATGGCCACCTTCTGGATGGAGTCTGCACAGTCTCCCCATGTCTGTGGGAGTTTCCTCCCACATCCCAACCATGTGCATGTTAGGTGAATTGGTGCGTTACATGGGCCCAGTGTAAGTGTGTGTGCACGTGTGTGCGTGTGTGTGCGTGTGTGTGCATGTGCCCTGTGAAGGGATGGTGTCCTGTCCAAGATCAGTTCCCGCTTTGCACCCTGAGCTGCCAGGATGGGCTCCAGCTACTCGCAACCCTCAACTGGAAGTAACTGGGTAAATAATTACCATACTTGTTTTTATTAATCTTTCTGAAATGTATGTATGGCTCACATTTATTTCAATGTTTAAATATCAGAAGGGTTTTGGTCTTTATTTAGAAGTTTGGTAATGTTTTTGCAATCAGAAATATGCTGTAGGAGTTTAACTCTTGTTTTATCAATTAGCCTATGGTAAAACTGGTTTCATTAGATGTCATTTTGCTTAAAGTTGCAGTTTCCAGGAACCTGTTGCGGACATAAAGTGAGCACTTCCTGTGATTATCAGAGAATCACAGATGCCGACTATCTGAGTCAGTTTTTCACAGGTGGGAGAAGCACGCTATGCTTTTCACTGTCTAGCATCCAGTCGCTCTCGTGCCATCTTGATTAAGGAGGACAGGCTGCAGAGAGTTGCAATTATAGCAAGCTAATGATCCTGACATCTATTGCTGTGGTCTAGTAGCACCGGGTTCTTTTATAGAAAAAAAAAATGCTCCAACAGGAAGGTACAGTATTTTGACTGAAACAATGCTTTTAAAATTTTCACAGCTAATGCATTTTTTTCTCATTTCTAACACGGTTATTTGAGTATGTTCCTGCTTAAAAAAAAATGCTCATCTCCTTAGAGAAGCCTTTCCTGCCCATCTCACCTCAATAGCCCACCCCCTGGTAATGTCCTTATCAATTTCTTCATTGTTTCCCTGCTTGCATTTATGCTGCTTATTTGCTGTTTATCCTTTTGTGGTCATTGGGCTTCATCAAGAGAATGTGGCTCTCTGAAGGCACAAAACATGCCTGCCTTATACACGTTTGTATCCATGGGTCTAACCAGGTGCCTGACACACAGAAGGTGCATAATAAATAGTAGTTGAATGGAATAAATGAAATTCTTTGAGATTGTACTTCTTAAATAATTTAGTAGAGGAGTAGTTGGAATGATGTGCTCTGGATGAAAAAGAAGAATGTTTTGTTGGCCAAATAGTTTTGAGTAATGCTTAATGTTATCTTCCCCATGGAATACCGGCATATCTAAAGCTCTGAACGCTCTTGAAAGAAAGAAACCATTGAATAATTATTTAAATTGGAGTTTCCTAAACTAATATGACCAAGGGAAAAAGGAGTGTTTTAAAATAAATATCTAATAACATCCTGTAGAATGCCTTCTAAAGAACACACCTTGGGAAACAGCTTTAAGTGCTTAAATAAGACCCCTGAGCTATTTTGGTAGATATTTTCCTGAATTTATAAGGCCAAAGACAGCTATTCTGATCACTCAAGGAAGGAACAGAAACTTATCCTCACTAACCGTTCACTCTCATTGACAACCTCTCCCAACTCTCACAAATGTGGCTTTTCACCTCCTTTTAAATAGCTGCTATCACCATGTAGCATCAAAATGTTCTCAAAAGCATAACTGGCATCACGTTGGGCCTACTTAAAATGGAAGCCTCTAAACAACTGGGTTCAACTACAAATCAGTGCTGTGAACATATGGTTAAATTTAAAAAAGGTGCCTTGTTTTAATTTAAATTTAACTATTAACTGACAATCACTATTGTTAACTAAAAAATTGTGTTTTTACAAAAGCATCTCCCAGAGCCTTTCTTGAAATAAGTTACTCTCAACTGAGGCGTCAGGATATTCAGGTGTGTCTCACCATCATTTTTAGGTGTGAGGTCAATAATCTGTCACCAATAATTATTAAAGTACAGAATTTTAAGACTCGCTTAAAAAAAAATAGTGTTGTTTGAATGCCATCTCTGTAACGGCATCACTCTCCCTCGCTTGCATTCTAATACAGTTTCTTAAATGTGAGACAGTAAGTTGAGTTCCTCCTAAGATGGTATGTCTGTGATATGTGCCTATTACTAATATTCCATTAACAGTAGGGATGATTTTTAATTTATTCCTGAGCAGAAACAAGAAAGAAAAAACGAAAAGGAATTGTGCAATGTGGGATGGTCCCTGATTGTGTGCTCCACTTGTGCATGCCATCTGCCCTCTAGACCATGACAGAAAGCAACTCACAGAAAAAGTGAGCCTCATTAGTCCTTTTAATACATGCTTCAATTTAAATGAAAATAAATATATTTTCACATAGCTTTTCAAGACTCCAAGAACTGAACAAAGCAAGGTGAGCCGATGTGGTACTTAATGGAATTATTTGTAGTTTTGAGTATATCTGGGGCAGGGGTGGTGACCCTGAACAGATTCCAAAAAAATCGCTATTTCTACACGGAGAGAGTTGCATCCTCCAATAAACTGCTCTAATTTAGCCAGAAAGCTATACAGAGCTGTTCTCTAAGTAGGAAATATAAATACGTACTGCATTCACACATATTTCAAACGCTCTGTTTGGTTTATAACAGCCTGTGTTGAGGTTGCAAAAGTGAAAGTCATCAACCACCAATCTCCGGGGATCGAAGGTCAATGTTCCACAAACATTTAACAAATCACAACCGAAGTTGAGAATCTTTGTGGAAGTGTGAAATGGATGAAAGATTCATGTCACCTCTAACTTCTGGCCAGGCATTCTTTGCATTCACTTTTTTAAAAGTCCATTTCGATAACAAGCTAGAGTTGAAGGAAACCTTCCTGCTTATGGCACTTCCAAGGTGAAAATGAAAAATTCTGATAAAGCCCATAGCCTTGAGGAGTATTTCAAGTGGCTTATTGCCATAGTTTTCTCTTATTTCACTTATTCATTATCAGACAGAATTGAAGGACAGATTCTGCCTTTTGCTCCATAGGCAAAATTCTATTCTCAGTGGAGACCATAGCTGGTGACTTGAGTATTTCACTACTCATTTATCTGTGTAGCCCTCAGTTTAATGGACTCAAGATCTGCAAAGCACATTCCATGGAAGAAGCCAGTACATCGGCTGATGGGATGTGTGGGTGTGCACGAATTATGCAAAGAGAAAAGTTACTCTTCTGCATGCAATGAACCAAATTATCCCCGTTCCTTTGCAGAAGAATTTTTTTTTTTTTGCCTTTTCTCTTCTTTCTTTTCACAGCTTGAATAATGTTTAGCTGAGATTTCAGGTTTTTCTTGGTTTTTGGTAGGATGCAACAGGTGTGGGAAAGGGCCACATGCCTGTGGCCAGGACATCACTTACGAGATCTCTGCCCTCCTAATATATACTTATCTTATGGCTATGGGTGCCTTGTCACTGGCCTCAATTGCAGAGTAGGGCTCTTAAAGCCGGAAACGTTAAGACCAAAATAATGTCATTTAGTGTCTAGGGGGAGGTTACAAAGAGGATTAGAGGCAAGCAGGCAGGCAGGGTATATTAAATGAGTCCGTGACTAACAGGGTGTGACAGAAAAGGGTTTTATTCTTTTCAACAAAACAATTCCCTAGGACTGGGACCATTACTCCACTGTGCCTTTATCACCTTGGAATTTTTATGGTTATTTTTGATGAATTCACATTTTTGTAAGGGCTTTTTTGAAATGGTGCCAGTTTTCAATTTTTAATTAAAGTCGTAAATAATCTTAATTCTGCCTTAAAAGGTTTATTGTTTCTTTCTTTCTTTCTTTCTTTTTTTACTAGTGCAGCCAGGAAATATTTCAAATACCAAGTCTTGATGTGAGTGAGCAATCAGAATCTCTCCAAGGTCTAGTAACAACATTGTACCATGTAAATATTACACACTGATATATCAGCACAAGATTTGGAAATGTGGATTGACTGATTTCAGGTTTATTAGCAACAGCTTCTCCTGGGAGTGACATTTCCGCTTTTTGTTGGATAGAGGAAGAACTTTCATCATTTAAATTTTACAAATTAATCCATCACAGATTCATAAAGGATTTTTTAAATCTTCAGACAAAAAGGTTAAAATTCAGAAAGTATAAACATCATAAACTTATCACTAAGGGCTGGGAACTGAAAGTCAACCAAATCCAATTCGACCATTTGTAAAAACAGAGTGAACATCAAAAGCTAACTCATTTGAGAGACAATATCTCATTTTAAGTAAGATAAAATTAAAAGAACTCTACAATATTTGACATGAGATTATAATACTAGTCCTTGAAGCTATACTCATTGTTATCTAGATTGCCTATTGAAGGCTGTCTGCAAATTGTCAGTAAAATTATATTTTGTAGTCTCAAGGTCTGTTTTTCTTTTTTCAATTAGTACTTCAAGAATCTTTCACACAATCAAAACTACTCTTCCTTTTATAAAGGTTGAAACATACCATGTCTGAACAATAGAAACCATTAAGAATTCCTGAAAATATCCCCTGTTATATTTCCATACCTGTTAATCTAGGTTACCTTCTTAACTTGAACATCACATTGTTGCTTATTTGTCCAGAATACTGATAGGGGACTTATACTCTTTCATGTCCACGACAGTTGTTATTCTCCACGAAGGTACTGTCCAGTGTTACTGACAGATTTGCTATAACAGTAAACCCTCACACATTTGGGACAACATGGAGACAGAGAATGGTCTGACTTGGGAGAAAAACCTCTCATCTAGAAAGGTTTTTTTTTTTTTTTTAACAAATACAATTTATTACATCAAATTTACAAGATATACACAGATAATGACAAGAACCATTAGAGACTGGTCCTGCTAAAAGTAGTTAAGAGTATGCAACAGCAATAATGATGTGTTATTTTAAGAGGATTAAACATCCTCCTTTCAATTTTATTTACATTATTAATTACTTTGGCAGTTCCTTTGCTTTTCTGATATAAGAACATATCTAATCCATGCTAAATAATCATAGATATCAATTTATTAGGATTCCAATTAAAGAGATTTAACTACATTTCCAGCAAAAAATAAATGATTTTAACAATTGGTTTACAAGAGTAGGTTTATATGCAATTAAGAATAGCAATCAAATCCCTCTGACTTAGCATTTTTCCAACACACAGATCAAATTCTTTCCATATATCTGCCCTTGGCTGGTATTGTGCTAACACCTCTTACAGAAGAGAAAATTTAAGTAACAAAAGAAGACTATAGAACAGTTCCCAAGAAAAAAGTGTTAGATTCATATAAACCATGAAAGAATGCAAGATTTCTAACTAGAAGCCACAGTGATCTGAAAATCCTTTCCCATGGGGTTCAATCACTTGAAATAAGTTGAGTCTTAAACTGCCCTTAAATTTGTTATAAAAGGGTCCTTAAATGAATCAGGTACCCATCTCAATACAAATGAAACACTCAAAAAGCCAAGGTCAGCTCAACATGTTCTCTGTCACAGACAAAAGATACTTGTTGGTCCAAAAATTTAAAAATTCAGTTATTAGGAAATGCCTTGAAAGGTAGTAAGCTCCCCATCTCTAAAAGTCTTCAAGCACAGTATGGCCAACAACTCGCTAGAGATCTTATACAGTTAGGACAGCAAGTCAGGTGGGCTGGCTGGTTGATCTTTAACATTTCTTCTAAATCTAAGATACTATGATTTTTATGAACTTTGAAAGTGCAATAGTCCCTCATTGATGTCAAAGGGATTTTAGGTTCAATTCCTTTTGCAAATTTTCATATACAGTGCCTATCAAGAAACCTGCTTTTTCTCTAAGATTAAAGAAAGGAATGCTGCCCAGGGATGGTGGCTCAGGCCTGTAATCCTGGCACTTTGGGAGGCTGAGGTTGGAGGATCACTTGAGGCCAGGAGTTTGAGACCAGCCTCAGCAAGAGTGAGACCTTGTCTCTACAAAAAATAGAAAAATTAGCCAGCCACTGGTGGCACACATTTGTAGTTCCAGCTACTTGGGAGGCTGATGCAGGAGGATCACTTGAGCCCAGGACTTTGAGGTTTCAGTAAGCTATAAAGACACCTCTGCATTATAGCAATTGATTTACAAGAGTAGGTTTATATGCAATTAAGAATGGCAATCGAATCCCTCTGACTGACTGAGCATTTTTCCATTATAGCCTGGGTGAAAGAACAAGACCCTATCTCTCTCTCTCTCTCTCTCTCTCTCTCTCTCTCTCTCTCACACACACACACAGTAAAGCATACTCTATACTTACCCTAGAGAGTCACATACCTTCTTCATTAGAACTAAAATGATTTTAGTGAATTGATATTTACAAAAAAAAATACTTCTCTACAAAAAGGCTTTTTGAGTTGTTGTTTTTCCCAATTCAATTTTCTGTAACTATTTGGGTTCAATTTCCATAAAAGTCTCATTGTTAGTTTCCAGTTTAGGTGACTTTCACTAATTTTCTCTGATTCCTATTATGTAAGCCTTCCCCAGAAATTGCCTGGCTATATCAGTTATGCAAACCATAGCCTTGCAATTACTTCATGGGGGAGACATCCCGCCTCAAACAGTTTAAAGCATGCTACACCTTGAGAAGTATGAGAATTTCCAATGCCTTGCAGAAGCTCCAAGTGCTGCAAAAGTAACTTAAATGTACTTTTCCTGGCTGAAAAATTCTCTTTTACAATTACCTTTTTCCTTGCTTGTTGATCTTTGGAAGAATGTGCCTTCACATGCTTTCTTAGGGAACTTGGGTCTGTGTAGCGTTTGGTACATCCTGGAATTTGACAAGCATAAGGTTTCTAAATAAGAAAGAAAGAAAGAAACAGCTGTGGTTAAATCATACAGGTAACTGGGGAAAGTTTTACTCAAAGACTACTGGCTTCAGAGCACGAACTGGTACCAAATGACTGGTGTACAATGCTGGGTAATACTCATGCATTTTAATTAGAAAGTCCAATAACTGCACCATGGTAAAGAGAAGAGTAAACTTTCAAAAAACAAAGAGATGGCCTATTCTTGATGATTGTGAAGAGACTGCTTGAGACTGCACTGTAACCACGGAATCTCCTGTGGCACTTTTTGATGAGGAAATTATTAGTAAGCATCTCCAGTCATACTTACAGTTACGTTTCCCTGAGAATAATCTTTGGTACTGTCAGAAACTAGTAAACACATATTCTTTAAGGGTTCAGGTAAAGAAGCTGTAGAAAAGTCCAGAAAAGACTGGGTACGTTTCAGAAGAAACCTGATTCAGAAAGAGAGAAGGAGAGAATTAAGGAGAGAAAATTAGTGTAAAGTGAGTAAGAGACAGTAGGTTTCAAACAACAGACAGCCAGAGAAGCATTAATATTATTAGCTGCAGAGGAGTCCCGCTGCTGAGCCTGAGATACGTGAATAAGGTCTTGGCTCAGTGCGAAGAGAACACAAATTTTGGCTACTCCAATTCCCTCACGCTCTGAGGTGTGGAACTTAAGGCTCAGCCTAGGATAATTTTTTATTTTTGTATCCCTGGTGCTTGGTACATAATAGTTAGGAATGAATGAATGAATGACAGCACCTCACATCCATTCAAATTTCAATACCTACTCCTATTGTTATAATAAAATTCATGTCAAGAGTTTGAGACTGACTCTTGAGTTGTGAAATAAATCAAAATCTGCATACTTCAAAAATTGAAAAACTAAAAAAAAAAATCACAGTATTAACTGTGTTTATAAGATGTATTAACAGTCACTGATCTACTAAATATCTCATCAGGTAAGGTATTATGATGTGAAGTGTGGCTCTAAAACAGGATTCTTACTCTAGAAACCTGCTACACTATTGAAAAAAATTGTGACTTTTTTTTTACTGTTTATATTTTGCTCCTTTTTCTGTTTTTATGTGCATGCTTGTCATTTTGTGGGCCAACAGGTATGTGGATTACATTATTTTCCTCACTAGAAGTCACATTTATGATTCATACTCCTTTTTTGTGTGTGCCATTTTTGATTCCCAAAACAGGGAAAATCATGAGTATATAATTTGACACGCTCAATTTGGTCTTTTTTGCTTTTTTGGTGTTTTTGAGACAAGGTCTCACCCTGTTGCCTGGGCTAGAGTGCAGTGGTATCATCATAGCTCACTGTGACCTTAGAGACCTGGAGTGAAGCAGTCCTCCTGCCTCAGCCACTGGGAGTATAGGCGTATAGGCGCGCCAAAATGCCCAGCCAATTGTTTTAGTTTTTGTAGAGATGGAGTCTCACCATGTTACCATGTCGCCCAGGCTGGTCTCAAACTCCTGGGCTCAAGTGATCCTCCTGGCTTAGCCTCCCAAAGTGCTGAGATTAAAAGCATGAGCCATCCCAACTGGCTGACACACCCAGGTTGAATTCTATATTTGATATCAGCTGTGTTCACTGACTGACTGACTAATTCAATCATTCAGCAGCTCTTATGCTTCCAGGATGTGCTGGGCAATGTGTTCCCTATTAGGGATCTAACAGTGAACAATGGATGAACCTGAGTCAATTATTGATTAAAGTCACTTGCCAATGAATTGCCATTGGGAATTCTGAGTTTGCCTGGCTTTCTTGCACTAGCCTTCCCTACCTGCCCCAGCTTCAGGAGAGTAACTGGCCAATATCTTTACTGGCAGTCACATTGTGACCACATAAGCTTATGTTTTGAGCATCAGAGGTGATGCTGCATGTAAAAAAGGCTTTATGATGACTATTAACATGTTACATAAATTGATGCCCTTATTATTACAATGGTAACCATATTTGGGTTGATCATGCCATTTTGTATTTGAATTTGAGATATTCTTGAAAGCAGCTTGACTCCACATTCTTCCTCTTAGCTGGTCTTCACTCTGTTCCCTTGCTGTCAAGCCACCCGGGACCAGTATGCCAAAGCAAGAATGTCAGGGACTGGTCTAAGTAGTTCGCTGTACTGGTCATATTATATCAGATTATCTAAGCTTTAAATGGCATGCTACATGTCATCCAATTATATATTTTATTACTGTCCATTTGTACTGTATAATTATGTCCCCTGTTTAGATATTAGGATGCTAACAGAAAAATGAATTCATACAACTTTTCAGGGGTAGAATTATGAACTCAGTAATCTTTATGGGAAAACCATTTTTACAGGAGTAAAGAATCCACTCAGTTTAAGAAAGATACTTTATCCAAAATTCTGACAGCATTAGCATAAGGAGTGCTTAATGAAAGGAAACAGGGACCTAAATTTAAATCATAAATTCTTCAAGCAACTACGGTTTGCTTTTTAAAACAAGTGTTTACTTTCTATGTGATTTTAAAAAGAGCTCACCAATTTGTTAAATGTAGTAAAAATTTAAACAGGAGCTAGTTTGGAGCTTAAAAGAAAAAATGATGATTTTAAAAGATCTGATAGAGAAATAATTTTTTCAAGAAAACAAAAATAGCTGAGTCTTAAAAGCTATTGCATTGAACTAATATGAAATTATTATCTTAGCTTTCCTCAAAAGTTTTTAAAAAGATATTTTTTTAATTCCAAAATGATTTTTTAAAATGCGCTTAGTTTGATTAGCTAAAATTAGCTCTAAGTGAAGAAGGGTATTGTAGACCCATAACACTTAGCCTCACAATAGTTCTTTCAAACTACAGATAACTAGCTAGAGTAGAAGCAATTTCCCAAGACAATCTTGTCTCATAAATGTTCATTCTTCCATGATAAAGTTTAATGACAAATTGGAAAATTTATTGGATTCTACCAAGACCATTTTAGACACAACAAAATAGGGCATTTTAACATAATTTATTCTTTTTCCCTTTTTCTAACTTAAAAAACCCCATTATTCACCAAATTTATTCATTTAATATTCTATTCTACTGGTCCTAAAATCATGGAATTCAGCTAGAGCAGAAAGGGTCCATCCTATGCCCATGTTGTTCTAATTATATTTCAGAT
The DNA here is from genome assembly GCF_040939455.1 of Microcebus murinus. Classification (NCBI taxonomy): domain Eukaryota; kingdom Metazoa; phylum Chordata; class Mammalia; order Primates; family Cheirogaleidae; genus Microcebus; species Microcebus murinus. The sequence continues at coordinate 32,938,170 of NC_134115.1, forward strand.
ATTTACTATGCAAACCCATCACATTTATGTATATTGGGAGATAATTCTGTTTAGAAAGGTTATGTGACATATAGCTAAAATGACTTCTATCAATATGACTAATAGAGACTAATATAAAATTTAATAAATATGTCAACTATAACATCAGAAGAATCTTAAATATGTATGAGAAGGTGTGTAGAAATAACAGTATCTTTTCAAAATTCAAACTCTGGTGTAGTTTAATAATAGATATCAGAATGTTAACACCGAAAAAGTACTGTCATGAATACATTATTTGCAAGAACGTGGGATAAGAGATCTGTGATGTGTTTGATACATTTATCCTGATGGCTTTGTTAAGTGAAGTGAAATTGCATAGAGTCTACCTGGCCTCATGTAAGGAAAATGGCATCAAATCCTGAGAAATGCAAAGGAGGGCTATCAACATAATTGAGAAAATAAGAGTCTTAGAAAAGGCATTTGGGAATGAGCTAATGTTGCAGCTTTAAGGAAGTTAAGGGTGTAATAATGAAAATCAATTGTTCTCATAGGGTTGATGTCAAAGGATATGGGGGCTGCTAACACTTAGGAAGCATGATGAAACTGAACCCTCGAGAAAGATTTGCTTTTTCTTTTTAGATTGCTTGAAGGTGAAAACACCAGGTGTTCTCTACAGCAAAAGGCCAGATTCACTCTCAAAAACCATGCCAGCCGTAAAGTTCTTATGTCAAGAAGAAAAGGGCCAGGGTAAAACATATATGACAATAATAAATAAATCATAAAAACAAAAAATCAATTCATATTTCTAACAATAGCATGCATTATCTACTTGATGCTGGAATACTTATTTTAATGCCCAATTTCTAGCAGTCATTCTCTGTACTATAATCTACTACATGACAGCCCCTAAACTGTCTTTGCTTTGTACACAGAGGTGACTGAGTAATAACCCTTTTGTCCCAGGAAGTTGTAATATTTAGGATAACCTGTGACTACAGAAAAATGGAACACTAAAGGAGGGCCCCTTCTGGCCCTTTACTAGGTTCCGCTGCTGCCCTTGGCATTGTCCTTGTAACCTGTGGACCATAAAAGCAAACACTTTCGCCATCCCACTATCAAGCGGGCACTTCCTCACACCAGGTTTTGGGCTGCAAACTGGAAAGCTCCTGCCATTCTTACAGTGTCCAGATGTGTCCGCTGGTGTTTGGCACGGTCACTGGAGTTGCTGAATGCCTTCTGACAGCCCGGATGCTGGCACAAATACGGCTTCTCGCCAGTGTGGCTCCGCAGGTGGATCTTGAGATTTTCAAGCCTTGAAAAGGCCTTCTTGCAACCTTCAAACTGCAGAAAGAAAACAATTTTTGGTTGTTGAGAAGGACCTTGAATGCTTGAGTCTGGGGGACATGAAAAAAAAAAAGTCCTAGTGTGTACTTAGCCTAAAACAAAATAAAATCCAAACAGTAACAAATATTACTTCTAAAAACATCCATATGTTTATGTGAGCTGCATTTTTCCACTGAATATGCATGCCACTTTCTGTACCAGAAGTGGGTCCCAAACTGATTTCTGTGATTACTTATGTCAGAGAAAATTCACTGTGAGCCATCTGGCTCAGTTAATAAAAATACAGTAATGTGTGTCTTAAAGAGTTATTAAAAAATTAACACACTTTTCCATTTCCAAATTGGTCTAAATTGAAGGAACTGGGAAGGAAGAAACTTTTTGACAACTAATAAACTAACAAAAAAAAAAAAAATAAATCAGAATGATGTATAAGAAAATAGGAGAATTGAAGATTCAAGAGTCCAGGATGAAAAAGGCATGTGTCCACTGGATCAATATAATCAAAAACTTCCTTAATATATTTGTAGGGTTTTTCCAACTCTCAAAAGAGTGACTATGTTAATATATATGGTAATGCTAACTAAACCTCATGAGATAAAATTTTTAACATGCTTTTAAAAAAGGAAGCTGGAGGACAATTCATTACTGCTAAATCATTTTCCAAATAAAGTACTGTAATAATTTAATCTTTTTTATTTTTTAGAAATTTTGCTATCTAATGTATGAAGAAAAAAATTGAAAGACTGAAGATTTCAATAAACGCGTCATCGGTTTGTCAATAATCTTTATTGATAGTAACATTGACTAAATGTCTTCTGTGGGCAAAATATCAGTTGCTATTACAGGGTCAAAGTGATTCTAATCCTTGAAGTAACAATCTAATAAATAAAATGTGTTAGAAAAAGCCTATAAATGAAGCATAAAGGTGAGATGGGGATTTATCTTTTAACTCTCTGTTTGGTGCTAAGCCCCAGACTATTTATGTTACTTTGACAGTTTTAATCCCATTTGACTTCCCACTGGAAGGGAAACTTAGAAATTTGGAAAACCTACACAGAATATAGCTTAATATGTTCAAAGCAGTTAAGAAACCTTATTTCTTAGAGAGGAATGTGGAGGGTAGGGGTGGAATATAAGTGAAGAATATAAATGAATATAAGAATGTAAGTGAAGAATATAAGTTCCAGATGATTTCCATTCAAAATTAGCAGGTATAACTCCACATTGGTGCAAGAAATTTTATAAAACTCCCGGTTTCCCACCTACTTATTACAATAGCTGGTGGAGGCCACTGTTCATGAAGGAATGGTCCAGAGCTGGCCAGATTTTGGTTACTGGAATTTTCATCTTTAAGTAAAGGATGAACTAAGTAGAAAGAAATAATTAAACATGTCATAACTCCATCTATTTAAGTTGTCCAGATTTTGCATGCTGGAATATTTTAAGAAATTTATGAAAGTTGCACTTATTTTTGATTGAGAGTTATACATGTTTCACAGACATATGTTGGTTTATTTCGATTTTGATATTTTGCTTAAAATAATTTTGGTGTTTTCCTGATTTCTATTTCACATAAAAATAAATTTAGCCTGAACAGAAGATGAATGCTGACGAAGCCAACTACTTTTTCAGCAGAATGAAAGGCATGTAATGCAATGTCGCTAGAGGGAGGGAAGGGAGGAGTTGAGGGGCTCGTTTCTTCAGGTTTTCTGACGGGTCTCAAATTTGAGAATAAAAGGGCTCAAAATTACCCCCAATTCATGGCTCAGAGGCCTCTGCTGACCAAACCTCTGTTTTTAAGGTTCTCTCTGAATGAGAACTCAGAGCAAACTTTTAGAGCTCAGTTTATTTTACTTGGAATCACCTGGTGGACCACACTTAGGTCTGAAATGAGCTTGTGGTTTTGGACACGCCAAGTCTGTAGCCTAGTTCCTAGCAAGGCTCTTTTGTAGGGTGGATTCCGTTCTGGGGCCAGCTCCAGGCGTGCAGACCCAGACCTGGGTAAGGCCTCAGTATCCACCCCTTTCCACAGTCGCCTCAGATCTTGGTCAGAGAGAAAGCTGCATTGTTTCTGAAGCAGCGTGGGAGTGGAGAACTACTTTTGAATAGATTAATAAGGTCTCTGTGAGTACCAGCTAAAACAAGACCTCCAGTTCTACCATAAAGCGATTAGAGGAATCCCAGACACAGCCTAGACTAATTCAAACTGTCCACTTGGTCAGACATAGGCTACATGTAGAATAGCGTTTCCAAACTCTTTCCAGTTAAATATCTACTTACATGTCCAGTTAAAACACAACTGATTGATATTATTACTGTTAGCAGAAGCAATAATCAAAGACCAAAGGGCTCACTGCATTCCAAGCAAATCAGTGAAAAATGAACATTTTGGAACATTCAGCCTATTTAAAAAACTTTTCTCACAGAGGTATTTATTCTTACAGCATGTTTATCTGATACTTTTATAAATCTAGAGTGTTGACTCTAGAATCAAGAGTTATTCAATTGCAAATAAATACTGCATATCACAATGTAGATTTTGTAGAGAGAAGTTAAGAGGAAAAATATGTGAGAACAATTGATATGGATAAATATAAGAGTTTGGAATTAAATAAAAAGAGACATAATGAAGTTTATTACCTTATAAAATACATGAGGGTTAGCATCCAATGTTTCGCTTGACATTTGATCTTAAGTGTCCAGCGCAGATGTTGCTAGCATATAGTAAGTACTTAATTAACGATTCCTGAGTAAATGGACAAATGAATGAATGCCCAGGAGCTACATTTTTAAAAGACCCATACCAGTTATGGGTTAGGCAAAGCTTTTTTTTTTTTTTTTCAGTTTTTAAAAAAAATTTGAAAATACTAAGGGGGTAAAAATGTTTTTTCACATAGATAGCTTTTTTAAATAGTAAGGATGGAGGAAAATATGAACGCCCAGACCAAAAGTGACAACCAAAAGATTATATATAAAATGGCAAAATCCAGCTGATACCAGATGTTTCCTTTGAAACCCAAAAGGCCAGAAGACAACAGAGTAGTATTATTTTATTTTAAAGGGAAAAGATTAAAAGCGAAGGGTTTGACCTCACTGAGTTGTGTGGATTAAGGCAGGAGAAAGGCAACTTCATGCAGGTAGGAGCTCATAGTATCCAGAACACTCACTCACTCTTGTTGCATTTCACCTGACGAAATCATGAGCACAAGACCAATAAAATCAAGCACTAAAGGATTAAAAAATCACTTGGTGGGGGACCTAACACCCAACTCATCACAGGAGTGTGGAGGGCATGACACCTGAATGAATGTGTCACACTGACTGACAATTCTGCAAGGCAAGGAAGGAGGTGCTGTTCGTTTCTCTAATGGTGTCTGGATGAAACTTGAAAGCAAACGATTTTATAATGAATCATTATCATTCATTATGGGAATAACCCTGTAACTCAGCACAAGAATTTCCTCTCCCTCAGGCAGTTTTACCCTGAGATTTATAAGTTCAATTAAATGCAAATGAATTAAAAATAAACTAACATTTAGGTAGGCTTATAAAAAAAAATTGTTACAAAATATACCAAAACTGGATTCTTTCAGTCTGGGCAAATGGACGCCTTTAATCTTTCTTTTTTATTATTTTTTTTTTCATGTTTTCCAAATCTTTACTGAGCACGTCTCACCTTGTACATGAACATCTGAGCTTAGGAAAGCCAGGACCATTAAGCGGTATTTCCTTGGGTTTGGCCAGATGCTTTCTCACCATGGTTCCTAAAATGCAAGTTCATTCTGAGATGTAAGGTCCAAATTGTCAAATGACTGCTGTGTCACTGCCACTGATCAACTCCTACACGAAACTGACCAATATCCTATTCTCAGGTCCTACACTTCCTACACTGTCTGTGGAACCATGAACCTAAGACCCAGTGACACACGACTGGATGAGCAGGCCAGAATTTGCCTGAGGTTCAAAAACAAACCATTTACAGGAAGACAGGAAAAACAACAACACACAAACTCTCAGAAATCCAAGGGGGCAGCAGAAGGAGGAAGAATAGAATATAAGAGCGACAAAGGCAGGGTGATAATTTGGGGCACAGTGGCAGAAAAGGGACCCCGTGTTCATTCAGCATTTATTCTATGCCAAGCTCCTTACTAGGAATTTCCCCCTATATTAGTAATTTTATCTAAATAGCATTCTTTTTCTCCAACAAAGACTGAGTAAGACCCATGGGCATGGCACTGGGAGGAACAAGATGAATAAAACTTAAACTTTACTTAAGTGAGGGTCAATGTATATGGCTGGGCAGGTTAAATACTGATGTAGCCCTAAGCTGTGGTTCTCAAAGACATGATTCCTGAACCAGTGGCATCAGTATGGCCTAGGAACGTGTCAGAAATAGAAATTCTCTGACTCCACCCCAGACCTACAGAATCAGAACCCTGGGAGTGGGGCACAGCCACCTGAGAGTTAGTTAACAAGGCCTCCAGGGCCACACTGCAGTGCGAATGGATGAGTTAGCGAATGACGTTCATATTGTAATCATCACTGACCACTTTCTGACAAAAATATTCTGACAGGGTAAAGTGTTTTGCAGAATTTACCCATTCCTAACTCACACAAGAGTCATACGGGCTAGCGTTGCAGCAGCTATCCTAGAACTGAAAAGAGACATCTCCATTCCAGGGTAGGGCAGGGTTATCCTCTGTTCACTCAACAAACAGGACAAAATCCCAGAATGCCAATCTCTTACCACAGTCTCTAAATTCCCACTTTTTAATCTGCTACCGGGCACATGCCTGGCTGCAAAGAGGTGTGCGCTCAAGTTCCCTCAGTGGCCTCCTGACCAACAGAACACCCCACATTTCTAAGCCCACTGCATTCCCATTGAGGAGCAGTGGTGAAGGGGAGGCATCGCTTTCCATTTGCACATTTCAGTGGTTTTACAGACATGTATGACACAGTGCATGAAACCGTAAGTGACCGAACTTTCAATCTCATGGGTTTTAAAAATACAGCATTGCATGAAGACTCACTCTGAGAAAAATCTTTTTAACTCCGAGACTGTTTTCAAGTAACAAACTCTAATTAGAAAGTTTAAGTTGCCTCAAACCTAAAGAACCTTAGCTTGCACCACTTTGCTAATTTAGAAGATTATTTCATATTTAAAAGAATCACAACTGGACTGTAATCACCATCTCTATATATTGGCTTGATTACAGATTGTTGACATTAAGTGGCATTAAGATGACCTTTGAAATATTACTTTCCTTTTCTATTAGAGGCTTTTGTGTAAGGTTCTAAAAATGAAAGGCTCATTAGACACCATTAAAATGGGATTTATTCCATATGTGTAACCAATAATTAAGTAGAATATTCCTCCCTCCCCTAATCAGCTACTTAGAGAGCTGAGAAGCATAAGTTCACATTCAAAGCAGTAATAACAGCAAACCTTTCCTGATCAGGTTTCCATACCATTGCTAATGTCAACAAAACCCAAACAGAAAGGAGACTATGATGCTGGACATGCTTTTTAAAAATATACATTTGATTTCAATTAAGGCTCAGTGTTTACGACCCTTGGAGGTATACGATTTTATAATTTTATCAGTCAGGACTAATTAATCCCATTAGCGACGGCTGGTGCAGCAAGAATTGACTGACAGATTGTATACCAGTTCACATCTCTACATACAGCCCAAAGACAACAGAGATGAAAGGCACGGCTGGGAGTGTCAGTGACCATTTCTAACATGGTAGATACAATCAAGGTGACTTCCACAGTATGACCAAGAGTTCAAGTCCACTTTTATCAAGCTCATACCTTCAAAGGGTGCAAATGAAAGACTGCTTCTCCTGTGATTCAGAAAGAAATGGCTGCAGGAACAGCTGAGGGCCACCTTACACACCTGAGAAGGTGAGAACTCTGACACATGTATTCAGCTGGGATTTAGTTCTGGAATTTTCCTTCTAGAGCAGTGCTTCCCAGCTGTATATGCCTGTCAATCACCTGGAGGTCTTATTGAAATGCAAACCCTGATTTAGTAAGCCTGGGTGGGGCCTGAGAGCCTGCATTCCTAACAATCTCCCAGGTGATACTTGTAAATGTTGCGCATTTGAAGATTACACTTTGAGAAACAATGTTCTGGGGATCATTAAATGATACTTATGTACAGTTTGGTGGGATTTTTAAAAGAATAAAAAACAAAATAATTAGAGAAAGGATAAAAGAATTGAAAAAGGGCTTTATTTGCCTTTGATGAACCAAACCGTGGCAGCTTCATTCTTAGGGTATGAAACTGAAACAAACAGAAAATGTTGAGTGCTGGGTTGCGGCCACTTGCCGCCTCCCCATCGCTCTGCATCCCCGTGGGCCAGCGCTGCTTGGGGCTGGTTGGAGAGCACGCTGCTGGGGGCCCAGTATGCCCAAGTCTGCTGTCTGGGCTGGGCTGGGCTGGATGCTCCTCCTCCTAAAGCCGGGCTGCTCAAGTGATCCTGATTGGGTACTTTTTGAATCCCATTGTTACCAATTGGATATTAAAGCTTGTTGTTGATTGGACGTTAGAGCTTGTTGCTGATTGGATGTTAAAGCTTGTTGTTGATTGGACGCTTTTTGAGTCCTACCAAAGGTATAAAAGCAGGAGGCGAACAAGGAAGGGGAAGTCAGAAGATCAGAAGATGAAAAGAGAACTATAACCCTTGCTGTGCTGGGTCTGCTGGCTGAATAAAGGCTGTTCTCCAACTTAGTGTGCTGTTTGGTTATTTCCCCGCACTAGCCATACACTTGCCGTAACAAAACAATAAAATCTAATTTTAAAATGTAAATAGTAAAATAACAGGAAAAAAAAAGCAGAAAGGTCAGAGGGGGGAAAAGGACAGAGTCGGAAAGAGTACAGAAACACACTGGGGCCATCTAATTTTGTTTCTCCTTCTGTCAACTTCGCACTCAGACACAAAACTCACTCCTCACTCCATGCCACTCTGGTTTCTGTCTCCAGTGCACTCTTACTAGTGCTGGCTGCTCCAGCTAATCTTAGTATTTACTACATCAGTTTGTAGAAAGTGTTACATAAAGGGAGAAAAAGAAAACAATGCAAACGTTTAGAAGCTTTTAGAAAGTAACTAGTTCATGAATCCATTACACTGAATAACAGAATTCCTTCTGCTCCTTGTGACATTCAGACTAAGATTTACATTATTAAGTATGGAATGTCCGATATCCTTAAGTACTGAGTTTGACAGTTGATATCTCTGACATTTCATTTGACACTTCTTGATTTATTTTTATTGTGAAAGTACATCTTCAGTAGTCTTTCAAATGCACATTTTGGCTTGTGCTTGTCTTTCAAAGCTTTTTGGAGCAATTTTTGTGAAACCACGAGTAAGGAAAAAATTCGTGTTATTTTTGAATATGAGTTCTGTCCTGGAAACAATGCAGTGCAGACAGCTTGAAATATCAACAAAGTGTTTGGGAAGGATGTGGCTAATAAACACATAGTACATCGATGGCTTGAGAAGTTCTGTTCTGGTGATCTCAAAGCTTGCCTTTCTTTGCTGTCACAACATAAAGGTAAACCATTTTTATAATGTGTTGTTAAGTGTGATGGAAAATGAATTATTTTTGACAATCACAAGCATTTGGCACAATTGGTAAAGATGGATATCTATCTTTGGGTAAAGATGAAGTGCTGAAACACAGTAGTCCAAAACTGAATATTCATTGAAAAAGGCTAATGGTGTCTGTTTGGTGGTCCAGTGCTGGTATCATCCACTACAGCTTCATGAAACCTAGTCAGTCAATTACAGCCATGTCTGCCACAACCAACTGGACCAAGTGATGAGTATGCCTGCGATTAAGCAGCCCCGAGACTGGTGAATAGAGACAGGCCAATCCTCTTGTGAGGCAATGCTCAACCACATGTTGCACAAACAATCCTGCTCAAATTACAGAAGCTGGACTTGAAAACTCTCTGTCATCCGCTGTATTCATCAGACCTTGCACCAACTGACTACCAATTCTTCCAGGTTTTGGACCGCTACTTGCATGGAAAAATATTCAATTCTCAAGAAGCTGTGGAAAACGCCTTTCTCGATTTCACCACCACTCGCTCTCCAGGCTTCTTCGCTGCTGGCATAAACAAGCTACCATTAAGATGGCAAAACTATGTTGTGCCTAGTTTAGGCACATACTTCGATTGATTATACTACTTCTTGTTTGAGATTGTAATAAACTGTACTTTTGAGTCGAAATTGGACATTTCATATTTAATGACCTAATAATTCCACAAGGACAGAGAACATGTCTCCATTTATTCTTGCTTTGTGATTTTACTCATTTTGCAGTCAAATGACCCTCTTCCTCCATAGCAGAACATTGGACCCAGGAGCTTCTGTTGTCTTCTGTTGGTTGCTAAAAGGTAAGACCTGATTTTATAACATTTCAAAGGTTCTACACCAAGAATAATAGTAGCCCTATTGGAAAATTATTTAGAGTCATGATAGGGTTATACCTGGTTCATCTGAGAGTCCTCTTAACTCCAGGGAAATCAGTGCAACCCAAATTGAGATTCCAAAGGTTCCAAGTATCTAAACAGATTTGCACTTGCATTTCCTACAATAACCATCAAAGCTTTCCTGCCCCTGTGTTTGGCTGGGGCAGACTGAGGGGGTAAGAGACTATGACACTTTGGTCTCAATGAGTCAACCAATTTAGTGTTCTGGAGTGGCCTACAGAACTCATTTATCTAGATTTTCTGGAACTATTAAAAATTTTATAGAATTAATATAAAACTTTTTTCTGTAATGTTTTCCTAAACTATAATAAAGAGATTCCAGTTACTGTGTTTTTCCCTGTTGTTCTGGTGTACAAAATGAATCAATTAACTAACTCATAAATACAACTTCCTGGCTTGTTGTGCTTCTTGTTTTTGATTAAGAAATCCGTATAAAACAAAGGTCATCTGAATAGGCAGTAGTACATGTTTCTTAATGGTTTGAGGGAATTCATTGTTTTTTAACATTTGGGGCCCAGGGTAGTCGTTGATCCTTAACAGAGTCTTTTAAATGAAATAGCAAAATAAATGAGAGTTCACCTTAAAAAACGAAAATGGAAAAACTGTTTTCAAGAAGCCATATGACAATGTAGAGAGAAATATGTTGTTTCTGTGCCAACATTTTAACCATATTAAATTTTTATGGAAATTATTAAGTGTCTGGTTTATAACAATTGAAAAGATCGGAGGACAAATGGAACCTCATCATGGGCATTATATTCACAACTAGAAAAATAATATTCCACAGGGCAACACTGATATTTAAGATGTATCATACGGCCCTTTCCAGCTATTCAACAAATATAAGGTATCATAGATTATTCATGTTGTATCAATACGATGCCAGAAAACTACAATTTCAAGCAAATAATTATTTCTGTGAGAGGGTAAATAATGGAAAACTGGTTGTCTGGGGGTTACATAAACATAGCAGTAAGTTTTTGTTGCTGTTGTTTATTAGCATGCATTTCATGCAATCTGTGAATATATATCCACAAGAACATGTGTACTTTAGAGGTTGACAGTCAACCTCCTTTCAGCTGTCACCAAAGCACAAGGGGTCTGTACCCACACATGACCACCATGCTTTGCCTACTGCCTTGCGAACACACGGAGATACACTAATTGGATTGTTTATTTCTTCCACTGGGCTGTGAGCTTTATGAGGACAAGGTACTGAGTCCTATTAATACTTTTATTGCCAGCACTAGGTACAGTGCTTGGCATATAGTCAAGCGATCGTAGATTATATGCTAAATAAATGCTAAATGAAATGGAGAGAATGAACTCTTTGTAAGAAAGCATATTGACTTCCTAGACTTCCTTGTGTAGTAAGCTCATTAAGGCCTTTTAATTAGGCAGGGCTAGTTACTGCACCTCATGACATCAAATGGTCAACATCGCAAAAGCTATAAAATGTATTTATGGGTTTTAGATGCTGCATTTTAATGTCCTATAGAACTACTGTAAAATGTATGTTTAATTTTTTAAATATTTAATCATGTGGGGAAAACACTAATAACAACATATGGTTGTATTTTTTGTGTGTGTATGGATGTGATACATTAACTTCTTTATCGATGTTCTGAGAAATTTGTAGGGCAATACTGATGAAGTGAATGAGCTGTTTTCCTACCACACCCTTTTCCAAATTTGAGCTAAACACACAGATCTACTGGGAGCATGTTATTAGCAATAATTCAAGGCACATAAATGTGTGCCTTCTTCGTACATAAAGGAAAAGAAACTTTTAAATTGCCCTTTAAAAGCTGAGCTAATATGCTCTCATCTATGCCAGGAAAGAGCCTCTCATCTGAGTTTCTCATGCAAAGAAAAAAGATCGTTGTGACTTTGCCCTGAATTGCCCTGAGTAAAGTATCCCCAAAGAGCAGGTCAAGCAATTTCCCATGATGCCATGCCTCTGTCAACCATCCTATAGCCAATCTCTCTGAAAGGGAGGCAGAGACTCCAATCCCATGTTCCAGGTTACAAGTATGCTTAGCTACAGAGTTTCTGTTCAAAGTACAGGGGCTGTCCAAAGATCTTGGCTCTGTCTTCCCTGTTGGCAGTGAACTTGGCTGCCCAGTAATTAATTGTCTTTGACTACAAAGATGAGAATTGCCACTGCTTGCTTCAGTTTTATTAAGAATTGGCATGCTTGGTTTAACAGAGCTAAGCAATATATTTATTTACTATGGTGTTTCCCAAAATGATTGCTGAATTCTGTCATCTCTTGACTGAGAAACTGTTTGTGGGTTGCAACAGAATGTATGCTAACATACATACACCAACACAAACCTCCAAGACAAACTGTTTAAGTCAATTTGCTTATCATATAGGCACATAGGTGCAAATATGTGCATATGCATTTGGGGGTACAGCCATGGGCACACACTTTAACACTTGCACACATATCCCACACAGATTTTGTAATAAATGTGTGTGTTTAAGATCTGTGTGCAGGGGTGTAGAAGCAGCGTGAATTTGCCAAGAGAGAAAAGGAAATTCACACACTAAGAGAATAATTTACCATAAATTGGCCCACACTGAGTTGATTCCAAAAAATGGAGTGCAAGATGCCAAATTTTTAATGGCTCTTGCTATTCCAGATCTGGCCCTGACAAGCTTTGGAAGAAATGCAAGTGGGCAGGAAAGATGGGATTAAAAAATTATATCTTAAGCCTTTTCACTTTCAAATGTAAAATTTCCACCACTGTGACAGGGGGGAAAGAGAGTGGCAGGGATATTTTCCTGACACTTTGCTTTTCTCAACCAAAAACCACTGATTTCCATTATGCATTGCTCAAATTCTGTACCTCTTGTTAAAAGTCATCTGCAATTGGTTGCTTAGAAAAGGAAGATATGAAAATAAGGGGACCCCAAATCTTGCATTAGCCCTGGTGGCCATTACAAAGGGATGACCTCAGAGTGCTGCTTACTCAATGCAGCTCAACAGTACTATGACTGACAATCTTTTGTGACAGCCCACACTGGTTCCTCAAAACCACTCACTCACTTGCTTCCAAAATGCATCACCTCCAGTGAATGAGCGTTTCTGCATGGCTCTCTCATCACAAGTCTGACCAGCACATACATAGCAGGTGCTCAGAAAACCCTTCATTCTTTCCACTTGCTCTTTTCCTTCCTTGCTCTGATTTTAAACTACTCTAGCCCATATCTGAATGACTTCCTTCTCGGTTATGGAGGGAATCTCTCTCACACCTTGCTCCTTCCCACATGCCCTACTTCCTACATGTTCACTTACGGGCAAGAGGCTGTCATTAAATCCATTAACTCTTTCCAGCGACGACCTTTTAGGTTTTGAGACACATAGGATATTCAATCACTGTCACACATGCGCTAAACTCTGACCCCTATAATTCTTATGAAAATACCTTGGCTAAGAATTATAACCTCAATCCTCTTGAATATTCTACTTAATGCAACCTCCACCCTACCCCCTCTCTCTGGAACTTGACTCCATTTGTAACAAGAATGATAGGTCTATGAAAAACTCTACCTAAAACTGTAAAGTCTGGGGTAGATGTGGACATTTCGTCATCTCGAATATTTTTAATTTGATGGGAATATTGGTCTAATTATTTAGAGTAGTTGGCCTTTGCACTGAATTTAAACAACTACTGTTTCTTATAATCCAAAGAAGTAAAAGAATGAGTAAGATGAGTTGTTTCCAAGATATGTTTTTTTTCCCTTATTTTATTGCCTTGCCATTTTACAGAGCCAACAATCCTGGCAGGAAAATATTTAGCACACAATAAATCTTAATGGATGATGATGATAATGTCTAACATTTATCCATTAAGTATTCAAAATATCTACTATTATTGTTCCCATTTTACAAGTGAAGGGAATTGAGGTCTAGAGAGGCCAAAGTCACACAGCTAGTAGGTGGCAGAGCCCCAACTAGAATCATGGCCTCTGGCTCAGGTATTTAACCAAGCATTCCCTCTATGCAACTCCAAGGGAATGTTAATTCTCAAGAGGTCAAGGAGATACGGAAAGAAACATGTCTTGGAAGGAATCTAGCCGTACTCTTTCTTTTATTCCCCTTACAGAGTAAAAAAACACTAATAATTTAAATTTACAAGGGCCAACTATTCTAAATTATACCAATCATTCTCGTCAACATCTGAGCACAGAGATCAGCCATTAGCAATGACTAGAAAGTACTATGAGCCTTATGTTCTTGGCACAGTCTTCCTTTTAACTAACATACAGTTCTCAAATTTGAAAAAAATATGGTATGCATCTGTGAGCCACTCAGAAATGGGCTGTTGAGAAAAAAATGCAAAGTGATACTGGCATAATATAAGAGCCAACACGACAATTCTAGAAAGACCTCAATTGTTTGCATATTCAGCCAAACGATAAAATACCTTATAGCAAAAGCCCTTCTCATTTTATCAAATGTAAGATCCTGGACTTTACTACCAACTTACCAATAGTGACAAAACTTGTCCTTCCTTATGTGCATACACAGCTAAGCCTTTCTTCAAAGTAACTTTACTAAATAGAGGAAAGGAAAGTTCCCATAATCCAATAGGTGCCTAAAACATATAAGATGGTCAATAAATGTTTTTATAAATGATTAATTGATTATTTGTCTAAATATTTGTTTTTAGCACTTTCAATTGCATTTGAGGCAAAATTCCTCAAGAAAGAGAAAAATAGTTCACTTTACTATTTCCCATTGTTGTATGAAAGAATCCAACCTGCATCATATTAGAAGACACATGGCTATCTATTGTTGAACTTGGTTAGACCTCTCCTCTGAGCTCCAGGCCTATTTAATATCTCTATACCAAGGGCTCATGGGCACTTAAAAGGACATATTCCATCACATCATACTTCTGTGTCAAATTCTTCAAAGCTTTCCTATTGGTCCTCGGATAAAGGTCAAAGCCTCACCATGGCTCACAAGCTCTGGCTTGATGTGGCTCCTGTCTACTTCTCCAACGTCATCCTTACTCCCCCTCATTCCCTCACTTCAGTTTCTCAAAGGTACCATGCCCTTTCTCACCTCAGGACATTTGCACAAGCTATTTCCTTTGCCTGGAAAAATGTTTTCCTCCCATTCACCTGGTTAAATCCTATGCATATTTACAACTTATGAAGCATTTGTTTTTCAGAAAAGCATTCGCTGTCCAAGGCTAGATTTAGTCTCTTCCATATATGCCCTTATAACGTCGTCATGGAATGCAAGTGCCATTAGGACAGGGACACAGGCTTGTCCTTTTCATGATGCAGTAGTTTGTACAGTAAGCACCCAATGCAGATTTGTTAAACAGTGGACAAATGAGTTATTAAAAATTAAAATATAAGTTATTCATTTCTAAATACTTTCTTTCTCTCCTTTCCTCCCTCTCTTTCTCTTTTTAAAACCATTCTTCTAGGGGCTTACAAACCACTCAGAATAACTGTATACTCATATGAACAGTACTTGTTCTAACAAACAATGGGGAATAATAAAAGATGAGAAGAACTTAAAGAAGATACCCTCAGGTCTGGAGACAAATAATGTTTGTGAAGCCCTCTGTAATTTCTAAGTGCTACATGAAATGCATGTTTTCTAGATTCCAACGGCACACACAGAAATAACTCACTTTGACAGAGTTATCCACCAGGGAGATGAATAAATAGCTTCACTAAATACATATGGTACAATTACACCCAGCAATAAGTGACAATAGGTCTTGCTTTATAGTAATCTAAAAATTCAAAGCCCAATTATTTCAGCTGCTCAGTAAACAATACTGAAAAGACGTGGTAGTAAAGCAACTTAAGAACATACTGTATTAGTAAACGCTAACAATCTCTTTATGATCCACAAAGCCACTTCTTTTTCTTCTGAAGGAAAGAAAGCTTTTTGTAAATTAAGAAAGAAAAAAAGAAAGAAAGAAAAAGAAAGCAATCCATGAGCTACAGCCAAGAACAAAATGAAAGCAGGGAGTACTCCTTTTGATCTTTCAAGAGTAGTATTTAGTTAAAGAATGTATGCTGGACTAAAAAACATGACCAGAAACATGAGCGTTTGGGACCTGAAAAATGCGGTCATTGGCAGCTGGCCTTTTAAAAATATATTTATAAGAAAAAAAAAAAAAGGACCTGTCTCCATAGCTCCAAATTTCAGGGTGAACTGACACTGACTTTAATGAAAGGGGTCAGTTTCAGACTTCTTTTTAGAATGCAGAAGCACTGCAAGTAATTGGTATAATTAGCAGTTTAGATATGCAAATCAAATTCAAACTTGAAATGACTGAGATGGAAAAGCAACCTTAACAGGGAAAAGAGGAGAGAAACACAGGGAAAAGCATGGGGCAAAAAAAAAAAAAACAAAAACAAAAAACCAACAACAACACCCTGGCCTTTCTGGATGATTTGAGGTTAGCTAAAGACACAGTAAAGACAGATCTGGGACCCAGCTGGCTGCTCACTGTCACTATGACCGAACCTTAAGACAACCATGGAGACAGAGAGGGGGAAAACCAGAAGCTGCCTAGCCACAGGTCCACCCAGACCAAGGGAATATAGAGAAAGACAATCAACAATGCAGGTCTGGAAATAATGCCCTATATTAGAGCTTATGCTTGCATTCTCCCTGGACTTGTGCTGTTTATTATTTTTCTAATTTGAGCAAACCATGTAAGCTTTTGATACCTCAAAAATAAAATCATATGGCCAATAAAAATGTTTGTTTAGGGGGAAAAAGTTGGTTTAATAAGGTTGGTTTTCTTCTTCGCCACCTCACTACTGGGAAATCATAATCCACTCTCACTGCCCTTCTGCCTACTTTGGCCTATTTGAACCAGAAGCCTCCAAAAGGCAGCACCTCCCAGGGGACGCCTGGCATTCTCCGATCTTCTGGACCAGACCTGACCAGGCCCATCCAATTTGCACTTTCTTTGTACACTGTATTTTTCCTTCCTAATTTTTTACCCAGCTGCCATTAAATAAAGATGTCAGTAATCATCTGCCTAATGAACTCTCTCCTGAGTTCCACATCTATCTTGTTCATCCTCTATTTCCAGAGCCTAGCACCGTGCCTGGAACTTGCCAGGTATTCAGTGCATGAAAATTACTAATTCTGTGATTGATGAATAATAATGGGTCAGATTATCCAAATGTCAAAGCTACTTTCTGGATCATCATTTTTTTCAGGGATCAAAAGTCAATTACTGAGAGTTTATCAGGTAATTATTGCGTGGAGACAGTGCATAAGACCTGAACAATGATATGCCAGATGCTATGCTAGGGCAGTGGTCCTTGGACTTCAACTCCTTGGGAGCTCCTTATAAAGCAGACTCTGATTCGGCAGGTCTGGGGGAGGGCTTCGATTCTACATTTCTAAAAAAATCCCTAAGTGGTGCTGGCACAGCTGGTCCTTAGGCCACACTAAAGTCCTAGAGGACCTAATAATGGACAACCCTAACACAGGTTTCCCCTATGTGAATCTCGTTTATTTTTCATGTAAAAAAATTATATTGTGATTGTTACCTAGGTGCTTCAGATATTCACACAGATGTCTTCTTGGTCTGAGGAAAGGTCACCATTTCTTGGTTTCTCTAGCATTCAAGGGTCTGTACTGCTTACAGTCTGTGGTGAATTCTGCCTCTCACCAGAAAATTTAGCCATGTCTTTAACACTACAATGAAAGATTCAATTGCATCAAGGGAATTTGGCCAGAGAAAAAAGTGGACTTAAATTTTCTATAGGGCATCTTTTTTATGATAAAATCTTTCAAGAATATTTGTCTTTTTAAATAACATCCAGAGGGTATTCTTTCTATCAGGATTTCTTTCCATTTACGTGATCAATATTGCACAGATCTTTCTTTCCAACAGTTTCCAAGCCATTGTGGATAGCCTAAAACGGGCCGATGCATATTGACATTTTGTTCTTTACACTAACTGCCATATCTCTTAATATTCAATGATTCCTTTGTACAGTGGGGCTTTGAGTTGTTTCCTCAAACAATGACACAGTAACGTATAGATGTTTTCTGCAGGCAATATCCGAGTATCTCTTTGTATGAATGGTCTTGCCTCACACCACAATGCAAAGAGCTGATCCATGTTTAATGACTTTTCTATGGATTAAAAGTAAGTAGTTTAAAATATCTTTTGATAACAATTCTTTTGCTAGTACTTGCTCTTGGCTCTCCTGGAGGAATACTGCCAATGATAATTAGATTCGCTCATTATCCTTCCTCTACCTCATACACATGCAGACACACATGCATGACACACACATGCATTTGCTGAAAAATTCAACATGTAGCTTTATGTCTGTAGTATACCAATCAACATATCAAAATCTAAATTTAGAAGCCTAATTCACAATACCACTTTTTTCCCCCCTTTTTTCTTCTCCTCACTTGGAGTAAATTAAATTCAGCCTTTGTTGGAAGGAAATGTAAAATGTGTTTCACACATATATTTAACACTAATCTGTTCTCTCTACCTTAATTATGCTTTGAATTTTTGTGGGATCTCATATTCCAGGGACTCAATTTACTTTCATAAATATTCATTCGTTTTCCTCCAGCTTCATTAGTGCTGCTAAACATTACCCTCCATTTTGAATTTGGAGAAACTGAGGCACCAGGGAGAAATCCCCACACTTAACACAAGTGTGGAGCTGAAAATGTGACTTTGGAGCTCCTCAGATAAAGAGGCAACCCTTCCACCAACGCTTAGAAATAATGGTACAATGTTCGCGGATTAAATCACAGGTCATCTGCTTGCATTCTAGGCACAGCTACATTCCTGATTTTGTCTTTTCGTTAGTACAAAGTGCAGTAACAGAATAGCTGCCCTGTGGTCAAAGAGAAATGATTACAGAAAAGAACAGTTGGAGAAAACAAGGCAAAAGTACTTGGATTTTAGTCAGTGGGAGTCCATCACAGTAACTAATGGGCTGAGAATGTTTCTATTTTTTTCACCAAGTAATCCATATGCAAATTTCCTGCAGTATTCAATATGCACTTCCAAGCTCAGTAAATGTTTTCTATTCTTTTCTGCTTAGCTCTCTCAGCTTTTTCCAATTAGGCCCTGTTTATTTAGAAAAAAAGAAAATGTCTAAAGAAAGGATTAAGCTCTGTATCTTATGGAGAAAGAACGAATATTAGAAATTCTTTCAGGATCTAGAGGATGCATTCTTTACTCATCCTCCCCGCTGGGATGGGTAATGAGAATAAAGTAAAAGGGGGGATGAAGCTTTTTTACTTCATTTGGTTTGTTCAGCTGAAAACATGCCTTTGACGATCTGGAATTAAATCCAAAATGCATGACAATTCAGACAATGGTGCACATGGAATAAGCCTGTGGGTAAAAATAAATAAATAAAAGAGAGATGTGAAAGCTCAAAAAGACCCACCTGGTGAGCAGAAGTTCTGCAAAAGCAAGAGAAATTGGCGATGTGGAGGGGACAAGGGGCAGGCTGGGGAGACAGAGCATGAACGGCTGAAGTTAGCAGCTGTGCCTAATGAAGATGACTCAGGAAACGGAGCTATAAACCAGAGAGAGGTCTCGAAAGCATGGCCTCTCAGAGTAGTAGCGAGGAAAGACGGCGAGAGAAAGTCAGGTCTTTCCGTCTTGAGTCCCTGTACCCATGAGGACACGTGGCATTCTGCCTCTTTTAGGCTTTAAATGGAACGTGGAAGGTCATTTCGTACTTAAAGAATAAAGGAAGACAATTCAAGCCAGGTTTCCTAACTCAGCTACAGATCTTTTCTATCTGTTTGTTTGTATATTTATTTATTAAGAGAGAAGACAGAGAGAAAAACAAACAAAACAATCCCTGAACTTGAATTCCATGGAAGATAGGATGGAGGCGGCACGGTGCCTGAGAAGGAATTTCTGCCACTAAGAATGAATGGCCTGTTTCACGAGACTATTGTGAAGCTCAAAGACATAATATATACGATATTTTACAAACTTAAAAACATCATACCAATGAAAGAGGGGTCATGAGCAGTAGTTATGGTTGGCACTGGATTAAAGAACAGGAAATATCCAAGATGCTTCCAGGATCTTGGAACAGATTCTTACCAAATAGGGTTGTAAAGAGCTAAGCATAAAAAGTACCAAAATGTCAGATTAATTTTCTCTCCCAGCATTTAGGGATTCAAAAGCCATGGGGAATAATAATTAAAAAATTACAGATATGGATAGACTGTTCATTCAGCGATGGAATATATCAAGCTCTTCAGAAATTCTCATGTTAAGTTTGATTGCCTAAGAGATAGACCATAAAGAGGCAAAATCTAGGGAGAGAAAGGTGTGAATATAACCAACAAAGAGAAGTTTTCCTTTAATGACAATCATGGGAAAGAAAGGAACCTAAATGAAGTAGTTATATGCACACAAGCCATTGGCTAGGACAACACCATAGTCTGCTGTCTTCATGAATATTTCCTACTACATTGACATTCTCCAGATTTTGCAAAACAAAAACAAACAAATAAGACAAAACCTTCTTTAACTCTATCAAACTACCTGCTTACACTGTTTGTGAAAAAAACTGTTCTAGTTACATTACCTAATAGTCTTTTATAAAAGTTGAATTTCATTCTTCAGCACCAGCTGAAAGAAAAAAAAATCATTTCCAATAGCTTTTCACATTTCAAGTTCCAAGACACAGTGATGCTCTCAAATTTCAATTCCTTAAGTCTCAAGCTTTGAGAAAAATAAACTAAACAAAAGCCTGCCAAAAACCCAGGCTGGCTATTAAAATGTTACAACCAACTGCCATGAGTTTGAGACTTAGATGGTGTCCAAATCAACAGAAACGTCCTGGACAGACGCCTTCAGATCACCATGGAACAGGCTTTGATGCCCTTTGTCTAATTCTGCGGAGACCCAAGCCTCAAGCGGAATATTCTTGGCCTGTCACATAAAGGCCTTTCCCAGAAAGCCAAAGGGTTTAGGGACATTCTGATTCTCAGCCCATTCTTGAGTAACTCAAACACACTGGATCCAACCCCCTAGCTTTAGGATGCACCAAAAGACATTACACAGAGAGGGATTTTTCCCTTTTGATCCCACGGAACAGTTGTATTTTTCCCCCTCCTTTCGTTACCAAAGTAGCTTCTTCCTTGAGCCAACTTTGAATAATCCCCAAACAGTAATTCCATTACAGAAAAAGCCTTATACATGAGAGAGTTGACCAGGCTTTTAACAACGTTGGATGTTTGGTCTTTATCTGGCTTTTTCTCTTCGGCAGCTTCACCGACGTGTGGAGAGCTTCCTAGAAAGGCCAGGTGTCTGCCTCGGCTCTCAGGCACATCAATCACAAGAAACAATCTACACTTGCAGTCACAAACTGATTAAGCCCCCACATCTTCCCTGGCAACTTGTCTACGAGCTCCATCCCGGAGAACTTGCCCTGGAACTCCCAGCGTGGCATAAGCAGTTGGAACGAAAACCTGAAAAATCTTTACTAGGCCTCTAAGCCACCTGCCTCCCGCAGTGCCGCGGAATGGGAGGAAAATCTCAAAGTGGCTCCATATCTACAGTATATATCTGTTCCTTCTTTGAAGGTGTGGCCTAGGGGTCTCAAATGGAAAAGCAGGATAAAATAATCATCAAGCAGTGGGTTTGGAGCCCTTTCCTGAGAGTGTTTTACACTGCCTACACATTAAACCTGTTCTTGTTTATGCAGTAATCAATGTATTTGGATTGAATAACACTTCCCCGGTTTGGCTGCCTAGCCAATTAATGTCTTTGCTTTCACCTTTATAATTAGCACATTTAAAAGAAGATTTTAAAAGTTGCTATTGAGGTGGCAGTGAGGAGAAGGACTGAGCCTGTGCGTGCAGAAGGAACAAAGACTCAAACTACAGGGAGTTGCAAGATGAACGCAGAGATGGCATTTGCATATTGCAAACTTGTCAACCAGGGGACTTATCAAGCAGCCCTAAGGATATACCACCAGGGCAGTACTGACATAGAAAATTAGATCCTCATCCCAGAGGCAACACTAGAGAACAGTGATTTTAAATAGAAGCCATATTTAAAACCTTGCTATTAGGCAAATACGTATACCACGACTCTGAAACACAGACAAAGAAATCTTAGCACCAACAGACTTCTTGGTGAGGTTTCTTTAACTCTCGTTCCCAGTCCAGCTCAGATGCACAAAGGAAAGAGCTTCTTAATGTCTTCCTTTTTGTCTTAAAAATTAAGCATTTGTATCAACCGTTCAGATCCACACAAAGACACACACTGTAGATACTGCCAGATTGAGCAAAATGTTTTGCCTGAAGTGCCCATGTTGCAAATCAGGCAGCCTCTTAGGAAGGGGAAACAAGGCTCCAAACAAAGGGATTATCCCAGTTAATGAATCATACCTTCGGTATGGGAATTCCATGGTGGCAAATGTTACACTCTTAAAGTACTTTATAAAGAGCTGATTGGTAATGGAAAGCGGTGACTGACTCCCACAGTCATCCCACCCCACTCTCCCCTGGACTGATTTTCCACCAGAGTGTTGCAACATTGCCTTCCACTCTCTTGGTTTCCTGGAAATGTGTTTCAGAGGCAAATGTCTGCCATATACAACTCCCAGTCCCTTAAGTGAACAACTAGTCAATTCAGAGTTTTCCTGAGTCTTCATGTGCTTTTCCCCCATGTGTAATAACAATAAGGCTTTCTGATGTTGGGGGGAAGGGGGGTAGAGAAAGAATACACCATTTTACTGAGCATCTAGTATGTCTATGCTAGGCCATGGGCCAGATGAAATCACAAAACTTTGCTAAATCTATCCTAAAAGAGAAAGTCATGAATAATTAGGCTCATTTTACTAGTGAAGAAATGGACACTCAAAGAAGTTTAGCAATGCTAGTTGGGATTGGAGTTAGACTGGTGTGCCTGCAAAGCCCCTCATTCTCTCCACTCTACCCTGCTAGTCTGAGAGTTCTTAATCGGATTCTCTTCTTAAGTGTAGGACCCAACCTTATACTTCATTTAGTCATTCACTGAATAAACAGGTGTTGGATTTCTACTCTGGGCTGGATGCTGCGTAGAACCTCAGTGTAGAAGATGAATGGAATGGAGTCCTTGCCCTCAGAAAGCTCACTTAGCATTTGGCTAGGTGGGTATGTAAACAAAAAAATGAAATACAATGTGATATAATAAAAGGCACAAGTAAAGATGTGAATCTGGGACAATACAATACAGGAAATAACTTTTGAGGTGGGTGTCAAAGTATAAATGGAGTTCAATGTGCAGAGGAGGTGCTTAGGGAAACCCACCTAGAAGAAATAATATTGGTCAAAGCCTAGAGGTGGAAAGGCAGACAACGTGCCGTGGGAGGAAGGTGCAAGAGAGCAACAAGAAGTCCTTGTTGGTAAGATACGAGAGGTCCGGGTTGGGCTAAAGTAAAGATTGCAGGAAATCCTTAATCCCTTCTCTGCCCTTGACACATTTCTTTGTTTTCAGTAGGCACTCTGTAAGTCTGGGCTTTTGCTGTGGTCTGAATGTTTGTGTCCCTACGGAATTTATATGCTGAAATCCTAACTCCCAAGGTGATGGTTTTAGGAGGCAGGGCCCTTGGGAGGTGATTAGGTCATAAGGGCAGAGTCCCCATGGGTGGGATTGGTGCTCTTAGTAAGGAAACTCCAGAGTGGTGGCTAGCTCTTTCCATCACATGAAGGCACAGGGAGAAGATGCTGTCTATCAACAAGGAAGCAGGAACTTGCCAGACACAGAGTGTGCCAGCACCTTGATGTTGGACTTCTCAGCCTCCAGAACTGTGGGAAATACATTTCTGTTGTTTAGAAACCATCCATTCTGTGATATTTTGTTATAGCA
The DNA here is from genome assembly GCF_040939455.1 of Microcebus murinus. Lineage (NCBI taxonomy): Eukaryota > Metazoa > Chordata > Mammalia > Primates > Cheirogaleidae > Microcebus > Microcebus murinus. The sequence continues at coordinate 32,961,874 of NC_134115.1, forward strand.
GCCTGAAAGGACTAAGATGGCTTTAAAATCAGAACGTACAACTCCTCTGACTAAAATGCTCCACTGGCTTCTTTACAGCACTCAGAATAAAACCCAAATACCTCTTTGCAGTTGGCCAACAAATCCCATGTGATCTGGTCTCTGCTACATCTCTGACAAAATCCCTTCCCTCGTCCTGACAAGCACTCTGGCTACTCTTCCTAAGACATGTAATGCCCTTCCCACCTCAGGGTCTCTTACAGTCTCTTCGTCACCCAAACACTCTGCCTCTGGCTCTTCTCAAGATGGTTTCTTCTCCTTAGGTCTCAACTCCATGATCACTTCCTCTAAGATGTCTCTGACCACTTTGAGGTGGCCTATCTGCTATTATGAGTTGAACTGTGTTCCCCCAGATGCATATGTTGAAATCCTACCCCCGGGACTTCATGCTATGGGATATTTGGAAATAGGGTCTTTCCAGAGGTAATCAAGTTAAAATAAGGTCACCAGGGTGGACTATAATCCAGTATGCCTGGTCTCCTTAGAGAAAAAGGAAATTTGGACACAGAGACACACATAGAGGGGAAATGATGTGAAAATACAGAGAAAACATCATGTGAATATAAAGACAGCCATCTACAAGCCAAAGAGAAAAGCCTGGAACAGATCCTTTTCTCACAGCCCTCAGAAGGAACCAACCCTGCCAATGCCTTGATTTTGGACTTCTAACCTTCAGAACTGTGAGATGATCAATTTCTGTTAGTGAAGCCACCCAGTTTGTGTGGTACTTTGTTACGGCAGATGCATAGTAATACATCTACCACATTCCCTGTTTAATTGTCTATAGCCCTGGCCACCATCTGGAATTGCCTGGGTTTATTTATTTTTTTGTCTGTGAACTGTACCACCCATTAGAATGTAGTTTCCATGCAGGCAGGGGTCTTCTCTTGCTTTGTTCACTGTTCTCTGGAACCCAGAATGGTTCTGGCACACAGTTGTTCAATAATTTGTTTGTTGAATAAAGTAATGCCAAGATTATGTTTTGGTGGACTGATAATTGATAAGCATTTATTTTTCATGCACTCTAATGAACCTGCACTTGGTCACAAGGCCTACCCATCCTGGTCAGATGAGGGAAAGCTAAACCTTGGTACACCAAGAGAACCCACCAATAGTGAGGTCAGCACTGGCCACTGCGGCCTTACAAAAATTCTTGCTTTGCTCTTTGCCCAAGTTTCTCGTACGGACATAGTTTGAAAGATCCAGTTGTTTCTTTCAATGTCCTGATGTCCCCGCCAAACCAAATTCAATTGATTGAAATATAGCCTGCTGATGCTTTTGTAAGGCTAAAGAAGTGATGGCAACCTTCCACCCCTTTGCTGAATGGTGTAATTGGCCTGCCATAAAGAATTGGGGAATTTTAACACATTCCCCATTTGGCTGAGCTCACCAATTATTCCCCAGTTGCTATCAGAGCCACAGACTTTTCTTCTTTGGGGTCATTAAGCTTGTCAAAACTAATTTGTCACCACAACTGCTGACCCTCATTGCTCTGACAGCAGCACAAGGATCACCCTAAATAGGCTCTTGCATTACAAGAAAGTAAATGGCTCATCAGAACCCACTGTGCTCTTGTTGTATGGTTTATAATGGCCTTCTGACCCCAGAAGATGTGGAAACAGTATCCCATAAGTGACACAGGTCACAGAAACCCATGTACTGATTCATTCTGGTGTTATAAAAAAAATAAACAAGTAAAATGAATAAATGCTTAGAATACAGGCTTGAATCTGATATGTGACAAAAATATGCTATTCTCCTGCTTTGACAAAATCCGAATATATTACATGTTCTCTCCATGCAACCACCCAATGGAAGTCGGGTGGAATTAAACATGCCATAAATCACAGGTCCTTAGTAAGCCAGTCAGAATAACATTCTTTGAAAGTTTCTTGATTGTAAATGCAAAAATATTCCAAAATCAAGGTTGCCAACATTCAATAGGAAGAAGGAAACTTCCTGGGAGGAAAACAGTGTCCCGTTCTGAAACGGTACTTTGTGGGCTCACCCATATTGAGAATAGTTACTAACCATTTGCTAGACTTGGCAGGTTTAGTGAATCTACATGCAAATCTGTGCACAGTCAGACAAAGGTAAGATCAAATCTATTAATTTCAGAAGAATGGGATTTTTAGTGACTGCCAATCAAGCATCATGAAAAATGGCATTAACTCTTTCAGGCTGAAGGGTACCATGTAATACATGAACTGATGGAAATTTCTCCAATAAAAAATTAGATATGACCTCAGCGTATCTTGATATAAACATGAACTATGAAAACGGCATTACCAAAGAAAAGAACTTTTGTCCTCTTCTTCCTAAAAAGACTCGACCCCAAATAGAACGGAGTTTAGAATAGCTGACTGCAACAAAATTTTCTTGGTGCCACTTTAAACACAACGATACTTTTTGTTAATGATATAGGGAGGCTAGAAATACCTGCTGCTTATGCCTCACTGGTTTCTTCCCCAGCAATATTAATTTTCCCCTTTTAAAGGGGAGCGCCAGTTTCCTAATGAAAATTAACACTGTGAGTACACGTCTGACAAAAACATTAAATCTCTTGAAAAAGGGCCAAGTCTTTGGTTGTTTACTTTTATTTATTCAAACAAATCTGTAGGCTCATAGTTTGTCACTGATGTCATGCCGTTGAGCAGTTTTTTGTTTGCTTTTCATTTGAGAAGAGATTACAGGATGGGCTGAGGAGCAGTGAAGAGGGGAGAAGTAAGGAAGAGAGGGGGACACATGAAGGCCAGAATTTCATGGGAGTCACAGATTCAGTTGAGTGCTAATGATGTCACTTGGTTTTCACTCTAGCAACAGGGATCCCCCCCATCCCCGAACCCTGCACTTACTGGGAGGAGTAAGCTAAAAACTTGGCAAATGGCTTAGTAACAAAGTCCTGAATTGGCGGCCAAGATCTGGATGTGAATTTTAAGTTGTTTTCTCCCCAAATGTCCAACAAGATCTGCTGTGATTTAAGAAGGGGGGAAAGAGATTTATTGATGTATAAAAAAGCCACATTTCAGAGTTGCCAGTGCTAATCAATAACTGGAATTTGACAAAAGACCATGTTAGGCTCAATAATGAAAAGGACACACATATAAAGGCAAGTATAATTACATGGTATAAATAAGGGAGAGGTTGCCAGAGACTGCATGTTGCCAAGTGCCTCAAATATGCATGTTCTTTGAAAGACTTATTTTTGTGTCTACAGAGGATGAATAAACCTCACTAAAAAAAAAATAAGGCTCTTCCCAAACCTTTGCTCATTTCTGGAATTGAACCCTTTTGCAGGTTCCGAAATGTTTAACTTTGTTTTTCATTAATTCGACATGTTCACACATCCCCTGCACTTCTGGAGCTCTGAACAAAGCTGGCAGAGAGACTGTGCTGGAATACCCAAGTGAGGACTGCTCCCCTCCCGCTGTCCCTGGCCCTGCTGGAGATGTGCCATTTTCTTCTCCTAATAAGTTGGGGCAAACTTTGCACCCCTGTAAAGGCTGAGCTATCACAAGAAAATGAAAACTTCTTCGTGCTCAGCCAAGTGGGTTCCTGTCTCCAAATCCTGGTGACTCAGCCAGAGTCAGCTCTGTGCTCACTGGGACCACCCTCTAACACTGGAAGCAAGTATGAGGAGCAATGAATAATGGAGGCCTTGTCCCTGACCCTAAGTTTAACACCGACAACCATGGGGGTCATTTAAGAGTTAACTTCTGCTTTGTTGCTCAGGTTTAGATACGCCAGGTAAGGCCAGGAGTTTGAGACCAGCCTGAGCAAGAGTGAGACCCCGTCTCTACTAAATAAATAGAAAAATTAGCTGGACATGGTAGAGCACGCCTGCAGTCCCAGCTACTCGGGAGGCTGAGGCAGCAGGATTGCTTGAGCCCACGAGTTTGATATCGCAGTGAGTTATGATTGTGTCATTGTACTCCAGCCCAAGACGCAGAGCAAGACCCTGTCTCACCAAAAAAAAAAAAAAAAAAAAAAAAAAAAAAAAAAGGAAAGAAAAAGAAATGCAGTTAAAGCAAAGGTAGCAAAGGCTGGGTGTCTTTGCCAACCCAGATCAGTCATCTTATTGTGAGGCTGGGGTAGGGTCGAGGCTCTTGGAGACAACTTTCCTTGTACAGAAAGAATAAAGAACAAACTCTTCAGAGAGTGCACAGAAGTGCCTTCCCTTACTCTTAAGTCAGTTTTCTGAATCTTATTGCCATGAAGCTGCAATGAACCATGCACTCTATTCCACTGGTAAACCCGACACTTTTTCCAATCTGTGAGGGTGCAGGAACTGCTTCAGGCTGCCATATGCATTTTAAGCAAACAAGGGCATCAGCCCACTAACTGGAAGAAGTTCCTGGTGGCTGGAGGTACTTTCCAAATAGACAGAGAGAGAGTGCTGGGCTGCAAAGAATCACTGCGGGCCCAGCTATTAGCTTCAGGGAGAGGATGTATTATGTTTACCACAGATTGATGGCACTAATTTACAGAATCATCAGTAAATGCATGTATCTCCTCTGTCTCTCACATAGCCTTTTGTAGACAGAAAGATAAATCTGAAGCTCAGAGAAAGCTCATTTAATTTTCACCTGACAGCCAGTAATAACGGAAGCATCTTATAAAGGTTATGTTTCAATGGAAAAATCTATTACGGGGCGTACAAAACACACTTGCATTAATTACATTTTCTTTGCACTGCATTTGACAAAAGGTCAAGAAGTTACCAAAAAAAAAAAAAAAAAAAGGAACATATGAAGAGAATTCTACTTATTATCTGAAATTTTCTTTTTCTAATTTCCCAGGAATTCAATCACACACTGTACTTTAATTAGTTACTACATTTAATTAAATCTGATGTTCTGAAGATGACTAGCCAGAAATATCATCAGGCAGAAAACAGGGATCAATTATTCTCCAACAGATGAGGTTTCCATATTTCTAAAGTTGCCTATATCTAGAACATACCTTGCCTGACATGCTGGAATATTTTAAAAGAACAAGAAAGAGAAACAGAATCTTTTCATATTTTGTCTTCACAAAAGGTATCAGGTAAAATAATTTATAATAGACAATGTCAAGGCCCTTGTATTTTCAGAGTTTCTGGGCAGCAGGACATGAGTGTGAGGTGATGCTTTTTAAATTATGGTGCTTCAACTTCAAAAGGTGTGAATAATGAAGGTTACTGTAAAAAGACAAGAAATTTTCCTGAACTAAGAACTTCCAGCAGGGTACAGAGCTAAAGGTATTGTTGCCTCTTTGAAGTCAGATACAAATAATCCTATTCTAATCCTACTTCTGCTAACTGCCAATTGTATAATCTTGGACAAGCTAAAAATAATTAGCAAAACAAAATACTCTAAAGACCACAGTTTGACAGTTTTCATGTTCAAAAATGAAGATCATAGGAAGTTTTTATGATGTTTAAATGTACACAATAGGCAGTCAAAAAACACCAGTATCCTTCACCCTACCTCTTTCCTAATTCCATTGCTATAATCCATTGCTTTGTAACTTTGACTCAAACCCTATGTCTTAATCATCATGAGTCTAGAGGAGAGCTGTAAAAGGTCTGTGGAAAAATTTCAGCTCCCTAAGCAACTGAGCAAACGTGTGAATGGAGGAGGCCATTGCTGTGGAAGGAGTAGCCAGAAGATGCTACTTCCAGACCACCTATGCTTCTAGCCTTTGCAGTGGGCAGCACATTTCTTATCCAGCAAAGATAATCTGTAGACGTACCAGGTGACGACCTAGAGCTACTGGCCACCAACTCCCTCTCCCACTCTGGGTTGGTTATTTGGACTCCAGGAAATGGAGAGGACTGGGGAGAACAAAGAGTATGAAATACATCCTTGGATGCCATTCTGGGAAATGATACTGCAATTGGCAGGAGCAAAAAAGTACATTCAATTAAATGCAAAAAATTATTGAGCAAAATTATTGAGCAAATTCCAAGAATTCTGAGACTGTAATAAATCAAACAGGTGTTGGTGGGCTAAAATCAACTTTATTGAAGCAATGCTTATTTTTTTCCAGAAAATGCTAATTGATATAAAAAAGATTTCACAGGAACTGCTTTAAAAATTTACCTCTTTAAACAACTTTACTGAGGTATAATTTATATACCATAAAAGTCACCAATTTAAAAGAGAAATTTAGTGATTTTAGTAAATTTACTGAGGTGTGCAACTCTCTCCAGTTCTAAAACATTCTCATCACCCCAGTGAAAATCCCCATGTTTATATACAGGTAATCCTTGTTCCCACCCCTACCCCAGAGAACGTACAATCTACTTCCTGTAAAAAAAAAAAAATGACATTTTGGGGAATCCTCAATCAGGCACAAAATTGATACAGTATGTGTAATTCTTCTTGGGCATTCAGTAGAGAAGTCCAGTAGACAGCTCTATCTGCTTGCACCTGGCTAGCTCATTTTCACTTAGTGTGTGCACCTGAAAATAGCTTTTTAAATCCACTTCTCTTTAAAAATTCTTTATCCTATTGAAATACCAGTATTAGTACAAAGAATAAATATCCCAGCATATTTACTACTTCATTTGTTGTAAGGGCAGAAATGCAGGACACATGCTTGAATCCCCAGTTATAATACATTAATATCAACAGACTGTGATGCAGCTATCAAGAGGAATGTGTTAGAGCTAGAATTGACCTGGGGAGATGTTCATATTATACATATTATACTACTGAAAGAGAAAAGCGTGTCATGAGAAATATGCATAGTATGATCCCATTTTTCATAAGGACAAAATCACATATGTGTATATGTTTGTATGTTTCTATAACCATAAAGAGCGTGAGGAAGGACATGCACCAAACTCTGAACACTATTTTCAGGGGTAGCGCAACGGGGTTCAGGAGGTGAGGAAAACACTTTGCACATTGTTGCAAGCAAATATTGCTTTGCTGTTTGAAAACAAAAACCCTGTAAACCATTATCTTTAAAAACTATAATTATATTTTCCATGAACTTGGATTAACTTCCTTATCCCTGTCTTTCCATAAATCTAAGTTTATATGATTTTTCTGAATGTGTGGGCTAAAATATGATGTGGGTTCTTGAGATCTCTGGGTTACAACTTAAGAGGTTTCAAGATTGGAATTTCAAATCCACTATCAGTGGTATAAGGGGGTCAAGACCTTGACAATATGATTTTATCATGTAGCAGGAGCATTGTGATATTCAGGATGGAGCTTCCCCTTTACTGGCTTTCAAAGTTCTTCTAACTGATTGGGACAGTGGAGATAATGGTAAATGCTTAGATTTCTGGTGCTGATGATAGGTCGTCTAATAGCACTTGTCTCCATATCCATTGTAGTCTAATTAAATAAGACAGAAAACTTATCAGTTAAGCAACAAAGAAGGATTTTTTAAGGTGATAGCATTTTCAGCATCACAAAATGAAACTAACTATATGTATATATGAAAAATACATTTCTGTGTGATAAAAATGCTTCTCCTATAAAAATGCTTAATAGAGGTATATTTGGAAGATATTTGATTAAACTACACAAATCATATTAGAAAGCTCACTAAGGTACTTTTTTCCCATAAGTAAGCTTTCTCCCCCTTAATAACGTTTCATTATTCTTGTCAATTTCATCATTATTCTTTCTAAAATAAATTTTTTAATTTAAGTACTATATCCAGGAAACCACTCAAATGATGGTGTACAACTCAGTTAATTATTACACCACCATAGATCAAGAAATAAAACATTCCATTATTATTCCTAAAAGAAATTCAATCTTTAATTCTAGGAAAGAAAGTCTGAATTACCAAATACATTTGCTACATCCAGGCAGTTACTGCATCCATTGGGGTTTAGACTGGGCTGTCTAGGTAAAATTTAAATATGAGTGAGTGAGCAAATTTAAATATGACTCCACAGCATCTAGAGACAAAACATCCCTTGGAAAAATGTGCCAGGCTCCATCAGCAAAGCTTGCTGTTTTTTTCCATTGTGTTACTGAAGTGACTGTCAGTACCAATGACGTGTCCAAGTTTGAGTCACCGAACTAAAGCCAAACACTTGACTCATCTCTAGGTTCATTTTTACCCTTGTTTCCTTTGTCACCAAGGTGTAGTGTAATGAAATGCATATGACCTGGCAAACTGAACAATGAGCCTCACTGTTCAAAAAAGGTAAAAGAGACGATTAATTTGTCAGCACAAAGTGAAGACTCAGAAGGCTGAAATATCAATCTCTTTTTCAGTCTATTATTCTTTCTTTGAATAAAAGGTTGCTTGGAATTCACATTAGGCTAGAATTCACATTAGGTTAGAAATGCAGAAGTTCAAAAGTGAGCAAACCTTGTGCTATACTCTCTATACCTGGCAGGAAATTATCTCCAAAGAATGGGTCTGGGGAAAGGATTTATTAATGCCCACTGTTTCCACCCAAAGTAGATCTTCTTTTGGTCTTGCACACATCAAATACATAGCTATCTGCTGACTTGATCAGAACTGATATCAGGTAATCAGGATCAATTCTGTGCAAGCAGAGATGTCAGGACTATGGACCATGAAGTGATTGTTGTTTATAGCAAATGGCACTTTTAGCTGTGCTCAAGCTTCCAAAAGCCCAGGATAGCTCTTTGATTCTTCTAAAGATCTTGTCCTGCCAGCCAAACAGAACCACTGTGAAGGACTCAGCTTGTTGTATATGAATTAACCAAAATAACTTGGGCCCCTTGTTTTTGGGTTCCATGCCTGCCTTAGCAGAAGTCCTAAATGGTTGCTTTCAGAGTCACTCCGATGACAGGAAAGTTAGGCAGTCCAGCACCTCCGTCCAGAAATTAAGTAAAATTCAACAAGAGGCATTTTCAGAGTACACTTTTAGAGAAGAAAGCTAGATAAGGGGCTTTAAATTGATTCTGTTATTTCCTGTTTCAGGACAAGTCTTGCAATTTGGTGGATAAATGCTAACTATGATAAAATCTTTTATTTAGAATTGTACAGTTGTTTTGTATTCCAAGTGAATAAAATGTACTACATTCACACACAATCAGGAAGTCAGTAATTTAGTTTTAACTTTCGTCTCTGCCTAAGTGCAAAAGTCTGGCACATAAGGTAATTTGAAAACAATTATTAAGGGTGGTTTTGAGAGCTGGTACACCACATAATCACCAAATATCTGGCACAGATCCTTCTGCTTAAACTCAGAGATTTCCTAAAGAGGAGAGTAAACAAAACCCTTGCTGTTTCACTGACGCTGGTGAAGATTTGGGATTAAAATGCTCATAAACAAGATTTTTTGATGGTGGAAAAACTCAAAAGCAATTTAATCTTACAGTTCTTCTAAGATGAATCATTTCGACTCTTCTTTGACAGAAAACTCTGGCAATTTCTGGGACATCAAGTCCAAAATGCAATTTTTTTTTCTTTTCTAGCCATTTTGGGCAAACAAATGCATTATTTGGAGAAGAAATTATTATTGTATCAATCCAGAATTTTGCCAGAGCCATCTTCAACAATGGAGATGTAAGAGACCACCAGTGTTACATCACCCTAGGTTGAGCAGTAATTCTCAATCGGGGGTGATTTCAGTCCCCAGAGAACATGTGTCAGTGTCTGCAGACATTTACAGTTGTCACAACTGAGTGTGGGGGGACACTACTACCATCTAGTGGGGGGAGACCCGGATGCTGCTAAACACCCTGCAATGCACAGAACAGCCCCCCACAACAAGGAATTCCCTGGCTGAAAATATCAGTAATGCTGAGGCTGAGAAGCTCGGTCCTCCAGCAAGGTGATGCAGGATTTTCTGGGAGAGCAAAACCTGAGATCATTTCAATCATACACACAAAACCTTCACTCCACTAAACACAGTTCAATTTCTTCTAAATTTCCGAGACATTTAACCAAGTAAACACTCTGGTGAGAAACTGGCAATGGAAGAGAGAAGGCTGAGAGGGTGAGTATTCCCAAAGTCAAGTAATGAGTTCCAAGTAGGTTCAGGGGTAAAAAATTAGCTATATTTGCCCTGCAATATGACTTTGGACTTCTAGGGGAAAGTATAAAAGGATGGGAGGGAAGAAAAGAGAGAGGGAGGTGCAAGACTTATGATATCCATCACCACCAAAGGATAGCGAGCCAAGGCAAGGTAGCCATGCTACCTCTCTCAAATTGAAGAAACTCTGGGGCTCATTTTAGACCCTTCCCATCCACATGAAGACACTTTCTACCTAATGTCACTTACATCAGAAGGAACTTGAGGCTGAATTCTATTTTGTGTTTTAATGGTGCCCATGACAAAAAGCAGCCTGTACTGGGTCTAGGTGAAACTAATTCAGCCTTAAAAAAAAAAAAAAGGCATTATCTGGTTTCCACGCAGTCATCCCTTACACCTAAAAATGGAATTCATCAGAAATGAGAAAATTCTAAGTAAACCATTTGGGGAAAGTTATAACAGGTCTGCGAGAAGAACAGAGAAGGGGAAATGAAAGCAGAGTTATCACACAATCAAGACACACGCACAACTGACATTCGAGGGCTGTATTGGTGCCACAACTCGGTCTAAACACCATACACTAACCTACGGGGCACACGAAACACTGTAGCATGACAGGCATATGGTTATCTGGTTGGCACACCACAGTAACTGCTCTATTTGGTGTACTTACACTTAAGTCTGTAATAGTATTTCTTTGAAAAGGATCGTCTTATATTTAAATGACATTTGCTCCAGCAATCAAATCCTACTACGCTTCAGAATGCAGGACTGTTTTGCTGCCCTTCCAGAGTTGGAGAAAAGGAGCTGACTCACATCTTACCCTTCTCACTCCGGGTAGCAGTGGCTGCTGTCTTGAGTGGCATGTGTTTGCTACCAGGAAACCACTGAGAAATAGACATGATCTGTGCTACCAGGGCTTTTGTTCAGAAAAGTGTGCTAGGACACTTATTGCTCACATAACACCGTAAGTGTGTTAGCATTTCCCATCTCTACTAGTTTAGCCAGTTTAGCTATGTGTTTAGCTTCTATCTTTATTTTCCTGGTATTAGTAAGTATATATGTATTCCTTAACTTGTTTCAAAAATACTGAAGAGAGACTTCACTTATAGAAGAGCAGATTTTGATCTCTGTATTATAATCATTCTTCCAAAACACATAATTCAGTGAGTCAGGGTGTTCTAGTAATTTCTCTTCTGACACTAACTGCAAGAGTTTACCAAACTGCAGAGTTTGAGGGCAGAGTCCACCACATTTCTGACACTATCTTCAACTTGGTGGTGGTGGTGGGGGAATTCCCCAAAACGCCCACAGGTGCAATCATTCACTAGAAGGTCCCAAAGAATTCACTGAAGCTATTGTCCTCATAGTTATGGTTTATCACAGAAAAAAAGATACATATTAAAATTAGCCAAGAGGAGAGACACATGGGGTAAAGTCTGGCATCATTCCAATGCAAATGCTTCCATTGTCCTTAGAGTATGTTATCCTCCAGGGATTGTGTGAGAATATGCATGGGGTATGGCTATGCAGGTCATCTGAGCTTTGGTATCCAGAATTTCATTAGGGCTCCATTACCCAGGGATCACTGTTTGCTCATGTAGTTGATCTCAGCCTCCAGGCTGACTGGTATTCATGTGACTCAAAGGCCTCACTCTAGATCACATGGTTGGTCTTCCTGGCATGGCTAGTCCCTCCCTAACACTGTTGGGTGTGAACCGCCCAACCTAACATCTGCTATGGCTAGCCCCCACACTAAACAAAGGCACTCCTATCAGATATGAATGTAAATTACCTCCCAGAAGCTGAAGGCAAGAACTCTCTTTGGGCAAGTCAAGTTCTTTATGACACAAATAATTTACCTGTTTTTACTGAACATGCTAATTCTAGCCTATTCCTGACTATGATACTTTACTATGGAAATATTAATAATTTTCACACAAAACTGTTGGGAAATTTTTAACTGAGAAACAAATTAAATTCAAGAATAAATATCCTTAATCACATAAACTTAAGACTATCACCTCTAAGAAAGCAACTTCCAAACAATACAAAATAAAATGAGAGTCACAGAGAAAGAGTTTGAAAAATATACACCATTTCAAACTACATACTTAAGAAGGGGAAATATCAAAGTTTTCAATGTTTTATTTTTGTAAACTTTTACATGTAAACTTTTCTGCTGAAAGCTACTCAAGTTTTTGAGTGTAACCTGTCCCAGGTCTCGCAGACCTATGTTGGATTTCTTAAAAGAAAAGGAAATTCTTATAAAAATCAACAATTCATGAGTTCAGACCACTTACAATTCCTATTAAGTGCAAAAAATAAGTGGACATATGGTACAAATTCTCACTCGTTTCTACTTTATTTTGCAAGTGAGATGTGTAAAGCTCTTCAAGACCTTCCCCACCATACATGAAAACAGAGTAAGGAGTTCTGGATTTACACCTCCCCCCTCCCAACGTGAAATTTTATGAATTATATACAATGGTAGGTCAAGAAGTGGGTTTGAGTAAAGTGATGAATGATTTCTACTGCAGTCAATAAATTCGATGAATACAGAGGGCCTATGGTTTGATTTCACCTTTTTCCTTCTTTACTAATTAAATTCTAGATAGGGAACCTCCCTAATATGCACAGTCAATGGTGGGGTTGTGTTTCTTCTATTCAACAGAAGCTTCTGTATTGCCTCATCCACACAGATAAAGAAGTAGTAAGTTGCATAAGGGATCTCTGCTCCATTTGCAATTTTTATTTCCTAGCGGGGGTAGAAAACTATCCTGTGGGCAGACACATGGGGCCTCTGCTATTTTCTACAAGTCAATCAGCACCATTTGTGCCCTCAGAAGAACCCAACGCTCACTAATGCAGAGGTCAGAGAGTACACGGGGAATTTACAATGAAACTATTACAAGTTTAAAAGAACAGCATTCATATGTTTTTTTTCCACCTAGGAGGTGTTAAAGACTATGGATTGCAGCTGAGGGAGAATTAAGGTCCCTATTTACACATCTCACTGTGCCTGCGAAGCTGAAAGAGAAATGAACTCAGTTGCAAAAAGTACGCAGTTGGCTCGGGCAATTTCATTGTCTTAGTCTGGGGGAAAATGTCCTTTTAACGTCACCAGCTTAGGGAAAGGTGAATATTCAGGAACCGAAAAGCACCAGAAATGTTAACATCCAAAAGAAAAAGATTTTAAAAAAAGAAAGAAAGGTGATGTTGGAAACGTGGCGATGCATAGGGAGGATGGGTAGGATTTGGAGGAAGAAGCACACAAGGGCAGAGAACCCTACTAAATCAGGGATCCGCAGCCGGGGTGGGGAAGGATTAGAATTTCCTGGGGTTGCAGTGCAGATTGAAAAAGGACGTTAAATAGTATAATCTTATATATTTTGAATATGGGAAAACACCTTTCATTTTTGTGACACAAACCTTAATGAGTCCAGCGCTACAAAATCTTCTTGGCTGATGGAGATAAGCCCATTCTAAACCTGCAGCCAAGGAGATTCAGGGCAGGCGAGGGAGTGGGCACGTGGAGTGACGTACAGAACAAGCACAGGAGGACACACGAATAGGCGAGAGGCTGAGATTTGGTTTATGCTTATCAAAGGAGGGCATTAGGTTTTAAAAGATTAAAAAACACTGTCCTAAGTTATTCTAGAAAATATTACTAACACCTTCAGCACCCAACTCAACAAAAGCCGTTGTCACTATCTGCCAAAGTAACCTTGGGGGCACTTGACTTTCTTTGGAACACAATTCCAGGTACTTTTTGGAACCTAGCTCACCTCTGAGTACGGCACTCTTATTTTGTCTTCGCGTTTGCATGGCATCTTCTCTTAGAAGCCCAAAGCACCTTATTATGTGCTTATTTTCTAAACCCCTTAATTAAAATACCTAAAATAGCCTAGAAACCAGTAACACTTCTTAAGGTTTTGCCTTCGCTCTCGTAAATCAACATATTTGGCTCTTCTTTATGTCACTGGTAGATGTCCATCCAGACAAGTCTCATAGATGGCATCAGGAAAAAAAAAACTATGATCATATAAAGATTCCACAAAAACCACCAAGACATTCAAAATATCTCTCCGCTTCCACAGCCCTCATTAAAAAATTGCACCTGTCAATAAGACACAGATAAATTAGGTGACTGTAAGTGAAAACTGCTAAGGTAAATCAGTAATTTAAAAAAAAAACAAAAAACTAAACTCCGTGTAGGTGAAACACCACAAATCTGTCGCCGTCTCATCAGATCAGTAGCCAATCAGGTCCTGGCAGGCCATATGTGTATTTATAAATATATCTGCTAATGTAAAGGTCGCGTTGCTCACTACTCAGGGAAATCAGGCACATTTGGAACCGTCCCTAGAAGATTTTGGTTTCCTAAAAAAAAATATTTTGACAATTTGTGACAAATGCAATCCTGCCCCCATATGTTTTGTACTATTTAAAGGGAAATGACACCCAGTTGCCTTCACATCAACACGTGAATTTTTTTTCTTTTAATAATGAAGTTGAAGATGGGAAGGGAGAGAGGTTATCTTCCATACATATTTAAAAGATGTAAATGTCTTTCTAAACTTTATAGTTCCACACTTGCCCAAGAGCAGAGAGTTTCCAAAAAATCTGTGTTACTGCTCATGACATAGGAAATCACAGAAACTTTTCTTCCAAATTAGAGGTTGAAGTGGAAAAATAACTGGAATGACAGGAAAGTGATGGCAGATTTTTGCTGTAAAATGCAGTCTTCTGCCCTCTTGCCTACTTTTTTCTGCTCTGCAGCTCTTCCCCCTTTTCTAATCATGAGGAAGAAAAGGACTCTGCTTAAACGTTCCCCTCTGACAACCTCTACAGAAATCTCTAATGGATTAATCAGGAATGAGAATAACATTAGAAGGATACAAGAGACAGAAGTCCAGAATAAACTTCAAATACTACACCAACCATCGACTTACATCTCATCCCATTCTTTAGTACCAACAGACAAACAAGATTTGTCTATGACAGGGAAGACAGAAATCTTCCAAATAAAAAAACTTCTACAATTGGATGACATCTTTAGTTAAACACACACACACACACACACACACACACACACACACACACACACTGACAAGATGGAAAGGTATGAAAATATTTGAGAGAACTTGTTTAATTGCCCAGCAATGCCTTCCGTTCAATTTAGCCCTTGAATCAGAATAATCATGACAGATGGCTCCTGTTAGCTAAAAAAAAAAAATTAGCTAAATTTTCAGATAACGCAGCCTTCTGTCATGTTCTCCTCCTCCGAGGTTTATGTGGTTTGTTTAGCAGGCTCTGAACTGCGGACTGATAGTTGGTGACCAGCTTTCACTTAGTATCTGCAGAATTCACACCACTTGATACCGCATGCTCAGAACTCCAAGGGAGGGAGAAATATTGTCAGTTCGGATGACAAAAGACCTTGATAGGCCACCCCTACCCCACCCAGATATGAGATCCACATTTTTTTTATTTAAATAGATTTAGGGGTACGAGTGGGTTTTGTTACCTGGCTGAATTGCATAGTGGAGACGTCTAGGCTTTTAATATACCTGTCACCTTTATACACCAAGCAATGCCATTTCTTTGTAGCAGAATAAACTCATATCTGATGCTATAATTACAACCCTAATGGACACACTTAATTTATTTTGGAGAAGTGAGGTTGATATCCACTCGTGCTATTATTAAAAAGACTAATGAGAGCTGCTCGGTAAGAAAAGAAAAGATTTATTGAATTCCTTTTGGCACCCGGCACAGCTTAGCAATTTTGAGAGCCCATCAAAACAGCAGATATACACCCTGCTCAGATGTGCTGTACGGGATGTGAGCTGGGTTTCAGATTTTCAATAACAAATCTGTCACTCCGATTTTAATTAGACGGCTTAAAGCAGCCACATCAATAATGGCAGGAAGACGGCTTAGTTCAAAGATCATAGAGATGTTACTCTACTTTAATAGTTCTTTTATACAAGTACATATTTCAGAGGTTTTTGAGGCATTCATCTTGACTACCCCTTTCACCGAAGAGGAGAAAAAAAATATTCCTAATTGAATTGAACCACGAACACTAGCAGTCATCACCATTTCTACACCAGGCTGTTGCATCCAGCTGGTGAGAAGGTCTAATTTCACACCACGCAGCAATGAAATGCTGCTAACTTTTATTTGTGAGTGTAAAACAGTAATATTTCATGACAGTGAAAGGACAGTTGATGCTGCTGGGTACACCTTCCGCTGGTCTGAACCTGAGAGACAAATGGTAGGTCTTGGTTAAGGTCTCGGTTAAGGACTGATAAATGGGTCTTTCTCATAAAAAGCTCACAGAGAGCAGAGGGAGGACTCAACCTGGGAGGAAGGCTGACGCCCCTTAGAGAAGTTCACATCCAACGTGAACACTCTTCAGCCCAGCATGCTATGGGAAAGTGAATGGTAACCTCAGAGTGAAAAACCCTGGCCAAAGACCAAGCCTTTTTTTTTCAATGGGGTAGGGGTATCTAAAGAGTTGTCATTGTATTTCTTTCTATTGATTTTTGTTACATAAATAAACTTACTGATTGCATAAACATATTTATAAATAAACCTTATTGATAAATTATAAATTATTTTTATTATAAATAAAAACTTGTTGATTGCATACATAAATACTGTTAGTATACAGAAACACTATTACTATATTGACATATATATTCTGTACTTTGATGGAAATATGTTAAGTATGTGTGTATATATACCTTTCTTTAAAAATAAAATCTTACTATACATACTTGTAAGGTTTTCTGCTTGATAATCTATGGTTATTGTTTTTCCATGTCAATAAATATATATCAATGCCACCATTTTAACAATTATATAATATATTGTATGGATAATATGTAAATTATTTAATTAATTCCCTTTTGTTGGACCTTTAGATAGCCTCAAAATATTTTGCAATGGTATGCATATATGTACATATATACTAATATTGAGAACTCTTTATAGATGAACATGTACTATACATACATATGCATACAATTTGATTATTATATTATAGTAAATTATCTTTGGATAAATTCTTGGAGCTGGGAACTCCTAGATGAAACAAAAAATGTCTGCATTTTTATAAAAGATTTTTATCTTTTATAAAAGATAAAAGTTGGTCCTCCATATCCATGAGGTCCACATCTATGGATTCAACCAACCTTAGAGTGAAAATATTCAAAAATAAAAAATAACAATACTGCAATAAAAAAATACCGTATAATTATTTACGTAGCAGTCACATCATATTAGGTATTACAAGTAATCTAGAGATGATTTAAAGTATATAGGAGGATGTATGTAGGTACTCTGCAAATACTACACCATTTTCTATCAGAGAATTGAGTATCTATGGATTTTTGTACCCTAAGTGGGTCCTGGAACCAATCTCTGGCATATACCAAGAGACAACTGTATATGATATTACTGTTTTAATGGGCATGGAATATGTTTTTCAGAAGCATCTTCTGGATCAGATCCTGACAAAACATGCTAACACTGTTACTATCACTTTCACAGCATCATGCAAACCCACAATTTCATCTCCACTTCCCCTGCAATGCTGTTCATCACTCTCCAGAATAATCTGAACATTCTTTGAACCCAAATCCCTGCAGGTTACTTTGTTCTGGTCAATCCTCAACGATATAGCCGAGGTTGTATTGACTCCCTATGGACATGACTAAAGTCCTTCTTGTTAACACTGGCCAACTTCTGCAGTATCTAAATGTCACATGCTTAGAATGCAGACCAAGGCCCATGTGCTAATGCCATGTCACTGCTCTGCACCAGCTCCACTGCTTTTCTTTTCAGGCTATGTGACTTTGGGACAGTGACTTATCCTCTATGTGCCTCAGTTTCCTAACTGCTCCGATGCCACCTTCAGGAAGCCTTCCTGGACCCCTTACGTCTATGTTCAGGCCTTTCCTTTAAGTCTCCACAAGGCTCCATACTTCACCTGGCACAACACTTATCACACGGTTTGATGGATGCCTGCTTACCTGTTCTCCCTAACGCTAGACTATCAGAGTAGGATCCATATCTACCAATGTTGGTCACTACTTAAGTGTCATTTACCGAAGAAGATAATTATTGAATGCCTACTTTAAAAAGACAATTACTGAAATCCCAGATGATACCTTTGGAGGAACTAGGGATACAGCAGAGAACACAACAGATAAAGTCCCCACTGCCATATGACATACATCCTAGTGCAGGATGGGCAGACCAACAGCTAAATAGGTCAATATTCGGTACGGCAGGTAATGGTATCTCCTGTAGAGGCAGGGAGAGGATGGGGTGGGGAGGACTTGCTATTTAGGAGTGTGGGGGTCAGAGGAGGTCTCCCAGAAAAAGGGCCATTTGAAGAAAGACATGCTGGTGTCTAGAGTGGGCAAGGCCAATCTCACTCCTCTGGGCAGCTGGCTCCTTCCTACTGGTCTCAGACACAGTGCCTGTAGAATATTTCATTTAGTAAAAGGGCTCTGCTGCTTAAAAAGGGGGGGAGAGGGATTTTCAAACACAACCCCTAGTGTAAATGGCTTTGTGCTAGGCACTAAATAAAGTGACTTTAAAGCCAGCATAAGTCCCCAAACAATGAAAGCTTCTGGTGGGAAGTACTTAAGTGTTGAAGGAACTGAGACACTGAGAAGCCCAAGTTCACACCCTAACCAAGTGGCAGAGCTGGGGTTAAACTCCTCGTCTGCTACCTCCAGAGCCCACATCTCTCACCCCACCCTGCGATGTAAGCTGCACCAGCAGGCTGCCAAGTCGTTTGAACTCAAATTTGGTGGAGCTGGCACAGCACTGGTATTGCTTTGTTCAAGTTTCTTTCCCACATGACCTTGCTGTGTGTTTTAGATACCTTTGACAGCCTGCACTGAACATAACCTAAAATGATCTTCACTTTATGAGTTCGTTGATTGTGACTCTGTATGTTCAGAGTTATTTTTTTTTTTTAAAGAAAATCAGAAGGCATTTTAATTGAGATTTCTTTTTAAAAAGGGTGGGTAGGTGGTTCTAACCAGTAAACACAAAGTAAACGGTTTTTAAGAATGTGCCTACAAAGTATTGCTCCTGGCCCAACTGTCTGCATCAGATCACTGTCCAGTTCTGCCTTCTTCCCTCACTGTCTTTTCTTCTTCTTCTTCTCCTTCTTTTTTTTTTTTTTCTGCTTGCTTCCCTACTTCTAGCTGCCAGCAAGTCAGATAATTAAATGCCAAAGTAGTGACACTTGGCATTTCAATGAGTGCTCTGTATTTACTACATGGTCTCTCTCGACAGCCCTCCTGCTCAGCATGCGTGCAAGCTCAATGCTGCTCTGCTGAACTGAAGCACTCCTTTGTTGCAGAGCTGGACGAACTGAAGAAAGATGAACTCGAGCAGCAGCCCAGGACTGAGAGGAGGGAGTCGGCAGATCCCCCACCTTCTCTCCCTACCACCTCTTGGAGTTTATGTCCTCATTTCAATTAAACAAGCATTTGTTAAGAGACCTTGGCCTTCTGCGCCCAGCCCTCTGCTGGGATACTTTCAAAATGGATTTTGTATTAAAAGGAACAGAACTTTAGGTCTTTTCATTGCAACCAGGTACTGCCAGGATATTGCACTATACATGATTAGAAAGTGACTTCACCTTTACAGCTCACCTGATTTTATACAAAAGCCATTAGTTAGAACAGAAGTAGATAGTATATGCAGAAGGCTGACTCTAGCTTCCAAGGCTGTAGTTTGGGCCATGGAAGAACTGCTTAATTGAAAATTGTCTCTTCACTAAATGTATCACCTGTTCATGCTGCAGCTTAGCCATCACCTCCTCCTAGAAGCCTTCACTGACCCCACAAGCCTGGGTTAAGTGACCTCCTAGGGGGTCTGACACAGCTGGTACTTTGCACAGTCCTAGACTGTGAGCTTAGTGGACAGGAACCTGCCCCACTCACTGCCACTGTCCCATGCCAAGCACAGTGCCTGGAGCGTATCAGGGGTGCAATACATAGTTCCAATTAAACTGCTTTTCAAGTGAGATGGTAGAGTATATTTTCAAATCCCTTTAAGCCATAGTGAGCTAAATATGGTCAATATGATTATTAAATTCACAGATTTTTGTATTCACTCATTCATTCATATGTTCAAACAACACATATTTATTGAGCACTCACTGTTGCCCAGGCATTGCCCGAGGGACTCACTACTCAAATATTCTCTTTTGTCCTCCTATAAGAGTATTTTCTTCAGTCAAGAAGGCAGTTCATGGGCTACATGCAAGAAATTGGGTCATGAGTGCCTTTGGGGCAACTGTCAATCAGTGATCACATCATAGTTAGTCTGAGGTAGGAACCACCATGTCACTCTTTGGACTACTAATGGCTCACAGAGTATATGGCATCTAGTAGATGCTCAATGAGTATTTGTGAAAATGTGAATAAATAAGAAACCCTAAATATGCTAAGATACTACTCTATTTTTTTTTAAAAAAGGAAAGAAAAAAGCACTAACTTACATAGAAATAATTTACTATGAGAACTTTATTTGGGGGTGAAATCAATAACTAAGATGTCAGGAGGCTATGATTTATTGAATGATACCCTACCTACCCCATTCCTCACTTCCCATTAATATACTCTGCTTCTAGGCAAGATGGTACTGCATTTAATCTCTGACCCGAAACACATACATATACACACACACATCCCAAAATATATAAAACAATATTTTTCAAGACACTAGATATCAGGCAATGAAAGACAGTTATTCCTGAGAGAAAAAAAAATAAGATGTGGCCTACTGGAGCCTTAATTTACTATTTTAAGAAAATTTCCAGGTAACCACACAAAAAAGAAGGACCAAGGCAGAATGCATCAGACCCTCTTAAGTTAAGGAAATAAAGCAAGGGGATACCAAGGCAGCTAGAGATCATGGGATAGAATAGCAAACCATACTGAGATCAGCCCAGAAAGAGAAGATCTGCAGAAGACCTCTCTCAAGTATTCAGCAGAAAACTAAGAAGTACATGCATGTGAGTAAACTGGGTGTGAAGAAAGAACCATGGGATTAGAGGGAACACTGATGGACATTCAGACACAGTCCCTGTTACTCCAACCAGCCGCAATGGGAAAACCCAATTCACAGGGCATCGAGTAGAGTTCTTAGGATAGTCCCATCTCAGTAGGAGAGAATAATTAGTCCTAGAGTGACCACTGCCCCAGACTGCCAAACAAAACATAAAAGCAAGACTTGAAAGAATCAAACTGTCTTCAAGTAACTTACCTACATGCCAGAACAAAGTGTAAGAATATTTATAGGAATGCACCCAACAACAGCAAGCACCCAACAAGGTAAAATTCACATTGTCTAGCATCCAAAATTAAATAAAATTTAATTCAATCAATTAAATCAATAAAAAACTACCAAGCAACAGAGACCTCACCAAAGAAGATATACAGATGGCAACTAAGCATATGAAAAGATGCTCTGCATCGTGCATTATCATGGAAATGCAAATTAAAACAACAATGAGATACCACTACACATATCTGTTAGAATGGCCAAAATCGAGAATGCAAAGTCACACAGCAGGAATGCAAAGTCACACAGCCACTTTGGAAGGCAGTCTGGCAGTTCCTAGAAAACTAAACCTACTCTTACCACACAATCCAGTTTAGAGGAGTTGAAAATCTATTCCCACACAAAAATTTGCACATGTATGTTTTTAACAGTCTTATTCAGAACTATACACCTTGGAAGCAACTAAGATGTCCTTCAGTAGGTAAATGGATAAATTGTGGTACATGTAGACAATGAAATATTCAGTGCTAAAAAGAAATGAGTTATCAAGCCATGAGAAGGCATGGAGGAACCTTACATGCTTATTACTAAGTGAAAGAAGCCAATCTGAAAAGGGCTGCATGATTCCAGCTATCTGGCATTCTGGAAAAGGCAGAACTATGGAGCCAGTAAAAGATCAGTAGCCAAAGGGGCTGTGGGAGGGAGGGGTGAGTAGTTGTTATAACTGTATTCCTTGTATTCTTCCTTATATTCAAAAACTTAAGAAGAGACCTGGAAGATATGTTGTTAAAAATCAGACTTCTAGAGATGAAAATGGCAATGTCTGATAGGAAAATTCCTAGAAGAGATTAACAACAGAGCTGACACTGAAGAAGCAAAGATTAGTGAAACTGAAGGCAAAGCAATAGGAAATACTCAAAATGAAACACACAGAGAAAAGAGAATTTCGAAAAATGAACACAGCATCTGTGAGCTGACCCAGATACATGTGGCTTCAAAGCATGTGTCCCTTCTACACTGGCATGTGACTGCAGCTCCACATGACCAGTGACAACCTCACTGCCCCAGTTTGACTGCATAGCTGAGGTGGCTACTCAAGATGATGTTTACTGCAGAGCCCAAATAGGGAAGGCAGGAATGTGTGAGTGGGTATGTGTGGGTGCTAGTCTGTATTCACAACCTTTCCTGCACAAACACTGGATCTAGCCTGAAACACACGAACAGATGTGGGGTTGTGTCCCGAGTACAAAATTCAGTCCCATGTGTGTCAGCTAAAGCAATCAAGCACTAAGAAAAACTATAGTGAAGCAAGGAGCTGCTTTCACATAATAAATCCTTATAAAAACCCAACACGTTCCAGATTTACTCTTCACACATCAGTATGGCCCAAAGCATCTGAAAAGCCAACATCTAATGAAAGATAAAATAAAGTTTTTATTATGGCCCACTACCCCAACACATAAAATTCATTTCCCATGAAAATAGCTTACATTAATACGGCAATTAGCTCAAGTACTTTTTTTAGGAAAGCGAGCTTTTCTTCCCATCTCCTTTCCAAGAGCATGTGTTGGGCTCTTAGGGCCCAGGGTGTAGATGCAGAACAGCTCCAGTTGCTGGCACTAGACTTTGGGCATGGACTCAGTCACCATTGCATTCATTCAACTGTTCTGCCAAGAGATGGCACCGAATCACCGGGTCACAAAATCCCATGGCTGAAAGGGACAGCAACAGATCATCGATTTATCATTTTTAGCTGAATAATATTCTTTCTCCCTTTCCTAATTCACTCCGACTTCTGGGAGAATTAACTCTTCTCCATTAAGTAAGAGTACAAGGGTAAATCCAGGAACCACAGAGACCAGTTCAGGCAGGGTTTGGGCATGCTATCTATTAAACGTTGGGCCATTATTGGACAATCTACTCTGGGCACTGTATTTTGGATAAATAATTCAATTGTTAAAAAACTGGTTGGAGACTGTTCATCGTAGGGAAAGTGTGTGGACCAGAAATCAGATTCATTGACAAACTCTGAAAGACGTCTGAGTTCCACTCATGGTCCCCCAGCCCTGCATGGATTCTGTGAGCCCCCCACTACCCTGCCTGCCTTGCTTCACCTCTGAACTATGGTTAATAATAATTCTACCTCAAAAGGACATTACAAAGGGGAGTTAATACATGCAGAATACTTAGAACGGTACCCGACACACAGCAAATAATAAATGTTAACAACGGTAAATAATAATTGTATAGTTAAATAATATTATATCATTATTATTGCCATTATTATGTTCTGTTATTTTACATCTGTAAAATACAGGCTGTACCCTCAGCTGGGAAGGAGAAGGGACATGCCGGTTTCTCCCTTCTTTCCATTCTACTGGGAAGTGGCCACTTCAGGATTGTCTTTGAAGAAAATAACCTGAGAGGATGCATTTCTAGTATGATGAGGGTTCCAAAACTATTTTGGCTTTATTAGAGCCCTGATGGCAAATAAGGATAACTTCGCAGTTAGAATGATGTGAGATGGGGTAGGAGTTAGGAAATGGTGGGAAAGAAAGCCTTGCTTACATCAATACAGTGTTCAGAGTCAGAATGATTTAGGAATTAAGAAAAAGTTATCTCTTCTGCACATGGTATGACAGGAATCTGAGGCTAGTGGACCAGGGCTTTGCCACTCTCAAGCGTCCTTCACCCTCTGTACTTCCATTTAATCTGTCAAGTGAGGCATCTATGAAGAAGGCTTACATTCCTTCAACTATACCATTCCGAAAATTAGTGGAAAAAATGACAGTTTTATACCTTAAAGGCCAAACATTCTTCTCAATGTCAGTCACACTTGCCAGGCCTAAATTATCACAGATCTAAAGCAATGGAATTCAAATTAGTAAGTTTTTACAGCATGAAGACTCTTCAGCACAGGCCCGTGCTCTGCCCGCAATTCTAATGATTGAGCAGGACATTAGCTCTCGACAACAGATGCTATAGTAAAAGTTTCCAAAACGACAGAAAAAACCAAAAACGGAGATCATGTGATACATTTAAAATGATCATTAAATACAGACAAGAAAAGCCAAGACAATTAAAATTTCACTTGTAAATAAGATGGGGCTATTTCATTGTGAAAATAATGCTTGCAAATTTTAAAGTAATTTAATATGAAACCTATTTCCCCTCTTAATTAAAAATGAAAACAATGTCACATGTAATTTTAAAAGGCCAAGTGGATGGAGAATGTGAGAGAAAAAAGAACAGATCTTCTTTTTGAGTAATGTCTATTAATAGTAATCCAATTTATATCCCCTGAAGTTGGGACATTTTCTCTACACTCTTATCTACGGGGTTTGTTGACTTTGGAGGTCTCTAGTGCTTCATACCCCACAGTAAGCCTTGAAACTTCCTAAGACCCGAGTCACATATGAAGCCCAAATGTTTTTGTTTTTTGTTTTTTCCCCAAGCCTTTCCTGTAGAAATCTATCCTTTTGAGAAGGCCTGGAAACCAATCCTTGTTCAATGTCTAACCTGTTGATTTTATCAAATTCATACAAACCTGCTGGCCATTCTGCAGCATACACATCTCCAACTGTACATGCAATCTGAGTTAACTAAAAAATAAACAAATAGTAAAACACAGTAAAAGGTTCATTATAAGCTAGGTGCAGTGGCTCACTCCTGTAATCCCAGCAACTTGGGAAGCCAAGGTGGGAAGATCACTCGAGTCCAGGAGTTCAAGAGCAGCCTGGGCAACATAAAGTGAGACCCCATCTCTACAAAAAATTTAAAAAATTAACCAGGCATGGTGATGGGCACCTATAGTCCCAGCTACTCTGGAGGCTGAAGCAGGAGGATTGCCTGATCCCAGGAGTTTGAGGATGCATTGATCAAGCCTCTGCACTTCAGCCTGGGTGACAGTGCAAGATCCTTCTCCAAAAAAAAAAAAAAAGTTGCATTATAAAGAGCTCCCTTGACTAAATCAATCAGTAAGTAATTTTAAGCTTCTACTGTTGCTAAGAAATAGTGAATGTTAGAGGCCTTAAGACATACAAAATACCTACATAAAACACAGTCGCTACCTTTAAGGAGTTTATACTCCAATGGAAAAGGTAAGAGAGGAAATAATTTCTATACTCTGCAAAGCTGCAAAGCACTCCTAAGGGACAGAGGTGTAGTGTGTGTGGGGGGGGACTGGGTCACAGTGAAGTAAAACCTCAATAGTGGTGTATTTAGGAGCAGAAACAGTTCAGGTTTGGTGACTAACTGATGAAGCACAAGGAGGAAGAGAGAGAAAGAGTCGTCAGGACTTTCATGTTTTCTAGTTTTGATAACTAAGAAAAAGGTGTTGGTCATTAATAAGCCAAGGAGAAGGGAAAGATGCAACCAGAAGACAGAGGTTCTGTTTGGGACTTTCTCTTTTTTTATATGCCTATGGGGAAACCAAGAAATGCTTCTGTCAGGCAGTGGGTGTAGGGGTGAAGAGGTTGGGCTCTAAGGTCTACTCCCCAAGCTTGAAGCCCTCTTAGACCTCAATTTTCTCACCTGCAAAATGCAAAGCACGTTAATACTTATACTGTAGGGTTATTATGCAGTAAGGATTCAATTAGGCGGCACCAGTAGTAGGGTGCTTATGCTTAGCACAGTGCTAGATGCATAATAAATCTTAAATAAATTCTCCCATCATCAGCCCCGGAGCTCAAGAGAAAAATCTCCAGATCCCAGGTACTAAGGTTTAAAAGGGCATGAGGGTCACAGATGAATACATCCCCTGCGGTAGTTTTCAGTATCTGGCCTCCTGCAGTGCACGTGCCATGTTTCTAGAGTATCTGTTTTCTCTGCTAATGAAGGTTCCAACCCAGACCCCTCCTAGGCAGCTCTTTCCTCTGCTCCCACCTCCCCTGCCCACTGCCACCCAGGCCTTAGGTTTTCAGTACCTCCTGCACGGGCTTCATCATAACTCTTATTGTCTCTGGATTCTTCACTTGCCACCGCAGTTCTCCAAAAAACAAATGGGAGTCTAACAAGTTTTGCTGCTGAAAGAGCCTGCGTGCATCTTCGCTGCTTTCAAAAGAAAGTCTTGAGGCCAGTGTGGGAAACTGTTAAGCAGCCTCTCCCACACCTCCCTGCCATGGTCTTACTTGCAGGCACCCCTGGCTGTTAGGTGTTTCCTACCTATTACTGCTCCCTCTGCAAAGAACACTCACCTGTCAACCTCTGCTCTGGGCATAAAAGATGCAGCTCAAATGTCACCTCCAGGGAAGCCTTACCTGACTCACGAGAGCAGTTGCACCCTCCAATTCCAACTCTTGCATGAGTTATGATTTAGAGTCCTAGCCCATTTAAAGGCAATTAGGCTGGATCCAGGTTTCAGATACTTGTCAAAGCCCTAAGAAAACTCCATTCTTCTGAATAGAAGATCTGGGATGGATTAAAGCACAACTGCATGAATATAGTTTCCTCTCTGCACAGAGTAAGCTGAGATTGGGTTTATAGATGGGCTAAGGGCTATCTGTGATTTTTTCATAGAGAGCATTATATCATTTCTCACCCTGGGCTTTCCTACGTGCAATTGTGCACAAAGTCAAATCACTTTCATTGCTAATGAGAGCTAATTCAGCCTAGTCAACGGTGGAACCTTTTAAATGGTTGGACTCTTAAGCCCAGGTCGCTGCATAACCAAGACTGGCTTTCTGTTGATCTTTTCTTCATAGTCTCCATTTTAATATTCTGTTTGAGGTTTCATTTGTGAATACTTGGTCACTCTTCTGCAGCACAGTATTTCTCCACTCTTTTTTACGTGCACAGTTCCGTAACACGGAGCACCCCAATGACATTAAGCATGACTGCATCTCGAAATTAGACCCTGACACTCTGTTATGCAACAAAAAAATTGCAACAATCTACCCTTGGAAATGTAGTTAGAGCCTAAAAAATTGCATGCCATCATCACTATTCAAAAAACGCCAATGAGACCATAGAGTTAAGCCTCTTGATCAGTTACCAACATCCAGTTCCAAGGTCTAGAGGTTTACATATGACACCAGTTGGCCAGAGAGATACCTCTGGACTCCAGGGAATCGGAACCACTGCTGTCTGTTGACTCACTCGGGATGCCCGTACTAACAGTATGCTACGGGCAGACCAACTCCCAGCACCCCCTGCTGTGCTGAAATGCAGACCACAGACCGTCTGGCTTCAGTGTCACCACAGCCTGCAGGAAGCGTGAGATGCTTCTGCGAGCGGGCTGTGTTAAAGATGCTGCCTGACAAGTTGACGTAAAAGAGGCTATAAATATGCCACTGGTTCCCAATGCTGGAAAATTCTTCCTGACATGAGAATGGTGTTCTTCCCTGACGCTGAGAAAAAGCATTTCAGATTAGTTTCAGGCCAGCTGAATCTTGATGGAGCTCTCAGTGAAACTCTCCAGAAGCTGCAGCCTGTCTCCCCTTACATGCCTCCAAAGCACCCTGTTATTTTTCTTGTGTGGCTCTTAACCCATTTTAAGTAAATAATTCTGTACTCTCAGCTTCTCTCACAGGGCGGCAAACTCCACGAGGTTAGAAATCTTGTTTACGTTGTTCATAGCTGGCCTTGCAGGTGACTAGCTGAGTTCCTGACACATAGTAGGCATTCAGGAACTATCTATGGAATGACAAATTCTGCAAATACCCTTGCTTTCCTTACTCCAAACTCCTTCGTCTGTCTCTGTCCTCATCTCCTCTCTAGCCCACCTCATGGATGGAACAGAATTAGCTCCAGACACCTACTGCTGTACCCAAGGTTGAGAAATGCAATTAGAACATTTACTTTGCTGGCATTTTAAAATACAGAATCAGCAGAGTTAGGGACACACAGATACCAGACCCTAAATACTTCTGTTTTTACACACAGAGCAGTGAGTAGTGTTAGCGGCATGGTCATGACTCTCACAAAATTTACAATTTAATAGAAAAGATGAATCTGAAAAGTTATCATCAGTAGACATGGTTCCACACAGAAAGTATTTAAATGATGTAGAAAGAAGAAAAAGCGATGCAAGAGATATGAAAATTATTGGTCCAGGTGTATCTTATTAAAAGTTGCCTAGCTTAAGGGTATTTTACATTTCATGCTTTAAAGGGCTCAAAATGGATTCTGATGAGTAAGGTACAATTCCATCACTAATCCTAATCTCTTGAATTTCAAGTGGTGCCCAACAATTTTCTCTTTATTACTACTTAAAATCAACTTTCCTTATTTCTCTCCAGGGCCTTGCTATATAGTCCGAATGTTTTCTGTCCCCTCCAAATCTCATGTTGAAATTAAATTCCCAATGCAACAATGTTGGGAGGTGGGGCCTAATGAGAGGTGGGCAGAGCCCCCATGACTAGATTAAAGACACCACACCAAGGGCTCATGGGAGTTGGTTCACTTTCTCCTACTCTTCTGCCATGTGAGGACACACCATTCATCCCCGCAGGAGGATGCAGCATTCAAAGGGCCATCTTGGAAACAGAGACAGGGCCCTCACCAGACACCAAACTGTGGCTGCCTTGATTTTTAGACTTCCCAGCCTCCAGTCATGAACCATTAGAATAAATTTCTGTTCTTTAAAAATCACCTGGTCTCAGGTATTCTGTTATTGCAGCACAAAACCGACTGAAGCAGGTCTTGAGAAAGATTAGGGAAATGGGGCCAAAAGTTTGTTCCCCTTCCTCATCAATGCAGAGGCTCTCTGAAGGCATGAACAGGGTCTCCTCGCAGCTGTGGCGTCAGCACTCCACTCAGTCAGCGCCCAATGTGTCCCTGCTGCTGGGCACCACTGCACTACCGCTGTGAGCGAGCCTCATGTTAATTAGCTTGACTTAACCATTCCACAATGCATATGTATTTTAAAACATCATATTGTACACAATAAATATGCACCATTTTTATTTGTCAACTAAAAAATGATTAATAAAAAGAAGAACCAACATTCCTATTGTCAAACAGCTTGCAATGTTTTCGGGGAGACAAAATGAGCATATGTAATTAAATGTTAAGAGTTTGGGGGAATTAAGGCTAAGGCAGTAGAAGTTGAGAGAGAGGAGATGAGAAAGGTCACAGGGGAGGAAGGATTGAGGAGGCCTTGAACAATCTCTTAGGACCGGGAATAAAGGAGAAAGCTCACCTCCACTGGGAGGGAGAGCCTGGGAAAGGTGGGGGGAGGTCAGGCACTTGGAGCTGTGTGTGGGGGGGGAGGGGCCTAGCTGCACAGGAGGAATCCAGAGGCACAGGTGGGATGTCGAGGGTAAGAATTCCAGCACGCAGCACACAGGAAACTTTGGGGATCCTCAACAGGGAAAGCAGGCCCACTGTGGAATTATTTCTGGAAGGAAGCCCCCTTCCCAAGGCCCCTGAGCCTTGACATTCACCCACACCTGGAAGAAAAAGATTAAAATGCATGGAGTAGGAGACAGACAGGAAACCTGTGCATACTAAACATTCTTCAGTAAAGACAAGTAAAGTCCTGGTGCCAGTCACTTCTGCCAGGGATCTAGCAAGGGGCAAACATGACTCAATGGCACTGGATAAGAAGAGAGAGGGTGAAACAGTAGGCACCAATACTCAATCCTATAGGTAAAACACAGTGAAAAGGAGGGGCAAAGAGTCAACAAGTCAAACTCTGAAGACCTGATATTTTGCCCAGGCTCACCTTCAACTGGTTGGGACAAAGCAGAGGGAAGCTCCGATGGGACTTCTGTCCCGTTTATCTGGGTGCAGCTCTGCTTCCCAAGACGTGTGAAGTTGTTTATTCATTTTAGGGCTGGTATGGAGCCATAAATCATCATTTCATCAGGCTATCCGTTATTCTGGAAACCAACAACTGCTTATAAGCCAACTTTACATGGTCTATTGAAAACATCCTATCAATAGTTAATAGCTAAGTGAAGCACATTTTTCAGAGGAAAGGATTTAACTCTTTCTTGGGTGATTAACACAGCACTACAACAGAGGTGACAATACACACTAAAATACAAAGTTGTCTGTGGCCCCTTAATGACAACAAGGTTGGTGCATCTACTTAACACTCTGAACAAATAAAGAATTCAAAGCCCACTGGATGAATGGTTGGATGCATGAATACATGAGATATACGGATGGATGGATGGATGGATGGATGAATGGAAGCTAGCATATTCACCCTTTCAACTAACACAGTCGTACTTCTTGAAGGTTTTCTAACAAGAGACTCCATAAGAGAATATTGCCATCCATGGTTTATGACAAACCTAAACCCAATCCAAGAACACTGACGGGTTTGGGGCAGTGAGGTGGCTGTCTGGTTTTCTGGGGCTGTGGAAGGCATCACAGCTAATACTTTTCAGAGACCTCTTATAACATTTAACCTTACTAGGCAGGTCCAGAAGACTAGAACCTTCCCAGGTGGAGCTCAGCAAGCTTTCTGGCAAATTGCTTTCACAGAAAGATATTCAAAACCCTGAGAGATAACTAAAAAGTTTCTGGAGAGCTCTGGCTAGCTCTGAGCTCCAACATACCTGCCACATGGTTGGGGAGGGGCGTCAGGTAACACCTTTAATCTTCTTCTACATGCAAATTAATTGCTTACACTTAAAAAATACTGGATTGGCCTGTCTAATTTTATGTGCTTTTACAGAATGGCACATTTTAATTCTTTTGCTGTCTCTGCATAGTGCTATTGTATTTACTTGCCAATGCAGAGAAAAGAACATGACATTCCAAAATGTACTCTTGCCCATGACTTGCCCTTCACCTACCTGCACGGGCTACCTTTACCTTTGTGTCGATTTTTTTCTACACTACTGCATACATTAAAAAAGAGATCATCTGACTACATGCACAGCCTCTTTTGTCTCTTTTTTTTTTACTCCTTTATATTAAATACAGCTCTTATCCAGGGCAATCTTGGCATGGAGGCACCATCTCTCCACCACGTCTCCCTAGCTCAGGAAAGTCATGCTTACCCTTGCTCTGCACAGCTCGTTGCAACTCTAGTCACTCGGACTTGTAACAGTCAGATGTTCTGCCCCATACTACAGTGTTTATGTGACTGACTACATTTCTCTTTAACAAGTGGCCCATGACAAAAAACAAAGAAGTTTCTTTATTTTCTGTTGAGGAATTCTGGGGCCCTTTATGAATGCAAGACAAGATGCTCTATAAATTTAGTATCTAAGTGCAAACTAATAAATATAAGATTATTTTTGTTTCTGGTCAGTGAGAAGGGCCAAGCCTAGCAAAGATAATATATATCCACTGACTTATTTTTAGCCAATAGATAGTTCCAGACTCTTTTCTTCACCAAAACCATTCTCACCAAAACAGAAAGGCAATTGGTTTGCATCTCAACTTCTTTTATTTTCTCCATCCTATATGGAAGGCTTCAGGCAGACAGCCAGGAGAAAAGGTAAGAGAATCAAGGCCTAGGTCTCTACAGAGTCACTGGCTCTGAAATATAAGCAAGAATGATGTGGAATCCACACTTCTCAGAATCAGAATGAACTAAAGTCAAGGTGAAGGGCATTTACTGAGGCTATTCTTGCTAAGAAACAACACTGTCTTATACTTGGTGTATTCCCTACACATGGAGCTTAAGTCACAAAAGCATTTCTATTCTTCTTCACCTATTTCTATTCCATTCTTCATTTCAGTCAGAATTAGATACAAGTGTTCCATCAGAAGGGAAATTATACAATCTGAGGGATCACTAATTCCATGGCACTGGTTCTTGGTACATGAATATTTGGGGCCAGAAGGCAGATGTATGTTCCTCTCTGGAATGTCACCTTCTACCACAGATTGTGTGGCTATATAACAACTACTACTAGATTCACCATTTTTTAAGAAACAGTGTCAACTAGTAAGATTTTTTTTTAATACTAGAAAATTTTAGCAAAGAGAGCAAGGTTTGAGCTCATGTGAGAAAAATCTAAGATTACTCTGGGAAAGAAAGGTTTACTGATATTCAACATTCAACGGAAGCAGAGATCCTCTTGTGTTAGGGACATTATGTACAAACCCAAACAATCTTTAGCGGTGCAACAATCTAGTTCTGTAAAAACTATTTCTTAATATTTCCCTCTAGTTTCTGCCATTCTCAATCAAAACCAAACTTTATAATATTGCTAAACTATAAACTACGTAGTTTGCTCTACCCACATCAATTATAAATTCATTTGTGGAGAAAAAGAAGAGAAATAAATCAGTCATGCTAATTTTAAAAAAATTAAGTGAGAAACTGTCAAGAATGATTTCCCTGAAGGAAAATGAAGTCTTCTTTAGTTAAATTATAGAATAATTTATAGAAAATTAAAGCTACAAAATGCATTCTCAATACCTTGGAGCCACTGGGTTTTGCATTCTACATTGCATTTCTACATTGCAGGCTTGTACTTTCTCTGGCAAGATACCCTCTACCTTTTGCTAATACCTCACTGTGAGCAAAACAGAGTTAAATGTGCTTGCTCATCAGTGTAGGAGCCCATCATGGCTGTAGAAATGGAGGTGTAGATACTGCTGCAGATCATGTTGCTCTGGAGCTTTGATGGTGTCTATGAATAAAATCTTAAATATGGACTTGAAGTTTCCTTTTGCCATAATAATTCACAGAATTCCACCTCCCACTCACCACCTCTTTCTGATCTCTCAATCAGATTATGGAAAAAGTGTACAATGAGGAATATTTTTATATCACCATTAGCCTTGCTATCTGATCTTTATTCCCCAGTGTCATTTGTACCAATAAGTTCCCAATTAACATAAGCTTTTCCTCAGAGGCACAGCACTGGTCTCCTTACTAAATAGTGAGGATCTTGATATCAGGTGGAATGTTCAGTGAAATGTGATAAATGGCCAACAAGGTAATGCCACTTGCATAGGCCAGGAAGGAGCTTCACATTGGTGGGTTCCTTATGCACATGAGGCCATCCAAGTGGAAGGGCCATGCATTCACAGCAGCTACACTGTGGCCCGGGAAAGGGAGAACAGAGGAGAGGGGATGTTGTAGGGGCAAGCAAACTGGACCAGATGCAGTAACAAACACATAATCAAAAGCAAGGGGGACTGCCTTAGCAGATGATTACAAATCAACCTGGATATGGTCCTCTAGGCCTGATGCCATTTACTCAACCCCAAATGCCACTGAATTCAATGGAACTTCTGCCTCAGTAAGAAAGGACAGAATGAGACCCAGAAATGCATAAAGAATTGTGACACCACTTGTACTTGTAATAAAGACACAAAACAAGAAAAATATTTAAGAAAGTGACTACACACTTTTAACTGGGTACTCAGGGTAGGAACCAGCAGTAGGGGCCCAGATACAGCAGGTGGTCCAGTCTGGGGAGCCTTTCTCCCCACAGCCTGATGTCCTCTTCCCCTACCAGGGGGCGCAGGTAGGGAAATGGCACCATGCCTCTCCCCCGCTGAGAGACACCTCGGGATCTTACTCTGTGAGACCCGTCTCTGTCCCTTCAGGCAGCACCAGATACACTGAGCCACCAAAAATACCGCAAAGGTTCTGAAAATCAAATTGCCATTGAAACCACTGAAGTAGACAAAGACACACATGCTAAACCTAAACAAGGTGACTGCCTGCTAAAGCGAAAGATTGAAATGCAACCCAGGGTTACACAGACTGTCCTGGGTACAATCTAAAATTACCCATCCACCAAGAACCAAGACAATCCAACTTGAATGTGAAAAGATAATCGTCTGATGCTAATACTAAAATGGAGCAATGAATTAAATCTTCCAATTGCCTGAAATGGATTTTAAAGCAGGTAAAAATGCTTTAACAGCTAGCTGCAAATTCTTCTGAAACAAATTTTTAAAAAGAAGGAAAATCTAAGAGAAGAACTAGGAGCTATATAAAAGGATAAAATGGAAATTATAAAACTAAAAAATAAAATAACAGAAATCTTAAAACTTGTTGGATAGGCTCAACAGCAGTGATGACAGAGGATAGAATCAGTGAGCTTGAGGACAGAAAACAGAACTTACTCAATCTCAATAAAAAAGAGAAAACATTAAAAAAAATTAAGAGAGCCTCAGGGACCTGTGCAATAACAAATAACCCAACATTTGTATCATCAGACTTCCAGAAGGAGAGAAAAAAGAGTGTAGCTTAAAGAGTGTATGAAGAAATAATGGCTGAAACCATCCCAAATGCGGCAAAAGGCACAAATCTACAGATACAAAAAACTTAATAAATTCAAACAGGATAAACCCAGAAAAATTCATGCTAAGATACATGATAATTAAAAATTTCAAAACTAAAGATAAAGAAAAATCTTGAAATCTGCCATAGAAGAAGGATACACTAACACCAATTCAAATGACAATAGATTTTCTTCCCACCCCGCATCCCCCACCCACCCCACCAGCTACGCTGGGTTTTATGGAGGTATAGTTGGTACTTAAAAATTATAAATATATATATCGTGTACAACTTGATGATTTGATATACGTATATACTGTGAAATATTCACCACAATCAAGCTAACAGTGGACTTTTTATCTATAACCATGGAGTCCAAAATCAAGTGGTTTCAAGTGATAAAATGAAAGATCTGCCAACTGCAAATTCTATATCCAGAGATGCTATCCCCCAGGAATGAAGGCAAAATAAAAACATTCTCAGATAAAGAAAAACAAAGTATCTGGAAGTAGCAGTCCTAACGTTAAAGACTGGCTAAAGAAAGGTCTTCAAACAGAAGGAAAATGATAAAAGAAGAAACCCTGGAACGGTTACCAGGAAAGAAGAAGATACAGTGGAAAAAGCAACAAATATTGGTATATATAATAAATTATCATTTGTATAATAAATTTTATAAATTACATTTGATAATCGAAATAAAAATTATAATACCTTCTGATACTCAAGACAATGACAATTAAAAGTGGGGAAGGTAAAAGGGCATAAACAGGAGTGAGGTTTTCATATTTCACTCAAAATTTGTATGAAAGGGCACAGGCCCTATAGCTACAACAAAGAAGAATAAAGTAAGAAGAGTCACTTTATTTGCTATTAAGGCTTACTGTAGGGTACAGTAATCAAGATAACATATTGATGAAGGGACAGACACATAAGTCAAAGGAATTATAGAGAACCCAGAAATACACTCATATAAAAATGCTCAATTGATATTTGACAAATGTGAAAAAGTAATTGGATAAAGGAAGAATAGTCTTTTGAACAAATGATGCTGGAGCAATTAAGCATATATAGACAAAAAAAATGAACCTTGACCTAAACCTCATACCTTATAACTCAAAATGGATCATAGACTTAAGTGTAAGAAATAAAACTATAAAGCTTTTAGGAAAAAACACAGGAACCAATCTTTGGGATTTGGAATTGGGCAAAGAGTTTTTAGACTTGATACTAAAAGCATAATCTATAAAATTGATAAATCTGTCCTCATCAAAATTAAAAACAATGTTTGGTGAAATCTCATGGGAAGAGGATAAAAGAGTGGGAGAAAATATTTGCAAACCACATATCCAATTAGGGACCAGTGTATAGGGTATATTATAAAAACTCTCAAAACTCAACAATAATAAAACAATCCAAATAGAAAATGAGAAAAGACATTTTACTGAAGATAACATAGAGATGGCAAATAATGAAATGAAAAGATATTCAACATCAGTGGCCATCAGGAGAAAGCAAATTAAAACCAAAATGAGATATCACTACTTGCCTATCAGAATGGTAAAAATGAAAAACAGTGACAATACCAAATACTGACAGAGATGTAGAGAAACTGGATCACTCATACAGTGCTGGTAGGAATGTAAATTGGTACAGCCACTTGGAAAATAATGTTCTTACAAAACTAAACATAGAATTACCACATGACTCAGCAATTGTATTGTTGGGCTACTACACAGAGAAAGGAAAATTTATGTTCACACAAAAACCTGTTCACAAATGTTCATAGAAGCTTTATTTGTAATAGCCCAAAGTGGAATCATTCTGATGTCCTTCACCAGGTGAGTGCTTAAACAAACTGTGGAATGAACAACATATCATGGAATATTACCCAGCAATAAGAAGGAATAAAACACTAACATATATAACAAGTTGGATAAATCACCAGTGAAAAAAGCCAATCCATAGAGGTTACATATTGTATGAGTCCATTTATGTAATAATGATTTTCATTTTTGAAATGAAAACATTTTAGCAATATAGGACAAGTTAGTGGTTGCCAGAGAGGCTAGGTATGGGGCAGGTGGGATTGGAACAAGTGGGTGTGCTTATGAAAAGGAAACAGGAGACAGAGTTGTGGTGTTAGACATATTCAGTATCTTGACTTGTGGTGGTGAATACAAGAAACTACACTGGCAATACACCATGCAGAACTTATACACACACACACACACACACACACACGAGCACAAAACTCAGGAAACCTGAGTTTGATGATTTGTATCAAATATCCAGGTTATGCTATTATACCACAGTTGTGCAAAATGCTACCATTGGGGAAACTAGGCTTAGCCCTCGTGTACAAGGGCTTTCTCTGTATTTTTTTCACAACCGCATATGAATCTACAATTATCTCATTACACAGCTGAATTTTAAAACCTGAAGAGGGTCACAATGTGAACTGTGAAACCGGGTAATATTTCTATCATGAAGTTCATTTTCAAACATGGCATGTGGCAACCAAAGCCAGTTGTACAGTGTAGAAAGAACTGTGGGCAAACTGGGGTTTTAGTGTGTGTCGTTTTTCATCATTCAGTTAGTCATCACGGAAAAGCCACTGTTTTATGAGGGAAAGACGGAGGGAGTATACAGTCACACACTATTAGAATCAGTCGGGAAGAAGGCAGATGCAAGTAAACATTCCTATCAGGCAATTCTCAATTACTGATCCCAACAGGTCTTAAGTTCTAGAGGGCAAAGATAAGTCTGTTTTATTCTCCAAAGGGTGATCTTCACCTGGCATAGTCTCTGACTCATGAGAGAAACCCAGTAGAGTTGATTTGTGAGTGAGGAACAAATTCACACCTCAGGCAGTGTGTGAAAAAAGTTTCTGCCAACAAGAAGTTTACAACAGTCTGGCTCTGTAGGGCAAATAAAAATGTCCTGGCACCCTGAGGATTATCTAGGCCCCCACTTCTCAAAGGTCCCCTCCAAAGTAGCCCTTGCCTTCTTCAACACAGAAGAGTGAAGGAATCTTGACTTTCAGACATTCAAGGATGTAACTGCCCTTAAGCTGTCCAGCCGTAACATCAAAATTAGTTTTCAAATAGCTGAGCATATCCATGTTTATTTTAGTATTTAAAAATATGTTAAATTTCATAAAAATTAAAATTCATAGAAATTTAATAACAAGAACTGAGCTTCTCCTTCTCTTCCAAAATGTAGAGAGGTTCATCGCTGGCAGCAAGCATGCTCCCAAATTTGAAAAACATGCCTAACCAACCAAGGGGTTCTTTGAAGTATGGAATGTCTAAGTGAAACAATTTTGTTTAGCTGGAAACCAGATTGATGTTTCTCATGTAGAAAATTAGAGCTTTGGAACTTGACAAGCATCTTACTGTCTCTTTACCCCAACTAGTTCTCCAGCAGAAAGTAGCTCTCAGCATATCAGCAGAAACACCCAGCTCCTGGAACTACTTATATGGAGAGAGTGTCTGGCAAAAAAGCAGAGAGATCCACCAGACATCTTGCAGTAGGAAGCTGTGTTTACTTTTAAAATTGAAAGGAATTTTATTGAGACACTTGGAAGATGAGTGTGCGAGTTGGTACACCAGCAGCCCTCAGTAAGATGAACGTCTATTTTGACATTGATTTTCTTTTCTTCTTTTCTTTTCTTTTCTTTTCTTTTCTTTTCTCTTTTCTTTCTTTCCTTTCCTTTCCTTTCCTTTCCTTTCTTTTCTTTCTTTCTTCTCTCTCTCTCTCTCTGTCTCTCTCTCTTCCTCCCTCTCTCTCTCTCTCTTTCTCTCTTTCTTTCTTTTCATAGTCTCTCCCTCTGTCACCCAGACTAGAGTGCTGTGGCATCATCATAGCTCACAGCAACCTCAAACTCCTCTGTTCAAGCGATCCATCTGCCTCAGCCTCCCGAGTAGCTGGGACTACAGGCATGCACCACTACGCCCAGCAAATTTTTAAAAAAATTTTTAGTAGAGACAGGGTATCACTCTTGCTCAGGCTGGCTGGTCTTGAACTCCTGACTTCAAGTGATCCTACTACCTGTGCCTCCCAGAATGCTAGGATTACAGGCGTGAGCCACCATGTCTGGCCCCACGTTGATTTGTATCTTTCCCCCAAAGCTTCTTTACTGGAGATGCAAAAAAGAGTTTCAGCAGATGTCCTTGGGCCCATGTCTAAAGAGAGGTTAGTAAGTGGAAAAGATAACAGAAATAAAGTGACTCGAGTAATTTAAAAACCTGGGGGCAGCTGCAATTGTGATTTCATTTGAAACTTTAATATGCTGGGAACACTTAGGAAAATTATACATATGTTGAAGGCTGTTAATTCCAATTCCTATATCTTCATTTGCCATACTTCACATAGTGATCAATGGAATTAATGATACTTTCATTTTGTTTTAATTATATTTTTATATTTTAACTTGCTTACCTTGGGAGTTGCTAACATTTTATTATTATATTGTTCACAATTACTATGTTAAGTGGGTTGACTTTTTTAATGAGACTTATTGTATCTTAAAACCCATTACTTTTAGAGAAACTAGAGTCAGATTTCATAGTGCAAAGTCAATGAGAAAATGGGACTCTCCATTTAAAACTTTGCCTTAGGGCAGCCCTGTCTATTCATGTCACAGCCACAACTAATGATGTCAGAATGTGAACATTGAGAGAACAAGAGCAGTGGCATTGACTTTCAGCTTACAGGGTGCCTAGGCTCATGCTGAGTGTAAAGAAAAACATGTTTTCCAGAAGTGATTTTGGGGTAGAAGAGGGTAGAATAGTATTTCAAGCTATTCAAAATGTGATAGAAAACTAAAGAAACCAAAGAAAAGGAATTAATAACAATGACTTGTGTATTTATTTTAATAATAGTTGCTTCTTTTGGGAATGAGGACAATAAAGAAATGCTTTTCCTTGCTAATGGTTCTGCTGAGAAATGTTCAAAGAAACTGCATTGCTGCCTCTCCTTATGGGTAAACAATGAGTATACAGAGGTTCTAAACCAAATCCCTCTCAAAGTAAAGGAGGAAATGCTCACTTATGGGATAGAATTGGTAAGGTTATTAACCCAGAAGCTCAATGTAAATAGATGTACTTATTTCCATTATTAAAGAGTAAATGGTGTTATAGCTGGATGATGGGCATATTCATTGTAACTATTTTTTCTACTTTTGACAATTTTTGTGAACTTCCATAATAAAAGGGGAAAAAAGTTAATAGTGTATTCGCTATCTCTGTAAAGGTATCCCTCCCTAGATATTATTACGATTTTACTTTAGCTGGTGGAAAACAATCAGGGAGCGTGACATCTAATAATCTCCACCTTGACCAATTCTGATAAGGTCAAACACTTTTTCTCCCCTAAGAGGTACCATACAAAATTTTCTTTAGTTTAGTTTGATGTGTATGGAGATTTTCCACATGGGAATAAAACCCTCAGCAAATCCTTGCAGAGTGTTTTCCTTGTGTGACATGGAGCCAACCAGCCAAGGCTCTCGGTAAGGCTGGCTGCCAGGGTAAATCATATCTTTCCTGGCTTTACACGTGAGCCAGATGTTGGGGATTTTCTGAGCTACAGGATCATGGGGGAAAAGGGTTTTGCATTTCCTGTGTTCTCACTCCAGCTTGCAAACTTTCAAGATTTATGGCCAGTCAACAGTGTCATGAACTGGCCTGAAAATATCCCAAGAGTAAAACCTATTGACAATGACAATACACCTCACTTGGCCGTCGCCTCATACCATTTGTCAGATCAGGATCTTTTTATACTGCTTCTTCCCCCAACTGTTTCCAGAAAAAGTCAGTGAGGCAGATGTAATCTTTAATCTTCTGAAACTTGTAATTCAATGCAATTCTTCTACCATTTAAAATAATTTTTTGTGGATAGTATTTTATGAAATTTAGTATTTGCTCATCACAAGTTAGAAAGTATAAATGTGTATGTACACTGCATGTATACATAAACACCAACAATAATCCTACTATCCATAGAAAATCAACATCATTATCATATGTTTCCAACAAGTAAGAATTTCCCTGGGATCTTAATGAATATCTATATATGCCTATATATGCCATCATAAGCATGTATGTTTGTGTATATATACAAACATGTATTTAAACATTCTAAAACAAGCATTTTCCTCATTTATTAAATATCATTAAACAATTTTGATGACTACATAATTTCATCAAATAGCTATACCATAATTCATTTTACTATCCCTAATGTTAAGACATTTAGGTTGCTAACGTCACAACAATTGTCAATTTTTTCCTCAGTTATAAATAATTTGATTTGCTACAATTTAAGAGTAGTTTGACTACTGAAATACTAGCTGATCTTTTCTGAACAATCACTTCCTAGGTTGAATCACTTCTGTTTCAACCCAATCTTCTTAGAAAGGCTAAGTCTCAAGTTTCCTAAGTCTAGTATGCATCAGAATCACTCAGAGAGCTAGTTAAAGCACAGATTTCTTAGTCCATATCTCCAGAGTTTCTTGATTAAGAAGGTTCTTGGGTCAGACGGAAGAATTTGCATTTTTAACAAGTTCCATGATCTGGACCTCACACCGAGAACCACTGTGTGATATTCCAGTTTCTCTTCAGATTGCATAAATATTTCACCTTTTAAAGAAGCACCTGTTGGAGCTATGAAACTGATGCAACCAGTAGATTCTCATTATGGGCTCATTCCCTTTTACTTTACCACTGAGAAATAAAAAGTTTCTTCAATCACCATTTCACAGTCCAGTCCATGCCTTGGCATGTGCGCAGGTGAGCTCTGTATGTTGAACATGTTTGGCAAACAAGTAATGTTGGCAAGGGATGCAGCAGTTTTGACACCCACACCTTGATTTGGGATTCATTTTTCCCACTCAAATTTGGCAAGTGTATGTCTCCTTAAGCTCAGAGTGAAAATACATGCTGACTCACAAACTTAGTTTAAAACACCACAAGGGATAAACAACTGTTTTTATAACTAATGATTATTAAAATATCTTCATTTTGAGTTGTCTTATGCACTTTGCCTGTATAATGAGACCTAAGTATTTATGTAGGATTTCTGCATTATTGTATGAATGCACCGTCAGAACCAAAAGTGGTTTCCTGGGCTCCAAGCCTCTCCCTGATGTCGGCCTATGCTCATCCTCTCACTGACTTTATCTTTCTAAAACCCAAAATTGATTATTTACTTCTGTCTCCAGCAATATGGCAAATGAAATGTCCAGAGAAACTACTTCTGATGTAGCATGTCTAAAGAATGACAATTAGACTCAACAGCAACATCAGAAGGAATATGATATCTTCATAATGTTGTGAGAAGTAACTGTCGTCTAGGGGGATTAACAGTTGAGTCCTAACACTAAAGAAACAAAAAAGTTCAAACTCATATAAAATCTATCAGAGAATAGAAATGAGAAAAGAAATGAAAATTTTAGGTAATTCTCATTCATGAATATAAATGTCAAAAAACAGATCATGAGCAGGTTGGACTTTTTTCTAGGAATGTAAGGTTCATTGATCATGTCAGTAAGACACTGAAGAGAAAATCATGTGACTATCTCTGCAGAAAAAAAATGTTTAATAAAATGCAGCAAACATTCAGGATAAAAACTCTAAGCAAACTAAGCATGCAAAGGAATTTGTTAACCTGTTGAAAATATATAACAAACATCATACTCAATAGAAAATATTTTTTAAAAAAACATGCTCTTAGGAAATAGGAATAAGGAAAGAATGTGTGTGTGCTATCAGCAATTTTTTCAGCATCACCTTGGAGGTTATAGTCTGCACAGTAAGACAAGGAAAAGAAATAAAATGTGTCATAATTAGGAAAATAACATAAAAATCGTTGTAGGTAGATTATATAATATTATATATAAAAATCCCTACGGAATCTACAAATTATTGGAATTAAGAGTTTGGACAAGCTTCATTTGTTTCCTTTTTTTTCACTGTGTGGCAATTTATTATTGTCATTGTTCTTTTTAGTGCTTAAATTGCCCCAAACATCTGTGGAAATGTGTTTAGGCCAGTTCTTATGTCCCTGTGACATGATCACCATTACTCTTTGAGTATTTCCTTGATTTCTGACCCAAAAAGATGATCCAGGCTCACCTTGGTCTTTCCCTGTTCCAGATCTGGAAATGAGCCATTTCCACAGGGAGTCTCATTTCCTTAGTAGGGAACAGTACTCTGAAACAAGATGTGTGTGCTCAGTTTGCTTATTGTTGTTGAGTTGTCATTTTCCAGGCCCTTTCGATGTATAGAGCTAGGAAATATATTATTTTAAATTATGAATTCATCTGATAGAGTCTATTCAAATTTAATATCAAGAGTCTTTCTTACTTTCATATTTATATCTCTTTTTTATTACAGTGCAAATTTGTGATTTAATAATTATATTAGTAATTTACTTACCTATTTTATCCTACTGTATTTATTTTTTCAAAATTATAATGTAAATATTAACACTAATAATAGGCCCACTAAGCAGAGCTTAAGACTTGGCAGTTCTTTGCATTTGAATGTGAAAAAAAAGAGAAAAAAAAAAGACTTTGCAGTTCTTTTTTTCCTTAAATACATACCATAAAATATATATATATATATATATATATATATATATATATATATATATATTCAGAGTACTATGTTTTAAAATAGTGTGAATTAATTATTTGCTCCATGGGTATGTTATCTATTTGACATAGTTAGAATTCTTTTATTTGTTTCCATTCGATTTTAAGGTTTGCTATTTTTCATCCTTTATGATTTTAATTTTATTTTTATTAGGTAAAACATGCATATGGTTCAAAATCAAAACTATATAAACAGGTATACTGCAATCACTATTACTTTCAATTCAATTACCACCCACCCCATCTAGTCAACCATTTTCATTACTTTTTGGCTTATCCATCCTGTATTTCTTCTTGTAAAGTTAAGCAAATAAACAAACACACACACATACACAGAGAGACTTTCTTTTCTTTCTTTCTTAAACAAAAGGTGGCATACACTACATACTCTTTATATCTCGCTTTTTTTCTATTTAACAATTACCCTGTATATCACACCATATCAGTTTATAGAAATATTCCTCATGATTTCATAGCTTCATAGCACTCAACTGTATGGATATGCCATGGTTATTCAACCAGTCTCTATAACTGAACATTTGGGTTTTCAATGTGTTGCTATTATAAAGAATACTACAAGAAATAACTGATATTGATGTTGTTTCATATTTGTAGAGGTGTTTTCATCAAGGTTAATTTTTGTTAATAGAAGTGAGATTGTTGTTTGAAGGATACATAAATATGTAGATTTGTATGCAATTCCCCTCCATGGAGGTTTGAAATGATGTTGCATTCTCACTAGTAATAATCAGAATGCGTGTTTTTCTAGATTCTCCAAAGGAGTACTTTTTTTTTAGCAAGGTTACATTTCTTGGTTGCTGGTTGCACCAGCAACCAAGGGTTTAAAATGTGAATTTTTTAAAGTTACCATTTATAAAAGCAGTAACAAAATATAGTATATAATAGGGGGAAAAAACTAACAAAACTTGTATAAGATTTTTAAGTAAAAGTATCATAAAACTTTACTGAAAGAC
Organism: Microcebus murinus; assembly: GCF_040939455.1. Classification (NCBI taxonomy): domain Eukaryota; kingdom Metazoa; phylum Chordata; class Mammalia; order Primates; family Cheirogaleidae; genus Microcebus; species Microcebus murinus. The sequence goes on from NC_134115.1 coordinate 33,005,979, forward strand.
CTTAATGAAGATATAAATAAACTGAGAGACAAAGTATATTCATGCATAGGAGGATTCACTATTGTAAGCATGTCAATGACTCTCAAAAGACTGAGAGTCATCTCTCTCTTAAGCTGGATGTTGGATTGATAAGTGTTATTTTACTTATTTTTATTTAAAATATACATATATGTTACACTCACTCTCTGGTAGATAAGATACATTTCACAATTTCCAAAAGTTTAACTGAAAGAAAGGAAAATAATATTTTCTTACTTCTTTACCTAAAAGCTTCTAGTGGCTTCCTGTTGTCTACTCCGCAGAATAAAATCCAACTTCCTCGCAAGGCAAACTAGGCTCTTCCCCATAAGGTTTCCAATTACTTTTGCAGCCTCAGCTCCCCCCACTGACACTCCCTTGTATTCTAAGGACACCTGTATTATCAGATCCCTAAGCACATACCTGACCTATGTATTCTCCTGTCTCAACCTGGCCAGTCCCCACACTTCCAAAGTCAGCACATGTCAGATCCTTAGTAGAGTCTTCCCAGACAATTCTGATGATCATTCTCTCCTCTGCGCTCTCTCAAAGTTACATGTCAATTTTCCTCTTCATATATCTCCCCTCTCTTGCCTGTGAGATCTTTGTAGCCAGGGACTGTACTTTCAATTCAGTTCACCAACATTTCCTGTGGGTTAATTTTATGTCATGCACTACGCTAGAACTCAATTTATCAGGAGTGGGCCCTGTTTCTGACCCTCAAAGAGCTTGCAATCTAGTTATATTCATGTCTGTATTCTTTATGCTAATTACAGTACCTGGAACATTGCAGATTCTTAAATTATGTCTGATGAATCAATGAATAAACAAATTGAGGGAAAAATAAAGGATAAATTATCCTTTTTAATTAAAAAAAAAAACAACTTCTGGCAATGAAATCATGGTTTCGACTGCTTTTATTCCATGATTTTTAAGGCTGTTGTAAATTATATATGCCTGTCAAAGACTAAATTTACCTAAGGAAAAAATACCAAATGTTTATCTTAATGGGGGTGTTTCAATTATGCTCATGGAACTTCCAGAATAAATTCAGCCAATCAATTAAAACTTGGATTCATTATACAACACAATACCAAGCAGTAACACGAGACAAGTTGTGTTAATGGGAAATGCCAATGAAAGTATTCCCTTTTGGCCTCTCGCCCATGTGAAGATGTGTTTGTAAACATGTTTACTTGCTGTTCTCTTTCTTTAAAAGGAAAAAAGTTCCCGAGAAAGATTTAAAATTAAGACTTCTCTTAAAATTTTAAAGTTCTAAATAGCTTCAAGCATAAGAAAGCAGTCAGTTCTCTTATCTGCCCATTTATGAATATTACATGCCAAGAAATACTTAAAATGATGCATTTTGCAGATACCAGCTTTCAACAAACCAAATAGAGAAAACTAAGTAAGGATCATCTATATAATGTGGCTATGCCATCTGGATACAACTTAGTTTTTCCCAAACTGCCCTCTATTCTTCAGTGGGACAAATGTACGATCATTCTCCCCCATACGTCATCTTATTCTGGCCCTCCTGGGTGGTTCTCATTAGTACCATTGCAGTTCTATCAATAATGGCTCCTCCAACAATGTCCACGTCCTATCCCCAGAACCTGTGAACCTCTTATATTACATGGTCAGGGGGACATTGCAGATGTGACTAAATTAAGGATCTTGAGATGAAGCAATTATCCTGGATTATTTGGGTGGGCCCAATGTAATCACAGCGGTTCTTCTTTGTAAGAGGAAGTTCTTCTTTGTAAGAGGAAGACTAGTTAGTAATAGGAGGAGATGTGACAATGGAAACAAGAGGGTGGAGTGAAATGAGAAAGGGGCAACAAGCCAAGGTATATAGGTGGCTTCTAGAAGCTGAAAAAGGCAAGGAAACAGATTCTCCAAAAGGAACCAGCCCTGCTGATTTTAGCCCAATAAGCCCAGTAAGATTCATTTCAGACTTCTGATCTCCAGATATGCTAAGACAATAAATTGGCATTATTTGAAGCCACTGAGTTTCTGGTGATTTGTTATAGCATCTAGAAAACTGACTAGACTTCATCCCCTCTTGCATCATCCTGCCCCAGCAGGATAGTTCTAGGTAGGCCCCACATAATACTCAATTCTCTTATCTTTGAAACTATTTTCATGTCTCACTGGCAATCCCTTTATACTCTGGTAAGAACAGAATTAACCTGGCATTTGTTTGTCACCTGTGGCACAGACTGCTGATGGGTTACCCCAAAGCCATTCTCAACTCATTCTCTCTTGCTGCCTCGTACTACATGCCTGGGAAGGCAAACCCTCTTCCCCAGCCTCTCCTGACAATACAACCTAGTTCTGGAAAAACGAAACACACACTGATGTCTGCTCGGAGAAAGAGAATGTCTGAGGGAAACTTTTGCTTTTGTGATAAAAAGGGAAGACGTGACCAGTGTTACCATTTCCCTTTCTTCCTCCCTTAAACACGAGCGTGATGGTTAGAACTGCAATAGCTGTCTTGCAACCACCAGCAAAAGGTCAAAAGACACAGGCTCTGACGTTGTTGAGTCACTGAGCTAAAGCCACTTGTTGCTTAATTCTGGAAAATTCTAGTTTTATGAGAACAATAGCCCTTATTTGTTTAAGACACTGTAGTATGGGTTTGGTGTTACTTGAAGCTGAAAGCATTTCTGATTTATTATGTTACTTTTTAAAGTTTAATTAAAATTACTACCTTCCTCTGGTAGCCACCATTATACCACAAGAAACCAGACCATTGAGGTATAGGAAGGTATAACAGAATCCTCCCTAATAAACACACATACACACACACAAAAAAAAAAAAAACAAAAAAAAAAGGAGAAAGAGAAGAGAGAGAGGAGAAAAGAGAGAGAGAGAAGGAGACGGAAGAGGGAGGGAAGGAAGGAAGGAAGAAGTTTAAAGCTAAACTTGAGTCACTACTACCAAAACACAATTTAAAAGAGAAATGCTTAAGAATAGAGTGCACCCACCTTAATTGCCTCAATCTTAGAAGACTTCACGCTATACATACATATGCAAGAACTGCAATGAGAATAAAGTTGAGAGTTCCGAGCTTTTTGGGATTTCTTCTAACATATTGCTCAATGAACTGAGTATGTCTAAGTTCCTCCATCACCATTCTACAAATCTGAATACCAAAGGGACTCAATGAATTACTAAAAGAGGCTTTGTTGGCTGGTTCCAAATAAGCTGCTCCAGAGCGCTGGAGAATACACGTAACACAAAATTCCCAGCGCAATAACATGGATGATGGTGAGCTGTCTAGAGGAAATTAATGTCAGCGAACATGGAAGCTTATTCTAACTATGAAACTACTCCAGCAACTTTCTAAAATTCTCTCTATGATGTTCATATCGTGGATTGTCCTATAAGATTTGAGGTTTGCTAAAGTTCTTTGGTAAATCTCTTGTGATTAAGGCGGAGATCTAAAATGGGCTTTTACCTTAGCATATTCCATTTATGACTATGACGGTGAGGTCCCAGTGCACCAAACCATTCAGAGGCTAAAGTAAACAACCCGTGCCAACCCACTCTACGGCAGGCACAGTGCCAGAAACTGGGGCAAAGGGAAATCACGGCTCTCGCCCTAGTAAGGCTCAGATGCCTAACCAAGGAATAGACATGAACAAATAAATATGACATATTAAGGGTTATAAAAGGAGAATTAGGAGTTCTTTTGGGAGAACAAGGGAATGGATTAAAAACATGAGCAAAACAGTTCCTTTTTACTGATTGACTGAACGATGACCAGAATAAGGTGGAGGGGGTGGCAAACAGAGAAAAAGACTCCTCGATATTTCATAGGTTAACAGAGCAGGACTGTTTCAAGTAAAGAAAATAACAGTGGGTGGAAGTGATGGGGCAAGGGGAGGACTTTAACACACGAGTTACCTATCCCTCCACAAATACCAAAAGAGTCCATGATGACAAGGCTGGGGAATGAGTTAAGAGCTAGTGACAAAGTCATCCAAAAGACGAAGGGGTGAAAGGAGGACCTGGCCAACACTGTTGTGTGACTCCAACTGGAAGAGTTGGCAAGAGACTGGGATTGCTGATGTACAGGAAAAGTACAGGTTGGGGGAGTCCCATGTCACAGGGCATGTCTATGGCATATCCAGAGGCAGCCCTGTGGTTTAGGGACCACCCTGAAAGGGGTAACAACTGCCTATTAACCACATAGTTTCAGAGAACACTGAGACAGATGGAGACTATCATTTAATGAGCAGATACTGCATGATCCTAACATATTTTAACCCATTTAATCCTTGCAACAACCCTGTGAGGTACCTATTAGTAACCCCATTTTATTAGACTTAGAATATGAACTTTTAGATATTCTTATATTTGAGTCCTGGCTCTATCATATGTTATTTCTATGATGGCAAAAAACTTAACATGTGATTGAATAAAGGATTGAAGTAAAGTAACCTTCCTAAAGAAGAACAGCAAAGCCAAAGTAGGATTAAAATCCACAGCTCCTCGATTTACAGGCAGTGATCTAGCCCCCAAATCATGATGCCCCTAGTGGTAAAAATTCTCCAGTGGATTCTGAACTGTCATCAGAAACATTTAAACTACAGCTCCTACCTTCACACATTTTTATGCCATTTCTGCATTCAGTATTCTCCGTGGCACCTAATGTTGCAAAATATGTCTTGAAATAACTGTTGTAAGATAGTAAATTGGTGCATTCTATTTTGGGTGAGTAAAGGTGGGGGCAGACAATTTGGCAATACTTATCAAAATTTCAAATGCACACACCCTTTACCTAACAAGCCTGCTGCTGTGAATTCGGTCCATTGCTATATAGTAAAAATATGTTCTACCATTCAATCACTCATTCATACACACACATATATGAATATATCATGCATACATACATACTTACACATACAAAAGGATAATAGGAAGCTGAGTGGCATAGGGTCTAAGAATAGGACCCAAGAAGCCAAACTGCATGAGTTCAAATCCTGCTTCTACCACTTCCTAATGGGGACCTTGGGCCTCCTGGACCTCTGTGCCTCAGTTTGCTCATTAATAAAGTGGGTCTAAGAATAGTCCTACTTCATAGCTTTGTTGAAACAATTAAATTAATTGTACATGTAAAGGACTTGGGCCAGTAAACATTAAGTACTGTATATATGTTAGGTTTTGTCATGATGATTGTCAAACACTGTAATAGCAAGAAAACCTGAAAATAATCGAAACATCTGCAAGAATAGACTAAATTCACGATGGCATGTCCATATAAAAGAAAATGATAACACCATTGAAGATACTTAAATATATCTATTAATACATGAGCAGATTGTCCAGAAGAGAAAGAATATACAGGTGTTAGGTAAAGAATTCTATTCTGGGGCTCTCTGGGGTTTTTCTTCCCTTCAGTTGTCTGCTAGCCATTTGTTGAAATAGTATAAAACTACTGCGGTTTGAAGTGGGTCAGGATGAGTGGCAACGTGAGACCCAGGAAGATTAAAGTCGTATGTATGTGCACACGGACATTACATCTTTCCAGACCCACATGGGCCCTTCCTACCTGCCTTCTCACTCTTTAATTCATAGCTATTATGAAAAGAAAATATGTGAGCCACCTTGCTCTCTTCTCTGCTTTGAACGGACTTCCCACAAAAGCTGCCAAAATAATTTGGGAGAACGCACGTTGTTCTCCTGCCTGGATCTACAATGTTAGGTCCTTTGCTGTAAATTCTCTTCTTCGCGCTCCTTGCCTGACAGGTAAACAGAGTGAACGCTCCTTTTGCAGATTATTTTGGGCACTGCTTTTAACTAAAGTTAGCCAAACGTCTCGAAAAAACTGGAGTATTTCTAAATCACACTTGGCCACGTGTATGAAATTTTTGAAAATAAAGCAAAGGGGTAAACCAGTGGAGAATATAATTTAGATGTAGGCCAGATTGTAAAAATGTATCATTATTTGATTCAAGTCATGCCCTGAGCATATCACTGAGAGGAGAAACATTTGGGGACCTAGGATGGCTTATGGGTGAGGGTAAAGGATGAGGATGGTAGGTATGTTCCTTGATGAGCAAGTGCCAGCCCCTTTATATGCATTAAGTACTCAGACCAACCTTATGAACCAAGTATTATCTCCTCTGTGCTGTAGATGAACACATTAGGGTTTAGAGGTCTTAAAGATTGCCCAAGTTTATCTAGCACGAAAGGGGTAGACTAGATTTAAAATCAAGGTTGGCTGATTCTAAAACTACCATGCTCTTTCTTCAAATGGTCAACATTTCTAGGTAAGAGTTTATGAATAGATTTCAGTAATGGTAAAGGCCAAAGGTAAGCATGAAGGAATATAGTTCTATCAAAAACTTTTAATGGTGCTTCTTTACTTGTAGAAATGCTATGAGGTAATAGACATTTCATAAAGTCCCTTCTGGATGCGAGCTGCCCAAGGAAGGAACAAAGGTTATGGCCAAGGCCCAATGTCATTAAGATACTTTGCTATTGGCCAAAATGAATGACACACTGGTGACCTAAGCATTCATGGGACTGACTCAGAGGTTCTTGTTTGCAAGGAATAAGCCTTAACATTACAAATCCAACTCATCTTTCTACTGGAAAAGACTACTAGGAGATAAACTCTGGAAACCAACTGTGCATCCAAATATCCAACAGGATCATAATACTTGGTTCAGCCCTGCTTGAGCCTGCTGGGTACTGCCCTACCTCAGAGGCCCCTAAAAGAGAAGGGACATCCAAGATTAGAATGAACCATAGCAAAAAGTACTAGGCTTCCTTCTGATTGGACAGCAAGATCAGAGCTTTTGACTCCATCTCCCTCCCTTACCCCCACCCCAGGATACTAAAAAAAGTAAAGTCCAAAGCTCTCTGTATCCTTCTTCCTCTTCCTGGTTCAAGGTCCCCTTCCTTACCCCAGTGCCACCTACATCTTTCTCCCTGGATATCACAGGTAAGAGATGTATCAATCCCTGCTAAGACGTCAGTTAAAAAAGAAGTATGCTACTAACAGTCCCAGCGATAGTCAGAATTTCACTGGAGATTTATCAACAATTTAAGGGAAAAAGCCTAAAGAAACTAAAGGAATACATATCTAGTGGTAGAATTTCAGGTACTACCATGTTTCCCTGAAAATAAAACAGGGTCTTATATTTATTTTTCCTCAAGACACCCTAGGGCTTATTTTCAGGGGATGTGTTATTTTTTTTAAGTACAGTACAACAATCTACTTTTATTCAAATATAGTTAAGTCGTCTTCTTCTGGAACATCATTATAACCTTCCAAACCCCAAATTCCATCCTGAATTTCTTGCGACTCTATTTCCTTTAGAACCATTGGCTCCAATCTCTTATGTCAAGCAATAGAGCTTTCATGGGGCAGATGAGAAAGGCTGCTGGTCTTCTATACCACTCCACAATAAAATGCATGGGTTGTGCAGATACACCGCGTAGCCACGCCCATCACTAGGTCTTGTTTTCGGTGTAGGGCTTATATTGTGCAAATGCTTAGAAATCCTGCTAGGGTTTATTTTATGGGTAGGTCTTATTTTCGGGAAAACACAGTATGAAAAGAACTGATGATCCATACAACTCTTTGTATGAACACATGGGTATATACACACAGACACATTAAGAAATACATAAAAGAAAGATAACATACATATGTAATTATAAAAAAAAGTATATCTGGAGCACATAAATCAAGAATATGCATGTGTACTCTTGCTTTGGAGGGGTCAGGACCTGGGTAGCAATAACAGACATTCTTAAGGCTACTGCTTATCTCTAAATACGTGTTGGCAGGGGGCGGGGAGGGTATCACTCCAGAGAGTTTAGGCCCTTGAGACCAAAGGCCAGTCTTCTGTCAGTGTGTCAGTGTGCCTCTCTGTGCACACCAGGGCTGCATATCCATACTCCCTTTGCACCTAAGCTCCCACTTGCCCAAAGAAAGCCCTTAATCCCACAGTTTCTTAGATTCTCTCTATCTAAACTTAACTCTGACAAACACTCCCAGCCCCTACAAAGTTTGTTAACCATAAAAGGCTTGAGAGTGGCTAGGAGAGGGGCTTGGCCTAGTTTTTACATGGCTCAGAGGAGATGCTATGAGATCCCCAAGGATCATTTCCACAGGTCCTAGACAATAGTACTGTGTGCTTGGCTCACAGCAAGCCCTAAACTGCATGGCCATGACAAGTCTAGCAGCTCAGGGAGGCTCAGAGTAGCAATCAGCCCCCAACATGAACGCTGGTCCTGACCACAGCGGCTGGTGCCTTTCCTTGTCCTCATTTTATATCAAAGTGAAGACGGGAACAGAATCTGTTCAAAATGCTCCTAGTGGACATTCAAAACCCAGCACCCCACATATCCACCTTGGATAAAAGAGGCAGGGCTAGCAAAATTCTGCGTAGGTTACACTACCTTCAGGCACTCCCTTATCCTTAGCTTGACATATTTCAACACAGGGGCAAGGGCTGATTTATGTGGCCAGCAGGTGACTCTCAGGGGACTCTATATTCATCTCCCACCTAGACCGTGAGCAATTCATAGTGCACGCTCCATGTGCTTGCTTACGTGAATTCTATGACATAGGAAGGGCCACAGGCTGGGAATCTGGAGGCTTCTGACCCTGGTCTAAATGCTATGAATTGATCTCTAAGGCCAGTGGCATTCATAGTTGGAAGAAAGTGTAGAAGTGATACCGTTCCAATATCTATCTTTTATAGATGAGAACACGGAGGTGGGGAGAAGTGAGGTGATTTAACCAGGGTCATGTGCTTGACCCAGCAGAGTCAGAGCTAGAATTCAGGTCCCCTAACTCATAGCCCGGGCCTCTTTCCACTGCAGCATCAGAGCTTCCATGGGTGGGCACTCTGTGACACATGAGACGTGCTCCTGTCCCTGACCACACGTGCCACTCATCTCCCTGACCCTCTGATATTCCTTCTCTCTTACTCATAAGAGAATGGATGAATCTATAGATGAATTTTACAGAATTTAAGTTCCAACATTGAGTCAGTCTCTCTCTCTCTCTCCCTCCAGAGCTGTTCTAGAACACCATGTGCGAGAGAAAACAACAGAATGGAAATTGCTCACACGGAGCATGAAAAGGCTGCCCACCTCCCTCGCACAGACCGTGTGCAAAGACAGCCCCTCAGCTGTGCTGTAGACACAAGGTGGCTCGTGCTCATTGTTTACTGTGACAGCTGACAAGCCAGCTGGCACAGATCACTCCTCACTTCCAACAGAGACACCACCAGGACACGTGTGACAGGCGCCAGCTGTCACTCAAGAAGATGGGCAGCATCCTGCTGGCCAGCAAGGTGCAGCCCCTGTAGCTCGAGCCCAGAGACCTGCAGCCCTCCCAGCAGAGAGCTGAAATGGGACCAGTTTTATGCTGGGGATGGGGGTAAAAGGGTGGCAGCCTACTCAAGCTGGCCAGGGGATTGGGGCCACAGGTGGAGCCAAAGGTTATTCTAATGCTCTCCGCAGGTCTGTGTTGCACTTGGCAGAGGAATGGCAGTTCCGGACCAGGCAAAGAGGAGAAACAAGAGGCAAAGTGTTGCATCTGAAATACATGCCAAGGCACCATCAGAGGGGTTGGCTGAACATTCAGGGATCGAGCAGTCTCAGGCACAGGACGAGCCTCCCGTCCTCCAACCTGGCCAGGTCCACCTGGATTCACTGCCTGTGGAGAAGCAGCCCCTTGTACAGCTACAGAGGGGTCCAAGGAGGGGTCTGGCTACCCGGGCCCAGGTCATAGGACACAGAGAAGGCTCTTAATTAGTAGGCACTGAAGACCAGGAGGAGCCCCTTCTGCTTCCAGGTTTTCCTCTGCCAGCCCGCTCTGCAGAGTGTGGAACAGAGGGTCTCCACCTCAGCACTGCTGACACTTTGGATTGGACAATCCTTCACAGTGGGGTGCTGTCCTGTGGATTTTGGGCAGCATCCCTGGACTCTCCCCTCTAGATTCCAGTCGCACACCTTCTCCCAACTTGTGGCAATCAAAAATATCTCCAGGCATCCCCACGGTCATGGGCTGGGGGGTGACCCAACAGAATAGTTCTCAACCGAGAACCACCGGTGCAAGGTCAAGAGGTCAAGTTCCCAGTCTGCCTGGACTCTGAATCCCAACTCTTGCACTTACTGGACACATGACCTCTGCCAAGTTATTCAGTCTTTATGCGTCATTGTCCTCAGCTGTAAAACGAGAAAAGTATAACATAACCCACATTACTTGCGAATATTAATTTCTTTCCTCTAGGCAAGCCCCTGAGAATTGTGCCTGGCCCACAGTAAGCATTCCTCTTCCCTGGAGAAGCCCAGGAATACTCCATTCCTCCAAATCCCTTATGGGCAGGGCTCCAGGTTAGAGTCTACCACCACGAGGCATCTGCGCACAACTTGGAAAGCAGAAGGGAAGGAGAAGCCAGGGTTCCTCTCCAGCAATGGCAGGCAGGGCCATGTGAAAAGAACAGACACAAACGCTGCCTCGCCTTCTAGACTTTCTCCTGCAAAATCGTCTATTTAGGTGCCATTAAGTGGCTGAGATCATCTGTGGTTATTTCCTTTGATTTCTGCAGCCTCCTAATCATCAGAAAGCCAGATGCAGTTTCCTCTGACCCTTCCTCCACCAGCCCTTCTACTAGTTCTATAAGACATACTTTTCTTATTAAATCCCTTCATACTTTGAATACCTAGAGTGGGTCCCATTTTCCAGACCAAACTCTGTCTTACTCATCCATTAACTTGATGGAAATACTAAAATCCCCCCATCAGAAAAACGTTCCCGGGAGTAATAATGTATGCATGTTCATATTTATGTGTACAGATGGTCTTACACTAGAACCTTCCTTCCACAGATAATCTCAAAATACAAAGCAGATAAACCTGGGATCTATTCAAGACTCATGGGGGTATGGTGGTGCCCAGGCTGGCTTACCACTTGTTACATTTTCTTCCCCACATGCATAGAATCCTGAGACCCTGGAAAACCCTATTTGCAAATCCCTTCAGTAAGAGCAGGGTCCTAAAACACATGCCAGTTTTATGCATCAAGTGCTACAACAGAAGTTCAAATAAAGTGTACCCAGAAAAGGGAGCGGTCAACTGCTGATCACCAAGGGTCTAGAGTATAAAGCTGCCCATGCAGCATAAGACCTGCCATCCCGTCTTCCCAGTGAACATAATAATGCTCTGAACGGTTCCCCATCTGCCATCTCTGCTACAGCTGACCTCACTGATTGGTGGGGAGTTGCCCTATGATCTTTCCTTCTGAACCGATTTTTGAAAAATTGCTTTCCTCTGGACAGGTTGCTTTGAGTAGGCCAGACACCTTGTTCTCACACTTCATTCTCCTTTGCTATGACTTTCTTGAAATTCTAGGTATTCATGGGAAACTGGGCATATCTGTTCTTAACATTTTTTTTTATTGTTTTGACACACCTGCCAAGAGATTGGTCTCTCTTTCCAGCACTGCTTTCAAAAGTCATATTTTTATGGTTGAGAATTCTCATTAAAAATGATTACTTTTGGCAGCAGAAGTCAGAAAGGTGACAGGAGAGAGGGAAGTATTAAAGGCACTGAGATTTTTCTTCCATTTGCAGAAAGCCTTCCTGTAAAACAAACATCATGGAGAGAATGAAAAAAAATGTAAAAACGTACAACAAAACCCCTTCTAACCTTTCTATGTGTCATTCAAAGCAATTTCATAAATACAGGGGCTAAACCACTGCCCCATTACCTCGTCATACCTACTCATTAGGCTGTAAATGCTATAAGGAAGGACGAGGCAGTGTTTTCCTCAACTCTGATGTCTCTACAGCAGTCACCAAAACGCCTGGCACTAGGAACATTGATAAATGCCTCATGAATAAACAAATCAATAGATTACCAATAATGGTAAGAAGAGAGTGGATACAAGTAGTCAATGCACATTTTGGAGACCCAATATAGGGCCTAGAAATCTAGCAAACTAAATTCTTTTGGTTAATGGTTGTATTTATTCTTTCATCTGTGTCAAGGGCAAAAAAAAAAAAAACAAAAAAACCCAAATAGTCGATGGTCATTCCTAGCTCGCTTCTGATAATTCTCTAAAGGATAGTGAGTATATACATTTTTCCTGATGCTTTTATTTTGATATTATACAATATCTTGAGTACACTGAGATTCACGTGTTTAGTATGTAAAAACATTCTTCCCCACATTTCTGTGAAAATAACTGCATCCTTTTATGCACTGTCAGGAAATGTGGGGATCCGGTGGACCCAAGCCACCATTCCTCTTGATTTTTGTCTTCTTCTAATACTTGCTCACGTGTTGGATCCCCACCTGTCTCTGGTTTCTTGTGTAAGAACAGAGCAAACGTGTGTCTGTCCTTTGGGAATCTTTGGCTCTCTGTGACAGTTTGGACTATAGTGTGGTGATGCCTATAAATGGATTCAGGTCCTCTGGTGGCCCATGATGTCCACCCACCACCAATCGCCCCAAATGCCAGTGCACGGACTTCTCAGAGGAAGGGCTGTTGCAGACTTTATGTGGCAGACTTTTAGATAGCTTACAAGTTTAAAAACTGCTTCCACTGCAGATTTCATTTCTTCCTTGTATACTCTGTCTTTTGAAGGTTGTTATGACTTTTATTCCCAATATCCAAGGAAGCAGTAATAATTATGTTATGATTCAAAGTATACTTTCTCAAGATATAATCAATTTTCTGTCCTTGGAGATTATTTCTGTCTATATGATTGTAGCATTTAAATATGTCAATATGAATAAGATGATGAATCTCTGCACACATTTTTACATTTATAACCTTTATATAGGACCTAGCACACAGTAGGACTTCAATAAATGTCATTTGGCTTCCTTATCAAACGTAGAATAAGAGACAGGCTCAAGATCTATTACTAGCTTAAGTTGTTCTCTGGGTATGAAGTATTAGGCCATGTTTTCTTCACTTTTATAGTCAGTGTTTGATCTTTATGGTGCCAAATGGAAGTCTTGAGTTAGAATAAAGAGTCTGAGAGCCAAAACTACTCCAAGAATTAGTAGTCACCAGGCAGGTGGATGGAACCTGGATGAGTCAACTGGGAAGGGGCAAGGCAAGGCAGATGAACAGAAGCCCAAGTAGCATTTGTCACAAGGGGTGCCTTTCACTTCTTCATGCAAAGGTGCCATATGGGCTCACCATGATTTTGCGAGAACCATGGGCAATGAAAGGCAGACAAACTGGAAGAGAGATGTCACATGTGTCCCAAGAATCAAAAAGACCTCCATTCCGATCCAATATTTTCTCCCAGCCAGCGAACATTCATGCTTTTCTGCTGGCAACATCAATTAATGGATTTGGCCTCAATGAAACTTACAGGGTTTCTAAAACCAGCATTAGGAGAATGGGGCCAGGAATATGGAAAAAAAGGATGTAGAGGGCTAAGTCACAGGATCAGAAAACTGAAAAGGGACCTTAGAAATTATACTGGTCTGCACAGTGTTCCCCTCAAAATTCATGTCTACCTAAAACATCAGAATGTGACCTTATTTGGAAATAAGGTCTTTGCAGATGTAATTAGTAAGATGAGGTCCCACTGGATATGGGTGGGCCCTAAATGTAAAATGACTGGGGTTTTCATAAGAAGAGGAAAAACACAGAGATACAGAGAGGAAAGACGGCCATGTAAGAACATAATTTGGAGTGATATAGCTACAAGGTAAGGAATGCCAAGAATTGCCAGCAACCACTAGAAGCTAGGCAGAGGCAAAGCAAGATTTTCCCTTAGAGCTATCTATGTAATTATGGCCCTGCCAATGAACTTGATTTCAAACTGATTGCCTCTAGAACTGTGAAAGAATAAATTTTTTAAATCCACCTAGTTTGTGGTACTTTGTTAGGGCAGCCACAGGAAACTAATACAGAAATCATCTCACCCAGTACCTTCAAATGCATACACACACACTGAAACCTAGAGAGACGAGGACGATTTACCCAATGTCACAGGGCTGAATACTGATAGAGCTGGGACAATTCAACCATTCACTCATTCATCCATTCATTCATTCATTCAACAAACATTCGCTGATCTCTTTCTGACTCAGAGGAAGTTCCTGTGCTAGACTCTAGAAATAATTAGAGAACACTAAGACAGACACCGGCCTGCTTCATGGAACTTTCATTCTAACAGTTGACAGATAATAACACACTATTTACCAATCAATTATTTAATTACCAGTAGGGTAAAAGCTACAGAGAAAACACAGTACCTGATGACAGTATACGAGGGGGGTTAGGTACAGTGACCCTGAGGAAGTGACATGTGGGAGGAAATCTAAGGAACAAATTAGAGTTAGCTGACCATGTGTGGAAGGCTGTGGGTTCAGGTATATGATTAAAGAGGCTCATGAAGGTGTAAATAGGGAGAATTAGAGAATATTCCAGATGAAGATTCTGACCTTCTCCTCAATCATCTTTCCTGGAAACTCACACCAAAGCAAGACAATGTCACTATCCTTTCAAATTATGCTAATGAGATGTCATCTACAAAATACTTACAGCCTGAAAAACACAAAGGAAACTCTCATTTGCTGTATGCACTGAACTATCCATGTCTACTCGAGAAATATTATGACATTCTGTATGACATAGTTCACTTTTTGTGAAGCTGAGAATACCCTCTCTCCCACCTCGCCCACCCCATACATGAAGTTGCCTCTTTCCTGTGGACAAAGAAGTTCAACAACAAAAACAGAGACTTCTCTCCATGACTGGCATAACCAACCTGGCCCTGATAAATAGGAATTTGGTAAAGACTTTACAGCTGATAAATTCTGTCCCAATTATACGTGCCTGTCAAATTCAACGGTTGTTCTGTGTATGGTACAATTACAACCTTCCTACACACAGCATTGCTTCTCTGGATAAGGCACCAAATGCTAATTCTAAGATGGGTCATATTTTCCACTTCAAATTCATTACAATAAAAGTAAATTGAGTGGAGCGCATGACTGGCTAACCCCAAACAGCCGTCACCCAGAAAGTCAATGGTCACATAGCGCTGTCATCTAATAAAAAGCCTTGCACGTCTGAAACTAGTTTATATGGAGGCAACTATGAAGTCAACTGAAATTTCCATTGTTTCTTAAAACAAGCTTCTGGCCAAGCTAGTCTTTCTATGGTGGGCCCTTCAGTTTTGTGATTCCTTTACTTTCTCATTTCCACTCCACATTAAATAAATAAGAATAATTATGTATTTCTAAACAGAACAAAGGGACTGGATGAGCTCAGCATAATACATCAGGCCAGAAATGCCAAGGGGGCATTTTAGAAGATTTCATGTGTATCGACAGAGAGGTTCCCCACGCTGAAAAACAATGCAACTCCTCTGCCTTGAGATTTCTGGGCTTGTTTGCAATAATTGCCTTTGCCCACCCATCCCATCTCATTCAGGGAAGGCTCTGATGTTTCCCCACAATTGCTCTGCTCTGATGCTGACTTGAAAAAACTCCTCCACATGGATGCACTCAATCACCCAGCATTAAATGAGACATCTAAAGATTCTGCCACTCACCATTTCTGTCATGTTTTCTCAGCCCTTTGAGGACCCCATTGTTGCACAAAGCCACTACAATCCCATTACCAGCTGGCATATGATCAGATGATAACTAAAGTGAACACAAACACTTAAACAGCACAAGGAACTGCTGAGGTCTCACTTTGGGCAACGCAGCCCAAGAGATTTTCTGACACCCGATCCACAAGCCGAACAATCGCATTGCAAAATGCTTTCAGTGTCGAGGAACAACCATTCAATCGGCTATCATGTGCCTGTCATTTGTCCTGAGTGCTTCTGAAAAAAAGCAGCGTGGCCTTTATTCTTTTCTGAAAACCTTTTCTTTTGCACAAACCACTAAGTTGTTCTAGTCTTCTTCCTACCACACCACCACCCAGATATTTGCAAAGGTCAGTTCTTCCTAGGGGCTGGATCTGGGCATGTCTCTGTACCGTGGCTAGGTGTTTACTTGGACAGATGAAGAGAGATGCTGGTTTCCTTCTAGGGAAGTAACTATAACCAGTTCAAGGAGTTAACTATTCCTTGACCGGTCTTCACTCTGCAGCAGGAGGTGGCAGGCAGCACACTCTGCTTCCACCAACACATGATGCAATTTAGGGGCTGAATGTCAAAAAGGAGACAGAAGATGCACTGTCCCTACCTTCAAGAAGTTGACAATCTATTTGTGGGAGCACACACATGCACGCACACACACACAAACTAGTAATACAAGGCAGTATATACATGTCATGTGAGGGACAGAAAGTAGGTGAGGACAAGCATTTGGAGAAGGGAGAAATCTTTTTGGACAGAGGTGGCCTTGGAAGTCATCCCAGAGTAGACATGATCATAGAGGCTGGGAAAGGCCAGATATACAGATCTGAAGTTTGTGAGGATTCCCCTGGAGGGGAACTGTAAAAAGCAAAGATAGAACTCTTCGGATGAATAGCCTCGTGTCAGAGTGAGTCAGTGGAAAAGTCCAAGAATGTGCAGGGGGAATACCCCTCCTAAAAATACATGTTCCCAAAGTGGTGTCTTTTTAGCAATACTGAAGGATAGGCGCTAAGACTATCTGATGAGAAGAATTCAGCAGAAGCTGTGTGATTGCAAAGGTTCAGTGTGTAATGGTAACATGGGCAGTAAGACCATCAGACGTATCAACCATGCTGAATTAAAGGTACATCTTTCTAACTCGCCTGCTCCCTCACCAACCACAGGGGCGAGCCTTGTCCCCCAGGCCCAGCCCCAGCTTGGGAACTCACTTCTAATATTAAAACACAGCTACGTTTCAGTGCTGTGGGTATCCTCATAAACACACAGAGTTTTAGGAGCTCACATTAAAAGAGAGACAAAGTTCTGTCCTATAAAGCAATCACAGTTTTAAAGTACATCCTGAAAGGAAAGTAGGAGGAAAGGAAGGGATAGAAGGAAACTGCAATGAACTTGGCTGCTTGCTAGTGACCTCTGCGATGTTCTGACAGGAGGGAGCTGACTATAAAACGTGTAGTTAGGACGAGGTTTAGGGCTAATTCCTAAGCTCTGCTTCTTCCTTATCTCGCTTCACTTAACACAAGGGCTGGCTCTGGCAGCCCAGGGGAAAGCACAGACCTGCCCCCAGAACCTACGGTTGACAGAGAAGTCACTGAGGAAGGAGACAAGATGAATCACTTCTCTCGCTGGTTGTTTTTCATGAACAAAAGACACACTTGGGATGTATTGGTTTATCATATCTGAATTAAATGAAGCCTGTTAAACAGACACAAATAAAAGGGGCTCCTCAGATTCTTCGCTATAAATTGGGATCTTGACTGGGATTAGTGGGCTTTGAGGAGCACAACGCAGAATAGTTTCCTAATCAAAAGTGCCATAGCTCTCAAACTGTCTTCCACCTACACTCTGGGATCCGACGGTCCCTTGGTGACAGCTGTGGCAGTGAGGCCTGATCCCCTGGGAGGCAGGTATGCACACCTGGGAAGAGAGAGTTCCCCAGTGATTCCGGCCCACGGCCCTGGGGAATCACTGCGACAGAGGGATAGAAAATAAGTGGGGGCGAGCTAATGAGACCAGTTCTCCACGGCTAGAAAAGAAAAATCCTGCACTGTTGTGTTGAGGAGCAAGCACGAATAATCCTTGGATGAGGCAGGCTGAGGTTCAAATTCCAGTTGTCTCGCTTCCTGTGTGTGCCCCCTCAGGGTCTCAGATTCCTATTATGGGATGAGGAAATGGCCGCTACTTCTCGCAGGCATGGCAAAGGACAAAGAGGTCTGGATGCGAGTCAAGCACCAAGCACAGTGTCATTTGCCAGGCAGTTGGCACACGCTAGTTCAATCCATTTGGTGCAGTATGAAGGATGGAGGTGAGGAATTAGGTGAAAACATAGATAATCTTGGCTCTTTGGAACATCAGAACTCCGTAACAAAGGACAAAAGTTTATATGGGATGGTGTTTTAAAGTTTAAATGGTGCTTTCATTTTTGTGACTTCTTTGTCCCGCACAATCAATTCTGGGGGATTGTTAGGAGGTAATGGAAGCCCAGAAGGGTCAGTCATTCACGTTCATTCATTCACATCACACAGGTAGTCAAGAAATATTGAGGTAGGAATAGATCCCTCGTGCAGATCTCTGATTACATCACACAGCCTCGCTGTCTGGCAACTTTACCACTCACTATGTTTGTTTTTTTCCCACTGTTCATATCATAAATGTATTCCCTTAGCAAATATTTACTGAGTACCTACTATGTGCCATTTGGATCCATCAATGAACAATACAGCCAAGACCTCTGCCCTCAGAGAAAGGTGGGGAGAAAAGGCAAGGGAAGCCAACAAGAGGTAGGAGACATAATAAATAAGTAAATTCTATAGCATGTTGGAAGTTGGTAAGTGCTATGGAAATAAAAAGAAAAATTAGATCAGGGTAAGAGGGATTAAAGCACAGCTATGTCTTAGTGCTGTGGGTATCCTCTTAAACACATAGATTTTTGAACGCTTAGATTCAAAGAGATGAAACTCTTCCTATAAAGCGATCACAACTTTAAAGTGCAGGAGTATGGGAGTTGGGAGGGAAACACAGTAGCAAGAGCAGACCTTGTGCAGAACTGTGATATCTGAGAAAAGCCTTGGAGGAGGTCAGAAATGAGTCAGCAGACAATAGAAGAGAGTTCCAGGTACAGGGACCAGCCAGTGCAAGGAAGCTAAGTCCAGAAGGTTCTTCCTGGTGTGCAGGAGGGATAGCCAGCCAGGGCAGAAGGCAGGTAGGGGGGACTGGTGGCCAGGTTTGGTATGCAAGGAGGATAACAGAAGGGAAGTTCTGTTTGTTCTTGAAGGCATAAAGGAGGCCCGGGTGCCGTGAGCATGCTGCAGTTCCTCCTGGCGATGATTTGGGGTGCCAAGGCCGCTCTTAAACCAAGCGTGCTATTGTCTGTTTACATTTCCATCATACCAAGACACTGGTCAATTTGAGGGAATTTCACCAACCCTTAGTTTAATATTAGAGAAACATATTGTATTTTTAAAACCAATTTAAAGGTTGGCTTTGCGTGTAGTCTAAGAGTCACAAACCAAATACTTAGGCAGTGATGTGGATTCTGTCACTGGGCTTTTCACCTTGGTTCTAATCTTGAGACTTAATAACCTTTCCAGGAAGCCTGAGCTTCCAGCTACGAGATGCTTTTCAGACCTCTCCCAGTCACTTACGTAGCACCAGATTATAAATGTCTGATATTGTGAGAATTAGTGCCGAGCTGCAAGAACAAAGCAAATAATTAGCAGCAGCACACATGGTGGATTCTGTTTCCAACTCTCTCTTGCTGCCACCCTGATAGAAGCAAAGGATACCGGTCATGTATCTCCTGATCACAGCCACAGTAACACTCAGCACACAGCAACTTCCACCTGCTCACAGTTCCAAAAATAGAGCAGCGCAGAGATTTCTGTGTGCTAGAGAAAGGAATGGGTCTCAGGGATTGAAAAAGACACAGTTCTGATGCAGGGCTTGTTCAAGAGTAACAGGAACCGGGCATCTGCAATTCTTGAACAAGTCCCTGAAAGGACTTGTCACATCTCTGAGACTGTCACCCCAAGTACTTTATTATATTATCTATAGTATATACTATCACATACTTTATTATATGTGTGTGTGGTGTGTGTGTGTGTATGCATGTATGTGTGTATAAACACACTATATGATACTACGTTAGGGATAAAGACCAAATCTGGAGGATGGTTCAAACTAGATAATGTGGGCCATGAAAGAACAAACCCCAATCACTAATTCATATTCATTTTTAAATGATTTATAACATTTTACATGGGTGTTGATGCAACTGAATACAAAATTTTTCAATGTCCTTTGCAAAATCTATCCTACCCAAATTTATCTGACTAATGCTTAATTTAACGAGTTAATGTCACCATCAGGTAGACAAAAGACTATATCCAATATACAGCAGAAACCTCACAGAATATGGCAATCTGTAGCTTTATAACTGCTGATACGTGTTAACTAAAGCCTTAGGTAACTTCCCATTCTTTATTTTTGCTTTACAAATGCAAGCATCCATTGTACCCTACTCAAATTTCCTGTTCAACAACTGAATACTCATAGAATCTCATTTTCGATTAATATATTAATACAACGTTGCACTTAACATAATGAGGTTATTGCCATGTTCCTAACTAGATACCTAACGGCCTAGAGGCTTTCCTCTACCTAGCTCTAAGAAGTCTCCAGGTTTCTTTCAGAAACAAGCTTCAAAAGCATCTGCTAAGCTTTCTGAATTTTTTCCTGGAACTAAGCATGTGACCAGCTAGGCTTTCCTGGAACTAAGCATGTGACCAACTAAGCATGTGATCACCTAGGTAATTCATGAAGCAACTAAGTTTTTTCAGTTGATCTGGGACGACATATCTCTAAAATTTGAAGCTCCCAGAGCAGTCATTTTGGCGCACTTCCTAACCAAAGAGGTGGGATCAGATAGATACACACAATCACAAAACAGATTGAATACGAGGTCAGTTTTTTTTTTTTTTTTTTTTTTTGTCTCCACTTAGGCACTTCTCAGATGGTTTAAGATACCTCCCTAAATACTACACAGATGATGACACTATGTCTGAAGACTTGCTATGCCTAGGCATTGTGTTGAGACCATTAGATAGAATTTCTCATTTAATTCTTAAAGCCAACTTCTAAAACATTACCCCACTACTATCATGCCCATTTTGTAGATAAGCAAAAGGAGGCCATAGAGAGATTGAGCATCTGGTCCACATCACATGGCCAAAAAATGCTGGAGCTTAAGTCCCTCTGCTTGGCTTGGTATCTCTATAATTCACTGCATTCATATCTCAAGTTTTCCCCTGTTTTGAGAGTGCATTTTATAAGCACATTTTTAGCATAAATTTTTATGGAAAATCTTTATCCCCTCTTCCCCACCCTCTCCTGCCCCACAACCTGGTTCTATACATTTATGTAGAAAAATTAAACTTTACAAAATGCAAATGTGTATGCGTTGCTTCGTAGCTGGATTTAGCAAAAATGCCCTGTCCTGATTCCTAAAAAAGTTACACATATACCTACCATATGAACCAGCCATCTCTTTCCTAGTAATTTGCCCAAGAGAAATGCAAACATCTGTCCATGCTGAGACTTTTACACAAGTGTTCATGGCCATTTTATTCACAACAGTCAAAAATTGGAAATAGTCCTACAGGGAAGTGAATAAACAAAATATGGTACATATCCACACAATGAAATAGATTATGCAATGTAAAGGAATGAACTACTGATACACACAGCAATATGGATGAATCTTGAGGTGATTATATTTAATAGCAGTGAAAGAAACCAGACACAAATTAGTACACACTGTATGATATCATTTATCCAAAATTCTAGAAAATTCAAACTAATCTACAGTGACAAAATCCAGATCAGTGGTTGCCTGGGGTCAGGGACTAAAAGAAGAATGACTCAAAAAAGGATATAAGAAAATTTTTGAAGGTGATGAAAATGCACTCTGTTATCTTGTTTGTGGGGATGATTTCATGGGTATATAAACACTGCAATACCCATTGAATTCGCTCTTTAAAAGAATTTAATTATATAGAGATAATACCTCGACAAATTTGAAAATAAATTATATAAGTTTGTAAAGGAATACTACTGAACTCCAGTTATCAAATCTTTTTAAAAACATATTCAAAAAATTTTTTGAAAGTGCCCAGTCTTTATCTGGTATCACACATGGTTTGAGCTATCCACATTATTTATTTTAGATCCTAAATTCCTGGTAGTCAAGAACAAATTCTCTCTCTCTCTCTTTTTAAGCTTAAGTCCTGCGCCGTAGCCAGCACAGCATCAGGCAATGCAAACTATTGAGAAAATTTTATCTAAACAAAACTGAATTCTGTTCTTTTTCATTGCTTTCTGAAGACATTCTGGGAGTAGGATGCAGAGTGAGCCTGATAGCTTGGCCATCAGCCACTAAAAAAGCATCACAAAGGAAATGTCTGCTATTATTCCCAAACATACAGAGATTGCCAAAAACTCAGGACTCTGGGTGAAGAACCACCTGCAACAGTGTCAGAACTTCTCTTTATGTTAGGACACAGGCTAGATCATGTGGGCCATGAAGACAGTGTTGCCTCTGAAAGCCAAGTGCAATCCTGAGCCTGACATTTCAAGTTTTCTACCAGGCAAGGGATAAGGAGAAAGAAGGTAACAACACAGAGTTATAAAATTTCACAAGAGGTTAGAGCCTAGAAAGTATGCACAGCTCTGGGTTTGCTCCCACCTCCTGCCTGTTTGTTGCAAGGCGAGAGAAGCTGCTATCAGTACGACTGCCAGTGCTGGTCCACAAACTCTTTGTTAATGACCCTCAGTAAGGCGAGTACAGAAATCAAGAGTGTTTAGAAGCTTGCACAGCATTTTGACTCTGCTAGGTGGACTCCATTCTCGTTGAACAGATCCAGTGTTGTCAAACACAGGTGTCGAGTCTAGTTGTGGAGAATAAGGACCATGTTTCATTTACAGTGGATTACAATTAAAAAAAAAAACAAAAACTGGTCTTCCTCCACAGATGGTTTGAGAACCAGAGTTACATAGCGCTGCTTAGTCGGTGAAAGTTAATTTTTCCCAAAGTGATGATGGTGAGAGCCAGACAGAGGCCATCCTCTATCAGCCAGTCAAATCCTGCAACCCCCCCCCCCCCCGGCCTGTCTGCAGGTGTTCAGACGGAGATTGTAAAGGGAATTAAATAAAGCTTCGTAAAAAGGAAGTTTATCCAAAGTGCTATGTTTCCATTCTAATTAGTATCATGGCTGTACAAGCTGCAAATACAGTTGTCATCACATCAAGAATCAAAATGAAGGTCATGATAATGACCGTGTGGGTAGAATTAATTAATTCTTTTTTTTTTTTTTCATCCCTGTAGGAACACACTGATTCTTGAATCAGCCCAATAGTTTTTGCAGTAGCAAAGGTAGCAGACACAGATGGCGCTGCTCCATGTGGCCCCTGCTTACATCTGACTAGGGTAGAACTAAACGAAGCCCAGGAAACTCTATCCTCTTCATTTCTCTTGTTTTTCACAAAGATTAACTGGCAGAAAGTTCAGAGCCTAGAATAATCTGCCTCGCACTGCACAAGGACTGCATGGGAGGAGGCTTCCTCCTCCTAATGGCAGATGAAACCGTACAGAGTCAAATGGGGAAGATGGAGCCAGGGACTTCTGAGGTTATCGGCAAGATTTACTTCATTCTTATTATTCTTTCATATGGCAGCTCAATTGTCACACTCTTCACCAGCTTCCCTGATTACACTGCTTCCTCCTGTTTATCACAGATATGATAAATTTAGTTCTGTGAGTCTTTGATTAGTATCCATCTCCCCTACTGTTCAGTAAGCTCCACAGGGCTGTCCTGTTCATCACGAGGTCCCCAGCAAGCACCTAAGCACAGTGATGAGCAACAGGGCATACTCGAATAAATGTTTCTTGAGAGAAGAGATGAGTGAATGAATGACTGGATGGACATGTGAAGTGTCTAGATATCAGACCATAGACACAATGCTTTGGCCCATGTTTTTAGATAAAACAATAGAATTAATCCTGAGTCTCATATAATTAGTAAAAATTTTTAAGAAGAGAAGGTGGCCCATGGAGATCTTATTACCAACTCAAAAGAAAATACTTCTAAGAATTGAGGGATAAGAAATATACTGAGAGTAGGCCAGGCATGGTGGCTCATGCCTATAATCCTAGCACTTTGAGAGGATCACCTGAAGCCAGGAATTCA
Source organism: Microcebus murinus (assembly GCF_040939455.1). Lineage (NCBI taxonomy): Eukaryota > Metazoa > Chordata > Mammalia > Primates > Cheirogaleidae > Microcebus > Microcebus murinus. The sequence goes on from NC_134115.1 coordinate 33,029,836, forward strand.
AGACTAGCCTGGGCAATAGCAAGACCCTGTCTCTACAAAAAAAAAAAAAATGTTTTTAATTAACTAGATATAGTGGTGCATGCCCGTAGTTCCAATGATCAATGATGCAGGAGGTTAAAGGGCCGAGGCAGGAGATCATTTGAGCCCAGGAGTTCCAGGTCTCAGTGAGCTATAATGAAGCCACTGCACTATATAGCCTGGGCAACAGAGCAAGACTGTGTCTCAAAAACAAAAAAAAACAAAAAAAGAAAGAAAAGAAATATACTGAGAATATATACACCATGGTTCGTGCTCATGGGGAGTTTTATAAATGAAACAACTCTCTTTTTTGGAATAATCAATAAAGAAAGAGACCTGAGTTATTCTGTATTGCAATTAGGACCAAATGTTGCAAGTAATGTTTAAAAATAAAAGTCACAATAGATAGAAAAGAACAAATACTGTAACATAGCCAATCTATGTTTTGGGTCAAATCATGATTCCAAGAACATTAACAATTGTAGATAGTAAAAACTTGAGAACATGATTAGTCTACAAAGGCTTTCTTCCAACATCAATATTATAAATGCACAGGTTCTTTATCAAATAGCCCTATAACACTCCAGGAGCTAGGGAATCTCCATTGCAGTTGGAAAGAGTAGATTTACTCACTTAGTATTTACTGAGAAACACAAAGTCATTAGACATACTGTAGACAAGTCTCAGTTATCAAGCCACATTTACATAGCTCCATTAATTTTTTCCTAGTAAATACACATTACTTGTATCATTGTATATCTGAATAATCATGCTTTTCTGTTATCATGAAGCAACAAGGATTATATGCCTTATTAATAGGTATTTAAGTATGAAAGTTCAACAAAAGAATAAAAATCTAGGTACTTTAAATTTATTGTTCTCCATTTTCTAAAAACTATTTGAGATGACCTAAAAAGGAGGAACAAAAAAGAAATATATATATAAGATATATATATGAGAGAGAAATAAGAGAATCATCTCCATATCTAATATAGTTCAAATAAATAATACAATAAAATATAAACCATTTTGTAATGATTTATGCACTTTCAAACCAAAAGAACCCCCAACTTGTAGCTATTTCAACGTATATTTTCTTTAAGTATACTTATTAGACCATTTTATTTTATTTTATTTCTTTTTTTTTTTTTTTTGAGACAGAGTCTCACTTTGTTGCCCAGGCTAGAGTGAGTGCCATGGCATCAGCCTAGCTCACAGCAACCTCAATTTACTGGGCTCAAGTGATCCTCCTGCCTCAGCCTCCCGAGTAGCTGGAACTACAGGCATGCACCACCACGCCCAGCTAATTCTTGTTTTCTATATATTTTCAGTTGGCCAATTAGTTTCTTTCTATTTATAGTGAAGTCGGGGTCTCGCTCTTGCTCAGGCTGGTTTCGAACTCCTGACCTTGAGTGATCCGCCCACCTCGGCCTCCCAGAGTGCTAGGATTACAGGCGTGAGCCACCGCAAGTGGCCTATTAGACTATTTTTAAAATATGCATTAAAGCGCTTTTACCAATATCATTGTATCCATTCAAATTATCAGGGGAAAAAGAGTTGAGTGACAGAATTAACTTTTATTGACCAAACACTGCAAATATTATCTCATTTAATATCCTTTCAAGGTAGGTCTTTTCACTCTCTCATAGATGAGAAGAGAGAAACAGAAAGATTAAAACTTACACAGCTGAGAAGAGATGGGGCTGGATTCAAACCCAGGTCTGTCTGACTCTGCATTCCATGGGTCCTCAGGATTTAAGGCCACATGTGAGAGAGGAGGAGGGACTCAGCACTGGGGTTAAATCTGAACCCTGCCTCATTTGTCTCAACATTAAAGGTAAGCCAAACCTTTGGACACAAACTCCTACTTGATCAGCTGCACTGTAATCAGTGCCATCGTGTAGTCGTTAACAGTCCATCAGATACAATTTTAGTAACCTGGCTAAAAGGACACATTTCTTTAATTGAGCAACCCTTAGCCATTTCGGAGTCACTAAAATGACTCCAGAAGATTCTGAAAGAGCCATCCAACCAGGTCTTTAAGCCACACACACAAAAAAAGGATGTCATTCAGCAACAGTATAATTCAGCAGTTGTTCACAGCAGGAGTTTTGCTAAAATAGTTCACAATTGGATACACTAGAATGCCTTTCGCATTCCCACAGTTGGTAAAGGACAACTAGTTCTTTTGAGGATCGAAACATTTTCAAAATGCACTGTAAAATTAGACATACCCCCCCGCCCCCCCTCTCCGTTTGAGGCTCTTCTTGTCTCTCAAAGCTATTGTTCAGTTAATCTCTGCATGCATGCCAGAATACTCTAATTTAACTCTGAGCCTGGGACATGGTATATTTTGTTTCTAGCTGCAAGAGTGTGAATGCCATAAATAACATGTACTGTGCTTGTTCTCTGTTCCTAAACACAGTCTGATAAGCCCATATTGAAATCGTTTCAGCAATCACATTTGACAGCTCACTAGGATCCTGTTCAATCCAGCCTCCCAACCAGTCCATTATTCCTGCCAGTTTCCAAGCAGACGAGGCATTCAGACACCCGTCTCTAAATGAGAACAGCCCTGGCGGAACCCTTGCAGGAGAGGTACACTCCAGCTAACAGGCCGTCAATCTGTCAGTAGCTCTTAAGATCCCTCAGCCTTGTCCATCTGAAGCCCAGCTCAGAGCCTCGAGGAAGGGGGAACTCAGTGGATGAGGGTCCTGTCAATTCCATTCCAACAGAGCCATGTGCAAACTTGTATGCCAGACCCAACCAGCAAAACCAGCACAACCCAGATCCACTATAGCAGCAGGATAGCAGTTTTCTTCCTCTAACTCATTTATCCATTAAATAAACAATAATTAAACATCAACCAGGTCACAAAGACACCATGTACCATAAGAGACCTTTGCAACCAGACAGCTTCTAGGGTCAATTTCTGACTCTCCAACACATAGTTATAAGAGTCTAAGCATCTTAAATTTTCTGGGTCTCCATTTCTCCATCGGCAAGAAAGGATAATATACATCATTTCAAAGAACTGCTCTGAAGATCCAAGAAGATCATGCATTTTGTAAGACATCTAGCATAATGCTTGACTTTATGCTAGAGAGACTCAACGAAATATCGATTCCCTTGCTTTCTTCTCTTATCAAGTCAAAAGGTTTCCCATTTTCTCAAATCATACCATCTTTACATTAAAATCAAGAACATATAAGGACGCTGAGAAAGAAGTAAGTTTTTATCTCTTTTATTTTTCAGTAAAATAGTCACTGAAATATAACATACATACAGAAAAGAGAATAAATCATTAGATAAGGCTCACTGAATTTTCACAAAGTGACACAAGCATGTAACCCAAATCAAGAAAGAAAATAACCAGCCCTCCAGGACTCCCCTCCTGCCCCATTCCAGCCATTCTTCCTCAACTCTAATCTCTTAACTGAATCCTAACACCAGAGATTACTTTTGCTTGCTTTTGAATCAAGTAATATTTTAATAATGTCTGCACAAACAAATGGCAAATAAAAATGCAGCTAATGAGCTGAGTCAAAGGGATAGTAAGTTTTTAAAATAAACAAACACAGTGACAGTAATGAAGGTAATAAATGTTGCTAGGACTGTGTTAAGTTCTCTCCCTTTTCTTATTTCTTACGCAAGCACTGCAGAAGTAGCATTAAAATCTTACACATTCCAGTGGCAAGGCACATTGTAACCGCTTTCTGGTGTGGTACTTGATTGAGAAGTAGACTTATTAATAAAAGATGAAGAAGAAGGAAGTGTATTTTACAGAAAGAAGACAGGAAGATTTAATTCTGAAAGTAATTTCCATTACTCAAACTCAAATTACAAATCGGTAATTTCCTCCAAAATATACCTAAGTCTTTAACCTCACCAATATCTTCCTCACTACCTTAAATACTATCTTTGAAATCCTTGGGATCCTTAAATTTTAGAAGCTCTCATCTAATGATATGTAATGCTATTTTCCCCTCAAGATTAGAAATTCCGAAAGATCTTTTCTTCCCATTAGACCAAATTGTGTGCCCACCCCCTTCTTGATGGCACGATTCAGAGTTAACAGAACTCACGTTCACCGAGAGGTTAACAGAGAATATAGGATGCTAGGATGAGGCAAGAATTGCTGAGTGGTCTGTTTTCAAATATTCTACTATAGACATATCTTATCATCATGTGCTGACATCATCAAGAAACTGCTCATAAAGATGCTCAACATCATTAGTCACTGGAGAAATGCAAATCAAAACTACAATAGAGGCCGGGCGTGGTGGCTCACGCCTGTAATCCTAGCACTTTGGGAGGCCGAGGCGGGCGGATTGCTCGAGGTCAGGAGTTCGAAACCAGCCTGAGCGAGACCCCGTCTCTACCAAAAATAGAAATAAATTAATTGACCAACTAAAAATATATATACAAAAAATTAGCCGGGCATGGTGGCGCATGCCTGTAGTCCCAGCTACTCGGGAGGCTGAGGCAGTAGGATCGCTGAGCCCCAGAGATTGAGGTTGCTGTGAGCCAGGCTGATGCCACGGCACTCACTCTAGCCTGGGCAACAAAGTGAGACTCTGTCTCAAAAAAAAAAAAAAAAAAAAAAAAACCACAATAGATAACACAACCACTGGGATGACTACAAAAATATGGAAAATAAAGTGTTGACCAGCATGTGGAGAAACTGGAACATTCAGGTATTGTTGGTTGGAATGTAAAATGATGCAGCTGCTATGGAAATCATCCTCAAAAATGTTAAAATAAATTACTGCATGACCCAGCAATTCCACTCCTAGATATACATCCCAAAGAAGTGCAAACAGCACTCAAACAAATACTTGTACATGCATAGTCACAGCGGTACAATTTACAATAGTCCAAAAGTGGAAACAACCCAAATTTCGATCAACAGATGAATGGGTAAACAAAATGGCATATGTACATATGACGGAATATTATGCAGCCACAAAAAGAAATGAAGTCCTGATACATGTGGATGAGCATTGAAAACATCATGCTAAGTGAAAGAAGCCAGACACAAAAGGTCACATAATATATGATTCCACTCATATGAAATGCCCAGAATAGGCAAGTACATAGAGACAAAAAGCAGATTAGTGGTTGCCAGAAGATGAGGGGAGGCAGGAAAGAGTAATTGCTGCTTAATGAGTAGAAAGTCATTTTTGGGGTGATGAAAATGTTCTCAAACTTGATATAAGTGATGGTTGTACAACATTGAGAATGTACTGAATGCCACAAAACTGTACACTTAAAAATGATTAATTTTATTTCATGTGAATTTCACTTCCATTTTTACAATGTCAAAAAAAAGAAAGAGGAAAAGGAGGGGAAAAAAAGACACTGCTACTAGGTACCAAAGAAAATAATACTTCTAGAAGTATAAAGGTGATGACAGAACCACCAACCAATTCAACTGAGAGGTCAGTTAGAAATTGCTCTGATAGTTCTAATCCTTCTCTCTTGGGTTATATAATAAAGGTTTTAAATCATTCTTTTAAAACCCTTATTTTTTCTCATACCAATATATACGTGGCAAGATGCCTAGACTCTAGGTAGCCAGGAAAGGCCTGGCAGATAGCAAGAATCCAGACAGACAGATAGGTGGTTAGATTCAGCAAAATGAAAGGAACCCAGCAGGTCCTCTTGATCTTGGCAAGAAGGATGCAGTGTTCACGAGGTCAGACAAAGGCATCCGGGCAGCACTGCAAGCAAGGAATACCAAGTGAGACCCACTGTTAGGCAGATACTAACTGCCTTCAGTCCTGTTCAGATTACCTGTCATAAGGGTGTGGGGACCCTAAAACCACAGATGCTCACTGCATACAGAAGGAGGTTTCAAAAGTGCAAGAGAACATCTAAGGCAGAGAAAGAGGTGCTGGGTTCAGCAGAAGATCCTTCACTCCTTCCCAAGTTCCTTGGACTCAGCTCTAAAATCTGCCTCCCAGCTAGGAACTTTAGTCCTCACCAGGGTAATTACCAAAACGCAACTTTTATGTAAGTCTATGAAAATTACAAAATATAAAGGCACAGCATTTTATTTTCTTCTTCAGAGAATTTCTTTTCAAAATGTTATGTAAACTTTTATCATTTAAAAAAATATCATTTTTAAAAGAATTTGTCAGTTGATAAATATATTTAAAGGTGGCAGAATAGCCCATAAAACAAACTAAAGGTGCAGAACTGTACACCATGTTGCAGCTTAAATTTGAGTGTTTCTAAAGTGTATCAAGGAAAATACATGCAAAATGTCAAATGATGAAGGAATAAAAAAATCTCACTGTGTTGGGATTATGAGGTACCTTCCAGCTAGATCTGCTTCAACATTTGCAGGACGGGGGTACGACTCCAGATGGAAGCCCGTATACCCTATGCCAAAAGGCTGAGGCAAGAGAATCGCTTCAGCCCAGGTGTTTGAGGCAACAGTGAGCTAGCATCATTCCAATGCACCCCAGCCTGGGCAACAGAGCAAGACTCTGTCTCTTAAAAAAAAAAAAACAAAACTGCAACATTTCCTCAGAAACTTTATTAATTCTATCAAGGCATAAAACCATCAGAAAATAAACCTGAAACAGAGAAAAGTCTGGTTCTATAATTAAGAGCAGGATTCCATAATCTCATTATTAAGTTTTCAATTAAAGCAGGGTTCTTGATATGTTTTTCCACTTTCTTGAATTAGTAGAGACCTGTAAGCATGTTCAGAGCAGGAATATGCTAATTAGGAAGAGAATTTCCCAATAAGAAGCTCAGCCCACAACACCCGATAATTAGGAATGTTATAACAATTCACTGACCCTCCGGGGAACATTTTGTAGCACTGGTTGTCCTCGAGTATTCACAGAAAGCCTCGATTTTTCCCATTTGTCACTTCTGCTGCTGCTTTTGCAGACTGTCACATTTACAAGTCTTCAAGAGATAGTTTGGGGAGCCATGCAACACTGGCATCAACTGGTGCTCTCTTTTCCAGTAGCGTCTGCCTTCTTGTCCTTGGGTGTCCTTTAACCTCAACCTGAGCACTTCCTGGTTGAGGAGTTAAGCAGCACAATTCCTCACACCCCAGAGTGTGGAATCTTGTCTTCAGAACCTGACTGTCACTTGGTATCCTAGAATGCCCCTAGTAGTGAGTGGGGCCAAAACACGAATGTGGGGCGGTCTTCATCACTTCATATACTCTAACAGCACCAAGACGGCACCTGCCTTCACCATGCTGTTGTGTATACTACTGTCACGAGCTGAGCCAGGACTCTGAGGTTCTGAATGTTTTAGAAAACTGTTCCTGACAGAATAGCAGATGAAATAATAAAGCAGAAACACAAGGAAGAAGCAGCAATACTAGTCTAAAAGTACCAGGAGTAGAAATAATCCCAACACAACTGCTTGCTACAGCTGTCCAGCATGCTAAACACTTTTCAGACATGCATGTTGTCATTGAATCTTCACCACAATCCTTTATGGTAGATGTTATCCCTATTTTACAGATGAAAATGTTAAGGCACAGATTGCTTATTGGAAGATCCAATAAATGGTGAACCATGATTAAGATCCAGGCCTAGTCAACTAAAGTTAAAGTTCTTAACCAGTGTCTTATACGGTAACATCCCAAACTACCCCCTCCCTATTCATCTCCTGTTACACCTTTCATCTCCTAATTAAACCTCCACATCTGGCCAAATTCTTTAACTGTAGCTCCCGTGGATTCTCCATTTTACAATTTTCATTTCCACTGCCACTGGTCTACTTGAGGCTCTGGTTACCTCTTCTCTGTTGTTGCAACTGTTAGAGCAACTATTGCCCTAACTGATCTCCTCCACCCAGCTTCTGTTATACATCCTTCCCCTGATGCCAGAATGAGCTTCCCCCAGCACAGGCCAAGGACAGCCCTTCCCAGAAACTACCTGGCTTCCTAAAACGCACAGTCGCAAACTGACCTGCTTCCTGCCTTGCCTTCCACCACATCAGTCTCCTTGTACTTGACCCAAATGATTGTATCCCTGCCCCACCCAAACACAAGCCCACAGCTCAGACTACTGTGCATTCTGTTCCCTAGGACTGGAATGCCTTCTCTTCTTTCTTCCCCTTCCTTCAAGGCTCAGTCAGGTGGGACCTCCTGCTGCCTGCCCAGGTCCCTTTGTCAGAAGGAATCCTTCTCTTTTACACACTCTCATACCGGATGACTTGGCCTTGAGCTGCATTTATTTTATTCTGTAGGCCTTAATTTGCCTGGCTCCCTGCTAGGCTGAAAAATTCAAGGTCATCTTTAGAATGAAAGTGCCTATATGCTTTTTGCAGAGAATTACCATCTGAAAGGAGCCCCAAGTGAGAATGTTACTTTAGAGTTTGAAGGCTTTTTTCCTCTCCATCATCAACAAAAATTCTCAGATTGACTGCATTTCACATGTCGTTTTTGTTATTTTTTCGTTTTGTTTTGTTCTGGCTAAGAAAACAAATCAAACCCCTTTTTTTCCTCTCAGACCTTGCCCTACACTAATTTCTGTCTTCTCCAGTTTTTACTCTATACCTGCATTTTTACTATTTTATGTTTCCCTTAACTTACCTTAATTTCTGTGGAGCAAGAGGAGATATAAATAAATAGATGCATAAATACAGAGTAGGTTTTTGAGAAATGACTGACAACTTGAATTGAAAGCAAGATTCCTACTGAGACAGAAGTTGAGAACTAAGTCCAAACTGGTTACGGTCTCTATCAGTAGTCAAAAGGGGAGGATACAAGACTCAAATAAGAAAGCAGTTTGTTCCCTGGGACCCAAAGGATATTAGAGTCAAAACGGGGGGTGGGGGGGATGGGGGGGCTGCGGGTAGTTGCTGTAAAAACCCACAGCCTTAAGCACTGAGGCCCAGATACTAAATAGGTGTCCAGTCAACAGAGCATTACCTGAGTATTTTTTACCTGGACTCAGACTTCCCCAGTAAATTCCCACTATAGTGACTGCTGGTTGTTCAGGGGGCAGGGGTGGGAGAAAAACTGTGGGTGATATATCAGGAGGAACTCAGAAAAGCTGCTGTTCGGAGGACCCATCCTGATGCCAAAATCCCTCCCCACTCCTTACGTTTGTGTGTAACTACTAACCTCCAGGAGAAATGAAAACCCATGGAGGGGCTGGAAATCCAAGGGCCAGCACTGCTGTGGATTCTTGTCTTATCAGAGTCACTATCCCATGCGGCTATGGCAGTAAAAAAGCCAGAGCAGAAGACAGGAGTGCCACAGTTATAACCTTTGTCCTATAACTGACTAGCAGGATGACTTGGGAACATCACGCACCTCTCTGAGCCTCAGTTTCCTCCATCGTAACACGGGACTAGGCAAACCTTCCTTACTGGGTACTTAGAGGATCAAATGAAATAACACGTGAACTTTTTTATAAACTCTTCATAGACGAGACTGTTGCTTCCATTTCAACAAAGATTTACTGCAAAAAGCATCATAGCATAGGAGCATAGATCACAGATTCCAAAACCAAATGAGATTTAAATTCAGATTCTATCACTCCCTAGCTTTTTGATCATGGACAAGTTACTAACTTCTCTGTGCCTGAGTTTTCTCATTTGTAAAATGGGATAATGGGAGTGTCAATCTGATAAGATTATCATGAGGATTAAATGAGCTAATTTTTTTAACCTAAAGAATTACCTGGCATATATCATGCTATACACGTTTCATTTGTATTCAGTTGAGAATAACCCACAAAACAAGTACTGTGCTGAGTGCTAAGGGACACACACACAAATAGTGAATTCTGGTATAACTTTCACAGGACCAGGCATTACTTTAACCTATGACCTAAGCATTAGGAGATAAACTCAGGAACAGAAAAATAGATAACAACCTTGCCACTGGACTCACAGCTGGAATTCTCCTGAATTTCAGATTTTCATCCTGCCCTTGTAGTGACAATTAATTTGCAATCTCTCTCCAAGAGTTGCTGTGATTCACTTATGCTCATAAAATGTTCAAGTGTTTTTTTGGTGTTTTTTTTTTGAAATGCCATTTATTTAATGCACTACTATTATGACAGCTGTGGAGAAATTTCACTTTGGTGTTTTCCTGAAGGAATATTTTATACACACCTTTCAGCTGGCCACGTTCAGGGAAGACACAAAATCCAGGAAGGGAGAAAAAAAATCACTTTGGCGGATAAAACCTTTACAAGATAGCTCATCTGTCTTTGAGAGCCCGGAAGTGGTTTTGTTTTTATTTGTTTAAGAGGAACATTAACGAGGGAGAAGAACATCTTTCCCCTCTTCCTGTTCACCTGGCTTGGAGGAAGCAACCTGGTAAAACCTCAGTGAGGTCCAAGTAAATTTTGTCACTGGTGGATAATTTATTTATAATTAATCAAGGCTTTTATTTTAGGATGATTAGCAGCCAGCCATATTCCAGTTCTGACATTCTAAAAATATTATCCCATGATTGACTACTTCTTTTGAAGTGTAGCAGGGAAGTTGTCCAACTTGTTACCAAGCTCCAAAAATCCTCTCTGTTGACACAGAGGGAAACCTCTAATTACATGAGTCACTGTAGTTTTACAACTGAATAAACTGTTAACGAAATTGGAAAAATCGTCATTAAGATGATAAAGGCCATTCTGGAACCCGGTGCCAAAGCAGTCCTGACTTGTACCTTTCAGAGAAATGACCACTTGTCAAGAGATTGACATCTGGGAGATTAAAGCTGATATCCAATACGCTTTCTCAGGTCTCAATAGGTTGCTTTATCCTGATTAAAAGGAAAAGGAATTTCCTGGGCATGTCCCTTTAATGTTTTTATCCTAACAGTGAGCCTGAGAATCCATTCTGTAAACCACTATGCTAGCATGTTGTAAAAGATGAATGGATGAATGGCCCTGGGGCTTGTGACATAGTTTGACCACATATATGCAACTCTCCAGTACTTTTTTTTTTTTTAATTTCAAAGTGTTATAGGGTTCAAATCTTTTTGGTTATGTGGATCAATTTTATAATGCTTGAGTCATGATTATAAGTATACCTGTCATCCAGATAGTGTTCATTGTACCTGTTAGGTAGGTTTTTGACCCTACTGTCCTCCCCTTTCCCCTGTTTGATTTCCATTGAGTTTTATTTCTCTCTATGCACATGTGTGTTCATCAATTAGTTCCAATTTAATAGTGAGTACATGCAGTGTTTGTTTTTCCATTCTTTAGATACTTCACTTAGGATAATGGTCTCCTGTTCCATCTAGATTGGTGCAGAAGGCATTAAGTCATCCTTCTTCATGGCTGAGTAGTATTCCACAGAATACATATACTACATTTTATTAATCCATTCATGAATTGATGGGCATTTGAGTTGATTCCATATCTTTGAAACTGTGAATTGAGCTGTAATAAACATTTGAGTACAGGTGTCTTTTTGACTAAATGACCTCTTTTCCTTTGGGTAAATACACAATAGTGGGATTGCTAGATCAAAAGGAAGGTTTACTTTTAGTTTTTTGAGAAATATCCATACTGATTTCCATAGAGGTTGTACTAGTTTACAGTCCCCATCAACAGTGTATAAGTGTTCATATCTCTCTGCATCCATGCTACCATCTATTGTTTTTGGACTTTTTAATAAGAGTCATTCTGACTGGAATAAGGTGATATTTTATCGTAGTTATGATGTGCATTTCCCTGATGATTAGTGACATTGAGCATTTTTTCCTATTGACTATTTGTCTATCTGCTTTTGAAAAGCTTCTGTTCATGTCTTTTGCCCACTTTTTAATGGGGTTGACTTTTTTCTTGCTGATTTACTTGAGTTTTTGTAGATTCTCACTATTAGTCCTTTATCAGATGTATGGCTTGTGAATATTTTCTCCCATTCTGTAGGTTGTCTGTTTGCTCTGTTAATTATTTCCTTGCCTGTGCAGAAGCTTTTCATTTAATCGAGTCCCATTGATTTGTTCTGATTGCCATTGGGGAGTCTTCATCATAAATTCTTTGCCTAGGCCAATATCTGGAAGAGTTTTTCCAATGTTTCCTTCTAGAATTCTTATGGTTTCATGCCTTACATTTAAGTCCTTTATCTATCTTGAATAAGTTTTTGTAAGTGGTGAGTGATATGGATCCTGTTTCATTCTTCCGATGTGGGTATTCAATTTTCCCAGCACCATTTATTGAATAGGGCTTCTTTTCCTCAATGTATATTGTTGTCTGCTTTGTCAAAGATCAGTTGGCTGTATGTGGATGGTTTTCTATCTGGGTTTTCTGTTCTGTTCCATTGGTCTATGGCTCTATTTTTGTGCCAATACCATGCTGAATGGGGAAAAGTTGAAAGCATTCCCACTCAGAACTGGAACAAGACAAGGATGCCCATTGTCAACCATTCTACTCAACATAGTGCCAGAAGTCCTAGCCAGAGCAATCAGGCAAGAGAAAGAAATTAAGGGTATACAAATCAGGAAAGAGGAGGTCACACTATATTGCTTTTTGCCAACAATATGATTTTATATTTAGAAAACCCCAAAGATTCCACCAAAAGACTCCTGGAATTAGTAAATAAATTCAGCAAAGTCTCAGGTTACAAAATTAATGTACACAAATTAATAGCATTCCTATACACCAATAACAGTCAAACTGAGAGTCAAATCAGGGACCCAATACCTTTTTACAATTGCTACAAAGAAAATACCTAGGAATATACTTAACCAAGGAGGTAAAAGATCTCTACAAAAGGAACTACCAAACACTGATGAAAGAAACTGCAGATGTTACAAACAAGTGGAAAAACATGTACTAATGGACTGACAGAATAAACATGTTAAAATGTCTATACTACCCAAAATGATTTATAGATTCAATGCAATCCCCATCAAAATACCAACATCGTATTTCACAGATCTAGAAAAAATAATTCTATAGTTTGTGTGGAACGAGAAAAGAGCCCAAATAGCCAAAGCAATCCTAGGCGAAAGGAACAAATTGGGAGGTATCACATTACCAGACATCAAACTATACTACAAGGGTATAATAATCCAGTACTCTTTTGTTCATTTTTTTCCCTTCAAAGTTTACATCTGTAAAGCTTCTTTAATACTGATTTCTTAAATGTGAGGATCCAGCCTTTAATGCATTAAACACTGTGCCTACAAATATCCCTGTCTATAGAAACATAGCGAAGATGAGAGACTGGGCTCCCTCATGACTCTGATCACCTGCTTTTCTCCCCTACTGGTCTCTGAGGCAGCTTCATTTGCCCAGTTGAAGAACTTCCTGATAACCCAATGTCTTGTCTCACCAGGAACCACTGGGTAAAGCCTCGGAGCCTGCCAGAAAATTCGGAACCATCAATCTCTTACAAACTTGGAGTTGGGGAAGGATAAAAAAGAAAACCAATATTACAAGATTGGGCATCAGACCTTGCTCTCATCCTGCCCTTTGGGAAGTTTTTAAAAAGGAACATCCTAAGGACTCTTTTTGTACTTAGAGTAGTTCCACATTCTACCTGTTTAACATGGAATTTAATAGGACACCTTGTTATCCTTTGGAGAGGGTCCAGCATATTCACTTATAAAATTATTCTGCATATATTAAAATTGGTGCTGAGAAACAAAATTAGAGGACTTGATTGGAAAATATTATTTTTCCTAGATGCTCGATGCAGTATTATTTAGCCACTGAAGGGCAAAAACAGAGATGCCACCAGACATTCTCTATTGGTATCCAAGTACCTGTCTCTCTCTCTTCCAATTTATTCCCTTGAGAGTTACTGACTGTGAAGAGAAGTCTACACTTCTCAGAAGCAGTTCTGCTCCGACAGGTCACAAGCCCACAGGACATGAAACTTCACAGAGTCACAGAATAGCAGCCCTGGAAATGAGCTTGCAGACTATCTGGCCTAACTCTCTCAATTTTTCAGACCAGAAGGATGAAGGCAGGGCAGGTGAAGCAACTTCTCCAAGGCCACACCACTAGTTAGTGCCAGAGTTTGGCTCAGAGCCCAGCTGGCTCCCAGTCCAATGCTCTTTCCCACTACATTTCCTGAGATATATGTATTTTCTTCCAGAATTGGTCCAAAGAGACTCTGTGAAGTCGTGAAAACATCTGGGAGAATCTGGGTGTTTTTCAATGATTACTACAATGTTATGCCAAGATGGTCGAATATTACGAGAGTTGGGGCACTCAAGTTAGAAACAGATGGAGCAGATGTATCACTGTAGGATCCAGGTTCACAGGAGCTGTGTGAACTGGAGCTTGGGAGACAAGCTTCAGGAACTGGAGCTTGGCAAAGACAATGGGTAAAGGATAAGCCCAGGGCCAGTCCATCTCAAACGTGCAGGCCAAAACTGTTGGAGAGGATCTGGGTTTTAAGAGAAGAGCCAAGGGCAGCCCTGCTCCAGCAGATTCCAAGTGGAGGATAACTGAGACCTCCTGTTTAATGAAATTATATCCTCTGGTCATCCTGCAGAAAAGCCCCCTGGTCAAATATTTACCCATTACCCATAGCACTGGCCAAATATTTACCCATTAACACCTTCTTTATTATGGATGGACAGTGATTTTAAGGAAAGGTATAAATGGGGGCATTAGCCACAGCCTTTGTCTTCAAAGAATTTGCAAACTTCCAAAGCACTATAATTGTATTTTAGGTAATATGTTTAAATTGTGACACATTGCATCTTACAAGGTAAAAAACAAACAAAAAAGAAAAACCTCTGCTATATTGGATAGTCTCCTAATTCCATAGATTTTTCTCTCAAAAAATATTAATTCATTGTTTCAAAAGAGTTAGATTTGTAACTTAGCCTCTAAAGTCTATTTCAAGAACAAAGTACTGTAACGCGCTACCTTTACAATAAGAATGGAAGAAATCCCCACTAATGGTGTATTATATCCATTGTTTGAAAATGGTTGTTAGATTTGTAACTTAGCCCCCAAAGCCTATTTCAAGAACAAAGTGCTACAACATGCTATATTTACAATAAAAATGGAAGAAATCCCCACTGGTGGTATATTACCAAATAAGAGCAATCTGAAAACAACAAAAGTAAGAAAGAGGTCTTTTCCTAAAATATTTAATGCTAGCAAATGAAGAAAAACAGATTAAATGAATAAAGATATGGAAGAAATGGGAAAATTCCAAATGAAAATTCTGAGCACGTCTGAGAAATATTAAGGTGGATGATAACAACAGCGCCTTCAATGCAATTGAGTGGGCAGCTAGTTATGGAAGATGGAGAAAAGGAGAAAATAGTAGGAAAAGATGGAAAAAGGTGAGGGAGTGGGGTATTCAGTAGATAGTTCAGCTGCAGTCTTCAGGTGGTGCTGCTGACAGGGGGCAACATCACCCCTCAGGCCAGAGCAGAGGTGACAGCGGCCACCAGCAGTGGCTCTCAGAGGCGGTCCCTCGCCCAGCAGCATCAGAGCCACTTGGGAACTTGTTTGAAATGCAAAACATGAGGGTCCACCCCAGAGCTAATGAATCTGATAATTTTCTTTTCTCCAAGTGACTGTGATGCGTGCTGAAGCTTGGGAACGACTGATAGTTACGTGGAATAAGTAATGGCAAGAGCTATTCATCATACAGGACATTCGCAAGTCAGGCATTTTGGCCCTTTCTATTACAGTAGTGATTTCACTTTAACGCACCAATTCTCAAATTTGGCTTCACACTGGAATCCCTGGGAAGCTATTAAAACACCAAGGGGATGTTTGGCAATGTCTGGAGACATTTTTGGTGGTTAAAGCAAGGAGGTGGGAACAGGGGCAGTTTGCTACTAGCATCTAGTGTGTTGAGGCCAGGGAAACGACAATCCCCACCACAAAGAGCCTACCTGGCCCTTAATGCCAGTAATGGTGCTTTTGAGAAACCTTGCTTCAGGCAAATCAACTATCTCAATCTGTCTCAGCTTTTGCATGTTAGACTCGGTGGAAGAAAGGCTGGGTCTGCTCCATGGGCACCGCCATTTTGTCTCAGTTCAGCCTTGCCAGTATGGAGCCCCCATTCTTATGTGTGTCTATGTGAGGTTATCAGGTGTCTGCTCAGTCGTTCACAAAATGGTGCTTTGTTTCCTATTCCAATAAGGTTTTTTCTGCAGATGCTCTGTTGGTCAGGACCTCAGAGAAAAGAAAAGGATGAATGGAAGAATTTGGGTACCAGAATCTCACTTGACACCCTAACAATTCCAGACCAGCCCTGACTCTTCATTTGCAAGTTTCCAAGTTTTAAAAATTATTAAGCCCAAGGGCTGGTAGAATAGAGAAGTGAAATACAAACAAGGTCAACTGTCAAACCTAAACTGTAAACCTAAACTATCTTCACTCAAATATATTCTGGGAGTTGCTGCTGGTTAACCTGTGAGTACATAAGACATGCCTGATAAAGCTGAGAATACAATGTACGAAAGAGCTCGCCATTACTCATCTGTTTTTATTTTGCCTAAAGAATGAGTACAACATAAAACTTCCCACCATCAACTGTCTGCTTTACCCCAAATCCTCCACATCCACTGTTCCCAAGATTTCTGCACTGATTCGGAGCCATTTATGTCAGCCCAGGTGTTCGGAGTTCCAGGTTGAAACATTTGGTTAATTAACATCATGCTGCAAACACTCAAAATCACTTCAGCTGCCACTAGAACAAAACAAAACTCCAAAACACAAAAACTGTGGGGAAATATAAACAAATGTCGGTATTCTGTGGAAAACAATATATGATTTCAGTGACAATAAAAGCAGCAAGGGCTTTCTTGAATTAATACTGCATTCCTTCAAAACGTTTTTCTAAAAGAAATTGTATTAAGTTTGAGTGAAGACTTGAAAGTACACATATTTATGAGCAAAATGCAGTTATGTGCTTGGATGCCAAATCATTAGCACTTGCTTGAAAAGAAAAAAAGGTATGGTGAAAAAGAGTGTGAACCCCGAGAGTGGCAATTTGGGAAATATCAAAAGAAATGGCCTTTCTTCTATTGAGAACCCAAAATGGTTTTTCTCCCCGACTTTCAGACCCACAAAGCTCTCAGCTGCAGTCCTCTCGGCACTTACAGTTTCCCTGCCCCTCCCCTTCCCAAAACCCCACTCAAGGTCCCAATTGAACTCCCGCATTTTAATCCTTTTAAACACCCATTTGTTCCTTTCTTCCCAATCACTTTCAGTGAGACTTCATGTGTTTGGAAAGGGGCCAGAGGTGGTTTTGAAAGATTTAATTTTTTAAAAAGTTTGAACTGTAGAGTGTTGAGAATGAAATCTGGTTTTCTTAGTTTTGAGGTGGGAGATCAGGGTGAGGTACATTAGAGTTTTTGATGTATTTTCTTTTCCAAGAACTAAAGCAGCCAGGGGTGGGTGGGGAGCAGTCCTGGCTGGAGACTTGGGTGTAGTCCCAGGTGGGATTCAGGTGTGGCTGGCCTGGGGAACAGACAGGCTGAAGGCTCCAGCAGTCAGTCTGCAGGAAGGGCTGGGTACAGGGTTTTACATAATATCCTAAGGAGAGAGAAGGGCAGGCCCACAAGTATGATCCCAAACAATGCCCCAGTTATGGGAGGGCTGGCAAGCTGTGTTTTTGAGTACAGTATTCTGTCCATTACTCGGTTTGCTCCCAGGAAAACCTTCTTCTCCCACAAGTCCTGGCAGCCATGGACTTGTGAATGAAGCCTGAAGAAATAACTAAAAGGTCTGTTTTCACACCATCTTTGAGCTACTGGGAACCAACACAGTAACCTCTTTAGGATAATGTAGCTGACTTACACAAAAGGGAGAAGAGGATATTCTATGAAGACAAGAACAGGATGCAGCTTCCATTCATTTGTGATTTTGAAAAGCACAATGCATGTTTGGTGAAGTGGGGGCTCTCAGGTATAGCAGCTGCAAGAATAACAGCACCTATGTTGACCAGTAGCTGGTGGCAGCTGGCTGTAGTCACCAGCAATGGAAGGCAGCACAAGGGGTACTGTCAAAAGGGCAGAGCAGTCAAACATTGCCAACAGGGTCCAGCACAGAAGAGGAAACTGGCAGACACCCTTCAGTATCCCAGAGAAGCTGAGAGATGTTCATCAGAAAGGAGGTGGGGAAGCGAGTCTACACAAGAGGAGAATAAAACTTCTACAACAGAATAAAGATCAAAGTTTTTGGGACAACCTATGGCTCTTAACTCTACCTGCAAAACCTCCCACACTCCACCTTCTACTGCCAAGTTCTATAAAATTGGCATAAAATATGTATACATGTGATTATATGGATCCATCCACAGACTGTGGGAGATACTAAATAATTTCCTTAAACCCCTTAGAACATTAACATTAGGTTATTAATTATGGAATGTCCAATTTCCTTAAGTATCAAGTTTGACAGTTGCTATCTCTGACATTTCACTTTGACACCTCTTGTTTGTTTTTTGTTTGTTTGGTTGGTTTAGTTATTCTTTTTTTTTTTTTTTAATTGTGAAGGTGCATCCTTTTTCTTTCAAATGCACATTTTGGCTTGTGATTATCTTTCAAGTTTTTTTTAGAGCAATTTTTGTGAAACCATAGGTAAGTCAAAAATTCATGTTTGTTTTTGAATATGAGTTCCATTGTGGAACCAATGCAGTGTTGAAGAAGGATGTGGCTAATGAACATCACAGTATGTTGATGGTTTGAGAAGTTCCATTCTGGTGATTTTAATCTTGAAAATGGGCCATGTGGGTGATCTGAGACCAACGTGGTTAATGGTGAGCTGAAAGCTGTAGTGGAAGTAAATCCATCTCTACCTACCCGTGAATTAGCAGCAAGGTGTGACATTACTATTGCAATAATATTGGACCATTTGAAACAAATGGGCAAGATAAAGAAGCTGCACAGATGTGTACTGCATGAATTAAATGAGCATTCGAAGAGAAATCGTCTAGAAGCTTGCCTTTCTTTGCTGTCACGACGTAAAGGTGAACCAGTTATGTGTGATGAAAAAATGGATTCTTTTTGACAATTGCAAACGTTCGGCACAATGGCTGGATAAAGATGAAGTGCTGAAACATAGTAGTCTAAAACTGAATACTCATTCAAAAAAGTTAATGGTGTCTGTTTGGTGGTCCAGCACTGGTATTATCCACTACAGCTTCATGAAACCTGGTCAATTGATTACAGCGGATGTCTACTGCAACCAATTGTTCGAACTGATGAGGATGCTTGCGATTAAGCCACCAAGATTGGTCAATAGAGACAGGCCAATTCTCTTGCAAGACCACATGTTGCAAAAATCAACGCTGCTCAAACCGCAGAGGTTGGACTTGGAAACTCTCTGTCATCCACTGTATTCACCAGACCTTGCATCAACTCACTACCACTTCTTCCAGGCTTTAGACCACTTCTTGCAAGGAAAAATATTCAATTCTCAACAAGCTGTGGAAAAACACCTTTTGTGATTTCATCACCACTTGCTCTCCAGGCTTCTTTGCTGCTGGCATAAATGAGCTACTGTTAAGATGGCAAAACTGTGTTGATGGTTTAGGCGCATACTTTGATTAACTGTACTGCTTTTTGTTTGATATATAATAAAGTACACTTTTGATTTGAAATAAGACATTTCATATTTAATGGCTTCGGACAATAACACATGGTCTCTCATGGTTTCCTGTTGCTCTTTCATCTTCTGTTCCTGCTACCCCAAGCCTGTTCCTACTCCTGTTTTTCAGTAAATATTACTCAGAGAGAAGGAATCTGATGGGTCCACCTTATCCTGCGTGGGAAAGAGCTTTTTGTTGGCCAGCCCGTGACTGGCTGTCTTTGGGCAAAGGCTGGGTGGAGTAAAACATGGTGAGCCACAAGGTTAGCCCTTACCTCAGAGAGAGGCCACAGGCGTGACTAGCAGTGACTGCTCACAGTACTGTCGCAGAGTTAGAGACCTTAGCATGTGTTCTCCTATCTGTTTGGGGGGGGGGGAATAAAAGCAAAAACCTAAAGACAAATACAGATCACTTACTTTGATCTTTGGGCAGAGCCATTCCTGAATTATTCCAGACACCATCTCCAAAGTACCCCAGGATAAGATAATGATGAAGAAACAGATCACAAAATGCAATGGGTGAGGCAAACTTTTTGATTATGCCAAAAGTTTGGGTAAATGTAAATTCTGGGGAGAGAAGAATCCCTGTTGTTCGGTAGCAGAGGAAGAAAAGACAAGGCAGAGAAGGGAGCTGAGTCTGTTCCTGGCATAGGGCTGGGGCGGGAAGTCACTGAACTCTTGTCGCAGAGTTGCCTTAGATCTTCCAAGTCCTGGCCATTTCTTCTTCTTCTTCTTCTTCTTTTTTTAATTCCATGTTAGACGTATTTTATCACAATTTTTTAAAAAGTAAAAGGAAGAAAGACAAGCTTATCTTTTCACAATTTTTCCCAGTATACATCCTGGTGTCAAGTTGAAAGGAGTTGGTGGTTTTATTTGGAACCTGTCCCATCCCCATCCCAGCCACTCAGAAGAGATGGGGAGTATTTTACACCCAACCAGTGAGAGTAAAAAGAAATTCAATCACCTAACTTGGAGGTCAATAAATATTCAGGATTTGAACAAAGAATCCTTTCACTGGATGGTAAGTCTTCTTTTATTTTTTTCCTTTATTTCGTTTTTCTATCTCATCTCCCACCCCCTGTATACGTACAATAAAATAATCTCCTGGCCGTTTCTTGATTCAATTTTGTGTTTCCAAGGGACTATATTTGCCATTATTGCCACCTACATCCTTATAATGAGCCCTATTACTTAAAGAACTCCCTTTGCAAAGGTAACAAATGTACACACTGGGCCGTCTGCATTTCACATAACTAGAAAAACTGTAAGAAGATGAACTGTTCTGGAACTTTTACTATAAAAATGACTTTTTTTCCTTTTGTACATGCAATGCAACAACTTGGAGAGGGAGAAAAACAAAACAAAACAAGTTCTGGCCCTAACATCTGAGGCCTGGAAAAAATCAGACAGCAGGCTTAAGGTGAAATTAAACATAGCCTCAGAATCACAGCCCTAGATATTACGAATCCTTGCAACAGAGATCACTAATGCTCCATCCCTGTGAGAAATCTTTGAGGAATCATAGAAAATGGAAGATGTGCCCAAAGCTGGGAGACTGACGAATGTCATTCATGTTTTCAAACTGAAGAAGAAGGTAGATTCTAAAATTTATACAGAGGTCACCTTGGGAGATCTTAGAGAAAATCATAAATGGTTTATTAGACAACTCACGAGAAGCCAGGAAAAGAAAAAGTACAGTCACCAGGAGGCAGCAAAATTTATTTAGAATTGGCCACATGAGCCTATACTAATTTTTCCCTTTAATTATACTGCTGTACCAAAATATAGACTTCAACAATATATTTTACAAGGTCCCTTATGACAGTCTTATAATTTATGAGAGGGGATGTAAAATGTGTTATAACACATTTTCAAAGCTGACATCCACCTCAAGAGAAGTTTCTAGTAGCTTACCACAGGACTCTTTTCTTGGCCTGTCCAGCTCAACATTTTCATCATGCACTTGGATGGAGACAGTAAGGGTAAATAACCTCATCGAATGTTCAGAACCACAACTGCTGAGAAAAACAGTAAATACATTGAATGGCACAATATGAATCCAAAGAGAGGTTTGACAGGCATGAGATAGGTAGACCAATGTTCTTGGGTCCAGATAAATAACTATATAAGTAGAGGCTGAGAGATACATGGCTTAAGCAGCAGCACAGGAAAATGTATGTTTTCATTAACAGAAATCTAAACATGAATCAAAAAGTCAAGCCATCAATAAAGCTAATAATATAAGTTGCATTTAATGTGGTTTCTAGAATTATGGAGGAAATAACCCTTTTCTACTCTGGGCTATACCTGGAATATCATGTTCACTTCTAGTGATGCATTTTTTGAGTGATATACATTCACTGAAATATAGTCAGAGTTTAGCTACTAGGGTAATGCAGGAACCCTATGTTGTGTTATATGAGGAATGGTTGAATGAACTGGGTTTGTTTGCTTGACAAGTGTGGGCTGGGGGACACAGCAATTCTTTTTGAAATAAAGGAAAGATCATGATGTGAAGAGAAGCAATGCTTCATCTAGGCATCTCCAAAGAATAAAAATCGGGATTAAAGCTACAGAGGATATTTTAGTTCATTGTGAAAATGGAATAGGCCTTGGCAGGTGTTCAAAAGCCAAACAACTACTTATGGAAAAGT
The DNA here is from genome assembly GCF_040939455.1 of Microcebus murinus. Classification (NCBI taxonomy): domain Eukaryota; kingdom Metazoa; phylum Chordata; class Mammalia; order Primates; family Cheirogaleidae; genus Microcebus; species Microcebus murinus. The sequence continues at coordinate 33,052,022 of NC_134115.1, forward strand.
TATTAAAAAGTTATTAAAGAATTTAGACTTTAAAATGCGTTGTTGAGCCAGGGACAGCGGTGTGCATCTGTACTTCTAGTGACTCGGGAGGCTGAAGTGGGAAAATCACTTGAGGCCACGAGTTTGAGACCAGCCTGGGCCATATAGCAAGATCCTGTCTCTAAAAACATAAAAATTGGGTTGTTAGATTGGGTAATCTTTTAAGGTCCTTTTGAATCTTAACAGTTTGTATTTTTTTATGTTACTTTTTAAGTCTTTATTCTACTTCTGATTACACCATTTCACTAGTCTTGAAAACCTGTTATTGCTCTTGATTACGAGCAAACTTCAATCTACGCCTTTTTCTTTTCTGCACAGTGTTCCTTAGAAAAGGAAAATCCATACCTTTTGACCTATCATTTAAAAGCCCCTACTATCAACTGGTTCATCTGCATTTCATTTTACTTTCATGAATATTTATTGAGTACCTACTATGCTGGGAGCTAGAAATATATATAAATGACTTACATGTGGTCCCTGACCTCAAGAAGCTCACAATCTAGGGAAAGAAAGAATTTTAATACAATGATATGAGCACAAAAAGAGACGGAGTTGGCTCAGTGTGCTACACTATGAGGGCAAAGAAGAGGAGGCCCTAGTTGAGCCGGGAAGGCGCTAGGAAGGACTTGAACCTGGGTGTTACGGCTCCAAAGCCAGCATTCCTGATCTCTCTGAATACTCTTTTCTGTTGTACAGAAATACAACTCCAACTAGTGCACACAAGTGTAACAAACTTTTGTCAGATGAACTCTGTCGGGATGGGCAGGTTGCAAAGAGAACTCTACTTCACCACCTGGTAGGCCCAAAGAGGTCTTTGTTCTCTCATTCCAACTTTTCCAACAAGCTGGGCCAGGATATGTGGGGAAGACTCCAGATTCCGGCAGTGAGAGAGAGGCCTCACGGTGCTCTCCAACCCAACCCATGATTAGAGAGCCCTAAATAAAACTGGGACTTTGCCCATGTATTGCAGTCGTGTGTGTTCATACTGAATTCAGCAAACACCTGAAAAAGAGGAGTAAGTGGTAACATCAGGAATCAAACCCAACTCTGAACCTTTAAAAAATTCTATCACGAAGGGCATGCTAGAGTTAAACATAATGCAGCATTTAAACCAAACCATGGAAAGCAAACAGTATTTCTTAATTCAGAACGATATTCGTGAGGATCAAGAGGAGAAAACATATTTAGCAGGAGAGGTAAGAGTACAGATCAAGCTGTGAGGTGGTTCATGCACTGTAAGGGACCCTGCTGAAAACGTGTTAACCTGTGAATCTATTTAAACAGTCCACCTTAAGTGCCAATATTATATTATATTATCATCCAGTCACGTCATGGCTCAGTATGTGCATAATATAATATAAGCCATTCTCATAAATATAAAAAAAAAGTTAGCTTACACAGTCAGAAACAGCTTGCTTAACCATATTATGGTATTCAACTGTGGGCTTATTTTTAAATTGCATTAAATTGCTCTGAAGGCAATGACCTAATGAAGAGAAGCATCTCTTCGTGGAGTGCACAAAAGTGTCTTTTTAGGACCACGATCGATAGGTGGCAGTATCTCTTCCAGCACTGAAGTCTTGTCTGTGGCACTCAAGAGGAAGCAAACTTTCTCAGTAATTTCAGCCCTCTCAGGGCTGTCTACCTCGCCACGCATCAGGCGGCCACGCCTGGCCTGTGCACCCATTAGGATCCCTGCACAAACCTCTCACCAACAACTTTTTTGTTACTTCCAACGTTTGAGCACTTTACTGGAGATAAGCAACGCAGACCTTCTAAAAACTCTCTCTAAAGCACCAGTGACTCTACTGCATTCTTTGACTTTAAAACAGTCACAAACATGTGGCAGGAAAGGGCTCAAAATCATTCTGGGTTCCAACTTCGTCAGTAGGCCTCGATCTCCATGGAACACCACAGGCATACGGAGTGCTGAGCACAGATGGCTGGGTTCTAACCAGACAGCAGTTCAGATGCACACTGATGATGTCTGCAGAAATCATCACACAAGCATACCATCCAGGAAATAAAGACATACCTAACCACCGCCACCACCACCAGCTGCCTTGGACACCAAAGAGGCTACGTCTTAACAGGAATTGCTTCAGAAGTCTAGGACACAGAGAGATTTCCAGAGCTGCAGCTGATGTACCGGTGTTTGAAATATTCCAGTAGATCCATACGGCTTGGTAAACAAGCCCTGCCCCAATACCCAAGGCCCCCTGCAACTGGCCTGGCCGCCTGGGCTCCTCCTGCAGGCTGCCTCCCCCACATCCCCCCACGTGATGGGTAAAAGATAAAAGCCCAGCACAAAATGGGCTGTCCAGGACCCTGTTCCATTAGCTGGCATCCATTCCCACCGGTCAGTGCCCATGCCAGGCCAGCTATTAAAGGCTGTGATGATCATCCATGCCCATAGCCCAGGGATGCTGGCAGGAGTGTACTGTGCTGAGCCACTCGTTCTCTGACTCTTTCCCTCTTTCTCTTACATACACATATCCATCTCCAACACACTGTGCACATGTAGGAATAAACTCCCTGCATAAGAGCCCTCTGAGCAATGTCTAACAAACATGGAGAATAGGTCTCCATACAGAGCAAGCCATGTCAGGTTAGGGGCCTTTAATACCTACCTTTCCTGCAGGATTCGAATCTTTTAGGGGTAACTTATTTCAATCTCCAAACGCTAGATTCCACTGAAAGTCACTGGCGTCACTTTTACAAGGCTGGTTATTTAGGCTCTAATGGCCCCCCCCTTGCCATCAGAGATGGGCCTCCTTGTAAAAGGAGATAGAAAGGGTAAGCCTTCACACCTGCAGGTGAAATCCTAAACCTGCAGTCAGGGTCCTTGCAGTTGGGCAAAGCTGAAAGTTTCACAATAAACTCAAAAGATCTATTTTTCCTCCTGTTGGAGAACAATAAACTCCTTCTGGTGAATGTAGGATCCTAGGCAAGTAATTACTACTGAGGCACATGTTTCAGAGAACTGCCTGAAAGCATCCATTGATAATCTCCTGTGAGGCCTAAAATTCCCCTTCTATTCCCGGCCCTGAAAGAAACTGGGTCAAAATGAAAGTAGACAATGGGCCTCAAACAAACAGAACAGACTGAGCTTCTCTTCTCTCACGTGTTTGTTTATGAGGAAATCCAAACATTGCTTAAGCAAGACATAGTATTGCTTTTTTTCTAGTCTGGCGTGTGGTAGGAAAAGGAAAAAGGAAGATGTATGTGATGGGGGTGGGGTGGGGAGTCACCCCTGACAAGTGTTTTGGTGGACAGAACCTATAGGGAGCATTTTGCATTGTTAGTCTCAACATTTGCTAAACTAGCCTGGTGGAATGCTTTGGAACTAAGCCTAAATATATCAAAATCCACCCCTCTGAAAATATACCTAAATGTACCTCCACCTCCTAATAACTACGTAGATCAGAAAATTTGGTAGCCAGGAGGCTGCAGTGAGCTGACTGCATCACTGCGTTCCAGGCTGAGAGTCTGTCTCCAAAAAAAAACGGTAGAAACAACAAAGAAGCTTGGCTAGCATTTTATCCATGTCACTTGAGGAAAGAACAGGGTGATATAGACTTGAAATACTAAATGAATATTACTTTAAAGTGAATTAAAAGAAAAAAGAACATAGCAATCATTCTTACCAAAGGTTTGAAATCTCGTTAGATGCCATCGATAATTTTTCTAGGCTACAGAATTTTCACCAATTTCTCCCATTCTAAGAACTGTCAGATGGATGATACACCAACTCAACTAAGAAATACCGCACAACGACTGTGGCTAACATTTTAAAGCTTGGTCAAAGGTGGGGTTCCCTCCCCCCATTTCTATTTATTTTAGGGACTAGGCTAATTTTTACAGGTAATATATACATATATGGATTGAAATGATGTCCTGGGAGCACAAAGCAGATTAGGGCAGGCAAGGCCTGTACCAAAACCAGGCCAAGAATGCCAGGCCAGTATTCTTCCTCGGCCCTGTGCTACCTCACTCCTCAGCCATGGCTTCAACTTAGCCTTGGGAGGCCTGTCCCAACCCTCTCCACCTGTTTTAATTCCAAAGCTGATGCTCTTGATAAAGAATATGACACACACACACACACACACACACACACACACCCATTCCCCCAGAGTCTTCTCTTTTCACTGAGATCCCAGAAATAGGCAGCAAGATCACAGGTGAGACTGTCCCTTGCTACCAGAATGTTAAAGTCATCTCCCAAGACAGAGGCTGAATCTATCTCGTTCCTCACATGCAGAAAACAATTGGAGATTAGAGTGTATTATGGGGGGCGGGGGGGGGGAGGGAGAGGCCCGTGTATAAAATGCATCCTATTCAATTCTAAATTATTTAGGGCTTTAAAGAAGGGATTCATTGGAGAGATGTGCACATCTGAATATTTGCTCACCTGTGTTTATGTTCAATTCTATTTTGACAAGCCCATGAAAGCCCCCTTTCAAAGAGTGTAGGCCTAAATAAATACCAAATAAAACTTTCCCCCTAGGCCGGGCGCTGTGGCTCACGCCTGTAATCCTAGCTCTTGGGAGGCCGAGGCGGGCGGATTGCTCAAGGTCAGGAGTTCAAAACCAGCCTGAGCAAGAGCGAGACCCCGTCTCTACTATAAATAGAAAGAAATTAATTGGCCAACTGATATATATATAAAAAAAAAAAAATTAGCCGGGCATGGTGGCGCATGCCTGTAGTCCCAGCTACTCGGGAGGCTGAGGCAGGAGGATCGCTTGAGCCCAGGAGTTTGAGGTTGCTGTGAGCTAGGCTGACGCCACGGCACTCACTCTAGCCTGGACAACAAAGTGAGACTCTGTCTCAAAAAAAAAAAAAAAAAAAAAAAACTTTCCCCCTATCCTCCATGAAATAAAGAATTAAGCCAGACAGCTACGATTAGTTTTCAGGATATTTTCCAAGCATATATAAATGTCTCTTAATAAGGACTTGTGTGAAACATCACACCTGGGCTTAATTTTTTTTTTTAACTGTGGTAAAATACACATACCACTTACCATTTTAACCATTCTAAGGTATACAATTCATTGATATTAAATACATTCACAATGCTATACAAACGTCACCACTATCTAGTTCCAGAACATTTCCATTACCCTGAAAGGAAAGCCCATAGCCATCGGCAGTCACTCCCATTCTCCACTCCTCCCAGCTCGACTCTTCATCCACAACTAACCTGTGCCTTCTGTTCCTATAGATTTTCCTATTCTTCACGTGTCACAGAAACCAAATGATACAACATGTGGCCTTTTGTGTCTGGCTTCTTTCACTTACCACAATGTTTTCAAAGTTCATCAATGTTGTAGCAGGTATCAAACTTCATTCCTTTTAAGGCTAAATATTCCACTGTATGGATACAACACATTTGTTTATCCATTTGTCCACTCATGGACACTTGGGTTGTGTCCATCTTTTGGTTACTGTGACTAGTGCTACTGTGAACATTCATGTACAAGTTTTTGTCTGAATGTCTGTTTTCAATTCTCTTGAGTATATACATACCTAGGTGTGCAGGGCCGTATAATAATTCTATGTCTAACTTATTGAGGAATGACCAAACTGTGTTCCACAGCAGCTACCCCATTTTACATTCATGTTTCCATTTTATAACTGGTATTAAATGACATGAGTGGCCAATGCAGGATTAAGCAATGGCTTGTCTGAATCATCCAGGCTCAGCTCCCTGCATACCTCCTCAGGCAGGACCTTGTGGTCACCTCAGTGAAAAAGCTCCTCCTTCCTACCTGGGGAACTTCTCTGACGTCATCCTGTTTCACTCGCCTCACAGCACTTTCAGATGCTCTAAAATTATTTATTTCCTTGTTTACTTGTCAATTGTCTACCTCCCTCCCTTCCCAGACTTACACCCAGGGGAACAGAACTCTTCCAGTCTTGTTCAATACAATATCCCCAGTGACCAAAACAGCAGGTATGTCTTTAGTGGATAAATGTCTGAATGGTACTCAAGGCTAAAAGAGAATTCCTATAAGACAGAGGAAGAGCTAGACTCAGTACCTATGCATTTTCTTCCTTCATAAATAAAAAACAATTCTGGATGGCAACTGGCTCCAAAACCCCAAGGAGAGAAGGGGATATGGCCCCAGAGGCGACAAAATTAATGGCACCCTTGACCCACTGTTAGACTGTGCATTTAAAGCTCTGCCTTTCTTTGCACCGCATAGAAAATTAAAACACACACAAAAAAATCAAATCAGTTGTTTTTGTTCCTGAGGTAAAGATAGTCTGCTTCAGTCTTTGATTTTGTTTTGTTCTGTTTTGTTTATCAAATAAAAGCCTCCAAGTACTTACTTTAAGGTCAAAACAAAAAGTCAAGTTACTCTTTGAATAGCTTCTTGCTATTTGAAAGAGAAAGAAGAACAAAGTGAAAATGCTTGAGTGTGCACAAAGCCTTCAAAAAGGTGTGACTCTTTTGAAGATGAGGAGTGGAAGATGAAGACACTAGAGCTCTGAGAGGTTAAACTGCTGGCCCGAAGTCACAGGACACCCAGGGAGAAGAGCAGGAAGCCGATCTACACTCTCCCAGAGAACAGCAACTCCATGAGGGCACAGACCTCGTCCTTCCTGGTCACTGCTCTGTTCTCAGTACAGACTAGACCTGCCAACAGTGTACTCAACAGATGTTTCTGCAGCTCCACAGGACCCGAACAGTTCCAAGCTCTCAAAGGCACAGAGCAAACACGCACATTTTCCCAAGCTCCGAGGAACCACCTGAATTTGATAGTTGACAATAAACACTTTGGGGAGAATCACATGAGGATGTACTCTGGAATAAATTCATCCATCATGCAGGGCCCATGAATTCTGCAGGTACAGAAATGGCTGGCTACAAGAGAAGGAGGCAAACATAGGTCTGCTCAGGGTGGAGGCAGGTCACAGGTTGGAAGACTTAATAATCATTCTCCCTTGACCTGGACTTATTTTAGCCATTTCCTCTACAGATCTGTGCTATTTCTCAAAAAAAAAAAAAAAAAGTAATAGCACATCATAGATAGCCAAATCAGGACATTTTGAAACCAGAGTGAATTTTTTTTAAATTTTGGCTTATGGTCTGTGTACGTGTGTTTTCTTGACCAAAGCATCTGAAAACCCAGCAGTTTTCCATGTCTTTTTCCTTGGCATACTTGATCACTATGGGCTTTCAGTACTCAGAAGATGCCATTTTTTAAAATGACAACATTGATCCAAATAATGGTCTCTCCAGACTTTTCCTACTGGAGGTACAAATGAGCCTTTCTGGGATTTAACAAGGATCTGCCTAACGTGGAATCCCAGGGCTTTTTATAATAAAAAATCATTATTATAATGCTTGATTTTTAAAATTCTGCTTTCCTCTTTTCCTGGTCTGGGGCATAAGGGGAGAATAAGAGGAGGCAAAGCCAGACATGCTTCATCTTTCTCCACCCTTCCATTACTGCTGTATCCTGAACCAAGAATGAACAGTGCAACTGGGGCTTCTTGCTTCTTAGCATATGGAATTGTCATCCTTGACATCAATAGACTTGGCAAGAGTCTCTGTTTTCTCTTTCCTGGGCTATTCTGAGAAATGTAGCTACAGATGTCGAGTCTGACTAAGCAGAATCTGGCCTCAGATTACTCTCAATTCCAGGTGCAGCTAAATCAAGGGTGCCTCTGTGCATCCCTGTTCCTGATCATGTCTTTGCATCTCAATTGGCATCACCAGCAAGCCCCTTAACTGAGCACTTACCAAAGGCCAAGTTCAGGGCTAGACAATTGGGGTTCTGAGATGATCCAGACAGGGTAGCTGTCTCTCAGGGGCTTACAGTCTTGAGACACACAAAGGTTTAAAACAAATCATCACACCACAGAGAATGTGTGTTGTTAAACCTCCTGAGAAGGCTTGCAGGACCTTCCTACAGCGGGTTCGACTTAAAATTTGAGACAAATGTGTTGCTATGTGGCCATCAGGTTCAAGGCAAAATGCACAGAGGCTTTTGTTTTCCATGGGTCAAACAACAGGAAACCCGTTCTAATTCAACAACAGCCAACTTGCAGATTTGTTGGGGGGTATAGAGGAGCCCTGTAGAATGTCTGGCTTTCAGAAAAGGACTCCACTTTCTTCCTTATAATATTTCTTTTGCAGGTAATATTGGGTTTAAGTGAGCATTAAGGGCAAGAACCGAGGAAAGAAAGAAGTCCATATTCTGAAAAGGGTAAGCAGGCAAATGAAATCCCCTTACTCCTTTGTCAAGGTGATGGGGGGAATGGTAAAGAGGTGATAGGATGACTGTGTACAATTAACACTATGTCCTATTTTAGTCCCATACATTAGCTCTGTCCGTCCTGTGATAGGCACCATCCAGCCCCCTGTCTGGTCCTGATCCTATGGAACCTGGATATGGCTCAGTAGGGCATCCTAGAGTATGGGAATGGCACCCAACAGGTTCACAACAGCAATCCTAAAGGTGGGGGCCCTATAAAGTAGACTCTCTAATTTATCTCTAGTACGCCCTCCAGCTCAGAGAGTCTGTATTTGAGGACTAATCTTGGGATTTTAGTCCTGTTTCACTGCCACAGTATAAACTCTCTGTGGATAAGGCTTCCAATACAAAACTCCTTTTTAAGCTACTAGTTTTAAGAGTGGCTGATATGGGCACCATCTGCTCACAGGGTTTCCTGTAAGTTTTTAAAATCCCCGTTTTCCCATTGAGAATTGAGGGTTTCAAATGGAATACCCCGCGGAGAGGTAATAAACTGAGTGAAATTCAACCTAAGGTTCAAATGCCTCTCAACCTAAGGTTCAAAAGTCTCTCAGGAGACTTTCTATGGAGCCAGACTTTGAGAGCAAAGTAAAGACTGAAGAGAAAAGAGAGGGAAAAAGCAAAGGGAAGAAAACAGGGAGGAGAAGAGAGAATATGAAGGAGAAAAGAGACACAAACACAGACACACACACACGTGTGCACGCATACACACACAGAGACACACACACAAACTGCAAGGTCAACTGGGCACTTACAGTCACAAGGGGGAATATATCGGAAAGGGAAAGAGAAAATGTTAATGGATAGGGCAAAGAAAGTTGGCAAAAGCAGGCGACTAATTGCCCAAATAGCATCATCTTTGAGTAGTAGCCGCTCCTCTGCAAGACACTTTTTTGCCATTTGCCAGAAAAATTTAAAGAAACACCACAATAATCATCATAGATGTCTCTCCTTAGTGAATAAGAATGTTAACTGTGTTCCCTAAAGTTATGCAGTGCATTACCTGTACAGCCTTACATCCTGACCATGCATCCCCTACTACAAATGGGCTCCTAAATTCCACCTCATTCAAGACCGTGATTCTAGAACCCCTGGATGGGCAGCCTCATGAACAGTCAGCAATGTCCTAAGGAGCCAGAAGCCGAGGTACTCCTCATTCCAGGGATGGCTTCATAGGCATCCAAGCAAGGCTTTGGAGTCACATTGGGTCCCACCTTTAGGAGGGGTCTACATTTAGTTTAAGGCTCTGCTGTCGCCACCTTAAAATTCTTAACCAGTTCTTAACAAGAGGGCCCCACATTTTCATCTTGCACTGGGTCCTGAATGTTATGGAATTGGCCCTGCGTAATTTCAAATGATTTTCCCTTGTTGTGTCTATACCCCAAAAATAAATCTAATGAAGATACCACAACACTTTTATTTTAAAGAGCTGAACAGGAAAGCACAGAAATACACGATAAGGAACAATTTTTAAATAGATAACCACAGAAAAATAAAAAGTAGCACTTTTTTTGTTTCCTGGAAAAGCTTGAGTTCAGCAGGCATTTGGGGTCTGTTTCAGAATCATTATTTGTCCTTGAATAAAAAGCAAAATGTGAAGTCACATTTTGTGTAAACCAGTTCACTCTTCTTCAAATGAAAAAAATTGAAAAAGAAAGAAAAAAGAAAGAAAGGTCAAACTGACTTCCTAGGGAACAGAAGAATGAACCTTGGAAAAAAAATAGTTTACTCAACTTTTTCAATGATATCAAAAGGACCTTTTGACATTTCTTGGAAAAGACATGACAATACTTTTAATGTTATAAGAAAAAAATGGTCTTCACTGAGAAAACTTCAGAAAAGAGGCCTTGATGGTGGGCTTATGCAAAAAGTACGTGGCCTTTGCTATGAACCTTGATCTTCTTTACATGTAAAGAAATTAACTGTAAAGAAAATATAATATTCTAAAAATATCTATAGGTGTTTATCTTTATTCTGGGCTTTAGAACTCAGATATTTTCTTCTGGTGCACCTGGTCTTTTGAATGAATGATCTCTCCAAACAAAGCTAAGGATAAAGCATACATCGCCTGATGCATAGATTCTACTGAATCACAAATGTACCTGGAGCACAAGCCTTATGCCTAGGGAAAAGGAAAAGGAAGTAAATCCAGAATTTATTTCTTATTTTTTATTTATTTTTATTTTTTTATAAAAATAGAGACAGGGTCTCGCTCTTGCTCAGGCTGGTCTCAAACTCTTGAGCTCAAGAAATCCTCACGCCTCAGCCTCCCAGAACGCTAAGATTACAGGCATGAGCCACTGTGCCCAGCCTAGAATTTAGCTATAAGTCTAGCTTCTTGGACCACTGATTGCCCCAGCCCAGAAATTGTCCAGAAGCCTTTGACTTTTCTTGATTTTGTTCTGGCTTTGCTTTTCATTTGTCTTTATTTTTCTATAATTAACAACTGTGAAATACACATATATAAAAGGAGACACAAAAGCATGGCATAAAGTAGACACTGCTCTGGATTCAGAAATCACATCCCTATTCAAAAGTGCCTTTCTTTGCCTCTTTGACTTTCTAGACTCCAAGATATGTTTTCTCTTTCCTACTTAAAAAAAAATAGCTCCCATTTCTCTTGAAATTCCCCATCTGTTCCTGCATGTTATCCATTTTCTTCCACTAGATCCTAAAGTATACTTAGCATAATAATTTTTCGAACCCTGCCTGATAATTCCAAAATCAGGCCATCTCTGTGTCTTCTTCTATTGACTATTTCCTCTCTTGGCCAAGAGTCACATTTGCTTGCTTCTTCTTACATGTTATAACTTATTTTGTGCTGAAAATTTTGTGTAAAAGAACCAAGAGACTGAGTTACTATTTATCTATAGAAAAGGCCTCAGCCCCTCTTCTGTCAGGCCACTAGCTGGGGAGGTAGTTGGGGAGGGGGGCACTGATTTATTTAATCTATAGTTGATCTGGGTCTGGACATTACTCCAGCTTTAGTTAGATTCACTTTACCAATGGTTTCAATGTTTTGAGGGTGAATCAGGACCACCCCGTTTAGCAGTGCTTGAGATCTGAGCACTGGCAAGATTTTAAAGATTTCTCTATGCTTTATAGCTAAACCACTGCTTTTCAAAACTAGGGGATATCTCACTTTTAAAGCCTGGAAGACTGTTTTTCTGGGTCATTAAAATGTTTTCTTCATTCTTTGTTACAGCTCCTGGCTTTCTGTACCTCTGGAGATCTCTGTCCCGCTGTTCCGCCTTTGTCCTTTGGGTGGTGACTAGAGAACACTCCTGGTATGCCATAGCAGGATTTCTCTTAGGTCTCCCGCCCTCTCCCCAGCCTTCACCAGGCCATTGCCTTGTTTCTGGGAAAGACCACACATACCTTACAGTCCCAATATCAGCTTTTCTGCCCTACCCCTGGCCTTCTGCCTACCACCCTTCTGCAATTGGTGAAGAACCATGGGAATGATTTGGAGAATGGTGCAGGGCTTGCTCTATGGCTGGAGATCCTTAGGATTCTAAACAGTCATGCCAGTCAACATGCAGCCATTCAAACTCTAGTGTCTTCTTACCCTGACTATGATAGATTCTTCCCCTACCATTACTCTGCCAAGGATGAAAGCAGTCCTTAGTTTCCTCCCTCCTAAGAAGTGTTTGTCATTTTCTGAAATTTAGTTTATTTATATTTCTTTGTGTCAATGACTCTTTCACTGGTTCAAAAACATCTATGATTTTGTTGTTTACTCTCATTGTTAGGGTAGGTATGAAGGTCCCTTACAATTTTCTACATTTGAACCAGAACCCTACTCCTACTTTTAAGGCATATGAAATTCTGATTGCATCCTTCCTCCTGGAACCCAAGGATTGTGGTTGACGTGGCGAACTCCTTTGAGCTCATTTGCCAGTCACTGTACCACAAACAAGGAGCATTCCTGAAAGATGTCTCAGCCAAGCTCTCAATTTGAAAATTCCAGCCTACCTCAAACCTCTAACTTACTGGGTTTTTCATACTTTACTTCATTATGTTCTCAGTTCTCCAAGACTAACTGTGTATACTCAGTCTTCCATTTTTGTCTTCACTTCAACTTTCCAATTTAACGAGCATTGTCTTTTGAACCACAAATCTAGTTCCTGATTCTCCTCCCAGACAACTTGTTTCTTATAACCTTGGGTGATGGTACCTCTCAACTCTTGCTCCCTCCTGGCTCATTAATAGATAGTGCTATAGTTTGAGTATTTGTCCCCTCCAAAATGCATGTTGAAGCAGGAAGGTCTTCACCAAATGCAGCTCCTCAACTTTGGACTTCTCAGTCTCTATAAACGTAAGAAATAAATTCTTTTTCTTTATAAATTACCCAGTTTCAGGTATCCTTTTATAAGCAACAGAAAATGGACTAAGACAGTTGGTATTTAGATAGCATTCTCTTCTTCTCCATAAGTGGTCCAGTCTCTGCACAGTCTCAACCCTACTCACAAGTACCATTTGAATACCCTATCATCCCTACCTTGCCTATGGATTTTCTAGATTCAGAATCTGTCTGCTAGTTCCTACTTTCTGGCCCATCTCTTGCATGCTTCAGATACAGGGTTTATAGCCTATTCTTTTGGTTCATTTAGACTTGCACATCACCCTGCTTTATAATGCCTATTGATCAATTGTTCATATTATAACATAAAAAGAGAATAAAAAGAAGACTTTCTATTCTAGACTTGGAACCTCATGTAAATAGCCATAAAATGGTCTTGTAAAGACTCAACTACATAGGGTATACATTAGCACAGTTTAGAGTAAAAGTGAGATGTTGATTCATTTTAAAGAACTTTTAAAATGAGATGTTCATTCTTTTTAAAGTCTCAGGTGTACATGACAGTTTAGTAAAATATTTAAATGATCAAAAGCACCATACATACAAACACCATACAAAACAGCCAACATAATGACATCCTGAAACATTTCTAGAGAAAAAAGCAATATATGCTATTCTTTCTGAAAACTTGTGCTGTATAGACTCCATGAAGAATTATGCTAGAACACCACAAGTGAGAAATAAAAATTGTCATTGCAACATGTTACTCTGCTCCTTCTGGTTTATCAGTGCTCAGGGTGTCCTGGGACAGTTCCTCTGCCTAGGAGATCTGAGCTTCTTTAAGTCAAGTGGCAAAAAGGGGTGTGGAGAATGGAGAAGGCTGCAGGAGTCCTTTTCCTCCTTGTCCTCACTTCAGTTGTCCCAAGGTTTCAGGCTGTCCCAGCATCTCTCATGACACAATTTCATTATCATGATGTGGAGATTTAATTACTTCCTTGCCTACCCACTCTAAATGGCCAGGTTGTGAAAGTTAATGTCTGTAAAGGACTGTGCGTTCTTTGACGCAAAGGAGATCAACAAATGCAAAGTCATATTAAAATGATACATTGCACCTGTGGCTTAGTGACTAATTTAGAAGAGCAGGAAAAGGCGTTTCAAAATGAAAGTCTTCATGATGTTGTAGAAAGTGTTCCTTGAGGGTTCCGTGCCAACTTCCTCGTATTGAAAATACTGGTGGGACTGGGAGAGAGCTGGAAGAGAAAGATTATTCTAAACTTTTTTTGCTTTTGTGCCAGTTTCTGCCACTTGTAAGGACTAGTTTTCAGCATACAAAAAAATCTAAGGCATACATAGAATGAATAGTAGATTGGGATTAAGAAGACTTAGGGGTTTAGTCTCAACTACATCACTTGTTATGTGGTCTAGGTTAAGCCACTTATCTTCTCTGAGCCTTAGTTTCATACCTATAAAATGGGGCAATAACTCTTCTGCCTAAACTGTTAAGAATGTGATGCACACAGTAAATATAGCATACAAGTGACACAAATTCTTATTCCTGTTGTATTGACTAAGCATTTAGAATAAACTCATTTATGTCTCTTGAATCCTTATGTCCCCAGATTAATATACTAATGGCAAAATGAGTTCCAATTCTGTGAAAAACAATGTGTAGAAGAAAAATTTATTTGAGTCAATACCACCTTAGGTCTGTCTAGAGATATAATTTGTACATTTCACAATATTCCAGGAGCAAAATGTATGAGACATATCTTTTCTTACTTATTACTCATACTTCTTTTTTATTTTCCACTTAGTGAAATTCTAGCTTTTATAAAATATGTAATATGATAGATAACTCAGTATGAAATAGACTTTTAAAGGTATGTAACACTTATACTGGAAAGAGGGTGATATATTTGGCTTGTTGGTATAGGAAAACATAACATTATTGAAAACCAAATCCTACCATCAAGAATGGTTTATGCAGGAATGGATGATGATTAAACGTGAAAATGTATTCATGTAATTCAGTACATTAACAAAATAAGAAAACCAACCAGATGATGGTATCAATTGAGGTTAAAAAAGCTCTTGGTAAAATTCAATGCTAATTAATGATTTAAAAAAATAAAATGTCTAAAAGTGGTGATGCAGTAAAAAAGCATAGTCACTAAAATCAGAAGATATAAGCATGTGTGCCATGACCTCACCACTGGAACTCAACAATGAATCAAAAATCCCAAATAAGACAAACAAGAAAACAAATGAGGTATAAATATTAGAAAGGATTACAAATGAAATCTAGGAAAATCAATTGAAAAATCATTAAGGCAAATAAGAGCTCAACAGGTTGGTCAGACCTGACCAGATCATCATAGAAAAAATAACTTTTCTACACATTACCAACTAATTAAAAAGTGAAGGCATAATAGGATCTCATCTCATTCAGCAATGTGTATGTGTATCTAATATTTAATAATAAACCTATTAATAAAAGTGAAATCCACAGGTAAAGAAGATCATAAAACTTCCTGTTTTAGGCCGGGCGCTTTGGCTCACGCCTGTAATCCTAGCTCTTGGGAGGCCGAGGCGGGCGGATTGCTCGAGGTCAGGAGTTCAAAACCAGCCTGAGCAAGAGCGAGACCCCGTCTCTACTATAAATAGAAAGAAATTAATTGGCCAACTGATATATATATAAAAAATTAGCCGGGCATGGTGGCGCATGCCTGTAGTCCCAGCTACTCGGGAGGCTGAGGCAGAAGGATCACTCAAGCCCAGGAGTTTGAGGTTGCTGTGAGCTAGGCTGACGCCACGGCACTCACTCTAGCCTGGACAACAAAGTGAGACTCTGTCTCAAAAAAAAAAAAAAAAAAAACTTCCTGTTTTATGAAACAGAAAATATCCTGGCCCAGATGTCAAACATTTTAAAGATATAAGACATTTCAGTAAACTCTGAAATGTAGAGGGTCAATAATGGATAAGCAGACCATTAAAACAGAAGAGAGAACCAAGTAATAGAATAAGACAAAGATTAAAATATAGTTTACACTAAAGGTAACATATTATCTCAATAGGAAAAGGACAGATCTTATTTAATTATGCTGAGAAAACTGATATTTATTGAGTAGAAAAACTAGATTCACACTTTGCATTATACAGTACATAAAAATAAATTCTACAAGGAACAAAGAGATAAAGGTGAGGGGAAAAGTATAAAAGTATGAGAAGATAATAGAGAATTTTTTAAAATATGAGGATAAAGAAGGTCTTCTTAAATAAGATTTAAAGTCCACAAATAACCAAAGTGATTGATGGATATGACTACCAAAAATATAAAGCTTTTACACAACGAAGCACAGAGACAGTACTTACATACAATTTATGCGTTAGTTCAAGGTTTTCCTTGCCTGTCGTATTTTCTGCACTACTAATTTTTATTTCAGGAAATATATTCACTGGATTTATAACAATGGCTATGCAGACCCACACCCCCATTTGACTGGTCCCCTTCTTACCACTACTCAATTCCAGATCTTCTGCTCAGGGAAAATGGATAAAACTAACCAATGTCGGAGAGGAGACTACTTAAATCCTACTTCATTTCCATTTTCTCATATAGGGAAATGGGCTTCAAACTGTGAAATTGAGGACTAATTCAGAAGGGAAAAAAATAGCAAGAGAGCCCATCAACTGTGTCCCAGTGTCCTGGCGCAGATGCGTCCTCACACCCCAGGGTGCTACAAAAGTATTTACAGATGTGGCTGCAGAACCACCATCCATCACCCGGGGGCAGGGCAGAGAGGCCAGAAGATTAAGACTGGCACTGTTACCGCTTTTCTCAAAAAGAAAAAAATTCTGATTCTGGAAATTACAAAAGGGCAATGAATTTAATCCCATCCCCAGTGAAGAGTACAAGAGCTGGCTGTTTTTCCTTCTGTAGGCCTGGATTTCTGTTTTTGTTCCAGAACTCCCCCAGCCCATGGAGTTTACAAACCAGCCCTTCCCAGGGGAAAAGCCACCTCTGGTCCCTTTCTCAGGCTTTCCCTAACTCACAGCCACCCCTCCACATAGCCCCACTAGGCCAGCAACACAGCCCAGATGGCACAAGGAGCATCTGAGATCCTGAACAATAGGATGATTCAAGGGCAAGTGGAATGGGTTATTTTTTAAGTACTACAGTATTTGTTTTATTTTCACACACTGTATAAAAGCCCTTCACTTTTTATTTTACCTGTTTTGAAGCTTTTCAGACTAACACTGTAAAACAGCTAAAGTGAGAAATTCCTGTTGTTCTTCAAAATTTAATATCAAATTTGTTTCCTGCAAATTCCCAACTCTTCTGCCTTAATGTACTAAGTAACACAAATGTCATGTTCTACCAATTAGTAAACAGGCTTACTAAAATAGAACTCTCTGTATTAACCGTGTAAGTTTCCTTCAGGCCAGAAAATAATGAAGTAACAAAATCCAAATGTTTCTAAATCCACAGATCAGTGTGATGTTAATTAACTAAACTGACAAGCATAGAATATTCCAGGTTAAGAGGTCTGTTTAAGATGCTAAAGTTTGGCTACACTAGATGTATAGATGGTACTCATAAAAATACAGTTAAAACAGGAAGTGTATCTTAGCTCTGAGATGGTTCTAGCTTCAATTAGAAAGGGCATAAGAAATATAAGCTAAGAAGACTGGGCTTTTAATATAAGATTTAAAAAGTATAAGAAAATAGATTTATGGCACATTTAAAATTATGATACTTCCCTGATGAAAAGGTGGTATAACTATACACATATCACTCTGCCTCCTTCCAGAATCTCATTTAAATGACCGAAGAATATAAATAATGGGAAACTTAAATGCTTTAAGAATTTGAATAGGAAAATTCACATACGAGAAATCCTCCTTCCTTCCTTCCTTCCTTCCTCCTTCCTCTTCTGACAGACTCTCACTCCATTGCCCTAAGTAGAGTGCCGTAGTGTCAGCCTAGCTCACAGCAACCTCAAACTCCTGGGCTCAAGACATCCTCCTGCCTCAGCTTCTTGAGTAGCTGGGACTACAGGTGGGCACCATGACACCAGGCTAATTTTTCTATTTTTAGTAGAGACTGGGTCTTGCTCTTACTCAGGCTGGTCTCAAAAACTCCTGAGCTCAAGCAATCCTCCTGCCTTGGCCTCTCAGAGTGCTGAGATTACAGGTGTGAGCCACCGCGCCAGGCCAAAAAATTTCAAGTCATTTCTATTTAATAAAAGAGCAAACAGTACTTGTGTGTAGGTAAGGCTGACCTTATCTACAACTCCCTGGCACAGACTTAAATGGAAGAGAGACCCCAGCAGATCATTAACACTCATTACTGTGAGGCTGTTTGTAGCCTATCTGAACCCCACTAGAGTTTCTAGAAGCATTGAGGCAGGGAGGTCCTCTGGGTGGGAAACCCTGGCATGCATATCCCCAGTTTATCCTTCATGCTGATGTATGCACCCTCTGCAGAGCAAAAGCATTTCCCCCAGGCACCTCCTGGCTGTCAAACAAGAATAAAAAAGAAACTTATCAGCACAAAGGTGAAGCTCTTTGTCGCGGATGCTACAGTTCCAGCTCTTTTCCCTACTACTCCAGGCTGCTGGATTTCTGGCTGGGTAATATAAACCCATACTAAAACTATTCCT
Source organism: Microcebus murinus (assembly GCF_040939455.1). Classification (NCBI taxonomy): domain Eukaryota; kingdom Metazoa; phylum Chordata; class Mammalia; order Primates; family Cheirogaleidae; genus Microcebus; species Microcebus murinus. The sequence continues at coordinate 33,070,291 of NC_134115.1, forward strand.
TCTTTCATCTGAGCCTCAGAGAACCCATCTGTGCCAGTTACCAAATTATTGACTGTCAATTCCAAATCTGCCTTTCTTTGGTCCTATTCTGTGATCCCGCAGCTGGCCCCTGTAAACATTTATTTCTCCTTTGCCAGGTGAAGAAATATTAGGGTTTTCCAACAGAGAGAGCTAGAGAGACACCGCAAGGCAGAGTGGAAGAAGGGGCTGCTTCTCTTCCTGGAGTGCTTTCCTTCTTGCTTCTATTGCATCTCTGCAGGAGTGCATGAGAAGCCCAGTGGTCCTTACTATTCAGCAGGTTTCTGTAGTACCCTGGTGGGCAGCTTCCTGTGAACCAGCCGCCAGCCCCCTGGCACCTAGGCAGGCAGCTTCCCGTTCAATAGCTATGGCCCCCCAGCACCCCAGTGAACCCATCTACCACACAGTGAAATGCAGACACACCCTCTCCAATGAGATACTGTTCTCAACCTCAGTTGGGCAGGAAGTCATCCTTCTTCCATATTTTCAGTTCTTTCCTTCTGTGGTCCCCCTCGGCCCTAGAGAAAGTAATTGCTCCCTACATTTGCCATTCAAATATCCTTAGAAGCTTCTTCTTTTATCTTTTTTAGTACTTAACACCTTTGACTGGTTAGTAATACTTCATAGTAAAATCCCCCTGTCTGGTAAAGTCGGTCTCCTGATTGGAACCTGACTGATATACTGACTCAACACTTAACTTTTGCATAAGCAGAGAAGGGAGCTCCTACACAGGAGGGAACAAGGAGAGAAAGAGCACAGAACACAGGAAAAGATGTCATAGGTCAACAGAAGAAAACAGCCACAAGAGATCAGAGTGAAAACGTTCCTATGAAATAATTTCAGTGCGAGAAAAGGAGGACATTTTTGAGAACTTCTAATTTGTCTCTTCAACAAGATTCAAGTGGGCACTTTATGTGTGAAACTAGAGCAAACACTAGTTTGCTCATAAAAGGGACACTCCTAAAGACAGTATGGAGATGAAAAATCAGATTTGCCAAGTTTAAAACACAATAAGTAAGGACAGGGATAGCAGATTGGATTCTAGGAGAGAAAAATTAATAATGTCTCATTTCAAGGGGAAAAAAATAAACATCAAAGCAAGAAAAAAATAGTTATCAGTAAAGAATAGATTGACCCTAGACTTCTCCAGAACATTAATAATTAGAAATAAGATGAAGCAACAACCACTGAGCTGTAAAAGAAAACGATTATGAGGCAATTATCCAATATCCGATAGAGTCATCATTCTTGGGTACAGATAATAGAAAAAGTCTTCAGAAGGCATGAAGTCAGAAAGCATTATGTTATATATTCTTCCTGAGAAAGAGTCCTCAAAAAACCTCCAACTGGTAGCGAAAGGACTTCAGACAAATTTTAAAAATTGTTTTTCAATTTAAAATGTACAATGTAATAAAACAATAATTTTTAAATCATCATAATAATCTAATCCTTAAGTTCCAGTGTGAGGAAGTTGTAGAAAATATGTCATGTTTCTTATTTTACATAGTGGAGAATCAAAAGAGTATTTCATTCATGATTTTGGTAACTAGAGAAAAATAAGCTACAAAATATTTAATTGTAGAATCAACCTTAGATAACCTAAAAATGGCATTTAAAACTTCCAAGTCACAAAGCAGGAAAAGGGGAGAAAAAAGCCCCACATTATATAATATGTAGAAATAAAGAAGGCTAACATGATATTATCCCCCAAAATTTAAGTGTTTGTATCATGAATTTATATCCTTTTATATTTTTCTGTACTTACTATTTTGTTTACAATGACCAACTATAACCTATATAATCAGAAACAAAAAATAAATATTGGAGAAAATCCTGGGGCTCAAAGAGCAAGCATTTCAGAAAAGACATCCCCATTTGTCATTAATTGCAAAGTCAGTCAGTCTACACACACCCACAGCTGCCCTCCAAAGACCCTGCCAGGAGACAGATTCTAGTTATAAGGCAGAAACATCGAAAGAGAAAGCTGTCAAGGGATTTTTTTCTTACATGACTATAGGTTTTTGTTATTTAGGGGACATGTGTGTGTTTAATACATCTATTCAACTTCTTGCGCTGCAGACTTAAGCAATAAATCCAGATCTGATCATCGATTAAAGAATATCAGAAAAATAACTGATTAAAAAAAAAATCACCTATAATGCAACCTCCTGTCTCATCCATAGAGAGTGAAGGCCCAGAAAACCAAGTGGCTTGTTCACATCCAGCCAAGAGAGTTAGTTGCAATAAATGTATGGGATTAGCAGGAATACTATAAAACTCATAGTTTTATGAAGCCTTGAGGGCCTTGGAGGCCCTCAAGGGGCCTTGAAGCCTCAATAAAAATGCCCTGTTGAATATGTAGGAACCTGCTGAGCAAAGTAGATTTCTAAGATAGGGGCCAGCTCTAAAACTTTATGGTTGGGGGAATTAATTGGCTACTTTGTCTTCCAGATTCTGAGACTTACAGGTTGCTCCTTTTGGTCTCCTTCAGACTCTGGGCCTGAAATCACTGGAAAGCCTGCCTAGCTGGTAGTTAAGCTTTTGGATCAGCTCCTTAGCCATCCAAACCTCAGGCTCAGAATCCTTCCAGTTGCTATCTCCAGGAGAGAGCAAGATTAGAGATAAGATATGTACACACAAAGTCATTAAAAGATTTTAAAGCACATGGGCCTACATGCATGCTAAAGACCCAGTCCCTGACTTTGGAATAGTCTGCAGTGACTTTCACAGATATTTACTATCTGCGAAACCTAAGGTTTCTTTATAAACTGTCTGTCAAATACTAAGCTTCCCCCCCCCCCCTAACTGCATGCCTACCTTCAGATCGAGGGGAAAGTGCCTTGAAATAAAAGTGTGTGTGGAAGGGTGCTATTCTGGTCTACAGTGCTTACTTACAGGGAAATTAAGCCATTACGTTTAGTCAAGAGCCTTTTACAGCTGTTTTGCTATTTTGCCAAAGCTCTTTTATGAAGGATTTGGGAATTGTTATAAAATACCATGGTGAATTTTAAAAGAAAAAAACAACCACAAGGACACACTGCCTTCTCCAGCTTGAGGGGTAACTCTGAGAAGTCCCACCTGGGAGCGAACCCTGTGGGTGACAGGAAGCCAAGCTCTGGACATTGTCCAGCCGTCTTTGACGTGACTGTCAGAGTCTAGGAGCAACCCAGGGACCACCAAGACTCAGAGGTAGCCATTTCATCCGCAGTCCATTGGGTCTACCTAGCTTGCATTTATCTCTAATCAAGATACTCAAGTGATTCAGACTATGATTTCCATATTGAATCTTAATTCTGTTCTAACTACCTCTCCTTCAGGTGAGATTTATGGTTGAGGCAGCTTTGTAGAATAGTATTTCAGATTCTTCAATTAGCTAGCCCTCTCTCCCTTATAAGAATATTCCATACAGATCCATTCTGTGCCGAATTCCTCTCTCTTGGGTATAATGATTTAATGGACAATGATTTAGGATAAGTTCAGGTTTGCACCAGGGAAGAATAATGAGTGAACTGATAAATAAGGACTATTTACTGTGCAGTTCTGTTTGTTAAATAAGACCTCTCAGATATCTAAGACTGTGTCCCCAGACATGGTACCCTCTCCATACTCGGTGACTACAGGACCCCAAAGGAGGTTGTGGTTACTCTGTGTGGTGTATGTGTGTTTGTGTGTGTGAGAGAGAGAGAAAGAGCAAGAGACAGAGGAGTGCGTGTGTTTGCATGTGTGTGTATGTGTGCACACGTATGTACATAAGCTCTACATAATTATCTCTTACACACCCAGGTGAAAGACTACAGGTAGAGTTATTACTCTGCCCTAAATATTCAAACTATTGTACCCCAAAAGCAAGTAATCAGCACTCAAATATTTAACTAATTAAGTCATCAGCTAATCAAATAATTATGTCATCTGTTGCCAGCAAGTCTCCAATTATTTACAAGGAAGTTTTTTACGGTTTTTGTATAAGCCAGCCACAGGAGGCCGGCTAAGGCAGGGAAGAGCTTCCCAACGTGGTGGCAAGGTTAAGGCACCCTGCCTTCCGTATCTGCGTGTTAGCACTCAGAAATACGCACGTGTGCACTCACAGGAAACAGCTATCTTTGTCATTATTTTTTCCTTTCACCACTGGAATCCTTTTTCTTCGCTTATGATGCTTTGACCAATATTATGCAAACAGATCTGTAAGAGCTTTCAAATTTCAAAGCATCCTAATACACCAAAAATTCCCACTCAGGAATTAGCAATTGCTACAAAGTTCTTCTTGAATTTAAATAAGGAGACGATGCATCACTGGGAGGCATGAGCTTCAAAACGCCTATAGACACATTTCAAAGGGACAATGTGATGGGAAATATTCACAGCATATCTCTATTATGTAACCACTAGGTCAATATGAATAAGGAAATAAGTCACTAGTACATGTCCTTAATCAAAACTCTTGTAGCTTCTCTCTCTCTCTGGGTCACCTTTCCAAGGTAAAGAAGAACCCATTCAACAACCCAAAACAATCCCAGAGAAACAGAAAATATTATCAATTAACTCTCCATAAGCCAAACTAAATACTAATTTTGCCAACGAAGTATTCTGGGGTTGGATTAGAAAAAGGATTTGAAATAAACTATTCCTATTTACCTATGACCCTGAAAACTCCACCAATGTTTACTTTTCTATTCTGGATATCAGATCTTAACTTTTAAAAGGAGTACATGAATATTTGCTACATGTTAAAAAAAAGAATACTATGCAAAAGCTAAAGTGACAGATGACAATTTTGGTATCTTTTAGGAACTCTTACTACTACCTGTTTGCTCCCAGAACTGCTAGAACCAGAGGGTGAAAGGACAAAGCTCACTTTTAATACAATTATTAAAGTGGTTTTACAATTTTTGAGTACTTTCTTAAAATATCTTTTTAAAAGCCACCATGGGAGTGCCACAAAAGCCTTAAGCACTTGTCCATAACAAAGCAAAACAAGACAATACCAAGAAGCACACTGGAAGAGGGAAACACAATAGATAACACTGACTTGCCTTGGTAACACCCATTTGGGCCAGAGAGTGAAGCAGACAGCTCTGTACAACATAAAGGATGAAACTTAAGCCACCTGCTAGGTCCTTCTATTGTCTCAGCCACAATGCCTTCAGCAGCAATGCCTTCTCAAGTCATGGAAATCATCCCATTATCCTTTATTTCCAATGATGCACTCTGCCTTGGTGGTTCTTTCCTCCATGGTGTGGACCGCTTTCAAGTTACTCATCTTCTTTCTTACAGGTCATCTTGATAGTAATGTTTAGGCTTAACCATTTGCTGCATATGAACTCACAACTCTAATCCCTCAAAGATGGGCTCTCTGTGCTATTCACAACCGTTGCAAGGTTTGAACTGTTATGAAAAGGGTCAAGTTACAAAACCCTTAGTTGACAAGTGTACAAGGACTAGCGTACAATGTGCCCACAAGGTGGGTGAATTTCATGGCAGGTCCACTCTTCCGTGACAGTGGAGTCAGAGTGTCTTCAATCCAGACCTATAACATTTGGGCAGTAATGGGTTATTTTTTTTTTTCAGGGGAAGGGTTCTATAAAACTTGCAAAGACATTTTAAATAGCCATTATTGAGCTATCAGGATTTGGTTCCCATATAGGAAATGCATTCCCTGTAAATAAAACATGACATTTTTTTCCCCTCTTTACAATTTGCTGAAAAGTCTAGCCAAGCATGAACTTTTTTTTATGACATCATGCTTATTACAGCGATTTCTGCACATGAGGGAGAACAGGCTTTCTAGAAAAAAACTGTGCTTTTTTTCGTTGGCATATCATTGTGCTGTTGTGGTGGTTGTTTCTTTCTTCTATATAAGTGGAGTGAATTTTAAAAAGAGAGAACTTTGTGATACACATGAGCAGCCTAAGAAAGCCACACTCATCATCGTATAGCTCATGCACAGCCCCAAACAGAACTGAAAGCCCAAATTCATTGTAAAATAACTTTTAAATAAAAGCATATGCTTTAGCCATAGAACATGATATGTGTATTTATAATTCTTTCTCACTTGGGTTTATTGCTTTGATTTTTAAAATATTGTTCCCTCAAGTAATTATATACATACTCCCTTTTTGGCAACAATGGCTGCCAATCTCAAATTGGAAACCAGCTTTATAACCTTGAAACCACTACATTTGTGTTGCACACCTGTTCCTCAAATAACCACCAACTGACTTCTATAGTAGAGTGGAGACAGAGATACATTCATCTGTAGCCATTCCAATCACCTAGGAATCTGTTACATCTCACTGCACGACTTTCACATGCAGAAGATGCATAAGATCTTGGATGGGGCCCAGAAATGCAGACAAGCACCTAGGTCATTCTAAAGTACCCATGGGCTACCCCACATTGGGATGCTTGTAAGAGGAGCCTGCATCTCCACACCCAGGCTTGCGGAACTGGCAGAAAGACACTCGGGGTGGCCCAACAGGTGCCACTTTCACGATAAAGGCATAACAGACATACTCATCAAATAAGTAGTTTGCACATGAAAAGAACGATAATAAATACATTCAATGATAGAATTAAGCTTTGACAAGACTGAGATCATACACACACACACACACACACAGCCCAGAAAAACACAAGGAGGAGGAGGATGGATATCTTTAGTGCCTTTACCGTGCTGATGGTATCACAAGTGTATGCATATGTCCAAACTCATCAAAATGTATACATTAAACGTGCAATTTTTATCAATTATACCGGCATAAAACTTTTAAAAAGTAAAATATATTCAATAAGAATCAATACATACCCCTAGGCATAGGTCTTAAAAATAGAATTTTGGATGTTTGTAGAAACTGTATTCAAGAGCTCAAAACTAGAAACAACCCAAGTGCCCGAGAAGAAGTGCATCGATAGGGAAACTGTGATATAGTTACACAATGGAACACTATTTAGCAATAAAAAGGAATGAACTACTTAAACATGCAGCAACGGATGAATCTTGATGACATTATACTGAGCAAAGCAAGCGAGAAACAAAAGTGTATTCACTGGATGATTCTATTTCTAGAAAATCCTAAGAACAGAAAATCTAATCTATAGTAACAGAAAGTGGAGACGTGGTTGCTTAGGCCCAGGGATGACAGAGGACTGACTGCAGAGGCACACAGGGGACTGTGCAGGGTGACTGGAAATGTTCCATATACCGACTGTGGTGCTCATTTCACAAGTGTATACATTGGTCAAACTTCATGGAAATTTATACTTAAAATGGGTAGATTCTACTGAATGTAAATTATAACCCAATAAAATTGACTAAGGAATACATTTTAAACCTGTAGAGAATGGGAAAACTTGATTAACAGATTCCATCTACTATCCCATGAGAACCATAATTCCCATGCAAAAAAAAAAAAAAACATACTGAATTTTAAATGACTATAAACTTACCATGGAACAACATAATGGCAAAAGAAACAAAAAAAGAGAAGTGAAGGAAGAAAGAAAGAGAATGCCATCTTATGTCATCTTACCAGAACTCTATTTTTCAGATGAAAGGAAATTGTAACTCTACTATACTATGCATTAGTCAAAACATACCTATAATGATATGCTCCTATGGCCTTTGCCTGTGCTCCCAAAACCTACAATATTGTTCTGAGCACCCAATTAATTTTTCTTCATTACAAAAGGAAATGTATTATAATTGATGTATTTTAATTAATTGTAAATTGTAAACTATGTTTCAAACATAAATAAATGGGAAAAAACCCCTAAAACTGACCATTATATATTAATATCTCCACCTCTAAATGGCTACCAATCATATGTTGGACATTTACCTGTCATACATATCCTCCCAGTGGATGCAGGCTGGGAGCAGTAGCTCACGCCCATAATCCCAGCACTTTGGTGGGAGGATCACTTGAGGTCAGGAGTTCAAGACCAGCCTGGACAACACAGAGAGACCTAGTGTCTACAAAAAATGAAAAAAAAATAGCAAGTGTGGTGGTGCACCCCTATAGTCCCAGCTACTAGGAGGCTTAGGTGGCAAAGATTGCTTGAGCCCAGAAGTTCAAGGTTAAAGTGAGCTACAATTGCACCACTGCACTCCAGCCTGGGTGATCGCAAGACCCTGTCTCCAAAGAAAAAAGAAAATGCGGATATATGCATGTGCTACAAAAATTGAATAATGCTGCACATGTCATTTTACAACCTGCCTTTTTTACCCAAAAATATAATGTGACTTTCTTTTTGTATTATTAAATTTTCTTCTTCATCATCATTTATAATACCTGCTCAGTACTCTACAATCTACACTAATCTCCTATTCTTAAATATTTATGGTTTTCCATGCTTTTTTTTAATTATCAGCAGCTTTGAAATTAATAACTCTATAGCTAAATTTCTAGGCAGAACAAGAAAAATTCATAAAGATAAATTCCTAGAAGTGTAACTGCTAAGACAAAAAGTATGCACATTCTTACGGCTTTCAATAGGTACGGACAAACTGAAGACCATATTTAAAAGAGACGCCGACAAACTGGCAGGTGTCCAAAGGACGACAACTGAAATGTGTACAAAACATGTCCTGGAGGCAGGCTAAAGGGATTGGGTGTAGCTGGCCTCAAAAAAAGAAAACTTAGGAAGTTTCTAAAGATAAGTTCCCACAAAAGAGGAAGGGAATTTTGTTTCCTGTCTGCTTCTTTGTTTCTCACTTAAAGCTTATTCAACAACAGAACAGAAACCTTGGGAAAGGGTTAGTTCCTGGGTTGATTATTACATCTCAGCTTCAAAAATACCTTTCTGTGCTGTTCTGATGCTGGGAATCTGCAACCACATTTCTCCTCTGCCAGCGTTCCCTATCAGCCTCTCCCAATAGGGGGCGCTGGAGGGAAGCTGAAGGAAAGAGAAAGGCTGGCTCCTTCCATATCCAGCTCTTGTCAGCATCACCCCAATAACAGTTCTTCATCTTGGCAGCAGCAGTGGATTCCAGTTTGTCGTTTTCCCACCACTGCCAGAACCAGCCTCACCAGCACAGTCTCTTCCTCAGAGATCTGGTTCCCAGGACCATAGCTCCCTCTGAGCTTCTAAATTTTAATAATTCCAACCTCTTCCCTTTGTTCCTATCTCAAGAGACTATACTTCTTCCCTTCTTACTCTTTCAGTTTTCAATACCTAGTTAACAAATTTTTTTGAGACAAGGTCTTGCTCTGTCACCCAGGCTAGAGTGCGGTGGTGTCATCATGGCTCACAGCAACCTCCAACTCCTGGACTCAAGCCATCCTCCTGCCTCGGCCCCCCGAGTAGCTGGAACTACAAGTGAACACCACCAAGCTGGGTAATTTTTCTATTTTTAGTAGAGATGGAGTCTCTCTCTTGCTTAGGCTGACAATTCTTTACAGTCAATTCTCTCTGTTAAAATGACTGGTATGATTCTAGTCTCTTCACTGGACCCTGACTGATCCAGTCCCCCATTGCCAGAGCTGGGTAAATTAAGAATGAATTACCTCGGTCCTAAGATATTCTAGAAGAAATTCCTGGACTGAAAAAGAGCTGTACCTGATCAGTGGTCTTAAAATTATTTTTATCAATACAATCCTTTTTGCAAATATAATCTCATTCCAAACTCAATGCATAAAATATATAAAAAAAACAGTGGTGTTTTGGCTAAAATGGAGGTAAGAGGCTAAGAGGAGCAACCCGTCCCTACCTGCTTGGCCTCACTCCAGCAGCTCCTTTACATAGTCCTGCTCCCACCCTCCCTGCCCCATCCCTCTGTCAAACTCCTGCCTTCAGTAGAGCCCAGTCTGCCTAGCACTGCTCTAGACAACTCAGGTTCCCTTCCATATCTTCTGATTCTAAAACTACACAATTCTTCTTGCCCTCAGGGTTCTCTGGAGATCTATGTGGCCCCAATAACAGCCTAAGCAAAACAAAAGACACCTGCCACAGGTTGCCTGATATACACCTAGCTATCCCATCTACAGATCTGGCCACAAAAGGAAACCGAGAGATTTTTTTTTCAGCCAGGCTAGAGTAATGCAGTGGAGAAAGCATTATTATTGTAGCGCTGCCATTCCTGCTGTTAGGTTAAGGACAGGTCAGCGTTTTTCATTATAATCCCCCTTCTTTCAGAGGTTTCTAACATGGCTATAAAAATCTGCTCTAGCTTAAAGTTTGGCATGAAAGTTCTTGGCTCCAGGCTGTACTTTCTTTCAGTGACGCTACTAAGAATGTGTTTAGCTACTTTAGAACTCAGAGAGGGCACTGAAAGTTCTGAATAAGAGGAGTCTGTGCTTTGAAATGCCTCCCCTTTCCCCTCCCCCGCCACCACCCCAGAAAAACTATCACATCACACTACCTTTTCTTTCTTACCTTTCCTTAAAAACAATTTTTTTCCCCAGGTCACTAGCTGAAAATATAGCCTTGCTTCTTAAGGGAATTTCTAAACAGAACCAAGCCTTTATGATATTCAAACTCTTTCAAAGTAAAACAGCTTAATGCACACAAGATAATTCATATGAAAGGTGGCTGTCCTGCACTCATCCATGTTCCACTGTGGTTTGGTTTCAGCTTATGTCTTTACCTTCTCTGATACACGGAAACTGAGTTCTGTTGCTCTTGGAGGAAATTCCAAACATTTAAATTTGGCACAGATGACATTTATGACTTGCAAAAACTTCCCAACAATGGTCAACAAAGGTGGTAAGGAGAAGGTATTAGAATTATTCCCTCTCCACAGAAGAAAAGACCAAAGCCCAGAGTCTGACTTGCTTAAGATTCTGGTCCAAGGTAAACTAGGAAAAAGACTGCCTGTGCTTGCTCTAAGAGGTCTGCTGCCTTCCTAAACTCCTGCAAACCATAGTGAAGAAAGCAAAAAGGGGGGCCACATCAGCTGGAAACTTCTGCAAGTCTGGAGGAACTCGTTCCACTGATGGGCTTTTCTCATCAGCCTGTCCAGGAAAGTTCCTCTAATCAGGAAAGGTCAGGGCAGTTGCAAAGTCCTCATCCTATTTCTCTGCCTCTGGGACATTGTTAAAGTCAAAATCAGGGAAATGCCTTTATCCCCAAGCACGTCCTCAGAGCTGGCAAGAGCATGGGCTATGGAGTCAGAGACACCTGGATTAAAATGCTAGCTTTACCATTCAAAATCAGGGGGAGGTTCCTTTTCTACCTTTGAAAGATGAATATGAGGGAAAAAAAAAAAAAAGAAACTTACCTTCAAAAGATTCCCGTGAACATTTAAAACAACCAACACACAAGAAAATTTCAATAAATCATAGCTACTGATATGCAAACATAAACATTACCCTCTTAAAAAAATACTAGAAAAGAAGAAAAAAGAAAAAGGTATTTGACAGAGGATACCCTGAATACTATCTTCCTTAAAGATGGAAAATATGCACAATGATTTAAGAAGGTTACATACAAGGACCCATTTGGAAAATGCTATTGTAAAACAGTTCGAGCAGGAAACTGCCCAATTGTAAAACTCAAAGACTCTGACCATACTGGCCTCCCTGAAACCAGGCCTCATGACTGGGTTAGAGACTACACGCTACGGTACCCAAATCATCCTTTCTTCCAATACCAAGATACCTCATTTGTTGTTCATCCACTTGTTTTTCCAGCTTTCATTCATAAGCATTTTCTGAGCACCAACCTTGTCTCAGGCATTGTGCTGAGCACTGGGGACACAGAAATAAGGACCAAGGCTCTGACCAGGGTGAGGCGTGAGGTATTCCCCTTAGGTGCACAATTTAAGGAGGCTCCGAGAACTCAGTAATCAGGATCAAAAACATTTTGATGCAATATTTAAAACAACCAACATTAACACAAAACAAAATGCATGATGAACACAATAGCAAAATTTTAAATAAAGACAAGGATATTTAACAGTGCTATGCTGAGCAATATAGGAGCAGAGGCAAAAAGCAAATCACTAACAAGCATCCTGTCCTGTTTAAAATTTTGATACTGTGTTTATCACTGATTTTTTAAAAATCAGTACTGATTACTTTAAATATTACATTAAAACGTTATTTTTCTTTGTGAATGTGCTTTTGGCACTCCCTTAGATTTCTGACCCTAATCCTGGCCCCAAATCAGACATATCTTGTAGTTGGCTGAGACCTGAAATCCCATAGAGTCACCAAATGAGAGGCATTTAAGGGCATTAAAGATATATCACAAATAACAAGGCTGAGAAAGATAAAGTGGCAAGACACATCTCAAAGCTCTTGCGTAGCAATACCTAAACCCAGGCCTTATGTTGGATCATCTTTACGCCCTGCCACACATGTCATACAACCTTCATACCCCTTTCACTTCTCAAGAAAACAGCCTTTGAGGTGGCTCTGCTCACCACAGTCCTCGTACACATGCAGCTCCATCGTGCAAGTGATTTTCACAGTGATTTTCATTCCACTCCAGAGGGCATTTTTCAAAATTTGCCCGGTCTTTGATTGTGACAGTAGAGGACAGAGGCTGCCCCAGAACTATCTATCTGGCCATCAGGAATCCCTCAGCTATTCCTGGGTTACACAATGAACTTCATAGTCAATGCAGGCCAAGAACTCAAATTCCAGTACATCACTGAGGAATACCATGCTATGTGGGCACATGACTGCCAGACAGAGCTGTACAAAAATGACCCACTTGACTTATTTTCGAAATATTCTTAAGCATCTATACCCTCCCCTCCTAGGCCTCCCAGTCCTTTGTCCACCCTGTCCTCACCACATTCAACTCCTTCTAGTCTGTCGCTCATATTTACTGCAATGGCAGAGGCTACCGGCTATGCAGTAAATCAGAATACGTTTCCCAGCCTCTCTCACACCTATGTTTGACCATGGGCCTGAATTCTGACCCATGGGATGTGAACAGAGGGACACACTCATTTTTCATCCTCCCATCCTTCAATCCTCTTTTCCTTTGCTCCTTCTCTGGCTAAATGGGGAGAACACCATAGAGCTCCATAACAGTTAGAATCTAAGACGGATGGAGCCTGGGTCCCTGGATAAACACTTGCAAAACCCTCTCAACTAGCTGGAAATATACTTCGATTGTGTCAAGTCACTGCAATTTGGGGGGCTGTTATAGCAACTAGCCTATCGCGACTAATATTCTTCCCCAACTAGACCATAAACTCCTCACTGGTAGACCCTATATCTGATGCCAGCTCTGTATTCTCAACAGTGGGCTGCACACAGTAGGTGTGCAATACAATTCTATCATAAATTAGCCACCACGATTTTTCTCTTGAAGCTCTTATGTGGCTTCTTCTACCACCATACCAATAAAATGACCCATAATACATTGTTCTCTTTCTCTTAATCCTCTCAAACTTGAAAACGAAGTTTTCAAAATATTCCTCAAAACCCATGTTAATTATGATCACTAAATATAATGATTCATGCCTCTTCAATGCCACTTCATATGCATAATCAGATAATAACCTAAATATAAACAAACAGCCTAAGACAGAGGACAGAATCAGAATGGGAGCCCTAGACACATACTTGAGTGTTCCTCTGGAAAGATTTCTAATGCACAATGGTGTCTTGGATATGTTTGTGCTCTGTGCATATCACAGTTGACATCTTGTCAAAACCAAGAGAAATAATTGCATCTCCGAGTAAGAGTATCATGCAGGCAGCAATTTAAATGTGGCACTGCTTATCAGCACCAATTTACTAACATCTTACTGTATAAAACCGTGTGTGGTAGGAGAAAAACTTATACATCCTTACCAAGATGCAGGCGTAAAAACAAAATCTGTTATACTTCCAGTTCAAAAGAAAACAGAACAAAGGAAAAGAGAATAAAATGAGAAACTGTGTTTTTTTTTTCTTAAAAATAAACTTTTAAAGAAATCTAAGCCCTAAACTTTACATCTTCATTTGAGATGGAATGGGCAAGATATAAGCCAGTTTTCTCAGGTCTTGAGGGAGAAGAAAAACAACCTACCTTATGAGGTTATTAAGCTAGCACCTCAGCAAGCCGCAGGCATGCTACTCATTTATTACACAAAACCGAAATCTTCTGACAGTCCGTAATTATGTGCTGAGAACTCTAATGAATAACTCCGCATCAGAAGGATTCACGAAACTTTGATCAGTGTCCCGAGAGGCAGTGGGTCAAGATGAACCTTGAAATCTGATTAACTTCACCCATCCCCATCAAACATTCGAAAAACACTGTTTTGTATGTAGCTCTGCGCTCTTCATGAAAACATGATTTTATCAGACATCCTAAAGCGATTATTAAAAATAGTATCCACTTCTGAAATAGACAAGATGGAGTTTATATCATTTCCCATACGTATTTCTTGACATTTCTTTTTGTTCCTAGGCCCATGGTGGTAAAAAAAAAAAAAAAAAAAAAAGAAGTCACATTTTAGGGTCCAATGCTGTATTAGATGGGTAACTGGCTATAATTTAGTAACTTGTCCTCTGCAAGTGCCAAGATTTTTCGAAGACCTGGGTGTGAAGTGGTCATGTGTTAAACTGAGTTATCCACACACTCTTTACTCTGTTCCCCTTGGTTTTAAGACATATTAATCAGAGAACAGAAATTTGATTTAATCAAAGCTGAATCATCTAGAAAAGGAATAGAAGCTATGCCTGTGGGTTTACCAACAAGTGAGGTGTGTGTGTGTGTGTATGTGTATAATACAAACACAATTGCCTTGTAGTCCCTCTTAATAGAGTTAGAGCAGAAATGGCAAAATCACAAAACATTCGCCACCACTCCTCACTGTAGCATCCAAAGCAGACATCACAAATCAATACCCTACACTCTTCACTGATCCCAGCAGTAGCTGCTACCAGACACATGGAATTGAAATACCAAGTGACACCCAGTTGCCAGTTTTGAATTTGTCCTATTATGAATGTTTAAAATGGATAAGATGTTAGCGTTTATGTTATTCAATTCCCCCATTCTCTGGGTAAAGAAACTGAAAAATGAAGATGTTAATTTACTTTTCAAAGATCACACAGCCAATCTATGGGGATTTTTAATTGAACTCTTTGGATTACTTTTTATATTTCTTCTTGGTATTATACCACTTGGTATTTATACCACCAAAGATGTGCACAACAAGATTTAAGAGTAAGTAAAGGGGTCAAGAAAAACCATCTTAGGTGTGTTCTATAAACCACGCCCAAAACCAGCCAAACAAAAATCCACAGCATAAAATGCAGGGGGAGCTATAAAATCACTCTCTACCTTGAAATCTGTGCAAGATGACCTGCACAGCTTACCACACTCTTGTCCCATGGACCATCTGCTTACATTCACAATTTCTGACTTTACTTGCTACTTCATGCCAGAATAAAAGGCAACACATGTAAAAATCCTCTCTAGAGAAAGAAATTGCCCCTGCTTGACCATTCTGAGTCCCTCACCATTTATACCACTGCAGTGACTTCCCATCTCTCTCCAGGGGTTCAAACAGAGGAGTCACTTGGGGTGCAGTTACCATTCAGAAACTGAGGTCAGATTTTCAAGAACAAAACACGGTTAATTTTCCAAGTCCAGTTTAATGAAGCTTATTCTGTGTTTCTGGCTTAGTAGCACTAAACAGGCAGCAAGAAGTCCTTTGGGAAGAGAGAAAAAGGCTATGAAGCCCTCAAAACCAACAGCAGAGTGATGTCATGCCAGAAATGTGCAATCTCTCTCTCTCTCTTTCACACACACACACACACACACACACACTCTCTCTCTCTCTCCTTCTCTCCCTCTCTCTCTCTCTATTCCTAGTCTTCCCTTAAACTTGGAGGAGCCTGTGAGACATCTTTTATCTTGAGGTTCTCTAAATTTGAAGAACCCTTAGTAAAAAAAAAAAAAAAAATGCACGTGCAAGAAGAGGAAAAAATAATGGCAAATTGCTAATGCTATCCAGCCAAAAGCTTCCAGCAGGTTTGCGTGGCGCAGGAGAAGCGGCCACGGCAGAGGACTTCACACACGGAGACGAGGAGGAGCAGCTGGGGAGGAGGTGGAAGTGGGTGACGGAGACATGGAGCCAGAAACAGAGCTGTGAGGAAGAAGGGGAAAAAAGGCTGAGCAGCCGAGGGATGGTGGTTAAAATAACTCGTGGTAACAGAGTGTTCTTTGTTACCACACACTGCTCTTTGTTATCACACATTACAGAGAGTTATAAACAACAGAAGCATGCCATACAGTAAGGCTGCGCTTCCAGCCCCGGGCTCCGGTGACCTAACAAACTCCCTGGCTTCCTCCTCGTGTGGCGTGACGCTGTTTCTAGAACACCACGTCAGGACTGTGGCCATTCATCTGTACATCTCAATCTACACACAGGAACCATCGGAAATGTCTGGCACCGTGTTCTTCAAAGAAGTCTGCTGCATTCCCTCACGTTGATGCAGGTCAGAAAGACGCGGGCGGGGTGGATCCCATCTGTGATGAAAAGTGCCTATCAAGTTTTACAAGCAAAACTTTTCGGGGTAATAAAAAAAGAAGCCCATAGAAAATGATCTTGTTTGGGTTTATACATAAAAGCACATACTCAAGAGAAACAACAGAACAGCTCTCCAGTAAAGGAGTGGGCCTGAGCTCAGTGCCAGGAAAGAGACCTCATGGTCGCTCCGCCAAGCCGCCAAGCCTTCACCCTTGCCCTGCCTTGGCCGCCATCTTTCACACTCTAGACAACCAACGTTCTCTCCCCCAGTGCCCACATGTGGCCTCACCCTTACCAGCCACTTTGTGCAAAATTACTGAGCAGATAACACAAGAGAAAGGGTATGCCCAGGCCTGCTTCTCGCCATCCCCACTTCATGGCCACTGGTGATGGTCAGCACATCATCTCTCCCTTCCAGGCCTTCCACTATGACCTTGCCAGTGTAAGTCATGTTCTTCCTCAGAAGTCAACACTGGCTTTCTAACTGCCCAAGCTCTCTCTCTCAAGCTTTCCTTGAGTTGGCTTCAAGCCAAGTAAAGCAATGGTCAGACGCTAGGGAACAACGCTTGCTCCAACTCCCACCATTATGCTATCGTTAATGGTCATTCTGCCTATGTAATCAATCACTGTGCCTCTATCCCTGATGGCTTTTTTTATCTGCTCTCCATTTAAATACTGATATTTTCTCAGGGTTCTCTTTACTTCTCATTTCTTCCTTTGCATTCTGAAGTTGCTGTGTTTCTCTCTAGACTGTTGGCTCTTTCAGACCTAGAGGTTATGTGTAAACTCATCTATGTGCCCTTTGAAGGTGCACAGATCCTGAGATGGAGCGTACCATCAACAGAGCCTGTCATTTCTCCCTCTAGGACATCTCTCAGACCTCGTTTCTCTTCATTTCCACTGCCATCTTCTCATTTTATCCTGCCCAGGTGACAGCCAGAGTTACCATCCTAACTGATCTCCACACTGACACTTTCTCCCCTGCCCATTGCATCCTTCAGAAGACGTCAAAATTATCCTTTTAAAAGACAGATATGCCTCAGATCCCTACTACGTGCACACTCCTCCAACCATTTCCCTTCATCCTCATTCAGGATGATGTCTAACCTTCATGGGATGAGAAGTTCAATGTACCTGATCATTTGGCTTCAACTTCCAGATGCATCTACTACTGTACATATCCTACTCTCAGATGTGTATTTTCAGTCTTCCATTTCTTTGAACAGATGGTTCTTTTGGCCCAGAACTTACTTGCCTCTACCTCAGTCTAGTGAAATCTTCATCCCTCAAGTCCCAGCTGTAGGATCATGAACTCTGTGAAACTTCCCTAACCCCACCCTAGCGCAGTGAGTCATTCATTCTTTCCTCTGGGTTATCATAACACTTACCCCCTATCTCTGTCCTATCACCGAATATGTAATATTCCAAGTTATGTCTTTATGTGTAACATACTCTGAGCTCTCAGATCAGGATCCCACCCTTGGTATTCCTCGGTCCTAACACGGCTCCTGGCACATATGCAAAATGTTTATTATGCTGGGTTAAATTCAATAAAATTTTAAAAGGATCTTCCAGAAACAAATGCTTAACAATCAATCAGACACAGGAAATTGTGAAAAATGTGAGTCTCTAGAGAGGAAGGATGACGGAATGTGTTAAGAGACTTACTTTCCACTGTAATCCTTTTGTAGAGTTTTAGATTTAGATTTTTTTTTTTTTACTACATATGTGTATATTTTTCAACATAGTGCTGACGAGGCTCTACAGTATGTGCATGGCATCGCACACAGTGGGGGTTTTCAGCATCATGGAACAACCTCATTGACCAAAGACATTCAGGAACTTGGATAACCCCATGTAGATTAATCTTTTCCCCCCAAACTCCCACAGAGCCTTGTTGTTCTTCACTTACAGCATTCTTCACAGTCTAACTGATAATGGAATGATTTATACAGACACTGGATCGTGAGCCCCTACAAGGCAAGGACTCCCCACTCCTCACCTCGCAGCCTCCACAACGTCCTGCCACGGTGCTCTGTGCACACCTAGCAGTCAACTTATAATTGTTTAAATGAATTGGACATGCCCTAAAAAAAACAGCCAAGTTTGAAATGAAAAAAATAAAAGATTAATTATACTTGCTTACAGCCTATAATGCATGTTAAATGGAAGCAACAAGAGGAACACTAAAATATTACTAATAGGTAGTAACAACAACTACTAATAGGTTTACTATGGGCAGGTTTACATACCTTCTATGCAAAGGTAGGAGAGCTGTAAAAATGTATCTTCTGTTTTTTCATCCCTTATTTAGGCCATGAATAAACATATATTATTCCTTCTCCACTTACAGTTGCAAAACATACTTTTAAGTGAATGGCTTGAATATATGCATATCTAAAACTGTACAGAACCGCTACTGAGTGAAGATGAAAAAAAGTCTAGATGAAAGAAGAAAAGGAAAATGGATTCTGAAATGATATCCTCATAAACAAAATACAAAAACAATCAGCATTTTCTAGAGAGATCTAAGGCGTCACTCCTCCAGTGAAAATATCCCAACTAAATCCTTTAGTGGCAGGGATAAGTCTGAAAATCCCCCAGCTATGGAGAAGAGCAAAAAGTATAGGACACGGGCTCTATCCTCATAGATCTTAAAACACTGTTGTACCAACAACCACATTAAAAGTTAGAAAACAACAGGAGACTTAAGCGGGAAAAGTACATCACAGAATCCATACAGGAAAATAAATATTCATTGAGCACTGAACACAGAAATTTTCATTATTTATATTCCTACGTGAACTGACAGCTAACAGTCCTAAGGTACCCGATCCTGTTATACCGTCCAAGGCTGACCTTTCTCTCCATGAAGTCTTCAGTGGTTTTCCCCACCCACACCCACACACAATTATTCTCTTTCGCTCAGAGATTTATCCATACCTTGCTTACCTCACTGTTGTCCACTCTGCATTATGGCTAATTATGGACATGGAATGGCCCCCAAGGAACTTTAGGCTGCCTGCAGACAGATTCCACTTCTCATTCACTAATAAACCCTCTGTGCATTTGCCACAGTGGAACTCAGCTGACTGGCTAGACAGTGTGTGATCACAGCCATAGGAGATCTGGAGATCTCCTCAACCTTGACATGTCTACAAGTCTACTTCTCAAAGGGAGAAAAGATAAAAAAGAAGGGAAAGAAAGGAGATAATAGAAAAGAAGAGAGATTAATACCATTTACATAAATCCTTATCAGGGCCCCTGTAATACCTAATTTACTGACCTACCTCCTTTGGGGAGCAAGCATTGTATTTTATTTACCTTTGCAGTCCTATGAGACTAGCCCAATCCTTGGCATAAAACATACACCTAAGTTAATAAATAATTATTTTTGGTGAATCAGGTAATTAAAGGGAAGAAGAAGGTAAGAAACATAAATGTTCTCAGATGACTAGTGCCCACTGAAATAAGAGATGAATGAAGGTCAACAGAAAAGCAGTACAATTCTCCCTTATTTTCACTATCTTAAGTTGGTCTTAAGTGATTTGATAGCGTGCCGGTCACTTCAACCAAATTTGAAAGGAGATTATAAGTAAAACTTCATAGGACAATTATCTTCTTATTTCTTAAAAGTGGCTACTCACCATTTTAGACTGAATTTATTTCAATAAATATTTATTGAGCATCATCTACATACCAGGTGTGCTTCCAATGCCAGGAAGGAGAGAGAAATGAGACCTTGTCCCCTCCCTCAGGATCCTACAATCTTGCAGTAGTGTTCCTTGTAAGTTGTGGAGGGTTTTAGTATGATGAAAAATAATTTCTGTAGTTTCATATTTATGAAGTCCTACATTTTAAAACAATGACAAAAATGGATATACTAATACTTCTTTTAGAAGTCCAAATACTTCACAGCCAAAATCCTACATGGCAGCCTGCCAGTCCAAAGGGCCTCACCCCAAAAGGCCTGTCTTCATCCGTCAGAAAGAAAATGGAATAGACAGCTCTTCAGATGGAGTTATCAATGACTTAACTGTGACAGAAACGTCTATATCCACGTGCTGTGTTAAAACAAAGCTAGAAGAAAGGCTGTCCTTCACAACTTGCTTTAAGCAAAATGTAAATGTTTGCTTTACTTTTATTTTTTATAAACTAGTCTCAAATATTTTGATTTGGCCTAGTTTTTCATGTCTTTTAGTAACTCAAATATCCATGTTCATTGCAATTGTAGGGTGGAAGTTTAAGCCCAGGTTCTGTGGGGATGCACCCCCCATTACATAAAAGGGATAGTACCAGCAAGACAAGTATCACCTGTAAAGTCACTTAAATTAAGACACAGATACATTGCACAGCCATACAAAAATTATATTTCTTTATATCCTTATTCTATAAGCTTTCTTTTAATTGTTAGTTTTTATTTTTTTATTTTTTAAACTTTTTTGTTAAAAACTAAGACACAAGCACACACATTAGCCTACACCTACACAGGGTCAGGATGGATCACCAATATCACTGTCTTCCACCTCCACATCTTGTCCCAATGGAAGATCTTAAAGGGCAGTAACATGCACTGAGCTCTTATCTCCTAGGATAACAATGCCTTCTTCTGGAATATCTCCTGAAGGACCTGCCTGAGGCTGTTTTATAGTTAAAACAGCCTTTTATATATAAGTAGAAGGAGTGCACTCTAAAATAATGATAAAAGTACAGTATAGTTAATACATAAGCCAGTAACAAGGTTGTCTATTATCATTATCAAGCATTATGCATCGTACATAGTTCTGTGTGTTACATTTTTAACACACAGTAGGTGGCAGCACAGTAGGTTTGTTTACATCAGCATCACCACAAACGTGAGTAATGCATTCATTGTGCTCTGATGGCTACAACGTCACTAGACGATAGGAATTTTTCAGCTCCATTATAATCTTATGGGACCACCATTGTATATGTGGCTTTTCATTGACCAAAGCATCGTTATGTGGTGCATGACCGTACGTATATTTAATTATCCTCATTTACAGATGAGAAAAATGAGGCACCAAGTGGATAAGTAACATGCTGGCCCTCCAGCCTGTAAGTGACAGAGTCATGACTTAAACCCAGGCAGTCTGGCTCCAGAGTCTGTGCTGTTAATCACCCTGCTATGTTGCCCGAAAAAAAAAAAAAAATATTAACATAATGAATGAATGTTCCTGCTGGAAAAATACTGAAAAGAGTCAGTTATTTTGACCTCAACGTTTTCACTGTGTGGACAGCTCTTGCAAAGTGTGCACGAGCAGAGGACCAAGGCGCGAGGAGGGCGGACAGGGTGCTCCCTCCTCTCAGGCCTGGCAGGGGCTTTCTGGCCAAAGCCTGAACAGAGGAGTGGCCTCAAGACTCAAAAACTACTCGGGCTGTTGGCCCTGAAGCCAAAGTCACCTAGTTTTCTAGCACATTTTAAATTAGCAAAGAGCAATATGGGCTTGGCCTTCCAATGGTACCATGAGGAACTGCAGATACTCGGGAGACTGGATCTTGGTCCTGAGGAAGCTTATTGGAGGCCAAGGCATCTTCAGCTTCCCTCCTAACCCAGCAGCTGAGGTTGAGTTGTATTTCTACAACTTTTCTGTATTGCAGATGGGTGTGCTGGACTTGCGACTACTACACACTATTGAATTTTAGGCCATTTAAGGTCAAAGATGGACTGTTTGGCCATGACTGGGGCAAACTGACCTGAAGGCCTTATCAAGACTGCAACATCCCCGAGGCTTCACCTTATAAAATCCCACTCCAGAAACTGAGGAATTTGGGGTCAACTGTGTGTTGAATCAATAGTTTGCTATTGACTAATTCTTGAGAGTGATTCATTGCTTTTTTTCATCGACTCTTTGAATTCAGTTTCCTGCAAATGTTTGAATTCTGTGTTCTTCTAGATCATCTGTTCAGTGGTTGTTCCCAATTAAAGACTCTAAGTAATCTAAAATCTTAACCCAAAACACCAGATGATGGATGGAAAAAGATGAGAAAGGAACACGGCAGGGAAGAGGAAGGAACTGAGAAACAAGAGAGGAAAACAAGCTGCGTCATCAAATTCTTTGAAAGACAAACATTGTTTACCTACCAGGTTAGCAAATATCAGAGCATTTGCTAATATACTGTGTTGGTGAGGTATGCGAGAAACTGACATTCATATATGGCTAGTGAGGGTACGAATCAGTACAATCTCCTGTGGATACGAAGTCTGCCAATATCTATTCAATTTTAAATATACACATCCTTTGAACAAGCCATTCTACTTCTGGACATAAACCTTTTAACTGGGTGCCATCTCATGCTATGCCAGAAAGGAGCCCAAATTCTGAGTATTCCTAAATTTTAGGAGAGATATTAATGAAAGGGTTTCATTATAACCACAAGACCTACCAATTACATGTACTATACCTTTGCCCTAATTAACAGTAGATGGAGATGTTATTTGCTCGTATAGCTAGATGTTTTGGTGGGACCAGACTGCGAGGTTTGTAGAGGTAGCTGCTATTATAGAATTCAAGAGTAAGAATTATTAGATCATGGGTAGAGCTATATGACAAGGGGAAAGATCTGGGTCTAAAACAGGAACATACAGGTTTTAATCTTTTTCTCTACCAACAATTCTGTTCCCTTGAATAAGGCACTTCACTCCTCTGATTTTCCTCACCCGTGAATGATGAAAGTGAACTACCTATAAATTTGTTTTATGTTTAATGATCCATCTACACTGCAGCTAAACTAAGCAGAACCTCTGTCTGCCCACACAAAAGGAAAAAGGATCTCACATATAAGAAGTGAGTTCCTACTAATTGCTTGGCACTGTAGTTCTCCATTACTTCTCTTAACCCTGCCAACAAGTCCACAAGGTAAGTATTATTATCTTCTTTTTACAGGCTAGGAAACTGACATTCAGAGAAGCAGCTGTCCAGGTTTCAAAGCCAGCAAGTGACAGGGCAAGGAATCAAACCCAGCCGGTTGTAGCCATTAATACAAATCTGGGCTCCTTGTTCCTTGTTGTATTTTCTCTACACCCAGTAACCCAGACTTAAAAGAAAAAAAAATTTCTCCATCACAGATTTTGTCATAACATAAATACATCTGAATACAAAGCAAAGAGACAAATATATTTTTAAGAGAAAAATAAAAGGAAAAAACAAAGATAAATTTGTTAACCAAAGGATTAAGTACATAATTTTAAAAAAAAAAGCTTTTCTGAATCACTGACTTAAAATCTATGTTTCTACATACTGCTAAAATAACAAGATGATGTACTGTTAATTAACTCTATTTAGACTAAGGTAAATATGGGTGTTTGGTCTTTTTTCTCCCACCAGTTGTGTTATAAGAACATAGACTGAATCACTCCTACACCTAGTCCAGGAATAGTTTCAACTGAAAGGTCACTTACATTGTTAACTCATACCAAAAACAAAAGCAACACACTCATCATATGAATAACTCTAGAACTCTAAGTTCTCAATGGCTCTCTCTTTAATTCAGTGACCATTTACAATTTTTTAGAAGTGGGGTTGGGGCTGGGGGAGAAGAGTCCTTACTTAAAGTTAGTGGTTGAAGGATTAAATTAAAATTACTTTTAATCTGAGTTTATTCCTAGTGGGGACTATTCCCTCCCTGAGTTTAGGAGAGTGTGATGTGATACCGTCTTCTGGACAAGGCAGGAGGGGACAGGGAGAGGCAGCCATGGGAGGAGGGGAAGATGGTTTAGAAACTACTGGAGGAAAGGAAACAAAAGGTGGAAAGAGCTAGAAAGAAGTCACTCCTCCCTCCATGTGGAAGGCTTCTGTTTGCAGGAATCTTTCTCCCAAGAGAGCCCTTACCGGTTTAGAGAGTTGCACATCTCCAGGCTGTTGGGGTTGGAACATCCTCTCTTAGAATTTCCAGCCACCCACCCAAGCCACAGGGAACCAAGGTTGCCTCTACTGTAAATTAAGAGAAAAGGAAAAGAATTAAGAGTTCTTCCAGAATTAAGAGTTAAAAGATATAAGTGAGTAAAAAGGTCTTGAGTGAAGATCTATAATGCTGACAGGCCCTCTACCCTGAGCCTAAGCGAAATCCTCAGGGCTCACCTGGGGGTAGAAGGTGTCGGCTCACCTGATGTGCTTGTCACTCCCTCCTGGAGGCTGCCGGTGCATCCTTCAGTGAGAAGGCAGAGGAAGGGAGGAGGCCTCTCCTATGACCACCTCCACAAGCCTCCTCCCTCCTCTGGAACTTTGCAGACTGAAGACCTCAGGAATCAGTGGGTAATCCAACGCAAGGTGTCAGGGATTCTGTCAGCATCACACGCTGACCAAAATATTTTGACAGGATAAAATATTTTAGAGTAGAAACAACCATCAGTGAGTTCTGTGCCGTTGTTGAATGGGAAGCACACTGCTCAATGTCAACAATATCTCCTCTTCCATCCCGACTCTCATCAACAAGGGCAGTTTACTGGATTCATGTTCTAAGAGCCCAGTGGTGCCTGATTTGCCTAACCCACAAAAGCAGTGGGAAGACCCACTAACCAATTAAGGCAAAAACAAACAACAACAAAAAACCCACAAAACAAAAAAATCTGAATTCTGACATATTGTTCCATTTATTTGTGCAACGTTTCTGGGCTCTATTCTGTTCCATTGGTCTATTTAGGTGTTTGCTATATTATTCTTACAGCTTTATGTACATGGGAAATACTTCGTAACTTTTAAAAATCAGGGTCTCAGCATCACACTAAAGGCCCATAGATTCTTCTACACAGTAGGAAGCTGGATAATTAAAGAAAAGAGAGCTGGTGCAGTTAAGAGATAAGAAAATAAAAACAAGTTTGTCTCTCTGAATCTCACTGAAGCTAAGGAAGAATTCGCTTTCAAAACTTTGTAACATTTTCTCACTTAAATGCTAATTCTCTTTTGCAATTTTCAGTAATGACTGTCTTTAAAAAATCCCGCAGCAACACAGAGCCATGTCATTCACTGACCTTGGTATATTCCTAATGAGATGCCCCCCTGTGACACATGAATTACTAATAGGGGGCTGGGAATAATAAATGGGGAAGTAGAAGATGAATGATATAGAAGAGACACCTTTAACATTTTCTGTGAGCAAGATCGATACACTGTGTAACAGAAACATAACAAATCGCTTCATCAACTAACCCTCACCCCTGAAGAAAGCAACCTATAGGTTTGGCAGCGGAATCTAGTAAACAAATTACTCTGAGAGATTAATTGGATGTGAACTAAGGCCTGGGCAACATTCCTTTCTTTCAGCTCCGTATCATACAACTGTGCCTTAATATTATCAGCATAGCTCTAAACTTAACCCAGTGTCTAATTACTGAAACATTCTGTCCCGTCCCTTTCTGTAACATCATACTTCTTTACCTTTTCACTTCCTCTTTACAATAAAGAGTTATGATCAGAGTTGAGACACAAAATTCCAGGGATCATGATTTCAATAAAAATATACCGTGAATTAATTTCCCATAGAAGTTTACTCATTCGTATCCTCAAATCAGCTTTCATATACTATCAAAAGACACAAACCCACATGCAGAGCTCAAAGTAAGAGACACCCATGTCCAGGTCAAAATATCTTAATCCCAAAATTCCCTTGAGTTGGCTTCAGAAAATAAACACCACAAGTGCATTTGAAGCCCTGATGCTCAGCAGACCAGAATGCGTCCCCAAGAGACATCTGGTTCACTCCCCATGACCCACAGGCTAACAGAGAACATGCCTACATGAGGCAGTGCTGACTGACATCTTGGGAAACTAAGGAAGGGATGACAAATTCAGTCCCTCCTCCACTTGAGGTTGCACCCTCCTCATCTCTCAATTGGACCTGTATAAACCCTCCTTACTGGTCCCAGATCTTGCTCCCACTGCGCTTCACAAATCCATTCTCTATACTGCACCCAAAGTGACTATTTAAAACACGATCATTTCCTTCTCCTCTTAAAATATTCCAGTGGCTCCCCACTGCCCTCAAGACAAAGTCCAATATCCCGCAGCATGGCCTGCAATAGCTTGTAGGTGGCTCACACAGAGGGAGGTCTAGAGTCCTTTCCTAGGGCTGCTATGACAAAGTATCACAAACTGTGTAGCTTAAAATAACACAGACGAATCCTCTGACAGTTCTGGAGGCCAGAAATCCTGAGTCTGTTCTGGTCCTCTCTTCTAGCTCCTGCTGGTTTGTTGGCAGTCACTGGCTTGTGGACGCGTCACTCCAGTCTCTGCCTTCCCCTTTGCTTGGCATTCTCCCTGCGTCTCTGTTTCTTCATATTGTCGTCCTCCGTGTGTGTGTGTGTGTGTGTGTGTGTGTGTGTGTGTGTGTGTGTGTGTCTGTCTGTCTCTGTCCAACTTTTCCCTTTTCATAAGGACACCAGTCACATTGGATTAGGGTCCATCCCAATGAATTCCTTCAACTTGAATCATTCTGTAAGACCCTATTTCCAAATAATGCCACATTCTGAGGTACTAGGTATTATGATTTCAACATACCTTTTTGGGGGACACAATATAACTCACAACAACCTCCTACTCCAAGATGGGGTTTGACTCTCTAAGTCCCTTCCAAACCTAATTTCTATTGGTTACTGTTTTAAAGGACCCAATAAGTTGGGTTTTTGCTTTTTGGTTTTTAGTTTTTTTTTTGAGACAGAGTCTTACTCTGTTGCCCTGGCAAGTGCTATGCCATCAGCCTAGCTCACAGCAACCTCAATCTCCTGGGCTCAAGTGATCCTCCTGCCTCAGCCTCCCGAGGAGCTGAGACTACAGGCATGCGCCACCACGCTGGGCTAATTTTTCCATTTTTAGTAGAGACAGGGTCTCACTCTTGCTGAGGCTGGTCTCAAAATCCTGACCCTCAAGAGATCCTCCCACCTTGGCCTCCCAGAGTGCTAGGATTACAGGTGTGAGCCACTGTGTCCAGCCTAAGTAACATATTAAGTATGAACAGAAATATCATGTTTTAAAATGTTGTTTGCATTTTGTTTATATCTCAACTCATCTCACAAAGAATTTAAATTGCCTAAAGTTGGTTTTCACCATCAAATTCCTATTGTTTTGATTTACCCCATGATATAAAGACTTTGTCATATAATTTCTTAACTTGGGCAATTCTCTTACATAACTTCTCTGAGCCTCTGTGCGTCCTTTTACAATTTCAGTGGACACACAAAATAAACAGTACCCTGAAGTTATTCAATGTTTCCAGCTTTCCTGTAAGCAGGAAACAATTAGACTGACCATTCTGCCTTCCATATTGGATTCTGCAACAATAAAATGATGCATACTATATAAGAATATTTTGAAATGTATAAAAAGGTATAAAAGTGAAAAGTCATAGTATTGTCACTCTTTCTTAATTTTTTTGTTATATATTGGTAATAAAGTTTCTACAACAGAAACCAGAACATGTGGAGTAGTACAAGAGTGTGAGGTTTCACTGGGAGGTCATTTCTAAATTGGCCTTGCTCCCTGGCAGGGCTGAACTGTTAAACCACACACTATGACTATCCTAATCACTGACCTTATCTTTTCACATGCATTTTGGTTGGTCCCATGAAAAGAGGACAAATAACTTCATCCCACGAGAAAATATATTATCATGTATTTTTTGAAAAGGGGATGTACAACAATATAGGATAAAAGACACCTGGATAATTAGGGAAAACAAATGGGGGGGGGAGCTCATTTCCAATATTCCTTGGTAATACAATTCAGAGATGTGCAGTTCTTGTGTTAAGTAAAAATGCACTGTTTCTAGAATAATCAAATTCAAAAGCACAAAATCACATCATCTTAAGATGAAATGATCCTGTGTCAAATGCCAAGGTCTTTCTTTAACCAAAAGAATAAAACCAATGATGCCTTTTTCTTTTTAATTTAGCAGGACTCAAGTGGCTATTTTTACAAGTAGTATTATAGAGTTGTACAGTGTTTTAAGTGGTATAATATTAAGGGAGGGGGACAAAAGAAGAAAAAAAATCCTGATTCTTTTAAGGGTCCAGGTGTAGAGAGCCAGTTTATTCATTTGCTGACTCACTCTACAATTTTAGCTAACACTGGGGTGAAAACTGACCCCACAGATGGAATTCTGTCTGGTCTAGGTGCACAGTGCCCCTCTACTTGTGCAATACAATGGGACACACAAAATAAACAGTACTCCTGAAGTTAATCAATGTAGAAGCCCTGGTGGGACTGGAGGAAGGAACTAGGTAGGACTGGGGGTCCTGGAAAATAGTAGGGTACGAAATGAGATAAACATAACACACAATAACTTATGGGAGGCTGTGATGGAAAGGATAAAAGCACTGCACAAGGAACCCAACGACCCTGGGTCCTGGTTCACAACCCAATACGTACTGGCCATTTACCTTAGACAAAATCATTGGAGCTGTTTCCTCATTTTAAAATACAAAGGAAAACCGCAAACCCACCACCCCCCCCCTTTTTTTTTTACTTTAAAGGATTATTGTGAGAATCCTGTGAGATTATGCATGGGACAGTGGTTTGTAAACTTGACTTAATAAATGGAAGATGTTACTATCTTGGGTAGAATTCAGCTTCCCTACAGTCTGTCTCAAACCATGAAAACTCTTTTTCACTCTGGGGTCCAAAAGTACATGTCCGAATGCAGCTGTGCAGCTGTTCCTACTTAATTTTCTTCTGTCATGAGCATAGTGGGATTTTTATTGTTCTGTATAAGCCACATAAAGCCGCTTTCATTTGTCAAAGTCGATTATTGCTACTAGTCGTTCTGTACAAAATATTCCCAAACTCAGTCTCTACTCAAGTCTCCTGGGTAGAACAGGTTAGCTAAACAATCTTACAATTTGGAAATCATTTTCTTAGGGTAATACATGTAACTATCGATAATTATACCTACTATTTTCCTGATTAAGATTGAGAAAGCTGTTTGTTTTTGAACTGCATCCAATTAGCTGATTTTTTAAAAAATAGTTTAATATTATATAAGCATGGCTGGCTTGACATAGTTGTAGATCTCAAGTTTCTTTCTGGCTTTTCCTATCAAAGTTGGGTCATGATAAAAAGAGAATTGTCTTTCCTGTTAACGAGTCATTATATCTAGTGCCATCTTGGGCACCAAATGACTTATTCTAAACAGAAGAATGAACTGGGCTTTACCTCTAGAACCACGAAGCCGAGTATCCAAAAGTAAAGACATGGTAAAACTGCAAACTTGGACCATTAATTTTCTGTATATTCTTAGTACATTATGGTTTCATTATGAATATTGGAGCTGGTGAGAAGTTGGTCATCGGTGGGGGGATTGTTCTCTATCTAAGGCTAGAATTCTGGCCTAAAATATTGCCTTATTTCTGCTCTAGTGCTTTCGCATCAGAAAAGCATAAATTCTAGACATAACCATTCTTCTAGGGCAACCCTCCATTTACACCAGTATCTCTACATAAGAAAAGAAAATCCTAGTATCAGCTAGGTACTTGGAACAGTTTACATCGCTTCCTACTACAATCCTGGAAACATTAAGGATTACTTCCCCATCAACAAGTCATCAGCAGCTATAGAGGTCATGGCCAGGGTCCTTGTAAGGCCAGGAAGTGGCCAACTGAAGTTGTTTTTGTAAGTCAAGTATTTCTGTTTCAGGAACTGGCTGAAATCTCAAAATAACTTCCCTGTCTCTCTACTACAATGAATGAGGCTTATAAATTCAGGTTCCCCTAACCCAGTGGTTACCAACCAGGGGCGATTTTGCTCCTTTGGAAACATAAAGCAATGCCTGGAGACCTATCTGTTGCTACTGGGAATAAAGGGGGCGCTATCAGCATCTAGTGGATAGAGGCCAGGGATACAGCTGAACAACCTACAGGGTCCCAGAGAGCCCTTCATCAACAAAGAATCATCCAGTCCAAATGTCCAAAAAGTCAATAGCACTGATGTTACAAAGCCCTGTTCTAACTAGTAGGTCAGTATCCTTACTATAGAAAATAAGACAGTCCCCAAATAGATCTAAGCTCCCTAAGATATAGACAAATATTAAATGTCATTGCTTTTAAGCACTGAATATGCTTTCTTCACAGTCGCTGGATGGAAACACACACACACACACACACACACGAACAGCTTTTAAGCACTGTTGCAACCTCCATTTCTCTCTTTGCTGTCACCCTTAAAAGCTCTGCATAGAAAGAAAAGACAAAGGAATGAGTAGGTGCCAGGACGATGGGAGGATATGTGAGGCAACAGAAGGCAAAAATACATAGGAAAAGAAAAACCATCTCTATAACACTCCAGTTAAACAAAAGAGGCATCCCGCTGGAGCCTAGGAAGTTTTACTACCACAGACACGAACACCATAAAATTTTCCAAAAGCTAAAACCTAAGGTTTTGTTCCCTAGCTATCATAATCCACAGCAAACAAATTCAACACACAGTACACAAAAGGTTTTTCATTAAGCTGTTCCTATGGTAGGAATAAACATAATTGTGTGATCTTAAAATTAAAATCATTTCCCCAGACGCATTGGGCGGGCTTCACTGGCCAAGAACAGCACCTTAGCCTTTCATGCAACATATACGTGGAGAATGTGAACTTGAGCACAAGCCATGAGACCTTCCAGCCAGTAGCCACTTCATATTGTTCCTTGTCAACACTACGGTGACATCACCAGAGCAGGCCCTCTAAGTAGAAGTCAGCTAGGCTACTGAGAAGATGCATTCTGGAATACAAGATACTACGAAATTCACTGAGAGATTAACTTATTAAACGGCAAAATCTTAGAATCTCACTCTCGGGAAGACAGAAAAAATACTGCTGATTGAATCCCTTCAACACACACTGACTAGGAAGTCATCCAGTCTGTTCCTGCAGTCTTGCCACCCCCTTGTCACCCTGATGGGAGAATTGACTTACTACTGTTTCTCAGACTATCTGCTTACACACTGTTAAGTTCTGTAGGGTGTAAGATATATGGATCCTCTCATTAATGCCCCCTAATTTCAAGAGCATATGACCATGATGGTAGAAATCAATTTCTTGGATTGATTCTCTTAGAATATGTCCCCCTTGTTTTCTCTTTGCTTATCTTCTGGTCTGGAAGCATAAATACAGGTATTTCAATGGCAGGCTAACTTGGAAAATTTTCTACCATCTCTTCAATCCTATCTGCTTGCCTCCAATACCCCCTTGAAATTCTCCTAGACACATGAGAGGTAGGGTCAGGGTAACACAAGAAAGCAAGGCAAAGGAGATACAAGGTGTTTGGTAAAGAGGAATTTACTCCTTCTACTTCTCTTAACTTTCACCCAACACCCACCAGTGGAATCCAGAGCAAAGATGCAAATTTTTTCATTTCTCATTTCACTTTACATTAGGTCACCCAATCTCATAACCTTAAATACTACCTATACTCAGGTGACCCCCAAATGGTATCAATCTAGATTCTCCTCTGATCTCCAGAATCACCATTTGAATGTCTCGCAGGTTCCTCAAATTTAACAAGTCCAAAATCAGACTATCTGCTTCCTCCTCAAATCTTCCCCACATTAGCTAAAGGTAATTCCCATCCTTCCAGATACACAAACCTCGAAGTCACCCCTGACACTTCTGTCTCCACATCCCAGAGCCAATTCACTGGGAAATCCTGCCGGGTCTAGCTATATGTTTACATAGCGAAAATCCCAACCTCTACCTGGACATTGAGCAAGAAGACTGGACGGAAGACTACTGCAATGCTCTCAGTCCTGGGAGGTTTGATCTTCCCACTTCTACTCCTTGTTCTCCTTCGGTCTACTCTCCACGTAACACTTAGGGATTCTATTAAAACATAAGCCAGACCCTATCACTTCTCTATTCAAAATCATCCTTTTAGTGGCCTATAAGGCCCTAAATAATCTAGCCTGCATTTTCCCCTCACCCCTTCTTCTCTCCTCCCTGTTCGCTCCATCCCAGCCACCCTGCACTCCTTGATGTTTCTGGAACACACCAGGCCAACACTCCTGCCTGAAGGCTTTTGCACTTGCTGTTCTCTCTGCCTGGAACTTTCTTCCCCCAGATATCTGCATCATTTACTATGTTCCTCTCTTGAGTGTAAGCTGCGGGAGGAATCTGGGGTATGGTCTGCTCACTGCTGTATCTCCTGTGCCTAGAAGAGAGACTGGCACAAAATAATTACTCAATAAACAGCTGAATGAGTGAAACAGAGACAGCAATCAGAGACCTTTCTGTTTGGCACCTGAGGATCACTTTCGGAGACCACAGAGAACACGCACACCTACAATTAGATGAATGACTCTGAGTTAAAATGTAAATAGAAACCAAATATTTAAGTTATCTAAAATATCTTCAAGTGAAACAATTACTTGAATAACTTTAGAATTTCTCCATATAAAGACAATTTTTTGATGTCCTTTTTTTCTCTTTTGCATTTTGTGTCACACCTATCTGAGTGAAAATGAAGGAGGAAACAAAACAAAGTGAATTAGAGATGGTCAGTGGAATGTTTTTTAGAAATGCATGAATTCTGTGTTTAAGAATTTGAAATTGTCTCATTGCAGACACCTTCAATTAAGCCTATTCTAATCTCGGCTAAGTGAGAATCCAACTTCAAGATTTCACTCCCAGGCACAGCTGTTTGACAAATGCAGCAGGAGCCTGTCAAGACACTTGGCAGCATCATTCCTTTGGAACACAATGGGCTTTTTTTTTCTTTTTTACTTTTTTTTTTTTTTTTTTTGGCAACCCCTATTACTGATGGTAATTAGCAAGCCAGTCTTTGGAGGAAATGTACAATCAGGCAACTAAAAACGCCTTTTGTGAAATGCCTCCTTGAAAATAAATCATTGACACTGCAAATGGTCAATATGTACTTTTAATTTTAAACTAAATTGCTCATTGATTTACCAAGATCTATTTTCCTGACCCTGTGGTGTAGCAAAATTCATTTTTTCTGAAGTTCTGAATTCAAGAAAAGTGACGGTGACACAGTTGTTGATTTTGATTTACTATCTCGATGGAGTAAGCAATTAGAGTGATTTCTCCATTATTTGTTCAGATTATATACAGCTCCTTCCTTACCTGGTTCCACCATCAAGGCCCCCATTCTATGAGCAGGGCACAAGCTGCTGGGGTGAAATACTTGCTCCAGGGAGGGTCAACTAGAGGTAATGAATTCAATCCTTGCCTCAAGAACCTGAATACTCTCCACCCTCAATTTGTGGCACAGTTTGGGACTTTGGGAAACAAACAGCACCTGTCCCATTGTCACACCTTTATAACAACTTGTATGCGAGCACACCTCCCACCAACACCTCAGACAAGTTTCGACAAGTGCAGCTGAATCACCTGAGATGGGCCAAAAGGTCAGACTCTGAAACTTTGTCAGCGTGATTATCTAAAGCCCCTGGAAAGCACTCCATGTGTTTCAGAGAACAGGTAGACATTTCACCACACAAAAGCAGCTTTGTTTCTGTATATGTGACGCCTCCTAATTAGAATCAATGATTTATTTTATTGTCGCTCCCGATAAGCTTGTTTGCCTAGCTTCATTTTCCTAAAACACCTTAAACGTTTCAAGGAAGCGTGAATGTCGGCAGAACACTGAGACAGGCCTTGAACCGGGGCTACGGTATTGCGTGTTTACAATTTGTCATCCTTGGGGGTAATTTTGCAAGCCTAAAGACGTTAAAGGACACAATATAAAGAGCCAGGCAATTTCATTTTGTTTGAATACATTTATGGAAATAGACCAAAAGTGTCCACAGAGGCACACTGTCATTTTTTCCTTGAGTGTGTGCCAGTTTATGACCAAAAGCATTCAGAGAATAGAAGAGCATTTATGACCACACTGTGTGTATCAAATAAGCTACTTGATGAACATATGGGGAATATTGTGTTTCAGGGTCCTAGTACAATAGCCCTTCGCACCAAATTTCTGCCCACAATGGTGGAACTCTCTCGGTGTATCATTTATGACCTTGCCCTTGATAATGAGCAGATCTCCCTTAAGGGTGAGAGCCTGTGGGACACGAAGGCATCACACATCCTGATTACTTAAAAAAGATGATGAGCAGTGGGGAATTATGCACCAAGAACATGTAATTTGGACAAGGTGGGAAAAACTGAGTAATCCACTTGAGATAAGGAGAGTTTCCCCAGCAGTGGTGACTGTATGGCAATGGAATCCTTGGAGAGTAAATAAGAAAAAAATGGTTGGGCTGGGAAAGATTTAATACGTTGAAAAACAAGTTATAGGAGCCAGCACTGATAAGCAAAAAAAATAAAAAAAGAAATGATCTTTAACAAAACCATTTTGATGAGACACGGTCACCATTTATGGAAAGATCAAAGACCGAGACTGAAATGTTTCTTCTTTTCAAGAAAACAGGGCTAAGTCAGGGGTGCAGCAGGGGTCACTTCTAGTTCGCTGTGGCGGACACTCTGCTCCGTGTTTACTGGTAGGTACTCTGTGTTTAAGCTTCCTCCTGCACACAGAGTTAGACCACACTTCCCAGCTGCCCTTGCAGCGAGCTGGGGTCATGTGACTGAGTTCTACCCAATGGGTGAGAGAAGCCAAGGTATCACTTCCAGGCCTGGCTCCTAAAACCTTGTCCACAACAACCTCTCTTTTGCCCCTACACTCAGATTGCAGAGCCATCAGAGTGAAGGATTCTGAGTCACTATATGATCGAAAGAAGTCAGCTATATTAGAACAAGAAGAAGAAATAAACCTCTATCACAGCAAGCCACTGAGACTTGAGGTTGTCTGTTACAGAGGCTAGATTATCTTAATATATTCCAATAATGCTCCCTTCTTATCATTTGCCTTTTCAGATATCACGTTATTGCCTAAGAGTATCTCTCATCTCATTCTTCAGCAGAGTGACTTCAGAGGCCTTCAAGAGTAATGGAAAAAATTAATTTGTTTTCAGATCAGTAGAACATAGGTACCTAAGGGGAAAAAAAAATGGCTGGCATCATTTTCTGAGGAGTTGGAGAGAACAAACTGTTCTTGTCTTTCCTATAAATTCATTCAAAAACATTTTATTTGTTTATTTTGAACTTTTTATTATGGGAAACTTCAAATCTTCACACTGGTAGAAATAACAGAATAATGAACCTCCACATATCAGTTACCCAGCTTCAGGAATATGTGTGCGTATGTACATATATTGGAGGTCTACGGTATGTTAATCATTGAGGCAGATATTGTGGGTAGGACTTAAAGGTGAGTAATAAATGACTTTGAGTACGTAGTAAAAAGAAGAGTCTGAATCCTAAATTCCACAAATTACTCAGCTCTGAGGGCTACAGTGAGGATTAAAGTTATCTAGTAGCTCAGAATTTATAATGTAGTCATTTTCTTTCCCTTCCATTTCCCTGAAAAGTCTTTGGACTAAAGGAAAAGATTTAACACTTCCTTCCTAGTCAAAATGCAGCTAGCCCTGGGAGGGCCAGCACACTGACTCTTTTCTCAGCCATTTACCATGATATTCATGAATTTCTCTTTCCCAAAGCTCTTTATCCAAAGCAAGCCTCAATTAGATGGAGAAGAAAAGTAAGACGTGAGTTCAGGGGCCCTTGAGGTAGCATGGAAACCCCAAAGGGAGACAACAGGGGTCACCACAAATGAAATGGGAGCCAAATCTCTATTTCAAAATTTTGTTCAAGGCCGAGTCACTCCTTTTGCCTTCATTACAACTGTTCCCCAACCCCACATCCATTCTCTTGGCTAAGAAATCATTTGGTCTTTTCTGGGCAACTGTCACACTAGAAACTGTGACTGCATTGGGGGAAGGGAGCAACGAAAGAAAGAGAGTCAGCAGTAACGACATTTCTCATCGAAAGGACATGCTCAACAAGCCCAATACCCATGTCCCAACTTAAAAGTGAAAGCTCTTTCGAATAAACATTCTAAAACACAAAAACAGAAACTGTTCTGGGGAGACAAGCCTGGGAGGCTGCCTCATACATTTTAAAAGCAAGGATGCGGCACCAATCGGATGCCCTCTCTGGAACACTCCGAAGGCCTGGGTCCACTGACGCGGGCTCTAGGCTGCACCCTCTGGTCACGCAGCCAAATGACCCAACTTTGGGCAGCTCGAACACAGGTAAGGGTAGTGCTGCCAGAGCAGGAAGCTCAAGCAACAAAAGGCAAGTCTTCCCTTCACACTGCCTTCCCCTGTCTAAGGTGTTCTGGGCACCATTTTTCTGGGAACTGATTTAATTTGTTCTCCTCTAAACAGCTCAAGCATTTAGCTCTGTTCCGTATTAATTCAGTCTAAGCAGAAAAAAAAAAAATTCCAAAGTAAATCTCAGCAGTAAGGAAAAAAATTTGAAAGGGCTGACAAACTCGGCATAATAAGCGGCAGTCCAAACCTTTGTTTAACAGTACAATACTTCACTCTCTTTACAGATTATAAAAGGAAATATTTAACTAATGGAAAGCTACTCATACACAGGATAATGTATGCAGCCTCTGTCCACATCTTAATCATTCTACATAATTGATCAAATAACTGTGGTTTCTAGTCTGCCCCAGGTTTTTAATTGTTCTCTTTAAAGTCCACAAAAGAAAATGCTTTTATGCTTGTCCCCATTTATATGTTTCCTTGGCTGATCACTTGGCATAATAAAAATGTGTGTCTCATAGGACAGCTGCCAAGACATACGTTTTAACGAGGAATTAAACTGTAAACTTTAAGAGATAATGGAGATGGTTTGGGGAAGTCGAAGTTTCATTTCACATGCACTAAAACGCACTGCCTGCTACCTCAGTGATGCCGCCTCCTAAGATTTGTTTTTTGTATTGACTAGATTTGCATTTACATTTACTAGGTTTGTAATTATTTCAAGCTTTAATAACATTATCCCTATTTGATAGGATAAGTCCTTCATGACTCCTTCCAGCCTCACTTCTTCCACTCCTACCTAGTCTTAGACCATCAAGCTACTTGGAGATTGTTTCTTCCTCTGGGCTTTTTCATACCCCTGTGCTATTGCATACTATGGTGGTTTAGCTTAAATGGGCATCTTCCCTTTCTCTGGAAGAATTACTCTCTTCCTTCAAGTTGCAGTTACTTCCTCTATGAAGCCTGCTCAAACTCTACAGGCATAGTTGGGAGCTTCTTCCCCTGCTTCCCCACTGAAATAGTGTGCCTAGACCTGTATAATAGCCCTTGTTTTACTATTTACACAATGGTCACCATAGAAGACTATGAGCTGCTCAAAGGAATGTTCCATTTATTTCTGCACCCCCAGGACAGGGTATGGTGCATGGTTCATACTCAGTGATCAAATTAATGAATGAATATGCATTGGGTGGACACATCAGTGCATATACTATATGAGTAAGGGAACTAACTATACACACTGATTTTCCCAGAACAATTCAGGTTTAGACAGATACTCCAATGAAACAGAACTCGTTTCATCACAAAAGTGTCCCAATTTGAATAATAAATTATATGGTCACCCTAAATTTGGAGCATTGGGTAAATGTACTGAAACATATTTTGCCCCTGCCTGCCCATTCTCCCTACTCAAGTCCAGTACCTCTGGCCCAAGAAAACACAAGTAAATACTATGCTGCAATATAAGAACACACAGGTTTCATTCCACTTTCTCACCAGATCCCTGTCTACACCAAACTCCCATTAGAGTGATGATGACACCTATTGACTGACCCATCTCCTCTCTGGATGAAAAACACGTGGTTGCCCAGAGTGAGAGCAGAAGTGAAATCAAGCCTTCCCTGCTCAGTTTCTGGGTTTGCCAGCCACAGGTCCACTGCCCAAGGTTACAACATCCCTTGTCTTATTGATAGTTTAGAAACTCTGACTCAGTAATTACAGTAGAAACTAATAAATCTGCCTGGAAAGAAAATAAACATCTCTTTTCCAAACCATTCTACCCAGAACTTGAAGAAAAGATTTCTGAAAGATCAAACAGAGTAAGACTACCTCTTTTTTTGGAAAAATAAATGTGTTTGGTCTTTCACATTACACACTCAAATTCTATCTGGACTGAAAGATGTCAACACGACCACTCAAAGAAAAGGTAATCAAGAAATATTCCAAAGGTCACAAAATACAAATGTAACACCTTGCCAAACTAATTTTCCACAATGGTGCAGTCTGAAAGAATTAAGAAAATACATTTTAAAATCTACATAAGAACCTCAAAAGGTCTGACACATATTCCCTTCATCAGATCATTTATGAAAAGATTTCCATGATTCTTTCTAACTTTAAAAACATTATTTCAGGGCATTGAATTAGAGAAAAACCACAAAACAAATATGAACTAAAAGGAACATTAACCATCATGTAGTTAATGATTTTGTTTAATGAGGATAAAGCCTCAAATATTTAACCTCTTAGGGTTGCTCTCATTATCTATTGTTTTTCATTAATCCTAGAATCATAGGGCAAAGAAACGTAAACCACGATTAGCTTTGAAACATTTGCCCAAATCTGCTCCGAATTTATTTTCAGGACAAAGTTCAAGAAAGGCTGGGTCCCCAGGTAAACTGGATTAAATGCCTTCTACTGGGAAATCAAATTAAACCACTACCAAATGGCAGGTTTCTAAACTGTGTTTTGGGATGTGAAATCCGATTTGACAGCTGCCTTATAGACTGTGGTTAATGCCCCAACTGAGGAGAATTTCTGTGGTTTCACTTTTACCTACACTAAGGGATTTGTAATTTATGGTGACATATATATGTCTACAGTATGTTGAACACGTATTTACACAGATAAACATGTTTGTATCTCTTTCTCATGTAAAATTGCTGGAAAGAAAGTCTTGAGATTTGGTTGTTTTTTTTTTAAATCATTGGGTTTGCATTTAATATCTGACAGACTGATGCCTTGTGGGATACGATTTGGAAGCTACACTCGCTCTGATCTTTACCAGATGTTTCACTGGTGGTGTTTCAGCCTCAAGAGACAAAGAAGATATTAATGTTAATTTTATTTATTTAATCACATCAGGCAGATTTGATAAAAGAGAAAATTCAATATTTTGATAATTTACCAACTTTTCAGAAATATCCATAGTAGCAAAAATGTCTTGAAGATCATTTTATATTAAAAGCAGAAAGGCTGCATTGGATTTGGAAGGAAGAACACTCTATTTTACCTTTTAAAATAGGAAAGATGTGACAGTTTTGGCAGTTCTGCTTTTAACTTAGGGAGGCAAGGAGGTGGAGAGGATATACATGCGGTTTAGCAGAAGTCTCATCCCAACCTTTAACTGACTGTTAATCATAAAGAAAGAGTATTCTGCATATGAAATGGACACTTGGTTGAAAGCCTTCTGCCACTACCAGAGTTCCTCTAGTATCTTATCTCTTGTCTCTGAATGTTATTCAAAGGGAATACCAAACTACCCTAATCATTGTCAGGGCATGGATGATAATGAAGACGTACTCTGTACTAAACACTGCCTCCCTACACCTTAAGTGAAATAACAAGATAGGCTTCTATAATACTTACCTAGAGCTCAAGGTCAGAACTTGTAAGGTTTAGAGTTCTAATTCTCAACCCTGGCTTCTCATTAGAGTCACCAAGGGAGCTGCACCCCAGACCAATTACATCAAAAACTCTGGGGGTGGGACCCAGGTAGTGGTACTTTGTGAAGCTCTCCAGGTAATTCCAATGTCAGCCAAGGTTACGAACCACAGCCTCAGAGGCTCTAAGTAGGGAACAGCTAAATAACTTAATAGTCTTAGATCAATTTCTCTGGGCTTTGTTCTCATCTGAAAAATGTTACTTGTGGAAAGGAGTTGAAGCGTTACACTAATTGCTTTTCTTTTATTTTTAGATAAAAATATGTACTTATAGTTATTGAATATTTCAAACAGGCAGTAAAGTATACAAAATATTATAACAGACACCTATGACATGTAAATTACCACCATCGAGTTAGAAAGAAATTAATATTTTGCTATATTTGTTTCAGTTCTCTTTCTCTCTCTTTGAAAAAAAAGATAAAACAAAACTCCACATCCCCTCTCTTCCTATTTCTTTCCTCTCTAGAAGTATTCACTATCCTAAGGTTACTTATTACCCCCACGCACATGATTTCATAACATAATTATGGATCTACGACAACTACATAATATTGCTCAGTGTGTGTTTAAATATATATAAATTGTACTACATGCATATATGCTCTGGCATATATTTTTTCCACACAAAATTATTTTTTGAGATTGATCCATGTTGATAGATATCTATGTGGGGTATGTGTATATTTAGTTATTTTAAACTCCTTCATAATATTTCATTAGAAATAAATCAGTTTATTGACTTACCTTATCTACAAACAATTAGGTTATTTACACTCATGTTTTTAAAAAACAGAAACGCAAGGCCGGGCGCTGTGGCTCACGCCTGTAATCCTAGCTCTTGGGAGGCCGAGGCGGGCGGATTGCTCAAGGTCAGGAGTTCAAAACCAGCCTGAGCAAGAGCGAGACCCTGTCTCTACTATAAATAGAAAGAAATCAATTGGCCAACTTATATATATATATATATAAAAATTAGCCGGGCATGGTGGCACATGCCTGTAGTCCCAGCTACTTGGGAGGCTGAGGCAGAAGGATCACTCGAGGCCAGGAGTTTGAGGTTGCTGTGAGCTAGGCTGACGCCACGGCACTCACTCTAGCCTGGACAACAAAGCGAGACTCTGTCTCAAAAAAAAAAAAAAAAAAAAAAACAGAAACGCAATAAACACCTTTTCTTA
Source organism: Microcebus murinus (assembly GCF_040939455.1). Taxonomy (NCBI): domain Eukaryota; kingdom Metazoa; phylum Chordata; class Mammalia; order Primates; family Cheirogaleidae; genus Microcebus; species Microcebus murinus. Next base: position 33,111,476 of record NC_134115.1, read on the forward strand.
ATGTCTCTCTGGCACCATATGCAAGGCTTTCTCTAGGGTAGACACCTAGACACGGTGTCTAGGTGTTTTGTTGTAACTCACTAGATATTTCTGAATTGATCTCCAAAGTGGTGATACCAATGTACTTTCTCCAGCAATTTTAAAGTTCTCTATACCCTTATCATACTTAGTATTACGAGAACTTATTCATTTTTGCCAATATGAGGATTAAGTAAGGATTAATAGTTATTCTTAGATTATATTTTCCTAAGGTTCCTTCTGGTCATATAATTGTGGTCACCCATCAATGAATGCCAAGTGTTATCAAAATAACAAAATAAAAGATGGGAAAAAACCTTCTTCCACGGCTTACAATAAATTTATTTTTCCTCAAGAAATGTCCTACATGGCCAAAGCTGGCCCATGAACCCATACATCACTCCATAAAAAAAGGAATGGGGACAGGGCCCTAGTTCTGTATTTATTTTCTTGTATTCATAATCCAATGTTACTCGCAAAGCAAACTGCCCAATTGTCAAGCCAAAGCAAACACGCTGGATTTTGCCAGGCAAAATGCCTGTGGAGAAATGAGTCAATTCATACAAAATTCAAAACTGTCTTTGGTCAGGGACATTTTCATAAAAATCTGTGGGTGGGTAAAAGTTTTGCAAAATTCCTTTTTGCTATTGGATAAAATGCATCCAGGAAAAATAAGTAAACTTTAAGTGGCAACCCACATTCCCCCTAATTCCCTTATTAACACTCCCTAACCTCCCAGCACAACTGCTTTCAATTGTGCTCGAAAGCAAATTATCAGTGTTTCTGATTCTGGCAGCAGAACCCTGGTCCCCTGTTCACTCTGCCCCAAGCAGACAGACTTTGTCATGAGAGGCACTAACAGACCGAGCGTGCCTGAGCTCATTCAGAACACACCTTACTAGGAACACTACCCAGGCGTTGCACACTCTTCAACTTAATGGCAGAAAGACCTATGGTAAAAACATTCTTAGCGTGCGCTCTGTTGGAACCATTACTATGGATACTGTTAGGGATGGTTAGTGTACTTGTATGGTTTTGGGTTACACTTCATGTTGTCCCTTTAGGAACATGAAACAGGCGGTTGGGAAAAAGACAAATTCAGAGACTCCATGACTTGTTCTAACTTGAGAATCTGGAAAGTTATTAGCACCTCAGAAAAACTTTCTAGAATTCCACAGTTACACCTGGGAAGGCTCAAATGTTTTGATAATTCCAGAGATTTACTAATAAGGCTGGGGTTGGTCGAAGCTCAGGAAGGTCAAAAGAGAATGATCTGGCACCTCGAAATTGCTTTCCTTAACAGACAGCAGTAATGGACTCTGGTATATTTTAAATGTACTATTGCCATATCCTGGTTTCTGATTTAGCTGAGGTCTGCCTGTCTGCCTGCCGAGGGCTTAGCTTCTCAAGGCCTTTGCCACTGGCTAGAAATGTCTGTGCAATTGAGGCCAGGCCTGGAAAGAGAACAGCTGTTGGACTTTCCACGGAAGCAGTAAAGAATGAGATCTACAGAAGGGTGGGGTCGTTTGGGTGGGAAAAGGAAAAGAACGTATTCTCTTCTTCCAGTAAGTTAACCAAAGAATAAATTAGCAACCCTCCCTCAGTTCTGCCACCTAGAATCCCAAGTGATCTGAATTCTAGGGTTCTGGGTAAGGATGAGGGGTCATGGTCAGAGATTCTGAGAACGGAGTCTCTCAGGCATGAAATGGAATTTGGCACAAGGAAGGAGACCAGTGGCAGCCTCTTACTGTAAGCAAGCTGTCACTGACCAGCCCTTTCACACACCCCTTTTACCATGACTTCCAGAAGCTTTGTGCTGTCTGTAGTTATGGTCACCAAACACAACGGGGTCATCATTTCTTTCTTGGGTCAATAAGCTAAGCAAGTAAAAATGATGACTAACTCTAACTATCATACACAGAAAATTACTAGCAATTACACGTAAAACAAAAAATGGTCTGGGTCTTATCATTCAAAATGCTCCTAGCCTTTGCAGCACATAACACACAGCCACAAAAACCCAAAGATCACTTCCCATCTCCAAAAGAAGAATGTGGCCATGTTACCTGGCAAGCACCCTGAGCTTCAAATCAACTACCATCAGATTTTAAAACAGTGAGAGATGAAACATTTTAGTTGTACAGTTCTGTATGTCTGGATTCCAAGACTATAAACATCGGTTTTGCAAAAGGCAGGAAAATGCATTTTTTCCAGGATGTATTCACTTTGAGAACACTGTCTTCTATCAGTGGACTACAACTTAAGAGGACTGTTAAATTTTCACAGCAAAATCAATTGCTGCCAGTTGGCTATAGCCCTATAAACCAAGCAGTTGATATGTAGCAAAAACATAACAGCTTTCAGAAGACACAATGCTCATGATATGTATGTTTCATAAGAAAATGGATGTCTTGCAGCTAAAAATATAGAGTTTCAGAACTAGAATTCCAGCATTAGTCAGCTAAGAAACCCTGTTTTATATAAATATTTGCATTGTAACATGTGTAAATAAATGCTTTGTGGTCCTAGATTTGATATGCTATTAAATTAGAAATCTGAATTTTGTAAAGATTCCATCTAGAAGTGGGGAATGGACAGATTAGGAGAGAGAAATCACCTCCCATACCCATGCTGAACAATACAATGAGAAGCTATATTCAGAGGCCCGCAAACATTCACCTTTTAGCTTATTATTTCACTGAACTATTTCTATTTTTAAAATTCATCATGCACTTTAGCAAAAGTCTACTTCATAAAGTTATATGTCTTTGCAAAGTCTGGGAACAGTAGAAAAATGGGGAAATCCTTGCACACAAATTAATTTTGCAATGCAAAAAATATTTTTCTGGATAATTCAAGCCTTTATGTTTATTTCAGTAAAGCCAAATCCAGTAAACTATTTTCAGCCAGGATTAGTCAGAACTAAAAGGTTGGACTGTTTTCCTTCAGAGACTGAATGTCTTTCCTGCCTGCAACAGGCCTGTGTGTTCCAAACAGAGTAAATGGAATTGCCTTCAATTGCTTGTCTCTTTCTGGCATTTTTAATGCAGAACCCTAGTGACAGAGTAAGGTTTTGCCACCTGGAATGTAATTATTCTTTTCACTCATATAACCTGGCATTCTCATTCTCAAAATGTATCAGCTTCAGGTTTTCCTTAAGAAAAATCACAATGTGGGGCATAATGTAACCACAAGAAATGCAATTCCATTCCACCAGAATTTCTTAAAACGCTTTCAAAAATACCCACTGAGCAATGAAAAAGTGCTTCTAATACTTACAGTACTGCTATCACCTGTTTGATTTGCTTTTACATGAATCAGACAACTTAGTCAATCTACAATCAAACATAAACATGGCCCAGATTCTTTATCATCATGACATACTGTAGAAAGAAGGGACTCTGGCTGGGTGGAAATAGCCCAAATAAGTTTCTTCTTAAATTGATTTATATATTTCACATATTCAGTGACCTGCACCATACTCCATATCCAGGGCACACACGGAAATCTCAGATTTGAACTCCAAAAGAAATATTCCTGTCTATCTAAACTAATATAAAACATATGCTCTTCTTTTTCCAAGAGTTAAGTGAGCTGAGATTGTGCAAAGCCATCCTGCGATCCCAAGGGTGATGCCCTGCTTATAAACCCTGAGGGTTTCTGTGAGGTGTGAAATTGTTGTGAAATCATTTAAGAATCATATTATTCAAAAACAGTAAATTTTGCCAAGAAACAGAGAGAGCTCCAGGATGGATGTTGTGAAAGGGGGAGGCAGGGGAGAAAGAGATATCAGGTCCACTTCCCTCAACACCAGAGATATATTCCCTTCCCCTTGCTTGCTCCTTACACCTCTGCACAAAATTCCCTCTTCTTAAAATTAGGTGAGATCCTATGCTATTCTGCTTCTGTGATATCCCTTGGGTATTTTAGTGGTGGCTATAAATCATTAACTAGTCTCGCAACCGTGGAAGGTACAGTGTGCAGGCATGTGGGTGCATGCAGCAACACTTTTACTACCCAAGTTGCTAAGTGGTGAGTTCCTTTCCAAATTTCAAAACCACCCCTCCCCCACCCCAATTCTTGCCCAGTTATTGGAAGGAAGGAAAAAAAAAATCACTGAATATTTGCCTTGGAAAAGAGCTAAAGCTTGCTGGTGGGGTGGGGTGTGTTCTTCTGCTCTTGAACATCCATGCACATTAAGGAAACTCCAAGTGTGGCTGGCATCTCTTTTCCAAGATTGTTAGTGTGACAGATTGACCTCCCCACCTGGGAAGGCTCATGTCCCTTTGCAGAAGAGAATCTAGAAATAGAAAGCCACTCATCATTAAAGAAACCTTCCCCTTCCTCAAAAGAGGAGTCCCATCTCCGTGGACACCTAGACCACCACACATCCAAACTGCGCAAAAGAAGAAACTGTCCCCTGACCCACTGGCCGAGTTTGGGGGAAAAAAAAACAAACACGCATGAAAAAAAGCAGGCCGGGCCTTCAAGGCGGGTGACCCTTTGGGCTTCAGAGACTCACCGTGCACTTGTTGGGCTTCTCGCCGGAGTGGACTCGCATGTGGATGAGCAGTTTATAGCGGGCGTTGAAGGGCTTGTACCTGCGCGGACACCCGGCCCAGAAGCAGGTGAAGTCTTCCCCTTTGCGCTGGTCGATGTGGACCTTCTCGATGTGCCGCACCAGTTCCTCCTGCTGGTCGTACAGGGCGCTGCAGTCTATCCAGCGGCAGCAGTGCTTGCCCCCGGCGTCTTCCCCGTCGCCGTCATCGTTCAGGGCGGCCTGCGGCAGGGCCAGCGGCTGGGCGTGCGGCGGCGGCACGAGCTCGGGGTGGTGGAGGTGCGGGTGCGCGTGGTAGGGCGGCGGGGGGCCCTGGGGCGGCGGCAGGGGCGGGAGCGCGGGCGCGGGGGCCAGGTCCAGGGCAACGCCCGGGAAGTCCTCCAGGCGCTCGGTCTTGAGCAGGCCGGCGGCGGGCTGCTGCTGCTGCTGCTGCTGGCCGTCGGGGCCCGGCAGGCCGTGCTGCACCACCATGTTGTTGACCAGGCCGGGCTGCAGGCCGCCGTGCTCCAGCTGCTGCATGCGCTCGTACTCCAGCGCGCCCGCCTCGCCGTAGGCCAGGCCGCCGCCGCCGGCCACCGCCAGCACGCCCTTCTGGCCGCCGGGCACCGGGCACGGCTGCGGGATGCAGCTGCCGCGCACCCCCAGGAAGTGCCCGTAGACCTCCGGCTGCGGGGACATGTTGGCCGGGGAGGCCCTCGACCCGTTGATGTAGGCCACCAGGGAGGTGGGCGACGTGCGGATGATGGTGTTGAAGTCTATGCCGATGCCATCCGACAGCGGGGACAGGGACAGGGCTCTCTTCTTAGAGCGGGCCGAGTGGGACCGGGCGGAGGAGTGCCGAGGACTAGCGTAAGGAGAGTGGCTATTTTCCATGCCAAAAAGGTAGGGTGGCAATGAGTTAGAGACACTGTTGCTGGGCGCGGGGGTCCCAGGAGGAAGGCTGAGGAGGTCGCCTAGATCGATGCCATTCTGAGAGCCGTGGCTGGAGGAAAGCGAAGGGAGCGCCCTGTAGCCGTGAGACCACTCCTGCTTCACACTCAAGGCCGACTGGCTTTCCGTGAGACTCAAAGTCGTGGACGCCAAAGACTCACGTGAAATCAGGGACCTAAAACAGCAGCCAGAAAGGAAGAAAAAGAAAAAGGAAAAAAAAAAAAAGATAAACATTTTAGCAGGATATGGATTGCTTAAGAGCTAAAAGAACATTGCATTGACAATCCCATAAGTATTTCCCCTAATTACATTCTCTGCTAAACACACATTCTTGGGCTAAGATAAAATCCAAGGCTTTTAGTTCCAGGTAAATAACATTTTACCAAGAAGAACAATAAAACCGAATGCTCACTGAAATAATATAACAAAAGATCTATTGTTATAAATAATCTTAATACTTTAATAATAAGTAGTCCTTCCTTTATTTTTAAATAACTTTGTTAATGGAGGGGAGAAATTAGAGCCTTGGGAGAAATTATTGATACTTGTCATGGCAAACCAAGTAAGTGTTAAGCACCTACTGTGTGCAGCATGCTCTGATAGGAATTGCAGGGAATACAAGTCTAAACAGAGTCCCAGCCTTCAATTTGGGAAGGTAATAAATATATAAACTCATGCTTGATTTGAAAAAAAAGTAAATCCTCAAAGTCAAAGGGTAATCCAGGGTCTTTTTTGTTTTTGTTTTTTTTTCTTTGAGACAGAGCCTCGCTTTGTTGCCCAGGCTAGAGTGAGTGCCTTAACGTCAGCCTGGCTCACGGCAACCTCCTAACTCCTGGGCTCAAGAAATCCTGCTGCCTCAGCCTCCCAGGTAGCTGGGACTACAGGCATGCACCACCATGCACAGCTAATTTTCTCTCTATATATATTAGTTGGCCAATTAATTTGTTTCTATTTATAGTAGAGACGGGTCTCACTCTTGCTCGGACTAGTTTCGAACTCCTGACCTCGAGCAATCCGCCCACCTCGGCCTCCCAGAGTGCTAGGATTACAGGCGTTAGCCACTGCGCCCGGCCCCGGGGTCTTAATAATAATTTCACAACTTCGTTTCACTGATATTAAGGAATTATTATGATTTTTTTTAAAGATAGTATTCACACTTTCAGAATTCAGTTGTCACATCAAATCATTCCAGGAAATGAAAAAATATATAAAATACAGCTATAATGTGTAAGGGAGTAACAAACTGATAATAAGTCGTATTATCAAGTCAATTATGCATTGGGGCTATGCAGGGTTTAATCGCACTTACTAGCTAGCCTGTATTTTTATGAGCTCTTGTCCTTACATCAGAGCAACTGTGGGCCAAGAGCAGATCGTTCACTTTCAGTAGCTCACTTTTGCAACAATTCCTCCCCTGTTCTTCTTACACCCCTTACAAAAGATGTGCTATGTCTTGATATATTATTACATATCAAAATGGTTCATAATGTAGCTCTGGCCACTTTAAAATTCACTTTGCTTTACTATGACATTGTTGTCTTAAAAATGACTGAGAAGATAAGCTATGTCCCTTGGATGGAAAATTCGTCACAAAGCAACGAGACATAACACAGTATTCCCTGACTCGGTCATGGTATATATCAGAAAAACCTGGTTTATTTATATGCACTTGCATTGGCTTTCTATCACGATCTTTTTTCTGACAAAAAAATTAATCACAACAAAATGTTATAATAAAATGTGAGTCTTCTCAACATGAACACATTGACTATTTTCGGCTGTTAAACATCAACCTGTTGCAAAGGAACTGAGGGAAAAGAAGCATTTTCATCCCACCTGTTCCTCTTACTACATGTCACAAAATGGAAGCCACAAACACCATTTCCTACAAGCATAAGATATTAGCAAGAAAACGTTTCAGCTCTGAAATGCACAGTATAAGGTGGTGATAGCATCATGATGGACATGATACTACCATTGAGTGAATTAATATTCACCAGTGACAAACACAGCAGGAATTTATGTCCAGTTGCCCTTGACATGGATTTTTTTTTCTTGGTCCACATCCTTACATTCAGGCTGAAGTCCTTTTTGCAAGCCCCAAAGTGGTTTCAGAACCATCTGATTTTTTAATTTCCCAGGGACACTTTTCAATTATTTCCCAGCACACTTGCAGTATGTCTCTTCCTGCAGAGCTCAGCTGAAGGCTCCTGGTGATTGGATGTCCAGGGCCCTTTGGTCTCTTCCCCAGCAAGATTCAGGAATTGCTTTCAGACCTAAACTAAATCAGTAGTCATGCCATATCTGAGACAGAGACAACTGACTTGACTTTACACCCTGAGGTTGAGAAACTTCATAGAACATAAAGAACCAGAGCTTTACCCAGAGCTATGTGGCCAAGTGAATGCACATTCTCAGGCAGTACATTTGCCTGTCAGTCATACTGGAATATTTCAGATTTTAAAGCAGTGACTAACAGAAAAAGTATTTTATCCACCTGTATATACTTGGCATATAAAATTACACTATTTGTTTTGGGGGCAGTCTATAAGTAAGATGTGTTCATTTGTTCCATTGTTGAAAGATGATTCTCATTTCTCTCAAATGATAACTAACTACGGCTCAATTTAAATCTGACCATAACCCTGTTCAGGTATATTCCGTAACTCCCTGGACATCTCAGTTTTCTAAGACAGTTATCATATATTTTTCAGAAAAGAAATTCTATACTCTCTTCATTAAAACAATAACATGAACAGAGAACTCTCTCTTCTATCTTGAACACCTAATAAGAACAAAACTCCCCAAAATGACCTTTGCCTAGTAGCCTGTCTCCCTCCTGTGCAATTACCTGGATCTTTTAATGTTTTAAAGTTCTAATCCATGAAATCTCTCCCCAATACACTAGGCTGTCAGTACGAGTTCTCTTTCCAAAGAAGTTATATACTGTCTGCATCGTGTCTTAAAGGTAGCTAACCTCAGAGATCCGTGGGTGTTATATTCTTCAATAAAATGCAAAGCCTTTTAAACAGAAGGGATCATTTTTATCTCCCCAATACCTACCAGAATGTTAGATACATACCAAGTACTCAAAAAACTGTTGATTAAGAAAGTGAATAAATAATGTATTGATAACTAAACATTATATATAGCTTACAAAGCACTTTCCCTATATGTTATTTCATTTGATGCAGCCTGTCAGGTAAGTAAACTGGATTTTTCTAAATTTCTATTTTATAAAGAATTCAAAACTGAGGTTCTATGTGAAATTTCTCCTGTGTGACACACATACACACACACACAAACACACAAAAGGATCAAAGTCCTTATAGAAATATGAATAAAGTTACATTTGCTAGGCAGTGACCTAGCTGGATCGCATACATTCTTTATTGTTTTCTTTATATTACACCCCACATGTGGTACACAATCCTCTGCTTGATTGAAAGACCTGATATAACAGGCTTAAAGTCACACAAGTTACGATTGAACCCAAATTTTCTGTTCTTTCTGTAACAAAATGCTGAATAAATGTGAAGACTTCTAGAGGATTCTCGCGTGTAACCCTTGTGCTACACACATCAGTCCCATAGGGAAGAAAGTGACAAAGCGCTGTACCACCATAGAGAGCAATCTCCATTTGCATATGTTCATCTGATCCTGAGGATATTATTTCTGGAGACTGGTTAGTTTGGAGATACAATGTAAAAGGAAAGGAGGTATATTTCAAACAAAATAAAACCAGCATGAAAAACTCAGAAACCAGCAGCAAAAAGATTAGAGTGGCTGTTAAAGCAAGAACTCAGTAACTTTCATGGGGTCATAAAGAGGCATCATGATGACCAACTTGGATTGCTTGGTTCCATGCCTAGCCCCAAAGAAATTCTAACTTACAGATCACATGGAATTCTTAAAACTAATGCTCAAGAGAATATATATGAAAATATATATGTATATATTTTCCCTATATATATAGATCATGGAAAAGAAGACCAGTCCTAGTCTATCTAGAAGTTCTTATCTATGTGCCCTGGCAAATCCCCCAAAAGAATCAGCACTGCATCTGTAGACAGAATGGTTTAATAAAATGTTAGAATTTACAGAGAGCCCATAGTCCCTCCTCAGCGTCCTTAGCTTTCTCTAACATCTGTGGACATATTCCCAACCAAAAGGAAATCACCTCCAAGAATTTTTGGAGGTGATTTCCTTATTTTTTTAAAAAAATAAAAAGCTAAATGTAATGCCTTTTTGGATCTGGAATGACATTATTAGGTGATGGCTGAAGTTTGTGACTAACAAGCTAAGTGACAATGGACAAAGCACTTAGACTTTCTATGTCTTGGGGTTGATTATGTCTTAAACAGGAATAATAATTACAGGTAGTTTATGAATATTCAATCACAAAATGCAGAATCACGATGCATGTAAAAACTCTAGGAAAGCTAAATATTAACATATATATAAAACTCATGTGAGTAGCACTCAATCTCTTCTATTGCTCAACCTTTGCTAGCTTGGTGTATGAAACTACCATATAAGATAATCATATCAGCACTTCAGCCTTGTCATTTTAGGGGAAATACATATAACAGCCTCTGTATTACAGGTTTGGCAATGCCTAAAACGAGAATAGCTCCTGCATCCTCGAGGTGGTAAGGTATAGTATGCATTTATCATTTGGGAGAGGTAGTCAGAAATGGTTGGAAAATTAATCAAGGCATTAGGGCATGATTCTCATCATTGGATTAAACGGAACCCAACAAAGCTAAGGAAAAAAGTGCTTTTTCCAAGATGAGCACCCCAAAAAATATTCCCAAAGGAGATCGAAGGAAAAATCTACAAACATCCAATAAAGCTATGAAAACTATTCAGTATTATCAATAATTAAATAATACTAATTAAGATAAAATAACATTATACATATCAAATGGGCAAAAGTTATAAAAATAATAATACATAATGATGGATAAGGTCTAAGAAAATCGACACTCTCTCAGAGTGTTGGTGAGTTGGCAGGTCTTTATAAATTGGCAGGTCTTTTCTGTAGTGCATTTTGAGAATATGTACAAAAATCCTCTCAAAATTGTACACTTCTTTTAACCTAAGAAATTTTACTTTTAAGAATTTATTCTAATAATCAGAGTTGTGCAACAATAAATTTCCAAGACCCAAAAAAGCATTATTTATAATATTGAAATAAAGGGAAACAACTAAGTGCCCAGTAATAAAAAACTGATTTAAAAATTACAGTTGTATTTATCTTCTTTCTTTGTAAAACGGAATCTTGGGCAGGAAGATGTCATTATATGATGCCAAAGAAGACTTTAATTACAAAAGTTTATAATATATTAACTGGGAAAAAGTGATTATAAAACTATGCATATTATTAGATCAATTTAGTGGAAAGGAAAGCCTATGTTTATGATGTATGTGTTGCCATATAACTGGAAAGATGTATATCAAAACGCCATCCATGGTTGTCTCTAGGTGATAGAATTCAGGATGGCTATTATTTACTGCCTGGTGCTTTTCATATTTTCCACATTTCTACAATGAATAAGAATTACATAATCAGACAAAAACAGTATATTTTACAGCTTTACATCGGGCAAACATCTCTCAGATTGAACAGTTCATAACTCCGGCACCCACCCACCCCCAACACGCCCCAATATATAAAACACTAAGCCGATGATTTTCTCTCCATCTTCCCTTTACCTCTAGACAGTAAAATATCTTCACATTAAACTTTCACCTCTTATTCTTTCTCTCCTCTGATGAAACACAAAAATCAATTTGAGGATCACAAATAAATGCGACCTTTCCAAATTGCTAAAAGTAGGTTTCATGCTTCACCAAGCCACTTTCCCTATTCCTATTTCTTTGCTCATCCTAGAAAAAAAAAAAAATTCCTATAGAAGGATTCACAGAATACATAGTCAAAAACACTTGTCAGTGCATTGCTAAGGTGTTGTCTTTTAAGGACATAAAATTATGCTAAGGAATCAGATATGCCAAAAAACACTGAGATAATGACTCCTCTCTGGCCAGCCCATGAAAGGGACTGCATAAGGTACATGGCTTGAGCAGTCTGTGCCCTGCCTACCATCAATTTCTCCGTTAATTATGACTTCTGCCTTCAAGGCATGGGCTGGACTTGCCACAGACAGGAAGCTGAAGGCTTGCCAATGACACCCACCCCATGAGCATAGTTAATTTTACATGCAGCACCCAGCAAGTCTGAGGAATCCCTTAAGGCATAATCATCAATGGGAAAATGACAGCAGCTTCCAGTCACAAAAAGTCTCAGGTGAAAAACAAGTTTCTACCTCATGAAAAAAATTGGCATAAATAAATGATTCAGGAACTATGATTTCAGAGTCTCAAATAGCAGCTAGGACAACAGCATAGAGACACAAGAGGGGAAAAGAAGGTAGGAGGAAGAGAAGGAGGAAGGAAAAGAAGAAGAAACGGTATCCTCAAACTGCAAGGCACTGTATAGCAGGTTACTGCCCCAAAGAAGAGGAAGCAGAGGCTCGGAGTAAAATTCCTTTGCAAGATCACAGTCCCAGCAGAACCCAGACTAAAAGACAGAAACTTTGGATTGTGTTTTTCCAAGAAGATTACTTCTAAAAGATAATTTATTTCAAACGTAGAAATATTAAACATTGCACATTATTTTGGTTTTATGACCCCTCTAATCCAATAACCTTGAAAGAGATAAATATTTGTCTGAGGGGACAATTTCCATTTTCTCTTCCATTCTCTCCCATGGAGATGGAAACATGGCATTTATGGTACTTACTTATTCTGGTACCTAATCAGACATCGTGTTGAAATGTTATGTAACACACACATGAAAGTATGTCTTCTCAGACAGGTCAGAAAGTCTTGAAATTCATGATTTCTATCTTTACTCTCTCTACTATCTACCTAAACTTAGACTATTATATTATGCAGACAGTAAGTATTTAATAAATATTTGCATCAATGGGTAGATGGGTGGATGGACAGACATGCAAACAGATTGTGGAGCAGCCTGGAAACTCTGCAATATAAACATGGAAAATCTAGCAGTTAAGATAGATGTGCATGGAACATCTGAATTTGCTAGCCCACAATGTGGTCTGCTCCACCAGAAATTGACAAATTTACACATGGGGCTTCAGTCACTGAGGCCCAAAAATCTCAAATTGGACATTCATTTCACTCACACCACAGATAGCAGGTGTTAAACCATTCTTCCCAATTAAGATGATATTGTGGCACATACTTAGTTTTCAGACACATTCCCCTACAAAGCTAAAACTGAAAGAGTTGTGTGAGTTTTCGTGTGTGTGTGTGTGTGTGTGTGTGTGTGTGTGTGTGTGTGTTCAGGAAGAATAAGGAAAACACCTGTGGAGTGTGATTATACCATAAAGAAGGGGAAAAAAAAAGTTAACTTGAGACCTGGTATCTGAAGGAGGTATATTCAGGTTGGCTGCATTCATTGCCCTCTGTAAGCTAGGACTGATCTGGTTGCATGCTGTAGAGACCTGGCTTGCTGGAGGTGAAATGGGTCCCAGTCGCTGAACCATCATGGGACTGCTGGTGACCACTAGATTGTTGCAGCTGCCTTTTCCAATGGACTTGCACTGAGGCCCAAAGCCAAGAGCCCCTAAAAACAAATGAATCAGGTTAGCTTTCATGTCCCTTATATCACAAATCAGTAAATACAGACATGTGCACGATTATATCAGGACCCATCTTTAGAGACTGTCCTTAGATCATTTCTTTATTTTGTTTAATGTTGGTGATATTAAAAAGCTTTCTCTAATTTCAATGAAAAAGCCATAGTGCTACAATAGAAATCCTTGCATAATCATCACTCATACAAAATGTGCTTAAATTATACTTCTTCTAGTAGAAGTGTCCGGTTATATTAAAAATCATACTTTATAATATCTTCATCTAAAAGGTTAAGGTAGTAAGTAGACGGGATTACCTGTATCATACCAGGTTTCTTTTTTTTTTCTAGAATAGCTAATATCTTGAATCATCCAACAAGGAAAGGTGAAAAAAACCTGTTTAACTGGTTTACTTCATTCTCAATCTGGACTTCCAAAAAGCCTCTGTAAAAGGATAGAGTCTGGCTGTCTCTGTGCACTCTTGAATTTTCCTCTTCATCCCAACACATTATCATTGGACATATACCCAATTCTTTTAAAAGTCAGGATGATAGACTCATAAACAAAACACTCATTTGAAAAATAGCATGGTAACCACATTGGACATAGATTTTACATTCTCATTAGTAACAATCTTTCAATGTAGTAAAATTTGGTACATACCCAAATGGGAAGGGAAAAAAAGGAACCCACAAGAATCTGTGTTGTTATGGAAAAGAGAAAAAAGCAAAGAGTTTGAGAAAGGCAAATACTGCCATGACTCATTTATAAAAATAACAATAATAATAGCTGAATCATTCGAGACATTCTTTTTACATGGATGCACTTTTTCAGACATTTTTTGCCAGCTACCTGGTCAAGTCTCAGTAACTACACACTCTGTTCCCATTTCTAGCAAACAAAAACAAATATGATCTCAGTTTTTAATAAGTTATGCTTTAAAATTTTCTCGCCAAATTTCCCATCTTTTTCATTGATATATTTGGGATCAAAGTAGGAGGAAGAGTGTCACTTTAACTTTCCTTAGCCCCAGGGAGCATGATTTCCTATTCTGTTTTCTAAAAATTAAATCAATAGCCAAAAAGAGCCTTTACTTGTCATCTTTTGTAATATTCTCTTCCAAGAGCCCCCAAAACCAAAGGACAAACAAGACCCACATTCCCATCACTGCAGCCACGTCTCAAAAATGCTGAGAGTCACAGCATCATTAGCTGGCAGGAACCCCGGTCTGGTTCAGCCTTCTGGGAAACTAAAATCCAAGTGGTAATTGACTTGCCCAAGGTTACAAAGGGATTTAATGACAGAGCAGAAACTGATTGTACTGGAATATATTTTCTGACACCTATGTGCCTAAGTTTAGGCTCTAGTATGCTTGGTTTAGTCTTTGGATACTTGGTAAGATCATTAGCACCAACAGAAATTTCTTTGATTTTCTTTCCTAGATGTGCAAACCAGGACCTACACTTTATCCCTCCCATTGCAGTTTATATTTGATCCATTTCCTTGCCCCTTGAAAAATCAGTCAGTTACAGATATTCTGTTTTCAAAACTCATAAAAGTATTGTACCATCAAGGCTTCATCTTGACATCAAGAGTGGTGGGTAATTTTTATGTGATGCATCATAAATTTAATATCTTTATAAAGCCCAGTAAGCTCACACATGTGATTTTCGAACTACCTTTTTACCTTGGAAAAAGGCAATGTGATAGTTCATAGCCTTGTCCCATATATAAGACACCTGAATTCTCTCCCCAGGTTCCATTGCTATCAGCGATTAAAGTATTCTGTCAAATTGAATGTCACATATTTATCTAAGGAACTCAGCCATTTCATGCCTGTTTCCTTTTCAATAAAAAGGTATTAATACCTATCTGCCCCTAAAACAGACATAGCAGCTGGAACAGCACCCAAGAAATACTACCTGATGGCAAAGTATATTAATACCTTATCTCATCAAATCTAAAATGCCATATATTGTAAGGCATACCATTATTCTAGGTTCCAGTAAGAATATTAACTGCCAATCAAACTAGTGCTCGGTGTCCAGATTTCAGAGATGTTGTGATGTGGAAATATGCACACCTTAGAATCAATAAGACCAATAAGACCGCTGAAACATTTAGTTTAACCCTTGTCTTGTTCATGCTCTTTTCTCTGCCTGGAATACCCAGACCCTAACTTTCCACCAAGTGAGCTCTTGTGCATCTCTGAGGTCACCTCCTCCGTGACCTACCTCCCCCACTGCCCACTGAGCAGATCCGACTGGTGTTTCTTTTCATTCTTCCATGTGTCTCTTACCAAATTATCTACCTAAGCACCTGTAACGCTTCAGGGAACTGAACCGCTTACATGCCTGCCATTCTTTCAATTTTATACTTTATGCTTTTTAAAAACAAAGCCCTTGTTCGAGCATCTGTGCTTCCTTAGCACCTAGCCCAGGGCCTGGTGTACAGTACATAATAAACTCTGTCTGGGGAAGTTGGAATGAATGAATGAAAATAAAAGATAGTTGTAAGTGAATATTAAAGACTGGCAAATTATTTCCACTGAAATCCTTCTGGATGTCTTTTTTGAAACAGTACTATGAAAAAAAAAAAAAAAAAAAAAAAACCTCAAGTCAATCCTTTGATGCTTTTCCACAGTATTGCCAAGCCAGGTATTCTCACAGTATTGCTAAGCTGCACAGGTCTGCCAAACCAGTGGGAATAGTAATTATAAATTCATATTTCTGGGCCAGAATTCTACACTGGTCTTCAAGGCTGCCTGTATAACCCTCTACCCTGGATTTGTACATTCACATTATTTTCTTGCTCTGTAATAAAGAAACATCAATCCTTCTCTTCCCAACATCTTCATCGATTTTCACTATACCACCTCCTACTTCCAAATTCACTGGTCAACTTTAACCTCACCTAACCACAGGGGAGGGACAGTTTCTGACAGTATTACAAATGGTATTCTTGAAGCATGAGAAGGAACGGTGAGTTTCTTGGGAACATGTAAATGTTTGTGGTGCAGCTATGAGAATGTTCTCAAAAATGTTCTCACATTTGTCTCACACGTGAAGGCAAACAAATTTGACCAAGAACCACTGCGTTCACTGCAGCCATCTTACTCTAATTTTTTCCATAACGTCAGACATAATGAACACCTAGACCTCCAGACTACTCAGAATCGTGCAGAGCCTCTGAGTGTGGGCTCTGGAGACAGTCTCTCTGGGATCTGCTAGTTGTATGATTCAGGCAAATTACTTAACATTTGAGTGCCTATGTCTGTGTCTTCTCATCTGCAAAACAGGAATCAAATTAACAACATCTCATAAGGTTGTTGTGCATCTAGTATTAACAACACATAGAGGACTCAGCACACTGTCTGGCACATAGTAGGTGCTCAACAGACGTTAGCGGCTATTGTTGTTGTTATTGTTGTTAAGATTGTTACATGCTTGTCATTGCTTTTATGCTCCATTCTCAAGTTTCTTGAAGCAAAAAGAAAACGGTCCTTTCTAATTCCTCGCACAAAACATGATAGTAAATGAGGCTGTTTAATTCTCTACCCATTTTCCAATGTTCTTTCTGCTTTGAGCCTACAGCCAATTTTTTTAAAAAACCAGGTGTCATCGCAGATAGAAGAAAAGTTTTCAATTGGCCAGGTTTGAATGTTCCTTGGCTTGTCGTTCCTGAAAACAAACCGTACAACTTTTCTGACTACCAGATGTGCCAACTACTTGTGCACTGGTTTCCATTTTGAAATACCGCTTATTTTTAGAGACTACACGATATGTTTTAAAAATGTGTTTACTGCTCAAATGAGGATCTGAGTGGATGGCATTCTGGGTACCACATACATTCCGGCCAAAATCAATGCATACTGGTGGGAAGCGCAAACGTCTCGCATTTTCAGATTTCTGAACTGAGAGGTCATCTTAGCAGGGGCATGTTTTTAATTAAGGTCTTCATTAGTTAAGACGGTTCTCTTGAAGTCAAATGGTTGATTATGTCACCACTATCACTGCTAAGGCTGCATCCTTCAGAACTATTTATGTTTATCCACAGGTTCTGCTAAAAATGGCATGCAGGGGGAAACAAAAATGAAATATATATGGGGCAGGGGAGGGAAGTAACCAAAGCTTTTCTGGGTGTTACTGTTCATTCCACCGACACTGTGTCCCAAGCCAGGCAGTCCACAGAGACAACAGTGAGCAAGACGGACGGACACAGTGCCCCACAGAGCCCACAGTCGGGCCATGAAGATGTACACCAAACCAACCGTTCGTTATTAAAGAGGTGATCCCTGAAACTAGGTTGGGTCCTATGAAACGGCTTTCCCAATAGGTCAAAAATGATCATCTAAGGGCAATTTCTACATGGTTCAACCTATTAATAATACATATGCACAGTGTTGTGGAAATAAAAATATACATATCAGGGTTTGAGTCCTGCCTCTTTCCTTCTCTGGCTGTGTGATACTGGGAATGTCCTGAAGGTCTCTGTGCCTCAGGAATGGGGACAATTATAGTACCTAACTCATAGGGTTGTTTTTAGGATTAAAAGGGTTAATATATATTAATATACATCTCACTACATCTGAGCATCAGAATTTTCTTCCCAACTTTTCACTTTAAAACATTTTAAAACCCACAGAAATTTTGCAAGAATAGTACCAGGAGCTGCAGCTTTATCTAATGGTTTATCTATTCATCTCTCTATATATATAAGCTTACTATCTCTAGTGTTATTAATATTATTGTTGAACCACTTAAGAATAAGATGCAGGCTGGGCACAGTGGCTCACACCTATAATCCCAGTACTTTGGGTGGCCAAGGTGGGAGAATTGAAGCAAAGTTTGAGACCAGTCTGGGCAGCATAGCAAGACTCCATCCCTACAAAAATAGATCCAGGTGTGGTGGTGTGCACCTGTAGTCCCAGCTACTCCTCAAGAGGCTAAAACAGGAGGATTTTAGTTTAAGCCCAGGAGTTCGAGGTTGCAATGATCATCATGCCACTACCCTCGAGCCTGGGCAATAGAGTGAGACCCTGTCTCTAAGACAAAACAAACAAAAAAATAATAAGTTTCATGTCATGCCCTTCATACCTAAATAAATAACCGTAATACAATCATCAAATTCAAGGCTGTTAGCAATGATGTAGTATATAACATACTGTTTATATTTAAATGTTAGCAATAATAATACCCTTCAGAGCAACTGTTTTCCAACACATGTTCATCATTGCAAAGAAAGGTTTTGAGACTCAAACTCAACCAGTTGAATCTTCAAGAAGAGGCTAGTAGGGCACTAGGGCATGGAGTGCAGATGGAAAAGTGGAAAAGAAAAAGGAAGCAAAGATGTGAGAAGTTAACAGCACATAGCACAGTGGTTAAGAACAAGGGTTTGGCCGGGCGCGGTGGCTCACGCCTGTAATCCTAGCACTCTGGGAGGCCGAGGCGGGCGGATTGCTCAAGGTCAGGAGTTCAAAACCAGCCTGAGCGAGACCCCGTCTCTACCATAAAAATAGAAAGAAATTAATTGGCCAACTAATATATATAATATAAAAATCAGCCGGGCATGGTGGCTCGTGCCTGTAGTCCCAGCTACTCGGGAGGCTGAGGCAGGAGGATTGCTTGAGCCCAGGAGTTTGAGGTTGCTGTGAGCTAGGCTGACGCCACGGCACTCACTCTAGCCTAGGCAAGAAAGCGAGACTCTGTCTCAAAAAAAAAAACAAAAAAAAAACAAAACAAAACAAAAAAAAGAACAAGGGTTTGCATTCAAGCTCCACCACTGACTGGCTCTGTAACCTTGGGCAAGTTATTTAATACTTAAGCTCTCTGTGCCTCACTATCCTGATCCCTTAAGTGAGGTTAATTCTAGAATTTACCTCCATTTAGAGCCATAAAAGATCTAATATAGGTAATATATTTAGGGCCTGACACTTAATAAATGCATTGTAAGTGCTAGTTATATTTTATTAAAGAACTTGTTTCTGATATGGTACCTCTCTGATATTTTTTTCTAGTGCCTCTTTTCTCCTGAATGACCAGAGACTATATGCTGATGCCTCCCTGCCTAAGACCTTCACACACACACACACACACACACACACACACACACACACACAAATACACATGTACACACAATAGATTTGTCCTCCCCAAGATGGGCTCTAGGCTTTATTTAGGCCCATCTCTTCCTCATCTCAATTTTATCTTTCTTTTGGCTGACTGTTTTAGAAAAGATTCTTATTATTTCAGACTAAGGTGTCAATACTACTTTAAGAGCATTTTACTACAAAACAATACTATAACAAAAAAATTAGAATTTCAAAACTTGGCAAGAAAGACTAGAAGGAGCATATTTTTTAAAAGTTCTCAATCATACCCTTTATTGTGCAAATCTGTTTTCTATAAGCCTGGTCTTTTGTTCCTGATGAGCACAAATTCAACATACTATTGAGGTAGAGTTGAAAGCCAATTTAGAGCATTTGCAAATAACGATTTTTACAACTTTGAGGCTCAAATGTTCCCATTATTTCTAGTTCTAAACACCTAAATATCCCTAACCAGTAAGGCTTCCTTTAATAAATCCAAATTAATGCCTAATATAAAATATGAGTTTTACAATCCCTTCAAAAGAAACAAATCCCAAATGCTATTGGAAAATATTTTGATTTTGTATGGGAAAAGGTGACTGGGCCTCCACAGCTAGTTTATGGATATAACTTTGGTCATTGAGCAGGTTAATTTTACATCTCAGCCTCAGCTTCTTCCTATTTACAAGAGAGACACTATAACATATACCCTATGTGGTTCCTTCAAAGACCAGTGAGATCTAACATATATGATGTGCCTGCTCAGTAAAAAGGAGCCATAGTTTTTGTTATTGTTATTGACATCATGTTATAGAAGGACATTTTCAGTAATGCAAATTGAGCCATGGGGATGGGGGGAATTATTATCTATCTATGCAAAATGGAAAGGACACCTCTTTCTAGTTCCACAATTCTAAGGAAAGGAATTGTCTCTTGGCTTTTCTCTGCCAAAGGTGGAAGAATATACGGGCATGAGTAGCTCAGAAAACCCCCCTGTTTTCCTCTTGGGAGTAAGCTTACTCACAAAGAGACAGAGTTCTCTTCCACATGGTGTAAGCCTTACATAGGAGGCTTGTCCTGGTCCTGGCAGAGTTGCCCGGGACCTGGCGGATAAGACAGCCTAACTCTAGGCTCCAGTCAGCAGGTCCACTGGACTTTCACACAAAGTTATGCCTTCCAACATATCCTTTATTAGGTAAAAAAAAAAAAAAAAAAAAAAAAAAGGGTATTCTGGTGGGAAAGAAAAGAAATTTATCATTGGCCTCCTTGCAGACCCCAAATGACGTTAGGAATTATGGCATGTAAATTTCATCCTTATCGCTATTAGCTTAGCATTGTCTAGAATACACCAGTCATCTTTTATTTGGGATTACTTTTATTGGTACTTTAAGTTCAAAAATAATATGTATTTATGTATATGTGTGTGTGTTAAAAAGTCAAATAAGGCAGAAGTAAAGAAAAAGCTCATATTCCCACCCCTCTCCAATATCACTCCCTAAGATAATCAACTCTAACAGCTGAATGTGTACCCTTAAGACACCTTTGCTCTAAGTCCATACATATTCATGTTCTAAAAGCAATGTGGGTTGGGTACACACTGCCCCCTACGTTCTTAAGTCATCAGGATATGCCTGTTTTGACAAAGAATAATTTATCCAAACTAATACTGAAATAACACACCTAATATCACAATATACATATTCATTCTCATAAGGAAACATAGGTGACCATCAAACATAAGGCACGTAATCTTGGGCAAGGCATCATATCAATCTGAGCCCTTCATCTTCTCTCAAATGGGATAAATATCAAGTACATGAGATAACTTCAGAAAAATGTACGCTTTCTATCAAAAAAGGGTAAAAACAGATCACAGAGGATGAGCACAGATCATCAGATTCTCCTAGCCCTCATAAATACTCCTCCCTAGAACTAGAAATAATAAATTTCAGCATATTCAACATAGTAGGCTTGTCATATAGTGTTTTGTCAAATTTGTAATGTTTCACTGCTGAGACAGAGTGGGAACCATTTAATGACTATATGTGAGTGTGTAGTGTTACTCTGAAATACAGTACGGCATGGATAAATGGCTAATAACACCAAAGAATGAAATAACTACTCCTATACTCAGAGGCAAATGTTTCAATTTAGCAAATGTTTCAAATGCTCAAAATTACAGGCCATAAAAAATGCCAGACATGCGTCCTGCCTCCACAGAGCTTACAATTGCTGGATATGACATACTCATTTGGGAATAGCAGATAATGGGCTATATGGGGTTAAGCATGAAGCTAAGTCACAGGGACAGGAGTTTAGAGAAGGGGGAGGGCAATCCCTCTTTATCAGATAATTCATTGAAGAAGAAGAATATTAACTACAAAGGCATTTGCCAAAGTTCTGCAAATTGTTCAAAGGCTTGTTAAATGATAAATAAGACAGGCTCTTGGACATGTCCATGATCACATAATTTTGGGAAACCCTAATATAACAAAGTTAATCATATCTCTTCATTAAACATATTTTTAGAGCTTTTAAACATGCAAATGAATATAATAAATCTCCTAGATGAACAAATAATGTGCAAAACACATTTGTTTATGGAGTTTTTTTCCCCCTAGGGACTCACCCAAGAGTGGCATTCTAAGGAACACACTTTAGAAAGCAATAAGTAAGCTACAACACAAGGGAAGAATGCACACATGAATGAGAAGGAAATAGCAGGGTGTAGACATAGAAACAGAAGGGAGGTGGCACAGAGTGACCTGGAGAAATGGTGAGGTTCCAGGACTGCCGGCAAGAGGGACTCTGACTAGGAGAAATGGAGGAGACAGAGCTTAGAGGGCTGGTTCAGCCAACACAAAGGACCTAACTTACAACCTGGACATTACGTATTCACCAGTGGCTCAAACCTGGCTTCACATAAACAACATCAGGGAAGCTTCTTAGAAATGCAAATTCCCAGGCTCTGCCCCAAACCCACTAAACCACAGGATGCTGGCATAGTCCATCAGCTGATATGCATTTGGGCCCCTGTGCTGGTGGTGGTGGTGCAGCCGCTGGCAGCGGAGTTCACCCACGTCTGACCTAGGAGAGATGGGGAGAAGGACTGGAGGAGGACGTGAACCAGAAGCTGGACAAACAGTGAGGAGGCCACAGGGTGGTGAATGACAACGTAAGAAAGCAATGGTTCCCAAAGCAAGTCAGAGTAAGACTGAGATCTTTGTAATTGGTTGATAAAGATTTAGGAGACCAAGTTTAAAGAGTGGGTTAGGCAGACATTGCGCCCCTATACTCTTAAGAGAAGTCATCGGAATATGGCTGTTTTGACAAAGAATACTTTCTGCAAACTCATACTGAAATAACACACCTAATGTCATAATAGGCATATTCATTCTTATAATGAAACATCAGCGAGGGGGGCATATAAAGTCTGCTTTGTAATTTCATTCCCAAGTGAGCCGATAAATAGGTCAAATCTGAGCCCAGGGAGATTCCCATGAATCACGCACTCTCCCGCCACCCTGGCTCAGTTCGGCTTGAGTCTTCCATGCTCATCCCACAGAGAACATAACTTTCACACCAACATTCTCCCAGCCTTAGCCGGCACTCAGGAATGTTGTCCACTAAGTACGGACTCACCAGCATTACTCATTTCACCTTAACCCTGCGTTAAGTGGAATCACATTTATACCCTGAGAGATTAGAAAATATATTCCTTTCTGGACCACCCAGTGCCCTGGACTCCTATGTGTGAAGCCTCAGACTTGCTACCCACCACTGGGCACCTCTGATAAGATGGTATTCAGAATACACAGTTCCGAGCCACCTCATGAAGATGGAACGATAAATTAAACAATATTCCCGGAGTTTGTATTCTAAAGTCCCATCAGTCAGCTATTGTACATCAATTATCAACTAATTAGTACAGAGTGCTTGTGCTGACCCTTCTGTTCTCTCTTGTAATGATTTGCCAAGTTAACTGAAAGCTGCTCTGCTCCATAGAGGCTCTTAGTATAGCAGGAGTGTTAAATAAAGTTCACCAACAATTAGCCTAGAAAACCAAGGAGGAAATGTAAGCACATTTTACTGCTTTTCCCTCGACAAATTTTCTAATAATCCCATGGGAAGAGAGCAGATATATGTGTTAAATAAGCAAACAATTACTCTGAAAAACAGAAACACCAGTACAGGCACAATTTAGTAATTTATTGCTTACTGATCAGGTATTCGTTTATTGTGTCCCAGCTCTGTGTTACATGGTATATACTCTAGGGAGTATGAATACATGGATGAGTCAGAAAATTCTTGCTTACAATCTATTTTAATAGGCTTAAGCCAACCAAGGCTTATCTAGTGAATTAATCTGTGAAAATATGTGATGGCTGAATTATTATACTTACTGTAGAAAAAGAGGACTTCCACGCACATAAGAAAGAATGAGGGGCGGGGGTGACAAAAGAAAAAATGAGAAGAAAGAAGGGAGAAAGCATTCTTTCACAGAAGAAAACTGCCTTGGTTTCCCAAGGACCATAAACAGGTCCCGTTTTCCGGGTGTGGGCTCAGTGCTGCGTCATACGCCAATGGAGTCTTAGGCCACTGGGCTAGCCTCCATCAGAGAGCTGCGACCAGGTGGAGGGAGTTTGAACTAACACAGGAAACAACTTGGAACCCTAATCTTAAACTGAGTTGCCTCACTGTGAAGTACAAAAAGAGCTCAAACAAAAAAACAAAACAAAAACCCCTGTGTAAACTGGAGGAAGCTTAGTGGAAGAGGTGAGACTTGATCTGAGCCTTCTAATGGCAGGAGGGCAGGAGGCAGCGCGAGAGTGGGCTGGAGACGTGAAGCGAGGGGCAGGTGCTCAGGAAGTATGGTGAAGCCAGCATGGTGTAAGCAGCAAAGAATGACACACTAGGGCTGGAATGGCCTCACCTACTAGCTGTGTGACCTTGGGCAAGTTCCTTAAACTCTCTGTGTGCCTCTATTTCCTCATCTTAAAAATGGGGTAATGACTGTTCCCACCTTCATAAGGCTGCATGGAGTACTACGTTAAGTCAATGTATGCAAAGCACTCGGCATGGTGCCCAGCACATAGCGTGTATTCCAGAAGTACTCTGTAGGCATTCCTATTCTCACTAAGGTTTTACCAGACTGCACACAACCTCCAACGTCAGGCACCCCAAAGAGCTATAGCAGGTTTTAAGCATGGGTATGATGTGAGAAGAGACTAGAAAGAGAACAGTCTAACTATTTTCAGCATATATGGAAGCAAACCAAAGACTAAAGGCAGGAAACCAAGCTAGGAAGAAGCCGCCATGATCTCAGGATGAGACCAGGTCAGGCAGAGGCCAACAGGGTAGCCCCAACTTATAAAGAAAATAAATAAGAGGGTTGTTGAAATGTCTTTAAGAAGTACTAGATTCCAAACTTTCTTCCATAAATCCAGGTTTTATATAATCTAAGCTGCTTCTCCCTACCCATGCCAACCAAAAGCAGAGGTTGGATGAGAAATGGCAAAGCTGCCTATTGGTGAGACACCTCACTGTATGAAGCAATGACTGGGGTCCCTCTGCCAGACAGTAGGTGCTCACCAAATATGTTCTTGGATGAATGGATAAAGGATATGACTTTTAGGAAAATTCATAAGGCAAGCGTAGTTCAAGGCCACAAATGAAGTTAGTTGAAAAGTTCCTCTGACATGTGTGTGAGTTGCGATGTGGAAGAAAGAGGTTCTTGAGAGACACAATTGTTGATATGTCCTTGTCTCTCAATTACTGGACAGCTGGAAATGCTACTAGTTTGCTTCCTCTCTCCACATTCCTTCCTGTTACACACAGAGGCACACATACACATTCAATGTGAAGGGAGTGTAGTCTAAGCCGCTCAATACAAATGAATGGGACTTTTTTAAGTATCTAAGAGCTGGTTCACAGGCAAGAGCCCAGTCGACCTTTCATATTCAATATAACTTCTCAGTATCTAAAAGGCACAGCTTATACAGTCATCATTACTAGCTGCCAGACTTTGTTTTTCCCCAAACGGTTACTCCTCAGAACTGTCCAAAGAGACACTCCTATCATCATAAGTTTTTCTGTTGCAAATTCTACATGGGCTTGCAAGTCCAGATGGGATGCCCAGAAGCATCAGACCTGGAGAAAAGGCAAATGGTTATGAAGATTACATTCTTTGATTGCAGTGGTGTTGTCATAGCTCACAGCAACCTCAAACTCCTGGATTCAAGCTATCCTCCTGCCTCAGCCTCCTGAGTAGCTGGGAGCACGGGTGCTCACCACCATACCAGGCTATTTTTTCTATTTTTTGTAGAGATGGGATCTCCCTCTTGCTCAGGTTGGTTTTGAGCCTCCTGGCCTCAAGCAGTCCTCCCACTTCGGCCTCCAAAGTGCTAGGATTACAGGCATGAGACACTACACCTGGCCAAATGACATTCTTTTGCATTAAAAATTAAGTCACCCATCCTTCTAAGCATAAAAAGTACTCATCTTCTTCCCCAGAAGTCCTCCTTAACTGTTTCATCAGCCAGATACCCTTTATTACTCCAGGCTATAGATTCTTGACTCTATGCTCCAAAGCCCATTCAGGAGCTCAAGTATACAGCAAGAAAATTCAGTGATCTATTATTTGTATTTTGTGCTCCTTTGTCTCAGGAAAGGTTATTATAAAAGGGCTGAGAGCAGACACTGCTTGAATTCGTCCTCTCCTAGTCCTTTGTAGAAGCCTAAATTCATCGAGTTTATTCCAGGTGCTCTGAAGGCCGCAGAGCCTTCTGAAAGAGGAGAGTGTCTCTGGGAAGGAGACAGGAAAAGACTGCCCAGTGTCTGGGAAGAACAGCAGTGTGATGGTCCCTGGAGTAAGCAGTGAGGCAGGTCCCAAGGAGGGCAGTGGAGGTGGAAGAGATGGCTGCAGGTTGAGCATTCAAAGGCCAGACCTTGGGGCCTGGGGCTCCTGGCTACGGCAATGCTTCCTGTGTCCAGGCAATGCACAGGGCAGCAGACTCCTAGAGACCACGTGGGCTTGGTCAAAGGGCATCTCAGCAGTAACCTGATAGGCCAAGAACCAAAAGCTCTTAGAAAGTTTTGCTCTGTACAAAGACCCTGGCATATTGTCTCACCTTGGCAGGGTATCAGGGCGCCCCAAGCAGCAATGGTGGAGATTAAATGTCTCACTAATCAACAAGATGGGGTCTTGGCATCTGGTTTGTTTTGACTTAAAGGAAACAATTTAAAGAACCATTTTTTATGTACATGAATTGGTAGAATAAGTCATACTCACTAGATTCATTTAAAATTGGAGAGATGAAGGGGCTGAAACATCTACCTTTTGGCTAGAGCAACTTGTCATTGTATAAAATCACATAGCTTTAACCAAAATACTGAAATATAAAAATAAAATCTTAATATCACAAATCTCAACACACAGGCAATCCATCTGGGTCCTACATAATGTAATTCCCTTCTGTTTCTCTTATTTAATGTTATTTTTAAACTTAAAAGAGAATTAGAGTAATCTAAGCATCTCTGTAAACACGATTGGAATATGAGTTAGTATTAAGTAAATATGACTGTTTTATCTCTATACCTAATAGAGCTAATTCCAATCCTGTACCAGCAATAACTCCCAAATAACAATATCTGAAAAGTCAAACAATGAGGAAGTTCACAGTAGGTGCTCACTTGCAACCCAAATTCTTTCCCATCAAAATGAAAAAGCAATCATAATACATATTGATGCCAGTATGAAAAATTCTAAATTAAGAGTTGGGCTTATGTTCTCCCTAAAATAATACTTTTGTGAAAGGAGTAGTAAAGTGTCTGAATTTGAACACTACAGCTGAGAATAAATATGAATAAAAAGTTGAATACTAATTGAGTTGAAAGCTTATTCCCTGAATAATATACAAATTCTTAGAAGAGAATAAATAACTCATCATAAGCAACATAAGACCCTGTGGCTTTCAATGTAAATGAGGAGAGAAATAAAATCTTTCCACAATTATCAAAGGGTCAGTGAAGTAGAGGCCTTAACTTGGGGGTTACAGTGCTTCCTCACTGACTGCTCCAAGGTGAACCAGGTTCTGAACTCTGCCAGGATGTACTCTGCCAGGATGTACTCTCCTCTAAACATTCCATAACACAACAAAAATAACAACTACAGGCAGAAGTCTCACTTTGAACCTTGAAACAAATCCACAGTTTGGAATAAAATCTTACAACAAATCCCTAAAAGTCACTGGGTAAAACTAGCTCCATTCAATAGGCAGAAAAATTACAAAGAGATCTCAAAAATATTTTCAGTAAGGAAGACTGGTAGGCAGCAATCTTAACTCTAAATTCTTCAAGTGGATCAACATAATTTCTTTCCAAACCTAACTCATCTAAATGTATGAAATTTTAGCACTTAAGGATATGTATGTTTCAGAGATGTTTTGAGAAATCAAATTATCTTTTAAGGCTGAAACATTAGTAAAGAAATCACTCTGGCCAAATTTCACAGGATACGTATCCCCTTCCCTTTCTTCTCTCTTACAGCTATTAAATACTAGTTAGACAAACTTACTCTATGAAATAATCAACCTGCAAAATATCCTGAAAAATAAAGAAAGAGAGGTATCTTTTCTTCTTTTTTCAGCTTTACTGGAGCATAACTGACAAATAGAAACTGCGTAAATTTAAGGAGTACAATGTGATGATTTGATTTATGCATACATAGTGAAATGCTTACCACAATCAAGCTGGTTAACATATCCATCACTTCACATAGTTACCTTTTCATGCTTGTGGGTGAGAAGTTAAGACCTACCATCTTAATAAATTTCAAGTAGACAATACGGTATTGTTAACTATGGTCACCATGAAATTTCCAGAACTTATTCATCTTGCATAACTAAAACCTTGTACTCTTTGACCAATCTCTCCCCATTTCCCCTACCTCCCCAACCCCTGGCAGCCACCATTCTACTCTCTGCTTTTATGCTTTCCACTATTTTAGATTCCACGTATAGGTGAGATCATGCAGTCTTTGTCTTTCGTGGTATCTTTTCCTCTTTCATCTTCTATCAGACACATTGAGCCGTCTATGGTGAAGCCATCTAAATCTTTATAAGAGATTCTGCTCCATCCTCAGAATTCTAGGCTCAAGCCAGTGAGAAAGAAAAGAGAATGGATAACTTCCTCCCTTCCTGTTTAAACACAGTGAGCACCTTTGTTCAGAAAGATTTTCCCACTATCTTCTTTCAAAAATGTGTCAGTGTGGTTTGGGGAAGGGCTGGACGATAGAGCAACTGGGATAGTTGTTATTGTACCTCAGGGGAACAAAGGTTGAGAAACCTTTCCCCTTGAATGTTGTTCTGTTATCTGACACCAGTGGCACGAGGAATGCTAGCAACACCTCAGTCCAGAGGAGGAAAGAATAGAGTCCGAAAGAAATCTGAAGAGAAGATGTATAATTCAGCCCAACATACTTGTTTTTTGACACATAGCCTTGAAAAGAACAATTTTACCTCAGAAACTTGGCAAACGCAAACTAATTTTTTTTTGATAGGTTATAACATGCATTTCACTAAATGCATAAAGAGAGAGTGAGGGAGAGAAAGGCCAGGTATCCAAAGACAGGGAGGTTGTCAGGTTTCTCGTTTCTGTGTCATTTTTGTTTAGTCGGTCAAATGAAAATTCAAAACCATATAATTAGATGGTTGTTTATACATGATTAAGCATGAGTTCATTGGACTCTACATGCCAAAAAGTCAGAGATGTGGTTAAGGGCAAGAAGGAACTATTAATAAAAGGAAATAAAGCTGTAATACATTTTTCACTTATGAATAAAAATAATTCAAAGGTCTCTAGATGGAAAAAGAGAGGGGGGAAAAATCAACCATGAGTAGGGGCAAGAAACCAGATAATTTTATAAATGGTTTGAATTCATAAGATGTAAAACATAAGCCACTGGTATGAAAAAGCTTTTTTCCTCCTCTCTAATTCTAATCCTATTTTTTTCTTCTCGTAAACATAACTCACAATGAGAACATAACAAAACTTACCTGTATTATATTTCTTTAGTATTGTTCTGGGAAATATTTAAGCAAGAACAAGTTGTTCATTTACAAGAGTTACTTGTTCTTCATAACTGCCTTCACCTCTAAGAACTGCCTTCTCCTCTCTGGAGAAACCAATAGTTGTCAGCTTCCTTGGAAAAGGCAGTGTCCTTTCGTTTTTAACAACTGCAGAATTTTCTTCCCATTAGTGAAGTGAGCCCATTGAAAGCAAGGGTCAACTGACCATAACCTTGTTAAAGGTAAGGCAGACCTTTCCAGATCCCCCAGAGAACCTGTGATCCTAGATTGGAGCTCTAAAAAGTGGGGAATCAACTGCTCTCAAGTCAAACACTGAGCTATGGACAAGGTCAGTGGGCAAGTCTTTCAGATGCCACAGGGAATGATCTTATTCCTCCTTAGGTAAAGTTTTCAAGCCACAACTACAACCTCTCCCTACTGAGAAAATGCACCAATATGGAGTACCTCTGAAGGCCACCCCAACAAATGAAAAACTTAGCTCAGAGGTGGTTCAATTGTGTGTTTTATTGTCTACAAGCAAAAAGCTCTTTGTGTTGCCAATGCTATGACTAGTACCTTTGCACACAACTCCTGCAATATATATAGTAGAGCCAATCGATTGGAACAACACAATCTAAAACTAAAAATGAGTAAAGCCCATAGGATATCCAACACACGATCCTTAAAAATGAGGCTAAAATGAATCTAATAACATTCAAAAATCCCATAATTCCTAAGAAAGATAAACATTGACTTTTACAGCCTGACTATAAGAGCAAATTCTCCAACTCACATCAATTTCCAGTCTACCAGAGGGACCTCCAATCTCAAACTCCCTCTCTTACTCTCTCCCTTCCTCCTCCCTCCCCTCTTTTCCCCTTCCCTCCCTTCCTTTGCTTTCCACCCCCAATCTCTACCCTTGAGCATCCACCAGTTCTGATTCCCAGAGAATTTTCAATCATGTGCACACCTGCTCATTGGAATTTAAACAAAATATACCTCAGTTACACATGTATGATAAACTACAAAATACATAAACTCCTAAAAACCTTCACTTCCAAGAAACCAGAATGATCGTAGAGTGCATATCTGAAAAGGCATGAACAATATTCACAACTAATTTAGCAATTTTAATCTACAAAACCTATATCTTACCTACATGCCTTACATGAGATGAGTACTTTGTTTTAAAAGTACTTTTTAATTATTGACTTAATGTAGTCAAATTCAGTTCTTAACACATTCATTTAGTGTTAGAAGCTCTCCAAAGCTGAGGGGCAAGTGCACCTTCATAAAACAAACTCCTCATGCACCAGAATATTCATGGAACTTGTCTTTAATGTTGAAGGAAGGTGGAAAATGTTACTAAATTAATAAATATTGATTATTTGAAACAGTTTAATATCTACTATAGTTCCAGATAAGAAATGTGATAATTTATTCCTAAACAATGTGTGGCATGCAACTCAAAACTGTTTTTCATCAATAATTAATATTAATAATTAACAAGTATAAACAGCAAAAATACTTTTGGAAATGTTTCAGCCTGGCCCTTTCCTCATTCCACAGGCTGCCTATTGCCCCTCTATTTAGGGTTAATAACTAAACTTCCCTCATCTCTGACATGCAACACTACCCAGCAGCAATCTTCCCAAGAATGCGTCCACAAATACACAAGATTGAGAAGAACAAAAGTATTATCGAAGTCATCTGAATCTGGCAAACAGATTTCTGAAGTAGCCACTGCAGTTACAATCCACTCAATGGTGAATTAGGTGTTTTCTCCAGTGAAGACAGAACCCTGAAGACAATTCACCCAAAACATCTATTCTCCTACCTAAAGATGGAATTTCTTATGTCTTTAATCCAAGGATTAGCCTAGTAATAAAAATTAAACCGTCCTCTTAGATAAACACAGCAAAGGGGAGGAGAATGCAAGTGATACTCATTTAAAACAGGCCAGAGACAATGTACCAGGATTTTATTTGGCAATCATTCTGAAGAGCATTCCCTTTGACTTTCTAAAACTATCTTGCTATTCTTTCTCCATGTTAACTGTCTGCCCCAAAGCATCTTCAAACACATTAGATCTTACACCAAATTAAAGGGATTTCACCATCTGCCTGTTCTTTTCCAAACACCCTGCCCTGCCACCTGACATTTAAAATGTTAAGCCCAAACCCGTTGCAATCAATCTCCTTTGGCCAATCATTCCTTCACTGAAATGAACATTATGCAAATAATATCCGTATAAGGTTTTAAAGTTCCACATCATGCCATCTTTTAATTTCTTACAGCAAACACAAATTCCGCAAGTCCTAATATCCCCTTCCTCCACGTACCTCCATGCCATACATTACCATTATCCTTCCTGAAAAATGATCACAATCATCAGCAAAAGTATCCCATGCTTAAATTATTCATGTTCCCAGGCTGCTTGGCCACTGACATTTCAAAGTGTTAGAAGAAGTCCTCGTACTGTGGGGCTTCCATATGCAGTGTCTGCTTGTGGACCAGTGTGGGTACAGAGGTGTTTACATCTTGCTCTTTGCTGGGGGCCTCAGACAGCTGTGCAGAGCCCTTTGCATACATTTCTAGGACTACTTGCTCTGTGGTTTCATAAAGTACAGGCAGCAGGAACATTCAGGGACTGCTAGGACATTCTGCAAACTCTGGTGTGCAGAGAGGGAAGCACTGGAAAAATGCAGCAGAAGAAACAATGTCTCCCTTCAAGTGGAACTGCTGGTGAAGTCAGCCGGAGCTGGCCGGCGCAAACAATGCTGGGTAGGTCATTAACTTACCTGGGTCAGAGCAGGTGGGTGGGTGAGCTCACCCACCTTTCTGGAAGCACAGTTTTAGCTGCTGAGTTTATACCAATAAAACCTGTAATTTTCTAATGGCTAAACTAGGAATGTGTTCAAAAATAGCTAACTCTCTGCAAACCCTGCAGAAGACACCCAGGGAATTCACAAAGGTACATCTAACTGTCTGTTGTTCAAGTTTGTACACATCTCTGTAATAGCTACATATGTATATTATGTCGAAAGTAAGCAACCACATAAGCAAGCCAGGATTCTTTTTAAGTGAGGTGGTTACCGCCATGGCATTATGTTTTCTCCCTCTCATTTTTTCTTTTGCATAGGAAAGAGTAAGTTAGTCGTTAACTACACAAAGGAGTTAACATTTAACTTGAGCACTGGGAATGCTTGAGCTCTTAATCCCTCCCCCTTTTTTCTTATTATAGCAAAAATAGCTTCAGGAAAACTCTTACTAATTATCGCTGATTCTGGATGCGATCTGGCTACATCAGTTTCCTTGCTGCACTCACGGGAGGTTTGACTCCAGCCTGAATTCCCCACCACAGTCCCTTCATACACACTCCACACTCCAGGCAGCCTGAACTCCCAGACCACCACCCACCCTCAAGCCCCCACACACCCATATTCCCACCCTCGAAGATCAGCACAGATGCCACCTCCTCCTTGAAACAGGCGCTCTGCATTGCTGCCTCCTCTCCCAAGTTTGCAGTGCTCTATTCCTCCTCTGAACTCCCATGGAGTCATCTGTGCATCTTTTGTGTTATCGATCATCTCTAGCTTATGTGCCTATATCTTGTCTTTCCCCTAAACTGGCAGGCCCATGAGGACAGGGACTGTGTCTTACCTGCCTTCACTCCTTGCCCCTCACCCCCAAGTGGCAGGCACGGCTTCCTGCAGAGGGAGACACTCACTAGATGCCTACGGACAGACAGGTAATGCCCACACTATACCTGCAGCATGTTTTAACACAGAGCCTCTTTCCACAGGTAGGTGGGGGGAGGGCTAACAGGAGAATAGGCTTTTATTATTTTAGATAAATGAACTAAACTAAACTAAAATAAAATAGGGAGACTGCTGAGAGACCCAAAGTGAGGGCAGTGTGGCAGGAGCTGCCTCTTTTTTTTTTTTTTTTTGTCATCCTGGCCAATGCTAACCTGTTCTCTCTCACACCTCACCAGGTGGACTCTACACCTCGTCGCACACAGTTCCTATCCATGTAGCCCTTTCCAAACGGACTCATCGCCTTTTCTATGAAGCCCTCCATGGAAACAAGAGTATAACAAACTTCTCTCTCCTCTCCCCTTTCTTAGCTATTCATAAGTACCACAAAGGAGGTGTAGAGGTTACCTAGTAATCGATGTGGTGATCATATTTCCTTACCAAGAACGTCTACTATGACAACTGCTGCTGCTACTAGTACTGATTATAGTGATAACAATAACAGTGATTAATCTATACATTAAAGTGAAATGAAAGCTAGCATTAATGGAAGGCTTCCTTGGTGTTAGGGAGGATGCTTGGGTTCTACACCTGGATTAACGTATGCAGCTCACACAACAACCTGATTATTACCATTCCACTTCACAGGGAAGGAAAGCTGGGGTTCAAAAACCATCGTAACTTGCGAAGAGTGAGTTTTCAAACCCAGGTAGTCCAATTCAAAAAATGCACGTAGATGTCCATGAGCTCATATACCCTTAACCACCACCCTCCACACAACTGGGCAAATACTCCTAAATGGAGAGGACACAGGACAATGGGAAACCCATTTTTTTCCCAAAGCTAGAATACACACTCACCCACAGCCTCCAACGTTTTGGTTTCCATATATAAGGAACAGTCAGGTATGACATCTTAATTTATTCTGTGTAGGTACCATTAATTGTCAGGCATGCAAGTATAAATAGATGACACTAGTCTAACCTTTGCCGTAGTAGTTAAATGTCTATTATATAACCCCTCTTACTTTCAGGAATGTTTGATGCATAACATGAAATTCATTTGTCCCTTCACTCATTCAGTGGTTAAACTGCATGGTAAGAGCAGATGAAACAGAGATCAAGAGAAACACAGCACAAAATGATGTCTGGTAAAATGTATGATAAAAAACCCCTTGATAATGATAATGATGATGATATTTAGAAACAAGATATGAAATATTTTATGCCCCTCTGCAGACATCTAACTATAAGAGGGATTTACTAACTTACTATTTATTCAAAAGTAGTCTTGAGTGCGCACAGTTCATCAGGACATGTGTTAGGGATGTAAGAACATGCTGCACATGCACATGAGCACACAGGCAGGCACACACACAGATGAACACAAAGACAAATACACAGTGTATCAAGTACAATAAGTGAATAGGACAAACTCAGCTTTTTACAGGGCCCTTTCTAGTAGAAATCAGCCTATCTTAAAAATAATACAAAGTCCAAAAGGAGTCTTTCTTAAAATTCTGCCTCGATAGCCCAAGTTTTGATCTTGCAAAACTGCACTGACCTAAAAGCAGAGTCTAAGCAGCCACTGAGTGTCCCGGGCAAGAAGCTGTGCTCAACTTTCACAATCCAAGAAAAATCTTAACATAAGGAAGAGAGAGATGTGGATGAGGGGTGAGAGGAGGTCAGCCATATGGAAGTAAGAGGAGTCTATGCCCAGGCCAAGTCACGAGGCCAGAAAGCCAAGTTTAGTCGGTGGCTTTGTAGTGGTGTGAATTTGGCCAGATCACTTCAACTAGGTTGGTGAGATCCTATGCTATCTAGTACCCGGCCCAGCACAAACCAGATACACAATAAATGTTAATTCCCCTTCCCACCTGCAGATTTAATCTCTCATTAAAGTTAAAAGTTAACCTTTAAACCAGAATAGATGACGAAACAATTGCAAGGGCTTCCGACATGAGAAAAAGATGTATCCCGGCTCCCACCATGCTTTGACTTCACAGATTTAGATGCCAAGAAGGAATATTAGAAAGCAAGTGTCCAACCTCTTTATTTTACAGATGGTAAAATGCAAGTACAGAGAGGCAACATGACTTTTCCCCACTCGCACAGCTAGTTAATGGCAGAGTCAGGACAAAAATCCAAGTACTTGGGTGTTCCACTAAACCTCACTTTCTACTGTATCCCACTAATTCTATTGGGCTGTCAGCTATAAATAATGATGAATGGTGCAAATACCTCCAAGGCAGTTAAAAATACCTTTCGCCTTCAAAATAGAGTGAAGATGGCAGATGTCAGGCTCTTTCTACACAATGAGCACTGGGTTTGGGACAGGAGCATCCATGAAGAGATTGAAGAGCTAGAGGAGAAAAGGAGTAATCACAGAGGAGGGGGTCAGGGATGAAAAGGGGCAAGAGACCCCCTACTTTATAACTGCACCTAAAGAGCAACTCCTTTTTGGTTCACAAATTGAATCAGAAAACAGCCCCAGAGAGATTCCTCTGTTCCTTTTATCTTGGAGCTTAAATGATAACAAAAGCCAACAGCCTCCCAGATCAGACAAAATGTCTGACTTTTCAGGAGAAAAAATAAATGAGATTAATTACACCATTTTCAAAAAGAGGTTCACCTTGAGTTCTCGTATCTCCTTAAAGCTTAGGTTTTAGTAGAACCACAGCTACACCACCAGCTTGAGTAGAACTGGTGCCTGTTTATTTAAATGTCAAATGTCAATTTGCCATGGAACCAACATTCAGGCTGTTCATGAACAGCAAGCACCTAGCTAAGAAAAGGAAAAAAAGTCTAATTTAAGTATATCAAACTTTAAAGCACAGTTTTTTAAAAGATTCCCATCTTAAAGAAAGTTTATAAGCAGTGAGTGAAGCTATAAGGCTATTATTTCCTGGTACAATTATAACTGCAGAACAATTGTCCAATTAGCAGTTATGCACTAAGGGAATTCCTCTGCACTGTGGCCTTTCTTTGCCTTTGTTCTCAAGAGAAATTCTGCCATCAGGAATCCAAAATAATGCAAAGACTCTTCCATTATGTCAATGAGCGTAAGAATCATCTAGAATCATCTGTTCCAAGTTAAACCTGCTCATGCCCTCCACAGCAGGGGGACCCTTTGGAAGGTGACAGAAAGGGGGCAATTCAGTTTTCCCTGATCCAACAACTTACCCACAGGCCCTTCTACAAAAGAACTAGAAAACACAAAAACATCATATAAGATTCAATTCTATTCAAAAGTATTTATGGGATGCCCAGTTCTCATGGGTCTTATATGAAGAAACCAGAACCTCAAATCCTCCCAATCCCATATCTCACCTAGTCAACTAACAAGTAACACAATTTTTTTCTCTGTTAGTTGCCACTTTAGGAGCTGGTGAAAGTTCTGTTTCCCCCAACACCACTCAACCATAAGGGATGTGTGAGCCTTAGAAAGGAACCAAAGGAAGAACTTTCTAGAAATCAGAAGTGACTGGGAACACTTTGTGAGGCAGAGTTCTTGTTCCTTGAAGAACACAAAGTGGAGTTGCGTTGCCAGGATAGTGCAGAGAGTGTAGGGGGAGGGGAACAGACGAGAAAATGTCTAAAGTCATTTCTAACTCTATGACATCCCAAAGGCTTTAAACACAGTGTCCAGTTTTACATTTTTATGTAAATGCTGAGAATTTTCACTGCCCTCATTCAAAGGCTATTTTCTGTGCTTCTCTCCATTCTACCGTACTAAACAAACTACTTACTCGCATGAAGCAGGTAATTGAACTTCTCTAGGCCTCAGATTTATCATCGCTAAAATAAAGGCAAAGGATTAAATGATCTCTCAAATCCTTCCAGGACAAACATTTCCTGAGTAAACACTGAGTTTACTCTCTCCCCTCTTTAACACATTAAATTTCATAAATTCTGTCTACCTATAAAATTCAACAAAATCCACTAAAAATTACTATAAATGAAAAGAAAATTCAATAGAGTAACAATATAAATATGACAAAAGCAATAGGTTTCTTATATACCATCAATTATGACTTCCCAAATGTGATGGGAAAATTTTTGCAAAATTAAAAATTCCTAAAAATAGCACATGTGAAGAAAACCATTTTTTCTCTGAAGACATAAATAAATATAGATATATACATGTTCCTTGGTGAGAAAATGAAATATAGTAAGTATGTTCATTCTTCCAAAATTTTTATAGGTTTAATGCAGTGTTTCTTATCCTCTGCATTCCTGACATTTTGTGTCATATCATTTTTTGTTTCAGGGCCAGGGGTGCTCTGTGCATTGTAGCATGTTGAGCACCATCTCTAGCCTCTACCTACTAGATATCAGTAGCACCTCCAGTTGTGACAACCAAAACTTAACTCTGTCCAGTCACTGCCAATTGTCCCCAAGGGGCAACATCACTGAGACAGAGAAGCA
Source organism: Microcebus murinus (assembly GCF_040939455.1). NCBI lineage: Eukaryota > Metazoa > Chordata > Mammalia > Primates > Cheirogaleidae > Microcebus > Microcebus murinus. The sequence continues at coordinate 33,148,989 of NC_134115.1, forward strand.
CTGACTTCATGTGAAGTCTTAATGGGCCTTTCCTTATTCGCTGCTTTGACAATGGTAATTGTCAAAATTGCAGTTCTTCCAGGTAAACAAATTAAGTAAATATATTATAAAGCTATGAAAATAAAAACTGTGGAACACAGAAGGAAGACTAATTAAACTAAATAAACAGAACATAAGCATGAGATCATGACCTCAGATATACAATAAAAATTAGCAAATAGTGGCATTACAAATGAGCGGGGGAACGGGGATCAATAAATGGTAGTGGGGCAACAGTTCACTATAGTTTGGAAGGAATAATCAAAGCTAAATCCTTATTCACATTACCTGTGCATCTATTCTGATTATTGCTACATAGCAAACCATTCCACAACTTAGCATCCTTACAAAAATTGATTATTATCTCTTGTGGTTCTGGGGGTTGACTGGGTTCATCAGGATACTTCTCACTTGGAGTCCCCTATGCACTGCAGTCAGATGTCACCTAGGGCTGCAGTCATCTGAAAGATGGACTGAATGGACATCTAAGGGGGGGCCACACCCTGTTGATGTTGGCTGTCCGCCTGGAGCTCAGCTAGAGCTATCAATGGGAACACTAACACAGGGCCTCTGCACGTGAGTGGGGCTTCTCACAGCATGGAAGCTGGCTTCCAAGAAGCAGAAAGAGGTACTTTCAGACCAGTTAACAACAATGCCTGAAACAGGCTCAGCATCACTTCTGCCAATTATCATCAGCCGAAACAGTCTTGGGACCCACCCAAATTCAAGGGGGTAGGAAAACAGACTCTACCTCTTGATAAGGGAATGGCAAAGTCATACCACAGAGAAGCACATGGAATGGAAGCTATGGTTTCAGTCATCACTGGAAAATACAATCAGCCATAATATGCCACAATAAATTCCAGGGAAATAAAAAGCTAAATATTAAAAAATAAAATATAAAACAACTAAAATAAAATGTATTTGAATTTTTACTTCATTTTAGGACCCAGAAAGCAAAGATAGATATAACCACAAAATCATTTTAGCTCGAAGAGAACCATAAACAAAATAAAAACAAACAAAAAAACTAGGAAATATACTAGCATTCTATAGAAGAGGGCTAAAGACAATACATAAAGAGGACTTACAAATTAAATAAACACAAACATTTCTATAGGGAGAATAAAGCAAACGACATAAACAGTTTACAAAAAAGGAATCCAGTAGACTAGACATCACAAGGACACTCAATATTCTGCAAGTAGATTGAGCTGAGAGTGTAATATGTGATATAAACCTTTTGGGAAGCAACTATGTAACACTGTCAAGGGTGTTTTAAATGTTCATTTGACCTGATAAGCTACCCTGAAGGAAATATTCAGAGGTTTAGACCACCATTTTTAAAGCTATTTATGATAATTTCAATAAAAAGGAAATCAAACTTGATTAAACAAAGTATAGTAATTCTGCACCCATAAAACAATTTCTGTTATACCTAAAAATTATATTTTCAAATAACACCAAACTACATGGAGGAAAGTTCATCACATAACGTGAAGGAAGAGAACACAAAACTTTAGAGCAAAATCACAAGACATATACTTATTAAAATTGATATTTGCATCTGTAAAGTACAGGTAGTGACTTGACTTTATTCTTCTTTTCAGTATTTAAAAATGTTCTACAGTAAACATGTATAATATTAACAATTTGTATATTCAGAAAAAATGCTATTGAAAGAAAAAAAAATACTAGTCCTGACAGATGAAAAACTAAAAAGGTCACATGCTACTAAGTTATTGCCAAAAGATAAAAAAGCATGTTGAAAAGCAGGAGAATAAGCATGATTGTGCAGCCAGTGACATCAGAGGCGGATTACACCTGGAACCACTGACCCAATTCACGGCCCATTTGGTCCACAACCAAGTCACTTTCCCAGGCTCGTGACCCGGCCATGGCATGGATTCCTACGCAGTTATTCAGTGTGACCGCTTTATAAACTTTTGTTTTTCCCCTTTTGGTATTTAACCCATTTGTCTTCTTTACTGAGCTCCAAATGTTTCTGCCTTCATAGGCCTTTTAAATGAAATATTTAAGAAAAATTTGTACTCACACATAGGGCAACATTAGCCTCCAGTTAACATTTAACCAAAAGCCCTCCTGAATTTTGAGGATCCTAGTCATGGATAGTCTCTGCTGCTCCTTCAAATAGAGGAACCCTAAGTATAGCAACTCCCCAGTACCCCGATTCTCAAACCTTAGCATGTGGCAGAATCCCCTGGAGGGCTTGTAAAAGCACAGATTGCTGGGCTCACCTCACAGTTTCTGAGTCGGCGGGTTTGAAGCGGGTCATGAGAATCTGCATTTCTAGCAAGTTCCCAGGTTGATGGTGACGCTGATGTTGCAGGTCCCCGTGTTAGGTCTGGTGGAGGGTAAACGGGTGGCAAGGAGGTGGCTAAGGGCGGACAGCGGGAACCGAATTGTAGCTAGGAACCAAACTGCGGCCACGAACTGTTCCCTGTGGGAACACACACAGTAAAAAGTTCCCACTAACCTTTGACTGATTTTGAACTCATTACCATGTAATTAGCATAACATGGGTGGAGCTTCATGGAGAAGTCTAGGAAAGACACACCGGCAGAAAGGTAAACTGTTATATAATCTACCTTGTTATATATATATATATATATATATATATATATATATATATATATATATAAACCTGTCACGTGATCTATTATAGACCACCAACCTGTCAATCATCCCCAAAGGGAGGAAATGGCAACCAATCCTGCCAGAGGCAAGGCGGGACAAACTGGTGGGCTCATAAAAGGCAACATGCACTCAGCCTCCAGCGTCTTTCCCCACTCTTGGAGGCTGACCCATTCCACTCTCTCTGGAACGCATTTTTCCCTTTGTGTAGCTTCCTTTATTTTCATTCTTTCTTTTACATGATAAACCGTTTGTATTAAGTTGCTCTGGGTTTGTGATTGCTCCATCAGCTCAAGTTGGTACTAGTACTCATTCTTGTTAGTCCTCATTCTTGACACTGGGCACTTGAGAGCCTCGGAACATCCACACAGACAAACCTGACACCTAGACCCCCTAGGTGTCTAGGTGTGAGAACTACTGCTCAAGATTCTCATATAAACAACTAAGCATCTCCCCGCTGCATGCTGCTGCTTTTCATGTATCCCCCCATTATTCACACTAAGAATATGTTATTTTGTAATCTGTTGACATATTTAATCATCCATAACCCAAATAAATCCCGGGACTCCTCACTTCAGTTTCAGATGGAGCAGTACATGCAAAAGCACAGTCCAGCAATGGATGAAAAAAAGTCACCTGTTGTTCCTTTACTGTCCACCATTCCTCTTATATCCTTCAGCAACTCTGAAGAAGCCTTCCTGCACTCTTTTGTTCTCCCACATGACAAAACAAACTCTCTCCAACATTCCTATAGAAATAAGGTTCTTCTTCCCTCCCTTCTTCCTCTGGTCTCTTCATTCTTTAATCCAGTCTCAGCCCTTTCCAACAAACATTTCTCTACTCCCACTACTCTGTTTTTCACCCTTAACTAATTAGCTTATTAAACCCCCAAAATAGGTGAGATGGGGTGGGAGTGGGGTGGGGGGTCCTGGGAAAACAACAAACTTCTTTCTTTTCAGACAACACTACATTTTCCTTAATAGGCAAGAGCAAGAGGAGAGAGAAGCACTGAATCACACAAGATTTAATCATTTTTGTCCCTACTATACATTTATTCATCCATCCCTCCCTCCATCTACTGTATACACACTTACCTGCTCTCTACCATAAACAAGGCCCTGTGTCAGGTACTAGAGAGAGAACTGACAAGCAAAGGTGGGCTCATATGGTTACTGGGGTGCAGAGATGTTCACTCAAGTAGTGTGTGTGGCCCGAATTGTGAGTTCAGACCTAAAGTTTATGTCCTCTAAAACCCTTCCTACCCACTGGCAGATATCTGAACTACCATCTTCATAGTTTCATTCCTTCAATTTCACTCTTGTAGCCATTGAAGAGTCATTATACTTAAGTATGAATAAGCTTCATGCCCTTATCTAGTGAAGAAGTCCCTGGATATCTTAGAGAAAGAATAGAAACACCCCTTAAAGGAAGAAAAAAGGTATAAAAATAAGGAGTCCCTGAAAACGGCCCTTCTCTGCCCAGTGGTTCTCAAAGTGGGGTGCCTGAATCAACAGCATCGGTATCATTCCGGAACTTGTTAGAAATGCAAATTCTCAGTCCCCACTGCATACTTACTGAATCAGAAACCATGGGGGTGGAGTCAATCCACTGGCATTGTCACAGGCCCTGTGGGGTATGCTGGTGAACACTCAAGTTTGAGAAGCACTGTTCTAATGTCTCTCACAGTCCCTGCATCACTACATTAGTATATACTATTACTGCAGGTCTTAATCATCTGTCAGATTCCTTTATGAGTGTATGAATTTTCAGACAGGTGCATGTGGGAAGTATAAGCCACCTGAGGGCTAGGTTCTAGGGTAACAGAGCAAAGAGCAGGTTCTTGTGGCTAAAAGCAGGCAGGCAGTGACTGGAAAGGAAGATGGCCATTGACAAAGGTCAACATTAACAGCTTGGTTAGGGTAAGCTGTCTGCCTCTCAAATTGGTAGATCTTACAATGACTGTCGAAGCAGGACTGTTTTGCCTGCTTTTTAAAATTCTCAGAGCTCTCAGCGGGGCATGTTTTTACATGCAATTGAAAAAGGCCCACATGAATCCCTGCTGCACAATGAAATGTTCATCTCATGTTATTTAGCATCCGTGGTCTCTCTTTGTGGGAAAAGAGGAAGGAGGAAGATGCATATTTTTAGAACCAGGGAACGATTCATCATTCAAAGACGCAGCATAGATAGAGGCTTAAATCAAGTGTGTGGAAATAATATGTTGTTATTACTAGTCTTAACTCTGCTAAATTATAACCTATAAACCCTGCAGTGCTTGACTTAAATATCCCATCCACGTTTGCAGGAAATCTAAATGGTTATTTCCTCCTTTGGTGCATGCATTACAGGAAGATTTACTATTGCTTCCATAAAGCATATATGAGGAGCATGTTATCCAAGATGTCACTGTAACCAGGCATGATTGATAAGCACACAGCCCACATCACGTATGCATTCTGGGAGCCTTTATGTGCAGTTAATTAGTTTAGCTATTGCTTTCATGGTTCATTTAGAAACTTCATGCTTCATTAAATATCAATAAATTTTATCCTCAAAAAACCTTTTCAGTAAAAATATGATTGTCTCTTCAAGTGATAATCTTGTTAATGGATGTATATATTGCAATCATGTCTATCAGGACTGACAAAACTCTGAATTGCCATGGTTGCAGTACCCTGAAGTAACATGCAAATTTTATTCTATAGTTTAACACACATGCCTCATCCACACATATTTTCTTACAGTAGAAGGGGAAAAAAAATCTTTTTTTTCCTTTCCAAAAACGATGCCTCTTTTAAGCTTCTATTTTTATTCCGTCAAGAATGCCTACTTATGTTTCATAAGCTCCTTTTCTCCATTACATCAATTCTGAGTTTCTCTTTATTGGAAAGACAAGCTTTTAGCAACTTTCTGTAGCATAAAAAAGAAGTTTTCAGTAAACAGGTGTTCTTCACTTCCCTGATACATGTGTCCAAAGAAGGCAGAGGTCACAGTCACCGAGCTACTACTGTCAACCCCATCAGTGAATTATCCAGGCTGCCCGCTGAGGCCAGGATCAAATGGGTCAAGCATGGAGGGGCAGGATCAAGCAGGAAGAGTTTCATCTCCCTAAGCAGAAGCAGCACCTTCTGCTACACTCTCTCCTGCCTTCCAGGTCCAGGTCACATGTCTTTTTTGTAAAGACATCCTCAGCATGCTCAGACATAGAAGCTGTCACTCTTTTTCTCATTTTCCTACAGCACTTTGTTAACGTTTTCATTACAGAATGTATGACAATGAATTATAGTCATTCATTCATTAGGCAAAAATGTATTGCTATAGATACAGTGGTAAACATGACAAATAAAGTTGCCTCCCACCCCGCCATCCCCCCACCCCCATTTTCATAAAGTGTGCATTCTAGTGGTGAGTGTTGAGGGGATACACAATACACTGAGTGCATGAAAAAGTGAAGAAGACAATTTCAAGCAAAGATAAGTGCCATGGGAAAAATAAAGCGGGTAGATAGGATGGGGAATCATGAGGCAGGGAGTTACTGGACTGAGTGGCAAGGAAAGCTCATGGAGGAGATGCCTTATGAGCTGGGATACAAACAGTGAGAAGAAATCAGCTATGCAGAAATCTGAGGGTGGAGGGCCAGGCAGAGGAAATGGCAAACACAAAGACCTGAAGCCTGAACCAGCGTGGTGTGTTGGAGGAAGGAAAAGAAAGCCAGGCTAGTTGGAATAAACTCAGCAAGGGAGAGCGTGGGACCATGTAAATTTGCAGATGAGCTGCCAGTCTCTTGACATTAGACTATAAGCTCTTACAGAACAGAGCCTGTGTCTTCCTTGAATCTGCAATTCTAGTTCCTACCCCTTATGTGATTCACATGATCAACAAATGTGAGTTAAACGAACTGTCTGAACTATCTCCCAGGGTCATGTATGAGACATTGGGGATTTTTCTATCATTTTGTATAATCTCTGCCTTGTCTTTGCCCCCTCTTTCAACACGGATAATCGCGTTCTATCATTTCTACACAAAGAGAACACACCATGGCTTCTTGAAGTTGGATAAGAGTTTTGAAGTTATTTTTCCATAACAGATAACGAATTTGCCCCTGGGGGTGGGAGGGTCCATGTGGTTCCACTGATCACTCTTGTGACCAGCAGTGAAATACATTCAGGAGAGGAGAATCAGGAGTTAAGAGGGCAAGCCAATAGGGTTTCAGAAAGCATCTCAGACTCATGTGCTGGGACTTGTTTATTTATACAATACTTTCACTCAGCCAATAACAGACAACCAAGAATGAACATTAATATTAATATCATCATTGTCATCATCATCATCTCTTTGAACACGAAATTATACAAATGAACTTTTCCAGTGAACTTTATTATCATGATGGATGAGGAGAAAGAGAACAAGGAGACAGTCTGCTAGAAATACTTTCATTTCCACTCTACAAAATATTTTCAGTTCTTCCAAAATTGGTCTATCTATTTTGTCTCCTCTATTTCTTCCTCGTCACAGGCATAGTAGATAGGAGACAATTTTTAAACAGTGGATGAATGAACGCCTGGTTCTATCTCTTCAGAATAACCTCCAGTGGAGAGAAGGAACTGACCACACTGGCACTGACAGCCTTCAAGACCACCACAGATCTGCGAAGCCAAGTCACTGCATTGGATATGTGTGGGAAACACAAACTCGCAGGGTTTATGCACACCAGTAAAAATTCCGAAGGGGCCTAATGCCAGGAAAATGCCTTATTTTGTCAGAAAGTACATCTCCCACACAGCGGCAGGTCTGGCATAGCTTGAGCCACATGTTAAAAACAAAGCAAAGTGACATGTGATATGGGCCTCTCTGCCTGATGACAGAATTCACGAGCTGTCTTCGCTCTGAGCGTTTCTGGAACAGAGTCCACACAGCCCAAGCCTGTTTGACGGTTTTGTCTTATCATGTTATTTTCTTCAAAGTCTTTGTCTTTTAGGTAACTAAGTCTTACTTTTCTTATTATAATTTCAAGATTCATCCTCAAAATACAAATAATAATCTAATTCTAAGGAAGTCTGTACTTTCCAAACCTATTCCGTAGCCAAGTTAGTGTTTCAGACAAACTTTAGCTTCTAGAAGTATGTAGACGACTTCAAAATAATATTTAAATCAACTGGTAAACACCAGTGGCACCTCTCTTAATATTCATTGTGTGGACAACACAATACAGTATATGTATTGGTGATTGGTGCATTTTATGCTATAATGATTTTATGAAAGTCAAATTTTTAAAAATAATGTTAGCCTACTAAAAACCTGATTTTCATCAAGTTCTCTGTTTTGGAATTTCTTTGTTATGAGGAATGACCTGTTATGATCATGGACAAGGAGAGTAAAAAGACCTTTTAGATACACTGGGAAGAGGAACCACAATGACAATAAAGGGCTTCAAAAACACACTTTTGTGGATGCATTGCATTTTCTTTCCCCCTTAGTCAGTGTCTATTTGCTTCCCTCCCTCTCATCCAGCCCTGACTATTATGATTGGAAATAGGAACCTTATTTGCTGTATTAGTTCTTCAGCACTGCTGACACAAAAGTACCACAAACTGGGTAGCTTTAAACAATAGAAATTTATTCCCTCAATGTATATTTTTGTCTGCTTTGTCAAAGATCAGATGGCAATATGAGGACAATTTTATATCTGAGTTCTCTGTTCTGATCCATTGGTCTAGGTATCTGTTCTTGTGCCAATAACATGCTGTTTTGGTTACTATAGCCTTGTAGCATAGCTCAAAGTCTGGTAAAGTGATGCCTCCTGATTTGTTCTTTTTGCTTAAGGTTGTTTTGGCTATATGGGGTCTTCTCTAATTGCATACAAAGTGTAGAATTATTTTTTCTAGGTCTGCAAAAAATGACAGTGGTATTTTAATGGGAATTGCATTAAATGTGTAAATCACTTTGGGTACTATAGACATTTTAACAATGTTGATTCTGCTTGGTTTGTAGGCACATCTCTCCAATCTCCTCCTCTGCCATCACATGGTGTTCTTCCTGTGTGTCTTATGTGTCCACATGGCATTTTTGTCTCTATGTCCAAATTCCCCTCTTTTTATAAGGACATCAGTCATCAGAGTAGTTCTCACCCTAATCCAGTATGACCTTATCTTTTAACTAGATTACCTCTATAAAAATCCTATTTCCACAAAAAGGTCACATTCTGATGAAGTGCCATGTAGGCATGAATTTTAGAGGGATATTATTCAACCCAGTATGATTCTAATCCAGCATCCTTTCAATTACTACTTGTTCCAAGGAATCTGAAGAATATTTGCAGACAAAATAACTGCCCAAGAAAAAACAATGAAAGGAAAGTGTTATAATTCAGTGAAGAAGTCTAACAGGAAATGTGCCAGAAGCTAGGTAGTTTCATGACTGAATATTCTCATCTATGAGATCAATCACCAACAGATCCATCCATCCAAAAATACCTACCAAGCCACCTCTTCAAGAAAATGTTCCTTTTGGCTGCACTAGTCTCTTTTCTGGACCCAGCTCCCGAAGTAGGGTACCCTCTATCCAATTCTTACCATCCACGTGAGGACAGACAGGGGAATTAACAATACCCAGGCACCATGCTAGGGACTCTACATATATTATCATTACCTCCATCAGAAAAAGAAGCTAAAGTTCAAAAAGATAAAGCAATCAGCAACCAGTCATACAGGAGACTTAGGGTTTGAACACAGATCTGCCTGGGTCCAAAACTGCTACCCCATTTTTTTATGTCTGAGCATGCACATGCACACATATGCACACACACACACACACACACCACTTCTTCAAAATGACCATTTCATTTACACTGTATCTGAAATACATAATTTTCTCAGTCCATGGAATAGTGGAGCTGGACGATGCCTCCGATATCATCTAATACAATTTCATTTTACAGATGAACATGCTGAAGGCCAGAAATGATAAGTGAGTAAGTTTTTCTAAGACTACATATAGGAATAATTTGTGACCAAAATGAGAATAAGGCTTCAGACTGTGTGACTCCTAGTCCAGCCTGGCAACATTTAGCCTCTCAAGTGGTATTTCTACTGAGGTAGTAAGACCATATTTCACAGGCAGCGTGGTATGGTGGTTTGGAGTGTGGGTAATGAAATTATAATGCTTAGATTCAAATCTAGGCCTGTCACTTACAAGTGTGAGCCAGTCATTTAGTAGCTGAGCCTCAATATTCTGAACTAGTGGAGGTAATAAAAGCAATAGTCACATAGTATCTTGTATCTCATAGGATTGTTGAGAAAATTAAATGTGCTCAGAACAGTGACTAGTACACAGTAAATGCTCCGTATGTTAGTTGATGGTGCTGGTTTTGTTGTGGTTATTACATTACTATTATTATTATTGACATACAATAAAAAGGCTGCAAATGAGTGATGTCAGTGTTTTTCACCACTGTGCATTTCTAGCAGCCACAGGGTTTATAATCCCTCATTCGAGGACACAACGGGCATAGTGATTTCCTGGTCCTTCACAATAATTAACTTTAGCCTTATTTCATAATCTACTTTATGCCCATCCAATTGCTATGTCTTCCTCTAAACACAAAATGTACAAAGGTCTATATTCTGGTTTTAATTTCCCTGATTGGGTGAGCCCATGTTTAACTGCCTTCTTCAAATGATAGTGGGTCATTTAATGTCCTTAAAAGCCAACAATGTTATTACATCCTGACTTCTGACAAATCCTTGCTCTTGTCTCTCTCGACTTATCTCTGTGAGTCTCAGGAAGGCAAACCCTGGGAAAATTATACAAACAGCCCCAAATATTTGAAATCAGCATTGTCCTCATATGCTTATGCCTCTCTGAAAGCTTAGAGCACGTCTCTTTCGGTTTTATTCTTTCATTAGCCCAAGACTTGCTAATTAATTGGAATTTTCCAGAGCTTTTGTTGTTGTAACAAAGGGGAACAATGTGAAAGCTCATTCCTTCATGTTAAGGAGGGTCCATCCACCCTCCAAAGGGTAGCACAGAGACGGCCAGATAAGAGGGAGGATTAAGTAGACTTTGAAAGGGTCAGACTTGGTGAGTTCCTGCTCCCCTCTCCCCTGCCTAGAGCTGCCTTCATCTTCACCAAAACTGATTTATGAGAAGTGACATCTTAACCATGGCTTTTATCCCGCCAAAGGAGAGGCTGCTTAGAGGGCATTCTGTATGATCTAAAATTAGATGGCAAAGAACATCCTTATAAGCACTGAACAAACACTATTAGGAAGCAAAAGATACTGTATAAAGTGAGGGGCCTATTCAAGAATAAAAACCTATGGATCAGGGAGGAAGAGAGTAAAACCCAGATGAACACTCCCAAGCAAAGCAGAAACCAGACTTGAAAGAAACAAAAAGATGCTTAATCTTAACAAAAATAGCACTGTTTAAACCAAAGATAGCAGAGCAGCTGGAGACGAGGGGAAGCGAAGGGGAGTGAAGAGAGATTGATTCCAAATTTCATTCTTGGTTTCCTTTTCAAGGTATCATGCTCTGGTTTGGTACAGTGGGTTACTGGAACTTGTGGGAACCCACACGGGCTGTGTTTTAGCCACACTGTGAGAGGTTCTAACATATCTCTGCCTCTGAGGGTCCATGGATACAGGAGAACAGAGGCTTAGGGGGCCCTCAAACATGGCAAACAGACCATTCCCAGCATCATCTCTGCAGAGTTCCTTTTGATATAAATACCTCTTTGAATAGCAAAGGCCAAAAAAAAACCCAAAAAAAAAAAAAAAAAAACTGAATCCTATCCTTTTTTAAACTACATTCTTTTCCATAGAAGAAAAAAGGTTTTGTAATTTATTTGTTTACAGGTAAATGCTTGTAAAAAAAATAGCTTCTAATATCCAGACCATACTTTTGACATGTAACTACACCCAGAATTTCATTGCAGTAGACTCAGGAAAGCCTCCAAAATATCTCCTCCTCCAGGATGATGTCTGAAGGGCAATCACTCCAGCACCCTAAGGTACCACGTGGTTTTGAACAAGTTGAGTATGAGGTGCCTGTGCAAAGGTACAGATGGAACTAGACATATGCAGTTGGAAAGGAGAGCCTGGAAATGAGGTTAGAACCAGGTTCTGGGGATATCAGTAAGTACAGAGTCTTCAATATGGATGAGATTATTCAGGGATCACACATATGGGGGATGGTAAAACAGGGACAAAGATGAAACTCCAAGAATCTCCAAAGTTTAAGGAGATAGGCAGAAAGGAATCTGAAAGAGAGAAAGAGAAAATATTTTGGGACTTGGAGGAAGTAGGAGGGAGTGTGTTGGGAGGGGAATATACTACAGCATTTAATGGCACAGACTCTAGAGTGAGACCACTTGCTTCCTGGACTTGAAACTTCAAGCAAAGCATGGAACTCCTGTACACTTCCATTTGCCCTCTGGAAAATGGTGAAAAGAATAGTATATCACATAGTTGTTCTAATGCAAAGTACTTGACACAGTGTCACAATCATGCTGAAAGCATTTAAAAGCTGTTAGCCATGATTAATATGCTTATTAAGACGGAAATAGGAATAGAAGAGATATATAGGGGTTAAGGATAACCAGGGGCATCTCAGATATGTTCCTAGAACTTAATACACTTAAGGGTGGAAAGGAAAGCTTCAGCCTAGGAGACATCGGGGAGAACCCCATAAGGCTAGGAGGGACCACAGGACAAGGAAGATGGGGGCCTCCAGGAATATTTGGTCACTTAAGAGGTGATGTGAAGAATAAAACATAAAAATAACCCTTCTTATAGCATTGGCAGAGCGAAAGCTGCACTAATGATTTCAGTTCAAGTTCTGGCCTGACTGCTAACCAACTGCCCATCCTTAGAATGGCTCTTTCTCATTCTGGGACTTCAGTTTTATAGATCCCCCCAATAGCCACTAAAGACCCCTCCACTTCTCACCATTTATGATATTGGGTATTTTATAATCTAGGATTATAAAGGATTCAGTGGCTACAAATGAAAGCAGTAACACTGATGAAGACATTAGGGAACGGGCTCTTCAGCCTCATGTGCTCTAAGCATGAAACAGAGAACCCAAGATCACCTTAATTAAGGAGACAGATGATAAGGTATAGGGACAGCTATGTCTTCCATCCTCTTTTCTTTCCTCTTCTATTTGCCCCAAAACTGGAGATGGGAGGAAAGTATAGGGAAAAAGCAACTGGATCAAGGTTCAAAACCAAAGCCATGTTCACCAACAATTCCAACAAAGCTTTGCATGTGAGGGCCAGGGAGAAGGTCTATATAAGAAAGACAAGCATGCACATAACATAGACTCAAGTGGAGAATCAGAAATAAAATCAGTTAATGTTGGATTGGAAGAGACAAAGATCATGCCTAACTATAATCCCAAACCCTCATTGTACCACTGAGAGAAAGACGTCCCAGAGACAGGAAGTGAATTGCTCAAGAGCAAAAGGCTGGTATAGGAGCTCATGTTTGCTGACTCAGACCAGGATGGTTCTATAGAATCACGCATCTAACTGGTCATACTCAAAATTATGACATTTCTTGCTAAGAAATTTTGTGGGGGAGTTTAACGGGAATAATAGACTAAAATTACTGGGTTCTTAGGAAACTTTTAGATTTCGCCATGTTCATGGAAGGCTGAGAGAACAAACAGGAAAGGAAAATGAATATATTAAGCCACCACAATGTGCCAAGCACCCTGCTAAGTGCTTTCACAGACATTTTCACATGAGCCTTGCCACTCTGTGAGTCCAGTGGGCCCTGAGCCAACTGAGGGGCAAGGGGCAGTGTCTTACTCATCAATGAGTTCTCAGTGCCTGGCAGGATGCTGGTACACAGTAGGTGCCCAATATATGCTTGTTGAATGAATGTAAGATTTTCCCTGTGCATAAAGTGAGGATCAGAGAGATTAAGTAACTTACTCAAGGCGGTCATGTCACTAGTAAAAGTGGCAGCATCAGGATTTGAATTTGGGATGGTCTGACACCACGGCTCACTCATGTGCCTTTCCCTGCACAGGCTGCCTTTCACATACCTTTTCTCCAAATCCAACAAAAATACTTATTTTCTAACATATGGACTGGCTGATTTATATCACATCTGTGGCTACTGCATCCTCTTCTTTTCCTGTTTCTTTAAGTGCTTCCTCTTGCAAGATGTTTGTTTCAGGTGCTGTTTTTGTCTATTTACTCCTGTCCACTGGCCAAGCCTTATCAGAAGCTCTAAGGGCACTGACAAGACGCATTCTGAGGGCTGGCAGCGAGGAGGAACAGAACCACACGAGGAGCACACTGTCTGGGGCTTTAGTTCGAAGTCCGTTCCTACCAAGTGGAGATTATATACCTGGCCAGGTTTAATGCAATTTTTCCTTGTCTCCTTGACAGCAAAGGTTTTCAACTGAAAACTCAACAAGTAAATCAGAGAAATTTTCTCTTCCCCTCTGCTCTCCTCTCCCCTCCTCTCATCTCCTCCTTCTTCTCTCTCTCTGTCTCTCTCTCTCTCTCTCTCACACACATACACACTTGCCAAAGCTTCAGACTAGCTCTCTGTTGTAAATGACTGTCTAAAGTATATCAAAAATAAAGGTTTTTGTTTCTAATTTTATATATAAGAGAAATCGTGTCTTTCAAATATTTTTGACTTGAGGCTGTTAACCTGACTCTATTTTGTTCTATCCAAGAAAGCCCAAAGAAATGGATAATGATCCAAAACAGACTACATTTGAATGGCTCTGTATATTACATGCAAAGAAATGTTCCCACAACAAAGTCACTAAATGAATGTCACTATGCTTGAATAGAGGAATAAAATTGAATTGTGATAAAAGCAAGTTGTTTAAAGGATCTTGTTCATGTCTACCAAATTATCCTGAACATTATGTGCTGAACAAAGGCTCTGATAGTCATATTATTAAGTAATAAAAACATTTTGAGAAATAAGCCAACATTTTTACTTTAAAAAAGATTTATGTATCATTTTCTAGTTTTATGAGTGTTGTAATTGTCCTCCAAACCTTTGAACAATGCCAAATTCTTTCCTAGCTGAACATTCTGCTGTGCTATGTTCTCTTTAATGGTGGAGGCCACGTCAGGATGCCTACGGTAAATTAAAGAAGGAACCCCATGAAAATAGACATAAGCCTTGGTCTCTTCTTAGGCCTAATCATTAAAACATCCATCTGTTTGATCTAGATTATCTAAGTGTCGGATAACCAGAAAATTTTGTTATGCAAATCCTGGTAGCTATGTAGGAAAACGTGTTGTTGAATTTACAAGTGGTGAGCCATTTAAACTAAATCTCACATAGTGTTTTGACATTTTTTTCCTATGGGGTCGAAGATCATTGCCACCATCTTTAAGGAAGAGGGGAGAGGTAACTGTCCTGTATCCTCATTTCAGTAGTATGCCAAGAATTTTGCTGCTTCAACACTGTCACCTGTTAGTTCTCTGAATTCAAATCCCATAAATGAGACCTCTACTCATTGGAGACATGAAGAAAGCATGAGGAATGTCATCAAGATTTCTACTTGGTATTTGTTGGCCTTTAAAAAAAAAAAATAATAACATCATTACTAGCCCCAGATTGTGGAAGTTACTAAACAGCTTTGAAAGCCCTAAGAAGTTTACCAAAGGCTTCCCCACAACTCCACAGTGTTCGCAGAGGTGAGGTCTAAAGATGTCATTTTAGCTTAGTGAGGCAGAAAGGACATGACGGAATGAGTTGAAAGACCTGGGTGCTAGTCTCACAGTTGCCTCTGCACATGATCTAGTATTTTTTTTTTTTTTTGCTATGAATTGGTGAAATCACTAAGGTCTGTATATTAGATAATTGTCTATATCAATGTTAATTTCCATATTTAGATAATTGTCCTGAAGTTACATACAAGGATGTTCATGGTTTGAGGAACTGCACACTAAAGGATTTAGAGGTAAAGGGGCGTCGAGTCTACAACTTACTCTAAATGGTTCAGAAAAAAATAGAGGGAGGGAATGATGAAGCCAATGTGGTAAAAAGTTAACATTTGGGAAATCTGGGTAAAGAGTGTAAGAGAATTCTGTGTACTGTTCTTGCAATGTTTCTGTGACATCTGAAAATGTATCAAAATAAAACTTAAAAGACAATAAATCATAGGCAATCGGGAAATATTCACCGAATGGGACTCTGACTTCCCTTGGACACAGTATCCTCATATGCAAAATGAAGGAGGGTTAAACCAGAGAATTTTTTAAAACCTAGCTAGACCAAACTGTGCCTGAATCTGTGATACGTACTGAATCCCAGCTGCTCAGAAGACTGGGGGAAGGGGGATGGTGATGAGGAACATAGGAAGATCTTGAAAAAGGGAGGGGAAGGGAAGGGGAAGGAGAAGGGGAAGGGGAAGGGAAGGGACGATTTTTAACAAAAGAAAGGCTGAAGTGATAAAATAGAGAAATGTATTCAGGATGAGTTAAAGCTATTCGAGGGACATATCTGTAGAAAAGAGGAGTTCCAAGTGGGCTATTAAAAGCAGTGAAGATATGAATGAACAATAAAGTTAGAAGGGAATTTATGGAAGCGCCCCTCTTTTCGACAGAGGCATGGAAGTAGGCCTTGAGGAAGTCTCCTGCCAGAAAGACCAAGCAAGTGTGTAGGGCTAGGATGAGTGAAGTTGGTCTTGTCAGCAGATTTTCACTCTTACTATTCATTTTCCAAAGCCATACATGAGTTTGCAGCCAAGGCATGGGAGCTAGTGTTAGAATACCTTCGCAGTCCTATGGGAAACCTCCAATTCAACGTGCCATGTACAGAGCAGTTTTCAAGTTAGCCATCCAGGAGCACATTTCAATATTGTTCTCCAAGCAAACACCCAATACAACATCCCAAAGATCAAGCATGTGTGCAGTCAATGCACTGCTCTGACCCCAAAATAGTAAGCCTAAACTGGGACTCAATATAGAGTGGAACTCCTTTCCCCACTCTGTACAGTCTTCAGAAGGCTACCCATATTCCATCTGGCTTTTCCTACATGTTCAGGGTGTGTGTTTTTTTTTAGTAATTATCTCAATCCACATAAGCAGGAGCATTCAAAAGGCTTCCATTGTAAATACTAAGTAAAAAAGCATTCATGAAATTCTCATGAACCGTCATCACTGGGAATCACACCCAGAGTCAGGCAAGGAACACAATAAAGTAGAAAATTCTTTCATTTCATTTTGATTAACAATTATTGAATTAAGAAATAATATACTTAGAACTGAGCTCATGCATACTTTAGTTCTGCCTCCAAATGCTTACTTAGCACATACAGATCACACAAAGGGGGTCATATGAGAGTGATCAAGCTTCTATCTAAGAACGAGATTTATCACCACCCACATATATGGTGAATGCACTTTTATTATTATCACCTGTAAGTCATATTTAGAATACCAGACATTCACTCCTGAAATACTATCAGTTTCCATCATTGAAGGGCTATTTATTACAATTCAATTTTGCAGGGATGGGCATGGCTATATATATATATATATATACACACACACACACATCTAAGTACACTATTCACCATAACAATATGAAGATAAAAGGGTTCTATCTATTCACTAACACAAAGTCTGGAGAATAGCTTAACTTAAGCCTTCAAAAATGAAATGTGTTGTACCCAAGCCTAGTAACAAGAAAGATTCCATACATGCTGCTTAGAGAGAGATTAGATTAAAATTTAACCTATCACATTCTGTTCTCCAACTTAAAAAATGTTAAACTCTGTCTTTGGGCTTCCATTTTTAGTGTTAAAAAAAAGAAAGAAAGAACAGAACACAGATGGAATAAACCTCATTCACTTAATTTGAAAATCAGATGCAGACTTCAAAATTTGGAATAAGGAAAGATTCTTGCTGGTTGATTTCTTTAAAGAATTTATCTCTAGCTATCTGAGAGGAGAAATGCTTACATCATTTAGTGTGACCTTTAATGGATTGATAAGTTATCATATGGTATTAAATTTTATGACAAAAGCAATCAGATGAAAGGAATCTGACTAAGATGGTTTGAACTTTTTTTCCTTTGATATAGATTAAGCTTAAAACTTGATCTACAGTGGTTCAACATTGCAGATTTATAATGAGTGTAATTTGGAACTATAATACCACATGAAGAACAAATACTCAAATGTCAACTGGCTGAACGATTAAATGACTAAAAAGGGCTGGCTCCTAAGGAATAGATTTTAAAAGTCATTTGGGAAACAACCACCAAAGGTAGAGAAATGGCAGAATGTCTTTGTATTTTGTTTGTGTTTGAGGTAATAATGACCAAAAGGGGTTTTTTGGTAGTGTGTGTTTTTCTCCTTTTAATTCCAACAATTAACAGATTTGCTGAACATATCTCTTTTGTAAAATGTCTCTTTCATACCAGGTACCTTGTATTTAAGGGTAAATTAAAAATGAAGTTTTGTTCTGCCTCCAAACGCTAAGATCTGAGAAAAAAATATGTGCCCCCAAAATGAATCACATTCAGGCTTGGAATAAATCCATGTGAATCTATATTTTCTTATTTGCTTGGAAAGACTCATATTTGCATCAGTTTTTCTTACTATCAGTGAGCTTTCTTTTGCAGGGTAGTGGCTCAGCTCCAATCCTCAATATGTACAGCCCCTTTTCTATTCCATTCCTAAGGGTAAGTGGGGCACTAACACAGGTGTAGGATGGTCCACTCTGCCCAGGTCATTAGGTCCCCATACTGAGTGATGACAGACTGAAAGCAGTTTCTCCTCATGTCGTACAATACATGAAGTGGGAATCTAGAGTTGATTTTCAATAACTGATATTATTCTGAATCCTGATGTACAGTATTTTTAAAGTTCCCTTTTATTCAGGGTATTTAGCACTTTCTAAAATAGCAAGTATAGACACAGTTATCTGGACCTGGGTTTTGATAGTAAAGATGATATAAATGTTTTTGGAATGAAAGATAAATGAATGAATGAGTGAATGAATATTAAACAAAGAGGTATTATCTGAAGTGAATTATGCTACAAAATGCTTTATATGTATTCTCTACAAGTTAGGTTGAGGAAATTCTATACAAGGCAAAAGGCATGAGAAAATCACTAGGAAACAAGCTCAAACTATGCAATACTTATCCCCTGTCACTGTCAGAAAGATTGCAAGCTCTTTGCAAGCAAGGGCTGTCTTAATCAGCAACCAGACTCACACTCTCCAAAGCTGGACAAATGGAGACAGAACAAGCTCTATCTAAAGATCAAGCTATCATGTAGGAAAGCAGGCCAGATGGTTGGTTGCTCTTTCGATTTTCAAAGAGAAGCCAAATTTTGAATTTTTATGTAAAATCCTCTCATTTCTAAATGTTGGCTCTGTATTTATTTTTTTAACACTATGTGGACTTAACAAAACACAGCTGTGGACCACATTCCACTCATGGACTATCCCTTTGTAACCTTGCATCTAAATCTTTCTACATATCAAGAACTCATTGCTTATTTTTACCTCATCTTCAAGTCTGGCAAAGGGTGGGAGGTGGCGATGTCATACCAGTATCAATGAAGAAATTAGCCAAAACAGGAATACAAATGGGAAAAACAAGCGTAGCTTTAAGTGGCTAAATTTCAGCAAGGGCTCATATTATATTAAA
This sequence comes from Microcebus murinus, assembly GCF_040939455.1. Taxonomy (NCBI): domain Eukaryota; kingdom Metazoa; phylum Chordata; class Mammalia; order Primates; family Cheirogaleidae; genus Microcebus; species Microcebus murinus. The sequence continues at coordinate 33,168,332 of NC_134115.1, forward strand.
TTCTTAATGCCCTCAATCTCAGTAATTATGCTCAAACTTTGGTTGGCAATATGTTTCCTCCTATTTTATCATCCTCATTCTCACCCCCTAATTTACCCCTAACTCTTCCTATTTATTAATCATGCTATACATGTCTTCTTTTCTTTTTGTAAATAGCTTCAAATTCTCCTTGAAAAGAGGTAGGGCATAAGTAAATTTCAACAAATAAAGTCTTTCAGATGTTCATGATATTCTAATTACAGGCAAGTGTATTACTATATTTAGGAGCTATATATATATATATATATATATATATATATATATATATATATATATTTTTTTTTTTAACACAAGAAGTGATCCCTGAAGGATAAGATTATCCTGAAGCAATAAATATTATTGAAAAGTTCTATATCCAAAATTTATCATTGGAAAATACTGGAAGATCCTTTCTCCAAATGATGTATGTTTCTTGAGCCTTCAGCAAAAGAAGACATGAATCCTAGTCTGAGTACCTAGTTAAAAGACACACAAACACACATGTACACACACACACACATAACCATTTCCATATAGAAAAATAACCTAACACTGCTATAAATAAAAAATTTTTTTAAAGAACCTCAGATCTCCACATTTCCAGCTCAGTTTTAACCTTCATGTTTCAATATGTTTAGATCCCTATGGGAAGCTACCAAGACAATGAAAACCTATTGCAGCAGAGATATCTCTCTAGAAGAAAAAGCAAATAAATTAATAGCTTGTCCTCATAGAACAAAGGTAGCTACAACTATGCAAAGGATAAAGCAATAACATGAATTTATGAATAGTATAAAAAGCCACAATTAAGTCTTTTTTTTTTTTTTTGAGACAGAGTCTCGTTTTGTTGCCCAGGCTAGAGTGAGTGCCATGGCGTCAGCCTAGCTCACAGCAACCTCAAACTCCTGGGCTCAAGCAATCCTGCTGCCTCAGCCTCCCGAGTAGCTGGGACTACAGGCATGCGCCATCATGCCCAGCTAATTTTTTCTATATATATATTAGTTGGCCAATTAATTTGTTTCTATTTATAGTAGAGACGGGGTCTCGCTCTTGCTCAGGGTGGTTTCGAACTCCTGACCTTGAGCAATCCGCCCGCCTCGGCTTCCTAGAGTGCTAGGATTACAGGCGTGAGCCGCCGCGCCCAGCCCACAATTAAGTCTTTGTTATCAGCAAATTAAACAGGCCTCGTGTATTATACCTACTTAAAAAAACAACATAACTTGTGAACTTCAGCTTGAAAATATTGCTGGAACAAGCCAAAGAAGATACACAAATAGATATTTTCTAATTCACTGATTAAAAAAAAAGTTCCAGAAAAAACTCCAATGACAAATATGGCATATAAAAAACATAAATTTTTTCAACTTGGAATATTTAAATTGTAATAGACAGAGGGTACAAATACCACATTCTGTTCTAAACAATATCTTAGGATCATGAGAGAGAAAAGAGAACTGGATTATGCAAAAATGATTCTCATATATACATATCAATTATCTAACTGACATTTTTACAAATCTACCACTACTTTGCTTTTTATTGCATATGCTAAACAAGCAGATGCTAAGTCTGTAAACTGTGAATTAACCTCCCTTTTTAATTAATTGTTCCTTTGGAAATACTGGCTTTTAACTCCCATGCTGCAGTTGCTTCATCTCAGAGACGTATGCCAATCTCGCATCCAGGTTCTCGGGCTATGTTCCAGGAGGCAGTAAACATCGATTCCATTTTTAATTATTTAATGATTCATTTGCATTTTATTTATACATTGGCATCTGACCTGGTTTAATTTTAGGTTCTTCCAACATGAGCCATCGGGCCTGCAAGAATCTAGATCTGACCTTCTTCACAGCTAATACAACGGATGACGCTGGCAATAGTGACATGACTCAGAAATAGGTCTGGGGAAAAGGAAAAATAACAGAGAGCAAGGAACTGACAGCAGCAGGCCCTCCCTGAGCACATGGTCTTATGAGGTCACTCCTTCCTTTTTTTAAAGTGTTTATAGTTGAAGCAGAAGGTTTCCTCAGAAGTTATTTCTAAGTTTTTCTGGATAGTATCCCTATATCCAAAATGCCCCCTTGCTAACTGGACCTGCGAATTCCTCTATTACAGCTGTAAGCCTCCTTACTAAAAGAAAATGTGGGGCCAGGCATAGTAGCTCATGCCTATAATCCCAATATTTTGGAAGGCCAAGGTAGGAGGATCTCTTGAGGCCAGGAGCTCAAGACAAGCCTGGGCAACATAGTGAGAGACCCATATCTACAAAAAAAAATATATATATTTTTATATATATATATATATATATATATATATATATATATATATGTAATAGGCATAGGCAGGAGGATTGGTTTAGCCCTGGAGTTTGAGGCTGCAGTGAGCTATGATAGCACCACTGCACTCCATCCTAGGTGACAAAGTGACACCCTATCTCAAAATAAAAAAAAGCAAATGCACCAAAGAAAGGTAACATTAAAATCTGTAAATAATGTCATTTTTGCCAGAGTGAAGGATCTGAGAGCAGTATTCTGAAAGCACAAAGAAGAGAGATTGAAAGCTTTAGGGCACCAGGAACTGGGTAAATGGAGGTAGAATAAGAAGTTTGAGAAGAAATGTCTCCTTCTCCACAGTTCTGGAACTTATCCCCATGGTAGACCTTTTCCTAGTAAGGAATACATAACAAAATGCTGGACCTCCTAAGAGAAATGACTAACTTTTTTATAACCTCTGAGACACACATACAAACACATGAAGTTCTTAACCATGGAGGCCCACAGCCCCTGAAAATCAGTGACTGCCATCTGTTGCTCTTTTGGCATTGCTAGAATGATCTATCCATCTAGGACTATCCTGATTCTTAGGATTATATCCTCCTAAGTCCCCAGTGTATTGGATAAGGAGTAAATTTTCAAGGCCCAAGGACATTTCCCCCATGCATAACTCCCATAAAGCAGGGAGGAGGCCCAGAGGAAGTAAAGCAATGCAACAAACATGGATTGAATATTTCTTTCACGTCAATTCACACTCTGTATCAGTCATTTTATGTCTTTTCTTGTTTTAGCAACACCATTAAAGGAAGTATAATCGTCCTCATTTGACAGATGAAAATACTGAGGCTCAGAAAGTTTTCCTTATTTGGTCAAAGTTCTGTAGACAGGAGACGATGTAGCCAGGATTGGAACCCAAGGCTTCTCCTTTTTATGAGCTATAGAAAGTGTCTTTACATTGTAGAGTCTTCATTGAGCCCTGACACTGCACACTGAGAACTTTGAGGGTGCCGAATGCCACAAGGGAATCTCTTCTGGGGCTCTGGCCCTTCCCACATTCCTGGATTATATCAGAAAATAACCCAGAACCAAGATTTTGGTGGCACTTTCATTGAACTTGTCAGGAAGAGAAAAAGCTCATTTCTACCTGTCTTATAAAACTAGCAACACCCATACAATGTGAAAAATTGGGAAAATATTTTTAAAGTCAAAGATGAAATAATAATGCCTTATAATCCCACTGCCTAGATGTCAGCATAGCATTTGAGGCTATTTCTCTCTAGTCTGTCCGCTGTATCTATAACATATTTTGAAACCATTCAGCCTATATTTTATAGGAAATTTTGCATAAGGTTATGTTCATTTAATCATATATTAAAATTATCTTAACACTTCCTATAAGGGTATTTTAGACTTGATTTTAACATTTTATCATACAGACATTAAGTTTACTTAACTGTTCCATTACTGTTGTGCATTTAGGGTAAGGAACAATTTTTTCTCACTATTTAAAAAAAAAATACACAGTGAAAAGAAGATATTTCTTTTACCATATTTCAAATAGTTTTCTTAGGATCAATTTCTAGAAGTAGGGTTATTAGGTCATATGTGGGAGTGATGTCAGCACATTTAACCTTTGGCAGTATGAGCATTCCCCCCCAAATTCACACCATAATTACCAGTGGGTGGGAGCCTCAGGCTCAAGCAATGCTGCTTATCCATTGGGTATTAACATCTTTGTCAATTTAATGTGATTAAAAAAAATCACCATTGTTTTAATTTATATGCCTGAATTCAATGGGGTTTAGCATTTCCTCCCAACGATTATTTACTTCTTATGAGTGGTTTCTTCGTGACTCTGCACATTTATCTGTTGGTTGGCAGCACATGACTTTGATTGTCTTTACATAAGGTGCAGCAATATAACAAGACACGAGGTCCACAAGATCAGGAGACATATTCTCAGCCTAGACTTTGTCATTAGCTAGTTGGAACACTCGGAACTAACCACTTCACTTCACAGCAGAAGCTTTCAAACTTTGGTTGTTATGGTCAAAAGAAATTTTACACAGAACCCAGTGTACGAACAGATCAAAGTGAAGGTGCTGAAGCTTAAGCAAGAGGCCCCAGCCTCACCAAACCCAACTCCCCCATAATCTCTGAGACATCGTGGACGAACCCCAAGGTTCTGAAGGAAAAAAATAAAACACTATTGTGCTTGTTGATTTCTAAGATCTCTTTTAGTTTCTACAAAACCAACCTTTCCCTTCTAAAAGGAAATGTTAGAAGCCACACGAAGATTGGGTGAGTTTGGAAAGCTAGTATCCAAGAGACGCAGTAAGAAGCCTTCACACGGAAAGTATTCCTGGTGAGTATGAAGGTATTTTTTTTTTTCCTTTCTGAAAGTGCAATTGGTGCAAACAAAGAAAGCAATACTGAGTAAGCTGTGTGACAGTAAGACAGAAGTATTCCAAATGTTTCCAGCAGATGCATCAGCCATTATTCAGAACTCACTAACTCCCATCACAGCTTGGGTCCCCGGTAAGATGAATCCATGTGAAATATTTCTTCCGTGATTCTTCCAGCTGAAGCTGAGAGTTAAAGCACATGGATGATCACTACCTTCAGGGAAATAGAGTGATTTATGGAGCAAAGCTAGCCACTATTGCATCCTTTCTCAAAAGCCCCACATTTCTGTACATCTTTTTGTTGGACTGTTTCTTGTTCTTAAAGATACGTTCCTATTTTCAAGTGAACTAGAATGACACTGGCCCGTTGCACCATGCAAGGCGGGTAGGTGGACTAGACATTTGCACAAGGAGATCTTAGGGTTGCTGAGGAAGACACAGCCCTGCCCCCAAAATTTCTGCCCCCATAATTCACTCTATCACAGTGCCCGAGATGCCCACTCACTCTTCTAGGTCACTTTTCTGAGATATTTTGCAAAGGAGGGCACAGAAGGTTGGACAGGAGATAATGCAAACCATTATCACTTATTTACAGCCTTCAGGCTGAGTAGAGATCAGACTCAAGGCAATGAGAGACAGAAGGAACAGCTGGGGAAAGGAGGAAAGACACTAGAAAAATCTGGAGCCAGGAGCATCCAGTTCCTAGACTGCTGACTACAAATAAATAGCTATTGAGTATTTTTGAGTTTTGCCTGTTTCATGGTTTCATGTAGGGCTTGATCTACCTTAGATATACCTTAGATGTCCCAAACTTGTGAGTGCAAATATAATCCATGTTAAAGAAATCACAGTTTATGATAAGCACAGGAAAATATAAACCCAAATTTTTTTACAGAAATTCAGAATGTTGACTGCACCATTTTTGGGTGCATAGAATTTTCCCTGATGTACAGAGGTTGATCAGAAGTCTTTCAAGAAAGATTTTTTCAGTTATCTCCCTCCCCACCCAGTATTCATTAATACTATTTCATCAAAATCACTAACAGAAGGAAGAAAGAAGCATCTTTGAGGGTATCTAAGATAAATGCTAGTCATTTAAATAAATTTAAGAATTTGGAGAAGAGGTTTTACTATTTGGATTCTTATTTTACAGTTTCTACTAACTTAAAAATAGATGTTTAAAGATAATATGAATTATTTAGGGCTGTAATTACCAGGGTTTTTGTTATACAACTTGGCAAAACGCCATTCTGCAATCACAAAAAGTCACGCTTCAGTCTGAGTTATGGATGGTGCAATAATTCACACCTTGGACATTGTTTCGCCTCAGTATCTTTCTGCTTCATTAAAGATGTTTATATTTGGATAGTTCGCAAATGTTCAGTATGAAAGACAGAATCGGAATGTGCGAACCAGACAAGAGAAACTTACTGGCAATTTGAGAGCACCCAGGCTATTAATAACCAGCAAGCCAAAAAGTTCCTCTTCTTTCCCTGTGTCAAAGTTTGCCCTGCAGATATGTGTGCATTTTCTTTAAATTCATTGAGACGCTATCTAAAACAACTTGTCATGAAATTACAAAATGTGTGTGAGTAATCCCCAGCTTTCAAAGGTGTTTTCTTCTAAAATTCCCTTATGTACGTAGCAGCTATACATTCCTGTTTGTTTGGGATAGTCCTGAGGTATTATTAATAATAGTGCCCTTTTTACCCTCAGAAGTGTTCAGTTTAGATGATACATTATTTGGAAACCCTATTTATTAAGTCTTTATAGTTTTAACCTAAGACACAATCTCCCAGAGAGAGAGAAGAGATATAAGCCTTTTAAAAAAATCATCATTTAAAAATTAATTGCTAGCAACAGAAATGAATTACCAGTGTGATAGCATTTCTATGCAAAAGTAGGCTTGAAATTCAAATTCAACATTTCTCCATAAGCCCACATCATATTCTTGGACCTGCAACACATTGTTTTTGCCATTTGATGGATACTTCATGTAGAGACTCCTCCAGCTCTAAGTTACCAATGGCTCCCCATGTCAAGGCTCAGCTAGCAGAGTCAGTGAGCCACAGAGATCTGGGGACAGGAAACAAGACAAGGGGCGGGGGCGGGGGGAGGCATGCACAAAGACAGGGTAGGGACTGGGGAGACGTAGGAAGAAAGAGTTCCAGGGCCGAGTCTTTCCTAACTGCATGACCTCCAAAGCTACCCCAGTCCTAGGTCAGCAATAACCCTACCCAGTCCACATACCTCCACTCCTGCCCACCCATTTAGTCACAGGGAGCAGAGTAATACAACAGCAGGAACACCCTCTGCATCTCCCTAGCTCAGTGGGCATGCTCGAGCTGTTTTAGCTGCTCTGGGCCTCAGTTTCCTCATTAACAATGAGGACACCCCCACATAAATCTTTAGAGTTATTTTGGGATCAAATGAAACAGTCTTTATAACATACTGCCCAGTATTGCACATAGCTGGCACTCAACAAATGTCAGGCCTATCATCAGACATTTTCAGTTTCTGGAAACCTTCTCTTTCCAATTTTAATCAGAGAATTCTGTCCTTCTTGCTCTGTCCCACCAGAGAAAAAACCCCACTCATGTAACTCTTTCCTATCCTCCCTTCCTTAAGACAGGTATAGTTGATTGTTTAAAAAAACAAAAAAAAAGCCATAAAATCCTCCTGTTTTATGTGCAAGCCAACCTCCTCCCTTTTTTAGTGCATTGATTTCATTTTACATACGTAAAAGTTCTAAATTGGACAGTCACAAGCTAGAGGTAAGTTCATCACCATCCCAATCTGAGGAGTGGAGGAATAGTTGGGGCAAACTGCCCATGAATAAAATCTCACACTGGTTTTGTCCAGATCCATCCAAGTACAGGTGCTGGTCCCAAGTAGAGGTCCCATTCACTCCATGACAGCCACCATCTCCCTGGGCAACCAGAATGCCACCCTCTCATTTCAAAGTAAGGAATAACAGGCTTACAAGAGCTCCTGGAGGTTGAAGCATGGTGTCCACCCAGAGAGGTAAGATGAGGCACAGGTGTGTGTCAGTCCCACTGGAAGATGAGCAGATGCCTGGCAGTCAACCATCCTTGGCATGCTTTTGACTGATGATAATGAGAAGGGCTACAGGCATGGCACGTCTCTGCAGTCACCATTCAGAGATGCTCCCTTAAGGATTGTGAGTACTGGCCAGGCCCCCCTCATCTCCTGAACATTGGGACTGACCATGGACAGCATTCACTCTGTGAAGACACCCTTTTTTCTTCTGTTCCAACAGGGTTCACGGGCACCATCCTCAGGTCCACTCCAGCCACTTGGCTACTTACTCTGCCTGCTCTTCCAGATCTTTCTGAGCTCTGCTTCCTGCTGCTAACAGCCAGGTATTCCAGCATGGCTGTGCTCCACGGCTTCTAGGCTGCTACTGCCATGCTGGCTCACACAGAGGGGTGGCACCAAAAGGCACTGCAATGGCCATCAGCCACTTTTGCTTGACCATCATCCTAATCTCCTTCCTATATATTTGGAAAACTTTGAACCAAGAAGAGCCCTTTCTTCCCTACAGAAGCTAAAAGTGCTGTACAGTTTCCTACAGACATGCAAGTAACATCGCCATTCCTCCCATCGAGAGGTGGAGCCTAGCTGTATACCCTTTGAAGCTGTACTTGGCCATGAGTCTTGCTTTGGCCCATGAGACACAAGCAGAGACTTCCAAAGCACTTGAGCATTGGAGCTTGCTGGAGTTTACTCCCACAGCTGGAAGTGCCGTGATCACCATGTGAAGAAGTCTGGGCTAGCATCCTTGAGATGGAGAGACTACATGGGAGAAACCCTCTCCCAATTACCCCAAACTAAGGGCCCAGGTAAGTGAGGCCATCAGCCCCAGCTGAGTTATCCCAGACCATAAGAAGCACTCAGCCAACCCATGGAATTGTGAGAAACAATAGACATGTATTATTCTATACCACTAAGTTTTGGAGTGGTTTGTTACTCAGCAATAGAGAACTGATAAAGCTTTTTGGAGATGCAAATACATCCATTCATTAAGTACATAGATGGTGACCTATTATGTGCCAGTGGAAAGACAAGAAGGAGTAAAAAGGTTTCTACAAAGACCCTTTTTGGTTTGGGGGGTTTGTTAATGTTATTATTCATTTTGATCAGAGTTATCAAATTGGTGCCATCTGGCTGAATTATGTAGACAGTTTAACTGAGCAGAGGTGTGTTGGAATTTTTTTCAAATGTGAATCCTTTCATGTTGGGCATATACTCTTCAGTTCTGCCCCAGTCCTCACTGCTCTATAGCGGGATAGTTAGTCTACACTCCTTCAACACATTTAGGTTTCCTGCCTGGCTTCCAGAGACATCTGATTTCCCCCAAGTCTTGACCATTTAAGGTGATAAATTATGGGTTACCAGGGATAGAAAACCTGAAGGGCTTCCACACTGTTGAGGGTATTTATCATCAGTGATAGTACAGGGCAGAGATAGAACTGAAAAGCAGATTAAAACCCAGGAGAGATGGTAAGAAGACAGAAAGTTGTGATTACCACCACCAACATCTTGGGGGATGTTCATAGGAGAAGAGATTCAGTCTATTCAGTAGAACTCATTCTTCTACTTCCCCTTCTATATGGAAGAGGTCTCCATGAGTCATGGTTCCTCCAATAAAGAAATTCAAAACAACATAATATATTGGATCACTAAGGTCTGTCTTAGAAAACAGCTACCACTAACATCTTGAGAAAGCAAAAGTAATGATGATCAGGATTACTCAAGGGCAATAACAATGGCTACTGTTTATTGAACACTTAGCATGTGAAAAAGCATCATTCTTAGTGTTTTGTGTGGAACTCTTCATCTGATTCTCCCAAAAACTCGTTTAAAAATAGGGAAACTGAGGAGCACAAATAAATGAAACTTTCCAAAGGCCACACAAAAGCTTGTAAACAGCGCCCAGTGTCTCCCATTCTGTTACCCTTTCTCAATCCCAGAGAAGGACATGTATGGGTGGTTGTGTGGTTGACACAACTGGGTGGTTGATATGCTGGGTGATAAGGCCCATCTGCTGTCTAGAAGTCACTTGCCATGGTGTTATTTGGCCTGGAGAGGCTTGGAAAGACAGTCAACTCTCTTTGGGCTGTGAAGGCACCGCCATAATGAAAGAACAGTATATGACTTCCATATACTGTAACGTGACTTCCATGTTACTTCTAAAAAACAAAGTTGAGACCAGGTGGTAGATGTCATAAGAGCAAACATTTAAGTTCAACATAGAACTTGAAGGACAAATTCAGTGACCATCAGGGGTCACTTCAACCGTGAGAGTTCGTGGTTCTCTGAAAGCAACATTAACCTTACAACTCAGGAGTTCTGCAGGAACCCACATTTCTGCACCCAGATGTTTCCATGCCATTTATTGCTGGTTTGATAGATTTCCTAAGCAAAGACTCCTTGCCTTTTTCATTAATTTTATTAGCCTCATTTTCATTAACTTAATCTAGCTGCATTTGCATCATCTAGCACGCGATCCTGGAAGAAGTAGCAATCCTGGAAGTCTGTGAATTTTTGTCTGAGCCCTGGCTCCTTTACTCTAACCATGTGACCTTATAAAGTCTCTCTACCAGTCTAGACCTCTGTTTCTCTGTTTGTAAACTAGGGCACTGATTGTATCTATGTATCTATCTATTTCAGCCCAACCTTTTCTTATTATGTTATTTCTTACAAAAAAAATTATTTATTACAAAATATTACAGCAGTACAAATGTTTTTGGTTAAATGTATCAACTTTGTTATGCTTGAGTCAGGGTTATAAGTGTACCCATCACCCAAATAGCGTTCACTGTACCCATAAGGTAGGTTCTTGCCCATCCACTCCTCTCCCTTGCCCCCTGCTTGATTTCTGCTGAATTTTACTTCCCTCTGTGCACATGTGTGCTCACCAGTTAGTTCCAGTTTAATAGCAAGTACATATGGTATTTGTTTTTCCATTCTTTAGATAGTTCACTTAGGATAATAGTCTCCAGTTCCATCCAAATTGTTGCAAAGGCCTTCATTCATCCTCTTTCATGGCTGTATAGTGTTCCATAGTACACATATAGACATGAGACTAGCAACAAAGAATCAATCAAGGGTGAGTGGCAGGCAAGCAAGTGAAGCTTCATCTGTATTTACAGCTGCTCCCCATCACTCACATGACTGCCTGAGCTCTACCTCCTCCTCCACACCATCCAACCCCCAGGTCTGTGGAAAAATTTTCTTCCATGCGCCAGTCCCTGCTGCCAAAAAGGTTGGGAACCACTGATATACCACGTTTTGTTAATCCACTCATTAACTGACAGGCACTTGGGTTGATTCCACATCTTTGCAATTGTGAATTGTGCTGCAATAAACATTCATGTGCAGGTGTCTTTTTGATAAAATGACTTCTTTTCCTTTGAGTAAATACACAGTAGTGGAATTGCTAAATCAAATGGTAGGTTTACTTTTAGTTCTTTAAGGAATCTCCATAATGTTTTTCATAGAAGTTGTACTAATTTGCTGTCCCACAAACAGTGTATAAATGTTCCTTTCTCTCTTCATCCATGCCAGTTAAGGACGTTTTAATAAAACCCATTCTGATTGAGGTAAGGTGATATCTCATTGTGATTTTAATTTTAATTTTCCTGATGATTAGTGACATTGGGCATTTTTTCATGTGTTTACTGGCCATCTCTCTTCTTTTGAAAAACTTCTGTTCATACCTTTTGCCTACTTCTTAATGGAATTGTTTGATTTTTCTTGATTTGCTTGAATTCTTTGTAGATTATGGTTATTAGCCCTTTATCAGATGTATAGTTGGAGAATATTTTCTCCCATGTGTCTATTTGCTCTGTTGATTATTTCCTTGGCTATGCAGAAGCTTTTTAATGGAATCAAGTCCCACTTATTTATTTTTGTTATTCCTCTGATTGCCATTGAGGTTTTCGTCATAAATTCTTTGCCTGGGCCTATATATAAAAGAGTTTTTCCAACATTTTCTTCTAGAGTTTTTATGGCTTCATGCCTTACATTTAAGTATTTTATCCATCTTGAATTAATCTTTGTGAGTAGTGAGAGATATGGATCCTGTTTCATTCTTCTGCATGTAGCTATCCAATTTCCCCAGCACCATTTATTGAATAGGAATTCTTTTCCCCAGTGTATACTGTTATCTGCTCTGTCAAAAATAAGTTGGCTGACCACAGATGGTTTTATATCTGGTTGTCTGTTCTGTTTCATTGGTCTATGTCTCTATTTTAGTGCCAATACCATGCTCTTTTGGTTGCTATAGCCATGTAGTATAGTTTGAAGCGTCATAATGTGATGCCTCCAGATTTGTTCTTTTTGCTTAAGATTGCTTTGGCTATTAGGGCTCTTTTCTGGTTCCAAACGAAGCATAGAATCATTTTTTTCTATGTCTGTGAAATATAATGTGGGTTATTTTGATGGGGATTGCATCGAATCTATAAATGTTTGGGTAGTATGTCATTTTAATAATATTGATTCTACCAATCCAGGAGCATGATATGTTTTTCCATTTGTTTGAGTCATCTGTGATTTCTTTCCTCAGTGTTTTGTAGTTCTCTTTGTAGAGATCTTTCACCTCCTTGGTTAAGTATATTCCTAAGTATTTCATTTTCTTTGTAACTATTGTGAATGGTATTGAGTCTTTAATTTGACTCTCAGTTTGACTGTTATTGATGTATAGGAATAGTACTGATTTTTGTACATAGATTTTGAGACTTTGCTGAATTTATTTACCAATTTGAGGAGTCTCTTGGTGGAATATTTGGGGTTTTCTAGATATATGATCATATCGTCTGCAAAACACAATAGTTTGGCCTTATCTTTCCCAATTTGGATACCATTTATTTCTTTTGTTTGTGTGATTGCTCTGAGTAGGACATCTAGCACTATGTTGAACAGAAGCAGTGACAGAGGCACCCTTGTCTTGTTCCAGTTCTGAGTGGGAATGCTTTCAACTTTTCCCCATTCAGTTGATGTTGACTGTGGGTTTGTCATATATGGCTTTTATAATCTTGTGGTATGTTCCTTCTATACCTAATTTGTTGAAGGTTTTTATCTTGAAAGGTATTTTTTCAAATGTTTTTTCTGCATCTATTGAGACAAACATATGGTCTTTGTTTTTGCTTCTGTTTATGTTGTGAATCACATTTATTGATTAACGTATGTTGAACCATCCTTTCATCCCTGAGATGAAGCCCATTTGTTGATGGTAGATTTTTTTATGTGCTGCATAATTTGGTTTGCTAGTATTTTATAGCATCTTTTGTGTCTATATTGCATCTATATTCATAAGGGATATTGGTTTATAGTTTTCTTTTTTGTAGTGTCCTTTCTTGGCTTTGGTATCAAGGTGATACTGCCCTCATAGAATGAGTTGGGGAGGATTCCCTCCTTTTTAATATTATGGAATAATTTCTGCAGTATGGGTACCAGTTCTTCTTTGCAAGTCTGGTAAAATTTGGCTGTGAATCCATCTGGTCCGGAGCTTTTTTCCGTTGGTGTTGGAAGATTTTTTATTACTGCTTCAATTTCATTGCTTGTTATCTGTCTCTTCAGGAGTTCTATTTCTTCCTGATTGATTCTTGAGAGGTTGTGTGTTTCCAGGAATTTGTCCATTTCCTCTATGTTTTTGAATTTATTTGCATAGAGATTTTCATAGTATCATAGGTTATATTTTTGTATTTCTGTGGTATCAGTTGTAATATCTCCTTTCACATTTCTGATTGAACGTATTTGGGTCCTTTCTCTTCTATTCATAGTTAATCTAGCAAGAGGTCTATCAATTTTGTTTATGTTTTCAAAAAACCAACTTTTTGTTTCATTGATCCTTTGTATTTTTTTGTTGTTGTTTTCTTTTCCATTTCATTTAGTTCTGCTCTTACCTTAGTTATTTCTTTTCTTCTGCTGGCTTTGGGTTTGGTCTGCTCTTCCTTTTCTAGTTCCTTGAGATGTGTCTAGATTGTTAATTGTGATCTTTCTATCTTTTTGATGTAGGCATTTAAAGCTATGAATTTTTCCCTTACCACTGTTTTTGCTGAATCCCATAGATTTTGGTAGCTTGTGTCCCCTTTTGTCATTCAGTTTGAGGAATCTTTTGATTTCCATCTTAATTTCATTATTGACCCAATAATCGTTCAGCAGCAGGCTGTTTAATTTCTATGACTTTGTGTAGAATTGAGAGTTTTTCCTGGAATTTATTTCTAGTTTTATTCCACTGTGGTCTGAGAAAATACATGACATAATTTCTATTTTTTGAATTTGTTGAAACATGTTTTGTGGCCTAAGATATGATCAATCTTGCAGAATGTTACATGTGCCGATGAGAAGACTGTATATTCAGTAGTTTCGGGATAAAATGTTCAGTAAATGTCAGTTAGGCCCATTTGTTCTAGAGTCCTGCTTAAGTCCAGTGTTTATTTATTTATTTTCTGCTGGAATGGTATGTCCAGCTCTGTCAGTGGGGTGTTGAAGACCCTGGCAATGCTGCTTTTTATCTCTTTGCTTAGATTTAGTAGGGTTTGCTTTATGAATCTGGGTGCTCCCATTTGGGTGCATAAATATTTAGGATTGTTACATCTTTTAGTTGAATTACTCCCTTTACTATTATATAATAATATTCCCCAAATCACTTTCAACTAGACTAGCTTTACATCCAACGGATTGGGGAGTTCCTTCTATTTCTTACTGCCTTGTCAGGATCCTGAAGGTTTGTTTGGATCTTTTATAGGTTAGTTATTTACATGTCTGACTTTCAATTAGCCTTTCAGATCCTTCAGGGCAGAGAACTAGAAATGATTCTTCTAATAAACAGCTTCTGCCTACCATAGTAGGCACTTTAATTAAATACTTAAATTAGCTGCAGTTGCAATTTAAATGCATGTGACAAATTTCAATGCCTTTTATTTTTATTTCCATAGGAAATCAATGGGGAACATGAGAAAATGACCTTCTGATTAATAAAAGAAACTCTGGGGAAAAAAAATTTTTTAACTCAGGCCATTTATACTAAAAACACTAATTAACAGGAAATAATATTTACATATAATTAATCACACATTCCAAATCAAGGGTATAAGTTATTACAGTCAACTCTTGATTATCCTTGGCAACTTGGAGGGCATGGATTAAGCAAATTTGTAGATAAACACTAAATCTAATTTAAATTCAACCAAAGAGAGCCTTTACATCCTTACATAAAGATAAGGGACTGCACAAAAATGTTGTTCAGAAAAAAGCTTAATAAAAAGTTTATTTTGCCGGGGCGAGGTGGCTCACACCTGTAATCCTAGCACTCTGGATGTCCAAGGCGGGTGGATAGCTCAAGGTCAGGAGTTCGAAACCAGCCTGAGTTAGAGCGAGACCCCGTCTCTACTAAAAATAGAAAGAAATTAATTGGCCAACTTAAAAAAATATATATATATATGTATATATATATATATATAATTATCCAGGCATGGTGGCACATGCCTGTTGTCCCAGCTACTCAGGAGGCTGAGGCAGGAGGATTGCTTGAGCCCTGAGGTTGCTGTGAGCTAGGCTGACGCCACGGCACTCTAGCCGG
The DNA here is from genome assembly GCF_040939455.1 of Microcebus murinus. Classification (NCBI taxonomy): domain Eukaryota; kingdom Metazoa; phylum Chordata; class Mammalia; order Primates; family Cheirogaleidae; genus Microcebus; species Microcebus murinus. The sequence continues at coordinate 33,183,637 of NC_134115.1, forward strand.
GGCAACAGAGTAAGACTCTGTCTCAAAAAAAAGTTTATTTCATTCATAAAATGAAATATCATGCAGCAAACCAAATTAAGGAATATAATAATATAACCCTATTTTTAGCAGCTGTATTAGAATATTCTTGCCCCAGGCTGGTCCAATGGTAGTGAGTTATCAGAACTTATTAACGTTAGTGTCACTAAAGTTGGTATTCAACCCCCCACTGCTAAATTTGACTGGCAAAAAAAAAAAAAGAATATTCTTACCTCAAAGAAAGAGACTTGTTTTTGTTGGGCAAATGCTTGGATAAGCCCCCTGGGTGGGCATCTGAGAGGGAGGAGACACTAGAATCCATGACTGAGAGGTGTAGATAAAACTGCTCTGGAATACGCAGGATCAGTGTGTTTTCTTGAGAGAGAGAAGAGCAACCAACACAGGCTGGCATTCATGCAGGGGAAGAGTTTCAGGAGTGGGGGAACCCCTGGTTGGAGGAGAGGACTGGAGGGACTTGGGACAGCAGACCTCTCTGTTTGGATACCAACTATCGCCTGAAAAATCTTTGATAAAGTCAGCAGTACTTTTAGCACTTTTATGCAAGTAGATAACTGGGGGAGAGGCAGTGAAAAGGACTGAGGTTGTGTATCCATCAATATTAAATGGCAGAAACACAAAGAATTGTTAATATATACAAAAGTATTAAATGTATGGGTTACAGTTGGAGCCACTAACATAAAAAGATAACCAATGTGTACTTTTTCAAAAACAACTTTATTGAGGTACAATTTACATACCACATAATTCACCATTTTAAGCATCCAATGCAATGATTGTTAGTAAATTTGCCAAGTTGCAACTATCACTGTAATCTAGAATTAGAACAATTAGATAATTGCCATTATCCTAATAGGACCCATGATAGCTATATACAGTTAATCCCTATTCTCATCCCGGTGCAGTGGATCACGCCTGTAATCCTAGCACTCTGGGAGGCCAAAGTGGGAGGATCACTTGAGCTCAGAAGTTCAAGACCAGCCTGAGCAAGAATGAGACGCCGTCTCTACAAAAAAAATAGCAAAATTAGCTGGCCACAGTGGCATGCACCTGTAGTCCCAGCTACTCAGGAGGCTGAGGCAGGAGGATCTCTTGATCCCACGAGTTTGAGGTTACTGTGAGCTGTGATGATCCACTGCACTCTAGCTGGGGCAACAGAGCAAGACTCTGTCTCAAAAAACAAAATCCTTATTCCTATCCCTAACTAACCCTAGGCAACCACTAATCAACTTCCTGTCTCTATCGATTTAACTTTTTGAACATTTTGTACCAATGGAAAATGCAAATCAAAACATGCTGTCTTTTGTGCAACTTCTTCCACTTAGCATAATGTTTCTGAGATTTGTGTCTGTTGCAGCATGTTTTCATTCCTTTTTATTGCTGCATCATACTCCATTATATGGATATATCACATTTTGCTTATCCATTCACTAGTTGATGGACATTTGGGTTGTCTCTATTTTTGGCTACTATGAATAATGCTGCTATGGACATTTACATGCATGCCTTTGTGCCGACATACTGACATATACTATTATGTGGGGAAATCTGCAGAATGCTATCAATTCTAAGAGTTTTACATTTAATGCCCCGGAAATCAGGATGTGCTTTACAATGGATGGTTTATGTATCAGTCAGAGTCCCAAAAGGAAACAGATGGCACAAACTAGGATGCTTTAAGACAGGTTTAATAGGGGACTAAATATAAAGGTAAAGGTCAATTCAAGGAAGGAGTCAGTCATGTAGATAAGAGTCTGACACCTTCAGAAGAAAGTATCCTTCTACCTAGAAGCATATTCATTGCAATGTACCCTTCAGGGACAAAGCTAGAGGGAGAAATTGTCCTTTCCCACTCTTCTTCTGTTTGATCTCCTACAAGGGTTCCCTATTGGCCAGAACCAACTGGAAGCCAGAGGGCAAGGAAGCCCATTGACATGACCCAGATCCATCCGTCTAGGGCACAGAGCAAGGTGAACAGATATGGAAGGACAATCGGAATACATATCTGGCACAGTGTGTCAATGCTAAACTGGTAAAGGTTTCTTCTTCAGTGATACACAAAACAATGGTATATCTTCAATAAAGCACTTTAGATTTGATGACATGAGGTACAAGCCCAGTTTTGCAAAAATCATTATTAATATGTCCATATATGCATGAAATAAAATCTAGACCTATATACCTCATCTGCAAAGGGGGGGGGGGAGTTTAACAGGAAATTTACTTATCTACATTAAAATTTTCCATGATGTTCGGATTTTCTACGAGTGTCTCCTTTCACCAAGAAAGACCTGATCTTCACGGTTTCTGAATACCAAGCCTTGTTCTTCTTCTTCAAACTTCCTTTCATTCCTATTAACTCCTCTTTGTCCTTCCAAACTCTTTTCTCTAAGTGACACAAAGCCTGGCCTTCTTCTGCCTTACATTTAGAAAGCATTTTAATAAATATGTGTTGAATAAAGGAAAGATTTAACAAACAAGTAAATTAATAAATGAAAGTGAATCGAGGCAAGTGGTCTTATCATTGGCCCCACTACTACCTATTTCTCTCCCTATCCAGGTACAAGGAAACTAAAGACCACAAGAAAAATACTGATGAATTGGAGAGGAAAACAAGGAGGAAGAATTTAAAAAGGAAAGATAATATTACTAAAGCAAGAGAAAAATAACCAAGACGGAATTTTACTAAAGGAGAAATGGTTACGATTTTTTTGTTTTGGTGTCTGAAATGTGTCTATGCATCTTTACATCTGAGTCCAAACAAAAGACCATAATATTTCTGATGAACTCAAAAGAAGTTGTTATGGGAAACATTTAGTGTGGCAAACAAAACCGTTAAGTTCTAAAGTGTAACAAAAAAATATAAAGAACTGATGATCTTAAAAACACTACTTCCTGGTGGGGCACCATAGCTCACACCTATAATCCTAGCACTCTGGGAGGCTAAGGCAGGAGAATTGCCAGAGGTCAGAAGTTCAAGACTAGCCTGAGCAAGAGCGAGACCCCATCCCTACTAAAAATAGAAAAAGTTAACTGGGTATGGTGGCACATGCTCAGCTATTAATAGTCTCAGCTATTCAAGAGGCTGAGGTAGGAGGATCCTTGAGTCTAGGAGTTTGAGGTTGCTGTGAGCTATCATGATATCACAGCACTCTAGCCAGGGCGACAGAGTGAGATTCTGTATCCAAAAAATAAAAATAAAAAATACCATCTCCCATGGAATTTTTCAAAATCTCTCTATCTTCTTTATCCACACTAAATCTTTACTAGAATTCAGTTTTGTTTAATTTATAATATTACACAATGCCAGAAAATGTCTTTTAAAGTTTCTTGCAATGAACTGTGTGCTTATAATATTGTAATAAAATTTAAAAGGTGACACCTAAATTATTATTTTCTAATTTTATTTCAGTAATACACCAAGTAATCTTTTTGTGGACTAAGCTGCATAGTTAAGCCTAATTCATAACATCGTTTATATAGGTAAATGTATTCCAAGTTCTGAACAACCTTAGTTTACAAACTTTTAGAACCCAACTCATTCCTATGTTCAGAACTGCCTGTACTGGTTTCAACCTGTGAATTCACCAACATTTTGGTCGAGGTTGTTAACGAAATAGCAAACTGGGCTCATTTAACTGTACCATTCCACTTCTTCATTTGTCCATTCATTCACGCATGCATGCATACATGCATTCAGCAAATATTTATGAAGTGCCTACTCCAGCAGGGCACTGGGCTAGAAGTGAGATGACAGGAACACAGGGTCAGGGAAGACATGGTCATGCCAGGAGGAAACCTCTTAGTGGAGCAAATAAACCAACAATTCTAATACATCAGGAAAAAAAGAAAGAAGGGAAGGAAGGGAGGAAGGGAGGAAGGGAGGAAGGGAGGAAGGGAGGAAGGGAGGAAGGAAGGAAGGAAGGAAGGAAGGAAGGAAGGAAGGAAGGAAGGAAGGAAGGAAGGAAGGAAGGAAGGAGAAAAGCATTTTAGGAAGAGAAGTCAAGGTCTCAGATAGAAATATCTCAATGTGGGCAGGAAATTGCAAGGACAGCATCCTGGAGAGTGTAGTACAAGATTTGAATTGTCAAAAAAGGATGCCAGAGTTCTGATCATGAGGAAATCAGTAGGCCATTTTAAGGAAGACGGACCCTTTGATGGGTTTAAGCATTCAAATTAAATGTTCAGACATACTTTGGTCGCTCATTCTGGCAACCAGATAGAATTTGGGTCAGCAAACTATAGCCTGTGGGACTTTTGTATGACCCACAAGCTAAGAATGATCTTTACATTCTAAATGGCTTTTAAAAATCAAAAGAAGAATCAGTATTTTGTGACACATAAAAATTACATGAAATTCAAATTTGTCCAAATTCAATTTGTCCAAATTTGTTCACATTCAAATTTGTCCATAAGTAAAGTTTTATTGGAACACATAAGTTACACTCGTCCATTTGCATAGCATCAATGGCTGCTATCGCAAAGGCAGAGTTGAGTTGTTACAACAGAGACCAGATGGTCTGCAAAGCTTATAATATTTACCATCTGACCCTTTACGAGAAAAAGTTTGCTGATTTCTGGTAAAGAAGATGGATAAAAGAAGGAAAAACAATGGGTTTTTTTTTTTTTGCATACATATCCCAATGCTGTCTAGAATATATTTGGCTTTGGCTTTTGTACATAAAACCATCTGATACATTTTCAGGAACTCATTAGGTCTGAGAATGGGAGACGTTTTGCATTCATCTGTGAGCAGAAGCTGAGAAGACACAGAAGATGAAAGTAACCAGTGAAAGCAAAAGGAGGAAGAAGAAAGGGTTGCATTCTGTAGAAGCCAGTGCTTGCTGGCAAGCAGAGTAAGAGAAGCCCACAAAGGAAACTGAAGATCCAAAAAACCAGGGAGGTTAGAGACACCAAGATAGAAGAAAGTTGATGCCAAATGAGTCAAGTTTCAAGAAGGAGTAAGTTATGACCATTTCAAAGACAGCAGCTACTGCTGTCGGTGCCCAAGATCCTTTCTGTCTTTTTAATAACAGCATTTCAATTTGCCTCCTTCCCCACTCTCAGTGGTGTGACATGGATTTATAGCTCTAAAGATGGTCCTCGACCGGCTTCGGTCAATCCCCACAGTCCCACTCCCCTCCCTGGCCAGAGTGACACAGATTGGTTCACGAATAGGCAGGACCCCAAGCAGAAACAATAGGCTACAAAGAGATAGTTGCTGGAGATTCTGAGAAAGAGACATGCCTTCTTTCTGCCCTGGAAGTCTGGATATGAGGATGTGATGTCTGGAGCTGCTTCCAGACATGGTGCCAGAAGAAGGGAAAGTCTAGAGCTGGGGGGTCAAAAGGTGAGCGAGTAGTAACGGGGGAGCCTAAACAAGAAGCCAAAACATGGCTATGGAGAGCACTCAGGCTCTGAGTGAATCATGTTAGACCCTGGATCAAGCCTCACCAAAGGCCAGCACCCACTGCAGGATTTTCAGTTACCTAGGCCAAGAATTCTCCATTACTGTTTAAGCTAGTTGGAGTTGGTTCAACAAGACAAGGCACAGAATCCTGGCTGACAGAGGGGGTAAGCACAGGGATGGCAGGGATGGGTGGACACTTTGAATGTGGATGACTTCTCTTTTAAGAAATATGAAGGAAAGGGGAAAGTTTAGGCAGAATTCAAAGAAGGATCAGGTGTGGCCAAAAGAGGATTGCTTTTAGTTTGGTTTTTGTTCATTGTTTATTTATTCGCTTGTTTGTTGTAAGATGCAAGGTACTTAAGCCTGATTTGGAAACTGACAGAAAGGATCTAGGAGGGAGAAGAGTTGAAAGTATGGGAGGAAAAGTAGATAACTGGTATAAGATCCTTCCACTTTCGAATTATGGGAGCAAAGTCTATATGCTTTCTGGTCACTGGCCCTAAGGAAATCTATAACAGGACTGTCTGGAAAGGGAGTCTTAAAAGCAATCAAGGGGTATCACGATGAGTTTTATCTTCTATAATTTTAACTGAAGATAAAAAAAAAGAGGTCAAATGTTTCATTCCGGAAATGAGTGCGCTCCAAAAAATTGCTGAAAGTCTGGCTTAAACAGGATCCCATTCACCAAATCTGGGTATACAAAGACTAGCTGGCATCTCCTAACCTTGAAAGAGGCCTGTTTTCTACAAATAAAATTACTATTTCCAGCTGAAAGTTATGATAATGTAAAACTCAGAAGGCCCTATGGATAGAAAATGTAGCCATAGCTTTATGAACTGCTTAGGAAAATTCCAGGCAGCATATGTGCTGGGGACGTTTAAAGAAACCATCATATTCCCCGGCCCTTGAGGTCACTGAAACAAGAGAATACTTTATAATCTCTCCCACAGCATGTTGCTGGGCTGGAAAAACCATGGGCCTCACACCTTAAATTCTCAGGTCTAATGAGGAGTCTGAATCATTCATAAATGAAATGATATATTGGTGGAAAATGCAGAATTGTGGTAACTGCTTGAATGAAGATCTTTGATAGATATGAACTCTGGGTCAATTTACCCAGGGCTGAACTGTTTAACTGTCTATTGAAATGCAACCTGTCAAATCTGGGTACAATTGAGAGATTAGCATAGTTTTCACATTTTAATGTTGATACTTGGCATATTGCACTGGGAGGAAGGGGAAGAGGACTAAATCCATGACACTGACAAACAACAACTGCTTAACGCCCTTATTTGGACATTCACATCCACTGAAGCCTAATACATATTTTGTGGAGCCGGAGGGGCTGGAAGCCTACAAAGACAACTTGGCCTCTTCAAATTACAGAATCTCTAGACCCAAGGGCCCTTTAGAAAGTCACCACATTCACTCCTACCTCCAGGTCACTCTTCCCAATTTGTAAGGATATGTGGAGAATAATCCATAACCTCTTTTGTAACCCAGCTCAATTTTATAGATCTAACCCCAAATCCCCTGCTCACACAGAGCAGCCACATGCTGAAGCTGCCCACCCCGTCCCCTCACCCTGCGGAGGGGACATGGCCTTGCTGGCCCTACCTCAACGCAAAGGTGCACACAAAATATGCACAACAGCCAGCAGGAGAAGAGGAGCTCTCTCCACGGAGGAATTTCCATCCTGCCCAAGCTAAATAATCCCCGGTAATTGGTGTTCCTCCCCTGAATACAAAAAGGAACATTTGCAGGATTAAAATGTGCCTTTTTTTTTTTTTCCATCATGCCTTTACCTCAAAATGGGGCTTCGGAAGCAATTTAGAGACAGGCTACAAATCTGAGTGGATTCGTGATCATTCCTGTTTAAAGTTAATGAGAGCTAACATACCACGACGTAACTTACACATAGTAAGATCTTAACACATATTATTGCATTTAACCTTCGCATCAGTGCTATGTCATAAGCATCACCCTTCTTACTATCCCTGCATGGCGGATGAGGAAATGGCAGGACAGAGGGGATAAACAGGGGCCCAAGGTCACACAGGTCCTGAGTAGCAGAGGGGGATTCAGAGACAGCAGGCTGGCCCAGGGTCCATGCCCCTAACCGTTATACCACACTGCCTCCCAGCAGGGTACGAGGCAAGCAAGCACATGAAATGGTCTTTCAAGATCACGTTTTGGTCGCTGATTCTATGATTCCAACTTTGCTTTATCTGGTTAATGTGAAGTATTTCCACTTTGACGGCCATAGAAACACTGTATATCTCTTGAGCAAAGCTGGGGGGCAATGGCAGTGTGCTTAAAACAGCACAGTTAGCGCGTGCCACCCAATAACCATTCTGCACACCAACAGCAAAGTTACTTCTACGCCCCTAACGTCACATCAGCCTCCTTGCCTGCCAAGAGCAGGCCTAACCAGGCCTGCAGTTTTCATTTGAGTTCAGTCCCCTGGGAGAATAACTTTTGTCAAAAGCAGATTCCTGCCACCCGTAAGTAATCTGAGAAACTAGCTGATGTCTAGAATGTGGCTTCTTTATATGACTCTAAGTACGCAGTGTCCCAACTTTTAAATGACAAAAGGAGTGATCATTAAGGGGCTTGGGCTTAGGGGACAGAGAGCACTTCTGTTTCAAATCTTGAGAGGCAATGGCCATGGACGAGTTCTGGTCTTCAACACGCACGTCTCCCTGCAGCTCGGCCTGACGTCAACGCAAGGGTGCTGAGCAAGGGCCATGCCTCTGAACAGCTTCCAGAGAGTGGGCTTAAGAATATAAAGCCATACTAAGTTGCTCAACATGGTGTAGCATGAGTGTTTGGAAACAAGAGTGCTATTCTGCTCAGGCTGGAGTGGACAGGATTGGAAGAGGCCCCTTCCACTCAGGCCCCTTTTGTGAGAGGCGATTATGCAATTTAACCACGTCCCAATGTTCTTTGTAAAGTGTGAATCAAATTGTCTGTCAGGGAATAGTATTTTTCCACACTCAGGGAGAGAATACTTAGAAAAACCCTGACGGCTTGCCAGTTTTTTTAAATTTTGACTCTGTGACAAGGGAACATGTCAACTTTCTGCCCAAAGCCCTAAGCCACTCTCTAAATGCCTGGAGATGAAACTTAGTGGGGGGCTGCTCCTTGGTGACATGCGTGTCCACCACCTCGCGTGCCTGTCAGTAGAGGTGAATCTGTGCGCGGCTAGAAAGCCTGCAGCTTCCAGGATATTCCTTCCTATAACTCAGGCTGCTGGGAGGGGAAGAGGTCTGGGTCCCAACTTCTCCGATGATAAAACATAACTGAGGACATTTCTCATAATGTACATTCATCTTTAGATAAATTACGTACCATGCTACTGCCCATGCCGGAGGTTAGCATAAAATATACAAAAGGTGCCATTTTAAAAGACGGCATGAAAAATAAATAAAATTACAGAAGCCCCAAGATATTCCTACTGCACTAAAATGGATGCTCATGTTCCACTTTGGAGGCCCCTGATCTAACCCGAACCCCTCATTTTATAGACGAAGATGCTCAGCCAAAGAGGTAAAATTACATCCAATGGGAGTCACCAAATTCATCTAGATCCCACATATCCTACCCCATCAGGGCTCGTTCCTGAAGGTTTTCCACAGGGGCTGTGCTACCTCTATTCTGGGGCATTTGAGGTTATCTGGGTTTGTCATACATCGGGACATGTTACTTGCATTAATGGGTGTGGACCAGAAATGCTAAACGTCCTGCAATGCGTAGAACGGTCCCCCAGACAAAGAACTCTCCTACTCCAGGTAGCCACAGAGCTCTTGTTCAAAGAAACTCTCTCAAGCTGGGCTTCCTCTTCCCAGTAGAAACTTTTCCTGTGACATGTCTGTGTTATTCTCATTGTCCCTACCATCCTCTTGGATTCTCATAAACTGCATTAATTCCATTTCGCTTTTTGTCCTTCAACGTTAATCACAATACTTGTCAAAAAGAGGCTCATTGCTAGAGCCTTTGTAGAATTCCCATCATTTTATTTTTTTCTCTGCTAGGGTTTCTTAACCTCAGTACCATTGACATTGGGGGCTAGATAATGCCTTGCTGTGGAGGCTGTTCTGTGCATTTCAGGATGTTTAGCACCATCTCTGCCCACTACGCCCCAGAATCCAGTAGCATCCCCCGAGCTGTGACAATCCAAATATCCCTAGGCATTGCCAAAATCATGCCCTGCTATGAAGCACTGCTCCAGGCCAAGCCTGCAAAGAGGAAATCTGTGTACAAGCATAAAGGAGACAAGACATCCTATCACTTCATCCTTAATGTTTTCTATCAATATTAGTCTATGGCTTGACGTCAAGTCAGGTTGCATAGTTCATGGAAAGTAGGAATAATGTTTGTTCAGCTTGGTGTCCTCAGTGCTGGTATAATGCCTGGCACGTAGCATGCATCCCATAAGTATTTACTGAATGAAAGAAGCCTTCTTCAGAACAATACATACCTTAGTTAACTCAAGCCTTAATAAATGAGGCTAATTCCAGTAACAGAAGCCCCAAAGACCTTCTTGAGAAAACATCAGAAAGTACTTATTACGATAGCTTTGCAATATGTAAAGGATTTGTGGTGTGGTTAATCATTCCATCTTTGAACAGCCCAACCAGAAAGTAACCATCAGATTACCGTGCCTCTTCTTATCAGTGGAGTTCAGCATCCAATTGCCTTTCCTATTTTGCGGTGGCCTTAGTTTATCTCAACATCCCTCTGCATTATCTGGGAAAGCATTTGAATTGCCAATCTGAAAACAGGGCCGTACAGCAGGCTTTGAATTAGAATAGAATAGAATTTCAAATTTGGCCTGCTTAAATTCATATCCAGCAAGCTATTTATGACTGCTAAGCAGGGATTTTGTTTTTAAGAGCCAAATTTTGTGAGCTGCCCCTGGGACTCTTTTCTGAGGTGGGGATTCTACAATCCAGAAAACTTAAGTCTTTAGTTTAAAAATAAGCAAGGCTCTCTGGGAAATGATAGAACTACGAAATATAGAAAAAAATATAATGCTTTTCTTGCTAGTCCAAGGAAGCAGGGCACCTGGAGGCCCCCGTAGCTCTACACTTCGATGCAGCTTCACTCCCCCAAGCCAGACCCCTCAAGGTTCCACCAATAAGCCATGGGCCTGCTCACCTCTGGGCATTCTCTCGCGTTGTCCCCCCACCGGGAATGTCCCCCATTCCCCCTCTTCCAAGGTAAACCCCACACCCGCTTACCCTCCCTCATCTAGGAAGCTTCTCTGACAGCTCCAGCCCCCTGAGGCTATCCTCTGCTCAGAGTTTCTACCATGGTTACAAATTTAGAATCTGTACCACCACGCTCCTCTCCACTTAAGTAAAACCTGTCTTGCAGGGTTAGGCTGTGATTTCCTACGGATGAAACTGTCTCCCCAACAAGGCTAAACTCTCTGAGCATCTGTGCCACCCACACCCTGCCAGCATCTAGCTTGCTCCTGGCCACATGGTGAATGCCCAATAAAAACTTATTCACTGGGCTAGCCCAGATTGTGCTAAATGTGTGAACCTGGGCTCTGTTCTTTATGTATATTTCCGTGGATTCCATGTGATTTGTGCAAATTTAAGGTCCATTTGGCTCTATTCTAGCAAAACCCACAAAATGGAATTCTCACTGGAATGGCTATAGACAATGGGTTTTCCAGTAGGCTCCTAAGACACAGTATTTCTGAGGAGATCCTAAATTCATTTACACTCAGGGCAGAAGGAGACCCATCAAGCCTGGCCTCCATCTCACCCAGCCTGCACGCACCTTGTTCTGTAAGGAAAGAGACACTGTGTTACTAACTGCCAGCACACAACGCGAGGCATTGGGATGAAAGGATATACAACCTTGGTTAAAGTTAGTCCTTAACAGCCAGCCACGGTGGCACGAGCCTGTAGTTCCAGCTACTCAGAAGGCTGAGGCAGGAGGATCACTTGAGCCCAGGAGTTCAATACCAGTCTAGGCAATACAGAGAGACCTCATCTCTAAAAAACAGCCCTTAAAACAAGGGTCACTCCGCATACATGGCTAGTAGAAACATAAAATGATGCAATAACTTCAGAAAACAGTTCAGTAGTTTCTTCTTTTTTTTTCCTTTCTTTGAGACAGAGTCTTGCTCTGTTGCCCAGGCTAGAGTGAGTGCCGTGGCATCAGCCTAGCTCACAGCAACCTCAAACTCCTGGGCTCAGGCCATCCTTCTGCCTCAGCCTCCCAAATAGCTGAGACTACAGGCACATGCCACCATACCCGGCTAATTTTTTCTATATATTTTTAGTTGTCCAGCTAATTTCTTTCTATTTCTAGTAGCAACGGGGACTTGCTATTGCTCAGGCTGGTCTCAAACTCCTGAGCTCAAACGATCCACCTGCCTTGGCTTCCCAGAGTGCTAGGATTACAGGGGTGAGCCACTGCGCCCAGCCAGTAGTTTATTTAAAAGTTAAACATTTATATTTACTTATCCAGAATTCCCACTCCTACATATCTATTAAGAAGGAATGAAAGCATCTATCCAAGAAAGATTTGTATACAGATGTTCGTAGCAACATTATCATAATAGCCAAAAAGTGGAAATAACCCTAAATGTCTATCAACTAATGAATGAATAAATGTGATATATGCATACAATGGAATATTATTTGATAATAAAAAGGAATGAAATACTGATATATGCTACAACATGGATAGACCTAAATGAAAGAAGCCAGACACAAACACCATAAATTGTAGATTGCATTTGTAGGAAATGCCCAGAAAAGGCAAATCCATAGAGATAGAGAGCAGATTCATGGTTGCCTAGGGCTGGGAGTGAGAAAGAGGATTAACTGTAAATGTGCAAAGGAATCTTACTGGGGTGACGGATATGTTCTAAAACCAGATTACACTCACGGTTGCACAATTTGGTACTTACCTAAAGTCACCAGATTGTACTCATCCAGTGGGTAAATGGTATATGTAAATTATATTTCAATTTTTAAACATTAAGAGTAAAAACAAATAACATGGGTCATTGATCTGCTTTCTTCAAAGATTGACTTTCATGTCTCTTTCCCCCCAGTAATTGAGTTTTAGGGGTTCCCTCTAATGTGCCACAATGATATCTGCTGCTTCATTTCAGAGCCACACTTGTGATAGGTCACACCTTGGCAATAGAGACGGATCATGGAATTCATTCATTCACTCAAAGAGAAGATTTGCTGAGCTCTTTTCATGTGCCAGGCACTGTGCTGGGTACTTGGGATGAAACAAGAAACAAGGCAGGTGTGGTCCCTTGCAGTCGCAGGGCTGAGGGTTACAGACACACCCACAGGCAAAATAATGCAGAGCAGTGTGTGCTGCCATGGGAGAAGGGGCGCACAGGCACGCAGGTGAGGCCCCTCACTTTGATTTTAACATCAGGGGCTCCGGAGAAAACCAACTCTCAGCTGAGGTCTAAAGGGCAAGAATGGAAATAAGGAAGAGGCAGGTGACGAGAACAGTTTTCCATGCCAAGGAAACGGCAGGTGCGTAGGCCTAGAGGTTAGAGAGATGGGATTTGTGAGGAATGGAGACCGCTCTATCTAGGTGGGTCACAGTGTGAGAGGGAGAAAGCGGAAAAGAAGTCACAGAAAAGTAAACAGAGGACAGACCACAAAGAGCCTCCTAAGCATATGAAGGAGTCTGGGCTGTATCCTAAATGGGGAGGCAATGAAGTGTGGCTCAGCAAGTGAACACCACGATCAGATGTGGGCTTTGCTGGAGATGAATGGCAGGAGCCAAAGCAGGAGCAGGAAGACCCATTAGGAGGCCATTAGAGATTGTGGTCTGGGCTGGAGAAGAGGCAGAAGCTCCATGGAAAAAACTACCTCCCTGTGGCTTATTCCCACACGCTGTCGACCCACCCACACCCAGACCTCAGAATAAAACACCAGGCCTCCTGCAGCTGACCAGATGAAGGCACTGCTCCTAGCCCTCTCTCCCATCACTGTTTCTTTTGACTTAGACACTCTCCCTCCTGTGTCTCCTTTCCTCTGTCTGGTCCCTATGTAACTTTATGTCTCAGTTTAGAAGTCCTCCAAAAAGCATCCCTTCCCTAATCTGAGCTGGTAACCTCTCCTAGACGTTCCCTTTGAAACATGTACTTATTCTTCACAGAGCATATATTATATCCCTCTGCAATGAAAGTGTCCACATGTTGACCTACTTTATCACTAGAAGACTATCCAATAGAACTTTTGACAATAATGGAGAGATTCTATATCTGCACTGTCCAATATTATAGCCATTAGCTACATGTAAGCACTTAAAATGTGCCTAGGGTAACTAAGAAAATGAATGTTTATTTTAGTTTAGTTTAGTTAATTTGCATGTAAATTACCACATGTCTTGCTAGTGGCTACCATACTAAACAGTGTAGCAGCAGACATTATATTCTGTAAGCACATGTACTGTGTCTTGTTCATCACTGAAATTCTCGGAGGTAAAAAAGCACTAGGCACATTGAGGAACTTGATAAATACTTGTGAATGAATGAATAATATACATCACTCTAAGTGCCAATATTTTTATTCATTCATATATTAAACAAACATTTATCAAGCCCCTACTATGTGCTGAGCATTATTCTAGATATTAGGATTACAGATCGAGTGCCCTACTTTTGTGGAGTTTATGCTTTAAACATGGAAGCAAAAAACATGCAAAAACTAAACAAAAAAAAACAATTTCAGAGAGAGATTGGTGCTATAAAAAAATAATAAAGCAAGATAAGGAGATAGTGATGGAGAGAGTATGTGCAGTCTTAGTGACATTTCATCTCACTAATAGCCTCTGCCAGAGCCTCTGCCGTCCCAGCCTAGGTTGCATTCTAGCACATATCAAACAAACTCATGATGAAAGTTAATGGAACAAACTTTAACAGAAAGTAGGATAATTGCTCAGAAATAAATTCTGCTCTCTGATCATCTTGTCATAAAAGCTTTCAAGTATGCATTTTTGTGGAAAGGAGGCAGTGGCAAAATTGACCCATATTCTGTTTCAAAGCTATTAATGTGTCAAATGGTTAGCCCCAGCAGGCAGAGAATTTCTGCAAACTTCAGGGGGAAAAAAAAAACATCTTCTGAATTACTTAGTGTCACAACATGTGTCAGAACCAGCAGCCAATCAAAATCTCCATCTGCAGCATGTGTCTTCTGTTTTGCAATTAAATTCGCCCCAAATTTACTGACCATCTGCGTAACTGCCAGGACTGTGCTAAGCCCCGGGACAGAAACCCACTGGCATCTGCCCGCCAACAGCTTCCAGACCAGGAAGAACGAGAGAAAGCACACGTAAAACACCAAGGACATCGTGGTGTATACAGCCGTGTGTATGTATCACTTTTCGTCTTTCCGTTTCCATTTATCTTCTTTAATGTTCTTTATCCCTGGTCATAAAATCTCCAAGGATGTTGTATTCATTCCTGAGACCAAGGTAATTTCATAACTTCCCGCCTTGAATAAAATGAAATTTTCCTTAGCTACTCTGGGTTCTAACACCATTGAGTTTTACAAATCGTGTAGCTGGGAAACATGTTAGAATATAAAGTGCATTTTGTAAGGCTGGAAGAAAATTAGCTTTGTGAGGCTGGTCAATGGCATATAACTTATGCTAATCATTTATCCAAAAGGAGACTCGCTGACAGGCTCACCTGGACTTCAAAAATACTTGCCCACCTCACCCGCCTGTGAGAGTTAAGTGAGACTGGCCGGGACAGAGCTCTGCACTTTGAAAAGCCCTTTATAGTCATTAAAATAAAAAGGATGGCTCTGCCCTCATAGCATGAGTTGAATGGTGCACAGGTTCACAGAGAGCAGAGCAGAAAAGAGATTGGAAATGCAGTCTCATGAAGACAAAGATAAAACTTCTCTGAGACCATCTCCAGCCTCCCTCCTTGGAAGGATTTAATATGCAAGCAAATAAATCCATGTGAAAACTCTCCAACCTCCCCTCTGACTGTCTCCAAGGAGAACTGGTCAAGGTTTCCACATCCACGGTCACTGGCCATAGGTTTGCCTGTGAGGGGACCGATAAGAGGAGAGAGAGAGAGAGAGAGAGAGAGAGAGAGAGAGAGAGAGAGAGAGAGAGAGAGAGAGAGAGAGAGAGAGAGAGTATGTGTACGTGCATGCAAAAATGCATATGCATGTTATAAATACACTCACTTTCAGCTGGAGAGCAAGTTCACCTCTTCCGTTAATTATAATTGCAATTTTTGTGGAGGATGACACATGGCCTATCATTTAGGGGGAAGAAAAAAAAAATCTGGCCTTATCACAACCCTATTAAGAAAAGATCCCTGGATTTCCCAATGCTCTGCTTTCATTTTCCAAGTGTCTGTCAGAAAGTCTGGAGCTTCACTACAATGCCACTGCCTGGGTATGTGCCATGGAATTATCTTTCTATGATTCAATTTCTATGCAATGAATGTTCCCGTCATCAGCTCCCATTCCCAATACCTACTGAAAGCTGTAGACTCTGAAAACATGTCTGCATAACTTAACCACTTCAAAGTTTCCTCATAACATTGTGTTACTACAAAGTCATGTTCCAGCTTCAGTGTTTGTCTTCTTCAATAGTATGACAATACTTGGTTGGTATTTGCCTGCCTTTAAAAGAAAGGCAAACTTAGCTGTTTTCAAAATTCTTTTCAGAAATGGTTCAAGCAATATAGGGACAGACATACAAGAATTTAAAAATCAAAAAGCTGGTTCTAATGAAATTATTAATTCAAATATAACTCTCATTTTTGATGCTGGACTCCATGTTGCTTGAGGTGATGGTCCCATTGTGGCCTTCCTAATGCTTGGGAAAATTATGTCCCCATAAATTGATTACATATGGTCAGAGAAGATTGTTAGGGGGAAGAAAAGTCTTTAACTTTTCTTTCTATTTAAATAGACAGATGCCAGGGCAGTTTTTCTTCCTTAGCTCTAAATTAATTCCATGCAAGAAGAAATGTGGGTTGAACTGGCAAATTTGCTGGACCCAGAGAACCCTAGCCAGGGTTCTGAGGAAGGCCAGAGAAAGCCAATGCCCATCCCCCACTTACAACTTCATCCCGATGCACACTTGGTTGGTTTTTGTTTTTAAGTTCTATCTCCACGTTCCCAGGCTTTCCACTGCACTCAAAGTCCAACGTAGCCTAGAACCCAGGTTTCAAAACTCCCCCCACTTTCCTGGTTAAGTTGTAGATCTGTAAATATTCCTTCTCTACCCGAGGAGTAGGATGTGGGAGAGAGACAGTCACAATGATAAAAGGACAAGGTAGTCAAGGAATGCCACGTGCATGATAGGAAGACCCAGAACCCTCCTGTCTTGAATGGCAAATTGGAACTGATCTGATTCACACAGCAGCAGACTGGAATGGAGGCCCTTGACACACTGATGAGTGAGCACTCCAAGGGGCATGGGGCCAACATTAAGAGGGCTGCTGCTACCAGGAGCTGTGGTTCTGTAAAACACAAGAGTGAAGTGAACAGAAGAGAGGGTCATGTTTTCAAAGTTAACTCCAGTTTGCTTTGTCAGCCCCTTCTTATGTGATCTCTCCCACTCCCAAGGATCAATTCAATGGGGTCTGGATACAAGAACCAGGATGGCTGGTTCATGACCACAGCAGCGGTAAACCCGAAACCCTAGCGGCCAGAGAGGATGTCCATGCTCCGGAAGACTGTGTGTTGGGAAGAACACAGTGCATGGATGTGCACTCATTCCCTTGGCTCAGACCCCATGCCTGGTTGTAAGCCATTTGCCATAAAAGCAGAGTGGTATTTAAAAACAAAATGAAACAAAACAAAAAACAACTCATTCAGCCTTCCTCCTGAGGCTACTATCAGTATATTGCCTCTCACCCTAACTATGGGCATACAAGTGACTCCTTCCAAACAGAGGGCAACACTGACAGAGATGTCTAAGAGTGGAAAACTTTAGGTGCATATCCTTATTTATCTACAGCGTACAGCATGGACTGCCCATGTGTCTCCCAGTATCACCTGTCTGTAAAGAGATCAAGAAATGCCATTTGGTTTTCAGGCAGGCCAGTTGCAGTACCCTCATCTCCCCACAGCTTCTCCACTGGAAGACATGCCTTATCTATATATTTTAGAGTGTTAAGCTCCATAAAAGCAAGGCTAGTATGGTGTAATTTACCTGTCACGGGCCAGGCCACGGTCCCACCCCCGTGGTCCCTTAATAAGTAACCGTTGAGCAAAGATAACTCTTCATTTTCCGGTCACTTTCAGCTGGTATCCCAAATCACAATTCAAACAAAATTAAAATAAACAAAGGGATTTCTGTGGAATTAAATTCTGCAGCAGCATGAAATAGTGTTTAATAAAACAACCAACAGACAATAATGGCCTCTTTAAAATGAAAGCAAGATGAGGACTTACAAACATATGGGACTTATTTAGCATCTGCTATGAGATTGAAAAGCTCATCAAAATGGACTTTTCCTACTCCCTCTGCCTCCATTAAGATTTACTTGGATTCTGCTCTAACAGAGATGGCATAATACACCCAAAGCAGATCTCCTGGTTTCCAGGCCCAATCCTGTCACTCCACACCCATCCACCCGGTCAGTTGCTCTAGCCGAGAAGCCACACATCATCCTTAATGTGTCTCCTCCCTTCCACGACCACATTGTAACAATCAGCAAGTCTCTGACGCTATTTCCCAAATCTATCCCCAATCCATGTCCTGCTCCCCACCTCCATTGCAACCACCATGGTCTAACCCAGAGATGTCAGATACAACTTTCTGCAATGATGGACATGTTCTATACAGACCATCCAGTGTGGTAGATACCACCCAGCGTTTCTATGGACCACTTGAGATGCGGCCAGTGCAACTGAGAAAAAATTGATTTTTTTTTCATGTTAATTAATTTTGAATTAAATTTAAACAACTACATATGGCAAGTGGCTACCATACTGGACAGCCCAGTCTCAATCATCATCGTCTTTCTCCTAGTCTCTCATAGCCACTCTTTGCCTCCCAAAATCCAACTGATGTTTTACAAATGTAAATTACAGCATAGCAATCCACCCCCTCCACCAACCCTAAACATTTTCATTTCTTTATTTTCTGCATAGCACTCATAACTCTCTGCAATGGTCCTTTTTGCTTGTTTCTTTATTATCTTTCTCCTTTTCTAGATATTGAGCCCCATGAGAGACAATTGGGGACATCACTATGTCTCCATTATCTCCAACACTGCCTAGCATATAAGTAAGAGCTCAGTAAATAACTTCTGAATGAATAAATGAATGAATTTTTAACATAAATCAATGGATTGATTTACCACCATCCTCCACTAATGGAGGTGATTAGTGAATCCTCCACTAATACAGACAAATGCTTTGAGCTGCTGAACCTGACATGCCAGTGGGTCGTCCTGGGGCATCTATTTCCTCTTCCAGGGTCTCCCTTGTGGCCAGTGACACAAATCTGACACAGAGACCTAGCCAACATCAGGCACATAGGCTAGAGACTCAAGATTTAGGTCTTCAAACTATCTTAGCAGCTTAGGAGTGCCCTGTTATAGTCTAGAGCTTTCAAAAGAACGTGTCCCTACTTGGTGACAGGTGTAACGAGACAAGGGTAACCTAGACACCCGCAGCCCCAGACCTGTTGACTGCATCCTCTACAAATCACATCCATTTAACTGTGTGTGGCTTACAAATATCACCATTTTCTCTGCACGTCAGAATAGGATACAAAAAGGGCTGAGAAGCACTACTGAGCCACTGAGCCTACTCCTCAATAAATGTGACCAAACCCAGAAATCTCAAACTATCATTCGAATATTTAGAAATCAGTCACATCTCTCTTTCCCGTAGTGAACAGGAGAAACATAAAGTGCCACCAATTACTAATTTGACTTTAGTTAAAGTGATCACTATTTTAAGCATCTTTCGATGAAAAAAAAAAAAAAACACGAATAACTGTTTTTAAAAACCCACAAATAGAGCAGCTGAGCTAGGAGGAAGTGGGGAACCTTGGTTGATATAGTCACCATGTGCCACAGACCCACGTTGGGCAAAGTAGGAGAGGGGACTTGTCAGGCTGCTATGTTTTCCTAGTTTTCCCAGCTAAGAGAGCCTAGAAGCAATGATCCCTCAGGAGCAATAAGCACAGCCAGCACTCGGATCCTGGTTTCTAAATACCACTCTCCACTGAAAGGAACCAAGACTCTTTGCAAAAATGGATGATTCCAGGGCTGGGGGGAGAAATAACAGATGAGTGTAGAACATCCTGCTGTACCGGCGGAAAGTAAGGAACTGCTCAAAGAATGACAGGGACATTTCTGACGGACTCAGAAGACAGCTTGAAAGGGCTCCCATTGACTAAATCTGGGACATTTTGAACATCAAAATAAATATTGATAGTAATGGTTTATAATGCACTGAAGTAAAAATAAAAATCCATGACATACTCTATAAATAAGTAAATAATCTTTTTTTTCCTTTGTAATAATAAAACTAATAAGTTTAGAAGAAATGATGGTGTTAGAAAAGAATCAGTATAACTGATTAATCTGATAAATAATCAGTAAAAGCAGAAGGTAAACATTTGATAAGCAACAGGATATTTAAAGAATCTCAAAATAGCTTCACATCAGAAATGTAGTAATCACTTATAAATTCACAGGTACAAAATAGTTATTAATTAACGTTACAGTGAAGATACCTGGCACACACTATCTTAACCAAGGGGCAGAAGTTAACATCACCAGCACTGGATAAACTGATGCCTCTTGATGTGAAGCACTGAGGAAATACATACAGTCTGCGGTATTCCTGCCCAAAGTATAGAGCCAGGGCCTCGTTGTGAAGCAATTTCTGCAAAGGAAGTGAAAAGCACTCTTCAAAAATTCTAAGTCAAGCTGGGCACAGTGGCACACACCAGTAGCCCCAGCTACTTGAGAGGCTGAGGTGGAAGAATCACTTGAGCTCAAGAGTTTGAGGCCAGCCTGCGCAAAATTAGTGAGACCCCTGTCTCAAAAACAAACAAACCAAAAAGCAAAGTTATCAAAGTAAAAAGAAAAAAAAAAAATGACGACTGAGGAACTATTCCTGATTAAAGGAAACCAAAGAGACAGGACAGCAACAACATGTGACTCTACGTTGGATCCTACAGCAAAAGGAAAGGGGAAAATGGAGACAGATTTCTTTTTTTTCTTTGCTTTTTTCCTTTTCTACGAAATATACACTGAAGTATTTTGAGATTTTAGGACAACATGTCTACAACTTACTCTCAAATGATTCAGAGAAAAATACATATGTAGGTCAAAACTCTTTGACATTTTTGAAGAGGAGAGACAGAAAATGATAAGATAAAACTGAGGTAGAATGTTAAAATTCTGAGAATCTGGGTGAAGGGTGTATACAGGAATTCTTTATATTATTCTTACAACTTTTATGTAAGTCCAAAATTGTTTAAAAATAAAAAAGTTAAGCAAAAATATATGGGTAACAAATGAAAGGGAAAGAAATAAATTATTTTTTATTTGGCATTTTCTTGGAAACTTCAAGCATGTGCAAAACATATGTATAATGCAGGGTTCGTGAATTAGCTGGAAAATATTTTTCTCCCATTCTCCTTAGATGAATGGAAATATAAAGAACAATTAGTGGGGCAAGAGGCTTTGAAATTTCTTTAGATTTAATTCAGATACCTGACCTGATTTTTTTTTCACAACCATCCTTTAAAATCAAAGAATGTCTGAATAAGGAACTAGTGGCACATGGAACGGGAAATCCAATACTTGCCTGTGGTTACCATGTGATTATACCATAAGAGAAGGAGGCAAAGATAACATATGAAAATACCAGGGGCAAATGGAGAGAAGCACCATGTACCTCCCATAAAAGGAAGAAGAGGCCAAAGCAAATGTGATGAGAGGAATCAGACAATCTGAAAAGGCAGCATCATCTGCCCTTGCACAAGAGGAAGGCCCAGTGCTGGGAACCACCTCTACGAGCTATTGAAAGGGACCCCAGAGGTCACCTATGCACATTTCCCACCATAAAGAGGAGGGAAAGAAACTGAAAACCAGAACCAGGACATGGCTTGTCTCCAGTTCTAGACAACAACCCAGAGCTCCTGCCTCTCAGGCCACCATAGCTCCATCTTCTATGCAAAACAGTATTAATACTTTTGGGACAAAGGTGACCATCTGCATGGCAAACCCAAGAAGACTTCATGCCACTTATTCAGGAGTCTCGGCTCCATGCTATACGTGGCTCTGCAAAGCGTGTTGGGATCCAATCAGCCACTCACGGACAGGCCAAAAAGGGATGGAGGAAGAAGCTACTTTGGCTCTTGAGCTAGAGTTTTGCCACAGGTCCCCAAGGAGCCCCCAGATGTCTCTGTTTTTGCCCATTCATGCAGCCAGTGCCACCTCTAGGCTCCTGTCCCTTTCTCCCTTTTCTCCACCGAGCATCAGTGAGATGCTGTGTGCCATCACTTTGCAAGCTCTACGTGCCGTACAGACATAAGCCATTAAGGACCTCAGCTTCTTCTCCACACACTGCAGCAAAGTATACCTTCCTCTTTCTCTTCTCTCCTGTTGCAATCTCCAAAAAAAACACTATTCTATCTCTCAAGCATCCTCCCACTTATTTAAAAGACAACTTCTCTCGGCATCAGATTCCTTATGACTCAGGTTCTTCCAGAAAGCCTTACAATGACTCATCTTAGGACCTGGGAAATGGACATGCAATAATTAGGTGCTTAGTATGGGCCCACCCTATCCCCTTGTGTTTACCTGCCCCTTTCTTTTGTGAATCACTTAACACTGCACCACCTACAACAAACATAAACAGACCCAGCCAGGGCTTTGCTTAACCCCATAGCACTGGAGCTTGCCAAATGTTTCAAGTCACAGTGTCACTATCCAATGTTAAGTGCATGCACAGATCACTAATTCAGCAGGCAAGTTTTTGGATGGGAAGGTCAAAGAACAGTGCTACTTTAAAAGAAACAATAAAAGCATCCTTCAGACCAGGTCTGGGCAGCACCACGTCTGGGAGAATGCATTATACATACTTTAACTAGAGGCCAGCAATTTGAGTTTTAAAATGTGGTATATGTTTTGTATCTTAACAAATGGGCTTAGCAAGTGCATCTGTTTGAGATAAAAGACATCAAATTCATTTTGCTGTCAGTAAGATTAAAAAGATTCAGCGTTCCATTTCTTGGGCCAATATGTTCATTCACAAGGCTATACTGAGCAGAAGAGGAATAACGGATCATGCCTCTGTTCGGTTTATCTCAGTAGGTTTACTCCTTCCACGGCTATTCCTTGGGGCATTAGGAGGGAAAAAGCCAACACGCCTTCTTAGGTAAGCTGGGATCTTGCCAGGAAAGAGAAAGATCACTTTCTGAGTACTTAACATCTCCCACGTAAGTGTCTGCTTGTGAAGGTACCCTTGACGAGCAGAAAACTTTTGATATTTATGAAGTTGCTGTGAGATAATCTCATGCAAATTTTTAATTTTACAAATTAGGAAACAAAAAGACAGCTGGAAAAAGGAATTTCACATCTGCACTGCCTCTGCTTCCTCTCCACTCCAGCACATTCCCACAAAGCTCAAAGACTCGAGGTTCAGTTCTCTCCTGCGTCACTTTGGACAAGTTACTTAATCTGGTGGGTGAGAAGGACACACAGCTTATCATCGCTTCTGCTATTTACCTTGTACGATTCACTGCCCCTAGGTTAAAAGTCCCCATCCAGAGCCAAGTTTCTCTGACATGTCACAAGCCCATGGCCTGATCCCTTTTGGAGACCCACCCCAATTTTCCCCAGAACCTGAGCCCCCTGTTTATTCTCAAGGTTGATCTAAGTTCCCTGATGAAAGACGTTTGTTTTAATCAGCCTCTAAAACACCGCAGGAACCTCTTCAACAACCAAGACACACATTAGAAGTCACTTCCCATGAATGTGAGCAAACAAGCTGGCTATAGAAGTTCACCCAAAATTCGCTTAGGCTTCTGGCCAATATTTTAAAATTCCATCTGTGTTTCAAAATTAAGGTTTGGGGTTTTTTATTTGCCTAAAATATTGATGCTTTTCTGCATTTTCTGGTTATGAGTACTAAGGATACTTTATGAGGAGCAGCATCCCGGGCAGTATAATTACAAATGTGGGAAATTTTACATATGAAGACCTGTTCTCTACAAATTTCAGATCCAATTTTGCAGGCTTATTGGTAGCTTCTACAGTGAAAACGAAACAAACAAACAAACAAACAACAATATGGGGAAATGCCATCAAATTCAATAGCTTCTACACTTCTGCAACAAACATCCAGGGGGGGGGGGGGAAAAACCACCACAGTAAACTGTTAAACTCACAATTAGAAACATGTTGAAAGTGCCAAATGGTATTTACATGGAGACAAGGAAAGTTCCCACGATCACGCACAAAGGGCTCAAAGCAAACTACGCGCTTTCACGTGGAGTCCCTTGTGCTCTGATAGGAACCCACAACATAAGTTGAGCTTTCACTCAACTCCTGCAGGCCTCAGTTCTCTAAGCCATAAAACAAAGGGCTGGACCAAGGTGATCTCAAAGATTATTTCTGTTGTTAACATATACTTCAGTGTGATTATAGCTCAGTTAAATAAAAGTGTGCTAACTGAATGTTTCACTAATTTTGCATCTGGCCATCACACCACTAACAGCTTCAAAAAGTGTATGGCTGTTTACTACCGAGATGTTTTGTAGGATGTCGTTCGTCACACACTGGCCTCTTGATGAAGACTCTCTTGGAAAGCCATGGTCTTGTGTCTCATTACTAGGAATGGTCCTGCTTCACTACTGAACCTTATGGGCACCCTGATTCACACAGCTGACTGGTTTCTCATTGCACTGGCAACAGGAAAACCCAGAACCAAATCACTGACTCACCTCTAGCAAACGGAACAGGGCCTTATGGGATGCATTTGGGGTCTTAACTTCACCCTTTTTCTCATCCCACTTTCCCTTCTTCCATTTCCTCACTTACCGTTTGTTCATCTGTTTCTGTTGTTTCTATCTCTGAAAACTGCTTTTAACCTTTTTTTTAAACAAAAGAAGTACTTCAAGCTATTTTCATTTACTGACATCAATGTTGAACAGCAAAATTGTTCCTTTAGTGACTTGCATTTTTCAAACACTGTCACCATACCAACACCTAAAAGCATCTGAGCACCCATCTAATATTCTGGTGTACATAATTCTATGCCAAGATTTAGATCACAGCTGTCACAGTGAGTAGCATTATCAATACTGCAATATTTTTAAACTACAATATTATAATATTTACATAGATCTTCATAGTATTTTTCCAGTAAGTCTTCACGTTTGTGATCTCATTTGATTTCCTCAACAATCATAAGAGATTGTTACAGCAGGAATTACTATGACTGTCTTCATTGCTAGAGATGAGGAAAATGAGCTCAGAGAGGTTAAGCAGCTTCCCTACATACACAAAGTTGATAAGTTAATAAGACAAGATCTGTTGTTTTTTTCCTCTAAGTCTAGCATTTTTCCCCTAACTACAAAATGTCTCTCATTGACTTTCTTGGCCTAGGATCTATGACTCAAATGTTTTATTTAGTTGATTTTCTAAATAGTATCAGCCTGCTAGTCAAAAATTATATCAATTACTCTTTGGTAATGGAACCTTTGCATGATGGGAACTAGACAGCCAAGACTCTGGAAAATTTTTTAACCATTAGAAAATGCATGAGTAATTTCTTTCCTCCATCGGAATTCAGTGATGGCATTAAGAAAACTCATTCCTGCAACCTAACAAGGAACATTAAAGCTTTAATGTGGTCTGCTAAAGTAGTCACACGGAGTAAAACTGCCTCTTGAGTCACTAGAACTAGTAAAACCATTTAGTAGTAGGAGATGAAATTTAGACAAGACAGGCTAAAGAGAAGAGCTAACTAACTGCATCTTAATGATGAGCTCACAGTACTTTAACCACATCTAAGGAGAAGAATCACGAAGTTCAAATCATATTAATTTCCAAGTCATTGACATTGCTAATGTGTAAGAGGGTGAAATGTTGACAACTTGAACTCTTGAGACCTTGAATAAACCAGAGTCTATTCATCCTACGAGTCATGAATTTGAGAAGTAAGGGGAAGACTGCATATGCAATTTCTCTGAGTTTTAATTTCTTCAGGGAAAATGAGGAAGGAGAAGGTCAAAGCAACCCACATTTTCTAACTCAACACTCTATGACTACAAGAACACTTCTTAGCGCCACCTACCTGAAAAATTATCACTTTAACATCAGCCAGGATTTTAAGGTATATTTATAAAATGTGTGGGCAATAGGTAATGTTCCAGCACATTTAAATCATTATTCAGGCATCTGACTATTTTCCTTTAATCAACTTCAAACATATACTGGTTTGAATTACTAATCCCTGCCAATGAGACAGTGTATTCATTACAAGTGTCTCTTCTCAACAGATTATGTAATGGATACTCGAGTTAATCCTGATTTCGAATGGCTTGACAATAAGTATGATGGTCTCTCACTTAGTTAATTATTTTTCTTATTTACATGTAGCCTGCAATATTCCCAACTAATCTATAAAATTCCATGAAGATAGGTCCATATACATCTTTTTAACAATCTTATACCAAGTGTTTGACACGTAATCATTATAATAATGTATGTTGAATAAATGAAGAAAATTACCAATTTTACCAATAGAGACAATTTATGAAACTCAAACTCATACAACTTATGAAACTCAAATATCAGTTCTTCCCTAGAGAAGATTAAAGCGTGCTATGCCTTGGCTGGAACTCTGCATGGCAGAAACAACCTGGCTATGCCTAAGGGGGAGTGAACGGTAAGAAAGAGTTAAGCAGGAGTCAAGATAAGAAATTATATGGCTTCCTGCTTCTTTCTGAAGTAGAACTTTATAGCATTGCTTCAAAGTGTGGAGATAGCAAGGTACGAAGAGAAGAGCCAAGTTTCCTGAGTCTGGCTGCTTCTTATCTGTGTGACCTTAGGCTAGTTACTCAATTCTTCTGAATCACGGTTTCCTCTACTGCAAAATGAGTGAGGAGTAACAGCATTGACTACACAGAATTGTTGATGAGGACTAAAAAGGCAATGGTTGCAAAACGTCTGCTTTTATTCCATGTCCTCAATAACTGGTGGCTGTTACTATTAATTATTTTTAAGTAAATTCCTAGAGAATCAAAACCCATCCTCTAGTCGTAAAGGGAATCAGAATTATTCATTCTTAAAAGGTGCACAGCTGATTTTGGCCACAGAGAAATGAAATCTGGTGAAAATAAGCAGTAGGAGAATCCTTGGAAGAAAAACAAAAGTGCTGGCATGGAAATAGGGAGGGGTCTGTGGAGGCTGACACAGCCATTCTGCCCCTTTGCTTTGCCGATGGGGAGAGGTGCCAAAGAAGGCACTGCGGTCTCACTCGGGTCTTTCTCTGCAGTGGCTGGCAACCTCACCAAGCACCCTTATTTTTCTCTTCCTTCCTCTGCTGGGTATTCCTCTCTGAGGCAGGTGATCTTTCCTTCCTGGTCCTAGAAAAACAGGGCAGAATCTGCCAGACTCTCAAAGATGGTTCTGGGACATGTTATGTTACAAAGAAAAAACAAGTAAGGTCCACATAATAATGGTCTTGAGTGAAAAGTTAGCAAGAACTATTAAAGGTCTTAAAGCAGGATTTATGGAAAAGGCAGCGACTCCAGGATTATACTGTCCTCTTTAGTGTGGAGCCCTGTCCTAACACAGTGGCAAAATGTGGAACATAGCAGTTAGGAGCTTTGGGCACAGAGAATATTCATAATTCTGGATACATGGTCTGGTGTTTCTGCGTGAGTATCTTACTACTGACCAAAAGAGTGACTTGAATATCTTAAGAAGTCGGTAACTCTAAGAGCCCAGTGGTACTTTATGGAGGACAAAGGAAGATTTGAGGAACTGTGGAATTTATAAGGTCTGGGCATAAAGATACACAGCAGGCCTATCTGGGTCTTCTGTAAGATCAAAGGTTCTGCGAAGACAGAAACTCAACAGTATCATCATGGGGTGAAACCAAAGCGTGAAGGCAGGTAAAGCCAAGAAGCTCAGAAGTCCCTGCAGGAAGAAAAAGCAAGGGAGAAGCCATGCTGATTCAATTAAAGAAAACCCACTGATTCGATTGAAGAAAACCTCCCCTCACTTCTTCATTTCCAAAGTCTGTCCACGGACCCAAGAGATGCAAGCAAGAGGGTGGTGACAGCAGACTGTGCTTCTGTCAAACCCATCTGGGATCACATAGTTTGTCAGGATCAGTACACGTTTAACTTGGGAAACCTTGTTGAGGACCAATATCAATTTTCTGTCCTCAAGGCAGGAGAACTGTTCTCCCCACACTTGCAAGAACAAAAGGGGGTGGCCAGGAGAATCACACAGTTATAAAGGGATCAAAGCCTTGTATTGTTAGGAAACAGAATTAAAAGCATCTTTTGAAAGACAGAAGAGTGAATTAGAAATTGGTGAAGAGTAGTCTAAGGTGGTAATAAAAAGAAAAGAAGGGCATCCTGCTCTCTGGGGAATAATGATGAATTTAGTTTTAAAATGCTGTGTTTTAAATGCTGATGGGACCTCCAGGCACAACTGACAGGGGGAGGGAGGGGTGGAACAGAGATGGAGAACTCTCGGTGGGACCCTGACAGCTTGAGCTCTGAGAGGACAGAACTCCCCAGCGCAATGAGACATTCTCATGGTGTGGCCAAGACCATATTTCCACCAAAAGAAATCCCAAAAGATTCACCTGCCAAGATCCATTTTGTATATAAAATCATAGTCACAATTAGCTGAATCAAATGTGTTATCTAAATGTCTGGGATCACTAGACAAGTACTACAAATACAGGCCGGAGTGAGGGAAGAAAGATAGTATCGTATTACAGGTGCCTTTCTACAAAGTGCTTCTTAATCCTCTATGTATGCATGCATGCATGCGCAAGCCTCCGGGCTTTCAGGTAAACACATCTTTGCTCTCAACAATCCGTGAACACAACGATATGAAATGAAAAAATGATCAAAATGATGATGGCTTTCCATCCACATGCAGCCCAAATACAGAAATTGCTGGTGCCACCTATTGTTGAAAACACAGAACTGAAGAGGCAGCTTGTGAGCCGACTTGCACGCAGCGAAACTCAGCTCTGTTATCTTCTGGCTCATGAAGTTTCCAAATCTACCCACCAGAAGAGCTGACTCCAGAGACTCCACTCTACTTTAAAATGAAACAAACATGTGATGGACTTCAACATTTCCTACTTATAATCCTTTGGTGAGTACAACAAGGTTCTAGAGATAGTTAACTGTTTTGATGTACGAAAAATAAAAATCATGAGGCAGTTTTGTGTATATCCATAGGGAATCAAATTTATTAGGTGTGAAATACAAGATTCATTACAGTGTGTATGATATGCTACCACTTATGAAAAAAGGGGAATCTAAATGCACAGACCATCTCAAGAAAAGTACACAAGAAAACAACATTAGCTACCTCTGGGGACGAGGGCTGAAGGAATGGCTCGACTTAGAGACTTGCTTCCACTAAACATGTTTTTACTTTGTGTAAAAACTTTACTGGGTACACATATTTTAAAAATATTCTAAGCATATTTTTAAAACATAAAACATAATTTTGAAAACAATAGTTGGTATTAAACTGTTATACATAAAGAAAGAATTTCAAGTTATTTAACTTTGATTGGTTGTCACAACCAGTTACCAGAGTTCAGGACCTGAGTCCTAGAGAACAACCAACTTAAGTGACAGGCGAATTATAGTGGCTCTTTAACAGATTTTAAAGGAGAATTGGAGAATTTGCCTATAGCACAATGTTACCCTTAAACCTAAGGGACTTGGGGTACCTTTTAAAGTGCCCTGAAGCATGGATATTTTCTGGTGCTGTGGATTTATTAAGAGGCGAAAAAAATAAAATATTTCCAGTTTCATTAACATTTGCTTTTTTAAAAGCTTTGCTATAAAGAAAGTTTTTATTACAATATTATTTCTTATTTAAAAGAAAAAGAAGGAGAACCCTAACAACTCGTGAAATTCTTTCAGCGATTTTATAACAACACACCATGAAAAGCTAAGTGGAAGTTTATACTTGAGTACACATCGTATCAAATGTCACATCTCCTGAAAATTGGTTCTTAAGAATAATTTCTGTAAACTTACTTATTTCTTAATATTATTCTCCCTAACTTGAGATAACACTGACATTTACACTGAAGGTAGAGCTCTGAAATTTATTCTGAGCATTGCCCAATCAAGGTAACACTAGGAAGAAAGTAAATCCCTTAATTTCTGAAGCAATTCTGCAAGACGAGGAGGAAAGGACAGGAGACAGCCGTACAATAGTACCTGGGCGTCCCCGGGGAAAGGACTTTAAAGAAACTTGACAGGCAAGGTGAAAATAGCAGGGTCAGGTCAAGCCAGTCCCGTAAATTCAAGCTCTGAAACAGTCCCTCTGATCCAAACACAGATTTTACACCTTAAAATTTAATTTTAACAAGAAAAAATCAGTAAGTATCATCAGCCTTGAAGGCAATCTCCGTTGACCAGAAAAAAAAAAAAAAAAAAAAAAAAAAGCCAGAAAGAAAATGGGGCTGAAGTCAAAGAAATGCAAGACTATAAGCCAGAAGCTGGCAAGGCAGCAGAGCACTGGACTTCTGAGAGGTGTGAGAACCCAAAGTACTAGATGGGTGGACGTCCAGCTAACTCCCCGAAGCCAAGCACTGAGGCAGGATTCCCACCCTCCCCTGCAAATATCCAAACACCCACACATTTATAAAAGGAAGCTGTCCAAAATAATGGAGGACCTACTATCTGGGGCTTCAGGCCTATCAGCAGCTGTGACTCCAGAGAAGGAAGAAAGAAATCTTAAGAATTGAGTCAGGCTGCCTGCTTGCTCCATGAATCTGTGATATTTCCCAAGTCATCACCGAGCAGGGAAACATTAAACACCATTATAATACCTAATTATGGACTGGGCCTGAGAAAGCAGGTGAAAATATCTGTAAAACTACAGTTTTACAAACCAAAGTAAAATTGAACTAGGAAAATTCAACAGATGAGTTAAAATCTATATGCGACACCTTCAAAAAGAAAAGCGAGTTAGAGGATAATGCTAAGGAGGCATTATCTTACTTTACCTAGAAGGAAGCACAGAGGGGAAAGACTCTTCTTCAAATTTAAAGGAGATTAAGGTTCGATTTAAATTTAAAGTTCAGTTAAGAGACTTGGAAGACAAACTGGCAGGCTCTGAGATATACATAGATATAAAATAACAATTTCAGAAAAAAAAAGAATGGAGGGAAGTATTAATACAAAGATATAATATTGGAGTGATATTCCAGAATTGGAAAAAGAAATAAGTCCTTAGATTGAAAGCATGAGCAGGATAAATAAAGAAAAATCCACATATAGATCCACTGTGATGAAACAGAAGACATCAGAGTAAAGCAAAACTCTTAAAGGAACTGTTTAATATACAGTTAGATGATTAACAGACATCTTAAAAGCAAACATTAAGGCCAAAAATGGTAAAATCTTCAAAGTTCTGAAGAAAATAGCTATCAACACAAATTTTATGCCAAACTAGAGTATCACTCCATCATTAAGGCAAAAAAAATTTCAGATATTCAAAGATCAAGATTTTTTACCGTTCACAGACTCTCATAGAAAGTACTAGTAAATGGCTGGGTGTAGTGGCTCACACCTGTAATCCTAGCACTCTGGGAGGCCGAGGCGGGAGGCTCACTCGAGATCAGGAGTTCGAAACCAGCCTGAGCAAGAGTAAGACCCTATCTCTACTAAAAATAGAAAAATTAGCCGGGCACTGTGGCAGGCACCTGTAGTCCTAGCTACTCGGGAGGCTGAGCCAGGAGAATCACTGGAGCCCAGGAGTGTGAGCTTACTATGAGCTAGGCTGACACCACAGCACTCTAGCCAGGTGACAGAACAAGACTCTTGTCTCACAAAAAAAAAAAAAAAAAAAAAAAGTACTAGGAAATGATTCTACCTCCATGTGAAATACTATTAAAAAGGATGTACTTCCAGTGAACCTAATGGAAGGTCTTCATCAAAGCTGAGAAGGGACCTATTGTTGTCATCACGTTCCTGTTGAAGCCTTTCCCACTGCTCTACAATAGGCAATTTGCCCAAACAATACGTATTCTGAGTTACCAGAAATCAAGAGAAACAAATTTTCTAAAATCTTTCTTAAAAGACAAAGGGAGAGAAAAAGAATACAAATGTATTTATTACCACCAAACTGTACACTTAAAAATGGAAAAGGTAGTAAATTATATTTTGCCTCAAGAAAAATTAAATATTTAGTTAATTCAATTAATAAAAGAAAAAGTATGATTTGTATGAATTTAACTTGCTATTTTACAACTGGAGAGATTATTTGTAAAAATGAAACAAAAGATCCTACCTGTAATATGAGACTTCCTCAGATGCCTGTCCTCACTCACTTTGCCATTTACTGGCCGTGTGACTTTAAGCAATATGGTAACTTCTCTGAATTCCCATTTGCTACTGAAAATATAGATAATAATCTCTAACTTATTAGTTTGTCTTGAAGTCAATTTATTAATACAAGAAATTTTCTAAACATTATATAAAGACTAACAACAGGAAGACTACAACAAAAAATAGTTGTTATTATTATCAATAGAAGGTTCTGGAGGTACCCAATAATAAAAAAGAAGTTGTTGAAAGAGCTAGAAAAGTCATCTAAAATTAGGAGACTATGTCATTCCTATTCTTTTTCTTTCTCCTAAAATTTCAATTTACTGAGTTTTATGTAAACATTTGACACTAAGATGTAAATAAGTGATATTAAAATTACCCAGGGAAATTTGGCCATCCCAGAGAGTAGACTATTAATCCTACTATACTACCAGTGGTGGAATCCATGTGTGGACAAAATGTTTTTGTGTTTGGGCCAGTTTCATTTCTGTTTCTAGAATATCATCAGCTATCTTACTCCCATGACCACTACTACCACCACGTGCCAGTAATCCCTATATTAAGGAGGATGAAATCCAATAGCCAACTGCATAATTTTGGTGCCAATGATGTAAATACCCAAGTGACACCTTTTTCAAAGAAAGAGTGTTCCCACACTGTCTTCAATCTTCAAGCTTGACAGAGGAGATGATTCCCTGAGGCTGTTGGTTAACTACCACTTCTCTGTGACAGTCTCCATTCAAACACCCAAAAGCTACAGCTGGCCACCGTCACCACAGAAACCCCAAACTAGGCACTAGCCAGGCTCTCTCCATGAAGTTCTTCACTGTATGCCAGGAGCCCCCCACCCCCACCCCTCCTCAGGCAGTATCCCAGGCTTGCCAATCTTGAGGAGTCTAGAACTTCCTTCAACCCCCTTCATCTTTGGCTAAGGAAAGGTTTGTTCAAGGACAACGAAGCCTGTAGGGCTTACAGAATACTCCAAGGGACATTTCCAAAGACTCTTACTCCAAGACTTGGTGTAACTGTTGTGGTCCAGCTGTACAAATCCTCCTACCATCAATGTTCATGGTCAAAGACCTTTGGCTGAAGTGATTTGCTGGAACCTCACGTGGGTTTTCCTGCCTTGTGACTGGAAGCATTACTTCATGGTCTCCCCCTGAGGGAAGTTCTTCTGTGAGATGCCTCAGCCTTTCTTTTGCCTTTCCATTTCTCACAACTGTACACCTAGACCACTTACCATAAACCACTTTGACCAGTGATTTGTTAGGATGATAGTTCTCATTGGTTTATACTCCCACCCCTGCTCTCCAACCATTACAAGTTAAAATCCACACACAAGTTACCTTTGGAATCTGAGGAGATCCTTGGTCAATCTTGTCTCCCTACCTCATCTACTCAATCTTTCAGAAGCAGGAACCCTGGCACATAAGGTGTCACCCCAGGAAGAGGTAGGATGGCACAGTGGAATAATTATGGTTCAAGAGATTCAGTCATTTGACTGCCTTGTAGTAGCTATGTCACCTTCAACAGGCTTTTTAACCTCTCTGGGTCTCAATTTCCTCACATTTGTAAAATCAACATATAACAGAGGATACCTCACTGCATTGTTGTGAGGATTAAATGAGACAGCATATATAATAAGCCCGCCATAGTATCCAGTATATAGTGAAAGGTTAAATGGTGTTAAGCTATTATTATGTTAATCCATTACAGGCATACCTTAGAGATGTTTTGGGTTTGGTTCCAGGTGCCCAAAATAAAGTGAGTATGGCAGTAAAGTGAATATCACAATAAAGCAAATTATAAGAATGGTTTGGTTCCCCAAGGCATATAAAAGCTGTGTTTACACTACACTATAGTACATGAAACATGCGAGAACATTATGTCTAAAAAGACAATGTATATAACATACCTTAATTTAAAAATACTTGATTGCTAAAAAATGGCTAATGATCATCAGAGGTTTTAGCAAATTGTAATCTTTTTGATGGTGGAAGGTCTTGCCTGGATATTAATGGCTGCTCGCTGATCATGGTGGTGGCTGCAGAAGGGTGGGGTGGCTGTGGCCATTTCTTAAAATATGAAAACATTGACGGACTCTTCCTTTCATGACCGATTTCTGTGTAGCATGAAATGCTGTTTGACAGCATTTCACCCACAGTAAAATTTTTTTCAGAATCGAAGTCAATACTCTCAAGCCCTGCTACTGCTTTATCAATTCATTTTATATAATATTCTAAGTCCTCTGTTGTCATTTCAACAATGCTCACAGCATCTTCACCAGGAGTAGAGTCCATCTCAAGAAACCACCTTCTTTGCTCATCCAGAAGAAACAAATCCCCAATCCTTAAAGTTTTATCATGAGACAGAAGCAGTTCAGTCACATCTTTAGGCTCCACTTCTAATTCAAGCTCTCTAGCTACTTCCTTTGCATCCGGTTACTTCCTCCACTGAAGTCTTGAGCTCCTCAAAGTCATCCATGAGGGTTAATATTCCTTTATCTCTTCCAAACTCCTGTCAAGATTGATATTTTAATCTCCTTCCATGAATCACAAATATTCTTAGTGGCATCTAGAATGGTGAATCCTTTTCTAGAATGTTTTCAATTGACTTTGCCTAGAGCCACAAGAGGAACCACTGCCTATAGTAGCTACACAGCCTTATAAAATGTATTTCTTAAATAATAAGACTTGAAAGTTGAAATTGCTCCCTGATCCATGGGCTGCAGAATGAATATTGTGTTAGCAGGCATGAAAACAACATTCATCTCCTTGTACATCTCCATTGGAGTTCTTGGATGACTAGGGGCATTGTCAATAAGCAGTACATTTTTGAAAAAAAAAACTTTTTTTCTGAATAGTAGGCCTCTACCGTGGGCTTAAAATAATCAGTAAACCATGCTGTAAACAGTTGTGCTGTCACCTAGGCTTTGTTGTTCCATTTATAGAGCACAGGTAGAGTAGATTTAGCATAATTTGTAGGAGCCCAAGGATCTTTGGGATGGTAAATCAGCAGTGACTTCAACTTAAAGTGACCAGCTGCATTACCCCTAACAAGTAGGTCTGCCTGTCCTTTGAAGCTTTGAATCTGGGCATTGACTTCTCTCTCTCTCTAGCGAGGAAAATCTTAGATGCATCATCTTCCAATAGAAGCCTGTTTCATCTACATTGAAAATCTGTTGTTTAGTGTAGGCACCTCCGTGCATTATCTTAGCTACATCTTCTGGATAAGCTGCCGCAGCTTTTACATGAGCATCTGCTGCTTCACCTTGTATTTTTATGTAATGGACGTGGCTTCTTTCCTTAAACCTTGTGAACCCATCTCTGCTAGCTTCAAACTTTTCTCCTGCAGCTTTCTCACCTCTCTCAGCCTTCACAGAATTGCAGAGTTAGGGCCTTGCTCTGGATTAGCCTTTGGCTTAAGGGAATGTTGTGGCCGTTTTGATCTTCTCTCCAGACCACTAAAACTTTCTGCATATCAGCAATAAGGCCGTTGCACTGTCTCCTCATCGATGTGTTCACTGGAGTAACATTTTTAATTTCCTTCAAGAACTTTTCCTTTGCATTCACAGCTTGGCTAACTGGTGCAAGAGGCCTAGCTTTTATGCTGTCTTGGCTTTTGACATGCCTTCCTCACTATGCATAATCATTTCTAGCTTTTGATTTAAAGTGAGAGACGTACAACTCTTCTTTTCACTTGAACACTTAGAGGCCATTGCAGAGTTATTGATTGTCTAATTTCAATATTGTTGTGTCTCAGAGAATAGGGAGACCCAAGGAGAGGACGAGAGACAGGGGAACAGCTGGTAAGTGGTGCAGTCAGAACACACCCAACATTTATCAATGAAGTTTGCCATTTTAGACTTACCTGGGTCCAGGTCATGGTGCCATAAAACAATTACAATAGTAACATCAAAGATCACTGATCTCAGATCACCATAACAGATGTAATAATAATGCAAAAGTTTGAAATATTACAAGAATTAACCAAAATGTGACACAGAGACATGAAGTGAACACAGGCTGTTGGAAAAATGGTGCCAATGGACTTGATCTACACAGGGCTGCTCTAAACTTTCAATTTGTATCTGTAAAGTTACAATAAAGTGAAGCACAATAAAATGAGGAACGCAGGTATTGGTATGTTTACTGCTAATATTATAGATACGAACGTAAGTGACTTGCTTAAAGTCATTCGAGTGATAGGTTTGTCTGACTATAGACCTCACAACCCAGGGTCTTCACTTTCTCACAAAGACTCCCTAGAGCTGGAAGGACTCAAAAAGACACAAGTGCACACACTCCATGGCGTCAGACCCACCTGCCTCAGTTAGGCATGGAAAGCTGCACTGGACTTAATGAAAATGTGACAGTGAATTCGGTGAATGGGAAAGGTTGGGGAGGGTCTCCCAAAATGTGTGTACAGGAAGAAGGCTCCCATGTGTGCCACTGCTAAAGACTCAGAATGAAACTTTTATCAACTTAAGTTTCTAACAACTTGATCTCAGTCATTCAGCCACGCTGGAATTAAGCTCAGAATGTTCCTCGTAGTAATTTAGCACTTTTGGTAAGTGCCAAACAGAGCAGAAGAATTCATTTACCCCCAGGTTTCCCCACTGGCTCTAGATGTGCACCCTTTCCAAAAGCCCGCAGTCCTCCTTTCTGTAACTCCTTGAAACCGGGGTCTTCTGCGAGTGTGAATATGTGAGTGTGTGAATACAAGTGGGAGTGTGTAAAAAATGCACTCCATCAGGGGCAGTGAAGTGTTCCCCAAGCTAGAAAAATCTGTCATCTTGGATAGAAACCAAAATCATTATCATTTAATCACTTTGCTGTACTTAAACATCAATAATAACGAGGCTGTGCGCTGGTGAAAACTGATTAAAGAGAACCAAAAGAAAGAAACAGAGGACCGAGTCAATCTTGCTATGCAGAAAGCATCCCAGCATACTGATGAACTTTTTTTTTTCAGATGGTGCCAATTGACAGAAACAACAATCACCCCTAAAGAGCAAAATAACTATGTAAAAGAGATTCTGAGTTTGGCTCAAGCTGCTTACTGATTAACGCTTTTGCACACAACACCCTGCACAAACCTGCGTAGTCATTGTTCCTAGTAAAACAAGCCTTTGTTGACAACTGGAGACAAATGATCCTTGCTGACCAAGTTCACTGTTCTCACACAGCTTAATAGTTGGAGCACTGCTCCCTGGCCACAGCCAGGAAAATTTGACGTGGTTGTCAAAAAAAAAAAAAAAAAAGAAAGAAAGAAAGAAGGAAAGCAAAGAGAAAAATTAGAGAAGAGGGGAAACCTTTTGTTTGGAAGGTGAGAAGGCGTCTGAATGATCTCATGCACTAAACATGTTTGTGGTTTCCATCGATATGTCTCCTTCACTTATTAAAGTTGTGAGTTTTTAAAAATAGTTCCTGCTCTCATTTGTAATATTAAGAATTCCCTCTTTTTAAAAGTATTTCCCTCTTCCACATGGATTTGGATGTGAAGGACTGAATATTTGTTATTAAGTCTAAAAAGCTTTTTGTTGCAGTATTTGCAAACATTGGCAGTCACAGTGAACTGTAGAAGCATACCTCATTTTAAGAACACCTGGATGGAAAAATATCTGAAACTTCAAGCAGAACAGTCTCATTTCCACCACATGA
The DNA here is from genome assembly GCF_040939455.1 of Microcebus murinus. Lineage (NCBI taxonomy): Eukaryota > Metazoa > Chordata > Mammalia > Primates > Cheirogaleidae > Microcebus > Microcebus murinus. The sequence continues at coordinate 33,221,308 of NC_134115.1, forward strand.
CCAAAAAAACTTCACTTTAGGGTTACTGTCAATGACAAAGTTTCCCACCGCCCTTCGTTTGCTCAAAAATATTATTGAGCCTCCACTTTGTGTAAGGCATTTTTAGGTGTTGTCTTCTTTAAAATAGATTACATTTATTAAGATTTCATTTACTTCCTAAGATTTCAGGCCCTAAATCTATTACCTAAGACAATGCAAACCCGAAAAAACAAATCTACCCAGGGGAGGCTGTCTAAAACTTCTCTTCTGATTGGCAGGTGTTTTTTTTACTTTTTTCCATAACAATTCATTAAAAATGTGTTTCAACACCAGGATTCCCTTAGAGGATGACTCAACATCGCCTCCAGTGAGAAGCATTTCCAATTGCACTAAATCTAGGGAATCCTTCAATCTGTGTAGCCTCATTAGGTACAAGTGGCCACTCTTACTGCACCATGTGAAAATGATAGAACTATTTTAGAAATAGATTTAAAGATAAAGAGTCACCAAGATGTTCATTTCCTTCACTCATCCTATTTCAAAAATAATTCTAAGGAAATAATCCAAAATAAGGGAAAAGGTGTACTATGCAAAGATGTTCACAGCAGGTTATTTGGAATAAAGAAAATACCCTTTCAAATAACCTAAAATACCCTTTAAAATAACCCGAGTATCTAACACGAGGCATAGTTACCTACAGTCTCTAGGTAGAATATTCTTAGCCATAAAAATTATGACATAATTCCAGTGCTTTGGAAGGCTGAGGTGGGAGGATTTCTTGAGGCCAGGAGTTTGAGACCAGCCTGGACAACATAGCAAGACTCTGTCTCCACAAGAAAATAAAAACGTTTTAAAAAATAACTGGGCTTGGTGGTACACACTTGCAGTCCTAGCTACTCAGGAGGTTGAGGCAAGAAGATAGCCTGAGCCCAGAAGCTCAAGGTTGCAGTCAGCTATAACTGGGCCACTACACTCCGGCCTAGGTGACAGAACAAGACTCTATGTCTTAAAAAAAAATTATGACAACATGAAGAATGACTAACCACTTACGGCAACTTTACATTAACTGGAAAAAAAATCAGAATATAGAATTAATTCTATAGAATGACTACAAATATTTTAAAACAGATATGCAAAAAATCAAAAATATTAGTTTTAAGTGAAAGAAAAAAATCTCTACTTTGGGCTCTCCAGTGAGCCCTGATGCATGGCTGAAAATCTACAAAAGGTATCTTGATCATTCAGGATTACTTTTTAAACCACAAATCCAGCCATTGCAGTGTAGCACTTTCATTATCAAATTCTATTTCCATTTTTAGCCCCAATGCCATAAATGTAATTTTTAAAATAGGGTTTATCAAAAAAAATTGTTGATTCTCATGACCTGATTAACCCTCTCGTTAATCACACATGCCTTTTGTTTTGCAGTATTTTTCCCACTGTTTCACTGGAGATTAACTTTAAATTGATAGAATAACTAATGACAGGTTCATTCCTCTCTTCCTGTTTTTGGAAACACTGAAAGCATATTTTCTCTCTTCCAGTTCTCTGCCACTTCCGTGCTTTATCCAGTTTGGTATGGTTTTAAATACCTTTCCCTTCCCTAGTTAATTCACTAGCCCAGTAGGTTCACCTGAACAGGCTGGGTCTCTGGTGTATTCCCTTTATTCTGCCTTTAACCAGGAACTATCCAGAACTCTTTCCTCAGAATTTCTACCTAAGAATGTTCTAGAACAAATATTTACCCCAGGAAGTTCCTGTTGCCACCCTGATTTGTTTCAATACCAGTGAGCACAAAGTCAGGAGTAAGCCTTTAGGACCACTTCCCAAGAAAGGAACTGAGACTTCTCACACCTGCCTCCCATGAAGTTTATTCCTCCAAGGAGCTTCCTGAGAGACTGAAACACTGTGGCTAAAACGAGGACCAAAAAGGAGCGAAGTGATCTCCTACTAGACACTCAGTGTTTAATCCTCCCCCACCCCTAACCTCTGCCCAGAATAGACAACAGAAGGAAAGGGAATCGTTATTTCGGTAGCGAAGAGGGATATGAGTGTGAATACACTCCTCTTGGTTTGAGAATGAGAGAGTCTACCCACATGAGAGAAGATGTTAATCATCCCCCAACATTCTAACTTCCTTCCTGAAATAAACCTAGACCTACCAGTTTACAATAAAGAAAAAAAAAAAATGTGCCAAACAGTCCCCCACCCTGCAGTGCTAAAACCACTGTGGCTACCTGCACTCAGAAAGCCCCTGTGAAGCAACCAAAGCAAGCTTAACCCTTTCTGGGAAGCAGAGTCAAAGTTCCAGCCACGTTCTCTCAGTTCTTAATAATAAGAAAATGAATACTTTTCTGAACAAGTGTTCTCCTGTGTGTCATTCCTCATGAGTCAGACAACCGTCTATCCACTGTATTGAGTGCCTGCCTGACATCTTTCTTCCAGAGCTGGCTTTCTTTAATTAAACCCTTCAGCACTGATGTCCCAAAGCATTCTGTGAGTCAGGCTTTCCCTAGGGGTAATAAGACTTTGGAAATGACCAGCAGAGAGAGGGACTCTCACTACTGCAGTGAATTCTTCACCATGGGGAAGCCAGTTCAAAACAAACTATTAGTTGGTGGTTGTCTCAAGCCACAGCAGTTCACAGCTGCTTTTCTCCGTGACTGGAGACACCCAAGATCCCATGGCTTCAGTATTCCGCACTCCCACGAGGACGCCTAGGGCTGCAGGCCCTGCGCCATTCCTAGAGACCTGGACGTGAACTCGACTTCTTCATTAAGGAGGAAACATTTGTGACAAGCAGCCCGACACATCACAGCCATAGAGATCTTGGTATCAAGGTTGAGAATCACTATGCCACTAATGCTCTCTTTCTTTAAATTCAATGTCACAGAAGGCCTGGACTTCAGAGGCTGGGCAGGATCTAAATAATCATTAGTCCCTAATCTTTCCTTTTCATAGAAACATTACTGAAAAAGCAAGCTAAAGATTTTTTTTTATGATTTTTTTTTCCATTACCTACTTCCCTCATTAGAGTATATCTAGGATAAATAGGTTTCCATTTGAATATACCAACAGCTGATTAAAAAGTATTTTGAGGCCATGTCCAAACACAGTAGGAAAAAAGGACTGTGGTCAATTGATACTGTCTGCCATGGCCACTAGATTTCAGGAGTGTCAGCAAATGCAGCTGTGTATTTCCTAACCCTGAATCATTAGACCTTTAAAGGAACAAACGGTAACAGCCCCTGTCTTGCTCATCTGCATTATTTATTCATTATTAAGTGACTTTTTTCTAACTTCAGTTCTTTTCATGCTAAATTATTTCTGCAACCATTTAACTTGATCTTTTTTTCAGCTGCAATTGTGAGATAGATAAAATTATAATATGTAAGCAGTACACATATTGTATCTTTCTTACAATTAATTCACCATCTAAAGCATAACTCTCTATTTCTAAGGTTTTCTCCCCAGCAAAAAAATATAGCAATTATACAAAAGATTATAAGATGGTATTAATATCATAATATTACTAGATAACTTTCTCTTCTTCATATACTCAATATGCATGAATCTTAAAATCAGAGGAAAGCAAAAAAAGTTAGAAGAAATTTCAAATACAAGTTGGAATCCTAAAAAGAATAAAACAGCTCTCTCACATAGTCCTGTTCATCAAATTTCCATAAAAGTCATATTTGAATAAAAATAAGTGACGTGGGAGGAAAAAAAGAACTTTGCTATTCTGAAGAAAAGAATAGGTATGAATGTATATGTGTGTGTATGCATATGTGTATATAAATATTTTTAACCGAATTTCCACTGAAATTAATTTCAACTGGTGGTGTTTATCCTATTCTTTCAAAATACTGATTTCAAATAAACTTGTCTCCCCCTTCATAATTATGACCTTGCCGGCGTTTCCTTTCCTGCTTGTGTGAATCTAGAACCTGAAGGTGCATTAAACTCCAGACTGGATGAAGTGGGGGGGGGGGTGGATAGGAAAGGCGGTGCTTATACAAGTGTTCCTCACAAGCAAAGGAAAATGCACGCCAAGCCTGAGGCAAAAGATGGTATGTCCCAAAGCAACTGACTGTCAGCTCAAACCTTTTTTTCCAAGACTTGTGTTTTCTGTTTTAAAATGCAAGGGAAAGAGAGGTTGATTAATGGATACAAATATATAGTTTGATAGAAGAAATAAGACCTAGTGTTTGATATTTATAGATCAGTAGGGTGACTATAATTTATAATAATCTGTTGTATACTTCAAAATTGCGAGAAGAGAATAGTTTGAATGTTTCTAACATGCAAGACAAATATTTAAGGTGATGTCTATCTCAATTACACTGATTTGATCTTTACTAATTATATGTGTGTATTAAATTATCACGTTCTCAGAAAATATGTACATCTATTCTGTATCAATTTAAAAAATTTGTTTTAAATGCAAGAGAATTTTGCATTATACTCACAATATAGCCATATTTGTTTTCATATAAAAATAATATTGCTGTTTTTCTACATGGTGGAGTAAAATAATACCATATTTATCTTGTGGCTTTGGATTTCTCAGCAATGAAAGGTGCTCACAGGGGTGCCCCAAGAATCTGAGCAGTGGGGGAAGCTGGGTTGCCACTGGACACTTCCTGATCCATCCTGGACCCCATGAAACAGCTCCCACCCTACTCAGTTTGGGAAACATGCTGCCTTCTAAGGAGCCCACGGTAACACAGGGCTGTGAACCAATTCTAGGGCATCTCCAGGAAGTGAAAAACATGTGCCAACCAAGCTACAGAGAACCTGCTCGGGCTTGGCTATTATCCAGGAAATCCTATACTTGTTGCTCAATAATTCTGAGGAATGATTCCCTTTATTCAGTGCTCTATAGGAACCCAGCTGCTCCGTCTGAGGTGAGATCAAACAGAGTGGCATCCAAAGCCCCACGCTCCACAGAATGCTCTGACGCCAGCCAGTTTGGGGACATGACCAATGTGTACCATGGAACCACCCCAGCTGATGGAGGCTGGGTAACAACAGGTTCCCCATTCTGAGTGGGTTCCAAGACTTAGAGATGACACACTCCCTGTCCTCAACGTGGGGCGCTCTCCACCCGCACTTATCCAATAGGGTAGCCACCAGCCGTAAGTGGCCACCAGGCACTGGAACTATGGCTACTCTGAATAGAGATGTGTTGTACAAAATACACACTGGATTCAGAAGACTCAGCACAAAAACATGTAAAATATCTCTCTATCAAGTTTTTATACTGATGATACGCTGAAATATTTTAGATAAATGTGTTAAATAAAATATATTATTAAAATTAATCCCACTTGTTTCATTTTACTTTTTTGATGTGGCTACTAAAAATTTTAAATTACATATGTGGTTCCTATGTGTGGCTTACATTGTATTTCTGTTGGACAGCAGTACTCTGAATAAGCCACACATACAGAAAAGCCCAGTCTTGTATGTACATCTCTGGAATTTTGGTGTATACCATGCTTAGCCCTGCCACCACCTAGTCCCACCTTAGAGACTCCAGGCTTTGGTTCTTCAAGTCCTTTCATCTCCAAGAATCCTCTATTAAAAAACAAATAATCCTAGGGAGACTGATACCTTAATCCATTTTGAGTAGCAAACCTACTTAATAATTATGGGAGTTTAGCAAGCTGATATGAGGGTCAGATCTTGTTTAACCTGTGACAGAGTACAGAGTACAGGAAGAGGGAGGAGGAAGTGGCCAGAAAGGATCAGTCAGAGTGATTGAGGTGAAAGGGTATCAAAAAATCAACTTTTCCTGCAGTCAGGTGATCCCTATAGACAGAACCTCGACATCTGAACTTTCAAGTTGCACCTGTGAGGATGGCTTTGGCACCTTTATCTGACCAGATGTCCCTATTTTTTGTCTACCAAAACTGTAGTGTGTGTGTGTGTGTGTGTGTACATTTATGTGTATATATTGTATTTATACACTATGCTTCACACACATATTTATGTTTACACATGTATATGTACACAGACACACAGACACACGGTACTGACACAGATACACACATTTAGCACTCACACTCTTTATGGTTAACTTGAAAACTGTGGATGGGAAATAGGTCTATGCTTTTTAATTTCTCTTTCTTTCTACTTAGTGGATTTAAAATAAAAATATGTGAAAATTACATTTGAAAAATATGTGAAAATTATATTACTTTGGGATAACCCAGCCTAGACATTGTATGTAAGATTTAAGAATCATTTTCAAATATGTGAAGGGTTATTACAGAGGGTAAGGACATAATGGTCACTAACGAAAATCATAAATGCTTCTCTGGCAGTTTTCTTAAACTAGGGTAGCCTCTCACCTGCCTGGGATGGATCAGGTGTAGTCCACCTTGAAGGTGGGAGACTAAATGTCTGAGTTTCTAACTAACACAATGATTTTACATTAGGAAGTAAAATTTTCACCTAGCCCACTTGGTTTGAGATTTCCTTCATGAGATATTAATGGAACTTAGAAAAAGATATCAAATAGTAGAGGGTCTATCTGACTGAGCCATTTTTTGTATTATAAGGAAATGGACTTCTTTCCCTTGCTGAGAACATCTGGCCATTCCCTGTGTACTCCTTACTCTCTGTCTCTCTTTCTCTCTGTGTCTCTGTCTCTCACACACAAATACATACATACAAATACATACACACACATACACACACACGCACACCTTCCCATCCTGAATCCCACCCACATTTCCAACCCCAACTAACATTCCAAGCCTTCCATAAATCCTTCTGGAACACCTCGACCCACCCACACTCTGGACCTCTTTAGTGGTTATTTGCTGCTATAGACTAAATTGCAGCTGAATTTCTCTTAACTAACTCACCATCATGGCGGATGTCCTCCATTCCCTGTGTGAAATACACTGACAGTTGCCCATGACACAGTGCATGAGCTTGGCTCCGAAGTTACTTTCTAATATGCCAGGGGACTTCGGCTCCCACCAACTGATATTTACCAAGAGTCATTGTGTTTGTTCCCAAACTCGTTTATGACAGACATGGTCCTGACAGCTGTATGCTGTTAGTATTTACATAATTTAATTAAATATTACCAAAAAAACGAATAGCAAAAGAAAGCAGGTTGTTTTTCTATGAAAAGTACATTGGAAAGAGTTTTTTTTTTTAAAGGTGAACTGCTTTTAAAAACTTTCTGAATTAGGTGCAGGGTAGATAACTGTAAAAGATCTTAGGAGAAAATTTTTAAATCTAAAATGATTCCACACTCAAGATTGCTTCACAAATATTTTTAGGTTCTTACTCCACAGTAAAGAAATCAATACTTTTAAATTATAGAAGAGTTACACAAGAAAGATGATTGAAGTGGATGCCAAGAAGATCCTTAATCAAAGAAAAGACCTTGGTCCTACATCAATAGATTAGTAAATAAATATACATTTAGATGCTTTAAGTTTCTGTGACATGTTTAAAGTATAATATATATGTATCACAGGTTCATGAACCAGTGTTTTAAAAAATGATCTGAGAAACAACCAGTCCAGATCATGTTGGTTTAGAGGGATTCCACTGCTTTGTAAGTATGTTGCCTCAGACCCGGCAAAGATCATTACCTCTCTCAGAGAAGATGGCACTGTGGCCCACAGCTCTTAGCATTCCATACAGAAGCAAGTGTTGTACAAAAGGCAGAAGTCATATTTGCTTAAGGAATCAAAGACCTAAATTCTGATGTTAACTCACTACTTGTCAGCCTTCCACAGTGAGCAATTTTCAGGTTCTATGTGTATAAAATAGGAACTGTATCGTGTATGTACAGGAAACAAGGCAGACAATATTAGAAAGGCATTTTGAAAACAGCAAGGGGCTATATCCATGTAAGGATGTAATTAATGGTGGATGCTAAATACTTTTTTCCTTAATGAATGAAGAAAGACGGAAACAAGCAACTCTCTAAGACTCTAACAACATGGAGAAAAGTGTTTTGAAAATTGATGTAATCTCTAAATGATGTTTGGGATGATAGACATGCTAATTACCCTGATTTGATCGTTATACGTCATATAAGCATCAAAATATCACTCCATATCCCATAAATATGTACAATTATTATGCATCAGTTAAAAATAATAATTTAAAAAAGTGCCCCTGTACTAAGGCAGGGTAGGACTGAATGCAAAATTCCAACTGACTATCAAAGTAGTTAAAGTTCACAAGTTTTGTTCACTTTCATATCTTCTATTCCTTGCTCTGGCATTTGTTTTTCCTTTTCCAGTTTGACTTAGCAAACTATGGAAAGGATAATCAGGGAAAAGTAATGCTTGGCTATGTTTCTACCTCCCCTATCTGCTCGCACCATTGTGACTAGGGCCCATTTCATTCATGAGGCTAAGAAGCAATAAATACTTAAAATACTTAGAGCTGGGGCCTATTCTATTAAGTGAAACATCACAAGAATGGAAAAACAAGCACCACATGTACTCACCATCAAATTGCTATTAACTGATCAATACTTAAGTGCACATATAGTAATAACATTCATCGAGTGTCGGGCAGATGGGAGGGAGAAGGAACGGATGGATATATACACACCTAATGGGTGTGGTGCTCATTATCTGGGGAATGGACATGCTTGAAGCTCTGATTTGGGTGGAGCAAAGGCAATATACTTAACCTAAACATTTGTACCCGCCTAATATACTGAAAAAAAAATTTTTTTTAATAAAATAAATACTTTAAAATACCTCTTTCGTTTAAATAGTTAATAATGCTTTTGCTGAGCAGCATTTGAAGTATGTTTGCATACACAAACCAAACTGTATGAAGTTAGTCACTGCCCAGAAGAAGAAACAGGCCACCAAATGTTCCCAAGACTGTAGAGAGGAAGTCTCCTCAAGGTCGCATTTAAGGTAAAATATTTTCACAACTCCAGGTGGGGGGTCTTGTCTGGCCACCATTCATGTGCATTTTCTCTAATGCCATTTTCAGTCCTTTTAGTCTCCCCCTAAAACTTAAGTTGGGAATGATCGCTGACGAAGCCATAGTCTACCAATGTAGTACTATTACATTTTCCAAACTGAGCCTGCATTTTAGGATACTCATTGACTGCTGCTTACTAAAAGCATCTACCTGATAGGAAATTTACTAAGGTTAAAGGTAAAAAGTAGTCTTATCCTTTTCCTCCTGTCATTCTCCTAAATAAAATGGCATGTGGCCTGTTGGAGAATCTACCTGGAGTTCTTAAACAGGCTCTTTAAGTTCTGTTCCTTTTAAGCCCTGACATAAACTGTAAATTGTGTCTCATTTGTTTTAATGAATATTGTGCAATGAGATAGTGTCTGTGCTTTTCTTCAGGTTTTTTTCACATCGTTTACCCAAAGATTGGCAACAAAGGAGGTAAAGCCAGCTTTACTCTAAATAAGCTAACTCACATTTAGTTTGGTTTAAGCATACAATACATTTGTGAGAAGTGGTTGAATTCTCTATTCAATATGTTTTGTCACTCAAACAGCTGAGTTTTTAAACCACCTTGGGTTTTAAAAACTGTAGGTATCTTTTGTCAGCCCTCTTTGCTGAGGTCTTCATGAGTTCAGTGTGCACCAAAGTGCCATGACAATAGCCTCCCTCTGCTATTTGGAAATATCTCAAGCCTCCACAAAGTGTAACTCTCAAAACCGCCTGAATTCTCTCAATAGCTGCTTCCCCTATGCTAATAGCAGCATCAGTCAAAACCAGCTTTGTTAAGGGGTATATCCTAAATGCTGAAAGGACAGTTGTTTTAAAACAAAATAAAAGGAAAGATAAACTTAAATAAAAGACAATAATCTCATGGTAAAAAGAAATAGAGAATAAAGGGCTATATTATTTACCTGATTAAAATTATAAACAGATGCATAATATAATGTATGTAAAAATATATAATTATGTATAAAAATAGATACATTAATATAAGTACCCTCTCATACACACAGTCTCATCAAATCAAATTTGCATATAAGTTCTGGGGGTTAACAGACTCTCTCCAAAGGCCATCCACAGATCCCAATTTCAGCACTGGGAAGTATCCCTACTTTATGGATAAGAATGCTTACTACCACTAATACTATAAATACTAATAATTTAGCATTTGAGGGGAGATAAAAACAACTTGATAAGAAATAGAAGATTTAAATATTAAAAGAGGTAATAAACCTATCATTATTTGTATTAATATGGTATACTGAGAAAATCCAAGAGTATAAACTGAAAAACTAAATTAATTAAGAGAATCCAATAGTGGCTGGGTAACAAGGTAAATTTCCAAAAATCAATTGTTCATTTTAATAAACATTTTTTAACATTTACTGCATGCCAGATAACAGGCTAGGCACAAGGGGTACAGAGATAGATACAGCGTAAACCCTATGTGTAGTACCTTCTATCAGTAAAAACCAATCAGATGATATATAGGAATATAGACTCCATTCACGATAGTAACATGAGCATCAAAACATAAAGCAAATTTTTAAAAAAGGTGTTGGATCTATCTGAAGAAAATTATAAATCACCTTGAGAAATATAGAAATTTTTCAAAGACTAAATTGAAAAATCTATAGTCTAATATACCATGTTATTGATTGAGAAGAATAGTCATTATAAAGCAATTCCAATGAAAATCCTGACAAATTTTTTTTTTTTTAAATTGACAAAATGTACCAAAGTTCATCTGGAATGGTTAGAAAAGCCAAAATTCTTTTGGAATAGAAAGATAAAAAACTGCTTTGTGACAGACACCTTCAAGGGAATAAAAATAGAAGCCACAGGCCGGATGAAAGTATTTGCAAAAAATATATCTAATAAAGGACTGTTTATATACTGTGTACTTATGGATCCAAAATATACAAAGAACTCTTAAAACTCAACAATGAGAAAACAAACAATCTGATTAAAAAATGGGCCAAAAACCTTAATAGACACTTCACCAAATAAGATACACGTATAGCAAATAAACATAGGAAAAGATCCTCCACATCATATATAATCAGATAAATGCAAATTAAAACAATGAAATGCCATTAAACACACCTGTTAGAATGGCCTAAATCCAGAACAGTGACAGCACCAAATGCTGACAAGGATATGGAGTAACAGGAACTCTCTCACTCATTGTTGGCAGGTATGCAACATGGTACAGCCACTTTGGAAGACGGTTTGGTGGTTTCTTATAAAACTACTTATACTCTTAAATACGATCCAGCATTGTGCCCCCTGGTACTTACCCAAATGAGTTGAAAACTTATGTCCATGCAAAAACCTGCACACAGATGTTTATAGCAGATTTCTTTGTAACTGCCCAAACTGGGAAGCAACCAAGATTCGTTCAGTAGGTGGGTGGATAAATAGCAGTACATCCAGACAATGGGATATTATTCAGTGCTAAAAGGAAATGAACTATCAAGCCATGAAAAGACATAGAGAAAACATAAGTGCATATTACAAAGTGAAAGAAACCAGTCTGAAAAGGCTACATAGTGTATGATTCTAACTACATGATGTTCTGGAAAAGGCAAAACTATGGAGACAGCAAAAAAGATGAGTGATTGCCAGGGGCTAAAGAGAAGAAAGGATGAAAAGGCAAAGCACAGAGGATTTTTAAGGCCATGAAACCAACCATTCTGTATGATTCTATACATGTCATTATACATTTGTCCAAATCCATAGAATGTGTACTTTTTTTTTTTTTTTTGTCTCTTTTTCTTTTTTCTCTTTGGTAGAGATGAGGTCTCACTGTTGCTCAGGTTGGTGTCAAAGCCCTGAGCTCAAGTGATCCGCCCACCTCAGCCTCCCAGAGAACTGGGATTACAGGTGTGAACCACCACACCTGGCCCCAAGCCATTGAATGTATAAGAGTGAACCATATTGTAAACTGTGGACTCTGGGTGATCATGACGTGTCAATGTAGGTTCATACACTGTAACAAATGCACCACTCTGGTGAGGGTGTTGATAATATGGGAGGCTGTGCAAGCGTGAGTGCAGAAAGTATATGGGAAATCTCTTGTATCTTCAGCTCAATTTTTCTGTGAACTTAAAACTGTTCTAAAATATAAAGTCTATTTAAATTAAAAAAAAAAAAGATAAGGAATTTGCCCAAGGCCTTATTAAAAAGGGATCTAAAGGTAAAATAATAATGATACTGGCTGAAGATACAGAGAATTCACTGAAACTTCAAATACAGACACTCCTATTTTTAAAATGTATCACAGTTCAATGAGAACAGGAGAGGCAATATTCAATTATAGTTTGGGGGAACATTGCCTATATCGTAAAAAAAGTCTTTTTAGATTTTTATAACATAGCATTCAGCAAATTGAGTTAGTGATGCTTTAAAACATTAAGTATAAAATGTTGATTTTATAAGAAAATATAGGTAAATAGCTGGAAAACTTTAGTTACTTTAGCAATAATCAAAGAAATATCAATTTAAAATAATAAAGACATTCAACTTTTGCCCTATCAAATTGTGGAAGATTAAAAATTATTGAATGCTGATATTGAATGCTGTTAAAGGTAAAGTTAGGTGAGTAACTCAAAGGATATTTTGGAAATATAAATTGGCATAATCTTTCTGAATGGTAACTTGGCAACACATATCAAGCATCAAACATCAAGTCTATTGATTCAGCAATTCCACTCACAGAAATTTACCTGAGAACATCATCAGAGAAGTGGTAGAAGGTCTATATAACACAATTCACAATGAATTCAATTTATTGTAGCCAAAAGTAGAAAGAGTCCCTGTTTATCAAGAAGGTAATGAGTAATTACACAGTGGAATATGACTTTTTAAAAATTTACACATTCACAAAAGAGTATGGAAGTTTATCAAAAGATAGAACTATAATATGACCCAGCAATACCTCATCTGGGTGCATACCCAAAGGAAATGAAGTCACCACCTTGCAAAGATACCTGCACTCCCATGCTCACTGCAGCATTATTCACAATAGCCAAGATGTGGGAAGAACTGAAGCATCCCTCGAAAGACGAGTGAATAACAAAGTTGTAAGACAGATACACAGATACACACACACATACACAAATATTATTCAGCCTTAAATAGAAAGGGGATTCTGCCGTTTGTGAAAATATGGATGAACTGAGAGGACATCTGAAATAAGCTAGACACAGGAGAAAAAAAAAAAAACAAAAACCTGCATGATCTCACATGTAAAATCTAAAAAGAAATAAAAAAGAATACAATATATAGAAACACAAAGTCAAAGTGGGGATGTATAGGTCAACGGGCACAAAGTGTGCCCTGGATGTGATGGCTCTAGCCTATAATCCTAGCACTTTGGGAGGCCAAGGCAGGAGGATCACTTGAGGCCAGGAGTTGGAGACCAGCCTGAGCAAGAGCAAGATCCCATCTCTACTAAAAACAGAAAAATTAGCCAGGCATGGTGGCATGCCTGTAGTCACAGCTACATGGGACGCTGAGGCAGGAGGATCTCAATTTGAGCCGAGATTGCAGTGAGCTATGATAACCACTGCATTCTGCATTCTGGCCCAGGCGACAGAGTGGAAACCTATCCCAAGGGGGAAAAAAAAGGCACAAAGTTGTAGTTATATAGAAAAATTAAGTCTAGTCTAATATACAGCTTGAGGACTACAGTTAATATTAATAATATTATATACTGGTAATTTGTCAAGAAGGGAGATTTTAGGTACTCTTACCACAAAAAAACAAAAGGAAAGAAAAGTAACTACATGAGATGATCGATATGTTAATTGGCTTGACTATAGTAATCACTTCACCATGTACAGTAAAGCATCATGTTGTCACCTTAAATATATACAATAAAAAATCACACATTATATTTGAAGCTCTTTTAATTAAACTTTCCCAAGATAATAATATATAAAAAGCACAATTCAAAACTGTACTGCAGACATAATGAATTCATTTGCTAGTGCAAACCTACATACACACAGCACAAAATTAGAACAGGAATAGGGTTATAGTTTATTTTATTCTTTATATTTTTCAGTACTTTCCTAATTCTACAATAAAAATATATATTGTTTTTGTTTTGGGAGGTGGGAAAGGCATTATTTAAATAAAGAAATACTACAGAATTCAAAAAATTCAAAAAAGAATCTAAATAAATTCATAGATAAAAGATAAACAATGGATGGTGAAGTCTGAATGAAGTCTGGAGTTGCAGTTAATAGTAACGACTTTCCATTTTTGCTCAATTTCCATTTTTTTCTGCATCCAGAAATTAATCTTGTGAGGAACTGGCAAAGCACTATTTAGAAGTCATTTTATCTCTGAGGATTTAGACAAGAGACAATGGTCCTTTCTGGTAATTTCACTTGACCCTAAAGAATTATCTACTTTCCTAATTGTTAGACTGTCTCTAGATACATCGTTGATCTAAAGACTGGAGACCAGTGCTGATCTCTCAGTTTTGGCAAATGTAATATAAAGCATTTTAGGTAATAATGGCGAATAAGATGGGATTGGCAAACACCTTAAAGTCCAATGTACATCTTTTAGTTACCTTAGTCAGAGCAGGCCTGCTGGGAAGTGTTGAGGGTTTGTCTGTGGGGCTTTGTCTTTTATCTTTGCAACTTTTCTGCAAATCTAAAATCACCCCAAAATAAAAAGTTACTTTAAAAAACAAAGAAGATTCATAATGGGCAAAGAATTAGCATATTTAGAAGATGGCCTTTTGCTTCTGAGGACATTGTTACCAAGAGGAATCATGTTTACTTGTAATAGGAACATCAGTACACTAGACCAGTTGGTTGTGAGTGGCAGGAGAGAGGGATGCATTTAATGTTCTCATTTGTTGACTTCTCTTTCCAGTTGCTACACTGGTAAATGTAAACATATGTAATACTTTGAAGCCACCAGAAAACAAAATATTGGGCTACCCCAGTGTGACATTACTTGCACTTTTTTCTTTCTTTTCCTTTTTCTCCAAGCAATCTTCCACATGCCTGACACATAATAATTCAACCTCTGTACTTTTCCAATCCCATTTCTAAACACAGATCTTCAGAGCTACTATCACAAAGCCCCAAATATCATCTAGCAAACAATTTTACTCCAGAAACACCTTGTGTGTTTGCTGCCTCCTACTCTCCCCTGCTTCCCAGCACAACCCTTCCCCAAACATTCTAGGGACTTCTCTAACATGAATGGAGCCTCTGTCACTTGGGTCCTAGCTCTTTGTCGCCAGAACACAAATGAGGAGCAACGCTTCTAGTACTCTGCAAGGCTCAGAAACCTAGAAATTGATACAACCAAGGGGCTTTTAGATTTCATGAAATCCAAGGATCTCCAGTTGTTCATTGCTAAGAGGAGCTAACTGACTGCAGAACCAAGAGACCCCAAACTACCACAAGTGTCATCAGCATCCTTCCACCTTCCCTTTATATATGGGGAAGGGAAAACAGACCTTCCCCATGAAACACTGGAGATTCTTCATCTAATTCAGACTCCTCGTATCACAGGGAAGAAAACAGATGGAAGTGGGGAATAGGTTGGGAGGAGATGAACTTGAAGTACTCCCCATTTGTTTACCCAGTTGTTGACAGCTCACAAACTCCCCATCCCCCTAGCCCTATCCCTTGGTCCTCAGGGCAAACTCAGACCAAAGTTAAAAGGGGCGCTTTGGGTTTGTGCCTGTGATGGTGTTATGCAAGAGTAACCCAAAGAACACAAGATAATGCTTAACCAAGGCGAAGGAAGCAGGGCTTGTTCAAACCTGCTCTCTTCACAGATGGGGGTGGGGTGGGCAGCATTCTCCTGTCACTGTGACATGCAAACTAGGAAAATATATCAGATTTGCTGGCTTTCGAATCTTTCTGGAATAAGATGCCATTTGTAATTACCAAAAAAAAAAAAAAAAGTAAATCTCTTTTGCCATATGAACCAAGGTGTAAAATAGGGAAGAGAATGTGTTCCCAGGATTTCAAGGAACTACTTGAGCTCTTAACCGCTGAGTTATTTTCACCAGCAGAACTAGTCTTAATTTGTTTTAGCCCTATACTTCCAAGAAACGGGGGGGGGGGGGGGGGGGGTTAAGCAAAGGACAGGGAAATAAGGAGACAGGGAAGGGAATTAGGTGGTTATATGGAAGGAATGGCAGTGAGCTCTAGAGCAATACGTTTAGTGTACTCTGCAAGACTCAGAAACCTAGAAATTAATACTACCAAGAGACCTTAGATTTCATGAGATCCAAGGGTCTCCAGTTGCTGATTTCTAAGAGGAAATAACTGATTGCTTCTACACGCTTCCGGTCAAGTCCCCATACCCTCCAGCTGAATAGCTATCTGATTAAGGTAGTTAAAAGACTGATGCTGAACTTTTTAAAAAATATATTTTATAGAGGCCAGGTCTTGCTATATTGTCCAGGCTGCTCTTGAACTCCTGGCCTCAAGAGATCTTCCCACCTCAGCCTCCCTAAGCACTGGGATTATAGGCATGAGCCAACATGCCTGGCCTGACATTGAACTTCAAGGTGCCTCCAAAGCCCATCTTACTTGTCAAGCACCTGCTCCATTCACTCATCATTCTGGAAGCATGAGGCTCAGCTCAAGAAAGACTTTTGGTTCATTAATAGCCTAAAACCTCTTTCTCTCCATGTCTTACTACCTGGAGTTGTACCGTCCAATACAGTAGCCACTAGCACATGTGGCTATTGAGCAATAGAAATGTTAACTAGTCAAATTGGGATGCTAAAAATGTTAAAATCACATCTACAGCTCACATCTGCAGCTGTAATTATATTTCTGCAGGTAAGCACTGCTATGGAGGTAATGTGGTACCAGAATTAGAGATGTTTAAACCCAAGCAGCAAGTGCAAGTTAATCTTTCTAAATTTTATAGTATTTTAACCAATTGGGGAACTAAGTCCTGATTAACTCATCCCAAGGTAAAATTCATTCATAAGGATCATGTGAACCTTACCCATGAATTCAACACAGAAAATACTGCAAAGCTCTGATGCTCCATTCAGGTCTAGGGTAAATGCCCCCAATTCAATGTGAGCACCTCTCATTTTGGGGGGGATACTTGAGAGTGACATGTGGGGCTTGAGGACTCTGCCATGGTGGAAGTGAGGAGAGATGGGCATACAGGGACAGAAGAAGAGGGAAGAGAAAGAGGGGAGGAGTAGACTGAGATGAAAAGACAACAGAGGGGAAAGTAGGAATAGGAAGATGGAAATTAGGAAGAAATGGACGAAGGCAGGGAAGAATATCTCTATGGTTGAATAAAACCAAACATCCTTCTCATTGCTCAGAGTAATTCTGAAAGCTAAAACTGAGAAGGCTAGTATCAAGAATAAAGTGACAACTGCCCAGCGAGACAACTCAAGAGGACCACTCCACTCAGCAAAGAAAGGCACAAAAGTGCAGGTGAAGGAGACCCTGTGGGCACTCTGAGTCCTTAGAACACCCCTGAGCAAATGGATGAAGCCACATTATGTAACTCACACACTACTCTACCTTTCTTCTTTGTCAATGGCCCTAAACCCGCAATTTCACTGAGTGCAATTCTCATTTCAGAGTGTCTTAAAACAGGCAGCACTGCCTCACGTACCAATGGCAATGGGTCCTTTTCACTCTCTTATCTGGATATTCAAAAAAAAAAAAAAAGGATACTCCCGCTATGAACAGATATGAACTTCTTTGAGTTTTAAAGGGCCAATTATAGTACATCACAACTAGCGTAGCTTATATTGTCTCCAAAGAGGGCTCACCAACAGACCCAGGTAGTCCCCATGCTTCAAAGGGCCATGTTCTAAAAGATCCCAAGTAAGGTAGTTTCTCCAGTGCTCAGAACACATTTTCACGGAGAGGAACTTAAAATAGAAATGAATGGCTAGAGAGAGGCCCAGTCTAGTCCAAAAAGTCTCTTTAACCATCTATCTCAACCACGTGACTTAGAGTAGCCACGGTGCGGCGCTCCAAGGGGGAGGGAGAAAAAGAAAAAGGTGCAGAAAACTCTCTGACCCTCCTGCATGAAAAGCGACACGAGCCATTTGTGAGTAGGAGCCACCAGCAAGCTGTGATGTAAAGGTGCTCATTGGAGAGGACCTGCGCTGCACATTGACACTTGCTATTTTTGCAAATTCACTGACACTCGCAGAGTGACATGGATTTGGGAGAAATGCAGAGCAGCAAACAGGCAAGCTGTAGATGGCAGTAGGATGGGTCCTCCCCTATCCTTTCCTTCCTGCTGGATGCCTAAGAGGCTAAATCAGAGGTTCTCAAATGTTCTCCGTTCATGACAATCTAGTGTCTCAGTCATTTTTTTCATGGTACCTCTAAGCCAAGAAAAATACCTAACAGTTCCGTGAGTTAAATAGGTAGATCCAAAAAACTTCATAAATATTTATGTCCTAACCACTTAGTAGGCACTTGAAAAAAATGATAAGATATAACTTGACAGGAAAATGATATTTTTATTCTACTCTTAACCACAAAATTTAATGGGATGTGCATGCTGCCAGGCACTGCCCGGCTTCCCAAACTTTGGAATTAGATTGGACTCTGCCACCCCATTTCCTGCTTCACATTGATTTTTACGTGGTACTGGCTTTTTATCACGGCAAATCCCAAAAACCCAGCTTTGCAAATTTATGACATCACTGAAAGGAATGTAGTGATCTAATACTGAGACTATGAACCACCTCGAGCCAGTAGTTCTCATGGTAGCTGACAGATGCCGATTGTTTCTGTGTTTGCCTCAAAAATTAAAATTATCCCACAACCTCCCTGTGGGTTCATTGCGGCACCCAGGGTGCCTCAGAGAACAGTTTGGGAAACCCCAAGGTTAGACTCTTCCCAACACAAACTCACAGGATCCCAGCTAGTTTACATCTCACAATAAGAAAAAAAGGAGCCATGTGGTCCAGACTGAAACGACCACGGGTTTGACCCCTGAAGAAAGCTCTGACCCGTCCAAGTAAAAGTGTTCTACATTCAATTTACAGCAGCTTTGGGAAAGTGGTAGAATGCTGAGTAGCTGGGAGAGATTTTGCAGACTCCGGGACAGGAAAGATGGGAATACAATGTTCATGAAATAGACCACAGGTTTGGTTTTTTTTGTTTTGTTTTTTTTAACTGCTTCACCTGATGATATAACAATGTAGAAAATTGTTTAGAACTAGTACGGCTTATACATTTGTCATAAATTGACATGGGAGATAAATATTGAATCTATTAAAGACTGCAAACTGAGAGAAAAAAGTGCCATATGTATGTTCTATTGATAATCATATAATTTTGTCTCTGGTAAGATTAAGAAATGAAGTCTAACACAAGCAAGATCCCACTGAGACCAAAGGAAAGGAGGGACATTAGGCTTGTCCAGTCACGATCCATTCATTCTACAGATGTTTTAAAGTTTCTGTCATACTCCAAACACTAGTGTGTCATAAGGGACATGGTAGTGAATAAGCCAGACACTACGTGGCCTGTGTCCTCTTGTCAAGGGCAGCAGCAACCCTGATCTTCCCCAAACAAGAGAGAATTTTCTGGCTTCATCTTATCTGACCTCTCAACAGCATCTACTCAGTTGATCACTCTTTCCTTCTTGAAGCATTTGGTTCACTTGGCTTCCAGGACAATCCCTATCCTGGTTTTCTCCCTGCCTCATTGGTTGCATCTGGTTAGTTTCTTCCTCCTCCCAGCCTTCAATGTTGATTACCCTGTGGCTCCATTCTTGGCCATTTTCTCCATCCTCACTTTCTCCTTGGGTGGTCCCTTGTATACTCGTGACATCAACTATCACCTCTGTGCTGTTAATGCCCACGTTCCTATCTCTACTTCCCATTTCACTCCAAAGCTCCAGACTCGTATATCCAACTATGTCCTCAACGTCCCCAGTTGAAGGACTAATGGGTATCTCAAATATAACATGCTCAAAACAGACACCTGATCTCTGGCTCCCAGCACCTGATTTCTCCATCACCATTCACTACATGCTTAGGCCAAATACCTAAAGGAAGACTTGATTCTTCTGTTTCTTATTGCCCCACACCAATCCTCATCAAGTCGTGTTGACTCAACTTTGGAAACCTACCCTGAATCTAAGCCCACCACCACCACCTCATTCCCAGCTATCTCCCCCAGGGCTGCTGCAATAACCTGACTGGAGGCCGGGCACGGTGGCTCACGCCTGTAATCCTAGCACTCTGGGAGGCCGAGGCGGGCGGATTGCTCGAGGTCAAGAGTTCAAAACCAGCCTGAGCAACAGCGAGACCCCATCTCTACTATAAATAGAAAGAAATTAATTGGCCAACTAATATACATAGAGAAAAAAAATTAGCTGAGCATGGTGGCGCATGCCTGTAGTCCCAGCTACTCGGGAGGCTGAGGCAGGAGGATTGCTTGAGCCCAGGAATTTGAGGTTGCTGTGAGCTAGGCTGACTCCATGACACTCATTCTAGCCTGGGCAACAAAGCGAGACTCTGTCTCAAGAAAATAATAATAATAATAACCCAACTGGTTTTCCTGTTTCCACTCTCACCCTCCCATCTGGTCTATTCTCAACACAGCAACAGGACGTCCTTTTTCAAAATATAAATCAGATCACAGCAATCTTTGACTTAAAACCCTTCCAAGAGCTCCCATCACACTTGAAATCTCTAAACTCCCTACCTCACTCCTAGATGATCCGGCTGTACCTGAAACGAATCAGGACATATGCACTTGCCTTTTCTCTTCCAGGAACACTCTTTCTTGGGTCTTCAGAGGGTTCACTCTGCCCTGGAATCAGAGAAGCCTTCCCCAGACACCTTTTCTAAAATATTCTCCGCATCCCTCTGAACCCCATTCAGCTTTGTTTCTCCCTGTAGGACTTATTACCCCATGAAATTACATGTTGGGTATTTACTTGTTGGTTGCTTCTCTCATTAGAACACAAGGTGAGTGCTGATAACTTTGCCTTGTTCTTATGGGCACATTGTGGACTCTCGAGTACTCAGTGAAATAGCAACCTTCTGCCTTCACAGAGTTTACATCTGGTGAAAAATGCCAGGGAAAAGACCTTGGGCTCAAAAGACCTGGTGATCTGGTTTAGCATCTGTTGTTTACTGTGCTAATCTCGCAACATGCTACTTCACGTATTTGCATTTTTTATGCACCAGGCATTATGCTAAAATTATAGACATGTATATTACCTTAATTTTTTTTAAGTTTCTATGAGTAGGTACAGATAGCACCCCTCAGAGATGGTAAATCATTCGTTCAAGGTCCTAGAGCTGGTCAGGGCCAGCCCTGGGATTCAATCTCAAACCCATCACACTTCCTGACCTACACGCTTAACCGCTATGCTGTGCTGTGTGCTGCCTCCATATGTCATTTTTCTAGAAAATAGGGTGACTGAGCTAGAAGGACCTCTACTGCTTCACTTCTACTTCCTAACACAGAAAAAAGAAATATTGTCACTCGGCTTGCTTGAAATCTGATTAAACCACAAGAACTCTTTTATCCAAATGCAGTGACTACAGGCCAGAGACTAATGCAGAAACGTGCATGGAGACCACGTGCCATGTCAGGGTGGTGAGGCAGCAAACGAGACATTTTTTCATGCCATTTCATCACTCATATTACCCGCATTGTGAATTCTCCCCCCTAAAGATTATAAATTTAAACAAGAACTACTAAAGGTAATAACTTCACAACCTGCAGTCAACCAAAGCAGAATACATTACTAAAATGCACTCACCCTGGTTCTTAACTTCATCTGTCACCAAGAAAAGCAGCTGGCCGGATTATACAGAAAAAAACAAACCAACTCCTTGCCTCAAACTTCTAGTAACTAATTGCGCAGGATGGGGTGTCTCAGGTGGACCCCTCTTACAGTATGACATAGCTCTAAGAAATATTTTCTGGGACCCTGCAGCTCAATTCTGAACCAGCTCAAGACCTAAGAATAAGCACCATGAGTTCAGAGGTGCAGTAGTGACTTTGTTTCTTTGTTTCTTTCTTCTACCGTAATGAGGAACAAACCATCCCTGTTTCTTATTAAAGTGTCACTGGTACCCTATTAAGGGGCCACATGGGAATAGTACCGTGGGTTCTTGCTGCCCATGTGCTCCAGCAATACACAAGTGTAGGCCTACAGTTTCCACATGCACACACACACACACACACACACACACATCCTCCTTATCAACCTCGTGGTTTCTGACTGTGTATGGGATAGATATCATCCAGTATGATAACGATACATAGTTATTTCACTGCAAGATATGATAAACATTCAAAAAATCCTGATGCAATTCAAAGATTAGAGAGAATTACTTGGAAAACAAACTATGCATTTGCATTCAACTTCACCACTGAACATTAGCCAAAACTATTCTTTTGTTCTAAATTTACCAAAAACAACATCAACTGTGACACTTACCAACTCTCAGAACCTAATCTGAAATCTCTTTGGACTCTAAATAAACCCGTAAATTTTATGGACCTGCTGGTAAATGCCACACGCTGCGATATGACCCCACTAAAGGCGACTCGATTCTTTCACAAAAATCAAGGTTTGGAAAATGTGGGCGTGAGAAAAGGAATAAGAAAAAAAGGGGGAATAATACCTGAGAGTAATGGGAAGTGTCACTGCTGGGGAATAAGAGAAAAACTGTCACCCACAGATACACCACCATCCATACCCATGTCCCCTCCTTAACGTTATAATAAGGTTTTTCAAGACAATACAACTCATCTACCATCTTCTAATGTGGGAGCCTTTTTCGCTAGACTTTTCTAGTTCCTGGGTATTTTCTGGTTTCTGGACTCCATGTCTCCAGCCTTCAGATCAACGATGAATCTAGAGACAGTCTAACAACTAGGAAATTAGATAATTCTTTAGGGTCAAGTGAAGTCACCAGAAAGGACCATTCTCTCTTGGCTAAATCCCCAGAGATGAAATGACTTCTAAATAGTGCTTTGCCAGTTCCTCACAAGATTAATTTCTGGATGCAGAAAAAAATGGAGATTAAGCAAAAATGGAAATTAAAATAACAGCCAGCTCCATGTGCCCAAATATCTAAATAAAACGAGTCTTTCATCTCTTTGACTTTGACAATCCCTAACTACTTAGCTGTCTACAGCACAGCACTAACAAGTCTGTGTCTGGCACATGTTAGGAAACTGCTAACCCATCCTGCAAGTCACGCTTCACCTCTAGCTTCCAGTTTCTAGAAGGTGACCAGGATCTCACAAATCATAAAGCAATGATAGCGAGATATAAATCCCTGAAATCATTCACTGAACTTACTCATTTTACAATGAGCCCTGACTGCAAAGGTTACTGTCTTAAAATCTCAAAGTTAGTGCAAGACCTGGTAGTTTTGAGCCTCATTCTCCTAATCCCCAAGCCAGCATTTATTTCTATAATGGTATGTCATGAAGAAATGTATGGGTTTGCTATTCATCCATCCATGGATAAGCAAAAATGAGATTTTTAAAACACTGAACGACAAATGTAGCCAGTTGGCTTAGTGACTAAGAGCATGTAACCTACAGCCAAAGTGGCTGGGTCATATCCCAGTATCTGCTGCTTACTAGCTGTGGGACCTTGGGTAAATTATTCAAGTACACCTTAGTTTCCTCATCTGTAAAATACTATGAAGAACAATACCAATAAGTAGCATAACAGTACCCACTCCACTGGGTTCAGGGGAAGCTTAAATGGGACAATGTCTCATAATTTGTCTCATTAATACATGAAAAAATTAAGATATCAAGCACTTAGAGTATCATCTACCATATCATAAGTGTTATGTGAGTAGTAGCTATCGTTATTCTTTCAAATATGATTAAGACTATAAAGAAATCCTGAGAAGGAGGTAACAGTCTCACTTTTCTTTATTTTTCTGGGCTTATTCTGAACACTTTTCAAATATACAAGCTTTATTTCATACAGAGTATTTTGAAAGGAACTCAAAAGTATGGTTTCATGTACTGTGCCTAGTCCTATTATTCTAGGCAATTTAAGAGCAAGAATAAAAGGCAGGAAAGGTCCTTCTAGTCATAGATATAATCCCCAACTTCTGTTTTGGGAATCCTTATTGATTTGACATCTGAAGAGGGTACCCCAGTGACTGTGGTGATGCTTCACAGAGACTAGGGACCCATGCTTATTGGTTTGATTCTTGGAGAATCGTTGGAAGGGCAATTTGTTCCGGCTCTTCAAGGCACCAGCACCAGCTGGGCAACCCCTCCTCTGGGGTGTGGGTCCCAGCTCCAAGCTTCTAGGTCCTGGTGACTCCCAAACTCTTCACTTTGATCTTCCAGCCTCAGGGTGGTAGTTGCTTCCTGCACTTACTGTCTATACATGACCTAAAGTTCTCTTTTTTCAGCTTTTCAGTCCTTCAATAACTGTTTAACAAATCTCTGATATTAAATTCTCTATGTTAAAATAACTGCAGTGGTTTCTCTTTTCCTGAGTGGTCCCTGGATAATACACCATCTGATGTGCATTCAGCCCAAGCTTTCTCACACTGAACAAAATCACCCCGATTATTAAAAGTGACAGAGAAGGCAACTCCATTCCCTCACCTAAAACATGTTAAATGTCTTTGTGTCACTCCGAGGGAACTCTTCTTTTCAGACAGGGTCTTGCTATATTGCCCCAGGCTGGTCTTGAATTCCCAGACTCAAGTGATCCTCCTGCTTCAGCCTTCCCAGTAGCTGGTATGACAGAGATGAGGCCACTGTAGGAAGCTCTGCTTAATGTCTACTTTCAATTCTTCCACTTGAGATATGAGATCTTCTCCTCTCAGCCTGTTATCAATGTAAACCATACACAACCTCCACACTCCCTAGAGATACTCTATGCCACCTGCACATATTTTGCGACAATACTTATCCTACCAATATTGATCTGAGTTTAGAACTTAAGTCCATCGTATTTCATGATTCTTATTTATGCTACAAGTTATAGTGCAAATTAAGGGAATATTGATAATCATTTTGATAGAAATATTATGAAGTATTGTTCAATATTTCATAAATCATATCACTGAAAACAAAGCAACTATGTATCTGAGCCACCAATACAACCCACCTGAATCATCAGAATTTTAGCTAATTCTACATTTAGATGCAAGCTTGTCTGACTACCTTGTTATGTCTTCTAGTGTAGCTGCACTGGAGTATTTTCATATTTAAACACATATTATTTTATTATGAATTATAGTGTTTTTATAATTCCTTTTATAATTCCTCAGACTGGAACTACACCAATGGCTTTCCTGGGTCTCCAGTTTGCTGTGCCAACTCAGATTGTGAGACTCAGCTTCTTTAATTGTGTGAGCCAGTCTTCATAATAAATGCATCTGTCTGTCTGTCTGTCTGTCTGTCTGTCTCTCTCTCTCTCTCTCTCTCTCTCTATATATATATATATATATATATATAAAACTACACACATATAGAGTTGCTCTTGAACAACACAGGTTTGAACTGTGCAGGTTCACTTATACACAAATTTTCTTCTGCCTCTGCCATCCCTGAGACAATAAGGCCAACCCCTACTCTTCCTCTTCCTCCTCCTCCTCAGCCTACTGAGCATGAAGATGGTAAGAATGAAGACCTTTATGATGATCCACTTCTACTTAATGAATAGTAAATATATTTTCTCTTCTTTATGATTTTCTTGATAACATTTTCTTTTCTCTGGCTTACTTTATTGTAAGAATATTGTATATAATACACCTAACATACAAAATATGTGTTAATGGACTATTTATGTTATTGGTAAGGCTTCTGGTCAACAGTGGGCTATTTGTGATTAAGTTTGGGGGCAGTCGAAAGTTGTATGTGGATTTTCAACTGCAAGGGAGTGGGGATCAGTGACAAAACCCCACATTGTTCAAGGCTCATGTGTGTGTGTGTGTGTGTGTGTGTGTGTGTGTGTGTGTGTGTGTGTATCCTACTGGTTCTATTTCTCTGGAGAACTCTAATACAGATACTAAAAAAACAGAAAGGTAGTCTTCAGGGAGAAGAATGAAGTGGTGTGCAAGGAGAAGAGATAAACGATCACGTTGCCTAGGAGTAGCATGAGGAAGTAGTGCGTTCTTATGATCCCTCAAAAGACCTGGCTGTATGTACATCCTCCTCTTGCATGCCATGAAACACCCATGGTTCCTTATAATAAATCCCCTTTACATAAGATAGCAAAGTGGCCTTCAAGTATGTGCAACCAAAAGTCTTCAATAAGGGACTTGGGGAGCCAGTGCCTTGCAGTAGAAAGTACTGTTCCCTGCTCACCATAATGCTTCCAGGAACAAGGCTCCCTGACTCATCCCGGCACTGTACTTTAAGACACAGAGCTGTGGGGAAAGAATCTGGATTCAATTCCCAGCTTTGCCACGTACTGGCCATGCAACCGCCGCTGAGTTACTTCATCTCTTCAAGGCCTGGTTTTCTTAATCCAATGATACATGGGCCTTTTATGAGAACTAAAGAGAAAATGAGCTCCAGGGCCATCACAGAAGGCCTTGCAAGCTGTGCCCTAGTTATGTGGCCAAGCAGCTCTGTCCAGGCATCAGCTGGCCCAGAGTGAGGGCTCAGAAGGTGGCCACGTCTCTTATCGTACCTTTCCACTTCTTACTGCCTACCTAACTGCACAAAAACCCACTATTCTAAGCAAGTAATGAGTGGCACATTTAACATAAATCGACACAAACACCTGCAACAATTTACTTGGCAGTAGTCGCTGCTTCAGCTTGCTGTTCTTTTCAAAATAAATACACACCAGACACTACACCACCACACATAGTAGAAATTCTGGTAGGCATAATGTATCTTTCAGGAAATTATACTCAATTGCCAAGAACCTAACCTTTTGAGGCAAGCACTGTGCCAAAAAACAAAACAAAACCCTATAGAGATATTTAGGGCTTTGGAGTCAGCAAGACATGGGTTAAAATACCCAGCTCTTCTGCTGTGTGTTCTTGGGAAAATTTTGCTTAATTTCTCTAAGCCTCTCTTTTCTCCCGTTGTCAGTGGAGATACGTCATAGGGTTATGGAGGATTAAATTAAGATATGCAAAGCTAAGCCCAGTTCTAGAACATAGAAAATGCTAGACAATTCCTAGCTAGTTTGTTTTCAACCCTAGAATAACCAGAAACTTGTGTGCTCTACATAATATTATACTAATAATCATTCACTGGCCCTGAAAAGTAATTTTGCTATTAACTTAGTATGAGGCTAATCCTGGCAAGTAGGTTGAACTTTATCTGAATCTAAATGCAATCAAACTTTCCCCTAAATGCAGGATGGCCTGACATTATAGCTTGTGTAGGACAGTTCTGATCATAATTATTAATAGGGCCTCTTTAAAGTGTCTCAGTTTGGATCATAAATTGTATGTTCATCTGACCTAAATAAAGCAAAATCTTTAGATAGGAGATAAACTTTTAAAATATTTTATTTCACCTCAAGGCTTATTTATTGTGGTTTAGATTTTTTTTCTCTCTAGTTTTTGAAGCCAACTGTAGGGTTCTAAATCTACACGTCAAGTAGCTTTTCCTTTCTGACTGCCCAGACCTGGGAGTTAGGACTAAGCTGCAGGCCTTCCTGTCAAAGGACAAGTCACATAAATGAGGAGGGTAGCAGAGCGAGGAACAACGTGCCTCTGGCAATTTACTGTTTAAAATGCACTTTCACATTTATCATCTCATTTTGTCCTCAAAAGCAAATGCCATTTCATGTCCTGCCATCTTTCAGGCACCAGAGAGTTCCGCATGAGCGGGTGACTCCCAGGGAAGTCAATCCACATAACTCTGAGGTTCTCTGATGCTCTCCCTGCTCCCTACTCAAAATCCCCCATCCTTGACTTCCCAGCTTATTCACTTTGGTTTTCCAGCCTCTCCCATGGACTTGAAGACCTGGTTTGGGCCTTCTTGTCCCATTTGAAACCCTGTCTTGAGCCTCCATCCCATCCTTGGGCCCTAAGGTGCAGCTTTGTTTATCAGCTTCATGGCACCAGTGATGAGTGGTGCTCTGGACAAGCTCCTACTCCAGGACAAGTGGCCAAGACCACCCTTTGCCTAGACTCTGCCCATTTGAGTATGGGCATAAGACATTCCCTCCCGTATTGTAGAGGAGGAAACTGAGGCAGGGAGGCCAGGTAGCTTGGCAAGGTCACACACCAGCAAAGCCTCAACTGGAGAGTGGCCCATGAGTCCAGTGTCCACACTGTCTCCTACAGCAGCACTTCTCAAATTCCAACACGCACTCGCAAGGTCAGCTATGCCATTTGCAGGGACCAGTGCAAAATGAAAATGCTGGGCTCCTTGTCTGAAAAGCAGGAAAAAATTCTTTCTCCTTTCTTCTTGGGTCTCTCTCTCTCTCTCAACTTGTTTTTTTAATTTGTTAGTTAATGTTAGGTTCCCTCAGCAAGGGGATATACTCACAGGGCAAGTGCAGAACCTCAAAGGTGCCCAGAGCCTTGCTTACAATTGGGCACAAGAGGCACACACATCCCACTCCACCCTTGTCGCACCCACGCTCAGGTCCCCATTCCCATCGGGAGCAGAGGGTAGCAGGGGACACTGGGCAGCGGCCATCCTGGCAGGAGGTGGGACCATGCATGAATTGGGACTCCAAGCCCCTCTACATGCTCCAGTGTCCCATGCCACTTCACCAGCAAAACACCGATTCAAAGATAAAATGATTTAGATGTCAGGACAGCAAACACTGAACACTGAAGCCCAGGGGAAGGGTGCCCCTTCTGAGCATGGGACCCTGAGCTGTGGCTGCTCCCACAGCCATGAACCCAGCCCTGTGCACACAAATCACCTGGGGATCTTGCTAAAATGCACATTCTGATTTAGGAGGTCTGAGGTTTCCCTGAGACTGTGCATTTCTAACCAGCCCCTGGAAGATGCTAAAAGTGCCGGTCCTCAGACTATACTTGAGTAGCAAGGTCTTACAACACAACACTCATTTTTTCACTTGTTTATTATGTCAGAGCCAATTACAGACCTTCTATTTCTTTCATTATTCAAATAAGGCAGCCATGAAAATAGGTATTAAATACAAGTCACCATCCATTGTGTCTTTAAAATGTGATGAGTTGGAAATAACAAATCTATTCACATCCATGATATATGCCTACCTGGATTTAAAGACTTCATAGAGAGGCAAGGAAAGGGACTTGTGCACATACTGATGTCACTCAGGTGGCTGTAACACAAAGGTCACCTAACTCCTCCCCAGGGAGATAATGCTCTCCGTGCTCAGAGGGGACAACTGTTGACCATCAAGTAAAATTTTCCAAAACAGGAGCAAGGGCCCATTTCCTCAGCTTATGGATGCAAATGACAGCTAAATGGTTTCAGTGCTTAAAAGTATACTCTTTCTGGAAAGGCAGCAACATTAAACTCTAATGGAGAGAAGGGGCAGGATTTCTCAGAACTCCTATAGCAGGAGCTCTCAGACTGTAGAGTCCTCTTCAATGTAGAACCACACAGCACATACAGAATGAGATCACCAGCAACCTGAGCCTCAGCTGCTTCATCCCTAAAATGGGGCTAATTCCACTTGCCCAGCTTCACAGGATGTTGCCTTGGATCAAAACACATGGGATAATCAATATGAAAATCTGTGAGCTACAAACTACTATTAAAATCCAAGGCTGCTCCTGTTTAACAGCCTTAGAAAATGCTATAGGTGACTAATGACTGTTACATTTCAGCTTCGTGTCTTATAGCATTTAAGGCGTGGTGGGGGTGTTCATGGAGCACATTCTTTTAAAGATGGAATGCTACAAGACTGACGAACTGCTTTTATAACTGGAACAAATCATGCTGGCCATTCAGTAATACTTGGAAATCTGTCATCAATTTGATTTATACCCAGCGTCAATAAATCACACAAAGTGGACCCTGTGCAGCCCAGGGAGTAAACAAAAGTAAACACTGCGTGTCACTTGCTTTCATGGCAAGACAGAATGACAACGCTGGCTACCTCAACTGGAATAATGCCTTTGGTCTCTGGCTGGATTGGTTATTTTTGGAAACTTTTATGGAATATTAACTTTATTTGCTC
The DNA here is from genome assembly GCF_040939455.1 of Microcebus murinus. NCBI lineage: Eukaryota > Metazoa > Chordata > Mammalia > Primates > Cheirogaleidae > Microcebus > Microcebus murinus. Next base: position 33,251,353 of record NC_134115.1, read on the forward strand.
TAATTCTGCAAGAAGCCACATTGGAAGTGCAAGGAAATATAAATGATTAAAAAGCAGAAGTGGAAAAAAAGTAACCCAAGTATTTTGCCCCAACTTTCTCTAGCTAATATGTTAACTGTATCTCTTCAAAACTGCTGGACCCCAATTGCCACTCCTGTCCCAGTTTCTAACGTGGCTGCATCCAACATGGTACTAGCAGCCTTTTTTTCACTGTCTGTTGTTTTTCTAGGAATAAACATAACTAAAGGAATGATACAGGAAAGTAATATTTTAAAGCAGTGGCAATGTTTTAAAATTTATGAGGTGGTGGTGGGAGGAAAGCATGAAGCTAGCTAACCCACCGACAAATCAAGCTCTAACCTAAGTTCTATATCAGATTAAAACCAATTGAATTAGCCAAACACAAATAGTAAAAAATAAACATAAAACTTGATGTGTGATTTAAAATACATTAATTTTTCGACCTCCCAGGTTCACACAATATACTATCTTCCTTAAACCAGGTCTTTACAGGAGACACCAGCCTTAAGTGACACAAAAGAGTTTTTTTAATCCCAATTAGTTTGGTATCCTTTTGTTGATATTATTCTGTTTTGTTTTTTTTTCTGGCCAACAATAATGAATAACCCACAAACACTAATGAATAACTAACTCCCTTTGTCTCCAAGGACAGCAGAGCCCAACAAGAAATGTCAGAGGCCCTGAAGTAAAATAAAAACCTTTCTAATGAAAATCTTCCCAATTATACAGTCCTCCGGGTACCTCGAAAGTAGAATTGTCTTAAATATTTAAATAGTTGTGTCAAATGTACTTAAAGTGGGATCATAAAACTGATTTCCCAGATGCTTTGAAAAACGCATTTCTACCAGTCTAATTACAATGAGTAACTGTTGGCGCAGTAAGTAGGGGAAATGCTATTATTGGTACACTATAACTGGGATCCTTTGCTCACAAATCCTAGCAAGGCCAGTAAGTTGCCAACTGAGGCATGTCCTCCCTGCTCACTCAGTGGCTCAGATAAATAGGGACATGTTTATCTCCCCACATTAAAAATTTACATGTAGTAAGCAACAGATTTTAAAACTTAATGTCTACTATCTTAGCAACACAAAGGCTAAAAGTAACTCTTCTCTGTTGTAGGACAGAGCAAATAAAAAAACGCCAATGTTGCTGAGAATCAGTGTCCTCACTGACAAGTGTGCAGTGAGAAAATGTGAGGGAGAACTCAGTTATGTTGTATTTTAACTGGAACCCACTAACTTTTTCTAATATATTTCTTAACTCTGTCCACGGAAAGGGCTCACAAGCAATGATATCCCAGAGTCAACGAGAACATCCTTTCAGCTAGTTTTCCAAATATCATTTCCCCCTAAAAGGAACTTGACCATTTGGGGGAAATGGATGATTCTAGGTCTAGGTCTAGGAAGTACAAGTGAACCTGGAACATCTTGTCATGCGTGAAAGCAAGGAAGTACTGAAGGGGAATGTGTCATAAAGGCACAGCAACTGACTTCCAGGGGCTCCCACTGGCCAAATTTGGGACAATTTGAGCATCAGAACAAACAATGACTATCATGAATTATAGCACAGCAAATTAAAAAAAAAAAAAAAAAAAAAGAATCCATGAGTGATTCTACAATGATTCTCAAAAAGAGAAGGGAGAGAAGCTCTTCTTTCTGGAAGAATACCAGCTAATAAATGTAGAATGAATAATAGAATCAGAAAATCACCATCATGCAATCAACAACGTAAAAACTGATTCAGACAAGATAATCAATGGATGCTTAGACAACAGGATATTTTCACAAGATTACTTATTAATCTTGAAAGAGAAAGTGTCCTTCACAATGCAGAGATCTGGCGACACCACCTCAGCCACGTGATCAAATTAGCATCACAAATACTAGGGTGAAAGAGCATTCAGTGCTTCCTAGGATAATGCAATGGGTGGTACACTAGTCACCCCTGCAGTATTCTTGCCAAAAAGTTTAACCTGAACCCAATCATGAAAAAATAATCAGACCAACCCAGACTGGGGAACAAGCAACTGGCCTGAACTCTTTAGGAATATCAACATATTTTGTCATGAAATACAAAGAAAAGGCAGGGAGGGAGGGCTGTCCTAGACTCAGGAGACTAAAGAGATGTAACAGCCAAATGTAATATATGATCTTTGATTATATCCTGGTCCTGCTATACAGGACATTTGATTATAAGTGGGGAAAGACAATAATTTATATTAAAGATAATATAAGTAGATCAAAATATAAAATGATTATATAAAATTAATTTGAGAATGATTATATATGGTTATATTTTAAGATATAACCATATATAAATAGTACTATTATATCAAGGTTAAATTCCTTGGTTATGATTAATATATTTTGGTGATAGCATGAATGATACCTGCTTAGGAATTGGGGGTAAAAGATCACAATGTCTGCAATTTACTTTCAAGTGGCTCAACTTACTTGAGAGATAAAAAACAGGCAAAATGCTAAAAAAGTAAAATACAACATAATATAATAGAACATAATACGAAATAATTTAAGGCAAGATCAAACTTTTTAAAAATAAGATAAATTCAGGATCAAAGAATGAATTGTATTTAAGAAGTAAGTTGTGTAAGAATTGGCTAATTTAAGTGGGACTAGCTGGGTAGGGAGGGTGTCTGGGAAAGCTTAGGGACAGATCTGGTAAGAGCTGACCTTTTTATCTTTTTGCCTTTTGTCCTTCTTCCTTCCCCCTGCACTCTTCTCAGAAGGCAGACTCCATAGCAGGTGCTGGAGTGAGGCAGCCATTGTGCAACCAAGAGGAAAAGACTTACTAGAAAACCCATGATCCTGGACCTGTGAGAGCCCTGCTGCCAGTCAGCAGCAGCAATCACTGACTCCAGCCTTCTCCGTGTGAGGAAAATAAACTTCTATGACAGAGGTGCCCACATGTTCTCAATGCATAGCATGCTTAGTGTCTCAGTAATTTTTTTCACAGTGCCCCAGAGATAAAAAGAAACACCTAGCAGTTGCATTTACTAAGTAGTTAGGTGTCCAAAAACTTAATAACGTTTATGTACTAACAACTTAGTAGCTGTCTGAAAAAGAATAATACACATAAATTAAAAGAAAAAGAGCATTTTTATTTCATTCCTAAATAATCACAACTACTAATGGGATATGTGTCGCAATTTTGCACTTCACTGCTTCTCAAACTTTGGAAAAAGATTAGACACCACTACGTGTTCCACATTGATATTCTCTTACTACTTACTTTTTTAAAATTGTGGTAAAATATACATAACATAAAATTGATTGCCCTCGCCATTGGTAGGGCATGCTCATTGTTGTGCAGCTGTCACCATTACTCATCTCCAGAACTTTTTCGTCTTCACCAAATGAACCTCTGCACCCCTCAAACACCAGCTCTCCATTCTCCCTTCCCTCAACCCCCGGCAACCACCATTCTTTCTGTCTCTATCAGTTTGACTATTTCAAGAACTTCATATAAGAGGAATTATACAATATTTGTCCTCTTTTAACTGGCACATTTCATTTAGCATAATTTCCTAAAGGTTCATTCATGTTGCAGCATGTGTCAGAATTTTCTTTCTTTTTAAGGCTGAATAATATCCCACTGTATGAATGAATATACCACACTTTGTTTATCCATTGAATAGACACTTGGGTTGCTTGCACTTTTCGGCTAGTGTGAATAACGCTGCCACGAACACAGGTGTACAAAGTACTTGCTTTTTTAAATCACAACTATGGAAATGCAGCTTCACAAAGATAGGACATCACCAAAAGGAACATAGTGCAATTTATTGTTAAAACTGTCAACCTTCTTGAGCTAGTAGTATTCCTGGGGTCAGGATGTCACATACATTATGTTTCCTTCAAACTTTAAAATATCATGTGACCTCCATGTGGCACCGCAGTGACCTTGGTGCACTGTTTGGGAACCACACCCTATGGTGTTAAAGCCACTGTTACTTGAGTTTCCAGTTGTGGGGAACTCAACCTTTAAGTAATAATACGCATTACTGTCAAATTTATACTCCTTATGAGGCTTCCACTAGAGATGCCCCAGTCTTCAGGTCAGATGCTTATCTGTGTACAATCCTTAGGTACTTACATCTCTGTACACAGCTCCACTGTATCCCCAAGGATTAATATAATCACTCTCAAGCCTTAGAAAATGCATTTCTTTAGCCACCACATAAACTGTATTTTTCCCAATGCAATAGTAACCCACCATGATGGTTGAAATTTATGTGCCAACTTTACGGGGCCACAGGGTGCCCGCATATTAGGGCAAACATTATTCTGGTTGTTTTGGGATGAGATTAACATTTAGTCAGCACACTGAATAAAGCATATTGCCCTCCCTAATGCGGGTGGTCCTTATCCAATCAGTTGAAGGCCTGAATAGAACAACAAAGTTGACCCTTCCTCCAGTAAGGGAGAATTCTCTCTTGACTGATGGCCTTCGAACTGGGACATCAGCTTTTTTCTTGCCTTTGTACGTAAACTGAAACATCAGCTCTTCCTGGGTGTCTAGCCTGGCTTGGACGGAGCTTTTGGATTGAAACTGTGTTACAGGCTCTCCTGGTTCTCAGGCATTCAGACTCAGACCGGAACTAGACCGTCAGCTCTCCTGGGGATCCTGCAGATCTTAGTACTTGCCAGCCTCCATTACCCCATGGACCAATTCCTTATAATAAATCTCTTTATATACATAAATATACACACGCACATACATATACATCCTATTAGCTGTAGGATATTCTCCTGTTTCTCTGGAGAACCCCAACTACTGCACCAGAGTCACATGTTCCAACAGTGTCCTCAAGACAGATAGATCCAAACTCCCTGGCACGTCCCTCATGACCCTTCACCTGGCCCCGACTCGTTCCTCTCCAGCTTCATCTCTCAGTACAGTCTCCATACCCCACCCAGGTGGAACCAGGTGGAAGTCCCTGAAACGCACCATGTCTCTCCCCTCCATGTTTTGAGTGTGCTTTTCTCCCTACCCAGAATAAGTTCCAGACAGCCCCCTCCATGTGCACGTGCACACACACACACACACACACACACACAAGCACACACAGGACACGGGCACTGCATGACTGCAAGGCTAGCTCCCGTCCTTCGGGCATCTGCCTAGATAGCCTGCTCTCCTCCCAAATCCACCCACCCAGCATGGGCCGGGAACCCCTCTCACATGTTGTCGTATTACTCCAAGTGTATCCCCATCTGAGCCCTTACTACGTTTTATTTTAACTGCCCACTTATTTGTATGAATTCTCCAACTCCTTGAGGGCAGGGACTATGTTTTTTGGGCTAGTGTATCTCCAGAACAGTGGCTCACCCATAATACATGCTCGATAATTATTTGTGGAGTAAATGACCAAAGTTCAAACAGTCCCAGACCACCATCCTCAACCAGTTATCGGCTTAGTTTAGGAAATGTCTACCAAGACCTGAAAGGGACACATTCAGCTACTTCTGGTACCATCCAGACTACCAGTGGCATCTGAGATGCAAGGCCAGGAGTGATAATAATATAGCTGTCCTCAACCCCTTACCCATGCCCATGCATGACCCAACCATGTCCGGACAGAAACTATAGGTTAAGAAGCTGCGAGAGGAGTCAAAGAGCCACAAACAGGAAAATCAGGCAGCAGCACTATTTTGTGCCTGCATTTCAAGGTACTGTCCCTGAGAATTCACTATCCCTTAGGTACCTGAAGCTTTTTAAAAATATGTTTATTATTATAGCCACTTCTGGTCACCATTGAAGTGATATTCCCAAACTCCTTATTGGCCAATGACCTTGAAGTTACTTATTCCTTCTAGACCTTAGTTCCCTTATCAGTTAAATCAACCACAGCACATAACTCAGGGCTGCTGTGAGGAATAACTGAGACTATGTATAGAAAAGCACTTAATACGGTGCCTGACACATGGTGAGTTATGCCATAATAAAGGCAAGTTATTAATATTATCACCATTATTACTGTCAGTCAGGATTGCAAACATAAGTACATATACAAGCATGCTACAGTTCACTAGTCAAGCATGAGCTGGAAGATTCTACTGGGCCTCAGCCCCTGAAAATCCAAACACCTGAGCTGGACACGAAAGAGCTCAACTCACTACACTATGGATATAGCAACCTGACAAGGAGAAACCTATTTGGGACGTAGCAGCCAGGGAAACTTTTTCCTATACCTATACTAAGTATCAGTACCTCTAAGAAATAAAATGATTCAAAACCAGATCTGGACCATAAATAAATAAATTTAAAAGAAAAGAAGAAAATAAATAAACAAACTATGTAGATGCTTAAGGTTGTTGGTTTTTTTTGTTGTTGTTCTTGTTTTTGTTTTCGATCTGCCCATTTATACCTTCTCCATACCCTGAAATACGCAGATGCTAAGGCAAATGAGTTTTTGGCTCCTTGCCTGATATAAATCATTATTCACCTTAATTAACTGGGTGAGTGGCTCTTCTGAAGGCTGTTAGTAATTCTATTTGGTGGTGTAAGCACTTTTAATATAAACATTTAAGACTAATACCTTAAGGAATATATAATTGTGCTATTTTATACAGCAAAGCTCTATTTTACGTGGGATACCTGCTCTTTCTGTTTTTAGCCTAAATACACACATCATCTATGATATAACCTCATTAAGTCAACATCAACTTCTAAAGAGTGTGTCACTCAAATAATTTGCTATTCACTAACAATTATTGTTTAACATAAAATATATGGTAATTCAAACACTATTGAATTAAAAGCGCATTCTCTCTGCACTTCAGAATAACTAGATTTTCTAGTTCTCCACATGCACAAAGCACACCTTTTTATTATTCTCTTTTAGCTTTTCTCTTGTTACTAGCTGTATTGTAAAAATTATAGTCTTAGCTCTTAAAATAATTTCTGCTATCATTGATATGTACTGATTCCTCATTTTATTGGTTATTAAAATTTCTCCTGTTTTTATCCTTTTTCCTTCCAAACACCACCTTTCTTCTAGCACTAGGATAGGACAGTTCCAGTCACTCCTCTGTCCATGGCCTGGAGAAACCAGCCCCCAGGGGGCCAGGGCACAGCTCCATGTACCCACCCACAGGGCAGGATCTTGCTAAGCTAGCTCTTACCCAAACCACCACCACTCGTCCTCCCTCCTTATCTCTGATGTTTCTGTCTTACTACTGCCACCGTTTCACAGTCCCAGGCGGTGTCACATGCTCCTACCCAGCATTTACCACTGGGGGTCCCCTTGCCCACGCACACACACACATACATGTGCCCTTGGGCACGCACGTGCATACACGACCACCCCCTTACCAAGCAAGCTATATGTCATTATGACACCATCAACTTTGACCCTGGTGTTGAATAATGTATTTTTTTTTTTCATAGGGTTTGCTGGCAGAGAAGGCACTAGGGGGAGGGAAAAAAAGAGTTTCCATTTTTAAAAGATCCCAGAAAGACAATCCTACCTTTCCCGAGATTAGGAAGAAAAGGGCTTCCAAACTCCTGCTGCTTTGGCTTTAAAGTGTGTGACCCTGACATGCCTCCAGCCTGGGTAACCTGGAATCGCGGCTTCCCATTGGTGAGCGCTTGTCTCCTGGGGCTCAGGGCAGGCAGATGGATGGGGCTCTCAGCCATGGCGTTCTGAGCAGCCAGCCCTCCTCCAGAGGGCATCTTGAGATGGAGGTTGTTAGCAAGGCTTCCAATAGCGGGGCTTGGTGTGCTGCCACAGGGCGAGGGGCCAGGAGTCCCCGAGTGGGCTCGGATGGGAGGAATGTGATGGCCACTGATCATCCCAGGCCCCTGTGGGGTTCCCAGTGTCCGGTGGAGACTCATGCTGCATGACCTTCCATTCATTCTGAAAAACCTGTGGCCAGGATGGTCAAATATCCAATGGCACTAATGACTCCTTTCAGGCAAAGTCCAATAAGTTATCCATGGTGTGGGTTTTAAGCCTGTTTAAAAAAATAAATGCAGGCATTTTTAAAAGTAAAAGTGAAAATAAGAGACGGTGAGTTTTCAACCTGTGTAGCATTCATATCAGGAAGAAAAGAAGCACACTTAGCGAAATGGTCTTTTATGTAGAACAAGGTCACCAAATACATGGCTCTTTGGCAAGCAGTCTCCCCTTCTGCACTGATGGGAGACTTGGATTATGGATCACTGCATTGTTTTGTCAGCCACTGAGCCCTTCTCAATACAGTGCTCTTGGCGACTACAACCAATCTACTGGTGCCACCTTGCAAAATGAAACTTATTTTGCTCCCTCAATGATCTGTCCATACTAGTTCACTTTTGCTACAGTGGGTCTTGGAAAACCCAAAGCACCACCTTCATGAGCTCAGACCAAGGCTTCAAAGTTTCCAGTAAACAAACACAAAGCAGACGTGCCCTCTAAATGAGACTGATGGGGACATTGAGCCACCTCCATGTCACTCTAAGAGCTACCTTTTCGCAGCCCTTAGATTTACAAGAGATAAAAAACTAAGCCTGGGAATATCGTAAAGATTTCACATAACCATACAGACAAATATTCACAGCAGCATTAGAGTCTTGTATATTGATCCTGAATTACAGGGATGGAAATAGAGTCAACATCACAGTACTGTAACCTTCCATTAAGACCCTAGAAAAGAGAAAAGCTATTGCAAAACTGCTTATGGAAAGAATTAAAAAAAAGAAAATCCCTTCCAAAAGCGAGCTGTTCAGTATGTTCCCCTCGCATGACATACAGTAAATCAGCCACAGTCCCACAAAGCTTCCTACCACTAAGGAAGCAGAGGGAGAACCAAGAGAAGTACTGATGCAACTGCAGGACATCCTCATCCCCCCCACACACACACGTGATGAGCTCAGTGTCCATGGTTCTAAATCACTAAGGAAGGCCCTTCCCTTGCTCACCAGTAACTCCCCAAAATGTATGCAATGAGGTGGCTCAGTGCCATGGTGGTGCCACTACTCCAAATGTATGATAGGCACAGTCACAATCTGTCTTTTATATAGACATAATAGTCATAAAAAGAAGTCAAAGCTGAACAAACACATAAAATAGAGACTGGGTACAAAGCAGTAGGAACCAGATAGCTTCAACTGGATGATTCCTACTTTTTCTGTATGATCCACTCAAAATCTTGGATGAATATTTCGACTCAACTACCAAAAAAATGACTCCATAAAGCATCAAAAAAAAAAACATATCAAGGATGCAAAACATTTCATGATGAGTTTCTTTTTCTTTTTTATTTCAAAAAATAAAAAATAAACTTAATTCTTAGCCGTATTCCTCTAGCTCAGGTCTCACTCCTCCCCTCCCCTCTACCGTAATTGCCATGAATGGACAAATAAGTCCAGATTATCCAAATCTGCATCATTTAAGTTTGTTTATGGAACAATAATAAATAGTCCCTGAAATAAGAGTAGCTGTAAAAATTTTTTTCCACTGGAAAATGCCAATGCCTTTTATGTCATGTCCATGTAGGAGAACTCAAGTCTGTTACCAGCCAGTCTGCTGATTCATTCATTGGTTGATTGTGAGCAAGAGTCATTTAACGTCTCTGTGCTTTGTCAGAAAAAACTGGCCATCTATCCCCTACTCATTGATAAAATAGTGTTTTCTAAGCACTCTGAACCGTAGAGAAGAAAGCACTTATTCAGAAGCAACCAAAAAAAATAGGCAAAAGAAATATGTCATATTGGCAATTTTTTGAAAATGAAGAATTGTTCAACATGACTGGAAATATGAGTCACTAAGACCAGGGTCCAAGTGACAAGTGTCTGAAGATTTGCAGACTGTGCCCATTTCCAGGTTTTTAAAAATAAGGGAGTCATTTTTGGCAGTAAGATCATATACAAGCAGGAATTCTCATCAAAAATCTGGATAAAAATATATAAGGAGGTACTTAGCATTAGGCTCAATCATTAAGAAGGTGAGTCTTTAAGAAGGAAAAATAATTAAAGCACTGAGAACTTAATTAAGTATCAAGCACTCACACCTGCCTGTGTTGGCCTGAATATTTATTTTATTTTTATTTTTTATAAACTGCACTCCTATTTTAAATACTTTTAGGTTGAAAGTAAAAACAACAACAAAACGTACTTAAATTTTATTGCTAAAAAAGTAGCAGCCAGAAATTAAAGTGATTAATACCATAAAAAAAAAAAAACAAGAGGCCAATGGCATGTGAGCTTAGCAAAACCAGCCTCAAGACAAAAATAAAAGAAACTATGTGAAAATATGCCTAATATTCTAGTTTTCATATTAATTATGCCAACAGATTTTTCAATTTTTCATTCAATCTAATGAGATACCAGAATGTAAAAATCAATATTGTCTATTATAAATGGACAAAATATTATATATTATAATATTTTTGCATACTTTTTAGCTAGGCCATATGATTAAGGTATAATTCTAAGTCTGTATGGTAACAAAAAGGGATAAACTGCTAACTTTTAAGAAATACACATCTTCATAAAGTCAGAGAAAAGAGCACTCAAAAAGTCAAGATACCTGAGTTCTGCTTCTGGCAAATCATTTACAACTTCTTTGGACCTCACTGTTTTTCATTCATAAAATGTTGAGGAGGTTGGATATATTCATTGTGGTCTCTTGAAATTCTGTTATGCCAATTTAGATAAGGAAGATTATCAAAAATACTCACTATTACCAAGAATAAATATGTAGATTTTATACCTATGGCACTTAAATCTAGGAGGATTGAGTGGATGAGGAAGCAAAAATAATAGCAACCTCTGCCAACTCCATGAAAACAAGAGCTGGTAGAAAGGTTCTCCCACCAGCAACATGCTAATAGGCAACACTAGCCATGAAGAACGAATTTTAGGATTGAAATTACACTTTGCCAAAAAAGCAAAATCTCGACGAATCAGTATCAGCAACCTAACTGGTGGGATTCCATTGGAAGGGCATCTTTCTATTCAAAAACTTGATCAAATTCTCCAGCATTTTCTCCTCTATCCTCTATCCAACTACTCCACCCCAGGGTACCACCATCACCACCAACAAAAGAAACAAGAAAAAGAAAAATCAAGGAGAATTTAGAAGAATAAATTTAGGATGTTTTGGATCTGACATATTAACATATTTACATTTTTAATGCCCCGTTAGTTCACACAATGGAAATGTTCATTCTGCTAATATGAGTCAACATGAGAGTTAATAAATCTTTCCTTTTGACCACTTTCGAACTCTTAAAATACACTCCTGTAAATCAGGTCAAAGAGGAAATTACTTAACCCCTAAGGAAACTAAGGCACAAAACCATTTAATAATTCCACTAGTTTTCTAGAAAAGCATGACTTTCATCAAAATATCAAATCATGACTCCACCTTTTACCCGAGGCTCCAGCCACTGTTCCTCATGGATTAAAAGATTAAACAAACGAAAAGCAATGTTAACTCATCCATTCAAGAAAATTTCGAAAACACGACTTCCAAAATGCCTATTTACAGCCAAAGGCCCTTTCTTAGTAAATACCATTAATAGACTCATCTAGAGTCATAATTCATCTGATGAGCCAGTTAATTATTAATTTTCATACATCATTTCATTTCCTTAGGCTACATTTAGCCTTTGTTACATTTTCCATTTCTTATGCCACAAGCATTTCTTACCCTGCATAGAAAACCTGATAATGAGGCACAAAATACTGGTGAGCAAACAAACTGCTCCTGAGTCTGCTGTGCATATATATGTCTAAGCCATCTAAAATGGAGTTTTTATTGATTCTTCTTATTTTTTCCCTTTAGGTTCATGATTGTTTAATTTCATTAACACTGCCTTTTCAACACTGCTGCCTTGATCCTTAATAGGCCCGTGTTATTCCCATGAGCTTCTCTTGTTACAGCTTTTGTAGCCAGAAGAATATAGAAATGAAAAGCCTATTGATAGATAATATAAGTTATTCTCATGCACGGCTGCAGTGTGAAGCACATTTTGCAATTCAATCAAGGACAGATAGAGCTGAATGTTCTTAGATCCCAGGAGTTCATTTTAATAAGCAGAATGTACCTTGTCCTAACACAGGTGACTGACTCCTCAGAAAAGATTGTATAAACAAAAACCAATCATGTAAGTCATTTTATTGGCAACAATATAAACACAGCTATATTAGATGTCACCAATAAATCAAAATTATTCTTGTCTGCAATTTTAACAAGAGGAAAGTGCAAACATGTGCCTGTGAGGCTGGAGGATATTATAGAGGAAATGTATTGGATGTGTACAATATTATTTCTCTAAACTGAAACTGGAGGGCACTATATTATGCTACAGTAACTCACAACAAGGAATAGTTCATCATTTCTGTGGTTCCATAACTTTATTCGGTGACACTGACAAATTCAAAGAATTTTACAGCAGAAGTTACACAAAAACAGAGCTGAGATAATTCCTCATTAATGAGACGTGCAGTAGAAACTTACGGAGGTTACACCTAACAACTAGTGTGTATAGACCGATTCACTTGGGTACTCCCAAGGTCTACTGTTGGCAATTCTAAGAATATTAACATATTTATTCTGAACACTGAGATGTATAAATGTTACTTAAATGATATAATCACTATTAAGATGAAATCAAAGAGGTTTCATTCTCAGTTATACCAATTAAAAATATAAAGACAAATTAGTGTTCCCTCCAGAGATTCAAGAGCATTCTCCCAAAGACCAGTCAGAAAAGATAATATAATATAGCTGGGCATGGTGGCTCACTCCTGTATTCCTAGCACTTCGGGAGATCAAGGAGGGAGGATTGCTTGAGGTCAGGAGATAGAGACTGGCCTGGACAATAGCAAGACCCCATTTCTACAAAACACTTTTTTTAAAAATTAGCTGGGCATGGTGGCATGCACTGTAGTCCCAGCTACTCAGGAGGCTGAGGCAGGAGGATCACCTGAGCCCAGAAATTCAAGGCTGCAGTGAGCTATGATGATGCCACTGCACTCTAGCCCAGGTAACACAGCGAGACCCCGTCTCAAAATCATAATAAAAATAATGATAATATAATGAACATTATGGATCCTATCTAATAGCAACACTGACTTTGTTTTATCTATGGATTCAAACATTTAGCTATCTAATTAGATACATGTTTAAGCTTTTATTTTATAAAATTTTTGTCAAAAATAAAAATAATCTTTCCTAAGTTTATGGAGTGAAACAACTGGCAGTGTCATTGTAAATTTAAATTAATGACTATGATATTCAAAATATAGGTAGTAAATATAGACAAGACACCGAGGAAAGAAAGAGGAAGGGAAATGGGAAGAGAGTAAGGGGAAAAGGAATGACCAGATTCAATTCAGGAATTTATTCCTAGTCAGTCAATCCTACCTGAAAAATCAGAAGCAGCAATGAGGACCGGCCACACAGCGACAGTCACTGCAGATTGCTGGAGGAAATTCAGAACCTTCAGGGAAACACTGCTGGAGGGCAATATTAAATGTTCAATAACCTCTCTTAGAATCCACTTTCCACAATTCAGTGCATCTATACAACTCTCATATCCTCCTAGTTTACTAAATGTCACTACTTTTAGTAGTAATTACTTAGAAGTGTTTCATTTACTTTGCCTCAGTCATTAACTCATCAATGAGTACAGAAAGGTCTGGAGAACTGCGGTCCTAGTGAAAACAGCAAAGGCAAGGAAGCTAAGTAGGGATTTCCTTGGTCAGCTATAAGAAATCACACAATGTGAGAATGAACTTGGGACCGAAAGATTTTTAAGACAAACACGAATAAGTTCAGAAAGCACCATGCTTTGATCCATGCATTGGCCCAGTCCAGGTTATGAATATGCCATAAGTTCCTAGATCTATGTTTAACGACGTACTCTTTCTAAAGCAGTGTTTCTCAAAGCAGTATGCAATTCACCGATGCTTTACGAACTCAATCATTCAATAGAGAGAGCATTTTTTAATGAAATAGAACCACTAGAATAAAATAGAAGCTACCAGTGCATCAAATGGATTGATGGTTAGGTATCTGTTTTCAGTTTATTTGTGGGTTATATATCTACTTATTCATATGCATATTTTGTCTTCTGGGTAAGGTATAAAATATATTTTAGGGTGAGTCACAATCAAAACAGCATAAAAGCCACTGTTATAAAAGCATTTGTACTACATGCCTACCCAAGTACTTAAAAAGGACAGCTGCAGGTAAAGATAGAGTTAAATAGTCAAAGTAAAAATGAATACCAAAATATAGCTGGAATGAGGAATGGAAAGGATCTAAAAGTTCAACATTTTTGGCTTTATAAAAAAACAAGGATTAAATAATACAAAGCCACATTCCTACCACTGCTATCTTTCACTGTGCCTTCTTCTCAGTAAATATCAAGTGATCAATTGTGCTCAATAAGTAACAATTGATCAACCAACTAACAGAATCAGGATCAAAATGACTGATAATTTTAGATTTTTCTTGTTGCAGGGGTAGACAACCTTCCCTGGAATAAAACCCCTATTCTTGCACAGCTAAAGAAGGAAAAGTTTAAATTAACACATAATGTCTGTGAGAACCGAGTCTTTCAAAATGTGTTCTTAATATGAGTTAACCATCAGATCCTAAGAAAAGGAATTTGAAATGGAAAAATGAGCACATTCCCTATGATGTCATTGCTGAATTAATTACCTGAATTGCAAAGAGTGAACACCACATGGCTATGGTTTGATACACAAAGGCTTCTTCTTCAGAAATATAAAAGCAAAATAACTGGCTGGAGAGTTTTCTTAAAAAAAAAAAAAAAGAAATCCTTACACAAGGAGGTACATAGGTAGTAAAATACAGCCAATGAAAAGAGCATTCTTTGTCATTTAGTCTGTATAACTAACAACTCGGTCCACATGAACAGCTGTTTGCAAGGCTAAAAATCACAATCCTTTAAAAAAAGGTAATAAACATGTACCTGTGCAAGATTCTAGAAATAAAATTTACCACTCCTTAAACCAAATATTCAGGGATATTAACGTGTACCTATCACACATGTAACTGATGATTTTTTTCCTTCAGTGTAGTTATTGCTTAAAAGTGACCAATGTAACTATTTTTGGCTGTTGGTAGACAGAAGTTTTATACAAGTTAAATTATGTTCACTGACATCAGCACAGAAGTATGAACGTCCACAACAATGACTAGGCCCTTAACCAACATGACAACATATTTATTAAAGAAATTTTTTTAAACCCCCGTGAATGACTCAGCCAAGTTACAGACAGAAGTGGAATCTATTGGTCATGCTGAAAAGGTTGGGAAAACATTAATCTATTTCTTCACACACAAGAATAACAAGAATTCATACCTAGCCCTGGCATCTAGTTGATTTTCTGTGTAAAGTATTCAGCAGGTCTAGAAACGAAACTTCATAGATCCGGTTCACAACTTCAGAAATATCTGGTATTCACAAAGTCTGATCTCTTTATCAAGGAGCCTAGAACAGGGTCTGACCTTGCACTGTGACCCTTTCTGCCCAACTGCGGTTCAGCAAGGCTGGCTGCGTCTGAAAGAATGTGCAGTCGTTCACGTTCTGGGCCTTGAAGAGATCACATCAGACAAGGAGCCCCCACTGGCTAGCTTTGTCTCAAGTCTGTCCTCAGCTACTTACAGCCTTCACGATTCAAGTTTTACAGATAAACCCCCTGATTTTGTTCCCAAAGTGGAACATGACTGGATCCTGGTTCCATTCATTCTACACGTTACCTTGGATTTTAACACCTTGATGGTCATTTGTTTCCCTCCCCCCTTCTTTTGTCCTCCTTCTCCCCAAAGTCAGATCTGATTTATCCTCCAGGCCCACCCCAAATACCCACATTAGGCCCTCCCTGATCATTTCTTAGTCTCCACATCTCTGATCTATAAAATGGGGATAATTACGCTATTGTGCAGTTCACAACATAACAGAATAGTAAATGAGAAAATGCGTGTTGTACGCTTAGCATGCTGCTCAGTACATAAAAGGACCCAATAAATGTTAAACATTTACACTACACACCTCTCCATTAACATTCAGAACTTTCTACAACGCATCATAGTTATTTGCCTGTTTCATCTCCCTGTCTAAATTCTAATTTCATTGAGTTTTGGGGTTATATCTAATTTATCTTTGACCTCTCCCTAGCCCTTACATGTACACAGATTATTTTATACTATACCTATATATTTATGTTTTTCACACTATTTTTATCATACATACATATTTTTATACTATTTATATATTCACATACATTTGTTACTATTGATATTATTCATACCATACTAATCATTTATACTGAAAAATATGGTGTAAGTGAAATATGTCATTATAACCCACATTTATCATTTATTGCCTGAATAAACACGAAAGTGAGGTACAAACATTTAATCATGAATCCCATGTTCTGTGGCTTATGCAACTTCACGACAACTGCCTTGTTTCCTAGTCTATTCCTTTCTCTACTAGGAAAAAGGAGCACAGAAATTCTATTCCACTCTTCTAGGCAGGCATTTTATTCTTGTCTTTAACTTGGCATACTGGCAAACAATGAAAATCCTGGCTAAAAGCTGCCAAACGAATAGAGTTCCTTCAGTACTGAGACCAGGCACCTTCCTTCCCATCGTGAAGGTTGTTGGCCCTCCCAAAGGGAAATACATTCTGGGTTGTCACAGTGGAAGGAGCTCCTCAGCATACTCTACCTCCACTGGTGTCACACGAGACATTTCACTTGTGTCTGTTTGGTCTCCCCAACCAGACTGCGATTAGAATATAAATGTGGCTTTATGTTTCGTTAGCATTTTTCTTTAATTCTATCATGTTAAGTAATGCCTCACCAAGTCATTTCTGCAAGCCAAACTGTTTCCATCATCTTTAAAGGGGAGTCCAAATTATTTGACCTACTAAAAGTTTGTTGTGTGGAGCGAAAGAAGCCAGACAGACCCAAGAGTGTGTATTGAATTATTCCATTTACATAAGATATTTTTAAAACAGGAAAAACTAATATATCTGTTAGAAGTCAGGGCAGCGGTCACCTTAGGTGAAGGTGGTAACTGGAATAGAGTATGAAGGATATTTCTGGTGTGTTGGTAATGTTCTGTTTCCTGATCTGGATGCTAGTTACGCAGGTGTGCTCAGTTTGTGAAAATTCATCAAGCTTAAGATAGATGTGTTTTCTGTAAAGATATTTTATTTCATCTCAATAAAAAAAAAATTGGGTTCTTGTGTCAACTCTGACTAAAGTAAGTGGGAAACTAGGAAAACTTGGAACTTGGGCATCTTTTGATCAAACTATGTGTTAAAGTCATTTTAAAAGTTTTGTTCTATCTCATTTTCCTTTAATGAGAATGGTAACATATTTTTATTGCACAGATTTTGTATGTGCCTTTTTCCCCCAGTCTCATAGATTGAGTCTAAGAACCCATCCAACTTAGGGAAAAGTTAAAGAGTTAAATTCTGTATTTCCACCTTCTGTACAATATAATAGCCTCTACAGAAAATAATTACAGAAACACAGGAAATTACTTCTCCAGAGATGAGAATATGCATGGGATGCCACTTTCTGAATTATCTCCTTCATGAAGTACTCCTATAATCTGGAAGAAATGCAAATTAACATTCCAGTTCCAAAGATCAATAACTACAATATAAGAGGAACAACAGGGGAAAGAATGAACATCCTCAGGCTTAATTTACTAGCTGGAAAGAACACTCGAAGAAAAAAAGACTGAGAACACTGAGCTCTCTTCTGAAACCATGGAGAGACCACTCTCTGCTATGTAAATCAAGGCAGAGCTGATATTATTAGATATTATTTAACTTCCCCCACCCTATTTTGGCCTAGTAGGAATTTCACCCATCTGGGAGATCCTGGAGTCCTCCCCCTCCACAAAAGTTGCCTTTCCTATTTGGAATAATGATCACAGGTATTCAGTCTCTGATAGCCTGATTACTATTAAGTAACTTGGGTGTAATATGGGGATCAGAGAAAAGATGCTCTCCCCAAATTGGCCTAATGTGAACTAAGGAGAGAGGAAGTTATAGCAGCAGTTAACTACTCATACTCAAGGATTACTGATTCCTCTGAGCAAGAAAGGAGAGAAGTTAACCAACTATCAATAAGGAAAGGTGTTTTTAGAAATAACTGGGAAAGAAATGTCCCTCCATCTTCCTTTCAAAGATAGTGTGAGAGCTAGTCTGGCTGCACTATTAGTGAAAATATATGAAAACTGTAGTAAGTTTAATGATGGTCCTTAAACTTAAGCTTGTTGTCGGTTGCACAAAATAGCATATGACATCACACTCTCTTGTCTCTAAATCACTTCAAACTTTCCCAGAACAACTTTCATTGTGGCAGATCCTTTTTGTGCAAACTTTTGCAGGTTGCACCTGCTTCACGCAGCACCACTGTAAGTAAACTTAGAGGAGAGAGAAGAAATACGAAGATTTAAACCAACACAAATCAATTTTGTACCAAAACCAAACAAACAAACAAAAAATTCCCCCAGTTTAGTCTAAAAAGGAAGGTCTGATGAGGAACAAGACAGAGGGGGAAACAAACATCTGGCTAACTCCCAAGGCAGAAATCATGACTCATCAAAGCTTTCAGGAGGGACGGAATGAGAATGCATTTCTCTTGAGTTCTGGAGAATGCTGTCTGAACTGGGAATTTTAAGTGTTTGTCCTGGGCCTGAAACAACTGGCTGTGAGACCGTGGGCAAAATCCCTGAAGTCTCTGAGGCTCGGTTTCCTCATCAGTAGGTGATCGCCAAGGTCCCCTCTAGCTGTAACAGTCTACACTGGAGACTCCCGGTCCCATAAGTCTAAAGGGAATTGGTCCACTGGGGGGAGCTGCAGAACTTCCCTCTCCTCACAAACTCCAGGGCCCCAGGGGCCCCAACGAGACTCGGGAGATGCTGCCGTCCTGGAAGAAGGTGGCTCTGCCGGCGCAGGGAGAGGGTGCAAGGGCCCTCCTCTCTGTAAAAGGGGGCCGCAATCTCAGCAGTCCAGTCCCTACGGCCTCTGCTCCCCGAGATTCCGGAAGTAACTCCCCTTCCTCCTGCCCCGGGTTCAGATGCTCCAGAGATGAGGGCCAAGCCGATGCCAGGGAAGCCCAGCGGGGTTGGGGGATGGGGAGGCTGGGGGGGTGGGGAGGCACGCAGAGCAGGGGGCGGAGAGCTCGGAGAAGGGCTGGAGAGGTCGGGAGAGGTGACCCGGCCCGCCAGGCTGGGGAGAGGCTCGAGGGACCAGCCAGGAGGAGGGCAGCCCTTACTGGTTCCCTGCCCCACTAGCTTGGCCCCTGGGGTTGGAGGCCGGGGCCCCTGGGCTCCCCGGCGCGGAGCTAGGGGCGGGTTCGGGGGCGGAGGCGACAGCGCCCGGCTGGGAGCGCGCGGCTGCGACCCCGTCACTCCCCCGCCGCCTCCGCCCCTAACCCTCGGCCCTGTCCGCGGGCGAGCAAACGCAGCAAAACAAAACAAACTAGTGCCGGCTTCCTGTTGTGCAACCCAGTCCCGAGTAAGTCGAGGGCCGAAAGGGCGCCGCGGCGAGGAAGCCGGGCGGCGGGGACCCGCGCGCTGCCCGGCCCGGCCCGGCTGCAGCGGGCAGCCACGGCCGCCCCCGGGAGAGCGCCGCCGCCCCCCGGCCCCGACCCCCACCAAGCGGGGCCCGACCTCGGGTCTGCTCTCGCTCCTCGCCTCGAACAGCCTGAGCAGGTCGGAGGGCGCGACCGGCGGAGCCAGAACTCTTCCCCAAAGTTTCCCCCTCCAGGTACCGAATTGAATCACCCTTAGGATGACAAATCAGCCAGGGCCAAGATTTCCAGACACTTGGGTGACTTCCTCGTCCCCGAGGTGACTTGTCAGCTCCAGTGAGTAACTTGGAACTGTCGCTCGGGGCAAGGTGTGTGTCTCGGGGAGAGCCGGCAGCTCACTCACGCTTTCCAGAGAGCGGCCCCGGCCGACTTCAAAACACACACAGGGTCATTTATAGGGACTGGAGCCCTGCGCGGGACAGACTCTCAGACCGAGACATTTTCCAAACAGTGCTGACATTCTGTCCGGCCCCATGAAATGTAAACGCAAGGTGACGAACCCGGCGGGGAGTGCTCGTGTCTGGATGCGTCTGCGCATTCGCGGCGTGGGAGGTGATAGCTCCAGACCCGACAGCTGCGGGTGGGCAGCTGGACCCCAACCGGGACGAGTGGAGCTACCCTCAGCCCGACGACCTCCCGAAACTGTGGGGACACCGGCTTGGGTGAGCCACTGGCGTGGAAAACAGCTTTCGTGGAGCTCCACGCACACGTGGGACTGGAAGAGGCAACCACAGCCCCGTGTGTGCGCGACAGTCCTCGCGTCACCCCATCGGTTCCCACTTGGCCAAAGTTGCCCGTCGGTGGGGACACGGGGGTGGCGCGCCCGTGAGAACCGTAACTTGCCCTCATTTTTGTAGCCCTCCTGGAGGGGCCCTGTGCTTTAAAAGGAAAAACAAAAACTCTTCCCAATTAACCGAACTTTAAAACCTCGTTGATTTCCTTTCCCTCTTCTACCCTCGGCGCTCTTAGGCAGCTGACAAGAGCGCGGCTCGGTTCCTAATGGAGCGCTGCGACCGGCCTCCCTAAGCACAGGTCTCTGAACGACCTGTGAATCTGGCGCGCATGTCCTTAAACCCGCGCGAACGCCGCCGGCTCAGCGTGGAAAACTATTTCTAATCCCTAGTTTGCGTCTCCGAGCCTTACCTCCCCCCACACTCCCGAGCGCTCGGGCTCTCCCGGTCTGTCGCCTGCGAGCAAAGTTCCTATGGCATCCACTTACCAGGTAACTGGGCTTTCCACAACAAAGCGGGCGTGCGGGTCCCGTCCCCCGGGCGGCCTGCGCGAGTGACAGCGGGCGGCCAGCGCTGGCGAGGAGTGGTAACTTGGGGCTCCAGCCCTTCAGCGCGCTCCACCGGCTCTGCCTCCTTCGGAAATGAGAACTCCCATCCAAGCCGGGGGACGGAGCGCGGAAACCCGGCCCAAGTGCCGTGTGTGCGCGCGCGTCTGCGAGGGCAGCGGCGGCAGGGGGAGGAGGAGGCGGGAGGCGGGTGGCCGGACCCTAGGCATCAGCTCATTCTCCCCCGCTCCGCACGCACGTACTCGCGCAAATAATGTTTTCGAAAAGTTCAGTTGCGACTTTGCGCCTCGCCTGTCCTGCTCATCCTCGTCCTGGGCCGGGGATGCGTCTGGGGGCCGGCCCCGGGATGCCGGCTAATTGCTGCCGGCGGGTTCCGTCGTGGGGAGGGGGGGGGAGCGCCGGTGAGACCCTGGACGGCGCGGACGGCCTGCAGGGGGTGCCGAGAGGGGCGGCGTCGGCGGCACCCGGTGCCCGTGCGCGCCGCGCTCTGGGCTGCCGGGGCGGCGCAGTGTGGACGCGGCTGCAGGGAGAGGGGAAGGGGGAAGAGGGAGGGAGGGAGGGAGGCAGCCCGGCGAGGAGTGTGGATGGGTGTGCGGCCGCGGGGGCCGGCCTGCAGCCAGCTGCTTCCTGAGTGTGAGCGCCGAGGGGGGAGGGGGAGGGGTGGGGGCGGGCTCGCTGGTCACCAGACTGGCCAATTCGAAGGCCGAGCTTGTGTCTCCGGCGTCCGCTCGCACACTCCCCGTGCGCCAGGGAGTCGAGGAACTCCAGAACAGGGGTCACAGCGGGGAGACACTTTGCCTTGTTTCTGGCCTTATTTATTCAACTGACTTTTTTTTTTTGTAACAAGGAAAGTATCAGTGTTTCGAAAGGATTTGATGTCAAATCATAAAGAACAAGAGAAAAAAAAGACTCAGAAGTAAAACAGGGAGCAGAAACTAAAAAGTGAAAAATGGCAAGAGTTTCTTTAGAGATTGGATGCGCAGGACAACTTCAAAACTGGATAAATGAAGCACAAAGGATGCTTTTGGCATCTTTTCAAAATATAGGCAGGGAAGAGAGAAAAGTGATGGAAGTGTTGCAAGGGTGAAAAATTCTGAACACAGGCTGCTAGGAACAGGGGCGCGTTCCCTGCACATGTTGCAGCTATATAATGGTGCTTTCTCCTTAAGAATTCAGCATCCTCGGCCTCATTCCCTACCTAAGTCGTGACCTCCAGCCCTTCTGTTTGGCTTAATAAGAGCCTTCAAACGGTTGTCACCAAAAAGCCTGCTTTTGTGGCGCCCCATATGTACTGCCACATACGCAAGGACTTCCATCTTGGGAATCAGTATATGTAACATACACAATATCCTCCAGTTAGACCTTTCTTCGGTGAGAGTATTTAATTCGCCCTCATGAATGAAACGAATAGGGATGTCACAAGATGCTTTTAGAATTTGAGCAATCCTTACATTTTGTTCTACTACTCTCACTCAAATATAAATCAGCATTCAGGTAGTAGATGCCATGATTAAGACAGAAGCCCTCAAGTAAGACAAGCCAAAGATATTTTTGGCAATTTTCATTTATCTTATTTCAGCAGGAATATTACTGGATTAATATTAACATCACCAAAGAAGCCAAGTTTTCACAATGCTTTTTTTTTCTTATGTAGTCATGTTATGATCCTCTTTTCCTTCTCCTTAGGACACAAACTGGTCAGAATGTCCATCATCAGAATATCTATCAGCACAAGTAGAGGGAGGGAGATAAATTAGTAAGTGCCTAGGATATGTCATTCTGTCAATTTTCCAGTTTCTCTCTCTGTTCTTCATCTCCTTGTAAATACAAGTATCCAAACCCAAGATGGCAATAGATGGGTTCAACCACACATAAGAAAAGAAAATACTCATAAAATGAAGCATACAGCAAGATCACAAAAACAGAAACCAAGTGGTGGAAATTGCCATAACTATTCCATTGTGGCTAGTTATTGCAACATGCCTGACATTCACATAAAAACTCCTCCTCATTAACTCCAGCCATCAGGAGCAGAGCAAGATGGGAATACTGACCCTTCCACACATCATGGGAACTTGTGTTCATCAGACTTCTGCGCTATACAACTGCTCCCCAGGAACTTGTGGACAAGCCTGGGTGGAGGCTGCGAAGAAACCTTTCCAATGTCCCTCAAACACTGTTTCAAATACAATGGTTATGATGCATGAAATCGTATTCTAGAGCCTTGCAGAAGCTTCCAAAACTTCCCACTTGGTGGGAACAGCTTAGCTGGAAGAAAAAAAAGAAAAACATAGTGCTACACCCTACTTTAATCAATGGCTCATGGAAATAAAACACTGGGAAAGTTATGAGTCATCAACCTGAAGATCCCCAAAATCTCTTCATTTATAAGAGCCTAAGGGTAGGAATGTCATTTTATTTAGGTGTGATTTTCATGAGCCTCTAATATTCCTAAGACATTTACCACTAAATAGGTACAGGGCTTTGTTTGAATTCTTTTTGGGGACGGGTGCAAGAATGTAGATCTTCAATGTCCTTATATTCCATGGGCTAGAGTAAAAATGCAGTTTTGTTGTTGTACCGATACAACCCTGGAGTGACTCAGAATGAGCTCTGTACCTTTTCTGGGCTGACTTGGTCAGCAAGGGTGGGAGAGGGGGAGTAATGAGAGACAGTGGGAAAGGAAATAATGTCGTTCAGAAATGATACTTTCCCCTCTGTGAGCTCTCCGTTATGCATCGGAATCACACCCTGGCAGCCTTTCAGCCAGATAGATGGGAACTGCAGCCCAAGTCAGTATCTTCACTCTCTAGAGACGTATGTTGTATGTGCCTCAACCGCTGACTCAGGCCAGCTGACTCAGCAGACAGGCCTTTGCTGCCAGCTCATGTCCAGTTCTCATTCATTTGAGAAATATTCAGTGAGTACCTCCTCTGTCCAAGGATTGGGACTGAAGGGACTAACACCTGCAGGCATTGTGCATGGGAGGATGTCGCATAAAGCTTTTTGCCCAGTGAGTGGATCATAGCAAACCCTCGAGAAATGGAGATTCTTTACATATATTATCTCAACTACTCCTCAGCTCCAAGTTCTTTCAGCATGGCTGTCCTGCCAAATAACTGTGCAGGCTCTTTGAATGTGTACAAAGCATATTGCAGGCATATAAAGTGCAAAGCATCCTGATTAGTGTCAGATAAGTGCAGTTAAGTGTGTAAGGGGTGTGGAGGAGGCAGGAGTAATTTCCTACAACGTGACATACAGTAGCCTGACTGTTTGAGCTGGACATCAAAGAATAGGTAGAGAACTGATAAGCCAAGGAGACTGTTCCAAGTGGAGGAGCCAGAATCGGAAGGGGTGCTGCAGGCACGGATCCTATGCAGGAGCTAACTCAAAGCTAGCATACAAAATAGGGACATTCACAGTCTTGTAGCTAGAGCAATAGAACACTTCCAGAAAGAACAGCCCAATAGCAAAACTTCGGGAGAACTGTTATTTGTGTCAGCCTGAGTGATCTAACAGCAAACCATTTGCAAACTTAGAACTATGATCAGATTCCTACTCTCATAAAGAGTCCCTAGAGAGAAACAAATGTGAACCCCAAAATGCAGATAAGTCTAGCTAACAGCACCAGTGATAGTGTGCTTAGCTACTAAAACACACACACACATGCTCACACTCACACACACAAGCTGGAAAGAGTCCAGTTATGTAGAAATGCAGTGGAAAAAGTCAGTGTTTGCCAGCTTTAAGAGGGGAACTAAATGTGTAAGATGGAAAATTTCCACTTTACCTTCCTGAGTGAGTAGTACAAACAGTGGAATGCAGCAAATTTCACATTATGCTATCGGTATGTGATACACTAATCAAACTTAAGTTAGTCTTTCTACTGATTGGCCACAAATATAGTCAGCCCCTGCCTTTTGGCTTATGCACCAGTGATGCAATTTTTAAAAATGCTTATTTACACCCATTACATTCACAGCATCATATCGTTTTCCCTTTCTAAGGTCAAAACTATAAAGCATAGTCTAAAAGGTATCACACCAAATGCAACTGACCAACATGTGAAATATCTTCCTCCATACAATGTCTCTCAATCTTGTCTGATTAGTAATAATTTTCTTCCTATTTCATACAAACCCAGCTGAAATGCATTTAAAATTCTACAAATGTTGATGGGATATTTCTTGACATGGTACTAAGGTATATCTATAAAGAGCTTACCAAAATGAAAATGAGTCTATAGATATATACGATATTCCACAGGCAGGCAGTTATTCTTTGACCACTTAATATCCATACTGAACACTTACATAGGGTGTTGTAAAATTAATTACCTAATCAAGATGCTATCTTATCTACAAGTGCCTTGTGTAAGTGCCTTTTAGTAGCTTAACTTCTCTTCATAAGCCTTTCACTGCCTACCACTAGCACTGAGCACTAGTAAGTAATTAATGCTTATCAAATGAATGGATTAATTAATGAAGGAGTGAAAGAATGGTTTCCTTACTGTCAGAGACAGTGACTAGCACTTACAGCTCGTCTTCATGTGTATGTATAAATCATGTCAACACTCCAAAAGAGTCTGAACACCTGTACTTTCTTTCTGTGCCCCCAGGCTCTTTATTATACACTGAAGATTAAAATAGTACTTCCTGTTTCTGAGGAAGAAAATTCAAAGTCTCTATGCAATGTTTAGAGTTAGGGGAGAGCCACCCTCCTTTCCCGCCACAATACCCTTTCCCTAATCTGACACTCACTATCTCCTTCACATCACATCAAACCAGGTCATTTGCAGCATGCCATGAATTCTACACAAAAAGAGAAAAACATATGCCAAATTATGGGGAGAAAAAGGAAGAAAAGAGAAGGAAAATAGAGAATAAGAGTGCAGGGAGGCCGGGCGCAGTGGCTCATGCCTGTAATCCTAGCACTCTGGGAGGCCGAGGCGGGTGGATTGCTCGAGGTCAGGAGTTCAAAACCAGCCTGAGCAACAGCGAGACCCCGTCTCTACTAAAACTAGAAAAAAATTAATTGGCCAACTAATATATATAGAAAAAATTATCCAGGCATGGTGGCACATGCCTGTAGTCCCAGCTACTTGGGAGGCTGAGGCAGTAGGATTGCTTGAGCCCAAGAGTTTGAGGTTGCTGCGAGCTAGGCTGACAACTCGGCACTCACTCTAGCCTGGGCAACGAAGTGAGACCCTGTCTCAAAAAAAAAAAAAAAAAAAAAAAGTGCAGGGAGGAATGTGCATTCTTAAAAAAAAAAAAGTGGAAATAAAGAAGGCAGGACAGTATCAGGACGCCATCAGGAGAATTGAAAGCAACAAATTAGTTTGGAATAGAATTAAGATCTTGGGCCAGGGAGTGATTTGGTGGCTTTTCAGACTCCTCCCCAACTCACCTCAAATCTTAAATACACCTGCAAAGGGGTTTAAATAAACTTGGAAATTTTCTACAAGCTCTAACTCCCCGTGACGTTAAAACACTCAGAAGGTTTTCGTATATATACACACACTTCTGTTCTTCAACCCTGTAGAGCAAGGAAGAGTGGAATTTTATTGTGCCTTGGACAAATGACCTATAAAACAGACTTGCTTTGGGTAAGAATTCCTTTAGGCTGGGGCACTACTCCAAGTCTATTATCTGCATTACTTCACTTAATTCTCACAACATCCTGATGAGGTGGGATCTAGCACAACTTCCATTTTACAGATGAGAAAACAGAGGCATAGAAAGGTGGAATACCTTCCCAGTGTCACCTAGCTCGTGTGGTAATGGCCAGGCTTGGAACAGAAACAGCCTCCCATATTAACCATTGCTCTATTACTCTTTCAGGGCAGGAAATCCTGCTTCCACCAGACATTTATTTATTTATTCACTCAGGCAGGGGATATGTTGGAAGGATACTGGACTTTGGAATCAGAAAACCTGTAAATTCCAACTTCACCACTTACTGAGAGAACTTCTGAACCACTGGGGACTTCGGTTCCACTACCTGAGTTATTGCAGAGATTGACCGGAAATCGTGACACTGGCCAGCACACGTGTGCAGCCAGGGGCTTCCCCTATTGATGGGGCACAGCCCAGGAGCTTCGTGGGAAAGTGACCCCAACCTCAGCTCCAGGGATGGCTTTGATGGTTCTGGGAGGAATCTCATTCCTCTGGTCAAAGTGAACGGCTCAGAAATCTGGGCCTCAGCCACAGGGATTGGTTCAAGAATGGACGTGGGACCTAATTTGGGCTAATGAGATGTGAACAGGAAAGTTCTTTCATGGCTTCTGAGGAAGGTGGCTTCTCCTGTTTCTAGAGAGCCACTGGAGAGGTGGCCTTCACCCCCTCTTGTGAAGAGACAAAAGTGAACAAAAGTGAGCTATCTTTTTCTCAGCTTGCAGAGGAGGCTGATACTCAGAGGAGGGCAGAGTGGGAGAAGGTTGCAGAGAACAAGAGCCAGAGCCCTGATGGAACCACACCTGATCTCCACCTGACCTCTTGATTTTTCATTTGTGAGAGCCAATAAATCCATCTTATTTTTTAAACAAATAGCTGACAGCAACTTATATAAGTACCTAAGATAATCAAGGCACCATCCAGGGCACAAAGATAATCAAGACAAACTTCAAGGGGCTCATCACCTAATAAATACTTAAAATAGTTTTTGTGGCATCATTTTGGCCTTTTTTTTTTTAATTAAATTTTGGCTCATGCTCACTTCAGGATCCTCCTACCACTTAGTGTATAATATTAAGCAAGAGAAATTCCACCTCCCCAGTAATTACACAATGGCCCTGTTCAGATCAGCTGGCCAACCTTTGAGGGTCAGCTAGAGTAGCTTATCCATTTGGTTGTCAGACAACTGCCTTGAAAAGCTAGTCCATGTCTACTGGCTAATAACCGTTGCCCTGGAACTCAGCACCTAGTAAGAAATATATGCATTCCCAAATTCCTATTGAATGTAGATTTTTTTTCTTATTCCCAGATAAAATAGAGACTCCAAGATTTTCCTGGAATGCTATTCAAAAATAGAAAAGGAATCTTACAGAAGTGCCTGCCCGGGCATCTCTGAGTCGCTCGTATTTTTGTTGTTGCTGCCTTTGGGTTAATCCCAGCTTGGAAGGTTTCAATTCATCCTGGAACATCCTCCCCACCCCCAGGCATTTCTGTTTTCTGTTTCATAAGTAAATGGCATTTAAAACTCTAGCTATAGATACCATTCGGGGCTGTTGGCATAAGCAGCGGGGCAGAGAGTCCTTAGATTGTAGATTGAATTTAGGGCCGAGCAGTTAGACAATTTGAACTTGATAATAATGATGTTATCTCAGCAGGTTGCATAGGTCAGAAATGTGCTCCTGTCACTGCTTTCTTTTTCCTTCCAGCAAGAAGTGGACATTAAAGAGAAAGCATGGGTGGCGAGTTATAAGCGATCAGGTTAAGACACAGTTTAGTTATGGCAATAATAACTCACATTTATTAGGGGCTTATTATGTGCCAGGGCTGAGCAAAATACTTGAGATTCTTGATCTCATTTAATTCTCACAGGTATGGGGCTAATGAGTGGCAGAGGTAAAACTAAGACCCAGCCCCCTATGGCTGCAGGGCACATGCTTGTAACTGTAACACTATACCACCTCCCTAAAGGACTGCATTGACATTTTGGTGAGATATGTGTCAAATATAATTATATGTAAAATTTAAGAATAAAACATATGGTATAAATTGTATGACACTATCGGTGATACTGAACTATCACAGCTCCTCAAAGCCTGCCTTGTACCCCTCTCCCAAGCCTCCAAGCCTTTGCTCCTGCTGTTCCCTCTATATGGAATGACCTTCACTGTCCACCTCCCTCCTATTCTGTGGCGCTCTCTCTAGCAGGGAGACTACTGTACCCCACCCCCAAAATGTCCACATCCTAACCCCCCGGAACCTGTGAATATGTTAGGTTACAGGGCAAAGGGGACTTAAGGTTGTAGATAGAATTAAGGTCGCTAATCAGTTGACCTTACAATAGAGACACTCTCCTGGATTATGGGAGCGAGCTCCAGATTAGCAGGGTGATAGGGATGGAAGTAGGGCCATAGGGATGCTATGCCGCTGGCTTTGAAGATGAAGGAAGGGGCTATTAACCGAGGAATGTGGGCGGCCTCTGGAAACTGGAAGAGGCAATGAAACAGATTCTTCCCTAGAGCTTCCAGAAAGGAATGCAGCCCTGCCACAATGTGATTGCAGCCCAGTGAGACCTGTGTGGGACTTGTAGCCTACAGAATTGAAAGGTATAAATTTGGGTTATTTAAGATGCTGTTTAGGGTAGTCTGTTACAGCGGCAATAGAAAACGAATGCACCTTCCTAGCTTTCCTCTCTCTCTTCACCCCCGGGGCCAGACACCCCATGCTCTGGGTCCCCGCAGAACATGGTCCTTACAGTATTTAAAACTAACCATACTGTTTGGGGCCCGGGTGTGTTCATCCAGTCCTTCCCTTACCTCCTTCACGGTCTGAGAGCCTTAGCCTGCCTCTGCCTACCTTGTGCTGGGAGCACGGGCACTGTTAAGTGAAATGACCCAAAGCCCATGGACTGGAAGGAAGGGGTAGGGCAGGAGAAAGAGGAAGCAGGAGAAGGAAAGCAGCAGGAGGATGAAGGGAGGAGGAGGGCAAAGGGGTTGATGGGAGAGGATGTGAGAGAACAAAGGGGAAGGAGGAAAGGACAGGGAAGACCAGGGTGGAGGGAACGAAGGAAGAGGGCTGGAGGAAGATGAGAAGTTTGGAGCAGAGGAGAGGGAGAATAAGGAGCAGGGACCTTGTGCTCCGTGCCCCCACCTCCCACATGATCACCCCCTTGTCCTTCCTCCCTGAGCTCTCCCAGCCTTGAGGATCCAGCCCCAGGGCCTCTTCCTGGCGGGGGGTCCCAGTGCTGCCACTCTTTGGAATCTCTGGAGAAGCTTGTGATTGGCCTGGCCTCTCCCCAGAGATTCTGATTCAGTCCACCTGCATGGGATGTGAGCATCAGGCCTTTCTTGAAGCTTCCCAGGTGACTCTACTGCGCAGGCAGGGTGAAGACCCACTGTCATCAAGCCCGCTTTGACTTCTTTGGCTCACCTGGAATGTACCCTGCCCCTTCTGTGTCCCACATTTGGCAGCTGGAGAGTCTGAATTGAGAGATGATTTCAGACGCCAGACTCTGGAGCCAAACGGCTGGGATTCCGTCCTGGCTCCACATTTAATAACTGAGCGACCTTGGGAAGGTCCCTAAACCTCTCTGTGCCTATCTGTCCATCTGCAAAAGGAGAATATAGTAAGGGTACTTGCCTTAGAGTGTTGTTTTGAAGATTAAATGAGTTCCTATTTGTTAAGGGCTTAGAATAGTGTCTGCCCCACAGAATGTACGATGAAAACATTTGTTAGATAAAATGAAATCAGCCTGTGTCGTCTCTGAATTGTTCCTCTACCTTGTCATGCTGTTTGACCTTTTATGAAGGCCCCCGCCCCCGTTTACAGCTGCACCCTCCTGTCGTTCCCACCGCACCAAAGCCATTGCTCGCTGCATAACAGGCATTTCAATGAGTCTGTTATGTGAACGGAGCAAAATCAGGAAATCATTCCAAAATATATATGATCTGTTAATTAAAATCAAGAATTGGCTATGAGTGAATAATTTTTTAAAGACTGGTCATTTAAACAATTCCCACTTAATGAGCAAGGCCCATGGAAAAGGGACCCAGAACACATTGGTTTTAAGGAGGGAGGCGTGGAAGTGAAAGGAAATGTGTGGCAGATGGGAGAGTCCCCAAGTGGGTACCAAAACTGGACAATTCTGATTCTCTGACTGAGGTTACAGAAGGCCATGAAGTAGGCTGGGAAAGAACGGAGGTGGAGGTTATGGGAAAATATCCGCATCAGAGGAATCAAGGCCACAGAAGGCAAACTTTGCTACTTCATAATTGTGCCTAAGTCTGGCCCAGTCTAGATTTCTATTTAGATGGCTCATTTGCATACACACTCGTATACATTTAAACTCTGGAAATAGAAGTTCCATATGTGTTTTATTTACTCTCATTTATTTTTTATCTTTACCAGTTGGCCTATTTTTTTTTCCTTCACATGACATCAGGAGATCATCATTGCAACAAGCAACTCAGCTTGGGGATGTTGGGATAACTCGGAAAGAGACATTTGAGACAAGATGTAGAACTTTGTATTAGAGTACAATAAAATATACAATGCACAAATTTGGCGGCCAAGCAATTCCTCTCAAAGGTATGAAAAAATGTCTGTGCTCTATTTTCAAAGAAACCAAATAAGACATGGTCCCTGAATCACTGTCTGAATGCAAACAGCATTTGGCTTTGATCTGAGTTGCTGAAAACTATGACCAATTTATCCTGAGGATGCCAAACCATCAGAGAATGTTTTTAAGTCTGGGTTTCCATATCGGGATTCTGCTACACGCTTTTTCTCTTCATTTCACATTACATAGGGCCAACCCAAAATAGTACTTCCAACAATGGATGTGGTTGGTATGATAATTTCACATCCAGTTACGGACAAGGAGTAGATGGACCCTTTTCTTATCGACATATTCATGTGGCCTAAAAAATATACAAAAAAAAAATAATTGAACAGTAAATGGGATTATTTGATGTAAACCCCCTTCTATACTGTATTCATAGACTTCTTAGGCAGGCTCAGTCAGTTTCCTATTGAAGAAGGAATAAGAAAAATCTCAGAAACTCACTTGTCTAGCTAACGTACCCCAATGTGCCTCTCAAACCCATCGAAGCCATGCCTGCTGCCAATCTTCCTCCCACCCTCTGCCTGGTCCAAGGAGTCATTGCTGGTTTTCTGAATTTCATTTGCAAACTTAAACCCCAAATATGCCCATTAGTCTCAGTGCCGAATCTCATTTGCTCCGCTTCTTCCTGCCTCCTCGGCCAAACTGTGTGTGTGAAGATGCGCACATGTGGGGAACGGATCCAGCCCCATAAGGAGGCGCACAGCCATCTTGCAAGCATGTGGGACATACCAAAAACCTCCGGTAATGAGCCAATCACCCAAGATTACCCGCCTTTGGGTCTCAGTGGGATTTTTCTTTTTTTGTTTTTTTTTTGGAATGCTATGAAGACTTGATCTGCATATAAAGTCTCTGAAGCACTTTCTGCTCTGCCAACATCCTGAAATAAGAAGAAAATGGGGGTTATGATGTTGATGTTTTACACACATTCTCTACATTTTAGGGTGTCCCAATTACAAGAAGGCAGATCCTTGCCTAAAATCCTAGTCCGGAGCTAGAGATCTGGACCTGTTCTGCATTCTGGGAGCACCTTCGGGTTTCAATACGGACAGGGTGTGGAGGACTCGGAGGGCGGTGGGCAACTTCCAAGGATGGAGCCATCGCACAAGTACCAGCTCTCACAGCTAGAACTTTATAGAAGTTCTTAATTCTTTATAGAACTTTATAGAAGTGTTTACCTTTTGTAATCCCATGTATTTCATTTTAGGCATTAAAACTTCATTCTCAAGAGCGGTCTATAAGCTTCACCAGCCTCCCAAAGGGGTGCACTCCACAAAGAATGTTCTTACCCCTGCAACTGGCCCTCTCTCCCGCGCCGGATTCACTCCGGACACAGCACCCAGGTCTGCATCGTCCCTGCTCCAGCCCTGGCCTGACCCCCTCCCCACCCATCCCACCACCCCACACACTCCCCCACACCCCCGTCTGCCCTCCCAGCTGCAACCCTCCCTCATCGGCCTGGCCTTGTTAGCCGCCACCCCTCCCCATCTGAACCCCCCACCCACCACACACACCTTCCATAACACCATAGTGTCCTGGGGTTTGGGGGTTGGTTTCTTAAAGTCTGTTAGCGGTGGTTGTCTGATCAGGGATCAGGGGAGGTGGTTGTGTAACAGGAATGTAGTTCTGCGATGTCTTAATTTTTAGGGTATGCATGTTTGTGACTTAAAGGATCAGGAAAACAGAAAAGATTTTTTTTTTAAGTGCTTTATTCCTGTCCTTCCTCCTAATTTCTCCTCAATGTCCTCCTGCCTCCACCTGAACATACCATTCCCATAGTCCTCTTCGACTCTCCCTCAGCTCTGCTTTGTGGCTCTGCTCCCCCTTCAGTGTGGCTTCCCGGACCAGAGGGAGGCCTGGGAGCTGGCGGGCAGGGGTTTGCTGGCTCTGCCTCTGTGTGTCCCCGGCTGGGTCGCTGCATCTGTCTGCTTCTCTGTTTACTCATCCTTAGGAAGAGCCAGCATTTCCCATGTGCTCACTCAGGCCGGGCACATCACATGTACGAACTCATTTAATTCTCGCAATCACACCGTGAGCTGGGTAACATTATTAGCCCATTTTACACACTCACACATGGAGGTACAGAAAGATGAACTCTCTCGCCCAGAATATATGACAGTAGCTCCTCTGCTAATTCTCGTCTCCTGCCTGCAGACTCGGCCCTGTTAGCCCTATGCTATGCTGCCTCTTTGGGGAAGAAAAGACTCCGTAAAATGAAGTAAGTCCACATACCTGCATAGCAGCGCTCTTCTGTTGATTGGAGATAACATGATAGGGGAGGACGTTGGATGAACAGAATGCCTGGCTCGTGGCAGGTAGCTGTCATTATCATAGTCCTCTAATGAGCATTACTCTAAGTAAGTTTCCACCGCACAGCTCCAGTAACTCTGTGCAAGTGTGTCTGCCTACGTAGCCCCCAGGGATCTTAGTTTGAGCAACTGTCTTACTTTGCAAGCCATTGCTGCTCTCTCACTCAGCCATTCTGTTCACTGTGCCTCCTCCTCTGCCCCATCTCACCCCCACACCCTCATCCCTGATGTTTCTGGCATCAATCCCCATTGTTCAGACCCCTGTCCTCCCTGCCACCCAATCTGAAGTCCTCGATTCTCTCGGCCAGACAGCCATTTCTCTGGCCTCCTCGTGGGTCTCTCTGCCTCCAGTCTCACACACACACAAAGTTGGCTAAGTTCTACTGTCAGATTAGTCACCTTAGATGTGACTCCTTGGCTGGGGACCCTGATCTTTCCCTCTGGCACTGTCCCCTGCTCCATACCCTGTCCTTGAGCCAAGAAGGACTAGTTGCTAGAGTCTCCAAACTCACCTTGAGCTTTACCTCTGCCTGAGATGCCCTTTCTGGACCAGTCTCCCACGTTAAGGTCAAGTTCCAAAGCCAGCGCCTCCTGCAGCTTGCCTGGGAGTCTCAGCCCCACGGGGAGTTTCTCTCCTTTGCATTTTGCACCAGGTGTGTGTTGAGAGAATCTATGTGCATGGTCTTCTCTAATTCTATCAGATTTATAAGGTCTTACACAGGCTTGGGCCTCAATATTTGTTTTAAAAAATATGAATTTTAAAAGTAAAAGCCCAGAAAGATTAACTGACAAATCAGCTAGTTAAGGGAGAGTATTACCTAATAGTTGACATAGTAAGTCAGATTGCCTGAGTTTAAGGCCACTTTCTGTCACTTCTTAGCTGATGTGACCTGGGGCAAGTAACTTAACCTCTGTGTGCCTCTGTTTTCTCATCAGTAAAATGGGAATTATCATAGTACTTATCTCATAGGATGTTCAGGAGGATTTAGAGACTTAACATATATCACATGTTTGGAACGGTACTTCTCACATCATAAGCACTCAAATGTTAGCTACTGTTGTTGTTACTAATAGCAGAATCAGAATGAGAATTG
Organism: Microcebus murinus; assembly: GCF_040939455.1. Lineage (NCBI taxonomy): Eukaryota > Metazoa > Chordata > Mammalia > Primates > Cheirogaleidae > Microcebus > Microcebus murinus. Next base: position 33,285,966 of record NC_134115.1, read on the forward strand.
AGGTCCCTTAACTTTCGGTCTGGTGCTTTCTCTACCAGGCTTCATGTTCTGACACTATGTCACTCACTGCTCTCTGCTTCTTTAGTGCCCCTACTCTTTTTTTCAACCTCCCCACTCCATGCAAAAGAGAGGCATGCAAATGATATATGCGCACGCACACACATGCGCACACAGGTCCAAGTCAATAGGTAAATATTGCTTTTCCATTTAAGGTAGTCTAGAATTTTGATGAAGCTATGTGGTCTTCAATCAAACAAAAGAAAAGAAAGTGGAAGATCCTCTGTCACTTATCCTGTCCCAGTGCAGGATAAGCCTCTTATATCTAAGGAAAGGGGAGCTGTGGGGTTTCTCATAACTTCTCTAAGACCAAGATAATTCCACTAGCAATTGCTGGAAAGCCACCATGAGAGGTTCAGAATATCACACAGACAAAAGTACTGATTGCAGAGCCACGCAGAACTGGGTTTAGATGTCAGCTTCTCATTCCTTAGCTCTGAGACACTGGGCAAGTTTGTCCCTGAGCCTGTGTTGTTCCTACCTCACAGGGCTGCAGGGAGAGTAGATGAACTGATGTGTGGAAGGTACTGAACCCAGTGCTGGGCACCCCATAAGCACTGCAGTTAGTCCTATCTCTATGGGCTAAGCAGTGCTGGAGTTCCCCGGGGCTTAAGTGCTGCTGAAGGTGAAAATTGGAAGCCCCCACAAGCCGGTTTGCCAAGACCACAGCTTGTGAAGCCCTTTTCTAGCTGCTGAAGGAACATTTCTTCCCTTCCCTCGTGTTCCCTCCACTGTCCTCCATTCTTTTGTATCCTGACTCAACCAGTGTCTTTCCTTTAAGATAACAACTCCCATCAAAGACTAGAAAGAGTCTAATTTTGGATCGCAGTGGATTTAGGAAGTGGCCTTTCTCACACCTGAAATCATGCATTTTCTGGTGGAGGAAGCAAAACCCATGCATCCATCTTGTCAACCCCCTAATACACTGTTCAAGTTGACCCGACCTGGTGTTGACATGACAAATGATTATGACCATCCCCTACACGAAGAACTGGAGGCTGAATGATTTGCCAGGAGACTCTGGTGCCCTTACTATTAGTATCCCAGTGCCTTGTCACTTCAGTCAGCATTCTAAAACTCCACTCTGTATGCAATGGCACTTTTCTATATATAAACTCTCCATTTAATAATGTGTTAGAGGTTAAAGTTTTATTTTTAAATAAAATAGACCTCTATTTTTAAAAAAACTTTAAACTCCTTTAAGCCCCTCTAAAACAGAGTTAATTCCTTAACTTCACACTCCAATCCTTACACCTCTTAACTACACAACTGTCTTTAAATCCCATGTTGTGGAACCCATAACTTTACATAACAGCATTCAAACAAATATTGGTTCTATCACTTTCGGTATCAAGGCTGTTGATATCTTTCCTAAAAGAACTCTTTTCCTATGATTCTTATAGAAGACATATACTCAAAACACCTCACTTTGGGCTGGGTGTGGTGGCTCATGCCTGTAATCCTAGCACTCTGGGAGGCCAAGGTGGGTGGATCGTTTGAGCTCAGGAGTTCGAGACCAGCCTGAGCACGAGCGAGAACCCGTCTCTACTAAAAAAAAATAGAAAGAAATTAATTGGCCAACTAAAAATATATAGAAAAAATTAGCCGGGCATGGTGGCGCATGCCTGTAGTCCCAGCTACTTGGGAGGCTGAGTCAGGAGGATCTCTTGAGCCCAGGAGTTTGAAGTTGCTGTGAGCTAGGCTGACGCCACAGCACTCTAGCCCAGGCAATATAGTGAGACTCTGTCTAAAAAAAAAACACCGGGCCGGGCGCTGTGGCTCACACCTGTAATCCTAGCTCTTGGGAGGCCGAGGCGGGCGGATTGCTCAAGGTCAGGAGTTCGAAACCAGCCTGAGCAAGAGCAAGACCCCGTCTCTACTATAAATAGAAATAAATTAATTGGCCAACTGATATATATATAAAAAATTAGCCGGGCATAGTGGCGCATGCCTGTAGTCCCAGCTACTCGGGAGGCTGAGGCAGAAGGATCACTGGAGCCCAGGAGTTTGAGGTTGCTGTGAGCTAGGCTGACGCCACGGCACTCACTCTAGCCTGGACAACAAAGCGAGACTCTGTCTCAAAAAAAAAAAAAAAACACCGCCTCACTTTGTATGACTGCATCCTCTTGAACTTCCCCATGAAACACAGTGGAGACTTCAGACAACCTTGCTAGGTCTCCCAGGCCAGCCTCTTTGGGACACCTGCTCTAGTCAAACCAAATGGGAGGTTCCTGGCAGGAAAAAGGGTGACTTTGGCCGGTCACTAGGTGGCGCCCTTTCTCCAGCATTGGCCCTGATCCTAGTTCAGAGATACCTGGACATGCCCTTCCAGGTACAGGCTTCTAGAATGCAGGCCTCTCAGATCAGACGTCTCTTGTCTACCTCTTAGGATGCTGTTGTCCTGAAACACTAAGTCATTCACAAAACTCTGCTACCCTAAAGTTTGGAAGGGAACCAGAATAGATATTCTATCTTGTATTTTTAAAAGAAAACACATTCTCATCGGACATGAGGATCACAATGGCGATTAAAGTATATATACTGGCCAAGCGTGATGGCTCACACCTCTAATCCTAGCACTCTGGGAGGCCAAGGCAGGAGGATTGCTTGAGCTCAGGACTTTGAGACCAGCCTAAGCAAGAGCAAGACCTGTCTCTACTAAATAATAGAAAAATTAGCCAGATGTCGTGGTGTGCATCTGCAGTCCCAGCTACTCAGGAGGCTGAAGCAGGAAGATCGCTTGAGCCCAAGAGTCTGAGGTTGCATTGAGCTATGATGACACCACTTCATGTTACCCAAGGTGACAAAGTGAGATTCTGTCTCCAAATATATATATATGTATATATATATACATATATATATATTTGGAGACAGAACATATATATATAAATATATATATATATATATTTGGAGACACTATAGGCCACTGTCCTTCTATCCCCACCAAAAAAGATTTCCCCACCTTTTTACTGGTTTTGGAAGAAAAGTTAAGATTCCTACAAACTAAATTCTAAAGAACAATCATTAAATTCCTCTAGCTACCTTTGCAAATGCAATGCTTGCTCATGTAACCTTTTCACAGATTTCCTATAAGGTCCAACGACTTGCTTTAGTTTTAAAATCCATTTTCATTTTCTGTGGGTCTTTAACTGGATTGACTTTATTGCCAGTCAACAGATATTTTAGCAGCTCTGACTACTTGCCTGGGACAGAGTAGTACAGCAGGGCCTTGAACAACATCTTTCTGTTCATTATAACGTTGATGAGGAAAAAAAAAAACGATTCCTAGCTGGAGCCACGGTCTGTGTGGTGTGTGCACATTCTCCCCATGTCTGTGTGGGTTTTCTCCGCGTTTCTTCCTACATCCCTATGATGTGCACGTTTGGCAAGTCAGGATGTCTAAATGGTCCCTGTCTGCATGAGTGTGAGTGTGTGTGTGAGTGTGCCCTGCAGTGGAATGACGTCCCAGCTAAGATCTGGTTTTTACCTTGGCCGTGAACTGCCAGGTTCTGGCAACCCACCACCCTGAACTTGAATTAGTGGGTAAATGTAATAATTATCTTTTTTAAATTAATATTTCTTAAATGTATGTATAGCTCATGTTTATCTCAATGTTTAATATTACAAGTGTTTTGGTCTTTACTTGGAAGTTTGGTGATGTTTTTGTGACCAGAAACATGCCGTAGGGGCTTAACTCTTATCCATTAGCCTATGGTAAAATTGGTTCCATTATATGCTGTTTGGTTTAAAGTTGCGGTTTTCAAGAACCTGCTGATGACATTAAGTGAGGACTTACTGTACTTTCAAGGAGCTTAATCTAGATGAAAGATTAGGATGCCTAAGCAGGGCACTCAGAAAAAAGAGAAAATGGATTTTAATATCATATCGGCTAAGGAACATATTCGGTGCCTTTCAACTGCAAGCAAGATTAAGCTCAAAATATATTCTTGCATACTTTATGCACCGGTCTTTAAACCAGAAATGATGTGATCAAGTTCCCAGGCCATCTCGCCAATCCTTAACACAGCCTTCTCTCACCCACGCAGTGGCTGCTGAGTGGCATCTCCTAGGTGTTTTTTTTTTTTTTTTTTCCATCTCAGTTTTCCTAGACAATTCTAAAAATTGCTGATGCTTACCCTAAAGATTCTGATTTAATCACTGTGGGGTGCGGCCCCCACTCCCAGGGCCCCTAGAGGTTCTATGTGCAGCCACATTTGAAAATCACTGCTTTAAAGACGTGTGTAATTTGGTGTGTCTTTAGGAAGCAGATGTCTTTTTAAAATATCAATCTAAAGAAGACACAGAATTTCCTGGGAAATAACAGTGGCAAAAAAGAAATGCTGAAGTGTGTATAAAAAAATCTTACTCGTGCTTTTGTATGATACCTATTTTCATCAGTCATAGACTTTAAATGTATCTTTCTAAAACTCAGCAGGTATTATTTGAGTCCCTACTACGTGAAACATTCATGAAACTCAGGGCTTACCTATTGTTTGCTTTGTCTCGGACCTAAAGAATTCAAACCATTAGGAGTGAATGAAGCAGAACATGCAAAGAAGTACTTTGTAAACTGTTAGCTGCCAGGCAGATGGAAGTTATTATCAATAGCTCCCATTTCAGCCTTACTCGAGCCCAGGGAATTGTTCCCTGTATGATTGATGATAAATAATATTAATATAGCACTTCTGCATGATAAAAATCTCTGCAAAGATATGCTTAGGAAAACCTGAACATGCTTATAATATGAGAAAATTAACTAGAAAAAATTATAGAAATGAGACACGTCAAAATAAGTTATCTCAGCCACAGGGAAAGGAGGGAAGTTCTCCTGCTTTGAATTCATGCTGTGAATCAATGTACTTGTGTTCTCGGGAGCCGGGGTACTCACTATGGGAGAAGAGGAATACGGTGGTGGAATGAGGGGAGGCCAGGAAGAGTCCTCTGGTGTTTGATTGGAATTAGAGGCACCAGATAGAATCCACAATTTAAAAAAAAAAAATACATACCTCCCAGTTCTGTTCACAGAAGCACCCGCTAGTACCTCTTAATAGTGCTGTATTATCAGAAAATGTCTATCCTAGTAATGTTATTGAAATGTACTTGAGCAAGCCTAGGCAATAGTGAGACCCCTTCTCTATAAAAAGTAAAATAATTAGCCAGGCGTGATGGTGTGCCCCTGTAGTCCCAGCTACTTGGGAGGCTGACGCAGGAGGATCGCTTGAGCCCAGGAGCTTGAGGTTGCAGTGAGCTATGATCACACCACTGCAATCTAGCCTAGGCAACAGAGCAAGACCCTGTCTCAAAAAGAAAAAAAGAAAAGAAAAATAAAATAAAAAAGAAATATACTTGATCAATAATATGATGAATAAACTAATATTAATGAATGATTTAGAACCAAAATTCTAATCTAGCTACCCATGGGTCAGAGATTTGTTTTGTTTGGTCCATAGGATTGACCCTTACACTAGATCAACAGGAGTGTGTGTGTGTGTGTGTGTGTGTGTGTGTGTGTGTGTGTGAAAGAGAGAGAGAGAGAGAGTTGAATAAGTTGCTATCTAAGAAAAATAAAAATCATGATTTTTAGCTCCTCTTGAAAAATCAAGAGCTGGCAACACTTGACCTCCCAATGGGCTAATCTGAGTCGCAGCCGCCCCCCTTTGATGTGTCATGTTCTCTAGAGGTCACCAAAGTCCCTGCCACTCTGAATGACTCTGTGACCCAGCCTGCTTTACTCACTTTGCTTTCCTGCCTGGCCCTGAAAAGAATCTGAGTTTGCGAGCTGTCTTTTAGGCAACAGAGAATAAAGAGGAAAGTGAAATTATCATCTCTGGGAAAATGTTGAGAAAGAGTTGGAATCTGAAAAGGCATCTCAAATTCAAAATGTCCCAAACTGAGCTCTTAATTTCCACCCCAACCCCCAGACCCATCCTCACTTTACTGACAAGCCAGAAACTAAGGAATTTGTCCTTGACATGATCCTCTCTGTCAACACATATATCAGATCTATTCCTGAAATCTAAGAAGATTTTACTTCCTAAATACTCTCAAATCTGTCCATTTCTCTCTATTTCTAACACAAAAGCCACCATCATAACCAGCACTAATGATACTCCCATTATCACCTGCACCATCATTATCATTACTACCTCCACCATCACCACCACCTCTGTCTCTATCAACACCAGAACCATCTCCACCACCACCACTACTGTCTCTATCAACACCAGAACCATCTCCACCACCACCACTACTGTCTCTATCAACACCAGAACCATCTCCACCACCACCACTACTGTCTCTATCAACACCAGAACCATCACTACCACCACCACCACCACCACCACTACTGTCTCTATCAATACCAGAACCATCATTACCACCACCACCACCATCACCACCATCTCTATCAACACCAGAACCATCACCACCACCACCACCATCACTACTGTCTCTATCAACACCAGAACCATCTCCACCACCACCACCACCACCACTACCATCTCTATCAACACCAGAACCATCTCCACCACCACCACCACCATCACCACTACTGTCTCTATCAACACCAGAACCATCACCACCACTACCACCACCACCACTGTCTCTATCAACACCAGAACCATCTCCACCACCACCACCATCACCACTACTGTCTCTATCAACACCAGAACCATCACTACCACCACCACCACCACCAGAACCATCACCATCACCACCACTACCACCACCACCACCACCACCACTACTGTCTCTATCAACACCAGAACCATCACCACCACCACCACCAGTACTGTCTCTATCAACATCAGAACTATCACCACCACCACCACCACCATCACCACCACCACCACTACTGTCTCTATCAACACCAGAACCATCACCACCACCACCACCACCTCCACTACTGTCTCTATCAGCACCAGAACCATCACCATCACCACTACTGTCTCTATCAACACCAGAACCATCACCACCACCACCACAACCAGTACTGTCTCTATCAACACCAGAACCATCACCACCACCATCACTACTGTCTCTATCAACACCAGAACCATCACCACCACTACCACCACCACCACTGTCTCTATCAACACCAGAACCATCACCACCACCACCACCATCACCACTACTGTCTCTATCAACACCAGAACCACTACCACCACCATCATAACCACTATTATTACCACCACCATCACCACTACCACTGCAACTTCCACTCTGTTGTAAGCACCAATCATCTTATGTCTAGAGAAAGCTTCCTAAGTGGTTCATATGCATTTGCTCTGGCCTCTCTTCAACCTGTCATTACATTGAAGCCAGAATGTATTTTTCTTTTCAAACTGCAAATTTTGAAGTCTGTCTCTTGTTCAAAAACTCTTCAATGATTCCCACAGCCCTTGGGATAAAGGGAAATTGCTTGAAAATGCCTGCAAGGCACTGTATGGTCTAGACCCCAGCCATCTCTGCAGCCTAATTTCTTATCTTTTCCCCCCTGCCTGCCTTTGTACCCCAGCCATCCTGCTATTCTTTAAGTCCCTAATAATTACCATGGTCCCTTCATTTTTTTAAATCTCAGGTGCCTAGAGTTGGATTCATCATAGTCCTTGCTTTATGTCACGCCATTAAATCGGCCAATGCATGGCCCCCTTTGTTTATATATTTAAAATAATACAATGAATTTTTGAGAACTCTCAGTCCGCCCCAGCACCTAGAACATTACCCATAATTTGCATGTCCCTTTGCGAACCTCCCATTCCCTCCTCATCACTCCCCCTCCGAAGGCAACTACCATCCCTACATTTTGTGTTTATTTTTATCACCTTTATTGTTGGGTTTTATCACATATATTTGTATATTTAAATAATATATTGTTTCAGTCCTCATGTTTTTAAAACTTCATAAAAAGAGTATTATGCTGGGTATAGTCTCTAAAAGTTGCTTTTCTTCACCAAGCATTATGTGGCCCATATTCATCCATTTGTGGGTATTTGTGGGTGGCAGGGACACATTTATTTTTATTGCTGTGTTAACATTTTGTCATGTGAATGCAATGCTCTGCGTCCTCTTAGCCTAGTGACCTCCTACTTACCTTTCAGATCTCAGCATGGTGTCATTTCCTCAGTAGATGTTTCCTGACCTTCGTAACTAGGTCAGCCACCTTCGAACCACACGTTTATCTCCTTAGTGGCCATTACCGTAGTCGCAATCTCACGATTGCATGATTGATTGGGATCTGTCTCCCCCACTCAACTATTAATATAAGCTCCTTAAGGGCAGGCACCGGGGCTGTGTTTGATTGCTATTAAATCCTCAGCTTTTAGCATATCATAAGGGCTCAGGAGAAGCTGTTGCTTGAATGAATGAATGCATCACGAAAATAAGCATTTTTTCTCTACTAAACAGTACTTCTAACTGAACATGTTCCGAGATAAATGACCATAAAACCAGTCTCTCTTCCTGACCTTCTTAATATTAACAACACCAACAGTGCCATCATCATTCTTTCAGTCACCCAGGATCAAAATTGTTGATATTAGGTCTGATTCTGGTTTTTTCCTGATCCCTTATATCTCATCGTTTGCTCACTTTTCTTTATTTCCCTTTGAAAATGGTGCTTACCCCCAATATGCCATTTCAACCCTATGTGACCCCCACACATGACACTCATATTTAGAAAAGCTGCACTACTTTTTCTTCCCTAAACTGTGCCTGGTGACTCCCCATCTCCTTACCTTTGCTTATGCTCTACCGTCTGCTGAAAGACAGAAGTCACTTGGCTACATAAAACTGAGTGTGTTTGTTTTTAAAATCACTTCATAAGGATGCTGATAGCCTAGGATGCTGACTTTTTCTAAAGGCAGAGGATGTGGAGTCATAAGCCTGCCACTTATTTTCTGTATCATCTTAGATAAGTTATTTTAACCTCTTTCAACCCCTGTATTTTCATCAGTAAAATGGGAGTAATAATAACACCTGCCCTAGATACCGCAAAGGATTTTTTTTGAGAATCATATGAGCTAAAAGAGGTGAAAAAGCACTTTGTCAAATGTAAGGGGCAATACAAATGTTAATTGTATTATGGTAGTTATGATTCATATTCTTCCTTAATGGTTTCAAAATTTTTCCCTCCTTTTACACATACGTTTGGCAATAGATTTGGATTCTGAAATATCTTCTCATAAAGAGACTGAGGTCAATCTGAACACGTAATCCAGGATTCAAATAAATCACTGAAGAAAATGCAAGGAAGCAGGAAGTTTGCCAATGACTCAGTAAGCACCATTTTCTGTAAATCATTTGATTTGTTTTGAACCATTTTCTGTAAGTCATTTGATTTGTTTTGGCTTTGAGTGATTTGTTTCAAGTTTCTAAGAAAGGAATAACTTCAGTCATCATTTTCTCTTGCCTTGCTTTAAAGACTAAAACATGTGCCTCTACAACCTTAGATAGCATCTTTATGCACTGAATGGCAGTTAACATTTATTTAGAAGTTACTATGTGCTGGGTATTATGTCAAATACTTTAATCCTCAACAACAATATGATGGCATAGGTACTATTTTTGTCCCCAATTTATTGATGAGATCACACAATCACTGAGAAATTAAATAATTTGCCTGGGCCACATAGCTGGTAATTCCTGGAACCGGGACATGAACCCAACTGGTGTATCTAAAAAGCCCATCGCTTCAGCATACTCTCTACCTTTAAATGTATACCTCTGGGCATTCTGCAAACCCAATCACATTTTTTCTCCTTTATATTTTACTTTTGAGGCTAGCACAGGACCCATTCTGGGGCTGTTTGTATGTTCTTAATGAGTGACGAGTTCCCCTTGAAATAACTTTAAAGGGTAGAGTCACCCCCTAATGTGGTGACTAGAACCCTGAGAAATGTGCTAGGGCAAAACATTTGGGGAAACAAGAAAGAACTAATGGTTTAAGGACCATTATACAGTTCCTCTTCAAATCAGCATTTACAATGGACTTCCAGAACCTACTACAAATTGTTCTAAGCCTGCTTCCCTCAAAACCTATCCCTCCGTAACCTTCTGGTTGCTCTCCGTGCTCCTGAGATTCTTCCTTTTCCTGAAAAACATCCACATTCCTGCCAACTGCCCCCAGGATGCCTCCCCTACCTTCCTTAGCCCTCCCCACCACTGGAACCAGACAGTGCACACCTGAGATTCACTCTCACCTAGAGTTTGAACCAGAATCAACTCCTTTTCTTTTTTGTTAAGATACATACCGTGTTTTGTTTTTATTTTTCTTCAACTATAGAAGTAATTCCCGTTCGTACTATGAAGCTTGAGAAACAAAGAAGAAAAAGACGCCCTGGGCACAGGGGCTATATCTCAGTTATCTGTGTCCACAGAGCCTAGCACGGTGCCTGGTACTTGCAGGGGCTCCACAAATGTTGGTGACAAGTGAATTTGTTACAGACCCACATGCATTCATTGCCAGCACTCTCCACTGCTGCTGTGTTTCCAGGGTTCTGGCCACAAACACCGGGCACGTGCGGAATACAGGACAATCAAGTCGATGCAATGAGGGGAGTCCAGGGCCAGGCTCACAGTGGGCCTTGTGCACATGTTTGTTGAATCATACGTGAGAGAAAGAGGATGCCACAAAGCCTGCTGTCTAGTTGGGGGGCAGAATACACAACACACATCCTAATCACCGGAGCCTGTGGATTGTGTTACCTTAAATGGCAAAAGGGATTTTGCAGATGTGACTAAATTAAGGATTTTAGGTGGGAGGCTACCCTGGATTATTCAGGTGGGCAAGGTGTATTCAGCATATTAAATGCTGAATAAAAAAAAAAAAAAAGAACTTCCATTCTGGTGATTTTAATCTTGAAAATGAGCCACATGGGTGACCTGACACCAAGGTGGATAATGATGAGCTGAAAGCTGTCGTGGAAGCGAATCCATCTCAACCTACACATGAATTAGCAGCAAGGTGTGACATTGCTATTCCAACAATATTGGGCCATTTAGAACAAATCAGCATGGTAAAGAAGCTGGATAGATGGGTTCCACATGAATTAAATGAGTGTTGAGAGGAGAAATCATCTTGAAGCTTGCCTTTCTTTGTTGTCACAACATAAAGGCCAATTATTTCTACACTGTATTGTTATGTGTGATGAAAATGGATTATTTTTGACAATTGCAAGCATTTGGCACAATGGGTGGATAAAGATGAAGTGTCAAAACACAGTCGAAAACCGAATATTCATAAAAATTCTAATGGTGTCTATTTAGTGGTCCAGCACTGGTATTATCCACTACAGCTTCATGAAACCTGATCAATCCATTACAGCGGATGTCTTTGAAATAATGAGGATGCTTGTGATTCAACAGGCAAGATTGGTCAACAGAGACAGGCCAATCCTCTAGCAAGACAACACTCCACCATATGTCACACAAACAACACTGCTCAAATCACAGAGGCTGGACTTGGAAACTCCCTGTCATCTACCTTAATCACCAGACCTTGCACCAACTGCCTACCACTTCTTCCATGCTTTGGACCACTTCTTGCAAGGAAAAATATTCAATTCTCAACAAGTTTTGGAAAATGGCTTTCCAATTCCATTGCTACTCTATCTCCAGGCTTCTTTGCTGTTGGCATAAACAAGTTACCATTAAGATGGCAAAACTGTGTTGACAGTTTAGGTGCCTACTTTGATTAATTGTACTGCTTCTTGCTTGAGATCTAATAAACTACACTTTTGATTCAAAATCAGACATTTCATATTTAAGAGGCAGAAGGAGTCATAATTAGACTGATGCATGTGAAAGACAGAGGAAGGGGGCTCCAACCAAGGAATAGAGGAGGCCACTAGAAGCTGGAAAAGACAAGGAAATGATTTTCCCCTAAGAGCCTCCAGAAGAGACCAGCCCTGCTAACACAGTGATGTTAGCCCTGTGAAACTAATTTAGACTTCTGGCCTCTGGAACTACAAGAATAAATTTATATTGTTTCATGTCACTATGTTTGTGGTCATTTGTTACAATAGGAAACTAATACACCTTCTTTGATACTCAGGTCCTCACTGATCTCCCCCTTCTCTGAATCCTGATTATGTCTGAAGATACAGCATAGCATTCAAAACTCCACAGAGTCTGCTGTCTCATCCAAGCTTGAATGAGGTGCATGGACTTCCCTATACTTGTTTAATTTCTCAGGGGGAAGAATGTCTAACGTGGGACAAGCTAGATGAAAGGGTTAGCAGATACTTGCTGGGAGGAAGTAAATCTTTGGTTTAAGACTTGATTATATGACACACCTAATGGGTGCAGTGCACACCGTCTGGGGGATGGACACACTTGAAGCTCTGACTCGGGTGGGGCAAAGGCAATATATGTAACCTAAACATTTGTACCCTCGTAATATGCTGAAACAAAAAAAAATTTTTTAAGACTTGATTATATGAAGAAGAAGGAGATAGTCTTCGATCTCAGCATCATTGCATGTCATTAAACATTGTCTGTTGAACAAATATTTGTGCACCAACATTCACAGCAGCACTATTCACAATAGTCAAAAGGTGGAAACAACCCAAATGCCCATTGCTAGATGAATAGATAAACAAAATGTGGTATATTCATACAATGGAATATTATTGAGCCTTAAAAAGGAAGGAGATTTTGACACATGCTTCAGCATGGACGAACCCTGAAGATACTACATTAAGTGAACTAATAGAGTCACAAAAAGATACTGTAAGATACTACTTACAAGAAGTATCTAAAGTAGTGAAATTCATAGAGACAGAAAGTAGCGGTAACTGCTGCGGGTGGAGGAGAGAAGAATAGAGAGTAATTGTTTAATAGGTACAGAGTTTCAGTTTGGGACAATAAAAAATTCTGGAGATGGATGGTAGTAATGGCTACACAACAATGTGAATATGCTCAATGCCACTGAACTATACACTTAAAAATTGTTAAAATGGTAATTTTTATGTTATATATATTTTGACCAAAATAAAAAAATAATAGAATCTATAACAATAGTGAGGACAAAGAACAAGAGAGATCTGTAAATATGCCCAGGCTGGAGGTAACTGCCAGGAGGAAGGACCAAGGCTTGGAGGGACAGGTTCGCAGGGGCTGGCATTACCGTGGAGCACATGTGCTGTGGGCTGGCCTGTCCTCTCGTGGCAGCAAGGTTCTCTTCTCCCCACCAAAGGACAGAGCAATCCCTTTAACAACAACAAATATTTATTGAATTCCCCGTGCTGACCCTGGGGGTGCAGCATAGAGCAAGATGCATGCCTTAGAGTCACACGGGGGGAGACAGACAAACAAATAATCTTACAAAGTGAGGTTACAGTGTGACTTGAGTCAAGGAGGTCACGTGAGGAAGTGACACACGAGCCGAGAGCAAGAATGAGTGAGAGTTAATGATGCAATGAGGTGGGGTGGAGGTGAGAAGGGAGAGTGTCCGGTGTCCTCTGCAGAGGAAACGGCAAGCAGCCTCCGGGGACCTGAGCAAAAAGGCCAGGGCAGTGAGACTGAGACAGCAAAGAGAGCCAGAGGATTCCGGGGAGGTGGACAGGGGACAGACGTCAGGGCACTAAGCCATGTTCAAACCTGTGGTCTTTCTTTCTCCTCATTGTAAAGAGGCCTCATCAGAGCGGTGTTCACAGGGTGAGTGGGGGGCAGGGTTAGAAGGAGGGGGGGATGCTGCTGTCAGGTTTGTGTTTTGGAAAGAGGGCTCATGAGAGATGTGGGGTGGTGGGTCAGGAGGCTGCTGCAGCAGTCTAGGAGAGGGAGGCTGGAAGGGGCGCTAGGGGAGTGCTCAGGGATGGAAGAGACCAGGCAGATGCAAGGGGATTTAGGAATAAAAAGGACTAAGCGAGATGAATTGGGTAGGAAGCACGAGAGAGGAGGGCTCACAAACAACTCCGAGCTTTCTGCTTTGTGACTCTGGCCTGGAGAGGGCCTTCAAGCTCACTGTCACCACACCGCACAACTCCAGGGGTGCCATCCACTTTGCAGTCAGTGGCAATGGTACCCCTGGAGTTGTGCACAGGCAACAGCCCATGTGGCACCAACAACAGCCCTGCAGCAAGAAGTGTCTCCCCTGACCCTGGGCCTCACACCCTCCTCTGTGTCACTTTCCTAGAGATGTACCAGAGGGCTGTGACCAGTGACCAGCATGCCTGAAGCCGAGTGGGGTCAGTTGTCCCATGTTGAGCTGTCCAAACTAATTCCACTGATGCTGCATCATGAACCCGTGCCTTTAGACGATCCTGGGCAGAAGGGAAGCAGGAGGGCGGGAGCCTTGGTATGCACGTGACTCACGTTGGCTGTCTCCCCACTCACCACCGTTATCAGTGCTTGCAAAGCCCCGCACATATGGCTGCCTGGTCACATGCTCCACTGATAGGAAAGCCTTGGATGTTGCTACTCCAGGGACTTAGTGCCAGTAGGTCGTGTCCCATTAGAATCCGCCCCAAGACCCGAGGCTGACTCACCCCTTGCAGCACACGAGGGCAGGAGCAAGAGAACAAAGACCTCTCCGGGGGTCCCCCCAGGGACTCCAAGGCAGCCTGGGTTATGCCGTGGCCCCTACAGAATGCCTTGGCCACAAGTCCACCTGATGTTCCAGTTCAATAAAGCCAGAAGCCATTCTACACTAACTAGCAGCAGGTAGAGGTGCTCATGCCTCAGAGAGTCACAGCAAAACAGGGAGCACTGGGAGGAACAGATGGAGCCTAAACCCTCCACTTTGCCTCTCATCTTCTCACTGGTGTGAGCAGGCAGACCATGACTCTGCCCAAACTGTGGTGCACTGACAGACCAGCCCCCCCACCCCTGTGAAGGGGAAACCTAGAGGAGCCAAGCCCTGGGCCCCAAGAAAGGTGATGCTCCTGACTCCTGAATCCAAACAGGAAGTCTTCCTGAAACCGGACAGCATGGGTTGGAACCCTGCTCTGCCTGTTTATGGCTTATGATTTTGGATGACTTTGTTAAGTTTTCTGTGCCTCAGTTTTCTCCTCTGTAAAATGGGGATAATAATAACCATCTCTATCACACAAGGTGTTGCAAGGATTGAAAGCGTTAAGACACATGCGGCACTTAGATCAGTGCCTGGCACGTGGTAAGCATCCACTACACGTTCGCTGGCGTTACTCTGTTGGAACAAGAGTCTGACACTCACAGCTCCCAGGCCGAAGACAGCAGGTTGACAGGTTGCAGTTCCCTGCCTGCTGCTCATAAACTCCAGCGACCGCAGCTCGTGAGGTGACCGTCAGGGGACATGAGCAAGGCACCAACGGCACCTGTTACAAAAGGCTCGTGAAGATGAATAAGATTCTCTCGAATCTCGCTTGCTTGCCAGGCTATAGTTTTCACACAAAGAAATGGCTTGAACCTTTTTCATTCCACCAGTATATCGCCTACTTGGGCGGCTGTGTGGGGTCGAGAAGTTTTCCACCTCTGTGGGCCTCAGTTTCCTTGAACCAAAAGCTCTCTGAGGCCTCCAGCAATAACTCTTCTATGAGTCCATGACCCCAGATCTGTATGGAGCTAGCCAGGGCGCCTTTGCAAGCGTGTGTGTGCACTGCCATTCTTCTCCCCCTGAGACTCTCAGTTGTTTTTGTTTTTTTTTTTTTCCAGCTTGTTTCTGATAACCAATGTTTATTTTTGAAGTCTGGGTAATTCTCCAAATTTACAAATGTTGATGACAGAAAAAAGATACCTCTGAACGCTACGATGTTTCCCAATGGGTTTTTCAAACAATTCTCACCATTCGTCCTAGAACTTGGATGGAAAGCGTTATGCCTGGGGAGTCACCCTAACCCCACCGACCTCACCCTCCCTGAAGAAGTCAGTGGGCTAGAAAGCATCTATCAACACGCATGTGCTAGACGCTCTGCCAAGCACAGCACAACCTCACCCTCTGTCTCTGCAGGGCCCTGTCACAAAGAATGACAGCATTCTGGGGTGGGAGGGACCTTGGAAATTCATTTGAGTCTGACCACCCATCTGATACGTGAACTTCTTCTGCAGTATTCCCGCCAGTAGCTCCTAGCCTGTGCTTGAACACCTCTGGTGACGGGGGAACTCACAATCTTTATAGCCCACTAATACTTTCATTTATTTAATAAGTGACCCGACCTGCATCTGGTGCTAGTAAAACAATGGTGAATCTAACTGAAACAATCCCTGCCCTCAAAGAGCTTATAGTATAGAGGGAGATAACAGATAAATAAGTGAATGCAGTGAGACACTATATTTATTTTAGAGTATCAGTTAATTTTAATTAATCTTTGGGCTTTTCTTTTCCATACGGCCTTGAGCCTGATCCTTCCCCAAGTCAGCTGGAGGTTTGTACATATCCTTGATAAAAGTTAACATTTTTTTTCCTAGCATAAATGCAAATATACAGAAATGGTTAAAACTTACTTTTGTGATATCCAACCCACAATTGAAACCTACATCAGAAATAATAATTTTTGAAAGCCAAATCCTTTTTGATCTGTGATGTCTGGATTTTGCCAAAAGAACAGAAGAAAAATCAAGAAGCAGGGCCGTCATGACAGCAAGGTGTAGACAAATGGTCCTCAAACTTTGGTGCACATTAGACTCTCCCCGCAGGGAGGGAGGCAGTTAAAACGCAGGTCGCAGGTACCCACCTGCAGTTTCTGCTTCAGTGTGCCTGGCACAGGCCCTGAGTAGTTTGTGGCACTGTTAAAACCTTCCCAGATGTCGCTGATACTGTTGGTCCACGGCCCATACTTTGAAAACCATCATCTCAGAGTTTAGGATGGAAAAGAAAAAGATCAGGGAAAGTAAATGACCTTCAGCTAGGCAAGTAGGCGAGGCAAGAATGAAGTGGGAGGTGCTAACTGGGAGGAGGCGGGAGCTTGCTGGGAAGAGGGACTGGACTCAGGGCATAACTTGGAAAACGTGGCATCGGTGCTGAGAGACTTTTCAGAATCATCTACTACAAGCACCAGGGGACCAGGAGGAAGCCGAGGGGCTGCCTGCGGATCACCTGTTGCCATTCGGGCAAGTGCTGCTTGTCACCCGTGCTGCAGGACCACGTTAACTCTTCTTCCCGTTGCTGTATGGTTAGGACTCTCTAGTGGCGGCTACATGCATGTCACCTGAAGACTGCCCAGCAGCAAAGAGAACCACCTTGCCTTGAGCCATCTGCATTAGTTTCCTAAGGCTACCGTAACAAATTAGCATAAAGTGGAAGACAAAACAACAGAAATTCATTCTGTTACAATTTTGGAAGCTGTAAGTCTGAAGTCAAGGTGTCACCAGGGCCATGCTCCCTCTAAAAGCTCTAGAGATGAATCCTTCTTTGTCCTTCCAGCTTCTGGGAGCCACAGGCATCCTTGGCTTGTGACAACATAATGCTAATCTCTGTCTCTATCTTCACAGGCCCTCTTCTCTGTATGCGTCTCTCTGTGTCCTTTCCTTTGCTTGTAAAGACATCAATCATTGGTTTTAGGGCCCACTTCATCCAGTATGAGCTCATCTTAACTGCTTACATCTATAAAGACCATCTTTGCAAATAAGATCACAGTCTAAGGTTCCAGGTGCACATGAATTTTGGGGGGACACTATTCAACCCACTATTCCATCCAAACTACCATCACCAAACTTCCCTTCCTGTCCCATTTCAGGAGCTCAAGACATTCATTAGTCCCTGAATCAAAGGGTGGGGATCTTGACAACCAGAGAAATGATGGAGTTGCAGGGAAATCTCCAAGCCTGTACTTGGGTGAGAGGGGTCAGTGGTAAATGGGGCAAATCCCACCCCCTTATGATAGAGTGTGGTGCATGACAATGAGGAGGTGTGGAGCACCCTGGAAATGCGGGAAACAGGCACTGGTCACACGCTTGGGTGTCAGGCAAAGTTTCCCAGAGGTTAGAATGTCTAAGGTAAGACCTGAAGGATGAGCAGGAAATAGTCAGATGAAGACCTGGGTGGGAAGAGAGGACCTGGGAGTGCTCCAGACATAGGGAGCACATGGACAAGGGCCCAGAAGTGAGGGAAAATGTGATCGATTACAGGAGCAAAAGAAATTCACAGTGGCTGAGCTGTCACGTGGTACAGGGGTGGAGGTGGAAGGGCACCTGGGAGACCAAAGCACAAGCCTCTGTCTTTATCTCCTGAAGCCACACAGAATAATCTTGGTCCTTCTTCAACTCGAGAATCCTTATGTACTTAAAGACAGATATCTTCTTATCTCTAAATCTTCTCTTTTCCTGGTTAAATATTCTTAATTCCTCCAAGGATTTCCCATATGCTTTGGATTTTCATCCCTTCCCTTACTATCCTGGTTGAAGTGCCCTGAAAGTCCACTCCAGCTTATGTAAACCTCTTGAAGTAGGAATCCCAAAATAAAACACAGTACCTCAACCCAACACTGTAGGATCAGCACCCTGACCCTAATGGTCAATGTTCACTGACAGTACCTTTCCTTCCCAGATCTGGGTGTAGAATTGGGCCAGGTTTCCAAGGTAAAGACTGTTAATTAGCCTTCATTATCCACTATCACCTTCCTTCTCTTAGTGATATAAGCCCCCCAAGTTTTAGCTGAGCACACAGCTACCCACCTAGAGACTAACATCCCTGCAGCTGACTGTAGTCATGTGACTAAGTTCTGGTTCATAGAATCCTTTTAACAAAGCCATTTACTCTTGCCTTCCTCCTTCCCTTGTCTTGCAGGCTAGAAACAGTGAAATCTGTAGCAGCCTGGCACCCAGAGATAGAAACCCATGATGAGGACAGCAGGGTAGACCAGCCCACCTGGGTCTCTGGAGGACTTCTTGGGGCAGACAGTAGTATGCACACCCTAGACTGCTGGCCCACCTCTGGACTGTTAAATGAGATGGAAAGAGCCATTTGAGCCATTGTAGCTAATGCAGGACTCAGCCTCATGTGCTCCCTATCCATATGGGCAAATTCGGTACAAGTGTAGACTTGGGGGTTCATCTATGTATACAGCCATTCAGTAAATGTGCCAAAATGTCTAGTAGGTGCTAGACACTATGTATTCTGAACCTTACACAGGGTGGTATCAATATTTGTGAGATGGGCAGTATATTATTTTTGGTTTTCAGTCTTTATCATTGTGACTGCCAAGAGACTCTTGGTTCAACGTTAATGATTTCAGCTCCTTAATTTTTGTAACATTGACTGTGTATTCTGTGATAGCTGCTTTATCTAAACCATCTCCTTCAATCTTCAGAACAATCTTATGAGACAGGTATTATTATTCCAATTTTACAAATTAACAATCTAAGCCTCAGTGTGTACCTGTAGTCCCAACTACTTGGGAAGCTGGGGTGGGAGGATGGCTTGAGCCAAGGAGTTTGAGACCAGCCTGGGCAATATAGCTAGACCCTATATCTGAAAATAAAAAAGAAAAGAAAAGAAACTAAGCATTTTTTTTAAAAAAAAAATAACTTTAATTTGCTTAAGAATTAGCAAATATCTTAAAAGACAGGGAGTAATTTCTAGAATCTTCTGAGCAGTTAAGAGCGACTCAAGATTTTGCTCAATGACCTTTCAACATGTTTCCCGAATTTGGATCCATTGAACAACAGTCCAGAAGACAGACCTGTTCAACTTGATTTAATTCAACATTTCCCTAACATACCTGCCTATGAGACTCTTTTTTCAAATAACACGTTAGCTTCCCACAGAACTCAGAGAAGGGCTGCTCCAGACATAATTGTGAAGCACCGAGAAGGGAAATCTTCCTGTTTCATCTGTTTTCATTCCCCGTCACGTCCAGATGTTACACCTGATTGGAAATACCCCTCCAAGAGAAATTGTATTATTAGAAACCTCCAAATAATGCTTTACACAAAGGTAGAATTTCAGGCAATGCCAGGGAAAACCATTTTACTTAGGAAATTTCTTGGATTCCCCAAATCCTACCTGGATTGCTGCCGCCATGTCTGCTCTGACTGCCTCTGCAGGGAGAACAAAGGACGAGGGTTCCTGTTAAGCCCTTCAAAACGAAAGGGACCTCTTCGTGAGCCAGACAACATACTAGTCTCATAATTCAGGGGGTTTATATTTAAATCTCTATACACAGTTAAGTCTCTATAAACAGTTATAGCGAGTGTGACTGGGCATGGTGATCTCGTATAAGTTCACCCAAATTTGGGAAATAGAAATTGATTCTTTTACAGGTGGAGAAACTGAGTCAAGGCGACAAATGAAAGATCATCTGATGGGGTAAGTTGCAGGCAGGTTCTAAATCTTTTTCTCAAGGAGCTTTCTGCATTTAACACTCAGTCCTTCTATAAGTTAAAAAGAAAGCACGGCACCTCTCCAAACCAGCAACAGTAAAAGCTGGAAGCTCCAGGGTATGTGGGTGGACAGAAAAGGTGGGTCGCCAAGGAGCTGGTGGCTGGAGAGGCTAGGAAGCTGGTGAGTGCCCTCTGTCCCTTCCTCAAATGATGGCAGTGCAAATGCACGCTCAGTGAAGTAGCCAGCCCACTCTAGGGCAGACTTTTCAGGCCCTGTCTGCAATGCCAGGGACCTTGCTCTGGGGTTGTCATGGGGAAGTTATTGTTGTCCTCCTGGCAACAGGTTTCCTAGGTGAACACCAAACAGCCCAAGCAGGCCCAGTGAGCGACCGGCCTGGGCAGCTGCTGTCCCACACCGCCTCGCCCGCCCTCTCCTTTTACTCTCTCACTCCCTGAATCCACACCGCCGCCTGCACAAGAGGCAGCACTCATTCTTACGCACAAAGACACTACAGAAGGCCCCTTGCACGAGGGGGGTTGCCCACGGCCCTTTTCTACTCCTGACCTACAAAAGCGTGGCCAGCCATGAGCAGCCATGCCCGCCCCATTCAACCCACAACTAAAATGAGAACAGTTCTCTGCAGAGAAACCTTTTCCACCCATTTTTACTGAACATCTTAGTGCCATAATTGAAACAAATTAGAAGCGTAAGAAATACCGCTGGTGATGATCAAAGTCTATACCACAAAGTGAAATGAAGCCCTGAGCCAATTAACCTGTGAAATTGATCAGTTAATTGCAGAAAGCTAAACCAAACAGTTCAGTTAAAGTAAATCCTCAGTGGCTCAGGGGTTGCCAGATTCAGCAAATAAAAATATCCAGCAATGCCACTTAGAAAGCTTTTCTGCTCAAATCTGAAATGTCACCTCTGCTCCATGTGCTTTCCTGTGTAGACAAAGCCTTCAAGTGTGGAAAACAGAGAGGGAAATTCGCTGGCTCTGGTGTCCATTCCTGCCCCACCAGCCCCGGGGGTGATGTTAACCTAGCTTATGCCTGGCGTCTCACCTGCAGGACCCTAGATAGCCCCGGGTTACACAGGGGCACTTTCAACATCACTTAGGGTTTAGTTTAAACTCGAAACATCAAAAGCAATTTAGACCTGTCTTAGAAGGATCCAACCCCTCCAAGAAGTCTCAGAACCCACTGGGTCTGCCCTGGGTCCCTTGTCCTTCTCTGAAGTGCCCTAGGATCCCCTCCTCAACGAAACCAGATTTAAGAGGACAAGGTGATCCTTCCCTCATCCCAGCCTCAGAGTTTGTATCCAGTTCCAGACATTCAAGTAGTTAATACAGATCTGTGACCACCTAAGGTAAAAATTTGCCGACTTGGAGAAACTTACTTGGTGATGGGCAATGGGGAAGGAAGAGCAGAGAGCAGACAGTGAGGAGACCCAAGCCTGGAGACGATGGGCTGTGTGATCTTGAGTAAGTTGCCGCACCTCTCTGGGTCTCCATTTCCCCATCGGTTACCTATAAGCCACATTGCAGGGTGTTAAAATGGCGTCACAATCACAATAGAAAGCAGTATTTCTCTTGCTATAGTCCACTGCAGAATCCTTTCTCTGCCCTAATTTGGGGAGTCTCCAAAGAGTATGTCAAGTGGGTTCCAAAGAAGTCCCTTCAACTATCATGTAGGATCGGCAGCTTTGCTCCTCTTTGGTTCTGGATCCTTTCAGAGATCTCTGTGGCCAAGGCCTCTGCTGTCCACTAACCCCCAGTGCGGAATCAGGCCACCAACACTCTGGGTGCCAGTTCTGGGCCAGGGCCCTCAATACCTTGGTATCACTGCCTCAGCTTCTCGTGCCTGACCCTGAGGGCACTGATACATGTGTCAGGATGTTTATATAAGCCCCATTTCTTAGAATCCTCACACAATCCCTGCAAATTAGATATATAATTTCCATTTTATGGAAAGGGAAAATAAGTCTCAGAAAGATTAAATAACAAAACCAAGACCACAAGACTCATAAATGACAAAACCAGGATTTAGACCCAGGTTCATATAATTCCAAACCCTGCCATTACACCAAGCCACTTATGGGACACATGGGGTGTTACCTGCTCAGGAGCTAATGTCCCAAGTCCTACACAGTTTGTATATTATTTTCTTTAGTGAGCAAGCCTTTTTGATAGTAGGCATGTGCATGCATACTACTTGCATCATAGGTTGGTTAAAAGGATCTATGAAGAGAGGTCTACAAAATTATCTGTCAATTATGTATGATAGACCTGTTCAATCTGAAAAGGAAAACACTAACTCGCTAAATTCCAAAAGAAAAATAGGCCAACCGAATGGACAATTCCCAGGGGACTAAATATAAATGACTAATAACTATATAAAAATCAAATGCTATTAGTAAATGTTTTTAAATGAACTAAGATGAGATGCTACTTTTTAACCTATGAAATTAGAAAAATAAAATACTCGAAGATGGTAGTGTCATTGGCTTCTAGTGGACAAATTGGTACAACTTTTCCAGAAAGTTAATTTGGCAACCCATAGCAAGAATCTTTAAAAGTACAAATTATTTAACCCAAAAATTCTTAGGACTCAATCCTAAGGAAATAATCAGAAACTCAGAAAACGATTTATCTACAAAGACGTTTATCAAAGTGTTAATTATTATAACAAAACTGGAAATAATATAAATGTCTAACAGTCAGAAAATAGCTAACTAAATACAGCCTTAGGAATGGATATTATGCAGCTATTAAAATGACATAATCAAAAAACGAATGACATAGTGAAGTGCTCATAACATAACATTAGTTTGAAAATAAAGACACAAAACCCTTTGGACAGTATTACCATACTTTTGACTTAAAAGACTGAAGGTGATATTTTTCAATGACTCTATGAACATTTCTAGTGTTCTCTACAATAATGTGTATTTACTTTGCACTCAGAAAAATATATCTAGCAAAAAAGACCTCAGCAGGTCTTTGTTCCTGGCATGCTGAGTTGGATGCGGGTGTCTAGTGTCACTAAGCTAAAAGAATATGGCTGGCCGGGCGTGGTGTAATCCTGTAATCCTAGCACTCTGGGAGGCCAAGGTGGGAGGATCGCTCAGGGTCAGGAGTTTGAAACCAACCTGAGCAAGAGGGAGACTCCGTCTCTACTAAAAATAGAAAGAATTTAATTGGCCAACTAAAAATATATATACAAAAAAATTAGCCGGGCATGGTGGCACATGCCTGTGGTCCCAGCTATTCGGGAGGCTGAGGCAGTAGGATCACTTGAGCCCAGAAGTTTGAGGTTGCTGTGAGCTAGGCTGATACCACAGCACTCTAGCTCAGGCAACACAGTGAGGTTCTGTCTCAAAAAAAAAAAAAAAAAAAAAAAAAAGAATATGGTGCATCCCTTTGGGCCATCATTCTGACTTTCTTTCTACCATATCACAAAACTAGACAAATTCTCATTAACATAAATTATCATCCTAATAATAGAATGGCAACAACCAGTTGTATTTACTCAGTTCTGGGTTCTACTACCAATCCTTTACATATGTTGTATCATTTAATCCCCACAAAACCCTATGAGACAAGCATTACCCCATTTGAAAAATGAAGAAAGTGGGGCTCAGAGAGAAACAAATATTTTTCCCAAACTTCTAATGTGTGGCCACACAGAGGCTAGAACCCAGATCAACTTTCCAGAAAATTTACTGGCTATGTGGTTTTTTTTAAAATTTTGAAATGCAAAAATTGTATTTGTCCACAGCATGACTTCTTTTCATAGGAATCAGGACACCTGATTCTAATCCTACCTCTTCTCCTGACTAGCCAAGTGTCCTTGAACAACTCATATCCCCTTGAGATTCTGTGACTGCTACATGTTGGAGGTGTTGAACTAGATCAGTTTCCCCTCAAGCTTATCTTGTTAAAATGTAGCTGTCAGGACTTTCTCTAAACCCACGGAATGGGACTTTCTGGAGTTGAGTCCAAATTTGTTCTTAAATGAGCTCCCTGGGATATTTTTATTCAGGATAAGAATTAGTCTTAGGACTGTTATTTGGGAAGCCACCATCCTACACAATTTACGAGGTACTTAACTGTTCATATCCACCAGTCCATAACTGTGTCGTGTCCCAAACTTGAGGTCGAGATGTGGCCACCAGTGGCCACCACATTTCAGGTAGGTCCAAGCAGAATCTTGAGAACATGTGACTTTTTCACAGAGAACAGTCTACATAAAGTTTGGGTCAGCCCTAAGGAGCAAGAGAAACTGGGGGAAAGCAGAGTGAGTCTTAAAGATTGGACCCTGCGCCCAGCCCCAGGGGGCAAAGAGCTGCAAGTAGAAAGTAAAGGAACCCAAAGGGTGGCCTCATGTTATCACCTGAGGAGCTTTAAAAAAAAATACTGTTGCCTGGGTCCCACCTCCAGAGATCCCTACTTAATTGGTTTGGGGTATGCACCTGAGCCTTTGGATTTTTTTAAAGCTCCCCAAGTGATTCCATTTTGAAGCTAAGGTTGGGATTCTGCATTAGCACCCAGGGACACAAAACCCTCAAAATGAGACAGCTTTGTGTGTTGTAGACATACCCTTAAAGCTCTGTTGAAAATTGGTTTTTCAAGGACCCTTCTGGTGAGTTCATGAGGAAAAATAATTACGTTTAAAACAATTGAGACTCTCAATACAAAACTTCCTCAGTACATTTGGGGGGATAAATTCAACACCTCAGTCCTGGTTTAGTGGCTTGGCTTATATAATTGGTGGCATAGAAAGAATTCTGTCTCCGGGTGTGTGAGTCACATGAAGCCCCTCCTCACTGACTGGATTTTTCTCCTTCACTGAAGTGAGTGAATTGATCTGTTGTTTTGTCAGTGCGTTGCCAAAGCCAGTGGGAGGGTGGCAGTTATCGTTTGGAGAAAAGGTATCATTTTGAAGTACCAGACAGCGGATGAATTGTGTTCATGAAATAGATGCTTCACTCTACTTTTTAATTTGCTCCTGTTTGAGTTAACCGAGAGTTTCGTCTTTATTTTTAAAGAATGACATTTGTACAGCCATTCAAACTGCCAATCTGTTACATAAACAGCCTTGTTTTCCAAAGGGTTGGCGCCGCCTAGAGGCCAAAGATGGGCAGCGTTTTGGATTTAGGCTCAGGTGAAAAGCAAATGGGACTTTTCATACAGCAAAGTTTCAAAGCCAGGCAGCAATGCGATGATGGGACTGGGAAAGCCTGGGACAAAAGAAGCTTCTCACTGGCATCAAAACTGTGCTTTGCAACCTGGTGGTGGCTGAAGAGCTTGGCCAGTGGCTTTGCACACATGACACGCTGAGGAAAGAGCCCAGAACTTCTGAAAGCTGAACCATGGCTGAAATCTGAAGGGCTCATAAGTTTTTCTCACAAAGCCTTGAGACAGCAGCCTGTACACCAGTGGTTTTCAAAGTTTGGTTTATACACCTTTGGTTTACCTTGCACTCCACACCCAGAGAACCTGAATCTGCTGGCATGGGGCTCAGGAAGCTGAGTTTTAATAGGCCACTGCAAGTTGTGGCTAGTGTTTAGTTCCCACCAAGCCTTGGAACAGCTGTGGAAAGCCCTTGAGTTGCCATGAAGGAAGGATGGGTTGGCTCTCTTTTGATAGAGCGCAGGGTTCAATGGAGGAAGAGCCAGTGTGTTCCAGGGCAGAGATCAGAGCTCTTTGTTTGCCACACACACCCGGAGGCTGACCTCAGGACAAGCAGCATTGTACTGGGCACCCCTCATCCAGGGCTGTCTCCTGCCAGCTTTTCCCCACTGTCTCAACCAAAATTGACTGGGCTGAGCCCCTTGACTCAAAGTGCCAACCAGCTAATCCGATCCATTCACCCTTGCTAACTGACTACTGCTGATCAGCAAGGTCTAGTCTCTTGGTTTGCAAACCTTAGTGCACATGGGAATCACCCGGAGTGCTGTAAAAGCTATTAGAGGGCTTTTAAAAATCTTGATGAGCAGGCCCACCCCATCCCAATTCAATTAGGGTTTCTGCGGGTGGGACCAGGCTACCAGAACTTTTATCCCAGTGCTTCCAACATGCAGCCAAGTTGGAGAATTGTTGGTCTAGAACTGTAGTTCTCAAAGCTGATTGTGCACACGAACCTGTGGGCTTTGCTAGAATGCAGATTTCTGGGCTTCTACCCAAAAAGGTCTGATTCAAAATGACATCAGTGGGGCCTGGGGGTTGATGTTTTTGACAAGGACCTCAGATGATGACACAAACCAAAACATGGAACCTTTAATGGCATGTCAAATCTCATGGGAAGCTCTTTAAAGACCAGTGTCTGCCCATCCAGGGATTCTAATTCAGTTGATCCAGAGTGTGGCCTTGGCATCTGCAATTTTTATAAGCTCCCCATTGAATTTTAATATTTCAATATGCAGCTGGACTTGAGAGCCAGTGGTTCATATGTCAGTATCACCCATGAACTGTTAACTTACATAGATGCCCACTCCCTACCGCGACACTAGTGAATCAGAATGTCTAGGACTGAGACCAGTGTATGTATAGCCTCGTAGGATATTCTGATGCATAACCAGATTTGAAGACCATTGATCTGAATCGCATTTTTCTTTTTAACCATGGACTTCTGAGAAAATCTTTGAAAACTATATCCCATTGCTATTCTCATGGTTTCTGTTAAAAATATCAAGCATTTCTTGAGCACCTAATATTGCCTGCTGATTTAAATACATTCTTTCTTATCTTTACAGAAACCTGGCAGGATTGAATTTGGGGAGGAAAGTAGGTGCCATAGTCTGAGTGTTTGTGTCCCCACAAAATTGATACATTGAAGCCTAATCCCTAATGTGAGAATATTTGGAGGTAGGACTTTGGGGAGGTGATTAGGTCATAAAGGAAGAGCCCTCACAAATAGGATCAGTGCCCTTTCAAAGGAGGACCTAGAGAGACCCTTCATCCCTTCCTTCTACCACATGAGGAAAAAGCAAGAAGATGCCATCCATGAACCAGAAAGCAGGGCCTTACCAGGCACCCTACCTGCCAGCACCTTGGTCTTGGACTTCTCAGCCTTTAGAACTGTGAGAAATAAATCTCGGTTGTTTATAAGCTACTCAGTCTTGGTGTGTTGTTACAGCAGCCTTAATGGACAGCAGGAATAATAGCAGATTTGTTCAAATCCAGATGCTACCTATCATGAGACAGCTCCAATTATAATGTAGAACATTCTGCCACACTGGGCTCCTGGTAAAAATGGAGATGTAACCCCAAGATTGTTCTGGACAACCAATCTTCTCAAGTACTTTTGCCTGGCAATCCACAGGGAAGCTTCCTCATGGTCCTTACCTTTGCCTTGGGTTGCCGGATGAATACACAGCTTTGAATGCTGCACGGAGCCCGTGGAAAAACTACTTTGCACTCATTTCCCCTCTACTCTTGAGTATACGTGATCCTCGGAGCTGTGGCGGTCTTCGGCTTGGATTGAGTAAAAGGCAAAATCCTCAGACAGCTGTGGCACCATCAACTCATGAGACACTGCACATTCAGGCCCTGGTGACATCTAGGATGCAGCCCAATAGCTAATGGGTGGGGTGGTGGTGGCAGGATCACTAATGCACCCCAAGGGCAAAGTTCAAAACTGGAAATCTCCCTAATGCATGTGATACTGAAAAACCATGCCAGTTTTTGTTCAAAAAGAAAAAGAAAAGGAAAGCATGTTTTTGGCAGTTACTTTCCTAGAGTGAACTTAAGAGTAGACATTTTTGTATTGGTATTAACCAAGACACAAAGATTGGGGAGAAGGCAATATTTAATACCAGCTATGACAAGTGGCTTTTCTTCTTGCTCATCAGTGAATGCACAAGATCTTCATGGCCTGGCCTAGAGGGAGGTTGATATTCCCCTAGAATGTCTGGATCTATTCCCTTTTTCTGCAGACTTCTTCATGCTTTTAATACTTTGTTACATGGCCAACTTTTAATTACCACAGGGAAACAGGAGTAATATGTCTGTTTTAAATCTCTGAATATTCCAAAACATCTGTACCCAGGTAGAAGTTTATGAATTACAAATCAAATGAGAAAAAATTATGTCACTTTCCTTTATTTCCCATGACTAATGATGTCTGACTTTTGAGCTGGGTAGAAGTGAGAAGGGTAGGGGAAAACTTCAACTTACCAATTAAAAGGTAGCTCAGTTAACTCCAGTGTGAAACATTCTGTTATTTTGTCTCACCCCAGTATCTTTGGAGTAAAATTCCCAGCTTGCAGGATGCATCCTTCTTCTCTGTTTTTCTTGCCCAGATGGCTCCTGGGTCTTGGGGCAAGCTTCTGTGCACTTGTGGTGGCAGGATGGCAGGAGTACAGGAGATGGCCCAGGTACCGATCTCCAAGTCCTTGCTATTGACCACCATGGACACCTGAACCTGGAAACCATTGTGGGAACCTGATCCCACCTGATTCTTTTGGAAACGGTGCTAACACCCAGAGCTGGCATTTGTTATCCTTGAGGTATCCCCTGGTTGCAAGTCTTCCTTCTCTCTAATCCAAATGATCTCTTATCTCTTCTGATCCATTGGTTTCCTTAGCATTTCTGTGTTCCCTTTGAGGGCACAGATTTTCCTAGTGGCATTTGCTGCCCCATAGACACATGCAACATTCTGTGAGACAAAGATTGCTCTCTACCAACCACCTCCACGCTTCTTCAGCCATTCCCAACCGATCACTCTGGCAGCACAGGACTTAAAGTTTTCCCAGTCTGCACCCAAGGAAGTGAGGGATAGACCTCATTACTCTGGGATTACAAACTCATGGTTGTCTGGCAACATCTCGCCCTCTTCAGATTGAACTCTCCATCTGCTCCAGGCTGACATGCACACAGCTCA
Organism: Microcebus murinus; assembly: GCF_040939455.1. NCBI lineage: Eukaryota > Metazoa > Chordata > Mammalia > Primates > Cheirogaleidae > Microcebus > Microcebus murinus. The sequence goes on from NC_134115.1 coordinate 33,315,144, forward strand.
GTGTGGCTAGAGAAAAACTCACCACTGCAAAGACTGGTCTCAGTTAACATTCAAGGTCATGGTATCAAGCAGGCCCTGATGCTGCCTACGTCATTCTCCCACTCATTTCCATGACATATTTCACTACATTTCTTCTCTCCTCCAACCCCCAGCACCTCCTAACCCATACTCACTTTCATCAAGTCCACCCAATTCATTCAATCCAAGCTCATCTCATTCTTTGAGAATATGGAAATGGATAGAAAAGCTCTCACAGGCTTGCACCACCCTCTACCCAGCTCTTATATTTGTGCCCACAGAGTCTGCCTTCCCTCCTGTTACTATGGACCAGCAATCCATTCTCCCAACTAAGGAAAACTCCTCCACTTCAGCATGAGATCCCATTGCCAGCAATGCTCCCCTCCTGTATCATCATCTTTTTTTTGGTTTGCTGATTCAGTTCCATAACATTTAAACACACTGCAATTTAGTGTCCTACCTTGAACCTACATCACCTTCCATCCACCATCCCACTTCTCTGCTCCCCTTTTCACCAAAGCTCCCGACAAGATTTGTCTGTACTCACCATTCCTCCCTTCCATCC